>NC_143384.1:60202252-62702252 GCF_980474605.1 Leiobunum rupestre
TTTAAAAAATTTTAAAAACGTTTATAACAATAAAATTTTTTTTAAACCATGAAGTATCAGTCGTGTTATTTTAATTTTATTATAATTAGAGGGAACATCATGTTTGTTAAATTCTGAACCACATGCTCAAGAAACAAGATCGTTAACTCAATTAAAAAAAATCGTAGCTAAAGCTTTCAAGATGTTATAAAAAAACTCGGGTAATGAGATGTTCCAACAAATTGAAAAGCTGCCAGCTAAAAATGTTAGTTTAGACCCCTATCCCACCCTTAATGATTTTCAATGACTTATTTGTAGAAGAAAACTATGCCTGGTAGGAGCAACTAACACAGCACCCACAAAGGAGAATGTGTAGTTTTCATTGGTTAGACATTTTAGCGCCTGCTGCCGTCGGTAGTGTTCATACGTGGTCAAAATAATGTCGGGGTCAGGATGAGTCTAACCCCGCGAAAAACAAGTCGGGGTTGAAGTTTTTATGCTTCAATGATAATAGCAGCTTCCACACAAGATGAAAATGAACTAAGACGGAGTCAACATTTTAAAACGATAAATCAAGTTTATTTAAGATGAAACATAATACGAACTGAAGCAAGGTTACATTTTGAATGGCGGTTTTTTATACTGAAAATGTAACCATTAAAAAACATGGAAGAATAAAACGTTATCGGTGCGACAAATAGAATATGCTTTAAAAAATATATTTACACAATAAAAAGATTTTGTTTGTTTACACATCGCATATCTTTATCGCTTCCAATTTTCTTCAACATTCGCCCTCGATGAAGATATAATTGTAAGCAAAATGATTCAACATCTGACGTAGACGTATGAAGACTGTGGCAGGTAATGGCTTGGTAGTAGTATCGGACCATCTTCGTTGAAGCTTCAACGGTTCCCAATGACCTTCCTTCCAGTGAGGTAAGTTGACCTTTGCGAGACTAGAGCGTGCCTCTTCTGCCGTCTTCGGAAATACATCGCAAATAAGGAAGACCTTGTTGACTGGTGTACAGGTACAGCAGACATTTTTCCTTGTCTTCAGTGTCGATCGATCTCGAAGGACAGGACCAGTGACTTCAGTGTGCGTTCCGACGGGTGTGGAGGCCGCATCTCAAGGTACTTCGACGGATTTGGATGTCTCGTCTTCCAGGTTGCCAACAGCTCTGGATGACACGTCTTTGGATACCTCATCCGATCTGACTATCCCATCTCGGCTGCTGGACTGCTCTCCCTGTCTGGTGACATCATCATGAGCAGGGATAGGAGTTTCAAAGGAACATCGCTGAGGATCAGATTTAACATCTCGGGACCGAAGAACTTTACCTCGCTTGTTCTTTGAAACGGCGGCAAGATGGACAGGGTTTGAAGGTTGGACCACCTGCATATCCACACGGTATAGAGACGACTTTTCCTGGAAGACGTAGTCGACGCTTGCCGTTATACTTCTCGTACAGTCCGCAGGCCGTTGCCGTAGCTAGAAACTCCAACTTTGGGTTCCGTTTCATGGCGCTCCTGAGGGAGAGAACATTGCAAGCTAAGTCTCTGATGTACCAGACATTGTGGATGACTGTGTTCAACTGCCTTGCCGATTTTGACGCGGACTTTAACGTCCCCTTCTCCATTTGCAGTCATTCGAGCTTTATTTCCGACTTGTAACGTGGCCGAACTGTCGAAAGTGCGAAAACTGGTGAAATTCGAGGCGTCGTTCGTCACGTGCTGACTTGCGCCGGAGTCAAAATACCAGAGCCAATTTCAGATAAACCAGCCACGAAGCCGTTCACAGCGAGGAGATCTGTCGGGATTTCATCGTCGGTGCCTTTGCTTCTAGGCGTTCTTTTAGCGTTTCTGCAGTCTTGGGTCAGATGCCCATATCGTTTGCAGTAGGAACATCTAGGGCGTTGCTTTCGGGAACTCTGCCTTGACGAGGATTGAATGCTACTGTTGCCTTCTCGTCTAGCTACCAGCCCAGTTGATTCCGTGAAAGCATCTCCGTCTCGGGTTGCACGGCCGATCAGTAGTCGTTGCAGTTCATCGACAGTTTGCTTTTCTTGGGGAAGCGTGTCCCACAGCATACTGAACTCTCGATATTCATCATCATTCGGCAAGGATTCGAAGATACAAGCAACCACGATGCAGTCATCTCTCTTTTAGCGGTAGTCAGTACGTCAGCCCATAAAGAACGTAATTGGGCGAGATGGGTTGCCATGTCCACGTCAGAGGACGTTGTGGCTCGCATTAACCGAGCGAGAAGCTTCCTGAGCCGGTTTGATGACTTCTGTTCGAAAATCTCGAGGAGCTTATCCCACATCTCTTTGGGCGTCTCGCAGTCGGCAATCATATTCTGGACTTTGACAGAAAGTGCTGACCAAATGATGGTGCGGGCAGTACTGAACGCTACATGATACTTCTTGAAAGCAGCTGGGAATGCCGTTTCTGATGTCGTGGTTCTCATCGGTTCTGTCCAGTCTCCCGTGATTATCTCATAAATGTCCCGAATGACCAGGACATCGTTGATCTGCCTCTTCCAGCTCCGCCAATTCTCGGGACCAGACAGTTTGTCTATGTCATGGCGAAGGAGTACATCCATTTTTCAGGATACAGTGGGTCAGGATCAGATTGTTGAGTATATCCGGAACTAGAATACTGGAACCAGTTGAGAAAAGACCGTCAGTGGAACATCGACATCTTGGTGGCGCAGTGGGAGCGTGCTGGGCCCATAACCTATTGAAGTTTTTACGCTTCAATGATAATAGCAGCTTCCACACAAGATGAAAATGAACTAAGACGGAGTCAACATTTTAAAACGATAAATCAAGTTTATTTAAGATGAAACATAATAGGTTACATTTTGCATGGCGGTTTATATACTGAAAATGTAACCATTATAAAACATGGAAGAATAAAACGTTATCGGTGCGACAAATAGAATATGCTTTAAAAAATATATTTACACAATAAAAAGATTTTTTTTTTGTTTACACATCGCATATCTTTATCGCTTCCAATTTTCTTCAACAGGGTCGGGGATGGAAATTTCTTTGTATTTATTAAGAATAGAAAAAATATAAAAACACCCCAATTTTACTGGTTTAGATTAGATAGTGTATCTTGTGTAAGCCAGCCTCTGAGCCTAGGGACTATTAGTAATAGTAACAATAGATAAGATAGGTAGATATTAAAATATAAGTCTAGAGCTTAGGCATTGATTAAACACTAAAGGATGTTCCACGAGCGAAAAACGCAAAAATACTCTAACCTTGCCACCTAGCGGCGCGAGCCCACAAATCGGAAATTGTTATCTATCCAGGGGCAAACAAACGGGAGTGCAATGATACTTCGTTTATATACTTACCGAAGATCTTTATTTTAGGATTTGAAGCTTTCCAGATTCAACCTTTTCACTATTTACTATTTGTAATTTTAAACGAAATTGAAGATTGATAAAAGAAGCGTGCTTTGATCCATGCGGTTATAATTTTAATCTAAAAGAGCAGACGAAAATCCCGAAGTTCCAAAAACCAGCGAAATTATTTTAAAAAATACGAGATGGCGCTACAAAATTATATCCGGTGCCCTTAGAGGAGTTAAGCACGGGGGGAGGAAACACGTTACCACCGAGCCAACACGAACTCGGCGTTGAAATCTTAGCTCGTGGAACATCCTTTAGTGTTTAATCCATGGCTTAGGCATTGTAATTGTAACTCCACACTCCATAGCTGAGACTGAGAGAGCCCGAAACAACGGCAATTATGAAACTAAAACTTGAAAAAGCGACTCAAGTTGGAGTCAAGCGTCAAGCAAGAACTACATCAGCGGCATCAGCCAAAGGTCATTCGGATCATTCTATTGTCGCCCACGAAAAAAGGGAGAGAAGGAACCTATCTATTTTATATTTTTAGGATTTTAGCGGAGTGAGCCGGCGCGAAAATTTTAAATTACACTACGAAAACATAACCCCGAAAAATGGAAAACCCGACTTAGTTTGCGACAGTCAGGGTCGGGGTCGGGGACAAAAGTCGGGGATCCCAGACTTTCGGAGTTGGGTTCCCCGTACGAACACTAGCCGTTGGAAGGGGAAAATTCGGATATTGTATTCCCTCTTTCCGTAAAACGTCCAGCCTAAAGGCTCGTCCAATGAAATTTGTACACAACACAGCGTCAGCGTGTTTAAAGGCTAGCTGCCTTCTCCTTTTGTGTGGGGTGCTGCGTTTATTGCCTTCTTGTTTAACTAAACCGTCACACCTATCTTATACAATATAGTCCAAGATCCAACATAGTATCATTGGCCTGTAAAGTGTTTTCACTTGGGTATATTGGAATTTGGTCATACCTGAAAATATAAGCTATCACTTTACTCACAATATAGCCTTTTCGTTGTTGCTCCTCAAGAAAAACTGTATTTTCACAAGGATCATAGTCCAAACTCTGGAAATCAAAATTAGACAAGTTTAGTCTGGCTTAGGTACCGGGCAAAACACTTTAATTACACTGTAACTAATTCAGAAATAGTAAAAAGATTTGAGAAAGAAAGAAATTAATTAATATGAAAGTGAATATTTGAATTTTAAAAGCAGGGTTGCCAAAAAACCAGCTTTTTTAAAAATTGAAAAATCCAGTATGGTTAAATCCATGAATAAAAAATGATCAAATTGCTTATATTATATCAAATTCTTTATCTTAAATTATTTTTGAGTCATGGTGTAAGTTTCAATTTTTAACTATTTAATACTAATTTACGAGACACGATACTTCATGACATGTTTAAAATATTTTTAATTATATCTAAAATCACTTGCATATAATTTGTTCGTGGCAAGTTTTCGAAATTTTAAAACTCGGCTTGAAAAGGAGCTCCGGCTCGAAAGCTTGCCACGAACAAATTATATGTAAATGATTTTAGATATAATTAAAAATATTTTAAACATGTCATGAAGTATCGTGTCTCGTAAATTAGTATTATATAGTTAAAAATTGCTTATATTAAGCCCTCATAGCTCAAATTTCCCGATTTAAAAATTACGTTTTTGCGCGTGACAGTACCTTTACATTGTGAGGTATAGCAGACTTATTTAAGCGCTTTTATACCCTAACATGGCAGCGTATTTTCACGCGCAAAATTAATTTTAAGATACCCTAATTGCTTATATGTTAGCTCTCATTACTTGCGACAAAAAGTGAAGGTTAAGTTTTGTCAATGTTTTTAATTAATTTCTCAATTTTTTTATAAAAAAAGTGGTTTTAACCATGGATTTTATTTGGTGGTTAAATCCGGCTTACACCAGGGTGGTTTAAACTAGTCTGGCTGGCTCTTGCCAACCCTGTTTAAAAGATGTAAATTTTGTCAGATATTAAAATTAATTTTGAAATTGTTTCTAATATTCTGAAAATGAGAGAGATATTGAAACAGATTTTGAGATTTGGATTAAAGCCATTTGGATTTCGATTTATTAATAAATTTAATTGATTTCTAGCAGTATTACTTGATTCTACGTTGGATTTCATGATATAGAAAAAATTAATTTTTGAAAAATTCAAATTTATCAGCTATTAATTTTGATTTTATTACAACAAAGTACAAATTTTTATTTTCAAATTTTCTAACCTCATATTTCTGGGATAACAGATGAGAATTTCCTGCTTCTGCATGTCGCGTTCCTGATGTTTCAAACGAAGCTCCACCATACTCTTGCCTTAAGCTTCTTGTACTACATGTTGATGAAGTGGCAGCAGCCTATAAAATATGATAAAAGTAAATTGAGATTTTTGTAAAATCTATTTTAAAATGGCAGGTATAACTTGAAAAGGTACAGTGGATAAATAAAACCATTTCGGGTTATTTCTTATGAGGACCCTAATATTCTAATTGTCATTGATTTATAACTTAAATAATGGTACTCTAAATATTTTAGGCACTAAGAGATTGAAAGATAGCCAGAAACCCAATTAATCCTAAAAATCCAAATTTGGCATAATTCCGGGCAATTTACCACTCTGCAGAAAATTTTTATACGAAAAATGGGAAATTAGTAGTTTATTTATAAAACTTTAGAGGGTAATTCTGTGAAAATTAGGATATTTTATGCGGTAAAACAGAAAAATGCAGCCATGAAATATGCATGAAGTGAAATACACGCTTTTTAAAAGGAATCTGGTGAGGATTTCTAATATGGTCAAAAACGTTTTAGTTGAATCTGCATGAGTTGATAACTAATTTTGGTCTAGACGCTTTCCAAAATTTTAATTATACCGTATTCATTTTTAACTTGCCCAGTTGGATGTTAATCATTATCGTAAAAATATGGGAAATATAGGTTAAAAATGGTATTATGGGTTTTTATAAAAAAACATCTAACAGTGCTTTCCATTGCGCTCAGATTTCTCCATGGGGTTAAAAGAATTCTGTTTGTAGAAAAAAAATGCAACTCTAGTCTAATTCACGTCTTCTATTGACCTGGATTCTCAGTTGCAAATTGACCAAGCAACATTTAGAGATCGCCCAGATCACCAATCGAATATAAACTAATTACATTTTCAAAAGATAGCAGAAGATACGCCTTTCTGTAAAAAATTTGTACATCATTTTGAGCAGCTCTATCTAAAATTCCTGCCAACTCCGAGCTAGAGCTATGATGTCACAGTCAAATATGGATCAAGCTTCAAGCACTCCAATGGAAAACACTACCAGAATTTTAGGATCGGTTGGAGCACTCTCATTGGTAAGAACTGAATTACCTCTGAATCTTCCAAATAAAAGTTTGGTCGAAAACTTGGATGACTACTGCTGTCTAGAGGTGGAAAAACCAGTGGTGTTCTTTCATTTATATCTTCGTGAACAAGCTGATTAACAAAACCTCGTTTTCTAGTATTAGACATTATTTCCCTAAACACGCTTTTTCTTTACGGATGAAAATAATCCTTAATTCCTATAAAATACCTGTTATAGAAATCCAGGCATTTTATTTTAAAAGAAATCCAACGTTTGTAGATATACTATAATCACTGTACCACCCAATTAGAACAATCAATGATTATCAGTCACAAGCTCTAGCCTCAAGCTAAAATGAAAGCGAAACTTGCGAAAGTTCCGCTGCACGTGACTAATGAAAACGTCAAGTGACAAGGGGACCTACTGAGCGAAATAAATTGTCATTGGCTAGCTGCATAAGCAGCCGATGCCGGGATGGTGACGTCATTGGGAAGCCAGAAGCTTAGCGTATTTATGAACCTTGGTCAAGTGACACGTTTAAGCAGACGAACTTAGGAAAGTTCCATTTTGGAAAAACGTTTTTACTCCGACTCGAACTATTCGCCGTAATCTCCACTGATGGTCATAGCGTTACCATAGAAATAGAAATTAGACTAGAAGCACTGCTCTTTCCGCCAATCCCAAGGGAAACGTCGTGCGCAGCGGCGATCTTTTCGTGTTTAAATTTTTGCGTCTAAAAGAATATCCGCAAAAATGGTTAAAAACTGCGCTTTTTCACATGGTAAAGATAGATCTGGGAAATAAATTATCATTTCATAAGTATGTAATATTATAGTAAATATTTTATAATAATCTTGGAATAAGATATTTTTTTACACTAAGATTTCCTCTGAGAAATGCTTAATTACTAGGAAAATGGGTTTTAGCGGTAAATCGCGAAAATTGGACTCCATCTTCAATTACTTCATATGACTTTGTGTGTAGTAAACATTTTCTGCCGGAAGAAATTTACTTTCAAAATGGAAGGCACCATTTGAAAGCAAATGCTGTACAAGTAAAAATTGATTTATTGATTTTAGTAATTGCTATTTAGTTTCTCTATTTATCAGAGGTTATTTCAGAAAACTTACGGAAAAAGTGAACTACCGGAAACCACTCAATTTGACTTGAATAATACTGATGATAGTTTAAAAGACACTGAAACCAAGATTTTGGAATCTCATGTAGGCATATTTTAAACCACACTGAAATTATTAAAATTTAGTTAAACTGTGATGATTTGTGGTATTTCAGACTTACAATGATTGCGCAAAGTTAACGTGTGACTATAAGGGTGACACGGTAGATATAGTAGATTCTTGAGACTTTTATGATTTTCATAAAGCTGTTTAAATAACTTAATATAATGTCAGAGAAATAAAAAAAAGTTTTCAATACGTTGCCTACGATCTGTTTTATGTTATTCCACGTGACCATATTTAATTATTTAGTTTAAATTGTTTCTATGAGATGGCGCGACTATTCCGATTCCACTCTGATGGCAGCCTTCTAGCTGGTACGTCCCTGCCCAATCCAATCGTGCTTCTAGTCTAATTTCTATTTCTATAAGCGTTACTCTTGGCTGCGTTCAACAACTATCAACGGAGAAATACCGCTGAGTTATCGTTGAGTTCTTTTAATCAACGCTACGTCACAAAAATCTAAAAGTTGTTGTACGATTTATAGTTCGCTGACTTAACGAACAAAATATCGTCTGCTACCCCTCCTTTAACTTTGTCGAATGACGTCACGACACCGATGAGCAACGGAAAAACCTGCTCCTCCGACCGCTGAAATCGTTGAGCAACATGACGTAGAAACCGGAAGTTAAAAAAAGCGTACAGTAAGCTCAACGCTCAGCGCTGAGTCCGCTGAGTCCCGCTGAACGTAGCCCATTACTCTACTCTACTCCGAAATAACAGTTTGTAGAAGAGAAGAGACATTTACAGGAGATATTTTTCAGTCTATTGCATGAATGTACTCATTTCGACCATGAATATTAGGTTGACTAGCCTCAGTCGCTAGGATCGGATTATGACGTTGTTCACGCGACGCTGCTCAAAAATTGTATAGAAGGCAACGTTTTGAAACTTGACTAGCTAGGAATAATAATTTAATTAATTTATGATTTTCAAGTAATTTGTTAGAGTACAAGTATTTTTCTCAAAAGGTTTTCCATTTGACTGCCCTCGAGCGCTCTAATCAACATTTTATGTTCTATTTGCATGCTCTTATCTGCTCCGATAAAGTTTCGCTTGTTCCATTTCCTGCTCTCGGGTGCTCGGAGATCGCCCAAAACCGATCTGCCGATTTCGACTAGATCTACCTCGGATTAATTAATTAATATATCTAAGGATCAACGGATTGAGATAGAGATCGTAGCAAATTTTTGCGTGTTTCTTTTAGATTTTTTGGCAAAATGGCAAGACGCAAAATTCAAATTAATAGCAGACGAAAAACATCAGAGAGCGGGAATATGTTCATGGCATCAGGGCCCTGCTTAGAGGTCTCGCGGCCCCGGGCGAAATGCATGGGCGAAACTGATTGTAGCGGCCCTCCGGTATATACATCCCTATGGTAAAATTTTAGAGGCCCTGGGTGACCGCCCGGCTCGCCACCCCCTAAGCACGGCCCTGCATGGAATCTGATAGCGCGTTTCACTGGTAAGATCTCAGAGCGCTCTAAAATTGGTATCTGACGTCATTGATCTGCCTCCGATTTTGTTGGAGCGCCACTAATGTATTTTCCAGTGGAACACGCGTGGTAATTTTAAACAACCTTCCTGTGAAGTTAAAATGGTGGTAGTACAAGGACAAGGCTTAACTACTTACCTCGTTATCATAATAATTTATAACCACATCATTTACATAATTAATAATTTTGAGTGTAGTTACGTTCGGTGCATAATATTCTAATGCTATAGCTTTCAAATCTTCATCAGAGCTGTCAGAAGATAACTCTAATAACATATGTAAGCTAGCCGAAATCGAGAATTTCTGTCTCTAGCAGCTGACATTTCGTACATAAAAAATGCTCGCAATTTGTTGATCTGCCAAAATTTTCGGATCAACTTCGTGGGGTCGCTGCTAGATTGCGATCGCCAGTGGAACACACGAATCTCAGCGAGACCTGCTCTCGATTTCCCAGTGGAACTTGAAAACAAAAATCGAGTGATCTCTTAGTGCCTGAGATCAGCCAGTGGTTGATCATGGAGAAAGAAAGCTTTCTTTCTCCATGGTTTGATCGGGGGCGAGATCTATGACGTCAGAGACAGATTTGGAGTTTATCTCAAGCAATCAAATGGAAAACGCTATAATTTCATATCACCAGTCTTTTTCTTCGCGCAATCCCAAAAAAGTTTTGTGGATCGAGTCAACGACAAACGAATGTCTCCGGATAGGCTTAAGTGATTACGTAAAACGCAGAAAGGCACCGCCCATCTTAAAGGGGCTCCATAGTTCGGTGGCAAAAAAAATTGAGCATGCTTTTCATTCCCCCCAACCCCTCACCGAACTTTGGATCCCCTTTAAGGGTAATGATATAGTTCGATATTCATGGTTGAAATAAGTACACTCAAGCTTATTGGACCACGTGGTTTGTGCAATAATAAAATAATATTGGATAGATCAAACTCGATCAAACTAGAAATAGGAACCGCGTTCAACAAATGAAATCGTAAAATAACCCGATACTTCAATCTGATTTGCCTATCGTGACGGAAATAGAGACGTTGAAAGCATTCAAAAGCCCTTTAAAATTAATCAAAGTAACAGCTAACCAAAGTCTTCTACAACAATACGTTTATTAAACCGTTTAAAACGAAACACCTGTTTGTCGAACAGGTTAATTTGATACTCTTTCATGCGTATCGCTTGCAACATGTCCCGCAGATTTTACGAAAAACATTTTGCAAGAAAACCTTGCGAGTTTTTAAGACGTCGGGAAAAATTAGTAGATATTCCTATGAATTGTATTTTCCAGGGCCGTATAAATAATTCAAGTATCATTATTTATAAAGTCAAATTTACGAATAACGATAACGAAAAACAAATAGTTTCTGCTTCAGCCGCTACCAATCTAGGTTTTCGGTCCAATAAATAAAATTAGTAAAACCTAAAATTAAAACTTTTAAACATACTGTAATCTTAGATCAACCAATTATTTAATAATTTTTATTTAGTAATAATTATTATTTGCCAGTATTAACTGTAGTTCACAGAGATATTATTTTTTAATGTGTTTAAAAATTCAAATTTAAGAAAAATTGTAATCAAGAATGAATTTATTTATACTCAGGGTATAAATAAATACATTCTTGTTGTAATACAATACAAAAATCCTGTGATTTATATGCATTAATTTGGAAATATTTTTCCATTTTTGCTGGTAACCCTGTTATTCTTTCAATCGTCTGCTTTTGTAAAGTGGTGTTTCCAGGAATTTTTTGGCATTGGGAAGTATTGTAAATACCAATTTCAATCATCTTTAATCCGTAAGTTGGGCATCTATTTTAACATTAATTATGTTTTAAATTAATCCTTTAGTATAGGATAATATTATTATTTATTTAGTTGAATAAATTGTTCTAGTTATTCAGTCTGTCTACGGGGCATTTTTAGGGTATTGTCTTGCCTTACCTAAGGCACACCTTGGAGTCTGAGGATATAATTATTTTATTTGTTCCGAGTATTCGTCATTTACCATTTTTTTGAGATTTGAAAATTTAGGCATATTGTTGTAATTTTATCCTCTTTAAATTATAATTAATTTTAAAATTTAGCGTAATAGTACAACTCGGCGGTGTTGCAAACGAGTCTTAAGCAAATCAATTTTTGGTACATGCAATGTGATTTTTAGGTGTCCTTAGTTTTAGCAGCACTGTGTGAGTGACTAGTTCACTTCCTAATAAGAATGTACCTTTATGTATATTAGAGACGTATATATATTACTGAAATTGGTATATTGGTGGTCTGTGGTTTATTTTTAACATTTCATTGAAGGTATTTGTATATGGGGCTTTGCACGAATACTGTTAGCCCAAACAGCTTACCACTTGCTGGGCTGAATGTAAAAATTTTAAAGTGGTGTAGCTCCTGACAGATAAGGGCCAGCAAATAATTGTCACTTATTTACACTCCACTAAAAAGTTTCATGCTATTAATGTCATGAATGTTGAAATTAAATAAAATTTTTGGTTGTGAAGATGGACCCCTGATAAAAGACATTAAAGATATCTTTATTAAAATATACGAAGAGATGTTTAGTCTGAAAGATAAACTGTGGTTTGAAAAGTGTCTTCATATATTTTAATAAATGTTGTTTTTAACTTGCAGTATAAATCTTGTTAATGTTTGTTTTATGATGCAGGTTAGGAATTGCATCCCAAGAATCACAATGGTAAGTTTAATTTTATTAAACAATACTCGCTTGTTTGAAGTGTTAACTAGAATATTATATTTCTAGCCGAAGCAAATAATGGAAATCAAGGACTTCCTTTTAACAGCAAGGCGAAAGGATGCTAAGTGTAAGTTGTAATTTGTGTAAATAATACGTTATGTTGTTAAAAAATGTTTTATCTCTATAGCTGTTAAGATTAAGAAGAACAGGGACAACTACAAGTTCAAGGTCCGATGCAGTCGATACTTGTACACTTTAGTCATTCAAGACCGTGAAAAGGCTGATAAATTAAGGCAGTCACTTCCACCAGGTAAATATCGCTGTAGTCATTAGGTTTAAACTGGTTTATTTTATGGCTGTGCGAGTACTCAAAAACTGCGAGTACTCGGTCTCGAGTCCGAGTCGAGTACTCTGACTCGGACTCGAATATTTTAATTTTTATTACTCGAATGGACTTGCGAGCCATTCACAGAGTCCTAAAAATTACTCGCAAGTCCAATTTTTTTAAGACGAATCCGTTATTTTCCACAGAGTCATTTTTATTTGTTTATTTTTTTTGTAAAAGTCCCGTATTGGCGCTGCGGTTGCGTTAACGCAGTTTGTTTAGTCAGGTCACATGACTCACATTGTGAATAGTTCTTGTAGTAAGTTTTAGTAACCAAAAAAATCCAGATTCCAGATATTAAAACATTTTTGAAGAAAATTTTAATTACTTAAATTAGTAAATTAGTAAAATTACTTCTTATTATAAAAATTGTAGATAAGTAAATTAAGTATTTTAAATATTAATTACTGATTTAATTTTTAGGATGATTCTGACTTTTTAGCAATATAAGGCTTAGATAGGGCTCAACTGCAAATTGGGGACTCTGAATTAATTTATGACTCGAATTGGACTCGCGAATAAATTTAAGACTCGAATTGGATTCGGAATAAATTTAATGCTCATACTGGACTCATTCGGAAATTTAAGACTCGAATATTGCTCGTGGCTAATTCTTAGGGACTCGAAGACTCGAATGAGTACTCGAAAGTGGGACTCGCAAATTGGTGAGTCCAATTTTTTGGGACTCGGACTCGACTCGAAATTCAAAAAAGAGGACTCGCACAGCCCTAGTTTATTTACTTTCAATAGTATTTAGTTAATTTTTATATTAGGGGTGGATACTATTGTAGTAAAATCCACTTTTTTTGAGACAATGTTTACTAATGGAGACATAATAAGGCGATAAGTCCTATTTTGTGGAAATATTTTGCAAAACTAGTGCGAATTGGCAATTTTCAAGAATAGCGCCCCCTCCTATATATTTGTTTTGATTGTGCTATAATATAGTATTTTTTGCAAGGAATTTATTGCCATTAAAATTATTTTTCGGAAATGAATACTTAAGGAGATATAGTTAATTAAAAATTATCCCCAAACCCATACTAAAAAAAGTCATGGGCCATCTATAACACGACTTCGAGGACAGTACCAAGCCCTACGCATCAAGTATATAATTTTAAATTAACTATATTTCCTTAAGTATTCATTTCCAAAAAATAATTTTAACGGCAATAGATTCATTGCGAAAAATACTATATTATAGTATAATCAAAACCAATATATAGGAGGGGGCGCTATTCTTGAAAATAGCCGCATTGGCTATGTTCGCACTAGTTTTGCAAAAGTATGCAAAATATTCTTTCCGTAAAGTAGGTCTTGAAAATGGCGAGTTCGCTCCTAGTTTTGCAAAATATTCTTTCCTCAAAATATGGTAATGGTTAAAAATTCCCGTAACTAAATTCAGGAATATAACTTGGAAATAAAAATGTGACATTTAGTTAGTGGGTTTTGTCATTTAGCCCATTCCTATTTAAATTTTTTAACCACCGGATTGCCACAGTACCTGAAATTTCTGTAAGAGTCGGAAAAATTTGGAAATTTCAGGGAATTTAATTTTGGTTGCAAATAGGAAACCGTTACTAAAATATGGTTGAAAAATACCAAATTTTGCACAAAATAAGTCTGGTAATAAAAATCTGAAAAAACTTGCAAACCTTAACAGGCACTGGTATTTATTTTTTTGATATGGCAAATCCGAGGGGTTAGTCTCTTAAGTAATCAGGTGTATAAATCATAGATAATTATGAATTATCAATGGAATTCATCGAAATATTTCGATAAATCACTGACAACACCGAAAAATTGTGTGAAATCAATGGATATAAGCACCATCAATGCTCTTTTTAGAAAATTAGAATCATAAAATTGTCATATCATTCCTTCATACTGTTTTGTTTTTCATAGAAATTAGCTAAATTATGCCTGTGCTTGATGTTATTTTAAAGTTTATCTGTGTGCCATGTACTTTGTAAATAGTATTGTTATTGGTATTCTGTTACTAATTATAAATTTATTTTTTAGGTCTGCAAGTGAAAGAGCTCAAGTGATGTCTCTGAATATAATAAAAAAATATATTTAAATAAATTTGTTGTTATTTGTTAATGTTAAGATGCGACCAGTAAAACGTTTGAGAAAAAAATATTTTTATATAAGCTCATATATATGATATATCTCCTTTAAAAGAGCTAAGTCAAGTTCAAGTTTATTATATAACTAGGATATAAATGTACTACTCCTTAGTTGAGTTTGCATGTTCTCTCCCCACTGGTTAAAGGGGTCTTGTTGGGGTTAATGGTAATAAAGTGTAGCGAGCTGTAGGCCTGAAGGGTTTGCCTTCACCCTCCTGCGAATTGTAAACACCTGATTCAAAGACACTTACGTCGTTAGTCTCAAGTTGACTTGCGAATAAGGTGGTGCCTTGGGTATTAACCTAGCTGATGTACTGTGGACTTAAGCAGTTTCCTTCTGTGGTTTTAGAAAAGAAGTCGTTAGTCATATCTAAAATTGATGTTATCATGTGATTTCCGGTATAAATACCTGTCTGGTAACATTGGATTAGGCCTGTGTGTTATATATAACAGAAACGGTAAGTATTTTTTGTATTAAGTGTGGTTAGGTTAAATCTTAAAGCAACTGTCGGATCTATCATTGCCACCTATATTACGATAAGGCCCTTGTTATTAGAGATGGCCATAAATCTAACCGATTCTTCGAAAAAACGACTTAATTGGAGAGCGTGGGCAAAGGAAGCTAAAATTCAAAATAGCGAAACAATAACGTCGTCAGAGAACGATTGTTATAATTAGACAACTTATGCTCTACTTACGTCGTTAGTGGACTTTACCCTTAATTATATATCCCATATAAAATATATTGTTAAAAATTACTATAATTTAGGCTGTTTACAAATTTACAAACGACCCAATCAACGCGAGAGGTACTTTTATGTCCCACCTTTTGGGTTAAAATGTAGCTTAACTATCTTGTTTTTTTTTCGACGCTAGTGACATCTGTTGAAATAAGAGTTATTTCAGGTCAGGCCGACACTTGCTTTAAGGCGCCAATGATAGCGGATTCTTTAATAAATAAGTGTAGAGTTAGAACGTTCAGATGAATTTCAAGAAAAGCACCTGGAGCTGTTCTCATGGCTCTTATAATCCAAATACAAGAGAGCCTTGTAATGTGCACAATTGAGACTGCCCTGCAGTAAGTTTGATACTTAATCAAACTGTTCCCAATTTTTTTTGCTATGGAACTCTAAATTATCCACCTAATTCTGGCGGAATCCCAATTAATTTTTTTAACTTATCTTAAAAAGTTAAATGACTCTTGACACAAGCAAAGATGGCAGCGCTTTGAATTCTCGGAACCCCTGTGACCCCTCCACGGGAGTCGGGACGTCTTTTGGGAACCGCAGCTAGCCTAAGCATCATTGTATAAATCCAATAAACAATTCTAGGATTTGCCAATTGTACCCCTAAACTTCCCGAAATAATATATTCGCCTGATTTTTCAAACAAGAGAAGGCTTCAATATTAGTTTGCCAACAAAAATTATACCAAGATATTTAAATTCGGTGAATTTTGAAATATTGGATGAATCCTGAATCCTTCATTGTGAACGGAATCAAGAGCCTTGGAGAGTAGGGACCGGAGATCCTTACTCGTAGCTGAGGGTGGAATTTTAAAGTCGAAAACCTATACATGACTAGGACTCACTGTGGAGCTAGGAACAAGAATGCCTGAGAGACTTTTAGTACTATCCCTTACCAAAAAAATAAGTTGTCTAGGAACTACTTAAATTTGGTTTTAAGTTGGTATTTGGGACAAATACAAACTAAATATTAATTAATTGAAACCAAACTTAAAACCAACATGTAATTTTCTAACTACTAAAAACCACCTAATTAAAAACTTAAAAATGAAAAAGGATTTTCATGCCAACTTAATAACAACTTATTACCCCTTTAACTAGTTTATTGAAATATGCTGGCGACTTGAGCCTACTTAAAACCAAGTTAATATTAACTAAAATATGTATACGAACTAAAATTCAACTTATTTTTTTGGTAAGGGATATAACTCGCCATTACAGGTAAATGACGCCCTCTATTAAAGGGACACATCGGGGTTTTATATTAACTAGTTTCCACGTTTGTTTCTAGAATATGATAGTTGGTCGTATTATTTTGCTACCACGTGTTAAATGAGGGTTGATTTTTCAAACGCCGTTGTGGCCCTTTAAGTGGCTAGAGAGAGCCGTCTTATATTAAAGGGTTTAATTGGTGTTGGTAAAAAAGGAATAATTTCCGAAATCATTCTGTGATCATGTTACTTTCTTTACACCGTGTGCAATAAAAAGTAAAAGTTGGAACACTATATTTTTGCTTTACGATTATTGTTCTAACAATTTTTAAGAGTAGCCTGCCTGACTACGAAACAGAAGTATAAAGTCTCCTTTGGTTTTTACCTCTCCGAGGGGACAAAGTCCCCTAGGAGGGGTTATACAATCACCGTGTCTGTCTGTGAGTCTGTGGGTCTGTCAGGCCTGCGAACGCGTTCGCATTTTCGGGGCAAAGGGTAATCACTGCGTACGCAGTTTCTCGAGACCTCTGCGTTCGCAGTTTTTCGAAGGGTTGGCAAAACCACCGTGTGACGGTGAGCGTTAACGGATTCATATGCGGTTTGGTTTGGATGGTGTGTTTTCGCTCACCGTCGTGACGGTTGGTGTGTTACGTTTTTGTAATGTTTATGCGTAGGTTGTAAGTGTTGAGTTTGTGTTCTGATGGTTGTGCATGTTGAGCCTGTTGTGTTTGTATGGGCGTTTTCTCTCCAACTTCTTCTTAATGACTTTGGGACGGACCGAGTGCTGAGTGTAATGCTACCTCTCAACGTCCAATGGCAGGGTTTCCACCAGTTGTACACGGTATTCGTCTTAGTATCAATTTGCGATCGCATCGGGCGGGATTTAAACCCGAGACCTCCTGCTTGACAGGCGGACGTTCTACCACAGAACCACCGACACTTGTTACGCTTTATTGAAAATTAGACCTTCAGCTTTGTCGGAAGCTTATTTAATATTACGAAATTTTGGTTTAATTGAAATAGAATGGAAATTGAAATTTTTGCATCGAAGAAATTCTAATTTAGCGTTTCTCTATTGATTAAAAACAAATGCGCCACCCAGGTTTCGAACCCAGGTTTCGAACCCAGGCCATTCGGCTTGGCAGTCGAGCGCTCTACCACAGAACCACCGATAGCTGCTTAGGTTCGCTGAAATTAAGACACGCATCGTAAGCATAATAGGTAATAAAGTCTTTTTTTATTAATGAATTTATGAAGGCCTAATCTGTTTTTTTTTACGAATGAAATTTTAAAGGTTAAATCTTGTTTTAGCGCAGTCAGCCGAGATAAGAGGGTTAAAGGGTAGACCCTGTGGGTGGTCCACTTTGTTACTTTTTGTTATTTATTTACGGGTATTATTAACGACCTATATATAGTTGTGTTAATTCAAAATTGATAATTTAAAGTTTATTGCTTTAAGAGCTGGCGGTTAGTCAAGTGGCTCTCTGTGCTTTGTTGATGGTAAGGTTTTTGCTTCTTGTAAATATATTCGGTGTGGATATTTGGATATCTACGATTTCTAACGCAGTCAATGATTTCCTGGGTGTGCGAGTCATTATATGATATTGGAATTTGGACGGCATTGGTCTTTTTCATGCGGTATGTGTCACAACGTCAACTGGAAGTCTACATGTACGAGTGTTGAAATAAAATGAGCGTTAAAGATGCGGCAAGTATTTCGTAAGCGAGAAAAATACAAATACCATCTGTAGATATTTCTTTCATTAAAATTTGCTTAGTATTATATTCAACTGATAAACATGTACTGTAAAAAGGGTTAAATTCAGTTGTGATTTGTTTTTAAGTCTAACTCGCTGTTGTAACTACTTAATTTATAATATTCTGAATAAATTGAACTCGATTGTTTCGACTCAATTATTTAAATTAAAATTAAAATTTAATACCGGGCAGGGTTTGAACCGAGAATACGTTTTTCGTAAATAACTCTGAATTGCGGAGATATCTTTGGGGGTCGTGTCGAGAAATTAATACCACTAGGGACCATTCTTCCGAGGAGAGGTATATTTTGGCTTGCCAACTTGTTTAGGGGTGTATTTTATCAGGCCCGGATCGGCCAAGGTGGCTAACCGGCGATCGCCGGTCAGATCGGGGCTAACTCAAATTGGGGGCCAAAGAGGAAGAATTTGGCATTAATGGGAAATGGGGCCTGTTATGATTCACTGTTTTTTATTTGGTTTAAAAACGTTTTAATGTCTACTAAAACAAAACACCTAATGTTCTTATCTTATCTCATAGGAACGTTTCCTAATTTTATTTCATATGATTATTATGGCAGTTGATTAAAGATCACCAGCTTGTTAACATGTTTCCATTTTGCTTCTTTTGAATACGTACATAAGTTATGAGATATAACAGGGCCAACACGATTGCATAGCCGGTGGGGCCAACTACTAGCCAGTCCGGCCCCGCATATTATCTTGGACCCCGAGCGAAAAATCGCTTAATCCGGCCCTGCCCAGGCACCCGCTGGGTTTTCAAAACACGTTCGCGGTGCAATGCGTGATATTAGTTACTATTTAATACAATAGATAAGGAAAATATTGTTTATCAATCGTTAAATATCCCTATGATTTGTAATTTTTTCATTTTACATTGCGGTAGTGACAAGGGCGTATTTAAGGGGGGGTTTTGGGGGTTCAAACCCCCCCCAAAAGGCTGATGACGGGGGGGGGGGGGTTCCTAATAAAAATCAGTGAAACTTCCGTCAGCACCCCCCTTTAAATTTTCCCTCAAAACCCCCCCTTAAATAAAATCCTGGATACGCCCTTGGGTAGTGGAGTAATAACTTCGCGTACAATGAAAATTGAAGACTCCTCCCGAGCCTGCGAAGGTACATGTATAATTTTTATGTATTATGTGAATACTTCTCTTATAGAGATATATTATTAACTTCTGGTAGTATGTAGCTATAGCCCCAAACCATATTTTCCAGACCAGAGACCAAAACATCCCAGTAGAGTAGTAATAGAGATCTGTATACTCGAAACGAAACCTTCCAGTGAAGACTGGAGGCCAGAGGCCAGACCGTCCAGTTGAGACTGGAAGAATGGAAACCAGAGTCTAGACCGTCCAGTTGAGTGTGGAGAACTGGAAACCGGAGGCCAGACCGCCCAGTTGAGACTGGAGACCGGAGGCAAGACCATCCAGTTGAAACTGGACACCGTACGCCAAAAAACGGGCCAACCTGAATTAAGCCGGTTTCACTATTACCTTTAAACAAATGTGTCTATGCGATATTTTCAGAGCTCAGGGTAAGATCAATGACCTCTCTTCTGTTACTAGAAACAAAAGTTAGTCCATTGTTCCTGTTAAGAATTTGGAGCTGAATACTCCAGCAATTTTACACCACGTTCATTGTAGTCACTACTACCACAGCAGATATGTTGTGCAGTTGCGTCACACCCCATGACTCATTTCCTCCCCTCTCCATTGAAGTCTATAACCGAATCGACCACCTCTTGAGATAGAGGGGCAGTGCATCATACTAGAGGATTAAACAGATGCCACATTAACCTAATCGCAGTTCTCGTATCCTTAGTTTGAAACGTTGGTTAGCGGAATAGCATAAATACCTAAAGCTAGATAAGATCCAAAAGTGTGTCAGTACGGTATAATGTTTAATGAGTGCTTGTCGCGAAGTAAAAAGAGGGAGTGGTAGAGGGGGTTTAAAATACGTCATCAAAATCTCTAATTTTCTCCACTTCAGCGCCGCCGTGTGAGGCGTTTTAGAACGTATGTCTACGGGGGAGTAAATCGAAGAGATATAATCGTGCTAGTAATATTCCATCTAGTAGGCTATGTAGTCTATTGTGAGACTAGCTTTCCGTAAATATTTTAAAGGGCACAAAAGTAGAGTTTACTCACTTTTGGGTCTTATGTGGCTTTTGTGAATACCCTTCCATATCAAAATGCATACCCAAGGCGAGCCATAAAAGACATTAGCTGCGTCCATTGAAGATTCAGGGCTGCTGACTGAGTTCAAAGTCAATACCCTACCCTTAGCAAACGGACTCCAAGCTTGGGCTTTATTAGGGCACCTAATTCATGCCGGGGCGAGATTTTAGGTGCAGATTTGGGTTTGGACTCAGCTTAAGCGTTGCGGAAGATCGGAACTTGGAAAACCCTGAAGGTATCCTAGTCCAAACCAGTGTCAGCTTTAAAACCAGCTTTCTTAATATCACATATCTAGAAAATCTAGCGGATAGAGGTTGGGTTCGAACTTGAGTTGAAAACCCTCCAACTCTGAGTATTTAGCTCAAAAAGGTTTGTAGTTTTTTTTTTAAAAAAAGGGCTTCTCTGTTGAGCTGGATGTTCAAGATACGAGAAAGCGGATTACCCGCCCTATTTATCCTCTCTAGAACCTCACGTTGGCTGATCTTCATTTCATCTGCAGAGAAGACTTGACTGGAAAAGCTTTCTCTGATGATTATAATCTGGATTGTACCCAGAACCTCGCTAAATGGCCTAGCCTGGTCTTCGCTCTTTTTTGACCCCCTCTTAACATTCACATACTTCGACCCCCCCTTGGCAAATTTCTGGCTACGCCACTGCTAAGATACGATCGTGAATATGTTTTGAAGGGTAGCCATGTTTAAGAATGGTTTTTGTATTCGTCTAGTAACCCCGTATTTTCCTAACAGCCGATGAGTGCATTTTTTCCGTGACGGAATACTCAATTTATATAACAATCAGTCAATCACCAGTGGAGCCAAAATAACCTTCACTCAACAAGAATTCTGCCCTGGGGTACGTTCAGTAACTCTCAGCGATGATAAGCCGCTTGCGGGTGTACTACAAAATAGGCTAGTAAAATGTAGTCCATGTCGATGTTGTGATGGTCTTGACCGCGGAATCTGGGATTGACATTTCCATTGTCGCCTTTGACTTGGCCATTTAAAAACTTGATGTATTTAATTTCCTAAAATTACAAATAAACTGAGTTGAATTGAATTGAATTGATTTTCATTGAAGTCCCGAACAGCTCTGAGAACGGCGTTACAACTTGGTCTTCTGTTAGGATAGCGACAGCGCCGGCCCTAGGGCGGTGCGAACGGTGCGACTGCACCGGGCGCCGTCGTAGGTGGGGTGCCGAAATGGGATCGCGACGACGGGAACAATAACTTTTGACCGAAAGACCGAAACGCCTGACCTCGCAACGAGATTTCGCACCACCAGAAAAACTTTCTGGGGCCGCTACTGGATAGCGATCTTGAAACAACTGGGTAGTTCTAGTAGCGTTACGATTCCCTGGACCGAAAACTTATTGGATCATTAAAGCGTGCTCTTGCTGACTGTAAAGGGGCATACCTGATTGGAATGAGACAGGGCCGTCTTAAGGCATAGGCTAAATGGGCTAGAGCCCAGGGCCCCCAGCCAGTTTTGGGGCCCCGGCTAGGGATAAGGGTTTAGTTGGTAAATATTATTTATGCTCATTTAATATTATGTATCTTTTAGTTACGTCTAAAGTAATTTGACTCATCGCCACATCGCGTATCATACGGTACCTACAATTTCCAAAACCTAACAACGAGTCACTGTCAGTAAAAATCCTATTTTCAGTAGTCTTATCTTATACTTTTGAAAAGTTTCGGTTTGATTATTGTGTAGTTAAATTTAGACAACGTACATACAAAGGCTGACCGTTGGGGATCGCAAAGGTCTTAAAAAATAATTTATCCCAGGGCCCCAAAAGGTCTTAAGACGGGCCTGGAATGAAAGACTGATGATAGTTATCCCTAGTGTCGCTTTCAATGCTAAATTGTAAAAAATAATGTTATTTAAAATCGAATTATTATTAGTATGCTGCAAATCTACACAAAAGGTCCACACAAATTTCCTACATTTTTTAATATGACTATTGCGTCCTATGACCAACTTGTTATTTTTCATGGCCTCGTATCTTTGTGAAAAATCGGTATTTATCAAGAGAAGAAATTTCATTGTACGTTTCCAAGTATGCTCTACAACTTAATCCTTGAAAGTTTCCGTCTATCACCTACCAGTCAAAACATACATTTTTGAAAATTATGCAAATCTTTTTCTGAAATATAGAAATTAGCTAGATCCCGATTTTATATGTGTACCATGTAAATTTCAAAGCTCTACCTATAATACTTGTTTCTAAAAACACCCTTTCCGACAGCGGTGCCAGATCGAAAATC
This sequence comes from Leiobunum rupestre, assembly GCF_980474605.1. Lineage (NCBI taxonomy): Eukaryota > Metazoa > Arthropoda > Arachnida > Opiliones > Sclerosomatidae > Leiobunum > Leiobunum rupestre. The sequence continues at coordinate 60,225,083 of NC_143384.1, forward strand.
TACAATTATCGTATCTAGGCCAAAAAATTATCGATTTTCCTGGAAAATTATCATACATTTCTTTTTAGCGCTAAATTTTAATTCATACATAAATGCGTTGAATTTAGATGATTTATTTAAAGCACTACAGGAGTTTTATTTCAGGGAAATAAACAAAATGTCTATTATCATTATTAACTGAACTTAATGTTTAAAAATGTATTGAAAATGCGGTAATAGCTAGGAGTAATAAACGCAAACTCAGGCCTACGCGTACAGAAAATGTATATCATTCATTTTTAAGTAGAAAAGTTATATAAATTAATAATAAAATATAAATCGTTCGTAGGTTTTTAAATTTTTTTAAAGATTATCGTACATTATAGTACGTTGAGGCAGAATTATCGAAATAATGGTACGATATCGTACGCCATGAAAATTATAGTACGCCCTGAAAATTTTGATTAAATTATCGCACTGTGCGATAATTATCGTACGTCTGGCAACGCTGCTTTCCGAGCAAAAAAAGACACTCTGTATTGGTTTACTTATGAAGTATGCAAAGAAATTCAGAATAAAACAAAGTTATTAAAAATTCCCATATTTTATCTAAATTATTAGTATACATGAGAAATTTAGCAGGGCTGTGCGAGTACTCGGTCTCGAGTCCGAGTCGAGTACTCAGGCTCGGACATAGAGTAATCCACTCACATATAGAGTGGAAGGCTATCAGCGAAACTTTTCGTACGCAACGGCTTGTTTTCGAGGCGTGAAATAAACAAGTTCGCCTAAAGTATATCTGGATAAAAAAAAGTTTCTACTCTAAAAAATTTAAAAACAACACCATCGCTCATCGGACTATATTTATTAACGTCCTTGAAAACAAGCTAGCCAGGAGGCCTATTCTACAGAAATCGGTCAGCGAGCGATACATTTTTGTCGACGGACTGAGCGACCACTCCCTAACTACAATCGTTCTGAATTTTGGAAATGGGTATTCTACTCCTCTTATTCGGCGATCTAGTTACTAGATCAGTCGTTCAATGGTATGAACAACGGAGATTTTAAACCAAAAATTCCTCCTATGAATTTAGCCAATCACGACGTCCGTTGCAAAGGGTTTTGGAATCAGCTGCTGCCGGTCAGCTGGGGGAAAAACCCAAACAGCACACTCCGCGTCACACGTGGTTATTGTTGGTTTCATATTTTCTTGTTTTAGGGTTAATTTCATAATTTAAATTAAAATGGCAACTAACAATGGGAAACGGTCGGGGAAAATATCGGATATACAAAGAGAAATAATGATGAATTATATGAGTAGTAATCCGGAGTTTTTATCATCAAAACAATCGCAAACGTTCATAAACAAAAAAGGCTTAATGTGGGAAACATTAGCTAACATGCTAAACAGTGATGGAAGTGGTCCACAAAAAGTGTCATTTAATTGTGACTCATCTCTTATCACTTTTTGTCTTCTTATATCTCGACGACCTAACCTATCAACTATTTCAGATAATCTTAATATTTGCAATTCGATTACTGCTTCCGCCATTTTATTGAGAATATTGGTCGGTGAGATCTTAACTACACCATCAGACCATGTCGTTCACTGAACGATAAATTCTGTTCTGGTAGTTACCTAATGAGAAAAAATTTAACGACGGAGTAGAATTCCATTTTTATCTTTTAGCGACAAATATTTTTTAAACGACTTTTTTTGTAGTTCAAAAGCCTAACGAGTCGAGTAGAATAGGCCTCCTATTAGGATTAATGTTTCATGCGCTTCCATAGGGCCTTCCCCTCTATGTGAGTGGTTTACTCTATGGGATCGGACTCGAATATTGTTATTTTATTACTCCAACGAGTCCGCCGACTTCTTTTAATTTTTTTTATATCTTTTATTTTTCTTTATTAAAATCCCGTATTGGCTCTGCGTTAGCGTTCACGAAGTTTCTATTTTTATTAGTCAAAGGCTACGTTCAGTGAAGCTCAACGGTCTCAACGTTGACAACTTTTTTCCACTGAATGGTTTTTGTAATTCCCGCTATTGACGTCACGTTGGCAACGTTAGCTCAACAAACTCAACGATTGAAAGAGCAGGTTTCTTCGTTGTTAAACGGAATCGTGACGTCACAGCACACGGGAAGGCTAGCTGCGGACGACACAGCAGACGATATTTAAAAAAATTACAAGCTTTTACAACAATCGTAAAAAAGCTTTCAGCGACACAGGATAAAAAGTCTCAACGGAATCAACGCAAACGTAAAACGGTTGCGTGACTCACATGGCTCGTTTGAGTCGGTTTTAGCTTTGGTTTTACTTTTACTTTCAGTCCTGTAGAAGTGGAGAGAAGACAATTAGAGTTAGAGCAGAATTTCCGGGACTCATTCTGCACTCGATTGAAAATTTAAGATTCGAATAGGACTCGTGGCTAATTCTTAAAGACTGGAATGAGTACTCGAGAATTGGTGAGTCCAATTTTTTGGGACTCGGACTCGACTTGAAATCCAAAAAAAGAGGACTCACAAAGCCCTAAAATTTAGTTAAGCCTCAGGTAGTGTTACGTCTTTTCCCTGTAAGAAAAGTCTCGAGCCGTAGGAGAATAAATCAAGTACTGGTTAAAATAAAAACATTATATTTTATTTACTTTAACTCGATAAATAGCGTTAACATGCATTGATGAAGGTTTAAAAGACAACTGAGATAATTTACATTTTTGATGTTTTTATATACAAAATTAATTAACCTTTAAACTTATTAATATTTCCTTTTTATGTTCGTTCTTTTAGGTTGATAAAACATTATTTTCTTTTTTATTGGCGAAACAACCTTTTCTTTTAGTTTCTTTATTTTGTTTACTTAAGTCACAACATTCTCCGCCCGATGAAAAGGTGAAATTTTCATCCATCGTTGATTTCCAGGTTATAGAGATTCTGCACGGTTCTCTTTATTACCACTCCCCTAGGCAGACGCACAAAGTAGCCTCGTATCTTTCCGTCTCGACCAAGAAGCACCCGAGTGATCCGACCAATTCGCCACACTTGCCGTGGTAGTTTAATAGAGTCATCTATGAGGACAACATCGTTGACCTTGAATGAAACCGGATCGGAAACTGGTCTGCTACTATGTGCTGAACGAAGCTCTAATAGATAATGATGTCGCCAGCGATTCCAGAACTGATTGATAATGACTTGTCGATGACGGAGCCTTTTAGACAGTTGATTTTTGTTGGCATCTGGCTTGGTACTCCTGAATTCTTGATCTGGAATTGTCGTAGCTCGTTCACCAATAAGGAAATGAGAAGGCGTCAATGGTTGTAGCTCGTTTGGATCAGTCTCGTTACACGTCAATGGTCTGGAGTTGACTACAGCTTCGACTTCGGTTAAACTCGTCATAAGTTCTTCATAAGAGAGTGAATTTTTTCCAAGCGTCCTCTTTAAGCAGGTCTTTACAGAACGGACAAGTCGTTCCCAAAAACCCCCCCACCAAGGGGATCGCTCCACTATGAATTTCCAATGAATACCTTGGTGACCCAAATATTCTTGAAACGGCTTGCCTTCAATGTTCTTATACAGCTTCTTCAAATCTTGGTCGGCTCTTTTGAAGGACTTGGCGTTATCTGAATATATCGTCGAGCAGATCCCTCTTCGAGCTACGAATCTTCGGAAGGCCATCATGAACTTGTCAGCGCTCAGATCGGTTACCAGCTCTAAATGGACGCCTCTCGTAACTCCACAGGTAAATAGTGCTATGTAGACCTTTGTATGACTCCCAGCTTCTCGAGTGTAAAGGGGACCGGCAAAGTCTATTCCAGTGACGGTGAATGGAGGCGACTCTTTAACTCTATCCAATGGCAAGGGTGCAGCAACTTGATTTCCAGCTTTGACCTTGAATCGGCGACAGACCATGCATTGTGCGATCGTTTTCTTCACCATTTGTCGGGCTTTCATAATCCAAACGCTTTCTCGTAATTGGGTCAAGGTACTATTCAAACCCCCGTGCATAACAATGCAGTGACTTTCTCGTACTAACAACTCGGACCACTTGTGTTTCGAAGGTAAAAGAAATGGGTGTTTAACGTGGTATTCGAAATTCGAGTTATGAAGTCGTCCACCAACTCGCATTACGCCACCTTGTAGAAACGGGCCAAATTGACTGATCTTCGAATTCTTAGGAAGTGGCTGGTTTTCTTTTAGTATCTGCATTTCTTTCGGGAATGACTGCTCTTGTACTTGACGTATCCACAGTTTTCGTGCGTTGTCGACTTCGGAGGCGTTTAATGGGCCATTGGTTTTGGTTGATCTGGTTTTTGCATTATTGGCAAAGCGCAGTATCCAGGCGGTCACTCTAAGTACTCGTGTCGCAGAACTGTAATTATCCAGGTCAATGCTTGGGTGTATCTCTTCCATGCAACTGGACATCTGGATAGTACGTCTCTCTTCGTCTACTTCTTTAGAATTGTGTTGCGATTTTTCCACAGGACATGGCCCGGACGATTTATCTTGTCGCAACCATGGTGGCCCTTTCCACCAAATCTCATTGGATATCAGTTCCTTGATGGTACACCCTCTGGACGGCAGATCAGTAGGATTCGTCTTTCCGGCACAATGACTCCATGACAATGGCTCTGTTAAGGTGTGAACTTCGGCAACACGGTTAGCTACAAAGGGCTTCCATTCTCTTGACAAACGTTGAATCCATTGAATGACGATAGTTGAATCGGACCAACAATGATATTTGGTGATATCGCCTTCAAATACGTCCAATGAGTACTTCAACAATCGGGAACCGATCAAGGCTGCCATCAATTCGAGACGAGGTATCTTTAATTCTTTAATTGGGGCGACTCTGGTCTTAGACGAAAGAAAACTGACTCCAATTTTTCCAGTTGTCGTCTCGTATCTCAAGTACGTGACAGCTCCATAGGCCTGCTTGCTATCGTCGCAAAATAGATGGATTTCTTGAGAACGAATCTCTTCATCTGCACCTTCGTAGTACCATCGAGGAATCGAAACGTTCTGTAAATCTGGGAGTTCAAGACACCATTGATTCCATTCCCTTTCAAGCTCTGGTGTCAGCTCACTGTCCCAATCAATTCCTTGAATCCATAACCTTTGAAAGAGAATTTTCACTCGTATCAGGAACGGTGATAAAAATCCGATAGGATTGAAGACTCGTGATGCTGCTTGTAAAACACTTCTTTTTGTGTTTCGTCTTGTTGTCAGAAATTCTAGTAAAGATGACACATTGAAAGTTAGAACATCTGGTTTTGATCTCCACAAAATTCCGAGGACCTTTAGAGGTAGTAGAGAATTTTCTGATGACAAGGCTAGTGATTTTTCTTCATGCGTGCCATGACCTTGCCAACATCGAGAAAGTTCTTCGGAATTTGAGACCCATTTTCGAAGATTCATTCCGGCTCCGGCGAGAATGCTCTTTGATTGATGGTACAACATCTTAGCTTCTTTGACGTTCGACCTTCCTGTTACCAAATCGTCCACGTAAATACTTTTCATGAGCTCTTGGCATGTTTCGGGATACTGATCTTTAAATTTTTCGAAATGAAATTTCAAAGTCGCGGCCAACAGGAACGGACTTGAGCTCACACCAAACAGGACTCTTGTCATACGAAAGTGAATGAACTCCACTGGCTTGTCTTTTTTCGGCAATGACTTTATCCAAAGGAACCTTGTAAATTCTCGATCTTGAGGCGCTAGTGAAATCATCAAGAAAGCTTTCTCGATATCAGCCATCATAGCTATCTGGCTTCTTCGGAAACGTATCAATATGGCCAGTAGGTCTGGATTTAAGTTCGGTCCCGGGCTGAGTAGAGAATTTAGTGACGGAAAACCCCTCTCGTGAGCCGCTGCATCGTAGACAATACGAAGCTTTGTGGTCTCTTTGTCTTCTCGAATAACTGGAAAGTGAGGTATATAGTATCCTGAGTCTAACGAATTTACCATTTTTTGTGGAATCTCTTCTATGATTCCTTGCTCCAAGTACTCTCCAAAGGTATCGTGGTATCTGAAGTATAGTTGAGGATCACGTTGGAATTTCTTTAATAGAACTTGCATGCGTCTATGAGCCAATCCGAAGTTGCTTCCCAGTTGCTCGTTTTTATCTTGTCTCCATGGTAATTGAACTTCGTACCGATTGTTTCGAAACTGGATATTAGAATTATGTCTGGTGATTATTTCTTCGTCAGTTCTAGAGATAGATGCTTCTTCTTTGATCCCCAAGGATTCAAGCTCCCAAAAGGCCTTAAGTTCTTTAGTTGTTTCTTCTTCAACTTCAGTGGTAGCACCCATGACAACCACGGCTTGGGCGAAGACATTTGACGTTATAGGAGCCGGTCCTTGGACTGCCCATCCAAGTCTGCTCTCCAATGCGACGAAGAAGTCATTCAGTCTGCAAATTTCTCCAGTGACTATGGACCAATAATAATCTGCGGCTATTAGCATTGACAGCTCCCTTTGTACTGGTTGGCCTTTAATTTCTGCTCTGTCTGCTAATTGGATTCCTCTGTTCACCATTATTTCTCGGATACTTTCGTCGAGCATACTGATGACGGTTCCCAGTATCTTTGGACTCTCAAAGACCGTCATCTCGCAGTAACTACTCGGATCACTCAAGTTTCGTAAGGTGACCTTGACCTTTCTTCGAATTGACGTAGTTGACTTTTCATTTTCAAAGCCTCCAACGGTGATAGCTCTTTGACCTACTACCGGCAGGTTAAGACGATCTACGACCTCTTTTGTTATGAAAGATCTTTGGGCTCCATTATCGAGAAAACATCGAATAGGTTGCTTCCCATTGAGTCCTTCAGCATATACGACAATAGTTTGAAGAAGAACTTGCTGATCATAGGATTCTCTTGCGGGACCAACTGCTGCCATAGTAATCAAGGTTGTATCTTCTTTATCCAATTTTTGGTTCCTTACGTCATGAATATCTCGACATATCGAAATATGATGTCTTCTTTGGCATTTCTTACATTTTTCTTTTGATTTGCATCTTCGAGCGGTATGTCTTTGTTTGAGGCACAGGAAGCATCGGTCTTGTTGGGACAATAGCTCCATCTTCTTTTCTAAAGTTGTGTTTTTGCAGTCTTCGGGTTTATGAGTGGTGTCGCTGCAATGGTAGCATGACTCTGTGCTGGTTACTGCTATGTTCAAGACGGACGTGGTAGGAACTCTGGCTCTCGATGGAAATCTATTTGTCCTTGAACTACTGGCATCTTCTCTCGGAAATGTACCTCCTCTCCTGGCCAGACTGATGGACTGATCCTCTTTGCTGTCTCTTATTGGACGATTTAGGATTGATGCGCGCTCTCGGCATTCGACTTCCTTCCTCAGATAGTCCATCAGGATACTGGCATCGTATTCATCTAGATCTTCGAGCTGTCGTGAATACTCCAAAGCAATATCATGTGGTAGTAGCTGTGTGACCATGTGACAGAACAAATATCCATAGTTTGCTCGTGGAATTCCCAACGCTTCTAGACACTTTACTTGTACATCACAAGTGTCATACAGAAACCTTAAACCTGCAATGTCGGATGACCTTCTGATTGGATCCAGCCTTGTTATTTTTTCGAGATGGCTGCTGATAGCTGCTCCTTTTCGACCATATCTCTTCTCTAGTAGATTCACGGCGACTTCGTAGTTTTCTTCTGTGAGAGGCAAACCTGCTAACGTATTTTGGGCTTTACCATCCATGTACGACTTTAAATATACCAACTTCGTAACGTTGCCGATGTTAGCTTTGGAATGAATAGCGGCATTGAACTGGTCCCAGAAACTTCGCCATTGCGTAGGGTCTCCTTGGAATTGTGGTATTGTGACTGGAGGAAGATTGACTATGGCTTGATATCCGTTATCTTCGTTCGGATTGAAATTACTACTTGAATTTCGTAACTCTTCTTCGTTATCTTGAATGAACCTCTCCACTTTTGTCAGTCTCTCGATAATGTCCTCTCTGTAGCTTTCCACTTCATCGACTTCTTTCTCAATGAGGTCCTCGGGAATGAGGCTTTCTAATTCGGCGTCTTTGGCAGACAGTTTATTTTCTTTTTCTTGGAGTTGCTTAAATAATGTATTTAGTCGCTCTTTACTTCTCTGGTTACCTTTGTCCCATTCTGTATCGATATCATGCATAAGCGCGGTAGTCCTGGTTCTCAAAGCTTTTCTCTGCTTTAACATTCGCTCCATGGTTCAATTCGCTGTGGCCTTCTCGATCTGCAGATGTTAAGCGTCTTTCCTTGTAAACTCGACTAAGACAGGAAACAATTCTTGTGACGTAGACCTTCTTACTGAACTGAAACTTGGTTACGTTCCCTCCCGGGTTTCGGCACCATTATGTTACGTCTTTTCCCTGTAAGAAAAGTCTCGAGCCGTAGGAGAATAAATCAAGTACTGGTTAAAATAAAAACATTATATTTTATTTACTTTAACTCGATAAGTAGCGTTAACACGCATTGATGAAGGTTTAAAAGACAACTGAGATAATTTACATGTTTGATGTTTTTATATACAAAATTAATTAACCTTTAAACTGATTAATATTTCCTTTTTATGTTCGTTCTTTTAGGTTGATAAAACATTATTTTCTTTTTTATTGGTGAAACAACCTTTTCTTTTAGTTTCTTTATTTTGTTTACTTAAGTCACAACAGGTAGGGGCCATTTCACAAAATTGGCACTTACCGAAAAAAGCATTCTTCAAGATTCTACGCCACGTTGATCAACGATCTCAATGGAAATTATTTTCAGAAATAATTCCGCTACTTGTACATTTTTATTTGAAAAATTGTGAAGCCGGTTTTCAGTTAATTCCTTTTGCTGGCGCTTCTGAAATCTGGATTTTCGACTGTTCGAGTTGGAGTTATTGCTAATAACTAAAGGAAAACTGTCTAAATTTTCAGTTGGCACTGCATCATTTTTAAGAACTTGTTTCGGAGGAATGTTTAAAAGCTCTGATTTTAGGTCTCTCTCATAGCTATCAGCATTGAAGTGCCATGAGCAAATATAACTAGTTTTCGGGTTAGATTTGTCCCCTCTTCTGCACTTGTGGGCCCAAGTGAGACTTCTGTTTTCATCTTTAGGAATATTATAATATTTATTGTTTATAGTCATGTAATGTTTATAGTCATGTAATAAAGCACAACAGTACTATTCTTAAAAGGGTATTTCTTGTAGACGCTCACTGTTGATCGTTACATGTCAATGTAATGAGAGGAGAGAGAGGAGGATGGATCATTGGGTTGAGGCCAGGTTAGGGAGGTGGCGCCATCTCAGGGTTATCACATACAAACATTTCAACACTTAAGGTACTGTTTCTTTGGATCCCTTTTTGACTGTTCTAAGCGGTTGTTGCAGGTAGCAACGGCGCACCTAGTTCCTGGCATATTTTTTTTATATTTATAAAAAAATATGCCGTAGTCGAAATATACTACTACCATAAGTGTCAAAATTACCCTAAGTGTGCCAATAAGAGCCTTTCCCAAAAAATTCATCAATGATAGCTTGTTCTACACGGACCAAAGAAACGTAGGACTCGCGAATTCCGATCTAATACCCTATGTGGCCTTTGTAATGTTCCCGCCAATTTCGTCCCCGAATAAAGTGACGTAAATTTCGTCACTGGAAAAAGTGACGTCATTTACGTCATTTCCGTTATACAAGGTACTTGTAAAATTTATCTTACTGACACACTTAGGGTAATTATTCCACTTATGCTACTACCAAAGACACGCTACTCACAATTGTCAGTTCGAGTATCAGTTCAAGTCAGAGTTCGGCGAGAATGTCAGTGTCGAAAAAAGGTTGAAAGTTAAAACAATAGGAAGTGTCATACTTATACTTATTGTGTTACTTATTACAATGTAATAGTGTTTCATTAAAAAGGAGAAAAACAATGGAACTGGATAAATGATCGTGTTTCGTATATGTAGACAAGGGCCTTTACCGGGAGTATATGAACTAAATCTAAAAGTCATCTACTAAACCGCGCTACAACTTTTTCCCTAGCTTCTGTTAAACCTGGTAACAAAAATTATAAATTCGTTGATACACCATAAACATAATAGTTCATAATTCCTTTAAATGGGGTTAGCTGACCATGGACTTGCTGAGCAAAATTCATAATGAAAGTGTTACTCTAACATTTCTCTCCGCACATTTTTCCCGAAATGCACTTTGAAGAAGCACCTGGAACCTTCGAAGATACTTGTTCCAAGCAAATAGTATTAGCTTTAGCTACTGGAGATGGATAGCACTCTCTATATAATTCTGGTGTAAGTGATTTTAATGATATTTTCTTTAGTCGTATCGCAAGTAACATAAATTTTATGTATGACACTGAAAGATTTCCGTAGTAATATCCGGTCGATGAGCAAATTCGTAATCGGAATTTTCGGAACAGGAAACTCGCTGTCTCAATTAATGCCAGATAAGTTTTTTTGGCGATAAATACAAGCGAAAACGCGTTTCGACTTAAAATTATAAAATAACTGGCTTCAGAAACGAAGCGAGGGTCAATTTTATGTTCCAATTCAATAATTGATCATAATGCTACTAAAGCGTTATTTTTACGTTAAGATGCCCTTCTAAACCAAGGTTGGCCAGGACCAGCCAGTAACAATGAAAGAAAAATTCATGAATAAAACCGTTTTTTAATTATAAATTAAAAAGCAAAAGCTGCGAAAATATTAAAAACAAGATCATTTCTAACATTAATTTCTCTTAGTGTATATATCAAGTCCAAATATGTATTTTGATTTTCTCCGATAAATACATATTTAGGACTTGATGTATATTTTTACTGTTTTCTACTTAGTGTACATGAAGATGTATTTAGCAGACAACACTGTATCGTTTAAGATTGTTCTTTGTACTTTAATTTTCTGTTATGATCGTGATTAATGCTAAATCTAATACTTAAATGATTTAAGAATGATGAAACGGTTTCTAACATAACTGGCTTTAATGACGGCCCTTAAACCAACTGCCAGGCAGTCCTCAAAGTCTTACACATTATATTTTACAGGAAGTGGTGGCACCGGGTGGTAACAGATATAATTATAATTATATTATTGATACAAACAGTCTTTGAAAAAATCTGATATTAGGCCTTTTTTTACTGGTGGTTTTATCCTGATTTTAACGGTTACAATACTGGCTTTTCCATTTTGAGAAAAAGGCGGTTTTTTGCCAACCCTTTTCCAAATAAAGACCTAAATGAAATTCCTAATAAGATATTAGGAGAGATTAGATAGGCGCCCAATATTTGTCAGGCGAGAGGTTTTTCGCGAATAACAAGGTTAATTGGGAAATCCTGCGTCAGGAAATGAAGTCAACAAATCATCAGGGACCTTTCCGTCTTGGGACAATTGTCGGCCCGAGTTCGATTGCTCACGAATCAGCGCCTTCTGCTTCTGACGTCTACACCGACAGCTACAGGATTCGGAGAGGAATCAACGATGCACATACTTAATATGGAGCTTTATAGGAGACATACTGATTTAAATTAACGTAATCACTGATTAACGCGAATAAATTAAATGCGTCTATAAATTTGCATCCATTATTACAAAATATGCCGTTGTATAAGTTTAATTAGAACTCTATAATTCTGTAATTTAACTATTATAATAGTCAGATTAAGTTACCCTTCGAAAACGTGAACGGCTAACTTGTATGGGTGTGGATTGCGCCACAATAAGCTACGTCTACAATGCTACAAGCTATTATTTTAGAAAGAGTTCGAAATAAACTAATACACATTTGATAAATGAGACGATTTTTTCACCAAAGTCTTACCAGGTGACGCCAAAAGTCTGAAATGTAGAAAAGTTTAAAGGACATATTATTAAAAGTGGCGTGGGGAAAACTACGTGGCAGGACAGCTCAAACTGGACCGTGACACTGAAGCTAGTACCTTTGACATTGTATGGCAGCGCCACACGTGGCCTTTCTTTGAACTAGAACATGCCACATTTCCCCTTTGCGCCAGTGTCACAGTGCAGTTTGTGCAAATTCCAGTGGCGTAGACAAGGGGAGGGTTATTAATAATAATAATAATAATAATAATAATAATCAGCTAGGCTAATACCTAAGCGACCTTTGAAGCCATTAATTCAGGTGGCCGGGTTACAATGCGTAGGAGGGTGGTGGCAAGCTCTGCATGCCACGCGAGCCAACATCTCCCTACACTAACTATAACCGTGTCCATACCCCCCCCCTTTGGTGTAGCTTTGACTGTACTAAAATTCCACCCCCTTCTTAATTAATTTTACGAGCCTGGAAAAGTCAGGGAATTAAATAATGGCCCCAAAAAATCAGGCAAATAAATTTTTGAAAGATGCTTAAAAATATATCAAATATTTTGCAAGATTTTCCTAAAACCTTTCATTTATTGAACAATAATGGCCAGGGGAAATTTTGAAAATTGGTCAAGGAAAACCTGGAAAAGTCAGGGAAATTCATTCTGAAATTTTTGTACGAACCTTGAAAAATAAAAACAGCTTTGACGAGAAACATACTACGCGAAGTCAAAACAATTTACCACTACTCGCCGGTTCCGGGCCTTGGCACTTCTCCCGGCATGAACTGTCTTCACTGTGACGAGGCAATGGACGCTAATGTCTAAAGTGCATCAAAAGTATAGGGTCAGACTAGTGACTCCCAGTGAAAACCATAGACATAATAAAGAAATAGACACCTTACGCGGAGTTTGATTTGCCAAAAATATACGGGAGCGATAATTAGCAGACAACCGGTATTTGTTCCGTATTCCTGTGGTACCACGTTTAAGCGACGCCTGTCGATTAGGCGAGAAAATACAAAATCATCACGTGACACGTCACACATGTTCGTGTTTGTAATCTTTTAGGTACTCTGACGTGATTCGCGAATTTTTTGGCTGTGAGAATTTAAAATAAGGTAAATTTTTATTATAATTTTTAAATAAGTCAATTAATTCTTTCAAAACCCAAATAAAAAGCAGCGGCTATTTTTAACAATAGGTACTTTTGTTTTTTTTGGGTTTTGTTTATTTTTTTAGATGTATTATTTGTCAAGGATTACAATAATGCAAAAAGTTTTAACCGCAATTTATTATTTAGAAAGATATGATAAATTTAAAATTGTTACTTGCCATCAATTTTTACCTCGGAAAATATGACATATTTCGAGATTTTTGTACGTGTTGGATGAGGTAGGACTGAGGACGAATTAGATTTAACGACAAGATATTACTAAATTTTTAAAACGTGTGCAAACCGAAAATGTGTTTTCTACTTTAATACGGCTTTTTTTGGTTTTGTTTATTAATGGTCAAGGATTACAGTAATGCGAAAAGTTTTAACCGCAATTTATTATTTAGAAAGATATGATAAATTTAAAATTGTTACTTGAAAGCAATTTTGGGTTACGTGTAGAATAGCTGCCCCCCACCTGATTTTTTTATATATTTTTTTGGATAGAGGGCAAGATGGGGATTATTTTAATTTTATTTTTTTTTGGCGGAAATGAATATTAACAAAGATATGAATTTTTAAACATTGGCCTTTTGCAGTGAATTTTCCCTAGGACGATTCTTTAAATTCCTAGATTTTAATGCGTTGTGGATAACAAGGGGCTGATGACGAAAAATAAAATGTGGAAATGCAAAACATACTAACTTACTTTTTTATTTTCGGTATTTTCGCCGTATTTCAATGCATTTTAGGGGTTTTGGCGCGGTTAATAGGTTAGGTTATTTATATTATTAGGTTAGTTGGATTAATATCGGGTTGACGATACTTGATGCGTCAGGCTTGGTACTGTCCTCTAGGTACTGTCCCTATCTAGTGGTGTGATGGGGTCACTGGAGCCTGTGGGGGGCTTCATACCCGGCTCTCAAGGTCATGTGATCGGGGCGCTGGGTCACTGGAACCTCATGGGTGTTCCACACTCGTCATTCTGAGACCTACTAAGGAGGGTAGTTTGCGGTGGAAGAGGAAGCCACTCTAGTCCTCAGCTGTGCGAGGGTGGGTCTCGGGCAGCCCATGGTGTCGCCTTTTGTTGGGCCGTGATGAGGGCGTTTGTTTGCTATATGTGAGGCGGTCACAATGGCTGTCTCACTGGCCGAACGTTGTTTCGCAAAGCGCACTTTTGTCCGGGGCTGGTTGTTTTAGGTGGCCGCTGTAGTGCTTAAGGCGGAGCAGCGGGGTACAAATACATATACTTATGTCCTCTAGGTTGCGTTAGGGATGGCCCATAGCTTTTTTTAGTATGGGGTTGGGGAGGCGCCGCGCGCCCCCAGCGCTCGAGCGAAGTGAGTGCGCGGCGCCGTCAGGCGCCAATACTTAGAATAAATTCGACGTTGTTATAAGTCAACATCACACAGAAGACATATAATATGACATAGTATGGTTAAAAAAAAGGCTAAAATGCGTTGAAATACGGGAAAAATTCCCAACCCTTAAAAGTTAGTACTGTTTTGCAATTGAGCCTTTTTATTTTTCGTCATCAGTCCTACTTTATCCAACACGTACAGAAATCTCGAAATATGTCGTATTTTCCGTTGTAAAAATTGTTAGCAAGTAGCAATTTTACATTGATCATATCTTTTTAAATAATAACTTGCGGTTAAAACTTTTTGCATTACTGTAATCCTTGACAAATAACAAACCAAAAAAACAAAACAAAACACAAAAAAACAAAAGTACCTATTGTTAAAAAATCCCAAAGCAGCAGATAATCTTATAATTAAAAACAAAAAATTCTAATTGCGAAATGATATTTTGTCAAAGGCTTAAGTAACTATCGGGTTTGTTGTGGTTATGGCTTGTTATGGGAATATTCTGAGATTGCTGTAAATCGCGACACATTGAAATCATGATTTAATTTGTAATGATCACTTTTTAGAACAGGATATACAAATTGTAAATGGCAAAAGGTGGGTCACACCAAAAGCCATTCCAACTCTGGTTTGGTTTCCATAGAATTAAAACAAGTAACAAAAGTCAAAATAATTTTTTTATTTAATTTAAAGAAATTACATCCAGTTGAAAGTGAAATAGAAAAAACCGGTGATGCTAACTTCTCACCTTTAAATTTTGACCAAGGATCATTTCGTGTAGGTTTAATTATGTTATTATAATTTGAGTAAGATCTCCTTGGTTTTTAGCCAATTTTGTTTAGTTGTTATGAAGAGATATTCATCTCTCTATAAAAGAAGTGTAGTCTTGCAAGAACTTGCTGTATTACGAAATATTGTTGGCATGGACATCTTACCAGATAACCACGAACATGTTTGATCCTGAAGTTGGAATCGAACATCATCATTAAGAAAGTTATTAATTTATATTGCAAGCTCAGACTCCACAAATTAGCGAAGGACAAAAATCTAGAAATCAAGGGTCAAGCCATCAGACTTAAATTGTCAAAGCTAATTTTATTTCAAGGACAATAGCTACATACCTTTAGTAGAATCATTATTAATCCAAGGTAGAATCATCCTTTTCATCAAAATTCCATTTACTTTTGTTTATAATTTAGAATATTCCCATAACAAGCCATAACCACAACAAACCCGATAGTTACTTAAGCCTTTGACAAAATATCATTTCGCAATTAGAATTTTTTGTTTTTAATTATAAGATCATCTGCTGCTTTTTATTTGGGTTTTGAAAGAATTAATTGACTTATTTAAAAATTATAATAAAAATTTACCTTATTTTAAATTATCACAGCCAAAATATTCGCGAATCACGTCAGAGTACCTAAAAGATTACAAACACGAACATGTGTGATGATTTTGTATTTACTCGCCTAATCGACAGGCGTCGCTTAAACGTGGTACCACAGGAATACGGAACAAATACCGGCTGTCTGCTAGTTATCGCTCCCGTATTTACCCCCCGTAGAATCTTGGGTCTATTTCTTTATTATGTCTATGGTGAAAACACGCGAACGATATGGAACTGACATTCTTATGCGAAACATAATGTACTAGGATTTAGATGAACCTGAAATGCAGCTACAACCCCGAACGATTTTTGGAATATTTTGTGGTTTTGGCTTTGTTTTTAAATTTTGGAAGACTTTATCGTTTTTTTTTGGTCTTTTTTTACGGGTTATGTCCAATTTTTGAATTTTACTGGTTTTGGCATTTTTTAATATTGGGCAGTTTGGGTGGTTTTCGATTATAATTGAATAAACACATCTTAATACTTGTACATTTTATTCGGTTTTCTACAGCTAAAAGCCCATGATGTTTTAATCTAAAAAAAATTCACAAAAATTGCAGCGAATGGCACCAAAATATATCATCTAAGCCGCGTCATATACTTTAATTATGTTAAAAGTTTCAAAGGCGAAGTATCGCGTATCGGTTTTAAATAAATAAACATATTTTAGTTAAATCCCCAAACGTTGTTGGTCTTTTTACCTCTCCGAGGGGACTTTGTACCCTAGGAGGAGTTATTTACCTCTACGGCGTGGTTTACATAGACCAACTGTGGTTCTCGTATTTCTTGCATTTAACAATCGTGAGTTATTGTAAAGATATTTCGAGTCTAGTAGTAAGTTCCCTCGCTTCGGCAATAACTGGTGGATGTGGGTTTCAAAAGCTGATATTAAGGAAAAACATACATAAATCTTTAAAATTCAATATGAATTATAAAATTTAATAAATGTTGAATTTCGTCCTTTAATAATAGCAATAATTAAATGCCGAATCTGTATAAAAGCAGGACGCGAAAAGACCCTCGAGTATAGCCACAAAAATAATCTACATTTATAGACGGGATTAAGCAGTCAGTCCATATTTAGTTTTCCCCGCGGGGGGCAATTACGTATTCGTAAATCGCTCAGTGTGTAGTCTATCTAGCGGCGGCTGTGGCGATTAGGAGTTGGTGGGTGGACGGACAGGACCAAGACGAAAGCGGCTGGCCAACGCCCGGGAGGGTGGGGCGCCAGAGACAGCGAGGGAAGCGGAAAATCAGCATGATGAATGGGAATGAGCCTTGAAAATAAAGAGAGAAAAAGGGATTCGAGGGATTAAAAGAGATTGGTCATTTGTATAAAAGTAGTGGTCAATCCCGACTTCGAATCAGATTTCGTCATTACCTCGAAGGAACGTCCACCGATCGACAGCAACCGGTCATTCCCGATCTCGTCGACTTTGCGCTAAAGACTAGAAAGGTAAGGACTTAACTTCTTTGCTTCTTGTTTCAATGCGTCTGTTGGTAACTCAAATGAATTATCTTATTTTTGGAAATATGGGATATATCTTCACTTTTGCCCTGTTGTTAGGGTATTTGTGTTTTGCTCATTGTTTGAATACAGGATATGTATTTTAACTTGTGTCCTGTTGGTAGGGTAATTGTATATGCTCATTTTTGAAATCAGGGTTTAGTTTAAGCGCAGTCCTGTTGGTGTTGCAATTGTATTTGCTAAATTGTTTGAATAGAGGATGTACTTTAACTTTTGTCCATTTAATAGGATAGTTATATTTTGCTCATTGTTTGAATACCGTTTTCACTTCTGTCCTGTTAGAATTTCAATTGCTTGCATCGCTTTAGAGCAGGAAGGTAATGAACACTGAATTTGAAATGAAACACATAATATGATCCGAGAATATTGAACCAATCGGGAAAGAGGGAAATCCAAACTCTACCATTTGTATCTTGTTTTATGTGATTTCAGGCCAAATGTTATTTAGGTTACAGTTATGTTAGTTTAAAGCTATTTAGGGTTAAATATTCTACATGTCAAGGCTAGGTTAGTTTAGAAGAAGACGTCGTGTCATTGGGTTATGTTAGTTTAAGTTAAATGTTCTTCGGCAATCGTTTTGTGGTTTTGAAGGATATTTCCCGAAAATAGAAGCGCCACTTTTTAGCCTAAGAAAATGTCCTCAAACAGTTTTAAGCACTTTCTTGGGTCTTTTCAGTGGATTCTTAACCGTTGCTAGATATGATTAGGTGGTCAGTGGGTACTCCATATGAAGCACAACTACTCTGTTGATTTATTTTGGTTAGCCGAATTGGAAACCATCATTCCTTGAAGTGATTAGAACGTTAAATGATAATTTTATATCCTTAAACCCAAACTACGCAAATATAAGTGAACAACAAAATTTGGATAAACAGATAGTTTGATTAGTTAACGCAGTCAGTGTAGGAGCCTTCAGCTGTGATTGTACTAAAGCGATTCAGTAACTGTTTACAGATTTAGCCTTACCAATTAGTGTACTCAGTGGATTGCTCCTCCAATTCCACTTAAGTCATTTTCACCAGAAAGCCTGTCAGCCGAAGTAACGCGTTTTATCTCTTAAAGGGAGTATAAAGTTAAAATTGGGAGTAGTCATTGTGAGTGCAGTTAATTTAATTTCAAATCTCCATTTTAAACGGAGCCAAATTTTCACTTCGGTATAATATGATAGGAGTTTACACGGAAATTAAGTTGTTTAGCAGAACCTTCTTGAAAATAAAGCTAGGTCGAGAAACGCATGCGTGCAAATATTGCATTAAGCCTTGCTTTCCACTAGGGCGCGTCATAATGAATTTTTCGTTAACCAAGGCTTAAGAAAAGAGACTAAAAATTATAGGTATTCAGTCCCAATTATAATACTTTCATCGCGAAATTCAAATTTCAATAGCAAAATCCACGCAACCACCTAAATATGGACATTGAGCACTAGCCTGTAAGTCACGTCACTCATGGGACGTCGACGGGCCAAAAATTTGCGCTTAAATAAAACATCCTTCAAGGCAATCGCCAAGAAGTAATATTTTCGAGAGCCAAGACCTGCAAGTTACTGTTTATGTAGTGCTTGTTGAAATAATTGAAACTTTTAACGTGTAAACATAACGTTGTGTTTTTGCTATGCCTTAAAGGGAATATAACCTGCAAAGCAATCTTTACGGAAGACCCCTTCAATTTACAAATGTCCCTGTACAGTGGCGCCAAACATTTTTAACGCCGAAGGCAAGAGCGGCCAGAGCGCAAGCGTTGGTGTTCCACACCAAATACCTGAGGTTATATTCCCTTTAACATGTAAAAAAAGCTGTCTGTTTAAAAAGAAACAGGTGAAAAGTTACCTTAAAGATGTTTTATTTGAGCGCATATTGGATCCTTTTACATTCCTATAGTGTATACATATAGTTTCCTGTATAGGACGTCTGGCAACGCTGGCTCCTACGGACGTATTACCCTAAAGTCAATCAACAGCGCTCCTAGTGGAAAATCATGAAATTCGTTGATCCACCGTCGAACGTCCTTTATACTCCCTTTAATTGGTGTTTCTTTAATTATTCATGGGGTTTAACATAATCTTTAGCCACAGATCATCAGCATCTTTCTTCGTTTTTGCTTTATCCCGAAAGAAAGTAGTGGACCAACTATCTCAAGTGATATTGTGACCTAAGATACTTCTAGGTGTGACTCTTTGGAAATTCATGAGTGTTAAATCGAGTATGAACTTTCGGATTAACGAATTTTATACTTCTGCCACTAGATTCGAATAGGTCTTTCTATAAAATAACATTGGCCTACTTGTTTTGATGTTGCTTCTGCGTCACGGTTGACGTATCCATGACGTTTCACTACGAAAAGCCTTGGACAAAAGGGTAAATTTGACGAGGCAACCTGTTTTTAACTATAAACTGAACTGAGCTTCTACGTATTTCGTGACGAATGAGCAACATAAGAACAAGCTTATTTTACGGAAGGCCTATTCCGAGAGCTTTCGGATTGGCGGTTTTGTAACGAAACGTTTACCCACTTCCGGCACGTGACCTCCGAAAAATCGGCCTCCATCGGTTGCTTTATGGTCCTATCACGGCCAACTTTGATGAAACGCAACAAGCGCTTCATCAAAGTTGGCCGTGGTCTTATCTATAGTTGGTTAGGGTACGACGTTTATATTATCTTTTGGTAAACTTAAAGCAACTGTCGGCTCTATCATTGCCACCTGTATTAGAGATGGCCATGAATCTATCCGTTTCTTCGAAAAAACGACTTAATTGGAGAGCGTGGGCAAAGGAAGCTAAAATTCAAAATAGCGAAGCAATAACGTCATCAGAGAACGATTTATAATTATTTTAATTAGACAACTTATACTCTACTTACAAGTTAGTGGACTTTAACCTTAATTATATATCCAATATAAAATATATTGTTAAAAATTACTATAATTTACGTTGTTGACAAATTTACAAACAACCCAATCAACGCGACGGGTACTTTTATGTCCTACCTTTTGGGTCAAAATGTAGCTTAACTATCTTGTTTTGATTTCTGTTGAAAGAAGAGTTATTTCAGGTCGAGCCGACAATTACTTTAACACCAATATCGAATTTTACATCATATTTTATTTCAAGGGAAGTTTAACCCCCCCATTATTATGTAAAGACACTGTTAATTGAAACGCTTTTATTTGATTTGAAAGCATAATTTTGTAAAAAGGAATTTTTTTCATAAAACAACGTCAACACAAAAATTTTACTTATATAGTGTGTGATTGATTAGCTTAAGTAGATTGTAAATATTATTCTGGGTCAGCGTGAATTTGCCAACCAAGTTGTTCCTCATGAATGATGAAATAATTTCCATAATGTGTTTTCTACACAAACGCTTTTATTGACCAACTTTTGAAGAACAGTCGGTTTTTACGAACGAGGTTTGGTACCAAATATTTAAATCTTAAAACGTTTCGTTAACATCCTTTTGACACAAACTAAATAATATTACCATTAAATACTTTTATTAATAATACATATTTTGTACGTATTTCTTAATTTCCATCGCGAAATCTTGACAACTTTTGGTACAGCGCGTGTCGAAAACTATGCTGACCAACAAAGTGTGGCAAAAATGCTGGCTCGGGTGAATACTCGTTCAGTCAGTGTACATGACCTTAGTTTCCGACTTCCAGTATAAAAAAATAAAGACAAAGAAACGTAAAAGAAATCGAAGAAACTCACAAGATTCTGTACTTAGGAAATCTGAGGGGGGTTGAGTGCGCCTTCTTGTCGTTCGTTTTGTTGGCGCTTTCGAGGGGAATACGCGAGCAAACACAACCTCTGACGAACTTCATCCAATGCTCAAAATTTATACCGAGGCCTATATTTGCTCTGAAATCAACAATGCCGTGGCATGAATGGAAGAGAATACAAATCGCTTGGGGGTTTTTGGAAACAAAATTAGCTAAATAAATGTAAAGCTCTGTACGAGAATTAAGGACATTTTCGTGAAAGAGTCCATCCAGTGCGAAGTAAAGGTTCGTATGTCTGGATTATCACGGGTATATAATGTTAATCTTAGCGATTATTATTCTTATTCCCTAAAAATTTCCAAATTGCGTTTCGAAAGAAAATGGTACGAGATAAATTTGGAATTTTCAGGGGCGATTTAACAAGTATGGCACTTCTTAAGTGTTTTAATGACAATTTCTCAACGAACCTTTTTCAACACTGACACTCTCACCAACTGAAAATCCGTTCGGGAATAATTTTTGCTAATTAGACTTTATCGCGTTGACTGCTAAGTGACTGGCTCTATTCAAACTGAAAAGGCTAACTGTAATATCAGGAATCCATAACGCTACTTGGAATGAATAACGGCTTCGATTCCCCGCCGTTGTGGCGGAACATAGTAGGCGGCGCTTATAAGCCTTTGTTTGTCACTTAATTTGACGTTATTTAAGGCAGTATAAGCGTTTTAGCCCCTCCCACAATGTTCCGCCACAAAATACCACAGGGGATATGGGGAGATACTCATTCCAAGTAGCGTTATGGATTCCTGGTAATATATATTGTTATTATTCTACTTATGATAGCAGTGTGTAGTTTTTACGTAGTAGACTTCTGTCGTAATCGGTGTTCACACTTCCTGTACAGAGTACGTAACATCAGCGTAATCGGTGTACAGCCAAACAATAAGTCATAAGCCATCTCGTGTTCAATGTTTACTGAGAGCCATTTGCAGAATTACGTCACATTTCTGGTGGACAAAAGACTACGTCATTGGACTCTTATCTTTTGGGATATGACGTCAATTTAACTTGATTCTATACATATGAATCAGTAATTATATCGACTAACTGATGGAACATAATAGGCACTTCAATAAAACATCTTAAATGAAATTGCCAAGAAGTAATATTTTCGAGAGCCAGGACCTGCAAGTCTTTGTTTATATACTGCTGGTTGAAATAATGGAAACCTTAGGAATAAGTCATCAAGCGACTTTTGAAGCCATTAATTCAAGGTGGCCGTGTTACAATGCGTAGGAGGGTGGTGGCCAGCCCTGCATGCCACGCGAGACAAAAGCTCCCTACACTAACTATTATCGTTAACCTCTATATGTTTTTATGGAAGGGGAAACCGAAAATCTCGGGGGAAAACCCATTGAGCCAGTGGGGAGAGAACTTGCAAACTCAACGCGGAAGGAGTTGTTCCGAGTTTTCACCCAGTGCCACAATCTGGGATCGAATCCGGCTCCTCTTTCTGTTAACCACTCCGCCACCCAATGAATTTAAGAAAGACCGATTAGTTATCATACTGAAGATCCTGGATAATTTTTTATGTTCTTCGGGAAACTGGTCTAGTTCCGCGTAAAATAACGTATTTAGATGCAAAAAAAGAGCAAAGAGATAAATGAACGGCTATTCTGGACAAGGCTTAGTGTCGACTAGTAGCTGAGTTTAGCTTAGCACGTCACGAGCAAAAATATCCTTTGTAAACCACGCTCGTTTCTATGAAAATCACCAGAGCCGCCTTAGACATTATTTATTTTGAATTTAAAACAAATGGTTAAAATGAATTACCTACAGTCATTTTGGTAATAGGGCTGTGCGAGTAGCGCTTTTAGGCAATCGAGTCGGGTATTGATTACGAATTTTTTTTCATCGGGTATTCGAGTGGGGTAATATTAAAGTAGAGTCTAATCGAGTACTTGATTAAGGGGAAATTTTCTCTTATTCGAATCAAGTAATTCAGAAAAAACCTCGAGTAATATTTTTAACGAGTCGTGTTATCGAGTACTTGATTAGGAGCTGGAATTCGAGTAATTAGGAAATTAAATTTAAAATTAATATAAACTAACTTTCAATGCTGAAAAATATTCCTTTAATTTAAATGAACCACAGTTTCCACAACTTTAGTAACCTTATAGTGACTAGTCGGATATAAAAGACTAGTGTACTAGGCTACTAGCTTAATTTTAGTAATAAATAATAAAATAACAATACAATATACATTTTATTAAATTATTTATGTATATTGCTAACGTCGGTCGATATCCGAATGTGTAAAGAGACATCAAAGTGACGCTCCAAACCCAAACCAAAACTTAATAATACTGTTTGGAGAAAAACCGTGCGGGCGCACTACGTATTAAAAACCATGATCCATCCCCCAGGTCATTCAAAGCATTTGTGGTTTTTACGCCTTGAAGGTACCGTTTATTATTTCCACCCCAAAAAGTTGCCAAAACCCCTCTTCGAACTTAGACCAGCTTATTCGAGTAATCGAGTACCCGACTATGCAATGTTTTGGTACTCGATAATCGACGAATATTTTCCAATTACTTAATCGAGGTCGAGTATTTCGACCTCATAAAATGCCGAGTCTTAGTCGTTAGCTACGCCGCAAAATTTTCGTTTTGAAAACGAAAACATTTTGAGAGAGTTGGCCGTTTTCGGTCTATCGAAATCTGGCAGCATTGCCTGCCTTCCGGCCTGTATCTCCATGCCGAAAATGGCCGACGATTACGCCGCCGAAAATATTTTACTAAACTGATCGGCGGCGTTTTTGACCATTATTTTGAATTATCGACTAAGACTATCGATGATGTTCGAGTACTCGTACAGCCCTACATTTTAGGCGTTGTACAATAAAGTTATCCAAAAAACTAAGATAAGAACGTTAATAATTTGATTCACGGGATGCTGAAACTGTGCTAATGTCTTAATATTTCTAATATTATAATTCGCAGATGGTTCAACTATCGAAGGGCACCTCAAGCGTCTTCGTGGCATACCTGCTGGCGGTAGTTTTGGTGTTATCGGTCATGGTGGCAGCGACGCAGGCCAGCCACAGCCGAGACCTCCACAAGAGAAGTTTCGCCAGTCTCGGTTGCATGGGTGTCTACGACAAATCCAAGTTCGCTCGCCTCGATCGACTCTGCGAGGAATGCTATCAACTTTACCGAGAACCCGAAGTTCACACTCTCTGCAGGTGATAATGAAATTAGCTCCAATAAGTAAACGCTCAGAGCAAAACTAAAGCTTGGTTTCCAAAGGCGCGGATATCAGATTATCCGCATTGACGCTCAGATTTTATCAGATCCGTTGGGCAAAATGACTGCACATTATTGTGCCTTCTGTTGCCACTTAAAATTTAAATATATTATATAAATTCTGATTAAATTTTAGGGCATTATTTCAAATAATTAAGACAAAAATTATATGTTGGTATCATAAAATTATTTGTTTTATTAAATTTACTATACTAGTTTTGGGGTAACAATACAGATGGCGTAAAACGGCATAATTATATTTTCCCCGCCTTGAAACTAACAGACGAAATACGCAAGAAAGCGGTTTGCGCTGACATCTCCACGGGAAGATCCTGATACAATCGATGGATAAAGCTAGCTTGAAAATCCTCAATGCTTTGTAAATAAGATGAAATTTTATTATTTTTCAGATCAAATTGTTTCAAGAATGAATCGTTTTGGCGATGCGTCGACGCTCTTCTTTTGAAACACGAAGAAGAGAAACTGGACAGCATGGTGGACGAGCTATACGGAAAGAGAAAGTAAACCAAGCAGCGTCCGCAAGTTATAAATATTTGGACACAGTGCCGCCGAGATTGGCTGCCTCAAAAAATCTAGTCATTTTGAAAATCCGACGAGCGTTTATACAAAAAGAATGAAAATAAAGTTGCATTTTTGAGATTTATCCTGCGTGTTCTTATTTTACCCAAAAAAATGTAAAATTGAGGAAAAACAGATACGTCACAGTTACGGTTTTACAGGGCCACACCGGCGTTTGAAAAATTTACCCCGTATTTAGCACGTGGTAGCAGACACGACCAATGCTATACTGGAAACTAGCGCGTGAAACAGGTCAAATTCAAACGCCGATGTGGCTCTTTAAGTTTAAATTAAAGGACCATATAATTGTTTTAATTTCGGAAATAGACCACTCCGTCCGCCCCCCCCCTGCTACGCCGCTGAATATAATTAGTTCGATCTGCTATTACTATGCTCTAGCTACCTGAAATTCGTGCCGAATATTTATAAATGTTTAAGTGAGTGACCCTTTATCTGGCAAAGATCACTGATGGAATAAAAATTTAATGACACGACTACCAATGAAATAATCAAGCGTCGTCTGATTAGATGACGTCTGCGAACGCATCTCCATTAGTACCAGGGGCGTAGGAACTGGGGGGAGGGGGCAATGCCCCTCCCTAGAATTTTGCTGGGAGGGGCAACTAATGTTATTGCCCCCTCCAAATTTTTGGTCAGTTGAAAACTTCGAAAGGCTCAAATTATCATTTTAAAAACATTTAAAGCATATACAGGGTGTCCACTAAAAATGAACCAGGGCGAATATCTCAAAATCTGTTTTAGGTACGAATTTCAAATTTGCATGTCGCATAGAGTGTGCAGGGGGAACCCTACTGCGAAAGTTTCGATGACCTTGAACCATGTCTTCAAGGTCATCCAAAAACTAACTCGAGAACCGTAAGTGTTACAAAGTTGGTTCCAATTAGAAACGTGTTCCACGTGACTTTTTGTGTACAAATAGCTTTGAGTTGATCGGATTTGAACAACAGGAAGCCGAGAAATGCTAAATGAAAAACAAGAAGATCGTTAAGTTGATAACGTGTCGAAAGCGAGGTTCAGGAGCTGATAATTCTAAAGATACTCGTGTTAGAGTACTGAAATTTGCTACTCATCCTCATCAGGATTGAGGGTCTTTAGTTTAAATATTTCGATGACCTTGAACCATGTCTTCAAGGTTATCCAAAAAACAAACGCGAGAACCGTAAGTGTTAGAAAGTTGTGACGGTTACTCATCCCTGTTTAAATTGATTTTTTTCGGGAAAAAAAATTAAAGAAATTTACTGGTTAATATTTCGAAAAATGATTAAAAAACATGTATTATTCGTAAAATTTGACCTTTTTATCGAAAAAAACGTCGTTTTTCCGATTAATTTTACAAATTTATTAAAAAATTAATCGGATAATACAGAAATATAAATTACTTGATCAAAACGTTTTACGAATAATTTTAAGAGCTTTATCTATTGAATAAAAGTTAACCATCCCCGACCTCTAGAAAGTTGGTTCCAATTAGAAAAGTGTTCCACGTCTTCAAGGTCATCCAATTTTACAAACTTGAAAAACTCCCACCATAATAAGTTTGTCTAGCAAATTTCGATGTAACACGAATTGGTTTCGAGTTATGCGCGTTTTCTTTCAATTTTCTTTTTAACGACCTTTGTGATTTTGAAAAACAGTTCCTCGATTTCCTATTGGTCAAATTCGATCGAATCAAAGCTAATTAAACCTACAATGTGACGTGAAACACTTTTCTAATTGGTACCAAATTTCTAACACTTACGGTTCTCGCGTTAGTTTTTGGATGACCTTGAAGACATGGTTCAAGGTCATGGAAATTTTTAAACTAAAGACCCTCAATCCTGATGAGGATGTGTAGCAAATTTCAGTACTCTAACACGAGTATCTTTAGAGTTATCAGCTCCCGAACCTCGCTTTCGACACGTTATCAACTTAACGACCTTCTTGTTTTTCATCTAGCATTTCTCGGCTTCCTATTGGTCAAATCCGATCAAGTCAAAGCCATTTGTACTTAAAAAGTCACGTGGAACACTTTTCTAATTGGAACCAACTTTGTAACACCTACGGTTCTCGAGTTAGGTTTTGGATGACCTTGAAGACATGGTTCAAGGTCATCGATATTTTCGCAGTAGGTTTCCCTCTACATCTTGTAAACGACTTGAAAATTTCAAAATCGTACCTAAAACAGATTTTGAGATATTCGCCCTGGTTCATTTCTTAGTGGACACCCTGTAGAACCTCAACTGTGTTAAAATTTCAGCCTTTTCCCGCCAATTTAAATAGTAGTAAAAAGTACACATGCATTCGGAGAAGCTACACTCCATTAATAATTCCAAATCAATCTCCAGACCCCTTTTCGTTTCTCTTTGCCCCCTCCAACTTCTAGAACGTTCCTACGCCCCTGATTAGTACAACTGGCGCGTTAATGTTTTTATTCGAAGTAGAATTGGATCATGGGAACGTATGAAGATGCTGTTGGAGGCGCGACCGAGCTAAGGTCCTCTAGGTAAACGCCGGGTATTTTTGGATTCACAAACACGGGTCGCCATGACTACTAATTTACTTTGTCATGACTACCAAATAAATAAAGGCTATGGTTATTACCACTCTCACCACCTTTATGTGTGAAATAAATTAGCCTCTACTATCCACTAGGTGTCATACAGTATAGTGACTATTGCCACTCTATGGTTGAAATAGCCTTATTACTATTGCCACCTTAGGAATTTGGTAGTCGATCGTATAGGCCTTCCCATAAAATATTTCTACGTGCTTTCCTCGTTTCTTTCACTGTTTTTTCGACGTCACCCACCACCAATTTAGCTAAACCTAAACAAAACGTTGGCTGTACCTTTTGCTTTTTCCGGTAAAATTTCCCCAAACATTTCGCACGGAGCCCAGGTTAGACTTAGTTTTGGAGTTCAAACCGATTTTAATTTATTTTCGATACTAATTAAATGAATTATTATTGCAATACTCATATCAACTCTGTGAAAGTATTGTTAATGCCTAGATATTTACTAGCTAGTATTTTATGATAAACAACAATCTTTACCTGATATACTGCGGTGGCTGTCAATTAAATGATAAGCCTTAGTTCACGAGGCTATACACTGTTAAACATCATCGAAACCGTACTAAATGTTTCGTTATTTTAAATATTTCAGTCTTTTCCTTTTATGACTAGTTAAGTAAGCAAAATACTTTTATACCTTAAACATTTGATATAACCAACTAAACAATATCACTTGGATTAATTTTAATCCGCCGTGTTTTGTAAATTGTGTAAATACCATAAAACTTATAAAGAAATAGACACCTAAAGCCTGGTTTTCACTGGGCTAAACAACAGAGGAATTGGCTTTCCGCGCCGTTTGCGGAAAAATATTTTCCGCAAAATTTTACAGAAAGCTCGCGATATTCCGCGAACAAGCGCGGAATGGAAGTTCTATTTTTCCGAATTTTTAAAACGCAACGCAATGTGCTAACCAATCAGTGAAGATCATGCGTTGACGTCACTAGCTCACTACTCTCGGTTTGATTCAATTTGTTAGGCCTAAAAAGGGACGCGTTTAGTTTAGAGGTTCGCGCTTATCCTTTTTTATATGACAAAGCAAATAGATGTTTTAAAAACCATGAAATGAAAGAAAATCGGTGGACTGCTATTGGAGCTATGTATATGGCGTCCATTTTAATTCTGTGAGTCAGTAAAGATACAATCTTCAGCGCATGCGCTATCGAAACCGCCAAATTACAAACCGCTTGAAAAAATCCCCAGTGAAAACCAGGTGCGGAAAAGCCTTGGAAAATCCGCCGGAAAAATATTTGCGTAAAACAATTTCCGCCGTTTTTTAGCCCAGTGAAAACCAGCG
This sequence comes from Leiobunum rupestre, assembly GCF_980474605.1. NCBI lineage: Eukaryota > Metazoa > Arthropoda > Arachnida > Opiliones > Sclerosomatidae > Leiobunum > Leiobunum rupestre. The sequence goes on from NC_143384.1 coordinate 60,253,796, forward strand.
GAGTTTGATTTGCCACAAATATACGGGAGCGATAACTAGCAGACAACCGGCAATTGTTCCGAATTCCTGGCGCTTTACACGTAGTATCCGTATTACGTGTAAAGCGCCACTTAAGTTAGGTGGCGCTTTAGGCTAGGCGCCGACAGGATCTCGGTTTCATATCCGTCCTGCCTTCCACAAGGCATTGTCTCCGTTACGAAGCAAAGGCTTGTGGAAGCTAGGACGGAGACGTTATGAAGAGCAGTGAGCGCTTGGCCATAGTACTATCCACTCACATTGAGTGGAAGGCTATCAGTGTAACTTGTTAAAACTTTTCGAACGCAACGTCTTGTTTTCAAGGCGTGAAATAAACATGTTGGCCTAAAGTTAATGTACAATATCTGGATAAAAAAATAATTTTTTACTCTAAAAAATTTAAAAACAGCACCATCGCTCTGCGCAATATATTTATTCACGCCTCGAAAACCAGTTGGCCCGTTAGGATTAATGTTTCATGCGCTTCCAAAGGGCCTTCCACTCACGTGAGTGGGTTACTCTATGCGCTCTTAGTACCTAACGCTTAAGAATATTTATTGGGCTTTAAATCAGACTCAAAAACTTTAGCAGTGAATTTGAAAAACGGGTATTACGTTTATTTTAGCTAACATGTTTTCGTGTGTTTTATAATTAAATACCTATGTTTTTGTGATTTTTTTAATAAAAAAAGTAGTAGTAAAAGTGTTTTCTACTGGAAATCTGTTTATATTTGGTAAAAATGGTTAATATTTGTGCTTTAAACAAAGTAAAACAATACCGGAAAAGGTTTCATTCTATAAGTAGGATTAAATTATAATATTATTTAAATAAATATTTATTAGTAGGGTAATCCTGCCGGTCCCAGGACTTATACAGTGGAACGCTAACTAACGGGTGCGTGGAGTGGGGTGGAGGCTGCGTGGAGTGGGGTGGAGGCTGCGTGGAGCGGGGTGGAGACTGCGCGGAGTATGATGAAACGGTTGAGTGTGCCGCAACGGTTACAAATAAGTGAAAGTACGGATAACCTGAAGATGGTTTATAATTGACACACCCAGTTTTCTCTAAATGTGTGGAAAGAGGGTTACAGATGATGAAGTCTACCGTAACTAAAAGAGGGGTTATAAGTCTAATGGACACACCGCGTTTTCTCCACCTGCGTGGAAAGAGGGCGATGAAACGCGTCCGCTTTTCAGATACTACAACCATACGATATATAACGTACGAAGATAAGGTTAATTATAATATACGAAATAAGCAATATTTTACTATGCGAATTAAATTGAAATTTGAACCACTACTTTCACCTATATTAACAAAATGGTCAATTACTCAATTGGGTGAATATCCATTCGAACTTCAAAAATATTTACCTTTACAGATCACAATGGAACCAACAGGAGCTTTGTAAGTATCCCTTTAGTAATTTAAGGGTCGTAAGACTTGAAATTTACAGGTATTTTCTATTAGGGAAAGAAAATCTATTGTTGTCGACTTCGAGAGACCCCCGCCAGAATAGTGAAGGAACTTACAGCATGCACGTCCGAATCATCACCACCGGTGGCGTCTTGGTTGTTTCTACCACCGTACCCTCTGTCCGAACTCCCCGAGCGCATTCAACGTCAGAATGTCTGGGTGGAAAAGAATATTCACGGACTCGCTTGGGGTTGCGGTTTCACCCCTTACAACAAGTTGGAGGAGTGCATAGAAATGGCTGTTCAAGGTTATGACCGTGTCTTTTGTAAAGGGGAAGATAAGTGTTTATTTTTGTGTAGTATAATCCACCGCGAAGTTATAGACTTAAACCGAGTTAGATGTCCAAAAGTGACGGAATTGGATGAAGACGGACCCATGTTTTCATGCCTAATTAAACACAATACAAATTTTTTAAGTAAAAATACTCCTGCGCTTTGGAAAAAAGCAATTTGTTTGCAGAGTGGATATATAAAAGTAAGAAGTATGTATATTCGCAATTGTCGGATGAATAAAATTTGAAATTAGTTGAACATTTATTTTATTTTTTTTTAAACACGAAATGATTCATAAATTTTTTTTTCGATTTCTCCTAAAATTGTTGAAATTATATCTTTCGCTAACGCCCGGTCAACCTCAGCCATCAATTCAATCGCCTCATTTGGCAGTTCATCTTGTTGTAGAACACGATACTCCCGCCTTTCTATAAAAAAAGACGAGATTGCAGTTTGCACTCTAATAAAAGTTAAAGAGAAATTAATATGTGTTTATCGCCACAATATCCTCTAACGTCGTAATTAATAGCTCCGTAGAGTCGCTAAATATTTATTCTATAATTTTCTAACTTTTTTTAAGTGAATATAGTTTTTCAAAATTATTTACATTAGACCGTCGATGTTGAAAATTTGAGGAATTAAAACCTCACAAAACTGGGGAATGGCGTTGGCTATTCCAGTCAATCTATCCCTAATTAGAAATAATACAAGAAAATATCAAAATTCAACTCACCTTAATACTTTCATTAAATCAATTTTTAAAAAGCCAAACAAATACTTACAGTTCTTCCGCTTTGTCTTCAAAGATTTCATCTCCTTCTGCTGCCATTTCAAAGTCAAAATCATGATTTTCCTCATCAATTTCGATGAATTCATCGTCATCGGAAAACTGCGACTGTAAATCCTCAACAATCTCCAAAGGGACGTGTCCTAAAACCATTATTATTATTTTTGTAGAGGGAGACAAACTTTATAAGTCCGAAGTTGAAATAAATAAAGTATTCCTACTTTCCAGTCGTGGTTTTTATATCGTTGGTCTAAGGGGTCAATGGGGATTTCCATAGTAGTAAGTAGTAAGAAATTCCCTAAGGGACGTCATAATGTCTCTCGTCCTAAGGATGTAAAATACTAATTTAGTGCAAAAAGCACTATAGTCGTAAGGTAGTCACTTACCCTGGGAAAACCCAAAAAAATCAGGTGTACCATTTAGCGTTATTTTGTTAGCGAGTGGAGTAGAAGGAAAGTGAGGTCGACCCATCAGTCCCGGGTTCGGGTTTGGGTTCGGGATCGGGTTCCGGGATTTAAGGGGTGAAATGAGGGTAAAATCGTCGAAAAGTTAATGTATTTATGATATTTCTCGCGACGATTTGTTTTTTCGTATATCAACATACTATGTTCAGGCCAACTTGTTCATTTATCTCCGCTTATCTTGAAAGACACTTGAACGTATATCTTATAGCGTTTTATCGTACGGAATAAGTTGAAATGATGTAAAAAGTGACAACCTAGGCGGGAAGATAGTGTTCGCGCGCGCGTGCGTGGATTACCTGGGAGGCGCGGATTGCCCGGGGCGCGCTTAATTTGAATTTAAAACCTGGATTCCCTCTCCGAAATAATTCATGTACCCAAAATTGGACCGCAAGTTTTTTTCTTTTTAGGGGAATCTCTATGGGAGTTTAACATTACAATAAAGCTAATAGGTCCAGTTTGGGGTACTTTTGGTCCGAAATGGGGTACATAGGGCCGAAAAAATTTATAAATGAGTTTAATTAAATTAATAATTAAGTTTCGTTCGTATATTGAATCGGTATTTATTTATAATAATTTTTTCACCTAGATTATTTTTTTTATCCCCCACACTCTCGATCCAGCTCCCTACTACACGTGTCCATTTATAAAATCAAAATTGAACCGTCATGAATAATCCATATAAACGTAAAAGACGCGGGCGTCTTGAAGTCCAAGTTTCGTTTCCACTGAAATAGAAACAACAAGAGGAAAGGGTCTTTCTGGTGACCTAACTTTTAACATTGCTGGACGTTTTATATTTATTGTGTTCTGTTACTTATAGTCATATGGATTTCCATTCATTCGAGGAAGTTAGTGAAATAGTGGAAGAGTATAATAGGACGTGGTTAGATATGCAAGAAATAAAAGAGCATTTGGACGAAATGGAAAAGCATTTAAAAAAGTGGGAATTGAAGTTAGAAGAAGCTTGTCAAAGGGAAATTGTACTGAGAAATAAAGTTAAAGATATAAAACCAAATACAATTGGATTGAAAATATTGCAAGATAGTTGGAAGGGAGCAGAGAAGTAAAGGGATAATATTGTATGTCATTGATTGGCTTAAGACCTGTTATATAAAATATAAAATAAAAATATGAAATAAAATAAAATATAAAATAAAATAAAATATAAAATAAAATGAAATAAAATAAAATAAAAAATATAAAAATATTAAAATATTAAAATTTCTAATTTTTAACAGAATTTCCTAAATTATTCTAATTTTTGCCATAAGCCAACTTAATTTTAAAACTATTGTCTATTTACGAAAATAGTTTCATTTTTATCCCTGGTTAAAAGTTATTATAATTGGGGATATTTTGTTAAAAGTTAGTATAATTTGTGAGATTTTAAAAAAACTGCATAGTTTTGGTTATTTTCAAACAAAAATAGAAAATTAAAGCCTGCTTTTTGATTTTGGATACCTCGGAGCTTAATAACAACGCTAATCACTTGCATCTTGTAAAAAACAGTAACCTGAGATTAGAATTAAAATTTGCCAAACCGTTACCGTCGCCGATTTCCATTCTAATTTACGCTGAGTTTCTTTAAGTATTTTTTCAATCCTTATACCTATATTTACATATTGGAATTGTTATAAAAGGTTCTTTTAAACGTAACTTAGTACATTAATTTATTTTGGAAGTTCAAAACGTATAAAGAGTCCTTCAAAGTACTATAAAAGGATTTCATTTACAAACTAAATTAATATTTTCTTCAAACTTTCAATTCGTTATAATTTGAATTTAAATGAAAACATCAAGGATTATAGGTGCGTAATCTACTATTAGACCGAACGGATTTAAAAATACTTAAAGTAAGTGGTTTTACTGATAAACTCTAAAGGAATTTAACTTTAAAGGGAATCTTAGATTATTGTTTTTAATTTTATTCAAGTTCAAAACGTATAAAGAGTCCTTCAAAGAACTTTAAAAGGATTTTATTTACGAACTAAATCCATATTTATTTTCAAACTTAGAAGTTAGTTTGTATGAAATACTTACTAATACCTGAAAAATGGACTTTAGAGTGGATAAGATTTGTAAATATCATTTGAAACTAATAATTTTCACGCTTTATTTAAGTCAAGCAATTACATTTTTAAAAATGAAAGAAGTTAAACAATATATCAAGGTATTACACTCAGGTAAAAAAAAATTAGTTGCATTATGTTATTATATTTCTTTCTTAGTTACAGTGATGCTTAAAAGCAAACCTCAAATCTAGAAAACAAAGTTTTTCTTAACAAGGGATAAATTTATTTAAATAGATGCTTTGGTGACATCTAACGGCGGCAATGGAAAATAATAAACAAAATACTAAAAGTATCATGTGTTATTAAAATTTTAATTGCTATATTATATTTATGGTATGTACTTGAACCCATTATGGTATTTGAAATAGCGTAATATATGAAGAAAGTAAACATATTTCTTAAAGCATAGAAAGCGTTATTATTTTATAATTTATTAATTAACTATTAATATGGTTACATTATTTACATAGGGTTCTTAGTTAAAAAGATCCAAGTACCTTTAAAGCTCACCAATACATAAATGTAATATTTAGTTGCATAATCTTATCGGTATTTATATTATCAATAAACACAAAAATACAAAACCTGATACATTAAATTATACATTTGTACTTTAAACAATACCTGCATTTGAAATTATATAGCATAAAAACCCACAGCTTATAAATAAAATTACATCAAGGTTTTCAAATCAGTATTATCAGTTAAAAGAATTAAATTATTTGCATTGTGTTTTATATTCTTCAATTGTGTTGAAATCCATACGGTAATAAGGATCAAAACGCGATAATATAAAAAGTTCTGCAAAACTAATCCTTTATCGAAAAGTCATCTTAGTATTGTTGCTATTACAGTATAAACAAAACGATAACCAAAACTAAATCCTATTCCCCATTTTTCTTTCTTATGGTGAAGGACGAGGTTTTTCTTGTAGCATTTACGGATGGAGCTTCAAAAGAAATCTGGAAAATTCGTTCGCTATGTCATTTTCTGTTCAGCTGTAGAACGAATAATCGTAATCTTATCAGTTCAGGGTAATTAAAGCAAATTTAAGCTGTACCACACGATCTTCGCTCCGATAAACGAAGGTATGCTCTATCCAAATGCATACAGATGGAAATTAAATTTAAAAAAAAATTAGATACGCAGACAGAATAATATAGGCACGCTGCTTAAATTGTTTATAATATTTGATAAAAAGTACACTGGTTGTTTGCGAAAACATCTGCCACCTTTAATTACTATAAATATAATTTATTAAACAGATATTAAAAACATTATTATTTATTTTAATTTTCTATTCAGAACTGTTTTATATACAACTTACTTATCTCTTAATCATAGTTTCGTACCTTTCGAAAAATTATAAATATTGTAAATTTGTGCAGAAATTATCTCCAAATGGCTATGGACAGAATATTTTACCCGACAAGGAATTGTACACTAACTCATATACAAATTACGACGTTAAACCGAATCCAAATTTTTTAAATATTGTAAATATTTTAAGCCAATAAAGAAATTAAGAAATGTTTTAAAAAATAAGATATCTTCTATTTTCTACCTTTTATTTCTATAAATATTTCAATATTGATATTTATATATATTATTTTTATTTTAACAAATTTACAATATTTATAATTTTTCGAAAGGTACGAAACTATGATTAAGAGATAAGTAAGTTGTATATAAAACAGTTCTGAATAGAAAATTAAAATAAATAATAATGTTTTTAATATCTGTTTAATAAATAATATTTATAGTAATTAAAGGTGGCAGATGTTTTCGCAAACAACCAGTGTACTTTTTATAAAATATTATAAACAATTTAAGCAGCGTGCCTATATTATTCTGTCTGCGTATCTAATTTTTTTTTAAATTTAATTTCCATCTGTATGCATTTGGATAGAGCATACCTTCGTTTATCGGAGCGAAGATCGTGTGGTACAGCTTAAATTTGCTTTAATTACCCTGAACTGATAAGATTACGATTATTCGTTCTACAGCTGAACAGAAAATGACATAGCGAACGAATTTTCCAGATTTCTTTTGAAGCTCCATCCGTAAATGCTACAAGAAAAACCTCGTTAGATGTCACCAAAGCATCTATTTGAATAAATTTATCCCTTGTTAAGAAAAACTTTGTTTTCTAGATTTGAGGTTTGCTTTTAAGCATCACTGTAACCAAGAAAGAAATATAATAACATAATGCAACTAATTTTTTTTACCTGAGTGTAATACCTTGATATATTGTTTAACTTCTTTCATTTTTAAAAATGTAATTGCTTGACTTAAATAAAGCGTGAAAATTATTAGTTTCAAATGATATTTACAAATCTTATCCACTCTAAAGTCCATTTTTCAGGTATTAGTAAGTATTTCATACAAACTAACTTCTAAGTTTGAAAAAAAATATGGATTTAGTACGTAAATAAAATCCTTTTAAAATACTTTGAAGGACTCTTTATACGTTTTGAACTTGACTAAAATTAAAAACAATAATCTAAGATTCCCTTTAAAGTTAAATTCCTTTAGAGTTTATCAGTAAAACCACTTACTTTAAGTATTTTTAAATCCGTTCGGTCTAATAGTAGATTACGCACCTATAATCCTTGATGTTTTCATTTAAATTCAAATTATAACGAATTGAAAGTTTGAAGAAAATATTAATTTAGTTTGTAAATGAAATCCTTTTATAGTACTTTGAAGGACTCTTTATACGTTTTGAACTTCCAAAATAAATTAATGTACTAAGTTACGTTTAAAAGAACCTTTTGTAACAAATCCAATATGTAAATATAGGTATAAGGATTGAAAAAATACTTAAAGAAACTCAGCGTAAATTAGAATGGAAATCGGCGACGGTAACGGTTTGGCAAATTTTAATTCTAATCTCAGGTTACTGTTTTTTACAAGATGCAAGTGATTAGCGTTGTTATTAAGCTCCGAGGTATCCAAAATCAAAAACCAGGCTTTAATTTTCTATTTTTGTTTGAAAATAACCAAAACTATGCAGTTTTTTTTAAAATCTCATAAATTATACTAACTTTTAACAAAATATCCCCAATTATAATAACTTTTAACCAGGGATAAAAATGAAACTATTTTCGTAAATAGACAATAGTTTTAAAATTAAGTTGGCTTATGGCAAAAATTAGAATAATTTAGGAAATTCTGTTAAAAATTAGTAATTTTAATATTTTAATATTTTTATATTTTTTATTTTATTTTATTTCATTTTATTTTATATTTTATTTTATTTCATATTTTATTTTATATTTTATTTTATTTCATATTTTTATTTTATATTTTATATAACAGGTCTTAAGCCAATCAATGACATACAATATTATCCCTTTACTTCTCTGCTCCCTTCCAACTATCTTGCAATATTTTCAATCCAATTGTATTTGGTTTTATATCTTTAACTTTATTTCTCAGTACAATTTCCCTTTGACAAGCTTCTTCTAACTTCAATTCCCACTTTTTTAAATGCTTTTCCATTTCGTCCAAATGCTCTTTTATTTCTTGCATATCTAACCACGTCCTATTATACTCTTCCACTAATTCACTAACTTCCTCGAATGAATGGAAATCCATATGACTATAAGTAACAGAACACAATAAATATAAAACGTCCAGCAATGTTAAAAGTTAGGTCACCAGAAAGACCCTTTCCTCTTGTTGTTTCTATTTCAGTGGAAACGAAACTTGGACTTCAAGACGCCCGCGTCTTTTACGTTTATATGGTTTATTCATGACGGTTCAATTTTGATTTTATAAATGTACACGTGTAGTAGGGAGCTGGATCGAGAGTGTGGGGGATAAAAAAAAATAATCTAGGTGAAAAAATTATTATAAATAAATACCGATTCAATATACGAACGAAACATAATTATTAATTTAATTAAACTCATTTAAAATTTGAAAGGTTTTACCTGCCATGGCTTTAGAATTTAAAATAAAATAAAGCCGAGGATTACATTTTTTGTAATCCTCGGCTTGAAAAGGGACCACGGTCCGAAAGCTCGCCCATGTAAATAAAAATATATAAATTTTAGCCATGAAGTATCCAGTCTTTTTATTACGTTATTTTATTTTATTTTTAATTAAACTCATTTATAAATTTTATAAATTAACTTGAAATATCGTAAAGCCAATAAAAATAATATAAATTTCCTACAAATCACCCATTTTAGGGATAAAAATGAAACGATTCCAAATACGTACAAAACTCAATTTTCATAAATAGACAATAGTTTTGAAATTAAGTTGGCTTATGGTAAAAATTAGAATAATTTAGGAAATTCTGTTAAAAATTAGTACAATTGGTGAAAATTGGTTAAAAGTTGGTATAATTTGGATACTTGTTAATGTTACTCATAAGTATGCCTATGTATAACATTTCCATTGAAAAAATTCGATGAGACCTTGTTTCACGCGGAACATACATTAAGCGGACCCAAAAATTCAAAAATGCTTATAATCCTTGCGCTATTGAAAAGGTTACCAAGGAAACAAAATCTCGTGATCGCGAGACACGAGCTAAACTTGAGATGGATGAAAAAAAAAAGGCTCTTCGTTTTTCCAACTACTTTTCTGATGTACCCAAAAATGGACCAAAATAGACCAACAGTACCCTAAAAACGACCAAAGTCACCATTTTCGGCCCTATGTACCCCATTTCGGACCAAAAGTACCCCAAACTGGACCTATTAGCTTTATTGTAATGTTAAACTCCCATAGAGATTCCCCTAAAAAGAAAAAAACTTGCGGTCCAATTTTGGGTACATGAATTATTTCGGAGAGGGAATCCAGGTTTTAAATTCAAATTAAGCGCGCCCCCGGGCAATCCGCGCCTCCCAGGTAATCCACGCACGCGCGCGCGAACACTATCTTCCCGCCTAGGTTATCACTTTTTACATCATTTCAACTTATTCCGTACGATAAAACGCTATAAGATATACGTTCAAGTGTCTTTCAAGATAAGCGGAGATAAATGAACAAGTTGGCCTGAACATAGTATGTTGATATACGAAAAAACAAATCGTCGCGAGAAATACCATAAATACAATAACTTTTCGACGATTTTACCCTCATTTCACCCCTTAAATCCCGGAACCCGATCCCGAACCCAAACCCGAACCCGGGACTGATGGGTCGACCTCACTTTCCTTCTACTGAGTGGTCCTTTACAATTGGAACAAGAGTTCGAAGAAGCGTAAAGTGCGGATTACCACTTTTACGTGTCAATCAAAACGCACTTGTTCCTTAGTAGGGGTCGTAGAGGTGAAATATAGTAACTAAATTTCAAAATCGTCATTCTTCAAAATATTGCGTGATTTTCTCGAACTTTCCAGGTAGATGTCATCTTTACCCAATAGATGAAAATAACCACAAACACATGAACTGAATTACATCATTACTTTAAGCTTACAACCAATGAGGGGTTGGGATGATTTTTAATTACGTCATGTAGGCCTACGGTTGGTATAAAAGTAGAGGTGTGCAAATACCATTTTTTGGGGATCGAATCGATTATCAAATATTAATTTTTCTAGGCACGTCAAATACCAAATCGAATATTTATAACGTCAAATAATTTGGTCGAATATTTTTAGAGCAAAATTTTAAGCCAGTTAACTGATCAAATAACAAATAGTATTTCGAATACCAAATAATTCGACGTATTTGGTTTTGAAATAACCAAATAGTTCGCATTTTTGTCAAAAAAAATAAAAAAGTAATTGAAATCACTGTTCATTTTACTTGCAATAGTAAAATACTAAACCAACTGTATAATTTATATTTTATTTTATAAATTTAAACTATAATACTAAACTTTTTCAAAGAAAACTTTTACAAACAAAATTTAAAATACACATTTTTAAAGTTTAACTACCCCAGGTCCAAGTCAGCTATAGTCAGTTGCAGGCTAAGAAAGACAAAATATATAGTACAGTCGGCGCAAGGATACCTCAGACCATTTCCGGCCAGTCGACCGCGCGTAATTTAAATTTGACCACTTTACGGTCAATTTCAAATTTCGTGAGTTTCATCGTTTTTTCGCGCCATCTAGGAACCGAAATAGGAATCTATTTTTTAATTTCATGTTGTCATGAGTTTCATTACTGAATGCAGCTAAAGAAGGTTCGATAATTGAAGCTCCAAATATTTTAAATAGCCCAAGAGGTTTCTATAAAAAGCATGATAAAGGTTTTTGTTAACAGGTAAAGATAAAAAATATAATTTTAAACGTCTATAGCTCATTAAGACAACGTTACCCCATGGACACTGTATCTCTAACCGGACGGGAAAAGCTGTAGCTTCCACCATACAAAATCACCTGCCGCCGCCACCGTCTCTCTGTAAAGGGGGGGAGGTTCAAGAATTTTTAAAGTTTCGGGGCTGTCAAGGCCATATAATTCGTCACGTGGTCGAAAAAACGTTCTTTATCGTTTCAATACGACACCTGGTGAAATAAATTCAAATTATTCTGAGAATTATGGGAAATCGAATTTTCCCAAGAGTTCTTTGAAATTTTTTCAGAAAGATCGTCTGCTTAGGAATAGTTTTTTTTAAATCGTTCCTGCATTATCTTCGTAATTTAAAGGGTTATTTAATGATAATGAAAAAGTTGAATACTTTAAACAGGTTAGCAATTTATTCCTAAACTATTCTTTATAGTTTTCGTACATAAAATTATACAAAATATTAAATTTTTATAGTTAAAGTTGAAATTTAAGCCAAGGTGGTAATGTGAGGAATAGAAATCTCTTATACCAAAACAAGTAAGTTGCATTTACAGTGTAAACAGAGTCTATAGTGGATAGACTGTGGTGTAAATATAGTTACCGTTGCTATTGCTATGTAGTTTTTAATATGACAATGTTTTTATTTGTAGATTAGTGGTTACGCTGAATGACTTATTAGTGGCGTTGAAAACCTTAAATTGCATCTCAAGATTTATTAATTGTTTACATTTATTCGTTAATTCATTTAAGGTGTCTTCGTTATTTTTTTCTAGGGTTGAAGACTTCTCTTTAAGCTCCTTATTTTCAAATATCAACTGGGTAATCAGAGCATCCTTTTCATTAATAATTGATGAGTAATGGTATTTTATTATACACGAATGTTCACAGTGGCTGATGGTAAACTCATTCTTCATGCTCATTTGTGGTACTGGTAACGTACTTTCCTCGTTGTAAATAACAACATCTGCTCTTAGCGACAACGTTTCATCCGGAGGAAGAACCAGATAGTTATAACCTAACCGTACTGTGAATAAAAACAAGGTAAAAATGTTATAATTTATTATAAATAAATAATTATAAGTTAATTTCCAACCTTTGAAAGGCTTTAAAACAATATGTTCAAAAGATTTCCAAGGTAAGTAACAAGGAAGAAAATCATTGTAATGTTTGACTCCAGCTGGGTTGAAATGGTATCTGTAGATTTTGCTAGTTGCTGAAGGAATCCAGTTTCAAAATTTGCTTTTGAACTTGTGCATGGTTTAGAAATCATGAGGAGCTGATTGAATCCTACTAATCCATTCCTCTTTCAAAGTCTTGTCCCTTGGAAACAAATGAAAGCTAGCTTTACTCTTGTAGCTGTTTTTCCCACAACCGATAACACAACATCTTGTTCCTCCACTTTTGGGAGTTTCTGAAGAACTGTAAATAATATACTATCATTAAAAATTGAACATTCAATAAAATAAGCGAAATTATTTATTATAAATTACCTGTTTTGTCTCTCGATCTCGTTTGAAAATCGTATTTTACACCTAAACTTATTAAGCCTTACCGATAACTTAAGTAGCAGACGATTTATACAGTCCTAGCTAAGCAGACAGAAATCGCGAAAATGTTGATACCCATAATACCTAGCGAATCCCCAGTAGATGGCGCATTTCAAACGATAAAGAAATAAGGTTTACATTCTTTCGAATGACCTTGAGGCTTGACGGCCCTGCAAATCGAGTACGGCCGACTATTTCAGCTAATACGAAGTAGGCCGCAAACGGACAGTGAGGGGGTACCTCTTTTATGCTGCTTTTCCCGTCCGGTTAGAGATACAGTGTCCATGGTTACCCCCAAGAAAGCGTGGTAACTATTTTAAAAGAAACTGCCGATTTAACTGGTAAGACGTAGAAATAAATTTACAAAATTAAATAATTATACACACTATTTTAAATTTAAGAATGATAGGAATGCCTTATCTTTTAAATTTGTTCGCCACCACAATTATGAAATTAAAAAATAAAGATTCCAATTTCGGTCTCTAGATGGCGCTAAAAGACGACAAAAAGAGCAAAATTCGAATTTGACCGTAAAATGGCCAAATTCAAATTTCGCGCGGTGGAATGACCGGAAACGATCTGAGGCATCCTTGCGCCGATTGTACTATATATTTTGTCTTTCTTAGCCTGCAACTCACTATAGTGACTTTTATTCTTTAGTAACTACTAACTACAATTAAAATCAACGGATCTGCTATATTTTTCATGCTTTGCAAAAACTTCATTAAAATCTCGAGTTTTTAAATATATGTAAAACACGAAGGAGCAGATCTTTTATTACAAATAAAAAATAATATTTAATTTAATATATAATAATTTTAAACCAATAATTTAGTGAACTCGAAAATTCCAAACCGAAAAATCAAAAAATTACTTACTTCAACCTTTCTCCCAGTTATTAGTTTTGTTTTGAACTTGGTTTACGTTTTAGTTTTACTTTTCTATTCTAGAAAATTCCATAACAAAGAACACGCGAATAATCTAGCCAATAGGCGCTAGAATAAACAGCTTCTGCCTTTCGCTAAGAAGTTTTTATTCACACGGTATGAATAATGGACGTGCAAGTTACTCTTTATATGGTCCTTGCCGCTGTGGCCTGAGAGGTGCCAGAAATAAGCACTAGTTCGGAAATTTCACAGCGCTCTCCTCTGATGGCCTTGAAATTCACCAAATTAGAAAAAGACCCGCGGTTATTCGACCAGTTTGCAAACTATTTGAAAATACCAAATACTTTTTTCCTATTTTTTCGAATATTCGACTATTTGATCAAGAATAACGAATATTCGCGAACTTTCCCAAGTGCTATTCGATTCGACGAATCGAATATTCGATTTGGTATTCAATCGAATTATTTGGTCTAACCAAATATTTTGCACACCCCTATATAAAAGGCTAGACACAGACCGTTAAGGTCATATTCAACCTAAAGATGTTTTCTTGCGATGTATGTCCAGCGGTTTTCACCGAAAAGCGGAACCTCGACCGTCATGTGTTTTCTAAACATAGTAATATAACCAGGGGCGTAGGAACCGGGAGGGGCAGAGGGACAATGCCCCTCCCTAGAATTTAGCTGGGAGGGGCAACTAATGTTATTGCCCCCTCCAACTTTTTGGTCAGTTGAATTCTTCGCCAGGCTCAAATTCTCATTTTAATAGCATAGAAAGCTTATAGAATCTCAACTGTGTTTAAATTTAAGTCTTTTCCAGCCAATTTACATAGTAGTAAAAAGTACACGTGCATTCGGAGAAGCTACACTCCATTAAAAATTAAAAACCATTCTCCAGACCCCTTTTCGTTTCTCATTGACCCCCTCCAACTTCTAGAACGTTCCTACGCCCCTGAATATAGCCTTTAATTGCGCTGAATGCTATATAAACTTTTCTCGGAAAGACGCGCTAATACGCCATCAACGAAAACTTCAGCGAGGTCCGCCGTCCCAAACCGAACCCGATGTCCCCGTACTGCCGACCGAGCTGCCTCGACGAGAACCGTTGGTACGGACACCAGCTGATTGCCAACAGTCAAAATCTAGAGGTATTACTGCTTCACCGCAGCCGGGTCCATCTCATCGTGTTACACCGTCGAATTCCCCTGTAAAGAAGGCTGCCTCACCAGTCCGCAACTATAACAAAAAAATCCGAGTTGAAAATGGTATTTATTAAATGTATATATATTTTAAATTTATTTTTTTAATTTATATAATAAAATGCATTTTCTATTATAAATAATTTATATATACTTATATATATATTTTTTTAGTTACATTTATTTGAAAAAAATTATATAATAATATATATATATATATATATATATATATATATATATATATATATATATATATATATATATATATATATATATATTTATTTAGAAATCCCAGTTCGGAACTCATCGACTACACCGGATGTTGATAATCATCAGCATGTAGACGGGGATATTATTCCTTCTCTCGGTAATATTATTCAACTTCAAGAATTTTTCATTAAGTCAAACCGCCTTATACGTAGACGGATCTAGCATCCCTCATAAGCCCCTAAACCCAGACTTTAACAATAATTTGTACATGCGGTCGTATGCCAATCTCTTTATTCAAACCGGTCAATGGAATATTGATGAGGGGAATTTAATTGACCGTGATGAATTAATATTTGGAGAGTCATTACCCACCACGGTTAGCGTGATTTATTATTTGGAATACCAATCCCTGATTGAAATTGACAAGAACAGAGTTGTTTTATTCGATCAAAGTGTATAATGGACTCACAACAACTCGAAAAAATACTCAAGAATGACACATACACCAAATACTTGGTCAGAGGGGTTTTCCCTGCTGATAAACTACCTAAGACCGTGAAAACGTTTCCATCACTATACATTGTAAACACCGACACCTCTTAAGGCTGGTTCACACGGGCAGTGTTTTCCTGATTTTCTCGTTTTACCACCTTTTCCCGTTGTTCTGGCGCACGGAAAAATGACTGTACACACGGACAAAATTTAACGGATTTTTCCGCCGTCAGCGCTGCCGGTAAACTAGGAGTAGTAAGCACACCCCTACCACAGGAGTGTCAGCTTCGCAGAAGATGACCGAGAGAAGGGCAGACTTATCTTATTGGTCTCCTTAAATTCAAATATTAGCCAATGAGGGCATTTGTTTATAAAATTTCTAGGCACGTGTTTGTACGGAGTTTATTTTTTCGAGGTTGCATTTTCGTGGAGTTGTTGTGAAGTTATTTATTATAAATTAGTTATTTTGTCAAGTTAAGTTTTGTATTTTTCAAAACAGAATGGCGTTATTTTTTGATGAGTCGAGTAGTGACTCAATAGATGCGTGCTTATCAACTGATAGAGAATTAAAAAGACGGAATTTCTTTAGAAGAAGCCGAGGCTTAAAAGGAGGTATGTAGCCGATAGTGGTAATTTTGAAACTTTAAAAGCCCCAAAATTTCTTAACCGTTTATATTTTTTCAAGATGAATTTGAAATACCATTCAAAAGGGCCTTCTTTTTTGCTGTGAGAAAATTAAGTAACTTGGAAAACTTAGCTAATGACAAACAACTTATCCTATGTACAAGACAACTAAGACGAAATTTTCCAAAGTTGAGCGATAAAATCTCACAAATAAGGTGACTGTTAACAGATAATTTGGAGGATTTAACTGGGAATGATTACTTTATAAACGCTCTACAAAATTCCAGAAATGAAAAGATAATTGAGGAAGTTAACAACACCTTTTCTTTAATCAAGGTAATGTCTACAATCGCGCTTCTCTTAAGTTTACAATTTTTAAGATTTCAATTTGGTTACAGGCTTTTGAGGAGCTTCCAGATTTATCCCAAAATTTCTTGGCTCACTCTTTCCTTCGTCGCATGTATGATGAATATTTAGATTTGCTATCTGTAAAAGACAAAGATTAATTAGATGCTTCGGGCTTCATGGATTACGTGCCGACACTGGATGAACAAAATTCCCTGCGATAAGAAAACCACAATATTAGACAATTTCATAGGTACTCAAGATATGCCAGTGGATGAAAATGAATGTTACCAGCAAACAATAAGTAGAGGTCATCTAGTCCGCATCACTGACTCAGGATATATATTTTTTGAATTAGTGGACAATTTAACGCGAGCCAATTATAATGAAAGTTTAACAAATGAACAGATGCAACGCCATGGCGATATCATTAACAATTTTAAAAAAATAAAGAATTAACGGACATGTGGGCTGAGTTGAGTGATGGGTCCAAAGATTTACCAATTATTGTACACTTGTTTTTAAAAATGAAAGGAAAAGCTCTAGCAAGAAAAATTAACGAAGATTATCAAATTAAAAGTAAAAACCAATAATGGGTAGCAAAGGTATTAGACCAACTTTACAGGCAATAGAAGCAAACAAAGATTAAATGTGAATACTTTAAATATGAATTTTGTGATAAATAAAGTTTCTAATTGAAATAATGAAAACTTCTTACATTTCTTCTTAATTGCTCGAATAGTATTGAGTCGCCTACAATTATGCATGTATTCTTGAATTGTGGGGTTAGTATTTGACCCAGTAGAAGCTCGATGAAGACTAAATTGCTGTTCAATTAAGTCTTGATTAATTTTATTTGTTAATATAAATGGAGCACCATGGTTTAGCATAAATTTTACAATTGCAGGTACAGAATATGCTGTAAAAAATATTTACAATAACTAATTACCAGAGCAATTAGAATGTATAATCTTACCAGTTCTCCTTAAAGCTTCTCTAGTTTCAATACTTAATAGAATTTTGTTTTTCTCGCTCTTTTTAAATTAACCTGGTCGTTCCTTGACATCTCGCTCCCAGCTTGGATTATTAATAAAAGCTAACGCTTAGCTTTTATTATTAATCCAAGCTCCCAGTCTTAAAGATATTTTAAGAAATTATTTTCCAACCACTATTTATTGAAAAGGATAATATTGAAAAAAAAACCAAAACAACTTAAAGACAAAATAAATAATTAATATTTACTTTCAGCCTTTCATCATCAGTGGAGGTGTATGCGGCATTGTTTTTATTTCTTGAAGTTTTATGCTCCTTAAGATGTTTAGTATTTACTAAGTCAAAAAATTTATTGAAGGTCCTTATAAACAATATTGTTTCTGATAGTTCTGGATCCTTTTGTAGTTCTAAAGCTGCGGCTGTTGAAGAGCTTAAAACCTGAGCTGCCAGTTTTACAGACATTAGTGAATACGAATTAGGGAAAACATGACTGAACGTGAGTTTATGGGCTATGCGTAAAATAGTTTGACGCTTGTAAAGATTAATAATGTGATATCATAGTGATGTTATCTTCTACACTGTAGGACCACCCGAGTCGTATGGCTTCCTCAATGATATTTATATCATTTTGAATGAATACTGGTTCAGGATTACATGGTATTGGATCTGGATGCTGTTCAGTCGTCCATTACCACCAGTGAAATGATTGGAACACACGAACCAATGTTTCTTTACATTTGCAGGATCTGTTGTTTTTCCGCACAATTTCATCCGTAAAACACATTTAGCCAACACAGTTTTAGGTTTCGGGAATGGAATAAGCCAAACCCCTTCATGTGGGCCATGTAATTCCTTCGAGTGTCATTTGTACAACCGGGGTAAATACAGTGTTTGGTCGCGACCATTTTTATGGATTATAATATAAAACGGTAATTTAATTGTTAATGATTTGTTAAATGAAAATATATTAGTACAAAATAACTATAAAATAAATTAAACTAACCACAAAAACCTAAAATTAATTGGATGTAAACAAAAACGGAGACAAAAGAAACTTTCCCGAAAACTTTAAAAACATTTTTGAGCGCAGAAGAATAAACAGACGAAAAAATCAACCAATTACAATCGAGAATCATTTTGATTTCGGCTTGACCAATAACAGAAGTCTGCCCTGTCTCCTGTAAAGGAGATGATATATGCTGACACTCGCGGTAAACGAGAAAACGGAGAAAAAAATGTTGAAATATCTCTACTTTATTTTCCCGGTTTTGAAGCTCTTTGAGTTTGACTAATCAGCGAGCGTTTCGCTGTCACGTGATATAAGGAGCGATTTTGAAAGTCTTTAAAAGTTGGCTTAAGAATTTTTGCGTCTACCACGTGACGGCATAACGCTCGCTGACTGGTCGAGCCCAACGCCCCTCAAAAAAAGCTTATCCATTTCCTCGTTCCCCGGCAGCGCTCGCTGTGATAAAATCCGGCAAATTTTGTCCGTGTGTACAGTCGTGTTCCTGCGCGCCAGAACCACGGGAAAAGGCGGTGAAACTAGAAAATATAGAAAACCAGGAAAACACTGCCCGTGTGAACCAGGCTTAAGGGTGTAGGAATTCACTGGTGTATAATATATTTCTCGAGCTCGAAAAATTGCATATTCGCCGAAAGTTTTGGGAACAGTCCTGATATGTTTAAATTTAACTATTTTATAGAGAGAAACAGCTTAACTGTTACTTATAACTCATATCAATTGCAAGGGAATTCTAGTAAGACTTGTGGTGGATACTGCGTTTATTTTGCTGTTAATATGTGTAGAGGAATTAAATTATTTGAAATATTGCGACGATTTACTGGAAACCAAAAAGAAAATGATTGTATGATATCTGAATTTATGTATAAAAAGTACTCAATAAATATATCCTAATAATATTTTATTATTCATCAATTTCCTACCCCACACACGAATAAAAACACATCACAATTTACAACACTTTCGATTTATTGAGATAATTGCTGTTAATATGTGTAGAGGAATTAAATTATTTGAAATATTGCGACGATTTACTGGAAACCAAAAAGAAAATGATTGTATGATATCTGAATTTATGTATAAAAAGTACTCAATAAATATATCCTAATAATATTTTATTATTCATCAATTTCCTACCCCACACACGAATAAAAACACATCACAATTTACAACACTTTCGATTTATTGAGATAATTGCTGTTAATATGTGTAGAGGAATTAAATTATTTGAAATATTGCGACGATTTACTGGAAACCAAAAAGAAAATGATTGTATGATATCTGAATTTATGTATAAAAAGTACTCAATAAATATATCCTAATAATATTTTATTATTCATCAATTTCCTACCCCACACACGAATAAAAACACATCACAATTTACAACACTTTCGATTTATTGAGATAATTGCTGTTAATATGTGTAGAGGAATTAAATTATTTGAAATATTGCGACGATTTACTGGAAACCAAAAAGAAAATGATTGTATGATATCTGAATTTATGTATAAAAAGTACTCAATAAATATATCCTAATAATATTTTATTATTCATCAATTTCCTACCCCACACACGAATAAAAACACATCACAATTTACAACACTTTCGATTTATTGAGATAATTGCTGTTAATATGTGTAGAGGAATTAAATTATTTGAAATATTGCGACGATTTACTGGAAACCAAAAAGAAAATGATTGTATGATATCTGAATTTATGTATAAAAAGTACTCAATAAATATATCCTAATAATATTTTATTATTCATCAATTTCCTACCCCACACACGAATAAAAACACATCACAATTTACAACACTTTCGATTTATTGAGATAATTGCTGTTAATATGTGTAGAGGAATTAAATTATTTGAAATATTGCGACGATTTACTGGAAACCAAAAAGAAAATGATTGTATGATATCTGAATTTATGTATAAAAAGTACTCAATAAATATATCCTAATAATATTTTATTATTCATCAATTTCCTACCCCACACACGAATAAAAACACATCACAATTTACAACACTTTCGATTTATTGAGATAATTGCTGTTAATATGTGTAGAGGAATTAAATTATTTGAAATATTGCGACGATTTACTGGAAACCAAAAAGAAAATGATTGTATGATATCTGAATTTATGTATAAAAAGTACTCAATAAATATATCCTAATAATATTTTATTATTCATCAATTTCCTACCCCACACACGAATAAAAACACATCACAATTTACAACACTTTCGATTTATTGAGATAATTGCTGTTAATATGTGTAGAGGAATTAAATTATTTGAAATATTGCGACGATTTACTGGAAACCAAAAAGAAAATGATTGTATGATATCTGAATTTATGTATAAAAAGTACTCAATAAATATATCCTAATAATATTTTATTATTCATCAATTTCCTACCCCACACACGAATAAAAACACATCACAATTTACAACACTTTCGATTTATTGAGATAATTAAGTATATATATTTCATAACAATATTTCCTATTTACCACACCTTTCCTCGATAATATCGATCCAACCATGACCGTAAGACAACGTGCGAATACCATCGTCTAAAATATATCTTTTGCTATCACAAGGGTTAAGGGATATCTTATTCCGTGATATTGTAAACAGCTCATGTTTATCGCTCATTATTCTATTCATTGAATTAACCGATATTTTTTTATCGAATAAACACGCGAGATAGTCCGAGTGACGTATTTATTTCTTTACCACGCGTTTAGAGATCCCTTTTAGAGTTTTCTTTTCACCTTTTCGGGAAAGAATGCTGTACGCCTTTGGACGTAGACCGACAAACTCTTGAACGGGGGTAACGTCGAGTTCATCCTTCATTTTCCCTAATACTTTTTTATTTTCATCACTATGAAGAAAATGGTTGGTTGGGTAACCTGAGAAATCAAAACGGTGTGAGTCCTCCTGAAAATCTTTATAAATATCTTCAGATCGAATATCGTACGTCAACGAATTCGTGTCCGTGAAAAGCAAACGCGCGCGATTCCCGTATTTGTTCCTTATGTAATCATAATGAAACTCGTACATAACCAATTTCGATAGCTCTAGAATTGTAAAACCGGTAAATATAGGTCTATTTAAGAGAAGGGACTTTTTGACCTGCTCAATTCCAATCAGTTCGTTATGGAAAATTGTGAACTTTTTAAAGGTAGGGGAAGAAGCTTTCTTTACCGCCATTTCAGGGGTTTGTACGAGATGAAAATTTATCTGATTACGAAGATTTTCCATAGTTTTACCGAATGTGCTGTTGTTAAGGAGTTTATAAAAACTTTTGGAAAATTCGTCTGTGGCAGCTTTACGTTTTTCGGTGTTGAAATCTATATAAGGTTTTAACCAGGCTTCTTGTTTAAAAGTTAAAATACGGTGAACGCTAGTGAGCTTCATCCCCTTAGATATATAATATTTGAGGTTTCGATAATGAACCACATATTTCTCTCTATCATATAAATTGGGGGTAAGTTTAGGGAGAGTGTCCTTAATCGGAATACCTAGCCCCTCCATCATTCGATTGTAATAACCCGAAAAGATGTGTTCCATAATTTTTATCGATTCTGGTGCTAGTCGATAATCATTGTGCTCCTCGTGAAGCCCTTCCGGGTATTCCAGATTCACTTCTAGAATAAACCCGTTCGGGGAATCATCAGGACAGCTCAAAATAAATTGTTCAGTAAACTCTATAAGGTTATGGTGTGAAACCCATGTGAAACCGGAAACGGGTAATGCATATGTCATAGCTAACCCGTATAAATTGTTAAGATCCAGATACATGATGTAATTATTAGGTTTGGACATGTCGTAATTTTCTGGGATGTACGGGTTATTTGCTCGTGCGAATCTATGACTTATCATACTAACACCTCCTCGGATCCCTTTCTCGATAAAGAGATGCATATCGGGGTCTATAAACAGATCAATTTCTACTTTGGTCATGTATAACGCGGCTTGCCACGCAAATCCTGGGCTTGTGAACGCGTGAGCCGGATCCAAACAGTAATCCAGCATTCCCAAATCACGAAAATTCTCAAAAACATCAGCCAACTGTATAGCATCTACAGTGGCGGCGCCAGGAATTTTGGCGAGGGTAGGCAAACCAAATCAATGGGCCCCCGACCCGAGACCCCCCTTTTCTCAACGAAATGCTTCAATAAAATAAAGTAGTGATGTACATGACGAACAAAATAGTTCTAGCAACAGTAAAATGAGTCCAAATATAACAGAACTGGTTTTATTTACTAGGAGATACCTCAATTGTTTCATTGTTATTTATAATTAATTTTATCTCTTGGGACAATTTTGAGACCCTTTCTAGATCCATTTGGGGCCCCTTATAGGGTGATTTTGGGGCCCCCCAAATTTTTAAGGTAGGCAGTGGCCTACCTGGCCTACCCCCTAGCGCCGCCACTGAGCATCTACTGTCACATACAGATCGTGGAAATCTCCTGTTTTAGATATGATAAGATAAGATAAAATATGATATGATTTAATAAAATTGCGAGAGTTTACCTAAAGTTTGGATATTGAATCTACGCCAAACTTCCTCAGCATTGTTGTAACTGTCATCGGAAATGTATTCACCGGTTAGCGAACTATAGAAGGCTTCTTTCGGTGGTAGTTGTGTTTCATTGAATCTCTCGAAACTGTCCATATACTCGAAAGGATAGGCTTGTTTCCGCAGCAGTAGTTGCACTTTTTCCGGTGGGTAAAATTTTTTTTTAAATTTTGTGTGATAAGTCATTTTCGAGACGAGACGTTTTAAATCGTCACCAACGTAATTTTAATCACGGGGCGGTCCCCGTTACGGTACCGAATTCTCCGCATCCACCGCCGCTGATGACGTTTGTCCAACCCGGACCGTCTTCGAGGACTCAACCGTTCCCGAGATCCGAAACGTTTTCCCGGCTCGCGCCGCCCCCGAAGCTAGAGACGTTTTTACGGTCCGATCTGACACCTCGTATCGTTGCCAGCCCATCATTCACTCGTTCAGGCGCACCACATGAATTACCACCACCAAACTCGCCTGTAAAAAGGGTCTCATCACCAGACTCTTTTTATCGTAAACGAGTTAAAATGGTTTCTTCAAGAAAATTTTATTATTTGTTACATAAAGCTTTTTTTTCTATAAATGGTCAAGAAGACAAAGTGATTCAACAATCGGATCCCTTAAGCAATCTATTAGAGTCTCAAGCGGATGACGAGTGGCTTGGTGAGCATTGGGATAATATTCAAGCCCAACACCAACAACCAATCGCAGTTGGTTCAGCCGTTGTTGACCAGCAAGCCATCGACGCTCCTAACCCATTCACTAACCCATCCACTAACCCACCCGCTAACCCATCCGCTAACCCACCCGTTAACTTACCCGTTGCCCTTCCAGTTGGTCAACAACCACCAGTGCTACCAGCTAATCCACCAGCAGTGCTACCAGCCATCCATCCATTTCAAATAGAGGAGGTTACCGCGCTTGGGGACGCAATTTTTTCAGCTAAGATAACGGCACCAGATGGGGTTACCGACAGTGGCGCCGATCACTTTTTTTCCCAATGGGGGCCGAAGCTCACTAATAAACTTGGAATGAGGCTGCTGGCAACACTTTCTTGCTTAAAAGTAAATGGCCTTTAACATCTGTAATTGAAAATAAACGTGCCACAGTAAATGTTGACCCTGAAGACCCAAGTGACAATAAATGTTTCCTGCGGTCAATCTTGGCTAAACTATACCCAACCACTAATAATCCCAGTCGTATTTTACATTATAAACGATACGAGAACGAACTCGATTTGTGCGGTATTACTTTCCCCTTCGAACTGGATGCTTATAAACTTAAAAAGCTCGAAGAGGCGAATAACCTATCAATTAACATTTTCGCGTACGAAAAGGGTTATTTCCCGCGTTATGTAAGTGAAAAACGTGTACCCGAGTCTAGGTCAATTGATTTACTTTTGGTGACAAACGGTAAAAATAAACATTACGTCTTGATCCGCCACCTAAGTCGTTTGTTCAGCGGATTCTCCAAACATAATGGCAAGACGTTTTATTGTCGACGGTGTCTAAAAAGGAGTAATTCCGAAGACATTATCAAAAACCACATGCGTGACTGTAATGTTCACCAACCACAACGCGTGGAGATGCCAACCAAAGAACCAATTTTAAAATTCAAAAATTTTGGTTGGAGTCAAATGGTAAATAATTTAATACTTCTTTTAAATTCGAAATATTTATTTATTTGTTTCATATAGGTTCCTTACACCATTTTCGCCGATTTCGAGTCGATAATGTCAAAAATAGGGACATGTTTGCCAGACGCAACATTGTCATCGACCACGACCCTAGCCGTACATGTCACGTGTGGATTTTCATACGCAATTGTCAGTCCCACTGGTGCGTTTGATCACTTGAAATTCTTTTAATTCTTTATCGAAGATTTATTTACTATGTAGGAAATCTCGTAAAGCACGAGACCTACAGGGGCCAAGACGGTGTTTTTGAATATGCTTTTGGACGAGTCTACGGCTATATCGGAAGCGTTGAAGGAAAACATCCCTATGCAACTTTCCGAAGCTGAAGAAATATCCTACCAAACCGCAACACATTGTTACGTCTGCGAAGAAACATTCACGAAAACTTAAATTAAAACACGTGACCATGACCATTATACAGGAGCGTATAGGGGCTGTGCGCGTCAGAACTGCAATTTGAAAATGAAGGCGCCAAAATTCATCCCGGTTTTCCTTCATAATCTGAGCAGGTAAATTAATTGACTATATTTTTTAAAGGTATTTTTACTTATGATATAAAGCATTTGTAGATATGACGCCCACCTCATTATGCAACAAATTGCAAAGATCAAAAATAAGAATATAGACTGTATCGCTACCAACAGCGAAACATACATTTCTTTCACCTTGGGTAAACTACGGTTTGTTGACAGCATCCGATTCTTGCCAGCTTCTCTCGAGACCCTCGTCGGAAATTTATCGAAAGGTGGGACTGACAAGTTTCCGCTCTTAAACTCGGTTTTAACGTCGGAAGAGGTTACTTTACTCCTGCGAAAAGGAGACGTCTTTCAAAGTTTCCGTCGTATGTGCATGACGTATTACCGACTAGACCCCGCACATTCGTACACAGGCCCGGGTTTCGCGTGGCAGGCGGCCCTATGTATGACTAAGGTGCGTCTTGACCTTTTCTGGATGAGGACATGCATCTTTTCATAGAAAAAGGGATACGAGGTGGGGTTTCAATGATCAGCCATCGTCTCGCACAGGGTAATAACAAGTACCTGGAAACACACGACCGTTCCAAACCAGATAGTTACATCTGTTATCTCGCTAAGAATAATCAAAATTTTAATAATAAATTTAATTATACAAAAAAATTATTATAATAAATTTAAAAAAAATATATAAATATATATTTTAAAAATTGTATAATTTTTTTATAAAAAAAAAATATATTTTAAAAATATTTAAAAAAAATATTTAAAAAAAAATTAAAAAAAAATTAAAAAATTTTATTAAAAAAAAATAATTTAAAAATTAATTTTAACGATGTTATTTTAAACAGATTGTAACAATTTGTACGGTACTGTCATGTGCGACGAGTTACCAATGAAAGGTTTTGAGTGGATTGAACCCACCCCTGACTGTCAACGCGAAATTCTAAGTTGCCCCGACGACGCCTCTGAGGGATTTATTTTGGAAATGGATTTGGAATATCCGGACGCATTACACGACGAGCATAACTGCTACCCGTTAGCTCCAGAGTCCATGTCCATTAAACCGGAAATGCTTTCCGAGTACTAAAAAACCCAGATGACTGAACTGAAAATCCCTGTTAAAGAGAGTCTACCGAAACCGGTGCCCAACCTAAACAACAAAGAACGATACGTTGTACACTATCGGAATCTCAAGTATTACATGGAAAAAGGGCTAAAAATCACGAAAATCCACCGAATTATGAAATTCGAACAAGGTGCCTGGTTAAAGTCATATATTGACTTTAATACGGATAAAAGGAAGATGGCCGCCAATGATTTTGAAAAGGACTTTTTCAAATTAATGAACAACGCTGTCTTCGGTAAATAATTAAAAATTTAAATTAAAAATTTAAATTTAAATTTAAATTAATTTTTTTTTCAGGTAAAACCATGGAAAACTTACGTTTACGTAAGGATTTTAAATTGGTTACGACACCAGAAAAGGCTGTTAAAAAAGCCCACGTTCGAAAAGTTCACCATCTTCCAAAACGACCTTGTTGGAATTCATTCCGCCAAGAAAAAGCTTATTCTAAACCGGCCCATCTATACAGGTTTCGCCATTTTGGATCTATCGAAACTTTTAATGTATAGATTTCACTATGACGTCATAAAGCCGCAGTACGGAGAAAAGGTCAAACTTCTTTTTACCGATACTGGTACGTATACCCTCTTGTATATAGTATAGCTCATTTCTAATGATTATTTGTAATTTACAGACAGTCTCACGTATCAAATCCAAACACCGGATTTATACGAAGATTTCGCCCAACAGAAGGAAATGTATGATTTTTCTGGATACCCCAAAAATCATCCACTGTTTGACGAAACCAATAAAAAGAGACTCGGAAAGTTTAAAGATGAAATGGACGGTACACCTATTGAAGAATTTTGCAGACTGAGACCCAAAATGTACTCTATATTGTCCGCCAAAGGTGAGAAAAAGACTTGCAAGGGTGTGTGTAAACGTGTTGTGCAAAAGCGCGTCCGTCACGCGAAATATCGCGAGTGTCTTCTGAACCGTAAGTTAACTATCGCGGAGATGAAGCGCATAGTGAGTAATAAGCATATTGTGACGACTGTGCGACAAAACAAATTGTGTTTAAACCCGTGCGATGATAAACGTTATATTTTAGACGATGGTATATTGACGCTCGCGCACGGACATTATAAAACGAAACAATAAAATATTTTTATGACAAATTTATTGAGTATTTCTTATACATAAATTCTACAATCATACGATCATTAACATTTTTGTTTTTAGAAAATCTTCGCAATACGTTAAACATTTTTATTCCCTGACACAAATTAATTGCAAAATATATACAGTAACCACCGCAAGCTTTACTAGAATTTC
This sequence comes from Leiobunum rupestre, assembly GCF_980474605.1. Lineage (NCBI taxonomy): Eukaryota > Metazoa > Arthropoda > Arachnida > Opiliones > Sclerosomatidae > Leiobunum > Leiobunum rupestre. The sequence goes on from NC_143384.1 coordinate 60,281,602, forward strand.
CTTGCAATTGAACAGAATTATACGTGACAGTTAAGCTGTTTTTCTCTATAAAATAGTTAAATTTAAACAAATCAGGGCTGTTCCCGAAACTCTCGAAGAATGTACAATTGAGTGACCTTGAGAGATATATCAAACACCAATGTTCTCCTACCCCATTGGACATATCAGTGTTCACGATGTAAAGTGAAGGATACGTTTTCACATTCTTGGGAAGTTTGTCGGCAGGGAAGACTCCTCTGAACAAATATTTGGTATACGGGTCATTCTTAAGTATGATTTCAAGTTGTTGCGAGTCCATTATGAACTTTGATCATATAAAACTGCTCTGTTCTTGTCGATCTCGACCAAAGATTGATATTCGGAATAGTAAATCACGCTTACTGTTGACGGCAACGATTCTCCGAATATTAATTCGAGACGAACGCTCCCGTTCTTTACCAGGTTGAAACAGTCAGTTGAACTTCCGTTGAGATCGGGAGTTAAATCGAATACGAATAGTGCGTTTCCATTGGCGAATTCATCACGGTCGATAAAATTTCCTTCGTCAATATTCCATTGACCAGTTTGAAGAAAGAGAATAACGTATGATCGCATAAACAACTTATCTTTGAAATTTGGGTTTAACGGTTTTGCCGGGACACTACTACCATCAATGTATAGGGCGATTTGAGTTAACGAAAAAATTTTAAAGTTAAAAGGTGACATTTTGTAGTCTCCCAAATACGCATTCTGGTCCACAAATCCGATCACCACCTTACTCGGTATTTGACCATTATATAAGTTGTCTTTGACGCATATTTTGTTGCCTTGGGAAATTGAAAATGAATTACATTCCGTACGGTGATTGGATATTTCATTGTTGCCAGTTCCAAAGTTTTAGCGTGGGATAACATAATCTCTGGCGTCAATCTAACTTTTCTGACAAACATTGATGCGTGTGTGAAAATGACTTTGCATTTTTCACCGTCTGTGTGTAAACAAAACTCGTTTGAGCTTTTGATAAACTTGAAATTTAGATCTATCAGGTTAGGAATAAGTCGATTTTGTTGACAAATATCGGCTCGTACAACTCCTATCATGTCAATAACACCTTCTTGGGCAAATTTTGCACGTTTCTTAAATCCGTCGTTATTGGAAAATTCGTCAAATTTCCCAGCTTTGTCTTTATAGAATAGAGACGCGGTTAAGAAACTTTCCTTGGCTGGTCCACCATATGTCAAGAGCGTTTGAATCATACTCTTGTAAGGATACTGTTGAGGGCATGATGTAACTGATCTGTCACCCAATGATACGTGAACTTCGCCAAAGAGACTATGTAAAAACAAATTTTCCGGACCAACTTTGTCCGCGGGAGTTGTGGTTTTAGATACAGCGTCGTAAATATCGGGTTTTGGTAGAGTTCCATCTGCTTTCACAATTTTAACTTGAACTTGAAGTAAAGTATTTCAAATCAATGTAAGTCTCCGAGTTTCCAGCGATACTAAAGATAATTGCTTGGTTTTCATTTATGTTCGATGTTGGATTATATTCAACCCATTGACTTCCTATTATACCAGTTTGAGTATAAGGTACGTGAAATAAATCAAGTTCCGAGCTAATGCTGTTTTCTGAACTGGGGTGAGCTAGAGACATTGTTCAATGATTACGAGAATATATCAGACTGAAGCAGAGAACGTCTTTTCTTCTTCCTGGTTCGAACTGAACTGATGATGGGAGACGTTTTACGTTTCCTTTTACGTCCATTTCCACTAAGTTTACGCACTGCTTCGGCGGCTCTTCTTAAGGTTTCTTTCCCCGCCTCTTTCCCCCGAGATTTTAACGCGTCTTTAATAGACACATCACTCGAGACGTCGGAAGCAATTTTTGCCCCGGTATTTAAAAATTTTCGACCAAGGAATGTGGCACCTTTTTTGAGTAAAGGCATGGCAGACCGAAATGCCGAGGATAAAATATTTCCAAGACCATATCCTCTTTGCACGGCTACTCCACGGCTACTCCACGGTATACCGGAATTGATCCGTGTCCAATTTGATTTAAGTAATAGTTATTATAATCGTTTAGAGAAACGTGATCCAGATTACGTGGAGACATGTTTCTCCTTTGACCCGCTAACCACAAATGAACAGAAGAAAGATTTTACACCTGATTTTATAGATAAGTCCATGTTCTTCGGGGTCTAAAATGAAGAGTGACGTGAACTTTTCCTCGTTCGAAATGTACAGGCTGACCCATTTCACTCATAATATTAATTTCAATGGTTTGAAAATTGTTATGCGCAATAGGCATATAATGTGGTCGTGAAAACTCTTTCTCAACAGTGTCTCCGTCTTTTCCTTGAATATTTATAATACGTAATAATGGAACATCTGAATCTCCAACCGATCGACTTTGTATAATGTCCGAGTATATGAACAGAGAATGTAACCCAGCGTCCATATCACAGCTAAAAGGCGCCGTCATGGAAGTCACTATAGTTACGCCATTGCCTGGAGTTCTCGTGAATGCTAATAAGATGGCGATTTCATGTGGTATGTAAACTTGGTTCATTTCATATAGTTCAACAATTACACAACGGTTTGGGTTGTTGTAATAGAACTTGACTCTAGAGCTAATATTTCACCCGTCGTCATCAGTAGTCATGATTTCCAGTAAATCTTCAACTCCGTAATATCCTGGTGGTATTACTATATTAACGAAATCCATTACGTCGTTGAAATTTTCTATGTCAGTAGAAGGAAAGTGAGGGTGTGGCGTCAAACCCGGGTTCCGGTTTGGGTTCGGGATCGGGATCCGGGATTTAAGGGGTGAAATGGGGGTAAAATCGTTGAAAAGTCAATGTATTTTTTATATTTCTCGCGACGATGTGTTTTTTCGTATATCAACATATTGTGTTCAGGCCAACTTGTTCATTTATCTCTGCTTATCTTGAAAGACACTTGAACGTATATCTTATCACGTTTTATCGTACGAAATAAGTTAAAATGATGTAAAAAGTGATAACCTAGGCGGCGCGTGTGCGGATTACCCGGGGCGCGGTTAATTTGAATTTAAGAGTGTTTTGACGTCATGGAATATTCGTTGTTAATATTTTAAACTTCATTTTAATATCATTGTAGTATGCTTGGCACTTGAACCTATCTCAAACGCGGATTTCCTGGGGCGTGGTTTTCGCGGCGCGGTTAATTTAAATTTAAATGAAAACATGGTTTTAAGTGTTTTAAAAAGTGACGTCATGGACTATTCGAAGTAGTTGTTAAAGTGACGTAGAATGGAAATATTTTAAAACTTCATTTTAATATCATTGTAGTATGCTTGGCACTTGAACCTATCTCACACGCGGATTTCCTGGGGCATGGTTTTCGCGGCGCGGTTAATTTAAATTTAAATGAAAACATGGTTTTAAGTGTTTTAAAAAGTGACGTCATGGACTATTCGAAGTAGTTGTTAAAGTGACGTAGAATGGAAATATTTTAAAACTTCATTTTAATATCATTGTAGTATGCTTGGCACTTGAACCTATCTCACACGCGGATTTCCTGGGGCGTGGTTTTCGCAGCGCGGTTAATTTAAATTTAAATGAAAACATGGTTTTAAGTGTTTTAAAAAGTGACGTCATGGACTATTCGAAGTAGTTGTTAAAGTGACGTAGAATGGAAATATTTTTAAACTTCATTTTAATATCATTGTAGTATGTTTGGCACTTGAACCTATCTCACACGCGGATTTCCTGGGGCGTGGTTAATTTAAATTTAAATGAAAACATGGTTTTAAGTGTTTTAAAAAGTCCGTTTTGGTCCATTTTTGGTTACAAGACGTGTGAGGGGTTAATGAAAATAAAAAAGCTCTCGACTAGCTCATTTCAAATGGCTATACGAATACGTTAAATTACATTCCAATGTACAAATATATATATGTATATACTCTACGTTCAATACGTTTAATGCAACAAAATACAATTCCGATATTCAAATATTTAAAAATACTTAATTAATGTACTAAGTTACGTTTAAAAGAACCTTTTGTAAACACGCTTTCTAGTTTTCTGCTCTCTTCCAAATATCTTGCAATATTTTCAATCCAATTATATCTGTTTTTATATCTTTAACTTTATTTATCAGTACAATTTCTCTTTGCCTAGCTTCATCAAGCTTAAATTTCCACTCTTCAATATTCTTTTCCATTTCTTCCAAATGCTTTCTTATGTCTTGCACATCTAACCACGTCTCATTATACTCTTCCACTATTTAACCCGCTTCTTCAAATGTATTGAAATCCATATGGTTATAAGTAATAAAACATAATTAATATAAAAAGTTCAGAAATGCTAAAATTTAAGTCGTCTGAAAGACCCTTCTCTCTTCTACGTCACAAGAGTTTTGTTAAAGTGAATCAAATTAATTATAAACTCCATTTAATATCATTAAGTGCCTATATACCAAAGTAGTGCTTTAGCCAACATCACAAGCATTTTGTTAAAATAAATATCTCAAGTTTTAGTAAAAACAACTTACCTATATTTTAAATACGGTAAAATACAATTCTTATACACAAATATAGTCGGAAAGATTCTATATAAAATCACAAAAATGAAAATAAAATAAAATTTGTGTGGGTAAGATTTGTAAATATCATTTTGAAACTAATAATTTTCACGCTTTATTTAAGTCAAGCAAATACATTTTTAAAAATGAAAGATGTAAAACAAAATAAAAAATTTTAAATATTGTAAATATTTTTAGACAATCTGTAAATATAATTTTGAAACTAATAATTTTCACGCTTTATTTAAGTCAAGCAATTACATTTTTATAAAAATAAAAGACGTTCAACAAAATAAATTTTTTAAATAATGTAAATATTTTAAGGCAATAAAGAAATTAAGAAATGTTTTAATTAAAGTATCTTTTATTTTCTACAATAGTAACCTTTTATTACAATAAATATTCGAATATTAAATAGGAACCGCGTATGCGTAAAAATTCCAATATGTAAATATACGTATAAAAATACGATAAAAACCGCTTACCTATATTTTAATTACGGTAAATTAAAAATACTTAATTAATGTACTAAGTTACGTTTAAAAGAACCTTTTGTAACAATTCCAATATGTAAATATAGGTATAAGGATGGAAGAAATACTAAAAGTAAGTGGTTTTACTGATAAACTCTAAAGGAATTTAACTTTAAAGTGTATCTTAGATTATTGTTTTTAATTTTATTCAAGTTCAAAACCTATTAAGAGTCCTTCAAAGTACTATAAAAGGATTTTATTTACGAACTAAATTCATATTTTCTTCAAACTTTCAATTCGTTATAATTTGAATTTAAATGAAAACATCATGGATTATAGGTGCGTAATCTACTATTAGACCGAATGGATTTAAAAAAAATACTTAAAATAAGTGGTTTTACTGATAAACTCTAAAGGAATTTAACTTTAAAGGTATCTTAGATTATTGTTTTTAATTTTATTCAAGTTCAAAACGTATAAAGAGTCCTTCAAAGTACTATAAAAGGATTTTATTTACAAACTTAATTCATATTTTCTTCAAACTTAGAAGTTAGTTTGTATGAAATACTTACTAATACCTGAAAAATGGACTTTATCTCTTTTTAAATTTGATAAAATACATTTCCAAATATGTTAATAAGTAGAATAATAATATACAAATTCCTTTTTCCACTTTTAATACGGCATCACACAACTCCGATACGCAAATATAGACAGAAAATACTAAAAAAACTCTATACTCTACGTTCGATTCGTTAAAATACGTGTCCGATACATAAAGAAATACTACAAAATTTAAAAAGGTAGAAAAATACTTCACATTAACCATTATGAATTTAATCTTACAACATCCTTTTCGTAGAGTAAAACATATTTGTTCAGTCTACTTGTTTCCTCGTTATCTTTATCTCATGTGTTTCAAATAGCGTATGGAATAAGTTAAAAATGTATTGAAATGGTGTATGCTAAAACGTTGTAGAACAAAGTGTAAAACATATGTTCAGAAAATTATAAATACTTAATTAATGTACTAAGTTACGTTTAAAAGAACCTTTTGTAACAATTCCAATATGTAAATATAGGTATAAGGATTGAAAAAATACTTAAAGTAAGTGGTTTTACTGATAAACTCTTAAGGAATTCAACTTTAAAGGGTTTCTTAGATTATTGTTTTAAATTTTATTCAAGTTCAAAACGTATTAAGAGTCCTTCAAAGTACTATAAAAGGATTTTATTTACAAACTAAATTCATATTTTTTTCAAACTTAGAAGTTAGTTTGTATGAAATACTTACTAATACCTGAAAAATAGACTTTAGGCCATAACGTCGACGCCGTTGCGTATTGCTAGATCTGAACGTGGAGCTAAAGATACATGTACTATAGAATAAATTAAAGGGGAATAATTTTAGTAACCATTAATAAATAATTACCTCCCAGGTAGCAAGAGCACGTGTATATTTGGTTGATATATGGTATTTATCGTCTATATTACGTGTTGAGTAAAATATATACGTAAATTACACGTGCATTTTTGGTTTATATATTACTTGACAAGAAAGGTGTAAAACTACACGTATTACTGACGTATGTTACCGGGAGTTTAATAACCAGTTTGAGGTAGTGTTCCATCACACGTGTTAACCACGTTTAGTTAAGGTATATAGCTACCTATTGTAGAAATTTTTAGTTCACGATCATTGTACATCAAGCAAATGAAATGAAATTACCTTATTCTAATTAATAACGAAATATTGTAAACTATATACTTATGAAAATAATTATTTTAACAATATAATTTTATTAAAATATAAAATAGTATTTTTTTTAATTTGAAATATAAATCTTTTAATTTATGGTTAATTAAATTATGTATACTTAAAACTAAGCTTAAAAGTGCTAAATTTATATTTAAGGTAACATTTGATCAATTATTTTTAAATAATGTTTTGGTATAGCTAAAAAACTTTAAATTGAAATGGTCAACTGCTTTGCAAAAGCCGGAATCTTTTCGCTTTCCCCCTTCCTATTCGACCCTCCCCTCAATGTCGCCTTCTATACTTTCCCGACATTTCACCTCTTGGACCCCGAGAATTACTGGCGGCCCTCGGCCGGACGAATCACCTGAACGTAAAGAAATATTCAGCTATTCACTATTCATTTATGAGCGCGCGTCTTCGCGAGAACGTTGGGGAAATATTAATGGGCAAAAACAAAAACTTCAGTTCTAAAATATATAACTATTCTGTTTTACACGCGCTGCGCCGGGTACGGTTCAAGACACTAATCTACAGAGCTGAAATTTTAAGAAAAACAAATTAAGGTATGTGAAACATTTTTCATATATTGTTTTACATTAACCCTTATCATAAGATTTTGTCAATACAGTGTAGACTGATTTAAAATTAAGTTACAATACTAATCATTTATTCAATTCGCTAAATCGTTTTGTTAGTTTTAAACTTTTTAAATAAATAATTATAATATTTAAAACCAATATAATTAGGTAAATATGTCCAAGGGTTTAAGCGTAAAAAACATTTCACAGTGAACACGTGGTCATTTTTGTGGGCCTTTGCGGCGATTTCTTTCCCGGCCACTGAGCAAGATATAAATGTGCGCCCCTCTTCTTTCTTTCTCCCTCTCCCTCTCTACCCTAAAGCGGCTAGGTAAAAAATGGGCGATGGTGTCATTATGGAAAATATACACAGTCCGAGGCGGGCGATTTGAAAAAAGATTTGTACAATTCTAATATTTAAGTTATTTGAATTTTTAAATATGAAATTCCTAAATAAATTTTCGCATTTAATTTATTTTAAATGATGACTATAGATATAGTCAAAAGTTTTTTTGTTTGAAGCAAACTGCTTTATTTCATTATCTTCGTTTTGGTTTGAATTATAAAATTTTGTCCGATTTAGGCCAAAGAATTAGCCATTAAAGAAAACTGAATTTTATTAAACGAAAGTTTTGCATAGCGGTTTTTTAATTTATATAATAAATTTCACTTAGCTTTATTTTAAGTTAATTTATATTTCAGCTATAACTGACCAGTATACATAATATATTTTGAAACTAATTTGATTACGTATTTTTTAGCTTTCGTTAACCAAAAAATTAGATACTTTTACTTTTGGGTCCGACATGGCTTGGAATAATTTTTCGTATTATTTTAGGTTTCTTTGTGTTGTTCTATTAAACGGAAGAAGAGAAGATAATAGCGATCAATCTGATGTAATCAAACTAATTAAAAATGGTAAGTTTTTATAATAATAGTTACAAGTGTTTGTTATAGCTTAACCATTTCAGTTTCTGAAAAACTATTTCGAGAAACGGAGAAGCTGAAAGCTCAAAATAATGCCACCGCTCGCATGGTTAATAGACTTTTGGTGCAAAAAACTCCTACATACACGAAAAACCAAATCAACTTACATTAGTAATATTTCATACGTTTATCTATTTGATAGGGGCCATATTAATTTTTTTTTAATTTCATTCTTGGGTGGCCTAGGTGGAAAACGTGTAGGAGATGTCACCGGAAGAATTCTCTCGCATGTGCTGAGTGATGTCCTCACCCAGGCTATTAACTGGGCGGGGAAGAATAAAGATTTTTTTAAATTGCTAAAATAAAAGATGTATTTGTTGGTGGGTTATTATTTACACAGTATATATGAAAATTATCATTTAAAATTCTTAAATTAGTAATTTAATTATACAATTTTATAAAGGTGCCTTACGAGAAAGCCACCTGTGCCAGACAACGCCAGAAAAAGAGATAGAGGACGCCATAAAAGAGTGGTTAAAACAAGCAAACGGTAGAATGAAGCAAAAGGAAAAAGCCAAAAAAAGGAAGTCAGATGAGCTATTAAATTCATTTCAGGAATCGTCCGATTAGGATTTACAATTCAAAAAATTGTACTTTTTAAATATAATAAAATGTTTTTAAATATAATAAATGATTTTAATTTAAAATGCTCAGGAGCAAAAATATAAGTAACGAAAAGCAAATAAATATATTTACTATATACGAAATTCAGTAAAATTGGGCCAAAACCGTAAATGGCATGAATTTTATTTAAATTATTAATCGTAACAAGACGCTACTTTCATTCTGAAAAACTTACAAATATATCGTATAATACGAAGTACATCTTCCCGAAATACATGAAAATATGTCGCGAAATACGCACAAAAACAATTAAGTTACTTTTAAAATATGATCTGTTTCTTCGCGAAATAAACGTGAAAACCTACTAAAAAGTGACGCTTTAAACAATATAAAACACAATATTAAACGCAATATTACTTGTGTAATAATCGGCTATTTTGCTGTTATTAAGCATTTATAATACGTTTATATTCAAAGAGAACATACTTACTATAAACGTATCAAAAACGTAATATATACCATAAAAACGCGTGCTAAATCACGTATTAACTGGTGACATGATGAACGTTAATCTCACGTGTTTTCACACGTTTTAAAAACTTAAAGAATACACGTCATATATACGTGTTGTTGCTACCTGGGCTATACGTCCATATGAACCCGCAGGTACCCTAATGCTTATATCCGTTTCAACTAAAATTATCTCTCGTCTTTCATTTTTAAAAATGTAATTGCTTGCCTTAAATAAAGCGTGAAAATTATTAGTTTCAAAATTATATTTACAGATTGTCTAAAAATATTTACAATATTTAAAAAAAATTATTTTGTTTTACGTCTTTCATTTTTAAAAATGTATTTGCTTGACTTTTTGTAATTTTATATAGAATCTTTCCGACTATATTTGTGTATAAGAATTGTATTTTACCGTATTTAAAATATAGTTAAGTTGTTTTTATCGTATTTTTACCTATATTTACACATTGAAATTGTTATTATTACAATTGGCATATCATTTTCGGCTGATCTTACACAATAGGTATATATAAATTTATCAGGTCCTCATACGGAATCACGTGTACAATTACAATACTTGAGAAAGATACGTTTCTCATACTAAAACTTGAGATATTTATTTTAACAAAATGCTTGTGATGTTGGCTAAAGCACTACTTTGGTATAAAGGCACTTAATGATATTAAATGGAGATTATAATTAATTTGATTCACTTTAACAAAACTCTTGTGACGTAGTAGAGAGAAGGGTCTTTCAGACGACTTAAATTTTAGCATTTCTGAACTTTTTATATTAATTATGTTTTATTACTTATAACCATATGGATTTCAATACATTTGAAGAAGCGGGTTAAATAGTGGAAGAGTATAATGAGACGTGGTTAGATGTGCAAGACATAAGAAAGCATTTGGAAGAAATGGAAAAGCATATTGAAGAGTGGAAATTTAAGCTTGATGAAGCTAGTCAAAGAGAAATTGTACTGATAAATAAAGTTATATATCGTAATTGTATTTTGTTGCATTAAACGTATTGAACGTATAGTATATACATATATATATTTGTACATTGGAATGTAATTTAACGTATTCGTATAGCCATTTGAAATGAGCTAGTCGAGAGCTTTTTTATTTTCATTAACCCCTCACACGTCTTGTAACCAAAAATGGACCAAAACGGACCGAAAGTACCCTAAAAGCGACCAAAGTCACCATTACCGGCCCTATGTACCCTATTTCGGACCATAAGTACCCTAAACTGGACCTATTAGCTTTATTGTAATGTTAAACTTCCATAGAGATTCACCTAAAAGAAAAAAAAACTTGCGGTCCAATTTTGGGTACATGAACCACTTACGCGCTAATGATATTAAAATGGAATCACTTACGCGCTAATGATATTAAAATGAAGTTTAAAATATTTCCATTCTACGTCACTTTAACAACTACTTCGAATATTCCATGACGTCACTTTTTAAAACACTTAAAACCATGTTTTCATTTAAATTTAAATTAACCGCGCCACGAAAACCACGCCCCAGGAAATCCGCGTGTGAGATAGGTTCAAGTGCCAAGCATACTACAATGATATTAAAATGAAGTTTAAAAATATTTCCATTCAACGTCACTTTAACAACGAATATTCCATCACGTCAAAACACTCTTAAATTCAACTTAACTGCGCCCCGGGTAATCCACGCGCGCGCCGCCTAGGTTATCACTTTTTACATCATTTCAACTTATTCCGTACGATAAAACGGGATAAGATATACGTTCAAGTGTCACTCGCGATAAGCAGAGATAAATGAACAAGTTGGCGTGAACACAATATGTTAATATACGAAAAAACAAAGCGTCGCGAGAAATATCAAAAATACATTGACTTTTCAACGATTTTACCCCCATTTCACCCCTTAAATCCCGGATCCCGATCCCGAACCCAAACCCGAACCCGGGTTTGACGCCACACCCTCACTTTCCTTCTACGTATGTCAGTGTGTTTTCTCAGTGTCTTAGGTGTTTTAGTCTTTGATTCTTCTAAGGAATCCGGTAGAGAGATAGTTTTCCAAATTCGAACTACACATTCTTCATTAACGTTATTCCACGTTCTAGGATAACTGATTTCAGCAAGTCCAACTTCGTAAGCTCCCTCAAGTTTAATGGGTTCTGGTAAATACGTTCTAAACTTGCTTATAGTATTGTTTTTGAAATAGCGCATAGAAGAGTCGGACGGTAACGTGATATAGAAACTCATAATGTGACGATTTTTGCACCCAAGAGTCAAAATCTAGACCGTAACCACGCCAACGTACTAGTAGTTCTTTAGTTCCGTCTGGTTTTGTTCTTTTCCTTAGAACTTTTTCGATTTTGAATAAGCAGTTTTCGAAGTTTTTCCCGATTTTCTGTATTTCCTCCTTGTAGAACACACCCGAAATGAGCTCAGTTTTCAAATCCTCCAGCTTATATACCGGAGGGTCTCTTGGTATGCACTGCACTACTTTGAATATTTCCTCGGTATAATTGGCTTTGTAACCCTTTTCGAACGTGGTTTTATTCTTACTCGTGCGAACCAAGTCACCTCTTTCAAAAGGGAACGAGACTGGGGGTGAAAAATTGCCTTTCCCGTATAAGTTCTGTCACACTTGTTTCGAATTTTCATTCTTCACTTCAACGGGTTTGTATTTAATAGATTTGTGGTAGTTATTATTGTAAGCTTCCAATAAATCTGGTAAAACGTCGATATATTTGTGCGTATCTTTCTCCGTAAAATATCGGTACATTCGAGACTTCAATGTTCGATTGAAACGTTCTATAATACTAGATTTTACTTCGGAGTGCGTTGCGAAAAACTTGATTCCTCTACGTTTTAATTCACCTTGAACTTCTTTGCATAGAAACTCGTTACCATGATCAGTCTGTACAACCTTCGGCTGTCGACCTGATTCTAAAATAGATTTGAATGACTTTACCATAGTTGACCCTTTCTTATCCTTTGTAGCCACAGAGAATGCGTATTTGCTAAATACATCGATACAACATAAGATATATCGGTGTCCACTATTGTGATTTTTTATATCTTGCATGTCTGCCAGATCTAGTTGCCATTGTTCGTCTATTCCATACACTATCGTCTTGTTTCTTCTGAATTTATGTTTTATCGGCTTGTGTAACGTGTACGTATCTTGTCGTTTTAAAAATTCTCTCACATCGTTTATGGTCACATTAATTCCCTTTGCCCGGGCAGCACGATAAAGACCGCGAATGCCTCCGTAACTACCGGCGTCCTTAACGTTGAAGTATATTTCTTCTAACTTTCGTACAGTTCATTTTCAGTTCGTGATACCAGTACGCGAAATCAAATAGTTCAAAAACGATAATAATAAATAATAACAAAAACTCCGTAATAACTTTGGGTGATTTTAAGTATGATATCGATAAAGAGGTTATCAACCCAGACGGAGTAGGATCGATGCCACCTTCCATGTTGAGGTATAATTCGTGAATGAAAGAACTTAAACCTGATATATTATTATATTCTTTATTTCAATAATCCATTGCCATACATTGATTCGGGACTTGGAGGTAAATAATCTGAATCATCGTACACCTTCTCTGGTAGATCATTAGAAATAATAGGTACATTTTCAATAGGGGATTCAAAGGGGAATTTATTTTTTACAAGTGATTTGGGTACATTTTCCTTGGCCAACAATTCATAAAATTTATCCAATCCAACAATTTCATGTTTCGGTTTGGTTTTGTATCCTTTAACTGATTCGTGTAAAATGTCCATGATATTAGATCTAACTATAGGGCGTTCTTTATAAATAAGTTCATCACTGGTAGACCAATCAATTTTACTGTTTCGTTCAATCCACTTGTACAAAGCAATGACGGGTTTCAGATGTGAATCTGGTATCGCGATAGCTATTTCCGAATACCAGTCTTTCTTTCTTTTCGGTTCTTCAACGAGTTTCGCTTTCTTAGTTCTTTTGTTACGTTGTAATAAATGGTTGTACAACTCTACTTTTTGTGACTTATTATGTTTCTGATTATTTAAAACAGTTTTCGTATCCAAGTTTTCGTCAAGTTTCGGTTGCGAATTGAGTCGTCGGTAAACGTCTTCGGGAACTAAGATCATCTTTCTAGCCATTTTTGATAGCTCTACTTATAGCCGCGCCTGCCGCACTGCTCACAATTGAAAGAAGTGGTGCTAAGAGTAACGGTAAAAATCCTCCCTTCTGTATTAGAATCTTTTTCCGTTTTGCGATTGTAGTGGGTTTAGATATCTTCCGCAAAATATGACAATGTCGCTTCAATCTCTTCTTATGATCGTCTGACAGTTTTACATTGCCACGCAGAACATTTATACAACATTCCACAATAGCTTTAATCGCGTCGTTATTAGCATATTTGATGGCGGCATTTCTTTGACAAGAATTACACTTAGACAGATATTTTAAAAACTCCTTATGATTATGAATTCTCTTTATTTTGGGATAAAAACGGCAGCCTCTTCTCCTGGTATAAGTCCAGTTCGTAGTCTGTGATCATCTGACGGAATTGGTTTGAAATCCACCCATAAATATCCAAAGTCTCTAGCGATTGCTTGATGAAAGGCGTCGATGACGTATTTACTGTTAGTTGGAGAAATCTGTCTAGCTAAATGAAATATCGCCGATTTGTCACGTGGTGTCTTGAAAATTATCAGATAGTGCGCGTTTAAATTTAACGTTCTAATTTCCTTCCCAGGATAATACAAATTTGCATGAGTACAAAAACCGACGTGTTTTTATGATGAGAACCTCTTATAAACAAATTCGTGACATCCTTGTTATTTGATATTTCACAAAGTAAATCATCAAGAATAACAAAATTCTTGACATTTGGGTCTAAAATATTTACGTCTAATAACCCTTCGTGAAATTCAACGGTGGGTGTATCATCTAATACCGAATTAAACAGTTTGGGCTGATATTCCGTATAGCACCATATAATTCTCTCTGGTGGCGGAGAAATACACGTATCTTTATATTTGATTAGACTAGCCACGAAAAAGGATTTTCCTGACTGAGTAGCACCTGCGATGAGCCCGTTAAAAGGATGTTGCAACCTGAAATCCATTTTAAAGAATGACACATTTTCCCTAAATCAAAGTTTTTATTCATAAAAGTTGTTTAGCGTTACAGACTAGCTCTGCCTTTGTACGTTCACCACCTGTACCACCCCTGCCTTTGTACGTTCACCACCTAAGTATTGCGTCACTCTTTCGTTAAACATAACTTTGCTAGTTCACCCTACCTTTGGCTGTTCACCACCACTGTACTCGCGGGCGGGACGGGCGGGACGGGTGGAGACCTTCCACTGTATGTTTTGGGACCCGCTCGAAGACCCAACTGACGTTCTGGTTTGAATGAGTAGCTCCATCTTAAAAAATGAAAGCCAATCTGTTAAGCATTCTGTCTGCGCATCTGTAAGCTCTGGGTTTCATCTCTCGATCTGTAAATATACAATAGTGTAATATTTTAAATATTTTTTTAATTCCGTTTCGATGGTTAAATATTTAATAATCAAAATGTTCTTACGTTGATGTAATCTTTAGAGCGGCTCCCCAACTTGTCAAAAATCTTTGAGATATTAACGTGCGAGGCTACATGAACATCAATATAATCCTTTTCTTCGTGGTAGATAATTTCACGGCAAAACCAATTTTTATATTCCCCATATATATTTTTCAGCGTTTCGAGTGAAAAAGGTGGACGATTCGAGGGACCTAATATTTTCTTAATAGAAAATCTTAAAATAACTTTCGTCACGCTCATGTCTCATTTGCTCCACATGATTTCAAAATAAACTTCTTTTTCCGTTGCTCGAATTGAGAATGGATAAATTTAGGAGGGACCTGAAAAGTTTTATACTAGATCCAGAGTCACTCCAGATACATATCTCAATGAAACTTAAGGTTCTTAAGTAAAATATATCTGATAACATTTCGATTGTAAGGGTAATTTATGGTGGATTGAGATTAAACTTTATTAATTTGAAAAACATCTTCATAATATCGTATTAGTTAAAAACACTTTAGGAAAGTTTTGATGTTAGCAAATCAAGTTTGTTTTCCCAGCCTCCTCTCCAATAAAAAAAAGCAATCAATTAAATAGTGAAATTATAATTTATTGTTTTTCATTTGATATGTTTTTTTTAAAAAAAGCGATAATTGACAAGATTTGAACAGGGCGCAATTATTGTTTGCATGATGATATTTACAAAATAAATCAGAATCACATTTCACAAGGGAACTAAATTTAGGGCATCCATGATCCTCCAAATTTTCCACGTTTTTTCCAAAGAGTTTCGAAAAAATAGTACATTTCTCTAAACCCTTTGAGAATAAAGTCTTAGTTTTAGTTGATATTTGTTTAATTATGTCTGATAACTCCCTATACTCTATTTCACCGTCATCCCACTGCAGACCGCAAATATTATGTGTGATCCATGTATTGGTTCTTCTATCCTTGCAATTCAGCTCTTGGTATGGAAAGGGTGCTTTGAAGTGGAAAACGTCGTTTTCTTTTGATTCCGTAATATATAAAAAACGCCAACTCTTTCACTATGTACACACCGTTAGCACGTAGAAAGTTTCCTTCAATAATGCAGGACATTATGACAACTAATTTCGATTGTGAAAAAATATTTAAACATATAGTTTAATAAAAAAAAATACAATATGCTTGTTACTTACTTACACTGTTTACCCTTTTCCTATTGACAGAATATTTTAATTTTAAAATGGGATCGGCTTTATATGACGCTTTCTTATCTCAAATATGTAAAAGATTAACAGCCCTATCTTAACCCACCGCGCTTTCCACCGCATCCCACCGCATTTTACACATATAGAACACACACCCACCCATTTACAGCCATATAGACCCCCCATTCTATATCTACTTAGATCAAATATCAAATAATTTGGTTTTCAAATAGTGTCAAATACCATTAGTGGAAGTTGTTCAAGTTGAAAGTTTAATCAGTCTTAATCTTGAACTTTTAAAATCAAGTCTCTACTATTTAAATGAAAGCATTTAAACCAGCATTATTAATGCCAGTTTGGCGGTTTAACATAAATAAATTTAAATAATTGAAATAAAGTAATCAGGATCCAAATTTATATGTTAGTTAAAACATTGGCGGAGTGGTTAGCACTTTCGCCTCGCAGCAAGAGGAGCCGGGTTCGATTCCAGCTTGTGACACTGGGTGAAAACTCGGAACAACTCCTTCTGTGTTGAGTTTGCAAGTTCTCTCCCCACTGGTTTAAGGGGTTCCTCCCCGAGCTCTTCGGTTTCCTCTTCAATAAAAACTTGTTGGGATTAACGGTAATAGTTAGTGTAGGGAGCTGTTGGCTCGCGTGGCATGCAGGGCTTGCTGCCACCCTCCTACGCATTGTAACCCGGCCACCTGAATTAATGGCTTCAAAAGTCGCTTGATAACTTAGGCCTAAGGTGGTGCCTTGGGTATTAGCCTAGCTGATTATTTATTAGTCATACAATGATAATAAATAAGTATACACTGGGTTTATATAGTAACCTGCTTATCATGAAATAGGTTCTTTATATTTATAAGATAAAGTTAAAACGCAATATAATAAAGAGGATATTACTTCATCTTCCTTTTTTTTATAGTAAGTTTTTTAGGTCGCTTGATTACACGTCCTGGGGGCTTATTCTGTAAATATTCGAAATCCAATTTTCGATCGAAAACTAGATTTATAACTTCGAAATCTCGACGAATGGTATTCGGTAAACATTTCGAATAAGCATAAATCAATGCAAATTGTCGAAGTCGATCTCGACATGGTACAGGGTATCGAAATCGAATTCCCGTTCGAATGTTTACAGAATAGCCCCCCAGATCGAGAAGTCACCACCGTTTCATATTCATCAAACAAATCTGAGGACTGTGTATTAAATAGTGCACGTGTTGATGGAAATGGAGAAGTCGGGATACGGATACGATAATTCTGCCGTATCGTGGCACGAGGAGAAGTATTTTCGATGCCATGCAGTATGCGACTTGATGTGTATGATCAGGGGTCTGGTTGAAGTTGACGACAGACTTTTGATTTCTGGTGAAGTGGATCGTAGTTGGCCGTGGCCGCTCGCTGAGAGATTTTGAGGAGACCGATCAGGAACATTAAGAAGATCTCGAGGTTGACCTGGATCATTCGGGTTTTGTTGAGGCCGGTCTGGAATGTCAGGAAGATCCTGAGGTTGACCTGGATCATCTCGTCGTAGGACGTGACTCGGATAATGATCAAGGGTATGTCTGATCCATGATGAGAGAGGATGATCGGGACGTAAGCACATCTTCGGACATAGATTGTTGAAAACAAGGTCGTATAGTGACATTAGTTGAACTTTTAGGTGAAATGTCAGGTCGCTCTGGGCAAGGACGTAGATGATATCGTGTTCTGCGAAGAATCATCGCAGTCGAAGTCTCTAAGTAATATGAATGTGGTTCGTCAGCATGCGCAAGTATTCTTGCTACTAGGCAGTTGCGATGTCCTTCCTGGAAATAAACCTTGTCACCAGATTAAAAACGGATGACTGTGGATGTCGAATTGTATGGTGTGTCGAAACCATCTGTAGTTGCCTACTCAAAAGAGTACGTATCGCGAACTTGGTGTATTGTACAATCTGGTTGGAGGGATAAATTGGTCGTAGTATTAAGATTTCGGATCTGTCTACCCATCAACATCTGAGCTGGGGATGGTAAATGTCCTATTGGTGTGGTCCTATACTCTAACAAAACGTAGTGAAGGTCGTGGCCATCTTTCTTGGCTTTAATATACAGGTTCTTTATTGTTTGTATAGCTCGCTCGGTCATACCCTTGGACTGAGGGTAATATGGACTGCTGGTGATGTGCTTAGTTCCCCATTGTTGCAGAAATTCCTTAGATTTGTACGATGAGAACGGCGGGCCATTATCAGACACCATACGTTGTGGTGCACCGTATCTCGAAAAATGCGGGTTTAGAAACTTAATCACGGATTCTTCCGTTGTGTTATTCATTTGCTGTATCTCAATAAATTTTGAAAAATAGTCAACAAGTATTACCAGCTTCTTGTCCTCTATTTGAAAAATATCTGTTCCGACCGTCTCCGAAATTTCCTTGGTAATTTGTGGTCGAGGATAACGGTGATGTATCATGTCGCCACCTGCCATGAGAGAATGATTATTAGTGGCACGTATCCGGTCAGCATTACTAGCAGTGGTCTTATCAGTCTGACAGATGGCAATAGCCTGATTCGGAGTCAGGTTTTGTTGAGAGAAAAGCCTCCTGCGCAGCTCTTGATTGACTACACCTGCCTAAATTTGGTAGCGAATAAGTGAATCGTTTAAGTTTGCAAATTCACAGCAGCGAGCTTTAGTGCGTAGATCTGTCAAAAGTCATCGAAAGGTTGCTGTTGTTTCTGTCTTGTATGAAAAAAGACATGTGTGGGAATCAGCATTATATGGTGCATAACATGCGTCAAAAGCCGTATATATTTCTTCTAAGGTAGCTGTTGTTCATTCGGTAAATTGATTGTGAGATTATCATACATTTTCCGGCCAACTGGGCCTAAAGTATAAAGAAATATTGCTACTTGCGTCGGAGCAGTTTCCGTTGAAAGTTTAGATGCAGTCGCAAATATCTTTAAAGTTGCTTTGTATTCAGCCCATGCAGCCGCAGGATTGGTACTTCCACGTTCGAAGTGGTCTGGTGCACGGAAACTTGATGAAGACATATTACATGCAGTCATTAAACTTGGTTAGACAATCTTTAAAACATTACAAGGTAAAAACGGTAACCAAACTTCTGACACCATGGAATAAAGTAATCAGGATCCAAATATATAAGTAAGTTAAAACATTTATTAGTCATACAATGATAATAAATAAGTATATACTGGGTTTATATAGTAACCTGTGATATATTAATTAGTACGCATAGACTTTGTTTAAGAATCAGCAACCATTTATTAACCTATTCACATAGTTCTGATACCCGCTTTGTGATAGAGCGAGGGTTTATTTACAATGTCTTATCTTTTATCAGCTGACGGGTCATTTCTTATCGGTTTAAAGGGGAACGGCCAAGCTTTTCCAAATATGGCCTTATTTCCGTATCAAAAGATTAACAAGACGTTCAATATACTAACACGTACCTTTTTTTGTCTTGAAGAAATAGCTTTTGGCCCAAAAATTTGAAACGAAAAATAACGCCAGGTGTTTGGGTTTGAATTTTCGCCGCCATCTAAGGGGCGGCCGCCAGCGCCCCTAACCCCGTATGAGCGATTTGCGAACTATCCTAACTTTTAAAGTCGCGCAGTTTAGGCTTAGGTCTCTTATAACTGGAACGCGCCGCGCGTGAGAAACATATTTTTCGCGTCTTCAGCAGCGCGCGCTTTTATGTTGTTTTTCTGTATCATCGACTTCTCACCAGGTGTCGCGGCGGACGCGCGCTTTTCGATTTCCCGAAATTTCTTTATTTTATTAAAAATTAACCACTCAATATTTTTTGATGCGGTTTTCGCCATAAATTTTAGTTTTTAATGGGCTATAGGGCTATCTAACTGGTTAAAGCTTGACCGTTCCCCTTTAAGGATCGATAATAATATACATTTTTTAAAGGGATATTTACATAATACTACAACCTGCTTATCAGGAAATAAGTTCTTTACGTTTATAAGATAAAGTTAAAACACAATATAATAAAGAGGTTCGCTTCCAAGAGTTCCATCTACCGGGAGATCTTGATATTACTTCAATAATTAATAAATCTAACTAAAACAATAGACTAACTAGTAACTAGAGGTGAAGAGAAGCACATTGTGAAAACTAAATGAAAAGAGACTTAGGAATTTTTAAATAAATAAATTGTGAATTTTAAAACCGTTTTAAGTCTCTTTTCAACTAGTAACTAAATAGTATTATAGTAGTAAAGAGACCTCACTCCTCAGACCAAGTTTCTTTTACACTGGTCCAGCTTATATTGCTTCTTGCTTTAAGTTTTAGTTTTATTTTCGCATTCATTTTTCCATTTTCAATTTTTAACTTTTCAGTCAATGGCAAAAGCGCGCCAGCTTTAAAATTTTGGCAACTTCTAGCTGTTTATTGATTATTTGAACAATTAATCAAATATTTGAAATCAACAAATACTATAAGACCCCAAATTATTTGATTTTGAAACTATTTGACCAAATAGCAAACCATTTGATATTATCAAATACATTTTATAGCTATACTTTCAAATATCAAATTATTATAAGAAATCAAATATTTGACAAATAGTTTTAAGCACTATTTGATTTGGCAAACCGGTTATTTGATTTGATAGTTAGTCCAAATAATTTGGTAGTACCAAATATTTTGCACACCCCTAACACGAATGTTCGCATTTCCCTGCTGCTTGGTTTGGCACTTGTTGCAGCCTACTTCCAGGGGCTAGTAGGCCTTTCTTTGAACATAGACTAAGGAAGGTTTTGAAGCTCTTTGGCGCTCTTTTAAAAGCATTGACGTTCTAGTTGCAACACTGTCCGCTTAACCTCACTGATGTTTTACAAAACATATTCACATTTGCTTATTTTCTATAAATTTTACTACACGTGGGTGCATCCATTTTAAATTCCACAATATACCCGAGCACCAAAACATTGCGCCCTCTACATCTAAACTTGATTTATCCGTGTTATAAAAAAAGATATAAATATAAATAATAATAATTCCCCAACAATCTTCAATTGATAAAAAAGCACCATATTAAACTATGGCCTTAAGTTTAATATAAATATAAAGGGGAAATTATTTTACACACCAGGCAGAGCGACTGAGTGACCTATCGATCCCACACGAAGGAGTTTTCCTTCCGCCGCGCCGTAGTAACTTAAGGCGTTTCGGAGCAATGGGAAGTCGGGGTAATGAGAGGTCGGAGTAATGGGAAGTCGGAGCAATGGGAAACCGGTACTATACTTCTCCCGCGAAACATTTTTAATTGACGACTTGCAACGAGACCGGTAGCACTGCCAAATGCGCCCAAGGCATTATGGTTATTCGCTTTATACTAATCGTTGGTATGAGGGCTAAATAGCCCTGTTTGGAGAATTTTATGTTATTATTTATGTAGCCGACGACAAAATTCTTCAAGCAGGGCTACCATCAATTAGTATAAAGCGAATGAATAACAACGGCAGAATCGGTGATTAAGTTTCAAAACCCGCATTTTTCGAGATACGGTGCACCACAAAGTATTTTGTCTGATAATGGCCCGCCGTTCTCATCGTACAAATTTAAGGAATTTCTGCAACAATGGGGAACTAAGCACATCACCAGCAGTCCATATTACCCTCAGTCCAAGGGTATGACCGAGCGAGCTATACAAACAATAAAGAACCTGTATATTAAAGCCAAGAAAGATGGCCACGACCTTCACTACGTTTTGTTAGAGTATAGGACCACACCAATAGGACATTTACCATCCCCAGCTCAGATGTTGATGGGTAGACAGATCCGAAATCTTAATACTACGACCAATTTATCCCTCCAACCAGATTGTACAATACACCAAGTTCGCGATACGTACTCTTTTGAGTAGGCAACTACAGATGGTTTCGACACACCATACAATTCGACATCCACAGCCATCCGTTTTTAATCTGGTGACAAGGTTTATTTCCAGGAAGGACATCGCAACTGCCTAGTAGCAAGAATACTTGCGCATGCTGACGAACCACATTCATATTACTTAGAAACTTCGACTGCGAAGATTCTTCGCAGAACACGATATCATCTACGTCCTTGCCCAGAGCGACCTGACATTTCACCTAAAAGTTCAACTAATGTCACTATACGACCTTGTTTTCAACAATCTATGTCCGAAGATGTGCTTACGTCCCGATCATCCTCTCTCATCATGGATCAGACATACCCTTGATCATTATCCGAGTCACGTCCTACGACGAGATGATCCAGGTCAACCTCGGGATCTTCCTGACATTCCAGACCGGCCTCAACAAAACCCGAATGATCCAGGTCAACCTCGAGATCTTCTTAATGTTCCAGATCGGTCTCCACAAAATCTCTCAGCGAGCGGCCACGGCCAACTACGATCCACTTCACCAGAAATCAAAAGTCTGTCGTCCACTTCAACCAGACCCCTGATCATACACATCAAGTCGCATACTGGCATCGAAAATACTTCTCCTCGTGCCACGATCGGGAAAAATTATCGTATCCGTATCCCGACTTCTCCATTTCCATCAACACGTGCACTATTTAATACACAGTCCTCAGATTTGCTTGATGAATATGAAACGGTGGTGACTTCTCGATCTGGGGGGCTATTCTGTAAACATTCGAACGGGAATTCGATTTCGATACCCTGTACCATGTCGAGATCGACTTCGACAATTTGCATTGATTTATGCTTATTCGAAATGTTTACCGAATACCATTCGTCGAGATTTCGAAGTTCTAAATCTAGTTTTCGATCGAAAATTGGATTTCGAATATTTACAGAATAGGCCCCCAGGACCTAAAAAACTTACTATAAAAAAAAGGAAGATGAAGTAATAGCATCCCGGTAGATGGAACTCTTGGAAGCGAACCTCTTTATTATATTGTGTTTTAACTTTATCTTATAAACATAAAGAACCTATTTCATGATAAGCAGGTTACTATATAAACCCAGTGTATACTTATTTATTATCATTGTATGACTAATAAATAATCAGCTAGGCTAATACCCAAGGCACCACCTTAGGCCTAAGTTATCAAGCGACGTTTGAAGCCATTAATGCAGGTGGCCGGGTTACAATGCGTAGGAGGGTGGCGGCAAGCCCTGCATGCCACGCGAGCCAACAGCTCCCTACACTAACTATTACCGTTAATCCCAACAAGTTTTTATTGAAGGGGAAACCGAAGAGCTCGGGGAGGAACCCCTTAAACCAGTGGGGAGAGAACTTGCAAACTCAACACAGAAGGAGTTGTTCCTAGTTTTGACCCAGGGTCACAAGCTGGAATCGATTAATAATGCTGGTTTAAATGCTTTCATTTAAATAGTAGAGACTTGATTTTAAAAGTTCAAGATTAAGACTGATTAAACTTTCAACTTGAACAACTTCCACTAATGGTATTTGACACTATTTGAAAACCAAATTATTTGATATTTGATCTAGCATTTGATATTTCAATACTATATGGTATTTGATCAAATATTTTTAACCAAATTCTATTTGACCAAATTATTTGACTTTTCAAATATTTGATTTGGTATTTGATGATCTTGAAAAAAAATTGATATTAGATTTGGTCTCCAAAAAAAGGTATTTCCACACCCCTAGTTCGTGTGATAGGTAAAAAAGGACTTTTTAAACCAGTCGAGGTAATCAGCGTAAAAAAGGAAACCTAAACCGTATTTAAAGTCCCTGCTGCTCCATTGTGAATTGTGGAATTGTGATGACAGTCTGATTGACATTTGACAATGACATTGACAACTGACAATTAATCAACAGGTATAAAATTAATATAAAGAGCATGCGTTAATACTGCGAATAGGAAAATCACGGATATGTTTAGTTCAATGTGGACAAACTTGGCGTCGCTGAAGTCGATTTCCGGCGTAGTTTCGTAGAGAAGCTGGAGCGTTCGAGCGTTCAAGTAAAATTTGGACAAAATGGCGCCATTGTTGTAGGTTAAAGGAAATATAGCCTCAGATGTTTGGTGTGGAACACCAAAACGTTCACAGCTCTGGCCGCTCTTGCCTTTGGCTTTAGAAATGTTTGGCACCACTGTAAGGGTAATTTGAAAAGTTGAAGGGGTCTTCCACAAAGATTGCTTTGCAGGTTATATTCCCTTTAAATTGGTTCTTTAAAATTAAGTTTAAGTAATGGTAATTAACCATTGCGTTTAAGTAATGGTAATTAACCATTGCGTTAAGTAAAAATAACCAGTAAGCCGCATATGGCTGAGGTTTTTTAATCAAATTCACTGGAATCCATTTCATTTCTAAACTTAAAAATTTATAAGAAAAATTCTAGTTCGAATTGAATTTTTGATTCTGTTGATAATAGAGATAATTTGTGAATGACCTTGAAAAAGGTGTTCAAGGTCATCCAAATTTACTTTATCGATAGGCCATTTAAATGGTTAATGTGCCCTGAAAGTTTGAATTATATGGCACTTTTAGTTTCAGACTTATTATACCTGAAGTGTTTGGTCATAAACATTATTCATTTAGAGTTAATATAATTTTTGAAATAAACTCTTTACATTGAACATAGTTCAGTTTATGTTAAACAGACATGGTCCAAGAAGACGCACTTAAGGGTCAATAATTCTAAAGCTAATATTGTCAAGTAAATGAAACTTTCAGGGCACATTAACCATTTAAAAGCCTCAGCGATAATGTAAATTTTCATGACCTTCTACACCTTTTTCAAGGTCATTCACAAATTATCTCTATTATCAACAGAATCAAAAATTCAATTCGAACTAGAATTTTTCTTATAAATTTTTAACCAAACATTTCTCATTGTTGAAACATTAAATGTGTGCTTCTTTAGTCAATAGCTAAAAAATATAAAAAAATGAAAAAAATCGAAGGTGACGTCATTTCCGTTTTTTTGGGGGTTTCTTAGACCCCCGAAAACGTTAATATCTTCCAAACCAATATCTGCAGGTAATTTTTGAAGTGGGAATACGATTCCTTGTCCAAAATACACCTAGAAAACAAATTTGCGATAGTTTAAAGGTATTTCGCTGGAAGATATGGCCAAAAATGTAGATTTTTGGGTCGGCGGAGCCTTTGGTGTGGGAAAATTTCAATTGTTCATAAAATGGCCAATTTTATCGATAGAGGGCCAAAATATTGGAAATGGTCATTATTTCAAGGCTACTTACGCACCAAAATTTGATGTTCAAATCGGTGAGGTAGTGCCTCCCAACCTCTCGATTTGACATGGACTGACCCAGCTTAGAAGCTTATGTCTAATTGCTTTTCCTTCCATTTCCGAGGTTTTTGTCTCTGGAAATTTTGTTCAGGCGAACTTTGGCATAATTAGTTTTCTAATTATACTATTGTATTTGTCTCGTAATGGGTCCTCCTTTATTTTACCGCCATTGTCAGCTCCCCGTAATCTCGGTTCCTTTGCTTGGATATATTAAGGGGGAAGACTACAGTGGCAATTGTCTACTTTCGCGCTATTTCAAGCTGAACTCTTTTAATTTTGTATTTTAATTTATAAAATTAATATTTAAGTGTAAAAAAGCCTCTTGTTTAGTGCTTAAAATAATTTTGACAATTTTAAATTTATAAGTAATTAAGTTATTACGTTTCAATTCGGACCCCCGGAGCTAAACAAGTTGGGCAAGCGCCCAAACTACCCTTTAGTTAGGACCTTATATCTCGTTAACTATTAATATTAGAATTATCAAAATTATTTTAAGCACTATAGGAAGGTTCAGCCTAATAATAAAAATATAATTCAATTATGTAATTGTTAAAACAGAAACGTTCAGCTTGAACGAAAAAGAGGCTTTTACTGTATTCTTGCCCATTAAGCACGTAATTTACGACTCCCTTATCCTCCGTGCGTTAAAGGGGCTCCAAAGTTCGGTGGCAAAATGTGTGTAAAGTCAGTAAAGTGCGAAACTTACCAAAAGCTGAGTGAGGGGTTGGGGCATGGACTATAATTAGTCCATGGTTGGGGGGAATGAAAAGCATGCTCAATTTTCTTTTTTTCTTTTTGCCACCGAACTTTGGAGCCCCTTTAAGGCTCGATCATGGACCAAGAATCTAAGGGGACTCGCTGATCCCGATATTTCAAACAACCAGGAGAGGTCCGCAACGAAACGTTCACCACCGAGGGGATTGACAATGGGGAAAAACATTTGCAAACCGAGCTTCAAAATAGATACCGCAGCGCCATCTCGGGAAGAAACGAAATTCTTCTAAAAGAATTATTACATTTTCTGAACCGCGCCTGTGGTTGACATTTGGAAATCGGTTGATTATAATTGTTTAAACTATTATCAAATAGTATGTAACACGCTGACTTTAGTTCCCCATTTAGGCTATTTTTAACAATAGGTACTTTTGGTTTTTCTTTATTTTTTTAGGTGTATTATTTGTCAAGGATTACAGTAATGCAAAAAGTTTTAACCGCAATTTAGTATTTAGAAAGATATGATAAATATAAAATTGTTACTTGCCACCAATTTTTAGTGTGCCAACCGAAATGTGTTTTTTACGGCGAATTCAATTAGACTTTTTAGTTTACATAGAGCCACGTATTGGCAAATGCGAGAAGCTCATAAACTGCTGGATTTTCGTCTGCTAAGCAGACGCTTAATTGAAAAATCGTCTGCTTAGCAGACGAAAATCCAGCAGTTCATGAGCTTCTTGCATTTGCCACAACGTGGCTCCAGATTCGGAAATAGTGATATTTTTAACAGGGGCCCTTCGGGCTCCCGACCCCCTTTAAGTTTATGTTTACTGAGGGCCAGTGGCCCAGGGGAGGTGAAATGGGGGAAAACAATTTAAAATAGGGAGAGAAAATACAAGAATAAGAATAGACCGTTCTATAAAATCGGTGTGGTGTGCTTTCCCCCTTTGGAGTTCGGAGGAGGTGAAAGTTTGGCCGGTTTTTCGTGTGAGAGAAAAATATTTATCTGGCAAACCCGTAAGAAATTGAGAGCAGTCGATTTTTATTAGTAGCGTAGTTGCTAGCCCTATCTTCTCTAATTTCCGGCTTTCCGCGCCGTTTTTCTTATTTTAAATGATTCCACGGGTTTAAAAAGAAATTTAGATCATGAAAATATTCTTAACCCCAAACATATTTAAAAACCAATGGACCCTCCTACAACTCCTAAAAGGTTCGTCTCTAAAATATTCATATAAAGACAGGACATAAGCCGAATTATCTTAAACCAAAGAATAACAAAAGTTGTTAGTCCTGCTGAACTAGCTCTATAGTCTGTATGAAAAGTTTGGCCCGATTTGGGCCGCTTTTATAGAACGCTCTATTGGTTACGTTATTACGTAAACATTTATTGACTTTAAAACATTAACTTTAACGCTAGATTTCGCTCTCGACTAGGGTAGGAAAACAGCGTTTCAGCAACGGCGTAATAAATATTTTTTAGAAACTTCCGTAAAATTTTTAATAAATATTTTTATTTAATTTGGGGGCCCAGGTGGCCCGCAACCCCAGTTAGAGTAATTTATTTTAAGGGCCCCTGATTTTTTTAAGAGCCATTGGCCCCAGGACTATTTCCAAGTCTGCGTGGCTCTATGTAAACTGAAAAGGCTAATTCGCTAGATACTAGGTACGATTTCACTGGATACGATGTTCGTCGGTGGGGTTAATATATGCACCCAGGAGGAGGGAAAGCTCCTTCGTGTGGGATCGATTCATCTCTCAGTCGCTCTCCCTTGTTTAATTCGCACCACAAGTGGCTATACTAGGTACTGTCCTCTGGGTCGTGTTATAGATGGCACAGCTTGATTAGCAAGAATGAGGCTGGGGTAGCGCTTTAGACAGAGAAATTACGTTTTACTTTTGCTTTCGGTTACTTTACTTTGTCCAAATTTCACTGGGGTTGTGTTGTTGTGCTTCTTTTATACTCAATAAAGACTTGGCACTCCGTAGCTTTGGCCATTGTGGTCATATTTTTCACCGCACGATAAAAAGTATTGAAAAAAAAAACTGTGACGTAGCACTGCTAAGTCCCTATATTCTTATATTTAGTAATATTTTGCCGTTAAATCTATTTCGTCATCAGTCCTACCTCATCCAACACGTAGAAAAATCTCGAAATATGTCGTATTCTCCGTGTTAAAAATTGCTGGCAAGTAGAAATTTTACGTTTATCATATCTTTCTAAATAATAAACTGCGGTTAAAACTTTCGGCATTACTGTAATACCTGACAAATAACAAACTATAAAAAAGAATGAAAAATTAAAAAAAAACCAAAAGTACCTATAGAGTGCCAGCAGCTTGAAACCCTGAGACGTCACCAATGTTAAATGTCTATTGAGAAAAAACGCGAGTTTTTATGACAGCCACTACGGAAGCTACGGCTGTGACGTCACTAACTTGTAAAAACGCACAATGCTAGCAATCTATTGTTAAAAAATCCCAAAGTATTATCAATTACGTGACTATGCAGGGATTTTAGGCCTTCGAATATAATGAAAATTACGTTATGGCATATTGCCTTTATAAATCGTGCAAGAACTACTCGGAATCTAAAAAAAATAGTGATTCCGGTATTTATTTTATACCTGTGCCTAAGGCAACCCGCGTTTCGAGTACAACGTTAAAACCACGAATACGACACAACGATTGCTCGTATGTAAATTGTTCATAGAACCTTTTTTGTAGGAAATAACCGGGCTCTAATGTTTGTAATTGGGTTTATAGCCGTACAAACAATACTAACGTAGATATTCGAGATAAACCATTACTGTGCACCAGTTTCCCCCATAACCATTGCGCGTAAAACAACTATTTCTAACAGTAACCTGTGAAAAGATATCTTTTTGTTTAAGTAATTACTCCTAAAATATTTTATTACGCAATTTTGAACCATTCTTCATTTTGTATTAAAAAAAACTAGCTTTCTATGATTGGAAAGAAACGCGTTTTCTAGTGCATTCTTAGCGATTGGAAATTATGGTAATAATAAAACTATTTCTAACACTAACCGGTGAAAAGATATGTTTTATTTTGTGTATTTACTTTTACACTATTTAATTACGCAATTTTGAGCCATTCATCAACTTTAATTAAACATAAGTCGCTTTAAAGATTTAAAAAAAACGCGTTAGCGGCGAGCTGAAGTCGGCCATTTAATCTTAGGCGAAATAGACTGTTAGTTCACCAGTGCGGCGCCGATGGCGTAACTTTCGTTGCCAGCCAAACGAAAAGCATAGGCCTAAGGCAGGGTTCTTAAAAAGTTCTAATCGGACCACGCGACAAAATTTCAAAAATCGTTCTAGTTTGTTATCCGATTTCTATGGAAAGGAGCCAATAATTTTGGCAACAGTTTTAAAAAATCCAAATGCTTTTTCATTAATGTATAGCAGGCCACTCCGAACTTGTTTTAGAGTCCATGAATACTGTAATGTAGGAACTTTAGGCTTTGGAGAGAGAGTATTTTTTTGGAACTCATCGAAATTATTTTGTTAACTATATTGCCCCAAACTTGATGGAACTGACTATCCTCAGATTCTTGGATTTTAGCATTTGATTATGCGCAGGCTCTTGATTTTCATCAGGGAGTGGATTTAAAAAGGACGAAAAAGGAACTATGAAGTTCATTGACAAATCTCACTAAAAATGTATATATCAGTTTTTATATCCTTAGAGCTTAGTTCTTTCATTTTTATAATGTGACCAAATGAATGAGATACTTCATTAAAAATATCGTTCATTGGTAGTTCTTTTTTAAGAACAAAATTTTGAACATCAAAATACCCAAAGGCATCACTAAATATTCCCAAATATTCTTCTGCTTGTGGCGTTAAATAATTAAATTTCTTAAAACGAATTTCTTTCTTTAAAACAATCATTCACATGGACTGATTTTCCCACTGAAAAACCTTTTAACTTTGATGATTCGTCCAAAAAATTTGCATTTAATCTCAAATATTTCTTTGGTAAAAACATCAGGAAGCAATCCAAAAAAAAACAATAGTAATGGGTTGAAATTACAATTTTCATTAATTATTTACAAATATTTATTACTTACTATTACTTTAACTGCTTTTCTTTTTGAAACTTTTGGTAGAATTAACTTTGGCATATTTATGATCTAAATTAATTTTCAAAATAAAAAGTTACTCCATGAAAAGAGCACGCGCTATCAAAGAATTCTCTTTGGTGCTATTGTTGCAGTTAAATTTGTGCCTTTTCGATTACAAAGAATCCCGAGATGGCGCTGCGGTAGCTATTTTAAAGCTCGGTTTACAGATGTTTTTCCCCATTGTCAACAACCTCGGTGGTGAACGTTTCGTTGCTGACCTCTCCCGGTTGTTTTATCTCTATTTCCTCCATACTCTTTGACTGAGATACACCAGCCTCTTTTCTTTAGCAGATAATTTACGACTCCCTTATCATCCCTGCTTAAAGCAACTGTCGGCTCTAACATTGCCACCTGTATTATGAAAAGGCCCCTGTTATTAGAGATGGCCATAAATCTAACCGATTCTTCGAAAAAAACGACTTTACTGGAGAGCGTGGTGCCATCTTTTAATTACAAAGGAAGCTAAAATTAAAAATAGCGAAACAATAATGTCGTCAGAGAACGCCGTGGTACCATCTATTTATGGCAAAGGTAGCTAAAGTTTAAAATAGTCCAATGATACCGTCGTCATTAAGCCATTGCCGAGTATTATATTTAGACCTTTTATACTCTATTTAGTGGACTTTAACCTAAATTATATATCCCATATAAAATATATTGTTTAAAATTACTGTAATTTATGTTATTGATCAATTTACAAAAGAGCCAATCGAGGCGAAGGGTAATATAATAATATATTAATCAGCTAGGCTAATACCCAAGGCACCACCTTAGGCCTAAGTCATCGAGCGAGTTTTAAAGCCTTTAATTCAGGTGGCCGGGTTGAAATGCGTAGGAGGGTGGTGGCAAGCCCTGCATGCCACGCGTTCGAGCCAACAGCTCCCTACACTAACTATTACCGTTAACCTCAACAAGTTTTTGTGGAAGGGGAAACCGAAGATCTCGGGGGAAAACCCCTTAAACCAGTGGGGAGAGAACTTGCAAACTCTACCTATAAGTACCCGCCTTTAGGGTCAAAAAGTTGTTTTTATTTCGACGCTTGCAGCATCTGTTGAAAAAAGAACTACTTCACGTCGAGCCAACACTTTTAACGACACGTATTTTTTAAAACGAAAAACACGCGCCGTCTACTCAAGGAATATAATACTGCGTACCTGGAACAGAAATTTGTATTCCCCCATCACGGACTCGCTGTTTTAGCTTCGGCAACGCGAGAGCTATACAATTTCGGTCATGCGAGCGTAGCGCCATCGTAAAAATAGGCGGAATTTTTTTCTCTATAAATTTTGCCTACTTTTCATTCTATTCACAAGGTTTTTTGTACAAGTTGAAACACGAATATTCTACCTGGATTCTACTCACCTAATTTCGGAGATGTTTATTTAATTTGAAGGCAAAATAAATAAATCTTTAACACGATTTTAAAACCGGCACGCATTTCTAACCAAGTCCCAACGAACACGTGGACGAAATTTTGACTACGGTGTCCGCTAGGTGTCTCTGGTACCTTATGTCCGAATTCCCCACATTGCCAGGCCTATGAATCCCATATTTCCCCTCCAGTATTTCCATCCTCCTAGGTCTACTAAGAGGAACTCTGGCTCGGTCACGCCACTAGCGGCGAAAGTTTCCTCTTAAATCCTGAGTCTTTTGGTGGTTGGCCATAATTGAAAAGAAATTACTTTCAGTAAATATTTATATTGCTCTCTAAAGAAATGATGACACGACTGTTTATTTGCGAGCAGTTACTGTTAAAGTAAACCGTAAATGTTTCGGAGGAGTCCAAAGAAAAATTAAATTATGTTTTTTAAATTTATGGTTTACAAAATTATAGCCTATCGGTAGTTATGGCTCCAACGGATATACGACTTATTAGTTGACTCGTATAATGGCTAACTCAGTTTTTTTATGTGCTGAATGTGGAAAGTATTTTTGTACAATTATAGAAATAAAGGCACACAGTTGCTGGCGTAAATCTAAAGGCGAAAAATCTTCACACGAATGTAAGTGTAAATTTCAACTCAAAAGTGATTATTTCCATTCTTACCAACCACTAAGCTGAGTGTACCAACCACGGTCCGCTATAGCTGTACTCACTTCACTGTGTACGGTAACCAACCGTTTAGGTACACGTTTCTCTTAATTAATTTGCCATTCTTAATCCAGATTAATATTGTTTAATCTCAGATTATTAAATTAAGCTTACTCATTTACTCGATATAACACTTCGCCAGCATTCTCGTTTGTCTCTTTAACCGAAAAGATTTGTTGTATGCATATGAGCTATTCGGCGCATGCGCAAGTTTTTTAAGCATCAGTTTGAATTTTCACCCGCGAGTACGCGACATAGGTTCAAAAGGTTTATGAATTACTATTATACTTTAAATTTAATTGATTTTAAATGGGAAGAAATAAACATTGTGCGTATCCAAAATGTAATAGTGACTCTAGATATTATTATAAACCCCATATGTTGGGAGTAACATTTGTAAATTTTCCAAAACCTAAAAGGAAACTTGAAATGTGTAAGAAATGGTTTAATTGGTTAAAAGAAGTAAGATCTACCTTTACTATGGACAAAATAACTTCAAGCACTTACCTGTGTTCTAAACATTTCGTTGGCCAAAATGGTCCATCTAACGAGTATCCAGACCCTGTCCATTCGCAAGTAAGTATTAATTAAATTTTGTCATTTTTATGTATATATTTAATGACTGATGGTTTTCGTAGTCTGTTGTAACAACATTGCAAAACACATCTGATTACAATGAAGAAAATGTTAATATTTTGGGAAGTTCTAATCAAGCGTCTGCCGAGTATTCATTGGGAGTTGATGAATCTCTGAAATCCAAAATTCAAATAACAGAAGCTGCTGAACCAGTTCATGTGCAAGTTAGTCTTCTCACAAACCACCTACTCCAAGAAGGACTCACGTCAACCTCGAAAAAAGGTGTCTCAAAAGTGATGCGGCTTTTTTACAGAAAAAAATCCTTAATTTTATTAAATAAAATAAAGAGAGCCTAGTGTGAGCCAGCTTCTACAATACTTTTTTATTGTTGGGCGTGCTCATCTTTTAAACTGCCTCTACTTGCTGTGAGATAGCGCAACACATTCTAGACTTAAAAAAAAATCGAAGTTACTACCAGCGATACATTTCCCTCTTGGGGTAGGTGGTCTGTGTTCTTCTCAAAAGAAATCTCACTTTTCAGTTAAGAAACTGATATAATAAAATGGTAAACTTTTCCTTCATAGGGTATGACTGCAATTTTGGTAATTCCTTACCAAGAACAATCTGGAAAGGAAATTAAAAAATCATTACCCGAAAGAATAAATTCAGTTAATGAAAAGACAATGTATTTTAATGACAGAAACAATGTTTGCCAAGCAAGTTCTGAAGAAACGCAAACTGTGTTTTATATGCCTAATGAAGTGCTTGCGATAAAACTAGAGGATATTAGCAGTGACGGAATTGATTCTTCGACAGTCAATATTGGTAATCCTCTTGTAGCCACAAATGCAAGTTCCGAAGAAATTGAATCTATTTTGTTTACGCCTCCTGAATTTTTAAACCAAGAGGAGAATAGCAGTATTGAAATTGCATCTTATACATCCAAAATTGGAAATCACCTTGAAACCTCCGTAGAAAACATGGATGCAGTGTCTATTGTCACCATTTTTCAAAATTTCTTTTGTAGTCAAGAATGGTTCAAAATGCAAGATGACATGAACTGGTTTTCAGCATTAAATAACACCAGACTCAAACTGCACAAGATTAATAGACAAACAAATAAAGTAGAAATTACTGTGACCATAAATGCCAAATTTCAATTTCAAGCTTCAGTTTTAGGTCAGGATTTGGAGATGCACGATTTTTTCATAGTACCACTGAAAGTTAGTAATGAGACTGAACTTCTTGACGTATTATACAATCTCAATCGATTAAAGGTGTGTAGTGGAATTGTAGAAGAAAACCTAGTTAATTTATTAAAAGAGCGATCTCACGGAAAATTCTGCTTAGATTCTGGAGCCATGCATGATGTAATGTGTATGATGTTATCCGATAAGAAAACCTGCATGTTTTGTTTAAAACTAAGAAGCTATGCTTTAAAAATAAAGTCATTACCTGAGAAGCAAAGTAATAAGAAGTATAAATGTTTATCTAAAGAAGAGCTGATTGAAATGATCAAACTCTCTAAATCACGAGAAATCCTTTCACAAAGAAAGTTAAAACGTCTACAAAAAAAGTTAAGAAACTAGAAAATGTCCTCGCCCAATGTATTAGTATAAAATAATTAAACAAGTGAACATGACCACCCACTTGACTTAAAATGATGCCTGCATTAATATCATAAATTGTAGTTCTTTCATTACATCCCCTGATTACCAACATAATAGTACTGGTCCTGGAATATTTCTTAAGACAGCTTGACTATTTTTGGTACTTTATTTTCATTTTTTGAGCTAAGTGTGTTAGTAGAAGGGGTTGTAATGATCTCCTAGAAAGGGGAGAAGAATGAATTTGTATTATTATTATTATAATAAAAAATTGTATAAAAAGTTAAAAACCAGAATTATTATTTCTAAAAAAAAATATTTGTAACTCCACAAAAATGAGGCAAAAGATGACATTTCCTAACAGTAAAATTTCATCTCCTTTGACGAGATTCTAATGACTTGTAACGAATTTAGTAACAAAATTGTTATTTATTTGTGTTAAATATGTATATATGATCAAGTTCCGAATTTGTTTATTCACGATTGCCTAAACATTGTAATATTGTAGTGTTTATGAATTTTTGAATATTGTACTATTGCTGTGTATATCTTTGAAGGTATGTCTGTAGTGTCATTTCATTATTATTTTTCATCCAAAATATATAAAAATAATTTTGAAAGATTATGGAATAGCAAGCAATGCATCAAATTAAAAATGATTCAAAGTATTTTTAAAAATGGCATGATTTTCCAGATGTAGAAGACATTTTAGGATTGTCAAATTGTACTACATTCATTTGATTTGACTGCTTTAATTGTTGAAATCAAAGCAATTTTACAAAACTGGAAAGATCAGGAAAACTATTATATTTTTGCTATTAAGAAATTATCTTTAACAACAACATTCTAACAGGTGTCAAAGTACCATCTTCAATCCCACAATCACATTAATTCACCTAACTTAACAACTCTATAAAATTATAGAAACTCTCCTATTAAATTATTTCCCAAAAAATATCAGGGGGTGCGTTCCGTAATGCTCAACCATCTAGTAAACGTTGAGACTGGTTTTTTATTGTATGGTTTTTTGACGTCACATTGCTCAATGAAGTAATTTGCTGGAAGAGCAGGTTTTTTCTGTTTCTTAACGGTATAGAGAAGTCAGCATAATAATGGAGTCTTTAAAAACTATTGATTGGTTGATAATTCTGTTGTTTTACATATACAAATGCAAAGTAATTATGAAAGTACAACCATCAATATCCCTTTGTGGGGGCTAGGATTGCTATTAACTCTGGAAATAGCGATCTTGGTGGGTGTAAAAAATAAGCATGCTTTTTCATTTCGTTAACATAATGATTTATACTGTCTATGGCTTACTCATGTATCAAATCTGGGGTGTAAAAAGTTCAAAACTATAAGTAGTTAGAGTGAGGAAATACAACCTTACGTTATCTTTTGCTCTGTTCATGTGGAAGGGAATGGATTTTCGTGTTTCTTAAACAGGGTTCGTATCGAACATGGATAAGTCAGCAATTTAAAATTTTGTGAAGAAAATCAGGGATTTAAATGTCTTAAAAAGGCAGGGATTTTCTTAGTCAACAAACTTTTACCTTCTCTTGCTCGCTCACAATTGTTTCACCTATGGAAACATAAAATGATGAAAATTAACAGGAATATTAACAAAACAGTCGGGGATATTTCCAAAAATAAATCTGGGATAACCTAGCTGGATAAGTCAGGGATTTAAAATCCAAAAATTTAGTACGAACCCTGTTAAACATAGATAATATTTTAACTGCCATCAATATAAAATTGAAAACTAATATTAAAATTTTAAAATATCTTAGCTTCAAACACTGATGCACAGAATGACTCAGCTGGTCCAAGTAATTATAAAGTTCCCCAATGTTATGCTCATTTTGATGAGGGGAAATGGACAGAAGACGCAGTGAACTTTTTAATTCAGCTTTATAAAGATCATGAAGCCGATTTTAGAAAACCAGATATAAAAAAAAGGGAAGTATGGGAGAAAATTGCTCTGGAGTTAAATAAAGAAGGCCATATTTTTACAACAGAACAAGTAAACTTTTATTCTCTTTGTAGTCTTATTTTCAATCAAGATTAAAGTATTAGAACAATAAATGAGATCGTGATTGAGAAAAAGAAATTCAATCTGGATTCTTAAAGGGAGTATAAAGTGTTTTGAAAGTTGGTTGTAGTGTTGGTGGGATTATTAATTGTTGGAACTAAATTTCATACTCAGTAAAATCAATGTTCTAGGATATTAAAATAGGAGCTTTCCCTAATTTTGAACAAATAATCTTCCACAAATCTAGGATCAAGGACCACATTAAAAGCACTTGTAAGTGTAGTGTACTAAAAATAGATTTTCACTGTATTGTGCCTTTAATCATGAACTTTTCAAGTAAATTTTCCTCACATAAACACTACCGTAATGCCAAGAATTTCCATGCCATTGAAATTACTTAGTAAAAGCTAAATATCCGATTCAGTAATGTTATTATCACAAATCAACCTTTTTGTCATAAAATCACACACTTTTGCAAAAAATATTAATCTTTAGGTATTTTGATCTTGATTGAAAATAAATGAGTCCAATATTTTTTGAGCTATATTTCATAGTATTTCAATTATAGGTTGACACTAAATGGCGGAATTTGAAGAAAGCATATTGGAAATCAAAGGAAGGACAGTGTGAAATTGGAGCACCATCAAAATTCAGTTACGAAGAACTATTAAATGACATTTTTGGCCAGTATTTCCCTCAAAAGCTTAAAGACAAGACTACAAATCCTAGAGTAGTAAGTTCATTGCAAAGTTCCGAAGAGAATATCAATACCACTTCCAGAGGAGTTAAAAGGCTTTATCCGTTCCAAGAGAAATTCAACAAGTCTATTTTAAAACCATCGGATTCTAAAACAAGCAGCTCATCCGAAGAGGTATTATTAATTTGCTTATTTTAAAAGGTCTTTCTAGCATTTAAAATAAAGACAAAAACCAAACTGCAGTGTGTGTGCACCTGAAATGTATTAACAATTTGAATTCAAAGTTATTTTAAATTCGGTAATTTAAAATAATTCTGAATCAGTGGGATAGAAAACTAAAATCAGAATTTTTTAGTGTTTAAAGTTGCGTTTACTATTATTAATCCCATCTTGTTATCCAAGTTTTGCAACAAGATCTTTCAAATTTGTTCTTTTCTCATATTAAATCACATGGCTAAACTAAAGCCTAGCGCAGCTTTCCCTATAGGGAGGTTTACTTACACCCTAGCCCAAATGTAAGATTGCTTACCACCTCAGATTGGTCTTCTTGTTAGAACTGATCAGGGCAGTTGAAGCTTTAAAATGAACCCCCTTTTAATACTACTGTTGGAAAGTGTTTCAAGCATTATTTTTTCATATAGAATATGGTGGAAGTTTTGAAAAAGATACAGATTGACCTTAATAAGTACGAAGAAGAGAAAAGAACACACAGAAAAGAAAAGCTACGCCTATCAAGCCAAATGCACTCTGAGAAAATGAACATTTTGAAAGAATTGGTTGAAGTTATTGGTTCTCTAACAGGAAAATTTCAATTTGAAGAGCACGATGGCAGCTAACAATTTGATATGTATTATTTCCCTGTAAAAGATTGTTTGTTGTAACTTTGATTCCAAAAATCTTATTCTTTCATAATAGCTATACGTACATATAAACATATAAACATACTAGATGTTGGTGGTTTAACATGGAAACAATGCTGTATCATCATACAGCAAAGTCTTCACCTCTGAAAAATAGGCAAGCATAATTTTTACAGACCTAATTCCTTATTTAAGCAATTGGGATGCGTAGAATGCTCTTGGTTGTGCCAATGAAGGACACATAATTATTTGCAACGCAGGATCGTGTGATGTTTTGCCTTGTGATATCCAATGCTGAATAATTTAACAGTGACTGATTCAAGGTGAGGCTTAGTTACAACATGTGCAAGCACCGAATATGGTATTGAAGATTAGTGTTATAAATTTTTTAATAACTGAGGTGCAATGAAAAAAACCAATTCTTTAAAACAGTGGATTCAAAACTGCGGAACCATTTTAAATTATTTATTAATCCATAATCTCCACACCACCCTAACTGTTGGGGTTCTGCACATTTTTGTTTAGATAGAAAAGGGTTCCACAAGAAGAGATTTGGGTACTGTTCAAATGTTGTAAAATTCAATCGCCTTCACAGCTAATAGCTAAAATTAAGTAATATGAAACTATAGATTCTAATTTTTTATTAAATGGGTCAAAGTTGAAAGGGGTAAGATTTAAAAATTACGCTATAGGTCTGTATTTCAATTATATTAATTCGTTTTCATAATTTATGGCTTATGAATATCTAAATGTCAGATTAATTTAACCACTTTCCATCCATAACAGGAAAAATCAAATGTATCCATGGTAAGCTACCATATTAAGTTAAAATATAGCTGTTATCAGGAGAAAATAGGTGGAATGGTCATATTGCTTTTCACCAAAAACCAATATTTCAATTAAGCCCATTGAAAGCTACTTTAAAATAGATTGCAATTATCATAGAAACACCTCCAGTTAGGAACTAAAATGCTATTGCTTTTGTGTGATAAACTGCCAGGTAATATTTAAATAGACCAGAATATGACATTATTGCGAGATGTCAGATTTCATATAACACAGCAAACGAAATTATACATTTTTATGTTGTAAATAGTACCATTTCACAAAAATGAACATTCCCAATATCTCCTGCTGCTCCGTTCTCTTCTATAATTGTAATCTCAGTCTACCCTGTAGAATCTTAACTGTCTCCATTTTAGAAAATAATTACATATAAAAAAGTTAACTTCATTTACAAATTGAAAACGTTTAGGTGAATTTAAATAGTTGACAAATACTGGATGGTAAAAAGTTTTTACAAAATGTGGATCATAAACAAAATAAACAACATTTTATTTCACTTGTATACTTAGTTAAAATTTAATTTCAAATATTAACACCAACAATAGTTTACTCAGTACAAATTGTGAGCGTTTTGAGTACAAAAAACTTACATGGTTAAGAAAACTTTCCATTCTCAGTAAAGAGAAAAGTTAAAATTTATATACAAATTTTAAAACTAATCTATACAGTAATATACATGCAATTACAAGACCAGTAAAATGCTTTAAAAACACAAATAAATTAATTAGCATATACAATTGGAATTTGGAAATTTATACAACTTACTTTTTAAAACATACCATTCTTTTTCATCAAGGATATAATGCACTCTCTAAAGTATCGTTAAGTAATAATAACTATAATAAAATATTTTGATATGCTAAAATATTGATATCCCAGAGTTTTAAGCCTGGTTTCATAAATGAAAATTGTAACGCAATAAAATAAAATTTAAAGTAGCTAAAAAATATTATAAGCTAAAGCATGGTACCATTATATAACGGAGGGGGGGGGGGAAATTAAGTACAATTGCACTCATGTTTTACATGACAGTCACATGGTAACAAGTACCAGTAATAAGCAAAAATATTACATTTTGTTCTTTCGCTTCATTGTATATGGGCTGGGAAATTACGTTGTGTTCATAGCATTGGATTACTCAAATTTACTTATAATTAAGTATATTACTTACATTTAAGATTAAAATGGCAAATTTTCTAGCTTTAAAATAACATTACCGGTACCAAATTCATGCTAGGATCATAGCCTGTGTCTTTACAATTCAGGAAAACCAGTGTATCCACTCTTGGTAATAATAGACCTTTGAATTGACCATGGACCTGATCTGCATGTTAAATTTTAATTTTACCATACACAATAGGTTTTTCGCTATATTCTGCAAGTTACCAAAATTGGAACTAGTGTTAATGATATCAGCAATAAACATACGAAAATTTCAGACCAGAACATATTTACTAACATATTGGCTCAAATTGGAAAGTTTAAGAGGCATATGGCATGTTTTTACTGTTAATATGGATAAATGATAAATTTCACTCCTACAAAATACATTTTTGATAATAAACATAAGTAAATATTTTTATTAGAAAGCAAATCATAATGACTTTATAAGTTTATTGCTATTAGAACAAAAATCATTAATTACTGTTTCTATCTGTAAAAAAAGTTGGTTAGCGTGATTTACATAGTTTACCTGTGCCAAACTTGTTAGGCTCACCAACAAGCATTTCTATGAATATTCCCCACTAAACTGTCAAGCCAACATGTTAGAATATACTCTTATACCACATTGGAATAAAATCTTTTTTGAGTGAATTTGTTCACCAAAAATACTTCCACAATTGATAAGTAGATAGATTAATTCAAAATATAGTAAGTTTTTAAATAATGATTCTAGCTGGGAATTTGTAGAAATTACACCAGGTATGACTAAGTTTGTATTTACAAACGTGTATGCAAGTATACGAGGATATATAAATTTTTCTTAGTCAAAGAATGATGTTTGTAGGTTGTGAACTAAGCCAATTCTATCATCAGTTCTGATAAGCTGTTAGCCATGGACTAGCTGTGGTAGAAAGATAAAGAGTTGGCTCTCCTTATTTCCCTCCATAAATTCACTAAACAAACAATGCCTTATCATATAGTGTTTCATTATCGAAACATATTAGATTACTGATAATGCTTTATGAGGTTTAATTGATGACCTATCTGTGTTTAGATTGTTTAAAGGAAAAAGTGGAAGTTCTTTATTTTTAATTTGGCTTCTATAGCGGTCCACATATTTGGTTACAGTTTAATATTTCTGTTTTGCTTCATATTAGACAAATTATTTTGATCAGTAATGCCCTTTTATAGTAGACCTTATAATCTCGCATACACGCTAGTAAAACAATTCATCCATTTTAATGCTTTAATTTGTCGTTTTATAAACTGGCATAAAAACAATCTATAGATCACAACCTTATACTGGTTAGGATGTTGTCGTTGCTATGCCTAGCACTTGAGGGGGAAACGTGATACATCAAAGACAGAATGCACTAACAGCAACTAACAAGTTTAGAAAATGTAAACTTTTAAGATTCAGTAAAATGTTTATTTGAGGTGAAATTGTGTACCGGTAATTTTAAAGTTAGGCACTATAAGGAGCCTGGCAAAATTTGTTCAGAGGTTATTGCATAAATCCCATTTGATGAATGATTTGACAATTTCCAATTGCATTAAGTTTTTAAATACAGTAAAATGTTTTAGCCCAAAATGATTTGGACATGTAGAAGGCTATGCAACAGTTTATAGCACCTTGCAACATATTCCTTACCGACATTCTACAAATTTGGCAGTTTACATAAAATCTAGTTAAAAATAAAGATATTTTTTTCTAAAAGAAGCGATTAATTTGGCTTAATGTCTTTTGGCAGCGGGGAAGACTAAACACTTATGTTACATAAACCATGCTTAAAACTCATGAATATATGTAAATTAAACTTGTGTCCACTGTTCAGGTGGTTCTCTCGGTCCTTTAGGCCTGCGGTGTGTACGGTGAGGAAAACCAAAATTTGGCGATTTCATGCTGGGTGGTATCATTATGGAAGGTTTATTGTGTGGCTTATTAGCACTATTGGCGGTTGAATTAGAAACCACAGTTGAGGAAGACGAAACCACTGTTTCTTTTTGAAATGCTTCTGTAAAAACCAATTTTACAAAAATGAAACCAAAACCAAGTGGCTGGCTATGTTTGAAAAACCTCCCACACAAAACATTGGTATAGTTTCAAAATCCTTTATATTTGTGAAATTTTAAAATTTCATACATTTTAAATAACTTGTGTTTTTAATATAATTTAAGGATAGGTTAATACCTGGACTCTTTTTCTAAAGAAGTATTATAAGATGTTCCCAATAAAGTTCTTTTTACTAGCATAGCATGCACAACCTGATCGATGAATTAAATTAATTTACCATTATTAACAATGTGGTTCTGTTGATATTGTTGCACTTGAGGCTGTTGGGGCTGGCTGGCTTCCGACTTGCTTGTTGTCAGCTGGATGATAAAAGTGTTTAATAAATAATTTACAACCACATACAATATTGGTGTTTCAACTATAATTGCAGAATTTTTCCCATCATTGGAAGGCTGTAGTTCTAGATATACCTTTGAACTGTAAACATGGCACC
The DNA here is from genome assembly GCF_980474605.1 of Leiobunum rupestre. NCBI lineage: Eukaryota > Metazoa > Arthropoda > Arachnida > Opiliones > Sclerosomatidae > Leiobunum > Leiobunum rupestre. Next base: position 60,324,243 of record NC_143384.1, read on the forward strand.
CCTATTTTTAATCAGTCTTAAGTTTAAGAATATGTAACATAATTACTCTTAAATATTCCTCTGTATAACATTTCCATGGGACCTTGTTTCACGCAGAACATACAGTTAATAGACCCAAAAATTTTAAAATCTCATAAGCACGAGCGAATAATTGTCATTTGTATGGAATACTTGTGAGTGATTATTATGGTATGAGTCCTGACTCTGCAGAATTGGCAGTCAGTTGTCTAGATGTTTAAGTTTCTTTTTTAGCAGCTCCATAGAGAATTGAAAGTACTAGACCTCCTCAGCTTTGTTATTTATGTGATCCAGCGCTCCGAGCACAGGACGCCCCAAGGACTCCAGTGACGCAGTAAAGCGGGTGTGGATCGCCCTCAAGAGCCCAACGACCCAGAACGCCGGGTATGGAGCCCCCCAAAGGCCTACACCAAATACCGGAGGTTCTATTCCCTTTATGATTCGAATAGTCTAAAAAATTCTTAAAATTAATAAGCCAATCTGGTTTTAAGCCACTGGTTATATCCATTTAAAACCACTTAATAAAGATTAAATTTGTGAGATTATAATAATTGTAATTAGCTAAATATACTAAACTAAGGTTTTAACCATTGATTTTTTCCAACCCTGAATATACATGTAGCATGGTAACCAGTATTATTTTGTACTTTATCTGAACTACTACACGTACTAGTAACCAACAAACTTGCTCTAATGACTAGTGAGTTATTAAACAAAAACATTTTTACTTGTGACCACAACAGACCCCTTGTATATGGCATTGCCTTATTTATGTCACTGACACTTAGAGAACCCATAATAGGACTATAGACCAAAGTATGAAAAGTGATTCTTGGCCATCATATCCCTGATTAATGGGGACTCTCCCTATTAATTCTCAGGGTATATAACCTATTTGTAGCCTTCAAAATGAAACGCTGCTATTTGGCATTAGTATTTTGCAACATGCTTTTATTATTAGTATTAAGTCACTCTTGGATCCACTTAGCTTACTCACAAAACACGCTACCATAGTTCCAAAAACCAGTTAACAACTTTTTACTACTAATTAAAAAGCACATATTAATATTATTTTTACTCATTTTGTCTTCTGAGATACATCATTTTGGAACTAAGTTAGCCTACTGTAGATATGCAAATGATGAGTGTAACGTTACAGAAAAGGTCTTTTGACTGATACAAAATACATAATTATCGCATTTTCCAATTCCAAAGATTGAATTTAAGGGCAATCATTGAAAATACACTACAATGTCAAACTGAAACAATTTACCAAATTTCACTAACGAGGAGTGTACCCGAGGTGTAAATCACCGATTTTGATGAAACTCGGGGGTATGTAGACCTTTGGGTAACATGAATTTTCACCAAGGGAAAAGTTACCCTGGGCTTCAGTTTTGCTATGGCAACCGAAAATATTTTTGACAACTTAAAATGAAAAAATCTAAATTTAAAAAAGCATGGGATTTTCTCGGTTTCACCTAGGAGCAACACCCCACACAAGGAGAACGCAACCCTTCAAAAGTCTGAGTTTCTTGCGTACGTTTTTCATTGGCTAGACGCTTTAGCGCTTGCTGCCCTCGGAAGGGGAAAATTCAGAAATTGTCTTCCTCCCCGCCCGTAATGCTCGTCCAATGAAATTCGTACACAACCCTTCGTTAGCGTGTTTAAAGGCTAGCTGCGTTCCCCTTGTGTTTGATGCTCCTAGGTTTCACCCAGTTAAAATTTTTGAAAACTCAAAAAAATTTAAATTTCAACTAAAATGCTAAATTTGAACAATTTTGGGTGAAATTCATCAAGTTTGGGTAAACTTAAACCAAATTTGGTTGAAATTGAGAAAAGTTCGTTGAATTTGATAAATAAAGGAACGTTTGCAAATTTTACCTAAATAGGGTATTGTCAAATAATTTTTTTTTAATCAACCAAAATTGGGTAAAATCGAGTTTAACCAACTAATATTGTCTAAAATGGGGTAAAATGATAAAATTTGTCCAAATGATAAAAATAGTTAAAACTAATATCGGCTACAATTGTGTAAAATGATAAATTTTTAGGTACAATGACCTAAAATGTTTAAAATTGGATTAAATCGTGTTAAACAACTAATATCGTCTAAAATGGGGTAAAATTAAAAAAATTGTTGGTAATTTGAGAAAATTGAGTAAAACAGCCAAAAATTAATAAAATTGTGATAATCCAACTACTATCGGATAAAATTGGGTAGAATTGTGTTAAAACTACTAATATCAGCTACATTTGGGTAAAATTTGACGTTGAAGTGTGTTTTTCATAATTGGGGTATTTTGGATGTGAACGAAAGGGAGGTTTTTAACGAAAAAATCTTTTAAGTTATAGTTTTCATTATTAATTAGTGTTTACGAAATTACAACGAAATCTATAACCTTTTAGTTTCTACTTAAACTGAAGAAAACCTACAAAATAAGGTTATCTACTATTGGTCCTTTCATCACTTTTTGGTAGTTTGACAGATTTATTTTAGCCAATTTCAATTGATTTAAGACTAGAAACTTATTTAATTTAAGTAAATACTGCTCTTTTTATCCAATTTCGTTCATTTCAATTAACTCAACGCGATTCTAGTCAAATTCATTTATTTAACCCCAATTCCGGTTGTTTAACCAAATTTCATTCATTTGATTCAATTTTAATCATTTTTAGCTACGTGTTTGGCTGTTTTACCCAAATTTTATCATTTTACCCAATTTTATTCGATTGTAGTTGGATTCACACAATTTTATTAATTTTTTGCTGTTTTACTCAATTTTCTCAAATTAACCCCAAAATTTTATAATTTTACCCCATTTTAGATGATATTAGTTGTTTAACACGATTTAATCAAATTTTAAACATTTTAGGTCATTATACCCAAATTTAGTTTTTATACACAAAAAATTATCATTTTACCCAATTGTAGCCGATATTAGTTGTTTTAACACAATTTTACTCAATTTTTGTCATTGGACGAATTTTTATCATTTTACCCCATTTTAGACGATATTAGTTGGTTAAACCCAATTTTAAACATTTTAGGTCATTTTATCCAATGTTGATTTAAAAAAAATTACTTGACAATACCTTATTTAGGTAAAATTTGCAAATATTCCTTTATTTATCAAATTCAATGAACTTTTCTCAATTTTACCCAAATTTATCATTTTAGTTGAAATTTAAATTTCTTTTGAGTTGAGAAAATCCCATGCTTTTTTAAATGTAGATTTTTTCATTTTAAATTGTCAAAAACATTTTCGGTTGCCATAAGCAAAACGGAAGCCCAGCGTATTTTTTCCCTTGTGAAAATTCATGTTACCCCAAGGTCTACATACCCCCCCCCCCCCCCGAGTTTCATTAAAATCAATTATTTACACCTCGGGTACACTCCTCGTGAGTGGAATTTGTTAACTTGTCCAACACAATACTAAAAATGTACAGTGTATGTTAGTAGGATTCCTTGCATACCAAAAAATAATACTTTCATTGACAAAACAAGGGTTCTTATATTTTGTTCAATCTTTGCGTAAATACTCATTTTCAGATTGCCCAAAAATATATATTGCATGTAATTTACTGTAGCCAGAAGGGTATAGAGAGAAGTTAACATACGCAGCTTTGAGCTAAAAGCCTGAAAAGATTAATGAGCTGCTTATTTCACTTTACAATGACCAATGAACATGCTTGAAATCAGCATCACATAGTAAACAAAGTAGATAGGTAGCTAAAACTTTCAGTGGCGATATTAAGGTACTAAGCTTCGCCTGAAATCAGTGTTCTGTTGACAAATCTTAATCGCTCTTCTAAGTATGTAAATTAACAAAACCTGGATAAATTTTCCAAAAACTTCAATGAGAGAACTAATCAGTGTGTCCTAAATAAACTTCTGGTACATTAATTTTTGTATTCTATTCATATCCCTCCATTTTTGTGTAACCAGCATCATATTGCGCAGGACTCTCACTATACCCTCCTTTTGCTTTTACCGTTATATTATTCATGACAGACAAATACTGAACCATGACGAGTGAAAAATTAATTTACTCAAGTTAAAGCATACCTTTGTAAGCAGACTCAACTTCCCTAAGGCTCTGCTAAGCGTCCCTCCCAAGCCCCCATTATGAGCACTTGCTGATTCCCTTCTTGAGTGAGGACACGCTGAACAACGAAAGGCATAGTGCAGACAAAGTAAAATACAAAACAAAAAGGCAAAAGGGTGGAGGTTAAGAAAAATCGTGGTTTAGTGTTAGGTTGTGGTAATAACTATGTTAATAGTAATTAATATTATCATGAACATATACTAATATACATTGGTTTTGATTATAAGATGTATTACAAAGCCAAAAATCAATTGCGCGTGCATTAGAGTATGATGTTGCCAACAGACAAGCTACCACATTGAGTTTTTAAGAAAAAGAAAAAAAATCAATGGTGCCATAGGACCAAAAATTAATTTATAAACTTTTAAAATTTCATTTCTTTTCTAACAACTGATCATTTGGGAATCCAGAATTACCATAATTCCATTTAATTAGAGCATATTTTAAAATTGTTAAATGCAATTTTTTTGTTAGGTTTAGGACCTTAAATCTGTTTCCAGGCAACGTCTGACTCTATTGTGCAAAATGCATTGTAAAAAAAAATAGCTGTAAAATTCTCATGCAAAATCATAGCTACAAAATACAAAACATGATTAGTAGGTATAACTTAATTTGCACACAAAATATTAATTTTGTCACATTTTCAGAGACATTTTAATGTGAATAGCTAGGTTTTTAATTTATATGAAAAGTGGTAGACAGCAGTTTTGAAATATCTTAAGTGGTGTAATTTGTTCTTATATGAAAAATATTTCGCCAATTTAAAAATTACCTGTAGGTGAGGGGCCAGCTATGTAAGTAAAAATTGTACACCAGATTCCCAATATTTTTATAATTTACATTAAAGGTTTCCCAATTATATTTAATTATTTTTAATTTAGCTGATTTAGAAATATTTTTGGAAATTTAAGTACTTAGCTAGTTCATTACCTAAAGGTTATTTTACCAAGTTAACATCAATTGAGAACACTTGTATAAATATCTAATTTCTAACAACAAAAGATGTATTTTTAATGTTCAATTGAAATATATAAATATCTCAAAGTCATAAAAGTGTTGCGTACTGAAGCAGGGGTACATGCAATCAGCAAGTTTGAGACCCCATGATCCATTATTACGAGTGATATTTTTTAACCATATCAATATCCTACTTTTTGAATCTTCGGGATCAATTGTTATATAGGCACCCTTGGTTTTTTCAGGCACAGCTGGTGGTGGTTCGTCTTCACTATCACTATGCCATGTGCTCTAATAAGAAAAAAATAAAAGTAGGAATTGTAAAAACAATTTACTTCTCTGTTATCAAATTATCTTACTTCGCCATCCATACCATAGCCTGATTCGCAAAGTCCTGAAAAGTAAAAGTATTCAATAATTGTACTGGTATCAACTAAAATATACTAAATAGTTTTTGTGCAGTGTAAACTGCCTAAGATTGTTTTCTCATCATATGTCATTTTTGTTGATTTTAAGCATGACCTAAGGTTTGTACTTCAGGTCTATTCCAAAAAATACCTCAGGGAATTAAGGTCTGTCTAGTTCTCAGATTATAGGGCAATGAATGACATTAGAAGTTTCTTTAAATCAAAGAATACTTCTGCATCATATCACCTCAGGCAAGAATCGAACCTACAACCTTTGGGTTGCTGTCCCAACGCCACTACCATTGGATAACTGAGGCCATGAATAAACAGCCCTCGGACATCCAATTTATGAATGACTCCCGATTGGGTTAGCTGATTTGGCTGGATATATTTAACCCATTGTTGACTGTGTCATAGCATTTCAATGTGAACTAATTATGAGAGGTCCTTGATAGCCTGTAGTCATAAACATCATATCTTGTCAAATCAGCTAACCCGATTGAGTCATTCATAAATTGGATGTCCGAGGCCTGTTTATTTGTGGCCTCGGTAGTCCAATGGTAGTGGCGTCGGGACAGTAACCCAAAAGTTGTAGGTTTGATTCCTGCCGGATTCACTGAAACTCTGGTATGGAAACGTGCACAGGAATATTCCTTGATTAAGAGAAACTTCTATTATGGTATTAATTCCTAAAATATATATGTATATAATTATCATTGTTAATTTTAAAAAAATTTGCCTCCTCATATATCTGCTTTTTAAGTGCAACGCAAATAGGCAGGCAGTGTGTCAAAAATTTTGGGGTAACAGAACTTTACCCCTGGACACAACAGTCTGTGCCTGAGCACTTGCATTGCCATTCAAAGTGAACAATGAAAAACATCTCTCTACCTCCAGCAACACTCCTCCTTAATTGTAATTGCCTTTTGCTTCTTGGTGGTGCAACTGGTTGCAAATCCATATCATCACGTGACCTTCTACTTTTTCGGGGCACAGCAACACCAGATTTTTCTACAGCCTCTGAATTAGATTTTTTGGGTTTTATGACTTGACTGTACAATGGGCAATTTAAAGCTGCAGATGAAGATTGCGTCATTTCTGGATTGGTAATACAGGGTTGGGAAACTAAAACTGCAGAAGATTCTTCTGCAAATTTTTGCATATTTGCCGCTGTTCTCAAGGCAGTGTACACTCCTGCATCTGACTGGGAATGCCTTAGTTCGTGACCTTGTGGTATTACAAATGACTGACTAGAACCTGACCAACAATCCTTTGGCACATCATAAATATTTTCATAATTTGAACCAGCTTTGGATCCTAAGAAAAATGGAAATAAAAAAAACGAAATACATGAGAAAGCTGATGAAACACCTTAATTAACATCTATTTAAACCTTTTATGTAATAATAATAAAAGTTTAATTAAAAGGATAAATATGCAGTAGTGGTAGCTCTTTATTACCATTAACTTTCAAGTTACATGGAAAAGAGAAAAAGATCAAATATAACTACAGTGGGTACATTATCAGCATCAAATTGGTTCAAAAGTCTCTTAGTAACAGCCTAAAACGTTTATCATACACAAATACTTATTTTGATCGGATGTAAAATTTGTGGTTACTTTAGAAGAGCTATGTCTAACTATATAGGCCACCTCAAATTTGAATTATTAAGAATTCTATATTTTTCTGATATTATTAAGCAAGAACATCAAACCTTTAATTTGTTGCTGCTCATCAACGCTGCTGTCCCACTGAACTCTGTGTCTGTCTTGATCTTGCCTCACCATAGTGTACACAGGCGCTACAGGAATTTCTCCGTAGTCTGGAGTTGCAGAGGTGTTATTTCTTTCGTCATAATACCAATTTGATGCATTAGGCCGTAAACCGCCAACTTGATGAGCTGTAGTAGCTGCTTGATTATTTACATTTACAACTGGTGTTAATAGTCCATCTGGTTGAGTTCTTCTGTAAGTCATTGTTGGTGGTAAGCCTTTGTTTATATGATGGTGATGAATCCCATAGCCAAGTGACAAAGACTGTCTTATTCGATGCGAAGTAAGGTTGGAGCTTGGAATGTGGTTAGGAACCGCGCGAACTGAATGAATTTCAGGATAGGAAGGGTAAGTTCGATAAGAGCTAGGATGGGGTAAGCGGTTTCCAGTTGAAGAAAACATGTTCTGCGACATTGAATTATGAAAAGGTGAAGACGGCTGACTGAGGTACACGTTACTGTGGCGAGCACTAGTATCGCTACTATAACTACTACTTATATCATTGCTGATTCCAGATAGATGAGGAGTAACATAAGGCTTTGATTGAGAATTATGAGTAGGTATTGGAAGCGTAGATTCATAATTGAAATGTTTGGATGGATGATTTAACTCTTCTGCCTTAATTACAGATTTTGGAGAAGCAACGGAAACAAGTAGACGACCACCATCAAGTTGACCCCCACCACTGCTTTGCGGTACATGCGTAAAAGTTCTTGGAGGCTTTGGGGGAGCAGTTATAATATCACATAGATCAGGCTGGTATCTACATAATGGTTGATCTTTAAGAATATGAGGTGGAATGGGTTGGTGATGTTCGGAATTTAAAGCTGGAAACATTCTTCCAGTATGAGGAGCGGAAGCTGACTTTTGAAGAGGAAAAATATACTCGTAGTCTGGTACATAATGAACATTTGTAACTTCTATTTTACTATCAGACACAAGATTTGATTTGTCATTACCATTATTTCCCTGTTTCAAAGGAAAAGAAACAGACTGTCTTTCAGATGCAGGTCTAGAGGCCTGACCATCAAATGCCTTACTATTAATTCGTTGTTTTACTGGTAAAACTGGTTTTTCTGTATTAGTAACATCTGTATTCTTAGCTTCATTACCTTCTTGTTTAGATGTAGATTCTGTTGGGGTTTTAAGAGTTTGATTTGCTAAAGCGTCAAGTAAATACCCAATTGTATTCAAATCTTTCACTGCTTTGTTAATTTCTTTGTCCTGAGAGATTTCTTTCTCATCAAATGAATCGGCTTTTTTCTCATTTACAACAGTATTCACTCCGCTCGGGGATAAATCGGATCCAGACTTTGATTTTACAATAGACTTCATCATATGTGATCTACGTGACCGTGGTGGAGGGCTATGTAAAACTCCATAACCAGATTCTATAGCATCAGCATTTTGTATATTATTGTCCATATCATTTGGGATGGCTATTTTACAATTATTAGCCACTCTAAATTTTGATTCAAGAGCGGCGTTGGACTCATTCATTGAGTCACTCATTTTGCATCTGACAGTCGCATATTTAGAATAAGAATGAGATGCACCACTTCTACTAGTGGACACTGGAATACTTTTTGCGAGTTGAGGGTTTTCGACAAATGACGTTCTAGATGTTAGATCAATGATGGCACCCCGTGGATGATGTTTGATTGTTTTCTCTATTTGAGCAATATTTTTTTGAGAAACCAAATTAACATTTGTGTACCTGTCTGCGATTGTGTCACCTTTTCTACCAGGGTGATTTTTGTGACAGAGAACTAACGTATCCTGATAGCTGGATTCGGTAGCTTTTGAAGTGTGTAGTTCCAGAGGCATAGATAAATAACAATCAGATTTTGTTTTTTCATCTATGCAAGAACTGGATAGCAAATCTTTTGAGGTTTCCTGTTTTGTGTCAGATTTTTCTTTATGTTTGACTGACGCAATTCTGCCTAAAACTTTCTTTTCTGGTAGTTTCGGAGGAATATCACTTTTATTTTCCAATTGCAAATTAACTGCTGTATCTTGAGATTCTGCGTAAGACGGTCTATCAATATTTATGGAATTACTAGCTCCTAAAAACTCAGACTTGATATTATCATCTGGTTGGTTTTCATCAATTCTAACGTCACTTGTATTTCCAGTCTTTTTATTAGTTTTTCCCGAGATTTGAGTATGTTCAGTTTGGTTTGGAGAAGTATTATTCGTAAGTGTTTCGAGGGAAGTTTGATTTGTTACATCAGAATTTAATTGAGATACTGCTTTCTCGGAGTATCTAAACAATGACTTCTTTTTTATGGGTAACTGTGGTGGCTGTTTATTTGCATCCATATCACACAAAATTGAATCACTTGACATATTATAAGCCTGACTTTCTTGTACTTTTAATTCAGATTCTCCATACCATTTAGAAGATCCAGAGAGTTTCAAAGAATCGTGTTCTCCATACCAACTACCAATCTTCTCACTCCTTAAGTCCACACAACCAATTTTTGAGCTCTTATTTTGGGTCGCTAATGCATCAACATTTGTGGACAAATTATTATTTTGATTTGAAGGATCAGATAGTTGTTCGCTTTTCGTATCAGGTTTAATACCAGTACTGCTAACTGTATTCTTGGTTTCAGAACCTTTTGATTTACTCCTGGATGCAGCTTCACGAGCCAAAGGTGAAACTATACGTCTAACACTTCTTTCTCTTTCTACATTTCTTCTAACTTCAGAGTCAAAATTTTCTTGACTTGGTGATATTCTACCCCTTGGTACATGATGACTATGACTTCGACCTAAGGGGCGCACTCTCCTATTGAATTTGTCCTCTTCCATAGCCAATTCATTATTTACAGATTCACTGGGGTTATTAAAGTTGTTATTATTATTTTCAGAAGGGCTTACATGTGATTTTTCAAACAACGCTTTAAGTTTAGCAATACTTGGCCTACGAATTACAGTTGCTTTACCTACAAGCTTTTCTGAAGGAGGACTTTTTTCACTATGTGATAGACTTAATTTTGACTCTTGCTTCACTACAGTGTTTTTAGTTTCCGATGATATACTAGCATATTCATTTGGGGTACCTTTTTCGGAATATGAAAATGGTTTTAAGCTCGATTCATCACTAGTTATGGAAGCTTTAATAGGCGGTGTGTCAATTTTTACAGCGACTGGTTCTGGATTTTCCGAAACTGCTCTATTCCATCCAGATATTAGTCTTTTCACACTTTCTTCACGACACAACTTTTGTAAGATTTGGGAGTTTCTACGCTTAACGAGTCCTTTACCATTTGGTGGCTCAGATGAAGACTCTCTACTGTTGTTTGTTGAAAGGGAGAATGTTTCTTCAATAGTGCTGTACGGGTTTTCTTTATCTTCGGTTTTACTCTCATTCATCATCAATGACCTCACATCTTCATAAATGTGTTCTGAGGGCTGTTGTTCTTGAAGTTCTTTTAACATGAGTGGCTGTCCGTCACCATCTAAATTCTCATATGTATGATTGTCAATCACTCGAAGTTGTTGTTCAAATAATGCTCCAACAGCTCTGTGAACCAATATATATTGTTCCTGAAAATATAAAATAATTAACACTGTTTCATGAAATAATGGCCAGTGTCTTAAAAATTAAGCTAAATTTTTACGAATTTTTCTTTTAGTGCTACAGCTAGTACTATTAATATAATTAATTTAAAAACATCCGTGGATATAGCACGTACATAGATTGCCATATAGTGGTTACCGAGGCCGGATTAAATTTAATAATTTTTAAGTGTCTAAAACCATTCAGAAACCAGTCGATGATTTGGTGAGTTAAAAATAAAATGGTGTACAAACGTTGTGAAAGATTTAAAAAAAAATTGAGCATGTCTAGGCCAAAGGATAGTCTTTAAAAATTGTTTAATCCTGCCTCTAAGAAGGCTCGCTACATGCAGGGCAATAAAGAACAGGACATCATAAAATGCATTTTCTTCAAAAGAAAGAATTTTTTCAAGTGAAATAAAGACGAGTAAAAAAAATTGCATCAGTTTCAATTCCACTTTTGATTCATGAAATTTAAATTTCTACTTGACAATATAGCTAAAAAACCACTTACTTTTGTTTGTACCATCGCAATTCTCTGTCTTCTCATATCAGCTATAATGTCGTATAAGTTGAAGTCTGCAGTTAGTTTCTGTAAAATTAAAACTAAACAATTAACATTTTACAAAAACATAAAATACTTAAACTTCAACTTACACCTAATCTCATAAGACTCCAAACATAATCTATAGCACAAATGGTTCCTGTTCGTCCACAACCAGCACTGAAAATAATTCACATATATTTATTTTATTGGTTAGAACTTCGCTTACTAAGTTCTTTTTTTATGTAAACTATAGTAGTTACAAAAATTTAACTGTATAATGGGTTAACCGATCTGGATCTTTCTCAGACATAAAATATCTTCGTGTCACAACTTCATTTGGATTATAAGACTTGCCTGGCCCAAACCCTACTCATTGTAACAATTAGCCTAATCGTGTTATATTCTTAATAGGATACGAATAGGTTGAACCAGAATCATTACAATGTTAGCGGCAGATGTAACTTTATATTATAAAGCATTAAGTAAATTTAGTTAGTTTCTTAATTTGGAGGATGAGGGTTATGTACGTATACGTATATCCGAAATAAACCAGGGTACACGAATTGGAAACCAAAAGCGAATGGACAAAACTACAGCAATGGTTAAAATGCCGTAGGACACAAGTTAATGGCTTCAAGCTTGCAATTTCATTGTCGCGTATCCTGCCTTTTCTAAAAAAACCTTATATAAATAAAGCAGCATTCATACAGTTTTCAATTGCTATTTTTGTATGAGGTATTTGGGGTTAAGCAAGTAATAATTGTTTAAATAAAAAATCTTAATTTGCGGCTTTTAAAATTGGAAAAGAATTATGGTAAGCTGTCCATTTTATTGGAGGATGAGTGTTAAAAAGCATTAATGCTTATGTATAGGTACAAAATCCCCGTTACTCATAAAAACTACAGAAACATTGCTTTTTAAACAGTTCTGAAATTCACTATTTACCTGCAATGGATCAAAATTGGAACTGCTTCAGAAGCTTGACAATCTCTCATTAGTCGAACCATATCCAGAATCGGCTGCACTGTGGTGGGCACACCATGATCTGGCCAAGTGGTATAATGAAATTGACATAAGCTGCGTTCTTCTTCCCCTAAGCACCGATACTTTAATGTGCGTACTAAAAAATCTGGGCAAACTTGTCTCCATTTAACCTTAAAAATTAAAAATAAAACAAGTAAGAATTCATTATATCAATTTTGTACATCAACATAATTCCATTAGCACAAAAATACGATAAAGGTTGTCATATCTGGGATAAATCTAGGGTTCATTGATATCAAACGTAATTTAAATCGTATTTTTTTAAATTATTTTGTATTTCAAATGGAGAAATGACAAAACATGAAAAAAAAGGTTTTGTAACAGTTTCAATTTGAAACAAAACTGAATAAACTAAATAGTAATACTATGAATAAATTTCAATTTTCCCATTAACCCCATCAATTACAATTTTTTTTATTGATTTCAGATTTTGAAAAACAAATTTCGAAAATTGCTAACCCTGGAAAAATCAGTTAATAGGGAAAACTGTACACATTAAACACAACACAACTTTAACGTAACAAAACACTTTACATGGCAATTTATTAGTATTTGTCCCCATTACGATTTAACTAGTTACAATGTCAGTAGGTGGGATTTCTATATACACCCACTGCGATTAGGGAGAATGGGGTCAGGGGCGCAAAGTTCTTTTTAGTGGTGCGCTACTGCACAGTTAATAAAAATAATAATAATCAGCTAGGCTAAAACCCAAGGCACCTGGTGGTCCCTACTTCACTTGCCTGGTGGCCCTATGCGCTATGTAACACTACTTCACAGTTTAGTATATATCGCGTGGTGGCATTACTGCACAGTTACGTATACACCACCTGGTGATGCTACTTCACATTTACTGCCACTATCCTATTTCACAGGTAGGTATATACCACATATTGGTGCTATTTCACAGTTATGTATATACCACTTGACAGTACTATTTCAATTAGGTAAATACCGCTTGACAGTGCTACTACACAGTTAGTGTTAGAAATAGTTTTATACTTTGTATAGGAAAAATACTTATGTCATGTCCTGTGTAACAATTCCCTTTAATCTGTCGTCTGCTAAAACTACAGTTTTAGTTTTAGTTTCGTTTTTTGAGCTGTTCATGTGTGTGAGTTATTTTGGTCATAAGAAATGATACTAAGCTTTTTAACTACTTAATTCCAGAATAATAATTACTGAAAAAGCTTAGAAATTATTTATCCTTCATCTGAAATATTCACACATCTCCCTGAAGGAAGCGGGATAATTACTCAGAAATATTAAATTCTTACATTTCATCGGGCATTCTATCCATTCTTTACACTAATTTTGTATCATTCCTAACAGTATAATAAATTCATGGTGTATTGTTTAAATAATAGTTACCAGTTCAACAGTAATATTTCCATATTGTCTTTCTTTTTCATCTTCTTCATTTGGCCAATAACATTCACATTTATACTGTAAAAAGTAATGATTTTGTAAATTATCCATGATGACTTTCACTTTAATCGCAACGCATCTCCATTCAAAACTAAGAGAATATTGTACATAATATTTTCAGTACACATTAAAATTGCATTTTTCATATATTTGGTGCTACCATAAAAAATATTTTAAGATTAAGCTACATTTGGTAAGTTAAAGCCCACTAAATAGACTATATATTGTCAATATATAGTGCTTTACAATGGTTCTCTGACGACATTATAACTGGGCTATTTTGAATTTTAACTTCCTTTGCCATTAGTAGATGGCACCACGCTCTCCACTAAAGTCAAAGAATCGAATAGATTCACTGCCATCTCTAATAACAGGGGCCTTTTCATAATACAGGTGGCAATGATAGAGCCGATAGTTGCTCTAAATTTGGTTACGCAGGCAATTTTCTTTACATTCTGATATAATCCTTTAGATTGTCTTTTTAAAATTTCATAAAAATTTTGAAATTTAAATTATACTATATAGTTTACAATTGCAACCAATTAAGACATTAAAGTACACAAGAATTTGGAAGAATCCTTAAGCTCTTTTAATCTCCCAAGAGATTTTTTAGATACTATTGATTTAAGGACTAGTCCTGAGCAAAACTACAACTTTAGACAAAATTCGTAACTTGAGTGCTTAATTTCTTGATTTAACCTAAGAGCAGCAAACAGGCCCACCCCACACAAGGAGAACGCAATGCGTTTTTAGAAGCGTATTTTCGTGTGTACATTACTACTTGGCTAGAAAGTTCAGAATGTCTTATCCCCCTAGCCCGTAAAATGCTTTGCCAAAATGCACATACAAGTTCCTGTTCTCCATTGTGTGTTTGTTGCTCCTAGATTTAACCTAGAATACCTGCACTTCACAAAAATATTTAAAAATGCTTACCTTTCCTGACTCTCTTTCATTACAAGCCATTACTATAACTTGGACTTCTGCCTCCCATATCATTCGCCAAAAATCAGCAACGGTATTTGGAAGAGGACCTTGAGAAGCTATGTAGGCAAATGAACCACTGGCACCCTTCAAGTAAAATACCAGAAATAATTAAAAACATGTGATACATTGATATTTGTTCAATAGAACTTCAAATTAAATTAATTCAAGACCCCATAAATGTAACCAAAACTCAATCAAAGCTTCAGAAAATTACGATGTTTTGAAAATGGGGTTAGTGCCTAACACCACCAAAATACACAACATATTCCACTAAGAAAAGTGGAATGACAGTGGAAATTTCATTTGTGGCGGAATAGGAGGGACAGTTAAACTTTAAGGGTGCAATGTAATCGCATTTCAGTTTATATAGTTTTTGAAATGTATTAGACTTAAAGAAAAATTTGGGTAAAGGGGAAACGCAAAACATATATTAATTGTTTAAATGAAGCAATTTCATCGATTTTAGTTATTGGGTGGGATAACAAAGGAAACAATTATTTTAGATGTGCATTTTGAGTCTCTATTTGTTTTCAGCCACCACAGCCAATTTTGAATTTAAAGCTATTATAGAGGTTGCACTCCTAGTGGCCAAAACATGGAATTCAATGACCCAAATTTGCATTTTATAGTTTACACTGCCAAAATATAGCTATTTTAACTGTCTCAAAATTTTTCTGTGGTGCAGGCTGGGGGGTCGGAAATTGATTAAAAAAAGTAACTGAAATATCATCAGGGTGGAACTTTGTAAATGTGACGAACAGCAACCAAATGACGTACTTTACATTGACTTCAAGCTCTCCCTAAAAAATCTTGATGAAAGTAATAAAAGCATATTTATTGAGGATATCAATGAAAAACCAACCTTCACATAGTTAGCATTCACATAATCTGACCCTGGAACTCCCGGATACTCAGAGATAATAACTCTTGTTTTGTCATCTGCGAGAAAAAAGTTACAAGTTTATGACAGTAAATTTGTAAATGGTTTGATTATTTTCTAGGCTTGAGGGAAGTTTAAATATTTCATGTTTAAACTTAATTAACTAAAACTAACGTTAAATTAGAATGCACAGCTGCTCCAGCTTTTACTTTTGAAATACATAATTTTTAATCATTTAATTGAATAAAATTAGTGTTCGTACTGGGACTCGGTCCCCACTTTTGTCCATGACCCCGACCATCAAAGATTAAGTCGGGGTTGGCCACTTTTTGGTTTGCACCCTACTAAAAATAAAAGATCCTTCCCTCCCTTTTTCGTGGGTGATAATGGAATGACTCTAATGACCTTCGAAATGCGTTGCTCACAGGTCTCTTTTTTTTAGTTTTAGTTGTCTTGGCTGCAGAGTGCAGTGGTATTTTTTGTAACTTGAAAGGTGAAAAACAATGCCTAAGCAGTCTGTCATTTGGGTCATTTTGATAATACATACAAATAGTTTCCCATCCCTGACCCCGGCTTTGTTTTTCCGGGGATAGCACACCCCAGACTTTATTTTGACCCCGTACGAACACTAAATAAAATTGCCTGAAAATCAAACTTAAAACAAAATTCAGGTGTAGATGAAAAATTTAGAAAACAATAATGATCAAGAAACACTCACAAGGCAAAATATCCTTGTAACGATTTTTCCTTCGGTTTACTTCTAGCTCTCCCTCGGCTGAAGTATATTCTGGATGGTGTTTCAGTTGTTCCGTTAATTCTTTCAATTTCTGAATATATAAAGAAATATGAATATTTCTGGTTCAGTGTTTAGAAGGTAAAAAGGCAAGCTAGATAAAAATGAAATTCTAAACTGTTTACAATATACATGTTCCCTGGAAAAGAGAGTAATTCCTTACCCACCGAGGAACAATTGACGAATTAGTATCAATTCGTTACTGAAATTTCCATCACATAGACCGAAATGGCGAATAAACCACAATGACAAATAAGTCACATTTTACTATACCTGTTTTTAAAATTGATTAGTAATTTGAATGCAGCAGTAATGTAAACAAAACTTAAATAAACCTTCAATAAATTCATACTGAGTTTGCTCTGAATTGACATTGCTAGATAAAATACATTCGTACATTGCCATTGTGGCTGTCCCAAAGCGTAACCTTATAACCAACAAAATTAAAAAATGAGTTAGATATAATCTATAAACGGTTCAATCTTTTTTAATTTTTGCAGTAAAACCTACGTGAACACCCTTAAACTGAAATATAAATATGGTTTTGCTTTGGGGAAAAAAATTTCCATGACGAATTGCTCTTGATTCTAAACGTAACTCTTACCAAAAAATAAGTTGGATTTCAGTTTGTATTTAGTTTGTATACACATTATTAGTTGATATTGAGTTGGTATTAAGTAGGCTCAAGTTGTCAGCATATTTCAAGTTATTATTAAAGGGGTAACAAGTTGTTATTCAGTTGGTAGGAAAATACTGCTTTTGCTAAGTTTATAATTAGTTGGTTTTTAGTAGTCAGGAAATTACATAATATTTTTAAGTTGGTTTTTAGATGTTTCCCTAGTAGGATTTAAGTTGCTTTTAAGTAGTTAAATGTAAATGTTGATTCTGGTTTAGTTGGAAATAAGTTGATTAATAAAGAGGATTTAAGTTATTTTTGAGTAGGCATTTGTCCCAAATACAAACTGAAAACCAAGTTGTCCCAAGTGGTTTTTAGCCAACTTATTTTTTGGTAAGGGATAAATCGTAAGTACAGCAATGCAAAATAACTTAATTGGCAATCAAACAGATCAAACTAGAAAAACCCCCAAATCAATTGTTTCACAATGATTGGGACGAACATAGTTTCTGAACGCGAACAACAAACCGCGCAATACAATCACCTTTCCAGTGAAAACAGCCAAGCAGCGGAAAACCGAACCAGTGTAAGTCTATCTGAGTCACATATAAATAACAAAGGCTTTAACTTGTCAGCTGCAACTATTATAACATCAACCTCGATAAGTGAAAGTCTCGTAGCTGAAGAAGACCAAACAAAAGATTGTACTGAAATTAGTTATGTAGCTGGAAACAGTATGACTTTTAAAATTAAAGAGCCCGTCGAAAAAGAAGAGAGTTAACCGAGCCACGGCCGTCTCGAGATCTACTTCGCGCTCATAGCGGCCCAGGCGATCGTATACAAATCGCGTATGGGAAATGAGTTCATAAACTTCTCACATCGTTTTTTGGCGCTAGTTGAGCCCCCCCCCCCCCTTGAGAAAATACGCAGCCATGTTATCGAATGGGAGGTACTGCGCGGAACTTTGGATTTTCAATTATTATCGCGTAATGTGTAATTTTTTGTAAAATATTTTTTTAGTAATATTTAAGTTAATTAATAATAAAAAAGTTAAACACCTCTTGAGATTTTTTAACGCAAAGCAAAGTTTTGAAAAACGTTATTAAAATTTGGTCATTATGGAGCCAGAAGTCGCCGTCGACGTTTTCTGTCTATAAATGTAAACATAAACACGTGGTTCTCCTTACAGCTGTATTTTTGTTATGTAGTAACTTCTAGAGGCCTTTGTTTTGTATTAATGTTTAAAAAATTAATTTAATTAAAGCAGTAAAATAAATGAATTTTAAAAGAAAACAATGTGACTTCTCTTGGAATATTGTTTTACATAGTATGATTATTTATTCAAATATTGACTAGTTGAAATATGGGTAAACGTGTAATAATTTATACAGGTACATGTGTATTGTCACTATTGTGTTGACTAGGTGGAATATGAGTTAACATATAATGATAATTTATACTGGCATGGATTAATTAACTAACTGTCACTTGGAAGATCACTATGAATGAAAATAGTGATGGAAACTTGGAAGGTATTTAAATCTGATAAATATAACCAAGGTGGATTTCCCACTGAATGATACACAACTAAACAATATATAGGAAAAATTTAGAAAACTAGAATTTACAACTTGAGTACTTTTCGAGAAAGATGCTTATGCACAAGTTCTTTCACTTTCTCAAATTTTGCCGACAGAGTTTTGATAATATTTGTGATAATTGGAGGTACGACCTTTCTACAAATTAAATCAGCAATTTCATTCGGGTGATTATTATTCAAATCAAATTGTATGTAAAGGTATAAAGCAATTTTTGGCCACAAGTGTATTTCAATGTTTTTTAAAATTGCAGGTGAATCCCGGAGATAGAGTACAGCTCTCTCTATGAATGTTGTTACTATAGCCATTAACATGATAAAGCTTTGCTGGGTATACCTAAGGTTTCCTCTGTCATTTAATTTTATCAATCCAACTAATAGTGAGTCAGAATATTTGATTTTATAAAATGTCTTTACGCTTGCCCAACTTGTTGAAATGTCCCCCTGGAATAGTTCAGCCAAAGCCTAAGAATGAGTTCATAAACTCTTCAGTGGGAGAGAAAACGGATATACAGCTGAAGCAGGGAGGCAACATTTCAACAAGATGGCCAAGGTTATTTTATAAAAAGAACTGTTAGGTTGTGATACATTTTCAAGGCACAATTCGCAAAAATGTTTTTATTCTAGGATTTGTACTACATAACCAGCTGCCCTAACCGGGTTAGAGTGTGCAATAACTGGTGGCTTTACCGGGGAGTCGGGGTCCGGCTCTTGTAACCCATAAGGGCGGTGGCGCACTGGGAGATGTTAGCTCTGATCAAATGGTCCTATCTTCACCTCCGACTTCGGTCAGGTTTGGGCTGGATACTGAACTTCGGTTCAGGCTAACGGAGAGGGTCCAGGCAAACTGGCCGCCTCGGCGGATTGGGTAGCCTGCTGTGGGGCGGCGGGCCTCCATATGCGGGCACGGCGGTCCTGTTTCCCGGCCTTTTGGGGCCCACCGGGATCTCCGGTGCCAGCTGTGCCAGGTTACTTGGGCTGCTGTGTGCTCGTCGTTTCCCTTTAGGAGCTCTTTCCAAAGGGTTTGGCTCCTTACCTTCATAGGTAGGGTGTCGGCTGGAGTTGCTATAGCATCCATCCTAAATCCCACTGCTGTGTGCGAAGTGGGGATTGGTCCACCCATTGCTGCACCTTCTGCTGGGTTGAGTGGCTTGCGTCAAAGGTGAGACCATCAGTAGTGGGGTTCTGCTACCCATGCTGGATTTGTCACCTGTCCGGGCTTGGGGACGCTGGCGTAGGGCACTATGATGATAGGCCTCCGGTGGTATGGTCTTTGTTACTAGGTACACCGGGCTATAAATTCTGACACACACTACATAACCAGCCAAGTATGCGATACTTGCTAGCCGTAAGGTGCATCTCTGTGTATCTGGGTACTCAACTACTCATCCAAAGCATTTAGTATATGTCAGTAACTTCAGATGGTAACGTAACTTAATTGCCGTTAAAAATAGTTGAAAATTCATCGAGTCTAGTATCAATCATGGCTGATAGATCTGTGAAGCTGTCTTGGGGAACGTTAGATTTTGTTAATGATATAGTGCTTTTCTTAAGGATGGATTCCAAACTGAATATAGTGGCTCTTGCATCAAGCATGTCATTCCCTCCAGCCATTTGCCTGAGAATGCTGAAAAACATTTTAATAGCATCGCTCGTTAAATTTCTTGTCAAGACAAACTGGAAACCAGATTTAAGGAGGTATGACACGCAAGATATTGTAGACAATGAAGTTATTCTAATAGATTCATATGTTTTATTGTCAATATTTCCTTTAATTTGCGGATCTTTAGACCTTGATAGTAATCACTTTCCTTAAAATGTCACACTACAAACAAATCTTTTGCGGTATGCGTAAGCTTCATTGACCCCAAAATCTTTTCTAGATATGTTCTTAGTCCATAATTTGAATAAATTTTCATCAACTGGAAACTGATGAAATGATACATTGATATTCTTCTTAGATTCACAGAATGGAACACAACAAATTTTTGTGGTGGGCATTTTTGCATATTAAAAATAGGCAATATTTTAAAACTCAAGTTTGAGAAATGTGAACTTAATTTAAAGAATAATAAAGCTATTTATTAAATAATATGAATAATATTGTGGTTATTTATTTAAAATTCTGATAAAATAAATGTGAATACTGGTTTGAAAACTTAAAAACTTGAAACCTGTGAAAAACAAAAGAAACTTTGGTTAGGCTTAGCAATTAACTAATAAAACTCAATATAAGCATATTACTTTAATTAAATAAATGTTTTAAATGAAAACTTATTAGATAAAGATCAAATCATAAGTTGTATATCACAAACTTTCCAGAAGTTTTTGGAAAACAATCCAAAAAGGATTAACTAGTTGAATTTACCGCCATAGAAAACTATTAAATATCCCGCTGATTTTTTACACTTAAGGGGGGGCTCAGACAGCGCTCCTAGTGTTAAAAAAGGTATTCGCGAAAATACATAGGAGAGGAAATCTTTGTCTGGGCCGCTATGAGCGCGAAGCAGATCTCGAGATGGCCGTGACCGAGCATAAAAGATTCGGAACCTACAACCTTGGAAAACATCCAAGCAAGTGAGACAAATTGGAAGTAATTCGCTCTTCCCGAAAACATATAGAAACATAATAAAGCCAAGCCATTGAAAATTTCCGAGAATGGAAAAGCCAAAAAATTGCTAAGAAATTAAATATCAAGTTGCTGGATGTAGTAGAAGCAAAATTTGAAACAGGAAAAACCAGCATTATGATGAAAACCTCATTTTTAGGTGATGGTGAGGCTGTTGAAATTAATATTCTACCATGCAAAAAAAATAGATGTAACTCTTTTTTTTAAATTTGTTGAATCTCATCAGTTAAAAAAGTGTTCTTGTGATAACATTGCAAAGTACAAAATTTAAAAGGAATATATATCACAAAAGAAAGTACAAAGATTTTTGTGATATTTTAAAAGTTATTTTTTTCTTTAAATGTAATGTTAGACCAAATTTAAAATAGTATGCTACATATTTATAAGTTTTGTTAGACCAATTTTAAATAATTGCTCAAACCAATTTAATTGCAAACTTAATTGTTTCAAATTGCCAATTTAATTATAATCACAATTTATCTAAATGTACTAAACCTATAAAGTAGTCCAAATTTTCAAGAATTAAACTACAAAACATGATTTTTGTTAATATTAAATATATTAATTACCATGGTGTAAATATATTAAAAACCTTAACTCGACTTGGCACGTGGTATAAATTAACTTATACCATGATATATTCTCCAGTTAATTTACTTTTATGTAATTTTTGTGATAATAAAATGGTACATTTATCTATTTGAAGGAAATAACTATGTAAATAGTGAGATTTAAGAAAACTGTTTAGTGGAAACATGAATAAAAATACACTATTTTAAAATGCTTATTTTATATTTCTTCATACATAAATAGTCTAGTTTGAAACAATGTTATAATTGAAAAATAATCTAAAATCCAGATAATTTTTTACTTTATTTACAATAAGATAAATTATAAGAATTGCTTTGCTTATTTTTGAAGGAACAACATAAGTTATAAAGTTTTTAAATTTATGAATATATAGGTATATTTTGTTTTGGTTTATCACTGCAAAACCAAATAATTACGTTTAATTGGTTTTGCTAAAAGAAATATACACTTCTTATTTTTTATTTTCAGTGGCAAATTGGTATTAGAAAGATAAATATCGATAAAATTGTCAATTTCCTCCATGGCAAAACCAAAAAATTGAGCTAAAATCGGCTTTGGCATGGCTTAATATGAAATTATTATATATGTTATCCCATGACAAAACCATACAACTACCTTTACTTCCCTTACCAAAAAATAAGTTGGATTTCAGTTTGTATTTAGTTTGTATACACATTATTAGTTGATATTGAGTTGGTATTAAGGAGGCTCAAGTTGTCAGCATATTTCAAGTTACTATTAAAGGGGTAATAAGTTGTTATTCAGTTGGTAGGAAAATGCTGCTTTTGCTAAGTTTATAATTAGTTTTGTTTTTAGCAGTCAGGAAATTACATAATATTTTTAAGTTGGTTTTTAGATGTTTCCCTAGTAGGATTTAAGTTGGTTTTAAGTAGTTAAATGTAAATGTTGATTCTGGTTTAGTTGGAAATAAGTTGATTAATAAAGAGGATTTAAGTTATTTTTAAGTAGGCATTTGTCCCAAATACAAACTGAAAACCAAGTTGAAATACAAGTTGTCCAAAGTGGGCCAACTTATTTTTTGGTAAGGGTTGGTTAAAATTTTTCCCTTCATTTTCCCATGGCAAAATAATTTTACTAGGGGTGTTTCTTATGACGTCATATTAGCTCTTTTTGAACACCACCATTCGTTTTCTTGTTCAAAATTACCCAAAATAAATCTTGCACATGATTGATTAAACCAAATTTAACAAAATAGTAAAAAAACTAAAAAGTGAGAAATCTCAAAATAAGGTTCATGTGGGTAATAAGGTTTTGCCTTGGAGCAGCCATTGAAGTATAATATATTATTTAAGCAAAGATAATATAGAACTCTGTACCCTAGATTCAAACGCAGAAAGCTTTACGATTAATGGTTTTGTAACGAAGTGATTACCCACTTCCGACACGTGACCTCCGAAAAATCAGCCTCCATCAGTCGCTCTAACAACGTAAGGCGAGCTATCTATAGTTGTATACCATGGAAACTATGTAACAAATTTTTTCGGAATTCCAACAGAAAATGGGTAAATGCTATTGACTACGAGCGAGACAGTAATTTCATAAAAAAATCACTTGATTTGAATCACACAACTGTGATTATTCAGCAAAAATGTTGGCGTGTATTTTAAAAATTTCATTAATCTTGCAAATCCTGTTTTCAACTTTCTTATTTTTAATACGTTTTATAATTTTTAATGGGCCTTAAAATCTATATATTTCACTAGTTTACCACACGAGTATTTACAAAGTTGACTGGAAACTTTATATAATTTGTTCAATCTGTTGCCTCTAAATTCAGAAAGGGATCAGCTAATCAATTTTCAAGCCAGATTTCTCAAACAATTCTCCAGCCCTTTTGAATATAGTACACATAATACACAATAATATCTGCATATCGCAATTGCAGTGCCAAAACTTCAATAGATCGAAATAAAGATGTGATAAATACGCATTATCAACAAATGCAGTGTTAGAGGTTTCAGAAGGTCCTGTAACAAAATTGTATCATTCATACATTTATGGTTGACCCCCTCTGATAAAGAAATATTCCACTGGCTCTGTTACTCCTTATACCTTATTATGGCTCTGGTCTTTACCCTTTTGGGTTTCTCCATGTGACGTCAAGACTCCTCCAAATATTCCGCTCTTGCAGATACAATTTTCCACCCAGTACCGAACGATGACCGATGCTATAAAGTGAGGCACGTGGGATTACGGGTCAGAACGTTTTTGATCAACAAAATGCGAATACCACTCTGTTGGTACTACTTTGTAGCCAGATTCCTGGTGGGCTTAAAAGTCAAAGTTTTAAAGTATGTTCGCGGAGAACCATAATTGAGTAACCACGATAATGAAAAAGTGCAGTGCGGATCCACGCCGTTAGTCACCAAGGTTTTACGTCGAAACCAGGAGTTACCTCCGAAGAAAATGAACCTTCTCTTCGAAACTCTAAGACTTTAATAATTAGTTAAGACCAGAGCCAGAACTTCCTATTACCAATTATGGTAAATGTATGTACGTTTTGATAATACCATTAATTAAGCGACCAAATAAATCTATGGAACCTTTAATGAAATCATTCTTTATTTATCAATGTGACACCAATTTGTTACTATATAAAATTAACCCCTAGACAGCGAATCTTAAATTAATTAATTTCCCCCTTTTTATAATATTGTCAGTCCTTATTGCTGTTTTGTCATTGTAAAAGAGTTATCCCAGTCAAAAACTAATTTTAACCCAATATCGGAACTCCTGCTACATAACCCTACACATCTATTTTCCATGATATTCTCAATGAAGACCACTTAAAAGGTTTTTCTTCTCTAAAATTGACTTCTTGATTCCAAAAACTAAAGAGAAGACTTAAGTTGTTTGTTCATTTATAAGTCCTATATCTAAATGGGCAGACAAAAATAGGGTCATTAGCCCTTTTATAATTCTTGCTTATAAAGTTATTTCTGCAGATCTTTGAGACTATTCATGACACGACTTCATAGCACAAGCCCCAGACAATTTAGCAACAAAGACAGGTATTACCTTGGATTAATAATAGAAGCTAACGCTTCCTGGATATGACACTTACTCAAAAACGCAGCTCACAAAAGCCAATGGGCGACCCCAGCGCGCCTAGTGGGAATTTTAAGAAGCACGACGGACAAACAAGGAGCACGTGCATACGCGAACAAAAATGTTTCGAGAAAGGCTTAGGAAAAGGTAATAGTTTTACGTTTTCCATAGAAGCACGGTCAGCGTATCTTGAATCACTTTTACATTTAACAAAAAAAATTTATTGAATAACCAATAAAACAAAACGTTAATTTTTGCTTTCATTTCAAAAAACTAAGAGCAAGGGATTTCAAACCCTTGGCTTTTCAAACTACAAATCGCTTGCTTACAATATTAGCTCCTGAATTGCTAAAGACTAGCGCATGTGTCGCGAAAACCGGAAAGGTAACATTTTAAAGGAAGTCGTCCAAACCCCCCTTTTTTTGTCCCCTTCTTTCAATGGCTTATGTGAGCCAAACCAAAATCCTCTACCAAAGGCTCGAGGGTCATATCCAGGAAGCGTTAGCTTCTATTATTAATCCAAGGTATTACCCTGGAAAATACCATTATACACTATTTAGTTAATGAATTCTCTATAGCCCCATAAACAAGGTCAAATAGCTGCCAAACACTATCCGACTATTTTGGCCTATTTATCAGTCCCATATACGTTTTGAAGTCCCGCTACAGACAAGTGGCATAATATAAAATACTAAAGCAATTCCAAAATTTGAAACGGATCTTCAATAGTAGACCAACCATTTGATGTTACGATAGGCTTTGATATAAGATTAGGTGAAAGTCACTTCAAATGTGCAGCAGTTAATTTGGAAACTCGTTTTTTTTAAGGTAGTCGCCTTTAAGGGAACATAAGTAGAGCTACAAGAAGCATCAAGAAATTAAGAAATGCGTATCAAGTACATATTGTTATCATTCAAGGTTAACAAGCAAATATTTGAACTTTGTGTTCACTTTTAGTAGGACCACATTATTCCTTCATAATATTGGAAAGGTGGTGTGGTATAAGAAGACTAACAGTAAGAAATTCGGAATACCATATTAAAGTACTTCCTACAAATAACGTATTGATTTGAAAGTGTCATGCTATTGAAAAAAAGTTCCACGCCTAGGTTTGAAATTTACCTGGAATTCTATTTCAAACAGGTCGTCGCCATCCTGACGCCTTGATTCAGTTGCTTCGACAGAATTCAAAAAATTGCGCAAAACTGTTTTCAATGTCATTCTAATGATTTTACATTAACTACGTTGCCCTAATTCATCTACATATATCAAATATTTAAAAAGATTTAAGTAAAACCATTTAATTCATTCATTGCTTAAGCCTGATTTTTACATCACGTAAATAGCAGACAGCTTCAGTGCTACCTGTTTCAATTTACAATTTTGCAAAAGTCCCACAGAGTGGCACAGCCAGAAATTTCTCATGCACTTGCCATAGAGATAGAAAAGAAATAGAGGCACTATTGTATCTGGCGAAGTTGACCGCGAGTGCCGACCCCCTTTTCGCCAATGTAAGAAGCCAGATTACGTGGCGCCATCGACGCGCGGTGAATTGAAATACATTATGCCCTTTTGGAAAATCAACTGTCATTTGATGTAAACTAAGGAAGGATAGAGGGCGTTGCAATTTCTGCCCATCTCCGCTTTCATACATGCGTGTGGGGGATGAATTTTCCGGGGCAAAAACAGGGGTGCCTGAACACGGTAATCTTCCCTCTATTTCTTTTCTATCTCTATGGCACTTGCCGTTAAAGCAACAGTAACAATCCATTGAATTGAGAATAATTCTGCTAGAATTACAATTACGATTTCAGTTGCCATGGTTACGTGGGAACTGTTCTGATAAGACTGTACGAAATTCATCTTTATAATTAAGCGGTAGCGCCATCTATATTTTATAAAATTATATGGCTAAAAATAAATAATTATTAGTTAACTCACCGTAACTTGAGTTAAAAAGGATCGTGTTGACAGAATAAAATTATTTTTAAACAACTTCAAAGGTTTGTTGGTTACGAGTAATCGTACATTTCAATTTCGCATCAGATTCGCGAAAAAAATTCAATTGCCATATAGTTTCTACCACTAGAGATAGATGCTCCACGGTAGAACGATAAAGTTGATAAAGTCTCCTTATTGGACGAAATTGGTCCCGCGCCAGCCAGATTTAGTTTTACCTCTATTTATTCCCAACTCAATGTAACAATCAGTCAGATTCGTCTATGGTCGAGCTAAATGCGAAACATCTAGATCAATTATTTAAGAAAATAAGCATAAAAGACATTGCAATTTCTTTATGACTTTTACAAACAAAAAAAAAGGTCAAACAGGAGTAAAACTGTTTTTATTCGAAGAACAAGAAGATGTTAAAATATTTTTTAAAGTTACTTAAGAAATGTGATAAATATCAAAGTTCTTTGGTTTGTGATAAATAAAACTCATTATAGTTCCTAATCGCTATTAAAGAGATATTTGCAAATTATTTCTTCCACGCTTAATTTTAGTATTAAACGACGATCATACGTTTAAAATATCCGAATATAAATTATCGTTGCTGTTCATTACATATTTAATTAGAAATATTTAAAAGAAAAAGATGTTGTAGGTTTATTCAAATTATTTTTCGGCAGCCGGTGACGTAGACGGCCGCTCGCTACCCAATTGGCCGATATTTTCTTAGCTTCCACAATGTAGAGCTGGCTTATATATAAACGGTAGAACCCACTGATTTCTGATATAACGGGAAATCTCGGGAAATCTCCTATCGAACCACGTGATTCTACAATGATTATACTCATAAAGATAGAAAAGAAATAGAGGGAAGATTACCGCGTTAAGGCACCCCTGTTTTTGACCGGGAAAATTCATCTCCTCCCCCCCACGCATGTATGAGAGCGGAGATGGGCAGAAATTGCAACGCCATTTATTCTTCCTTAGTTTACATCAAATGACAGTTGATTTTCCAAAAGGGCATAATGTATTTAATTTCACCGCGCGTCGATGATTATACTACAATTCACTTTCAAAAGTAAAATAAAAGAGGGAGGGAGATAAGTGGTATAGAAAAGAGTGGTCATGACCAGAAAATTATTTTTTAAGTAGGGGGCAGTGTTGGAAATAAGGTAGTGGCGTCGGTCGGTCAAAGACCAGTTTATTTTGGGATATGACCAGTAAATTAAATAGAATCTGGGGGGTTCACTGGTCATAATGGACAGTTTATTTTTAATTAAAAGTATAATTCTATACCGAAGCAAGGATCATGCTTGTAGCTCTAAAAATTTTCTAAACGAAAGAAAACTAAAGGTGAGTAATATAATCTTGGGATATCTATTGAAATTCCTTATTTCTCAACCTGCTATGGAGCCCGATTTTTCCGACTTCCGGCGCAAACTCAGTAAAAGCCACACGAGAAAACGCGCTATAGAGAAATGCCGTGATTTCGAATCTAGGGTACCAAAGATAATTTAAACTCGTACCCTAGATTCGAATACTGAGAGCTTTCCCATTGACGGTTTTGTTACGAAGCGTTTACCCTTTTCCGGCACGTGACCTTATGAAAACGCGACTAAATATGAGTTTCAACTAAAACGATGGGAGTACTGAGAATATCTAAAGGTTCCCAAGAACGATAGTAGTCGGAATATAATTCCCAGTGAATCTGGACTCCAACAAAAAAATAAGACTCCTATTCAAGTCAAAACCTTCACAACGACTCTTTTTTATTCTTCCAAAAAATATTATTTCAAAACGCGTGAAAATTCAAACTTTAACCGTCGACTAAAAAGCGTGCGAAAAATTGATACTAGAAAGTTGTATCTCCTCAGCGCGTGTCTATTTTTAAAGACAATATTATAAACGAATATTATTTATACATTTGTTTTAGCTCTGGATTTTTAGGCAATAAAAAACGAAAATACGATAATACATATCAGATGCGAAAAAATACAATTTTGTTTGTTATAAGTAACTGAGCCAATATGAAGTGGGAAAAAATATGTTTTAACATACTCCCCCGATTGAACTTAACAGTTCAACAAAAAACGTCCAATTAAATTTCCAATTTGTAGAGTAGTTGAATTGGTCGGCGTAGTCGTTGTCATGCAGTCTTACTATACAATTACGGATGCATCCATCTGCTCCCTTGAAAGTTTCGTCGATGACTCCCATTTTCCAGCACAGTCTCGGTTGCTTGTTCTCGGCGATGATAACGACGTTTCCTTCCTGAAGCGGTTCCGTCGGTTTGTTTGGTGTGCGATGATGCGCTGATCTCAGCTGGAGTAAATATTCCGACCGCCATCTACGCCAAAAACCATCTAGAATTGTTTGACGGTATTTTAGGCGTCGTGTTAAATCTTCCTTGGTAGCTGTGTGTCCGGAAAATTGTATCGATGGTAGACTGGTTATACGGTCGCCCAATAGAAAATGTGCGGGCGTGAGCGGTCTTGGCTCACGAGGGTCTTCCGAAATAGTAGTGATAGGGCGGGAATTTATTGCGGATTCTGCTTCCGCGAGAACGGTCTCCAGTTCTTCGTGCGTCAGCCTTGCTCGCCCAAGTACTTTTCTCAAAGCTTTCTTGACCGATGCCACTAGCCGTTCCCAGAAACCACCCCACCAGGGCGCTCTGTCTGCACTGAAAGTCCATTTTATTTGATGGTTGGCAAAGAATTGGTGTGCTTCAGGACTGGCTATATTTGCGAACAATTCACTTAGATCACACTTGGCTCGTTTGTAAGTTTTCGCGTTGTCAGAGAATACGCGTTTTACTAGTCCTCTCCTAGCAGTAAAGCGTCGGAAGGCAAGCAGAAAGTTATCTGTAGTTTGGTCTGATACGAGTTCCAAGTGTACTGCGCGAGTTACTGCGCAAGTAAACAATGCGATGTAGGCTTTTTGACCATCGCGACAGTATAACGGTCCAGCGAAGTCCATACCGCAAACTTCGAATGACGGAGCTTGCGTAGTACGTACTTCCGGCAGCGGGCCCACGATTACATCTGACGCTTTCGCACGGAAGAATTGGCAAATGGTGCATGATTTTAATATACTTTGCACCCTTTTTCGACTTTTCAATAACCAGAACTTTTCTCGTAAAACGACTGTAGTGCTTGTAACACCAGCGTGCATCACTTTTTCATGTGAGTTTTGCACTAAAAGCGTGGTATACGGGTGATCCGGTGCGAGAATCCATGGGTGCGTCTCCTCGTAGGTTAGGCCGCTTCCCTGAATTCTGCTATTCACACAAAGTAGACCATTTGCGTCTAACTTAGGGTTGAGAGTTTTTATTTTAGAATCCTTGTTGATCGATAGCTGTTTTTTCAAGCGTTCGACTTCTTCGGGAAATTGTTCTTTTTGTGTATTCTTTATCCAGTATATTTCGGCTTCATGAATTTCCTCAGCTGTTAATTCTTCTGATCGCATACATCTGTTTCTGTTAAAGTAATTTTGAATATATCGAAATACCCAAGCCGTTACGCGGTGAAGGGTTTTCAGTGTGCGATACATTTTGATGTTTATAGGGTGATCGCTCTCTTGTTGATTCGTGACTTTGAGAACATGCATTGCGTTACGTAATTCTTCCTGTGGTTCTTCAGGTGTCTCGTCGTTGGTAACAACGTCCCTTACCAAAACCTGTTCTTGTAAAAACGCCGGACCGTGCCACCAGAATTCGTTCTGCGCTAGATCGTTCATTTTACAACCTCTCGTTGGGAGGTCTGCGGGGTTTTCCGCACTTCTGCAATAGCGCCAATTCATTGGGTCCGAAAGGGTTTGGATAGTGCGCACCCTATTAGCTACGAATGGCTTCCATCTGGACGCCGTCCCTTTAATCCATCCGATTGCAATTTGCGAGTCTGTCCACAAAAAAATTCTGCTAGGTTTCGTTTCAAACGTTTTCATGAGATGGTTGGTCAATTCGGCGCCCAATACGGCTCCCATCAACTCGAGTCGGGGGAGTGAAAGTTTCTTCAGAGGTGCCACTCTGGATTTGGACGTAACCAATGTTGATCGAGTTCCTCCATCTCTGGTCTGATACTGAAGATAAACGACGGCTGCGTACGCTTTCTGACTCGCGTCAGTGAAACAATGAAGTGTGACGTTTGCGATGTCCAATTTTTCGACCTCATTAAAGTAATATCGTGCGATTTTGATATCTCTCAATTCCTTTAGTTCGCTGCACCAGCAATCAAAGACACCTTTCAGCTCAATAGGAAGGGGCTCATCCCAACCGATTCCTTTCTCCCAAAGTTTCTGGAAAATAATTTTCGCCCGAACTATGAAAGGTGACCAAAGTCCAAGCGGGTCAAAAACCTTGGCCACGGATTTGACCACCCAACGCTTGGTGCTGGTTCGATTCTGTACAAAGTCCAATAGTTCTTTAGTGTCAAAAATAAGATTGTCGCGTACGCTGTCCCATGAGAGTCCGAGGACTTTAGATTGGGTGAAATTGATAGGCTCGTCACTGTTAGTTTCATCGTCCCCTTCATAGAGAAGTTGTCTCAACTCAGAGGAGTTGGTTTGCCACTTCCTGAGAAGCATTCCCGCCTCGCTCATAACTTCTTTGGCTTCAATGATCAACTGATACGCGTTGCTAACTGTCTCCGCACCAGATAAAAGATCGTCTACGTATAAGGAATCGTCGATAATTCTGGAGATTTCTGTTTTCGTTTCCTGATATTTTCTCGCGTGCATACGTATAGTGGCCGCTAATAGATACGGACTAGATGTGACTCCAAATGGTACTCGTGCGAATCTGTAGATTTTAAGTCTCATAGTTGCTTTTGGGTTCTCGCATCGATCCATAGAAATCTCAATGCGTCGCGATCTTCTTCTCTAATTTCAATTTGGAGAAACGCCTTCGCGATGTCTCCTGTAAAGGCAACCTTGTGTTCACGGAATCGTATAAGAATATCATAAAGATCCGGGTTTAATTTCGGGCCGACTTCGAGACAGTCATTCAGCGAAGCGGTTTCGAACGCGTGTGAAGATGCATCGTAAACAATACGAATTTTTGTCGTTTCGCTATTCTCTCTTATTACAGCTCTGTGTGGCATGTAATAAACGAGTTTACCTTTTTTCATAGTAGGTTTAACTTCCTCAATTATGCCGTTTTCAAGCTGCTCTTTAATAATTGAATTGTACTCTTTCAAAATAATGGGCTGCTTACGTAGGTTAAAGAGTAAATTCGAAGTGCGTTTGGAGGCGACTGAGTAGTTATCTGCGAGATTAGATGTGTCTAACTTCCACGGCAATGCAACAGAGTAGCGACCGTTTGCGTAGGTCGTAGTTTCCTCAAAGTTTTTTTTATATCCTCCTTCGAGTGGCATTCAGGTTCGTTTTCCACGATACCAAAGGACTCCAATTCCCAGAACTTGCGAAGTTCACTCGATAGTTTATCATCTTGCTTCTCTTCAACTTTAACACGCATAATCGCCACAGTGTTAATGCTGATCGCTCGTGAAGCGACTTCTACTGGACCTTGTAAAGTCCATCCAAATGTTGTTTCCAGTGCGGTTAGGAAACTTCCGATGCGTTCGGATCTTCCGCTTGCTATCGCCCATAGACAGTCTGCTCCAATTAGTACGTCAACTGCGTGCGAGTCTCGGGTATTGTTGTTAGCTAACGCTGCGTCGGCCAATAGAAAGCCTCTTCTTTGGAATTCTTCGGATATATCGGGTCCTGGAAGT
The DNA here is from genome assembly GCF_980474605.1 of Leiobunum rupestre. Taxonomy (NCBI): domain Eukaryota; kingdom Metazoa; phylum Arthropoda; class Arachnida; order Opiliones; family Sclerosomatidae; genus Leiobunum; species Leiobunum rupestre. The sequence goes on from NC_143384.1 coordinate 60,356,931, forward strand.
GAGAACACCGAGCCACAGATTTCGGGGGCTTCGTACGCTTCGATTATCACACTTTGTTTTGGATCGTGACGGCTTCTCAACTGCAGTCGTACTCTCCTTCTTTTCACTTTTTCTGGTATCGTACTACCAAAACTGCTCAGCTCCAGATGGTCTTCGCTCACGATTTCAAGTCCAAGTTGTCTCGAAATACTTTCTTTGATGAACGTAACATGACTACCATTGTCAAGAAGGCAGCGCACTGGTAAATCTCCTTTATATCCTGGTTTCTGAGCTATGGCTAGAGCTGTTTGTAGTAAGACCACTTCTTTTCGGCTACTCGTGACCGCGGCGGACAATTGAGTTATTTCCTTCACTCTCGTTAAATCTGATTGCGAGACTGGTCTTGAATCACTTTGCGTTTGTAATTTTTCATCAGCTTTGTTTTCAACTTCTTCACAGAGGCTTGTACGATAACGACGGTTACATTTTCTGCAACTTCTAGCGTTCATCCTACATTCTCTGGCTTGATGATTTTCCCTCAGACACACGAAACATCGTCTCTTACGAACTAGAATGCTCTTCTTGTCTTGAAAGTTGCGATAGTGCGGCGGTTGCGTATGTGTCGTTTTCCAACGCGTATTCAGCGGATGCGTATTGTGAGATTGCGGTTTCTCTGGTTCAGCTGATTTCCCAAGAACGAGGGCCCGTTCTCTACTTGCGATTTCTTTTTGTAGAAAATTCAATAAATCTTCTACTTTTAGAAGCTCTTCACCAGCGTGGTGTCGACTGAAGGCTAGTGTGATGTCTTCGGGCAATCGTTGTGTAATTATAGGACAGAGGAGGCTCCCATATGACTCATCAATAACTCCGAGAGATTTCAGACTTCTCACTTGTACTTGGCAACTGTCGTACATCTTCCTGAGGCCAGCGATGTCGTTTGACCTTCTCACACTTGGCAGGTTTAATAAAGCGTTCATGTGCTCGCTAATTATTATGTCCTTGTGTCCAAATCTCTCCTGCAGTACGGCGACAGCGTTGTCGTAGTTTTCTTCCGTTAGTGATAGCCCTTCGACGGCTCTTAAAGCGGCTCCCTCCAAATACGATAGTAGATAACTATATTTATTTCTTTTCGATATACCCTCAGCGTTGTGGATGACGTTTTCGAAGTGTGTCCAAAATGATTGCCACTCACTAATAGTTCCGTTAAAATGACGAACTTCCAGCTTCGGGAGTTTGACTGTTGTTGTTGGTGCGATCGGAGGGTTAGGTCTTACCCTCCTGCTCGATCCGCTCGCGATGCTATCATCATCCGAATCACTGCTATTTGAATCGTTGAACTGACGACGAATACGACGCTCATCCTTCTTCTTCCGTTCCACCAAACGTTTCGCTCGTACAATAATAATTTCCAATTCGTCGATGTATTCTTGCGAATCTCCGTGATCTGTTTCCAACTCGCCCTCCGTTGTAAATAATCCAAGCAGTTCCTCTTCGTAGTTTTTTAAAATTGCCACTTTTTGAATCAATACCATGACGTAACCTTCTAACTTGGAAACATCTGGCTCCTCCAGTTCTATTTCTGTCGCGACGAGGTTCTTCCACTTTCGTAGCGGCCCTCTTGGTAGCCGCTCGTCTACTCTTAATGACCCTTAAGTCGTCCATCTTGTAATTGTTGATAGGTTCCGATGATCAGCGATATCTCTATACGCTGCGGATGGCAAATTCTTTGGTGTAGAATCCAACTTTCACTGAGTTCCCGGGTTTCGGCACCAAAATTATATGAAAACGCGACTAAATATGAGTTGCAACTAAAACGATGCGAGTACTGAGAATATCTAAAGGTTCCCAAGAACGATAGTAGTCGGAATATAATTCCCAGTGAATCTGGACTCCAACAAAAAAATAAGACTCCTATTCAAGTCAAAACCTTCACAACGACTCTTTTTTATTCTTCCAAAAAATATTATTTCAAAACGCGTGAAAATTCAAACTTTAACCGTCGACTAAAAAGCGTGCGAAAAATTGATACTAGAAAGTTGTATCTCCTCAGCGCGTGTCTATTTTTAAAGACAATATTATAAACGAATATTATTTATACATTTGTTTTAGCTCTGGATTTTTAGGCAATAAAAAACGAAAATACGATAATACATATCAGATGCGAAAAAATACAATTTTGTTTGTTATAAGTAACTGAGCCAATATGAAGTGGGAAAAAATATGTTTTAACAGACCTCAGAAAAATCGGGCTCCATCGGTTGCGGTAAGGCGCAAACCATGGAGCGAATGTTTTCTGAGTTCCAGTGGGAAGTGGGTAAACGCTATCGGCAACGCGCGAGAGAGTGATTTCGAATCTAGGGTACGAGTTTAAATTATCTTTGATGGTACGTAGTTATATAATCTTTGCTTGGATTAAATTAATCAAAGCTTGGCAGCTGGCAAATAGCAATGGGAAGAAGCCCAGGCCTATTGGGTATGAGTATGCTTCATTGAGATGGGAATAATAGTATTATTCCCAACCAGCGTGGGAAATAAGGCAGTGGCAGTGGGCAAATGACCAGTTTAAAAATTTCCAGGACCAGTTTATTAATTAAATCGGAGGGGGGTTAGTGGTCCACTGGACCACTTAATTAATTCGAGGTGTTTTAATTTTTTTTAGTGGTTCTGCTTGAATATTTTGCAATTGGTTGTTCCAAATGTTATATTATTAGTCTTTGGATTTAGAGGTCTGTGTAACGGCGGCTGCGGCCTTGAAAAATGCCCGCTTGTAAGTGAACCGCGATTCCGCATTAAAAGTCGAGAGATGGTGTCTGGCAGCTCTAGCTTCTGGAAGCTTCGGCCGGGGCCGCCAGTCCCTTTGGCCAGTCTATCACTCAAGTCCTTGTTTCCCGCGAAATGAGAAGCTCACCTGGGTCTAACTGATCGCCGAGGTTTAACAGATACGAATTGTGATAATTAAGTATAAAGTTTTCATACCATAGTTCCTAAACGTTTCTAAAGGTATATACGTTGCCTCCGTTATATCAAGGCCTGGGTTCCCTCTTTCCTGAGCATTGTACTACGAGTTATTCCCCCCCTGTTTGAAGTTTCCTATTTTCCCCAATAGATGGCGTTCGTTTCCATTGCGTTTAAATTTTAAGTTTTGTTCACATTGGTCCTGAAAATGTATTAGTTCATCTACACGGCCAATATTAGCCAACTTCAGTTTATTAATTTTAATAATTTGTGAATTAATAAATGTATTACTCTTATTAAGGCTTATGTTAAATAGAATATAGTTTATGTGTAGTTGATAGTTTCATGATGGTCAAATAATTGATTCAATTGGTTTATTAAAATTTTAAAATCAACATTTTTAATACTGGAACATGAAATCAGATACTTGTTTTCCAAAATATCACTAATGGGAGTAGAAAGATATTTTCCATATCGACCACCCACATACATATCAGTATTTTCCTAGTATTTCAAACTTTGAGAACTTTTCTAGATAAGGGCTTGGTGTTTAATTTTTTTTTCTTTTCGATCTGAGGCATCTTTAGCGTGATTATCTAAAAGAGCTCTCAAGAACTTCTCTAGAAGGATTTTCCGTAAATCTTGACTTTCCCGTGATGAGAAATTCTTGCATTCGTTGCACATTAGGGGTTTTTCGAAGTAAGGTAGAATTTCTCTTACATATGATTGAAGCACTTGTACCCGAGGAAACAAATGGAGTGAGGATTGCACAAATTCCGTTACAAGGGCCAATAATGTAATTGTTTTTAAAGCTGCTGTCATCGGATGAGAGAATAATAGTACTGCTCTTCTTACATTCATTTTTTCAAAGCTCGTTGGGAAAACCATTTTCCTAGTTAGAAATCTTACTGGTTTCATTAACGCATTGCTTTGAGCGAGATATAAGTCCGTGACAAATTTGGGGTTAATTAGAAGGGCAATAAACACCATAATACGGTCGAGGAATTGATTTCTTATATTTTTTATTATATGACTTTGATCAAAGGCGATGAACATTTTCCTAGCTGGATCTAAGGGATGTACTATTTCGTGATGTAATTGTCTGTCACTAGAAAATTTCTTAAACGCTGCAGTATTAATCTTTGCGTTGTCTGAAACAAGCCGGACAACAACGAATCCACAGTCTTCCACCGCTTTAATCACCTCCAATGTAATTTTGTGAAGCTCTTCCGCTGTCAATTTGGCGGTAAAAAAATAGGCCACGGGAAGTTTAAAATTGGTTGAGAGACCCTGGAACACAAAACACAACCGTCTTCATCTGTTGCGCTTGTTTCACCAAAATATCGATCCATTTTTCTGTCATATAATAACTTTGGTTTAATGGCCATTTCATCGTGCATTAAAGATCCTAATATTTCATTTGGATGCTTTAATTTGGAAACCTCGGCAATGAGACGGTCTTTGGCAATCTGTGTAATACCGTCAGCTCCACTTGAATTGCCCAGAAATTTTCTTAACGTTGTACGTTCCGGGAAATGTAAAATATCCAAATCTCGGATAAAGTTATACGTAGCTGTAGATTTCTTATAAATTAAACAACAAATCTTCAAGGTTGAATGTTTATACGGTAAAGACTTTTTACCGTAGGCGAGTACTTGTTCAATTAAAAAATTGGCTCTTACATCTCCACTCATACTCTCGCCCATAATCTTTCGCAGTTGGGTATATTCCTTTCTTTGGTTCTCTTCTTTTTGTTCCTTGATTGTTTCTTTTAAGCTTGCAATTATTTTCCTTTGAGCTACAACTTGCTTTCTCAATTTATAATTGTCTCTTACATATTTACGTTTAGAAGTTACGTATGGTGTCTTTCGTACAACAGGAGACGCTTGAGTAGTGGCATCTCTACATGAAATTAAAGGGACAACTTCAGCTAGAGTAGATTTTTCTGGAATCACAGATTTAGCTTGGACTAGGGATGTAGTTTTGACTAGAGACGTTGTTTCTATTTGAAGAACGACTTTGTTGTGAGGAACTATAATGTCTCGAGGAACAACTACGTCTTGAGGAACAATTACGTCTTGAGGAACAATTACGTCTTGAGGAACAATTACGTCTTGAGGAACAATTACGTCTTGAGGAACTATTATGTCTTGAGGAACTATTATGTCTCGAGGAACTATGATGTCTCGAGGAACTATTATGTCTCGAGGAACTATTATGTCTCGAGGAACTATTATGTCTCGAGGAACTATTATGTCTCGAGGAAAAACTACGACTTGAGGAACTATTATGTCTCGAGGAACAACTACGTCTTGAGGAACTATTATTTCTCGACGACTAGCTTTCTCTTGACAAATGACTTGAGGGCTGGAAGTGTATTCGTAAGTTTTATTCATCACAGGTTGCATATCCATGGTTCGAATATGTGATGTGTTGTCATTGCACTGTTTTTTTTTTTAACTTTGGAATGAATAATATCTGATACTCTGAACAAAGCCTTTTTAAGCTTTTCTCGAGCTGAAATAACAGGTGTGGTTTGTACATCAGTCCTTGGAATATTTCCCACTGGAGAAAGAGGGATTCTTCTTTCGCAAGAGTTCTTAAACATCTTTTGGGGATGAGAATCAGAAATTTCAAATTCATTTAGCGAAATATGGGGCACAACGTAGTTTAAAAGACGTTTTCGACTAGTTGATATACTAAAATCAGACTTGTTAAAATGTTTGCTACAGATTTTAGCATCTCCTTTATTTGATATAAGTTCCTCATGAAATGAAAGATCGTCATCCTGTTGGACGTTAAAAATTGCACAAATCCGTTTTTTTCTCATTGACATTTCCTTAGGAAATGAATGGAAACTTATATTTTCCTCTTGACCAATTTGGCGTTTCTTTACTCTCTTCCAATCACTTTGTTTGCAATTAGGAACTGAGCAGACAACCATTTTATATTACTACAAATGTAATTAAACGTTTGTTAATATGTGGAATAAAATACAATTAGTTAAATACTTACTTATTAATGACCACCACGGCGAATCATTGGAAGAAAGATCCAAAGAACAACTTTGCAAAAAACGAAATGCGCACGCTCTAAATTTCAAATTTCACAATGGTTCAGAGTGCCTCTAGCGAGAAATTGCGGCGTATTAGAAATCCACGGTGGGGGGGCGAAAATCTAAGCGTACCCAGGCCTTGATATAACGGAGGCAACGGTATATAGCTTTAAACTGCTAAAAAGTAATAAATTTTCATATAATTTTTTTGTAAGTTCATAAATAGGCAATAAAATACTAATTAGATAAACACGATATTTTACGTTTAGTTTAGTTAGTTTGTACACTCCAATATGAATTTACCCTATTAAAAACGGTTAAAAGTTAACATAGTACAAGCAGAGAGTGTAAAGTCGCTTCGCTACAGAGAGGCGCCTCTTCCTATCCCCGTAATGTTAAAATTTCGTGGTACGTTTTTTCCCCATGAGAGCGTTGAAGAAGCAGACGACAGTGTTTGCAATTCCCGGACACACGATGGCACTGTAAAATTGCTTATCAAAGAAAAATAAATTTTGCTCTCAGTAGGTTAAAGTTGAATTCAGCTCAGTCAGCTGTGATGTTGAATTATTTTAACTATTTAAGTAAAACAGTTGATTTCGTAAGAAATATAAAAAGTAAGTACAAGAAAAATCCCTCCCTATTTCATTTCAATATTAACAACTATACTTTTTTAATATATCAAAAGAAATTCGTGGAATCTAAAGTGGAATATTTTATGGGCTGGCCAAGTCTTAATTAAATATACCAAAACCATGGTAGAACATTGGTGTTTTGAATAGCAGCGGTGAATTAAATATTCTGAAATATAATTAAGAACATTTTCTTTTAGAAGGTTTGGACTTTCAATGGCTTTGCAAATTTCTAAATCTCGTCAGTGAATTGTCCTTTACCTTGCAAAACCCAATGGTTATCATAATTGGACAAATCTTCATCATGGTCTGTTTAAAATAAAGTCATCCAAATTGTAAATTCAATATGAATCTGATGGTTTTAAGAGGCTATTGACTGATGCAGCTCTGTATGCTGCCTGGTATTGTTGAGTATTTGCATGATCTCAATTGTCTCCTTATTGGCGAATGGAACCAAAGTAGTTTTCTAAAAATCTTGACCAATTCTTCCAGTTACTAAGAACTTAAAACCAAAATTATCCTTTATATCATTCCATAGGAGTAGCAAAGACTGAATTGATAGTTTCCACCTTTCAATACAAGGTAAGGTTTTATACCTACAGTTCTGAAGCTACCATATATTAAACCTTTCCAATTTTTCTTTCAGCATTGGTATGTGGATGTATTGATCAGTCATTGCTCTCTTACAGTGTGTTTCATTGTTTAATGTCCTGCTATTGCAGCAATCAAAAAGGCCGTTCATGTGTAAGAGGAACTCTGCTGTGTATGTGCTTTCAATTGTTAACTCTCCTAATCCCAGTTAACAGGCCATTTGAATTAGAAACACTTTGACTGCAAATTTGGGCAGCTAAACTGACTTTCATGTTAGAAAATGCTGGTAACTTGATATGTTTACGTTTCAGCTTATGTGTGCTTTGAAACTTACCAATTTCTTAGTCTATTTTGAAAAAATGTTCTAGGACTGCCCAAGAAACTAGATTGCCTTCCACTATTATGGGATACCGTTTGAAATTGTTCCTCACACTTTTCAAGAGATGTGGAGGATCAATTTCAATGAATGGCTTTTCCACTGATATCCCCATACTTTTGAACAAATTTTGATTGCCTGTTCCTTGGTCACAGACTACAGCTTTGACAATAAGGCCAATACGTTTTAGGTAAGTTACGCAATCATGAAGCAATATCTTCAAAGTCTGTTCGGGACAAGTATCTTTTGTGAGGAAGTAACCAATGTCATTCACCATGAATATTAGGGCCTGATTTGCGTACTATTTTGACCTTCCATATGGACCGAAGTCTACGAAACCTTCAATGTTATCGTTTTCATTATTGTCAAAATGTTTAGTTGAATGGCTATAATTATGTTCAGTACAAATATATTTAAATGGAATAGAATTGAATAGATAGTTCTGGGTTTAAATTCATAGGAATTGACTTTATCCACTGTAAAAAAAATTTCATTTAAAGCTAGTGTTCATCATTGTGAATATTTTATAGAAATTATCATTTTCTTCGTTGAATTGATTTTTGAGGGCATAATTTGGCATTTGTAGTGCTGCGTTTACCTTACACCAGATTGTAGTTGTAACATGATCTTCAGGTGCATTTTCATTTGCTACTATTTTAATTAATTATAAATGAACATTAGGCAGTAAGAGACCATGGCGGGATATGTTTTTGCCTTCAGTTTACCTAGGGAAAACCGTGGTTTCATTGGAATTTCCCAAAAAAATAGTAGGTGTAGCTAATGGTGTAAGCCTGTTTTGGGTTTTGATATTCATAAAACAATCGTCAGTGAAATGAAGACCGCAAAATACGTGGTTAAAGTGTAAGTAATCTGTAGTTTTATTTTGGAGCTTTTCACTGTTAACATTTTGCAGGTGGCTGCAAAATGTTAAGTTTTAAGAAATGTGAGTGTATTAGAATAGGCTTAGTAAATTAAAACGCGTATTCACCGGTCTTTATCCCTTGGAAACTTGAAAAAAAAAGACTGACGCGTGGTTACCTTTTTATTCGATTTATAATTTTTAGCCGAAAAAGACATTTCAAAATAAATTAAACTCGCAAAAATACCAAAAACACTCTTCCTTTTTTGCGTCTTTTCAAACTCTAATCTAGCACGTGCCGGAGATACTACTAGCGCCATCAAACGCCCGGGAATTGTGGACATTCTCGGCGAATAAAATCGTACCACGGATTTTTTAAAGAGAGGCGCCTCTCTGTAGCGAAGCGACTTTACACTCTCTGGTACAAGTGGGTCGCCCTCACAACGCCGAATTCTCCTTTCTCCGAATTCCCCTTTCTCCGAATTCCCCTTTCTCCGAATTCCCATATCACCGAATTGAAATATTTTTGCTTTTACTCCGAAAGCTCATATCACCGAAGTCCCATTTCTCCGAAATGTATTTAGTTACACTATGCAGAGATAAACCTCCTCCGTGTCACGCCCGCTTGTGGCTAAAGCAAGATTATTTAAATTAAATAATCTTGACTTAAGTTTTCCCTTTATTTTAATTTTTGGTCGTAATTAAATATGATGTTTTATTACAGTATAAGAAAATTGTTTGGTAGCATATTTTATTGTTACAATACAAATTCTATAATGTAGATGGCGTTGTGTTTTCCGTCCTCTGTCAGAAGGGGACAGAAGAATGAATTTTTAATATAAAAACACATATTAAGCTTTCAATATCCATGTCAGCTACAGTACACAATTAAATAAAAGCAGGAGCCGCGGAATTGGGGGGCAGGTAGGGCCAAATGCACCCCCATTTTGCATGGTAATGTAGGGTTCTTTATGCTTTAGTCGTAGGAGCCTAGGAGGAGCTAGTCATAGAGTACTTCCGCGGTTACTGAATAAAACAGCTTTCAAAAAAAAATTCTTACAAAAAATGTCAACGTTTTGTAAGTAGAATATGTTAAGACAATATAAATTGCGGTAGATAAATAATTTTAAATAAAAAACACCAATATCAAGACCCTAAAAACTATGACTTTTTAAAATCGCGCGGGCAGACTGCCGTGGCTCGGACTGGCTCCTGACAATCGTTCGTTTATAGTACTGGCAACCGGAAGGTGGGAAACATGCATTGAAACAGGGTCAATCGATAAATTTCGTGAAATCCAAAGTTTCCACATACTATAATTAAATAATTTGTTAAAATTTCACTGTTTAAATAGTATGAAGCGCTCTTCTACGAATTCTTGTCTATCACACGTTTAAAGAAGAGGAAAAAATCGCCATTTTGGTAAATGGCGACCTAAATTATGAAAAAGTCGAGCGAAAAAAGCTACATTTTAACATAACGAGTAATACCAGAAATACATGAACCGAAATTATCAGCGACTGCTTTTTTATTCTGAGGCGTTTTCCCACAGCGCTAGGGGAGGGTGACAAGGAAGCATTCAAATATTTCAACCCACCCGCGGCCAAGGTATATTTTTGAGTGCATGCCGGGTAGAGTATTATGCCATCTAGTGAGTGAAAAATGAAATAGTTCCAGTTGAACGAAGGTCAAATTATCGAACGTATTATGGTCAAAGGCTTAACAGTCTTAGTTTGTGATGTTGTAAATTCTTTTGAATTTATATTACTTTTAATCAAATTACAAACCACCGATTTATCCTTCACTTTAGGCTTGTTAATTAGAAACATATTGCACTGGGTAAAAGCCTCCTTAATTGACATTTTGACGTTTTAATTTGAACTAAATTGATATCTGATATAATGGTAGCTGTAATTCTTTACACTGACTGAAAAAGGTACTTTTTAAGAATTTTTTTAGTCCATGTTTTTTTAAAGTTTCTCACGGCGGCCACCAGGGTGAGTATTCAAATCTGTACCACGGACCCGTAGAGGATTGCATTCCGCGGAGGGGGGGACTACAACCGAGTAAAGAGAGGGGGAGACGGGGAAAACGCCTTTAGTATAAGCGGGATAGGTCGCTGATAATTTCGGTTCATGTATTTCTGGTAATACTTTAGAACGTATAGTATAGTTATCTACCATATTATTATTGAGAAGTATATTAGCCTTAAAAAACGTAACATAATTTTAGTTTATAATTATAATTGCAATTTTAGATTAATACATAATAACTATAAGTATGACACGTCCTATTCTTCAAGTGCTACGTTAGTTAATGATAGTCTGTGTCGGCAATTACCATTCATCCTATGGACGAACAGATTTTTGCAAATTAAATCGGGACAAATTTTAAACATTACCCTGGTGTTTGAAGGAAGTGCTTTGGCTGGTATATAATACGTAGGTGTCATAATTTTTTCGACGAATTTGCAGTTTCTAATCCACCGATTACGCAATCACCCCGCGACAGATCATCATTAATATCATTAACCGACGTCGTTCAGTGATACTTATGATTATTATGTTAATTATGATATTATATTAAATCATATATTTTATTCACTTAATGAGTGGTAATCAGCTTATTTTAATAACAAGTTTTTAACAATAAAAATATTTTGGTACAAGCTAGAGCAGTACAATTAGAATAATTACGTGGCGAATTGAACTAGCGACGAAATAGAACTTAATCGGCGATGATTAGGTTCCATGTCGCCACTAGTTCATTCCCCACCTAAGTAATTATCCCAATATAAGAGTCTCTAATAAGGGTACAAACTGGGCACTTACAAGGAGAGTCCCCGATGTGTTAATTGCCGATTTTGTTCAAAGTCGGGCGTATATAATCAAAGATAATTTAAACTCGTACCCTAGATTCGAAATCACTCTCTCGCGCGTTGACGATAGCGTTTACCCACTTCCCGCTGGAACTCAGAAAAAATTCGCTCCATAGTTTGCGCCTTACCGCAACCGATGGAGCCCGATTTTTCTGAGGTCAAAAATATTTTCGGTTGCCATGGCAAAACCAATGGATAGTGCACCGTTTCATTTTGGGAAATTTCAATTTTCATATTGGTCTACATTACGCCCGACTTTGAACAAAATCAGAAAAAACACCCCGGTACTCTCCTTGTTAGTATCCGTACCATGGTTTATGAAAATTATATCTGGGGATCTAAATGGCGGAACTAACTTTCGTAAGTTATTATATTGTTTTCAAGAAATTGCAGTCCATTTTCACTTGAAATGGGGGCGTTAGTAGTTTAGATTATTATTACTGTGTTAAAGTATTTCAAGCAGAAATACAGAAAATGGGAAATAGAGTAGTATCAGTGTGACGTCTCCCATACTTTTCACATGTTCCTAAAATTCTATAACATTCTGAGATTATATACGTTAGGTTAGGTAGAATCCAACTCCTTGAAAATAAGAGCTGGCCTGTAGTCGTTTATTCACTTCATTGCATCGGGTCTTAATTGTTTTAAACATTTCTGCTCATTTTGTTCTTTGAAATCGAATTTGGAATTTTTTGGATACAATTAAGCTTTACCGAAACACGTCAACAAAAAATAAAAGCAGACGAGGAATCGGAACTTTTTGCAGGTAAGCTAGACGGCGAAATGAAATGCGCCCAACGGGGCCAAACCGAGGGGCAGTTCACTCCTTCGTAGAGTGCAGAAGTAATCAAGGTTAAAAATTTAATTGGATTAAATTTAATACAGCCAAAGCTACAGACATTAAATTTAATTGGATTAAATTCAATACAGCCAAAGCTACAGACATCAAATTTAACCAGATTTAATCCATCAAGAGTGCAGATTTAATCATGGGAGTGAACTGCCCCTCGGGCCAAACCTAAAAACTACGAATTTTCAACGGAGCCTTTTTTCTAAATTATGACAAATTTTGGGGCTTTCCTAATCGAAGAGCGATGCTATAATAATTTTACAGAAAGAGAACAATTGTAAAATACGCTAAAATCCCCTGATACTACATAAACACTTTTTGCTTTAAGGGCGTACCAAAATATTTTTATTATTAAAAATAAAATATACCATTTAATATATAATATCATAACTAACATAATAACCATTATTATGAAACTGAAAGACGTCGGTTAATGATATTAATGATGGTCTGTCGTGGGGTGATTGCGTAATCGGAGGATTCCTAACCGGAAATTCGTCTAAAGATTATTTTTACGGCTGTATATACGAGCCAAAGCACGTTTGGGCAAGGTTTGGGTCTCAAATTCGAACAAAACTACCTTCAGAAACAAAAATAAAGTTTAAAATGTGTTCCGATTTAACTCGCGGAGAGTTGTCACAACTTGTCAGTGACCTTCTCGGTTTCTTACACGAGACTCTTCCACTGCACGATGTTTTCTTCTTAATGGGAGATTTTAACCTACATGTTGACTGGTCGAATCCGTCCCTTTGTACAGCCCAGGAGCAATTTTTTTTCGATACTGTGTTTGGCCTTGGACTTCAACAGACGGTATAACAAATCCCACACGCGGAAATAACTTCCTTGACTTGGTTTTCATAAATGACGAACGTTTCCTCACTGAGATTCACACTAGAGACAGCCTACCAGGTTGTGATCACTTTGCAGTTGCTGGAAGCCTGAACTTACCTCGGTATTTTGTTCAGAGAATTCATCGAACTATTCTCAATTACCAAGATCGGTCTAAAAATGATCTTGCAGGCACTTTGTACTACGATCCTTGGGACATTGTATTTTCTTCAAGTGATATTGATGTGACTTGGGAACTTTGGCTTGATCTCTTTTGGGCATGAGTTAGGGACAATGTTCCGAGTATAACCATTCATGGAAAGAAGCGTCCGCCCTGGATTACGGCTGGTCTTGTTCACGCGAGCCACGTGAAGAAATCTCTTTTTAGGAAGGCCAAATGGTTGGGAAGAGATTTTGATTGAAGAAGTATCGGGATTTTAACAACACTTTGAGAACTAAGACTAGAGGTGCATATGATAAATTTGTGTCAAATTTGCATGATACCATTGCTACTTATCCTACGCGGTTTTGGAGTTTCGTTCGCTCAAAGTCCCAACTCCCTCCACCGTCTTCGTTTATAGTAAAGAATGGGCAAATATCATGTCCTTTGGTCATAGCTAAGGCCTTTGGTGAATTCTTCTACCGAAGCTTTAGCACGTCAGACACTGCCTTAACTCTACCATCCGTTTCGACACCAGAAAAAACGCCTTGAAACGTTTGAAGAATGGATCGGCCTGTGGGCCGGATGGTATTACATCCTAGGCTTCTTAAATTGATGTCTCCTGCCATAATTGACCCGATGGTGAAAATGTTTAAGTTATCACTATCGATGTCTTCTCTGCCTTCTGGTTGGAAGCTTGCTAATGTTATGCCGGTCTTCAAAGGGTCGGGCAAGCGCAACGATCTTTCAAATTATCGACCTATATCACTCACGTCTGTCGTTGGAAAATTACTGGAATCGATTGATTACGAGAAGCTGAATAAGTTCTTGGAAGACAGTTCCTTAATACCTACCTCGCAGTATGGATTTCGAAGGGTCGCTCTTGCACGCACCAGCTTCTGAAGTCTTTCCACGAGTGGTCTTCCTTTCTGGATAAGCGTAACCCAACTGACATTCACGTGGTGTCGTTTGACTGGTCAAAAGCGTTGGCTCCGTTTGCCACAAGCGGCTTATTTTTAAACTTCAAAGAATCGGGATCACTGGTGAGGTATTGCTTTGAACCACTGGTTTTATGCATGCATCTATCACATTCTTTCGTTTGATGTGCTTGCCAGTGCTGGACTATGCGTCTCCAGTTTGGAATCCTTATCTCAATAAGGATATTGCAGCACTGGAACGCGTACAGCGTAATTTCCCGAGTTACTACCTTAAGTAGCCTCGATCTTATTTGCCTGGTCATATTCCTTATAGCCAACACTTACCTTTGGCCACTCTCCGTTCGTAGAAGTGTTTCGGATATGGTCACACTCTTGAAAATTGTCAAGTCACCGACCTTTAATACAGATGACAAAATGACATTATGCCCTACGTATAATCTAAAGTTTGCTAGATGCTTGGCTTTAGAAAATTCCTTCTTCTTCAGAAGTACACGGATTTGGAATCTTTTGCCAGCGGACATCCGGTAGAATGCCACTTCTCTTTCAATTCAACATTTTCGGTCTTTGGTCTCGGAGTTCTTCTTTTCGGATTGGCTTCTTCAAAAATCTTAATTTATTTATTTATAATTTCATTTATATCTGGTATAATTTATATTGTGTATTTGTTTTTAAATTATTTATTTTAATTGTTTGTAGTACTGTTTTGGTAACCACCCTGTATAGGCTTTGCCTCTGTGGTTGCCTGCAAACTTTGTGTTGTGAAATAAATATTATTATTTTTATTATTATTAATGATTTATATGGTCATTGCCGAGACAGACTATCATTAAGAAATTTATCTTTAGGAGAATAGGAAGTGTCATACTTATAGTATTATGTTACTTATGGTATTACTCAGTATGTGAATATGTAGCTTTTTTATAACTTTGGTCGTCATTTTCCAAAATGGCGAATTTTTTACTCTTCTTTAAACGTGTGATAGAAGAGCGCTTCGTACTATTAGTAATAGATTTATTCACTTTAAGCACTTAAACAAAGTTGCATAGAATGTTTATGGTGAACTAAAATAAAATAAAAGAAATTAGCACAAGGTTGCCAGATAATCGGCAAGCGAAGCACTCGGGGGGGAACGAGTTTAGAACTGATGCTGCGTTCCCTCTTTGAACCGCAATAGCAATTCTTTGCGTGAGAAATTCCACCGATCGCGGCTCCCCGGTAACCTCACGAATTCGACGCCCGATTTAAACATCGCAATTTTTCAAAATCTTTAATTGTAATATGTGGAAACAATATCGATTTACCCGGTTTCAATGCATGTTTGACAGCTTCCGGTTTGCTGTATTACGCAAAGACGCAAAGGGGCGGACTTAGAGTTCCTGGATCAGGGGGCCCCGAAAGATCCCACGTCAATACGCTAGTTCAAAAAAAAACATTAAGCTTATTTAAATTGAATAACAGTTTTACCCCATGCTTTTTCAAAATGAAAACAACCAATAACTTTGAAACTATATTGATTCTATTTTCATATTTATAGTATAAACGAAATATGAAATACTCTTTCGAAAAACACTAAAAAACGAATTCGAGTAAGTCGAAATACGGTACCACGTAGCCTCTATTTCGTGAGGTAAAACCGTACCAAAACCTTGTAACCTTACATAACCAATCTCTTATCCACTCTGTGACTACGTGTCAGGCCGCTCAGCAGAGAGGTAGTAGCCCCACCCTTTTCCCAGCATTAAACAAATTTGAATAGTCGAACTATAATTTGGATAATCATGGTCCAGTTGTTTCTTCCTTTAAGTGGGTGCTATGGCATTATTTTTTTTTGGTTTTAGTTACGTTGTGACTTGTCACGTATGGAAATCAGGAACGTATGTAATTAAGTGCTTCGTCTTAGACGAGGGGTAAGACACTCTGTGAACTCGGTGTACACTGCCGTACCTTTGACAGTGCTAAATGGAACTCGCGAACTCTTGAAAATATGTACCTTTAACAGTGCTAAATACACGAACTCGGTGTACAGATTATATGAGACTGTCTTACCCCTCGGTCTTAGAGGGGTAGGGTGAAAAGTTAGGTTTTTGCCTAGTCAAATAGAAAAAGGTTGGTTTTTGGGCTCAAACAGAGTTTAAATAGAGCGGAGCATGCAGTGGTATAGCCAGATGGGTGGGCCAAGGGGCAAGTCCACCTCCCCCGAAACGTATGGCTTTTTTTTGTTTTCCATTGTGTGCTCCCTCCGAAATGAAATCCTGGTTACGGTGCTGGGCTGGAATCAGGGAGAATGTCACTCAGAATTCAATTCCGCTATTTCGTTCTTGAGTATCGGAATTCTTTTTTGGCATTTGGCTTCCGCAAAATTCTTAATTTCTTATGTTAAATTTAATTTTTTTTTAATTTGGTTTTATCTATTTAAACCTTTTTTGTAGAGCTTTCAATTCTTTAATCTAATTTTTAATGGAATCTAACCACCACGTATAGGCCTCTGTGGTTGCCTGCAGAGTTTTATTTTGCGAAATATTATTATTATTAAATCAACAAACCTTTCTAGCTTGAATATTTTTTAGATATAGACGCGTCATCAGTCATGATATTTTAAAATTACTGTGCAATAACACATTAATTGGTATAAACTAGATAGTAACAAATTTGCAAATAGCATTTTTTTGAATGAAGGTCTATTAATTAATTAAGCAAAAACGTATTAAATGGTTTTTCCAAATGAATTTCAATGATTTTCTCGAAATGGACTTTCGGTCCTTGATGCGTTTTCGCTAATAGTTCTTTTTATAAACTAACGTGGCCTTCTTGTTGAAATGTTGCTCTTACGTCACAGTCTCTTACTTTGACAAGCCTACGAGCGCGCGCTACAGTCGCGAGGAATATATCTTTTTCTAGAGCGCGTGCAAATCGCTCGTGCGAAGAATACACAAATAAAGCTGGGTCTTGTGACGTAAGAGCAACATTTTAACAAGTTGGGCAAAACCACTTTTTATTTTATAAAATCAACTATTAAGGCAGTGGTGACGTCCCTATACTGAAAACGTCAAAGGGTACACAATAATACGTAACGCAAGTAAAATTTTTATAATCATATTGTGAGGATAAAAAATATATGATAAAATAACAATGTTCTAAATTATTATTTTAAATAATGGTCAAATCTTTTTCATGGAAATTTAAATGACTGATTAAAAGAGATTACTGTGATTAAAAAACAATGAAACTGGAGAAGATCACACGGTATAAATTTATTATTCGGAGACGTTTCGAGCCGTGGCCCTTTATCAATCCATTTTTTTAAGCCTATTAATATAAATTTAAAAAACACGAGATTTTAAAGCATGTCGCGTGAGGCGCATGTGTGACAAAAAAAAAAGAAAGAACGTGAAACAAAACAGATACCAAATGGAATAAATACTACAATAAAAATATAATTTTAAACATTATGTAGACCCCAGTTAGTTATTTCTGAACAGCCTCTATCTAAATTTAATAAATATGCCTTTTAAGAATTTTCCCAAATATGCTTCGCAATACCATTTGTCAAATCACAGTTCTTTATACAAATTTTATGTTCTTTAATTCTATCGGTAATTGAACGTTTGGTTTCTCCAATGTATACATTAGAACAGGAGCAGGGAATTTCATAAATTACACCTCGTAAATTTTCTTCGGAAATTTTTGGTTTTAATTTTGAAAGTTGTTTTCCTAATGTGATGGTGGTTTTCGAAGCTAGGTTTATACCAAATGGTTTTAAAATACGTTTTAATTTTTCCGTCTTGTTCTTCATATGTATGGGAGAACCAATGTTTTTAATTTTTCAGAATCAACTGGTTTTAAATTTTGAACTATATTTTGGTTCAGAATAGAAGTCACCAAATTTTTAGGATAGTCCGAGCTTGTTCATTGATTAGTTATAATTTGTTTATCTAAAATGGGATTATCAGATATTTTCTCAATGTGGCTTTTTAGACCCTTTATCACTGATGTTTTCACCTGGTGAGGATGATTGGAATTGAAATTTAGAAACGTTTTTGAATGAGTTGGTTTTTGGTACATCGTGAAACATAAGCCATTTTGTTTTTTCTCAATATTAATATCTAAAAACGATAATCAACCAGAGTTTTCTAATTCTAAAGTAAATTTAATTTTCGAATTAATATGATTAATAGATTGGTGAAAAGCGTCTAAATTTTGTCTATTGCCTGACCACACAAAGAAAATGTCGTTCATAAAACGTCTTCCAAATTCTCAACAAATAAATTGGCATTGATCGGGGATGTTTATCGGGGTGATTATTAGATTGAGTTGATATGGGACACAGGGGAAAGTGGGAGGGAGGGGGTGGGCTAAAATCCGCATTGTCCCGTTGAAAAGGGCCCATGAGGGACTGTTAGGGGGCCCTAAAGCTGAAGGTGCTGAAGCCCCACGAAAGCTCGGCACGGCCCTGATGTGACAAGATTTAATCTTAAATTACAAATAATCATTAATGATAATTTTCAAGTATAGGTAATTTATCAGTTGAACTCGGGTGGTGTTATTTCACCAGTACATATTTACATAAGTTTATAATATTTTACATAAGTCTGCCACTTCCTATGTTTTACATGCAAAACTTTTACTAAGAGCTAGATACGAGAGACTTTATAATGGACTTCGGTGACGTTTTGCGTCTGCTCGTTATCGTGTCTAGCGGGGCGATTTTCGTACCATGATGACGTCACTCTGTGATTAGCTCTTACGAGACGTTAGTAAAATATTATCCAAAGTGATATACTTATTGAAAAATATTATAGACGTATGATATTTATAATACCTGAGTTTCAAATATATAACTAAATATAGCCATAGGTGCCATAACTACAATTAGTAAGACACTTTCTATTGCTTTAATTCTAATTTCCTTACAGAACCTTTTTGCGACAAAGATACTCTCTTGAAGTTACCGTCCTTGGTGAATAATTTTCTTTAAGAATATAATCCTAATATCGGAGAGCCCGTTCTGGAGTCGTGAGGAACTTTGCCTATGTTTTTAAGCCCGCGTGCGAATCACGCGTGCCAAAAAACATATTTGGGCTCGTGCCGCCGAATTTTATTTTTTATTTTATCAATTAAGTGTAATATTCGGCCGATCTATCGGAAACCAGATATTTTGGCTTAGGCGGAAGTCTCGCGTGTTTTAGACACTAGGGGGCTCTGTGCTGATAAAACATCTGGATTGCGCAATAGCTATGAAAATCAGTTCCGTTGTAAATCTCGTTAATTGTCATACTTACTGTTATTATGTTACTTATGATATGGCCTATTGAATCTTTCCATTATTTCCGTTAATTATAGTCCTTTTTTCATCATTTATTTGAAATCAACACGCTTTCTCCTATTCAATTTCGCAAGAGAGCTTTACAACGAAAACAAACTTCACCATTGAGTTGAGAATAATAATTAGCATTTCCGTACCCAAAAAACTACTATTCGAAGTTATGGGATTTCGAAGTTATGGGAATGCGAAGTTATGGGAATGCGAAGTTATGGGAATGCGAAGTTATGGGAATTCGAAGTTATGGGAATTCGAAGTTATGGGAATTCGAAGTTATGGGAATTCGAAGTTATGGGAATTTTGTATTCGGGGTTTTGGTTCGAAGGTATGAGAATTCTACGTAATGGGAATTCGGCGATATGGGAATTTATGGGAATTTTGTATTCGGAGTTGTGATTTTCGAAATTATTAGTCGTTCCCGTACAAGTCGCTATTCCAATGTAGCAGACGATCTGCACTGGTCATGGACCAGTTTATTTATTTTAGGCCAGGGGGGTCACTGGTCAAATGTCCACTTTAAAAAAAATCCTTATTTCCCAGCCTGTTCCCAACTCAACGGTATGCTTAGCCGGGTAAATTTTACTTTATGGGAACGGGTTCACTAGAACACGCGACGGACGTATTCAGACGCAAAAAGTGTGCCAACCATACTAAGCTTTCAGGGGACAATAAATCGACTGTAGTAGAACTCGTGAAGATGAAATCATGTTTCAATTATTTCCTTTGGACTAGACTAATATAAAATGGAATTATTTTCAAATATTGTGGACGTTTTTTGACAAATCATTTTCAAGGTTACGTTACTGTTGTTTGCACACTGGGCGTCTCAATCAATGGCCTCTCTACTAGGAAATTTCCATTACAAAATTCCTATTTGGGAGGCCAATTCATTAACCTTGATTCACCTTTTCCCCATCTATGGCCTCTCTACTAGGACATTTCCTGTACAAAATTCCTATTTGGGAGGCCAATTGATTCACCTTGATTCACCTTTTCCCCATCAATGGCCTCTCTACTAGGAAATTTCCATTACAAAATTCCTATTTGGGAGGCCAACTAAATTTGAATATTTTATACGATCATATATTGTACCCACCCAAAGCCCCACTTTTTCCCCGGATCCCGAAGTATGTTGGAAGAACTCGAAAATGATTTGTCAAAAATCGTCCACAATATTAGAAAATAATTCCATTTTATTGTAGTCTAGTCCAAAGGAAATAATTGAAACATGATTTCATCTTCACGAGTTCTACTACAGTCGAATTATTGTCCCCTGAAAGCTTAGTATGGTTTGCACACTTTTTACGTCTGAATAAGTCCGTCGCGTGTTCTAGTGAACCCGTTCCCATAAAGTAAAATTTATCCTTAAGTTTCCCCAAAAAAACATTTGGCACCGATATAATCCACAAGTTTCCCTCTTTCGAAAAAAAAATAATAAAAAAAGGGCGGCGGGGCTATTCTTGAATTTTGTCCTTAGTCAGATTATGTATCAGGAAAAGTTGGGAGAATGTCGGTATGTTATCAGAAGCCTATATGTTGCTTAAGAAAGTCTGGAAAGAAGCCAAAAGAAATAAGTTTTCTGAAATTTTGAACTGTGACATCAGAAATTTACAATTTTACATTCCCTAATGTACCATCACTTTGCCATTACAAAGCGGTTTTCAATTTAGAACACAAATTTGGAAAAAAAGCTTATAGGTTATATAGCCTAGATACTATTTTTGTCTGACATTTTTAACACTGCTTAGTGGTTTATTATTAGGGTCTTCCATAAAGAATGTATTGGAATTTATATTACCTTTAAAAAAATTCATTATTCCATGTTATATCTAAAGCAATTTTAATTTTTGACTTACAGGTTTAATTATGGCTGATGACTTCAGGAACTTCAGATCATACTATTATGATAAAGTTGGATTTCGTGGAGTTGAGGAGAAAAAATCATTGGAAGTCCTACTTAATGAAAAACTTATTAGCTTGCCTAAACTTTCCCAATTTTGCTTGCGGTTTTCTTTATCTACAAAGTACCGAGAGTATATATGGAACATATTATTAGGTAAAAAAACATTGGCTCTAGAATAAGTGTCGTAATAATGAGATAATCATGAGCATCAACATCAAGTGAACAGTTGGATAGTCATTTAAAAATGTACAGGACTTACAAAATCCAGTTAATTTTTTTTATATTTGTGGGTTTTTAAAAAATCCAACTGAATTTTATTGTTTTTTCTTGAGGATTTGTGAATTTTTCTCTTAGATTTGGGGGATTTGTCAAACATCTCTTTGTATAATTATCCATGGAATTGATGTATTTGAAAATCCTTCTCTTGAATATATTCAAAATATTCCCAGAATTATATTTTTGGTGGATTATTGGTTTGGTTTCCAGAATATGGATTGGTAAAAAATACATTTTTTTAAAATAATACCAGAAGTTAATTGGATAGCAAAACTGTAAGAGGCATTTCCCCTAACCGTGCGACTTTCTCGATTCACACCCTCCTCCAGCTTAAACAAAAAAAATCATCTCTAGGCACCAGTGAAATGGGGGGAAGACAACAGCCGCTGCTGCCTTGATGCGTTTCCTGTTGAGACAGCGAGTACCTCTCTAAAACGCCGTGCACAGGCAAGCACTTGCATAGGAACTGCCTATGGCGATGGCTTCGCTCTTCAACCGAGAACCGCCCGTTAGGGAAAATGCCTCTTAAAAATTTTAATATCCCTTACCAAAAAATAAGTTGGCTAAAAACCACTTAGGACAACTTGTTTTTCAACTTGGTTTTCAGTTTGTATTTGGGACAAATGCCTACTTAAAAATAACTTAAATCCTCTTTATTAATCAACTTATTTCCAACTAAACCAGAATCAACATTTACATTTAACTACTTAAAAGCAACTTAAATCCTACTAGGGAAACATCTAAAAACCAACTTAAAAATATTATGTAATTTCCTGACTACTAAAAACCAACTAATTATAAACTTAGCAAAAGCAGTATTTTCCTACCAACTGAATAACAACTTATTACCACTTTAATAGTAACTTGAAAT
The DNA here is from genome assembly GCF_980474605.1 of Leiobunum rupestre. NCBI lineage: Eukaryota > Metazoa > Arthropoda > Arachnida > Opiliones > Sclerosomatidae > Leiobunum > Leiobunum rupestre. Next base: position 60,379,399 of record NC_143384.1, read on the forward strand.
ATGCTGACAACTTGAGCCTACTTAATACCAACTCAATATCAACTAATAATGTGTATACAAACTAAATACAAACTGAAATCCAACTTATTTTTTGGTAAGGGATATATCTGATAACTTTGGTTCATTTACTTCTGAAAATTCATAACAGTTGAATTTTTTTTCGTAGATTTTGTATTTTTCAGTGAGGGTACTTGATTAAATGTCTGACCCCTCAACATCAATTAACATTTTTAGATTTTTTTTTAATGTTATGTTATTTACAGTACTTACAAAAGCCTTAAATGTGGTACCTCAAAATTAAGTTAATATTAATTTAAAACTTGTGGGGCCTAACCTATTCACTTTGAAAGGGATTTTAATTAATTACGTATTTTAATTATACAAACGAAAGTATTCACTTTCACCGACATTTCGTCCTCGCTTGAAATTATGAATGAGGTGCGAGCTACTCGACTTATGAGAAAAAATTTCCCTAATGGGGAATGTCCAATTATATAATTTAATTACTTAAATTCACAATTAATTGGTTTTCTCTAGGCGTTCTTCCTCAAAATCCAGAAAGTCACGAATTTGTTCAAAAACATCAAGAAGAGCAGTTCAAAGATTTACAGCATTGTCTTCTGGTTATTGAGATAGCTAATGAGCACACTCCACTTCCTCAACTTCTTACTTACATGATTCTGTTAGATGAAGGCGAACTTCGTTTAAATCATGAACAACAGGTAGGTAATTAATTTTTCAAATGTGTAACATAGTCACTCATAAGTATGCCTCTGTTGTGTAACATTTCCATGGACCCAAAAATAGAAAATTGTTAAAATCCTTGTGCAATTGAAAAGATTACCATGGAATCAATCTCGTGATTGCGAATCACGAGCTAAACTATAGATTGTAAAAGCCCAAAACGCTCTAATTCTGCATTTTTAAAATCTGCTACTAACTTCAGTCTCTCTTCTATAAAGTTGAGGACGCATTTTTTGTCACAGAGTTGGAAGTGATGTAATTTACATCACAAACATGTTTTTATTATGGCATACCATAAGTAACATAAGTATGACACTTCTTATTCACCCAATGCAATTTTTTTAATGATATTCTGTTTCGCCAATGACAACTTCCCTTACCAAAAAATAAGTGGTCTAAGAACTATTTAAGTTGGTTTTAAGTTTGTATTTGAGACAAATACCAACTAAAAACCTACTTAAAAACAACTTAACACCAACTTAAAACCAACTAAAAACTTACTTAAAATGTTACTTAATAAAGACCACTTAAAGCCAACTTAAAACTTACTTAAAATGTTACTTAATAAAGACCACTTATCAGAATTGAAGAACCAACTTATAACCAACTTAAAAAATAATATGTAATTTTCTGACCACTAAAAACCAACTAAATACCAACTTAAAGAAAAAGGAATTTTCCCACCAACTTAAAACCCACTTAACTAGTTTACTGAAATATGCTGACCACTTAAAACCAACTTAATATCAACTTAAATGTGAATACCAACTAAAAACCAACTTATTTTTTGGTAAGGGTTAAACCATTACGTACCGACGGACTGACAACTCTCTGCGAACTGAGGACTAGTATTTGGACGATATCCGAGAAATCGCTGCCGATCCGCCGGCAGCCTTTTTGACCAACCAGACAAAGAATATTGAAAATTGAAATGCTTTCAAAAGTGTAAATAACGCTTACTTTTGGAAAATAATGATGAGTTATTGAATTTGAAGATAAAACTAACTATTATAAACACTGGCTCCGTTTCAGAAGTTAGTTTTTTTCGAATTTCAAACCTAAATGCGTGTACGCTCGTATTTCTTGCCATGAAACTAACGATCTATTTTGTCACTGAAAGAATAGGAAGAGACGAGTTTCCTGTTCGGAAACTTCCTTTTTTCAATCATTCCATTTTGCATACTTATGAGTTATTATATGTTACATGTGTTGGTACATAAGAGTAAAAAAAATGTCCCTTACTAAAAAATAAGTGGTCTAGGATATACTTTAAGTTGGTATTTGTTCCAAATACCAACTTAAACCAACTAAATACCAACTTAAAACCTACTTAAAACCAATTTACAAATAATATGTAATTTTCTGACCACTAAAAACCAACTAATTACCAACTTAAAGAAAAAAGTATTTTCCCATCAACTTAATAACAACTTATTACCCCTTTAACTAGTTTATTGAAATATTCTGACCACTTGAGCCTACTTAAAAGCAACTTAACGTCAACTAAAACGTGTATACCAACTAAAATCCAACTTATTTTTTGGTAAGGGGTATTATGTATATTTATTATGTTGTATGTTTGGCATGCCACCCTTACCAAAAAATAAGTTGGATTTTAGTTGGTATAGTACACATTTTAGTTGAAGTTAAGTTGGTTTTAAGTAGGCTCAAGTGGTCAGAATATTTCAATAAACTAGTTAAAGGGGTAATAAGTTGTTATTAAGTTGATGGGAAAATACTTTTTTTCTTTAAGTTGGTAATTAGTGGTCAGAAAATTTCATATTATTTGTAAGTTGGTTTTAAGTAGTTTTTAAGTTGGTATTTAGTTGGTATTTCCTAGACCATTAAGCTTATTTTTTGGTAAGGGCAATTAGTTAATTATTTGATACTTGAAGTTTTTTTGTCCATAATATATGGTTTAAAATTGATTAAATACTGAAATTAATTATATTTACAGTTGTTAGAAATCAAGTCTCAGTGTATGCTTTCATTGGCAACAACCTTTACACAAATATGTTCTCACCCTAGTAGAGCATATTTTTTATTGAAGCATTTCTGGAGATTAATTAAGGATAATTCTTCTAACTCAAACTTATTTGTAAGTATATTATATTGTATTGAGAGGGGAAGCAGGCTTCAACTTTGACAACCCTTACCAAAAAATAAGTTGGCTAAAAACCACTTATGACAACTTGTATTTCAACTTGGTTTTCTGTTTGTATTTGGGACAAATGCCTACTAAAAAATAACTTAAATCGTCTTTATTAATCAACTTATTTCCAACTAAACCAGAATCAACTTTTACATTTAACTACTTAAAACCAACTTAAAAATAATATGTAACTTCCTGACTACTAAAAACCAACTAATTACAAACTTAGCAAAAGAAGTATTTTCCTACCAACTGAATAACAACTTATTACCCCTTCAACTAGTAACTTGAAATATGCTGACAACTTGAGCTTACTTAATACCAAGTTAATATCAACTAATAATGTGTATACAAACTAAATACAAACTGAAATCCAACTTATTTTTTGGTAAGGGAAAGAACTTATATAATCCTTGTTCTTGACATCTATTAGTGAATTTTTAGGTCTTGAAAATATCCAATTTGGTTTGCTGATTCTATTCTTTTTCTCCATCCAAACATCTTTATTATTTAAGTCTAAACTTACAAAAGAACTTAACTATTCAAAAATCAAATGGGAACTGAAGTTTTTGAATGACTCATTTCCTAACTTCCAAATCACAGAACTCAGACAAAAACCATGTGCTATAACTATTATACTTGTATATCCATGAATTTAACATTTCTGCCACCAGGTCTAAAGAAAGCTAGGGGAGATTGACGCTAATTAGGTTAAAAACAATTTGTGGTGCTTGTTAGCAGACGATTTTTTATTTCGTTTTCCATTGGCAACCTCCAAGCACTGCTGGAGTGCTCCGAAAATAAAATCTTATTCGATTGGGTTGCGGAGTGCTCCGAGCTACCCCATCTTGTTGGTCGGAGGTGGCAAAAAAGGGCACTTTAAATGAAATGAGAGCTGGGTAAAGAGAAGTACGCCAAAAAGTGTGCTTCTTAAAAGTTATTCATTCCATTGGGAGCTTTGGTGTTGGATCCTCCGAGAAACTCCGAGCAGGAGTGATGTAAGAAGAAAAACCAGAGGATGCTCTGAGCAACCTTCGAGCCACCCCAATGGAAAACTGTATAAGAAGATCGTATTCCACTAGTTTTCTATCTTCTCTATCTCAATGAGGATATGCTGTAAATCTATCTATCTATGCCAGGTTTTAGTAAAAAATATTTAGTAATTGATTTAAAAATAACCTTAAGGTGTCTATGGGGTAAAAGTTGATTTAACACCGTTTTTTTTGTCTTTAAAAAGATTGAGAAAGTTATTCAAGTTTTAAAACAAGAGGATTTGGAGTTATATCAACATTTGCATCTCATCTCTGTTTTCAATTCTTTTCCATTTGGAGTGTGGTTTTCACAGTGCTTTGCTGGAGTATTACCAGAAACCTCTTTAGAAAGGTAAATCTCTGCACAAGGTCTAAAGTCATTTGTTAAAATACAGTATTTCAACAAATGGCTTCTGCAACACTCAAATATGTAATTTTTTTTTAAAACAAAGAAAATGATAATAAATTTAACTATCAATTCGCTATAGATACGCCTAAGACCAGTGAAATAATTCATTTCTCAAAGATATAAATTTGTATCCAGTAAAATATTTTTATTTTTTTAAATAATTTTTGTCTTGTTTAATCATAGAAGGGTGGGTTTGCGTGTTGATCTTCACATTAGGGTTTCGCAAGCTTTCTATTTATATTCAACACAAAATATATATGTAATGAGTTAAAAGGCAAAAGGAAATGCAAGTGGTTATGTAGAGGGAGGTGGGAAATGGGAAAATGCTCCAATTTACAGTTTCATCCAGGCATGTGTGAGCCTTGATTTTTGGGTTTCAAGCTAAGCTTAGAGTATGAAAAATTTCACTTTGAGCTTTATATTTTCATAGAGCTTTTAGGCTTAGCTTAAAAAGGTGGTTTCAAGTACTACTCGGCTTGTGGACATATATGAAGGGCTTCAAACCAAGTGTTACCAAAAGTAAATAGGGGGAGAAAGTCTATCAATGCCTTCAGATTTTACCTTCCACTATGCTTGACACCCTTTTTAAAGAGCTAGTGATCACGTCATATTTCTAACCAATAAGGATAGCACATTACGCGCGAAGTAGTGCATTTGTGGTATTCCGGTCCGCGCTCAAGACAAAAATTTTGAATTTTAATCCCTGGCAACCATGTCACCGCCTCGCGATTTCAAATAATCTCTCTGTCAAATGCTGACCATTATTTCCTTCGATAACGGTGGATTTTAATTAATAATTACTATATCAATTGTAAAATAAACGAAAAAAGCTCGTAGCTATAGCTATTATTTCAGTTAAACTTGCAAATTGTTAGGCCTTAACATCGTCGATTTACCAGTTAGTCCCGATCTCTGCTCTTAGATGGCGCCACGCTCTCCACGATTTAAGTGAGCGTTATTCTAGTTACGGTTTATTTCTTTTCAAAAGTCGTGTTATTATTTTTTTAAATGTCGCATTTTAGTTTCTATCATATATCTACTTTATTTAGGAACTAAATTAACCAAATTATCGAAAGCAAAAGTTTAATATTCACGTTTTTTATAGAGAACTATTTTTCATCGTGGCGGAGTACAACCGATACCTTTGTGTCCCTGTAAAGAGGCGAGGGGGAAGTCATTTCCGAAGCCCAAAAATTTTTTCCCTCAAATAAGACGTCGTGCGGTTGGACCCAAGTGCCAGACTTTCTCCCCCTATTTACTTTTGGTGTTACCTATTATTGACCTCATAAATTGTCGCTGGTGAGAGATGTTTAGTAGTAGAATTGCTACATAGTTCCTACAGTTCTATTTTTTGGTAGAATCAAATACACGTATGTAAGTGTCAATTTTTTGGGTGCACGTTTTTAATATTTTAGTGGGGTCATGCAAACTCCCCCAAATTTTTTTCATATGCAAAATAAAATTAAGAAAACCCAAGTTTTCCCCTTAATTCCTTCGAAACATTTTCTCCTGCATCCCTCGAGTAGCAACCAAAATAAACATCTACCCGCTAATGACGTCATTAATAGGAAACAAAAAATTTAGGGAAGCCTACCCTCCATTAAAATACTTAAATTTGATAGTGAATAGTTATTTTTTAACTAAAATCATTCTTTCAATTATTATTATCATTATCTATTTAACGTTACAATCTTATGTTAAGAAAATTCTGGAACAATAACTAAAATGGCTTCCTTTTTTAGGATTTGGGATAAAGTAATTGCTTCAGGTTCACAGAAAATTCTGATAAACTTGATGGTCTCTTTATTCATTACATTGCGAAGATCTCTTTTAAATATTAATTCATCAAGTTCAGCTCTAAAATTTATAAGAGAGGTGACTAAATAAAAAAAATGCTTTGAAAGTCACTGAATATTTTTTATTTTTAGATCTCGGAAGACACTGCGGATATTGTTGTGAATAATGCTTTAGAGTCCTGGTATCAATCTAATTCAAGTTCTACAAGATGATATATTTTTAGTTTGATTGTTAGTGAATAATATTTTGGTTTAATTTTAATGAAATATTTTCATCATGCATTCTTTGTAAATAAAACTCAAATTTTTAAGCAGTTTCTTATTTAGAAAAAGTAGACCTAATTCCAAAGAGAGCCTTTTAAAGGGCACATAATATCAAAATCATAATCTTTTATCAGGAGGATAACGTCATCCAGATGTGGTAGCAAGCTGGGTATATTTATGTGACTAATTTTTAGTCTACAGCCTTGGTCTTCACCAAATATTGTCAGTATCCCAAATGACTCGTACATAGAAATGTATTGATGTCAATTGACATTTTTTAAAACCTTAACCTTTCATCATTGCGGTTTATTACTGTCCGCCAAACATTCTTGTTCAATCTTTTGACGATTTTCAACCACATATTGAATCTATCTTGATCAATGCTTCTGGTGAAATTATCCTGTTCGGAGACTTCAACTGTGACGTCAAACCTCTATCTAAATCTAGTAACATTAAAGTTCTTCAATTAGTCACCGCAACTTTAAAACAAGTAATTAAAGAAGTTACAAGACCAAAATCCGGAACATTAATCGACCATATTTATATAAGTCTTCTATCTCGAATTATTGATAGTGGTGTGCTACCTTATGGTGCCTCCGACAATTTACCTATATATTGCGTTCGCAAAATTATCCTAACTAAACAACCAACTAAATTTGTTAAGACTCTGCACTTATCGTTAATAAATCCAGAAAACTTTGTTGTTACTTTACAAAGTAAATAAAAAACCATAGATATTATTATTATTATTAGTGAAAGGGGTGAAGGGCTAAGGTCAAGCCCATTCGCGCACTTCGACCAGAGGTCCATTGTGCAACCCCGAACCTTAAGACTTAAAAAGACCGATATCCGACACAAAACGGAGAATCCTTTTGGCCGGTATATTATAGAAATCAGAAGTTTCCAGCTGATGTATACCAAGATGCTCGAATCTTTGGGCTGCGTAGTAATCGCACCTACAAAGAACATGAGAGGCGGTATCCTCCTCAGCCTGACAAGCCCTACAGATTGGATCATCACTGATTCCAATCAGGTAAAGATGTCTGTTAAGGGGACAGTGACCTGTAAGTAGGCCAACGATCAACCTGATATTAAATTTGGAAAGTGAGAGCAGCTCCTTAGCTCTCTGCCTAGAGGGGCCCGAGATAAATTCTTTAGCCTGCCTTTGGCCATCCATCTCAAGCCAAAGCTTGAGTTGACGGTCCGTCATGGAGTTAGAGATAAGGCCGCGAACTATGCTAGAGGAGATAGGAACGGCAGGTTCAGGACCAAAGAACCCAGCCTCTGCCCCCTTCTTAGCTAGGACATCGGCCCTCTCATTACCATAGTACCCCCGATGGCCAGGAACCCAATAGAGTTGTACTTTATTGTTGGTACCTAGCTCCGAGAGGAGATTCAGACAGCTGTACACCAGTTTTGAAGAGACCTGAAACTGGTTGAGGGCCTTGAGGGCTACCTGACTATCCAAATAAATTTGGATAACCTTGCCATTAAGCTTCTTTTTGAGACAAAAGTCAACACAGAAGCAAATAGCGGCAATTTCCGCCTGAAAAACGCTAGCATAAACACCAAGGCTTTCAAAGAAGCCGAGATTGCTAGTAAGACAATACATACCCGAACCAGATCCAGAGCGGGTCTTAGACCCATCGGTAAACCAGACGATTTCTCCTCTGGCCCGGAGGGTACTATGGTTGGCCCCCTCCGTACGGCTTGGATAATAAGTATTAACTTACTAAAATGCAGCTTCGTAGCCATCATATCAGAACCCATTAGGTAGACAGATAACTGACATGAAATTTCCCGATAGATCTTGGTGTGGCTATTATCCCATATATTCGCCTTCCACCAACCATTCTGGTTGAGCCTATATGCTCCCATGGCAGCAGCTTCTTCTATAAAAAGATGAAGAGGAAGAATGTTCAGGAGAATTTCTAGAGAAGCACTTGGGGCTGTTCTCATAGCTCCTGTGATGCTGACACAAGCCAGCCTTTGTAGGGTAGATCACTCTGCACAGTCTTAATTTGGACTCTAGGCCACCAGACCACTGCAGCATAAGAGAGCAATGGTCTGATGATCATGGTGTACAGCCAGAAGACCACTTTAGGGCTAAGACCCCATGACCTGCTAACTGCACTCCTGGTTTTCCAAAGTATCATCTTAGCCTTCTTAACTATAGAGTCAAGGTGGGGCTTCCATGTTAGTTTGTTGTCAAGAATAACACCAAGGTACTTCACCTCCGTGCTTTCGCTCAAAATAGTCCCGAATAAGGAGATATTGTTAAAAGAGTTTTGCAACCTTTTACGAGTAAAAGGAACAAGAACCGTTTTATTAGGATTAACCGCAAGATCAACTTCCCTGCACCAGTTTTCTACTGATGCAAGAGCCCTTCTCACTAAATCGCTAATAGTGTTGGGGAACTTTCCTGTAAAGATAATGGCGATATCGTCGGCATAGCCAAAGCAGTGGCACCCATCCCTGTTTAGCCTCACCAAAAGTTCATCCATAACCAGGCACCACAACAGAGGTGATAGAACACTACCTTGCGGGCAACCACGGCTGGTGGTGATCTTAAGGGATTCACCAAGCAGGGAGGATACCACCACACGATTCGTCAGCATAGCTTTGATCCAGAGACACAGAGTGTCATTAATGCCAAAACGCTTTGCAGCCTTCATGATGACTGCGCTGAACACCTTATCGAAAGCGCCCTCTATATCAAGGAAAACTGCTAACGCTATTTCCTTATAGTTGATAGCCCTTTCAATGCAATTATTTATGCCATGAAGGGCAGTCTCAGTAGATTTGCCTTTTTGGTAGACATACTGAGCCGTAGAGAGAGGTGAATGAGAAATAACCTCCCCCCTAATATAGTTCTCTACCAATTTCTCCAAAATCTTTAGGAAGGTGCGTAGAGAGAGAAAGGGGGAAGGAAGAAGCTTCAATTTATCTCTAACAGGTGCCGATACTATCGCCTGATTTCTTCTTTTTCGCCAGTCCAGTGGTGGTACAAAGGGCTCTATGCGCGTTTCAAACTTAGAGGTTATAGGCTTATGATTCTACTCAACATTGGGCAGATAATATCAATGCCCTCCTGCAACAGAATGGGAATTATCCCATCCGGCCCCGGAGACTTATAGGGAGTCAGGAAAGTGTACATCTAACATATGAGTTAGAGTTTCCTTACCTGACGAGGAATGACTGTTATCTTTCAGCTTAATAGTGTCAAGATGTTTAGTCTTATCCTTGGCCATAATTTTCATTAACTTTGCCGTATTGGGAATAGATATTCTCACAGAAATTCCTCCACGAGTCCCTCTTGGCCTTATGGTACGCAGTGAGGGTGTGCTTCTAGGCAACCCAATCACCCGACCTCTTAGCTTTGTTAAAAAGCCTCCTAGTTTCTTTGCGAAGTCTGCCAATAATAATAATAATAGATTTTTATTGTATCATCTTATAAGTTTACAACTTCTTTACATAAGTCCAGTTACAATTAAATTAAATGAGAAAAGTTCTACGAGTGATTTATATAAAAGTAAATGACATAATAGTAATCACCAGAGTGACGAGTTAATATGAGTCAAATAATGGGTGGTAATTATTTTTTAAAGAGGTTAATGTCTTTTAACGGATTTGGAAGTTTATTCCAGTTTTGAGAACCTGCTATTTTGACACTTTTCGGAGTCCTTGTCCCAAACGTTTTAACACATTTTCAAATGTAAAAATTATCTTTAGCACCTCTCGTATTAATATTATGGGGGAAGGCGGGAATTTATCTAAGATGTATTGAGGGGCTCGTTTATTTTTGATTTTATACATGAAAATCTTGTGGTTCCACCAAGGAACTAACCTTGGCTGGTTGGCAGACTTCACCGGACAGTTGCGGTGGTAGGAGTTGATAATGGCATGTTGCATGCGATCAACAGCCAAATCAAAATCCAGCACCGATGACAGCCTAGGCTTATCATCCTTCAGATGAAAATTTAAATCATCCCTAAAACCAGGCCAATTGGTTCGCCTGGGATTGCGAAGTTCGGTATAAACCGGAACCACTTTCATCCTGACTGTATAGCAAATGTGTCTGTGATCCGACAGTGATGGTTCACTGGACACATGCCAGTCATTAATTAGAGCTGCGACATTTTCTGTGCCTAGCGTGAGATCAATGACCTCACTTCTATTACGAGTAACAAAAGTTGGTTCATTGTTCTTATTAAGAATATGAAGTTTCGTACTAACCACGTATTCCATTAGTTTATCACCACGATCGTTGCAGTCACTGCTGCCCCAGATAACATGGTGAGCGTTCGCATCACAACCTATAATGAGTTTCTTTCCCGACCTTTCACAGTGGTTTACCAGATTGGTCACCTCCTGTGATGGTGGGGGCAGAGCGTCATCATAAGGAAAGTAAGTAGAAGCCAGCGTTAGTTCATCATTCCCATCAGCGGTAGGGGAAAGGATTTTAACCACGGCAGTGTCCCTAGAGAGATGGATTGAGAGCGGAAAGGCATGAGTGTCCTTGCGTACCAATACACAAGCTCTAGGTGAGACGGAATTATAGTCATAATAGACATTACCTGCACTATTAAGACCAAGGATTTTACCCTTGGCAATCCACACCACTCCCGCTGGTTAGGTTAGTACCACCAGTGACTCGGATGCATTAACAGGTGTGGGATTAACCACACCCTCTACAGCACTTACGACTGAAGTTTGATTTGGGTTGCTGAGTATCTTAAAGATACCCCTATCCAAACCTATCTGAGCGGCAAATCCTGCCACTTTTATGGCGTTGACCGACTCACCATCCATTAGGAAATCCAATTTTAATTGACATATCAAGCCAAGATCGAAGATTAACATAACTGAAATCAACGATCAACATGGCATCTTACATACTTCCCCCATACAAATAGCGAAGACTCTTAACTTACATTTTACTACGGTTGCGGAAATATGTCTGTCAGATCAAGTCTTGACAAATAGGGTAAATTCTACAACAAGTATCCCAACCACTATTCTAAACCATACTGTAAAATTTGTCTTTAATGAAATTGATCTCCAGACAGTGATTAAATCCCTGAAGCGTATTTCTCCTAATAAAGCAACTGGTCCCAATCTGATTCCCCCTAAAATTTTGAAGGCTATGGGTACCGATACTAGCCCCTCTTCTTCTTTCTATAGTAAACGATTTATTTAAAACTTCAAGTTACCCAGTTTAATGGAAACTTGGTTGGGAAATTCCACTTCATAAGGGAGGAGATACTACGGATCCAGATAGTTATCATCCAATTGTTATCCCCCCAGTGCCTCAAAAATCTTCGAATGGGCTGCGTTTTTAACAGTGAATAAGCTACTTTACAAGCATCAATCTGGCTTTTGTCCGGCTACTCAACTATAACAAGTGCGACATTCCAACTTGAATACATCGTCACTCGATTGTCAGCAGGGCATATAGTGGGAGTCGTGTTTATCAATCTGCATATAATACTTCTTTCGGAATTAAAAAAAACTTTGGTTTCTCTGCAGAATCGCTAACTTGGATTGAGTCATATTTGAAGGGCAGAATGGAAAGAGTAGAACTTGGAGAACATTCACGTTTCTTCCAATTAACCATGGGGTCCCCCAAGGAAGTATTTTGGGACCAATACTCTTCTCTATATATATTAACGAGGTACACTTTGCTATATCCCAAGATTGCACGTTACTACACTGTGCCGATGATCTTGCTCTTACCAACTCTCACCTGGATCCTTAACTTCTAATTAACAATCTTGATGATAATGTTCTTAAGTTACAGGAAAATCTGTTTCAGAGAAAACAAATACTTAATCCTACCAAATCATTTTTTATACTTCTCATAAGAAAAATTCTATTGACTTAGACCACTTACAGACTCCCTAATTCTGCTCTACAAAGGGTTACAATGTTCAAATATCTCGCCTGGAATTTGATGAACACTTAACATGGGGCAAACATATAGTCTGAGGAACTACTTTATCCCCTTTCTTCAGTGCCAACCCCGCTCATGGATCGTTACAAATTTAGCGAATTGCATGAGGTATATGCGAAAACTGGTTATAAAAACGTTGCTCTCCTTGAAATATCTAGCAGCTATAAGTGCGTAGCTTCCACACGCACGTGTGTACCAAAACTTTGTTTTAGTTGTGTTATAATAATGGAAAGTTCTACGAGAGTTATGGAGTTTATTATTAAGAATTATGCTGAAGACGATTTTTTCACAATGAACTTATTAAAGATATGGTTTCTCAATTTATATTGTTGAAAGAAAAATATGAGGAGGATAACAACAGATTCAGCCACTAAGCCTAGGTCTAACTTATCTAAATCTTCTAACGCTTTGCTTTTTTTAAAAATGTCTTCATTGTTTTCACTTTTAACAAGTGCAGTTTGAACTCCAGTCGTAAACAAGTCTTACGTAAAAATTACTTTGACTGGTTTTTAGGCATTAATTTCCATTGAGCTGGGGTTTTTTTCCACGCCATCTAGAACTGAAAATTAAGTGGCCGACCGAAAGAGCTTATAGGATATTCCGCAAGGGTGTTTAGCATCGAGAAACACTATTTCTACAAATTTCTGACCAAAATTTTCAAATGCTTTAGAGGCGATCTAATTGGGTGGCACTCTAAGGGTGGGAAGCATTGGGGGTTTGCACCTTAGATTTCAAGGAAACCAAAGGGAAAGGTACAGAATACCACTAATGCGAGACTTTCTGTTTATGTCTACTTATTTAGGATTATAGTACTCTTATTTTTAACTGCACAACAGTGGTCTTTTAAATAATTATTGTTCATTGACTGAATAAACATTTTATTGATACACAACTTCTTAACTACATTCACAAATTGTGACCTCTCTAATAATGATCAACCTTCTTGCTAGCCTACGAGGGTACCCCATCAATTATCATTACCAATTACTACAACCCCTTGTAATGAGGGATCTCGTTATCTCAATTCACACTAAGGCTGTTCCATGGATGAATGAGCTACATGCTTTGATAGAAACAAAACTTAAGTGAAATTAAAAGCTTACATGTACAAGGATCATATAGCCTTCAATAGTAGTAGCATTTAGGATTTATTTACACCCTTTTAAATAAGAAGACATTAATTCTGCAATAAACATTTTTAATAAGGTTAAGATTAAATATTTTAACTACATTAATCTGTGTTTAACATTTAGTAAGATCCGAATAAAACTGCAAATAAAATACTACAATTAATATAAAATTAAAAATTAAAATGGCTACTTAAATGTATTAATTATATTGTAGATAAAGTTTAAATCCTAGCCCAGACTCGTGGAGCTAAGAAGCGCAACACCTCTTTCATAAAAGTTATGCTCTTTAATATTGTCGCCTGTTTCTAGCTCAACAGTGAACAACGTTTCTGCTCTTGTTGTGTTCAGATACACAGGTAAAGTAATCTATAAATAAGAAAAATTATTGTTAAATCACAATTTGTGCTACACCCTATATTCCAATTTAAGAAAAATAAACCTCAGATAATGAACATCAAGAATTCAATAAGGGACTGTTAACGAATATCCCCTGGTAATGAAAAGTGACAATTGGAAGGGACCCATAGCCCCTAAATTACATTACCAATACTCAAAATCGCACACATCAAAATCTTTAAATGTGCTTTATTTCTTTCAAAACTATGCTCATATTGGTTTTCCCTTTATAAAACTAATAATGCTCTTAGAAATAAAAAAAACAAGTACTATATTGCGACTAAGTTAAAATAATTGATAAGGTAGGTTTCGGTAAATTACATAACATATAGAAACGCTCATACAATTCTTGGTCCCCTTACTACATTACTAACTAGTGAACAGCCCCTTATTACTAAAAACTTCCGATTTTAGTTAATTTTTTACTAAAATTACACTTACCATTTTCTTTGCACGGTGAGTTTCAAGATCTAGTCTGTTGTTTGGAAAAATGGTAGAATAATGTGAGACATTTGTTTGCTAAATATTTTGCAAGTTTTGTAAATAATAAAACATACTTAATCCATTTCAAATAAATTTGGGACAGATCCATTGATATAGTTGAAGACAAGTAAAGCTTATTCTTTTTGCACTCAGCACCTTGCAGTTTGAGCCCTGAGATATAAATATACAGATAATAGAATTAGTGGAAAGTCTTAGCGCAACAATAATAAGCCATGTCAACCCAAGGGGTGAGCTATTGGATGTGAATTTTCAGTCGTGACCTATTTACACTTGTAAGTCCCATTACATTAATATTGCGACCACAGTTCATTTTCAAGTATAATGACAACATTCAGTAACATATTTTGACAAAAGATTATACCTGTAACGCAGAAGCTGCATTCATCAAGTTCACGTTCCTTATCATCATCCGCTACAATCACCTAGAAAATATAATTTTATAAATTAATTTAGATAAAATTATACTGATGACTCCTAAATTACCTCTAATGATAGTTCTTCAAGAGACCACCCATTAGCTTGGGCAACATATTGACGACTTGCAGTTATATAAGCTTCTGGATTAAACAAACCTCCTAACCACACTTTTAAGTTCTGAAATAAGAATTAATTGTAAAAAAAACACGAGTTATGCAGCTACACTATATTTTTGAGACCAAAGCCCCTAAGTTAGTCAAGAAATCGTTGTTTCTATCAGATCTAAAAGTAAGGAAATATTGAAACATCGCGATTATACAAAAAATAACTATTGAAATATTTAAAAAGGTCATGCAAAAATATGATGATTTGGTGCTTGGCCGTATGCTTATAATTCATAAGTAATGGGAGCAGTTCAATGTACACAGTCGGTTAATAAATCAGAGAAAGGTACTAGAGATGGATAATTCCTTGCTTCAATTCCGACCATATTTTTCCAAGACATTTAGAAGAAACTTATCTCTACCACCGCATCCACCATAAATATAGTATTTGAAGTACGGTGGAGTATATTATCATAATTCTGAAACTATTATGTATCTAACAATTTGTTTATTTATTTAATTACGACAACAGTGCCTGAAAAACCATTAGCGGCTTGTGGGTAGGCTTCCAGACGAGGAACACTAACGAGGAGACGGCCCAAGGTGGTTCTCACCGATTTGGTTCAAAGTTGGGGGATTGTTAGACCTAGATGTAACATGAAACCCGTTAAAGGGAAAGTTACGCTGGGCTTCTGTTTTGCCATGGCAACCAAAAATGTTTTTGACAACATAAAATAAGAAAAAGTCTATGTAAAATAACATGCGGAAATGACAATTTCTTCCCCCCTGTGCAAAACTTCAATAAATCAAAAAAATAATTATTTAAAAAAAAAAAAATAGTAAATTTAACATTTTTGGATTACTTTGGACAAATAGCTGGGAGTGAACTTGAGCGAATTTGAATAAATACGTCGAAATTTTAGGTATAATACAAAATATTTGTAAAACTTATGCCGTGATAACTGCCATATATTTTCGCCAATAAATCTTAAAATTTCTACATTACATTATCTGAATGATGTAAACAGATTTTTAGATTTCGATAGAAAAACGACGCCTGGTTGTAATTCAGGAAATTTTGGGTAATTTGGGAAATAATTGGTAATTCTGGAAATTATTGGTAATTCTTGAAACTAATGGTAATTCTGGAAACTATTGGTAACTCGGGAAATTATTGATAACTCGGGAAATTATTGATAATCGATAATTTTTCTAATAACAATCAATAGATATATTGTTATGCGCTATTTTGCAAACGGCAGATTTCAAATTAATGTACAAATAAATTTCGGCAGTTATCGCATTATGAGATATTGATATCTGCCATTTTGTAAAATGACGTCATATTTCTATCACAGTGTAACGGGCTTATTTATTCGATCAGATAATGCAATGTAGAAAATTTCACGTAAATCGACAAATAATTTCGACAGTTATCGCATCATAAGTTATATTTATATCCACCATTTTTCCAAATGGCGTCGGATTATTATTGGAAAACCCATAGGTCTAATTAACTCGGGCAGATAATGAAACTTAAAATTTCTGATTAATCGACGAATATTTACGGAACTTATCGCACGATGAGTTTTATTGATATCCTCCATTTTCCAAAATGGTGTCGGATTTCTATAGTACGAACCCTTACCAAAAAATAAGTTGGATTTCATTTTGTATTTAGTTTGTATACACATTATTAGTTGATATTGAGTTGGTATTAAGTAGGCTCAAGTTGTCAGCATATTTCAAGTTACTATTAAAGGGGTAATAAGTTGTTATTCAGTTGGTAGGAAAATACTGCTTTTGCTAAGTTTATAATTAGTTGGTTTTTAGTAGTCAGGAAATTACATAATATTTTTAAGTTGGTTTTTAGATGTTTCCCTAGTAGGATTTAAGTTGCTTTTAAGTAGTTAAATGTAAATGTTGATTCTGGTTTAGTTGGAAATAAGTTGATTAATAAAGAGGATTTAAGTTATTTTTAAGTAGGCATTTGTCCCAAATACAAACTGAAAACCAAGTTGAAATACAAGTTGTCCTAAGTGGTTTTTAGCCAACTTATTTTTTGGTTAGGGAATTCATTCGGGCAGATAATGTCACGTAGAAAATCTTAGGTTAATCGGATACAAATTACCTAACTTATTGCACCATGATTTATATTTGTATCCGCCATTTTATAAAATGGCGTCGTTTTTCTATCGAAATCTAAAAATCTGTTTACATCGTTCAGATAATGTATTGTAGAAATTTTAAGATTTATCGGCGAAAATATATGGCAGTTATCACGGCATAAGTTTTACAAATATTTTGTGTTAAACCTAAAATTTCTACGTATTTATTCAAATTCGCTAGAGTTCACCCAAAATGGTTTTTTCTGCACAAACATAACTTTTGATCTCAAAATTTTAGTATTTTAACTATACCTTCAAAGCAGAAGGACCTCCACTGGTTGATGTTTGAGATACTTTTTGAAGCTGTTTAACTCTATCAGAAAAATCTGTTATCCAAGGTATTACAGTGCATCCACGAGGCACTGTATAGTGTTGCCAGTGAGAAGGAAGCATACCTTAAAAGTCCGTAAATTTGTTAAAATTTTTAAAATGGCTGAATTTACAAAAAGAAATCTTTCTTGATTAAACCCAAATTTCTAGAAATTCCAAAATTTATTTTATCTTGTTTACCTTTAGCTAAGTCATTTAGCATAGTTCGATGATAATTAGTTTGCTTTTTCTCTCCTTTACAAATTAAAATAACATCTTCTAGATCCTGGCGAACAATCTGTAAAAGCTTTGCTCCTCCATTTACCTGCAAAACACAATATGAAAGTAAAAAAAAATGTCAAGATGTACCAAATTAAGTAGTGAAAATAAAAACCTCTCGTTCGAAGTAGCGATAAAGAGGGTCTTTTATATTTTCTACAGTTCTCCTAAGACAAGCAAGTGATGGTGGGATTAATCGTAGCCATGTTAATGCAGAATTCTGTAGTGTTCGCATCCATGCAGGTCTACCATCGGTAACGAGCTTCTTTTCACCCTCGCTGGTCGGATACACCATATCATCATCATCGTCTTCTAATAATTGCATTTTTAACAATTTTGCAACTAAATCTGTACCTGTGAAAACATTTTCAATGAACATTAGATTTTAATGAAAAGAATAACAACTTGCAGTGATGCCCAAAATAATTTTAAATAAATGGGAAATGGGTCAATTATTTAAAAAAAATACTGTACTCATCAATATCACAATCAGAATGAAAGAATTTCATGTGCTAAATTGGATTAATGAAAATATCACTATATGGGCGTTTTTCAGTGGAACCACTCTTAGAGTGACTCAATTTGGTCTCCTACATCATCGCTCTAGATTGGAGGTGCTCTGAGGACTGATCTAATACAAATTTTAAGAGAGTGGCGTATCGTCTCTTATCTTCCAAAAGTCCAGCAAAAATGTATAAGTTCGTATTCCATTGGCGATCCGTGCGATCTAAAAATTTTGGCTCAACCTGGAGAGATGGGGCAGCTTGGATCAATCCAGGAGGGTTAAACAGAGTCAATGGAAAACTTAAATCCTTCTCGGAGCTGCTCCTTTTCCCCCAATGGAATAAGTTTCGTTTTTCGGGGGCCATCCAAGACCGCTCAGCAGCCCAATGGAAAACTCCAATAGCAGTGGTGTACATTTGGAACAAAATTTAGAAAAATTCCAATAGCAGTGGTGTACATTTGGAACAAAATTTTGAAAAATGATCACCAAATTATTTTAAAGTTTAGACTGAACTAAATTTAGACGCTTTTCAGATAGATCCACTTGATCAATTTCTGGCTAGGCCACTGACCCATGTATATTAAAGACGTGCTTTCCAGACCCCAGTTTTAGTCAAAACTGTCCATCTATTCATACAGGAATCCATACCTCTACTTGGAATGCTTATCACGGCAGATTTTCGTCTCTATGTGGCTGACTGCTTTTTGAGGTCACTATGTTATCTTAAAAAACTACTAAGTGTGAGGGGAGTGCATGCCGACGGGATTTTTTCTCTCGTAGGCGGGGCCAAAGCTGTCAAAGAGTGATCTTACCACACGCGATATCGCAGGAGGTATTGATTCCTGATTCATATATGTTAAAGTAGGTGGTTTGGGTGTGGAATTCCTCTTAAGAGATAATATTTATTTGTTTGATTTTAATTAGTTTTACTTCATACAATAAAATTAAAAGTTACTCATAGAGTTCCACAGGGAAGCATGCTTGGCCCACTACTCTAACATTTATACTAGTAATATACACAACTGCCTCCTGCATTCCGAAGCCAGCGTATATGCAGACGATAATGGCGCTGTCTCCTCAAATATAAACATTAATATGGCGATTAGAAACGCTGAAACTGATTATCTTTAAAATCTACTCTTTTGTGTAAAGGGCTAATAATGAACACAGCTAAAGCCAAGTTTATAATTATATCCCCAAATAAGAAGAAACAGCTATGCAACAAAATTTGGCTCTTCAATTATTGAAAGAGTCTCAAAATAGAAATACCTAGGAACTTGGATAGAAGGGTCCTTGGGTTGGTCTACCCATATAAATTATATAATTTTCAAAAGTTAAGTCATATTTGGTTAATTAAACCGATTCAACTATTTTTAGATACTGCTACATTAGTAAAATTATAAAATGCGCTTATCAGGCCAATTTTTGATTATACAGACATGTAAAAATTTTGGAGCTAAATTCACCACCAAATAAAGCAGATGTTTCTTGGCAACAGCAGCAAGAAAACTGCTATATGAAATTTCTCCATGTAAAATATAAAGTGAATTTACTTATGCTTATGCAAGCGGTATATTATAAATCTGTACCTAGCTATATCAATTTCAACAAGTAAAAAGTAAGATGCGCAGGCCCTGTCTCAACTTTGCTAACAACCCATTCTCTTTTTCCAATAAAACTTTTAAGTATAAAGGCATTTCATTGTGGAACAGCCTTCCTAATCAATGGTTTTTTTAGGAATAAACTAAAAATGTATTTTAATGATTAGATCTTAATTAATTTGATGGATATTCCAAAAAAAGCTATTATTATTATCTTACATTATTGAATTAAAATGAAAGTGTCACTTACTTCTGGTTGTCAAGAGAACTTTCTCCGCATTATTTGGTAATCCCAACCAAGATGGGGTTTGGTGATCCGGAAGAGAGTCTACCCAATGCAAAAACTGATCTCGTCTATAAAAGATAATATAGTTCAAATCACTTTCATACTCGTACATTAACAGTGGTTAGAACAGCTAGAAAAAATCAGTTTCAACTTGGGAAAATTATAAAAGTTTATTTACTACTATTTTTATCATATTTTTAACTATACTCTAATAAAATTACTACTATTTATGGAATCATATTCTTAACTATACTCTTTGAAGAAATCGTTTAATTTTTTTGTTGTAAAAAATCTTTTTAAATCAAGCTTGTAAAGACAAAACCAAAACTAACTGTAAAAGTCTGATTTTTAAAGTAAAAAGTTTTTACAAATGATTAAGTTTTTAAATAACATAAACATACTACTCGCCTAGGAGCAACAAACACAGCACCCCACACAAGGAGAACGCAACCCGTCAAAAGTCGTACATTTTTCATTGGTTAGACGCTTTAGCACCTGCTGCCATCGGAAGGGGAAAATTTGGAAATTGTCTTCCTGTTTGGGCATGATTTGGTGGTGACACCCGACCGTGACAGAAAAGCTTATAAACTAGAGACTAGTAAGTAGCACACCCGGGTCACAAATGCTAGCTACGTCACCGAGTAACCTTTAAGTATGAACATGCCATTTGCATAATTCAACTGAGCTAGAACACAGGATTGAATCATCCTGCTGTCATTCATTACTCTACTTCCGATTGTTCAAACCCCAAAAATATAGCAATTTAAATGTAAATCTTCTCATAAATGCAAGAGATTTATTACCTAATCCCATCAGGCATTGTTATTTTTTTGTCCGAAAACCCATCGATTCCAGCTACTAAGGAGAAATCTGCTTCAAAACTCTGTGATGTGAAAAGCTTGTTCAAGAAAGATGTTAAGAGGCGCTGAAATAAGAAAATTTGAAGTTGAAGAGCAACAATTTGGACTGGTTATTATAACACAAAAATTTACCTGATCAAATTCATTGTCAATTTTGCCACCATAGATACACTGTCCAAATAAAGTACAAAGAGCATCCCAAGGTACTTTTTCAGGTGGAAGATTTGTACGACCCTAAAAGCATTTATTCAATATAAAAATGATATGCGACTGTTGTAGATCTTTGTTTATTTCTATACACAAGGCTTTATTTAGAGGTGTGCGAGTACTCAAAAATGGCTCCGACTTGAAGCTGCTATTTCTAGGCCCAGAAATGACTCGTAATGGACTAGAGTTAAAGGATTAAGGCTTGCTGGATGGAGCTCGACTAGTTATTTATAAAGTTTGCAATTAAATTAATTATGAAAAATAATTTTGATACAAATTTGAACTATTGTTATCATTATTGATGAGTGGGGAGAAGTTCGAAAGATAAGCCCATTCGCGCACTTCGACCAGTGGTCCATTGTGCAACTATTTACTATTTTTAAACATCAATTAGTTTTGAGAGCGTAATTCCCCAGATAACGGTCTGATAACGCGACCGAAACCATTAGGGTTTTACAATTTATTTTTATAATTTTTTTTGTAAACTTGAACTATCATTGTTTTTAAATTAACCAATTATCATTTAGTAATAGGTTTAAAAATTAGACTGATTTCCTTTATTTAAACAGCTTAGGGATAAATTTATGACTCAAATAAGACTCAACACCATTTTTCAGGACTTAAGTGAGTATTATTACCCATGACTCGAGACTTGAAGGGGCCCAATTCACAACAGACTCGGGACACAAAAAAAAGGACTTTTACATAAGATGATGCTATGAATTCTGAAGTTAATTAACCATCTCATGGATCAGTTACAAATCAAGTTTTTAAATCCAAATCATTATGTGTATATAAAATATTCATAAAAACTAATAATGAAATAGAATTTTAAAACTAACACATGGTTTAAAACTTACCATAGCCACGGTCTCAATCCAAGTATCTAGAGTATCACAAGCCACCCGTAAATCTGATTCATTAAATTCATATTGCTTAGCCCAACCAAGCGGACAATAACGAAGGCGCTCTTGCACTATAGCATGGAACCAGGCCAAAAGAAAGTACAAGCGTGCTCGTTCTCCAGGAGCCTATATAAAGCAATTAATGAAATTAGTAAATTTACAATTTAAAAATCATATCTCAGGAATATCTTAATACATAATAACACCAACCTTCATCATGCGCTGCGCAGGAACAGTGTTAAAGGTTCTTAAGAGGTTGGCTTTTATTCCTGGAGGAGGTTCAAATACAAAAACTCTACCAGCTCTTAGTAGATTAACTGGAATTTTCGGATGAATTTCCAAAGTTAAGAAGAGCCGGAATTGCGGGTGAGGTTGCAAGTTATGAAGTTTTTTCTCCAGTTGCACTAACCATTGCGGGGCTAAATGCACATTCTTCAACAAAACCCATCTTCCAGTTTTAGAAGCCGAGTTAATTGCTTTCTCTGCCTGACTGAAACCTTCAGCTGAACCAATAGCGATTGAAGTAATGGTCTTTCCCAGTTCTGCTGCCATATCATCTACTCGTCCACTAGCATCATATCCCGGAACAGAGCACATAAGAACAGGCGCATTAGAGCTAACTTCGGTTTCAAGGATATTTGCAATATCTAGCTCTCCTTCAGCAGCATGCATGAAGTTACTATCTAGAGCAACGCTAACAACATCCCTTGCCATAGAAATAACGCGATCGGGTCGGAATGCTTGGATTACAAGTAGCTGATACATTCCTTTGCCAACTTTACTCAATGGTTTTTCATCATCCCACAAAACTGGAACATCAATTTCAGGATTACTACACATGGCCCATGATGAGAAACCCTATAGAGGAGAAAATATGAAAATGAACTGGTAATATTTATTTGCTAAACCACATTAATTTTGTCAACTGCCTTAGCATTTAGCTTGTTTTTAAAACTAATATTGAAGAGATGGTAATGACTCTTTTACTTTAAAAATAAATATTCAATAACAAATTGTAGATTTTAAATGGAAGGTAGGCTTCCCTAAATTTTTTTGGATACCTATTATTGACGTCATTTCCCCATAAATGTTTATAATGGTTGCTACTAGAGGGAGATAAGAGTTAATGTTTAGAGGGAAAAAAAGAGGGGAAAAAGTATGACCAAAATTTCTCAACCCTAACTTTGAGGTTTTCAAAATAAAATTTAGCCCTTATAGTGAACACTAATATAAAATTGGAATAGAAATTCTAGCTTTAATAAAATCATATAAATGTTTCAGGTACAAGGAATTTAACTATCAATAAATAGGAATGAATACCCTATATCCAAAAAACACGATAATGTACGAAGCTTTCGTAAAATTATGAGAGCCACACTCCTCTAAAGTATTAAGAGCTCGTGCCCAAAGAATCAACACAATTTTATGCATGTATTTAATCCTAACAAAAACTAGAACAATAGGAATTAGGTAGGAAATCTAAATTTCTTTCTCGCCACAACAATTTATGACGTCAACAATAGGTAAGACTGGTAAGTGATAAACATATAAATGTTTTTAAGTAAATTTTCATAACTAAATACTTATTTTAGTGCCATAACATAGAATTATGGATTTAAAAACTATATGATGTACCCAAAATCACAAAACTCTAAATGTGTCCCAGCTTTAATTTAAATTAAATTTATTTTACTAACTTCATTGTCATCAATTTTCTGTTGTAAGTGCCTAAATGCTGGAAGTTTAGAAAGCGCAGTAGCTCCCTCTAGTTGCTCCAGACTAAGACCAGCAACTTTAATAGTTGGTTGACCAGTTAAGATTCCTTCTCGTCCTCGAAGAAAATGATCAAATTCACGCTCAAAATTTGTTTCACTGAAAATATTTAAAAAAAAAACACTTTTGAAAAAGCAGATTTAAAATAACTAAGCCTATAATCTCCTATCACCCTGCTCTGTATAAGTCTGAAAAAAATTTAGCTTATGTTTTATCACAGTGATTGGCTACCCAATCAATGCAATAAAGCAGAAATTTGGTAAGCACCAGTCAAATATCTTCAGTTTCCCCTTCCATAAAACTTATTGAGGTTAGCGGTAATAGTAAGTGTAGGGAGCTGTTGGCTTGCATGGCTTGCCACCACCCTCCTAGGCATTGTAACCCTGCCACCTGAAATAATGGCTTTAAAAGTCGGTCGATGACTTAGGCCTAAGGTGGTGCCTTGGGTATTAGCCTAGCTGATTCTTATTATTATTATTCTTATTATGTAAGACAGTGCTGCCTATGTGATGATTTTTGAACCTCAGCATAAAATATTTAATTATCGACTTTTTTATAAGTTAATATTAAACCCATTTTAAAAATTATAAAACTAAGTTCTTTTAAAACTGTACAGACGCTGTAAAATTTTCGGAAGTAGAGGTCGTACACCAACATTTGTCTTTTGGTTAGAGACTAGAAAAGTGGTTTCTGAATATCTAACCTTGAGAATCCTTTGAGATGAATTTTGCTTAAAAGCAGAGCAAAAATTAATCTATCTTCATGAAGCATTCCTCTTGTAACTCTATTATACACAGTCTAAATAAAGTAAATAAAAAGTGGCAAATTTATGACGTACCAAAAACTATAAATTTAAAAAGAAGAAAGAATAACCTGGAAAAGATCTGTTGTTATAACAGAGAGTCTGGCAGTATATTCAGTAACGCCAGTCAAGTGCTGGTTATTTGTCAGTACATCCATATACATGTCCAAAAAGAAATTAAGGGCATACTGGTATAAGAAGTGGACCTACAAATAAATAAAAACCTAGATTAGTCTTATTTAAAAAATGTCTAGTTTAATTAAGCACATACCTGATGTAATCCTTCTAATGTGAAGTAAATGCTACTGCATGCTTGGGAAAGAGGCATATATTGTTGCGATACTGTTTCCACTTCTGCCATAATTTTATCTGTTTCTTCCATTTTGTGAGATATTTCTGAGGCCTCATGTTTTAGCTTCTCCAATGTACTTATTACACTGTCATCATCTAATATGCGTCCTTTTGAGTCATTTAATGCTGCTAATAGCGATTTTTCAAGTTGCCTGAGTCTAACGTGGAATTCTCCTATGAAGTACAAAAGAAACAATATTTTCAATATAATAACAACTTGCACCAAAGCCTGATATAATTAACAAATATTAATTTAAATACATTTAAATTAAGTACAACAGCCATATCTTACATTGCAGTAAGTATATGTGGCTATCCTAATCACGAGCATAATGGTGTTCCCCTTTTCAACTATTTTTAATAAGTTCAACCCCCATATCTGAGAGCTTTCTTTAACATCCATTTGTTCAAATTAAAATTACTTTGAATGAATTTTTCTGAACTATAACCACATATATAATCTGGGCATAAACTAAAATAGTTAAAACTTTACCTTGAAGTTTAAGCAAATCAGAGCGTTTCTCATCTATATCTGGTCTCTCTGCTTTAAGCACTTGGTTTAAACATTGACTTTGCAAGCTACTCCTAGTGACAGTAAAATTAACGAAGGTAACTCTTGAACACAAATCTGGTGGAAACTCAACCTAAAGAAATACAAGTGGTCAATTGACAGAAATTTTCTTAGACTCATTTTAAAACTTACCGTGGGATCCCTTGTAGAAAGGTAGATACAGAAAGATGGCGATAAATCAATATCTTGATCACCTAATGTGATCAGAACTCTACCTCCTGTTTTCCTCACTTCACGGTTCAATACGGGATTCAATATAGGATCATAACTTTCAACATCCTAATATGAATAATAATAGTTCGTGGTTGTTTAGTGGTTTTCATAAACAGTATGTCCTCAAAAATATATTTAAGCAAAGTAAAACCTTTTGAATTGGGGAAATATGATTTTTAAATTTTACCTATTTCAAAGTCAAAGTCAATAAGAAAGTCTCAATAACATCTGACACATGCGCAGTTCGACGAAAAAGCAGAAAATGATGGTACTTTGACATCATACCTCACCGTAACCTCAGTTACCTATGAAGTCTGCTTAGACTTCTATTTGTTGTGACAAGTACCATTCTAATAGTTTATTTAAAAGCTAGTCGAATGTGGTGCTGTTATTGAAACTCGCTTATTGAGGGTGCACAGCAAATTAAATGATTAAATGCCATATATTTCACAATGAATTTCAACAAGAAAGTCAAGAGTTGAAATTTTTAAAAACTGTCAAAAATGTATTTTTGGTAGTAAATAGGAGCGTTAGCTTTCTGCAGCTATGAGGAACACAAAAACTTGCATGTTACTTTTAACTTTCTATAAATATTTGTACTAGAAATATTTCAAAATGTTTTTTTGAAATGTTTTGCATTGATCACTATGAACATTGTTAAATGTAATAACAATAAATACCACCAAAGGTGAATTCAAACGTATAAAAGGTTTATTAAATTAATCATTGTTGTGTTAACTATATACATCTATATACATCTTATTAATCATTTAGTTTCAACATAGTTACTAGTTTGGGAGCTACACCTCAACTAACTCCAATATCATCCTTACACTGCCTATGTTAGTTAAGAACACTAGATGGCGCCCCCAATACATCATCCTCTGCTATTTCTCCTGCTCTAACATTGATGACATAGCACTACATACATCAACACACATTCCATATAAATATTAATGTATAATGAATACCTGAACAAGAAGGGGGTTTCCAAAACGAAGGGCACTTTCCAAATTCTTGCGGAATGAGTCGTCCAAGAAACTAGAATTGGACAAATAAGTCAAAATAAACCTTAAAATTTAAGATAAATAATATTCTAACTATAGGTTGAAATAAAAAGCACAATGTTCATTAATTAAACCTGTATGTGAGTTGAAACTAAGTATCTTAACTTTAATACTCTGTCTTATTCTTATAAACAAGCCTTACTTATTTTTATGTTTAGAGTGAAAACTCTACGAACCACTGACTACATACTGGAGTGGTTTTCATGTCCCTCTATTTTGAATAATACCAGGGGTGCTGATAATAATTTTTACGTTGAAACCTTCCAAACATCTCTTAGAGATAAAAGCACTAAATTTAACGGCATTAAGCTATGGAATAGTATCAATTATAAATATAAAACTCTTGATAGTATAAATAAGTTCAAGGCAGCCATCTCTGATATATTAACTTAAATTACTTTTTTGTAACTAATTATTAAATTCTTATAAGTGTATTTTAGTTTAAAAGTTGTGGACCATTTTGTAAACAAATCTTGTGATTTAAAAGGATATCCAATAAAAAGCATTTTATTATTTATTATTATTATCTTAAGATGTTTTATTTTGACAGTACAAACAAATTACAGTTAAAATTAAGTACCTGGTCTGGGTTATTTTCCTGTCTTTGTATTCATTGATAAGGAATTCTGTAGCTTGTCCAGATGGATCAATGATTAGGGGGTATCTATTAAATCGTTTGAGCATAATAGCATTTTCAGTACAAAGTTCATCACTTGGCAAAGCATTAGCTTGCCATCTGAGTCTTTCATCGGCTGAAGAAAGATACTGCAAAAATATTGAAAATTGAACTTGCGGAATATTATCTCTCAAACTAAAGCCCTTAAAAGTATTTTTCATTCCCTTGAGCAACCAGGGGATGTAATTAACCCTTTACATAATTTTCTACCAAATGGCCTACAGAAATTTATCATGCCCGAAGAGCTAAGTTTACACTAATCTTGAATTTTTAATATTTGTTGTATGTTCTGCTAGTCATAAGACTTCCCATTGAATATTAGCACATTGAAACTTAAAATTACCTCGGTTCTTGCAAGATCACTGCGGAACTGAATGGCTGCTTGTTGTAGGTGAGTACACCAATTACTGAACAAATTCTGTCGGTACTGTTGATCAAAGTACCCTAAAGTGCACACCAATTTATTAAAAACTTAAAGCTGATGGAAATTTCAACATAAGTGTACAAATAATATATAAATTATTTAAGGATTTTTTAAAAAGTAGTGTTAAGATCTATATAATGTCATTAATAAATTGTTGAACTCGGACAGGGCTTTCAGATGCCCCTGGACTAATAATATCAGGCGCCCTTTTTCATACGGCCGAGTATTTATTAAATACTTAATAGTTAAATTACAAAAAAAAATTAAGGGTCAGACGGCGCCCCAGAGCTTAAGCCCTACCTAGCCCAGTGCTCTAAATAAGCTTTGAAAAGATTTAGACGTGTCAGTAACAAATTTATTCATAACCTCTGAATATCATTAAAGGTGCCTCAAAGGCAGATGTTAGGCCTCTATAGTGCTATAAACAATTGCAATAAGAAATGATAGAAGTATTGAAATAATGTTAAAAACGTCTTTAGGCAAAATTTTGAATGTAGTTTAGGTTAGATTAATGCATTCTTCGAGGGATATGTGAAATTTGGTGGCTATTTTATTCATCTCAAGTTGAGATCAAACTTTAGTTATGCACACAGCACACTATTAGAAAGGTCTTATGCTCATTTCTTTTTATGTATGTTTCAAAGTATGATTTATAACTAATGAATACAACTTTTCATCAATTAAAAATATCACATACTGAAATACAGTGCCAATCTCCAATCAGCATTGGCTCAGTTACAGAGTTGCCAGATGGGCGGTTTTCCGCCCAAATTGGGCTGCTTTGCGGAGGCTGTTGCGGGGAAAAACCTCTGGGCGGGAGGTGTTTTTTTGGGCTGGTTCCAAAAATTCGAGGCGAAGTAACAGGGTACCGGTTTTCCCCCTTTCAGCCCCATCCTTCATAACGGAAATCAACGTTCCTAGAAAATATAAGCTGGAACCAGCTTTGCAAACTGTGATGTTTTCAATAATTTTCCAAAATTATTTTCAAATAACGCGCCGATTCCCGTTCTATGGCAGAAATCGGTAATTTTTCTTGGGCGGGAATTTGGGCTCTTTTGAGGTTAATCCGATTTTGGCTTGTGCGGGAATTTGGGCTGGTTTTAAAGTTGGTTTCTGCTAGACCTAAAATATTATTCTGGCAATTAACTCTGCTCAGTTAAAACAAGTGTCTCTTGTTTATTTTCTGAAATGCTGCCTTTAAGTGTTAGGGGCATACTAAGTTAAATCGACCTTAGAAGAGTGGCAATTAGTGTAAAATAATTTAAACCAGTATTTTAAACTAAACCACAAAAATCTTCGTTGGTCTTCATATTGTTTGCCGAGCTCCTCAACCTAAAACAAAGAGGAAGTGCTTTTGGCTTGGACACCTTTCTTCAAAAAAAACTAAAGATGTTCGGCAGAGCTAGATATCTCTACTAACAAGCGTAGTTAGGTGTCCCGAACTTTTATGTCATCCCCTTCCCACCCCCCTTATCCTGCGGCAAACGGAAAAATAATTCTAAATATAGCGCCACCTCTCGTTTATTCACAGCACCAAATATACGCAGTCTCGTGGTGCTCTCATAGCGTGTTTGAAACATAACAGTTATAATTTTATAACTACAGGCAAGCCAACTCAGCGAAGGCTTAATGTAATTTCTAAATTAAATGCAAATCTGAATAGGAAATTTCTTTGGCATCGTTTGACTAAGACAAACCTAATGTTTCAAAAGTATAAATTCTAAAACAATCAATTTTAATCACCTACGTCGTAGCCGTTGTTCAACAAATATTACATCCATTTTGACAATTTCGCTAGCGAGATAGCGTTTGGGACCGGTATTCTTAATGTTTTTCGCTCTGCTGAACATCCATAGGTTTTTTTAATCCATGCTTCAGCATAGTTAAATAATTTTGAGGCTCTATACAAATTCATTGATAATTACACCTTCGAGACACCTGAATATAACTTATCTTAATTTCAACCAAATTTCCTTATCCTTAAATTAAAACTACTTCATTCATTAAAGAAGATCATCTATTTCAAATAACATAGCTAACCAATATGACATAAATCGAATATTATAGCGAAAACCAATTAATAGAAGTTACCTCCTAGGCAACTTACAGGCCACTGCCATCTTAACAGACATTTAACGCTTATTGGGGTCAGTGATGACCCGATTTGCAGATCTTGTCTAGCTGGGGAGGAAACTGCCTCACATGTCCTCTGTAGCTGCGATTACTATGCAGCCCAGAGGTTTGAGCATTTGGGTATGCATCGGTTGGAGACGTATGACGTCGCTAATATCACGGCCGGGCAGATTTTAAGCTTTATGTCGGCAATAGGACTTATTTAAGTCACCCAGTTTGGGGATGCACAATGGACCTTAGGTTGAAGTGTTTGGCTTGCCACCCCACTCAATAATAATAATAATACCTCCATAGGCAAGAAAAGCAGATGAGAGAAGGACATCTCCAGCTATAGTGGCCATCTGATTTTTGAAAGTTTCACTGCTATTCTCCCAACGTTGTCTCTCGGAACTTAGACTCTTTATTAATGCAATACTTCTGTCTACTTTAGCTTGAACAGATGACAGATCGGATTTAATCGCTTGAGCTTGGCTAACTAAATTGGCATACTCTTCTTTGTACGCAGCAATGCTTCTCTCTAAATGTTCGATAACACTGTCAATTTCTTCAGCTCTTTGTTTGTTCTCAGAAGCTGCCGATTCCAAATTATTCAACTCATTGCGAAGAGGTTCAACTTGTTTTAGGATGTCAGCATAGTTTATCTAATAATAAAATAATAAATTTAATTTAAACACTGAAGTATACTGTTCTATAGACCTTTAACCTCTATATTATAGAAATAAATGAACCAAAATCGTACCCTAAATGCAGATTGAAGGGGAATTCTATGAAAATATATCTTTTTAGCGAAACATTATTTTGATAACATTTATCATTTTATGATACTAGTTGTAAAATAAACAGTGAATATTGATGGGGTATTTCATAACAAACTAATGTTAAATAAATTTAAAGGGGCTCCAAAGTTCGGTGGCAAAATGTGTGTAAAGTCAGTAAAGTGCGATATTTACGGTTGACCATGCCCGGCTCTGCCAAGGCCGAGTGAGGGGTTGGGGGGAATGAAAAGCATGCTCAACTTTGGATCCCCTTTAATTTTTAGTGAACCATGACAACCCTTACCAAAAAATAAGTTGGTTTTTAGTTGGTTTTCACATTTAAGTTGGTTTTAAGTTGGTTTTTAGTTGGTATTTAGTAGGTTTTAACATTTAAGTTGGTTTTAAGTAGGTTCAAGTTGCCAGCATATTTTAATAAACTATTTAAAGAGGTAATAAGTGGTTTTTAAGTTGTTTTTAAGTTAGCTGGAAAATACTCATTTTTTGAAGTTGGTTTTAAGTTGGCTTTAAGTGGTCTTTATTAAGAGGTCTTTTTAAGTAAGTTTTAAGTTGGTTTTAAGTGGTCTTTATTAAGAAAGCTTTTAGTTGGTTTTAAGTTGGTGTAAAGTGGTTTTTAAGTAGGTTTTTAGTTGGTATTTAGTTGGCATTTGTTCCAAATACCAACTTAAAACCAACTTAAAAAGTTACAAGACCACTTATTTTTTGGTAAGGGAAGCACCTTTCTATAACTCTACTTAAGCTTTTTTCTTTATTGTTGGCCACCCTCCCACAGAACTTATATTTATATGTTTGATATAAATTGTGCTTTGTACGTCAGAATCATATTTCTTTTTAAATATTCATAAATTATACAAATACCTGAGCAATGGCCCACTTGACCATAGGACCACAAGCCAAACTTGCTTTGTTGACTTTTTCAAAGTTATACTCTGGATTGTTAAGATATCTGTTTTTCATCTTGTTGCGAATATCATCACTAGACAAAAATCATTACAATATTTAAATATAAATGATATAAAGTTATGAAATTGTCACAAAAGACAAAAAGTGCAAGTTTTCAGCCAGGTGTTCGAAAATAAAAAATAAATTCTGTAAATTGCAATATGAAAATTTTCAATATTGGATGGCACTGATAAATATCTAATGATAATTGTATTTCTCACTCTTCAGACATCAATTAAAAAACTAGCTTAACCAAATGATGTACCTCAAGTTGAAAAGTTAGCTGTGTTTTTGAATTCCTCCTAGCAGAATACATTTGTTTTCTTGACCATTCAAAACTATCATTGCAAATAGAGATATTGCTTGAAATCTACTTCCACTGCATCTAGTGGAAGGGGTTATGTAAAAAAATTTAGGCACACGCAACTTTGAGGTAAATCCTTTAGAAAAGCTAGATAGTTAATACATGTTTCAGAAATAAGACAAGACAGGTTCTCATTAAAACAGAATTTTTTTAACTTAGAAAAATTTCCATTCCAAGATTGAAAAATAAAAACCCACAATTGAACTTCCATTTATACTAGGGTATTTTCTTTGCTTTTTAAAACCTATTAGATGGTAAGTGACTCTGTTGGGAGGCACGTACCCAACAAAAACCAGAAGGGAATAATATATGATTTCTATTTACCATTCTGTAACAATTATTATTATTATTATTAACCTGACAATTAAGGTGTCTGAACCGACATAGCAGGTAAATAAAAATTATGTACAATTGTGGATTTAAATTATTTTGAATTACCCTCATTAACTGTTAAAGCTAATGATGTACTGCACAGTAAAATTTTTACACTTTCATACTTTTAGTAATACAGCCTAAAATGTACTTTATACTGGGGAGTTTAAGTTCCAATAGATTTAAAGCAAGTGTCGGCTTGACCTGAAATAACTCTTATTTCAACAGATGTCCCTTACCAAAAAATAAGTTGGATTTCAGTTTGTATTTAGTTTGTATACACATTATTAGTTGATATTGAGTTGGTATTAAGTAGGCTCAAGTTGTCAGCATATTTAAAGTTACTATTAAAGGGGTAATAAGTTGTTATTCAGTTGGTAGGAAAATGCTGCTTTTGCTAAGTTTATAATTAGTTGGTTTTTAGTAGTCAGGAAATTACATAATATTTTTAAGTTGGTTTTTAGATGTTTCCCTAGTAGGATTTAAGTTGCTTTTAAGTAGTTAAATGTAAATGTTGATTCTGGTTTAGTTGGAAATAAGTTGATTAATAAAGAGGATTTAAGTTATTTTTAAGTAGGCATTTGTCCCAAATACAAACTGAAAACCAAGTTGAAAAACAAGTTGTCCTAAGTGGTTTTTAGCCAACTTATTTTTTGGTAAGGGCGTCACTAGCATCAAAATCAAAACAAGATAGTTGAGCTGCATTTTGAGCCAAAAGGTTGATTGTGTCGTTTGAAAATTTGTCAACAACGTAAATTATAGTAATTTTTTACAAAATATTTTATATGGGATACATAATTAAGGTTAAAGTCCACTAAGTAGTGTATAAGTTGTCAAATTAAAATAATTATAAATCTCTCTCTGACAACGTTATTGTTTCGCTATTTTGAATTTTAGCTTCCTTTGCCATTAAAAGAATGCACCACGCTCTCCAGTAAAGACTTTTTTCGTAGAATCTGATAGATTCATTGCCAGCCTCATCATAATATAGGTGGCAATGATAGAGCCGACAGTTGCTTTAAATGTTTATGAAACTGAATAGTTTTTACATTTAGCAATTTTTTGTTACTGTAAACACATACACCCTTATAATTATAAAGTACTGTTTTGATGTTCTTAAGACCCTCAAGATTAAATCATTCATTAAATGAAAATTGTCATATTCTCCACCCACCCTTAATTACATTTTATACATTACCAAAAATTGGAAAAATTAACAAAACAAGCACAAAGAGGAATCAAAGGAAATAAGGTATAAGTTAGTGCCATTCCAGTGTAGCTTACAGCAGAAGCTCAGGATTGAAGTTGACTATAGTAGGTATGAAATTTTCACGGATTATAACGGAACGAATAGCTTTCCAATCAGGTGATGGTTCACCAAGCAACAGACAAATTGATTCCATTGCCATCTTGACTGGAGGAGGAGGATTGCTCATGGACCTCACTTCCACCAGATGTTGACGTTTAATCCCTTTGACAGCTACACTCACAATTTGGAATGGCAAATGAAGTTTAGTAACGAATGAGTAACAGTAGCAGAAAAAAAGGGAAGAGAGAGAGAATGTTTGAAATAAACAAGTTAGAGACATAGAAACTATAGGTAGGGTAATTAACTATACACAATAACAAGAAGAAAAAACAATCATTTCCAAAATTTGTTGCTTAGAATTAGAACCATTTGGAAAAAGATATTGAAGAGTAGTTATGTACTAGACCTACTCTGATAATAATATTACTGTGCAGATATGTATAAATACCAGAATAAATTGATTATGGTAATTAAACCTGATAATGACAAAATACTAAATATTAAAAATTTGCATACAATGTTTGTCAAAAGGTGATTTTCGTGAAACAGTGTTAGCAGATTTTTCATTGAAAAATATATTTACTATCTAAACAAAACGTGAAAATGGACCAAAGACCTTTGGTTTCATTTCACTTAGTCTAAAAGCCATCCTTACGTGATATTGTCAGCTTCAAAATTGACAATTGTGCTGATAAAATTGTCCCTAATGAGAACGGATCTAATAGACTTCCAGTCTTGAGTGGGTTCACCCAACAGTAAGCAGATACTCTCCAATGCCAATTTTACAGGGTTTGGAGGATTTGCCATTGACTTGACTTCAACCAAATGCTGCTTTTTAATGGATTTGACAGCTGATCAAAGCCATGCAAACATGCAAAAAGGTGAAAAATAAAATAATAAAAAACTCATGAATTATTAAATAAAAAACTCTGGTAAAATCCGACCAATAAGACAGTTTCAAAATTGTAGAAGCATCTTCAATGGCCCAAATAAAGTCAATTTCAGTTCTTCTTAATATAATTTATAACATTTGTTTTTGTAAAACAATAACTTTTGGTAATTAGTGTTTGCACGGGGCCCTGACTCAGACAATAAACATTAAGTTGGGGTTGGCCATTTTTCGCGGTTACATTTTTTTAGTTTTAAACAGTTGCACCCCACTAAAAATGAAAGATAGGTTCCTTCCCTCCCTTTTTTTCATGGGCGATAAAGGAATGAGTCAAATAACCTTCAAAATGCGTCGCGCTTTTATAGTTTTAGTTCTAGAATTATTGTCTCGGCTGCAGTGCAGTGGTATTCTTTTTGCAAACTTCTTTTATTGTGAAACAATGCCTAAGCAAAAGTTTGTGGCGGTACTAGTATTGATAGTTCATATGTTTTGTCAAAAGAGGCTGAAGAGCTAGGCAGTGCCAGTGAGGGCTGTGATATTGAGCCTCTGAGGATTTAGACTTAACTTATATATGGTTTTAATTATTTTTAAATACTGTTAAATATAACCACATGTCACATGCGTAACTACTAACTTGAAATCTCGAATAAGAACCTATAGCTTTCATTTAAAATTCACAGGTATCTAAAACAGGGGTATTTTCATAATACATACAAATAGTTTCCCATCTCCGACCCAAACTTTATTTTTCCAAGGATAGCCCTACCCAGACTTTATTTTGACCCTGTACAAACACTACTTGTAATAAAATTTTACAATTAAAATAATAAAAAAATCATATGATAAGTGCGGGAGAGATAAACAAATTACAAAGCCGAACTGAAAAATATACTGAAGAAAACAACTGAATTATGATCAGAAAACTGATATAATCAAGAAATAGTAAAAAGCATTATAATAAAGCCTCTTAGCAAAATTCCTAATTTGAAATGAGTTTTTGTTTAGGACTTCTCAATGTAAAATGAATGTCCTCATTATACATGGTAATAATTTCATAAGAGATAGCCTATCTAATGCATATACATAATTTCAATAGTGGTAGATGAAAATGATTATTAACAGCCCCATGGTAAAAGCTATGCCAAAAAAGAGAAAAACATACCCAGCATTTCAATATGAAAGTTTTTATTGTGATTTTTTTCAAATAGATGGATTAATTTACAAACATCCAAAACTATTTTGAAAAATCATGGCCAAATACCAGGCTCTAATCCACGTGTGCCACTCTTAATCCACTGGTTTCAAAAATATCATAAGTTAATGTTTATAATTTATAATTAAAGGGAGTATGAACTAAAGAAAATCGTTTCCTCGTGAGAGAAATGCATAATTCATAGACACAAAATAAACCCAGAAGTTCATACTCCTTTTGATCAGAAAACTTGTTTTTGAGAGTAGTTGTTTCCAGAAAGTGGAAATTCCCACATCTCAATATTTAAAAAGTTGAAAGTTTTCCATTAATTGGAAACTTTACTTCTGACATTTACAAGGAGGGGGGTAAGTCCAAAATGTGGTAGTATATTATTTAATTAAAAAAACCAAAAAGTTCAATCAATAACTATAGACAGGAAAAGCACTGTCTAGAAAACAAGAATGCGGAAGATCAAGTAGCGAAAACAATCTACACTCCTACATGTCCTATCCCTACTCGTTTTCTAGCAAGGGCTTAACCAGTCTAATATTGAATTAAAAGAACAAGACATATCAACTACTTAATAATACTTACTAGAAAAGAAGGTCTCATTTAAAAACTTTTAACTCTTCATTTTTTTATATATTTCCTAACTGGGTTTTTTACATATTTTACTCTATCATTATAATCTCCTGCAATTTGCAGAAAGGCGTGAACAATCATTTATAACACTAGTACAATAGCTAGATTAGCACTAGCATATTAATTTGGCCAGTGCTCAAAATGGACCCGGAACGACGTTCCATTTCATAATAGTTTTTCCTCATATCGTTCTGGTTCGTAAAGATTCTTTTTTATTGCACAGCTCCTGTTTTTCAGAATAATCTGAAGCTTCGAGAGGAAACACAATCCGATTCGTTAATAAGTCCATTTCGAGCACCGAATTTGCCTCAACCCCTAGTTGCTGTTACTATTCCCATTTGCAGCCTTTTAAGTAATTTAGAGCTGGTTATTGCGGACATGTTTGCCCGCTTATCATAACATAAACTTAGGGGTATTTTTTTCCTTATCAATGGAGAGAAGAAAAAGCTTTAAGCCAGCTCCTAAGATGTGCCATAGTCGAAATGAGCCTTAAGCCTTTTATCAATATCGATATAAATCAGTTTCTTTCCTAAATTACTTTGTAATAGCACATTTAGAAAAGGTTAACCATAGTAGATTATACTTCAATAATCACTATGTTTAAGAAAAAATAGAAAAAATATTGGTAACCTAAGTTAAAAAACCAGAATTGTAAACTCACTAATAACCCCTCATTTCTAATGCTCAAGTATTGAAATATATTAATAAAACAAATTTTTTAAAGGAAGATATAATTTACCTTGCTGAGCTTCAAGAACGGCTGGTTCAACCTGTTGCAAGTCTTTCATTACACTTGATTGCTTCTCTGCTATGGTCTCTTCTTGTTTCTAAATAAAATAATTATAATAATTTGCAGAACTATTATTATAGTTACCAAACGTAAAAATAAAACAATGTACTAAGATTCTACAAAATAAAAAGGGTTGCTTACACGGAGGGCATCTTGGATCTCATGTGATTGGACTTTCTTCTTTTCAGCTTCTTGTTGATCTTTTAACTGCAATATAAAAATTTCAACAGTCTCAGTTTAAAAAAATATATTTAAATTCTTAGGCATAAATGTATATGTTGAAATGGTTTGGACCGAATTTAACAGAATCCAAATAGTTGCCAAAAAAGATTTTTTTAAATAGGCCTCATTAAATTAAAACTCCGCTTGGTAAAAAAACAATAGAAAACTAGAAATTAAGGCATTCCACTTTTATACTGAGCAAGCTTTTATAGAAAGTATAAATATAAATGACCAATAAATTAGCTTTTCATGAGTGGTGTCAAACCACCCTTGAAAAGGTTTTGCTTCAGTAGTTGCCAGCAAAAATGTTTTCTTTACCAAATAAATATTATAAATCGCATTATTAACAATTCAAGAAATATGGCCATGAAAACTGTACCATTTCTTTCAACTTGGCATTTGCTGCTTGATTTTTAGCCTCAAGTTCATTTCCTTTCTGGGCTAAAGACTTTTGCAATTCCTCAACCTGCTCAACAGTTTCCCTTATTTTTTGCAAACCAACATTCAAATGAAGTTGTTGCTCTTCCAGCTCGGAACGTTTTTCATTAAATAAGTGAACGTAGTGGTTAATGAAATCTAAGAAGTGTCTTGGCGTTATAGTTGTTGTTTGGCCACCTCTTTTGGCCAATCTAACGTTAGCTTTATGTAGTGTTTGATGAACATGCACAAATGCATTAACAATAGCTTCTCTGTGAGATGGTCTTGTACGCATAGCAGTGAATGCGACTGGAAAGTATTCAGGAGGCTGGTACTGTAGGAAGAATTATAAAAAATAAGTAAGACCATTTCTATCATTACTTAAAGCTCAATGCAAATTGTGATGCAAGGGGGATGAATGTATCATATTTTATAGATAAAAACAACATCTGCTCATGCACCTCTGGTGGGGGGGCAGAAACGTTGGGGGGTACTGAGTCTGAATTTGAAATAGTGGGGGAATGAAAAAAGGATTGGCACATGTGCAGATAGTTTTTATCTATAAGATACGATTACCACCTGCCTCATAACTTACATTGCCCTTTAAATAAAAATCTTTAATACAACTAAAATCTATAATCAGTAACTCAATAAAACCAATTTCTAAAAATAGTGACATAATATAGTAGAAATTAACTGTAGTTTTCATTACCATAGTTAATTATTATTTCTGTAACATAATTCATGGGATTTTAAATAATTCAACATATTGCAAAACCACTGTTCAAATTTATGGAAATTCCCAACCCAAAAAAAGGACTAAAATAGCTACAAACCAGACTTCTTTCAAGGTCAACTTTGGATGTAAATTCGTGTCCAACTTGGAAAAGAGCCTCATCTGACCAATCACCAAACCAATTAAGTACACATCTGTTGAACAAAGCAGGAGATGTTGCTGCTCTATCCTTTAGACCTTCAGAAGATGGATTCATCGTAAAAACGACATGTAAATTTGTAGTAACCTAATAAAATTTTTTCAAAGGGATGATTAAAAACTTACACATAGAAAAATTATCAATTTACTTGTTGGGTAAACCACTTGTACAATTCTTCATTAGAATCTAACATCAGTCCTTCTCGTTGGGAGCCTTCTTTACACTGTGTCATCAAGGTAGTATATTCATCACCCTCAAACAATCCAGGAACCTCTCCATTGGCCAACAAAGTATTCATTCTTTCAAGGAAACCAGAATCAAGTACATTGCTTTCATCCAAAATGAAGCAAATTTTTTCGCCCTTTTAAAACGGGATAGATTGAAATTATAATGATAATTTGAAATTAGAGAAGTTTAAAACTTACTTTACATCCAGAGCGTCTCAGCACTGATCTTAAGTCTTCATCAAAATCATTTCCTGTATATTTATTATGTACTTTAATTTGAAAAACAGTAAGACCATTCATCCAAGCAACAAATCTGGATAAAGTAGTTTTTCCAGCACCACTAACACCAATCAAGAGTAAATGACCCTGAGGCTGGCGGAAAATCCTATCAATTCGTAGCACATGATCTAGAACTTCATTAAACAGAACAAGTGGCATATCAAGTTCTTCTTCGTAGAAAACTTTCAGCCTGGCTTTGGTGTAATCTCGCAGCTCTTCACGTTTCACTGGTACATAATCTTTTGAAAGCCAGTTACTGTACAAAATGGGCCTCAATAGAGCTGCATCTCTTTGGATATTTGGAAAATGTTTCAAAGCCACCATATCAATATTTTCATCAGTCCAAAGTCTTTCTTCATCTTCAACCAAACTATAAGGAAACAGGCAAAATTAATAATAAAATTTTCCATTAGCTTTGAAATATATTGATTTAATACAGTTTTCACTTAACAAGCTTTAGGTAAAGCAATTTGAATAAATCAAAAGTACTTAAATTACTCCTATAAGTACTTATTCTCAAAAATAACCAGAATAATCAGGGTGTTTGTGTTTTCATTGCTAAATTAAAAGTTCGAACCAAGTTGTGAAAACCATGTATAATCAAAGTTCTTAATTACCGATCTTGAAAAAGTCGAAGTGCTTCATGTGCCCAGAGTCTAACAAGTCCTTCAACATTTAAAGTTTCTAAGGGTCTAATAGCTTCACATATTCCTCTAACCCATCTTGTAAGTTCTCGAGGTGAATAGACATAATGTGGCTGCATGTCTTGAGTAAATCTCTCTTGTGACATTAAGTAGAACTCTACCATAGCAGCAGTTAGCGGTTCAGCGTAAGTTCTTAGAGCTGAAATCATCCTGAGCATAGCTCTGTTAAATGTTCCATAAATTTGCTTTAACGATGTTTCTCCAGGGTAGTCAACATACACAACAGGAACATGTCTCAAAAATCTTAAATAAAAGTAAATTTATTACTAAAAAATATATCCGGTTAATTTAATAAAGCATTTAGTTATTTTTCATATAAAATTTCAGTAAAAAAGTAAAATATACCTGTGGGAAAGTGGTTTTCGTCCAGGATCTGTAGGTGGGTTACATGCTCCAACAAACTGGATTCGCTCTAAGTGGACCCAAGCCTGATCCGTTGTTCTATAAAATCCTCCATGTTCAACAAGTTGTCTTAAAAACGATATTACACGTTGCGTACCTAAAATTCAATAGAAAAATTTTAAAATAGAATAGAAAACTACAAAAAAGTAAATTTAGTATAAAAACTATTCATTGTTAATAACAAGATGCACTTAAGGAATAAAATATCACAGTATAAAAAGTAAATTACCATATTTGTCCATATCAGGTAAATTAATTTCATCACAGAAAAGTATTAGCCATTTTCCAAGCTGAATTGGTGCTAAAACTATTCCATTGGGAGTGCGACGATATTCACAATAGTGGTCAAATGTCTTAAGCAAAAGCTCAGGAGTTGTTGCACTGGAGAAGTTAAGGCCAACAACCTCCATATCCGGGAGGGACCTCAATGCACTAAATAGTGTCATGGTTTTGCCAGATCCAGGTGGTCCGCAAAGAACCAAGGGTTTATGCTCTTGAAGCCAAGTGTAAAGAAGTGATTCATGCCTCACAGTGTCTAGTGTAGGCACAACGATATCAGGAGCGGCAACCTTGTGAGTTTCAACTTCAATTTGTGGAACTTTGTTTTGCCAAGGTACCCAGTCACCAGTGTGAGAAACCTGGGTAAAAACCAAAACTAATTAAATGAATACATATCCTAACTTTCACATTATGGGGGTTTGTAATAAACCAATCCTTTTATTTTTATGGTATGAAGGACTTTCGGTTAAGCTTCTAATAAGTTTCATTTTTAACCAAACAAAATAGTATAAATGCATATAACATAATTAGAGAAGCTACTGCAAACAGTATCAAAACAACAAAAATATTGAAATATGGTAATAACAAACCTCATAATCAATAATGGGCATTCCAATTTGTCCAGGTGGAAGAGGTATAGTAGTAGTTCCTTGAATAAAATCTCCCAAGTCACAGCGAGATTTATTTTTTGCATCACCAGCAAAAGACCATAGCAAACAGTAAACCAAACACTTGGGTATGTATTTTTCCAGTTGATCTTGTTGCATTGGAAAATCTGGATGTGAATGGTTGTAAGCAAGAACATTCCGACAGGACTGATTTAGCATTGAAAACAATGATCCCATTGCCCTTAAACGAGTGAAATCCATTATATGTTCTTGTTTTGACGCAAAGTCTAGAGAACGAATAACCAAGCCATCAACTGCAAAGTATGGGTACAATATACTGGCGACATCTTGTTGGACCTACAACAAAAAAAAGTCAAGATTTGTAAATGTAAAAGTAGGGGCCAAATAAGTAGGAGTACTTGAAGTGTTGGTGAAAGCAAGTCTTCTTTAATAGCTTCAATTTTTTTCTTGTAACTCAACTCTTCCTCAGCCTCTTCAAGAGGTATGTGTTTTAATTTGAGCAAGAAATTTTCAAGTATCATTTCTGTAGAGAGAACATCTTCGCTGAACCAGATCATTCCACATCGTGAAACAGTAGCCAAAGTTGCAAATTTCAGGTCTTGAACTTCAAACATGATTCTCACCTAAAGAAAATAAGATCATAAAATAAATTTCAAACTTAATTTTCAAAAATATTACATTTGGTGGCAGGCTAAGGCGTTCCCCATTTGGAAGGGTCAGTAGTTTATTGTCGTCAAGAACACTGTTGAGGTTTTCAACCCATTCGGGGTCAACATCTCCATCAAAAATGATCCATTGCCGTTTATTGATTTCCCCACGAACATTGTCAATAATTCTAAATAAAATATAATTAAATAAACTGCCATCCTCATGGAAGGGAAATGAACTTACTTTCTTAAGACATGGGTAAACAACCCATCTGTCCATTCCCTTGTGTTAGGATCAAGAACACCATACAGAGCTTCTTTTGAAATAGCCTTAAAAAAGAAAACACAGTTTATATTATTTAATAAACTATCATAGCAATAGGAATGTGTAATATTGTATTATCCCTTAAAATAAACTACATGTTGTTGTAGTTCCTCCATTGAATGTCTATATTTTCTGTGAGCATCACAAGCAAAAAGTAAAGCTGATAGAAAGGATAATAATTTTCCATAATTTAAAATTACCTTTGGATCAATGACATGAGCCACACCCTCTACACCATCATATCTTTCTAATGCCTTTAAAAGAACTTTCCAGGCCAATGATTTTCCACTTCCACTCGGTCCCACCATCATAAGTCCATGATTAAGTTGGGAAATTTGGTAGAGCTGTAAAACTTTCTCCATCCACTGCCCTCCTTGTTCATCCCCTTCTCCGCAAATCAAATACATCTCTTGACATACTGATCTAATTTTCTCTTTAAGCTTATCCATTTCAGCACTTGAGTATTTAACACCGGGAAACACATCGGAGAGAAGTGAGAAAAGTAATGGAATATCTTCGGCAACTAATTTGGGTACCATAGTTTCACACACACTCTGTATTAATATTTCTTGCTCTGGCAATTTTTCAGCAATAATTCCCTCATCCAATGAGGATGGTGGTTCTTGACTATCAATAAGTCCTCCTTTAATTCTTTGAATCCTATCTCGTTTGATGTTTCCAGCACTAACAAGGACACTCTTCAGGGCACGGAGACCAAAATCATAATGGGATTGATTTGAAAGTTGTTCATCACAAAGCCTATATTCAAATTAATACGGCTAATCAACTAGTGGTACATTAAAATTTATAGTAAACTAAACAAATTATGCTTTCAAATATTATTTTCTTTAACAAAAAGTAGAAATTATAATACTTCCACTCAACAGATGTCGCTATCTTCGTAATCAAAACAAGATAGTTAAGCTACATTTTGACCCAAAAGGCAGGTACTTATTAGGTACCCCTAGCGTTGATTGAACCGTTTGTAAATTAGTCAATAACATAAATAACAGTAATTTTAAACAATATATTTTATATTGGATATATAATTTAGGTTAAAGTTCACTAAATAGTATAAATTGTCTAAATATAATACTCCACAATGGCTCTCTGACTATGTTATCATTTCGCTATTTTGAATATTAGTTTCCTTTGCCGTTAATAGATAGCACCACGCTCTCCACTAAAGTCCTTTTTTTTTTAAGAATCTAATAGGATTCAAGGTCATCTCTAACATAATATAGGTGGCAATGATAGAGCCGACCCTTGCTTTAAAGCTCAATAAACACAGGGTGTTTCAAAAGATTATGCAAAATTTTAAGGAGTTGTAGGGGTGAGTGGGGAAGTATGCTTTTTTTTCCCCATTTTCCTAAGATGAGTTAAAAGAGCGCCAGAGCTTTAAAGTGCGGCCTACTAGCCCCTGGAAGTAGGCTGCAACAAGCACAAAACCAAGCAGCAGGGAAATGCGAACATTAAGGTTTGGGTTCGTGTGATAGGTAAAAACGGACCTTGTAATCAAATCGAGGTAACCAGCGTAAAAAAGTAAACTTAAACAGTATTTAAAGTCCTTGCTGCTTGGTTTTGCGCTTGTTGCAGTCTACTTCCAGGGGCTAGTAGGAAAATGGGAAAAAAACAGGCATACTTCTCAGCTCACCCTAAACAACTCCTTAAAA
This sequence comes from Leiobunum rupestre, assembly GCF_980474605.1. Taxonomy (NCBI): domain Eukaryota; kingdom Metazoa; phylum Arthropoda; class Arachnida; order Opiliones; family Sclerosomatidae; genus Leiobunum; species Leiobunum rupestre. The sequence goes on from NC_143384.1 coordinate 60,423,441, forward strand.
TTTTTGCATAACCTTTTGAAACACCCTGCATAAAGATCAGATTCTGCTATAAAATTTTCGCCATGCCACTTTTGTTGCCCTTAAGGCACAATTTCAATATTATTTTAACCTTGGAGGGCTTGGACATTGATTAAATCATCTAAAACATTTTGGCTGCTTGCTATTAGCTTTAATTAGATTTAGGTTCACTATGGTAGCAAGTATAAAATAAAATTACTACTATTATAATATTAAACCTACTTGAAAAATGGAACAATTTTGCTAGCCAGTCTTTCTGCAGTTCTAAAGCCTTGGGAGAAAAGCATAACTTGCGCAATTAATTGTCTGTCAGGTTTGGTCATAGCTAAAGAGCGGAAGAGTTTCTTTAAATTATCGGGTAGATTGGACCTTCCAGCATAACCAGGATTCATAGTAATGAATATTGCCATATCGGGATTCAGATGAACTTGTTTCCCTACTAACTCCACTGAGAGATCTAAGAAAAAATTAAGTAAAGAAATGTATAAATTACTGCCAATTTCAAAGTCAATTACTAGCACATCGAAAATTTTCAGCTAGCTAGCCGGTTTGAGAACCGCAAGTTCTTTAAGTAGAAAGGGCCATTTAAAATTACATTTTAAAAATACACTTAAATTCCACCAGTAACCATTTAAAAACTTTTTCTGGCAGTCTTTTTAACCATAAAACTAAAATTCTTAAAAATATCACTTTTTGGTCATAGTATGCAGTTTGAAGTGAATATATTAATATTTAAAATTTACACTTTATTTGAGAGGTTGAAAATGTAACCTCAAATAGTTTCACAGTTAAATCTTGGCATGCCAAAATTTTCTAAAATTGATAGTTCCAACCTTATGCCAATACATAACATATAACTTTGTTAATAAAATTCCCAAGTAAAATCTATTTAAAAACCAAAATAAAAGGTCAACTAATTTTGAGCATTAATGCCATCATAACTAATGTAGTTTTTATTTTATATGCAATAATATTTCTAATAGATTTTGATACACTTGATTTAATTAATTTATCAAACTTAAATATTTTAATTTTTCTTAGGCATTCATTTCTCATAATCCATAGCTGATCAACAGAGTAACAGCGACAGTAAGGTTAGGTCATAGGCATTGATTAAAAGAATCTAATAAACTTAAAGCTTTAACATTTAAAATTGTGAATTTGACATGCCAATTGGAATTGAATTATATGTTATTATGTAAAAAAAATTGGCATTCTTGGTTACACAATGAACCAAAATTTCAACTTGGAATTAAACTAATTTAACTAAAGATGTCTACTAAATTTACTTACCTTTAGATTTTTTACTTATGTTGCTTTTCAGAGTTTCTTGAATCAATTGAATTTGTTGCGAGACTGCAGAAAGCATTCGTTCCTCCAAACGATTAAATTCATCAAAACATCCCCAAGCTCCAACTTGGCACAAGCCAACAAAAATTCGGCCCATAGCCTAAAAATTTAATATACCAAAATGAACAAAACCTTGCACAAAAAAATAATCAGAGAAAAATTACTTGGAAATCAAAGGTTTCATCACAGTTGAACACTAAAACAAATCTACCAAGCTGATGACCCAAAGCTTTCACTGATTCTGTTTTTCCAGTTCCAGCCGGACCTTTTAAGAAATTTTTTTGGATTTAACTATGAAATTACCTAAAAAAGATCTACTAAGGAAGTTGGCCAAGCCATATTATTAGTTTCATATGGGTAGAAGATCGTATATCATTTCACACAAAAGAATGTACGATAGTTTTTAGGTCAAGTTACGATATTATCAGATACTTATTATACATTCATATTTAATTTAATTTATATCATGTCTTATTTGTTACCCATATAAAAAAGTTATCACTAAAGTAAAAAACAGATATGATTATATTAAGTTATTAAGTCACTCAGTACATCGTAATGGCTGATGTGGCCATTTACGTTCTAGTTTAGGAAAGTGTCACAAAATTTTGTTGTCCAATGTCCCATGTTTCATCATGCACGGCAATTGGGAATTATTAAAATTAGACTCTCACTGGCTATCCGTATTATTCGCCCTACCTTCTACAAAAGTTATTTGAAGAAGGTAAAACGAAGAGACCACTGAAAGCCAACAGGCGTTAAGCTTATAATGGTTTGATGACTTTGAAATATTTAATTGTGATCAGCACCACTTCTTATCTTTTTTTTAAATCTGAAGCAGGTAATTTCAGTTATCCAGGTTGTTTTGTGTCACTACAGTTTTCTTTGTAGAAACTGTCGGTCAACCACCAAAAAGCTCGAAATATAAGTTCCTATGATGAAATTGAGTCACCATCTAGATGTCATTTGACACGATATATTAATTTATTATGGTTTAAACAATAATAAAAATTGCCCAAAATTGCAAAGTAATTACTGAATGCAATATTCCAATGAATCACTTAATTATAAAACCATGCAACCATATTATTCGTGGGTTGGTTGGCCTATTAAGGGGTCAAAAGGTTACTAGCCAAACCCGATGGAAATGTCAGCAGTTTAATGAGGCAATAACATCACACAAAATATACATCATAATTACATTGCTAAAGTGTTTGTAAAGACGTTTCAGTCTCTATGTGGAAACCGAAACTTAATCCATTTTTGTTTAAAATTTTTACTACTCTTATAGTAATATTTAATTGTCACAAAATCTTACCAAATGGAGATCCTCCAAGTCTAGCCTCTAAGGCCTGAGTCATTGTTAAATAACAACGATCTGTTAAGGGAGTTTGAACCAATTTCTCTTGAACACCTAAGTACTCAAATCCGTAGTTAAATTTTGCATTGGCCATATGAATTGAAAGCTGTTGTAAAACATCATTGTGGTTTGGATCAAAGTAAAACCTCATTTGACTTAACCAATCAAATGATTTGTTGTTTGCTACTTTATTTTTGATAAGTGCTCTAGTTACATCTCTTTTGTGCACAAATTCTGTTATCTAAAAATTAAGAAAACAAAAAATTATCAATCATAAAGAAACATTGGTTGATCATGAAAAATTTAGAAGCAAACTTGAGCTTACCAAATGTTCAAGTTTCTTTCTTCTGAGTGCTGGTTGTTCCTGAAGCACAGAATCTGCCAAAACATTCAGCGTGGATTGTACAGCTTTCAAAACTTCCTCTAACGGACTATTATCCGTTCCATCACCACTAGCAGCCATTGTTTGCAAAGCAGCTTCAACATCTTGAGACCAAGATATTTGGGCAGCGAGTACAACAATCTGAGCCTGAAAAGAACATTATTAGATATGGTTCACTGATTCTGTACACTGTATGGGGTCATTTCTAATAATACCAAGGGTCTGTTTTCCTCTTAACTCAACAAAATTTGTAAATGTCATTGCAAAATGTCTCACACATGAACATGAGGTGAAAATGTATTTGAATGTCCATTTCAATACAATATTTAATGTATACTCTGAATAAGGTTAGCTAAATTAAAGAAAAATCAGTAAAATATAAACTTACTTGATATTTATCTGCCCATTCTAAATAATCATTTTGTTTAATCTGTCCTTTTTTAAATGGTGCAATATCTGCCACAGCTGAAGCCAGGAGTTTAGCTAAAGTAACCCTCATTTCTCTTTCAACCAATGATAGCCATTCATTTATTTTCGGATGATCTTTAATTGATACTGGTGTACTAAAAACAACCTAAAAAAAGAATACATTATTAAAAAATAATTATACCCCAAGAGGGACAATTTAACACTCCACGCTAAAACTCTTATAGACTGTGAAAAGGGATTCCACTATTAAACCCACTTCTGTTCTTTACTTAAAGTTATACCAATTGTAATGGGCAAACAGAGCGCCAGAATAGGTGTACGAACAAAAAACTCAGTAAGTAATAGAAATTTAAATGTAATAAAAAAGGACTTACTTCTTCGCCTTCTTTGGACGAGAGACCCTTTACAATGGTGTTATCTTCATTTAAATCAATAGCCGACACTCCAGCAAACATTTTCTTGAAATGTTTTTGCAATCTTGGAATATTCTTACTGTTTCCAATGATCTCCAATAAATCTTCATCACCAACAAAATAAAACCTGTAATCCAAATAAAATTTGTTAAATAATATCTGATTCCATGTTCATATAAATAGTTTCTAGTTATAAAGACTAATTGATTATGGTACTAAGAGTTCTAGTTTTCCAGTGGATATAATTCATAATTTTGATTTAATACTTGATGCTAATTAACACAACCGAGTTGTAAGTTATTAATATTTTTTATGAAAAAAGTTGGTTCTTCAACCTTTAAACCCAAATACAAATACATTTTGAACCTGCAACACCATATTAATTTCCCCAATGTACAATAAATTCTTATGCACAAGCTACCTTTGTTCAACCAGATCTTTTTGGTTCCCTACAACGTGGTGGCTAGCTTATTATTATTAATAATAATAATAATAAAGCTCTGCCAATTGGCAAGCAAATTGAGATTGTTTATAATAATCATAACTTTCCAACGGTACGACCAAATTAAGCCAGGGTTTTAAGAGTATATTAGTGTTACATTTTACCTAATATCATTGGGTCAGGAGTATGGAAAATTTACCTTGGAAATGATGATCTTTCTCTCTCAAGATATTCCCCGAGAGCTTTCTGAATTTTGCCAAGAAGATCAGCAAGTCTTTCCAGAGATCTCTGTACTCCAGGAATATTCAAAATATCCATAACCAAAGGTGACTTGACAACTTTTTTCATCAGTGTGAGAAACTCGGAGCTTATGCTGTAAAAATAGACCAAAATATGAAAATTTAATAAGGTGATATAACTAAAATATCAACTCTATAAATTAAGCAAAGCAGCAAATATGAGACTCCCACTGAAATTTAAAAATAATAAGTGGAAAAATAACTTTTCCTAATAAAAATATGGTAATTATTAATTTCCCTAAAATCTGACTTGTCTACCAAGTTGTAAATAATCTGTATCAACATACCTCATCTTTGACCCTATTTTAACCTCCAGTGTTATATATATATGTGTAAATCTTTTACGATTAAGGTGCTTTTCACTTAAATTATTTATTTAGGTATTTACATTAAACTGAGGACATAGAAAGAGTAAATACATACATAAGTGTTGCGCTAAGATTGGTAGCTAGGAAAATGGTGGAAATTAAGACATGAGCTAATAGCTTCCTACACTTAATTTAATTGTGTCTTGCAAATCACAGCGTCAATAAACAGTAATATAAAAATTGTAAAATAACTACCTTTGAAATCTGGATGTTTCAACAGGTAGTAGAGTTTGAATATCTGCACTGCCAGAAAATATTCCTTCCAAGTATACCCAACGTCTTTGAACATCAATCCAGACATCGAAAAGAGCATTGATTCGGTTGAGTTTTTCCTCCCAGGAAAGAGCATCATCCTCAAATTCCTTATAGCCAGAATTAAACAAGAATTCTTGAAATTTTTAATTTCCTAAGTCAAATTTAAATTATCTAGCGGTGACTCACCTTATAGTAAGGAGAAAGTTTCATAGCGGCAACAGAATTAATGTGCTCTTTAACTTTATTAAATAAATCATCCCAACCTCTAATCAATTTGCATTTGTTTTGATAATTAATTAAGTCAAGCTCATAACTCTGCCAAGCTTCACGAACCTATGTAAAAGAACCAGGTCAATGAATAAACAAAAATTTGTATACATTGTTATTCCAATAATAATTACTTGTTTTAAAAACTCTTCCAAAGCCATTTCTCCTTGAGCAACAAGAATTACATCCCTAATAATAGTTTCATTACGCTGCAAATCAACATCCCAAACTTGACCCAAAGTAAGATCAGATAAAACCCAATTAACACGCAATTGCTTCATCAACTGCTTCCAATGGCGCTCTTTCAGAGCATCTGACTTCAGTTCAACAACCAACATGTTGACCTTAGTGTAGCCCTGAAGGAGACGTTTAACATATTCATAAGAAGCATATTGACGTAGACGAGCTGGTAATTCTTTAAGTTGGGTTAAAAAGCTATCTAATTGTTGGCGAAGCTTCCTTGGTTGCACGGAAAGCCATGGCTGTTCTTTCAATTGGTCAATTGAATCCCATATCTTTGCAAGTTCTTGCCAAACACCTTTTAGATCTTGTAACTCTTCAAAAGCTACTTGAAGACGTTCATCAGTAGTATTAACGGAACCTAATTAAATATTCAAGATAGTCATAATTAGAAAACTATTACCATAAAATGAACTTTTAACTTAAGTTCTCCAACTTAAAAGTTAAGGTTTGATAAAAGTGTGTGGCTTATATATGTTTCCTTTTCAAAATTAACAGGGTGTATTTTACAAAGAAAATGTAAATGGCCATAGATAAGTGTGTACACTAACCAGGGTCCTGAAGTTCAAGGGCTTCTTTGGCTCTCACAATGTTGTCTCTATCCTCTTTAAGTCTGCTAAATTTAGTTTCAAAAATCGAAAGCTGTCCTGTTGCATCACTTGGTCTCAAAGACCCCTAAAGAAACATGTCTAGTAAGTTCTAAATATCATAAAAATGAAATTAAACGTAGTGATCAATACCTCAACTGGCTTGCACTTTTCCCATTCTGAAAGAATTTCAGTTGTTCTAGCTTCAACAGCTTTGTCTTCGGTTACAATTTTCATCTGAAGACTAGCCACCTGGGTTTGAATAGCGGCATCCTTGCGTTTAATAATTTCATTGAAAGCAGACCATTCCCCTTCAATATTATCAACATGGAGCCAGGAATTGGGAAACTGAAATCTTTGTCTTTCCAAAATGCGCTGTCCCTCTCGATAAAGCTATAAAGACATTAAATGAATAAAATAAAATATTTTAAGTTAAAAAATACAAAATTGTAACCTACATCAACATGCTTTTCCCAAGTCTTCATTTTTCTTTTTAAGGATTGAACGTAAGTTATGAAAGTAACTGCATCTGATGTAGTTGCAGCATCAATTGATTGTTGTTCCAAATCACTACGAGACTATAAAAAAATGGTAAATTGTTCAATAAATTTAAGTTAAGAACAAACTAATATAAGCGATTTTATCAAAATTCAAGGACAATTTCGATAAACCAAAGCTGAAAATATAGCAAGTATCTTGTTAACTTGATCAGGATAAAAGCAGTGTCTGTGACACTAAAATAGGGTGGAAATGTATTTGAATGAATATTTCAATACATTTTATGTTCTACATAAAATTAACTAATAAAATTACAAATAAACATTATTCAGTAAGTAGTGCACTTTGACTGTGTGCGATTTGATGTAAGACAAGATTTAAACGTCAATTTATGAATTGGAATACTAGTTTTGACATTTTATGAATGAAAATTATCATTGCTAATTAACCACTTCTAACTCGTGATGAGAGTCAGTTTTGTTGGAAGCATTTGGTTGACAGGAATGATCAATATAAAAAAAAGCTTAAAACACACTATAAGTCCAAATATTTACTTTTGAAACTGAAGTGTGAAATTGAGTCATATTGTTTCCAAGAAGGGACCCAAATTTGCATAACACATCTTTGTGCCAAGAATCATATTTCAAGGAAACCTTTGATTGTACCTTTAAATAGAAAAAACATGATCAGTTTCTAAAATTAATGTACAATTTCTAGGTAATTTAATTAGGAACATTAAGTCAGACAGTGTTAAAATACACGCATGGAAAATTAAAACTTAATTACCTTGGCATAATCAATAATTAAGGGGCCAATTTCCTTCCTAACTTCAGTGGTGTCAAATGTAGCTCTGGACTTCCTATAATATGAAGAAATTTGGTGAGCTTTTATAAAACAATGCAACAGAATCTAGCCTGTCATAAATATACATAGAAATTTCAGGAGTGCTGTATTCAAATTATTGTGTAAATCCTACTTAAGTTAAGGATCAAAATATATTCTCTAAGTAAAGATAATCTCTACCAATAAAAGAAAAGAGCAACTTAATAACAAACATTTGAAAAATCTTATTCCCTACACCATGTTTGTAAGTTATTATTTTGACAGTTGGGGTTAAAAACCCTGTCTTAATGTCGAATATTGGAAAGATCACTCATTTCCAACCAGTGCATACCAAGATGCTCAAACCTCGCAATCAAGAAGCCATGCAAATGGCTGTTGGGTAACAGAATAGCAGCTTCAGCACTATAGAACCTACCCTCGCCACCATCCCTGGCATGAAGTCAGCGTTTTCATTGCCATGATTCTCCCTATAACCAGGCAAACCATAGAGTTGAACCTTATTCTAGGTGCCCAGTTCTGAGAAGGGATCAAAACAGATAAGAACAAGCTTAGAAGTGATACTAAACTGATTAAGAGCCTTATATGTGGCTTGACTGTTTTTAAGAGCCCGCTAGACTGCTCGAGAAAATCTTGACTGTTTTGCCTGATACTTCTACTTAAAACAAAAGTCTTCACAGAAGCAAATAGCAGAAATCTCCTCATAGTTTGGCAGTAATCCACTGATTGGAACTTTGAACCATCAGTGAATCAAACAACTTTCGCCTTTGGTTCCAAGAACTGTGTTGCCAGTCCAGCAAAACCAACTCTGAAAGTGAACACTAAACAGTTTCCCAAAGTGAAGTGTAACTTTGCAGCAATGTTGTCAGAACCCATCAATATGATCAGTAATTGATTAGAGTATTTGGTGTGGTTACAATCCCAATTAGTAGAGCTCAAACACGTTTGTACGTTAAATAATTAGAAAAGCTACTTTGAAAAATCGTGCCTGGAATTCTTAAACAGAAAATGATGCCGAGATATTATTGCCAACGCATGGAACTTAACAGTTCCAAATGAAAATCAAGTGTAGTGTTGAAAAATTAAAGTTACTGGTCTACTTCACTTTTTCCAAATAGGTGGTCAAAAGTTTTACAACACAGAAAGAGAAGAAGTATTTTAAATAACTCCTGGGAAGTAGTTATCATCTAAGTTTCTTAGCATTTCTGGTATTTGTGAGGGTGGTGTGAATTAATGAAAAAATTAAAAGACATTGACAGAAATGACTCCAGTGTGTAACTTTTTTGTGGTTTACTTAAAAGTGCTTTCTGGATGTGCATGTTTCTGTTCTGCTATGAATAAAGATGAATTTCTTGAATAATTGAAAATCCAATGAGCTAACAATTGTAAGTGTGGATAGTAAGGGTTTTAGGGGAAACTAATAGGAAGAAAAAGCATTTCTATGTTAATAAAAATACAGCTGTACTTACTTTATTTCAACAAGTGTGTTCATCCATCGACTAATGTTTTCTCCAAGTTTATTATAGAGCATTTCCTGTTGCAAATCCCACAGTGACTGATATCGCAGCCAATCATTGACATAATCTTGCATCTCTTTAATTTTTCCTTCAATAGCACTGTAGGCAGCTTCCAACACTATAGCTCCTTCGGACATCTTTGTAAGCAAGTTGCGATAGGTTTGTGAGACCGGTCTGTCAAGTCCAACTTGATATCTAGAGCTTTGTATGTGTAACTGAGACAAAACTACATTTTGCCAATCGAAGAGCTGACCCAAAATATTGTGACGGGCTTCTTCAACACTTGGGCTCACGTGCAAGACTTGATTTGTGATTCTTATTTCATGAATAAGGACTTTAATTTTGGGGTTACCTCCAAGCTTGTGAGCGGTTGGTGCAACACCAGCAGCAGCATCAATAATCATTTCCGCTTCTTCCTCTTTGATACCTTCCAAAGCTTGAGTCCAAGCTTTAATTCCAGCCTGCAAACGAATAGCTAACTTTTCTTCTACCATCTCATCAAGTTTAGCTACCCAGAGATGGAGATTGGAATATTGATGCAGACTTAAATCATCAACTGCTTTTTGAATTTTACTAAGAATATCGGAGAATGTTGCGAAATTGTAAGCGCAAGTCTCTAAAGAGCGAACTTCTACATCTATTTGCTCTTCAATAGTAAGAAGATCATCAACCTAAAACAAAAAAATTAAGAAAAAATTATGATTTGTATGTCATTTAGATTACAAAGGGAAATTTATGATCAATAAATAACACAAAAGACTTGTATGAGAACAGAAATTAAGGAAGGCTTTAGAAATTAACAATAAATTGAAGAATTATGTGTGAAAAATTATGGGGCATAAATAAATTAAATTTAGACGTCTGAAATTTTAATACATAGAAATTGGTTTGTGTAAAAACAATTGACCTTGATTACTGTGTTTTTTTATTTAATATTTTCACTAGCTTTTATTTTTATTTTGTGATTATATTACAACACAATACCATACATTCAAACAATTAATACGTACCTTTTCTTGAAAGCTATATACAAGCTCAGCAAGACGTTGGACATAAGAATCTAGTTTGTATGACTCCCAGACTAGTCCAATACCCTTAGAAGAAAATGTTATTTATTTGAGTACATCAAGTAAATCCAAAAGGAGCTACAAATAAATTTCTTACCTCTGATATCAAATTTTGCACATCCCTTTTTTGACCAGCAACAAGTAGAACAATTGTTTGCCGATCTACAACCTAAAAAAGCGAATTTTTAGAGTCCTATAACAATTTTACAACACCAACAAGATTAAATGAAAATTTACCTTCTCGCAGGTTCTGTCGTATGTTCTGACACTTTCAATAAGTGATATAGCAAAGGGATAAAGCTGGTTAGCTTGATGGGCTTTGTTCACGATAGCCAATGGTACTCTAAATCCAAGCCATTTTAGATTTCTCACCTATAATCAATACGTTAATTTAATACATTAATGTACAAAGAATAAGTAAAGTCTCCTAATAATTAAGCTTACTTCTTTAGACAATGTTATAATTTCTGGCAAGAAATTAACTTTAAGCTTTAAGATGCTTCCTTTTCCTGTACGGCTTCTTATACTTTCTATAGCAAAAATTCTGCCCGAGACACCAAGCTGACGTTGTTGAACCTATAGAGTAAAATTTAATTACAGAAGAGCCTACATTCTTTTTGCTAACTGTAACTATTAAATTATAAGACAAAGAAAATATTTAAAGGTATTTAAATATAAAACCTTTTATAATGAATATGAATAGAAGTACTTACCATTCGTGCCCATTCGTCAAATATTGGTTGGGTATTTAGCTTTGATCGGAAGCTATCAGCATCTGCCTTTAGTTTTTGACCCTCTACATGGTTTTCCCAGCCTTTACCAAGAACATCTTCAACTCTCTTCATATACACAGAAAGCTGTCTATCTATTTGCTTGGCCCATATTATGGAACCAGCAACGGGAGGCAAATCTCTCACACGACTCATGCGACAAGCTTTACTCTGTTGGTATTGAACTTTAAATTTCTCATGTAGAGCTTCAATATCATCTTTGACTCGTTGGATTAGTTGAGTCTGATACTCTCTTATTGCACCCCGAATATGAGGTCTTACAAAAAGGGCATTAAAGCGGGAAAATATTCTGAACATTTCATTCGCATTCTTGGCAGTTCCAAGCTGGTCACGCAGCCTAGCTGTAATTCTGGTCTCAACTCGATCGATGCGCTCATTATATCTACGATAGAATTAGAAAAGAAATGTTAATTTCTAGTGACACAGTATAAAGGTTAAAATAATAACCTTTTAATAGCTGCTTCCCAAGCATCAATTCCTTCTTTCGATATATCAAGACCATCTACTTCTTTCACATTTTCATAAGCCAAATTAACTTCCTAAACAATTAAAAATTAAAATTAAAAGGTCAAATCATTCATTTAACCTATATGAGAGTTCAAAGTTGTAACCTTGGGAAGGATAACAATATTGGTTATTATAATACATTTTAAATAAACTATGCACAAATAATCTAAATAACTGTTTATAGTTACATACTTCAATGGCATTAACATCAGCTGCATCTAGTGATCCTGTATCTGCTTGGATATCGAGTTGTTCATCAGGTGTACTAACAGGTAAGCCAGCCCTTGTGGACACAGTCGGTCTTAAAACTCTAACTATAACAGTTCTAAGCTGTTCATGTTGACGTCTGAATCTATTTAAGAAATTTAATAAGTAATTTTGCTTTAATAAATGATTTTAAAGAAAAGGCTTTTAGGCCATTCCTAGATTGAATTTTTTAATGTGCTAAAATGTATTATTTGTAAGTAAATCAAACCAAGTTGCTGCATGTGTAGTAGTAGAGGTATTTTTTTAAAGAATTATGAAAAATTTTCTTAACCATTTATGACACTATAAATCTCAGCAACTTTTCATGGTGTATAAACGAAAACGCAATGAGTTTAAAGAACTCTGGTTAGGCAAAAATGTTGGTTTGAGTGAATATGCCATTAGAGATGTTTTATGCTTAAGACTTATAGCTGGATCTTACACTATTAAAGTGTAATTAAAAGCTAATAATTAGTTGGGCAAATGAAGGTAATTTTTGGACAATTTTTAGGGAAGAGCGAGTGGAAAAAATAACCTACTTTCTCATTTGTTCCATCCTGGCCTGAAGTTTTTTATGAGAAGGACTCATCCTCCACACCATTTTCAAATGCTCATCTCGCTTCTTTTTAACAATATCCCTTAAAAGTGCCTGTAGTTTATCATACTCATCGTCCCAGGTCGCAAATACTTCAAAACAGGCATTCATAACTTTCTCAAACTCTTCAAAAGCAATGTGGATGAGTCGACGAGTGCCCAAAACCTGTGAATAATAGGAAATATTTAACGTGGGATTCAATGATTCTGATCGAAAAACAATTATCATAGCTAAATTTCTAAAATATTCAATATGTTTAATATATTGGGATCTTGGAAAACTACACAAAGGACAAAAACATTTTGAGGCATGTTTCTTGAGGTTAATCCCAAATGAGTTAATTATACTCTGATTAAGTATATCTATTCTAAAAGCACACTATTACTCCTTCGCACACATCAGCTAAGAAAGTGGTACAATATTGATGAACAAATTTAAATTCAACATCAAGGTCAATTTTAAGAAATCTTTGTGCACTTTCTTCTCACCAATTATAGCCACAAGATAATACTTTAAAAGCATTTGCATTGATAGGCTTGTCCAATTATAACAGAAAACTAGGGTAAAATTTCCATTTGTGATAAAAATTAAAGGGACAGCAACGATTCATTTAAGTGATACATTAACTTCAATTACATTTTGACTAAATGCACATTAAAAAATTTATGTATAAAAAACTGGCTAATTCGGTTTGTGACACTAAAATGAAAAATTGGCCAGTGCTCTCAGAAAGTTCTTTAGGACTAATTTATGTTCACACTTATCTTATTGGTATTAAAAATAAGTTATAAGCAACCATTAAATACCTTCAGGAGCTGTGCCATTAAATCTCTTGATATTGCCTCCACAAGACGCAAAGCTCGCTGAATGGGATACTTAGTACTTCGAACCTTTCGTAGGTGGGTAAATATTGACTGGACAGCCATTTTTATTTTATCCAGTTCAGAAGCTGCCAAAAGCTCATTTAGTGGAAAATCTTTCATGAGTGGATTATAATCGTTCACGGTGGTTATGGCTTGTTTCAATCCTATTAAAATCAAATAAATGAAATTCACATTACGTTATTAGATGATTTCGCATTTGTAGTGCACTATGAGTTACTTTTATGGCAATACATTAGCTACTATTTTCAAGTAACTATATAACGTTAAGATACATGAAACTCTGAATATCCCACCTGTATCAGTGTCGAAGCTTACAACAGCATGGAACCTTTTTCCCGCTCTGAGAATTTCTAAAGTTAATGTCACTTCCAAGCTTTCTCGTTTTTCTTGAATGCGTAAAAGCGCTCTTTCCAAGTTTAACCAAAAGCTTATTTCCTGTAAAGCTGTGCCTGATGATGGATCTCTGTCTAGTTTCGTTACCTTGAAAATTAAATTTTAATACATTTATCATACATTAAAGAATATCAACAACAATATACAAAACTTAATTATGCACTATCAAGAATTTATTTATTGATATTTATGAAGAATGACTTATTCCGGCAATCCACGGGCATCATGGTATAATTTTTCCAGAGAGGGGGAAGAAAAACGTCAATCTCTTCAGAAGACGTCAGTTTTAGGGAACCAATGAGAAACAGGACTAATTTTATTATTTTATACGTAAAGGAGCTAACTTTACAAGGATTGGGCCGCAAAGCTAAAAATTGTTTAAATATAAAAATCAAACTGGAGAACCTCTAATGGTAAAAACAATTTTATTTATTGGAGGCGTTTCAAGGCGAGGCCTTTTAACAATCCAGTATTTAAAAAATACTAATATAAATTTAACAGCACAACATATGCGTCAGAAGGGAACATGAGAGCCTAAAAGAAATTAATTTGAAAAGCTTTTTATTTAACTTTTCCTTCTGACGCATGTCTCATGCAACATAACTTAAAATCTCGTGCTTTTAATTGTTAAAGGGCCTCTACTTGAAAAGTCTCCAACTAATAAAATTAATTTGTTTAAACCATGAGAGTATCTACAGTTTGATTTTTATATTATACCATGGTAATTAATAAGTATAATATTAAAAATGGTTTCTACATAGTCATTCTCCATTTCTCCCTAAGTATAAATAAATACATTCTTAATACAATTGTGTTCCATTTTGCCAAATACTTGTTATCAGTTTTTTTTTATTTAAAAAAAATCTAGCACATGAACATAAAGGTTCACACTGGTGTTGAAATTATGTTGGGAGGATTTACCGAGAGTTAAATCTTTTCTCTACATACAGTGGAAATACCTTATCATAAGTAAAGTAAGAAGCTAGTGGTTACTTTTCATACACAAAAACATAAATTAGAAACAATGAAAATCCTCACCTTCTGCATTTCTCGAACCCAACGATTGACACCATTTTGTAAACCATTAAGGAAAGACGAGTCTTTAACCTTTTCTCCAAAATCATCAACTGTTGCTTTTCTGCCTTCTTCAGCAGATTTCTTAATAACAGATGAAACTGCTGGATGGATTGTTAACGTAATCTCGGGAATATCAATATTCTGCTGCAAATGTAAGAGACCCATTTCCAATTCCGCAATTTTCTTCTCTACTGTGGGAGCCATTTTGTCTCCATCCCTAAAAATCCAAAAAAAAACATGTAGTAGCGATTCAATTTATAGTTAAATACAAATATATAAACCCTCATTTATTAGGGTTTTGTGGTAGGGCCAGGCTAAGTCTAGCACTCCGACAAGAGGTCCATTGTGATAGTCCCCAAAACTCTTTAATCTTTCGTATAAGAATAATTATTCAAATTAAACATTTTTCATTGAAGTAAAATTTGAAATCTGTGTTGAATGAAAAACAATCAAATTTTGGAAGACATTTTTTTACAAATATATAACTATCTTAGGTTTGGATTCAAAAGGTTCAAATGATGAAAAAAGGGAAGATTCGAGTTTTAAATCTTAAATATTTTCCAAGATTTATGGGATTCCAATCCCTAAAAAACTGTTGAACATAATAAAATATTCACATTGATTTAAGCTCGCGTGGCATGGAGGGCTTGCCACCACCCTCCTACATGTTGTAACCCGGACACCTGTTTAAAGGCATTAAAAGTTGGAAGATGTTTTGGGCCTAATGGTGCCATGGGTTTTAGCCTAGCTGATTATTATTACTAGGTTTTAATAACTAAAACTGTTTTTATTTAATACCACTACAGCCATTTCGACAGCTTTTCCAGTTCTAATAATTTTAAATTAACTTCGTATACATTCATATGTCCTCTAAATCAAATTTTTATAAATTACTGGCTCTCCTTTGACCTATATGCTTCAAATTTAGAGCAAATTTAAAACTTACCGTACAAGGGTAATCTAACCTTAAATCATAGAAGCAATTAAGGATTATTTCTAACATAATATATAGGTTATTTTTCTATACTCAACAACTCTACAAATGTTGCTTTATGATGTAATAGTTATGGTCTCAAAACTATACTAGAGATTATATTCCTTCCAACATTCCTGTAGTTAGAGACTATTCTGGAGAACAATATATTAAGTTTTGTGGATAATATTTTTCACTTTGCTCCAAGTTAAATAGACGGTAAAATAAATGGGGGTGGAATTTTAAACCGTCATTGCCACTTAAAAACTGGACACTAGCCAGGGAGGGAACACCGGATTGGTTGGTATTGGAGCATGCGCAGAGACCAATTTTTAACTGTCGCCGAGTGACAAATATCTAAATCATGATTCTTCGTAGAGCACGTGGCGCCATCTAAGTAAACTGACCATTATATTTCGGGAATAAAAGCTAGACCAAATGGTTGTTTAACTGTAAATTTACCTATAACTTGAATTCTTTAAATTAAAATACAAATTATTAATTGAGATCAATCGTAATAGACGAGAAAAACGATTGAAATGACTTCAGTGACAATTAAAGTCGCGAAGTGGGGAGTCTGGCAGCCATGCTGTCACGAAACGTTTCCCCTCTTTTCCTACCCCAAAATTCAAAAACCCTTCAGAGGCTGGGAAGCCGTTGGAATTTATTTTACCATCTATCTGATGACAAAAAAAATAAATTTACTAATTTATTTCAATGTACCAATACAAGCTATTTCCTTGTCATAGGGTGTATTTCTGTTAAGCGACAGAAATAGATTAAAATGGCAATTCGGTACTTGCTTTGTAGGTATACATAGTAGTTAAGCCCCCCTCCCCTTAAAACAGTCATCATCAAATTCTTCTGTTACCCATCACGAGACATGGAATCCTGTTTACCAAATAATTACCTAAGCTCTATGGGCATTACTATGCCACACATGACCAACCTAAAGTTAAAATTGGCAATACCTTTCTGCACGGCCCGTTTCTCTCACATATGACTTAAAGTATGGAGCAACAGCGCTGCTAATGTACGAGTGAAGAGTCTCATAAGGTGATCCATCATTTAGTATCATTACTCTCAGCTGAGATGAAAGCGTTTTATCAGCTTCCATAACAAGATATTTCTTGATAAAAACCAAGCTGAAAAGTAAATCAAAATTGTTACATTATTGACAAATTGTGACAGTTTTTATAAGAGTTAAATACTAGTTTTATTAACATTATAAGTTAGGAGCTTAGCAACGTAGCTAAACAACAGCTAAAGTTGATTGATGTCACCACTGGGATCATATGGCGGAAAGGCCAGGGTTAAAGGTTTAAGTTCCCCACAGTAAAATTAATATAAAAAATTGCTGCACTTCAGCAACTAACTAGTTGTTCATGAATTTGTATCTACTTTCTACAAACAACTCATCAAAAGTGAACATTAGTCTTTATAATTGTAATACAAATTTGATTAGCTCTCCACATTCGTAGAACTTTTACAAAGAAGACAGACTTGTGATGACAGTAGACACCAGCGGTTCTAGCCAATGAAAAATTACACCGATATAAGCACGCCTTTTATATTTGCGAGAGAGGCTCTTGGCTACCATAGATTAATAGATAAAAGAAGCTAGTCACTTTAAAATTTTATTTAATCTACCAAAATGTATACTAAATTTATTTCTTAAGTTGATTAGGTTCATCAAGGCAAAACGTCTGCTGCCTCGTCTTTCCATAACTTTAAAAGCGTGCTCCCAGCCAGTTTTAATTAATTTTAATTAAACCTTCTACCAAAAATGTGGAACTTTAAAAACCATTACAAACTCATCAAGTAATCAAAATAACTAAAATTCATTGGAAAATATTACCACTATTACGTACAATAAGGCAAACCAAATTCAGCCTGTATACTATTGGAGGCAAAACTCACCTATTACTTTTAGGGTTGATAAATTTAACATCATTGAAGACATGATAGGAATTTCCATCTTTTTCATCATCTCCATCAGCTCCACTATCAACTTCTTCTTCATCTGATTACAAAAAAAAAACATTCTCTAGTAGCAATTCACACATAGTGTAAGTTTAGCTTTAATCAGGGATCTAGCTAGAAATTTTTGTTATTTACTGGTTGTGTATTAATTTAATAAGTGTAGACTTTTTGTTTTGTAATTGCTGATGCATTAATTGAATTTTAGTATAAGAGTTAGTTTTAGTCTACTACCTTACCTAACATTGGACTTAAAACTTCCATGATAAGTGTAAATTGGTTCAATTCACTTGGTGATAGAATTAGTAATACAAATTAATAAAAATTAATCATACCTATATTACGGTAAATTCTATCCCCTATTATTGGGGTAGTTAGAATTTCAGCCCTGTCATTTTAAAGGTTTACCATTATAAATCAAAGATAAACATAATACAGTGAAGTTCCAGTTGTCATACATAATTTTCTAAATATTTTAACGTGAAGCTGGTGTATGAGAAACAATACTTATGCTGCTAACACTTCCTTGTTGCAAATTTCTAAGCTTGCTAAAATGTGGGGCAAAATTTTAACACAACATGTCAATGCAAATTTTTAGGGTGTATTGTGTTTCTAATTTTTTTAGGAGATGTAACTGATGAGTTTAATATTAATGGGTATAAATTTTATACTTATTCACCTTTTCCAGATGTTCTTTGAATGAGTAATGTCCTACACTGCGAATCAGATATGAATTTTTTCAAGAATTCAGAGTTGGATTTTTCATTAAGCAATGCTTCAATTGTTTTGGAGGCTTTCCCATCTTCTTCTTCCAACATGAGAAGTACTACACTCAACAAAAACTTCTGAAAGGATTGCAGGTTAACCACAGCCGTCGCTGGGACTGCAGAATCCACGTTAGCAGGGGATAATCCACCCAGGCTAGCGTTTCCATCACCTTCGCCCGGATCTGCCATTTCTGACAGCTTTGTTAGGCCTTGGTTCGATCAACCTCGCCCAACAAATTTTTCTACCCAGGAATATACTTTATAGCTACCTTAAAGGAAATAGACTTATTCAAAATAATTTCAATATGAAAATAAATAAACTGCCTCGTACCTTCGATATCAATTTAACAGGGGCGTTGTTAACAGATAAATTGGAGAAAGTTACCGATCATCTACTATGAGGTTTCACATAAAACAAGGACTCAGCCGCTCAGCGCCACTCAGGATTCTCATGCTCTACCGGCCTGGGAAAAGTATTTTTTTCTTTGAAAATGACCTTACGGTGTCAGCCAAAAGCCTTAGACACCAATGAAGTATTACTTATTGAACACGGTTGAAGAAGTAAAAAAGACCAACAACGTTTGGGGAAACTAAAATATATTATATATATTAAACCGATACGCGGTACTTCGGCTGATAGGCCTTCAAAGCGAAGGTACAAGTTAAGACCGTGGCCTCCTCTCTTAATCCCTATATCTTCCTCCAGGCTCACTCATCAGGCTAACTTGACGGGTTTCACATGTGATCCTACAACCATTAAAGGGCTTCTATCTAAATGTTTCAAAATCCCCGGGCCCTGACGGTGTTCACCCGTTTCTGTTAATCCCTTTCTACTGCTCTTTCTTTCCCATTGTATTTGATCATTTACCGCTCCTTCTCCGAATGTCAACTTCCCTTGTCCTGGAAGGAGGCCAACATAACCCCAGTCCACAAATCAAATTATATTAAAATGCTAGTACCATAATTTATAAAGTCAAATTTATGAATAGTGATGATGCTGCTACCTACCTAGGTTTCAATGGCGAACCAAAGGGGGCGTATCGATAGTTTTCGGTCGTGAATAGATTTTAAGAGAAACGAATATGCAGTTGTATGTGGGTATTGAAAAGATAATAAAAACAAGACTTAATTATATTTCTACATACTAAACACCGTTACCAAAAATTGTGCAGACTCTAGCTCTTGAGTATATAAATCATTATTGCAAAAGTGACATTATGTCGCTTTTGTTATTAGAAATGGAAACCTCTTCAATTCTGCCAAAAAAAAAAGGAAGGGACACTGCTCACAGACAGGGATTTACTTAACTTTGATTTTGAATAGCTCGGTTTCGAAAAATATTAATGAGAGAGTTATAGATTTTTTGTGGTTGTAGCTGAAAATGTCCTTTACAAAACTAGATGTGGAACCCATGCAGCAGATTCGGCGTCCATTTAAGGAAGCCCATGCTGGAGTGATATTGTCGGAAAAACGTATAATTTTTTAAGGGGTAACTTCGATGTAACGATCGCGGAAAATATTCGCCAGCTAATAGACGATTTAATAAAACATCCTTCAAGGAAATTGCCAAGAAGTAATATTTCCGAGAGCGAGGACTTGCAATTCACTGTTTATATAAAGCTTGGTAAAATAATGGTAACTTTTCACCTTAATTTTGATATAATAAGGCTTAGCAAAAACATGACTTTCTGTTTACAGGTAAAAAGTTTCCATTATTTCAACAAGCGCTATAAGGGTGTCTCAATTTGCTCGATCGGGCCATTTTTCTCAAAATGTATTTATGCTAGGGTTCTGAAATTTTCAGGGTTTATTTTTTAGGTATGGAAGGCTTTGGTTACTAAATTTCAGAAAAATCGAACTATTTTGTGCCGTTTTGGAAAATTTATTTTTTCACCGGTAGGTGTCACGCAAAATGTTTCAATAGAAAAGTTGTAGGGCATAGTCGAAAGTGTAAAAATAATTTTGGTTGGGTTGAAAAAGACCTATTTTTCACTGAGTTTGGAGGTCGGGGGAAAAAACAAGTTGTACTAGCAGGCAATAGCCTTTAACGTAAACAATCGTACATAATCACAACACACATGTACATTTATTTTAGGGAACTTATGCTTTCAGCTATGTAGTTAATAATCAGATCTGCAAAAGTTATTGTTAAAGAAAATTATTACGTTCAACACCTAATTAGACAAAGTACCCAAAGACCGCGTCTTCCATTTCGACGTGGTTACGAGTAAGATCATCAAACAAAGATTTGTAGACCAAAAATTACGCTTATTTTTCTTTTGTTGTTTTTTAACGTGAAATATCAATTGCCCGAGTAGTATTTAAAGCGTTTACATTTCAAAGTTAAAACATTATCTCAGCTTGGCCGATTGTTGTCCAGTATGCCTCTTTACACTCGAGATCAGCGCGCTCATATGCTAGAATTATTTTACGGAGAAGGTCGTCGTAATGCTACTCTAGTAAGTCAGTTATTTAGACGAAGATTTCCCAATTGCAGACCAAGTCATACGACGGTTCTTAGAGTGGTCCGCGTCTTCGACAACTGGGGTAATATCAATCCGAGGTTTCGTGGTCGTGGTCTCCAGGACATCGACATGGAAAACACCATACTTGCCTACTTCGTCGCCTATCCTCGAGCGAGCGTCAGGACTGCCAGCTTTGACTTAGGGTTGGATCGAAACTACGTTTGGAGAACACTCAAAAGACACCATTTTCATCCTTATCGAGCGACACTTCACCAAGGACTGCATGACGGTTTGTTTTTTCCCCCGACCTCCAAACTCAGTGAAAAATAGGTCTTTTTCAACCCAACCAAAATTATTTTTACACTTTCGACTATGCCCTACAACTTTTCTGTTGAAACATTTTGCGTGACACCTACCGGTGAAAAAATAAATTTTCCAAAACGGCACAAAATCGTTCGATTTTTCTGAAATTTAGTAACCAAAGCCTTCCGTACCCTAGCATAAATACATTTTGAGAAAAATGGCCTGATCGAGCAAATTGAGACACCCTGTATAAACAGGCAAAATTATAAATTATTAAATCCGAATGTTAAATTGACTTTTTTTAAATATTGAAATTCACTGACAGCCTTTACTCTTATTTTAACCATGTAAAAACTTGATTTTACGGGGAACTAGAACAGTTTCCGAAAGAACACACCAAATTCTTCAAGTTCTTCCTGTATATGCTTAAATCAGTGGTGCTCATATTCCTCTAGCTCTCACTATTTAATTTTAACTTTATTCATTCAGAGGGCTCCTGCCTTAATATAAAATCCAACAAAATTGCAAAAAATTAATTTAAAATTCCAAATGTTTTGATAGAATAAACACGAATCTAACCACAAATTTCAGATGCCACAATCCCTATCTTTGGTATAATCTGTGAAGCTAAATAGTCCTACCTCTGCTCAAATTAGTGCTATCACTTGGTAAATCTAATTACCAAACATAATTATACAGGGTGTTTTAATATGCTCTGACTGTCATTTTTTTTCGGAAACTGGAAGAGATATAGAGTTTCTAAATTTTCAGGGTATTATTTTTAGTGTAGGATTGTTTTAAATCCTAAATTTCAGAAAAATCGGAAATAATTTCGTGTTTTTGTAAAAAATTGATTTTCACCGGTAGGTGCTAGAAAAAACGTTTCAACGAGAAAGTTGTAGCATGGTTGTAGAGTGCTGTCGAAAATGTTCAAAGAAATTGGTTTCATTGGAAAGAACACTTTTCACGAAGATATGAGCTGATGAAAAAACAAGCTGTCCATAGGGGCCAATAGCCTTCGCATTTTTGTACGCAAATGAAAGAAATCACGTTAAAAGATTAAATTCCTTAAAAAAAGTACATGTAATTTACCAAAACGCCAATTTACTAATTTAGGCCTACAGTAGGCCTGAAACGTATCAGTAGGTCAACTACACACTCTTCACAATCAGAACTTCCATCCGTATCGAGCGACCTTCCACCAAGCTCTGCACGAAGGAGATATGGAACGTAGATTTGATTTCTGCAACTGGCTAATAACCATGTCTGATGAGAACCCAAATTTCATCAATCAAATGCTGGTGACCGACGAGTGTTCCTTTGGGAGAGATGGGCCTTTCAACCATCAAAACACCCACATATCCCAGGTAGCAAAATCTCGTTGATAAACCGTTTGTGAATCGTTGAAACTATGTTGAGAGATAAACGTTATGAAATGGTTGACGATGTCACCAAAACAGACGGTTTATAAAACGGTTGATATTAAGTCTATTAATACTAACAGAAACCCAAGTATAAACGTTATTTAATTAACGTCAATATGAAATGTTATTAAAACTATTAAACGATGCATAATGAACCTAATAAAAAACGATATAGGACTAAAGTCGATTAAACGTCGATTTTGAACATTTTGTAAGTTTCTTAACTAAATAGGGTACCAGATATTTCCCGGGAATATACAGCACAACATCTTAATAAATTTTTTCCCTTTGGTATATACCTTTCACCATATAGCGCAAGCAATTACCTAATACAAGCGGCAGTGGCAAACAAAGTCGCAGTCAAAAAGAAAGTACAACGGTGCCGTAACTCTCTCCACGCATGGCACCGTACCCCATATAACCAAATGATTTATGCAAATTGAAACAATTATACGTTGATAACACAATAATTTTCCTTTTACCACAAGGCCTAGTGTCTATAGAAGAAGGCTTTTAAAAAACATTACTATTCTTTAATCGTTTTCCGTGGGTAGGGCCAAAGAATGAAGAAACTCGGTCTTTTGGCTAAGACCAAAGTGTAGTATCTTATGTATAGCGGATATACCTAATTTTTAAATTAATCCAATTAATTAAAGATGTTTTGCCGACCGTAACCGTTGTAAACAACAGTCAGGGTACCATGAGATAGTATACCAAATTTGGTCGACCTAAGTTGAAAACTGTAGATTCCTATAGCGGGCAAACAAACATATAAATACAGTTTATATTTAGTTAAATATTAACCACTTCTATAACATGTTTTAATAAGAATATTTTTATTAAAACATGTTTAAGAAGTGGTTAATATTTAACTAAATATAAACTTTTATTATTAGTTAGATTAAAAAATTAGTTGATAGCAAAAAACATAACAACGTCTCGTTTGTCAAAAGATATATCCTTAAAAAGTTAAATAATATAACGTTATTTTAACCTTAATATCCACATTAAAAGTGACGTTTTTAAATGTGATAAATATAATGTAAATAACGTGGTTTTTTCAACCTAACTATTTTGATGAAAACATGAGTTCTAAAAGAGGTCAATATTTTACTAAATATAAACGTTTATAATTAGTGGGATAATAACCATCAAACGTTATTTTGACCAAAAACCAAATATTGACCATTTTACAAACGTTATTTTGCTACCTGGGATGTGTTGTGACGAAAATCCACACTGGGGTTTTCCTCACCATCATCATCAACAACAACTCCGACTGAATGTTTGGGCGGGTTTGCTCGGGGATCGAGTTATTGGCCCATTTTTCCTCCCAGCTCGTCTTAATGGACAATGCTACTTGGCGCTTTTGCAGAACGAAATAGATGACGCTTTCGAAGATATTCCGCTGGAAGCTTACAGACAGATGTGGTACAAACATGACGGCGCACCACCCCACGTGTAGTGGAGCATCTTAACGAGTTCCCTCCGCGTTGGGCTGGCAGGAACGGTCACGTTCGATGGCCAGCGAGGTCTCCGGATCTAACTAACTCCGATGAACTTTTTCTTGTGGGGGTTCATCAAAGCACAAGTTTACGTGACGCCCGTAGAGAACATAGAAGATTTGCGTCACCGAATCATTGCAGCCTTCGAACTTGTCACTCCTGATATGATCAGACGCTCGTTTCAAAACATGCTTCATCGATCCCAAACATGTATCGCGGCAAACGGAGGTATCATAGAACCTCACTTGTAAAATTCTTATGTTTATTCGAATAAAATGTTCAATTAAATCTTTCAGACATTTCTTTCATTTACGTACAAAAATGCGAAGGCTATTGGCCCCTATCAAAAGTGAATAGGGGAGAAAGTCTGGCACTTGGGTCCAACCGCACGACGTCTTATTTGAGGGGTAAAATTTTTGGGCTTCGGAAATGACTCCCCCCTCGCCTCTTTACAGGGACAAAAGTTATCGGTTGTACTCCGCCACGATGAAAAATAGTTCTCTATAAAATACGTGAATATTTAACTTTTGCTTTCGATAATTTGATTAATTTAGTTCCTAAATAAAGTAGATATATGATAGAAACTAAAATGCGACATTTTAAAAATAATAACACGACTTTTGAAAAGAATTAAACCGTAACTAGAATAACGCTCACTTAAATCGTGGAGAGCGTGGCGCCCTCTAAGAGCAGAGATCGGGACTAATTGGTAAATCTACGATGTTAAGGCCTAACAATTTACAAGTTTAACTGAAATAATAGCTATAGCTACGAGCTTTTTTGTTTATTTTACAATTGATATAGTAATTATTAAATAAAATCCACCGTTATCGAAGGAAATAATGGTCAGCATTTGACAAAGAGTCTATTTGAAATCGCGAGGCGGTGACATGGTTGTCAGGGAATAAAATTCAAAATTTTCTTCTTGAGCGCGGACCGGAATACCACAAATGCACTACTTAACGCGTAATGTGCTTTCCTTATTGGTTACAAATATCACGTGATCACTAGCTCTTTAAAAAGAGTGTCAAGCATGGTGGAAGGTAAAATCTGAAGGCAGTGATAGACTTTCTACCCCTATTTACTTTTGCCCCTATGGATAGCTTGTTTTTTTTTCATCAGCTCATATCTTCGCGAAAATGTGTTCTTTTCCAATGAAACCAATTTCTTTGAACATTTTCGACAGCACTCTACAACTTTCTCATAGAAGCGTTTTTTCTGGCACCTACCGGTGAAAAATATTTTTTACAAAAACGTCCGATATTTCTGAAATTTAGGATTTAAAGCGATCCCACACTAGAAATAATACCCTGAAAATTTCACAACTCTATCTCTTGCAGTTTCTGAAAAAATGCCCAGTCAGAGCAATTCAAAACACCCTGTATTTTAAATAATATTAACTTAAGCTAATTTGTACCAGTAATCGCTAGAGTACTTAAACAAGATTTAATTATCAGATAAATACCGGGGGCCGATAACTCCCCGTAAAAGGTGTACAAACTTGTAGCTTACTAAAGTGATTACGTAGCTGATTACAAAATTAGCATTGCCAAAGGCTGTACTCAGTTTCATTTTAGGAAGTGGTTAGTTCCTCGATAAATACTGATACCAGTTTAAAACAGTTATTAATAGCAACTGTCGGCTCAATCATTGCTAGGAGCAATAAACATAGCACCCCACCCAAGGAGAACGCAACCCGTCAAAAGTCGTGCATTTTCTTGAGTACATTTTTCATTGGTTAGACTCTTTAGCGCCTGCTGTCGTCGGAAGGGGAAAATTCGGAAATTGTCTTCCCCTTTCCGTAAAACGTTCCGCGTAAAGGCTCGTCCAATGAAATTTGTTCACAACACTGCGTTAGCGTGTTTAAAGACTAGCTCATTGCCACCTGTATTATGAAAAGGCCCCAGTTGTTAGAGTAGGCCATGCATCTATCCGAATTTTTATTATTGAAGAGCGTGGTGCCATCTATTAATGGCAAAGGAAGCTAAAATTCAAAATAGCGAAATGATAACGTCGTCAGAGAGCCATTGTAGAGTATTATAGTTAGACAACTTATACTTTATTTAGTGGACTTTAACCTAAATTATATATCCCGTGAAAAACGAATGTTTAAAATTACTGTTATTTATGTTATTGCCAATTTACAAACGATCCAATGAACGCTAGGAGTACCTATAGTACCGCCTTTTGATTTCGAGGCTAGCGACATCCATTGAAACAAGAGTTACTTCACGTCAAGCCAGTACTTGCTTTAAAACCTTTCGAACAAAAAGCAATATTTCTCGATTAAAATAAAATAATAACATTTAAACTTAAATAAATTATTAAATGGACTAATTGTAATCTGTCGTATCCTCAATTTTGTGGTGACAAAGGGGTTGAAGCAGAATTGAGTAGCATATAATAATAATAATCAGCTATAGTATCTTTTACGCGCATATTTCATGGGAGTCGCCATTACCGTGCTACAGGCGAGAGAACGGGTTTTGGGGGAAAGAACTTTCCACGGTAGAGCTTCGTGCAGTACGTCTATGGCAGCTGCCTGTGGAGCCAATCGTGGGAGGGTCCTTGATGGGGGGAAAGACGCGCGTAAAAGAGTGTATAGCTAATACTTATGGAACTTAGGAGCAACAAACACAACACCCCACACAAGGAGAACGCAACCCGTCAAAAGTCGTGGAATTTCTTGTGTACGTTTTTCATTGGCTAGACGCTTTAGCGCCTGCTGCCGTCGGAAGAGAAAATATGGAAATTGTCTCCCCCCCCCCCGCCCGTAAAACGTAAAGGCTCGTAACGCTCGTCCAATGAAATTCGTACACAACCCTTCGTTAGCGTGTTTAAAGGATAGCTGCGTTCTCCTTGTGTTTGTTGCTCCTAGATGGAACTATCTAGCAACCTTTAATGCCTTTATTCGAGGTGGCCTGGTTAAATTGTGTTGGAGGGTGGTAGCAAGCCCTTCATACCACGCGAGCCAACAGCTCCCTACACTCACTATTACCGTTAACCTTTACAAGTTTTTATGTAAAGGGAAACCGAAGAACTCGAGGGAAAATCCCTCTAACCAGATTGTTTTTCCTTTCTGTATTCCTCGGTCTAAAAAGTCCTTTGAAAGTCTGCGACGTAAGTACTATTGTGCCAAATCAATAGACAATTCAATAAATCATCATCAAGAGAAATCGCCAGAATTAATATTTCCAAGAGCCAGGACCTGCAAGCTACTGTGTATACATATGGTTTTAATTGGATCACCCCAGGCATTTTGCTCAAAAACTATATTACCTAGAAATGTGAAATTTGCAGGTTGTACACCATCGGGGAAGGTCGTTGTTATTTGTAAATTTCAGCAAAGTCATGACATATTTCACGGTTTTGGAATTTTTATTCTTTAACGCTTGGTAGTCAGTGACGGCGATCCCGTGGGGGCTCTGGGGCTCGAGCCCCACAGGGAAAAACGAACGAGGACAGAGCCCCCACAGAAATAAAATTGAGGAAAAATAGCAATCAGGGAAAAATTTATAATCTCACTGCCTTTATTTGGGTCCGAATTCAGTCTTTTCAATCTTTTTGAGATTGCAGATGCGAGTAGCATTAAGATGATGTAACCGTATAAAATTGTTTCGATAGATTCGTCCAACCAGAAAAACGCCCCGTCGTGTACTCTATTTTACCTAAAATAGCTTCGTAAAGTCACGGCCGTCTCGAGATCTGCTTCGCGCTCATAGCGGCCCAGGCGATCGTACGAAAATCGCGTATGGGAAATTAGTTCAAAAACTTCTCACATCGTTTTATGGCGCTAGTCTAGCCCCCCCTTGAGAAAATTCACAGCCATGTTATCGAATGGGAGGAACGGCGCGGAACTTTGGAATTTCAATTATTATCGCGTAATGTGTATTTTTTTGTAAAATATTTTTTTAGTAATAATAATTAATAATAAAAAATTTAAACACCTCTTCAGATTTTTAACGCAAAGTAAAGTTTTGAAAAACGTTATTAAAATTTGGTCATTCTGGAGCCAGAAGTCACCGTTTCTGTATAAAAATGTAAACATAAACACGTGGTTCTCTTTACAGCTGTATTTTTGTTATGTAGTAACTTCCAGAGGCCTGTGTTTTGTATTAATGTTTAAAAACTTAATTGAATTAAAGTAGTAAAATAAATGAATTTTAAAAGAAAACAAATGTGACTTCTCTTGAAGATTATGTAAAAGTTTATTATTAAGGTATTAACTTGTTTTTTTAAGAGCCAAAATAAGTTTAATAATACATAATAGTTAGAATATAGGATGATGTATTATAATGATAATTTATACAGGACTAGTTGGAATATTGTTTAACATAGTATGATTATTTATTCAAATATTGACTAGTTGAAATATGGGTTAACGTGTGATAATTTATATGTGTTGACTAGGTGGAATATGAGTTAACATATAATGATGATTTATACTGGCATGGATTAACTAACTGTCACTTGGAAGATCTCTATGAATGAAAATAGTGATGGAAACTTGGAAGGTATTTAAATCTGATAAATATAATAAACCAAGGTGGATTTCCCACTGAATGATACACAACTAAACAATAGATAGGAAAAATTTAGAATTTACGACTTGAGTACTTTTTGAGAAAGAGGCTTATGCACAAGTTCTTTCACTTTCTAAAATTTTGCGGACAGAGTTTTGGTAATATTTGTGATAATTAGGGGTACGACCTTTCTACAAATTAAATCAGCAATTTCATTCGGGTGATTATTATTCAAATCACATTGGATGTAAGGGCATAGAGCAATTTTTGGCTACAAGTGGATTTCAATGTTTTTTAAAATTGCAGGTGAATCCCAAAGATAGGGTACAGCTCTCTCTAGAATGTTGTTACTATATCCAATATTAGACATTAACATGATAAAGCTTTGCTGGGGATACCTAAGGTTTCCTCTGTCGGATAATTTAAATGGTGAGTCAGAATTAGGCACAATTCGCAAAAATGTTTTTCTTCTAGGATTTGTGCTACATAATCAGCCAAGTATGCGATACTTGCTAGCCGTCCAAAGCATTTAGTATGTCAGTAACTTCAGATGGTAATGTAACTTCATGGCTGATAGATCTGTGAAGCTGTCTTGGGGAACGTTAGATGTTTTAGGTTTTTGACTAAATTCTTTTTCCCATAGTTTCATTACCGATTGGAATGCTTTGCCATCAAATATTGTGACACAATCTAATTATCACAAATTCCGCTATTTATTATCTGAACATTTATCTGCCTGGTCATGATCTTTTAATTATTTTTTACTCGTTTGTTCATTGTTTTCTTAATGTTGGCTTTGCTTTTTGCTTTTAATTATTTGTATATATCTCATTATTATTACTATTATTATTTTTTTTGGCTTACTTTTATACAATTTTTTATATTCTGTTCATTTTTAATCCTGCGATTCTGTAAGTCTACACATAAGTTGGCCTATGCGGCTTTGTAGATAACCTCTAAATAAATAAATAATGATATAGTGCCACCTGAATTAAAGGCTTCAAAAGTCGCTTGATGACTTAGGCCTAAGGTGGTGCCTTGGGTATTAGCCTAGCTGATTATTATTATCTCTTAAGGATGGATTCCAAACTGAATATAGTGGCTCTTGCATCCAGCATGTCATTCCCTCCAGCCATTTGCCTGAGAATGCTGAAAAACATTTCAATAGCATCGCTCGTTACATTTCTTGTCAAGACAAACTGGAAACCAGATTTAAGGAGGTATGACACGCAAGATATTGTAGACAATGAAGTTATTCTAATAGATTCATATGTTTCCTTTGTCAATATTTTCTTCTCGCAGTCGGTTTGAACTTTTTCTAGATATTGAGGAAAATAATTTTCTAGCAAAGAATGGACACTTGTTCTGATTTTAAAACTAAAATTTGAGAAATGTGAACTTAATTTAAAGAATAATAAAGCTATTTATTAAATAATATGAATAGTATTTTGGTTATTTATTTAAAATTCTGATAAAATAAATGTGAATACTGGTTTGAAAACTTAAAAACTTGAAACCGGTGAAAAACAAAAGAAACTTTGGTTAGGCTTAGCAATTAACTAATATAACTCAATATAAGCATATTACTTTAATTAAATAAATGTTTTAAATGAAAACTTATTAGATAAAGATCAAATCGTAAGTTGTATATCCCAAACTTTCCAGAAGTTTTTGAAAAACAATGCAAAAATGATGAACTAGTTGAATTTACCGCCATAGAAAACTATTAAATATCCCGCTGATTTTTTACATTTAAGGGGGGCATGGACAGCGCTCCTAGTGTTAAAAAAAGGTATTCGCGGAAATACATAGGAGAGGAAATCTTTGCCTGGGCCGCTATGAGCGCGAAGCAGATCTCGAGACGGCCGTGGTAAAGTATGTGGCCAAGAAAGGCTTAATTATCTAGCCATGTACACCGGTATTTTTCTAAAGATATCGACTTAACTTTTATTATCAATGTAAAGAACACTTAAAAAAATATAGTAATAAAAATTTACAGCTGTAAATTTTCTTGCTTAAGTTTTAAGTATATGAATTTTTGGATGAAAAAATAATGGCCCGTGCCCCCAGGCCCCCCACAGAAATATTTTCTGATCGCCGCCCCTGTTGGTGGTAGAGGAAAACTGTCAATTAAAACGCTGTAGAGCATACTCGAAAATCATAAATGAAATTAGTTTGGTCGGAATTGGTTTCTTTGGTCACTAAGACATTAGGTAGTAAGTGGCCAAAGCCTTTTCACAACTAATTGAAAAAGATACCTATCTAAACTGTAATGTTTGTATAACTGCTAAAAATGAACGTTTTTTTTAACTATTTATTTATTGGTAATTAATTTTGAGAGAAAGTGTTACAAAATTTCAAAAAGGAGGTTGTAAGAAGTTTACTAAAATGTCGAATTTATGCCAACTGAATTCCGCAAAGCTTTTTGTGCATTTGCACTTCGTTTAAATTTAGGTTTCCTTTTAAGTATTCAAAGTTCGGAGTCACCGATATTGAAATCATTATCTCAACGGACTTCAGTAAGCCTCGTTATAGCCAATGCCAAATTAGGACTAGGCCTACTGGGCACAGGCCCATGGGCCCCCACCAACGGCAAATTTTGCGTGCTGGTTTTGCAACTAAACTTTCACTCAATGGTGAAATCAATGGATTTTTCACTGATTCAGTTTAAGATAAAAACATATCAGGCTTGTTGCTTTATTATTTGAAAAAACATTATTCTCTTGACATAAACTCAGCTTCGGGACATGCGAGTTTTTAGTGTATATGCTTTCCTTACATAGGTCCCCACCAACTTAAAGCCTAAGGCCCCACCCTCAGTAATTATGGCACTGGTTATAGCCGTGAACAGCGGTCCAAGCTGGTCATCAAACCGCACATCTAGTAAGTCATTTATTTCAAATGTTCTATTCTGACAGTCTACCAGATCACCACACTATTCTCCGTACTGTTCGTGACTGTGAAGATGATAGCAACATGAATCCCAGATACATAACATTAATATGGAAGACACAGTCATATATTAGCTTTCATCCATACGGTGCCACGCTCCACTAAGGACTTGACGATGGTGATAAGCGACTTAGATTGGACTTTTTCAACTGGTTCAGTACCATGGCCGATGCAAATGAAAATTCCCTACGTTTGCTCCTCGTGTCCGATGAGTGCTCAGACAAAACAACCACATGTGGAGCGATGAAAATCCGCACTGCTGATTGCCTCACCACAATCAGGTCCAATTTCGCATCAACTTCTGGGCTGGTCTACTAGGAGATCGCGTTATTGGATCATTTTTTATACCGAATCGGCTTAATGGGGAGAACTACTTGAGCTTCTAGAGAATGAAGTTGCAGAAGCGTTGGAACATGAACCTTTGATCGACATCCCACACCTTGGGTTTCAGCGTGACAGTGCGCCTCCTCACCAACAAAAAGGTGTGGTACAATTCCTTAACACCGAGTTCCCTGGTTGTTGGATTGGAAGGAACGGTCCAGCTTGGACAGCAACAATGAGTGCGGGACCGTGTCAAAAGCTTTTTGAAGATCTAAGTAAATTAAATCATAGTCGTGGCCGTCATCCAACGCGTCATAGACCTCGTCGAACGTGAAACACGACCGCCAGAGAAGAAAACCATGTTGTGTGGCCAGTAGCGGCGCTAAGGTTTTTTCACAGGTGGGCTAATTATTTTGTGGCCCCTAAGAATTTTGTGGCCCTTAGCGGGAACCTTGAGTTGACGATATTTCGGAAAAGTGGTGAAATCGAAAAAACCCAAAATTTTCCAGGAAGCGAGAAGAGCAAGGTCGTTTTATTGTTGCGGCTCTCGTCGCGTTTTGTGGACCCCCTACTGACCTTGTATCTGACCTGGAGGGGACACGTGCATGCCTGGGATATTTCCCTAAATTCCCATAAGCCCCTTTCTTTTAACTTTATCTCAATTTCCGCTACCTTCCTCCCGAATCCATATGTTTATGGTCTACTACCTTTTTGAGTAAACAAATTGATTTGGAAAGATTTTTTTCCAGAAAAAAGGTTTCTTGGCAATAAAACAAATTTCTAGAGATAATGAAAATTCATAAATTAAAATATGTGGCCTCTTAATTATTAATATGTGGCCCTTTTAATATAAATATGTGGCCCCTCTCAGAAATGCAGGGGGGGGGGGGGGCTAAAGCCCACTTCAGCCCACCCTTAGCGCCGCTACTGTGTGCGGCAGAAAAGAAACCGCGGCTATCCAGGTGAGTGACAACCGAGTCTCTCACAGAGGTTTCCAGATTCTTGCAAGGAATGCACGTGAGACTGATTGGGCGAAGGTCTTCCACTTTTTCGACTGTTAGGCTTCTTTTTCAGAGGAATGACGTCAGCATTTTTCCAAATAGACGGTAGAATACCCGTAGACAACGATTGCTCGTAGATAACGAGCAGAGGGCCAGCCATAATTGAGGCACCTTCTTTTAGGAGACGAGGATGGACTCCATCCGGATCGGGAGATTGTTAGAATAATGGAAACTTTTCACTTGTCCGGTATGCAACAAGTGTTTCCTTTAAACCAGGTAGCTTTTGGTTGACATATTATGGCTTAGCAAAAACACGACGTTCTATTAACAGGTGAAAAGTTACCATTATTTTAACAAGCACTATATAAACAGTGACTTGCAGGTCCTGGCTATCGGAAATATTACTTCTTGGCAATTTCCTTGGAGATGTTTTATTGAATCGCCTATTGCCCCCGAAACACTGCTCTTAAAAATATAGTTAAGCTCATTCAGAAATATCTCTTGTGAATCATGACGTCAGCCGTAAAATTTGCTTGATTCGAGGGGGAGTTGAGAGCAGTTTCTAATTTGCCTAGCACTTTGTGACTATAGACTCATTTATTCACAAGGCGAATAATTTACAGAGTTGCCAGATGTACGATCCGGATCGTATTTGTACGATAATTGAACCCGCGGTACGAGTACGATCCGAAGGCTGGATCGTACGGCAAAAATACGATCTTACGAGAAAATACGATCCAAAGTACGATCCGTGTAAAAACTGTTTTCTTTAGAGCGGAAACTTTTAAATATTGCATCTTTAGCAAAGGTTATCTCCCAGATTCCAGACTCCCAAAATATTTTTTTCGTTCATAAAAATGAGCTAAATTATACGTCATAATAGGTTTAACAAACTGTTTTTTATCTTTAAATATCTTTTGGGCTTAAGTGACTTGTTTTCAGCCGAACGGTCCTTCTTAATCTAGTACGATCCAAATCGAAACTCTATACGATAATCGAGCGCTTGGAACCTGGCAACTCTGCGAATAAAGTGCTTTCACCACTCTCCACGGCCCTCTCGTCCTGGACTCGGCCCCTTCGCGGTTTGCAACAAGGTGCCTCTTACGTCTTCCCCTACCTGAATTAATGGCTTTACAAGTCGTTAGATGACTTGGGTCTAAGGTGGGACCTTGGGTATTAGCCTAGCTGATTATTATTATTATAATGCGAGCCCAAACACTTTCATTTTCTCGTCTGTCCTCGACTGGAACTATCCGCCTGATTATTTGAAGTTCTATCCGAACCGATTCAAATACACTCGTGAATTGCACAAATACCTAGCTTTTTGCTAGTCATCTATCTTGAAGCATGAGCTTATCATAAGGTCCCCATAAGTAAAGGTCTACCATAGGGGCTTACGGTAACGGCGTTGTCTTGGGCCGCGTCAAAATTCTAAGAAGGGATTCTTCTCTTGAGAAGAGTTCTTCGTGAGAATTTTTATCCCCGTGAGAACTCGCTAAAATGCGTCAAATGTAAAAAGACTCTTCTAAAGATGGCGGCTAATACCCTATTCAGACGAGGCTAATAAAACTGGGTTCAGTAAACCAAAGTTAAATTTTTATAGCACATTTCAGTACAGCTAAATAAGCTCTGGTTTCAAAAACGGGATCTGAACCCGGGTTTATAAGCCTCGTCTGTAAAGAGTATTACGAAGTTACGATAATACCACGAACGTAGTAAACTAAGCCTTTGACAATAAATATTATTTTTACAGGATTTCACGACAATATATGAAGGAAGGAAAGATTTTATTTATAATTTAAAAGGAAAGGTTTCATAGGAAATTAACTACCATTCGATATTCTCTGAAATTAATTTTCGTCCACAAAAATATCATAATGTTTATTTTCTTCTGCATCAAGTAAACTTAGAATATTAGCTGCCATTTTTATTTGTAATTTGACCGAGTGAGAATGCTCGGAGGCATTCTCACTCTTCTCAAGAGAGCTCGTGAAAAGAGATTACGTCATCTCCTGTGAGAAGGACCGTCAAAATTTTGAGAAGTGAGAATTCTCACTATCAAGGAAAGAATTCTTAGAATTTTGAGGTACCCCTGGAGAGAAGAAAATTAACGTAAGCCGATAGGGCAGTAGCGACATCTTCGTTTTCAAAATTTCCAAATCTAAAATATTATCTTACAGTAATAGAAATCTCATAGGTAACTAGAATGCTGCCGCCTACGGCCGAGCTTGACGCCAGTTCGCCTTGAACCTTCAGCCAATGAGAGGCCGTAGAGTGGTTCCGCCAAGGAGGATAATAATCCTCCTTGGTTCCGCTACTATCGCGGGAGATAGGTGACGTCATTCTCTCCGGTGACATTAAATTCTTGGCAGAACCGCTCAAGCCGCTCTTTGAGCTCTGATTGGCTGAGATCTGGCTTCGTCTGCCACGGCGTTTGGGCCATTTGCCAGTTACACGGCAGCATTCTAGTTACCTATGAGATTTCTATGCTTACAGTACTCGGGTTGATAAATGCCACACAAAATGCGTCTAAATTTCAAATTTGAAAAATTAATACCTTCATAAACGCAACTCTAATTTCTAATAGCCAGTTTTAGGTTCTGATGAATAAGTGTTAATTTTAAGTTTTAAAGCGATAAAATTGCGAATAAGCCTTGGCTACGGTACAATGGGGCCTGGGCTCGCTGTGGAGATTTCTCCGAGTGGTTCTAACAAGTAAGTTTAAAAACGTTTGCGCACGACTTGTGCGCATTCATAATTCATTTCATGAAACGTAAAGTTGAGGACGAAGCCACTAGGAGGTGCAGATTTTGAATACCTAACTACCTTTTAATAACGGGTATGTAATCGTCAAATTTTTTCCTGGACCTTTGCTATTAGACCTTTTGCTTCTAACGAAAATAAATAAAACTCTAAAAGAATTAAATTAAATGAAGAGTTATTATTAAGTTGAATATCACATTTACTACATTGGTCGAATTAAAAACACGGGCCCGGGAACTTGCTTCACTGTCGCTATTGGGGTGAGCGAGGTCTATGGATTAACAATTAGTTATTAAGGTCAGTTTAAGGCCTTTTGGGTCGGCTCGACGTCAAGTAGCCCTTTTTTCAACAGATGTCGCTATCTTAGTAATCAAAACAAGATAGATAAGCTACATTTTGACCCAAAAGGCGGGTACTTATAGGTTACCAGCGCGTTGATTGAATTGTTTGTAAATTAGTCAACAACATAAATTACAGTAATTTTAAACAATATACATCGAATGTGTAATTTAGGTAAAAGTCCACTAAATAGAATATAAGTTTTCTAACTACTACAATGGCTCTTTGACGACGTTATCATTTCGCTATTTTAAATTTTAGATTCTTTTGACATAAAGATGGCACCACGCTCTCCAGTAAAGTTCCTTTTTTTTCGAAGAATCTGATAGATTCATGGCCATCTCTAATAGCAGGGACTTTTTCATAATACAGATGGCAATGACAGAACCGACAGTTGCTTTTAGTTATTTAAGTTTGATGGCGTGTTGAAAATCACCTTTACTTCATTGTAAAATGTGACGGTTTTGAGATGTCCGGTCCGAGGGGCTAACCACTCTTAGAAAATCTTTACACCGGATTACGCTTAGATTAGCACTGCCAAAGGCAGGGACTTCAAAGATTACGTGTAATCCCATTAGTACAGTCAAAGGTACGACTCTGTACACCGATTACGCGGAGTGATCAGCCCCTCGGTCCGGTCATGGGCCAAATAATGATAAATCCAGGACATGCCTCTGGTACCTTCATACGTACTAAATCGGTCGTCCACCAAAAGTAACGGGCGGCCATTTTAGTAGGCGTGGAAAAGGTGCAAATAAAAAAAATTGGAAGCAAAATCAAGCAGAAATTTCCGGTTTCCCGAACGCCATCTTGTGTTGACTAAGTCGAAATTTGGAAATAAGTGGCGGTTGTAATTCGAAAATCCTGCCATATTGGCCCCTCATTTTTAGATTAATGTTAACGATTCTAGGAAAGTATATGTTTAATATTATATAATTATATATATTATATTAATTATGAACCTAGTACGTAGAAAAAGTACTTACATTAATAACCACACTAGATATGATAACTGTGAATAAATATTCCAGGATATTTACTACGACAACCACGTGTATTATTTTTGAAAACTGCCCCTAAAAAATTTGCCCCCAAAATGACGTAGGTCCGCGATCGCGCTTTTTTCAAAATAGAGGGCAATAGTGGTCGGGTGTTTCGCATAGAGTCATGTCCTGGATTTATCATTATTTGGCCCATGGTCCGGTCATGCGGTAGTGACTCGGGATTTCCACAGTGGTTTCTTCGAGCGTAGCACTTCACAGCGCACCCTTATTTAATCAAATATATATTTAATTTAAGTCCGCGGCTGGAACGTCTTGGGACGCAGTTGGTGTTTTCTCCCTTCCAAAATGTCAAAGTCCCGCTTTTAAAAGCAGGAGGCCACGTGGTCCTTTCGATCAATCGTGACATTTTAGGGCACACGTGGACGAAATCTTCCGCCAATCCCTGACCCTGGGATTCGACTCGGGTCAAGCCCCATCAAAGGATTTCCCGCACACTTCGCGCAAACTATAAATGTCAAACGTGGCGCCAGATCGGCATAAATTAATGAACACTGTGAAAATACTTTGCAGGACGATGCCAATTAGCTCGATCGCCCTGTTAGCGGACTAGTGGAATTTCCATGAAATCTTATTATAAAATATACATGTGGCAATATAACAGTAATGGATGAAAGCTGGTTGTATACTTGTTGAGGATTGTCTAATACCAATTTTAAGCGTGATATGCATTTAATCTAATAATAATCCAATTTAGGCTAAAGTTCGAGAATATTTCTAACGCATAAATCATATTGTGATTTGTAAAACCTATTACTTATGAATAAAAAAGCATTTTGGGGGGGGGACAAAGTACCCCGGTCCCCCCACCGTTCCGCCGCCACTGAGACAACCCACAACGCTTTGGCAAACATTGCTAGAGATGGGTCCTATTATTTTGAAAATATACCAAAAGGGG
Source organism: Leiobunum rupestre (assembly GCF_980474605.1). NCBI lineage: Eukaryota > Metazoa > Arthropoda > Arachnida > Opiliones > Sclerosomatidae > Leiobunum > Leiobunum rupestre. The sequence continues at coordinate 60,461,541 of NC_143384.1, forward strand.
ACTAGGGGGAGAGTTGCTAAGCCCAATAAAGCCGATGCCGCTGGGCAGCAACAAGAACGCGAAAGGGAAGCCTTGAATTAATGAAACACAGGGATATCCCACAGAAGCAAAAACGTGGAAACGATTGCTATGAAACCTCTAATGATGAAATGGGCGCCCAAACGGAAATGACTAAAGTGCATGCGTTATAAGTGGATCAATTGGAGATTTAGTTGTAGAGAGTTAGGTATTATCAGCGATCATACATTTGTGTTGCTAGGTATTACACCACCAGAACCAAGCAATATAAGCAACCGAGTCAATGGTAAGTTCTTGATGACTGAAATTTGTAGTCTGAGAGTATATTAATTAAGATTTCACCAAATTATTTAGGTGAAAAGAAAGGGGTGTCACTAAGCTTTGGCTCAAAATGTGAAGTTGATAACGTTTGAGACACATTTGGTGCATGCGCAATGGGGACTTCCGTTTATTCGCCGATTTCCTCTGATATAACAATCTTTTCTGCAACATAATGGAGTTTTAACCTGGAGCGGTATATCCCTGTGTTTAATTAATTCAAGAGAGAACCGTGACTTTCTTAACTGAAGGGGTAATATCAGACTATTGTATTTTTATACCCCGTGGACAGCCGTGTGCACTCCCACTAGTGTTGCGGGGAAAGCGTGCTTCCGAAGAGCACGAAGTAGAGAGCCCCAACGGTCCTGGTTGGTTTTTCAATAAAACTTGGGGAGCATCTTCTCGAATCCCGCGGTGACGGCCGGCGTCCGTGGGAATGAGCTGAAAGTGGTGAAGAGTGGCCTCAGTTGGGAGTCAACCGCCACTGAGCCTCGCCAGCAACGTGTCATTACGTCGCAGAAGCTTGACGTCCAGGCTAGTCTGCCAAGAACCCGCTAGACTGGTTTTAAAAACCTGGTTTTAATAAGTTTAAACCACTAAGAAAAATCAATGGTAAAAACCGATTTTTGAAAGTATACACTTTAACAAAACCGTATTTCAAAAAACTTCGTATTTTTTGTTTTCTTCTGACGATTCTTCCTAATAACTTTTGGGAGAGCTAACTTTGAATTTGTTCTTTAATTAGCCGACTGAAAAGCTAACTAACATTTAAACCTACGATTAGATTTAAAGAGACTTATTTCGTACTCCTTAACCAAACTTATTTTATTTTATTTCTCCATTTGGGAGCGACCTAAATGTTTGAGCCCTTTCACTTGGACTTTTTCGAAGGAACTGCACAATGCTTTCGTTTCCTCTTTTACAAAAAGATGTACCAAAGATGACGCGTGACGGGTTTTTCCCAATCGCCGGGCCTCTTATTTTGAAATTTTCCAATAGTCGAGAGCGAGAAGTCCGTGGAAAAGCCCCAAAATTCGACTCCTTCTACCTGTCCGTCAATGTAGAGCCTACGGCCGGACAGTTAGACGCTAGCGAACGGTAGCTTCCAAAAAACCAGTGACTCACGACCTTGAATTGTGGACCCTCTTCGGACCTCTCCCTCTCGTTTAATGGTTACAAATTGTTTATATACAACACTTTAACATTTATATTTTTAGGTCAATTTTACATCCTTAACAATATTTATGAGTTTTATACATTTCTAAATTTATCCAATATCGAAGTTACAAATACAAAATTAATCAATTTAATTAATTAGAATTAAGTTCAAAACTTAATACAAAGTTTTCACACACTTAAGCCGTAAAAAAATCCTACAAAAAAAGTAATAAGCGTCATTCAATAATGAGCAACAAACACAAGGTGAACGCAGCTAGCCTTTAAACACGGTAGAACAGTGTTGGGTACAAATTCCATTGGACGAACAGTTACCCAGAACGTTTTATGGACGTGGGGGAAGACAATTTCCGAATTTTGCCCTTCCGACGGCAGCAGGCGCTAAAGCGTCTATAACCAATGAAAACTGTATGCAAGAAAATGTACAACGTTTGACGGGTTGCAGTCTCCTTGTGTGGGGTGCTGTGTTTGTTGCTCCTAGCTCACATAGAGTGGAAGGCCCTATGGAAGCGCATGAAATATTAATCCTACCGGGCCAGCACGTTTTCGAGGCGTGAATAAATATAGTCCGAAGAGCGATGGTGTTGTTTTTACATTTTTTAGATTATGTATATTTACTTTAGGCCAGCTTGTTTATTACGCCTCGAAAACAAGACGTTACGTACGAAAAGTGTTCACAAGTTTCGCTGATAGCCTTCCGCTCTATGTGAGTGCGCTACTCCAGTGTGAGAAAAAAGGCACTATCACAGGCCAATCGCCAGTTTAAAAGTTAAATGCTTGGGGTGTTAGTGGCCCTGCTGACCACTTAATTAATTCAAAGCTTTTTCCCTTCAAGATTTTAGTTCATTAAAAAAATACTATATTAATCCCTAAAATGGTTTGGTCTTGTGTGCTTGGCCTTGTTTCAATTGTGTGTATGGGTGGGTGACTGGTTTTTTAGTCTACTCTACATTCTACACACAGTATAGAAGAAGCGAATTTAGCAGTTAGCAAAAAGAAATTTAAACAGTCTCTCTCTCAGTAGGTTTGTTCGGGTCGGGTCTATTTTGAAGGTTAAAAATGGTAAGTGGCCAGTGGCCAGTTTTTTAATTAAACTACCTAGGCTCTACTGGTCCAGTTAAAAAAAAATCCTTATTTCCCAGCCTGGTACCTTAGATTAATAATAGTAGTTCCTACCTGGATTTATCACTTGGAAACAATTTGACCAGCAAATGGCTTTGGCGACAGCAGCGCCGCTTCGGCGAAGTTAACGGAGAATTTCCGAAACTCCCGTAACACGTAGCCTTCTACAAGGCAAAACCCATAACAATCACTTAGAAAATGCACGTGGAACGATAGAGTGATATATCCTGGTAGGAACTACTATTATTTATCCAAGCTGGTACGAAACTAAGCATTTTTGATTTGAAACGTCTGCTAAAAACATCTACACTAGGATAAATACATATTAGGATCTGACATAAGATTTTCTGCTGTTTTCTACTTTGTATTGTCTGCTAAATACATCTGCACTGGGAAAAAATTTCATATTTTTGCTTGATATAAGATTTTTTGGCTATTTGGAACAATAGCCCCGCCACATATTTTCCACTTTTTAGTTACACCTTATACCAACGTACTTATTAAGGGGAACCTAATGGTCCAAAAAGTTAGATATAAGGCCGCGAACTATGCTACAGGGGATAGGAACGGCAGGTTCAGGACCAAAGAACCCAGCCTCTGCCCCCTTCTTGGCTAAGACATCGGCCCTCTCATTACCATAGTACCCCCGATGGCCAGGAACCCAATAGAGCTGAACTTTATTATTGGTGCCTAGCTCCGAGAGGAGGTTCAAACAGCTGTAAACCAGTTTTGAAGAGACCTGAAACTGGTTGAGAGCCTTGAGGGCTGCTTGACTATCCGAATAAATTTGGATAACCTAATTTTAAAGATGAGCGAACCGAACGGTTCGGGGCGTAGAATTCTCGCCATCGCGCCGATTTTTCCCTGTCGAAAATCAGCCCTTCTTTATTTATTGGGAGTGGTAATGGAGCCGGTTCGGGGCGTAGAATTCTCGCCACGGCGAAGAGACACGGGAATTCTTAATCTTCACTCAACATTCGGTTTAAAAAATTTCGGTTTTCTTTTTCTTTTGTAAACTTCAATCAAACTTCCGTTTATTTTTATAAATTTTGCTAGTTTTTTCTTTTGTTTTTTAATGCGAAACATTAATTTTCGGGAATTATTACTTAAGGAGATATAGACGCCAAAACATTAATCGGCATAATCAAGGGCTGGATGATACTAGGTGTGTTGGCTAGGTAACTGTCCTCTAGGTCGCGTTATAGACGGCTCATCGTGATAGCAAGAACGGGGATGGGGTGGCGCCACGCGCCCCCAGCACGAGAGCGTAGTGAACGTGCGGCGCCGCCAGGCGCCAATACCTAGATGGTATAAAATTCGATTAAAAGACCTTTATTTAGCTAGGACTACAGTGTTCTACGAGCAACGCCACGAGGGGGGGGGGGTTACCTTACACTTATCCGTTTAAGTAACCATAACTTTTTAGTTCCACATCAAGATATATATATATATCGAAGTGGGACTATTGCTATGGACGGAATGTCGTTAGGTGTTTGTTAGTTTGTAGTTTGTTTGGCGTGGAAAGCGACGACACGGTAGATGGAGCTGCGAAAAATAACTTTTTTATAATTTATATTATCGGCGTTGCCGGGACTCGAACACAGATAGGTGCTGGCCACGTCATCTGCAAAAACCCATGCCTCTACCAACTGAGCTACGCCGTCCACTACCTAATTTATGCTTGAACTTTTACGATTGAACACTTTATTTCGTGCCCGTCCTATAGGGGGCGCATTTCTTCCATTGGGGGCGGAACGAAATTTTGCGTTTACTCAATAGCGGTACAAGTAGATTGTTAACTAGTAGTGCCCGTAAAGGCGGGAGAGATAGATCCGTTCGACATTGCAGCAGAGAGCATATAATATTATATGCTCTCTGATTTCAGAGAGGTCTACTATACGGGTAACCTCTCTGAAAGAGATGTGGCGGAGGAAACTGGAAATCAGTCACCTCGTAGCACTCGCAAAGGTCAGAAGTAAAAAATAAGTGAGGCACTTTCTTATCGAAACCGTGTATGGTCAGAAGTAATAAATAAGTGACGCACTTAATTCTTATCGAAACCGTGTATGGTCAGAAGTAATAAATAAGTGTGGCACTTTCTTATCGAAACCGTGTATGGTCAGAAGTAATAAATAAGTGTGGCACTTTCTTATCGAAACCGTGTATGGTCAGAAGTAATAAATAAGTGTGGCACTTTCTTATCGAAACCGTGTATGGTCAGAAGTAATAAATAAGTGTGGCACTTTCTTATCGAAACCGTGTATGGTCAGAAGTAATAAATAAGTGTGGCACTTTCTTATCGAAACCGTGTTTGGTCAAAAGTAATACATAAGTGTGGCATTTTCTTATCGAAACCGTGTATGGTCAGAAGTAATAAATAAGTGAGGCACTTTCTTATCGAAACCGTGTATGGTCAGAAGTAATAAATAAGTGTGGCACTTTCTTATCGAAACCGTGTTTGGTCAAAAATAATACATAAGTGTGGCATTTTCTTATCGAAACCGTGTATGGTCAGAAGTAATAAATAAGTGAGGCACTTTCTTATCGAAACCGTGTATGGTCAGAAGTAATAAATAAGTGAGGCACTTAATTCTTATCGAAACCGTGTATGTTCAGAAGTAATAAATAAGTGTGGCACTTTCTTATCGAAACCGTGTATGGTCAGAAGTAATAAATAAGTGAGGCACTTAATTCCTATCGAAACCGTGTATGGTCAGAAGTAATAAATAAGTGAGGCACTTAATTCTTATCGAAACCGTGTATGGTCAGAAGTAATAAATAAGTGAGGCACTTAATTATTATCGAAACCGTGTATGGTCAGAAGTAATAAATAAGTGAGGCACTTAATTCTTATCGAAACCGTGTATGGTCAGAAGTAATAAATAAGTGAGGCACTTAATTCCTATCGAAACCGTGTATGGTCAGAAGTAATAAATAAGTGTGGCACTTTCTTATCGAAACCGTGTATGGTCAGAAGTAATAAATAAGTGAGGCACTTAATTCTTATCGAAACCGTGTATGTTCAGAAGTAATAAATAAGTGTGGCACTTTCTTATCGAAACCGTGTATGGTCATTAGTAATAAATAAGTGAGGCACTTAATTCTTATCGAAACCGTGTATGGTCAGAAGTAATAAATAAGTGTGGCACTTTCTTATCGAAACCGTGTATGGTCATTAGTAATAAATAAGTGAGGCACTTAATTCTTATCGAAACCGTGTATGGTCAGAAGTAATAAATAAGTGTGGCACTTTCTTATCGAAACCGTGTATGGTCAGAAGTAATAAATAAGTGAGGCACTTAATTCTTATCGAAACCGTGTATGGTCAGAAGCAATAAATAAGTGAGGCACTTAATTCTTATCGAAACCGCGTATGGTCAGAAGTAATAAATAAGTGAGGCACTTAATTCTTATCGAAATCGTGTATGTTCAAAAGTAATAAATAAGTGAGGCACTTAATTCTTATCGAAACCGTGTATGTTCAGAAGTAATAAATAAGTGTGGCACTTTCTTATCGAAACCGTGTATGGTCAGAAGTAATAAATAAGTGAGGCACTTAATTCTTATCGAAACCGTGTATGGTCAGAAGTAATAAATAAGTGTGGCACATTCTTATCGAAACCGTGTATGGTCAGAAGTAATAAATAAGTGTGGCACATTCTTATCGAAACCGTGTATGGTCAGAAGTAATAAATAAGTGTGGCACATTCTTATCGAAACCGTGTATGGTCAGAAGTAATAAATAAGTGTGGCACTTTCTTATCGAAACCGTGTATGGTCAGAAGTAATAAATAAGTGAGGCACTTAATTCTTATCGAAACCGTGTATGTTCAGAAGTAATAAATAAGTGTGGCACTTTCTTATCGAAACCGTGTATGGTCATTAGTAATAAATAAGTGAGGCACTTAATTCTTATCGAAACCGTGTATGGTCAGAAGTAATAAATAAGTGTGGCACTTTCTTATCGAAACCGTGTATGGTCAGAAGTAATAAATAAGTGAGGCACTTAATTCTTATCGAAACCGTGTATGGTCAGAAGCAATAAATAAGTGAGGCACTTAATTCTTATCGAAACCGTGTATGGTCAGAAGTAATAAATAAGTGTGGCACTTTCTTATCGAAACCGTGTATGGTCAGAAGTAATAAATAAGTGTGGCACTTTCTTATCGAAACCGTGTATGGTCAGAAGTAATAAATAAGTGTGGCACTTTCTTATCGAAACCGTGTATGGTCAGAAGTAATAAATAAGTGAGGCACTTAATTTTTATCGAAACCGTGTATGGTCAGAAGTAATAAATAAGTGAGGCACTTAATTCTTATCGAAACCGTGTATGGTCAGAAGTAATAAATAAGTGAGGCACTTAATTCTTATCGAAACCGTGTATGGTCAGAAGTAATAAATAAGTGAGGCACTTAATTCTTATCGAAACCGCGTATGGTCAGAAGTAATAAATAAGTGAGGCACTTAATTCTTATCGAAACCGTGTATGTTCAAAAGTAATAAATAAGTGAGGCACTTAATTCTTATCGAAACCGTGTATGTTCAGAAGTAATAAATAAGTGTGGCACTTTCTTATCGAAACCGTGTATGGTCAGAAGTAATAAATAAGTGAGGCACTTAATTCTTATCGAAACCGTGTATGGTCAGAAGTAATAAATAAGTGTGGCACTTTCTTATCGAAACCGTGTATGGTCAGAAGTAATAAATAAGTGTGGCACATTCTTATCGAAACCGTGTATGGTCAGAAGTAATAAATAAGTGTGGCACATTCTTATCGAAACCGTGTATGGTCAGAAGTAATAAATAAGTGTGGCACAATCTTATCGAAACCGTGTATGGTCAGAAGTAATAAATAAGTGAGGCACTTAATTCTTATCGAAACCGTGTATGGTCAGAAGTAATAAATAAGTGAGGCACTTTCTTATCGAAACCGTGTATGGTCAGAAGTAATAAATAAGTGAGGCACTTAATTCTGATCGAAACCGCGTATGGTCAGAAGTAATAAATAAGTGTGGCATTTTCTTATCGAAACGGTGTATTGTCAGAAGTAATAAATAAGTGTGGCACTTAATTCTTATCGAAACCGTGTATGGTCAGAAGTAATAAATAAGTGAGGCACTTAATTCTTATCGAAACCGTGTATGGTCAGAAGTAATAAATAAGTGCCGTTAATTTCCGCCCCCTCCGACGAACCCCCTTAAAGGGAGAGTTACCAGGAAAAAAAAGTTGGTCTCATTCGATAGAACAATAAAAGTAAAAGATTGGAATCGTCTACGCTCGCGTCTACTTGAAAGAGTGAGACCAAAAAATCCAAAGCAGTCAAACTTAGGGCCTGTTGCAAAAGTCTGCTTTGCTAGAATCGCACATGTTAAAATCAATGGGCTAGCACTTTGGCTATTGTTTTTGCAACAGGCCCTTAAGCTGCAAAGTATGCTACCATGGGGACAGAATCTCCGTCTTGCCATATTCTTAGTACATAAATACATTCTTGCAATAATATGATTCATGCAGTTGTTAATAATCCATGTTAAATATCAGCTCTAAGAAAATACCAATTTAATCACCGAGATAATATAAAATTCGAGAAGGACATATTCTATTAATTTCTGTTCTGCAAAATTACATTAATGGGGTTTTTTTTTATATAATTTCCGAATTTACATGACTTTTGGTGCCTAAACTACCCAAATTTTTGATTTAAATTTCCTAAAATAAACACATTTGAATCCCAGTTTAAGAATTTCTTTAAATCATATTTCCACTAATTTCAATAATTTAAAATAATTATGTGTGCCGTGTTTGGCTTACCTATTTCACCTTTGATACTTTCCATCTATATCTAACGATATTAAATCAAATAGCCTCAACAGCTTTTGTATTGGTTTGCCCACCCGGGTATCCTGAGGGTGGGCGGTGGCCACTCTTTAACATAGGATGGTGAATTTTATATCAAACAATAAGAAATCACATGGGCTCAACAGCTTTTTTATTAGTTTGCCCACCCGGGTCAGCTGATGGTGGGCGGCATCCATTCTTTAACTTAGGGTGGAAATTTGTATATCAAACGATAATAAATCACGTAACCTCAACAGCTTTTGTATTAGTTTGCCTACCTGTGTCTACTAAGGGTGTATAGGTTTGTCCACTCTAATACACTGATGTGGAATTAATATTACGGCCTGGGCCGACTTGTTTAATAATGCTTTGCGGGGAATAATTTTTGCACCATTGGAATCTCCTTAAAAAGAACTTTAATGGGGGTCGGGAAAGGGGAGGAAAGGGAGTGGCGGGGCTATTGTTCAAATTTACTGATAGATATAAGAAAGAATACTTTTAAACAAATATAGTAATCAAAATTTAGAGCTGTACATTTTCTTCCTTAAGTTTTAAGTATATGAATTTTTGGTTACAAAAATAATGGCCCGTGCCCCCACAGAAATGTTTTCCGATCGCCGACGCTGCCCGTTTGTCGGTAGATCATGGGACCGTCAGCTGAGTGCACGAAGCATCGACTGTCCGAACGCAGGCTTACCAAAAGTGACATAATTACCAAAAGTGTGACAATCCCTGTACTTTCGTATGCTAAAGGTTTAATGAATGCTCGACTCGAGATCGACCACATAAAAGACTATTTATTGTCGCCTTTCTGGATCTTTTTTTTAGTCTATGGTATTATATCGTAAGTAGATGGCGATAGCATCTCCACAGAACGACGAAAAATCAAAAAATACACTAACTTTGACCAGTGTTACTTAGTTCCTCCGTTCCTCACTACGAGGCGTTATTTGTTGGTTTTAACTTCCTTCCCTCATCAAATTAAGGCATACTTTTCCTTCTCCCTTCCCAACTTGTATTTCGCTCGTAACATTCATTCAGAAATAGGTCCGATTGACACACTTTTGGGCTTACGTTAATCTTCGCCAGAGTAGAGGGAAAATGAAGTCAACCTTTGTAGGCCGTAACAACCGAGTAACATTCGCTAGACCAATGTCCCTTTGTTGTTTAAAGTACAATACCAATAGTTATATTAAAATACAGTAGATGGCGCGCATGGCGGAGGGCTCAGACCTCCATTGTTATTACAATTCTTCACGATAATATGTTGGTGTGTACCGTTCAAATGCTTTGAGAGATTAAGACTCAGTTTATAGTTAATTTATGTTTATACATTTCAAGCCACGCATTAGCCTGGACCAAGGCTTACAAGGGTTGTTGATAATAAAGTACGTCAACTTAATGACGGCTACTTCGAAAAACGAAACACTTTGTAGTTTTAGTTCTTAGTTAACAATAAAGATATATTTATGTAAAAAAAATTATAAAAAATAAAAAGATTGACACCTCTAGTGGCGGGATATGGAAGTTTGAATTGGTTTCCTATAGCATTAAAATAAGACATAATAACTCATTTATGCTTTTGTATACGTTATTACTTATTAATAACGTAGGCACCGCTCTATAGAATTATGAAGCCAGAACTCCTGTTTCCCTTCTATAAAATTGATGACGCGTTTTTTGTCACGGAGTTGGAAGTGACGTAATTTACGTTATAATCCGTGAGCAAGGTTTCATTCGGGAAAATTAGTTTATGGCATATTTATGAGGGCTTATGCTACATATATGATAAGATAAAGGCAAGATTGTCAATTGTCCTGGCGCGTCTTTGACAAATGCTGGTGAAATAATGAAGATATTCCTCTGATGTAATCAGCTAAAGCTACGGATACAGTATGCGTTGGACTCTCTTAAGTAAATAGTTCCAAACGATTACGTCCAAAGCGGAAAACGAAGTAATTTTATTGGTTTCAAACTACTTCGACGGGGAAGTTAAGGCAGATGAGAGGTCCTTCTGCACCGGTGAGGTTTAGTCTCGCAAATCCTGTTACCTAAAATGGAAAACCAAATAAGCAATATGAATTCACCCAACTAAAACTTCACTGGTCCTCCCATGAGTTAAATCAGGAATCCATACCTCTACTTGGAATGCTTATCACTCCGATCACTTTAGCCCCGCCTACGAGAGAAAAAATCCCCGCTGCGCGCTCTCCCCTCCCACGTTGTTGTTTGTTAAGTTAACAAAGTGACGTCTAAAAAAAAGTCAGCCACATCGAGACGAAAATCTGCCGCGTTAAGCATTCCAAGTAGAGCAGTGGCGTAAACAAGGGGGGGTCCGGGTCCAGACAGCCCTTCTCGACCCCCTCTTAACATTCACATACTTCGACCCCCTTGACGAATTTCTGGCTACGCCACTGAAGTAGAGGTATGGATTCCTGGTAAAATATCACATTATAGTCAATTATTTAAGCAACAATGAATGTATTTATTATAAGGGAGGATGAAAATACACAGAGATCTTGGGTGAATTTTCCCCGGCACGAGAGGGGGAAGGCAAAACGTCGACCGGTGTGCGCTTCAATGACGTCCGAAGACGGCAGTTTCAGAGAACCAAGCAATGAGATACTAGTTTGATTTTTTTTAATATGGGAAAGGCGCTTACTTTTAGAGCGTGAAGGAGATTTTGAACAACGCTAAAAATCGTCTCAAACATAATCATTCTAATAATAATCAGCTAAGCTAATACGCAAGGCTCAACCCTAAGCCCGAGTCATCTTGCGATTTTAAATGCTTTTATCCCAGGTGGCCGGGTTACAATGCCTAGGAGGGTGGTGGAAAGCCCTTCATGCCACGCGAGCCAACAGCTCCCTACACTCACTATTACCTAAGTATAACTAAATACATTATTGTTCAAAATATACATGAAACTCAAAACAAAGGATTCGGATTCCGAAATACGTTGGCTGGTTATAGTGGTTTTCCCTTTCCATAAAAACTTGTAGAGGTTAACGGCTCCCTTGGCACGAATGGCTTGCCACCTGTTTAAAAGGCATTAAAAGTCGCAAGATGACTTGGGCCTAAGGTGGTGCCAAGGGTATTAGCCTAGCTGATTATTAATTTTTTATTAATATAATTCATAGTTACCTTTGGAAAATAGGGTTGGATGTTAAGGGTAATATTATACTTGGTAGGCGTATGGGCAACTATTGGACAAGAGACGGCCTTCTGCTTGCAACCGTTTAGTTTCAGTCCAGGGAACGACACGACCAGTCCGCCATCGAGGTATCCTTTCACTTCGTGTCTCAAAGTGCTGCTGTTTTGATCTGTGTAAAGAAATATGTGTAAATAATTTGAAGGTAGTAGAATCATTTGAAAAATTCGGCCCGAATTTCAAGTAGCTCCAGCCCATCCGCAACTCGTCATAACAAATGCAACGAATTTAAATTTGACATTTTTCAAGGCCTTTTTCCGAAATTCAACCGATTCTTTGGCCTTTTAACTGGCTTCAGTTACCATAGCTTCTGTTAAACCTGGTAACAGAAATTAGAAATTCGTTGATCAACCGTAATAAGAATCATGAATGTATTCATTTCGACCATGAATATCCTACTATTCGGAGTTTTACGTAACCACTTGAGGCGTTTGTCCATGGAAGAAGGATGGCATGAGTATAGGACTGGCAACTTAATAGAAAAAGCGGGAGACTAGGCCACCTGTTATTCAGATCTGGTACTACAAAATCATATACAATAATTGTAATTTTTGATTGGACGGAGACAGATTTAGGCTTTAAAATGGCGGACTCCATATCGCCGACGAAAGTTAATACGCAAAGATGCGCGGCTCATTCTTGCGAAAATTCTAGAATTAATAGTCCCCCATTATCCTTTTTTCGCTTTCCTAAAGATTTACAAAGGTAATTATTGCCAGTTTTGTTCTTAATTCCTTTACCAAAACAATTTATCCAACTGAAAACACTAAGCCTTTGCCACTTTGTAATTGTAAATTATGCAGGTGTCAAATGTGTAGAGAAAGTAGATATAAACTCAACTGCAAGTTACTGGAAATATTAAGTTTAAAAAACGCGAAAAAGGTAGAGGACAAAAATGGGGGTAAAAACTAACTTGTAATTTGATCAGGGAGTTTATATTCTTTTGGTAGTAGTTGAAAATTTTATAATTACGTATAACACCAACCCACTGTAGGAAATTTTAAAATCAACATGATTAGAGGTTTCTGTAAAATACGGGAGGTTACATTAGTTATATTTAAACAGTGAACAATTATTGTACAGCGCGTGCTGAAGTTTTCATAATTTATTATTGTAATAGAAATTGGCATTAAATCTGAAATTTTGGTTTTAAAACATTGAGCAGACATTTGATTTAAGCAAGAGCCATAGAAGAAAAAGAGTCTGCCTCGAAAGCACTTCCCTAGCTTCCACCACAGGTTTACGCCTTATACTAGCGAGCCGATCATATTGTTAGAATTCAAATCTTTATTTTGGGGAAAAAATAGTATCGCGACACTAGCGACCCTATTAGTAATTCGGCCATTCGGGTGAATTCACGAAACTTCGTCTGCTTTAGTCAACGAGTTTCCAAACTCAGGCTTATAATTTTTTTTTATTATACTTTTACGTGAAATAAATTTTAAAATGTCGGGAAAGAGAAATAGGGTGAAGTTGACCAATAAGTCAACGCAGTACAATGCTTTTGCAAAGCTTAAAGATGTTCGGGAAATTGGTGTTCAGTGCCTTATCAAGAGACATGTTAAGAATCAATCAACTCAGTACAATGATTATGTTAAGTCTAAAGGTGTTCAGGATTCCCATGAAATTGGTATTGAATGCTTTATCGATGTTGAAAGTACAGCAAAGCCCAAATCAACAACCTTGCTGAATCAAATCTTTAATCAAGATCCAAGAGTAGTGAATGAAAGTCAAACAAGATTAAATGGTGTTAATATAGAAACACAAACAGAAACTTTTGGATTCGTAGTCCCTTCTCATAAGTGGGATGATATCAACCAATTTTCTGCTAATTTAAATCCACGAAAGCGGAAGATTTCAAGAGTTATAGAAACAGTCAATGACGGCCTTTTACAAATAAAATAGCGGTTGAGGAAGCTGATAAATCATCATTAACAGGACCTACGTTTCCTTCGTCCATCTCAGCGATTTCATATTTTATTGGTTCCTTAAATCAAGGTAAATTTTGTTTTCATTTGTAGAGAAAAACAAAGTTGTACGTTAACTGGTCATTAAAGTTGTCTTTTTCTTTCTTGGTAAGAAATAACAACAACTCTTCTTAAAAGTCACGACTCTCATTTGGAACACCTTGAGATTATACCACGAAAGGGAACATTGATGGTTTCAAATTATCATGTAACACCAATAAGGTTAATATTTTCACAAAATGGGAAGTTACTAGTTACAAGACTTTTCCGAAAGTCAGTGGAAATGGATTATTTCAATTTTGAAACTGAAACTTTAATTACTGATGTTGTAACCAACTCTATGTCTCTCTTAAATAACCACTACACATTTTGTACAGGAGTACCAAAGGTACAGAAGCTCGTTAATATCTTGTCTAAACTAATTAAATTGTTATGCTTTGAAACAGGAGGAATGCAATCTTATGGAAAATGTAAAGAACGTCAAAAAGTATGACTACCCGTTTGAGCGTTTGCAATAGGCGGAATGCTTAGCTTGGTTTATTCCACCAGCCACAGCTCCAAAGAAGAAGATTCAATCTAAACTATACCAATGTTCCAATTGCCTAAGTTTAAATAAGTAAATAAATATTCATAAAGGCGGGTTTATAAGCGAGCGAAAAGCCGAAGCTTTTTGTAGAAACTGAAGCTTTTTCGTCGGCATAGGATCTCGCGTAAGCGTTTACAAAGAAGCGAGAGCCGATTTCCTACTTGCTGTAGCAGACCACTTACGCCGAATTCCGGCGCTGGTGGCATCAAACTCCGTTTGATATTCTCGCGTGTTTTTCTGGGGTCTCGGCTCTCGCTTGAAATCACGTGGTCGTATTTAACCAATAATAAGGCAACCCTTTCTATGACCTTCGTGGATTTCTTGCCTTTTTTTATTTAATTTATTTACCTTTTTTTTTAAATTAGCAATTTTCGTTTTTGAAGCAATAATAAAAAAATTGTATTCAGCACGACAATATTTCGACTTTGTTTCGTAGCCGCCATTAATTCTAAGCCAACCACGTGATCACGTCAAGTTGAGCAACGGGCTCAGCACGACAAGCGCTTTTGTAAACAGTAGCTTACTGCGTGGAGGCAGATTCCGAAAGCTTTTTCCGATAGCGTCGATCAGCTTCCGGCTTCATGCACAAGCTTCTTTGGATTTTCTCGCTCCTTTATAAACCCGCCTTAACCTCCAATTCCCTAAGGCAATAAATATTAATTTTTTTCTACAGGTATATACGCAGTCTTAAAAAGAAACCAGAACAGGTGACTCCAAACACCAAACTTAAGAGGCAGTCTGTGGAATCAAAATGCAAATTTAGCATTTTGACTCCAAAATCTAAAAGAATGCGTGTGCTTAAAAACAAACGAAACCGCTCATCGCTAGTTCGTAAAGTAAGGCAACTTGAAAAGAGACTGACTGAAACCAATTTAGAGTTATCTAAAGACCAGGATAAGCAAATGATTGACATCGTAGCTGAAATTAACTCTAAGGGCAAAAATGATTTAGAAGAAATTTTCCCTGCCGCAATGAAAAAAAAAACAAGCTAATTGGATTGGCCTTAAAAAAAGCATGGGAAACAAATAGTCAACAAATAGTTGAAAATGAATTTTTAGATGACCAAGTGAAGACTACCAAAGGATCTTGTGGAAACAAATGGAGTCCACTCACATATAGGATTGCGTTAAGCGCATTTTATCGATCACCTGCGGCTTATGAGGCACTTTCATCTTGGATTAATAATATGTTACTGGATATTGCACTACAGCCTTCGCTAAGGCATTTAAGGGCGTCTCTCAATAGTCGCCTGTTAAAGCGCGGACGGGATAGCATTTCCACGACAGCGCCTTTTTATATTATTGGTCCTTATTTTTGTTTGCAAACCCAGTTTCGCATTCTAGTATTTCAAGCACTTTAATTAAGACTGCCTTTGCATTCCATACAGTCGGTTTCAAAATAGGTATCTTAGTATGTGATGGTGGAAGCAGTAACATGGCTGTTTTAAGAGAAAGCTTGGGCATTGATCAAGCGCTTGATCTATGATGATGGATCCTTCAATTTCAAATTCCATACAAGAATTCCTAATTGGAATACACCTGGATCCAAAGAAAATATATATTGGATGGTTTTCCCCACCCACCAGTTAAAAAACATGATTAATGCCCTCAATCACTCCCAGGATGACGACACAAAGGATTTTACAAAAGACGATATCCGCTTTGGGTGGAAGCAAATAAAGGATATGAAAAAAAGGGAAGATCATAGGCGAGATTCGCATGAACCTGTGCCTCTCAAGGGCCTAAACCAGTCTTACATAGACAGGGATTCTTGGACCAAGTTGAACACGACTCCGGCTAGAATAATCCAGAAGACTGAAGTTTTAGGAGAACTATTTAACTATGCGAATCCCACGTTTGAAGACCAGCCTGTCGATAGACTGCAAGTCATGGCTTTCTATGATTATTTACAGGCATGTCATCAAATATTTGAAGAAGGTTTGCTATCCCAAAAACCAGCATCAATTCTGCACCTGTCAATGTTAAAAGGGTTGATATTTTTTGAAAATTGGGCTACAGAGAGAATATCGGACAAGGAGAAAATGACTACCAACAAAAGTTTTTGCCATGGCAAACTTTTGAACTCCTAAGAATTGCTATATATGGATTTATTGATTATGCCGTTGATTTTACTGAAAGACATCCAAACAAATATTTATACCCTGTTAAGCCTAGTTCCCACTTAGCGAAAAAAAAACAATTTTCGCGCTGAAAATTGACGCTCGCGAATAAAATTTGCTGTTTTTTTTCAAATTCGCCGCTAAAGTCGCGTCTCCGCGGTATCTAGCGAATGTTCTATTTTTTTGACGTCCACACCTTGGCGATAAAAAGCTTCAGCCAATCAGAAAACGCGTTCCCTTTATCTCTTCCGCTCCCGTCCGCCACTTATTAAGCCTAGGTCTTTAGAAAAGCAGCATAGCCAACTTGACCAAGATACTGAAGTAAAGGTAATTATCTCACGAATAGAATCGTTTATTTATTGAAATCATCAACAGGAACATCCATTTGGTTCATTTTGAACTGATATTTATGTTAGGCCTAAAACATTACTAAAAACCCGCACGAGTTGTTTTCAGCGTTTTTAAATTTTCGCGCTAAAGTGAGAACCGCTTCCCCAGCGAAAATTTTATTCGTCTCGAAAATTCGCCAAGTGGGAACTAGCCTTTAGAATTAACGGGTCGGCTGTAGAAACCCTCTTCAGTCAAATGAAGTATGTTGCCGCTGGAAAACTTACTAGTTTAAACTATCAAAATGCTAGAACAGCTTTGGCAAACTTGTTTACAAGAATATCACACCTTGATATATCGCCATTTTATAAGTAGTAATTAACTTTAAAATTAAGACTTAAAGGAACTTTTTAAAAACTTTATCACAGCTTAAAATAAGATGGAATTTAACTTTACAATTAACTAATTAAAACTTTAAAAATAAGGTACTGTGTATTATTAACTGTAGTAGTAATCATCAGATTTTTTCTTCCTTATATTTCTCCCACTTCTTGAAAAACATGAAGTAGATGGTTTTAGATTGTTAAGTTCAAATATTTAATTGTTCTTAACAGAAATTTCTTTGTCATCACTCTCCCAGTTATCGTTACTTCCTTCCTGCAACACATGCGATAACTTTAAATTTCTATTAACGCTAATTGATTTTTCATTTTCTGCATTTAATTGTGAGCCGCCTTTCCCAACACCTATGCCTCTTCTACTTCCTTTTCTATTTCTTGTTATTTTAGGGTAGTAGAGTAGGGTCTGGAGGGGCTACTGGCCAAAGTGCTCGTACAAACAAGGTCTTTATTAGCAAATAATTAAGATTCTGGAACAGATCTTGGTTTTTTAGTCAAACATTTCTTTTTTGCAACTAATTGTTGAGGTTCTGTTTTTTTTAACCGTGGTTTGTTACTTAGATCTTGATCTCATTCCGTAAAGCATGCACCTCAGAGTTTGACCTCCAGATCCACGTTTTCCTCTTTTTTCATTCCTGCGACGATTTGTTACTCGTATTAAATCTGCTAGTTTTGCATGTACTATTTTTCTTTGAAAAACTCTTAAAATCTTCTAGCTGAGTAGCAGTAAATTCCTTTTCATTGACTACTGGAATTCGGCTAACAATATCGTGAAATTGTATTTTTAAATCTTCATTACTCTTTACATGACTAGTTGTCTCCTCTATAAGATAAGATTAATTATAAAAATTGTACTTAGGGGCTGTTCACAAATTACGTAACGCAGAAAAACACTTTTTGGACTCCCCCCTCCCCCTCGTAACAAAAAGTAACAAATGGAAAGACCCCTCTTCTTAAATTACGTAACAAATATTGAACCCCCCCCCTAAATTATTATATTACGCAACAACTAATATGCTGGTAATAAAGTACAATAAGATCAGGTACTAAATATTATTGTTTGTAATTTACATTTGAAATTACAACTGTATTTTTATGCAACACTTTATACCCATGGGTATGAAATTCTTTTAAACTTGTGTAAACCAATGAAGATGCTTATGTTTTTAATAATTACGACTGTTTCTGAAAGTGATGAAAATTTTATTCTACGATATTAAAAATAAGATGTGTTACGTAACATTTTACTGAACCCTCCCTCCCCCCCACGTAACATTTCGTAACGCTTGCCAACCCCCCCCCCCCCCACCACGTTACGTAATTTGTGAACAGCCCCTTATATTAAAAAATATATATATTTTAGTTACTTATAGTTTGAATAGGTGCCTTGGCCCAAGGCCCTTGGGTAATAGCCTAGAAAAAAAGTAAAATTAAAGTGAAGTAAAGCTCCAACAGACCAAATTTTGTAATGGTTAACAACCATTTTACAAATTGATGAAACGTAGGGCAAAAGTGTTGGGTAACCAATAAATAAACTCCCTTTATTAATATGATTAATAACTTCGGGATGAACATTCTGATGGTCTTCCTTGTTTCGAAGAGACAGAGCTATTTTGTATTGAATATGAGCACGACTCCTTTGCTTCTCCGTTAACGGTTTCTTGCCCTTCTTTAATTTGCTAATGACATTCATCCCTTTTTTGTTTACAGACCAAATCTACGCCAATACACCACCTAAAATTCTGCTCATTGTGTATAAGCGGTCAGTTTTTAGGTGTCTTAATTTGAATTTTTTCGCTGCCCAACTGTTAATATAGAAATCATATGGCCTTTTATTCAAAATGAAATTTTCACTTTGTTCATCATTCAAACTTTGTTGTAAAACATCAGTACGGGATACCTTTGCCTTCTCGTCAATTAGCCGATACCCAATCCATTGTAATACATTTGATAGTTCAATCGTGTAATCAATATCACACACTACAACAGGGTCTGGCTGGCCATTTTCATTGAAAATCAATTTACTTATCCACCGAGTCCATGCAAAAAGAAAACCTGTATATCCTCTGCGATCATCTTCATGCTTGGATTTTAACAAGTTATACTGGGAACTCATATCTTCTAATATTTCTTTTAGGCATCCGTTATCTCTTATGCAATTTATTGCCTGTTTTCTTAATCCAGTTTCATCAGTTGTAAAGAAATCGTCCTTCTCATAATCTTTCAATATGATTTCCCAGCTAATTTCCCTAGTTTCCATTTCAATTGGATTTAAAATTTTCAGTACTTATAATATGAAATAATACACTAAACCTTGGTAAAAACGTGTTTGGTTACTTGGTAAATTGCAACTAAGCCTTGGTAAAAACGTGTTTGGTAAGTTGCAACTATGCAAGGAGTATAATTTCAGCAGGACTATTTTTCTCAGCCGAATAACGCATTTTCAAAGTGCTAAGCCCGTCAAATTTCTAGTAATCTAGCGCCCCCCCCCCCCCCAATGGGGAAAAGAACTGAGGGAGTAGTTGGAAGTTTTCACGGCACACGGGGACACCGCTGAGGCAGACTCTTTTTCTTCTATGTCTCTTGATTTAAGTATATCCAATAATTATCATAAAACCAGTTAATAAATTAAAATAAAAAATTTGAAAATGTATTGGCATTTCTTCTAAAGTTGTTTTATCATCTATTAAATCTTCGCCACTTTCATTAGATTTTCCAGATGCACTTTGAAATTCATCATCGAACAGCGCAATATTAGGTAGTTTTTGGAAT
Source organism: Leiobunum rupestre (assembly GCF_980474605.1). Taxonomy (NCBI): domain Eukaryota; kingdom Metazoa; phylum Arthropoda; class Arachnida; order Opiliones; family Sclerosomatidae; genus Leiobunum; species Leiobunum rupestre. The sequence goes on from NC_143384.1 coordinate 60,481,391, forward strand.
ATGGTAGGTGTAGCAGTTCTCACCAAACTGGCCCTTTAAAAGTATTTTATTTTAATATTTTTATTGGAAAGTTCATATAAAACTAACCTCTTATTTAAATTCATAAAACAATGTTCCTCAAAATGAGTAGCGCACAAAGCGAGACTTGTTTTGAATAAATTAGAAGAACGCTCGAACAAATCCGTCCTCCCAGAATTTTCTATCCATTTTTGGCATCTAAAGTGGCAAAGGCTTAGTGTTTTCAGTTGGATAAATTGAATTGGTAAATGAATTAAGAACAAAACTGGCAATAATTACCTTTGTAAATCTTAAGGAAAGCGAAAAAAGGATAATGGGGGACTATTAATTCTAGAATTTTCGCAAGAATGAGCCGCGCATCTTTGCGTATGAACTTTCGTCGGCGATATGGAGTCCGCCATTTTAAAGCCTAAATCTGTCTCCGTCCAATAAAAAATTACAATTATTGTATATGATTTTGTAGTACCAGATCTGAATAACAGTTGGCCTAGTCTCCCGCTTTTTCTATTAAGATTCCCTTCCTATACTTATGCCATCCTTCTTCCATGGTTTGTCGTTTTATTCTTAACTATTTTCGTTCAATCAAAAAGATTAATATTAAAATTTAAAAAAAAAACTAAATTTCATGCCAAGCCTTGGCACTGAAGCTAGTCAAGTCTCGAAACGATTCCCGTCAATACAATTTTTGAGCGGTGGCGCGTGACCGACGTCATAATAACTAAGCCCGTCCCAACTTAGCGACTGAGGCTAAACTACCAAATGCAGTTCGATATTCATGGTTGAAATGAATACATTCATGCAAGAATGGTTGATTCCATCATTCAAACTTAATAATTGAGCGTATTTCAAAATTTCGTTTTGAGCGCAATTATACCTCTACATTATAAGGTCTAGTATATGTTTATTAACTTATTAACTTGCCTTTATACCCAAATATGACGAGGTATTTTCACGGGCAAAATGAATTTCTATTAAAAGTCAGTTAGTCCCCAATGCGAAATGACTAAATGACTTCTTCGTACGATCATAACACGAACAGCTAGTTGGTTGCGACGGACGGCTGGCGGGCGCCAATGCACCGCTAAAGAGCTAAGGCTTAGAGATAATTCAAACCTCGTCGAAAGGATATAGTGTTTGCTCAAGGCATTTTCATTATGTTATTGTTTCGATATGAACCCAAACAATCGAGCCGAGTACTTTGAAACTTTAAAGCCGCTTGCAATAATTACGCCTCTCTCTCGCATTCAATATTCCCGGACCATCCCCGAGAATGGCGGATTGATTTTATGGTCATGAGACACGGCACGTTCTTGCGCTCAGATCCTACGCTGATGACGTTTCACTAACTCCAAATATGTCACACTTTGGATAAGTACGTAGAAAAATTCATCTAGGCCATAAAAATGAATCATGTACCTTCCGCCGGCTCGACGTTAATTTCCCGCCAACCCGTTGACGTGTACATCGCATTACCTTCTCAAACTGTACTAGAGAGCTTCAACGGAGCGGAAATTATTCCATTTCCGCGGACTCCGTTCCGTTCCGCGGCGCTGGAACGGAATCGGAGCTAATTTATAAGAAAGTAGAGGAACGGAATGGAATCGGAGCAAATTTCCGAAAATTTGTTGTAACGGAACGGAATCGGAGCAAATTTCCGAAAATTTGTTGTAACGGAACGGAATCGGAGCAAATTTCCGAAAATTTGTTGTAACGGAACAGAATCGGAGCAAATTTCCGAAAATTTGTTGTAACGGAACGGAATCGGAGCAAATTTCCGAAAATTTGTTGTAACAGAACGGAGTCGGAGCAAATTTCCGAAAAATCGTTGTAACGGAACGGGATCGGAGCAAATTTCCGAAAATTTGTTGTAACAGAACGGAGTCGGAGCAAATTTCCGAAAAATCGTTGTAACGGAACGGGATCGGAGCAAATTTCCGAAAAATCTTTGTAACGGAACGGAATCGGAGTAAAATTTTCCAAAACCTTTGTAATGGAACGGAATCGGAGCAAATTTCCGAAAAATCGTTGTAACGGAACGGGATCGGAGTATAATTTTCCAAAACCTTTGTAATGGAACGGGATCGGTGCAAATTTCCGAAAAAAACGTCGTATATTGAAGCATGGACACTGTTTTCATTTCTCTCTTGGCTGCTGATTGGGTCTCCCACTTTTCCAGACAGTGAGATCATAATTCCCCTTCTTCACCGGCTCGTGGGAAACATAACTGCAACTGAAGCCTCTTTCTCTACATCAATGCGCAGTATCGCAAAAGGTACAAAGGCCGTTTAGCGAAAAGGGGGAATAAATTGGCGGGGTGACCCGGCTTGCGGTAAAGTTTTAGTTTTACATTCAATTCAATAGAAATAATAATTGTTTCTGTAAATTTCTGTATTCCGGAAAATAAAATAATTTTTCCTCATTTTTCAAGACTATAGACTCTGAAACGCGCCTTCCCAATCGACCGCCATTACCTTACAGTCTACGGGGAGGGTGATGATAAAACCGGTTTTGGGGGGATGAGATTTCTGCGGTAAAGGGCTTGCTTGTTGGTTGTCTGTACGATAATGGCGGTGCCCAGTAAACGTTTCTAAAAAGAGTGTATACTGAGGGAAAGCAAAATATAAAACGGGAGCGGAAATAAATATTAAGTAACATAGACGATTAATGAAACTGAGCGGAACACGAACGGAAATAATATCGGAGAAACAAACGGAGCGGAAACGGACGGAAACAATGGGATAGAAATAAACCGGAGCGGAAACGGACGGAAATAATGGGCTAGAAATAAACCGGAGCGGAAATGGACGGAAACAATGGGATAGAAATAAACCGGAGCGGAAACGGACGGAAATAATGGGCTAGAAATAAACCGGAGCGGAAACGGACGGAAATATTGGGCTAGAAATAAACCGGAGCGGAAACGGACGGAAATATTGGGCTAGAAATAAACCGGAGCGGAAACGGAACGAAATAACGGACGAGAAACAAAGCGGACCGGAAACGGACGGAAATAATAGGCGTGAAACAAAGCGGACCGGAAACGGATTTATGTACCATACCGGGAAACAAAAAGGAGCGGAAACGGTATGGTATTTTCGCTGCTCTGCAGCTCTCTAAACTGTACCGCGCGTATTACTTTTACCATAAGTGCGTAATATTGTTACATAAGTGTGACACTTCCTATTCTTCACGATTTGGTAGCATTTGTCCGAACTGTAAAAATATGGCTCAGATGGCCAAATTACGGTTTCATTTGTCCGAAAATTATTTTGTATAATTTATTGTCAATTTAACCGTTCTATCCGTTTGTCAAATGTCCGAAATGTCATTTGTCCCAACGTGATACCAAGAACTATACATAAATTAGTTCTTGGTGATACATTGGCTTTAGTCAAATTCGAAAGAATCACATTTAACCGAATCCGTCGAAAATAGAGTCCCAAACTTGCGGTTCTTTTTTAATCTTAACATGAAAAATTGTGGAACTTCAATCTAACCAAAATTCCAATGAAAACAGACACCTAACCTAACCTAACCTATTTAACTTAACTTAACCTAACGGAATCAAAGCTGAATTAACACCAAAACCAGCAAATTTTTGGTTAAAATAAAACAATTTCGTGATGCAATTATATTTCTAATATTGGAAAATTACATTAATTACTTTTCACCAATTGCAAGTTTATTATTAGAAGCCATAAAATTCGATACGGAAATAAGGAAAATTAAATTTTGGTTCACTATATATAGCGCCATAAAAATATTTAACGAAAAGCATTCCATTTTAAAAACCAACTAATCTAAGTTTTATACAACATTATTAAAATTCGACCTATAATTATTATAAAACGAAAAATTCGGACATAATGCATATACGAAACACTATTTTTGCGATGGAAATTCGAACCAATGATACTACTCGTTCAGACAAATGACACTCAAGGTCATTAAATTCGTACAAATGGAAGAATTTCGGTTTTCGAGTTCGGACAAACGCGACACTATTCGGACGAATGAAATTCGGACAAATCCTACTACCCCATTCTTCACATGCATACGTTTTACTGAGAGATATTCACAAGATAGACAGCATTACGGGCTTCGTCTCCGTTTTGCGTCTGCTTGCGAAAGCGTCACGCGTAGCCTTTGACAGCGCCTCGCTAGGGGGAGATTTTCTTTTTGTGATGACTTCACTCCGTTACTAGCTCTCAGTAAAATATTCCCCAAAGTGACAAACTTATGGAACAATATTATAGACTTACATTTTTACTGACATAAGAGGATCTTCATCTTACTTGTTCTAGCCATGTAAAATTAAAGCAAGTGTCGGCTTGACGTGAAGTAGCTCTATTTTTAACAGATGTCGCTAGCGTCGAAATAAAAACAAGATGCTGAAGCTACATTTTGACCCAAAAGGCGGGACATAAAAGTACCACTCGCGTCGATTGGATCGTTTGTAAATCTGACAATAACTTAAATTTTAGTAATTTTTTACAATATATTTTATACGGAATATATAATTTAGGTTAAAGTCCACTAAGTAGAGTATAAGTTGTAATAATAATAATAATAATAATAATAATCAGCTAGGCTAATACCCAAGGCACCACCTTAGGCCTAATTATAATAATTATAAATGGTTTTCTGACGACTTTATTGTTTCACGTTTTTGAATTTTAACTTCCAGTGCCATTAATAGATGGCATCACGGTCTCCAGTAAAGTCATCTTTCCGAAAAATCGGATAGATTTATTGCCACCTCTAATAACAAAGGCCTTATCATAATACAGGTGGCATTGATAGAACCGACTATTGTTCTACAATTACACTGCATAGGAATATGTACTACAGTACTAATAAATAAAGTACATCATCGTGATCGAATTTTTACCATGTATGACGGGGCAAATAAAACTTCATTGGCCTGAGCTTCAATCACGTTGAAAAAACCGGACTGATTTGATTCTTTTTAGGGGGAATAGACGCTTAAATAAAACCTGTTCAGCGATTTGCCTAGAAGTATTAATACAGAGAACGCTGCTTAATGTTTCGATAGAGAAGGGCTCGTGCAATTTCGCAAGCGCCACCTGAAAGAAAAAAATGCGCGCGCTTGCAACTTTAGCCTTACAAATAAAACCATAGATATAGGAAACGCATATAAAGGTCTAGATAAAATATATATTTTTTTTTATTCAAGGAAGAAAGGGCTGATTGAGTCTGAGAAGACCGCGAGCCCGGCGAAACACCATCTGATTAATCAGGCGAGATATGTGTAACGGCCACGCCAACGGGGGGAATACGTGGGGACAGGGGTGGGGACACCCGTGGCGGAATTATTCCGACCACCCGTTGGGGAATTGGTAGTCGTCCTCACACGACCTTCCACAAACTCTGCCTCCCGGACGCCTGGGATTACAGGAGTGAGCCACTACTCCCGGCCAGTCTAGATAAAATATTTCAAAGGCTGTGAATACGGAGGTGACAGCTAGCTATCGGTAAGAAAGCTCGTGCTATCGTCGCGAGAGCCATTGTCTCCTGCTTAAAAATTATACTAAAAGTCACCAACAGATGGTGTCTAAAGACTACGGCATGCGGAAAGGTCAAACACTTAGTACTAAAATGCTAAGAGAGCTCGCGCTCTTGGTCACGTGCCTTCCTCGGTGTCTGCTAGGTGTCAATTCCGTATTTTATGTTAGACTTAGGCGCCCCGTAATTTAATAATAATAATAATAATAATAATAATCAGCTAGGCTAATACCCAAGGCACCACCTTAGGCCTAAGTCATCATGCGACTTTTGAAGCCCTTAATTCCGGTGGCCGGGTTACAATGCGTAGGAGGGTGGTGTCAAGCCCTGCATGCCACGAGATCGAGCCAACAGCTCCCTACACTAACTATTACCGTTAAGCTAGACCTTTATATACATTTCTTATATCTATGAATAAAACTAACATAAACACGTGACTATTTTATTCAGTGATTCGCGCATGCGCGTAGGGAGGAATTAAAAAAAGTTGAATTTATTTTCTTTTCGAGAAACGTTAAAAATTGTCTCAACATAGTAATTATCCCTTAATAGAAACATATGTAACATAGTAACTCATAAGCATGCCTCTATAATAGTGCATCCAATACCGATACGGTTGTTCAAAACCGGTATTTCGGAAATGAAAAGTATCAATCCCGGTAATACCGGTATTAATACTTTTTCCTTTACCATTATTAGGTCAAATTGGGCCCTTAAATCCGTTATTTTGGAAACCGAACTTTAACATTATCGGTAGTTTTTAAGAACAGGATCATTCTATGTGAAATCGTATGCTTCCATTTTTTATAGACTCTTAAACGCGCCGTCCCAATCGACCGCTGGCTGAACGCGAAAAAGCATTTGTTCAACTAAATTTACGCATTCAAAACGTTCAAAACCATTGGCACCGTTAGACAGCTCATCTTGGGTACCATGATATTGCCATAGAGAAAAATCTAAAGTTGTATTTAAAATAAATCGTCGAAAAATATTTGGTTGATGATACGATACTGCTCAGCATTGCCAGACGTACGATAATTATCGTACAAGTCGATAATTTCGAGCTAATTTTTGGCACGTACGATATTTTCAATAGTGTACTACATAGTACGCATTTTTCGATAATTCGGCTTACGCGTACGATAATGTACGATTATTTTAAAAATGGCCGAAAACCAGTTAAAACTGCGACTTTTAAACACAAGTTTTCAATCGATCAAAACTTAAAGTGTTATTAAAAATTTAGATTTCACAAGTTTAACGTCAGTATTTCACAAAAATTATGGCTGCGTTCAGTAACTCTCAACGAAGTATTTGAAAAAATATTTTTGTTGAGACTGTTGCTAACGGGACGTAGGATCTTGTTGAACGCTTTTTACGCTGGTTGTTAATTTTGTAAAATATCGTCTAGTGCGGCGTCTGCAGCTAGCCTTACTCCGTGCTACGACGTCACGTGACGTTGGGCAACGGAAAAACCTGTTCTTACAGCCGATGATTTCGTTGCTTAACGTACGGGCAACGTGACGTCAAAACCGGAAGTCAAAAAACCCGTTCAGTAAAAATCCGCTGACCTTTGAGCTCAGCGATGAGCTTTTTCAGAGTTACTGAACGCAGCCTCTAATTGATAATTTATTTATTTTGGCTCTGGTACGGTAATTTTTGCTTTAGGAACTGGCAACACTGATACTGCTGCTGTTGTGGGCTGCAGTACTTATGAACCCCTTCTTTGCTTATGGGCCAGACCCGTTACAACGTCGCATACAGACTGGGATGAAACCAAGTCCAATACCGGTATTTCGGTTCTGAAGAAAATGCCGCTATTACCGGGATTTCGGTTTCGGTATTACTGGTATTGGATCCACTACTCGGTATAATATTTCCATAGAAAAAAATTCAATGAGACCTTCTTTTACACGGAACATACAGTTAGTGGAACCAAGGAGCAACAAACACAGAACGCAACCCGTCAAAAGTCGTATATTTTAATGCGTACACTTTTCATTGGTTAGACGCTTTAGCGCCTGCGGCCGTCGGAAGGGGAAAACTCGGAAATTGTCTTCCCCTCCGCCCGTAAAACGTTCAGCGTAAAGGCTCGTCCAATGAAATTTGTACACAACACTGCGTTAACGTGTTTAAAGGCTAGCTGCGTTCTCCTTGTGTTTGATGCTCCTAGGTGGAACGTAAATGGGAAATTCTGATATTCCTTGCGCATTGAAAAGGTTACCAAGGAAACCAAATCACGTGATCGCGAGGCACGAGCAGTGGCGGCTTAAGGGGGGGGTAGCCAGGGGTGCCATCGGAGAAGCTCGAGGGGGGGGGGGTGCAAATCAGAACGATTAAACTTGAAGAAGACGGGGGGATGTCACAAAACACTGCCGCCGCCCCGGGGACCCAACCTTCTTAAGCCGCCACTGGGCACGAGCTAAATTTTAGAATGTTGTCAAAGTCATGTAACTTCCGTTCACCATTAATAAAGCAGATAACGTGTTTTTCGTCACGGAGTTGGAAGTGACGTAATGTACGACACATCCCGTGAACAACGTTTATTAAATAAAATCACGCATTATGATTTCTTTCAAAAAACGTTTTGGAAAATCAACGGTAGCCTGTGAAGGTGCATGTTTCAAGCGAAGAACATTAGCATAACTTGAATACTTCTCTCGTATGAATCATAACATACACTTCTGGTAGGTGTGTTTCTCGAAAGTTTGGAGAACTTCTAGAAGTGGAATTAGTGGTTCGACTGTTACTTACTTGGCTGGAAATTCAACGTGAGTCTCATTTTGCTGCCCCTGTTGACTTTGCAGTGAGGGCTGTCCGTCAGTCCCACGCACGGCGGATCGACGTAAACATAGGATTCATTGATTTGGGCATTTCCAACAGTACCTGCAACGGATAACTTGCGTTTAGTTGAATCTGGAATGCGCCAACTATATACTAACCATAGAAAGTTGCGCATTTTATTGAAAGATATTTTTACCAACGCTTATACGGTCTAACTTTTGGTGTTTAAGCACTTAACCTATGTTGCCCAAAAATATCGACAAAATTTAGAAGGCAATCCTAGCTTGTGGCACTGGGTGAAATCTCGGTACCACTTCTTTTGCGTTGAGTAATAAGTTATCTCCCTGATAGTTAGATGGGTTTTCCACCGATAAAAACTTGCTGTGATTAACGGTAAGAGTAAGTCTAGAGAGCTGGTGGCTTGAAGGGTTTGCCACCACCCTCCTACGCAATTGAACCCGCCCACCAGTAATGGGCTTTATAAGCCTCTAGTTGACTTCGGCTTGTGTGCAGTGTTTCCACATGGAGGGAAAAATCCCTTTATCGGAGAAAACTGATAGCCGGAGCTTCAAAATAATTTGAGGAGGGGAAACGGGGAAAATCAGACCAACGGGGAATTTTAGATCGGAAACAGGAAAAATCAGACCAACGGGGAATTTTAGATCGGAAACAGGGAAAATCAGACCAACGGGGAATTTTAGATCGGAAACAGGGAAAATCAGACCAACGGGGAATTTTAGAGGGGAAACGGGGAAAATCAGACCGACGGGGAATTTTAGATAGGAAACAGGGAAAATCAGACCAACGGGGAATTTTAGATCGGAAACAGGGAAAATCAGACCAACGGGGAATTTTAGAGGGGAAACGGGGAAAATCAGACCGACGGGGAATTTTAGATAGGAAACAGGGAAAATCAGACCAACGGGGAATTTTAGATCGGAAACAGGGAAAATCAGACCGACGGGGAATTTTAGATAGGAAACAGGGAAAATCAGACCAACGGGGAATTTTAGATCGGAAACAGGGAAAATCAGACCAACGGGGAATTTTAGATCGGAAACAGGGAAAATCAGACCAACGGGGAATTTTAGATCGGAAACAGGGAAAATCAGACCAACGGGGAATTTTAGATCGGAAACAGGGAAACTCAGACCAACGGGGAATTTTAGATCGGAAACAGGGAAAATCAGACCAACGGGGAATTTTAGAGGGGAAACAGGGAAAATCAGACCAACGGCGAATTTTAGAGGGGAAACATGGAAAATCAGACCAACGGCGAATTTTAGAGGGAAAACATGGAAAATCAGACCAACGGGGAATTTTAGATAGGAAACAGGGAAAAATCAGACCAACGGGGAATTTTAGAGGGGAAACAGGGAAAATCAGATAAACGGGGAATTTTAGATAGGAAACAGGGAAAATCAGACCAACGGGGAATTTCAGAGAGGAGATTCACTAAAATTTACTACCTTAAATGTTTATTGATTGATGATTTTGTTAATCCTTTACTCAGTAATAAACTGTATTTTTTCTTTTGTACCTCTTATCCTTTAAAATGATGTGTTTTTTTATTTTATTGTTAAAAATAATATAATAAGTACTGCTGTGTATACAAAATAAGTTAAAGGCCTAGTTTCACTTTGAATCTGGAAAAAAGGGTTCAGGCGGGTATGTGGCTACCCCTTCTGACCCCTCTATTCATCTCGGACGCACGGTGACCGTCCCGCTCTCGCCAATTATCGGCTTATCTCTCCCGCGCTCTTTCGCGTTAACTGCACTACCAAATTAACTTGTCGCAAAGGATATAGCAATACGTGTACAAATAACATGATAACTTGTTAGCGCAGCCATATGCTGGGCAGGTTAAGATTTTCACCCCGTTTTTTACTAGGCCTTTAAAATAATTTTAAAATCTACTATACTACTATTGTACAATTAATACAGCTTATTTTATTTCCAATAGTGCTTTTAAAACTATTTTAATTTACTTTGTCAATCGTCATCTGGTCTGTTTTATATGGAATAATTATATTATATAATAATAATAATAATAATAATAATAATAATAATAATAATAATAATAATAAGAATAATAATAATAAATTTATTTGTTCTTTATATCTACAACGTTAGATGGTTTAGCCAAGTCGGAGGTTGACTTTTAGCCTTGGTTTTTCACGATTGTTATTAGTTGTTTGGATACAACAAAAAAAGAAAAGAAAAAATACATTTAGAGTTACAAGTGATATTATTTAAACATTAAAAAAAAAGAGAACCCAAGAGTCAATAAAATGCACAATAAATAGTTCCGATTGAGTTCTTGTCTCACCATTTTTTGAAAAGCATCCATATTTATATTATATTATATTTCATGAGATACATAAAATACCGAGTTAAGTTTTAATTCCGTACGTGCAAAAGGAACTTGTAGGAGGTGTGTTTTTCTTGTAAAGTACTTAGAGAGCTGACTAATTGTAAAAGGGTTGTAGATATAGTTATTTAAACACTTGTAAATTAAGATTGTTGATTAAAGATTTCGTGAATAGTTAAGATGTTGTTACATTGGAAAATGGGTTCGTGGGGGTGCATTTTCAATTAGGCGAATTGCTTTTTTTTGAAGAATGTGAATTCTGTTAAGATTTTTTAGGAGTGTTGTTATACAGTATATTCTATGAGCTTGAATAAACGCGAAATATAATTGTCTACACATTAATTTCCCCAATTAATGTCGATTTCGAGAGATTAAATAGACCCCAAATGTATTTTTTTTAAATATTTTGTCTATATGCGTAGACCTGATTTTTATTTTTAGATGAAAATATGATGTATACTGTTTTGTCTTTATTTATTTTAGTTGGCAGTTTACTCTTGTCTGGCTAACTCGATAAGTTATATAAGATTTTACCCAGTCATATCGATTACCTCGAACACTTTTAATATATAATTTAGCTAATAACCTTGAATGGTTAACCGTATCAAATGCTTTACGCAGATCCAGAAAAACTCCCAGGGCCTAATTGTTGTTATCCAAATGGTCTATTATTTTTTTATAGACTTTAATATGAGCTAATTCAACACTAGAGTTTTCGCGAAACCCAAATTGATTAAGTGATATTGGTTAAATTTATTTGCAAATTGGGATTGGCGTATATAATAACATTTATCAAACAGTTTTGCAAATATACTCAAGATTGTGATCAGGGGAGCTCATATCTGATTTTTTATGAATTTTTTGAAGTTTTCCTATTAAAAAGCTCATTAATAATTTTCCAAGATTTTTTAAATTCAAATGATTAAGTTTTAGCTAGTTTTTGTAGTATTTTTTTACGAGCATTACGTATTAAATTATTACATCGATTACGGGTGGATCTATAATTATTTATATTAGTAATAGTTGGATCCCTTCGGGAAATACCTTTACGCTTATTTCGGAGTTTGATTGTGTTTATAGCTTCTCGCGAAATCCATTTATGGGATTTGCTTGTGGTTACGTCATAAAATGGGAAGTGTTTATTATACAATGTTAAAAATGTAGAGTGGAACCGGGAGAAGGCCTGATTCATTTCGGTGAGCTGTTTAAATAAATGCATTTGAAAATTGGGCGATATTGATTTTGGAATAATTTCGTATTTGCAGTCTAGATTTTAGCGAGGGGTGAGACACTCTGCGAACTCGGTGTACTCTGCCGTACCTTTGACAGTGCTAAATGCACGAACTCGTTGTACAGATTATCTGAGACTGTCTTACCCCTCGGATTTTAGTTGAGTCTCGCCCTCGTATGATACCTGTAATACTCTGTGGTCTGCGGGTTTAAACTCATTTATGACTTTGACTAAAGTAATATAATTAGAAAATCAATGGCCTATGAGCGTGATTCTGTAGCTTCTGTGACTCTTACACTCTTTGTTGTAGGCCATAGCTTGAGAACAGATCAGTAAGACGGGAGTTCGTAGTCGCGCGTTCGAATGGGTTTATGTTGAAATCGCCTACTAAGATGGTGGCCCCTTACAAACTATCGCCTCTTCTATTGCGCCAAAGAATTCGTCAGTTAAAGCACCCGTTCTATAAACTACAGCGATAAAAACATTATCCACTTTAATTGTAAATATTACAAGATAGTCTCGCATCATACATGCATCATTAACAATTGCGGCGCTTTCGACTGGGGACTACCATTTTTATTATTTTCCCCGTTACGACCCCCTCAAAGTCACCTTCACTATGGGTAACCCCGCCAATATCACCTTTAGTAGGATCTTTCAATAGGATGAAAAAATAATATTTTTTTCCCAGGGCAATCCCAGCTGATTACTTTGTAGCAGAGACCACGTGAGCGATTGTAGATTCTAAGCCTTGACATTTTAGCCCGTGTTCTTTTCCTAATTTTGATCCTTTAAAACTTTTAACTCATAAAATATAAAAACTAATTAAGCTTACCTTTAATATTTGTGTTCTCTTAAATACTAAGAATGGTAAATCACAAAGCCCTAAAAGTGATCTCCCACGCTACAACTTTTTTTTAAACTAATAGAATTAACAGTAGGATAGTAGATACTGTTTGGAAAACAGCCAGAACATTTTTACGAGCTTCATTTTCAGACGCCCCCCCCCTCTCTTAACGTTGACCAATCTCCTGAACGTTGCAGATGTTCGCGTAAACCGAGGGGTAAGACACTCTGCGAACTCGGTGTACACTGCCGTACCTTTGACAGTGCTAAATGAAACTCGCGAACTCTTGAAAATATGTACCTTTAACAGTGCTAAATGCACGAACTCGGTGTACAGAATATTATCTGAGACTGTAAACCCCTAGAAATGGGTTTGCTGAAACTCTCTAATGTAATTCCTTATAAAACCGACCAGCCCACAATTTGCTTCAATGGAAATGACGATTTAACTTCTGATATTCCAGTTGTAATGAATAGTTTTATTATGAAATAAACAACGACTTTCTTAACCAACATCAAATCAGAAGTTCACACTGGATTTTTCTCGCTTTAACTTGTGTGACAATTAAAAAGTCAAATAAAATTTCGAACGAATTAACATTTAAACAGCTAATCAGCGAATACCCAAGGAACCACACAACAGTGTTTCCAAATTGCAAATTAATTTTAGTTTGACCACAATTTTGAAATTGGATATGGCGAAGAACCATTTGCAACCTGAAAGCGAGAGTCAAGCAAGTCGACATACCGGACTTTTGAAAGAAATAATAAATGATAATTATCGAACCTTTGTACATTAGGCCGCTTCATTACTTAATATTAACTTTCTTTTAATGTAATTTAATTTTTGCTTAATTTTTGTCCTTTTTGTAGTTTAAAACAATTTTTTTTTATCAAATGGGGTTTTACTTTCAGGTAACGCATTAAAAGTCACATAAATGGTTTTACCAAGATTATTCAACTTATTAACTAATGAAATGTCGTTTCTATTGTACAATAGTAGTGTTTTATTTATTTCAGTATAAAGATAAATGATGAAATTTATATTATCAAAGATGAATAATGAAATTTATATTATCAAAGATGAATAATGAAATTTATATTATCAAAGAAAAATAATTAGATTTATATTACCAAAGATAAATAATTACATTTATATTACCAAAGATTAAATAATGACATTTATATTACCAAAAATAAATAATGAAGTCTATATAACCAAAGATAAATAATAAAATCTATATTACCAAAATAAATAATTAAATTTATATTAACAAGATAAATATTTAAATTTATACTACCCAAGATAAACGATTAAATATTTTAATTTATATTACCCAAGATAAACGATTAAATATTTTAATTTATATTACCCAAGGTAAACGATTATATATTAAAATTTATATTACCCAAGATAAACGATTAAATATTTTAATTTATATTACCCAAGGTAAACGATTATATATTAAAATTTATACTACCCAAGATAAACGATTAAATATTTAAATTTATATTACCCAAGATAAACGATTAAATATTTAAATTTATATTACCAAAGATAAACGATTAAATATTTAAATTTATATTACCAAAGATAAAAGATTAAATATTTAAATTTATATTACCAAAGATAAACCTTTAAATATTTAAATTTATATTACAAAAGATAAACGATTAAATATTTAAATTTATATTACCAAAGATAAACGATTAAATATTTAAATTTATATTACAAAAGATGAACGATTAAATATTTAAATTTATATTACCCAAGATAAACGATTAAATATTTAAATTTATATTACCCAAGATAAACGATTAAATATTTACCTTTTTCGCAAGGCCAGACGTTTCTAAGTTGAAATTTTTCGGAACTGACGGTCATAATTGTCCATAGTGATACGAGACAGATTAAATTTAAAGTAAAACTCATTTTCTAAATGAAAAAAATTACAAATTAGTAGGGAATAGCGTGAGAAAGATATTGCCAACAAGCGTTTATGCTTGTTAAATAGCGGTTTAAATTTGGTACAATTAAACCAAACTAAACAGTTGAGAAATGAGATAGACAGAGTTTCTTCAGGAAGCGAAACCACACGTTTTCGTATTAGCCTGCTTTTTGAATGGATTTATAAGTAAATAGTTGTCATATTACGCAATACGCGGATGAAACGGGGTTTGCGGAGTAAAATACTCGTTTGAACTTTTGTTTAGGAGCGCGGAAATGTAGGTGAGATAATAAAGCAGGTTAAGCCCGCGCTAGAGAACGCGAACAAGGAAACTTGTAGCTGAGTTTAGACGTAGTAATACCGGGGCTCGGACATTGAGAAAAAAAAAGAATGGGATTTCAAATCAATGGGATTTTTTTATGGATTTGTAGATTTTTTAAAAAAAGGGCCACTGTATTTTTAGAAAATCCACAGTGTTGCTATTTTTGGGGGATTTGTGGATTATTCTCTGGGACTTGCAGTTTTATGGATTTTTCTCCTTGATTTGAAGATTTTACCTCGGATTTTGGAGATTTACATTTCGGATTTTGTGGATTTTTCTCTCCGATTTTGTGTATTTTCCTTTTTTATTTGTAGATTTTTCTCTGAGATTTGTGGATATGACTCTGATTTTGTGAATTTTTCTAGTTAAATTTGGTGGATTATTATATCAGCTTTTGTGATTTTTCTCTGAGAGTTGTGGATTTTTCTCTTGGATTTTGTGATTTTTCTCTGAGAGTTGAGGATTTTTCTCTTGAATTTTGTGATTTTTCTCTGAGAGTTGAGGATTTTTCTCTTGGATTTTGTGATTTTTCTCTGAGAGTTGTGGATTTTTCTCTTGGATTTTGTGATTTTTCTCTGAGAGTTGAGGATTTTTCTCTTGGATTTTGTGATTTTTTTCTCTTTGGATTTTTATCTCAATATTTTGTGATTTTTCTCTGGGTTTGAAGACTTTTCTCTTGTATTTGTGGATTTTTCTCTCGGATTTAAGATTTTTTCACGGATTTTGAGATTTTTCTCTGAGATTTGTGGACTTTCGTCTATGATTTTGTGGATTTTTATCTCAGATTATGTGGATTTGTGAATTTTTTAGTGTATTGGTGGATATGTACAAAATCCAGTTGTATTAAAAAAAACCCCGGAATTGTATTTTGCGGTTTGTGAAAATAAAGGGTTTAAAATTAAATTCAAAATCATTGCCGGATTTTTTGTGGATTTGAGTTTTTTATATATTTCTGAACGTCTGATCCCTCGCTTTAATATTCTGTACAATCTTCATTCTTACTAATTCTGCCTACACGTTTTCGGGGGGTTACTTAACCTCCCTAATGTATTATCATCCTCGTTATACGCTCTATATTCGTGATACCAGTTTTACCGGGAAAATCAAAAAAATGCGCCTCGAAGGCAAAACAGCGCATTAAGCGAAAGTGAAAGTGTTTCCACGTAAAAGATGCTGCAATAAATCAAATAAAAAGGAGAAATTCCAAATGTTTTTCTAAAGGCTAGTTACCACTTAAATAAAATTTTCGCGCAACGAAAAAAGACGCGTTTTTCGGTCGCTGGGGAAGCGGTTCTCACTTAAGCGCGAAAATTTAAAAACGCTGAAAACAACTCGCGCGGGTTTTTAGTAATGTTTTAGGCCTAACATAAAACATCAGTTCAAAATTAACCAAATTGATGTTCCTGTTGACAATTTCAATAAATAAACGATTCTATTCGTGAGATAATTACCTTTACTTCAGTATCTTGGTCAAGTTGGCTGAGCCGCTTTTCTAAAGACCTAGGCTTAATAAGTGACGGACGGGAGCGGAATCGATCGAAGGAACGCGTTTTCTGATTGGCTGAAGCTTTTTATCGCCAAGGTGTGGACGTCGAAAAATAGAACATTCGCGAACGTCAATTTTCAGCGCGAAAATTGTTTTTTTTTCGCTAAGTGGGAACTAGGCTTAAAGCTTGTTTTCCACTGGCGCGCGCAACGACGCGTTTCTCAGCGTAAAGAAAATAACATTATGACGCGCGCTAGTGGAAAACAAGCTTTATACGTTATACGGTCGCGACTTTTTAATGAATATTGGTATTTGCGAGCCGTCCTTGTGCATTCTTTAATTAGTCCATGGTTGTAGATGGCCAATGAAATGCGGAGTTTACTTTTCGAGTATGAGTCATTCATTCTCTCTAGGTTTAAATAATGACATTTTTGGTTATATTTTATGTACTTGTGATACGATTCAATATTTATTTTCATTAAGTAGCTCTGACGTCACTGTTTCTGAAATATTGCTAGCGCGTGCTAATTGCGCGTCAGAAGATTGATGCCATAAGTGACATAATAACCATAAGGAGGTTTCTACTGCCTTTAAAATGCGTTTAGGGAAATGTTTAGATTCTAAACGTTGTTTTTTCTGTGTAAATTTCCTATCGAACCTTTTTCGTGATCGTGAGGCACGAGTATAAGTATAAGTATAATCAGCTAGGCTCATACCCAAGGCACCCTCTTAGGCCTAAGTCATCAAGCGACTTTTGAAGCCTTTAATTCAGGTGGCCGGGTTACAATGCGTAGGAGGGTGGTGGCAAGCCACGCGAGCGAACAGCTCCATACACTCACTATTACCTTTAACCTTTACAAGTTTTTATGGAAGGGGAAACCGAAGAGCTCGAGGGAAAACCCCTTAAACCAGGTGGGAGAGAACTTGCAAACTCAACGCAGAAGGAGTTGTTCAGAGTTTTCACACAATGCCACAAGCTGGGATCGAACCCGGCTCCTCTTGCTGCTTACCCTTAACCGAGTCCGTAAATTTCAACCCCCACAGTTCCGCACTTCTCAATTTTCTCACGACTAACAACTTGGACAACCTGTTTGACAGTCAATCTGGTTTTCATTGAAGTATATGTAGCAAACATCAATCAAAGATACAATAGCGAGAAGAGTCCGAGTTGTCACTTAAGCTTTGTAATCTGTCCAAGTAATTAGAGGATAGCGCCGCCGATCGAACGCCGCCGCCACCGAAACATTTTTATTTCGCCGCCGAATTAATTTCCATTATTAAAGTATAATAATTGCGTTTTGAGATCTAAATTCTACCTACATAGATTTTTCTATTGGTAGTGCTACGATTTCTAGGCTGTTGGGTGCACCCATAGAAATCTCATAGGTAACTAGAATGCTGCCGTGTAACTGGCAAATGGACCAAACGCCGTGGCAGACGGTAGCCAGATCTCAGCCAATCAGAGCTCAAAGAGTGGTTCTGCCAAGAATTTAATGTCACCAGAGAGAATGACGTCACCTAGCTCCCACGATAGTAGTGGAACCAAGGAGGATTATTATCCTCCTTGGCGGAACCACTCTACGGCATCTCATTGGCTGAAGGTTCAAAACGAACTGGCGACGAGCTCGGCCGTAGGCGGCAGCATTCTTGTTACCTATGAGATTTCTATTTGAGCACCGTACTCGCATTATAAAATTGGAAATTATAAATAATTTCCAAAAATCTGGCACCACTGCACCGCGCGCACAAAGATTTTCTACAGCAGACAGCTGGGATCGGAGAGAGAGAATAGAAAACGGCTTTGGAGTTGCCTCCCCAATGCCTCGCCTCGTATTTTGTAACTAGCTGAGAAGCCCGCCTTACAGGCGGGCCCTCGGCTAGTGGTGTGTTTCGAGGCACCCTTTTCCCCATATTCGAACCACCGCAGTAAGGCCACCTCCCCCTGTTTCCCATGCGAGAATTACCGTGGCACCCTTTACCCCATAGTCGAACCACCGTAGTAAGGCCCCCGAACCTTTTTTCCACGCGATAATTGCCGTGGTATCCTTTACCCCATAGTCGAACTCCCCCCAATAAGGCCTCCTCCCCCTTTTCCCTAGGGGATAATTTCCATGGTACTCTTTTCCCCATAGTAGAACCACCCCAGTAACTCTTTTCCCCATAGTCGAACCACCCCAGTAAGGCCCACCCCAGTACGGCCCTTCCTCTCCTTTTCCACCATGTAATAATTACCGTCGTACCCCTCCCCCCTTTTCAAATATAATAATTACCGTGATACCCCTCCCCCTTTTCCCATGTGATAACTACCGTGGTACCCCTCCCCCCTTTTCCCATGTGATAATTACCGTAGTACCCCTCCCCCCTTTTCAAATGTGATAACTATCGTGGTACCCCTCCCCCCTTTTCGCATGCGATAATTACCTTGGTACTCCCTCCCCCCTTTTCCCATGTGATAACTACCGTGGTACCCCTCCCCCCTTTTCGCATGCGATAATTACCTTGGTACTCCCTCCCCCCTTTTCACATGTGATAACTACCGTGGTACCCCTCCCCCCTTTTCGCATGCGATAATTACCTTGGAACTCCCTCCACCCTTTTCCCATGTGCTAACTACCGTGGTACCCCTCCCCCCTTTTCGCATGCGATAATTACCTTGGTACTCCCTCCCCCCTTTTCCCATGTGATAACTACCGTGGTACCCCTCCCACCTTTTCGTATGCGATAATTACCTTGGTACTCCCTCCCCCCTTTTCCCATGTGATAACTACCGTGGTACCCCTCCCCCCTTTTCACATGCGATAATTACCTTGGTACTCCCTCCCCCCTTTTCCCATGTGATAACCACCGTGGTAGCCCTCCCCCCTTTTCGCATGCGATAATTACCTTGGTACTCCCTCCTCCCTTTTCCCATGTGCTAACTACCGTGGTACCCCTCCCCCCTTTTCGCATGCGATAATTACCTTGGTACTCCCTCCCCCCTTTTCCCATGTGGTAACTACCATGGTACCCCTCCCACCTTTTCGCATGCGATAATTACCTTGGTACTCCCTCCCCCCTTTTCCCATGTGATAACTACCGTGGTACCCCTCCCCCCTTTTCACATGCGATAATTACCTTGGTACTCCCTCCCCCCTTTTCCCATGTGATAACCACCGTGGTACCCCTCCCCCCTTTTCGCATGCGATAATTACCTTGGTACTCCCTCCTCCCTTTTCCCATGTGCTAACTACCGTGGTACCCCTCCCCCCTTTTCGCATGCGATAATTACCTTGGTACTCCCTCCCCCCTTTTCCCATGTGGTAACTACCGTGGTACCCCTCCCACCTTTTCGCATGCGATAATTACCTTGGTACTCCCTCCCCCCTTTTCCCATGTGATAACTACCGTGGTACCCCTCCCCCCTTTTCACATGCGATAATTACCTTAATTGGTACTCCCTCCCCCCTTTTCCCATGTGATAATTACCGTGGTACCCCCTCCCCCCTTTTCAAATGTGATAACTATCGTGGTACCCCTCCCCCTTTTCCCATGTGATAATAACCGGCGGGACCCCCTCCCCCTACGTGCCATGCTATAATTACCGTGGTACCCCCTCCCCCCTTTCCCATGCGAGAGTTTCAATGGTACTCTTTTCCCCGCAAAAATAACTCAAAGACTTGCAGGCGTCAAAAAACCCATCTGTACTACTTGAAACCCCCCGTATCCAATGGCTGATTTACTCTCATGACGAACAAATTAAAATACGCTCGTCCTTGAGTCCCGATTTACAGTGCGAAATTCGAGCCAGTACGAAATCCGATCCGAAATTCTAAAAACAAACTTAATGACCAAATGTATACTTGACTGAGTATTAAGGCGAAGCGCAACGACCGCCGGGTTTACACAGAGAAATTACCTTCGGCGATGTCACGTTAGACCCGATTTCTGAAATATGCTCAATGACCTAGTATTACGGCGAAGCGCTAGGCATACCTTCGGTGTGTACCTCCGTGTACCCGCGGCGATGCCACGTTAGAGTCTCGAATGAGAGTCAGAAAAAAATGCGACGAAAGGGGCTTAGAGTTTTATAATGTAGTACAGAAACGTATCAGCTGCATTCAGCAATAACTAGTCTATTATATTTTAAAAATTCCTCTGATACAAAGATAAAATAATTTGGGATAATAGACTTAAACGCGCCTTCCCAATCGACCGCCATGACCTTACAGTCTACGGGGATGGTGTTGAAAAAACCGGTTTTGGGGGGATGAAATTTCTGCGGTAGAGGGTTGACTCGTTGGTTGTCTGTGCGATAATAATACTAGTGAAATAGTAGTAAATAAGTACAGTATTGTTATTACTGGCGTAAATGTTTTAGTTTAATAGTATCATATGTAACATAGTTACTCATAAGTGTGCCTCTGTTTAACATCTCTGTATTAAAAATTTAAATGAGACTAAGGTCGTGTAAAACTGGTATTAACTTCCTTCCCTCCCCGCCAAACTACTTTTGATAACGATAAAACCGTCATCGACTCGGAAGTGACGTCAATTGCGTCATATCCATGCAACAAGTTTGTCTCATTGGGAAAAGTTCTTTCTGGCACACTTATGATTAAATTGCATATGATAGTATGTAAACAAAGTTACCTCTTTCTCGTTTTGGAAACAATTGGTTCCTATTTTAATAAAATACATTCTATTTTTTTTTATTTTAAAAATAGAGCTAATACCCAAGGCACCACCTTCGACCACATAAGCAATGTTGCTTGTTCGTGATCAAGTAACAGGTGGCCGGGTTACAATGCGTAGGAGGGTGGTGGCAAGCCCTGCATGCCACGCGAGCCAACAGCTCCCTACATTAACTATTACCGTTAACCTCAGCAAGTTTTTATGGAAGGGGAAACCGAAGATCTCGGTGGAAAACCCCTTTTACCAGTGGGGAGAGAACTTACAAACTCTACGCAGAAGGAGTGGTTCCGGATTTTCACCCAGTGCCACTAGCTGGGATCGAACCCGGCTCCTCTTGCCGCGAGGCTAAAGTGCTAACCACTCAGCCACCCCACATTAAACACGTATTTTTTAAAAATGTGTTTAACAGTTGAAGTTCTAGCGGTCTATTAAAAGGCTGGCGCTATTTCTGAGGGGGGACGGTTTTTCCCCTTAGGCGCCGCCGCCGCCGATTTTTTTCAACGCCGCCGATTATTTTCTGCAAATCGGCGCGCCACGCCGCCGCTGAACGAATTAACTAACTAAGATTCGGCGCTATGCTCTACAAGTAATCAGTCAAGTTTTGGAAGCCGTCACTGTAGTGTTGCCAATATTCGAAAGTTGAAATTCCCATTGCTGGATAGTAAATTTCCCACGAATTCCCACACCCCTATTAAGCCCTGCCCCCCAACGAAAACTCCCATGTTATTTTCAATGGGAAAATATACATACTTTGTAGTCAAAAACATTTTCGGTTGCCATGGCAAAACTAATGCCCATTGCAACTTTTCCCTTGGTGAAATTTCATGTTACCATAAGGTCTACATACCCACCTAGTTTCAACAAAATCGGTGATTATCACCTCGGGTAGTCTCCTCGTTAGTCACTGTTCAATATAGCCTGTATTACTATTTCCCCGAGTTCATCCCCCTTGACTCAGGTTGTCGTTAGTTCCCACTAGAGCGCACATTTAACAATCGTTGGCTGCAAAAATGTATATGCGGGCTGTCCCTGTGTTTAGTTTAATTAGTACATGCAACAACTGACGTCTTCCGACATGCATGATTGAGACAGACGCCTGAGACGTTTCCCCCCCCTCATGTACAATGAGCCACGTAGCGGCCAACGCGAGAACTTCATAAACTGCTTAATTTTCGTCTGCCAAGCTGATGATCGGTTTTTTATAGGTCTGCTTAGCGGACGAAAAATCAGCTACTAAGTGAATTCAGTGGCTCACCCAGAGCTTTCATAAAAGGTTTTTTACTCATCATTACAAACTCTACCTTAAAATGTTTCGGGACTCACCCCCCCCCCAGAAAAGAAACCCTGGATGCGCCACTGTGTTAATTAATAAGGCTAATTAGCAAAAATTCGTTTTAGTTGAAAAAATAGTGCTTGGAGAAATACATCAAAGCGGAATTCTAAAACTTTGACATCGTGGAAATATCGTTTAAAAATAAGTTAATAACATTTTACGTCGTTAGTTACAACTAGGAGAAACAAACACAAGGAGTACGTAGATTGCCTCAAACCATGGGCCGAAACAATATTGCCGTGAAAAATGAAAAAGATGAACCAAATCCAATAAGAACAAGTAAATCATATTTATCTCGTTTAAGCTCAAGGCAAATACTTTGAATGAAATAGTACTATAGTCAGTTGCAGGCTAAGAAAGACAAAATATATAGTACAATCGGCGCAAGGATGCCTCAGATCGTTTCCGGTCATTCCACCGCGCGAAATTTGAATTTGGCCATTTTACGGTCAAATTCGAATTTTGCTCTTTTCATCGGCTTTTAGCGCCATCTAGAGACCAAAATTGGAATCTTTATTTTTAATTTCATAATTGTGGTGGCGAGCAAATTTAAAAGATAAGGCATTCTTATCATCCTTAAATTTAAAATAGTATGTATAATTATTTAATTTTGTAAATTTATTTCTACGTCTTACCAGTTAAATCGGCAGTTTCTTTTAAAATAGTTACCACGCTTTCTTGGGGGTAACGTTGTCTTAATGAGCTATAGACGTTTAAATTATTTTTCTCTCTTTACTTGTTAAAAATAAACCTTTATCATGCTTTTTATAGGGACCTCTTGGGCTACTATTTAAAATATTTGGAGCTGTCATTATCGAACCTTCTTTAGCAAAATAATTCCGCTGTATTCAGTAATTAATGACAACATGAAATTAAAAAATAGATTCCAATTTCGGTTCCTAGATGGCGCGGAAATACGATGAAAATCACGAAATTTGAAATTGACCGTAAAGTGGCCAAATTCAAATTTCGCGCGGTCGACTGGCCGGAAATGGTCTGAGGTATCCTTGCGCCGACTGTACTATATATTTTGTCTTTCTTAGCCTGCAACTCACTATAGCAAAATCGCGTAGAAGTAACTAAAACACGATTGAATTGTCGCACCACCTTTAAACACGTTAACGCAGTGTTGTGTACAAATTTCATTGGACGAACCTTTACGCTGAACGTTTTACGGAAAGGGGGAAGACAATTTCTGAATTTTCCCCTTCCGACGGCAGCAGGCGCTAAAGCGTCTAACCAATGAAAACTGTACACAAGAATTAGCACGACTTTTGACGGGTTGCGTTCTCCTTGGGTGGGGTGCTGTGTTTGTGGCTCTCAGGTTTGAAGGCCGTGATGTGATGTAAAAGGCTTAATTGCAAGAGCATTGCCTTCCGATAAAATCCCCATTTTGACTTTCGCCTTTTTGGGAACATTTTAAATGCACTTAAGGTGACAATTATGCGCTGGTAGAATTGCGCCCAGACGATCAAATTACCGCGGGTTCTTACTTTTCTCATCTGGCGCTAAATTTTCCTCATTAAATATTTTGTAGCCTAAAAGCGTCAATTTGAGGCGTTAAACCAATCAAAATGTTGGAAGGGCAATTGCATTAGTCACTTTTATTTCAGTACGATATTTGAGAGAAGCTAAATGTCTTTGGGGCTTGATATATAAAAGATAAATTAATTATAATTAAATTAAATACAATAAGGGAAGTTTATAATATAGCCTTCCCGAGTTGGAAAAAAATAATACTTTTTTTGGTTTAAATAACAGTAATTTTAAACAATATATTTTATATTGGATATTTAATTTAGGTTAAAGTCCACTAAATAGAGTATAAAAGGTCTAAATATAATACTCTACAACGGCTCTTTGACGACGGTATCATTTGGCTATTGTAAACTTTAGCTTCCTTTGCCATAAATAGATGGCACCACGCTCTCCAGTATAGTCGTGTTTTTCGAAGAATCGGATAGATTCATGGCCATCTCTAATAACAGTGGCATTTTCATAACACAGGTGGCAATGATAGAGCCGACAGTTGCTTTAAACCTTCACACAAACTATATATGGAAAAACATTAAAGTCAACTTCCTATTTATATTAATTAAATAATTATCCTTTCATTCAATACAATTATTACTGAATAATCTAAAGCCTATTAAAATTCCAAAAGTCTCACTTCTATAAATCAGTAGCGGCGCCAGGAATTTTGGGGAGGTAGGCCAACCATTTGGAGGCCCCCCAAAATTATGTAGCCCCCCTCCACCACAATTTTTTCAAATCCGTCCACGTGGATTATTTTATTTAATTTTTGGGTAATATGAGTACGCGACGAAAAAATTAGAACTAATAACACTTAACAAATGAGTGGTTTTTATTTATTTATTTCTACGACTGAATTCAAGTCTATCAATTTACATTAATTCCTTCGGTACTTCGCATGTACATCCCTTACATCAGAACTTACAACTTTACGAAAATGAATGTACATAGGTACACTAACGACGTAAGTAAAGTAAGTTTAAGAACCATTTATTCAGGGGTGTAGGAACCGGGGGGGGGGGGGCAGGGGGGCAATGCCCCTCCCTAGAATTTTGCTGGAGGGGCAACTATTGTTATTGCCCCCTCCAACTTTTTGGTCAGTTGAAATCTTCAAAAGGCTCACATTCTCATTTTAAAAGCATATAAAGCTGATATAACCTCAACTGTGTTTAAATTTCAGACTTTTCCCGCCAATTTACATAGTAGTAAACAATACACATGCATTAATTAATAAGTTGGCAAGCCAAAATATACCTCTCCTCGGAACAATTTCTAATTTTCTATTATGCCCAACATGTATTCGTGGTTCTGTAGTAGAACGCTCACCTGTCATGCAGGAGGGCTCGGGTTCGAATCCCGCCCGATACTAACGCAAATTGAAAAAGGTTTATACAACGACAAAAAGAGGGCTCTTTTCAAAAAAGCTTTTCCCTAATTCCAAGAAACTGCGAACGCAGTGATTACACTTTGCCCCGAAAATGCGTACGCGTTCGCAGCGCAGACAGATGATTGTAAAACCATTCTCCAGACCCTTTTTCGTTTATCTTTGCCCCCTCCAACTTCTAGAAGGTTCCTACGCCCCTGCATTTATTTGTAAAGACAAATTAAAGATACAATTTGGATATAGAAGCTAACTAAAAAATAAACTACTGTCAAAGAAAAGTTACTCGTACCTTTGAAAGGAATAAAAACAGCAGTGTCGTTAAGCGAATCACTCGCATTGAATATTGAAAAGGCCCCTACCAAAATTTCAAGCCTACCCGGGTCTGTTGCTGGTGCCACTACTGCTTCTATTAAAAACAGCAGAGCAGACGACAGAATGCGGGTTATCTGACATTTTTACGCACGTGTTTTGCATTTGGATAGAAATATTTCGAGATTCTCTCGGTAGAAGCACTGACGGGCGATTCCAATTGTGGAACCGGGGATTTTGCTTAGGTTTCGAGTCCAGTAATTATTCGTTCAAGAGGGAATCGTAGGTCCTTATTTCTACTAAAACTTTCGTAGGACCTATATATATAGTTTACGTTTTAGCGGGAATAACAATGGAGCTGGTAACAATATTTTCGGAAAAGAAATAATATGATTTTAAAGGTAATTAAATTTTTTTAAATATATTTACCGCGCATTTTTTGATTTGGGAAATTCTGCACAATTGCCCCAAACATTCACTGATTTAGACTATTTAACCCGATTTGACTTACCCTTGTGAAAATTAAGGGGAAAGGCTACGACGGTGGGAGTAACATGAAAATTAAGGTAGCAACGAAAGTGTTAGAACCCGAATAGCGGAATTGCAACCGTTGGCAACCTAGGTATCGAGACTCAGGCCCGGAGCCAGAGGGGGTCCGAACCCCTCAAAAATAACTTTTGCCCCATCAAAAAAATTTGAGAGTGCCCCATCATGCCCATTCAAAAAGTATCGGTGCCCCTAGAAAAATATCACAGTAAGTAAACAAAAACAATAAAAATTTCCTATTCATTTATAATATTTAGTTAAGTCCAACTGTGCAAACTATAATATTTACTTTTGTGTACCTGACTTTACTATATTATTATCACTTCCACTATTTTAAGTTGAAAGTTTTAGCCATAGATAAAATAACTTCGTATACAGATAGGAAACTATATGTTGTAGAGGTGATTCCAGAATTTTGTCCGACATCTGGTGGCGGCACCCGAATAATATTATTTGGTGAAGTTCGCACTACTCGAAGTACGTACGACTGTTAGCTCAGCGTAAGCCTTGGCTATAAACATTGCTTTAATGCTTCAGCTTCGATTAATGTTATAAACTTATATTTTTAATCAAAAATCCCTGGCTTCCATAAGTTATGACTTATACGAGCTTAGGATAAAAAAAAGTATGATTAATTATAATTATTTAGCTTTTGTTATTATTCCAAAGCTAAGGTATGTTAAAAAAATTATTTAAATGATACTAAAATTTGCTGAATGTATAGTAATATTAGAGAACTAGTATTATAAATTATACAGATTTTAGTTATTCCCTTGATATTTGGGGAAAAGGACTATTATTCACAATTTTCTGGGCCCAGGCTCGTAATTATTTCAAGTACTCAAACCTTGGATTAAGAATTTGCTTTCCAAACTCCAAAGTAACGCAATGCCAAATGCAAAGGCTTAAGTGAGCTAAGTGTATTAAAAGTTCTTTTTTCATGTACTGAAAGCAAATTTAAAATAAGCACCATACTTTCTACGCTCTTGAGAACACAGCCAACTGGCGCAGTCACTAGTCAGGGGAATCTAGTTTAATGGCTGTAGCAGAAACAATAATATGGCACGTAACTAAAAGGTGAACTTACAACGAGCTAGACGACCCGAGGTGATTTTCACCGATTTTGTTTAAATTCGTGGGATAAGTAGAGCTTTGTGTAGCTTGAAATTTGCCGTAAGGAAAAGTTTCGACTGGCTTTAGTTTTTTGATTACTTAAAGGGAATATAACCTCAAGTCTTTTTTAAGGGTTTTTTATGTTTTTTATGTTAACAATTTAGGTGGGAAATCACTAACCAGCGCCAAAAATATCTGAAGCCATAGGAGGGAGCGGGAAATGGTCGAAGTGTTGGTGTTCAACATCAAAAAACCTGAGGTTATATTCCCTTTAAAATATACCTTTCCCTATGGAAATTAAAAAGGAGGGCCGTAAATTTGGGCCCTTGATTTCAACCGCTTAGACGACAAATATAAATGATACATCAATAGATAGGAAATTAAAAACATTAACTGTCACAGCAACAATTTCGGGCAATAAGCGCCTAGATATGCGGTTATTAAATATTTTTCTATGTCAATTTGGAACTAACGTTACAGCATGGCCGAATTTTTTACCCTATTTTTGCCATAAAATATCCCATTTCCCCTAATTATTTTCACGATTTTCGATTCACAACTGCAATTTGCGCAAATAGGGACTCCGGTATCTGGTTATTAAATATATTTCTATGTCGATGTGGTAGTAGTATTATGGCATGGCCGGCTTGTTTACGCTATTTTTTCCGTCTAACATCGCATTTATTCCTAATTATTTTTAAGATTTTCAATTCACAACTGCAATTTTTGCAAATAGGGACTCCAGTATCTGGTTATTAAATATATTTCTATGTCGATGTAGTAGTAGTATTATGGCATGGCCGCCTTGTTTACGCAATTTTTTCCGTCTAACATCGCATTTATTCCTAATTATTTTTAAGATTGTCGATTCACAACTGCAATTTTTGCAAATATGGACTCCGGTATCTGGTTATTAAATATATTTCTATGTCGATGTGGTACTAGTATTATGGCATGGCCGGCTTTTTTAAGCTATTTTTACCGTCACATATCGCATTTATTCCTAATTATTCTTAAGATTGTCGATTCACAACTGCAATTTTTGCAAATATGGACTCCGGTATCTGGTTATTAAATATATTTCTATGTCGATGTGGTAGTAGTATTATGGCATGGCCGGCTTGTTTACGCTATTTTTTCCGTCTAACATCGCATTTATTCCTAATTATTTTTAAGATTTTCAATTCACAACTGCAATTTTTGCAAATAGGGACTCCAGTATCTGGTTATTAAATATATTTCTATGTCGATGTAGTAGTAGTATTATGGCATGGCCGCCTTGTTTACGCAATTTTTTCCGTCTAACATCGCATTTATTCCTAATTATTTTTAAGATTGTCGATTCACAACTGCAATTTTTGCAAATATGGACTCCGGTATCTGGTTATTAAATATATTTCTATGTCGATGTGGTACTAGTATTATGGCATGGCCGGCTTTTTTAAGCTATTTTTACCGTCACATATCGCATTTATTCCTAATTATTCTTAAGATTGTCGATTCACAACTGCAATTTTTGCAAATATGGACTCCGGTATCTGGTTATTAAATATATTTCTATGTCGATGTGGTAGTAGTATTATGGCATGGCCGGCTTGTTTACGCTATTTTTTCCGTCTAACATCGCATTTATTCCTAATTATTTTTAAGATTTTCAATTCACAACTGCAATTTTTGCAAATAGGGACTCCAGTATCTGGTTATTAAATATATTTCTATGTCGATGTAGTAGTAGTATTATGGCATGGCCGCCTTGTTTACGCAATTTTTTCCGTCTAACATCGCATTTATTCCTAATTATTTTTAAGATTGTCGATTCACAACTGCAATTTTTGCAAATATGGACTCCGGTATCTGGTTATTAAATATATTTCTATGTCGATGTGGTACTAGTATTATGGCATGGCCGGCTTTTTTAAGCTATTTTTACCGTCACATATCGCATTTATTCCTAATTATTCTTAAGATTGTCGATTCACAACTGCAATTTTTGCAAATATGGACTCCGGTATCTGGTTGTTAAATATATTTATATGTCGATGTGGTACTAGTATTATGGCATGGCCGGCTTTTTTACGCTATTTTTACCGTCACATATCGCATTTATTCCTAATTATTTTTAAGATTGTCGATTCACAACTGCAATTTTTGCAAATATGGACTCCGGTATCTGGTTATTAAATATATTTCTAAGTCGATGTGGTACTAGTATTATGGCATGGCCGGCTTTTTTACGCTATTTTTACCGTCACATATCGCATTTATTCCTAATTATTTTTAAGATTGTCGATTCAGAACTGCAATTTTTGCAAATATGGACTCCGGTATCTGGTTATTAAATATATTTCTAAGTCGATGTGGTACTAGTATTATGGCATGGCCCGCTTTTTTACGCTATTTTTACCGTCACATATCGCATTTATTCCTAATTATTTTTAAGATTGTCGATTCACAACTGAAATTTTTGCAAATATGGACTCCGGTATCTGGTTGTTAAATATATTTATATGTCGATGTGGTACTAGTATTATGGCATGGCCGCCTCTTTTACGCTATTTTTACCGTCACATATCGCATATATTCCTAATTATTTTTAAGATTGTCGATTCAGAACTGCAATTTTTGCAAATATGGACTCCGGTATCTGGTTATTAAATATATTTCTAAGTCGATGTGGTACTAGTATTATGGCATGGCCCGCTTTTTTACGCTATTTTTACCGTCACATATCGCATTTATTCCTAATTATTTTTAAGATTGTCGATTCACAACTGAAATTTTTGCAAATATGGACTCCGGTATCTGGTTGTTAAATATATTTATATGTCGATGTGGTACTAGTATTATGGCATGGCCGGCTTGTTGACGCTATTTTTACCGTCACATATAGCATTTATTCCTAATTATTTTTAAGATTTTCAATTCACAACTGCAATTTTTGCAAATATGGACTCCGGTATCTGGTTGTTAAATATATTTATATGTCGATGTGGTACTAGTATTATGGCATGGCCGGCTTGTTGACGCTATTTTTACCGTCACATATCGCATTTATTCCTAATTATTTTTAAGATTTTCAATTCATAACTGCAATTTTTGCAAATATGGACTCCGGTATCTGGTTGTTAAATATATTTATATGTCGATGTGGTACTAGTATTATGGCATGGCCGGCTTGTTGACGCTATTTTTACCGTCACATATCGCATTTATTCCTAATTATTTTTAAGATTTTCAATTCATAACTGCAATTTTTGCAAATATGGACTCCGGTATCTGGTTGTTAAATATATTGATATGTCGATGTGGTACTAGTATTATGGCATGGCCGGCTTGTTGACGCTATTTTTACCGTCACATATCGCATTTATTCCTAATTATTTTTAAGATTTTCAATTCATAACTGCAATTTTTGCAAATATGGACTCCGGTATCTGGTTGTTAAATATATTTATATGTCGATGAGGTACTAGTATTATGGCATCGCCGGCTTGTTGACGCTATTTTTACCGTCACATATCGCATTTATTCCTAATTATTTTTAAGATTTTCAATTAACAACTGTAATTTTCGCAAATATGGACTCCGGTATCTGGTTGTTAAATATATTTATATGTCGATGTGGTACTAGTATTATGGTCATGGCCAGCTTGTTTACGCTATTTTTATCCCTAATTATTTTTAAGATTGTCGATTCACAACTGCAATTTTTGCAAATATGGACTCAGATATCTGGTTGTTAAATATATTTATATGTCGATGTGGTACTAGTATTATGGCATGGCCGGCTTGTTGACGCTATTTTTACCGTCACATATCGCATTTATTCCTAATTATTTTTAAGATTTTCAATTCACAACTGCAATTTTTGCAAATATGGACTCCGGTATCTGGTTGTTAAATATATTTATATGTCGATGTGGTACTAGTATTATGGCATGGCCGGCTTGTTGACGCTATTTTTACCGTCACATATCGCATTTATTCCTAATTATTTTTAAGATTTTCAATTCATAACTGCAATTTTTGCAAATATGGACTCCGGTATCTGGTTGTTAAATATATTTATATGTCGATGTAGTACTAGTATTATGGCATGGCCGGCTTGTTGACGCTATTTTTACCGTCACATATCACATTTATTCCTAATTATTTTTAAGATTTTCAATTCACAACTGCAATTTTTGCAAATATGGACTCCGGTATCTGGTTGTTAAATATATTTATATGTCGATGTGGTACTAGTATTATGGCATGGCCGGCTTGTTTACGCTATTTTTATCCCTAATTATTTTTAAGATTGTCGATTCACAACTGCAATTTTTGCAAATATGGACTCAGATATCTGGTTGTTAAATATATTTCTATGTCGATGTGGTACTAGTATTCTGGCATGGCCGGCTTGTTGACGCTATTTTTATCCCTAATTATTTTTAAGATTGTCGATTCACAACTGCAGTTTTTGCAAATATGGACTCAGATATCTGGTTGTTAAATATATTTATATGTCGATGTGGTACTAGTATTATGGCATGGCCGGCTTGTTGACGCTATTTTTACCGTCACATATCGCATTTATTCCTAATTATTTTTAAGATTTTCAATTCACAACTGCAATTTTTGCAAATATGGACTCCGGTATCTGGTTGTTAAATATATTTATATGTCGATGTGGTACTAGTATTATGGCATGGCCGGCTTGTTGACGCTATTTTTACCGTCACATATCGCATTTATTCCTAATTATTTTTAAGATTTTCAATTCATAACTGCAATTTTTGCAAATATGGACTCCGGTATCTGGTTGTTAAATATATTTATATGTCGATGTGGTACTAGTATTATGGCATGGCCGGCTTGTTGACGCTATTTTTACCGTCACATATCGCATTTATTCCTAATTATTTTTAAGATTTTCAATTAACAACTGCAATTTTTGCAAATATGGACTCCGGTATCTGGTTGTTAAATATATTTATATGTCGATGTGGTACTAGTATTATGGCATGGCCGGCTTGTTGACGCTATTTTTACCGTCACATATCGCATTTATTCCTAATTATTTTTAAGATTTTCAATTCACAACTGCAATTTTTGCAAATATGGACTCCGGTATCTGGTTGTTAAATATATTTATATGTCGATGTGGTACTAGTATTATGGCATGGCCGGCTTGTTTACGCTATTTTTATCCCTAATTATTTTTAAGATTGTCGATTCACAACTGCAATTTTTGCAAATATGGACTCAGATATCTGGTTGTTAAATATATTTCTATGTCGATGTGGTACTAGTATTATGGCATGGCCGGCTTGTTGACGCTATTTTTATCCCTAATTATTTTTAATATTGTCGATTCACAACTGCAATTTTTGCAAATATGGACTCAGATATCTGGTTGTTAAATATATTTATATGTCGATGTGGTACTAGTATTATGGCATGGCCGGCTTGTTGACGCTATTTTTACCGTCACATATCGCATTTATTCCTAATTATTTTTAAGATTGTCGATTCACAACTGCAATTTTTGCAAATATGGACTCAGATATCTGGTTGTTAAATATATTTCTATGTCGATGTGGTACTAGTATTCTGGCATGGCCGGCTTGTTGACGCTATTTTTATCCCTAATTATTTTTAAGATTTTCGATTCCCGCGTTCAATTATAGCTGGGTTGCACCCCCACTATAGTTCATCACGTTGCTCACTTTCTAAGCCTAGGTCTCCCGAGCTGTAACTATGGCAACTTAATTCCTCAAATTCTTAAGTAGAAACCTAAGGTAGCAACGCGCTCATTGATTGAAACGGCGCGCTAATTCGAGTTAGGCCTTATCCGAGGAACTGAAATTTCGCGTCCTCCCAAAACATTATCTGGAAGCTTCTAAACTTTAATTGGGTATTTAATATCTTAAAATCTAATTTTATCTTTTCCTCGTTTAGAACGGCTCCCCGTTTCCTCTTAGCTAGTGCCCAATATGATAAAGATAACGCGTCTTTTTAGCTACCTCTCAATTTGAGCCTATATAAATGGGGTGGGGGCATATCCATCGAACTGAACCGATCGATCCGAAGCATCACATTATTTGATATTCAAATTGGAATTTCGAAGGGGACAGATTTAGTTATTGGATTTATATCTGTCACTATCTTTCGTTTTTATCAGAAACAAATTATACGATATTGCTTTTCAGATTTGAAGAATTTAAAAGCAAAAAAAAAAAATCGATTGGCAGCTCCCCCTGGATTTGTTTCGAAGAGATTTCGCTCTCTTTTTTTAAAAACAGAACTTTATTTATACGAGTAGTAGAGTGTGACCTTTAGCGACGAGTAGGACCGCTTTTTTATTTATATTTTAAACCTAATTTACGAAGGGACCAATAAACAGAAGAGACGAAACGTAGGAAACGATTACTTAATTCCATTGCCTACGGATTACGTCATCTTGTTTATTTTCTGGGGCCGCTTGATATTTTCTGGATGTGCCTTTGGATAATACTAAAAAGTACTTAACCTGTAAGAACCCATGACGCCACCTATTTCTATATATTTCTAATATCTATAAATTTCAATAGAT
Organism: Leiobunum rupestre; assembly: GCF_980474605.1. Classification (NCBI taxonomy): domain Eukaryota; kingdom Metazoa; phylum Arthropoda; class Arachnida; order Opiliones; family Sclerosomatidae; genus Leiobunum; species Leiobunum rupestre. Next base: position 60,515,390 of record NC_143384.1, read on the forward strand.
GGCGCTTGTGTTTAATTTTCATGGAATTGTTTCACTTTTAAATTAAAATAGGGAACATGTACATTGTACGATCGACGTAGTTTAAGCCACGCCCATTTCTCCAGGTGCATTCCAAGGGTATACATTTATAATTTCCTGCTCACAACAATAACAACGCGGAAATCGCTTTCGTATTGATCGCTTTTTCACCTTTCCGGTTTTGACGTCACGATGCTCATCGGTTTCTCATTGAAACCGCCGACTGGAAGAGCCGGGTTTTTATGAGTGACCGTTGAGCAATGTTTACAACTATGTTTTTCAATAGACATTCCTAGGCCTAACATACATTCCAAGGTTCTATGAGGTCTACGAGCGTACGATAAGGTCAACGAAGGTTCATTGGGTCTACGGAGATTCGAAGGGGCCAATGAAGGTTCAATGATGCAAAAGAAAGTGTAATGGGGTGAACGAAGGAGCAATGGGGTCTACGAAGTTTCGATGGGGTCTACGAAGTTTTGATGGGGTGAACGACGGAGCGATGGGGTCTATGAAGGTTCGGTGAGGTGAACGAAGGTGCGATGGGGTGAACGAAGGTGCGATGGGGTCTACGAAGTTTCGATGGGGTGAACGAAGGTGCGATGGGTTCAACGAAGGTTCGTTGGGGCCAACAAAGGTACGATGAGGTCCATGAATGTTTGATAGGGTCTACGAAGGTTCGATAGGGTCTATGAAGGTGTGATGGGGTCTACGAAGGTTTGATGGGGTCTACGAAGGTTCGATGGGTTTTACGAAGGTTCGATGGGCCCAACAAAGGTACGATGAGGTCAACAAAGGTACGATGAGGTCAACGAAGGTTCGATGGGGTCTACGAAGGTGCGATGGGGCCAATGAAGGTTCGATGGGTTCTACGAAGGTTCAGTGAGGTCAACGAAGGTTCGATTGGGCCAACGAAAGTTTGATGAGGCCAACGATGGTTCTATCGTTTTCTTTTATAATTTATTTCTTAGTAAGAGTTTTTAGTATCCATCTAGGCCATAAAACTGAAACATGTACCTTAGCCAGCTTGACGCAAATTAGAACTAGTTAATAAATCATATTTCTTGCATAAAAGTTTTGTAAAAAGGCTATTTGATTATGTTTTATTTGACAAAGCGGGAGCATGGGAAGGTACGCGTTTCAAGCAGGGCCGTCTTCAGCTTTCAGGTGGCCCTGGTCTAATAATATCAGGCACAATGTTTCCGGAGCACGGCGCCCTTAGGCTTAGCCCTACTTAGCTCAATAGTAGAGATGTGCCTGGTTTCAAGGGAATAACACTAGCAGGATGGGAGATTCATAATTCTCTCGTTAGATATATATTATGACGCTTCTGACTGTGTACTAGTTTACGACTAGTGGGAGCTTATGAATTTATCAACCAGAAAGTGTTGGAAATCAAAAAGCCGCACGAAGCGAATTAAAATTAATTGAATTCCATAATTTAGCGGCCATTAGGCGTTCCAGGTCAAAAAACGAACGATCTCTGCTAAAGCGATAGCTCTGGGAATGGCAAAAACATCGGGATAGCATTTATTTTAAATATAATTTGGTCGCAGATGGGACAAATAATTTTGGTTTTTAAAGCCACAATTTGTGGGTTGTGAAGAAAGAAATATTATGCATACGAACCGAAGCTTATGCGGGTCAGGGATTTTAACTTTTTTGGATTCGTGTATTTAATTTCATTCGGACGCAGTGGCATTTAAACTGCTCGAAGACCCGGAAGACTCGTTATCTCAGGATTTCAGCATAAAATAACTGGTTGGTGCTGCGCCGGTATATCGTCCATTTGTGACCTTGAACTTATCCTGGTGGCTCAATCTGGTTATGACAATTTATTTCCAAAATAAGTACCACTTTATCATCTGTGTAACAACTTTACCCTTGAAGGGTTAGGTTTATTCACATTTTATCCAAAAATAGCCCTAGCCAAGGCTATTTCCTGGTATAAGCATTTTCTGAACAATCATTCACCAAAAATGCTCCTCTTATTTTAATGGATTTCTCCATGTACGTGTTAGCAAAAGTGACATAATTACCAAAAGTGTGTCAATCGGACCTATTTCTTAATGAATGTCAGGAGCGAAATACAAGTTGGGAGGGGAGAAGGGAAAGTATGCCTTGGGGAGGGAAGGAAGTTAAAACCAACAAATAACGCCTCGTAGTGAGGAACGGAGGAACTAAGTAGCACTGGTCAAAGTTAGTGTATTTTTTTATATTTCGTCGTTCTGTGGAGGTGCTATCGCCATCTACCTACGATATAATACCATAGACTAAAAAAGATCCAGAAAGGCGACAATAAATAGTCTTTTATGTGGTCGATCTCGAGTCGAGCATTCATTAAACCTTTAGCATACGAAAGTACAGGGATTGTCACACTTTTGGTAATTATGTCACTTTTGGTGTTAGGGATAAATGGTGCTACCAACGGCCACCTAATCAGGTCATTTAGGTCAAATTTCTCGGTTATCTAAAGATAAACACTTAGTCAGATCATGCCGATTGTATCTGCTTTATTATTGCGAATAACCAAACTGAACTGGTCTGCTATAGTTCATCCCGAAGTGAACTGCTTTGCTATAATTCTTATGACCAGATTAATTTCCCTGAACAGTTATCTGACCAGAAAACTATATAGGTATACACTTGGAATGTCTAAGGAAGATTTTTACGGCCGTAATGAAGTTCGCAGAAACAGGCGTGTCTTAAAGCGGGAAAACTCACGATAAAAACTCTCGCGCCTCGCTACCCTAATTCGACGAAAACTCGTCATTAAGCCTAGTCATTTTTTATATTATTAGCTTACCCGATTATCTCTTTTATAACCATACAAATACCTGAAATTAGGTATCACTACGCTTCTTTCGCGAAGAACATTATAATGACTTCAAAATATTAAGTACGATAACAAATTGACGTTTTTAAATCCATTGTTTTATAAGCCTTTTTTGCGCGGGAAGATCGCCTATTTGTTACCATGACGACGCCTTCTTTTCGCGTCAAACCTTGAGCCAATGAATTAGAAGTAAAATTATCTGGTTTGCATTTTGACCCAAATCAACTGAGGCGATAATATCTGAGCGTAAATTCGAGTAATCTGATATCTGATCTATCGTTATTATCTCCTCGGTTCAGTAAATCGAAATACTTAAATTTAATCCTAAAAAGTAATTAAACACGAAAAATTGCATAACTAGCTGTCGGTAAAATTATAAACCTTATTTAACTTTACCTCAACTTAGTTTATTTAGTTTAATTCAAATTTAGTTGCCGGGAGTAGTGGCTCACTCCTGTAATCCCAGGCGTCCGGGAGGCAGAGTTTGTGGATGGCCGTGTGAGGACGACCACCAATCCCCTAACGGGTGGTCGGACTACTTCCGCCAAGGGTGTCCCCACCCCTGTCCCCACGTATCCCCCCGTTGGCGTGGCCGTTACACATATCTCGCCCTGATTAATCAGTTATTGTGTGTGTGCTGGAGTCTAAGGCCTCGGGTCGACACCGATGTGTGTGTATCTCAAAAAAAAATTCAAATTTAGTTTGTTACTATTGCAACGGACATATCGCTTTGTTAAGTCATTTTACGATAACACAGCGATGATAACAATTTGAAACTTAAAAAATGTCAAGAGCGGTAATCGATCCGAAAAATTTAGATTGATTGTCTTGAGCGCTAGGGTGACCTGGATGCAGATACAACGAAGCAGCACTGTGATTCGACGATGTTTTTGTGGTTTGTATCTCATAATTGGGTAAGTTATTCTTAATCTTTACGTTTTAAAATTGTATCTTCACACTGGCAGTGTTTTCCTGATTTTCCCTATTTTCTCATTTTATCGCCTTTTCCCGTAGTTCTGGCACACGAGAAAACGACTGTGCACACGGACAAAATTTGATGGATTTTACCGCCGCCATGCGCTGCCGGTAAACGAGAAAACGGAGAAAGTATTTTTGAAATATATCTATTTTATTTTCGCGGTTTTTGAAGCACTTTGAGCTCGACCAATCAGCGAGCGTTACGCTGTCACGTGATATGAAAAGCTAATTTGAAAGTCTTTAACAGTAGGCTTACGAATTTTTGCGTCTATCACGTGACAGAATAACATTCGCTGATTGGTCGAGCTAAATGCGCCACAAAAAAAGGTCGTCCGTTTTCTCTTTTACCGGCAGCGCTCGCGGCGGTAAAATCAGGAAAATTTTGTCCGTGTGCACAGTCGTTTTCCTGTGTGCCAGAACAAATTGAAAAGGCGGTAAAACTAAAAAATGGAGAAAACCAGGAAAACACTGCCCGTGTGAACCCACCTTTAGGCGGAATTGGCATCACCCTCAAAGGATTTTTCTCAATTGTAATATTCAACTCTTCGGTCGAATGCTAATTTTGGCTTTGGTTTGGATCTAAAGTTTAGATCTGTAACATAAATCCGAAAAAGGCATTATACCCTCCATGTGGAAACACTGCACACAAGCCTAAGTAAACTAGAAGCTTTTAAAGCCAATTACCGGTTGCCGAAAGACCTTCTAGCCACTAGCTCTCTAAAATTACTATTAGAATTAATCACAGTAAGTTTTTATCGGTGAGATAACTTATTACTCAACGCAAAAGAAGTGGTACCGAGATTTCACCCAGTGCCACAAGCTGGGATCGAATCCGGATCCTCTTGCTGCGAGGTGAGCGTGCTTACCACTCTTCCACCACACTGGTTAATTGGCTTCTAAATCACTAAGGTGATCACAATAACAAACAAATAACACTTATTTAAAATAACTATTACAAATAACCGAAGTAAGCGAGGGGCTTAATTGATGGAAAATGTACTCCTGCGTATTGCAGACATAATTTTTGTTCGGCAGATTATTGCATAGCAAGAACCAATTATTTCTCCATTTTCCCGGGCAACGGTAAAGTCATCAAAAATTCTATCGCGAAGAGTGACTTCTGTGGAGTAAGCCAAATCTTTAATTCAGCCCCACAGGAAATAGTCAAGTGTTGTGAGGTCAGGAGATCTGGTTGACGAATATACCTCATTCCGAAGGTCTCGTTAAGATATGCCAACACTTGACGGCCAAACTGGGGCGTCGTGCTGAAACAAGAACTACAGATCTTACAGCGAAAACAAGTCTTGGACTTTGTGGCGCAGAAGGATCACGTAGTGCTCAGAGTTCAAACGAGGAGGAAGAACGTATTGAATAATGTGCCTGGTTATACCAAACGTGCCAAACTTTCACACCCCTCATACCTCAAATAATCGCTGGATGCATTTTAGGTGTTTCCTAGTTTCAACGAAAGTTTATAAACGCGATAACTTCTCAACCGTTAGTTGTAGAGGGATAATTTTTCCACTTTCTAAATATGAATCACCCATTCTGAATTCAAAAACGCGTGAGTCAGTGCCGTAGAACCAATATTTAAAAAGTTGTCAAAATGAGTTTTGACGGTACCCGCCTAAACTATTAATTTTTGGCAGACGAAACCGATAAATAACGAAAGATATTGGAAAATAAATAATAGTTGCAATTGGTTTCATCGATCTATCTATTATAGTTTTCTAGCAGAATTAAAAAGAGGGCAAAAATTGTCACCTGTCGAAGACTTTTTAAACAGAGTGTACTCTTCCGTACTATGTCCACATTGATGTCAATGGCTCATCGGTAAGGCGTCCGGGTGCTAACAAAGTGACCCGGGTTCGATTCCTACTTAAACGTTAAATAAATAATTTTACACATTTCACAATTAATAAATATCTAAAATAAAATATACTATGAATATAGACAAGCGTCGGTGTCTCATTGGTAGAGCACTCATCTGCCATGCAGAAGGGTCCGGGTTCAAAAAACGTCCGATGCGATCGCAAATTGATAATAGGACGTATACCGTTTACATTTGGTGGACACCCTGCCTTATGGACGTTGAGACGTTTATCGTAACCCTCAGCAGTCAGTCCGTTCGAAAAGTCAATACATAGACGTTGGAGAGTAGATCGCAAACGAAACACAAACATCACAGAAACACAACACGTTACAAGTGCACAATACACATCCACATTACAATCGCAACATCTCGAAAGACTACCAAGTCACAACGGTCGTGACAGTGAGCGTTGACGAACAAAACACCAAAAAACCCCCAAACGCAAATATTATCCGTTAACGCTCACCATCACGGCAGTTTTGCCACAATTTAGAATCAAAGAAACTGCGTACGCAGTGATTACGCATTACGCTTTGCCCCGAAACTGCGAACGCGTTCGCAGGACACACACACAGACAGACACACCCACAGACCCGGTGATTGTATAACCCCTCCTAGGTTACATAGTACCCTCGGAGAGGTAAAAACCCGATGCTTTTATATTTTCAACCGATGAGCTTTTTCGTCACAATGACGTCGTAAGTTGTTAAACGCTTTTATTTTAGTCATCGGTGTTTTTTGAAATGGCGATGAATTTTTATTCCGGATTGGAAAATCGAAGAAAGCGAAAACTACTTGTGGAGAATTATCTAGGAACCTTGGGTAGGGTGCGCCATAGCTTCTCTCTTTTCTCGCTCATGGCGCTAGTCTAGAACGATAGTAGAAACACCCAATTCTTTTATTAGAGGAAGCGTGCCCGTCCTGAAGAGGTTTTTTCACTGGAAACCTTTAGTGTTTCATATTTAGTGTTTATGTTTTAAATGCACCCTTAATTAACATATAAACAACAATATCCGCGCTATAAATTAATTATTTTCATTATAGTTTGGATATTTATTCAAATATGATTTCTTAATAGTGAGGTACGTGATTTTAGATTCACGAAAAGTGTTTTAGTAGATATGAGAAATTAAAGCACTACCAAAGCGGGGATACACTTAGTGCGATAATTCCTCAAAAACCACTGTATTCACCACTACATATAACACGTGGTTAGTAAAATGAGGGGAGGGAATTATGTATTGCCCCAAATTCCTGAAAAGGTTATACTCCCTTTAATTGTAAATGATGAAGTAATAGAATACTGTAAATTTTAGTGGCAGTCAATCGTTTTTAAAATAACCGAAACAGGGCGCTATAATAGGTGCTTTATAAATTAACGTGGCCTTCTTGTTTGAATGTAGCTTCTACGTCATAACTTTAACTTTAGTATTATTACCGCCGCATTAGGAAACCGGTGTCATCGGTGAGAGTTATTGAATAGTCGGAGTAAATATCTGGTACGCAAAGTTTTTAAATTTTGCCTTTTAAAATTTACCATCTGATTGTAAAATATATTCCATTTGGAATATTGCTTTATTTTTTAGCCCCCAGCACCGGCGAAGGCTCCCCCTCACAACACTTTTCTGGGGGAGGAAATTAATTTAACTAGGGCGTCACAAAACCCCAACGGGTATTTTTGACAAAAACCTGAGCGGAACGAGCTAGCGACAATATAAATAATTCAAATATTGAACACACATTTAAAGAAATTAAGGTAATAACTTTTATTTTTATGATATACATATCATAGTAGTTTCAGCCTCTCCAGTTCTTTTTTTTGAAAGCTAGCCCGGTCTTACTATTGACTTTCAAAAGTCGTTCTACGTTAAATCGGGGATCGAAAATTATGCCGTCCAATGTTTTTTCGCGCGAAACGGCAACGTATGCCATGCCGAGAGCGAATTCGTTGGGTCCGAGATCAACAACTGCTTGCTCAAGTGTTAAGCCCTGGGAACGATGAATGCTGATTGCGTAAGCAAGTTGCAGTGGGAATTGCTTACGAGTACAAGTGGCTGCCCTCTTTTTAAACGAACCGGTGTCTGGTGGGATCGGTATCAGATTGTTGTATAACGACGGACCTGAGTATGTTGGAAAATTAACAAGCACACAAAGTGGCAACTCGTTTAAATACTCGCGAGTATCGGTGGAAATATAGATAATGGCAATGACTTTGCCTATAGTACCATTGCCAGTTTCCCTATCTCTCAATTAAAAAAACCCTCGAAGGGATTCCCCTCATCAATTACAGTTTTCGAGATATTGCGAAATTTCTGCGAATTATCAGAGCCCCCATCCCCCTCCACTTCTCTACAAAACGTTCCCGTACAACTCGCTCCTATCCCCGCCGAGCGCCCCCCCCACCCTCTCTCTCTCTCTCTCTCTCTCTCGCAACCCGTGGCTCATACCATTCCTCTTTCTCTTGCGCCCCCCCTCCTTGAAACTTACTAACGGACGGACGGACGGATGGACGGACAGACGGACAAAACTTTCCCATTGAACTCGCTGCTAAGAGAGCTACGCTCGCTCCGCTCAATGAAACTTACTAACGGACGGACGGACGGACGGACGGACGGACAGACGGACAAAACTTTCCCATTGAACTCGCTGCTAAGAGAGCTACGCTCGCTCCGCTCAATGAAACTTACTAACGGACGGACGGACGGACGGACGGACGGACGGACGGACGGACGGACGGACAGACGGACAAAACTTTCCCATTGAACTCGCTGCTAAGAGAGCTACGCTCGCTTCGCTCAATGAAACTTACTAACGGACGGACGGACGGACAGACGGACAAAACTTTCCCATTGAACTCGCTGAAAATAACATGGGAATCTGAAGGATTTTAAGGGTCCCCCCTGTGAAACCTTTTAAAATATGAAAAATTTTGAAAATTTCCAAACCGTTAAAAATACATTTAAAATTGATTTTACAAGTTAAATTTAATCCAGTTTAAATGCAATTTGGTCAATTGGGGGACCCTTAAAATCCTTCAGATTCCCATGTTATTTTCAATGTAAATAATTCCAAATAATGTTGTCAAAAACGTTTTCGGTTGCCATGGCAAAACGAAAGATCGTCGCAACTTTTCCCTTGCAGGTTTTCCAAGTTACATGGAGGTGTACATTATACCCGACTTTGAACAAAATCGGTGATTATCACCTCGGGTCGTCTCCTTGTTAGTGTCCTATGTTTATTCATTTTCGTAAAGTTGTAAGTTCTGATGAAAGGGATGTACATGCGAAGTACCGAAGGCATGAATGTAAATTGATAGACTTGAATTCAGTCGTAGAAATAAGTAAATAACCACTCATTTCATTTGTTAAGTTTTACTGGTACTAATATTTTCGTCACGTACCCATTTTACCCAAAAATTAAATTAAATAAACCAAGTTGACGGATTTGAAAAAATTGTGGTGAGGGGGCGGCTCCAAATCGTTGGCCTACCTCCCCAAAAATCCTGGCGCCGCTACTGGGTTAGGCTTAGACTAAATACACTTATAAATATTAAAAAGTGTATTTTATCTTCTTCGTTCTGTAGGCTACCAAGACTTCGTTTTGTGCGTGCACAATCTAATCCGGGCTTGCTCCACTCTCAAGTTTTCACCGAAAGAATTTGATAGTAAAATTTCCGACAATTCTACCACGTAAATTTGGTACATGTATTCGCACAACTCGTACACCGTATAGCAATATTTTATTGCGTTCTATGATCGATTTTTAGTTCGGCGCGTTTTAGGGGGCACCAGAATTATCCTCTGAAAAAGGGACATATTTCAAAAATTTCATTTTGGTTGACACCTTTGCCAAAGGTAGATATTGTACATCTCCAAACTGGCTGCCATCTAGGAGCAACAAACACAGCACTGCCCACACAAGGAGAACGCAACCAGTCAAAAGTCGTGGATTTTCTTGTGTACATTTTTCATTGGCTAGACGCTTTAGCGCCTGCTGCCGTCGGAAGGGGAAATTTCGGAAATTGTCTTCCCCCCGTTTAAAGGCTAGCTGCGTTCTCCTTGCGTTTGTTGCTCCTAGCTGCCATCTAGGCGAGGGGTCGGACATTTGCCTGTTTTGTGTACGGGATTTTGGATTTTTTAAAAATCCAGGATTTTTTATTGTGGATTTGTCATACAAAGTCTATGGGAGCAAAATTCTTGGATTTTGGATTTGTGGATTTTTTTCCAAATTTTGTACGGGATTTGGCCAAATGACCGACCCCTCGCATCTAGGAGCAACAAACACACAAGAAGAACCCAACCTTAAAACACGAGTTTCGGTTCTGGTTGCGGACTCTTGGCAGGTTTCATGGAACCACTTTGTTTCGGCTCGGGGCGTCGGGTGGTACAAGACTGATCCGTCACGGGACTGTATTGCGGGTCTTCGGTTGCCACGTTGGCAAGACTCGTTAGTAGCACGTGTTAACTGTGACCGGCTTCCAACTGCTGCGGTGCTTTTCCGTTTTCACTTAAGAACGTCTTCGGTGTGTCGCTCCGGTCAGTGCGCGGCGATGGAGACGCTTCACCACATTCTTTTTGAATGTCGGGCTGCTAGAGGTCCCCGCCATTCGTTTTTGGCGTCGCTTACTGCGGGTGACTTTATCCATTCTGTGTCGGGTCTCCGTATGGCCAATTCTCGAGGTGTATTACCGATTATTTCGGACGTGTGTCATCTGCTCCGCGCCTTTGGCATTCGTTAACTTTACCGAGTCCAATAGTTTTTTTTTGTTTGTTTGTTTCTCTTCTTATCGCTGTTTGTATTTACTTTAAATTTGTTGTCTAATTCTGTATGATGCACATGGTGTGAAGGCCTCCGCTGCCATATACACCAATAAAGTCTTTCTTATCTTAAAAAAAACGCAACCCGTCAAAAGTCGTTCATTTTCTTGTGTACATTTTTCATTGGTTAGACGCTTTAGCGCCTGCTGCCGTCGGAAGGGGAAAATTCGGAAATTGTCTTCCCCCTTTCCGTAAAACGCTCAGCGTCAAGGTTGGTAAAAATACTGTGGCTCAGCGTAATCTCTTGTCCAATGAAATTTGTACACAACACTGCGTTAGCGTGTTTAAAGCAGGGTTGGCAAGAGCCAGCCAGACTGGATTAAACCACCCTGGTTTAAGTCGGATTTAACCACAGTAGAAGGAAAGTGATGGCGAGGCTCCGATCCCGGGTTCGGGTTTGGGTTCGGGATCGAAATCCGGGATTTAAGGGGTGAAATGAGGGTAAAATCGTCGAAAAGTCAAAGTATTTATGATATTTCTCGCGACGATATGTTTTTTCGTATATCAACACATTATGTCCAGGCCAACTTGTTCATTTATCTCTGCTTATCTTGAAAGACACTTGAACGTATATCTTATCAAGTTTTATCGTACGGAATAAGTTGAAATGATGTAAAAATTGATAACCTAGGCGGCGCGTGCGCAGATTACCCCGGGGGACGCGGTTAATTTGAATTGAAGTGTTTTGACGTCATGGAATATTCGTTGTTAAAGTAGAATGGAAATATTTTTAAACTTCATTTTAATATCATTGTAGTACGCTTGACACTTGAACCAATCTCACGAGTATTTCTTAAAACGAATATCTCGATCGCGTTTTATCGTAAGAAATAAGTGGAAATTATGTAAGTTGTATGATACTTGATAACCTAGGCAGGAAGATAGCGCGCGCGTGCATGGATTACCTGGGAGGCGCGGATTGCCCGGGCGCGCGGTTAATTTGAATTTAAAACATGGATTCCCTCTCCGAAATAATTCATGTACCCAAAATTGGACCGCAAGTTTTTTTTCTTTTTAGGGGAATCTCTATGGGAGTTTAACATTACAATAAAGCTAATAGGTCCAGTTTGGGGTACTTTTGGTCCGAAATGGTTTACATAGGGCCGAAAATGGTGACTTTGGTCGTTTTTAGTGTACTTTTGGTCTAATTTGGTCCATTTTTGGGTACATCAGAAAAGCAGTTGGAAAAACGAAGAGCCTTTTTTTTTCTTCCACCCATCTCCAAACTCCAAAAATTGCTTTAATTTATTTATCGCTTCCGTAGGTATAAAATAAGATAAAAACCACTTACCTATATTTTAATTACGGTAAATTAAAAATACTTAATTAGTGTACTAAGTTACGTTTAAAAGAACCTTTTGTAACAATTCCAATATGTAAATATAGGTAAGAGACAAGGCTACCATCTATAGAAGCGTTTTACAGTTCATTTAAAAATCTATTTTTTTTTTAAATCATCATCTCGTTCGTAATTGCCTTTCTATCTCTTCAATTTTAAAAGTATCCTAATTAATTCTATATTTTTAACATTAACAAGTCTCCAAATTATACCAACTTTTAACCAATTTTCCCCAATTATACTAATTTTTAACAGAATTTCCTAAATTATTCTAATTTTACCATAAGCCAACTTAATTTCAAAACTATTGTCTATTTATGAAAATTGAGTTTTGTACGTATTTTGAATCGTTTCATTTTTATCCCTAAAATGGGTGATTTGTAGGAAATTTATATTATTTTTATTGGCTTTACGATATTTCAAGTTAATTTATAAAATTTATAAATGAGTTTAATTAAATTAATAATTAAGTTTCGTTCGTATATTGAATCGGTATTTATTTATAATAATTTTTTCACCTAGATTAATTTTTTATCCCCCACACTCTCGATCTAGCTCCCTACTATACGTGTCCATTTATAATATCAAAATTGAACCGTCATGAATAATCCATATAAACGTAAAAGACGCGGGCGTCTTGAAGTCCAAGTTTCGTTTCCACTGAAATAGAAACAACAAGAGGAAAGGGTCTTTCTGGTGACCTAACATTTAACATTGCTGGACGTTTTATATTTATTGTGTTCTGTTACTTATAGTCATATGGATTTCCATTCATTCGAGGAAGTTAGTGAAATAGTGGAAGAGTATAATAGGACGTGGTTAGATATGCAAGAAATAAAAGAACATTTGGACGAAATGGAAAAGCATTTAATAAAGTGGGAATTGAAGTTAGAAGAAGCTTGTCAAAGGGAAATTGTACTGAGAAATAAAGTTAAAGATATAAAAACAAATACAATTGGATTGAAAATATTGCAAGATAGTTGGAAGGGAGCAGAGAAGTAAAGGGATAATATTGTATGTCATTGATTGGCTTAAGAACTGTAAAATAAAATATAAAATAAAATAAAATATAAAATAAAATATGAAATAAAATAAAATGCAAGTAGGAATACTCGGTGATAATTCTTAACTTTGTCTTAATGTATGTATTTTATAGGAATTGTTCATTTCCTGTGTCTGCTGACAAAGGGTTAATCGTTTATTTTATAAATTAATTTATTAAATTAAAATAATATATAAATATAATAAAAAGTAAATTACATAAATCCATCGGAATTGATTTGCGGGTGTTCGGGGATTTGATAAACATCGTTAACATTTCTTATTGGACGAGGGTACGTACGTTATAATGCTATATAAAAATAATTTTTATCGGTACTCAAAAATTAAAAAACGAAAAATCAAAAAAATTACTTACTTCAACCTTTCTCCCAGTTATTAGTTTCGTTTTAAACTTGGTTTACGTTTTAGTTTTACTTTGCTATTCTAGAAAATTCCAAAATTCCTTTAGAGTTTATCAGTAAAACCACTTACATTAAGTATTTTTTTTAATTAGTTCGGTCTAATAGTAGATTACGCACCTATAATCCATGATGTTTTCATTTAAATTCAAATTATAACGAATTGAAAGTTTGAAGAAAATATTAATTTAGTTTGTAAATGAAATCCTTTTATAGTACTCTGAAGGGCTCTTAATACGTTTTGAACTTCCAAAATAAATTAATGTACTAAGTTACGTTTAAAAGAACCTTTTGTAACAATTCCAATATATATATATATATATATATATATATATATATATATAAAACCGTGATAAATAGTAAAACCCACTTATTTTTCAATTAATACATTTCAGATACACAAATTAATTAAATAAAAGTATTTAAATAAGAATTGCTTCACTAAATTATGCATTTGCACTTTAAATAATACCTGATTTTGAAATTATATTAGAATAATTATATTGTTAAACTTCTTTCATTTTTAAAAATGTAGTAGAAAATTAAAGATATTTTAATTAAAACATTTCTTAATTTCTTTATTACCTAAAAATATTTACAATATTTACAAATTTTTATATTGTTTAACTTCTTTCATTTTTAAAAATGTAATTGCTTGACTTAAATAAAGCGTGAAAATTATTAGTTTCAAATGATATTTACAAATCTTATCAACTCTAAAGTCTGTTTGTTTTATTTAAAAAATAGGCTTGTTCACTTTCGATTATTTAAACATTTAACAATTTTTATTTAACTATTGGTTATTTAAATAAATACCACTTTTATTAAAATAAATGCTTGGTTGGGTAAAAAACACAATTAAATAAGTTAAAATGATATTCTTTTTACCAACGTTTTTTAAATAAATCGGAAAATTTGCGGATAAAAATTAATCGACTGCCGAACACTAGAAGCAATTCTAATTTAAATGCATAAATTTAAATAGGAAAAAATGAACGATTCGATCGGAGGCATATCATTAATTTAACGTATTGAACGTAGAGTAAGAGGCTTTTGTAGTAATTACTACCTATATTTGCATTTCAGAAATCTATTTTAACATATTGAACGCCAAGAAAAGAGGCTTTTGTAGTATTTACTACCTATATTTGCATTTCAGAAATCTATTTTAACATATTGAACGCCAAGAAAAGAGGCTTTTGTAGTATTTACTACCTATATTTACATATTGGAATGTAATTTAACGTATTGAAGGTAGAGTATAGAGATTTTGTAGTATTTACTACCTACATTTGCATTTTAGAAATCTTTTTTAACATATTGAACGCCAAGAAAAGAGGCTTTTGTAGTATTTACTACCTATATTTGCATTTCAGAAATCTATTTTAACATATTGAACGCCAAGAAAAGAGGCTTTTGTAGTATTTACTACCTATATTTACATATTGGAATGTAATTTAACGTATTGAAGGTAGAGTATAGAGATTTTGTAGTATTTACTACCTACATTTGCATTTTAGAAATCTTTTTTAACATATTGAACGCCAAGAAAAGAGGCTTTTGTAGTATTTTTCCTCCTATATTTACATATTGGAATGTAATTTAACGTATTGAAGGTAAAGTATAGAGATTTTGTAGTATTTTACTACCTATATTGGCATTTCGGAAGTATATTTTAACGTGTTGAATGTAGAGTATAGAGAGTGTTGTAGTATTTTTCTTCCTACGTGACTACACCGGAAACGTCTCTGTGTTATTCGCTTTAGTAATCAAGCCGACTCTGAACATATGTTTTACTCTTTATTCTACGAGGTTTAAACATACACCATTTCAGTACATTCTTAACTTATTCCATACGCTATTTAAAACACATGCGATAAAGATAACGAGGAAACAAGTTAACTCTGAACATATATGTTATGCTCTATACGTGAAGGATGTTGTAAGCTTAAATTCATAATGGTTAATGTGTAGTATTTTTCTACCTTTTTACATTTTATAGTATTTCTTTATCTATATTTCTGTATCGGAAATGTATTTTAACGTATCGAACGTAGAGTAAATTTGTTTTATATTTATATTATATATATTATATATATATATATATTATATATTTGCGTATCAGAGTTGTGTGTTGTCGTATTAAAAGAATAAAAGGGAACTTTTCATAGTGTTATTCTACCTATTTACATATCGGAAATGTATTTATATTTTACCGTATTTAAAATATAGGTAATTGTTTTTATTGGCTTGACTTAAATAAAGCGTGAAAGTTATTAGTTTCAAAATGATATTTACAACTCTTATCCACACAAATTTAATTTAATTTTAATTTTAGTGTTTTATAGTATCTTGCTGACTATATTTGTGTATAAGAATTATATTTTACCGTATTTAAATAGTAATAAAAGCTAATTGAAAGTTTGAAGAAAATATGAATTAAGTTCGTAAATAAAATCCTTTTATAGTACTTTGAAGGACTCTTAATACGTTTTCAACTTGAATAAAATTAAAACAATAATCTAAGATACCCTTTAAAGTTAAATTCCTTTAGAGTTTATCAGTAAAACCACTTTAAGTATTTTTTCAATCCTTATACCTATATTTACATATTGGAATTGTTACAAAAGGTTCTTTTAAACGTAACTTAGTACACTAATTAAGTATTTATTTAATTAATTTGTGTATCTAAAATAAACGATTAACCCTTTGTCAGCAGACACAGGAAATGAACAATTCCTATAAAATACATACATTAAGACAAAGTTAAGAATTATCACCGAGTATTCCTACTTACATTTTATTTTATTTCATATTTTATTTTATTTCATATTTTATTTTATATTTTATTTTATTTCATATTTTATTTTATATTTTATTTAACAGTTCTTAAGCCAATCAATGACATACAATATTATCCCTTTAATTCTCTGCTCCCTTCCAACTATCTTGCAATATTTTCAATCCAATTGTATTTGTTTTTATATCTTTAACTTTATTTCTCAGTACAATTTCCCTTTGACAAGCTTCTTCTAACTTCAATTCCCACTTTTTTAAATGCTTTTTTATTTCGTCCAAATGTTCTTTTATTTCTTGCATATCTAACCGCGTCCTATTATACTCTTCCACTATTTCACTAACTTCCTCGAATGAATGGAAATCCATATGACTATAAGTAACAGAACACAATAAATATAAAACGTCCAGCAATGTTAAATGTTAGGTCACCAGAAAGACCCTTTCCTCTTGTTGTTTCTATTTCAAAGGAAACGAAACTTGGACTTCAAGACGTCCGCGTCTTTTACGTTTATATGGATTATTCATGACGGTTCAATTTTGATATTATAAATGGACACGTATAGTAGGGAGCTAGATCGAGAGTGTGGGGGATAAAAAATTAATCTAGGTGAAAAAATTATTATAAATAAATACCGATTCAATATACGAACGAAACTTAATTATTAATTTAATTAAACTCATTTATAAATTTTATAAATTAACTTGAAATATCGTAAAGCCAATAAAAATAATATAAATTTCCTACAAACCACCCATTTTAGGGATAAAAATGAAACGATTCAAAATACGTACAAAACTCAATTTTCATAAATAGACAATAGTTTTGAAATTAAGTTGGCTTATGGTAAAATTAGAATAATTTAGGAAATTCTGTTAAAAATTAGTATAATTGGGGAAAATTGGTTAAAAGTTGGTATAATTTGGAGACTTGTTAATGTTAAAAATATAGAATTAATTAGGATACTTTTAAAATTGAAGAGATAGAAAGGCAATTACGAACGAGATGATGATTTAAAAAAAATAGATTTTTAAATGAACTGTAAAACGCTTCTATAGATGGTAGCCTTGTCTCTTACCTATATTTACATATTGGAATTGTTACAAAATGTTCTTTTAAACGTAACTTAGTACACTAATTAAGTAATTAAAATATAGGTAAGTGGTTTTTATCTTATTTTATACCTACGGAAGCGATAAATAAATTAAAGCAATTTTTGGAGTTTGGAGATGGGTTGAAGAAAAAAAAAGGCTCTTCGTTTTTCCAACTGCTTTTCTGATGTACCCAAAAATGGACCAAATTAGACCAAAAGTACCCTAAAAACGACCAAAGTCACCATTTTCGGCCCTATGTACCCCATTTCGGACCAAAAGTACCCCAAACTGGACCTATTAGCTTTATTGTAATGTTAAACTCCCATAGAGATTCCCCTAAAAAGAAAAAAAACTTGCGGTCCAATTTTGGGTACACGAATTATTTCGGAGAGGGAATCCATGTTTTAAATTCAAATTAACCGCGCGCCCGGGCAATCCGCGCCTCCCAAGTAATCCACGCACGCGCGCGCTATCTTCCTGCCTAGGTTATTAATCATACAACTTACATAATTTCCACATATTTCGTACGATAAAACGCGATCGAGATATTCGTTTTAAGAAATACTCGTGAGATTGGTTCAAGTGTCAAGCGTACTACAATGATATTAAAATGAAGTTTAAAAATATTTCCATTCTACTTTAACAACGAATATTCCATGACGTCAAAACACTTCAATTCAAATTAACCGCGTCCCCCGGGGTAATCTGCGCACGCGCCGTCTAGGTTATCAATTTTTACATCATTTCAACTTATTCCGTACGATAAAACGTGATAAGATATACGTTCAAGTGTCTTTCGAGATAAGCGTAGATAAATGAACAAGTTGGCCTGGACACAATATGTTGATATACGGGAAAACAAATCGTCGCGAGAAATACCCTAAATACATTGACTTTTTGACGATTTTACCCTCATTTCACCCCTTAAATCCCGGATTTCGATCCCGAACCCAAACCCGAACCCGGGATCGGAGCCTCGCCATCACTTTCCTTCTACTAACCACCAAATAAAATCCATGGATAAAACAACTTTTTTTTTATAAAAAAAATTGAGAAATTAATTAGAAACATTGACAAAACTTAACCTTCACTTTTGGTCGCAAGTAATGAGAGCTAACATATAAGCAATTAGGGTATCTTAAAATTAATTTTGCGCGTGAAAATACGCTGCCATGTTAGGGTATAAAAGCGGGTAAATAAGTCTGCTATACCTCACAATGTAAAGGTACTGTCACGCGCAAAAACATAATTTTTAAATCGGGAAATTTGAGCAATGAGGGCTTGATATAAGGAATTTGATCATTTCTTATTAATGGTTTTAACCAGTTTAAACCACCGGTTACAGCTGGTTTTAACCATACTGGATTTTTCAATTTTAAAAAAGCCGGTTTTTTGCCAGCCCTGGTTTAAAGGCGGTGGCGTAAATAGCGCCCCCGCAGACCCCGCGCCGCGGTGGAGTGGGGGGCTTAGGTTTATGATTAAAATTGGTGCTATTTAATAGGGCCATTGAGTCATTTTTAAATATATTAAGTTAAAATGAAAAATTAAATTAATTTTAAATATATTAAGTTAAAATGAAATATTAAATTAATTTTAAATATATTAAGTTAAAATGAAATATTAACTTATTTTTAAATATGTTAAGTTAAAATGGAATATTAACTTAATATTAACTGTATTAAGTTAAAATGGAATATTAACTTAATTTTAAATGTATTAAGATAAAATGGTATATTAACTTTATTTTAAATATGTGAAGTTGAAAATTAAGTTAATATTAAGTTAAAATGAAATAAATTGAAAATTAAGTTAATATTAAGTTAAAATGAAATATATTGAAAATTAAGTTAATATTAAGTTAAAATGAAATATATTGAAAATTAAGTTAATATTAAGTTAAAATGAAATATATTGAAAATTAAGTTAATATTAAGTTAAAATGGAATATTAACTTAATTTTAAATGCATTAAGTTAAAATGAAATAAATTGAAAATTAAGTTAATATTAAGTTAAAATGGAATTTTAACTTAATTTTAAATGTATTAAGTTAAAATGAAATATATTTAAAATTAAGTTAATATTAAGTTAAAATGGAATATTAACTTAATTTTAAATGTATCAAGTTAAAATGGAATTTTAACTTAGTACATTTAAAATTAAGAAGTATTAACTTAATATGAAATATTTATAGTTAAAGTAAGTATTAAATAAATTAAATTAGCTAAAAATTCAGTATTAAATTAATATTAACTTATTAAGTATTATCAGGAATCCGTACCTCTACTTGGAATGCTTATCCTGCCGTATCGCGTATGGTAATATAACTCTGATGGCTTTGGCCCCGCCTACGAGTAAAAAAATCCCCGTTGCGCGCGCTCCCCTCTCACGTTGTTGTTTGTTAAATTCACATAGTGACGTCAAAAACACCGTCTTGTAAAAATCCAGCTGAAGAAGGAGGAACAGTTCCTCCGAATCGTAGGATTTTTTAAATAAATAAATTGGGAATTTTAAAACCGTTTTAAGTCTCTTTTCATTTAGTTTTTCACTTCTAAAATTAAGTATTTTATTAATATTAAATTAAAATTAAGTATTTTATTAATATTAAATTAAAATTAAGCATTATATAAATATATATATTAAATTAAAATTAAGTATTATATAAATATAAATATTAAATTAAAATTAAGTATTATATAAATATTAAATTAAAGTTAAGTATAATATAAATATTAAATTAAAATTTGAATTTTTTAAATATTAAATTAAAAATGAGTATTATATAAATATTAAATTAAAATTAAGTATTATATAAATATTAAATTAAAATTGAGTATTATATAAATATTAAATTAAAATTAATTATTATATAAATATTAAATTAAAATTAATTATTATATAAATTTTAAATTGAAATTAAAAATTTAATAAATATAATGGATGTTCTATTGTCGTCGCGTGTTCCGTTTCACGCAATGTCGATGACGAGTAAAACGCTGGACTATAATTTGCTTTTGGCAACTTGATTTATTCCCCTTTATAAAAGTTCAAACGCAGTGGGAATATGAGGGGAAAACTTTTTTCCGGGGCAACTCAAATAATCCCTCTATTTTGACTCTCGAAGAACGCGGAACTACTTTTACAAGCGAGCTAAAAAAAGGGGTTCGTCGGAACGCGAGGATTAAATTTACATTTCTCTATCTGGCCCGGTCGCTGTTATGTCGAAGACGATAAAGCTCCGCTCTAGTCTGTTCCCCGCGAGCCTCCATATTAAAAATCGATCAGCTCGAGTTGTCTTTAAGATTCCGTAACAATGAAATATGGCGGAACATTATGGAAGTTCTTCCTACGCCGCGCCGGAGAGAGTACCTTATTTTGCATTCCAATTTCTCCCTTTTTTCAGCGGGGCACTGCCGGGCCTGCCCGAACTGGTCCGGCGCACTGGCTCAGCGCGGATGAAGAAGTGATTTACGTATATGAAACGAGATTTGTCGTGAAAAATATGTCAAAGATCGTTTTTAAAGTAGATTTTTACGTACCGTGGGTCATGAATTGCAGATTAAATGGAATTTCAGTTTTTTATCTAAGGTGGGTGGGAAAACGTCGGAGGCGCGTTTGCACCACTTGTAGGCCACAGGCTCGAAAACTGACTCTATGCAACTTAGCTTTATGGCTATATTTAAACAAATGCTGAAACAACGTTTTTCAAATTGGGTTTCCTAAAAATCGGGGAACACCCTTATTTATTTCCAAACTACTATAAAGTGTTCCAATTTGACACATTCATATTTACTCCGACCTTCATTTCTTTCTAGATTCCTCGAAAATGTTCAAACTAGTGACGTCCATTTCTGCTCCGAAGACCTTAATTTCTTTCTAGATTCCTCGATAATGTTCCAACTATTGACGTCCATGTCTCCTCCGAAGACCTTCATTTCTTTCTAGATTTCTCGAAAATGTTCCAACTAGTGACGTCCATGTCTGCTCCGAAGACCTTAATTTCTTTTTAGATTCCTCGAAAATGTTCCAACTAGTGACGTCCATTTCTGCTCCGAAGACCTTCATTTCTTTCTAGATTCCTCGATAATGTTCCAACTAGTGACGTCCATGTCTGCTCCGAAAACCTTTATTTATTTCTAGATTCCTCGAAAATGTTCCAACTAGTGACGTCCATGTCTGCTCCGAAGACCTTCATTTCTTTCTAGATTCCTCGATAATGTTCCAACTAGTGACGTCCATGTCTGCTCCGACGACCTTCATTTCTTTCTAGATTCCTCGATAATGTTCCAACTAGTGACGTCCATGTCTGCTCCGACGACCTTCATTTCTTTCTAGATTCCTCGATAATGTTCCAACTAGTGACGTCCATGTCTGCTCCGACGACCTTCATTTCTTTCTAGATTCCTCGATAATGTTCCAACTAGTGACGTCTATGTCTGCTCCGAAGACCTTCATTTCTTTCTAGATTCCTCGAAAATGTTCCAACTAGTGACGTCCATGTCTGCTCCGAAGACCTTAATTTCTTTTTAGATTCCTCGAAAATGTTCCAACTAGTGACGTCCATTTCTGCTCCGAAGACCTTCATTTCTTTCTAGATTCCTCGATAATGTTCCAACTAGTGACGTCCATGTCTGCTCCGAAAACCTTTATTTATTTCTAGATTCCTCGAAAATGTTCCAACTAGTGACGTCCATTTCTGCTCCGAAGACCTTCATTTCTTTCTAGATTCCTCGAAAATGTTCCAACTAGTGACGTCCATTTCTGCTCCGAAGACCTTAATTTCTTTCTAGATTCCTCGATAATGTTCCAACTATTGACGTCCATGTCTCCTCCGAAGACCTTCATTTCTTTCTAGATTTCTCGAAAATGTTCCAACTAGTGACGTCCATGTCTGCTCCGAAAACCTTAATTTCTTTTTAGATTCCTCGAAAATGTTCCAACTAGTGACGTCCATTTCTGCTCCGAAGACCTTCATTTCTTTCTAGATTCCTCGATAATGTTCCAACTAGTGACGTCCATGTCTGCTCCGAAAACCTTTATTTATTTCTAGATTCCTCGAAAATGTTCCAACTAGTGACGTCCATGTCTGCTCCGAAGACCTTCATTTCTTTCTAGATTCCTCGATAATGTTCCAACTAGTGACGTCCATGTCTGCTCCGACGACCTTCATTTCTTTCTAGATTCCTCGATAATGTTCCAACTAGTGACGTCTATGTCTGCTCCGAAGACCTTCATTTCTTTCTAGATTCCTCTATAATGTTCCAACTAGTGACGTCCATGTCTGCTCCGAAAACCTTTATTTATTTCTAGATTCCTCGAAAATGTTCCAACTAGTGACGTCCATGTCTGCTCCGAAGACCTTCATTTCTTTCTAGATTCCTCGATAATGTTCCAACTAGTGACGTCCATGTCTGCTCCGACGACCTTCATTTCTTTCTAGATTCCTCGATAATGTTCCAACTAGTGACGTCCATGTCTGCTCCGACGACCTTCATTTCTTTCTAGATTCCTCGATAATGTTCCAACTAGTGACGTCCATGTCTGCTCCGACGACCTTCATTTCTTTCTAGATTCCTCGATAATGTTCCAACTAGTGACGTCCATGTCTGCTCCGACGACCTTCATTTCTTTCTAGATTCCTCGATAATGTTCCAACTAGTGACGTCCATGTCTGCTCCGACGACCTTCATTTCTTTCTAGATTCCTCGATAATGTTCCAACTAGTGACGTCTATGTCTGCTCCGAAGACCTTCATTTCTTTCTAGATTCCTCGAAAATGTTCCAACTAGTGACGTCCATGTCTGCTCCGAAGACCTTAATTTCTTTCTAGATTCCTCGATAATGTTCCAACTAGTGACGTCCATGTCTGCTCCGACGACCTTCATTTCTTTCTAGATTCCTCGATAATGTTCCAACTAGTGACGTCCATGTCTGCTCCGACGACCTTCATTTCTTTCTAGATTCCTCGATAATGTTCCAACTAGTGACGTCCATGTCTGCTCCGACGACCTTCATTTCTTTCTAGATTCCTCGATAATGTTCCAACTAGTGACGTCTATGTCTGCTCCGAAGACCTTCATTTCTTTCTAGATTCCTCGAAAATGTTCCAACTAGTGACGTCCATGTCTGCTCCGAAGACCTTAATTTCTTTTTAGATTCCTCGAAAATGTTCCAACTAGTGACGTCCATTTCTGCTCCGAAGACCTTCATTTCTTTCTAGATTCCTCGATAATGTTCCAACTAGTGACGTCCATGTCTGCTCCGAAAACCTTTATTTATTTCTAGATTCCTCGAAAATGTTCCAACTAGTGACGTCCATTTCTGCTCCGAAGACCTTCATTTCTTTCTAGATTCCTCGAAAATGTTCCAACTAGTGACGTCCATTTCTGCTCCGAAGACCTTAATTTCTTTCTAGATTCCTCGATAATGTTCCAACTATTGACGTCCATGTCTCCTCCGAAGACCTTCATTTCTTTCTAGATTTCTCGAAAATGTTCCAACTAGTGACGTCCATGTCTGCTCCGAAAACCTTAATTTCTTTTTAGATTCCTCGAAAATGTTCCAACTAGTGACGTCCATTTCTGCTCCGAAGACCTTCATTTCTTTCTAGATTCCTCGATAATGTTCCAACTAGTGACGTCCATGTCTGCTCCGAAAACCTTTATTTATTTCTAGATTCCTCGAAAATGTTCCAACTAGTGACGTCCATGTCTGCTCCGAAGACCTTCATTTCTTTCTAGATTCCTCGATAATGTTCCAACTAGTGACGTCCATGTCTGCTCCGACGACCTTCATTTCTTTCTAGATTCCTCGATAATGTTCCAACTAGTGACGTCTATGTCTGCTCCGAAGACCTTCATTTCTTTCTAGATTCCTCGATAATGTTCCAACTAGTGACGTCCATGTCTGCTCCGAAAACCTTTATTTATTTCTAGATTCCTCGAAAATGTTCCAACTAGTGACGTCCATGTCTGCTCCGAAGACCTTCATTTCTTTCTAGATTCCTCGATAATGTTCCAACTAGTGACGTCCATGTCTGCTCCGACGACCTTCATTTCTTTCTAGATTCCTCGATAATGTTCCAACTAGTGACGTCCATGTCTGCTCCGACGACCTTCATTTCTTTCTAGATTCCTCGATAATGTTCCAACTAGTGACGTCCATGTCTGCTCCGACGACCTTCATTTCTTTCTAGATTCCTCGATAATGTTCCAACTAGTGACGTCCATGTCTGCTCCGACGACCTTCATTTCTTTCTAGATTCCTCGATAATGTTCCAACTAGTGACGTCCATGTCTGCTCCGACGACCTTCATTTCTTTCTAGATTCCTCGATAATGTTCCAACTAGTGACGTCTATGTCTGCTCCGAAGACCTTCATTTCTTTCTAGATTCCTCGAAAATGTTCCAACTAGTGACGTCCATGTCTGCTCCGAAGACCTTAATTTCTTTTTAGATTCCTCGAAAATGTTCCAACTAGTGACGCCCATTTCTGCTCCGAAGACCTTCATTTCTTTCTAGATTCCTCGATAATGTTCCAACTAGTGACGTCCATGTCTGCTCCGAAAACCTTTATTTATTTCTAGATTCCTCGAAAATGTTCCAACTAGTGACGTCCATTTCTGCTCCGAAGACCTTCATTTCTTTCTAGATTCCTCGAAAATGTTCCAACTAGTGACGTCCATTTCTGCTCCGAAGACCTTCATTTCTTTCTAGATTCCTCGATAATGTTCCAACTAGTGACGTCCATGTCTGCTCCGAAAACCTTTATTTATTTCTAGATTCCTCGAAAATGTTCCAACTAGTGACGTCCATGTCTGCTCCGAAGACCTTCATTTCTTTCTAGATTCCTCGATAATGTTCCAACTATTGACGTCCATGTCTCCTCCGAAGACCTTCATTTCTTTCTAGATTTCTCGAAAATGTTCCAACTAGTGACGTCCATGTCTGCTCCGAAAACCTTAATTTCTTTTTAGATTCCTCGAAAATGTTCCAACTAGTGACGTCCATTTCTGCTCCGAAGACCTTCATTTCTTTCTAGATTCCTCGATAATGTTCCAACTAGTGACGTCCATGTCTGCTCCGAAAACCTTTATTTATTTCTAGATTCCTCGAAAATGTTCCAACTAGTGACGTCCATGTCTGCTCCGAAGACCTTCATTTCTTTCTAGATTCCTCGATAATGTTCCAACTAGTGACGTCCATGTCTGCTCCGACGACCTTCATTTCTTTCTAGATTCCTCGATAATGTTCCAACTAGTGACGTCTATGTCTGCTCCGAAGACCTTCATTTCTTTCTAGATTCCTCGATAATGTTCCAACTAGTGACGTCCATGTCTGCTCCGAAAACCTTTATTTATTTCTAGATTCCTCGAAAATGTTCCAACTAGTGACGTCCATGTCTGCTCCGAAGACCTTCATTTCTTTCTAGATTCCTCGATAATGTTCCAACTAGTGACGTCCATGTCTGCTCCGACGACCTTCATTTCTTTCTAGATTCCTCGATAATGTTCCAACTAGTGACGTCCATTTCTGCTCCGAAGACCTTCATTTCTTTCTAGATTCCTCGAAAATGTTCCAACTAGTGACGTCCATGTCTGCTCCGAAGACCTTCATTTCTTTCTAGATTCCTCGATAATGTTCCAACTAGTGACGTCCATTTCTGCTCCGAAGACCTTCATTTCTTTCTAGATTCCTCGATAATGTTCCAACTAGTGACGTCCATTTCTGCTCCGAAGACCTTCATTTCTTTCTAGATTTCTCGAAAATGTTCCAACTAGTGACGTCCATTTCTGCTCCGAAGACCTTAATTTCTTTCTAGATTCCTCGATAATGTTCCAACTATTGACGTCCATGTCTCCTCCGAAGACCTTCATTTCTTTCTAGATTCCTCGATAATGTTCCAACTAGTGACGTCCATTTCTGCTCCGAAGACCTTCATTTCTTTCTAGATTCCTCGAAAATGTTCCAACTAGTGACGTCCATGTCTGCTCCGAAGACCTTCATTTCTTTCTAGATTCCTCGATAATGTTCCAACTAGTGACGTCCATTTCTGCTCCGAAGACCTTCATTTCTTTCTAGATTTCTCGAAAATGTTCCAACTAGTGACGTCCATTTCTGCTCCGAAGACCTTAATTTCTTTCTAGATTCCTCGATAATGTTCCAACTATTGACGTCCATGTCTCCTCCGAAGACCTTCATTTCTTTCTAGATTTCTCGAAAATGTTCCAACTAGTGACGTCCATGTCTGCTCCGAAGACCTTAATTTCTTTTTAGATTCCTCGAAAATGTTCCAACTAGTGACGCCCATTTCTGCTCCGAAGACCTTCATTTCTTTCTAGATTCCTCGATAATGTTCCAACTAGTGACGTCCATGTCTGCTCCGAAGACCTTCATTTCTTTCTAGATTCCTCGATAATGTTCCAACTAGTGACGTCCATTTCTGCTCCGAAGACCTTCATTTCTTTCTAGATTCCTCGAAAATGTTCCAACTAGTGACGTCCATGTCTGCTCCGAAGACCTTCATTTCTTTCTAGATTCCTCGATAATGTTCCAACTAGTGACGTCCATTTCTGCTCCGAAGACCTTCATTTCTTTCTAGATTCCTCGAAAATGTTCCAACTAGTGACGCCCATTTCTGCTCCGAAGACCTTCATTTCTTTCTAGATTCCTCGATAATGTTCCAACTAGTGACGTCCATTTCTGCTCCGAAGACCTTCATTTCTTTCTAGATTCCTCGAAAATGTTCCAACTAGTGACGTCCATTTCTGCTCCGAAGACCTTCATTTCTTTCTAGATTCCTCGAAAATGTTTCAACTAGTGACGTCCATGTCTGCTCCGAAGACCTTCATTTCTTTCTAGATTCCTCGATAATGTTCCAACTAGTGACGTCCATTTCTGCTCCGAAGACCTTCATTTCTTTCTAGATTCCTCGATAATGTTCCAACTAGTGACGTCCATTTCTGCTCCGAAGACCTTCATTTCTTTCTAGATTCCTCGAAAATGTTCCAACTAGTGACGTCCATGTCTGCTCCGAAGACCTTCATTTCTTTCTAGATTCCTCGATAATGTTCCAACTAGTGACGTCCATTTCTGCTCCGAAGACCTTCATTTCTTTCTAGATTCCTCGAAAATGTTCCAACTAGTGACGCCCATTTCTGCTCCGAAGACCTTCATTTCTTTCTAGATTTCTCGAAAATGTTCCAACTAGTGACGTCCATTTCTGCTCCGAAGACCTTCATTTCTTTCTAGATTCCTCGATAATGTTCCAACTAGTGACGCCCATTTCTGCTCCGAAGACCTTCATTTCTTTCTAGATTCCTCGATAATGTTCCAACTAGTGACGTCCATTTCTGCTCCGAAGACCTTCATTTCTTTCTAGATTCCTCGATAATGTTCCAACTAGTGACGTCCATTTCTGCTCCGAAGACCTTCATTTCTTTCTAGATTTCTCGAAAATGTTCCAACTAGTGACGTCCATTTCTGCTCCGAAGACCTTCATTTCTTTCTAGATTTCTCGAAAATGTTCCAACTAGTGACGCCCATTTCTGCTCCGAAGACCTTCATTTCTTTCTAGATTCCTCGATAATGTTCCAACTAGTGACGTCCATTTCTGCTCCGAAGACCTTCATTTCTTTCTAGATTCCTCGAAAATGTTCCAACTAGTGACGCCCATTTCTGCTCCGAAGACCTTCATTTCTTTCTAGATTTCTCGAAAATGTTCCAACTAGTGACGTCCATTTCTGCTCCGAAGACCTTCATTTCTTTCTAGATTCCTCGATAATGATCCAACTAGTGTCCATGTCACCTTCACGAGTGCGGAGGGGGAAAGGATGTGGTACTAATTGTTAACGTCACTGATCGTTTGTGTTTTACCGAACGTTGCAACTTCCGCTCACAAACAGACGTCTGCTAGGATTCCAAAGACTGTGACGGCAAGAAAAATAGGATTCTATTTCTAAAAATATAGGACTTTATATGATTGTTTTCAAAGTTATAGGATTTTATAGGGCTATATATGATATTTAATTTACTTACTTTATGCATTTTCACTTTAAAAACCTTTTAACCATTTAATCACAAAAATGTTAAAGTAGCTAACCATGTTAACAATAACAAAAATATACAGGGTCTTTTTTTTGCTCGGAAAAGTGTTTTTTTTCAAAAACTATTTATAGTACCGATTTCAAATTTGGAAGGTCAATTCTCTATACCGGGGGACATCAGTTTGAGAAATTTGAGCGTTTTCGGTAATGTTTTTCACCAATTTTGAAAAATTATTTTTCGACCACTAGGTGCGAGATAAAAAATTTCTATTATAAAGTTGTAGGCCGTCATCGAAAACCCTTAAAAATTGTTCACTCGACGAAAAACAATTTATTTATCAGTGAAAATTCGAGCTTGAAAAATTTACAAGTTGGTGAAGCCAAATTACGATTGTTTGAAACGATAATTGAAACCGAATTACCTAATCCAGTTGAAACTTTGGTTAAAAAAACGACCGGATTTAAAAAACACGAGGCTAAACATGCATTGGGTATTTAAAGGAAATTTTTGGGAGATTATTATCAGTGTTTGATAATATTTCGAACAATGCCTCGTTATTCAGTAGCTGAGCGTACCGAGATAGTTGCCATTTACTATGGAGAAGCAGCGCAAAACCTTAGAAGAGTGACTGAAATCTTCGCAGAAAGACATCCAAATGGAGCACCATCTGTAAATACAGTAAGACGAGCAATTCACGATTTCAATCAATTTGGTCACTTGCAACCTAGGTTTCGCGGATTGGTTCAACCGGATTTAGACTTCGAGAACAATGTACTCGCGTACTTTGTGGCATATCCTCGTCACAGTTGCGCTAACGCCGCTGCTGATTTGGGTTGTTCTGCAAATCGTGTGTGGAAAATTCTTCGTAAGAATCGCTATCACCCATACAGAGCTACGCTCCACCAAGGACTAATTGACGGAGACCATCAAAGACGTTATGAATTTAGCAACTGGTTACTAAATGCTGTCCAAGAAGATAGACAATTTTTGCGCCATGTTTTGTTCTCCGACGAAGCGTCATTTTCTAGAGATGGGCCCTTTAATCATCAAAACAGCCATCTTTGGTCTGACATCAACCCACATTGGGGTTTTGAATATCATCACCAGGTTCAATTTGAACGGGTCAATGTTTGGGTTGGACTTGTTGGAAACCGTTTGATTGGTCCCTTTTTCCTGCCGACGAACCTCAACGGCCAAAGGTATTTACATTTTCTACAGAACGAACTGAGTGACGCAATCGACGACCTTCCATTGGCTGAAAGACGTCAGTTGTGGTTTCAGCAAGATGGCGCCCCTCCGCATTTTTCCCGGCAAGTAACTGAGCACCTCAACAACGAGTTTCCTGAAAGGTGGATAGGGAGAAATGGTCCAGTGCATTGGCCAGCAAGGTCACCTGACCTAACACCGCTATATTATTTTCTCTGGGGATTCGTTAAAGCAAAGGTATACGCCACGCCCATTGAAACTAGGGAGGAACTCATTAGACGAATAATCAGTGCTTGCCGAGACGTCACACCAGAAATGGTAGAGAAAGCGTTTGAGAACTTAATTGTCCGCGCACAAACCTGTGTTGCAGCCAATGGTGATATTATTGAAAATGTTTTGTAAAAATTTATGTGAATAAAATATCTGCATTTAAAAACCAAACGTGTACATTTTTTCAAGTGTGAAAACTCTACTACGTTTGTATTAGACTTGTTCCCTTTTCAATTATCGTTTCAAACAATCGTAATTTGGCTTCACCAACTTGTAAATTTTTCAAGCTCGAATTTTCACTGATAAATAAGTTGTTTTTCGTCGAGTGAACAATTTTTAAGGGTTTTCGATGACGGCCTACAACTTTATAATAGAAATTTTTTATCTCGCACCTAGTGGTCGAAAAATAATTTTTCAAAATTGGTGAAAAACATTACCGAAAACGCTCAAATTTCTCAAACTGATGTCCCCCGGTATAGAGAATTGACCTTCCAAATTTGAAATCGGTACTATAAATAGTTTTTGAAAAAAAACACTTTTCCGAGCAAAAAAAAAGACCCTGTAGACTAGAATTATTTTGTATAGTAATTTTATCATATAACTAAATCGTGCAATTTAACCGAGTGGCGGGATTTTAAATGGGCAAAATATAAAAATTAAAGGAATTTACAGTACTTTTTGGGGATTTTGCTAAAAATATAGGATGTCATAGGAATTATAAAATCTAAGGTTTACCGTTCTGTGATCAAGCATTAATGGACATTCTTTCAACATCTGTTACCAACAGTAACTGACTGTGTTTTATTGAGCAAATGCCACAAAATACCTGACACACTGAACAAAAAGGTTTTCGCTATTAGTGGCCTGCTAGGGCCTAGAAATTGGGTTTCTATTGAAAACATATCTAATCTACCAAATGTTGCATTGTAAAATTTGGTATCCAAAATTTACAAAGTTTTAAATCAACACTCTGCAGTAGTACACGAAATCAAAATATAAACAACGCTGAACTATGTCTCCATCATTTAGTTAATTTTTTTTAATTATTTATCAGAGCAAATTAAATCTCTGCCCGAACCAAAAAATACCAACAACAGCATTAATAACTGTTATCTCTTTGAAAAATACACAGGCACCATCCGCATTTGAAAATTTAATATACAGCAGGATTATTTCTCTAGCAGGACGGGCAATGGGAAAAATGGCCCAACTGTACCGAAAGAAAAAGAATAACCAACAATTGCCCAACTGTACCGAGAGAAAAATTATAGTAAACAAAAGATTGCCCAACTGTACGGAAAAAAAAATAACAAACAAAAACGTCAAAGTTAGGCGTTCTTTGTTATAAGTGCGATAATACTCCCTTTAGGCTGAAACCTTGCGCATGTCCTATCATGCATTTGGATTCTTAGCAGAAGACGACTTACAACATGCAAGCAGAAAAGCACGCAGAAAAACTTATTATAAATAAACTTTAACTTGAACTTGAACTTATTTAAAAAGCCCCAAGTTAAAATTTGAAACCAAGTGGAAGAAAAATGAATGTATTGTCAAAATCGAAAAAAATGAAGGAAAATAGTACAAATGAAGTTGTAGGGAATGAAAAAATTGTTGAGCCTTTTTCTCCCTGGGTGTGAGCATGGGCCAAATAATGATAAATCCAGGACATGCCTCTGGTACCTTCATTCGTACTAAATCGGTCGTCCACCAAAAGTAACGGGCGGCCATTTTAGTAGGCGTGGAAAAGGTGCAAATAAAAAAAATTGGGAGCAAAATCAAGCAGAAATTTCCGGTTTCCCGAACGCCATCTTGTGTTGACTAAGTCGAAATTTGGAAATAAGTGGCGGTTGTAATTCGAAAATCCTGCCATATTGGCCCCTCATTTTTAGATTAATGTTAACGATTCTAGGAAAGTATATGTTTAATATTATATAATTATATATATTATATTAATTATGAACCTAGTACGTAAAAAAAGTACTTACATTAATAACCACACTAGACATGATAACTGTGAATAAATATTCCAGGATATTTACTACGACAACCACGTGTATTATTTTTGAAAACTGCCCCTAAAAAATTTGCCCCCAAAATGACGTAGGTCCGCGATCGCGCTTTTTTCAAAATAGAGGGCAATAGTGGTCGGGTGTTAGCGCTGTTGGACGGGTTTTTCGGATAGAGTCATGTCCTGGATTTATCATTATTTGGCCCATGGTGTGAGCTCCCTTCTCCACTGAATGCAGATTCTAGTATAAATGTTGATATATCTGGATTTCAAACGTCTTGTGAAACCTACTTGTCTCCCGAATGATAGTGTGTTTACAAAAGGCGTTCTTTTTCTTAGTTTGGGAACTAACAAGTTATTCCAAAGTAGGTAACATCTACCTATAATTTAACTAAATCTAGTTCTATCTAATAATAATTGTTTAACTTTACAGAACGATGTGGACAAGATGCCCTGCAACCCGATGAAGTAACCAATTGGAGGAAAAATCCACTTACGTCCACTATTCCCAAAAAAAACAGTGCTTGATGTTTACGATTACCTCATACAAAGAAAATCATTAATAATGTTAGATCCAAGCAGTTCAAGGGGTTTAGTAAATATGGGATGATAAAATACGCGAAAAAGTAGATTAGTCCATAATTAAAAGGGATAATATAGCTAAATCCTAAACAAATTTGAAGAAATTAAAATTAAATTCGCATTTTTTGTTTGCTCGAAGACCTATTGGTACGAGTTATTAGTAAGTTTTTTTAATTTCTTCAAATTTGTTTAGGATTTAGCTATATTATCCCTTTTAATTATGGACTAATCTACTTTTTCGCGTATTTTATCATCCTTCACACAGTCCATAGGTGGTTTCTTCTAACTTAACTTATCGTATATACTATTCTCCACCACACTGTGACACGCCTCCCTTTTCGGCTTTCCATTGCTATGCAACGCGTTTTGAAATTTTTAATGTTTAGGCTTAGTTTCTCCATGGAAGAAAGATAAGGAAGGCTAACTCGCCCATTTTTATGAAAGGTGCTGGACAGCACTGTAATCGATAGTGCTCAGTACAAATTCGAGATGGCGCTTTTGATGATTTTAAAACATTTGGGTAGATTTAGTCTGCTAGACTGCTACTCTGCTTTCAAAGGTTGGATGACAAATTAAATATGAAATTAATTAGGTAAATATAATTTTTTATAGAAAAATAATTGAAAAGAGAAAAACTAGCAAATAATATTAAAATATTAAAATAGAAAATTTTGTTTCTAGCACAATAACTTTATGAATGTACAAGAAACAGATTGTTTTAATATTCTCAGTAAAGTACCTTAGTATAAAGTAAAGTAAAATAAACAATTGCAAAATCTTTTCATTTATGGCCCTTTTTGTTTTCATTGCAGTCTCTGAGTAGTTGTAAACGTCAATAATTAGCAAATAATTTGTTGTTGGGTATTTTACAGCCCACTAACTAACAATTTAGCTCATTGGTGGTGTACTAGGCTAGTAAGGCACTTTAAATCATTGGAGATGTATTATATCTTTCCCCTTGAAATTTCATCCATGACTAATCGTATAATACTCCAAGATTCTTGACGCTTATCAACACGAACTATTCGTGAGCAAGTTTCGTAAGTTTTCGAGCACCTGAGTCAGCCCTGGATTAACCATTAGGCAAAAAAAGCAATTGCTTAGGGTATCAAGAAATATAGAAATTAGGGGCACCATAGAAATTTTATTCATTAGGAAAAACTAAAAAATGTGATAATGATACAATGGAACTAAAACTAAATAAAAAATAACTATATCAGTATAATTATATAATATTTATAATAATATACTCCTTTGAAGCGTCTACTGACATCGGCAATTCGCCAAAACGATTACCTCCATAAATATATTGAATACCGCAGGCCTGGTGGCGGGAACAAAAAGGCTACATGAAATGTTTTGACTATACTAAATATACTAAAGTCACGTATTTTGGTAAAATTTTTATTTATTAAAACTCACAGTTCAGTAAATACATTTAACTCGGAAAACATTTTGAAATAATAGTAGTCTGGCATCATCTATTATACTTTAGTATAATCAAAACGTTTCGTGTTACCATTTTGTTATCGCCACCAGTTTTGCGGTATCCAATATATTTATAGAGGTATGAGGTATAGTGGGGTGCATTTGGCCGACTCCTCATTTGACCGACTGCTCATATGTCCGAATGCCCATTTGGCCGACTGCCCATTTGGCCGATTTCTCAGTCGGACAAATGTGCAGTCTGCCAAATGGACAGTCGGCGTAACGTGTATTTTGTGGTCGGCCAAACGAAACTCACCCCTGAGGTAGTCGTTTTGGCGAATTGCCGATGTCAGCTGTAGTCGCTTCGCCTTATTTCAGTGGCGGATTTACCATAAAATTTAATTTAAAAAATATAAAAAATTATCCTACAAAATGTATTTCATACACGTTAAAAAATTAAGTTACGGAGTAAAATATAAATAAAATATAAATGCATCTGTGTTAGTATTATCATGAATATATCTAGCTATGAATATACAATAGCAATAGCCTCTCTAACCTCCCGCTCAAATTTGGGTTGGGCTTATCTAGTCACGTGATCAATCACATCTGCTCCGACCGAGTGAGGAGCATGCCGTCATTTCCTTCAGTCTCCTGATTGGCTGAAAACGCCTCACCGGTCTCGAAAGTTGCCACCCAAATCAAATCGACATGATAGAAGGGCTATATCGTAGGGTTGGATATTCATAGCTAGATATATTCATGGTATTATAAAAGATTCCAAATAAGAATTTTGTTTTCCTGAGTCCGGCGTCTACTAACTAATGAGGGGGGGGGGACAAAAATTCTTAAATTGCTTAGGGCAGATATTGGGGTTAATCCGGCCCTTTTAGATTTTGAAGACGTTTTACACTCAGACTGTTGTTTCTCTCTCTTTTTTTTCTCATTTTCTTTCCTTTTCCTCTTTTTCCCCTCAAACAACCATCTGTTTTTCAATCGTACATCATGATGTATTCTAATTCTAAGGTAGAGCTTTATAAGTTTTCTCTTGGTTTCTGTACACATTTCTGGAAAAGAGATTTCATTTCGGCCATTCAGAAGTTTTACAGCTATTCCTTCCTGGAAAATAATTTGACTTAAATTATATTTATAAAACTTCTCCATTTTTTCCACTGTTTCATAGAATTCTTGTGTTACTAACGTCAGTCTTCCAACGTCGCTATTTTCTTCTGCACGATAAGACTTTAAGACTGTAAGAGTTTCCCTTGTGTAAGTAATTTGCTTTGTGTCTTTAATGATCGAAGTTTCGCAAATGTTACAATCATGAAGTGGTATTATTTTTTTACCATATAGCCAGCAATATATGTAACTATATTCGCATGTTTATCATCCTCTAGTTGTAAAATGTTTATATCACTTAATGAAGATTCATTTGGTCCAAAACATGAAATTTTGTTTTCCGTAAATGAAATTGACTGACTCACAGCTCTGACACTTAACAAGTCACACAAAAACTCCCCTGCGTCCGAACTACCACTACAGTTGGCTGAATTGGGAACTTGGAACAGAGATGATGCCATTACTTTCCTTAAATGTAGTTGGAATAGATATGGGGTTGGATTATCTGCACATCCACCTATAGTCTCCTAATTTTACCAAAGGTGTTTTCCAAAACATCTTGGCTAATTCTTGAAGTGAATACAAAACCTTCCTCTTCAAGCAGGTTTTCTGTCAATTGAATTATACAGGATAAAGATGTTTTCCAACCTTGAATGACTGGAGGTTGTTTGTCGCAGTCAAATTTCAGGTCTTTGAACCAATCAAGTTTCTCTTTAAGATATTCAAGATGTTTTGAATTTTTGCTTATTGCTGAGAGATATTCCTTCTCATCGTACTTTCGACTAGAGTTAAGACAGTCAAACATTTTATCAAATTCTGCATTTACATTTGAGGTGTCCTGTGTTCCGAGTGGTAATTTGACCGTAATTACATAGAAATTTAACCGCATAGCAACTGAGTAGCTAAGCAGTTGGGTAGCTAACTTCACCTTCATTTTGGTAAAAGGCGTAAGACTTAAATGTTTTAGAGTCAACTTTGGAGCGATTCGTAGAGGTTCTCTAGAATCAAGAAAAAAACCTCTCTAAATGAGCCCAAGAAGCTCTGACTTTTTTAATTAAAATATCATGATTTCTCAAGTTATTTCTTATGCCCTTGATTAGATGTGACGGATCGTGCATACAATATATTTTATGCTCATCTATAAATATAAATGGTGTATCTTCATTGACATTAAGTCGCTTTTACACGCTTCTGTTATTTGATCCTTGGTCACACACAATTACCTTGACTTTTATCCCAATAGATAGCAAACGGCTTAGTATATCAATTAATATATCATGAAGAATGTCTTTATTCATTGGCCCTTTAGTTGAAAAATAGGAAACTGGCTGCTTCCAATTCGAGTCAATTCCAGAAAGAAGGAAAACAGTAGCATGGTTTGCTAAGTCCAATTTCCGTTTGGAATTGCCCAAGTCGCAAAATCCCTCAATCAAGTCTTCACCTTCGTTGTACGTTAGGCCTTCTTTGGGAGACATTTCATCAAGTTTCTCTCTTTCAGTCATACACTTTACTTTCTTTTCCAATATATCCCAAAATTCCTTCACAATGTCTGGCTTGCAAGGAATTTGTTTTAACCATGACTTTAATGACGCTTGGCTTGGCAAAAGACAAATCTTTTTTAAAAGACAGTAAGCTTTTGGTCCGTGATAGTGCAAAGTAAGGCACAGCTGCTTCTCGTTGGCTGACCTTCGTCGTCCTTTTGGGTTTGTTGATGCAGCTTTTAATTGCATTTCAAAGAAGTCAGCTGACGACTTTGGAAGAAGTTTCCTCATTTCAAAGACTACTTGTGACTTAGATACTTTAGAACTGGAATTTTTTTTAAAAGTCTCCAATTCCTAAGGTATTGTCTTTGCCCTTTTTGATAATTTGTAACACAGTTTGAGATCCCTTCTTCACCTTTGGTGTTGCAAGTGAAGTTCTAGGTCTTTTTGTGGGATATGGATCTTCTGGATCATAATCATGAGGCCTTTTCCTTGACACTTCTTTTTGGTTCTTACTATGAGGTGTACCTTTTTCTAATGGTGTCAGACTAACAACTGAATCTACCAAAATGATAATTAAGTTTTTGAATTTATGTACCATGTTAATTATAAATAATATATATAATATATACCAAAAGTCATAGCTTTTCTTGTATTTTTATTAGATAGTGATGGAGACATAAAACTTGTTCGTTCTTGACTTCGCAAGGGACCAGATACAATCGGGGTTAGGTTGCGTACAGAACCAGATACAATCGGGGTTAGGTTGCGTACAGGACCAGATGCAATCGGAGTTAGTTTGCATTCGGGAGGTACATGTGTATGCGTGACATCTTTATTATGACTAGATGTTGATGGAGATCCTTCTTGGCTAACCAGAATAGGGGTTCGACTTACAAGGAGACGACCCGAGGTGTAACACACCGATTTGGTTCAAACTCGGGGGTTTGGTAGACCTTCATGTAACTTGAAAAATCCTAAAGGGAAATGTCTCCATAGGCAACCGTTTTGCCATGACAACCAAAAATGTTTTTGACAATACAAAATGGAAATTTTCCTATTGAATATAACATGGGAATCTGGCCAAATGTAAGGGTACCCCTGTAAAGATTTTAATCAACTTCGAACTTTTTCATTATTTTCTTATTTATATTTTCTATTTTTAGCATTTTCAAAAATTAAAATTTTTACAGGGGGTACCCTTAATATTGGTCAGATTCCCATGTTATTTTCTATGAGAAAATTTCCATTTTGTGTTGTCAAAAACATTTTTGGTTGCCATGGCAAAACGGTTGCCTATGGAGACATTTCCCTTTAGGGTGTTTCAAGTTACTTGAAGGTCTACCAAACCCCCGAGTTTGAACCAAATAAAAAGATTATTCAGCCTTTTTTACTTCAGTCACAAATTCAGACTCATGCTGCACCTTTGACATTGCCTATATGTTGAGTAGAAATTACTTGATTATTAATTGAGATCACAGGGTGGTATTTTTATGGAACAGCATTCCAAACTAGTCTTGATATGAGAGACATAAATTTTACTAAGCTGCTCTATTTATGTTATTACCCATGTTTACTTTATTACCTTCCGTTATTTTTGAAATTACATTGGGTGAAGTGGTCACTACAAAGTTTCCACCTTTTTTCGCGAATATATTTCTCCTTTCCCAATAAATCCTCTCTTCCAGAGTTTTTTAACCACTGTTCACATCTGTAAACAAAAACACGTGATTCACCAAGGGTTAACGAAAAACCCATTTTTAATTTATAATCACCTTTGAACATCAGTTGGAAAGTCAAAAAAAGAAACCCCTGGCTTTTTTCTACCTTGGGAATTGCTGCATTTTGTGTAACAGCAAGTTTTCCCTCCGTGATATTCAAGTTTTTTGAAGTCCTTGTCAAAATCAGCTGTGACAACCGCCATCGCGTAAAATAAACTTTCTTCCATGGTTTCTCTTTTAGATATAACAGTCGCCAGCCAGATTTCCCGCACGGTACTGATGAGTTACAAATAGAACGAAACTGGTCCACCGTTATAATTTCTGGCTATCTTATTTAGTTTTTATGTAGTTTATTACTCGAAGATCTATTTGATCCGAGATTCGCGTTTTTTGTTTGCTCGAAGACCTATTGGTACGAGTTATTAGTAAGTTTTTTTTAATTTCTTCAAATTTGTTTAGGATTTAGCTATATTATCCCTTTTAATTATGGACTAATCTACTTTTTCACGTATTTTATCATCTTTCGCACAGTCCCTAGGTGGTTTCTTCTAACTTAACTAGTAAATCTGGGGCTCATCTTGTGGTAAAGGATGTCATTAACGGCATTGAAACTAGTCTTATAAAATAAATTGTATTTTTAACGTCATACGTTAATGATTATTGCTATTTTCAGGTCTGTGATCAATTCCTATACGTCAAAAACAGCTGCTACCCCTCTATGAAAGCAGAGAGTTATAGAGTTGTCGTAGTATTAGATTCTGTTGACAGGCATCGGAGGAGCTTGCGAATGTATTATAGGGTGTGTTGATAAGTAACTTTCTCCAATCAGAGCTGTCTTAAAACTTGGTGTATAGTACAATGAATCAATTTAACCAGCAGTGGCGCATTTGCCATAAGGCTGAGTAGGCTTAAGCCACTTTCCAAATGTCAGGGCCCGAGAGGAGTGTAAAGTTCAAGGTCAGGGGGTCCTAATAAAGCTCAAGTCTAGAGGCTCCGGTGGCAGGCAGTTAAAGCGTCACTGCTAACCAGTGATCTTGCCAGAAATGTAGGATTCTCCGCAGTTTCTTCATAGCCCCTTAGGTCTAAGTCATCAAGCAACTTTTAAAGTCATTAAATAGCATTTAACAATTGGATATTCGTTATTAAAAGCTTGCCACATGTGAAGATGTTCAAAACCCGTTATGTTTTCGTGAAACGAAATTTAAGCAGACGAATTTTCTATATAAGCTAGATTACTCCCTTTACACCTCCTTTCGAGGAGGAGTAAAAAGTGTAACGTTTGAGCTCTGGAACAAGCGAACAAAATTCGGGACAGGGTAAATCTTACCCCGAGAACCGGCGAATAAAACGTTTTAGAGTAAAAAGTTTACACTTTTTGTCCTGGGACAAGCGAAAAAAAACCACCTAGAGATAGAAACATATCTATAGCGGTTCTATATTCATGGGTAAAATGAATTAATTCATGCTACTAGTCATTCTAGCCATGCTGATCGGCATGGTGCATCAAAAATATGATTCTTACATCAAGGAGGATAGGAAGGGAGGCGAAGTAGGAGGGATGAACGCGCCAGTATTCTTGTAAAAAGTTTAGCGCGCGCTCGGCGGGAAAATCTCGGAAAAATGGCGGCAAGATTGCGGCCGCTACGCTACGTGTTGCCGCCATTTTTCCGAAATTTTCCCGCCGAGCGCGCGCTTAACTTCTTACAAGAATACTGGCGCGTTCATCCCTCCTACTTCGCCTCCCTTCCTATCCTCCTTGCTTACATGGATTATTACTTTCGCAAATCTTCGTGTTTCTATTATTTCCTGATCTGAAAACTGAGCTTTATCTTTTAGGAATGGAGGTAAATTTAGCGTGCACTTTTTTACTTTTAACAAATTCTCTATGAGGAAACCCTTATCATCAATTACATAATCGTCTTCATCCAATAATAAAATAAACTTAGAGTCTAGAGAGATCACTTTTTTGCCCATCCATCTGATACCAAATAAATTACTCCACCTGGTGTTATGCCAATAAGAAACTTCATTGTATTGTGATGTTTAACAGTTGAACAAGTTTGGTTCTGAACATCTAAGGACGTTGACCGTTCTGCAAAAATTTCCGATCAATCTATCACCATGGGTGGTTTCTTTTCGCTTGTTCCGGGATTTCGGAGTAGGGCAAGAAGAGTGTAACGTTATGACGTCATTTTACTCTGATTCTTGTTTGAATAGTTTGAGTCGGAGTAAAAACAGTTCTTCCAAAATGGCTGCCTGTGGCCTTTTTAGCAGATAAATTCTGGCCAGCAGACAACAAAATCCGATTTACTCCTTTACACCTCCTTTTCAGAAGGAGTAAAAAGAGTAGCCCTAATACTGCGGAACAAGCGAATAGATTATGGAGCAGAGTAATTATCATCCCCGGAACAAGCGAATTAAACATTTTAGGGTAAAAAGAGTACACTTTTAGTCCGAGAACAGGCGAAAAGAAATCACCTAACTTGTTGAGGTTAACGGTAATAGTTAGTGTAGGAAGCTGTTGGCTCGCGTGGCATGAGGGCTTGCCACCACCCTCCTACGCATTGTAACCCGGCCACCTGAATTAAAGGCTTCAAAAGTCACTTGATGACTTAGGCCTAAGGTGGTGCCTTGGGTATTAGCCTAGCTGATTATTATTATTATTATTATTAGTATGGGGGTATTTCGCAAAACATTGTGGCATGAATTTGTCAACAAACACTTTGGTAGGAAAGGGAAACACTTCACGAGAATGTTGATGTTAAAGTTCAACTTTAAGACGTATTAACACCGCAAAAAAAGTAATCCAGAAGAGATAACTTGAATGTACGCTTTCTTTTAGGGTCATTACCTTCTTTTTTCCGAAAGCGCATTCGTTCAGCTTTAGGTTCTAAAAAATTGAATAGCCATATAAAAACAGCAAAGGTTGATAATCCTGTATATAATTATGTCATTTCAACGTTGCCTGTAATTTTGTGAACTTCCCAAATCTTCCGGACTATGCGCTCCTCTTTATCTTCTCTTTTATCATATTATTTTCTATTGACGGATTTTGAAATGACGTTTTAGCGCGCGACACTACAGGTACATGTCTTGGGCACACAGCCTTCTTTGCGTGCTTTCTTGACCATAACATGTAGAGGTATTTTCACGCGCAAAATGAATTTTAAAAGCCATCAATTGTGCAATGTCTTTTTTCTTGTCCGCACTTTTATGAGACTTTGTTTGTTGCATTTTCAGAGTCAGCCCGATACCGCGTACATGTAGGTAGAGCATAGCGCCGAACCAATTTTCAACGGCGGCGGCGGGAACGCTAATTAGTTCGGCGGCGGCGTGGCGCGCCGATTTGCAGAAAATAATCGGCGGCGTTGAAAAAAATCAGCGGCGGCGGCGCCTAAGGGGAAATACTGTCCCCCCCTCAGAAATAGCGCCAGCCTTTTAATAGACCGCTAGAACTTAAACTGTTAAAACATTTTAAAAAATACATGTTTAATAGAATGTATTTTATTAAAATAGGAACCACTTGTTTCCAAAACGAGAAAGAGGTAACTTTGGTTACATACTATCATATGTAACTTATTTAATCATAAGTGTGCCAGAAATAACTCTTATTCAATGATACCTTGTTGCATCGACAGCGATACAACAACATCGAATATATATTTAATTAAAGGCTGGTTTAAAAAAAAACAAATTCCTAGGACAATTAGACAAGTGATTTTAAGAACA
Source organism: Leiobunum rupestre (assembly GCF_980474605.1). Lineage (NCBI taxonomy): Eukaryota > Metazoa > Arthropoda > Arachnida > Opiliones > Sclerosomatidae > Leiobunum > Leiobunum rupestre. The sequence goes on from NC_143384.1 coordinate 60,557,186, forward strand.
TCCTTTTTAATACGCTAAAGCTTTTAAAAAGCTATTTGCGTTGTAAATTGTTACCACAATTTTAAACCAGCCTTTAATTAAATATATGTTGTTGGATGGCTGTCGAAGTGGCGTTATTAATAATCGCTTGATGCATTTTAGGTGTTTCCTAGTTTCGACGAAAGTTTGTAAACGCGATAACTTCTCAACTATTGGTAACTAGAATGCTGCCGTGTAACTGGCAAATGGACCAAACGCCGTGGCAGACGATAGCCAGATCTCAACCAATCAGAGCTAAAAGAGTGAATCTGCCAAGAATTTAATGTCACCAGAGAGAATGACGTCACCTATCTCCCGCGATAGTAGCGGAACCAAGGAGGATTATTATCCTCCTTGGCGAAACCACTCTACGGCCTCTCATTGGCTGAAGGTTCAAAACGAACTGGTGACAAGCTCGGCCGCAGGCTTGGAAATAAGCGGTGGTCACTGGGTCAAAGACCAGTTTATTAATTGCTCGGACCAGTTTTTTTATTCAAAAGCTAGGGGTTCACTGGTCCAGTGTCCAGTTTATTAATTCAAAATTATCTACCGTACTATTAACCAACTGGTCTACGTGACCACTTAAATAATTCAAGAGTTGGGAGTCACTGGCAAAATAGACCAGTTTAGAAATAAACCTTATTTCCAAGCCTGTCGGCCGTAGGCGGCAGCATTCTAGTTACCTATGAGATTTCTATGCTCCGATCCCAGCTGTCTGCTGCAGAAAATTTTGGTTTGCGCGGAGCAGTGGTGCCAGATCTTTTGGAAATCGTAGCACTACCAATAGAAAAATCTATGTAGTTCGAATTTAGAACTCAAAACTGAATTATTATACTTTAATAATGGAAATTAATTCGGCGGCGAAATCAAAATGTTTCGGCGGCGGCGGCGCTATCCTCTACATGTAGGTCACTCTGTGTCTTTACCTTCATTATATTGATTGTCGATTATACTTTTTGGTTTTATTAAACGTAGTATTAGCTAACCACTGTCGTGCCTTTTTAATACATGGATTAAACACTAAAGGATGTTCCACGGGCTAGCTTCCTAAGGCAAAGTCCTCGTTAGCTAGGTGTTATTTTTTGTTTTTCTTCTATCCAGGGGCACCGGATATGAGTTTGTAGCGCCATCTGTTATTTTTTGGTGCTTTTATACCGTGATTATTAGAATTCGTCTGCTATTTTTTCGATACCATTATTTATTTAAAAGCACGTGGGTTTGTTTGCCCCTGGATAGAGCGTAGAGAAAAACAAATTTCCGGTTTTTCGGACTGGCGCCGCTAGGTGACGACATGACAGGGCATTTGTGTGTTTTTTCGCCCGTGGAACATCCTTTAGTGTTTAATCCATGTTTAATAGCTCTTTCTGTAAAATAATATGTACGCATACATGTATAAGAAGTGTTATTTTTTGGAGCGCGCGCTTCCTAATATTTCCGTGTAGAGGGTCTCGTGCGTTTTCGCGCGAGCTCAACAAAAACAAAAATATGCGCGCGCTCTCTAACTTTAGCTGCACGATGAATCTAACGTAATCACGTGACCTCTCGTATTTTGTATAAAGAGCTATTGCAATACTTGAAGTAATCAGTAAACTAGTCCGAATATCTAAAGCCCCGTTGCAAGTACACAATAGATTTGAAATGCCCGCACGGAAGATTACATAGATCTCAACCAATCGAAGCTGATTGTCTAATTGTCAATCGAGTCACCGTGTGAAAATGGATACTACAACAACTGTCCTATTTGTAACGGGCTCCTTTCAAACGAAGAAACTGTTGTTGTAAACAAAGGGAATCGAGACAATTACTAAAGCAAGTATGATAAATTTAAGAATTTATTTTGCTTAACTCCACTGCAGGCCCGGATTAGTTCCTTAGGGGGCCCTACGCTAGAGACTGAAGAGGGGCCCCCAATGAGGTAGAATAAATAGAGATCCAAATCGGCCTTCCAGGACCTACCGTTTCGCGGGACAGTTTTTGTTGAGCTTTAGAGTTAGGCCTAGTAAATGAAATTAATCAAATCGTGTTGGCGCCATCTATAGAGCATAGCGCCGAACCAATTTTCAACGGCGGCGGCGGCGGGAACGATAATTAGTTCGGCGACGGCGTGGCGCGCAGTAAATAATCGGCGGCGGCGGCGGCGCCTAAGGGAAAAACTGTCCCCCCCCCCTCAGAAACAGCGCCAGCCTTTTAATAGACCGCTAGAACTTAAACTGTTAAACACATTTAAAAAAATACATGTTTAATAGAATGTATTTTATTAAAATAGGAACCACTTGTTTCCAAAACGAGAAAAAATAACTTTGGTTACATACTATCATATTTAACTTATTTAATCAAAAGTGTGCCAGAAAGAACTTTTTCACAATGAGTTGAATGAGACCTTGTTGCAAGGATATGACGTAATTGACGTCACCTTCCAGTCGATGACGGTTTTATCGTCATCAAAAGTAGTTCTGGTGGGGAGGGAAGGAAGTTAAAACCATGCAGTTTTACGCGACGTTAGAGCTGTATTTTCTTTGGTGGCTGTGAAACAAGGTCCCATTTAGAGGTCGGTAACGGTTAATCATTATCCATGATTAAATTCATTTTTTTTGGGAAAAAAATGTAAACAAAGAAATTTACCGGATAATATTTCGGAAAATGGTTAAAAAACATGTATTATTCGTCTTTTTTCGAAAAAATGAATCGGATAATACAGAAATATAAATTACTTGATCAAAACATTTTACGAATAATTTTGAGAGCTTTATCTACTGAATAAAAGTTAACCATCCCCGACCTCTAGTCCCATTTAAATTTTTAATACAGAGATGTTAAACAGAGGCACACTGATGAGTAATTATGTTCAAACTCATTTTACTTCTAAAAGGACATTAATGAACTTTTGCCACTTGTTATTAAAGTTTCTCGCCTCACGGATAAAAACAATTGATAGTTTAATGAAAACAATTTGGTTCAAGGAAGAATATTGTTTGCCAGATGTAAGGCTGCGTCCGGTTTTTGGGGTAGTTTTTTGAGAGCTCATATCTCGGAAACGAAGCACTTTAGGAACCATGTTTTATTAGACATTTTTTACTCATAGAGACCCATAGAATGCATATAGAAAGGTTCGGTACTCTTATCCGTAACACCCTGTATAATAGACTAGTTATTGCTGAATGCAGCTGATACGTTTTTGTACTTATTACAAAATTAGAACAAAAACAGTTCTTCGAACTGAAAAAACAGTTTAGAGCTCGTTAAATGCGCGTCCTTAAAGGGACATATATTATTTTTATTGTTGATTAATATGTCAAATTCATTTAAAGTATTAAAAGATATTCCTGTGAACAACAGAATGACGTCATTCCGCCTTTCAAATCACAGTCCACTGCTCCTCCAATTTTTAACACAAAATCTTTGATCCAATTTTGCCCACAAAGGTATCCATATTTATATTTATTTTATTCCCTACACATTTAACATTAAAATTTTAAAATTTATTCTTATTATTATTTTATTTTTGTTGCAGCTTATTGCAATAAATAAATAATAAATAATAATAAATTTTAAAATGCGCGCCAATCTGAAACTTAAAAGGGAAAATGGATGCCTCGAAACCGTAATTTCTTGGCTTCAAAAACTTATGATTTCTCGGCGTTATTGATTAAATTATAAATCGTGAAAAGACGGGCCTATGAAGTGAAACACGCTGATTTTAAATCCGTTTACAGAATTAAAATACGAGAAGTGGTTGAGGTTAGAGCGCGACCCAAAAAAGGCCTAAAAGTCACTCAAGCTGACTTGACGTCTTCCACGACCAAACCGGTAAATTGCCAATATACGCGCAGCAGAGGTGGAAATGGGGAAAAGAGATGAGCTCTAAATATATACGAGGCGAGGCAACTCCAAAGCCGTTTTCGTTTCTCTCTCTCCGATCCCAACTGTCTGCTGCAGAAAATCTTGGTGCGCGCGGTGCAGTGGTGCCAGATCTTTTGGAAATTATTAATTATTTCCAATTTTATAACGCGAGTACGGTGCACCCAACAGCCTAGAAATCGTAGCACTGCCAAAAGAAAAATCTATGTAGTTCGAATTTAGACCTCAAAATGCGATTATTATACTTTATTAATGGAAATTAATTCGGCGGTGAAATAAAAATGTTTCGGCGGCGGCGTTTCGGCGTTATCTAAATAATCGGCGGCGGCGTTCGATCGGCGGCGCTATCCTCTAGCCATCTATCGTGTTATTTTAAAACTAAACCTTAATATATTTGGCAAAAGTGTCTGATTATAGAAACAGATGGCGCAAACACGATTTGATTAAGTTAAACTTAAGATTAATTAAGGGGGCATGGAATAAAAATCTAAATGCTTATTTATAGGACAACAAATAAAGTGTACTAGATTCTTCGTGCAAATTAATTTGAAACGTCAAACATGTCTAAAGAACCTTTAGAAACAAAACATTATAAGCAATTTTGGGCCCCCTTGAGCCGGGGACCGACCTGCCGACCTGGCCAGCTCCGCTGCAGCACCAAACGAGACTAGAGCTGTTACACCAGAATTTAACTATAAGGAGCATAGCCATTTTTGCGTGAAAAAGTGTGACTTAGGCAAACTAGTGTTGTAAGTCGGAAAATTTTCCGCGGAAAATGTTCCGGAAAATGACCGAGGCCTTTTTTTCCGGAAAAATGTTCCGTATTTTTCCGAAAAAAATTAAAAAGTTTTCATTCCATGATTAGTCTAATATTGTTTGCAAATTTAAATAAAGCGGCATTTTCGCCTAATTTTTTCGAATCTAAACCTCTAGACTAGTTTAAACTGATTAAAAATGTAAAACTATTAAAGTTTTGTAGTATTTTTACTGATATTAGACATTTTATATCGATAAAAAGTTGAAAACATTAAATACCCTTACAAAGTCCCCTAGGAGGGGTTATACAATCACCGCGTCTGTGTGTCTGTGTGCCTGTGTGTCTGTCTGGGCGTTCGCATTTTCCGTGCAAAGGTTAATCATTGCGTACGCAGTTTCTCGAAATCTCAGCGTTCGGAGTTGCTCGGAATTAGGGAACGAAGTCGAAGGGTTAGCAAAACCACCGTGCGACGGTGAGCGTTAACGGATTAATTTGCGGTTGGGTTTGGTTTGGATGGTTTTTTTGTCGTTAACTGTTGAGTTTGTTGTGTTTGTGTCGTGTTTGTACGGGCGTTTTCTCTTCAACTTCTTCTTATTGACTTTTGGGACGGACCGAGTGCTGAGTGTTATGGCAACCTCTCAACTGAGCAAACCGACGCTTGCTAAGCTACGGTGTTTTTCGAAAACAGCTTTGGCGAATGTCCTTTACGAAGTTATAACGATAGGTACTATAGTTTATTCTACATCATTTTAAATATTTATAAATTATATTAATCTTATATTAAATTAAATATTTATAAATTATATTAATCTTATATTAAATTAAATATTTATAAATTTTATGAATCTTAAATTTATTAAAATATTTATAAATTATATTAATCTTAAATTTATTTAAATATTTATAAATTACATTAATCTTATATTTTATTAAATATTTAAGTATTTTAATGTAAAATTTGATCGTGATCAGGAATTGAACTCGGGTCGCATTGTTACCATGCATATAGTTCACCGCCGAGCCATTGACTTCCTTTGAGAAGTTATTAAAGTTATTAACCATTATGATAAGGTGGGTTTTTTTTTACTAAACGGATGAATACAATATCTGTGGATATTTTCTATTGAACTTTGATTTTTAATTTTTGTGAACTTGTTAAAGTCTAAATTGCTTACGTATGAAAATTTAAAGGTCAAATCTTGTTTTAGCGCAGTCAGCAGATAAGATGGTTAAACGGTAAAACCCGTTAGTTTTTTGTAATTTATTTCGTTTTTTCAGTCTTTTTTTATCTATTGTGTGTTTAACGTATTAATTTTCAAGGGTAATAGTTCATTTATGAAGAAAATATCGAGTTGGATACATCGTGCTCTTACGTTGGTCTGGTTTTTAACTGGGTCGTCATTACTTCGTAATTTATTTTAAACGCTTTCTCGACTGATTAAGATGTTTAATGCAGTTCATCAATTGGGTTCGTTTGTTTTTATTTATAAAGAGCCCTAACTATTCCATCTACGGTCATTTATTGATATACGAGCTGACGTTTAGTCAAGTTGCTTTCTGTGCTTTGTGAATGGTAAGTTTTTCGCTTCTTGTTAATACATTTTTTATTGGTGTGGATATTTGGACATCTACGATTCCTAATGCAGTCATTAATTTCCTGGGTGTGCGAGTCATTATATGATATTGGAAATTGGACGGTATGTCACAACGTCAACAGGAAGTCTACGAGTCGTCCACTACCAGATGTTGAATATAGCTATTCTACGGTATCTTCATCAAGGGTGAGTGTTGAAATAAAATGAGCATTAAAGATGCGGCAACTGTTTCGTAAGCGAGGAAAATACAAATACCCTCTGTAGATATTTCTTTCATTAAAATTTGCTTCGTTTTATATTCAACTGATAAACTTGTACTGCAAATAGGGTTAAATTCAATTGTGCATTGCTTTAGTACGTCTAACTCGCTGTTGTAACTACTTAATTTATATTATTCTGAATAAATTAAACTCGGTTGTTTCGTCTCAATTATTTTAATTAAAATTAAAATTTTATACCGGGAGGGATAGAACCAGGATTACGTTTTCAGGTAATAACTCTGAATTGCGGAGATATATCTTTAAGGGTCATCTCGAGAAATTAATACCACTAGGGACAATTCTTCCGAGGAGAGGTAAATTGTGGCTTGCCAACTTGTTTTCTTTATGGTTTAGTTTCCGAGATTTGAAAATGCAAAAACGCATTAAAATCGAAAAGTTTCGAAAATACTCCGAAGAAACGCATTAGGTCGTTATTAACCAATAAGATTATAAGAGTCTTCATTTCGTATAATTTCGTCTGCTCTAATTTCTTCAGCGATATTCGTTGTTATATTTAGATTGAGGACTAAAAGAAACCCCTAGCAACTAGTTGTCAGACACCTAAATACGGTAGTTTTGCTATTTTTCATAAGAATTACAAAAATCGATTTATCTCGAAATACCATTTTGGGAGATAATGCATTTCTGAAACGTACGGCAGTACTCCGACGTTGTTGTTCTAACGTCTAGAGCGCTGTGCTTAACCTCTAATACATCAATAATTAAATATACCTTTCTTTGCTATGTAGGTTTTTTGAAAAATCCTAAAACTTTTATGCGTAGGTAGCCATTTCTTACGTATTGTACGAAGTCATTGATTTCGTAAAAACTAAAATAATTTAGTTCTTGAAAATTCTCCATTTCGCTAAGATTAAAATGTAGTTTTTTTTGGCATCAACCAATTTTTTTTAAATCTATTAATTAGCTTTTTTGTTGTTTGAATTAGTATCTGTTTATAACAACAAATTAGATTAAACTTTTTTTGAAATTCATTAATATTTCGTCGTTAGGCTAAGATCAAAGTGTAGTATATTTTCATATCAACAGAATAGATGACATCGTATTAAACCTTTACTTTAAATTTAATAATAATCTTTTTTCATGGTTTGGCAAAGATCGAAGTGTGTTATCTGTTTATATCAACAAATTGGATCACTTCGTATAAAGCCTTTTTTTTCTCGAAATTCAATAATAAGCTTTTTCGCCGGTTTGCTTAGATCAAAGTGTAGTATATTTTCTTGTCAGCGCTTAAAGATATCTCGTCACGTCCATCATCAGAATTGAATCTTTTTCCACGATGCATTTTCTATAGATGTATCGCAGTTTCAACTAAATCCTAGTTATATTGGAACAAGAAATCACCAACGTGTTTTTCCAATTGGGTTTAAAAAATAGAACATCATCAAAGTTTCCAGCGTGAATTATTGAAGAGTATATCACCCATCAGTATCCGGGTATTTCTAAATGTACAAGAACGGAGAAAGATGTTACCACTATTTTCTATGAGGATAAATATTCCCAAGCACGTATTGAGATATACGGAGAATAGTTGGGCAGCAGCCTGTTTTGTTTCGTGATTCCAGGCATAAAAACCACGCCTCTACGGCTTTACCGTGTTAGCTCTCACGCAGTAAAGGGGGGGGGGGACACTGGTTCTCCTTGTAGGCGGAGCATAATAACTGGGGATCATGAAAACAGAGGTGATAGTTGCGCCTACATATTCTTGATATTCCTTGCCGAAAATGAAAAGATCCAAGAGAATCCGGATACCCAGAGAGCGAGAGATGCATGAAGGGTTTTCACGTTTTCTTTTATTATATTCTCGCACGTCAACAGTACGTGAATGATGAGTTAATCGATAAGGCAAGAGGAGCCCTCGAAACCACCGTCACGTAAAGCAGCCTCTAATCAAATTTCGCATCTTCTTGAGATGGGGATTTCCTACAATTCCCCCTTTTCTCCCCTCGCTTTCCTACGGACGTGGTTCCGAACACTACGTTCATCCAATAGCCACAGTTTGCGTACGGTTATAGCGGCCACGTCAGTATCTCTCTGTTGTTCGAGCTGAATAGCCTTAGTTCTCGGAAATATGCAATCATAACTTTGAAACACGACGCGCGACTAATTGGAAATACGAGCGTCTTGCGGGTTTTTTCGTCAGCGACGTTTCCTGGTTCCCTGTCCACATAATGAGGTTGCGGTATAAGCTTACGAGTAATTATCTGAGGTATACTCTTATGGGCAGATGTCGGTTTCGGGTATTGGTTGGAAATGGATGTAATTAGCCTCCGAAAGGATTTTTTTTAATATTGATTAATATACCTATATTTACTACTGACAAATAAGTAGAAATTTGCCAACAGTATCCCTTATTTGTGCTGTTTACTTTCTTAGACCAATTATCCTTACCCGTTTAGTATTACCATAAGTGAATAATAAATTCTTAGAAAATAATTTATTTCCCTATACGACGAATATTATTTGCTTGCGACCTGTACCTTTCGAATTCTCATGGGGTTTTTTTTCAAATACGTCGTATAATGACTTTTTAAAACAATATTGAAAATGTTTTTTTTAGAGAAAATATCGCTAGTATGTGTTACTTTTTCATTTTATTTCGCTTGGCGGAGTAATACAAGCGGTAAATCATCAATTTTGATGCAATGTACACATCCGCTGTGTTTAGAGGCAATGTAGTCCACGTCAAGGTTTCATTTTTATGACATCGATTGATCCTTCTCTCTTCTCATCTCGTTCACCCCGCGCGGTGTGATTGAGAAATATTTAGAACTAGCTGAGAAGCCCTCAGCTAGTGGTGTGTTTCGAAGCACCCTTTTCCCCATATTCGAACCACCGCAGTAAGGCCACCTCCCCCTTTTTCCCATGCGAGAATTACCGTGGCACCCTTTACCCCATATTCGAACCACCGCAGTAAGGCCGCCTCCCCCTTTTTCCCATGCGAGAATTACCGTGGCACCCTTTACCCCATATTTGAACCACCGCAGTAAGGCCGCCTCCCCCTTTTTCCCATGCGAGAATTACCGTGGCACCCTTTACCCCATAGTCGAACCACCGCAGTAAGGCCCCCGACCCTTTTTCCCATGCGAGAATTACCATGGCACCCTTTACCCCATAGTCGAACCACCGCAGTAAGGCCCCCGACCCTTTTTCCCATGCGAGAATTACCATGGCACCCTTTACCCCAAGGTCGAACCACCGCAGTAAGGCCCCCGACCCTTTTTTTTCACGTGATAATTTCCGTGGTACCCTTTACCCCATAGTAGAACCTCCCCCCCAGTAAAGCCTCCTCCCCCTTTTTCCCAGGGGATAATTTCCATGGTACTCCTTTCCCCATAGTAGAACCACTCCAGTAAGGCCCTTCCTCCCCTTTTCCCCATGTGATAATTACCGTGGTTCTCACCTCTTCTTTCTTCCCATGGGATAATTACCATGGTACTCCTTTCCCCATAGTAGAACCACCCCAGTAAGGCCCTTCCTTACCTTTTTCCCCATGTGATAATTACCGTGGTACCCCCTCCCCCCTTTTCAAATGTGATAATTTCCATAGTACCCCCTCCCCCCTTTTCCCATGTGACACCTACCGTGGTACCCGCTCCCGTCTTTTCCCATGTGATAGTTACCTTGGTACTCCCTCCCCCCTTTTCCCATGTGATAATAACCGCGGAACCCCCTCCCGCTTTGTCCCATGCGATAATTACCGTGGTACCCCTCCCCCCTTTTCCCATGTGATAGTTACCGTGGTACTCCCCTCCCCTTTTCCCATGCGATAATTTCCTTTTTCCCGCAAAAATAACTCAAACTCTCGCAGGCGTCCCAAACCCCTCTGTACTCCTTTAAACCCCCTGTGTCCAATGGCTGATTTACTCTCATGACGAACAAATAAAAATACGCTCGTCCTTGAGTCCCGATTTACAGTGCGAAATTCGAGCCAGTGCGAAATCCGATCCGAAATTCCAAAAACAAACTTAACGACTAAAATATACTTGACCTAGTATTAAGGCGAAGCGCAACGACCACGGGTTATACACAGAGAAATTACCTTCGGCGATGTCACGTTAGACCCGATTTCTGAAATATACTCAATAACCTAGTATTAAGGCGAAGCGCTAGGGAGACCTTTGGTGTGCACATCCGTGTACCTTCGGCAACGCCACGTTAGAGGCGCGAATTAAAGTCAGAAAAAATAATGTAGATGACCTAGTATTAAGGCGAAGCGCTAGGCATACCTTCGGTGTGTACCTCCGTGTACCGGCGGCGATGCCACGTTAGAGTCGCGAATGAAAGTCAGAAAAAAATGCGACGAAAAGGGCTTAGAGTTTTATTATATAGACTAGCTGTAACGCCCCCGACCCTTTTATTCCACGCGATAATTTCCGTGGTACCCTCTACCCCATAGTCGAACCTCCCGCCCCAGTAAGTCCTCCCCCCCTTTTTCCCAGGGGATAATTTCCATGGTACTCTTTTCCCCATAGTAGAACCACCCCAGTAAGGCCCTTCCTCCCCTTTTTCCTCATGTGATAATTACCAAGGTACCCCCTCCCCCCTTTTATAATGTGATAATTACCATAGTACCCCCTTCCCCCTTTTCCCATGTGATAATTACCTAGGTACTCCCTCCCCTTTCCCATGTGATAATTACCTTTGTACCACCTCCCCCTTTTCCCATGTGATAACTACCGTGGTACCCCTCTCCCTTTTCCCATGTGTTAACTACCGTGGTACCCCTCCTCCTTTTCCCCATGTTATAATTACGGTGGCACCCCCCACCCTTTCCCCATGTGATAATAACCGCGGAACCCCCTCCCCCTGGGTCCCATTCGATAATTTCCGTGGTACCCCCTCCCCCCTCTTTTCTCATGGGATAGTTACCGTGGTACTCCCCTCCCCTTTTCCCATGGGATAATTTCCGTGGTACCCCCTCCCCCCTTTTATCACGTGATAGTTACCGTGGTACTCCCCTCCCCTTCTTGGTCCCATGCGATAATTTCCGTGGTACCCCCTCATCCTTTTCTCATGTGATAGTTACCGTGGTACTCCCCTCCCCTTTTCCCATGCGAGAATTTCCGTGGTACCCTTTTCCAAGCAAAAATAACTCAAAAACTTGCAGGCGTCGAAAAACCCCTCTGTACTCCTTTAAACCCCCTGTATCCAATGGCTGACTTACTCTCATGACGAACAAATTAAAATACGCTCGTCCTTGAGTCCCGATTTACAGTACGAAATTTGAGCCAGTGCGAAATCTGATCCGAAATTCCAAAAACAAACTTAATGACCAAATGTATACTTGACTGAGTATTAAGGCGAAGCGCAGCGACCGCGGGTTTTACACAGAGAAATTACCTTCGGCGATGTCACGTTAGACCTGATTTCTGAAATATGCTCAATGACCTAGTACTAAGGCGAAGCGCTAGGCATACCTTCGGTGTGTACCTCCGTGTACCTGCGGCGATGCCACGTTAGAGTCGCGATTGAGAGTCAGAAAAAATTGCGACGAAAGGGGCTTAGAGTTTTATAATGTAGATACAGTCACTTTCTCAGACATACTTATTTAAAATTATTTTACTTATGGTTGCGTTACACGTGAAATTAAATTACCTGGAAAATTATCAAAGAAAAGGTTTAATTTAGGGTCTGAATTTCTGAAAAGAAAACGTAAATAACTCTAATCCACACCAGCGGTGGCGGTCGGAAAACATTTCTGTGGGGCACGACCAATTATTAATTTTTTACCCAAAAATCCATATACTTATAACTTAAGCAAGGAAATATACAGCTCTAAATTTATATATTTTTTTAAAAGTATTCTTTCTTATATCTCATCCGTCAATGAATACGTTGATAATAAAAGTTAAGTCGATATCTTTCGAAAATATCCGTGTACATGGCTAGATAATAGTTCTTTCCATAAATTAACAAGGCCTTCTTACGTCAGTATATTTACTTTTTCCTACACTCGAAGCACGAGGAGCTTTATATTTTCTAATGCTCACCCTAATCGCCCGTCCAAAGATAATTCTGCCAAAGCTAAGTCTTGTGACGTAAGAGCAACATGTTATACTTCTACTTTTAACAAGTTGGATAAGCGTACAAAATTTATAGAAAGAACTATTAAGCCTTTCTTGGCCACATACTTTAGGAAGGTATTTTTAGGTAAAATAGGGTACACGACGGGGCGATCTTCTGTTTGGACGAATCTATCGAAATCAATTTTAAGGTTATATCATCTTAATGCTACTCGCATCTGCAATCTCAAAATAACTTATGTAAAAAGACGGAATTCGGACCCAAATAAAGGTCGTGAGATTATAAATTTCTCCCTGATTGCTATTTTTCCTCAATTTTATTTCTGTGGGAGCTCTGCCCCCGTTTGGTTTTTCCTGTGGAGGCTCGAGCCCCAGAGCCCCCACAGGATCACCGTCACTGATTCCACACAAAATAAGTAGGGCTGCAAGAGTACTCGAACATCATTGATTACTCGGCATTTTTTACGGTCGAGTACTCGAACTTGACCTCGAATAAGTAATTGGAAAATACTCGTCGATTATCGAGTACAAATAAATTGCATAGTCGGGTACTCGATTACTCTAATAAGCTGGTCAAACAACAAATGCTTTGTATGACCTTGGGGATGGAGATCTCACGGCTTTTAATACGTATTACTCGACTCGAATACTCGATGAAAAAAATTTCGTACTCGATACCCGACTCGATTGCTTAAACACTAAAAATAAGGCTTTAAAGCAATGGTCGGCTCTATCATTGCCACCTGTATTATGAAAAGGCCCCTGATATTAGAGATGGCCATGAATCTATCCGATTCTTCGAAAGAAGTGGAGAGCTTGGTGCCATCTATTAATGGCAGTGGAAGTAAAAATTCCAAATAGCGAAATAACAATAACGTCGTCAGAGAATCATTTATAATTATTATAATTAGACAACTAATACTCTACTTAGTGGACTTTTACCTAAATTATAAATATTGTTCAAAATTACTGTAATTTATGCTAGTGAATAATTTGCAAATGATTCAATCAACGCGAGGGGTACCTATATGTACCCGCCTTTTGGGTCAAAATATAGCTTAACTATGTTGTTTTGATTACGATGATAGCAACATCTGTTGAAAAAAGAGCTACTTGCCGTCGAGCCAGCACTTGCTTTTCGCCCGTATTCGTAAAACACGTTTTCGAACAGAAGTTGGTGAGATTTCACGCGTTAACTGGTGAAGGAAATAAACCATTCTATAAAATACTACTTATGTTGTTATTTACTTTTGTGTATAGGGAAGCAAAAGGTTCGGCCCGATTTTTCATGAACCAGGGAGGCTCAAAAAAGGATTATCTGGCAAACCTGCCAACCTAGTTGTCTGGATAAATCCTTCTCATTTAACGGTTCTAGTTTTATACAAACAATTATAAATAATTAATTAACTATATCTCATTGATTTTGTAAATAGTTCAGTTATGGACTTACTATATTTTGAAATATGCTATCTTCACGTAGGCTACCTTAGAGCTCTATATTTTGGAAATCGACTTTATGGGTGACGCTTCAGAAAATACCAATCAAATAGAAATGATCATAAGCAGAATTTTTAAAAACAAAGGATAAATTAGTTTGCAAGTCCTACTAAAGTAGCGCTATGTTGTCTTTGTGGAAGTGTTTGGCCTGTTTAGCTAGGAATTTATAGAAAGGTCTATTTTTTTTTCTACTACAAAATATGTTCATTTATAATAATAATAAAGGTGTTTTATATGCATATTACCATGTAATTTTGCGTAATCAAAAGGATGTGTACGAAAGACATTCCAATTAATAATTGATGCTATGACTCGGTCACAGAAACCGGCCGTTCTTCAGCAAAAGCGTTTGTATGGCCAACACGTTATGCAACTTATTTGAGACCCGTTTTGGATAACAGTGTTTTGAAAAGATGTTCGCTCGTGTCAATAGGGTTGAACGAAATTGTAACGCTTGGGACTTATAAATTATAAGTTTTAAGTAATTAATTAATAATTATGACGTAATCCCACATTGGATATGTACTTTGTCCTATACACGTACTTTGTACTATATGTACTTTGTCCTATACACGTACTTTGTACTATATGTACTTTGTCCTATACACGTACTTTGTACTATATGTACTTTGTCCTATACACGTACTTTGTACTATATGTACTTTGTCCTATACACGTACTTTGTACTATATGTACTTTGTCCTATACACGTACTTTGTACTATATGTACTTTGTCCTATACACGTACTTTGTCCTATACACGTACTTTGTCCTATACACGTACTTTGTCCTATACACGTACTTTGTACTATATGTACTTTGTCCTATACACGTACTTTGTACTATATGTACTTTGTCCTATACACGTACTTTGTACTATATGTACTTTGTACTATATGTACTTTGTCCTATACACGTACTTTGTACTATATGTACTTTGTCCTATACACGTACTTTGTACTATATGTACCTTGTCCTATACACGTACTTTGTACTATATGTACTTTGTCCTATACACGTACTTTGTACTATATGTACTTTGACCTATACACGTACTTTGTACTATATGTACTTTGTCCTATACACGTACTTTGTACTATATGTACTTTGTCCTATACACGTACTTTGTCCTATACACGTACTTTGTACTATATGTACTTTGTCCTATACACGTACTTTGTACTATATGTACTTTGTCCTATACACGTACTTTGTACTATATGTACTTTGTCCTATACACGTACTTTGTACTATATGTACTTTGTCCTATACACGTACTTTGTACTATATGTACTTTGTCCTATACACGTACTTTGTACTATATGTACTTTGTCCTATACACGTACTTTGTACTATATGTACTTTGTCCTATACACGTACTTTGTACTATACACGTACTTTGTACTATACACGTACTTTGCACTGTATGTACTTTGTACTATATACGTACTTTATACTATATAGTACTTTGTACTATATATGTACTTTGTACTATATATGTACTTTGTACTATATATGTACTTTGCACTGTATGTACTTTGTACTATATATGTACTTTGCACTGTATATACTTTGTACTATATATGTACTTTGCACTGTATGTACTTTGTACTATATATGTACTTTGCACTGTATATACTTTGTACTATATATGTACTTTGCACTGTATATACTTTGTACTATATATGTACTTTGCACTATATATGTACTTTGCACTGTATATACTTTGTACTATATATGTACTTTGCACTGTATGTACTTTGTACTATATATGTACTTTGCACTGTCTATACTTTGTACTATATACGTACTTTATACTATATAGTACTTTGTACTATATATGTACTTTGTACTATATATGTACTTTGTACTATATATGCACTTTGCACTGTATATACTTTGTACTATATATGTACTTTGCACTTAATATACTTTGTACTATATATGTACTTTGCACTGTATGTACTTTGTACTATATATGTACTTTGCACTGTATGTACTTTGTACTAGATATGTACTTTGCACTGTATATACTTTGTACTATATATGTACTTTGCACTGTATATACTTTGTACTATATATGTACTTTGTACTATATATGCACTTTGCACTGTATATACTTTGTACTATATATGCACTTTGCACTGTATATACTTTGTACTATATATGTACTTTGCACTTAATATACTTTGTACTATATATGTACTTTGCACTGTATGTACTTTGTACTATATATGTACTTTGCACTGTATATACTTTGTACTATATATGTACTTTGCACTGTATATACTTTGTACTATATATGTACTTTGCACTGTATGTACTTTGTACTATATATGTACTTTGCACTGTATATACTTTGTACTATATATGTACTTTGCACTGTATATACTTTGTACTATATATGTACTTTGCACTGTATATACTTAATTTTGTACTATATATCTACTTTGCACTGTATGTACTTTGCATTGTATGTACTTTGCACGGTATGTACTTTGTACTATATGTACTTTATATTATATATACTCTAGTGGCCAGGTGCTGGTGTATTATGTGTACTCTGCGTACTGCACGTATTTTCAGTGTACTCCGAGTGAGCTGCTTGGCGTACTCTGCGTACAAAGGAGCTTTTAAGACCTACAATGAAGCTTTTATGACCTACAAAGGAGCTTTTAAGGCCTACCAAGGATCTTTTGAGGCCTACAATGGAGCTTTCATGGCCTACCAAGGAGCTTTTAAGGCCTACAAATGAGCTTTTACGGCCTACAAAGGAGCTTTTAAGGCCTACAATGGAGCTTTTATGGCCTACCAAGGATCTTTTGAGGCCTACAATGGAGCGTTTATGGCCTACTAAGGAGCTTTCGAGGCCTACAAAGGAGCTTTTATGGCCCACAAAGGAGCTTTTATGGCCTACAAAGGAGCTTTTAAGACCTACAATGAAGCTTTTATGGCCTACAAAGGAGCTTTTATGGCCTACAAAGGAGCTTTTAAGACCTACAATGAAGCTTTTATGGCCTACAAAGGAGCTTTTAAGGCCTACCAAGGATCTTTTGAGGCCTACAATGGAGCTTTCATGGTCTACCAAGGAGCTTTTAAGGCCTACAAATGAGCTTTTACGGCCTACAAAGGAGCTTTTAAGGCCTACAATGGAGCTTTTATGGCCTACCAAGGATCTTTTGAGGCCTACAATGGAGCTTTTATGGCCTACTAAGGAGCTTTCGAGGCCTACAAAGGAGCTTTTATGGCCCACAAAGGAGCTTTTAAGGCCTACAATGGAGCTTTTAAGGCCTACAATGGAGCTTTTATGGCCTACCAAGGATCTTTTGAGGCCTACAATGGAGCTTTTATGGCCTACTAAGGAGCTTTCGAGGCCTACAAAGGAGCTTTTATGGCCCACAAAGGAGCTTTTAAGGCCTACAATGGAGCTTTTATGGCCTACAAAGGAGCTTTTATGGCCTACAAAGGAGCTTTTAAGGCCTACCAAGGATCTTTTAAGGCCTACAAATGAGCTTTTATGGCCTTCAAAGGACCTTTTAAGATGAATCAAGAAGATATTAAAATAAAAGAATATTTCGTCACATTTATTTACGAATACTTAATGAAAAGGTACACAGAATCCTCAAAGGTTTTAGGGCCTATGTAATTGCCTAGAGCCTACAAAGGAGCTTTTAGGGTCTGAAAGGAGTTTTTTAATTATATAGTAACAAAAGTCCTTTCAATAAATTCTTTAATCGAACGCAAAAAAATACAACAATGCATGCAAAGAACAATATTATCTTCGATTGGTCTCCAAAGATTGCGCATCGACATGAAAATGTTTTCCCTAATTAACTCACCCAAATATTATATCCTAGCGACGCCATTGCGTATAAATAGGTATCTTCCGGAATCCTTACCTCTACTTTTAATGTTTATCCTGCCGTATCGCGTATGGTAAGATCACTCTGACGGCTTTGGCCCCGCCTAACAGAAAAAAAATCGCCTTTGCGGCGCTCCCCTCTCACGTTGTTGTTTGTTAAGTTCACATAGTGACGTCAAAAAAACCGCCAGCCACATCGAGACGAAAATCTGCCGCGATTAGCATTCCAAGTAGAAGTATGGATTCCTGGTATCTTACTTAGCCACGTTCACACTTACCCCTAAAATCGCTTCGTTTAGATAACTGGTTTTCAAAACCAACGTGAGAAATCGCTTCGTGTTGGTTCGGGAAGCAATTCGTCCAAGTCGGTTCGCTTAGAATCGCTTTCAAAACGACAAGGCGGAGAAGTAAAATTGCTCGTGTTTTCAAAAATAATGGGATTAAAATTCTAAATAATGTCAAATAATATTACTGTATGTATAGTAAATATGATTAACTAATTCGTCCAAGTCGGTTCGCTTAGAATCGCTTTCAAAACGACAAGGCGGAGAAGTAAAATTGCTCGTGTTTTCAAAAATAATGGGATTAAAATTCTAAATAATGTCAAATAATATTACTGTATGTATAGTAAATATGATTAACTAATTCGTCCAAGTCAGTTCGCTTAGAATCGCTTTCAAAACGACAAGGCGGAGAAGTAAAATTGCTCGTGTTTTCAAAAATAATGGGATTAAAATTCTAAATAATGTCAAATAATATTACTGTATGTATAGTAAATATGATTAACTAATTCGTCCAAGTCGGTTCGCTTAGAATCGCTTTCAAAACGACAAGGCGGAGAAGTAAAATTGCTCGTGTTTTCAAAAATAATGGGATTAAAATTCTAAATAATGTCAAATAATATTACTGTATGTATAGTAAATATGATTAACTAATTGTTTTTTAATAAATTTTGGTATTTTAAAAATTATGGTCATAATTTTAAATGACGTTAAGCCATGGCTATAAGCGAACCGGGGGGAAGCGATTTCGAAAGTGTGAACCAGGAATTATCGTCGGCGGTCAAAACTGGCATTCAAACCGACCTAAACTGGGTTTGAAGCTCAAGTGTGACCGTGGCTTTAGAGTGGTTAGCCCCTCGCCCCGCCTTGTCGATTTGAAAGCGATTCTAAGCGAACCGACTTGGACGAGTTGCTTCCCGAACCAACACGAAGCGATTTCTCACCCTGGTTTTGAAAACTAGTTACGAAGCGATTTTAGGAGTAAGTGTGAACGTGGCTTCAGTTGGTTCGAAAGTAAAATTGTTAAATAGGTTAAGCCACCCCACGAAAACGTGTCGGAGAACCTTGTAGCTGAGTATAGACGTAGCTTTATTCTCTACAATCTACAGGTATTAACATTTAACGTATTAACACTTTTAGCGTAATCTCGTGCACGTAATTTAGCTATGATTCACGTAATATCGGTTAATTCCTCGTAGAATAGGGGTCATTTGCCTAATCTCTAAGTGCTCGGTGTATGTAATATTCGAGTAATCTCCGTGTACGTAATCTTAGTGTACGTAATCTTCGCGTAATATCAGTGTACGTGATCTTCGCGTAATATCAGTGTACGTAATCTTCGCGTAATATCAGTGTACGTAATCTTCGCGTAATATCAGTGTACGTAATCTTCGCGTAATATCAGTGTACGTGATCTTCGCGTAATATCAGTGTACGTGATCTTCGCGTAATCTCCGTATACGTAATCTTAGTGTACGTAATCTTCGCGTAATATCAGTGTACGTAATCTTCGCGTAATATCAGTGTACGTGATCTTCGCGTAATCTCCGTATACGTAATCTTAGTGTACGTAATCTTCGCGTAATATCAGTGTACGTGATCTTCGCGTAATCTCCGTATACGTAATCTTAGTGTACGTAATCTTTGCGTAATATCAGTGTACGTAATCTTCGCGTAATATCAGTGTACGTGATCTTCGCGTAATCTCCGTATACGTAATCTTAGTGTACGTAATCTTCGCGTAATATCAGTGTACGTAATCTTCGCGTAATATCAGTGTACGTGATCTTCGCGTAATCTCCGTATACGTAATCTTAGTGTACGTAATCTTTGCGTAATATTAGTGTACGTAATCTTCGCGTAATATCAGTGTACGTGATCTTCGCGCAATCTCCGTATACGTAATCTTAGTGTACGTAATCTTTGCGTAATATTAGTGTACGTAATCTTCGCGTAATATCAGTGTACGTGATCTTCGCGCAATCTCCGTATACGTAATCTTAGTGTACGTAATCTTTGCGTAATATCAGTGTACGTAATCTTCGCGTAATATCAGTGTACGTGATCTTCGAGTAATCTCCGTATACGTAATCTTAGTGTACGTAATCTTTGCGTAATATCAGTGTACGTAATCTTCGCGTAATATCAGTGTACGTGATCTTCGCGTAATCTCCGTATACGTAATCTTAGTGTACGTAATCTTTGCGTAATATCAGTGTACGTAATCTTCGCGTAATATCAGTGTACGTGATCTTCGCGTAATCTCCGTATACGTAATCTTAGTGTACGTAATCTTCGCGAAATATCAGTGTACGTAATCTTCGCGTAATATCAGTGTACGTGATCTTCGCGTAATCTCCGTATACGTAATCTTAGTGTACGTAATCTTTGCGTAATATTAGTGTACGTAATCTTCGCGTAATATCAGTGTACGTGATCTTCGCGTAATCTCCGTATACGTAATCTTAGTGTACGTAATCTTTGCGTAATATCAGTGTACGTAATCTTCGCGTAATATCAGTGTACGTGATCTTCGAGTAATCTCCGTATACGTAATCTTAGTGTACGTAATCTTTGCGTAATATCAGTGTACGTAATCTTCCCGTAATATCAGTGTACGTGATCTTCGCGTAATCTCCGTATACGTAATCTTAGTGTACGTAATCTTTGCGTAATATCAGTGTACGTAATCTTCGCGTAATATCAGTGTACGTGATCTTCGCGTAATATTAGTGTACGTAATCTTCGCGTAATATCAGTGTACGTAATCTTCGCGTAATATTAGTGTACGTAATCTTCGCGTAATATCAGTGTACGTGATCTTCGCGTAATCTCCGTATACGTAATCTTAGTGTACGTAATCTTTGCGTAATATCAGTGTACGTAATCTTCGCGTAATATCAGTGTACGTGATCTTCGCGTAATCTCCGTATACGTAATCTTAGTGTACGTAATCTTCGCGTAATATCAGTGTACGTAATCTTCGCGTAATATCAGTGTACGTGATCTTCGCGTAATCTCCGTATACGTAATCTTAGTGTACGTAATCTTTGCGTAATATTAGTGTACGTAATCTTCGCGTAATATCAGTGTACGTGATCTTCGCGTAATCTCCGTATACGTAATCTTTGCGTAATATCAGTGTACGTAATCTTCGCGTAATATCAGTGTACGTGATCTTCGAGTAATCTCCGTATACGTAATCTTAGTGTACGTAATCTTTGCGTAATATCAGTGTACGTAATCTTCGCGTAATATCAGTGTACGTGATCTTCGCGTAATCTCCGTATACGTAATCTTAGTGTACGTAATCTTTGCGTAATATCAGTGTACGTATTCTTCGCGTAATATCAGTGTACGTGATCTTCGCGTAATCTCCGTATACATAATCTTAGTGTACGTAATCTTTGCGTAATATCAGTGTACGTAATCTTCGCGTAATATCAGTGTACGTGATCTTCGCGTAATCTCCGTATACGTAATCTTAGTGTACGTAATCTTTGCGTAATATCAGTGTACGTAATCTTTGCGTAATATCAGTGTACGTGATCTTCGCGTAATCTCCGTATACGTAATCTTAGTGTACGTAATCTTTGCGTAATATCAGTGTACGTAATCTTTGCGTAATATCAGTGTACGTGATCTTCGCGTAATCTCCGTAAACGTAATCTTAGTGTACGTAATCTTTGCGTAATCTCAGTGTACGTAATCTTCGCGTAATATCAGTGTACGTGATCTTCGCGTAATCTCCGTATACGTAATCTTAGTGTACGTAATCTTTGCGTAATCTTAGTGTACGTAATCTTCGAGTACTCTCAGTGTACGAAATCGTCGAGTAATTTCAGTATAAGTAATCGTCGAGTAAATGAGTGTAAGTAATCGTCGAGTAAATTCAGTGTAAGTAATCGTTAATTAAATTCAACGTACCTAATCTTCACGTACACAGCGTAATCTCAAACAAGGGTTTGGTACATTGCTACGAGTCTAAGGATATCGCGGTAAAGACAAAAGAGACACAGTCAGAGAATTGGCGTACGAAATATAATTTACTTTTGGGTATATTCCCAACGATTCAAACATCATAGTTTTGGGCAAACATCGCGGGATGTTTTGACGCAGTGATGTTAGATCATTAAGCCACATTACGGTTTTATCCGTAATAAGCTTTTTGGGGGAGCAAATATAAGCCCGGAAATTAGCGAATTTCAGGAGCGTTAAAATGAGTCTGCTTAATACGCCCGGAGTGTCGTATCGGGCGTCCGCTATCAATCGTCTCCTAATTCGCCCTGGAATTAGAGCCGATTTAAGACTAAACTAAACGGGCATTATAACGGGGTTTCAGGCTTGACGGTCTCTCAGTCTATCTCTTATCCGCGTACCACCCGAGTCTAATAATATTAAGAATGCCATCCGAGAATTATTCAAAGCCTTAAATGGGATTTATGCCCGTAGACGTTACATTATAAACACATCACGGCAGGCTTAAGCAGGCTGGACACACCAGGGGGAGAGAGGGGGGGATGACGAAGTAATTAAGGCGCTCCCTTCGACGGCCACCACGCGAACTATCCGCCCCCTTCCCCTTCGTCCGAATTTTCCGGGACAGTGGCTAGAAAATTTAAGATGAAATAATATTCTGCCTCCATTTTAGGATTTTAATAGATATACAGTGACCAAATTATCCTCGCTTTTCAAATATTACATGTACACCAAATTTTAGTGAACACGATGAGGATTTCGTATACTGGCGTATTTAATTATACGTTTTCTTGTTTATCTACGGTAGATAAACGATTAAATTAAATTATTTAATTCTACGAAGTTTAAACGATTTTCATTTGGTGTAACTTTTCAATATCTGTTCCTTGAACCTAGGAGCAACAAACACAAGGAAATGGTAGCTAGCCTTTAAACACGCTAACACAGTGTTGTGTACAAATTTCATTGGACGAACCTTTACGCTGAACGTTTTACGGGCGGGGGGGGGGGGAGACAATTTCCGAATTTTCGCCTTCCGACGGCAGCAGGCGATAATGCGTCTTACCAATGAAAATTGTACCCAAGAAAATGCACGACTTTTGACGGGTTGCGTTTTCCTTGCGTGGGGTGCTGGGTTTTTTGCTCCTAGCTTTAACCAACCAGAATTAAAATTAATTTTCGTGATGCCAACCAAGAATTAAGTTAGAGTTTTCCCCCTAAGTTTCTTCGCTGAGTTGCTTACCATCCTACGCATTGTAACCCGGCCACTTGTATTAAAGGCTTTAAGAGTCGCTCGATGACTTAGGCCTAGGGTGGTGCCTTGGGTATTAGTCTAGCTGATTATTATTATTATTATTATTATTATAATCCTCATCGAACCAATCATCTTACTCTAAGATACGAGGAATACCACTAAAAGTCTCACAAGATCGAATTTTGTATATAGGAATAGAAGCTTTTACATACTTTTAACCCTAAACGTCTATGTGGTAAAAGACACGAAATCGTCCAACGTCGAATGTTTTTTTTTTTATACTAATGACTATTTTGAGACGATCATGGCGTAGTATCTCCCCGAAAGGGAAGAAAAAAATCATCGGCGCGTACTACAATAGACGGTAAAATAAATTCCAACGGCTTCCCAGCCTCTGAAGGGTTTTTGAATTTGGGGGTAGGAAAAAAGGGGAAACGTTTCGTGACAGCATGGCTGCCAGCCTCCCCACTTCACGACTTTAATTGTCACTGAAGTCATTTCAATCGTTTTACTCGTCGATTACGATTGATCTCAATTAATTATTTGTATTTTAATTTAAAGAAATCAAGTTATAGGTAAATTTACAGTTAAACAACCATTTGGTCTAGCTTTTATTCCCGAAATATAATGGTCAGTTTACTTAGATGGCGCCACGTGCTCTACGAAGAATCATGATTTAGATATTTGTCACTCGGCGACAGTTAAAAATTGGTCTCTGCGCATGCTCCAATACCAACCAATCCGGTGTTCCCTCCCTGGTTAGTGTCCAGTTTTTAAGTGGCAATGACGGTTTAAAATTCCACCCCCATTTATTTTACCGTCTATTACGTCTAAAGACATCAGTTTTAGGGATCCATTGAGAGAAGGGGAATTGGGAGCAGTAAACCCCTCAACATTGACCTTATCCCTAAGTTGAAATAAATACTATCAGGAAACTATAGAGGTATACACTTGGAATGTCTAAGTTTCCATTGGGACGGTGATACGCGCGTCGAGAAAAAGACGGGGCTTAACTACGTCAAGTGGACGTAACACGACATTTCAAATTCATTGGCTCGAGGTTTGACGCGAAAAGAATGCGTCGTCATGGTAACAAATAGGCGATCTTCCCGCGCAAAAAAGGGTTATAGAGTGCCAGCAGCTTGAAACCCTGCGAAGTCACCAATGTTAAACCTAGGAGGATTCAAGTAAACCTGGAGTGATCGTCTCCCGTTTTAGGCGGGGCAGTAAAAAATTCACGGACATAACAAGTATCGCCATCTATCGTAGAACCTTTACACTTTTAATCGGCTTTTCGTCTGCTAGTTTTTCTATTCGCGTATTTCTAGTCCCGTGTTTTTAGTAGGAATAGACAATGAATTTTAATATTCGAAAACTAGCAGACGAATTTTTAAAAAACATGTAGAAAAGGTGGTGCTAAACTCGTATGTCCGCGATTCTGGCTCGCGTGTTGTTGCCGTAGATAGAGAGAGGGGAGCTCGTAGTTGGGGTATACACTTTTCTATTCCAGGGTACCGAGTTTTCATATTCCTAGGTTAAACGACTATTGAAAAAAAAGCGAGTTTTCATGACAACCACTACGGAAGCTACGGCTTTGACGTCACTAACTTTTAAAAACGCTTCAACTGCTAGCACTCTGTAAAACAATGGATTTAAAAACGTCAATTTGTTATCGTACTTAATATTTTGAAGTAATTATAATGTTTTTCGCGAAAGAAGTTTAGTGATACCTAATTTCAGGTATATAAAAGAGGTAATCAGGTAAGCTAATAATAAAATAAGCATGACTAGGCTTAATGACGAGTTTTCGTCGAATTAGGGGAGCGAGGCGCGAAAGTTTTTCTCGTAAGTTTTCCCGCTTTAAGACACGCCCATTTCTACGAGCTTCATCACGGCCGTAAAAATCTTCCTTAGACATTCCAAGTGTATACCTATATAGTTTCCTGATACTATATTGATTAGTACATTCAATAACTCTCATTCATCGAAAAAACCCGATGGTTTTATATTTTCAACCGATGAGCTTTTTCGTCAAAATGACGTCGTAAGTTGCTAAACGCTTTTATTTTAGTCATTGATGTTTTTTAAAATGATGTTGAATTTTTTTCTGGGACTTAAAATCGGAGAAAGCGAAAACTAATTTATTTAATTGTAAATGAACTTGTAAATGAGGAAGTAGTAGAAGAAAATACTGTAGATTTTAGTGGCAGCCAATCGTTGAAAAAACGACAATCAGGGTGCTATGCTATAATATAAAAACCTTTCGCTCCAATAAACAATGTGCAGATGTACTTCTCCCGCCAAAAATATAGTAGTTTATCGTCAGTAATGACGTCAGTTATCGGAAAAACCGATTCTTCCAGGCGGTGACTTCGGTGAGCAACCGATGACCATCTTGACGTCGAAACCGGAAACACGAAAAAGCGTACATTAGGAAACCGGTGTCGGCGATTACTAACCGGTGTCATCGGTGAGAGTTATTGAACGTACTTTTAGCATTTTAATTATTTATTTTTATAATAACATATTGTAATTAAGTACACAAGTACTTGGTCATACATTAAAGGTAGTTAAAACCTCAATAACATCAATATCTACAGAAATAACACTCAGGTTGTCTGTGTTGTTTAAACATATTCCGTGTATATGTGCGTCACACTAGGCTCTTAGAAGCAGACAATTTTATTTGGTTTTACTACGAACTCACAGTTTTACTAATCACTCAAGCTCCAAGGAACAATTACATTGTTATTTTACATTCGCCCAAGTTTAAATATATGATTCTTCTATCAACTATATTTATTTCTCTTTCTGAGCTTTTACCCAATGTTTGTGTTGCCTAAACTGCCTTATATAACTGGGAGACAGAGAGTCCTCCATCGATCGTAGAAATTATTTGGTCTCTTTTAATTTCACAATTTACTAATTAAAAAGAATATGTCGAATATTTGAAATTTCTGGAATCCAATAGTGGTTTCATAATTTATTTACGATTAGTAATCCCTTCGCTAGATCAGTCGGAGACGTTATAGTGAAAAGGTTTTATCCAATCTGAATGTGGACTGGCAGATTGCTAAGAACTTTCGCCTTGTACCATGAGGAGCTGGGTTGGATCCCAGCTTGTGGCACTGGGTAAGAACTCGGATGAACTCCTTTCGCGTTGAGTTTGCAAGATCTCTTCAAACTGATTAAGGGGTTTTTCCCAGAGTTCAAAAGTGGTGAATTTTCTTGCGTACATGTTGGTTAGACGCTTTAGCGTCTGCTGCCGTCGGAAGGGGAAAATTCGGAAATTGTCTTCACCCTCGACCGTAAAACGATCAGCGTAAAGGCTCGTCCAATGAAATTTGGTCGCAACACTGCGTTAGGGTGTTTAAAGGCTAGCTGAGTTCTCCTTGCGTTTGTTGCTCCTAGGTGGCAAGCACTTCTAGGAAGCGTATATTATCTGTCGTCTGCTATTGTCAAATTAGATAAAAAATTCCTAAATCTGTGTTATCTTGGAGGAAACACGAAACAACGTAAATATATAATAAAATTGCAATATTCAATTTTTATTGTTTTTATTTTATTCAGATCATAACCCTCAAATACGCGAAACGTGACTTATGGTAAAAGCGAATGAAAGGGTCCTGTGGCGGGCCAGTGGAGGGACAATTCCCATTGGCACTTTGGCAGGGCCTAAATGGGTGTTGATGCGGACAAAATAGCGCAAACGGTTTCGCCAATTTCTTAATAGAAGAAAAACTTTCTAAATTGGAGTTTTTGAAAGACTTCATTTAGAAAAAGGGTAATTTGGGCCGGCATTATGGAGCTTCGAAATGTAGGCCTAACAAATGCGAAGTAAAAACGAATCGAAGAGAGTTCGATTCTTCCTTCGCGTCGTCTCGGAGAATCTTTGAACCGGAAGTTCCAATCTTTTTCTCCTTTTGACGCTTCTTTTACCCTAAGTGTATTATTTTATCGAGAAAGAAGAAAACGATCAGTCA
Organism: Leiobunum rupestre; assembly: GCF_980474605.1. NCBI lineage: Eukaryota > Metazoa > Arthropoda > Arachnida > Opiliones > Sclerosomatidae > Leiobunum > Leiobunum rupestre. Next base: position 60,584,574 of record NC_143384.1, read on the forward strand.
TTTCTTTGTTGGTGGTGGTACGGGCGGCGGTATCGGCGCTCGGGCCCGGGCCCTGGCCCCGCTACGATATGAGGTTTCCCGCGTCTCGGCGTTATCTGTTTTTTTGATTACTTCGGGGAAGAAGAAGAAGGCTTCGGTCTCGGCGACACGAGCTCCTCTCAACTCCGCGAACATCGTTTTTTATTTGTGATTGATTGTGGAGATGATGACCGTGTCACGGTATGCCATTTCGGAGCGACGCCGGGGCGTTTCATTTTTGCAGAACACTTCTCCGGATAATGTTCGCTCACAGAGAAAAAGTGAGCCCACGCCTTTTACTTATAGCGCGTCCAAATGTCTTAAATCACGACTAAGACATCGAAAGGACGTTATTTCGATCATTTCGAGTTTCTCAGGCTCTGTTTTCCTCCAAACATTAAGAGAGTCGGCTAATGGACAAATCGCTTCATTAGAGAACTATATTATCAGGAAACTATAGAGGTATACACTTGGAATGTCTAGGGTTCCATTGGGACGGTGATACGAAAAAGGCGGGGCTAAACTACGTCAAGTATAAGACGTAACACGACATTTCTAATTCATTGGCTCGAGGTTTAACGCGAAAAGAATGCGTCGTCATGGTAACAAATAGGCGATCTTCCAGTGCAAAAAAGGCTTATAAAACAATGGATTTAAAAACCTCAATTGGTTATCGTACTTAATATTTTGAAGTAATTATAATGTTCTTCGCGAAAGAAGTGTAGTGATACCTAATTTCAGGTATTTGTATGGTTATAAAAGAGATAATCGGGTAAGCTAATAATATAATAACCATGACTAGGCTTAATGACCAGTTTTCGTCGAATTAGGGTAGCGAGGCGCGAAAGTTTTTCTCGTGAGTTTTCCCGCTTTAAGACACGCCCATTTCTACGAGCTTCATCACGAACTTAAAATAATAATAATAATAATAATCAGCTAGGCTAATACCCAAGTCATCAAGCGACTTTTAATGCCATTAATTCAGGTGGCCGGGTTCCAATGCGTAGGAGGGTGGTGACAAGCCCTGCATCATTGCATGCCACGCGTTCGAGCCAACAGCTCCCTACACTCACTATTACCGTTTACTTCGTACTGGGTTTTTCGTTCGTGTGATAGGTAAAAAAGGACTTTGTAAACAAATCGAGGTAACCAGCGTAAAAAAGTAAACAGTATTTAAAGTGCCTGCTGCTTGGTTTTGCGCTTGTTGCAGTCTACTTCCAGGGGCTAGTAGGCCACACTTTGAAGCTCTCTGGCGCTCTTTAAACTCATCGGAGACACATTTAAAGTAGAGCTGGGTACATGGAAAAAATATTTGCCTTTAGACAATGCTCACAGCCATACATAGGGCGCGTTTTAGTATTGGCTAAACACGTTTTTATTTCCGTCATGTACCCGAGTTTAGCAAATATTTCTAAAATGTGTTAATATTATATTTATTCGGTAAATTTTTTCTTTAGTAGTCAATGCAAAATCACGCTTAATAATAATTAGTAATTTCACGAACGTCTAGATACTCCCGACGTTGTCGTTGAAACTTAACGTCCATCGAATTTTACTCGTTTTCCGCCATGTATTTAGTTTTATCCACAACGGTACAAATTTATTTTTTTCGTTTTTCCTGCTATAGACTGTAAAATAAATGTGGGTGGTATTTTTAACCGTCATTTCCAGCAGACTTGGAATAAGCGGGAGTCTTGGGTAGTGTTCGTACGGGGTCAAAATAAAGTCGGGGTCGGGGTCGGGGTGGGTCTAACCCCGCGAAAAACAAGTCGGGGTCGGGGTCGGGGATGGAAAATTCTTTGTATTTATTAAGAATAGAAAAATTATCAAAATATCCCAATTTTACTGGTTAAGATTAGATAGTGTATCTTGTGTAAGCCAGCCTCTGAGGCTAGGGACTATTAGTAATCGTCTTAGTCGATAGCTACGCCGCAAAATTTTCGTTTTGAAAACGAAAACATAGGAGAGAGTTGGCCTTTTTCGATCTATCGAAATCTGGCAGCCTTGCCTGCCTTCCGGCCTGTATCTCCATACCGAAAATCGTCGACGATTACGCCGCCGAAAATATTTTACAAAACTGATCGGCGGCATTTTTGACCGTTATTTTGAATTATCGACTAGGACTATAGTAAAAATAGATAAGATAGGTAGATTTTAAAATAGAAGTCTATAGTTTAGGCATTGTAATTGTTTAAATAAGTTGTTTTATAAATACACAAGTTATTTCCAAACGTTGTAACTCCACACTCCTTAGCTGAGACTGAGAGAGTTCGAAAAAACGGCAATTATGAAACTAAAACTTATAATCAAGCGTCAAGCGAGAGCTACGTCAGCGGCATCAGCCGAATTTCATTCGGATCATTCTATTGTCGCCCACGAAAAAAGGGGAGAGAAGGAACCTATCTATTTTATATTTTTAGGATTTTAGCGGGGTGCGTCGGCGCGAAAATTTAAAATTACACTACGAAAACATAACCCCGAACAATGGAAAACCCCGACTTGATTTGCGACAGTCGGGGTCGGGGTCGGGGTCGGGGACAAAAGTCGGGGATCCCCGACTTTCGGGGTCGGGGTCGGGGTCCCCGTACGAACACTAGTCTTGGGGCCAATGGCTCTTAATAAAAATCAGCGGGCTCTTAAAATAAATCATTCGAACGGGGGTTGCGGGCCAACGGGGCTCTCAATTTAATTAAAAAATATTTATTAAACATTTTACGGAAATTTCTGGAACATGATTTCATGGAAGAAGAAAGCTAAGGAATAGAATTGAGGCGCGCGATTCACACCCCATGCGAGAACTCCGCCACCCCCAGGGGGGCGATTCTGTAAGCAATCGAATGGGAATTCGATCTCGATACCCTATACCATGTCGAGATCGACTTCGACAATTTGCATTGATTTATGCTTATTCGAAATCTTTACCGAATACCATTCGTCGAGATCTCGAAGTTCGAAATCTAGTTTTCGATCGAAAATTGGATTTCGAATATTTACAGAATAGGCCCCCTGGTGGAAGAATAAGAGGGGTGAAAAAAGAGGTTATCGTGGTAAAATATTTGTGACGTAGCATAGAAATAGAACTGTTTGGCATAGTCCATGTTGGCGCCCTCTTTCCATAGGAAAAAATATATTTTCAAAATTACAGTGATATTAAACACAATACCTTCCCATGTTATAAACTTTATAGCTAAATTAGATTTAAAATCATCAGCAAAAACAGTTAAAAACTTAAAATCTTGTCATTGTGGAGATGTTGTGGCTAAGAAAATAACGCGCGCAACCGCAACGGCCAAAAATATATTAGTTATCTAGATGGCCGCATCATGGTGCGATGAAGCTAGTTTGCAGTCACGTGTCAATTTTACCTCGATGCGATCCCCATATTTTCAACCCACCCCATTCACCCGTTTGTGGGAGTGGGCATCAAACCGTGGGTAGAACTTCGATACTCAATTCTATTCCTTAGCTTTCTTCTTCCATGATGATTTGTACGCCGTTTTTGAAACTATGTTTTCCTACCCTATACGAGAGCGGGATCTAGCGTTACAAATGATTATGTGTGATATTATAATATACTTGCTTGTTTTAAAGTTAATAAATGTTCTTTCCTATTTTCCCTACCTAATTTAAATTTTTTCCCCCAATTCCCTCCCCCCCCCCGCTTGGGCCAGTGGCTCTTAATAAAAATAAACTTAAGGGGGGTCGGGAGCCCGCAGGGCCCCCTTAAAAAATATCACTATTTCCAAGTCTGATTTCCAGTTTTAACCTTAACTGGGTTGGTTTCTATTTGAGCATGCGCAGCGACCGATTTTTTACTCGTTGAGTAACAAATAACTAAATCATGATTCCTCGTGGAGCACGTGGCGCCATCTAAGTAAACTGACGTTATATTTCGAAAATAAAAGATTGACAAAATAGATGCTTAACTGTTTTACCTATAACTTTGAATTCATTAAATTAAAATACAAATTATTAATTGAAATAAAACGTAATTGACGTGAAAAACGGAAGAAATGACTTTCCCTTTTTCCTAGCCCCAATTCAAAAAAGCTTCCGTCGAATTTACTCTTATGTCCAGGGGGCTTTTCGTAGTAAAACGTCATCGATACGTCACGTGGGACCAAAGACTATATATACGCTTCGCTTACTAGACAGGCGTCTCCATACAAAAACCCTGTTAACACTTTCGAAACACGGGAGAAGCCTTTGACCAGCCGTTAGAGGCGCCACTAGTAGCACTCTGAAGCGCAGGGAAAATTTTGACCAGTGTAGCGTCTGCTATCGTATTCAAGTTGAGCCATTGAACACGCCAGTCTATTTAGCGAAGCGTATATATAATCTTTGCGTGGGACGCAACAGCAACATCAAAACAATAAGGCCGATGTGGCTTTATAGAAAGGCCTATTCCTGTAGTTACGCCACTGCACGTCGATGACGTTTTGCGTTCCCCATGGTGCACATGGTATATAATTAATATTTCAATTTGTAAAAAATACATTTATAGTTCATTTTTAGCCAATAGAAGTCGCCACGAAATGTTCAGTTAAGCGGAGCCTGAGAAATAAGTAACACGTCACCACACCACAACGCTACGTTTGTTTGTGCTCAGTCGCTTCGATCCGTTCTTGGTATTATTAAGCGTCCTTGTGTAAATGCGAACAAACTTCGCGAGTGGGAGATGTCGCGAGATGAATGTGTCGGGAGGGAACGGCACTCGGGGGAAGGTAATCCCGAAATCAATAAGAAACGACACCGCGGGGCATTTTTGAACTTTGAGATGGCTTTGCTTTTATTAGGCTATAAATATTTAATGTTCCCCACGTTGCCCTTTCTTTCTCGACCAAAGATATGAAAAGGCGCCTAAGCCCATTATTACAAAAGTTAAAGGGACAGAGGTTTACTTAGTTTCCCGCTCGAGCTCCGGAAATAGCGCTGGAAAAATCCCGGAATATGATTGGCCGGATTGGCCATCACGAGGTACGGAAGAGGAGGAGGTACTGGGTTTTAACACTTACCTTTTTGAAACGCGTCTAAGGCCCTTTAAGCGTACGACGTTTAAACAAGGATCTCCAGTCTTTGTCGAGAAAACTTATTAGTATTGCCAAAATTGTCAAAACATCAGGAACTTTCCGGTTAAACTTCAAAATGACCTTAAGATTTAGTACTTATAACGCTTGTTATAAACTAAGTATTCGATAACAAAGGGAATTTTATCGCGATTTATTTGAATCTACAAGTATTATTCCGATTATGTATCCGATAGGTCGATCAGTTGCCTACATTATTATAAAGACCCGTGCATGGAAAATTTATTTAATTCATTTCGGTCAGTTCAGTTCATTTTCCACCTCCAAGAGGGTTCCTTTTAAATCAGGGAGTTTCACCGTTTGCTTGCGCAAACGGTGAACGGTGGGGCACGGGATAAGTTCACCACGTGGGTCGTTTGTTCGGTTTTGTGAGAGAGCACCAGCTGTCTAAGAGATGTTTGGTGGCTTTTGTCGTTGCTGTAGTTGGTTTGACGACGGCCAACTTTGATCACGCGCTGTTCGCGCTACTACGGCCAACACATTCGTCGAAATTCCGCGAGCAAGTATTTTCCCCCTATAAACTCTACTATAATGTGTAGGAGTTCAGCGCCACGCTCGGTGGTTATATTGTCCCCAATGTAAAAACTATACTAAAAATAATAATCCGCTAGGGACGCTGACGTCATACACATCTTTTGCTCATAGGTTAACACAGAAACGTCAACGAATGAGATGGCCGCTGTAGCGCGAGAGATGCGCGAGAAATCAAAGTTGGCCGTGGTTTGACCGAGGTCAGTCCAAGCATGGATTAAATAACCTTACAGTGATAGTTCTCTGTAATACATTTTACTATACTACGAGTTGAAGATGTTTGTTTCAAACGAGGCTGCCAGATATTTTTGCCGTCCCCTCAATTTTACCGGAACAAGATTTCTTGACACGTCGCCATCTCGCGGCGGCTTTTGGCGAATTTAATATTTTCCCAACGGTTTGTTTTAATACATTTAAAATTGAAGTATTCAATCGTGGTCAGTACCTCAGTGGCTCTGGAGGTTATTTAATCCATGGTCCAAGTCATCGGAGAGCTTCCGTCTGACGAATGGATTCGCGTTCCAAGGTTAGGGCTGGACACACTTCAGGAATTTCAAAACCCTACCGCTTTAAAAATAACTTTTAGGATGGTATTTGTCACAACGAAGGAAACTCTAGGCTGACGTCATAGGTCATCGAGTTCACACTGAGGAATGACGTTAAAGTACCATCCTCGTCTGCTTTTTCGTCTAACTGCGCATGTGTCAGATATTATTGAAACCATAGATATATGAAATAGAATAGATCCATGATGAAATCTGGGGATGGCATGATTGCGACAGCTAGCAGACAACCGCTATTTACTAGGGAAGATCGCGCCGCGCCATCTGCCAGAGAGCAAAAAAATTATGAAAACTATCTATGGTTAAGATAGAAAATTTATATAATTTCAAATAACTTTTTTTATATAATAAGAGAAAAAAGTCTATTAAGTCAAAAGAAACCAAGAACGAAACGTGATAATTATTATGATGAATATAAATATTTATATATATATATATCTAGCCAAGGGCCAGGAAAACAGGCTAGCCTATATTATAGTGTCAGATAGAACATTTCATTTTATTTGATAAATTATTGTTCTTGGAACAAAATTAATTTTGAGAGTTTGTGTCTGATAGCTTGGCATTTCAATTGCAGGTTTCTATCTTTGGCTAATTTGTGGAGTCTGACTTCGCTTTATCTTAATCAGCTTATGCGATGATGTTTGATGCCCACTTCGGCATCAAACATCCGTTCATAAAGATCTGGAAAAATTTCGATGCCAACTATATTTCGCAGAACTGCAAGCTCAATGGCCAAAGAGATCTTATTGCATTGCATTGTTACATTTGACGAATGCATGATTCTGTGAGGCTATATATTTCATAAACACTTTTGAAGGTTTATGCAAACCACCATTGTCCTTGAGTTGGGTAAAAATCTTGAATGCCTGCTGCAAAAGTAATTGTGCCCTTTTGGTTGATCTTCTAGTGCTTGCAAAACAATTTTCACACTTTGAGATCTTGCATAGTTTTGAAACCACGAAGCTAGCAATGTAGAAAATCACATGAATATAAAATTTATTTATCTCATTATCTTCGTGAGCTTAAAGATCTTGCATCGTCAAATTTGAGATATCTGAGCCGCCACACTCTGCGTAACGACGTACACTGCAAAGTCTGGGAATTTCATTTTCATCGAAGGTTGTAACATTCCTAGTAAGAGTTGGAGTAAGTCGGGTTGCAAGAGATCTTTAGTCAGCATCTTAGCTGTTTCGTGGTTGGGTTATTATTCCAGCCGCCTTTTCCGCGGGCTGTTTTGAAAAATAGTTCCAAGTGATCTGGGGGAAACGTGTAAGTAAGTAAATAACTATAGAAAAAATGAATTGTGAAATAGGAGCTAAAACACAATTTCCTTATTGCAGAAATAAATTACTTTAATTGAAGGTTTGATGGAAAAAGATATTTCTTTGAAATCTCCAGTATATTTGTAATCTATTTCTCATAATAAGAAGATTTCCTTCTACGACTTTCAAGTTTAAAAGAAGTTCTGTAGTTTTCTCCAAAGTCTTTTGAGTAAGTTGAAACTTGTCCTATCTAAGCGGGGCTTTGTAGCCTTTAGCATAAGGTGACCGTGAATTTAGGATATCAAAGCACCTATGGTTAATAAATAAATAGTTATAATGCAGTTCCATTAGATATTTTAGGTAATGGAGTACCTATCAATTGATTCAATGAATTTTACAGTTGAGTGGTAATTTTGGAAAGCTGGTGTCCCAGTTTCCTCCAAAAACATCAGTAATTTTGCCACAGAACTACTTAAATCTTGTACGACGTACTTGACCTTCATCTTTTGTGTTTTCCAGTTAACGTTCTAAATTATAGCTCTAACTGATGTTTTTAAAAGAAATACTCCATATAGCCGAAAATCAGCTATATGTAGCGACGTTTAATGACTTATATCATGTGGCCGGGCTACAATGTTGCTAAAAACCACGGCTATAGACTGCATTGCAAAGAGTGATAAAATAAGCGAATAGGTAGAATATTCCATAAAGAAAAGGGATAAAAAAGCTAAACCCTAAAAAAAATTTAAGAATATAAATACTTACAAATAACTCGTAGCAATAGGTCTTCGAGTAAACATAAAGACGCGAATCTCGGACCAATAGATCTTCGAGTAAACATAAAGACGCGAATCTCGGACCAAATAGATCTTCGAGTAAAAAGCTAAATAAACAAACCAGGAATTCCAACGATAGACTGGGTTTGTCCTATATACACTGTCTTTTATATTGATCGATCCAAGCGATTTTCTCAAAAACAACGTGACGGAAATTGTGAAAAACAAAAGCGGTTGATATGCTTTGGTCTAAAAAGATATACTACTTTCTACAATCATCTAGACTTTTTCTTATTTTATTTTATTTAATAAATTTTAAACGTTCTTTATCGAAAATCCGAAGCTTTAATTCCAAAAACGTACATTTTTGTTATTTGCTTATTTTGGTTTCAAAAGAAGCTATTGCCTCTTATGGCCAACTTGTCTTATTTCAAGCCTTCAATACTCGGGGGAAAATAACCGTATTTTGACCAAACCAATTGTATTCTTATTTTTTCTATATGCTCTCCAACTTTGTCATTGATTTTTTTTTGTATGTGACATACTGGTGAAATTTAGTTTTTAAAACGCAAAAAAGTTTCTTCGATTTTTCTGAAATTTACAAATTTAATTTATTACTATGCGTTGTACATGTATATACCCTGAAGATTTCACAATTTTCCCTTATGTCGTGTTTGAGAAAAACGCTGGGATCGATCAATTTAAAAGACCCTGTAAATTAGAAATTAATATATGCTGGCAAACGGGTTTTGAAAAACCAATGGGAGACTGCATTAGCACTATAGGTAGAGGAATAATACTCTCGTAAGAGGTATATTATTAACTTCTGGTATTACTTAAATCTCAACGTTTTAGGAAAAAATTCTCTAAGGTTATCGCGGCACGATTTAAAAGAAACAGAAAGATTTTGTTCTACTAGTAGTCCTCGCTTACTTCGCTCACTCGTCCTAATACAACTTTTACAAATCTAACCTAACGTAAACTAATCCAACCAATCTTATCTAACCAAAACTAACGTAATCCATGAAAATCTAACCTACATGTAACCCAACGTACATGTAACCTAATCCAAGCCGAACTAAGTTTATCTAACCCTTCTCAAACTAATTTTATCTAACCCTACTCAAACTAACTTTATCTAACCCTACTCAAACTTACTTTATCTAACCCTACTCAAACTAACTTTATCTAACCCTACTCAAACTAACTTTATCTAACCCTACTCAAACTAACTTTATCTAACCCTACTCAAACTAACTTTATCTAACCCTACTCAAACTAACTTTATCTAACCCTACTCAACTAACTTTATCTAACCCTACTCAAACTAACTTTATCTAACCCTACTCAAACTAACTTTATCTAACCCTACTCAAACTAACTTTATCTAACCCTACTCAAACTAACTTTATCTAACCCTACTCAAACTAACTTTATCTAACCCTACTCAAACTAACTTTATCTAACCCTACTCAAACTAACTTTATCTAACCCTACTCAAACTAACTTTATCTAACCCTACTCAACTAACTTTATCTAACCCTACTCAAACTAACTTTATCTAACCCTACTCAAACTAACCTAACCAAGCAAATCTAAACTAAGGTAACCTAAGCCAACGTAACGTAATTCAACTCTAACTAACCCAACCAAACTAATCCAACCCAACCTAACCCAAACCAACCTTACCTAACTCATCCTAACCTAACCTAACCCAACCTAACCAAAGCCAACTCTCACTTACCTAACCCAACCTAACCAAATCCAACTCTCACTAACTTAACCCAACCCAACCTAACTTAACCTAACTAACTGAAATCCCTTTAATATTGGCGAAGATTACGATAAATCCCGACGCAATGTTTAGTTATTTCTATTAATAGTCTCAGCATGTAAAACGGGGATCCAGCGATATCGTTGGTTTATGTTCTTTTATTGCCTTTCGAATAAATGGGGTTTGCATGAATGAGGATTCTGTCAAATGCTCTTTATTTTTGGGCGATCCGATGGTAATCCATCAAGTACGAACACACCGGGATGAGTACTTCTCTATCAAGAGATAAATCATACATATTTCTGACGTTACCTACACTTAGTTGCAACCATTTATTTATATTTAGGGACACGATGTTGAGACGATTTTTAGCGTGGTTCCTAATACCCCTCACGCTCGAAAGAGTAGTTCCTTCCCCCGAAACAAAATCTAATCAGTGCCGTATCTCATTGGTTCCCTGGAATTGATATCTTCCACTGCTCTTTTTGAGCGGTTAGGTTTCCTCTACTCTTTCGTTTTTTTGAGCGGTAAAGTTTCCTCTACTCTTTTTCGTTCTTTTTGAGCGGTAAATTTTCCTCTACTCCGTTTCGTTCTATTTGAGTGGTAAAGTTTCCTCTACTCTTTTTCGTTCTTTTTGAGCGGTAAATTTTCCTCTACTCTGTTTCGTTCTTTTTGAGCGGTATAGGTTACGCTAACCTTTTTCGCTCTTTTTTAGTGGTAAAGTTTCCTCTACTCTTTTTCATCCTTTTTGAGTGGTAAAGTTTCCATTACTCTTTTTCTGTCTTTGTGAGCGGTTAAGTTTCCGCTCCTATCTTTTAAGGCCATTTTACCCACAATCCCTAACAGATATTTGTGTACTAGTTTCACGTACAGTGTAGCCGCCTTTCAATTAAGATATCCCTGGCCGTTCTAAGCCTAATTCCTAGAATACGGCGGCATCGACGACATATACGAGGGCCCAATACACATAAATCCCTGACGGATTGTGTGTAAAAAGTGCACCGAAAGTGCTTACCTCTTTTGGTGATTCATATACGATTACCCTCGCCCCAGTAAAATGGCCCCAGGTCGTTAATGTAGTATCGGCCAAAAGCTACTCGAAAACATTATCTTCAATGAACCTGGTTTTGTAAATAAAGGTGGATTTTTCTCGCCTGTTCTCGGACTAAAAGTGCACTCTTTTTACCCTTAAACGTTTTATTCACCTGTTCCGGGGATGACAATCACTATGCCCTAGCGAGAGTTCGTGAGAGTTCGTGAGAGTTCACGAGAGTTCGCGAGAGTTCGTGAGAGTTCGTGAGAGTTCGTGAGAGTTCGTGAGAGTTCGCGAGAGTTCGCGAGAGTTCGCGAGAGTTCGCGAGAGTTCGTGAGAGTTCAAGGTTGAGTTCCAGAGAGTTCAAGGGTGAGTTCCAGAGAGTTCATTGGTGAGTTCTTGAGAGTTCATTGGTGAGTTCTTGAGAGTTCGGAAGAGTTCCCGAGAGTTCGGAAGAGTTCCCGAGAGTTCGGAAGAGTTCTCGAGAGTTCGGAAGAGTTCTCGAGAGTTCGGGAGAGTTCGGGAGAGTTCGGGAGAGTTCTCGAGAGTTCGGGAGAGTTCTCGAGAGTTCGGGAGAGTTCTTGAGAGTTCGGGAGAGTTCTCGAGAGTTCGGGAGAGTTCTTGAGAGTTCGGGAGAGTTCTTGAGAGTTCGCGGGAGTTCTCGAGAGTTCGGGAGAGTTCTCGAGAGTTCGGGAGAGTTCGTGAGAGTTCAAGGTTGAGTTCCAGAGAGTTCAAGGGTGAGTTCCAGAGAGTTCATTGGTGAGTTCCAGAGAGTTCAAGGGTGAGTTCCAGAGAGTTCATTGGTGAGTTCTTGAGAGTTCATTGGTGAGTTCTTGAGAGTTCGGAAGAGTTCCCGAGAGTTCGGAAGAGTTCTCGAGAGTTCGGAAGAGTTCTCGAGAGTTCGGGAGAGTTCTTGAGAGTTCGGGAGAGTTCTTGAGAGTTCGGGAGAGTTCTTGAGAGTTCGGGAGAGTTCTTGAGAGTTCGCGCGGGAGTTCTTGAGAGTTCGCGCGGGAGTTCTTGAGAGTTCGCGCGGGAGTTCTTGAGAGTTCGCGCGGGAGTTCTTGAGAGTTCGCGCGGGAGTTCTTGAGAGTTCGCGCGGGAGTTCTTGAGAGTTCGCGCGGGAGTTCTTGAGAGTTCGCGCGGGAGTTCTTGAGAGTTCGCGCGGGAGTTCTTGAGAGTTCGCGCGGGAGTTCTTGAGAGTTCGCGCGGGAGTTCTTGAGAGTTCGCGCGGGAGTTCTCGAGAGTTCGGGAGAGTTCGGGAGAGTTCGTGAGAGTTCGTGAGAGTTCGGGAGAGTTCGGGAGAGTTCGGGAGAGTTCTCGAGAGTTCGGGAGAGTTTTCGAGAGTTCGGGAGAGTTCGGGAGAGTTCTCGAGAGTTCGGGAGAGTTCTCGAGAGTTCGGGAGAGTTCTTGAGAGTTCGGGAGAGTTCTTGAGAGTTCGCGGGAGTTCTCGAAAGTTCGCGAGAGCTCGCGAGAGTTCGTGAGAGTTCAAGGTTGAGTTCCAGAGAGTTCAAGGGTGAGTTCCAGAGAATTCATTGGTGAGTTCTTGAGAGTTCATTGGTGAGTTCTTGAGAGTTCGGAAGAGTTCCCGAGAGTTCGGAAGAGTTCTCGAGAGTTCGGAAGAGTTCTCGAGAGTTCGGAAGAGTTCTCGAGAGTTCGGAAGAGTTCTCGAGAGTTCGGAAGAGTTCTCGAGAGTTCGGAAGAGTTCTCGAGAGTTCGGAAGAGTTCGGAAGAGTTCTCGAGAGTTCGGAAGAGTTCGGAAGAGTTCTCGAGAGTTCGGAAGAGTTCTCGAGAGTTCGGAAGAGTTCTCGAGAGTTCGGAAGAGTTCTCGAGAGTTCGGAAGAGTTCTCGAGAGTTCGGAAGAGTTCTCGAGAGTTCGGGAGAGTTCGGGAGAGTTCGGGAGAGTTCGGGAGAGTTCGGGAGAGTTCTTGAGAGTTCGCGGGAGTTCTCGAGAGTTCGGGAGAGTTCTCGAGAGTTCGGGAGAGTTCTCGAGAGTTCTTGAAAGTTCAAGGGTGAGTTCCAGAGAGTTCATTGATGAGTTCCAGAGAGTTCATTGATGAGTTCCAGAGAGTTCACTGATGAGTTCCAGAGAGTTCATTGATGAGTTCCAGAGAGTTCATTGATGAGTCCCAGAGAGTTCATTGATGAGTCCCAGAGAGTTCATTGATGAGTTCCAGAGAGTTCATTGATGAGTTCCAGAGAGTTCATTGATGAGTTCCAGAGAGTTCATTGATGAGTTCCAGAGAGTTCATTGATGAGTTCCAGAGAGTTCATTGATGAGTTCCAGAGAGTTCATTGATGAGTTCCAGAGAGTTCATACATGAGTTCCAGAGAGTTCATACATGAGTTCGGGAGAGTTCTCGAGAGTTTGAGGGATTTCGCGGGAGTTCGAGGAGAGTTCTTGAGAGTTCGCGGGAGTTCATAAGAGTTCCATAAGCAAATGTACACCTGAGTTCTTGAGTGTCTTACCCCTCGTCTATTCGCTTGTTCCGGAGTATTATTGCAATTATATACAGGGTGTCGACCTTTGATCGGCCCAGGCATTTTTCTCAAAAACTAAACTTTCTAGAAATGTGAAATTTTCCGTATGTACTCCCTCGATAGAGTTTTTGAACGCTACTGGTAGACGAAAAGTTTAAATTTTGTTTGTTTTTCATGACCAATTATTTCAGTGACGAAATGTCCGATTTCCAGCATACCAATTCCATTAAAGCTTTTCGAGTATGCTCTACAACGTACTCCTTGAAACTTTTCGTCTACCACGTAGCGTTCAAAAACTACAAATTCTAAAGCCGTGAAAAATTTCACGAATTTTCAGAAATTTACAAATAACAACGATCTCTCCCGAGAGAGTACATACTAAAAATTTAACAATTCTAGAAAGTAAAGTTTTTGAGAAAAATGCCTGGGTCGATCAAAATAAGACACGCTGTATATTATAACTGGGTTTCCACTGAGCTAAATTTGCCGGCGATTTTTTTTACGGAAAAACGAAAGCGAAAATTCGCATTTTCAAAATTGAATTTCGCGGTTGGGTATACACTGAACGCGGAATTCGAAAAAGACGGAGAGGTCACGTGGTCACACGGAGCTTCGCTGCTGCTGCCCTAGGTTTCAGCAGGGCCGGCGTTAGGGGGGGGGGGTAAGCGGGGCAAAAGTACCCTGGGCCTCCGAAAAGGGGCGTTCGTCCCGGGTGCCTAACTAAAATTTTCTGACTATTTCCAAAAAAACCATATTTGTAGTAAAAATACTTGTGGGGGGGGGGGCATGGGCCTGAGAACGCTTACCTAGGGCCTGAAAATCCTAGCGCCGGCCCTGCGTTTCAGAAACACATTATCTCCAAAAATGGCATTTCGAGATAAACCGACTTTTGTAATTCTTATGAAAAATAACAATACTACAATATTTAGGTAACTGAAAACTAGTTGTTCGGGGTTTCTTTTGGTCCGCAATCTAAATATAACAACGACTATCGCCAAAATTAAGTCAATCTCAGAAACATTTTACATAATACGTTTTGTACGATTATGTTTGGCTAAAACTCTTGGCAGAAACGCAATATGTGGTATAATAATAATACGGAGTAAAAGCCATAGCGATTGTTACCGTGGGAATGCAGCTGCAGAAATAAGAGCAGACGAAATTATATGAAATGAAGACAGTTATTGGTTAATAACGACATAATGCGTTTCTGCAAATTTTCGATGGCCGTTAATGCGTTTATGTGGAGTATTTTGGAAACTTTTCGCATCTCGGAAACTAGACCAGATAGAAAAAAAACAGACATCAAATTTAGAATCAGCGCCTTAAAATTAGTATGAGGAGCATTTCAAACTCGAAAAGTCAAAAAGGGTCGATAATACGTTTCCGAAACGTAGGGCGTCTGCTACTGCTTCTGCTCTCATTTGGTTCAAGATGGATGAGAGTTTAGGTACGATGCTTGATGTTATCCCATTAGTTGTTTTAGGGAGAAGATGGAAGAAAAAGAAATGAATTAGACGATTCTGGGTAAGAGACAAGACCACAAGGAGTTAAGGTGTTTGAAAATAATCCATCTAAAATATCATAGAAATGGCACTAGAGATATTTCCTAATTTCTTCAACCAATAGTTCTGAGTTGATGACCATTTTTGTTAAACCATATTAAAATAACTTTAATTCAGAAAATTACAACTTCCAAAACTTCAAACTATTAACTAAGAGCTCCTATAGTCAGTTGCAGGCTAAGAAAGACAAAATATATAGTACAGTCGGCGCAAGGATACCTCAGACCATTTCCGGCCAGTCGACCGCGCGTAATTTAAATTTGACCACTTTACGGTCAATTTCAAATTTCGGGAGTTTCATCGTTTTTTCGCGCCATCTAGGAACCGAAAATGGAATCTATTTTTTAATTTCATGTTGTCATGAGTTTAATTACTGAATGCAGCTAAAGAAGGATCGATAATTGAAGCTCCAAATATTTTAAATAGCCCAAGAGGTTACTATAAAAAGCACGATAAAGGTTTGTTGTTAACAAGTAAAGATAAGAACATAATTTTAAACGTCTATAGCTCATTAAGTCAACGTTACCCCCAAGAAAGCGTGGTAACTATTTTAAAAGAAACTGCCGATTTAACTGGTAAGACGTAGAAATAAATTGACAAAATTAAATAATTATGCATACTATTTTAAATTTAAGAATGATAGGAATGCCTTATCTTTTAAATTATGAAATTTACAAATAAAGATTCCAATTTCGGTTTCTAGATGTCGCTAAAAGACGACAAAAAGAGCAAAATTCGAATTTGACCGTAAAATGGCCAAATTCAAATTTCGCGCGGTGGAATGACCGGAAACGATCTGAGGCATCCTTGCGCCGATTGTACTATATATTTTGTCTTTCTTAGCCTGCAACTCACTATACCTCATTATATCTATCAATATTTATTGGCAAACCTGATTGTGATTGGTCAGTTGGATTGTGCGAAATTCGCGGAAACAAAGCGAAAACGAAATTAGCTTTCCGCAAAATTTTAGGAAATTCGCGTGGAAACCGAGCTAAACACAGTGTTGTGTACAAATTTCATTGGTCAAACCTTTACGCTGAACGTTTTACCGTTTTTTACGGGTGATGGGGGGAGACAATTTCAGAATTTTCCCCTTCTGACGGCAGCAGGCGCTAAATCGTCTAACCAATGAAAAATGTACACAAGAAAATGCACGATGGGTTGCGTTCTTCTTGTGTGGGGTGCTGTGTTTGTTGCTCCTAGATGGTATTAACTAAAATTATAATTTTTCCACCAAGTCGTTTTTAATTTAAAAATATGATGTACATTTAAATTTCGAAAATCTAATTTTCGAAAATCGATAAAATGGGTAAATGCCCCCTTTCCGAGGCTCGGATCTGACTACTGTTAACAATGCCGGCGAGATCATGATATTTCCAATCGATTGACGTACGCAGTACGTGAAACTAGTGTTCACAAATCCCTTAGCATCGTGTTTAATAATACCGTAAGTGGCATAATTACCCTAAGTGTGCCAATAGGAGCCTATCCCATAGAAAATCAACAATGAGAGCTTGTTCTACACATGCCAAAGAAACGTAGGACTCGTGAATTCCGTTCTATATATCATCTTTGTAATGCAACCGCCGCACATTACGTAAATTGCGTCACTAGAAAAAGTTAAACAAGGTATCACACAAATACCTGGATTGCAACACAATACCATAAGTAACATAATAACAATAAGTATGACACTTCCTATTGCTTTAATGCTAATTTTCTAACCGTACCTTTTTTCGGCACTGATGCTCTCTTCAAGCTGTGACTTGGACTCGCGACTTACCGTTTTGGATGACTACGTTTTGATAAAAATTTAAGCCTAATATCGGAGAGCACGTTCTGGAGTCACGAGGGGCTTTGGCTTTGTTTGGAAGAACGCGTGCGAATCACGCGTGATAAATAAAAAACATGAGCTCGTGGCGCCAAGAAAACGTTTTTAATTTTTATCATTTTAGCCGAATATTCCGCCTATATATCGGAAACCAGATATTTCGGCTTAGCGGAAGTCTCGCGTATTTTAGACGCTAGAGGGCTCTGTGCTGAGAAAACATCTTTATTACGCAATAACTATAAAAATCAGTTTGGTTGTAAATCTCGTTAATTGTCATATTTATTGTTGTTATGTTACTTACGACAATACTAAGGGATTGAGATTTTTTAAATAAAAAGTTGTCTAAAATATTTAAAAAATAGTGTAATTCCTGCAAAAATTACTTTAAAAACAACGAAATTTACCAATTTTTTAGAAACCTTAAAATGCTTTAAATAAATTGAAGGTTTCTAAAAAAGGTTGTTTAAAGAACGGTTTAAGCATTTTATCTAAAACCCGCTTAACCGTGGACAAAAGTCGCGTTAAAAATATTGGTGTAGTGAAATTTAACGGCTCTTTGCGTTTAATTAAATTGGCAAAAATCGATAATGAAAAGGCTCAACGTCAGATCAGGCACGGCCTGATTGGGAAGGCCCGCAGCTCAGAACGCAGATCGGCGAGTTTACTCAATTCCTCTCAGCCTTTAAATCAGTCTCAACACCCGATAAATCACGTGTCGAATGCTTGCAATGCGTATTACGTGCCATCCACGATGATATCCCGCCGCGCAATTGCCGACCTTATAGACAGATATTACCCGCATTTGTTTGAAACCGTTGACGTTTCGCCGCTATAAGCTGTTAGAATTTCACCGGCAAGTGCCATTACTTAAAATAGGCCTTGGACTTAATATGTATAGTGGGCAAACAAATAACTAGGGGGACTGAAACTACTCCCCTTCGGGGGAATCGGGCACTTGCAAATTTTGGGTACGCGATTTGGAATCCCTAACTGATACTGATTTTGAGCACTATTATCATGATCGAGGGGTTGGACATTTGGCCAAATCCCGACAAAATTTGGAAAAAAATCCACAAATCCAAAATTTTACTCCCATAGACTTTGTATGACAAATCCACAATAAAAAATCCTGGATTTTTAAAAAATTCCAAAATCCCGTACAACAAACAGGCAAATGTCCGACCCCTCGATCATGATGGTTTTTGGATTTCATAGGTTAAAAGGAACCACCTATGGACTGCATGGCAAAGGGTGATAAAAAAAACGCGAGTAAGTAGATTAGTCCAATATGAAAAGGGATAATAAAGCTAAACCCTAAACAAATTTGAAGAAATTTAAAAACTTACAAATAGCTCGTACCAATAGGTCTTGGAGCAAACAAAAAGACGCGAAACTCGGACCAAATAAATATTCGAGTGAAAAACCAAATAAAATGAAATAAAATAGCCAGAATTTCCAACGGTAGACCGGTTTCGCCCTATTTGGGACTCGTCAGTACCGTGCGGGAAATCTGGCTTGCGACTATAACACCGAATAGAGAAACTAAGCCTAAACATTAGAAATTTCAAAACGAGTTGGATTTCTTAAACTGATTTAGAGATTTAGGAACTGATTTTGATATTTCAGAGCCCCATTGCATGATGATTTCGGATTTCTTAGGCTGATTTAGAGATTTAAGACTGATTTTTCCAGATTTTGAGATTTACGAACTGACTTTCGCCCAGATTTCTGGATTTTTGAATTTCCAAGATATTTCAGATATCATAAACAGATTTTGAGATTTCAGAGCACAAATACCGTGTTCATTTCAAGTTTTTTAAGCGGATTGTAATATTTTGATTCTGCTTTCGGAATTGTTAAGTTGATTTAACTATTTCTAAATTGATGTTTCTTTAGAGTGAACGGGATATTTATGTACGGACCCCTCGCTTAAATGGTCTTAGAAGCAGACCCCTGTCACGGTGACTAGAAATATTAGCCCTTTGGTCCCATTCGACCAAATGTGTTTTTTTTGTGTCCCATTCGACCGAAAGTAGGCCAAATGTGCGATTTTTAAATAAATATATTTTTGAACCCATTCGACCAAAATTAAATTCCATTTTACTACCGTCTACGGAGGTCCTAAAACTAACCTGATCTAACCTAACCTAACCTAGCCTGAACCAACCTGACCTAAACTAACCTGACCTAACCTTGACTATCCTAACCTGACATAACTTAACTTAACCTAACCTAGCCTAGCCTAACCTAACCTAAATTGAATGGGACTTTTGAAATTTCTAACCCTTTGGACTCGAAAATATTCGTTCGAATGTGAAGGCTATATTTAGATTAAATGGGACCTTCAATTTTCCAGCTCAAAAAATGAAATTATTTAGATTCGAGATAGTTAGAGTATTAGCAGACAATATTGGCAGTTAGAAGTGTAAGCACTCTTATGGTACGTAATTACGCGTAATAAGTACCTTTCAGACTATGCAATTAGTTTTTCATATCCAATATATCAATTAATTGGTCAACCTATGCTGTTCACACCTTTCCACCGAAGAATGGGTTTATATGCAATTTTCTGGGTTGCGATCATAAAGTAACCCACTCACATAGAGTGCAAGCCTATCAGCGAAACTTGTGAACACTTTGCGTACGCAACGTCTTGTTTTTGAGGCGTGAAATAAACAAGGTGGCCTAAACTTAATGTACACTCTGTTTGAAAAGTCTTCGACAGCTGAAATTTTTGCCCTCTTTTTAATTCTGCTAGAAAACTATAATAGATAGTTCGATGAAACCAATTGCAACTTTTATTTATTTTCCAATATCTTTCGTTATTTATTGGTTTCGTCCGCCAAAAATTAATAGTTTGGCGGGAACCGTCAAAACTCATTTTTGACAACTTTTTAAATATTGGTTCTACGGCACTGACTCGCGCGTTTTTGAATTCACAATGGTCGGTTCATAATTAGAAAGTGGAAAAATTATCCCTCTACAACCAACGGTTGAGAAGTTATCGCGTTTCCAAATTGTCGTCGAAGTTGCGTTATTTATAATCGCTTGATGCATTTTAGGTGTTTCCTAGTTTCGAGGAAAGTTTGGAAACGCTATAACTTCTCAACCGTTGGTTGTAGAGGGATAATTTTCCACTTTCTAAATATGAATCGACCATTGGCGAGAGGACCAAACAGTAACCCACTCACGTAGAGTGGAAGGCCCAATGGAAGCGCATGAAACATGAATCCTACCAGGCCAACTTGTTTCCGAGGCGTGAATAAATATAGTCCGAAGAGCGATGGCGTTCTTTTTACATTTATTAGAGTATAAAAAGAAGTTATCCAAAATATCGGATATTTTCACGAATATATCAATGATATTTTCGATATTTTCACCCAGACCCCCGCAAACTGCTTTTTAGTTAATTTTTAGTGATTTAAAGCAAGTGTCGGCTCGACGTGAAGTAGTTCTTTTAGCAACAGATGTCGCTAGCGTCGAAATAAAAACAAGATAGTGAAGGAAAATTTTGACCCTAAGGGCGGGTACTTATAGGTACCCCTCGCGTTGATTGGCTCGTTTGTAAATTTATCGATAACATAAATTGCAATATTTTTAAACAATATATTTTATATGGGATATATGATTTAGGTTAAAGTCTACTAAATGGAGTATAAGTTGTCTAATTATAAAACTCGACAATGGCTCTCTGACGACGGTATCATTTGGCTAGTTTAAACTTTACCTTCCTTTGCCATAAATAGATGGCACCACACTCTACAGTAAAGCCATTTTTTTAAAAGAATCTGATGGATTCATGGCCATCTCTAATTACAGGGGCCTTTTCATTATACATGTGGCAATGATAGAGCCGGCAGTTGCTTTAAGACTAAAACTTGAAAATATCCAATATATCAAAATATCACCAAGTGTCATCTCTGGATGTTTCAGACAAATTGTTTACCCAAAAAAGGTCTCGTCTTGATGGTGCTGTTTCCCCAAAAAAATTCTTTCTTAGTTAAGAAAGCATTTTAACAAAGACATTTCATTAAAGGCAATAGAGAGGTTGAGCAGGATGCTCTAGAAGTTTGAACGAAAATGTCGGGAGTATCTAGACCATGATCTAGACGTTCGAGTATTTCAATTCTTTAAATTCAATAAAGCCGGCTTTTACTTTGAATTCTAAAAACATTTACCGAAACAATTTTAACACATTTTAGAAGTATTTGCTAAACCCGGGTACATGACGAAAATAAAAACGTGTTTAGCCAATACTTAAATACGCCTTATGTATGGCTGTGAGCATTGTCTAAAGGAAAATATTTGTTTTCGTGTACCCCGCTTTACTTTAAATGTCTCCGATTTCGTATAAAATATACAAGGTTTAGGAGTATTTCAATTTAAACCAGTATTTACGATTGCTAAAACGCACGTTATTAGAAAAGGAACAACTTAAAATAATTGAAATATTCAGTATTTTTATTAAAACGTTATAGATATTAGATGGACAGAAATATGGGGTCATCTTCAATTTATAAAAAGTCTGTTCTACCTCTATTATGAAAGTAAGGAAAAAAACTACAAACTAACTGACACCCAAATTTAATAGTTTAATTCAGATTCAGCTAAATTTCTTTACCATAATAGCAGAAGTAACATAGCAACAAAAAGTATAACACTTTCTTTGGTTTAAATGCAAAATTTCTGAGTTAACCTTTTTTCGAAACCAACAATCTCGGCCAGCTTGGACTTGCAACCGAACTGAGTGGAATATTATCGTCCTTGGTAGAAGTATATTTAGACACGAGGGGTCTCCGTGCGAAAATAAACTTTGATTTATCAATAGCTTTGAAAATCTAGTTCGGTCCTAATTTTTGCTAATAGTTCTTTTAATAAACTATCGGGGCCTTCTTGTTGAAATGTTGCTTCTACGTCACAGTCTCTTACTTCCACAAGCCTACTAGCGCGCGCTACAGTCGCGAGGAATATAGCTTTTTCTAGAGCGCGTGCAAATCGCTCGTGCGAAGAATACACAAATAAAGCGGGGTCTTGTGACGTAAGAGCAACATTTTAACAAGTTTGCAAAACCACTTTTTATTTTATAAAATAAACTATTGTCATATTTATTGTTATTATGTAACTTATGATATTAATCGCTTGGGGAATAGAGCCTCGAATAAAATCCACTTCAAAGTCCAATATATAGTTTGCTCTACTGTGACATCAAGTGTATTGTCTTTACGTTATCTTTACGCTGCAAAAGTGGAGACATTTTCTCTTCAACGTTCTGGCAGCACGTTCCCGAAATCAGTCAGGGATGACTTTATTGAAGCGCCTATTGTTGGCCCCCATTTGATGTTTCTTTCCCCTTTCAGTTCTTCCCCCTTTAACTCACCATCAAATTTTCCTCCTTTACTTAAGTCCATTTTGTAATGGTTTCTTTTATCTTTGCACTCACACTTATCGCGATTTCAACGTCGCAAACTTGTATTTCAGAGTTTTTCTTCGTTAGGCCTAGGACTTATATTCATCTAGAAGGCTTATCTCAAATAAAGCGTACATTTTCCCACAAATCGATAGTTTTTATTCACATTTTATATATTTTATTAGGAATGTCATCAGTGGATAATAAACATATGTATGGTGCATAACGAATTGGGTTAATGATAGTCTGTCGTGGAGTGATTGTGAAATAAGAAACTCGTCCTTTCCTACCCTTTCCGTTGGCAAAATAGTTGGTTAGTTTGATGGCGCGAAATACGAGCGTACACGTGCTTAGGTTTGAAATTTGAAAATAACTAACTTCTGAAATGGAACCAGTGTTTATATAAGTTGTTTATATCATGGAACCAATTAACTTAGGGACCTTTCACTCTGCCGAAAAAAGAAAAATAACCGTTCCCCACGACACCTCCCGGAAAAATTGGCTAAACGGAAATTGTAGAATTTGTTGGGACAAAAAAATCCACGTGCGAATTGGCGGGGTCGTGCGGTGTTTTTAAGAGAAATGTGATAAGGCTTAGGAAACTAGACCATTTATATTAAGGATATTGTATCAATATCTTACCAATTTGATAAAGTTATTAGTCAAAAAATTTACCAAACTAAATAATGATTAGAAGTAATCTCATGAAAATCAGTTAATTCTATTAAAAACCTTTAAATTATGAGCTTGAATCGATGAGTGATATTCAAATAAAACGACTGTTTAAACATAGCCTACTATAATAGATAGGTCGCATCATATTGTCAAAACCCGTAGCGCAATAGAAATACGACAGGTTGCGCTGTAATCTATTTCCGTTTGTACCAAAAATGGGGGAGAAACTGGGGGAAGACAACCTGAAAATTCTAAACACAGGATGATGCCGCGTTTTTACTGAAGCGAAGCGTCCCTAAGTTAATTTGTTCCATGTTTATATCTTCCAATTCAGTAATTCATCATTATTTTCCAAAAGCGTTAATTGCACCTTTGAAAGCATTTCCGTCGAAAAGACTGCCGATGGACCGTCGCCGATCTTACGGGCATCCTCCAAATACTAGGAGCAGTTCGTGGAGAGTTGTCAGTCCGTCGGTAAGTAAAGGTTTACTACCATAAAAAAATTGCATTGGGTAAATAGGAAGTGTCATACTTATGTTTGTTATCCACTTAGCGTATGTAGGTAGAAGTTCAGCTGGTTTTCAAAATAGCAACGGTTAGGATAAAGGCAATATAACCATATCGCTAATTTGATAATCGCTGTTTCGGCACCACGCTCATATGATAATCGCTGTTTCGGCACAACGCTTATATGATTATCGCTGTTTCGGCACAACGCTTATTTGATTATCGCTGTTTCGGCACAACACTTATTTGATAATCGTGGTTTCAGCACAACGCTTATTTGATAATGGCTGTTTCGGCACAACGATTATTTGATAATCACTGTTTCGGCACAACGCTTATTTGATAATAGCTGTTTCGGCACAACGATTATTTGATAATCACTGTTTCGGCACAACGCATATTTGATAATCACTGTTTCGGCACAACGCTTATTTGATTATCGCTGTTACGGCACAACGCTTATTTGATAATGGCTGTTTCGGCACAACGATTATTTGATAATCACTGTTTCGGCCCAACGCTTATTTCATTATCGCTGTTTCGGCACAACGCTATTTTGATAATGGCTGTTTCGGCACAACTTTTATTTGATTATCGCTGTTTCGGCACAACGTTTATTTGATAACCGCTGTTTCGGCACAACGCTTATTTGATAATCGCTGTTTCGGCACAACGCTTATTTGATAATCGCTGTTTCGGCACAACGCTTATTTGATAATCGCTGTTTCGGCACAACGCTTATTTGATTATCGCTGTTTTGGCACAACGCTTATTTGATTATCGCTGTTTCGGCACAACGCTTATTTGATTATCGCTGTTTCGGCATAACGTTTATTTGATTATCGCTGTTTCGGCACAACGCTCATTTGATAATCGCTGTTTCGGCACAACGCTTATTTAATAATCTCTGTTTCGGCACAACGCTTATTTGATAAACGATGTTTCGGTAAACGTTTATTTGATAATCGCCGTTTCGGCGCCATTGAAAGATGTAATGGGTGCTTAAAGCAACGCTTTCGTTGTTTGTTGAAAGCTAGGGCTCTCCATTACCACCCAGAATTTTCAGAGGAAAGTATCATGGCATGTTTCGTTTTGCACAACATGTGCATGTTAAATGGCTTTGGTGAAGATGAAGAAGAAGACGATGATGTACCATTCGCCGCTGATGAGCGCCCACATCCGCACATTCCACCACCACGTAAAGGAAATTGGAATCCATTTGGACCCAGGTTGAGGGAAAGAGTGGTTCGTCGCTTTCGTTAAGCTGAGAGTAAGTAGAACAAGTCGGCCCAGGCCATAATATTAGTTCCACATCGGTGTATTCGGGTGGGCAAACCCATACACCCTTAGTAGACACAGGTAGGCAAACTAATACAAAAGCTGTTGAGGCTACGTGATTTCTTATCGTATGATATACAAATTACCACCCTAAGTTAAAGAGTGGATGCCGCTCACCATCAGGAGACCGGGGTGGGCAAACTAATATAAAAGCTGTTGAGTCCATGGGATTTCCTATTGTTTGATATATAATTTACCATTACATGTTAAAGAGTAGGCACCGCCCACCCTCATGATACCCGGGTGGGCAAACCAATACCAAAGCTGTTGAGGCCATGTGATTTCCTATCGTTTGATAGACGGAAAGTATCAAAGGTGAAATAGGTAAGCAAAACACGATGAACATAATTCGTTTAAATTATTGAAATTAGTGGAAATATGAATTAAAGAAATTCTTAAACTGGGATTCAAAATTTCAAATGTGTTTATTTTAGGAAATTTATATCAAACATTTGGGTAGTTTAGGCACCAAAAGTCATGTAAATTCGCAAATTCATAAAAAAATACCCATGAATGTAATTTTGTGGAAAATAGGAAATCAGTTGAATACGCGTCAGTGCGATGATTTTAGGGCGTATTCCAATTTTCGTGGCGTACGATATCGTACCATTCGGTGACACTCCCTTTAAGGGGGTTGGTCGAAGGGGGCGGAAATTAAGGGCACCGCGTGCGCGTCAAAGAGTTCTATCGAATGAGAACAACTGTTTTTTTTCGGTAACTCTCCCTTTAAGGGGGTTGGTTGGAGGGGGCGGAAATTAACGGCAAGCGTGAGGGGCCGGAAAATCTGTGGACCAACTATACAAACTATAAAAGTGTTCAAGGCTAAAAGTTCAAGGATGAAATTCGAAGAGGACGGCGTGGGTCGCTTGATAAAGGCGTCGGTTTTGGATACTACGCGGCCAGAAATCTCGGTTCGAATCCCAGTGTCGCCAATAATATAAATTATTTTTCGCAGCTCCATCTACCGTGTCGTCGCTTTTCCAAGACAAACAAACAAACAAACAAACAACAAACACTTAACGACATTCCGTCCATAGCAATAGTCCCACTTCGATATATATATATATATATATATATATATATATATATATATATATATCGATGTGGAACTAAAAACGGCCCATTTATGGGCCATAAGACAGTTAGATATAATAAAAATAAAGAGTTTGCCTTTTTTAGTAATTGAGTCGTCACGCTTAAAAACTTAATAGTCTGACACCCTGTGACGATGGGCCCTAAATGGGTTAGAGTGTGCAATAACTGGTGGCTTTACCCGTCCGGCTCTTGTAACGCATAAGGGCGGTGGCGCACTGGGAGATGTTAGCTTTGATCAAATGGTCCTATCTCCACCTCCGACTTCGGTCAGGTTTGGGCTGGATACTGAGCTTCGGCTCAGGCTAACGGAGAGGGTCCAGGCAAACTGGCCTCCTCGGCGGATTGGGTAGCCTGCTTTGGGACGGCGAGCCTCCGTATGAGGGCACGGCGGTCCTGTTTCCCGGCCTCTTGGAGTCACACCGGGATCTCCGGTGCCAGTTGTGCCGGGTTACTTGGACTGCTGTGTGCTCGTCATTCCCCTTTAGGAGCTCTCTCCAAAGGGTTTGACTCTCTACCTAAGTAGGTAGGGTGTCGGCTGGAGTTGCTACAGCATCCACTCTTAATCCCACTGCTGTGTGCGAAGTGGGAAATGGTCCACCCATTGCTGAACCTTCTGCTTGGTTGAGTGGCTCGCGTCAAAGGTGCGACCATCAGTTGTAGGGTCCTTCTACCCATGCTGGATTTGTCACCTGTCCGGGCTAGGTGGACGCTGGCGTAAGGCACTATGATGATAGGCCTCCGGTGGTATGGCCTCTGTTACTAGGTACACTGGGTTATGAATTCTGACACACCCTGTGACGACGAACCTATTTTACATTTGGAGGTATTTACTGTCTAATAACACTTGAATTTCCAATTTATTTTCTAAAATAGACTAATATCGTTGATTATGTGCGGAGTATTTTGCCTTCTAGTGGTAAATGTTGAAAATTTGCCTTTTCAAGGCCCAAATACACGTTTTTAAACTCTTTCAAGAGAAATTTTAAACATTTTTTTCTACCTAATTTAGTAATATTTTTAATAAATAATAGATATATGGATGATATATTGATAGTAAAAGAAATTTTTTTATCGGATATGTTGATCTTAGAAGAAATTAATATGTTAGATGAAGATATAAAATTCACATTTGAAAAATAGCATATGTATTCGCTACCATTTCTAGATTTAAATTATATAAAGCAGATAATAAAGTTGTGACTCAATTTTATCAAAAACCTACGCATGCAAAACGTTTTGTACATTATAACTCAGCACATCCCGATGAGATAAAAATTGGTTTATTGAAAGGTTTAAAATATAAATTGGAATAACTAACGATATACCAGATATAGATAAAAATACTAGCCAAACAATTAATAGAATGTAACTATCCGAAAAAACTTGTATATGATATATTTAACGTAAACATTGTGAGGAATGATCCAAGTAGAAAAAATGATAAATTAAAAGATATAAAAGATAAACCAAAAATTGTCAATTAAAAAAAACATAATATTACACTACTAAATAACAAATTTAAGAACCTTGGATCATTGCTGTTAAAAAATAAACCTAAAAGTGAAATTGAAAACGAAACATGAATAATATATGAGATCCCCTGTGATTGTAAAAAAAGTTATATAGAACCGACAAAACGTAAATTTAAAAAACGAATTAAAAAACACAAAGACGCGATTTTTGAACAAAATTTAGAGAATGGTATAGCTAATCACTTAAATAAAAACTGTGAACATAACATTCAGTGGGACGATAAAAAATATTAGATAATGAAACAAATTGGATAAAAAGGAACTTGAAGGAAACTGATAAAACAGAGGAAGAATAAATCAAGACAATGGACCAATCTTTATGATTATGGGAAATAAAAATAAATTAAAAGAAAAAATAATATTATATAAAAACATTGGAAGAAGCCGAAAAGGAATGAGATTGTAAACGAATAAACTTACAATTGTTAGTATTACAATAGACAGGCTTGAAAAGGGACCGCGATCCGAAAGCTCCCCGAAGTTAAATTTTATTTAATTTTAGTAAATAAACAACTTTTAGTCATGAAGTATCGTGTCACTTTTATTTAAAAACTTTTAAAATAGTATAAAGCCAAGACTCGTATGATTTTTAAAATTGAAGATTAATAATGTGTGTATTGTAGGAAAACATATATGTTTCGGCCTGTACTATACTAATAAAAATCCAATATTTTTAAAGTTTGATTTATCTCTCGGGTGTCCAAAAAAGTACAAATGGTTACTGACTAAAAAATTACTAAATTAGGGCGAAAAAATATTTAACATTTATCTCTGAGAGTTTAAAAACGTGTTTTGTCCTTGCAAAAGCAAGTTTCCAACACTTGCCACGGGAAGGCAACATACTCCGCACATGTTCAACGATATTAGTGTATTTAAGTGAATAAATTGGAATTTCAAACAATGGCGTAGACAAGGGGAGGGTTTCCGTGTCACCTTGGGGGTAAAATTGTACTATTGGGGATCCGCCGCAATTTTTTTTTAAACATTCCTTGGAGAATACAATTTTATTAAAAATTAACCCCCGCTTTTTGAGAATCATTGAGAATTTAAGTTATATTTCCAAATTCATACATTCCGTTATATTTCCTAATATACAGCGCAATTTTGGTCCTAATTATAAATTTTTGATATATCGTAGGGTACATGACGGTAGTATTACTACTTTTGAACTTTGCTACGATTTGATATCTTTGTTGTAATATAAAATGATATAATAATAATGATAATATATTGAACCTTACCTAACCTAACCTAACCTAACCAATTTAATCGTATCATAGGTTAGGTTAGGTTAGGTTAGGTTAGACCAGCGGTTCCCAAAAGGTGTTCCGCGGAACCCTGGGGTTCCGTAAAAGGGTCACAGGGGTTCCGAGAATTCGCAGCGCGGCCATCTTTGTTTGTGTCAAGAGTTTAAGATGAGCAAAAAAATGAGTTGGGGTTCCGCCAGAATTAGGTGGATAATTTAGGGTTCCATAGCAAAATAAAATTGGGAACCGCTCTGTTAGACTATTTTTACCAAGTTTTCGTATTGTCTGTACACCACTAGTGTGTTTTGATATCTTTGTTGTAATATAAAATGATATAATAATAATGATAATATATTGAACCTTACCTAACCTAACCAATTTAATCGTAACATGGGTTAGGTTAGGTTAGACTATTTTTACCAAGTTTTCGTATTGTCTGTACACCACTAGTGTGTTTCGCGTGTTCTACTAGACCTATCTCAAAGTAAAAGTTAGCAGAAAAGTAAAGCGGAATTTATGAAATTGGAATATAACTGAAATTGGAAATATAACGTAAATACTCAATGTTTCTCGAAAAGCGGGGGTTTATTTTTAATAAAATTGTATTATCCATTGAATGTTGAAGTAAAAAAATAGACTTAAAATTTTCTTACGTTTTCCCGCTCGAGTAGAAAAATTAGATGTACCCTAGCCCGGGATGCGAGGGTTTGGTTTTGGTCGAACGTCAGTTTAGTGCTGTTACCTTTTAGCGGAATTTTTAACTATAAATATTTTTCTAGTTCCACTAACCTTGACTTTGACCGAGAAAGAAATAAAACGTGCTTTTAGAGATGAGATTTCGCATATTTCATTTATTAAAAAATGTACGTATAATTAAAATTTTAAAATGGAAAAAATTAATTTAAAGGCTATTTATCAAGAACACAATTACTCCCGCGTTTCCAAGAGAAAATTCCCAGGTAATTAGTAATTTCCGTAAATTATTTAATCATGAACCGTTTAAAAAGTTGAAAACCGTTACACACCTGGAGAAACTAGCAGATGTCGACAACTTCAATTTCATAATTTTTTCCATCCAAACAAAGGTTGTAGTGTATGGAAAATTTTGGTGGCATGTCCTTTTTTGCACAAACGAAACACAGAAAATATTAAAACTTACACTCACAAGATATATCAGCTAAAAAATTGGGAATTAATATTACAACATATAGAGATAATTAATTTTATAAAAAAATCTTAAATTTATGTACAAATAATCTGTTTTAACATACTATAAATTGTTTTGCCAAAAGAATTATTTGAAAATTATATCACGACCCGTTAACTTTCGGAAGTGAGCATCTTGTTATTTTTCTACTTTTTATCGTTTTTTCCCCTCAGTATAGCCATCTAGGGACCACTCATATATTGTTTTTGTTTCATTTCGTTTCTCTGGCCTAATCTGGCAGTCCCGTAACGTTTTTAGTTATTAACACACCCCGATAAGATAAGGGGTCATCTATTTATCTAGTATATAAAGCCAAGTTAGCTTTGGACAATACTCAGTTTTTCTTTAGTTTTGTTTCAATCGTGTCTTCAAGGTTTTAGTGATCAGGATGTGGTATACAGCATCCGGTGACGCGGTTCGACGTGAAGGTTAAAGTGCACGGTAATTGTGCGGGTATTTCGCGTCGGGTTCGTGGTTGTTCGTGATAATTCTGGGTGAAGAGAATTATGTGCGGTTCGTTCCTTGGTTTATGGACGGTTACTTGAAGAACGATAAGTACTTTTAAACTATTTTAGTTTCAATCTTTTGTTATTTATTCTAAAGTGTATTTTGTATAAATTTAACTTAAAGATTCGGCCAACCATAGCCAATCTAATTAATTAATTACCCAACCAAAGTTGCCCCTGCTATAGTCATTGTACACCCCAAAGAGCCCACCATAGCCTTTAAGCATTAATCCTCTCCAAATAATTACCAATGTTTATATAATTACCATAATTGAATCAGTTGTTACTAAGTCCAATAATAAACCAATAGTTCTATTTATGCATAACCACCATTGCTTTCATTTACCTACACTGTAAGAATACCGACTCTAAGGATCCCGAACAAATAAATTCGATACATACGGCACGGGGAAATAAGTATTTAAATTTCCCTCGAGTTTAGTGCGTGGGTCAGATTCTCAAGGTTACATTGCAACTGTTTGAATCTTCCCTCCTTACTGATCTCCACGACTCCCCTAAACCCCCCTGAAAGTTATAGTGTCGTAATAATTACTTTTAGCTGATACCACGATTGTCTCTGAATGGTTCTCATGAAGGTATCCATTTCCGGTGGACCCCATCGGCTCTTCAACTACCATGTTCTGTTGCACCTCAATCTCAAAACATTCTTCCATTGGGATATGAGATGCCGCTGGCTCATCCTGCGGTGGGATACTAATAGTTGAGGAGGTTGGTGCGGTTGAGGATGTTGTGTCGGTGCGGTAATCACGCAACCCGTTTCAGTCACTGAACCAAGCCCAGTGACCGTCCTTTTCCCAATAACGGAAAGAAGCCTTTCCTCCAAATCCTTTAAAGGCTCGGATTGTGGTCCACCGCCAGTTTCCCTTTTAAGGCCTTCGATGCCTAAGCTCGAATGTTTGAGCGCCACGCTGAAAATGACTAGCGAAGGAAAGAGTTCATTATATTGAAATTGAAACTTAACTTCTTCCATTTTTGAACTGTTTTGGATGGCCCGAATCCGCAGCTATTTAGCTGTCCATTCAATTCAATCCACATTGAATTATAATTTACCCTGGAAAAATTCATGTTGAATTGCACGTGTGCTTCTAAAAACTCAATATTAATAATATGTTGCTTTGAATGTACTTTGACACTCATTGAACTATTCAGTTAAAATTAAGTAAAATAAAAATTATAAACCAACACTTTTCTCAGACCTTTAAAAAATTAAAACAAAAATGCTTTTACCAAAGCAGTTTACAGGCAGATATAAGTGGGGTGGACTTACAATTGTTAGTTGGGACCTATCTAGGATCAGATATTTTAGTGTAGAAGTTTTTTTTTGGGAATAATTTTAGTTTATTGCACAAATATTTGAAAATAATTGTAGTCAATTTGAGCCTTGAAACCGTAATAGTAAATAGATAAAATATAGGGGTGTGCATACTATTTGGTGAGACCAAATAATTCGATCGAATACCAAATCGAATATTCGATTCGTCGAATCGAATAGCGCTTGGGAAAGTTCGCTAATAATCGAATTTTTGTACAAATAGTCGAATATTCGAAAAGATAGGGGAAAAGTATTTGGTATTTTCAAATAGTTTGCAAACTGGTCGAATAACCGCGGGTCTTTTTCTAATTGGTTGAAGTTCAAGGCCATCCCAGGAGAGCGCAGTGAAATTTCCGAGCTAGTCCTTATTTTTAACACCCCTCTTTAGGGCGCAGCGTCAACGACCATATAAAGAGTAGCTTGCACGTCGATTATCCATACCGTTTGTATTAAAACTTCTTAGCGAAAGGCAGAAGCTGTGTATTCTAGCGCCTATTGGCTAGATTACTCGCGTGTTCTCTTTTGTTATGGAATTTTCTAGAATACACTCTTTTACGCGGTCTTTTCGAGCCCTATTTTTGGCCGCCCGCTAGTCGGCCATTGCCTGGAACCACCGGTGGGGGGTCTAGGCTCGGGTCTTTGGTCCCAGGATATGGAGAATGGGGGTTAAGGGGGGTAAACTCAAGATGAACGCGCCCAGCAAAATTCCCAAAAAAAAGTGTATAGCAACGTAAACCAAGTCCAAATCAAAACTAAAAACCGGGAGGAAAGTAGAAGTAAGTAACTTTATGAATTTTTTTGTTTAGAATTTTTTGAGTTAACTAAATTAAAAATTATTGATTTAAAATTAATATAAATGCAATTTTTTAATTTGTAACAAAAGATCTGCTCCTTCGCGTTTTACATATATTTAAAAACTAGGAAATTTTAATTAGGTTTTTGCAAACTATGAAGTATATAGCATGTGTGATTTTAATTTAAGTTAGTAGTTACTAAAGGTTAAAAGTCGCTGGAAGACTTGGTCCTGGAGTGGTACCTAGGGTATTAGCCTAGTTAATTATTATTATTATTTTGCCATGGTACCCAATTAAAATATGTATGATAAGTTGATAAGCACTGTATTTTCGTAGGTTACGATCAGGAAACTCTTTTTGATAAAAACATTATATACAGTGTCGATTAGAACCAAGTTCACCCAGGGAACTTTGTTCTAGGTTATACTGTATTTGGTTTAATATTTTACCATTTTCAAGTGATTTCAATTACTTTTTTTTGACAAATATGAAAATTATTTGGCTATTTGAAAACCAAATACGTCGAATAATTTGATATTCGAAATACTATTTGGTATTTGATCAGTTAACTGACTTAAATTTTTGCCCTAAAAATATTCGACCAAATTATTTGACGTTATAAATATTTGATTTGGTATTTGCCGTGCTTTGAAACAAATATTCGATTCGATCCACAAAAAATGGTATTTGCACACCTCTAATAAAATATAAAATTGTAAAGGAGTACGTGTGTATAGTAAACAAAATCTGGGAAAAATTGCTTTTTAGTTGATGTTTGCTTGTCGTCATAGTGACGTAGGAAGTTACTGAACGGTGTTATTTCTAGTCAGCGCTGTTTTTAAAGATGGCGGCGATAAATGTTACGGGGCCCGAAAATCAGAGAAAGCGAAAAATATTATTTTCAATAATTAAAGAGTTGGTAAATGTAGAAATTGTTGGCGACAATATTCTTGATTGTTGCAACGTTCAGTTAAATAAACGAAAACGGCCATTGCAGTAGCTGAGGCATTCCAATTAAATGATAGACCTTTGACCAAACCAGCAGAATTGTTGATTAAAACTTTAATTGTATAATTTTAACTTCTCCGCCAGCTTAACTGTAAGCACCGACGCGTTTGATGGTTTTTTTTGATGACCATCGGATGTCCATTGTGACGTCAAATCGGAAACACAAACTCGTACAGTAACAAATTGTTAGCATCGATGTTTTTGATGAGCGTTACTGAACGTACCCTTCGGATAAACTTTTCAAACTCAGTTTGTAGCTCGCGTGCTCGTCGAAAACTAGATAGGTAGCGTATAAGTAGACTCTAGATTTCTGTTCTGGAAAGCTTATATTTGGCAGTGTTGTTGTTGTTGTTGTTAACATTCGGAGATTCGTCTGCTACAATGTTGAAACCCATTCGAAGACTTTCCCTTTGAGTTGGGAATATAGTACTTCTATACTCACATTGTCAGTTGCAGGTGAAGAAAGGCAAAATATATCTAGTACATTTGGCGGAAAGATACTAGCACCACTTTGCGGTAAATCGGTAGCGGGAATTTAAAATAGGGGTTATTTTCTGTTGAATTCAGTAAGGTTCCTACGCGTGTTAAATTCATAGAGGTTGCCAATGTCTGGGATAAATCCCACATCGCGATTTTATGGGCTGTGTGGGATAAAGGGATTTTTAAGCGAAAATCATTGTTTTGTGGGATATTTTACCTCTAGCCTAGTACACACAGTGATGCAACTCGTAAACATAGCTAGACACATAGAATTACACAAATTAGCAATGTATTCTAAATTGTCAAATATTAACTATTA
This sequence comes from Leiobunum rupestre, assembly GCF_980474605.1. NCBI lineage: Eukaryota > Metazoa > Arthropoda > Arachnida > Opiliones > Sclerosomatidae > Leiobunum > Leiobunum rupestre. The sequence continues at coordinate 60,618,946 of NC_143384.1, forward strand.
GCTTTTTGTGAATCAAATTAAAAAAACCATTAGAAAATAAAAAAATATTCAATTTTATTTTTTTTACTGCGCTAACTAGTCTACGAAACTAAAAAATATTTTTATGTTTTCCGTTGAGTTTTTGGCTAAAAACGTTTTTGGGGTTTGGCTGAAAATTTTGTAACTGGGCTGTGGAATTTTCGGTCCTCAAACATTGGCAACACCAGTAACCCACTCGTATAGAGTGGAAGGCCTTATGGAAGCGCATGAAACAATAATCCTACTAGGCGAACTTGTTTACGAGGCGTGAATAAATGTAGTCCGAAGAGCGATGGTGTGATTTTGACTTTTTTGGGAGTAAAAACTTATGTTTTTATCCAGATATTGTACATTACCTTTAGGCCAACTTGTTTATTTCACGCCTTGAAAACAAGACGTTGCGTACGAAAAGTGTTCACTGATAGCCTTCCACTCTACGTGAATGGGTTACTTTATGGAAAAAACCTGGTTTGCATCGAATTTAGATTTAAGTAATCAAAAGATTAAAATAAATACTAGTAGACTTGAAATCTTTTGTGCGTGTGTTAGTAAATAGTTTCTTCCCGGCACGATAATGAAAGCTACATAAACCCAAATTGTAGAAAATTTTGCATAGCCTGCATTGAAATACCTTGCTTTGCTATAAAGTTTTTGGTGAATTTGCGAATGAATGTTTTTAAGATAACTAGGATTGTAGGTTTTGCTACTTCTCCATCACTTGGTTAACATCAAAAGTATCTTTTCACTCTTTTGGGCCAAACCCTATAACGTAGACTTAACTAATTCCTAGTAAATAAATAAGGACCATTATCACTTAAAGCGTTAATATCTTTACAAGGATACGCTTGAATGCCCAAAAACTTTATTGACATGAAAATTTACTTTAATTACCGGAATGAAATATTGTAAATATAAAATTTTCAAAATGATTTATACAGAATTACCTAAAACATAATTTTATATATTATGGAAAATAAAACCATTTTATTTAATTAATTTTAAATTGGAGCAAAATTTTCATCTGCGATGTATTACCACTCGGGGGTCTCGGCGACGTTTTGTTTTTTTATTTGGCGCGAGATTCGTTTGGAAAAAAGGATTAAATGAGGAGGGTTTATTGCAACGAATAAGATTCTCAATGGATATTTCACACAAAACCACTCTTTATTTCCATAAACAAAATTAATACATTATCAATAACACTTACAAGGAGACATCCCGAAGTGTAACCCACCGATTTTGTTCAAACTCGGGGGATTGGTAGACGTTCATGTATATCATGAAAAATCCTAAAGGGAATTTATTCAATGGGCAACCGTTTTGCCATGGCACCGAAAAATGTTTTTGACAACACAAAATATTAAATTTTCCCATTGAAAATAACATGGGATTTTGACCTTAAATTGATCAAAAGTTGATCAATTTTGATGTTTTTATTGTCAATTTTTTCTTCTTTTGGCATTTTCGAAATTTTGAAGTTTGTAAAAATTTTTCACAGGTATCGGTCAGAATCCCATATTATTTTCAATGGGAAAATTTCCATGTTTTGTTTTCAAAAACATTTCTCGTTGCTATGGCAAAACGGTTGCCCATTGTATAAATTCCCTTTAGGATTTTTCATGATACATGAAGGTCTACCAATCCCCCGAGTTTGAACAAAATCGGTGGGTTACACTTCGGGATGTCTCCTTGTTAGGCAAATCAGGATTGGCTACCATTTGGGGGAGGTTAAACAAACATTTTCTTTCTTTGGGATTCGGATATTTACGCGACAGTTCAACTTCAAAAATAGAGTGAGTTGGGGGTTTCTTTCTGTTAACATGGTTTCTTGGGATCGAGACTCAATCTATAATAAGCTATCGGAGGATTGCGTCGCTAGGGTTGGTTATTTCGACCCAGGATAAGGAGGTTAAGGAAATGTTTCTACGTTACTATTGACTTTAAGGGATTGTTTTTATTGGGATTCTGTCAGCGGCGTAGCAACCAGGGGGACAAGGGGAGAATGTCCCTCCTAAACTTCCTACTAGGGGACAACACCTGTGTTTGTCCCCCCTCCCCTGAAATATTGTGAATTTGTTTTTACAACCATTCTGAAAAAGATAAATTTGTCGTTTAAAACTTTTAACTACAAAGTAAGATCGAATTCAATTTCAACTTGGTTCGTTTGTCATTTACAAGGACTCATTCTGAGCGTGGGTAGAAATTTCACCCCTAGCGGCCAAGTTTCAAAATAACTATTTGTTAGCAGACCAAGCATTATAATGAAGACTCTTCATTATAATTCTTGGTCTGCATTCGACTTTTGTTCAAATTGAAGTTAAATTTTCAAATATTATAATATCATATATTGCGGAGCGACTCGCTCGCAATGTACCCCACAAACTCAAAAACGTTCCTACGTCCCTGGATTCTGTCACTTCCGTGTCTTAAAGATCTGAGTGTCTCAAACGACTTCGGTTAGGACGGTACCAGATGAAGCGTTGTCTTGAGGGGATGATCTCGCTGACCTTATCTATGGTTTCACTTGATCGAAAAACGTTACGATGTGCCAAATTGTATCTCTTGGGGATTTTTATTCATGCATCTTTGGTTCAACTGGGGGGTAAATCGCCAAACGGTGTCCGATTTTAATATTTCCGGGGACGGTCCTGTTCTCTTGTCTAGGAATGACTCAATTCGAATTGTCTAATTTTTGATCGGTCTCTTGGTTTTGTTCTCACTCTACTTGGGGTAGGTTGAAACGTAGACTGTGCTTGGGTGAACTATAGTTACATTTGGTTGTGGCAGCGATGCCAGTTCCAGAAAAAAATTATCGATTTGAGAAATAAATTATCGTACGCCCAAAAAAAAAACAAAAAACTGGCGATCAATTAGACTTTTTGTGAAATACTGACGGTAAACTTGTTAAATCAAAATTTTTAATAACACCTTTAAGTTTGATCGATTTAAAACTTAGGAAAAGTCGCAGTTTTAACTAGTTTTCAACCATTTATAAAATTATTGTACGCGTAAGCCGAATTATCGAAAAATGCGTACTATGTAGTTCGCAATTGAAAATATCGTACTACCAAAAATTAGTTCGAAATTATCGACGTGTACGATAATTATTGTACGTCTGGCAAGGCTGGGTTGTAGTCTTGGATGGCGTGAAAATGCAATCAAGTTTTTGATTTGCTGGAGGGGATCTCAATCCGTTCAAGTGGCAAAGACTCTCTATTGGACTTTCGCAGTCTCTCTTTTATCTTGGGTGCGTCGCTGACCATCGGATGACTTAGGCCTAAGGTGGTGCCTTGGGTATTAGCCTTGCTGATTTGATTTGATTTATAATTTATCCCTCGTGCTGTAAGAGTGAAGGCTGCAGAAATGGAAGAGTTTCCATCAAGGGGGTGATGTTTGGGGCCTTCTTCCTTTCGTGACCAGTTTCTTGGTGCGCTGAGATGAGTTGACCGTGGTGTAATCGACCTTCAAAGTGGTTATCTCGACCATCTCTTTCTTTCGCTGGCGCCAATTTGACTGGGTTACTATAACTTTATAAAATTCCGTAATGGCTGCCCTAAAATAGGAGTCGCTAAAAGACGAGCAGCTAAATCGCCGAACGTTATCCAAGATGGCTGACCAATAATATTGACGTTTAAAGGCAACTGACGGCTGGCAAATTAAAATAGTAAGACAAAATTATCGTCATCTGCAGCTGTTTTTATCTGTCTAATTTTTAGCTGATACCAGAAATTTGACAGAGTAAGTTATTAAAATTATATTGTAGTGATTTCTTAAATCTGGGAGTTCTCTATACAAATATTATTGCTTTGGAAGGTAAAACGTATAAGATTTTATTCCACAAGTAAAACCATTGAATTGGGAAGATTATATTAAAAACTCACTGAGTAAATCTATTTCCCTGATTTTCCATCTGTCAACTCACAAAGTGTATATGAATATGGAAAACACCTTACGCTAATTGATTAAAATAATAAACAAAAAAACACGTTCATATTGCGTAAGTTTTACTTACGCAATATGAACGTGTTTTTTTGTTTATTATTTTAAAGTGTATATGCTCTTCAGGGTGATTAAGTCTGATAATTGATTCATCAAATATGAGAAATTTCAAAATTAAAAATGCCCTTCGAAGTTTATTAAAATGAAATTTGTAACCAAACAGTTTGGTTGTAACTTAAGGCTAAACATTGATCATATTTAAAAGTAAACAAAAAAAATGAAGGATTAAAATCCTAAATTATACTTCTAATGCAAATTTAAATATAAAAATTAGCTAAAATTGTCAAAGTGAAACTTTCTTGCCAAATTGGAAAATGTTTAGCCTTAAGTTACAACCAAACTGTTTGGTTACAAATTTCATTTTAATAAACTAAGAAGGGCATTTTTAATTATGAAATTTCTCATATTTGATGAATCAATTATCAGAAATTATTACCCTGAAGAGCATATACACTTTGTGAGTTGACAAATGGAAAACCAGCCCTGGAAATGGATTTACTCAGTGAGTTGGGAATATAATCGGTTTTATTTGGAAGGTAAAACGTTTACGATTTTATTTCAGAATTAATAATATTTTTATATAGAACTACCAAATTTAAGAAATCACTACAATATAATTTTAATAACTTACTCTGTCAAATTGCTGGTATCAGCTAAAAATTCAAACAGATAAAAAAAACAGCTTCAGACGAAACAGCAGACGACGATAATTTTGTCTCTTGATTTGCCAGCCGTCACGTGCCTTAAAGCGCCAATTTTATTGGTCAGCCATCTTAGATAACGTTCGGCGATTTAGCTGCTCGTCCAGGCGTTACGCCTAGTTCGTAGGCTTTTAGCACATCTAGCGGATTTTCGTGCAGCACTTCTAGCCAGCGAATAGAGCTTTTTCAACGATTTTCCGGAAATCTCTTACAGTGGTATCAACTTCATTCGGTTTACCTATACTAGTAACTTCTCTGGGAAACTTGAAACGACAACGCGTTATAAACTAATCACCAGTTTTTTTCTTCCTCAAACAAGTTCGATTGCATTTGTGCCATTGATACTTGGATACATAATCGTACAACGTCGGGCTTTTAGTCTTGTTTGGCAACGCACAAGTGGCATGTTTTTGGATAAAGTCTATAACGACCTTATTAGGCGCTTCGCCAATTTTTCGGTGAGTTTGTTCAACTTCCCGCAAAACTGGGTTTTCCTTAATCATAATGAGTTTTTGCCAAACAGCTTGAAACCTGTTATGAAAATTCACCAACTGGAATTTTAGAACCTTTTTCACTTGATGGGTAAAAAGATCGCAAATGATCATCTAGCTCAATCCAATCGTATTCTGCCGGATTTAGAGTTATAAACCACGAAGGTGGACCATAATAAAAGCACATTTTCACTTCACCGCATCGCATCGCTTATACAATATTCTTGAGTGCCTCACACATTTTGCATGTAAGCTGTCAAACTAGCTTCCAACTCTTTATCATTGCTTTCCATTTGATTAACTAACGAACTAACTGAAACCTTTTTTTTGCACTCATACGTGACAAATGCACGATACTATTCGACAAACCTTTCATTTCACTGTCACAAAGAAGATGAAAGAGGTATTGTTCATTTTTAGAGAACCTTCTATCGTTGTTTTAAATTCTTTGAAGACGAAAATCTGATTTAGACAGCTTAGCAAATGGTCTTTCAGAGTATTTTCCACAATAACCATTTACAAATTAGTCATTCCTAATTAAATTTATATCCGCCACTGATTGCCAAACATTTTTTCTTGGTAGGTAGCCCATTCACTATAATAAATAATTGATGATCAGTTGGTAAATGTTTAGGAATCATTTCCAAATTTTCAGTTAAAGGAAGAAGCAAATGAACTGCGCAACTTCTAACGGCTCTCGTTAATCCAGAATGGTTAAAAATATTGTTCCCCAATAGTGTATGTAGACGAATAAAAGTTTGAAGCACTTTTAATTTATGTATAGCATTTGCTCAATAAAATTTTATTCATTGGGCACGGGATCTATATGAAGGTCATTAAGAAAACATTGCGGCCGTATTTTACCCGATTTAAGATATTGCGTACATAACATGCATATACGCTTTTTTTCAAACATAAAACGAACTCCAATGTTACTTTCCGATTCTGCCATATCATCATCTGTAAAATTAACCTTTAAAACAACTAAAACTGTGATTTGAGGCTCTTTGAATTGCCAGGCAGCAATTAAAAGCATTAAACCTTCGTTACTATCTAAATTATGTGTGTCAAAACAATTTTCCACAGATTTGAGCTTGCTATTCTTAAAAACCTTTTCACAAGTTTCGCAGGGCATATCATGAAACTCGTACATCTCTTTATAGCCACTTACTAGCTGCCTGCCATACTTAGATAGTAGATCGGACTCATCTAATAGGGAAAGTATCATATGTACAGGGTTATCATTCGGGTGGGGCAAGGGGGGCATTGGTACCTTTGATTTTTACCAGTTAAAAATGTTAATTGATACGCATTTAACTGCATTAGAAACGTCTTGTTTCTAGCGCGAAAGGAAGATTAAATTAAACATTAACTTACATAGTAAGTGTTGGGTAATATTTTAAATACTTTTTCAGTATTTTGAATTTTTTTTCAAATACATTTTCAGTGTTTTCTATATTATTTCAAATACTTTAAAGAAATGTATTTAGTATTTTGAACAAAATCCTAATATTTATTAGCAAAAATACTTTATCCATCAAATAGTCTCCATACAACACCATCAAGCGGAAGAAATACGCCTAATTCATACTCACGAACAAAATCGTGAAAAATTCCACTTATCGCACGTGCACGTTGGTTGAGTTGGAGTAGCGACGACTCGAGACTAACGAGACAATCTGTCATTTAGTTCGCGCTTAAAAGTGGAATATTTCCAATCTTTCGAAGTCTTTCATTTTTTCTGCTTTTCAAGAAATCACAGTATTTTGAGTATTTTAGTATTTTAAAATACTAAAGTAAAGTATTTTATTTATTTTAAATACTTTATTTTGTGGGTATTTAGTATTCTATTTTAAATACTTTACCGTAGGAATGTTTAGTGTTTTACTTTAAATACTTTATCATTTGAGTGTTTAGTAAATTTTTTATCATTTGAGTATTCAGTATTTTGTTAAATTCCGAAATTAAAGTATTTTACCCAACACTGTATAGCCAGAAATTCGACAAAGGGGGGTCTAAGTATGTGAATGTTAAAAGGGGTCGAGTAGGGGGTGACAATGTAGCGCAGTCAAAGTCAGGCCCAAGTAGGGGGAGTCTGGACTTCGAAAACCCACTTGTCTACCGAATAGTAGTAATAATAATAATAATATGATTCCGTCTTGCATAGATTAAGTAAACAGGATATAAATTAATATGTATCAAATTAAAATCTTAAATATGAAAATTTTTATACTCTTGTTGAGATTCGAACTCGTTTTCCCCCCATCCGCGCAGATATCTCACCTTTAACCATAAAAATAAGAATACTGTCGTCTGCTCCCATCGGCGTCCCAAATCATGCCCAAATAACGAGAAAACGTTATCTTTCCACCCGTGGCGCCGTCTATCTCTCAATGGTTCCTTCAAATAAGACGCGTTTTCAAGCAAAAAGATTTTGTTTCTTCAAAATAATGGATGGCGCCACGGGTCATATGATAACGTTTGATCGTCATTTTAGAGCAGACGGCACATTCGTATTTTTCAAAAACTTGTTTCGCGGGGAGCAGATTTGATTGGATCTCTAGATTAATATTCCCAACTCAATGGTTAAAACACGAGCTAGTGCATCGCGGAGATACGCCATTTTATTTTAGATGATAGAGTAGAGACATAATTAATAGAGGCCAGACAACCAAGGTTAACATATTAGGAGCTGTAGTTGTATCGACATCTGGTGGTATCAATTTTTACAAAAATCTGTTTAATTTAATTTTCAAAGACATATTTGGTAATTAATTTAATAATATACAAAAGCACACAACCTACTCTTAAACGAAGATTCCTTTAAAAAAATTATAACAATCGTTTAAATCGTTCTTAAGTTAAAAATGCGTAAAAAATAGTGTAGGGCATATTGATTTTGTCATAGCATTTGGTGGAAAAACGGGTTAATTTTTCCATAGCATTACGGTGGGGGAAGGAAGATGTTTTAATGTTAAACTCGAGACTACCTATATATACACACAGACGACCGTCTGTGTGTCTAATTTGATCTAAAAATATTTTATTAGGTACAATAAAAGAATTTGAACCAAAATTATCCATAGAAAGAGGTTTATTCCTTCCGTGAAGTGCGAAAAACGAGGTGCACTCGTTAAAGTGGAATCGAACAAAATTTTATTTTTGCGTTTTGCGGCGAAGTTGGGAACGAACTGTGCAGGCGCGAGTTCCATGTCAAAAATGATACACTATGACCATATACAGGGTGTTTTGAATTTGATCGCCCCAGGCATTTTGCTCAAAAAGTATATTACCTAGAAATGTGAAAATTTCCGGATGCACACTATCGGGGAAGCTCGTTGTTATTTGTAATTTTCCGCAAACTCGTGATATTTGGAACGGTTTTGGAATTTTAATTTTTTTAACGCTAGGTGGTAGACGAAAACTGTCAACGAACAAGTTGTAGAGCATACTCGAAAACCTAAAATGAGATTGGATTGGTCGGAATAGGTCAATTTGCCACTGAGATAGATTAACAGTTGGTAGAAGGTGGCCCAAACCTTTTCACAACTAATTGAAAAAGAAACCTATTTAAATTGAAATGTTTGTATGACTGCTAAAAAGAAATGTTTTTTAAAATTAATATTTTTATTTGTAATTAATTTTGAGGTAATAAAAAACAATTGATGCAACTCTTAGAAACACAAGCCTTGTAACGGAAATTCATTTAAATATCGGTTGATTTACCACCAACAAATACACCATAATTTTACAATTAAGTTTGGCGGCTTCTATTTGCGTTAATCCTGAAGTTGAAAATTGAGTAGCAGCTAGGAGCAACAAACACAGCACCCCACACAAGGAGAACGCCACTCGTCAAAAGTGTACAGTTTTCATTGGTTAAACGCTTTGTATGGTCAGATAAAATAAATAAGTGTGGCACTTTCTTATCGAAACCGTGTGTGGTCAGAAGTAAAAAATAAGTGTGGCACTTACTAATCGAAGCCGGGTGTGGTCAGAAGTAATAAATAAGTGTGGCACTTTCTTCTCGAAGTCGTGTATGGCCAGAAGTAATATTTCACTCAAATTTAAGGTTTATTACCAATTCATGATTTTCTGCTACCTGCTTAAATTGAATACAGGCACGAAATGATAATATCGCCTTCTTGGCGAACTTGTTTGATAATGAAGTTACTCGGATGTTTATTATGCCGACCGCTTGAGTTGACACAGGTAACAATGATTTCGAGTATAGGTGAACAGATAATATAGCCTCTGTTTTAACCCAAATACATTGTTGATATTATATACCAAATATTAAATAAAAATTTATGACGCAAAATGGTGCGTCGTATTTTTCCGAATACGAAAACAGCGTTGAAATGACAGCGGATATACGGTTTAAGAAAAAAACTAAACATTTTTTATAGCTAATTTTAATATTGAATACTAAAGCTCGCTTCTTTCGGGAGAGCAAGTAGGCTTTGGAGAGATAACGGAGAACGAGGTTTGAGAAAAACAAGGCTTGGCGCGTAATTTCGGCGGAGCAGAAGTGATGCTAGACGAGCGTGAATTTCAAAAAGGCAAAAAAGTGGAATTTCCTGAGCTCCATTCTAAACTAGACATAAATTACTGAACGCCGAGATCGTCTTACGAAAACACTATCTACCTAGCTATAAAACAACGAGTATCGACCATTCCATCTACGAGCAACAAACACAGAACCCCACACCAGGAGAGCGCAGCCCGTTCAAAGTCGTGCATTTTCTTGCGTACAGTTTCCATTGGTTAGACGCTTTTGCGCCTGCTGCCGTCAGAAGGAGAAAATTCGGAAATTGTCTTCCCCCTTTCCGTAAAACGCTCAGAGTAAAGGCTTGGCCAATGAAATTTGTACACAAACACTGCGTTACCGTGTTTAAAGGCTAGCTGCGTTCTCCTTGTGCTTGTTGCTCATAGGTAGCATAATTAAGGAATTCCTTGTCATCATTTAGCTTACGGAAACATGACTGTTTGCTTACGCTAAATATCTTAGAGGTGCTATCGCATCTGGTAAATTCGTGAAGAAATAAGATACATTCCAAAATGTCATAGACTCTGGTGGTACGATTGTATGTATTTTGCGATATTACAACCCTCGCCGAAGAGGGAATGAACGTTGATGAATTTCGATAGCATCGTGCAACGCTCATAGAAAACATGACTGGCAAGGAGATATTTTCTTTTACTCAGAAACGAAGCGACAAAATCAGAACCCTCGCCTCTGCTTCAAGTGTTAAACTAAAAGATGACAAGGAAACAATTGATACGGCCATTTTCTATCGGAGAATATACGCCCTATAGCAACATAATCCGTAATAGACTTGAAAGATATGATAAAGTACGAATTGTGTACGTACCCACATTCGTTACTCGAGAAAACGGAAATTAGACGAAAAGTGGATAAACCACAACTGGCTAATTCTATATGCGAACATGCCACGTTGAGTGGAAAAGAAGACATCCAACTACCACTAAAAATGTTCGTTTTAGACGGCGGTTCCTTTATCCACGGGTTTTTTGGTGGAAAAGGTAGTTTCTACGACGAAATTTCCAGCTCGTGCGCGCCTTTTGTATGGTCAAGCAACAGTCGATTTTGATGGCTACGAGTCGGGCCCGACCATAAAAGACTCGACGCATAGTCGGAAGTCGTCGATTACTAGCCAGTCGGTTAATTTTACACCAAACGTACCTTTCACTGGAAAGAAGGATGTATTTTTATCTAATTCCTTCAAACAAACAAAAAATAATACATCTCATTGCTCAACACTTAGAAGAAAACGGATGCTCCGTATTTCACTCCAAAGGCGACGAACTACAAAAATCGAACTACGAAATACATTTTCGTAGTGATATAAATCGTACTACCAGAGGCCACCAAAACAGTCTATGACAGCGGTTCCCAATTTGTTTTTGCTATGGAACCCTAAATTACCCACCTAATTCTGGCGGATCTCCAACTCATTTTTTTTTACATATCTTAAAAGACTCTTGACACAAATAATGATGGCCGCGCTGCGAATTCTCGGAACCCCTGTAACCTTTTAGGAACCGCTGGTCTATGACGTAACCGAAATCCAAAACTCAATAGGTGAAGAAATTCAAATCCAATCAAATCAAATTTATTTCATTTTGCCTTATTGTCTTAAAAGACTTTTAGGCCTTGAACCCGACAGAGATTGGCTTTTGTGTTACATTTATTTTTATATATATACAATAGTTTAGAGAACGTCGATGTTAGTTATTTTATCACAAGTTAAGAATACATTCATTCACAAAAGATTCGTTAATAAGTAAAACATATCGTTTAGATTCAAAATTCCGTGATTAATGTCTGTGTATTTTTGACGCGATTACGTTTATTAATTTTTATATACATTAATGTTTACCCTAACAAGTTAGAGTTATATTACCAAGTTAAATTGTTATATATTAGTTTTATACTTCCCTTTATTCTTTATTTGTTTTTTTAATACTATTATGTTTATTGAGTTTTGAACTTATCTGGGTAAAGTGTTATATGACTTAATGCCGGCGTAAAATAAAGAATTAATTTTTCTTGATGTGTTTAATGAATTAAAGATAAAAATTAGACAGGTATACTTATATAGTTCTCTAATATTATACAATCCAAGAGATAAGAATATATTTCTAGTTGGCTTGTGAAATGTTTTTTTAATGATTCTGACAATTCTTTGTTGTAGTTTATAGATTAGGTCTAAGTTTGCGTCTGATGTATTGCTCCATGATGAAGAAATACCAAAGCTTATATGAGGATGCATTAAGGGGGAAGAATACAGAAAAGGCCTCTTTTTCGTTCAAGCTGAACGTTTCCATTTTAACAATTACATTATTGAATTATATTTTCCTTATTGGGCTGAACCTTCCTCTAGTGCTTAAAATAATTTTAATATTTCTAATATTAATAGTTAACGAGATATAAGGTCCTAACTAAAGGGTAGTTTGGGCGCTTGCGCAACTTGTTTAGCTCCGGGGATCCGAATTAAAACGAAATAACTTAATTACTTTTAAATTTAAAATTGTAAAAAATATTTTAGGCACTAAACAAGAGGCTGTTCTACTCTTAAATATTAATTTTATAAGTAAAAATACAAAATTAAAAGAGTTCAGCTTGAAATAGCGCGAAAATAGACAATGGCCACAGTAGTCTTCCCCCTTAAGGAGTAGTAAAGTTTTGTGCATAATTTTTCACTAAAAATATAACGGTTTTTCCTGATAGTGTATATGCTGGAAACTATTTTTTGGGCAATCTTATCAATATGTACATTCCATGCTCATTTTTCATCGAACCAAATTCCGAGATATTTATATTTATCTACTCTAATTCGGGCTTTATTATTAATTGTGATATTAATGTTTTGAGGTATGATTTTGTTTTTGTTACAGAAAACCGTATAGATGGTTTAAGTTACATTTAGTTCTAGATCGTTAAAGATTTTATCTAATTTAGTGTTTATTATTAATTACATTCTTTAAGTCAGTATCATTTTCTAGAAGAAGGGAGTCGTCAGCGTATAACGTGAAAGTGTCATTTTCGTCGATGTTAAAAATGTCGTTAACAAATAAACTTAAAAGGAGCGTTGATAAAATGGACCCCTGAGGGACCCCGTTTTCTTATGTATTTTGAGTTAAAACTTATAATAAAATAATAATAATCAGCTAGGCTAACACCCAAGGCACCACCTTAGGCCTAAGTCACCAAGCGACTTTTAAAGCCAATATTTCAGGTGGCCGGTTTACAATGCGTAGGAGGGTGGTGGAATTTTAGATAGAGTATTGTTTACTTAAGTCCTATTACTACGTAAATGGAGGTATGATTTTAGCCAGTTATTTGCTGGTCCACGAACACTCAGAATGTAAAATTTTTTTAGTAGAATGTCGTGAGTTAATCGATCGAAGGCTTTTCTGAGGTCCAAAAATTTGGGAATGTATCTATTTCTCACGCATTTACCGGATGCAATAGCACCTCCAAGATATATTCCTTAATTATGCAACGCAATTTTAAACTTCCCAAATAGAAGCCGCCGAACTGGGTTGTAAAATGATGGTGTACTTTTTTGTTGGTAAATCAACCGATATACTTTAACGAACTGCCGTTACAACGCTTTTGTTGCATCAACAAGTACTTTTGTGTATGCCGAGAGACTACCCCCGAGTTTGCCAGCTAGGAGCAACAAACACAACACCCCACACAAGGAGAACGCAACCCGTCAAAAGTCGTGGATTTTCTTGTGTACATTTTTCATTGGCTAGACGCTATAGCACCTGCTGCCGTCGGAAGGGGAAAATTCGGAAATTGTCTACCCCCCGCCCGTAAAACGTTCATCGTAAAGGCTCGTGACGCTCGTCCAATGAAATTCGTACACAACCCCTCGTTAGCGTGTTTAAAGGCTAGCTGCGTTCTCCTTGTGTTTGTTGCTCCTAGCTGCCAGGAAGTACCACAGGCTCCACAGCCTAAGTGTTTACTATCAGCTAGGTGTATGGAAATTACTCGTCAAAAACCTAGAACCATCTGATTGGGGTGGTAGCCTCTATCTTCCAAAAACGATAGATTAACCTTGGAGGAATAACGTCTACCCTGGAGTAGAAAATTCTTTATCTGGCAATACGAGCGCTCTCTCCCACGTTAGGCATTAGAATTTACCCAGAAGCCCTCGGTATCGTGGTGTACGTCTGCTTTATCTGCCATCTGGATTTTTTTTATTTATTGTGAAAGTCGCATCACTCGCGTCAGCTATAAGACAGTCCTAACTTTGAATTATAGTATAAAGTATAATACTTTTTTGGAATGTAGGTGGCTGCACTAACAAGGAGAGTACCCGAGGTGTTTATTGCCGATTTTGTTCAAAGTCGGGCGTAAGGTAGACTTATATGAGATATGAAATTTCCCAAAAGGAGACGTTGCCACTACCCATTCGTTTTGCAATAGCAACCGAAAATGTTTTTGATCACTTAAAACAATAAAATCTCCATTTTAAAAAGCATGGGATTTTCTCGGTTTCGCAGGGTCCTTGCTACGAAACTTTTTTTAAATTTTGAAAATCACGAAATGTGTAATTTGGACCACATTTAGGTTAGTTTCATCAAGTTTGGGTAAATTGAAACATTTTTATTGTAAATTTGTAACAAATTTTGGGTAAAATAAGGAAAAAGTCTTATTTTGGTTGTAAGTGGTCAAAAACATTTTCGGTTGCCATGGCAAATCGAATGGGTAGTGCAACGTCTCCTTTTGGGAAATTTCATATCTCATATAGGTCTACATTACGGCCGACTTTGAACTAAATCGGCAATAAACACCTCGGGTACTCTCCTTGTAAGTGAAGTCAACCGCCCGAAAAGCATGCTGGGAATTTTTCCCTGCCACAGATGTTTTCCCCCTTTTCTACTCCAGGGTAGACGTTATTACTCCAAGGATTAACCACCCGTTGTAAATTTACCAAGGGGTGCGCAAATATGAGTTGTGAGTGCAATTGTTCTTCGGCCTGCGGACCTTGTCAATTTAATACTTGGGAAAACTCATTTAACTCTCCAATTTCGAAAATATTTAAGATTTTAAATTTTAAATTTTTAACTATACTATTTAAGTTAAATTCATTTGTTATTATTTAAATAAACAATGTTTATATTGACTGCAATGCTTAGAGAATGTAATTTCCTTTAGAATGAGTCGAAATTCGGCATAAAAACTATTCTCCGTATTCTAAAGTAGAACGGCTGCCATATTGGATTTTAAGAAATGGCGAGAAAATTTAATTATATTATGGATATTATTTATTACCAATAGCATTTTTCTACGCTATAAGGCTTGTACTTTCGCGATTATAACAGAACTTTTGTCCGCCATCTTGAATTCAAGTTTTATTTGGCTCTTTATAACATTTCCATAGATAAGTTAATCTTCATTTCGGACAGAACATCAAATATGTGGACTGAAATGTTATATTCATTGTACTTTTGCAAACTTATATCCGTCTATTTAAGCAATCAAAAAGCAAATAAAATAGGTTCATGGTTAACGGAATCTCGCGATCTTGGCCTGTCAAAGAAGATAAATTTGTTCTTCCCTAACTTCCGTTTTCCATCTAAAACGTTGATGACGCGAAGGTCATAACGACTTGGAAGTTAAGCAATTTGCGTCACATCCCTCAAACAAGGTTTCATTAAGGAAAAAACTTTACGGTATACTTACGAATTATTTTGTTAAATATGGTAACATTAATATGGGTTAAATGGACCATTATGGTTACGTTCATTAAAGCTTAACGGTCTTATACCGTTTTACGTTTGCGTTGATTCTGTTGAGACTTTTTATCCTGGCCTGTTGAACGCTTTTTTGCGATTGTTGTAATTTTTATAAAATATCCCGCGTGCTGTGACGTCACGATTTCGTTTAACAACGAAGAAACCGGCTGGAAGAGCAGGTTCAAATGTTTCAGCAACGGTTCAGCAACGCTACGTCACACCGGAAATGAAAAAAAAAGCGTATAGTAGAAAACCGGTTCCGAAATCCTGCAACGTTTAATTTGTTGCAAGCTACTGAACGTAGCCTATGAATAGGGTGGCAAAGTGGTTAGAACTCTCACCTCGCAGTAAGAGGAACCAAGTTCGATCCCAGCTTGTGGCACTGGGTGGAAAACTCGGTACCTCTCCTTCCACATTGATTTTCTAAGATATCTCCTTGCTGCTTAGAGGGGTTTTCCTGTCCATAAAAACTTGTAGAGGTTAACGGTGATAATAAGTGTAGGAATATGTTGGCTCGCGTGGCTTAAATAGCTTGCCACCTCCCTCCTAAGCAATTTAACCCGGCCACCGGGAATTGGCTTCACAAGTCACTAGTTGACTTAGGCCTGTGTGGCTCCTTGGGTATTAGCGTAGCTGATTATTTGTTTATAATCCGGTACAGGCCCGGACTGGCCCGGCCGGCTAACCGGCGATCGCCGGTCAGATCAGGGCCAAAGAGGAAACATTTTGCATTAATGGGAAATGGGGCCACACGAATGCATAGCCGGTGGGGCCAACTCTCGGGCCAACTACTAGCCAGTCCGGCCCTGATCCGGTAAATGTTGTACCGGTAATCATTAGTTAGCGTACCGCGTGACACCACCCATTGAGAAGCCATTGCGTATTAATACCTCTGGGTAGAAATAATGTGTTGTTTCAAAATATTGCAACCTGTTTCGAACCGGAGCTAGTTCTAAGATTATGTGTCATTATAAGTTCCTAGATAATAAATTGTACAAGGATTAAATGTTGGTTTTACGCCATAAGACAAAGTTTTTTTACAGATCGCCTCTTTGACGATTGAGATCACTATTTTCCAGGTATTTAGTACACTTCCCTAGTAGCACAAAATCGATGGGCCGATGGACGTTGTTTTGCTGTTGGCCGACAGTGTTGGAAAAGCAGCCAATTTTGAGTCTAAATGTTCTAGTGGGCCAACATCGGTTTTTACTGACGGGTTAGCGTTGGCAGCCAACAGCAAATTTGAAACTTTGCCAACAGTATTTTTGCTATCATCGCATCACCTTACAAGCCACTTTTCCAGCAGTATTTTAACCAGATTCCCATAACTTACCCAGCATCAGAACACCATTTTACCAGCACCTTAAATGTACTTATCCAGCTTTAGAAAATCACTATACCAGCGATTAACCACTTCATCCCCCGCTAAAGATTAGTGACATTACCAAATACTTCCCAGCAACGTTATGCACACTTTCCCTACAGAAATTCGTCTACTTTCCATCAACTTAATATCTAATTAAAATTAAGCTTAATGTTGATATTTTAAAACAATATTGGTAAAAAAATTTATTGAATTTTCAAATCATGGTCATTTTGAGTGGTTCAGGAATAAAATTTTACAAATTGAAATAGTTTTAATCATAACTTTCATTTTCATTTTGCCCCTCTGTAACTGTTTGAACATTTATTTTGCCCCGTTCTGGTCTATTTCCTCTTCAGCTGTAGAGCGGAATTTCTTTTGGACAGCAACTGCAAACAATTATAAATACCTTTACTTATAGTCTTATATCTACGTAACTCAAATTTAATTACCATTTATGGTCTTTTAATACGAAGTACATTAAATGAATATGTCACTTGCGTAAATCCATTAAATTCCACGATAACCTGGTGAGCCAACACCTTTTTCAATACTCTTTGACATCAGACTTAAGTTTTTTCCTCCAAATAAAGAAAATTTCTTAACCTAGTAAAGAAAAAAATATTAAATCCATCAGATTTCAATAAAAATGAACGTAAGAATTACGATGATTTTCTTGCTTCCCAGTAGTTTTTCAACAACTTTTAAATCATCTAAGGAACTGATTGGTAAATCAGGACAACCGTCTACATCATCGTCTTCGTTTTTTCCCCAAATGGGTACCTATAGAAATTTCAATCACCAAGTCTATATTCATATTTAAATCAGTCATCATTATCATAACTTTTTGAAAGAATTCTGGAATTTGATCTACAAAAAATAAAAGTTGACTTAGTGATATATTTCTTAAGACATTAGTAATATTTTCATAGGATTTAAGTCTAAAAACCCTGACCTTTCAAGGATTCTAAAGGATTAAGATATAACTATGATATAACCAAAAAATACTAAAATTATAATAAGTTAAAACAAATGTAAATTTATTTCAGAAATGAAGATTCACGTTGATTTGGTCTTTCAATTGAAAAGGAGGCCAAATCCCAATTTTCAAATTTAAAATCATAGAAAAAACCTAGTTTATATTAAAAGATAGTATCAATGGTCAGATATTATATAGTTCAACTACAAAAATAATTTTACATTTATGGCTAAAGGCCCTGGAGGAAAATGTAGACTTTAAAGTTGATTCGCTCTTTCAATTGAAAAGGAGGCCAAATCCCAATTTTCAAATTAAAAATTATAGCAAATACCTAGTTTATATTAAAAGATATCATATTGAAAGATAATTGTGGTTACCAAGAATGTATTTATTTATACTCAGGGAGAATGAATATGTCGAGATTACTTTTAGCGTTTTTCCAATTCCACCCGTTGGGGCCCCCGGTATGCTCCTCCGCTTTTATAAAATCAAATATTACTGCAATCTTATTGGTTCTTAAAAATTACGTTTTTCGACGCGATTAACGCTGCTGCGAGGACGCAAAAAATAAGACCGCCTCCTTTTTTCCTCCCCCCCCCCTAGCGTGACGGGTTAGGGTCTCAACGTGTCCGTCGATAGTCTCGACATATTCATTCTCCCTGAGTATAAATAAATACATTCTTGTGGTTACCAGTGGCGACGTCAGAAACATTTGGTGGGTAAGCGGAAGTTTAGAAATGGGCCCCTTACAAGGAGGATTCAGGAGTCTACCCCCATTAATAAGAATTTAAAAGCAATTAATTTTAAAAGAAATTCTTAACATATTTGACGTTATTAAAATGTATGCCCTTTATTTGTTTTTAGACAAATTTAATACATAAATATAGGATCCTTGGTTTTTGCAAATTCTTCTACGACGGTAATTGGATTTTCTTTTAAAATATTACAGAATTCTCCATTTATTAACAGTACTGCTAGGTTTGATAATCTATTTTCCGTCATTGTCGTTCGGGAGTAACATTTAATTTGATTTAGTGCACTAAAAGTTCGTTCGCAAGAAGCGCTCTTTTGTTTCAAGCAAATATTTGTAGCAATCCTCAAGAGAAGAAAATACATGTTTCTTAACAAGAGTTTTAGCCAAAATAAGTTGCGATTTTAAAGAAGTCATATCAAATTCAATTCTTTGGAAAACCTTGCAAAATGAAGTTACATCTTCAATGTTTAAATAATTTTCATTTTGAGGGTCAGATGCCGATTGTAACTTATTCATAGTTTGCACCGAAGGGAGGGGCCTATGGTCTCCAAGGAAACTGGGAGGGCGATCAAAAATTCAAACCATTTCGCGCGTAGCTACTAAATAGGTAGCCATTTTGTTGGTAATCTCGTCAAAGCTACAAAACGTATTAGATTTATGCTTTAAAATTTTAAATGGGCCCTAAACAAAGCCAGATAAGATTCTAAGGCCGGGTTATTTAAATAAAATATCAAATTACGACAGAAATATCTACGACAAGAAGTTAACAAAGCTTATCAAAGTTAGGCCTTTGCGGTCATCCTTTTTACACTTACCTTCACTATCGAATAAAATAAACAATTTTCGCTCTCCCTTGGTAATTGAACTACTCGAACAATTTTTAACCAGGCAGATAACCATTTTTAACGTGAAACTAATTTCTTAATCATTTGAAAATAATTAAAATCCGCAAACAGACGATTGAAACTGTTAACCCTCCCGTTTTACTAAGAAATCTACACCTTCAAAATGGCGGCAAAGAACCGTTCATTCTTGCTCAAATTAAATATTTATTCTTGGTTCTTATATCTATACTTGGAACTGCGTCATTGATGACGTAGGGATGCAAACTATGTATATAAACTTGCGTTATTTGTCAACATTTTTCTTAGCTCAGAGTGAAATTTATCCAAAACTTCGTAAAAAATTATTTTACATTTTTCCGTTATTGTTAAAGCATCTTCTGACCTTCTACCTAAAGTGCTGTACACTACTATCTTGTAGTGTCTTACTACTAGCTCCCTTTCTCTTTAGAGGACGGGTTGGCATACTCTGCGTATCTGGTACTATAAGCGATATTTTTCCAGCCAAAGTTGAAGCTTCTTTCCAAATTTCTACAAATTGTTCATCATTTCTCATGTCAATTATCCCAGTGACAGTGGCTTCGCACATGTCTACAGCTCGCGAATAAACTAAGTTAGGATTTTGAAGGAACTGAGATAAAACGTTAGTTCTCTCAAGAACTTCGTCTAAAATTATTAGCAATAACATGCAACGGGTCGGTCGACATCCACCAGATTAATTATCTGTAATTAGAATTAGATACCGGTTACAAACAAATTGTCGACATTTTTTAGCTGACTAATATAGCCTCTACACTCAACGGATTCTTCAGGTTTTCTGTTTTCTACAATATTTTCTAAACCTAAAAACACCACGTCAATTCTGTTTCTAAAATAGTGTAACCCTTTTTTCTTGCTGGACTATAGAGTCTAGCAACTTTGCGGAATTTTAAGTATATCTTTGTCGAGGGGCTGATCATTCCGCGTAATCGGTGTACAGAGCGGTAGCTTTGACTGTACTAATGGGATTACGCGTAATCTTTGAAGTCCCTGCCTTTGGCAGTGGTAATCTAAGCGTATTCCGGTGTACAGACTTTCTAAGAGTGGTTAGCCCCTCGATCTTTGTACCCAAGTTCTTTTTGGGATTCCTGGAAATACTCGCTTCGTAGTACGGAATTGCTTGAAGTAAACCGAGCAATTCTCTCACCTGCTGTATATTTGAGCAGCAATCTATGGTAACTAAATTAAGGCGATAGGCATAGCAATGCACCTATGGAAAAAAACCACCAACAGCTTTCTCCATACGAATATTCACCCCATTAGCATTTCCCGACATCGCACTGGCACCGTCGTAGCTCTGTGCTATACAATTAGTAATACCAAGAATGTATTGATTTATACTCAGGGTAATACTTAACCCACTTTCTGATAAAATTTTAAGCGTGTAAATCCAAAAATCCTAAAAAGCGTTCTTTTACCTTTCCTTCGAAAGGATATCGCACACAAACACTTAATTGTTCTGTTCCACCGTTATCTTTTGACTTGTCCGCTATAACACTATAATATCCACCAGAGCTACTTATCTCATTTACTATCATTTTCTGAATTAGTTTTCCACTGACACCAATTAGTTCGTTCTGTATAGAGCTGTGTGTGTATTTAGCGTTGTTTGGCATCTTCTCCGTATTTGATTTAAATTCCGGGCACTTTCTCTTTAGCGAATCAAGAATTTCAATAAAGTTCACTCTGTTGTTGGGCGCAAAGAAGAACCACTTCGACGTGAATTTTCAAAACTTCTCTGCTCCTAGTTACATCGTCTCGGTGTTGATTGTCGATATTGCAGACAACTGAACGCTTGTTTTTGGCGTGAACGCAGTCTAGATATTTTCCACGCGCTTCTCGGTGTGCTCTTTAATAACTTTGCTTAAATTCCCCCAATCACAAAATCCAGAAACTAGCGCTGTATCTGGAGAATTCGAAAATTGACAGCAGTAACAATGCCCTTTGAATTCGCGAAGTGGGGAGAAAATGACGGTCGCTAACGGCATGAGGGAAGAAAAAAAGAGATATTCAGATCCGCTAGCGAAATTATGATGTCGGTAAAGGGCTAAAACTTAATAATTTTTATGAAATATTCATTTTTTAAATTAGGCCCTTCTCGACAAAATTGGGCCCCCTTGAAATTTCAAGTAAGCGACCGCTTACCTCGATTATGCCTGGCGGCGCCACTGGTGGTTACTAGACTTATAAATAAAATAAACCAACCAGCCACGTATTGCGAGAGCGAAAGTAAATTTAAAAGTCCGGGTGGAGTGCAAGGGTCACGTGTTTACCTTTCGTCTGCTTCGTTTTGGACCATTTTGTAAACTAGTTACGTTTTTAGTTACGTCATATGTGGTATTACTCTAAGTACCCAAGACGCGCTGTTCTCTGGGACGTGTTCTCCCCCTTTTCGTGACGTCAGCACGAGGTGGTTCAGGGGGCCGTTGCGAGCGCGAAAAATCCTCGAGAGAATCGAATAGAGAAATATTTGAATTTTATTTCTGCTAGTGGCGCCCACTAGTGTGCCAAACGGGAATTAACGGGGCGGAGGGTTAGGCCGTTTCTCTTGTATAGGAGGTTTTGGGGGAAAGAATATTCAAAACTAACACCCTTTCCGCGAATCGAGAGGAAATTCGAGAGACATTCGTTTTTTCTTCCCCTTCGGTTACTAGTAACCAAGCACTAAAGCGTAAGCCTACCGCGGCAATGGTTAGCATTCATTTTAGTAGCAGGTATAGATAGTTCTATTTTAGAGAGAGAGAGTTTGGCACACGGACAAGCATGACCCCCATAGAACCCGTTCGAAGTTGGTGGTTACGTTAAAAGGAACCACCTATGGACTGCAATGCAAAGGATGAAAAAATTAGCGAATAAGTAGATTAGTCCATTATGAAAGGGATAATAAAGCTAAACCCTAAACAAATTTGAAGAAAGTTAAAAACTTACAATTAGCTCGTACCAATAGGTCTTGGAGCAAACAAAAAGTCGTGAAACTCGGACCAAATAGATCTTCGAGGGAAAAACAAAAGTTTTTAGTTATTATTTTAAAATGAGTGTAAAGCTTGGAGCCTAAAGTTGTGTAAGCAAGGGTTTAAATTATTCCAAAACTCATATAAGATTTTATAAGTTCCCAAGTGATGCAAGTCTTAAATGGGTAGCTAGAGTTCAGCTTAGTTGTGTTGAGGTTGAAACTAGCTCAAGAAAATGGTTTAATTTGTGGACTTCATTTGCAAGCAAATGAAAAAAAGAAGGTATTTGAAAAAGGCTCCAATTTTCATATCAGGTTTATATATCAAGCACTGTTGTACTCGATTAAGACAAATCTGGTATGCTATCACCTATTGGATCAGAAATTGGGATTTCTTTAGAAGTTGAAGAAAACTGTCCAATAAATTGTAACCCAGACCTTCTTTTAAAAAAATACAATCCCGAGTTGATTCTGGTAAGATAATTTTTATGATTGAGTTTATTGACATGAAATATTAAAACTGATTTTTTTACATAGATCATACATAATTAGAGGCTTTGCAAAACAAAACTGAAATTATTCAAAGTAATAGAAAATAGTTAAAGAAATGAGGAGCCACACTACATTCTTGGAAGAAGTGAAACGGTTACAAGAACTACTTCAGCTAAAAAATAATGACAGTGTGAAGAAACTATTTAGACTTGAAAATATTGCAACCTGTGGAGACTGAAGTTGAAAATTGAGTAACATCTAGGAGCAAAAAACACTGCACCCCACACAAGAAGAACGCAACCCGTCAAAAGTTATGCATTTTCTTGTGTACAATTTTCATTGGTTAGACACTTTAGCGCCTGCTGCCGTCGGAAAGAGAAAATTTTGAAATTGTCTTCCCTTTCAGCGTAAAGGCTCGTCCAATGAAATTTGTACACAACACTGAGTTAGCGTGTTTAAAGGCTAGTTGCGTTCTTTTTGTGTTTGTTGCTCCTAGTTCATAACAAAGGCCAAGGTTATAAGAGAGTCCGAGAAACAGAGGAAAATTCTCCAGGTTGACCAATGGCACTACCATTTAAGGAACAAATATTTTTAACTTTGTGTAAGTTACGTGATGGATTGTTGAACCAAGACCTGACATATGTTTCCAAATATCAATTACAACTGTCAGCAATTGCTTCACAATTTGCTTGGATTTACTTCCCCAGGAAATTAACTAATAATCCAATTTGCTCTTCAAGGATTGTAATTAATACGCATTTGCCAGAAGAACCTAAGGATAAATTTCCAAAATCGAGGATGGTGATAACTTAGATGAAAAAATACCAGTTGGTACTACCTAACCAAGGTTGGTAAAATTTGGACTAGAAAAGGGGGCTTTGATTTACCCGTCGTCTGATTCTAGGTCTGTTACTCAGCCTTCTACTGTAGTACATGACGTCACTGGTTCGGAAAATGCTAGGCTTCTCAAAGTTACAAGTGACGTCACCTGGTTCAGCCAATAGCATTTATTTTCGTACATGAGACCCCCTTGCTACCTAACATAGCTTTTGCGGAGCCATTTCTAAATTAACAAAAGACCTTTCTATAAAATAAGCTACGCTTGCTGAAATTGTTTCTTATGTAGCTCATTCGTCACGATATAAGTAGAAGTTCAGTTCAGTTTATGCTTAAAAACAGGGTACCTCGTCGAATTTACCCTTTTGTCCAGGGCTTTTCGTAGTAAAACGTCATCGAGACGTCACCCGTGACGCAGCAGCAACACCAAAAACAGAAGGCGAATGCCACTTTATAGAAAGACCTATTGTAAGTTATAAGCATAAATGCTAGTTCCCACTTAGCGAAAAAGGCAGTTTTCGCGAAGCGAATTGACGCATGCGAGTGAAATTTAGTGAAGCTCAAAGCTATGACGAAAATTAAATTCGTCGCGAAAGTCTCGAAAATTCGTCTAGTGGGAACTCGGCTTAACACTATTCAGTTTACCAAAGAATAAGATTTTTATTCAATCAAACAATTAGACATTAATTACCTACTAGATACAACAAAAACCTGTTTTGGCGAATTTTAATACTTCGTTAAAAGATATTATTTTAATTTAGTTTTGAAAGCGAGTTATTTGCTACTAGAGTTAGCCAATTGTTTAAAAGAAGCTATCCCAATCACCGCACGGTCCTCCGAGTTTTTCGTAACTTCATCACCGCCAAGAGCAATTTAGGCTAAATATCTGCGCATGGTTGGGATAAAATTCTGTCAAAATCCCAAATCGTTTAGACAATTCCAAATCTAAATGATTTGGATCGGTTTCATTTTGATCGGGCGCAAAAACCATATTCTCTAACCCAAATACAAATCGTCATTTGGATCGCTTGAATTCCCTTTCCATAAAATGTTCTTTTCTGTAAGAGGGGGAAGGAAAACTGTTTTTGCAAGGATGATTTAGATCAACGTTATATATATTACTCCTTAATGAAAAGAGACTTCAAACGGTTTTAAAATTCACAATTTATTTATTTAAAAATCCAACGTTTCGGAGGAACTCTTCCTCCTTCTTCAGGGATTTTTACAAGACTTGCCAAGTGCAAAACGAAGAAAATGCGAACATTATGGTTCGGGTTCGTGTGATAGGTAAAACAGGACTTAGTAAATAAATGGAGGTAACCAGCGTAAAAAAGTCAACTTAAACAGTATTTAAAGTCCCTGCTGCTTGGTTTTTCGTCTGTTGCAGCCCACTTCCAGGGGCTAGTAGGCCACACTTTGAAGCTCTCTGTAGTCTGGCACCTAGGAGAAACAAACACAAAGAGAACGCAGCTAGCTTTAAAACACGCTAACGCAGTGTTGTGTACAAATTTAATTGAACGAACCTTTACACTGAACGTTTTACGGGCGCGGGGGAAGACAATTTCCGAGTTTCCCCTTCCGACGGCAGCAGGCGCTAAAGCATCTAACCAATGAAAACTGTACACAGGAATTAGCACGACTTTTGACGGGTTGCGTTCTCCTTGTGTGGGGTGCTGTGTTTGTTGCTCCTAGCTGGCGCTCTTTTAACTCATCGTAGGAAAATGAAAAAAAAAAACGGCATACTTCTCAACACACCCCTACAACTCATTGAAATTTTTGCATAACCTTTTGAAACACCCTGTAGAACCCTACATCTAAACTCTAGATGTAAGTCCTCCAACATAAAAATGGTGGGCGGTTCAGTCTGGCATCTAACCCCACCCTTGGTACCTTTTTTCCCAGAGTGAAGAGGGCATTGACCAGCCTCTGTAATGCCGGCCTGAAACGCTTAAGTTCTAATTTATTTACGCCAGAGAAATACACTAACCATATCATGGCTTTGATCTCGACCATTAGCCATTAGCGTTGAAATTAGCCATTACTGGCTAATTAACGAGAAAAATGTGGCTAGCCAAGCCTTTCGAGGCGGGAAAAAGAGGAAGATAAAAAAGCCAGAAGGCGATTAAAATATTTATCGGTAGAAGTGAGCGAATGGAAGTGCAGTTATATTTTACACGCACTACCTCAGAGCCAGAATCACGCAAGTCGATATACGTGACTTTTGAAAAAAAAATCGAAATAAGAATGATGCTGACTCATTATTTAATTTTTACATCTTATATTCGTGTACTTCAATGTTTCGGTTACTACGGTCATTATTGTATATTTAAAAAAAAATGTTTTTCTCAAATAGAGGTTTCTGACTTGCTTGAGTTTTGTACTCAATCATTTCAGTCTAAATGGAGCTGATATTAAGTTCTTAAAATAACATTCTAAAAGGTTTCTTTATCGCTTAGATAAATTATAGCTATTTATAGTCATACAGTATATATTCTTTTCAACTATTTATAATTCAAATATGCGTTTTCCAATGGCCAAACAGAATCTCTATTTTTCATTTATAGCTAAAGTTACCTACGTTAATTTTATATTTTTGAAATTAAAAATTTTTAATGTTTAGGCTTAGTTTCTCTTTTCGATTTAACAGTCGCAAGCCAGCCTTCCGGCACGGTACTGACGAGTCCCAAATTGGACGGAACCAGTCTAAGGTTGGAATTTCTGGCTAATTTAGTTAGCATGGTCATTGACTGAAATTGACTCATTTCCTTAATTTTAACGGTTTAAAATATTAATGAAATCGAATATTTGGAGGCCCCTTCCAGCCTGAGGCTATAAGCTGCAGCTTACTTAGCGATAAACATTCCAAGTAGAGGTATGGATTCCTGGTGAGGCGAATTGATGGCAACGCTAAAAATCGTCTAAGATAGGCATTCTCACTAAATATAAATTAATATATCCTTGATGTATAGCCAGTAAACCAATGTCTAGGGAAATAACCACTCAGGTTGTCTGTGTTGTTAAAGCTTTCTTGTTTGTGAGTCACACAGAGTTCTTAGAAGTAGACAATTTTATTTATCACGATCTCACAAGATTTTCTTGCTTATCACTAAAGCTCTAGGTCAAAACAAGACTCGAAGATCTATTGTATTAGAAAATACATCTCCACTAGTTCCTTTTTGTTAGATTAATTTGGTTTATTGTAGTATGCACAGTGCGTTACGTTCTGGTAAGGTTAATCATTTTAGGTATATTTAACTTTTCGATATATTTAAGTAAGAGTCGATGAATTTCAGCGTCGCGTACTTTCGCTTTTCCAAATCTCAAGACGTAAGATAATTATCGTACACGTCGATAATTTCGAGCTAATTTTGGGCACGTACGATATTTTCAATGGCGTACTTTATAGTACGCATGTTTCGATAATTCGACTTACGCGTACGATAATGTACGATAATTTTAATAAAACTGCGACTTTTAAACATTTAAAATTTAGATTTCACCAGTTTAACGTCAGTATTTCCCAAAAATTATGGCTGCGTTCAGTAACTCTCAACGAAGTATCTGAAAAAAATATTTTTGTTGAGACTGTTGCTAACGTGACGTAGAATCTTGTTGAACGCTTTTTACGCTTGTTGTAAATTTGGTAAAATATCGTCTGCTGCGGCGTCTGCAGCTAGCTTTACTCCGTGCTGCGACGTCACATGACCGTTGAGCAACTGAAAAACCTGCTCTTACAGCCGATGACTTCTTTGCTCAACGGACGAGCAACGTGACGTTAAACCGGAAGCCAAAAAACCCGTTCAGTAAAAAACCGCTGACCTTTCAGATCAGCGCTGAGCTTTTTCAGAGTTACTGAACGCAGCCTCTAATTGTAGTTCGTTTTCAGGCATACGATAATTTATTTATTTTGGCTCTGGTACGGTAATTTGAGTTTCAGGAACTGGCAACGCTGCTCGAAGTAGCTAGTAAATAAATATAGTGTTGTCGTCTGATACGATTTTGAAAACTTATAACGTCACAGCTGTAGTGTTAATAGTGGCCGCCAGATAGTTACCGTTTTTTATCAAAAGGCAAATTACAATGGTGACGTCGCAGGGTTTCAGACGACAACACTCTATAGTTCGCGGCATAGTATCGACAAGGAATATTACGCGAAACATAATTATAATTTTATAGTTATAAGTTACCATGAATATTTGACGGTCGTAGGAAAGGGGGGAGCTGTAGAAGAGCCGCATTGAGTTTGCGGAATCGGCAGCTCTTAGCTCCCGACCGGGTTAATTCCGGGCTTTTCCGGCGACGGCGTGAATAAGAAATGACCGGATTTTGGAAATTGGACGGCAAGGTGTTATATGGAGCAGCGGCGGACCGGCCGGGCAACGGCGGCTGACGCGTCCCATCGGCGGAACGTATAACGTTAAAAGGGAATAAGGAATCTTATCCTTAAGAACACGTTTCGTCCTCAGCACTCCGAATCGATAAGCGACAAGACGAAAGAGTTTTTTGAACTTTAGGGACGCTGTCGCCTATAAATATTTAGTGTTTCAGGCTGCACGCCTCGCTCCCTGAATAAGATAAATATAGGCCTTGGCGCGGCTGACAAAAATCGATTACGGGGAAGAGACGCCGGAGGCTCGCTAACAATGCAATAACCAGCCCAGAAAAGCCTCTCTTCGCCAACATCATATTCCACGGCCAGCACCGACTCGCCTCGCCCGATATACGTATTTTTACGGGAGACTCTTTTTAAGGGGTATTTTCTTTTCGCCTCGGCTCTTTTTTTGAGAACGGAAAGTATGGTTTATTATAGTTTTAGTTTCTCTCCAGAAAGTCGAACACTGCTCTCGGGGCTATCATTTTCAATGCCTATTTTTTCCCTTTCACATTGTACGCAATTGTATAAAGCGCTAAAATTATTATACACCGAGGACTTGGCATTTGCGCTAACCAATCCTAGTCTAGACGCAAAAAATGTGTTAATTTATACTTGCAATCCACCTCACGCTCTAACAGTATGATTATCCTCTTAAGCCGCCTGAGCGGGCCCGGGCCCCATTAAAATATATTTTACAGGCAGGGTCGAACTTAGAGATCCTGGGCCCATAGGCAGATAAGGAGTCTGGGCCCCCTTTTCACGCGCTGGAATTACTCTTATCCCTGAATTACTCTTGTGCCTGAATTTCCCTGATTCAGCGTAGAAGTCTGAGCTCTACGGTTAATAATATTATCGCCTTCTTGGCGAACTTGTTTGATAATGAAGTTACTCGGATGTTTATTATGCCGACCGCTTGAGTTGGCTCAGGTAACAATGAATTCGAGTATAGGTAAACAGATAATATAGCCTCTGTTTTAACCCAAATACATTGTTGATATAATATACCAAATATTAAATAAAAATTTATTACGCAAAATGGTGCGTCGAATTTTTCCGAATACGAAAACAGCGTTGAACTGACAGCGGATATACGGTTTAAGAAAAAAACTAGACATTTTTTATGGCTAATTTTAATATTGAATACTAAAGCTCGCTTCTTTCAGGAGAGCAAGTAGGCTTTGGAGAGATAACCAAGAACGGGGTTTGAGAAAAACAAGGCTTGGCGCATAATTTCGGCAGAGCAGAAGTGATGCGAGACGAGCTTGAATTTCAAAAAGGCAAAGAAGTGGAATTTCCTGAGCTCCGTTCTAAAGTAGACATAAATTACTGAACGCCGAGATCGTTTTACGAAAACACCATCTACCTAGCTATAAAACAACGAGAATCGACCATTCCACCTAGGAGCAGCAAACACAGCACCCCACACAAGGAGAACGCAGCCCGTCCAAAGTCGTTCATTTTCTTGCGTACAGTTTCCATTGGTTAGGCGCTTTTGCGCCTGCTGCCGTCGGAAGGAGAAAATTCGGAAATTGTCTTCCCCCTTTCCGTAAAACACTCAGAGTAAAGGCACGTCCAATGAAATTTGTACACAAAAACTGCGTTAGCGTGTTTAAAGGCTAGCTGCGTTCTCCTTGGGTTTGTTACTCCTATATTCCAGTATACCTTAAGGTTTATTTTCCGAAACCATTTTAGGACGAACATGTTTTTGATTTAATAGTTTGTTTGACCGTCTATAAACTCGGAAAGTTTTTATTGAAAGTTAATTTATTTATATTTAGGTAAAATCAGCGGCGAACCGATAGGGGGGCATAGGGGGCATGTTGAACTGGGCACCACGAGCACCAAAAGGCCCAAAATTATTCCAACTATATACGTTGCTTATATTTGAATGTTCCTAAAGGTCCTTAAGATGCGTTTGACGTTTCGAATTAATTATATGCGCGTAGAATTTAGTTTTTAACATTCTTAATGACAGAATAATATAATCAGCTAGGCTAATACCCAAGGCACCACCGCAGGCCTAAGTCATCAAGCGACGTTTAAAGCCATTAATTCGGGTGGCCGGGTTACAATGCGTAGGAGGGTGGTGGCAAGCCCTTCATGCCACGCGAGCCAACAGCTCCCTACACTAACTATTACCGTTAAATTCAACTAGTTTTTATGGAAGGAGAAACCAGTGGGGAAAGAATTTGGAAGCCCATGTGGAAGGAGTAGTTCGGAGTTTTCAACCAGTGCCAAAAACTTTGATAACACCCGGCTCCTCTTGCTGCGAGGCGAAAGTGCTAACCACTCCGACAACACCGTCGGAAGCTGAACTCATCTGGATTTCGTTGGGAATTTAATCAGTACATAATTCACAGTAGAACAGAACCAACCACGTAAAATTTAAGGGATAAATTAATATTTAGACCAATTTATTTTATTAATGAAACGCATCAGCCGCGAACGAAGGGGAAATAACTCGCTGAAAACTTGTACACCAGATTACATATTTCAAGAGATTAATTAATAAAACAAGTTGGCAAGCCAAAATATACCTCTCATCGGAAGAATTGTCCCTAGTGGTAATAATTTCTCGGGACGACCCTTAAAGATATCTCCGCAATTCAGAGTTATTTACTAAAAACGTAATCCCGGTTCAATCCCGCCCGGTATAAAATTTTAATTTTAATTAAAATAATTGAGACAAAGCAACCGAGTTTAATTTATTCATAATAATATAAATTAAGTAGTTACAACAGCGAGTTAGACGTACTAAAACAATGCACAATTGAATTTAACCCTATTTACAGAACAAAATTATCAGTTAAATATAATACGAAGCAAATTTTAATGAAACAAATATCTACAGAGGGTATTTGTATTTTTCTCGCTTACGAAATACTTGCCGCATCTTTAACGCTCATTTTATTTCAACACTCGCCCTTGATGAAGATACCGTAGAATAGCTATATTCGACATCTGGTAATGGACGACTCGTAGACTTCCTGTTGACGTTGTGACACATACCGCATGAAAAAGACCAATACCGTCCAATTTCCAATATCATATAATGACTCGCACACCCAGGAAATCAATGACTGCATTAGGAATCGTAGATGTCCAAATATCCACACCAATAAAAAATGTATTAACAAGAAGCAAAAAACTTACCATTCACAAAGCACAGAGAGCCACTTGACTAAACGACAGCTCGTATATCAATAAATGACCGTAGACGGAATAGTTAGGGCTCTTTATAAATAAAAACAAACGAACCCAATTGATGAACTGCATTAAACATCTTAATCAGTCGAGAAATCGTTTAAAATAAATTACGAAGTAATGACGACCCAGTTAAAAACCAGACCAACAAAAGTGTAAGAGTACGATGTGTACAACTCGATATTTCTTCATAACTGAACTATTACGCTTGAAAACTAATACGCTAAACTCACAATAGATAAAGATATACGACTGAAAAAACGAAATAAATTACAAAAAACTAACGGGTTCTACCCTTTAACTATCTTATCTGCTGACTGCGCTAAAACAAGATTTGACCTTTAACTTTTCATACGTAAAAAATTTAGACTTTAAAAACTATTAATATACTCTTCCGCTTAAGCTGAGCTTATAATTTTCTTTGAACCGTAACATGTATCGGTGGTTCAGTAGTAGAACACTCGCCTGTCATGCAGGAGGGCTCGGGTTCGAATCCCGCATGATGCGATCGCAAATTGATACAAAGACGAATACCGTGAGCAATTGGTGGAAACCCGGCCATTTGGACGTTGAGGCGTTTATCGTAACCCTCAGCACTCGGCCCGTCAATAAGAAGAAGTTGGAGAAAAACACCCATACATACAAAAGGCATACACAACAAACTCATCACCCACAACCGCCATAACAAAAACTCAACATTCCCACACTACACGTAAAGATTACAAAAAACAAACTTTCCAATAAAACTGAGTTGGAACCGTCGTGACGGTGAGCATTCAAGAAAGAAACAACCGCACCCAACCCAACCGCAAAATCATCCGTTAACGCTCAACGTCACACGGTCGTTTTGCCTCCCTTTAAACTGCAAACATGGTTTTTGACTTTTCCCCGGTAACGCGTTCGCAGCACACAGACAAACAGACAGACAGACACGGTGATTGTTAAACCCCTCCTAGAGGACATAATCCCCTCGGAGAGGTTATTTCAGATTAAGCTAACGAAAAATTACGGATATTACTTGAGATTATTTTGGAATTACGGATATTACTTGAGATTATTTTGGAATTACGGATACTACTTGAGATTATTTTGGAATTACGGATACTACTTGAGATTATTCTAGAATTACGGATAAAACTTGAGATTATTTTGGAATTACAGATATTACTTGAGATTATTTTGGAATGACGGATATTACTTGAGATTATTTTGGAATTACGGATATTACTTGAGATTATTTTGGAATTACGGATATTACTTGAGATTATTTTGGAATGACGGATATTACTTGAGATTATTTTGGAATTACGGATATTACTTGAGATTATTTTGGAATTATGGATATTACTTGAGATTATTTTGGAATTACGGATATTACTTGAGATTATTTTGGAATTACGGATATTACTTGAGATTATTTTGGAATTATGGATATTACTTGAGATAAATTACCTAGGATTACCATTTTATCCTGGGAATGCCCGAGGGATTACCTAACGAGTGGGGGTGGCGCAGTGGTTAGCACTTTCGTCTCGCAGTAGTAGGAGCCGGGTTTTATCCCAGATTGTGGTACTGGGTGAAAACTCGGAACAACTCCTTCTGCGTTAAGTTTGCAAGTTCTTTCCCACTGGTTTAAGGGTATTTTCCCCTAATCATTCGGTTTCCCCTTCCATAAAAACTTGCTGAGGATAACGGTAATAGTGGGTGTAGGGAGCTGTTGGCTCGCGAGGCATGAAGGGCTTGCCGCCACCCTCCTACGCATTGTAACCCGGCTACCTGAACGTCGTCGCTTGATGACTTAGGCCTAAGGTGGTGCCAAGGGTATTAGCCTAGCTGATTATTATTATTATTATTATAAAAATTTGTAACCGGACGCCATAACCCCTCGGTACACGCCATTGGGTAGAATGTCGTTGTTGGGACGATTTTTAGCTTGGCTTCAATTCTAAACTCGAAATCAACGTTACCTGAGACAACTGAAGCGGTTGGCATTTAAAATTATTAAACATCCGAGTAGCTTCATCATCTGATCAATAGATGGTCTTGGTTCTCTTCCATTGAGCGCTCTCAGATAAAATATGATCTCGCAATTTATGGTCTTTACACTCAAGCTCACTCAGATAAATCAAGTTAATTTACATTGTTAGTCCTTGGTTGTAAAATCTTTTAAAGCACGGTTGCCATGATATTTTTAAAGTAGAAGCGGATAGAGTTGTTAATTTTCCGGAAAAATAAAATACGGAAAAATTTCTAGAAAATTTTCCGCAAATCGGAAAAAGAAAAAAAGAAACTTAAATTATTTTTTACGGGTTTTTAAGGTTTTTATCTTTTTATCGATATAAAATGTCTATAAACAGTAATAATAATACAAAACATTTACGATCAGCCGTATTCTGCATGACCCCCTAGGCAAGAGAGGAACCGCCCTCTTGCTTAAGAAGCTCCGGTTGGCTGAAATACACAGGAAACAGTTCTCCCTCCCCCCATTCAAGCCTTCTTGCTTTGGCCCTTCTATGGGCTTATCACACGTCATTACTATGACGCAAAGATGATATAGATAGTTCAGTTCAGCTTACGGCAGTTCACTCATAGACTATTTAATATGGCCTGGACTAAGCAATAACTTAATAGTCTGGTTATTTTCAGCTCCCAGCTTAGTGGCCTGCCATCTATTTGTGACCCTCATAATTTATCTACATTCAGTTCGCCATCTATTTGTAACCCTTAAAAATAAATATCATTTTATTCGCCATCTATTTGTAACCCTTAAAAATAAATATCATTTTATTCGCCATCTATTTGTGACCCTCACAAACTATCTACATTTAGTTCGCCATCTATTTGTAATCCTTAAAAATAAATATCATTTTATTCGCCATCTATTTGTTATTGTTAAAAATAATTAAAAAGTTAAATAATTATAAATAACTATTTTTTGTTAGAATTAATTATAACATAAAATAAAAATTTAAGTCTTTTTTATTACATACAAATTATTTAAACAAATATTGTTCGTAAAACATAACCTCTTAAGGTTTAAGAATTACTTAACCTCTTTTAATAATGTAGAATTAACATGCAATAATGGTGCTACTATTTTCAATTTGCTATTTATTTAATCCAATTAAATCGTGGTAATACAATAATTAACAAACAAAAAAACATTACAATACACATAATCAATTTGTAGTATGTTGTAACAATTAATGGCATAATTTTGTCTATATGTTAAAATAAAAACATCCTCTTTTGTTGGTTTTGATTATTTGTATAACAAGCTAAAAAATTAAGGTAATGGGACCTAAGAAGGTTAAGGCAGAGCCTTTTCTTGTGAAAAGATGAAGGAACGAAACTTTTCAGAATTTCAACAACATATAGGATTATAGGCGTATTACATATCTTAATTAAGAAACCTCTGGTTAATAAAAGCATGCTGGGAGGAATTTAGAAACTTCTCTCGTTACCCCTGTAAAAATTATGTTATATATTTTATCAAGGTGCTCTGAACACCCAGCACAAATTATGGATCGAAATAACCGATGCATTGGCTCTCAAGATAGGAATCCCTCTGACATCCGCCAGAAGTTTAATACTTTAAAATCTAGTGTCCGGGCTAGAGCCGCATCAATCAATGCGAAAATCAAACAAACTGGCGGAGGATCGGCATTTGATTTGCCAGAACTCACCCCATTGGAAGAGAGGTAAAACTCTAATTGCAGAGGTGTCATTTGCCGGAATACCAGCAGCTTCTGGAAGTACAGAGTAAACATTCATATTTGTAACGTACTTTCTAAAAAGAACCGCATATTACATTCCAAATATTAAAGCCACTATATATCAATTTAAATACTATGGTAAAAGCTGAATAAAATGGTTAACTGAATAATTGAAAATGAGGAAAAGATAAAAAACCATTGCACGACATACAAATTAAATACAGCCCAAACATTAACATGCAAAAATAAGCAAAGTCAAAATATTTAAATACAGGCACAACATGCGAATATGTGTAAAGCACTAATAATTACAAATTTAAATGTTTTTTAAGGAACGCTCCAAAGACCTTCTAGTTTGTGGATGAAATAGCCCTATAATTGATAAATAATTACCAATAAATTGAATTATTCGTATAAACCTTAGCTATTATACATTTTTAGAGATGGCCAATCAACTAAAGAAAATGGCGGCGATAGCAATCCTTTTCAGATGCTATTTAATGCTGTGGCACGACATCACAAGTAGAATTTCCAATTGTTATCAATTTGGACTTGTTGTTCATAGTAATAAGAATGTTGTTATGGGTTTCGATGATGGTCAAAGCGTTCAAAGCTCTACACATAGCTTCCAAGAGCACGACGAAGCCAGTACCACCCTAATTGTAGCTGTTCAGAGTGCTCGGCCAGAAGTGGTATCAAAAAACATCTAAGGGGAAAATTTATAACATGAGTATGAATAATATTGGCAAAAAAAAGGGCAATACCTGGTGGGGAGATGGTTTTATAATATCCACTACGAGACTGATTTGAGAATGCGTTCCTCAAATCAGTTTCTGGCTACTTGGCCATCATCAGTCGTAGGCAGGGAAACTTCTACTTGAAGCTCAACCCTATTCTTCTTATAGTTCCGTCTTCAAGGAAACGTTCTCTCCCGTTTAAGGAGAGAATTGGTGATGCCCTGGACGGTTTCGCATCTGAGGAAAAAAACTTGCGGTTGAAATTGCAGAGTTGAAGGAAACTCAGCAAGAAATAAGGGACACTTTGATTTGAGTAGCTGATACCTCGGAAAGGAATGCTTCAGCTCTTGAAGTAGTGGCCGACGGTTGCAAAAGCTTCCCGCTGATGCCCAAGGCTGGTGGCTTGTGAAGAGCGAAAGACGGAAGCAATAAGCCAGCTATTGCTAGCAGTCACTGCTGGTAAATTGCAGCCACCTGTTATGGTAGATTAGTCGTTAAATTAATTTCTACGGTTATGATGCCCGAGGATTTAGGCCCGAACTCAATTTCAGTAAAAAAACGCGCCATTATTTCTACCTCCAGGGCTGTGTGGAAATGAAATAACTCACATGCGTTTTTATTCATAAAAATGTTAAATAAAATTGGACGATACCTTTAGTGTGCGATACAGAGGTATACAAGCTGTTGTCTCTTCTATAAATTTCATTTTATTCTAAGCCTAACGCTGTAACGAAGCTAGAGCGGTGACAGCAGCAACACCTCCGAGAAGCGCCATAGTGAAAAATGATAACAAAATGGCGGAACAAGCGCCGGAAGTCAAAATATTACGTAACGCTCATGACGTAACCACAGCCAATAGAAAAGCAAAGGCAAGAGAATTCCCGCCAAACATTTCAGCCAACCGGAGCTTCTTAAGCAAGAGGGCGGTTCCTCTCTTGCCTAGGGGGTCATGCAGAATACGGCTGATTGTTAATAAGTTTAAACTAGTCTAGAGGTTTAGTTTTACTTTTAGATTCGAAAAAATGAGGCGAAAATGCCGCTTTATTTCAATTTGCAAACAATATATTAGACTAATCATAAAATGAAACCTTTTTTTCGGAAAAATACGGTAAGTTTTCCGACTTACAACACTAGATACGGATGTTATTACTAATGACGGTGGTTGAGGTACTTACTCTAAATTCAATTTTTAAGTGGGAAAATATTAATTTTTTACAAGCCTTTCAAGCTGTTACTTCAAATAAGTGGCAGACAATAAATTTCACCTAACTCTAATCTAATAATATTTAACATAGATCCTTTATTTAGCGGACTTTATTTCCGGTTGAAGCTGAAAAATCCACGCCTTTGGTAGTGGTCGAAGGTAACATATTTAAACATTCATAAAAGGCCAAAATGAATTTTTGTTATATATATATATACATTTTGAAACAGTAATATTTAAATATCTTGGTATTTACAGGATAAAATATAATTTTTTCACTGAAATTGTAATCATCAGGCGCGCAGAGATCCGTAATTCCAAAATAATCGCAAGTAATATCCGTAATTCCAAAATAATCTCAAGTTATATCCGTAATTCCAAAATAATCTCAAGTTATATTCGTAATTCCAAAATAATCTCTAGTTATATCCGTAATTCCAAAATAATCTCAAGTTATATCCGTAATTCCAAAATAATCTCAAGTTATATCCGTAATTCCAAAATAATCTCAAGTAATATCCGTAATTCCAAAATAATCTCAAGTAATATCCGTAATTCCAAAATAATCTCAAGTAATATCCGTAATTCCAAAATAATCTCAAGTAATATCCGTAATTCCAAAATAATCTCAAGTTATATCCGTAATTCCAAAATAATCTCAAGTAATATCCGTAATTCCAAAATAATCTCAAGTAATATCCGTAATTCCAAAATAATCTCAAGTAATATCCGTAATGCCAAAATAATCTCAAGTAATATCCGTAATTCCAAAATAATCTCAAGTTATATCCGTAATTCCAAAATAATCTCAAGTTATATCCGTAATTCCAAAATAATATCAAGTAATATCCGTAATTCCAAAATAATCTCAAGTAATATCCGTAATTCCAAAATAATCTCAAGTAATATCCGTAATTCCAAAATAATCTCAAGTTATATCCGTAATTCCAAAATAATCTCAAGTAATATCCGTAATTCCAAAATAATCTCAAGTAATATCCGTAATTCCAAAATAATCTCAAGTAATATCCGTAATTCCAAAATAATCTCAAGTTATATCCGTAATTCCAAAATAATCTCAAGTAATATCCGTAATTCCAAAGTAATATCCGTAATTCCAAAATAATCTCAAGTAATATCCGTAATTCCATAATAATCTCAAGTTATATCCGTAATTCCAAAATAATCTCAAGTAATATCCGTAATTCCAAAATAATCTCAAGTAATATCCGTAATTCCAAAATAATCTCAAGTAATATCCGTAATTCCAAAATAATCTCAAGTAATATCCGTAATTCCAAAATAATCTCAAGTAATATCCGTAATTCCAAAGTAATATCCGTAATTCCAAAATAATCTCAAGTAATATCCGTAATTCCATAATAATCTCAAGTTATATCCGTTATTCCAAAATAATCTCAAGTAATATCCGTAATTCCAAAATAATCTCAAGTTATATCCGTAATTCCAAAATAATCTCAAGTTATATCCGTAATTCCAAAATAATCTCAAGTTATATCCGTAATTCCAAAATAACCTCAAGTAATATCCGTAATTCCAAAATAATCTCAAGTAATATCCGTAATTCCAAAATAATCTCAAGTAATATCCGTAATTCCAAAATAATCTCAAGTAATATCCGTAATTCCAAAATAATCTCAAGTATTATCCGTAATTCCAAAATAATCTCAAGTAATATCCGTAATTCCAAAATAATATCAAGTAATATCCGTAATTCCAAAATAATCTCAAGTTATATCCGTAATTCCAAAATAATCTCAAGTTATATTCGTAATTCCAAAATAATCTCTAGTTATATCCGTAATTCCAAAATAATCTCAAGTTATATCCGTAATTCCAAAATAATCTCAAGTTATATCCGTAATTCCAAAATAATCTCAAGTAATATCCGTAATTCCAAAATAATCTCAAGTAATATCCGTAATTCCAAAATAATCTCAAGTAATATCCGTAATTCCAAAATAATCTCAAGTAATATCCGTAATTCCAAAATAATCTCAAGTAATATCCGTAATTCCAAAATAATCTCAAGTTATATCCGTAATTCCAAAATAATCTCAAGTTATATCCGTAATTCCAAAATAATCTCAAGTAATATCCGTAATTCCAAAATAATCTCAAGTAATATCCGTAATTCCAAAATAATCTCAAGTTATATCCGTAATTCCAAAATAATCTCAAGTAATATCCGTAATTCCAAAATAATCTCAAGTAATATCCGTAATTCCAAAATAATCTCAAGTAATATCCGTAATGCCAAAATAATCTCAAGTAATATCCGTAATTCCAAAATAATCTCAAGTTATATCCGTAATTCCAAAATAATCTCAAGTTATATCCGTAATTCCAAAATAATATCAAGTAATATCCGTAATTCCAAAATAATCTCAAGTAATATCCGTAATTCCAAAATAATCTCAAGTAATATCCGTAATTCCAAAATAATCTCAAGTTATATCCGTAATTCCAAAATAATCTCAAGTAATATCCGTAATTCCAAAATAATCTCAAGTAATATCCGTAATTCCAAAATAATCTCAAGTAATATCCGTAATTCCAAAATAATCTCAAGTTATATCCGTAATTCCAAAATAATCTCAAGTAATATCCGTAATTCCAAAATAATCTCAAGTAATATCCGTAATTCCAAAATAATCTCAAGTAATATCCGTAATTCCAAAATAATCTCAAGTAATATCCGTAATTCCAAAATAATCTCAAGTAATATCCGTAATTCCAAAATAATCTCAAGTAATATCCGTAATTCCAAAGTAATATCCGTAATTCCAAAATAATCTCAAGTAATATCCGTAATTCCATAATAATCTCAAGTTATATCCGTAATTCCAAAATAATCTCAAGTAATATCCGTAATTCCAAAATAATCTCAAGTAATATCCGTAATTCCAAAATAATCTCAAGTAATATCCGTAATTCCAAAATAATCTCAAGTAATATCCGTAATTCCAAAATAATCTCAAGTAATATCCGTAATTCCAAAGTAATATCCGTAATTCCAAAATAATCTCAAGTAATATCCGTAATTCCATAATAATCTCAAGTTATATCCGTTATTCCAAAATAATCTCAAGTAATATCCGTAATTCCAAAATAATCTCAAGTTATATCCGTAATTCCAAAATAATCTCAAGTTATATCCGTAATTCCAAAATAATCTCAAGTTATATCCGTAATTCCAAAATAACCTCAAGTAATATCCGTAATTCCAAAATAATCTCAAGTAATATCCGTAATTCCAAAATAATCTCAAGTAATATCCGTAATTCCAAAATAATCTCAAGTAATATCCGTAATTCCAAAATAATCTCAAGTATTATCCGTAATTCCAAAATAATCTCAAGTAATATCCGTAATTCCAAAATAATATCAAGTAATATCCGTAATTCCAAAATAATCTCAAGTTATATCCGTAATTCCAAAATAATCTCAAGTTATATTCGTAATTCCAAAATAATCTCTAGTTATATCCGTAATTCCAAAATAATCTCAAGTTATATCCGTAATTCCAAAATAATCTCAAGTTATATCCGTAATTCCAAAATAATCTCAAGTAATATCCGTAATTCCAAAATAATCTCAAGTAATATCCGTAATTCCAAAATAATCTCAAGTAATATCCGTAATTCCAAAATAATCTCAAGTAATATCCGTAATTCCAAAATAATCTCAAGTTATATCCGTAATTCCAAAATAATCTCAAGTTATATCCGTAATTCCAAAATAATCTCAAGTTATATCCGTAATTCCAAAATAATCTCAAGTTATATCCGTAATTCCAAAATAATCTCAAGTAATATCCGTAATTCCAAAATAATCTCAAGTAATATCCGTAATGCCAAAATAATCTCAAGTAATATCCGTAATTCCAAAATAATCTCAAGTTATATCCGTAATTCCAAAATAATCTCAAGTTATATCCGTAATTCCAAAATAATCTCAAGTAATATCCGTAATTCCAAAATAATCTCAAGTTATATCCGTAATTCCAAAATAATCTCAAGTAATATCCGTAATTCCAAAATAATCTCAAGTTATATCCGTAATTCCAAAATAATCTCAAGTTATATCCGTAATTCCAAAATAATCTCAAGTAATATCCGTAATTCCAAAATAATCTCAAGTAATATCCGTAATTCCAAAATAATCTCAAGTTATATCCGTAATTCCAAAATAATCTCAAGTAATATCCGTAATTCCAAAATAATCTCAAGTAATATCCGTAATTCCAAAATAATCTCAAGTAATATCCGTAATTCCAAAATAATCTCAAGTAATATCCGTAATTCCAAAATAATCTCAAGTTATATCCGTAATTCCAAAATAATCTCAAGTTATATCCGTAATTCCAAAATAATCTCAAGTAATATCCGTAATTCCAAAATAATCTCAAGTAATATCCGTAATTCCAAAATAATCTCAAGTAATATCCGTAATTCCAAAATAATCTCAAGTTATATCCGTAATTCCAAAATAATCTCATGTAATATCCGTAATTCCAAAATAATCTCAAGTAATCTCCGTAATTCCAAAAAAATCTCAAGTAATCTCCGTAATTCCAAAATAATCTCAAGTAATCTCCGTAATTCCAAAATAATCTCAAGTAATATCCGTAATTCCAAAATAATCTCAAGTAATATCCGTAATTCCAAAATAATCTCAAGTAATATCCGTAATTCCAAAATAATCTCAAGTAATATCCGTAATTCCAAAATAATCTCAAGTAATATCCGTAATTCCAAAATAATCTCAAGTAATATCCGTAATTCCAAAATAATCTCAAGTTATATCCGTAATTCCAAAATAATCTCAAGTAATATCCGTAATTCCAAAATAATCTCAAGTTATATCCGTAATTCCAATATAATCTCAAGTTATATTCGTAATTCCAAAATAATCTCAAGTTATATTCGTAATTCCAAAATAATCTCAAGTTATATCCGTAATTCCAAAATAATCTCAAGTTATATCCGTAATTCCAAAATAATCTCAAGTTATATCCGTAATTCCAAAATAATCTCAAGTTATATCCGTAATTCCAAAATAATCTCAAGTAAGTAGTAGAGTAGGACTAAATATGAACATGTAAATCCAAGATGGCCGACAAAACAACCCCCCACCCCCCCAAAATATTTTCCAAAAACAAAATTTTTGTCCTTGGAAAAATCGAGAAACATATTTTTAATTTAAATCTCAAATTTCAACTTGAAGATGATCTTTGACCTCGACGCTCGAACACTGTCCACAACCACTAAGCCTCGGTCTATACTCCCAACAAGTTTGGTCACGATCGGACAAGGTCGAACCGAGATATCGGCGGTAATATGTGACCCCACCAAATACTTATGTTAATTTACTTTTGGTGTTATTTTTTTTATTTTTTTCGTTTTTTAGCGGTTTAAAATGCCAATTAGTTATTTGCGAGATGGGGAAACCTTCGCTTTATATCCTTGGCAACTTTTGGCCACACCCAATCACGTGATATCCAACTTACCCCTGTTGAAAATTAAACTTTATTTACTTTCTGGAAATAAATAAATAAACAAATTACAATGGGGCTGGTCAATATCCGCCCGAGATATAGCCCCTTATTTATAACCCCGGTCGAAATAAAATACAATTTAACTTACCCTGTCGAAATAAAATACATATTTTAAAACACAACAAATTGCAATAGGCCTGATTGGTCAATATCCGACCAATAACTTATGTTTTACCCCAGTTGAAATGAAACTTTATTTACTTTTGGAGATAAATAAATAATACAATAACGACATAATAAACAATCAATACGTATTTTAAAAACACAACAAATTACAATGAATAAAAGCGGTATTTATTTAAGTAATTGTTTGTTTTATTTAAATAATAGGCTTATTCACTTTCAATTATTTAAACATTTTGCAATTTCTATTAAACTATTAGTTATTTAAATAAATATTGAAATATAGCCGAGCTTATTTTATTCATGGATTAATCGACTGCCGAACACTAACTTTTGCAACCCAAAAGACTATAATTTTACACAAATGGATGTCTGGTTAATTTTTAATAGTAAAATAATATATTATAAAGTTTATAAAACATTTTAAATTACATAATCAATAAGAATTCCAAAACCATTTATTTAAAATAAATAAAAAATAATTAACTTTTTTAAATTAAAAATAACAACATTGTAAATAGAATTTTCTCTGACTATACACAGTGAACGAATGGCCGATTATTGGTGACTATATTAAAACAAAATTAAGTTTATTAATTTGAATTATTTTCAAAATTAAACATTACTTACATTGATTTATAATTTTTTAACTTTCTGTTGATCAGCATTACCAGAAACACGGTCTATGAAACTCTGCCGCTTTGTGAACTATAAAAAATATCTATATATCTTTAAATTCATAAATTAAAAAATTACCTCTAGGATAGAACAGGTTCAATTGCATTAGCCTTGTAATTTGATACCCACCCTTAATTATCGTCACGTGTAAACGTTATCAACTACAGTTACAGCCTTGTAAAACTAGTTTGGATTTTTCAACAATTGACTAATTATATCAATTAAACGCAAAAATGTTTATTAACATCTGGTATTATTGATCCTACTCTATTTTTCCCAACTTTCGCATCTCCGCGCCAGATTGAATTAATCAATAAAATTATAAACGCAGATCACGTTTCGCCAGGAGACATTCAACAGAGCCCCGTTATAAAGAGAAAAAAAAACTGGTTGCTCTAACAAACGTTGTATATATTTAATGTGAATTAAAAAACGGTTTTTTTTCAAAAAATTCAATTTTATTTTGTATTGCTCTGTTGTTTATGTAACTTTTCTCTATATAATACAAGAAATATTTATAAAAAAAAGATTTATTTCATTTTATACACAGTGTTTTTCTTAGATTGAGGATAAATACATACCGAACTATATTCGGATTCTATACAATCTGTATCTCTCGAACGTCTTCTATTTCCTCTTACACCACATATTATACAAATTAAATGTTGAGGAAAGATTAATAATGCATCCGATGGAATTCTCATTGATAAACAATTGCCTTGTCTATAAACAACAGGTTGGTAGTAAAATCGACATTGTTTATTCCAACAATAATACAGGAGTCCACCATATGTTTCTAACGACTCAGTATATCCAAAACAATAAGGACAACAAATAAAACCATCTTTTTGTACTTTAACAGAACCTCTTTCTAACAAATTTTTGCAAGAACTCTCGTCCACTGTATAAAATGAAGAAATAATTAAAAAATATAATTAAAGAATATTAAAATTACTAAATAACATACTTTTATCTCCAAAATTGAAGAAAAACTGTATTTCTTAATATTCAACTCTCTCGTTTACACGGCGAATATATTTCTAATGATTAAAGGTATAATTCAAGTTTTTATACAAATTATGTATGTGTAGATATTAATATTATCATAAATTAAAAACCCCGAAGATTTCAGGTTATATAAAAATAAGTCAAGGTAAA
The DNA here is from genome assembly GCF_980474605.1 of Leiobunum rupestre. Lineage (NCBI taxonomy): Eukaryota > Metazoa > Arthropoda > Arachnida > Opiliones > Sclerosomatidae > Leiobunum > Leiobunum rupestre. The sequence continues at coordinate 60,663,465 of NC_143384.1, forward strand.
ATCTTTTTTCATAATATAGTATATTTAAAATCACCTTTAGAAATAATTAATCAAATAATTATGTTTCAAAAATAATTTATATTTTGTAATTATTTTCAACCTTATTAAACGATAATTATAATACAAATTTATCGTAAATACATGTACTTTTTATATATTAAAAAGGGTGTTCGTATCGTTGGAATGTGCTTTCCCCCATCAATACACAAACCTGCTAACCTTGAGGAATTTAATATTTTTCAAAATATAAGTTATTTGTTGAGTTGTATAATATCACTGTAAAACCTAATTGCGAGTAAATTTTTTTTATTATATCACAGTTGAAATGGGAAAACGCAAGATGTCTCAAAAATCGCCCTCTTTAAAAGTTAAAAAAATGAAGTTATTTATGGGGAAACCAGAATTTAAATTCGATTCACTAGTTGATAATGAATGTTATTTTGACCAGCCATGTCGAAAACACGCGTTTGATTTTATAGATTAAATTTAGTGTTAAATGCTGGGTTTGTCAAGCTTTATTTCTGGAACGAAGACTTTTTAAGATGCATCTGATGAACCATTTGACATCTAGTTATTCTAATAAAACACTTCTTAATATTGATGTTTGCGATTGTCTTCATTCAAATCAACCGAAATACACAAGCGAAGAAGAAATATTAGACGACCAAATTATTGATTATTTGAACGAGTTTAACGTAAAAAATCAAGAATGGTACGATGATTTAGTAATCGACGGTAAGATTCAACCTTCGAACTCAAATGTTGAACCAACTAGTAAAGAAGAAAGTATAGATTCGAATATTCTTACATGGCTGAAGAAACGTTGAATTCTTTAATGGAGTCTAACCCTGTGCTTACAAACGATTTGAAAATGCCGAGCGATAATCATCTGGAAGCACTTATTTATTTTGAAGAATATTGTAAAAATAATCAAATTTTAATCCCCAACAATGCGGAAACTTCTATTGAAGTATTGCAAAATCTTGAAAAAACTTGTAAAATGATTTAAAACATGTAAATAAATCATTTTCCTATAAAATACACTGTTATTATTTTCCATAAGAGATGATAAAATAGCGTAATTGATTTGTGAGAGAATATTTTATCCATTAGTAGTAGAGTGTGAAGTATGTTTAACCAAGACTTTACCTAAAGTTTTGACCTAATATACTATTTCTTGTTATTAAACAGAAATTTTAAGAAACGGAAAGAGGATGTCATGGGTTCGGTTCAACCAACTAACACAACTTAATGTTTATAATTTAATTTATGTAAAATAATTAAATAAATATTTAACCAACAGTTAAAAAATGTTGGTATATATGATTATATATAGAATTTGTTAAAATAGAGTTAATATAATTTTATTACAAGAAAACAACAATGTATAAATACAATTCCGATTAAAAAATTAACTGGGTATATATGACCAATTCTTTCTAAATCAGATCATCCCTTCTATGATTGTTTGATGAATATAATTATTGATAAAATAAGTCTCTCCAAGTTTAGTAATAAAAAAACTCAATAACGCATAATTTTTTTATTAACAATTGATAGCATCGACCCCACACAAAATTATTTAAAAGCTTTAAAAATTATAAATGTGAAGCATGAAATATTTCACTGAGTTTGTAAAAACTGTGATCAGTTTGAATTTTCTGAAATAAGTTGACAACAAAGATAAATCTAAGCGTAAATTAAACTTAAAATTAGGTAAATGAATATTGTAAGGTACCAGAATTTACGTACGTCTTATTATCTGGAATTTTTAGGCATCTTAACTACTATAAGCGTATTAAAACTTAATTTCATGTATTTGTCCGCGTGAAAAAATTTGCATTCGTGAACGTTTCTCTTCGTGTATTGAATAAACGTAACAAATTAAGAATAAATCGTTCTTATTGTATCTTGGTCTGTTTATTGTATTTGTACGTTTTCTGGTTCAATAGGCTACAATAAGTTTTGAAGATGACATATGGAGTTATTTATCTCCCGTCTTTTAATGTAAACAACCTATATTATGTGTAAACTATGAAATACATTTATAATTACATTTATTATTACCACTATTATAATTTCTAGAGGGCTGTATTTTTAATTTGAATGGTTTCTTTATTAAGCGTACAGTCAATGGTTTTTATTGTTGCTTGCTTATGCTTCATTTTAATTATATTTATAATTAATTTAATTGGGTACAAATATTAAATAATGGAAAATTTCGTTACAAAAATGTATGTAGGTATATTGTATTTTTTAATACATACAGCCATCTATTATTATTTTACATTTTAGCGTATACGTCACAAGATTGGATTAAAGACTTAGTTATTGGCAACAGCAAATATAATATATATAACTTAGATTAGTCAATTTATCATTTTCACAAGCACGTTGGTATTTTATAACGACAAAACGATCGTTAGGTTTCACGGAAAACGAAATAATGGGCGGGAATAATAGAACTGGCACGTGCTTTCCATAATGATGTTAGTGTGATGATTAAAAAAAAGAATTTTATTTAAAACCGGCACTCTATGAACAAATACCAAAAATTTTGATTTTTATGGATTTTTGCCTATTTCATTACTTTTGACACATAACAGAATAAAATCTGTTGACGACAGTCGAACAAAATGAGTGCTGAACAAAATAAAGAATTGTGTAAGGAGAATGAATTGTTGTCACTACAGCATACAATTATAGAATTGAAAAAACAGAAACGAAAACTTCAAGCGGAATATATAGCAGAGAGAATACTCCTTGAAAGTTTGTTACCTTTCATACGAAAGGAACCTATCTAACGAATATTTGCAAAGGATTTCGGAAGAAAAAAGATTATTGAGTTAAGATGAATTATCCACCTGGGGCTTTTTTCGCCCTTTCTACGGTTTAATTGTTGAAAGACGGAAAGATTGTGATGTACCGTTAATAGTTCGCGGTAATCAGATTCATTTGTGTCCATTTATTCTTGCCAAAAAATTTTTATTTATAATTTTTATTTCAAGGTGTAACGATAAAATATTTTTGTGTAACCTGTTTAAAATCGGGTTGTTAATGTAGTTTATATTACGTGGTCTGTTAGAAAAAACAAACCACATCGCTTTCTATACAAACTAGTTTCGCTTTGAGTTTTGTTGGCGAATAATGACTTATAAAGAAAATAAGGAACCGTTTAAGGACTATGAACTGATTAAACATTTAAATAAAGAATTGAAAAAACTTAATCGCAAAATCTTGAAATGGATTTAATTGCACAAAGAATGATATATTTTCAAAAAGAGCATAATTCTCACGAAATGCTTTTGGAAGGAGCCCCAAAAACTGGGTTCTTAAAGGCGATAGACAATTTAGTGGTTTTTATAGATAGCGTGTTAAATGTTATTAACGATAGTTCCTTTGTGTCAACAAAAAATGTTGTAAAATATTAATAAAAGTTTTAAATTTTAAATCAGAGTTTTTATTTTAGAGTGTGACAGCTAGAAGGATGTAAGATAATTTAAAAACAAATTATAACCATTTTTTACAAACATATTTAATTTCAGGTTCAGAGTTGAAAATTATTTTATAACATTGTATTATTCATTTTTGAGTTTTATGTTAAAAATAAAGTTTTGCAAAAAAAGTTCTATTATCAATTTTATTAAAATAAGCAAGACATTGGCGGTATAAGTTAGTCTTTTTAGATGTAAACTAGATTAATTGTTAAAGAACTAAAACCCAAAAATTAACATATCAACCTCACAGACTGTAAAACGTAGCAGACAGTAAAAGCGAGTCTTAAAATGTATTATAAATCAAACAAATTAACGATGTTTCGTGTAATTGATTTCTTACTATTTTGTACGATCACTTAAATGTATCGGCTGCATTTTTTAAATTTTAATTAATTTACTTTTGTATTGTCTTTAAAAGTTATATTTTAATAGTTATATTTATAATATGTTGTATGGATGAATACAGGAGTATTTTAAATCGCTATTCGACTTGGCCATCTACCGCACATTTAAAACCGTTTTTACTTGGTAGCGTTATAAATTTACATAATACTATTACATACTAAACAATCAGATAAAACAACCCTCATCAAGGCGGAGTTTCCCCAACTGTCTTAGCCGGTGGGCTATCTTAGCGTGAGGGAAAACGTTACGCGCACCAACTCCAGGGTATACCGGGAGAAAAAGCCTTACGATAAGGAAGAACGGTGAGAAACGCTCTCTATTAAAACATTCCTGCACGTTTTATTCGATCTAGCTAGAACTAAATTTACTGTGTTTTATAGCCGTTACGTTGAATTTCTAATTAACTCGGCAAAAATTGTGTATTTTTAAAATAACTTATATTGTTTTAAAATTGTTTTTTTTTTTGTTGTTGTAGTATCTTTATAATTTAGGTCGGACAGTCGACTAGTTGTAACAGTATCAATTTTTCGGAAAGAGCCGATACATTTAAGCGATCATACAAAATAGTAAGAAATCAATTTCATTACACGAAACATCGTTAATTTGTTTGATTTATAACAGCGAGAAGCACTCTGTGATTTCGTAGAAATCTACGCTGCCTTTCGTATTTCACAGGATTATCAAGTGGAAGAAGATTTTTTGGATCAATTTATAGGTTATTGCCCATTTGACGTAAGGGAATTAATGGATCATTGTTTAAATGACGTACAATATTTAAAAAGTGTTTTCAGCTTGTAAATAAATAATGTATTCTCTGTTATCACATTTAAATAAATATTTATTAAAAGAAAATTTCATAAATTTACTACTTAACAAATTTTATATTTTCGCAATAGTTTCAAGCTTTATAAAACAGTCGTACACGAATTGAGCACACTGTCACGAAAAACATTTCAAACTACCAATTTTGCATAGATTTTAGTCATTTACACCGTTCTCGAGGAAAACAAGTTAGACGAATGATAATGTCGCACAAAATTAACAATCTCGATTTTTTAAATGTATTTTTGTCTGTAAAAAAGTACAAACTTCCTTGCCTCAGCCAAAATGTTTAGTAAATATGAAATAAGCCAGCTTGATAAGGTTTAAAAAAAAATTTATTCAAAGTAATTTCAAATGTTTACAAACTTCTAAATAATTTCAATTTTTCATTATGTTGATAGCGTTGTGTAAAAAATTCGTTCAATTTTTCCTTGGATGTTAATCCTGTAGAAATTGGATTCGGGTGCTTTCAGTAATATCATCCGATGGAGTAACTTTTCAATAAATCTTTGCACATAAGGATTGAAATTATTTGTATAATTGTATATTTGATTGTCAGTTTTGCCGTTTATATAATTTACCAATTTCTTTGATGTTTGACGTTTTGTGACCTATCAAAACACTTGCTTGTAACTTGTATGGTGGTTCGTAAGGTTTATATATTCCACACACATTTTTTTAAAGTTTGAAACAATGGTTTTTTAACTTGGAAACATTTTTACTGTTTTAATTTTAGGAGTTAACTTTTCTTTTAGACACAATTATAAGTATTGAAAACATGTTCAAAAATAAAAGTCTTTCAAACTCATACTACCTTTTTTTATTATTCAACGTTATATTTTTAGTCTAAATTACAAACAATTTAATATTTATTTTATCTTTTGATTTAATTTAAATGTTAACTAAATAATATTTTTATAGTACTCGATCGACCGATATTTTGCTAAAAAATTAATTATAAAATGCTACAAAATGGTTTAGATTTCTTTCGATCTAGACTATTAATTAAATTATTAATTAAACAATAGACCAAAACCTTCTCGCTTAAGCTAGAATAGGGTTTTTGATTTGAACGATACTCGCACGGTATATTACCACAGTTCTGCTTTAAAACAAATTTACATCTCGGGTAATATTTTGCATGTTCTTCGAAAGGAATATCGTTCTTTTTCCAGCATAGCAGCTTTCCATTGCAGGAGAAACATTTCACACAGTCTTTGAAATCTGTGTAGTAAAAACCGGCTTGTGCCAAATCTCTTACGTCTATGTGATCGATCGGGAAATTTTTAAACGATTGTATTCGTACCAATTCAGATCGCATTGGGCTTAAATTCCAAGGATTGTTCGTTATGCGTAGCACGGGAACATTTTCTGTAGATTCATCCTGAAGAAATTTGCAATTCGGATACCGCTGTATATGAATTAGTAAAGGATGATCACCCTTTCTACAACTGCCAACTCGTTTACATTTAAAAAGGGTTGCCTTAAAATTTGAGTTGAAACTCTTTATCCTTTTACTTTCAAAATGCATTTCTTGCGTATTTTACTGACTGTCAGTCATCGGAAAAGATTCGTTGATAAATGCTGGATGATTATAAAAATCAAGAAAAAGTTGCTGTAGTCACTCGTATCACATGATGGTTAAATGTGACTGGCGTCTTCTAGCGGTATTTCCCAAAACTAAAGTTTTACAAAGATTTGTAATATTATAGGGCTGTTTAAATCAGCTACCTGTTTTTGAGCTAGTTCTTAATTATGCCATTTGTTTTCAAAACACCTGCCACCAAATACCTCATGTTCCGATAAAATCCGTAGTTATTCTTCAATAATTCGGTCTATTTGTTCGTTGCAAGCACTTATCTATTTACAAAAACATTACATAAATTTACCCAATATTTATTTTAATTAGATAATAAATGTATCGATATTATTCCCATTAATAATAATAATCACCTAAGTTAATACCTGAGGCACCACCCAATGGTAAATGAACTTACACTTAGTAAATTGAACTTAGTCAAAATTAAAAAACTAAACAAAATGATATTAATTACGCAATATCATTGGAATTTACCAAAAATTATTCAAATAAAAAATAACATTTGAATTTCTTAAAATTTATATAAATGTAGACAATGTTGTTTCTACTAAATTTATTTATTTCAATTAACCCAAGATACAAGCATTTACCAAAATGTATTCGAAAGTTTTCAATTTATTATCAAGTCAATCATAATAATTTCAGTTAATCCAATAATATAAGAACTTACCCAATTTAATTTGATTTAGCCGAAATGTATTCAAATTTACCCATTTTATATGAAATTGCCCATGGGTTTTTTCTTCAAATCACTAATAATATAGAATTTATCGCAACAAAAGATACATTAATTTGCGCTATTTTGCAAAAACGGTGCACAATTTCTTTCAAAAGAAATAGGATTGATTTACTCTGATGATAAAAATGTTGTCATTGTTCCATGTTATTTAATAGAACCAGTAAATCTTGAAAGATAAAGACTTTATTCTAAAATAATTTAATATTATCTCACCTGGAATGACTCTAAAATTTAATAATCACATAATTTGCAAAATGTTCTTAAATATCAAACTGATGGACTGTTACTTTTAAATTGACAATTGCATACTACATTAAAACTAAAATTATGGAAATGTTTCCTAATGCGATATTCTACTATAATCTTCATAAATACCGCAAAAATAATGTAATTCATAGTATGTCAAATCTGTTATAATATATTTTACATTTTAAAATTCAAAGCCCATTTGATATATTATTATATTCAAAATGGTCTTTAAGCTTGGTCTATTTATCTAATAATGTTCTTTTGGCATGTAAATATTTTACCTAGGACACCATTATTAATATGTTAAATTTGCTATGATCAACTTTAAAGGATTATTTGTATAGTATGTGGTAAATCCAACTATCGGAATAAATTTAACTGATTGTAATAATTGTAACATACAATACACATTAATCAAGGCGATGGTCAATAAATCCTATTGAATCACAGAGAAGTGAATTGTGAACGTTCAATAACAGACCGTAAAAATAATACCTATACCAAGGTGAACAAGCTCGGCAACATGATAACATCACAGTATTACCAGAGGTTCGATTGACTCCATTTTCATCACTTTTACCCACAGGTAAAACGACTAGAAGTTAATTACCTATCCATTAATAGTGTGGCCTACGGCTAGAATGTGTTTTGCGATTCATATACTCTTCTCTCGGTTAAGTGGAACTTATTCTTGCCTGGTTTGAAATATTTTACTAATTCAAGCATTCAAAGTTTTAAATAACACTAAACATCGCGATAATTCTTATAAGATTTAATCATACGATTATTACATAATACATCCAAACATGCTTTTGTAGAAAATATAATAAACATTTCGTATAAGTGTAAATTTTCTTGTCTTATGTGTACATTTAACAGTTTTGTAGGACTATGACGGAAATATTTGTCCAAAAAAAATAGATTTTTAAATAAAATTATAATTTTTCCAAATGTGGATCTTGGTACTGGAAAGGATATCTACAATTTCCACGTTAATTGTAGATTTTATATATTATAGAACTAGAACGTCGTAAAGATCTTGTATTCGGAACGAAAATGGTTGTAATATAGTATATGTTAAAACCTTGAACCGTCAATTTGCTAATGTTGTTTAAATCTTCAATGTTTGTAATAGAAATTAAAATAGTTGGTGGAAAGTTACCGTGCACATATAAAGAAAAATGATATTGGGTTTATAAGCGATTGTTCAATGATTTTTATACATCAAAAACAACAAAATCATAATCAATTCAAATTGAAATATTCAACAAAGGCTATTTTATTTAGAACATCAACCTAACATTTGTTTCAAAATATCAAACTTATTTTTTTTAAATTTCAATCTCAACTATTTGACAACAGATACAAATATTATTTACGGATAGAGGAATTTATAACATTGTTATTTAAATTGTTATAAACTAATTAATTTTTCTTTAATTAGAGCTCAAACTTATTTTTAATGAATCTTTTGATTATTTTTTCTATTAAATTATTATTCTTATTTTTGTTTTTGGTTTAATTTTATTTTATTTTTTAATTAACTCAATATTAATTTAGTATATTTGTTTGTGCTGTCTTGTTTACCAACATATATAAACATCCTTTTTTTATCTGCAAAGTTCGTTTTGGTTAATATAAATTATAATTATTATTGAATATCTTCAATGAAAGTAGATGGTTGTTTTGAATTTTTTTTAACAAATATTGATTATTTTTTCTATTAAATTATTATTCTTATTTTTGTTTTTGGTTTAATTTTATTTTATTTTTTAATTAACTCAATATTAATTTAGTATATTTGTTTGTGCTGTCTTGTTTACCAACATATATAAATATCTTTTTTTTATCTGCAAAGTTCGTTTTGGTTAATATAAATTATAATTATTATTGAATATCTTCAATGAAAGTAAATGGTTGTTTTGAATTTTTTTTAACAAATATTAAAAATAAAATTTTAAATTAATTTTTAAAATATTTTTATAAATAGAATTCCTAACATATTTAACATTAGTTGAAAATGTAAAATTCGCTCTGCAAACATAAAAAACCGAATATTTAAATTTTAATAACTAACAGATGAAATCCGAAGCGCATTGTGAATGTAACAGAATTAATAATGAAACGTTAATAACGGTTTAAAATTAAAAAAATAATCGATTTAAATATCCTCTTTTTTTTAAGGAACATGCTTCTGCAATTAATATTTCTATTTTGAATTCTATGTACTTAACAGTTGAATTGTCTTTGTGTTTAAACTGAAATCCATAAATAAAACTGTTATATGACACAGGTTGTAGAACATGTCGTCTAATTAGTAAATAATAATTTAAGCTAAATTGTTCGAAATCTGATACCTTGGATTGAAAACAGAATATAATTAGTGTTAATTAATGTTTAGTTTTATCTTTTTATTAGAATAACGAAATCTAAGACCGTTGCGCCCGTACGTTCGAAAAAGCACACAAGTTCAACAAATTACGTTGCCTGTTTAAACACGTAAATAATTCCCTCTATATAAAAACATATACGATAAAATTAAATTGTTTTATAATTAACATTCGATAGTGTACCAGGTTACACTTATTTTTTATTAATATAAGATAAAAGTATTTTTGAGAAAATTCACTTTATTCTAGTGAAATCTTATTAATGATTCTTATATTTTTTATCTTAATTTATAATAAAAGCTTTTACAGATAATTGATTTATAGAAACTACGCTGACAATATAAAAATACAAAAATGATACTGTTTTTTATTTATTTTTACGTTTTTTAATAATTAAATTTAAAAACATTTTTATATTCAAAACCAAATCCATTCCATTATTAGCAATGATGGTGTTGTTCAAATGTGTAGGGGAATTCAGCATAAAAACCGCTCTTTTAACAACGTAAACACATTACAACAGCATAAAATCAAATAATTTGTTAGTTAATATTTATCATTATATTTATTTAATATACTAATTAACAATTACAAGTTTTAGCCCGAATTTCAAACCTGATACCTAATTTCGTAGTAAAGAAATATCTTCTACGAATTAAGGTAAATATAACTATATTTAATTGTATCCTTATAATTTGTTTTTTATATTTCTATATTTACAACCTTTAATTTTTTGTTCATATTACTAATTATCTCTTAATTAAATAGGCTATTTTGTACATATTTTGAGATTGTTTTGTTAATCTTTATTGTGTATATAATTTAATTTGCAATTGTTTAAAAAATAAATTTATTAGTGTAAATTTTTTATCTTATTTATTGCAATATCCTGGTAACCAATACATTTAGTCTTTTGCGAAAGAAGTATTATTATTATTATTTCTATTATTATTAATAGTTGTTAAGTAATATAAAGAATTATCTTCAAAAAGTAAATTGTCAATAAGCTTTGTTTTTAAAAACATTCATTTTTATTTACAATTTTTTTCAAATTAGAGGATTTATTAATTGATATTTTATTAATATCTAGCATTTGTTTGTAAAAACCAGTTTTTTCTTCTCACTGGCTCTGTTGAATGTTTCCTTGTGAAACGTGATCTGCGTTTATAATTTTATCGTTTGATAGAAAATTGTTGAAAAATCCAAACTAGTTTTACAAGGTTGTAACTGTAGTTGATAACGTTTACACGTGACGATAATTAAGGGTGGGTATCAAATTACAAGGCTAATGCAATTGAACCTGTTCTATCCTAGAGGTAATTATAATTTATGAATTTAAAGATATCGCTCGCAATCCGGCAGAATTTCATAGACCGTGTTTCTGGTAACGTGTTTCAGCGGAAAGTTAAAATTATCAATCAATGTAAGTAATGTTTAATTTTGAAAATAATTCAAATTAATAAACTTAATTTTGTTTTAATATAGTCACCAATAATCGGCCGTTCGTTTACTGTGTATAGTCAGAGAAAATTCTATTTACAATGTTGCTATTTTTAATTTAAAAAAGTTAATTATTTTTTATTTATTTTAAATAAATGGTTTTGGAATTCTTATTGATTATGTAATTTAAAATGTTTTTCCAACTTAAGAATATATTATTTTACTATTAAAAATTAACCAGACATCCATTTGGGTAAAATTATAGTCTTTTGAGTTGCAAAAGTTAGTGTTCGGCAGTCGATTAATCCATGAATAAAATAAGCTCGGCTATATTTCAATATTTATTTAAATAACTAATAGTTTAATAGAAATTGCAAAATGTTTAAATAATTGAAAGTGAATAAGCCTATTATTTAAATAAAACAAACAATTACTTAAATAAATACCGCTTTTATTCATTGTAATTTGTTGTGTTTTTAAAATATGTATTGATTGTTTATTATGTCGTTATTGTATTATTTATTTATCTCCAAAAGTAAATAAAGTTTCATTTCAACAGGGGTAAAACATAAGTTATTGGTCGGATATTGACCAATCAGGCCTATTGCAATTTGTTGTGTTTTAAAATATGTATTTTATTTCGACAGGGGTAAGTTAAATTGTATTTTATTTCGACCGGGGTTATACATAAGGGGCTATATCTCGGGCGGATATTGACCAGCCCCATTGTAATTTGTTTTAAAATGTGTATACATAGTTTGCACCGAAGGGAGGGGCCTATGGTCTCCAAGGAAACTGGGAGGGCGATCAAAAATTCAAACCATTTCGCGCGTAGCTACTAAATAGGTAGTCATTTTGTTGGTAATCTCGTCAAAGCGACAAAACTAATTAGATTTATGCTTTAAAATTTTAAATGGGCCCTAAACAAAGTCAGATAAGATTCTAAGACCGGGTTATTTAAATAAAATATCAAATTACGACAGAAATATCTACGAAAAGAAGTTGACAAAGCTTATCAAAGTTAGGCCTTTGCGGTCATCCTTTTTACAATTACCTTCGCTATCGAATAAACAATTTTCCCTCTCCCTTGGTAATTGAACTACTCGAACAATTTTTAACCAGGCAGATAACCATTTTTAACGTGAAACTAATTTCTTAATCATTTGAAAATAATTAAAATCCGCAAACAGACTATTGAAACTGTTAACCCTCCCGTTTTACTAAGAAATCTACACCGGCAAAATGGCGGCATAGAATCGTTCATTCTAGCTCAAATTAAATATTTATTCTTGGTTCTTATATCTATACTTGGAACTGCGTCATTGATGACGTAGGGATGCAAACTATGTATTGATTGTTTATTTATTTATTTCCAGAAAGTAAATAAAGTTTAATTTTCAACAGGGGTAAGTTGGATATCACGTGATTGGGTGTGGCCAAAAGTTGCCAAGGATATAAAGCGAAGGTTTCCCCATCTCGCAAATAACTAATTAGCATTTTAAACCGCTAAAAAACGAAAAAAATAAAAAAAATAACACCAAAAGTAAATTAACATAAGTATTTGGTGGGGTCACATATTACCGCCGATATCTCGGTTCGACCTTGTCCGATCGTGACCAAACTTGTTGGGAGTATACACCAGGGGCGTAGGAACGTTCTAGAAGTTGGAGGGGGCAAAGAGAAACAAATGGGGTCTGGAGAATGGTTTTGAATTTTTAATCGAGTGTAACTTCTCCGAATGCATGTGTACTTTTTACTACTATGCAAATTGGCGGGAAAAGACTGAAATTTAAACACAGTTGTGGTTCTATAAGCTTTTTATGCTTTTAAAATGATAATTTGAGAATTTCAACTGACCAAAAAGTTGGAGGGGGCAATAACGTTAGTTGCCCCTCCCAGCCAATTTCTAGGGAGGGGCATTGCCTCCCTTGCCCCCCCCCCCTGGTTCCTACGCCCCTGGTATAGACCGAGGTTTAGTGGTTGTGGACAGTGTTCGAGCGTCGAGGTCAAAGATCATCTTCAAGGTGAAATTTGAGATTGAAAATATGTTTTTCGATTTTTCCAAGGACAAAAATTTTTGTTTTTGAAAATATTTTGGGGGGATGGGGGGGTTGTTTTGGTGGCCATCTTGGCGGCCATCTTGGATTTACATGTTCATATTTAGTCCTACTCTACTCAAGTAATATCCGTAATTCCAAAATAATCTCAAGTAATATTCGTAATTCCAAAATAATATCAAGTAATATCCGTAATTCCAAAATAATCTCAAGTAATATCCGTAATTCCAAAATAATCTCAAGTAATATCCGTAATTCCAAAATAACCTCAAGTAATATCCGTAATTCCAAAATAATCTCAAGTAATATCCGTAATTCCAAAATAATCTCAAGTAATATCCGTAATTCCAAAATAATCTCAAGTAATATCCGTAATTCCAAAATAATCTCAAGTAATATCCGTAATTCCAAAATAATCTCAAGTAATATCCGTAATTCCAAAATAATCTCAAGTAATATCCGTAATTCCAAAATAATCTCAAGTAATATCCGTAATTCCAAAATAATCTCAAGTAATATCCATAATTCCAAAATAATCTCAAGTAATATCCGTCATTCCAAAATAATCTCAAGTAATATCCGTAATTCCAAAATAATCTCAAGTAATATCCGTAATTCCAAAATAACCTCAAGTAATATCCGTAATTCCAAAATAATCTCAAGTAATATCCGTAATTCCAAAATAATCTCAAGTAATATCCGTAATTCCAAAATAATCTCAAGTAATATCCGTAATTCCAAAATTACCTCAAGTAATATCCGTAATTCCAAAATAATCTCAAGTTATATCCGTAATTCCAAAATAATCTCAAGTAATATCCGTAATTCCAAAATAATCTCAAGTAATATCCGTAATTCCAAAATAATCTCAAGTAATATCCGTAATTCCAAAATAATCTCAAGTAATATCCGTAATTCCAAAGTAATATCCGTAATTCCAAAATAATCTCAAGTAATATCCGTAATTCCATAATAATCTCAAGTTATATCCGTAATTCCAAAATAATCTCAAGTAATATCCGTAATTCCAAAATAACCCCAAGTAATATCCGTAATTCCAAAATAATCTCAAGTTATATCCGTAATTCCATAATAATCTCAAGTAATATCCGTAATTCCAAAATAATCTCAAGTAATATCCGTAATTCCAAAATAATCTCAAGTAATATCCGTAATTCCAAAATAATCTCAAGTAATATCCGTAATTCCAAAATAATCTCAAGTAATATCCGTAATTCCAAAATAATCTCAAGTAATATCCGTAATTCCAAAATAACCTCAAGTAATATCCGTAATTCCAAAATAATCTCAAGTAATATCCGTAATTCCAAAATAATCTCAAGTAATATCCGTAATTCCAAAATAATCTCAAGTAATATCCGTAATTCCAAAATAATCTCAAGTAATATCCGTAATTCCAAAATAATCTCAAGTAATATCCGTAATTCCAAAATAATCTCAAGTAATATCCGTAATTCCAAAATAATCTCAAGTAATATCCGTAATTCCAAAATAATCTCAAGTAATATCCGTAATTCCAAAATAATCTCAAGTAATATCCGTCATTCCAAAATAATCTCAAGTAATATCCGTAATTCCAAAATAATCTCAAGTAATATCCGTAATTCCAAAATAACCTCAAGTAATATCCGTAATTCCAAAATAATCTCAAGTAATATCCGTAATTCCAAAATAATCTCAAGTAATATCCGTAATTCCAAAGTAATATCCGTAATTCCAAAATAATCTCAAGTAATATCCGTAATTCCATAATAATCTCAAGTTATATCCGTAATTCCAAAATAATCTCAAGTAATATCCGTAATTCCAAAATAACCTCAAGTAATATCCGTAATTCCAAAATAATCTCAAGTAATATCCGTAATTCCAAAATAATCTCAAGTAATATCCGTAATTCCAAAGTAATATCCGTAATTCCAAAATAATCTCAAGTAATATCCGTAATTCCATAATAATCTCAAGTTATATCCGTAATTCCAAAATAATCTCAAGTAATATCCGTAATTCCAAAATAACCCCAAGTAATATCCGTAATTCCAAAATAATCTCAAGTTATATCCGTAATTCCATAATAATCTCAAGTAATATCCGTAATTCCAAAATAATCTCAAGTAATATCCGTAATTCCAAAATAATCTCAAGTAATATCCGTAATTCCAAAATAATCTCAAGTAATATCCGTAATTCCAAAATAATCTCAAGTAATATCCGTAATTCCAAAATAATCTCAAGTAATATCCGTAATTCCAAAATAACCTCAAGTAATATCCGTAATTCCAAAATAATCTCAAGTAATATCCGTAATTCCAAAATAATCTCAAGTAATATCCGTAATTCCAAAATAACCCCAAGTAATATCCGTAATTCCAAAATAATCTCAAGTTATATCCGTAATTCCATAATAATCTCAAGTTATATCCGTAATTCCAAAATAATCTCAAGTAATATCCGTAATTCCAAAATAACCCCAAGTAATATCCGTAATTCCAAAATAATCTCAAGTTATATCCGTAATTCCATAATAATCTCAAGTAATATCCGTAATTCCAAAATAATCTCAAGTAATATCCGTAATTCCAAAATAATCTCAAGTAATATCCGTAATTCCAAAATAATCTCAAGTAATATCCGTAATTCCAAAATAATCTCAAGTAATATCCGTAATTCCAAAATAATCTCAAGTAATATCCGTAATTCCAAAATAACCTCAAGTAATATCCGTAATTCCAAAATAATCTCAAGTAATATCCGTAATTCCAAAATAATCTCAAGTAATATCCGTAATTCCAAAATAATCTCAAGTAATATCCGTAATTCCAAAATAATCTCAAGTAATATCCCTAATTCCAAAATAATCTCAAGTAATATCCGTAATTCCAAAATAATCTCAAGTAATATCCGTAATTGCAAAATAATCTTAAGTAATATCCGTAATTCCAAAGTAATATCCGTAATTCCAAAATAATCTCAAGTAATATCCGTAATTCCAAAATAATCTCAAGTAATATCCGTAATTCCAAAATTACCTCAAGTAATATCCGTAATTCCAAAATTACCTCAAGTAATATCCGTAATTCCAAAATAATCTCAAGTAATATCCGTAATTCCAAAATAATCTCAAGTAATATCCGTAATTCCAAAATAATCTCAAGTTATATCCATAATTCCAAAATAATCTCAAGTAATATCCGTAATTCCAAAATAATCTCAAGTAATATCCGTCATTCCAAAATAATCTCAAGTAATATCCGTAATTCCAAAATAATCTCAAGTAATATCCGTAATTCCAAAATAATCTCAAGTAATATCCGTAATTCCAAAATAACCTCAAGTAATATCCGTAATTCCAAAATAATCTCAAGTAATATCCGTAATTCCAAAATAATCTCAAGTAATATCCGTAATTCCAAAATAATCTCAAGTAATATCCGTAATTCCAAAATAATCTCAAGTAATATCCGTAATTCCAAAATAATCTCAAGTAATCTCGCGTAATCCCATAATAATCCCTACACTCTAGAAAAAAGGGGTTCTTAAATCTTAACCCATTTCCCGTATTTTAAACCCGTAATTGTTCTGTGTAGAACCTTTTTTGCAAGGGTCACTATAGAACTCGCCATTGTTTAATTTAGACCCATCAGAGGTTCACTTTCAAACGTTTAACGGTGCTATATCGGGTAATATCCCATTCAACCGAAAGAATTTAAATAGCCCATTTTTCGGTATGCGGTTTATTGGGATTTTAAAGGAAAATTTATTGTTTTTATATTTATAGTGAGCGTCATTCTGTTCATTGGGACTTTTTCCTATAGTTAATATACAAATTTATTTAAAAACAAAATGCGTAAGATTTGAGGAAAAGCATCGGACTATCAATCAGAAGACCCTGGATTAAATCCCCGTTGGGCAAAGGTTTGTTTATGAAATATAGTTTGTTAATTTATAAAGATTTGGGGTGGCGGAGTGGTTAGCACTTTCGCCTCGCAGCAAGAGGAGCCGGGTTCGATCCCAGCTTGTGGCACTGGGTGAAAACTCGGAACAACTCCTTCTGCGTTGAGTTTGCAAGTTCTCTCCCCACTGGTTTAAGGGGTTTTCCCCCGAGCTCTTCGGTTTCCCCTTCCATAAAAACTTGTCTAGGTTAACGGTAATAGTTAGTGTAGGGAGCTGTTGGCTCGATCTCGTGGCATGCAGGGCTTGCCACCACCCTCCTACGCATTGTAACCCGGCCACCTGATTTAAGGGCTTCAAAAGTCGCATGATGACTTAGGCCTAAGGTGGTGCCTTGGGTATTAGCCTAGCTGATTATTATTATTATTATTATTATTAATTCAGTGTAGATGGAGGTAATTACAGCAATTTAAGCGAGACCTGGGTTACAAATAGGGGTTTGGATTTGGAAAGTTATTACTGTAATGGAAATTTCGTGATTTCAGGGTTGAAATACAGTATTTTACTAGGAATAGTACGTTTTTTTTAGGGCCAGTAGTAATTTTAGTGCAAAATGCGCTTTGTATTTCACCAACTAAACGGGGCCAGGGGTCAACAAGATGGGGCAAGCCCATAATATACTTTCACCCCTTCTAATGCCTAAGTTTCTCGTTTTAGTTCGTAGTGAAACTGGTTTTGAGAAATCGCCGTAAATTTGTTAAAGAAACTGGAAGGAACAGCACTCATCCAACTGTCATCTTCATTTGTAAATTCTGGACCGCTGCTAGAAATAAAATTAATTTCGAAGTGTATTTTGCTTCCAATTTAAAACCCTAATGAACTTTAAAAATACCTATCATCTTCGATGGTCAAATCAATTACTTCCGATGTAGGGGGAGCCTTATAAGTTGAAGTTGTTTTCATCTTCTTCGGAGCACTAGTTCAGAGAGACAGAAAATATTCAAGTTCAGATAGACAGAAAATATTCAAATTCAGATGGACAGAAAATATTCAAGTAAATAGTGGTTTTAGTGTGATACAGCGTTGCCAGACGTATGATAATTATCGCACAGTGCGATAATTTAATCAAAATTTTTAGGGCGTACTATAATTTTCATGGCGTACAATATCGTACCATTATTTCGATAAGTCTGCCTCAACGTACTATAATGTACGATAATCTTTAGATTTTTTTAAAAACCTACGAACGATTTATATTTTATTATAAATTTATATAACTTTTCTTCTTAAAATGAATGATATACATTTTCTGTACGCGTAGTCCAGAGTGTGAGTTTATTACTCCTAGCTATTACCGCATTTTTTAAAACATTTTTAAACATGTTAAGTTCAGTTAATAATGATAATAGACATTTTGTTTATTTCCCTGAATTAAAATTCCTGTAGTGCTTTAAAAAATCATCTAAATTCAACGCATTTATGTATGAATTACAATTTATCGCCAAAAAGAAATGTACGATAATTTTCCAGGAAAATCGATAATTTTTTTGCCTAGATACGATAATTTCACATTTTCGATCTGGCAACGCTGGTGTGATATCATAATTTAAAATAATTACTTCGGGCATTCAGGAATGAAATCCAAAGGCTCCTTTTTTATTGGAGTATTTAGGTAATGACCAAAAGATAGATCTTCGTTGATAGCAAAATTTCCCTTTGTAGGCATAGAAATTCTAGTAGTTATATATATTTTTTAAATTATAAAAGATCAACGTCAATTTTCAGAGAAAATTCTTAACCCACCTTTGACCATCGAGGTTAACGTACTCCCCTTTTCGTACAGAGTAAGAAATTACTGCCCTTCTCAAGTCAGGACTCGCTTTCCATTAATTGTAGGCTGCCACAAAGGCACTTTGAGCGTTAACATACGTTTTAAAAACTCCGTTGTGGCGTAAAGCATCAGAAAGCGTAGTGACATTAACTTGATTGATATATCCAAACGCTGCGATTCGAATAATTTTGTCATTTTCTTGAAAAGTTTTCTTATAAAAAAGCTCTAATTTCGCTGGGCCAGTCGTTTTCACCAACGTATCTACGTAGGACTTGCCAAGGGTTCACTTCACCACCACGCATTATTTCAACTCGACAGTTGATTTCGCTTGAAACTAAAGAAATTCGAAACTAAATCCAAACGTTCAATAGAAAAACGGCGGAAGTGGTGGGAAATGGCCCGCACGTGGTTTTAAAACCAAAACTAAAATTAACCGGCCAATAGGAAAACGGCAGAAGGGGTGGGAAATGGCCCGCACGTGGTTTTAAAACCAAAACTAAAATTAACCGGCCAATAGGAAAACGGCAGAAGTGGTGGGAAATGACCCGCACGTGGTTTTAAAACCAAAACTAAAATTAACCGGCCAATAGGAAAACGGCAGAAGGGGTGGGAAATGGCCCGCACGTGGTTTTAAAACCAAAACTAAAATTAACCGGCCAATAGGAAAACGGCAGAAGGGGTGGGAAATGGCCCGCACGTGGTTTTAAAACCAAAACTAAAATTAACCGGCCAATAGGAAAACGGCAGAAGGGGTGGGAAATGGCCCGCACGTGGTTTTAAAACCAAAACTAAAATTAACCGGCCAATAGGAAAACGGCAGAAGGGGTGGGAAATGGCCCGCACGTGGTTTTAAAACCAAAACTAAAATTAACCGGCCAATAGGAAAACGGCAGAAGGGGTGGGAAATGACCCGCACGTGGTTTTAAAACCAAAACTAAAATTAACCGGCCAATAGGAAAACGGCAGAAGGGGTGGGAAATGGCCCGCACGTGGTTTTAAAACCAAAACTAAAATTAACCGGCCAATAGGAAAACGGCAGAAGGGGTGGGAAATGGCCCGCACGTGGTTTTAAAACCCAAACTAAAATTAACCGGCCAATAGGAAAACGGCAGAAGGGGTGGGAAATGGCCCGCACGTGGTTTTAAAACCAAAACTAAAATTAACCGGCCAATAGGAAAACGGCAGAAGGGGTGGGAAATGGCCCGCACGTGGTTTTAAAACCAAAACTAAAATTAACCGGCCAATAGGAAAACGGCAGAAGGGGTGGGAAATGGCCCGCACGTGGTTTTAAAACCAAAACTAAAATTAACCGGCCAATAGGAAAACGGCAGAAGGGGTGGGAAATGGCCCGCACGTGGTTTTAAAACCAAAACTAAAATTAACCGGCCAATAGGAAAACGGCAGAAGGGGTGGGAAATGGCCCGCACGTGGTTTTAAAACCAAAACTAAAATTAACCGGCCAATAGGAAAACGGCAGAAGGGGTGGGAAATGACCCGCACGTGGTTTTAAAACCAAAACTAAAATTAACCGGCCAATAGGAAAACGGCAGAAGGGGTGGGAAATGGCCCGCACGTGGTTTTAAAACCAAAACTAAAATTAACCGGCCAATAGGAAAACGGCAGAAGGGGTGGGAAATGGCCTTCGCGAAAGGGGTTGCCCGCTTCGAGAAAATTCCATGGATCGGGCAGGCTTTTGTTGGCAAACCTGTTAACGTTTGAATATATTTATCTCTTCGTTTCTCGACAGCGTTGGCAAAGGTACCGATGGAATTAACGCTACGGCAGTCGGGGACAGCGCGCTTTTCTTCTCGGCGATTCCTACCTCCTCTTCCCGCGAAGATAAGCTTGAAATCGAGGGGAACTACTACTACTACTACTACTACTTCTCCTACACCTACACCGCACCCAGAGCAATACTTTATCCCCCCCTTTAGGGGGTGAAAGTAAAAAAGGGGCTTTGGGTGGGGGAAAAGGCTGTTATAGGGTTAGGTTAGGTGAGGGTAGGTTAGGGTAGGGTAGGGTAAGTAAGGTAAGGTAAGGTAAGGTTAGGGTAAGGTAAAGGTAGGGTAGGTTAGGGTAGGGTAGGGTAGGGTAGGTAAGGTAAGGTTAGGTTAGGGTAGGGTAGGGTAAGTAAGGTAAGGTTAGGGTAGGGTAGGGTAGGGTAGGGTAGGTAAGGTAAGGTAAGGTAAGGTTAGGTTAGGGTAGGGTAGGGTAGGGTAAGTAAGGTAAGGTAAGGTTAGGTTAGGTTAGGTTAGGTTAGGTTAGGTTAGGGTAGGTTAGGTTAGCCAACTGGTTGTTAGTCCTCAGCGAGTAGTTTGAAAAGTGAAAAATTTATATAAAAAAACCACTTCACTGAAAAAATACGTTGATTAACGTTTAATTCCGAAGTCGCAATTTTGGGCGGCGTTCGTTCGAATGGGACACATCGAAAACCGCCGTCGGTTGAATGGGACTAAAGCGCTATATCGCACCATCAGGTGTTCCAAAAAAAACGCTACAAGGTTCTGAAAGGCATCGTTAACGTTCCTTTCGGTTCTAAATAACACTGTCAAGAGTTCTTCGTAGTTTTATATTGATAGTTAGGTTTCAAGTGTGACGTAACCCGGCCACCTAAATTAAAGGTTTTAAAAGTCGCTTGTTGATTTGGCCTAAGGTGATGCCAAGGGTATAAGACTAGCTGATTATTATTATTCCAAGAAATTTTGATCAATAAGACATAAAACAACTTAATATACATCCAGGGTGCCCTATATGTGAGCAGTCCATTGAAATTTATAATGAAATTCTTTAGCAATTATTGCATGGCGGTCGTTATATAGCAGACATCTTTCACGTTCTGGCTTCCGTTCAAATACAACGTTTTATAGAAAGTCAAACTCCAACAGCAGACCGGTTTCGCTCTTTCGGGGCTTAAAAGTACTGTGTAGGAACTCTGGCTGAATATCTTCCGATATCAGTAAAACCATAAGTAACATAATAACAATAAGTATGACACTTCCTATTGCTTTAATGCTAATTTTATAACCGCACCTTTTTTCGGCACTGATACTCTCTTCAAGCTGTGACTTGGACTCGCGACTTACCGTTTTGGATGACTACTTTTTGATAAAAATTTAAGCCTTATATCGGAGAGCACGTTCTGGAGTTGCGAGGGGCTTTGGCTTTGTTTTGAAGCCCGCGTGCGAATCATGCCTGGAAAAAAAAACATGAGCTCGTGGCGCCGAGAAAAACTTTTTTAATTTTTATCATTTTAGCCTAATATTCCGCCTATCTATCGGAAACCAGATATTTCGGCTTAGCGAAAGTCTCGCGTATCTTAGACACTAGAGGGCTCTGTGCCGAGAAAACATCTTGATTACGCAATAACTATGAAAATCAGTTTGGTTGTAAATCTCGTTAACTGTCATACTTATTGTTATTATGTTACTTATGGTAATACTAACATACACCGGAATTGCGTATTGTTATATTTACAGTTAAAGTTATCTAAAATTATAAATTCAAGTATATTTTTGTTACTGAGTATGGATACTTAATTTTCTAAATGCGTTACCCCATTTAAAATTTTATTTAATCTATAGTAATTAAATAGATTAACTTATTTATGTTCC
Organism: Leiobunum rupestre; assembly: GCF_980474605.1. Taxonomy (NCBI): domain Eukaryota; kingdom Metazoa; phylum Arthropoda; class Arachnida; order Opiliones; family Sclerosomatidae; genus Leiobunum; species Leiobunum rupestre. The sequence continues at coordinate 60,686,015 of NC_143384.1, forward strand.
TTTAAGAACCCAATTTTTTTATGACAAACTCTGAAGTTCAAATAATTAATCGTAATATTCTACTAAAAACCCCGAGGCTGATGAAAAAAACCACGGTTCAATAGCAAACCCAGGGATTTAAAAATAAATCTTTTACGTTCTGAGATAACCCTTGATCTTATGCAACAGAAAATAGTGGTAAGCCCGGAGATTAAAAAAAATGTTCTAATAAAAACCTACAAGTTCTGTGTAACACCCAACGTTCAATGAAAAACGCTTAGGTTTTATTAATATCCCAGAGGCTCAACGTAGAACCATTAAAACACTCAAGAACCGTATCAGTTCCCCAATGAACGGTGGAGTTCTAAAAGAACCTTTTTTTCTAAGAGTAGCTGAAAACTATTCGTGAGTTCTGAACCGTTCAACCAGTCCCCATGCACACTATTCGGCAAAAAAATTCTAGAACTACCCAAATGCAAACTATTCGCAGACAAGAACCTCTTGTTGAACCGTTCGGAACCGTTCTAAATGGTACCTGCTCAAGAGCAAGTACTGGTCGGAACTCAAGGTTGAAATCTCTAAAATTCGTCTGCACATCGGGCTGCGTACGTCAAATCGTACGAATCACAACTATTTGTACAAAAGTTCTGAACTATCCAGAACTTTTGCGTGACGTTACAGCTCAGTCCTAGGCCGTTCTCTTAACGGTTCAGAACTCACGAATAGTTTTCAGCTAGTGTATTTGGATTACTCGAAATATGTAATCCCGCGTAATTTTTGGTAAGCTTAATCTATAATTTTTTCAAATAATCTCTTGAAATATGTAATCTGGTGTACACATTTTCAGAGAGTTATTTCCCCCTCGGATTTAGTTTAGTTATATTAAGGTAATATAACGCCTCGATCTATCAACGGAAATATTTCAAACGCGCTAAACTCTGTGAATGGATTGAATTCCTTTGACCAAAATTGAAGGTCTGTTGGTTAAGTTATTTTTATGGAAACTTCCTTATCACCGACTCAAATAGCGAGATTTAAGCTGACACCGTCGTAGGCGTAGTAAAGGATAAACGATTTGAATGTAGTTTGGAATGTACCGAGGTGATGTGACCACAATTTTTGGTCCCCAACTGTAGTCTGAATTATTCGATATTCAAATCTATAACACGCGACTGTTTGAGAATCTAAGACAGCGTGTAAAACCAATTAGGTACGTCAGTGAAATTTTGGCGGATATTATTAAAATCATAAGACTATCAAAGTGGCAAGTTTGAAACGAATGGGATTTTAATTTTCCGGAAAAATAAAATGCGGAAAATTTTCCAGAAATGTTTCCGAAAGATTTTCCGAATGGCGAAAAATAAAAAATTGAAACATAAATTACTTTTTAAGGGTTTTTAATGCTTTTAACTTTTTATCGATATAAAATGTCTAATATCAATAAACATACTACAAAACATTAATAGTGTTACATTGTTAACCAGTTTAAATTAGTCTAGAGGTTTAATTTCACTTTTAGATTCGAAAAAATGAGGCGAAAATGCCGCTTTTTTTGCAAACACTACATTGGACTAATCATGGAATGAAAAAACTTTTTTATTTTTTGCGGTAAAATACGGAAACTTTTCCGACTTACAACGCTAGATTTTAACGTTATAGACAAATGATTGGCCAAACTGTCTACATGAACGTAGGAACGTTTTTGAGTTTAGGTTATACATTGCGAGCCTCACGTGCCGGTCAAGCGAGGCGCTCCACAATATATGGCTACGTTCAGCAGCGCTCATCGGACTATCGGATTCCTACTGTACGCTTTTTCGCGTTTCCAGGTTTTGACGTCACGATAGTCATCGGCTACTCACCGAAGTCATCGGCTACTCACCGAAGTCATCGGCTGGAAGAGCCGGTTTTTCCGATGACTGACGTCATTACTGACGTAAATCTACTATAAAAGCTACGCAATTTGAAAAAAACACCGATAACTGACAAAAGCGTTCAGCAACTTACGCCTTAATTATGACGAAAAAGCTCATCGGTGGAAAATATCAAATCCATCGGGTTTTTTCCCGTTGACTGCTACTGAACGTACCCACTAATTTTATAAAAGTGGACAAATATTTGGAAATTTTTCTTCAATTTGACCAGAAATCGAAAGCAGACCAAGAATTTCAATAAAGAGTCTTCATTACAATGCTTGGTCTGCTTTCATATAGTTATTTTGAAACTCGTTCGCCAGGGTCGACACTTCTAGCTACGCTCTGAATGAGTCCTTGTACATGACAAACGAACCAAGTTGAATTTGATTTCGATCTTACGTTGTTGTTAAAAGTTTAAAACGACAAATTTGCCTTTTTCATAATGGTTGTAAAAACAAATTCAAAATATTTAAAGGGGGGCAAACACAGGTGTTATCCCCTAGTAGGAAATTTAGGACATGAATCCATCTGGTGGATTTAAACTTACGCACCATTCCCCCAATGCATACTAATAATAAATGTTGGTAAATTTGACAATTACTTAAATTATAGTAATTATGGGATATATAATTTAGGTTAAAGTTCACTAAGTAAAGTAAAAGTGGTCTAAATATAATACTCTATAATGGTTCTCTGATATTTTGAATTTTAGCTTCCGCTGCCATTAATAGATGGCTCTACGCTCTCCACTAAATCGCGTTTTTCGAAGAATCGGATAGATAAATGGCCATCTCTAATAACAGTGGCCTTTTCATAACACAGGTGGCAATGATAGAGCCGACAGTTTCTTTAAAAATTAACCTGATACACGTTCGTTAATCTCGTAGCTCGTATAGTCAACAAAAAACATTCTGTCAGATTCAAAGGCTTAAAGTAAACCTCGAAAAGTTTTCGATTTTTTTATCGTAACGCGTTTTCCAATAAAAGGTTTTCGGTATGCATTTATAGTCCATTAAAAATATTTAGCTATTTTCTTTCGAAGTTATTAAAGTTCTCATTAATAATTCAAAATTCTAACGAGAGAGAGGGCCCCTATCAGCGTAGCCACGAGGGGGACGCGCTACGAGACGAGCTTTTTAATTTCGTTGCCGTTTGCCGAAGTCGAAGTGAGTTTCCTCGTTAGCATAAATCCGAACAACTTAACGGTGCATGATACGGCCGCCTCCTAGCGGAGTTATCTCGCTTCGGCGCGGCGCCCCCTACCGCCCGTCCCCTTCTCTAAACGCTCTCTTCCTTCGTTTATTACACGCGGGGATGGACACCGGCGGCCGGGGGAGGGAGGGAATGATACTAACAGCGCCATCTATGCCCTGGTCGGGTTCATATCTACATATACAGTTTCTCTTTGGCGCAAACACAAACTCGGTGCCTTCTCTCACTCGCTCTCCGGGGCGGGAGGGGGGGGGGGAGCTATCCCCGATAATCATTGGAAACGGTCGGAATATCCGAAGGCCTAATTATTCGAAATTCGAAGGGCGATTCTTAGGCTAATTAAATTTCCAAGCAACCATGTAATTTATATATTCGGGTCGAATAAGCCTCTTTCGCTATAATTAATGCGAGTACAGAGCGCGCGCGGGCTGTTATGGCGGAAACATGTCGCCCGATAGCGCCGCCGCGTAACGCGTATTCCCGAAAATGAAATTCAATATTAGCAAACGGAGGGAAAAGGTTAAAAATATAAAACCGCGCGCTATCCTCTCGAGGTTCTAGTGCGCCATTTTCATTTTTGACGAGGGGTTGGGGGGTTATATTTAATTACGAAAAAGGAACACGGCTGTTAAACTCGGCCACTGCAAACCGAATGAGGTGAAACTCCCCTTTTAAATTATTAGAGGGGTTAAGCGTTGCCTACGTTATTATAAAGGTTCGCGTGAACTCTAAATTTCTTCAATTTATTTCTGGCGTTTTAGTTAAGCAACTCTGGTCGCTAGGTTCTCTCGTATCTGCATCCCGTTGCCTAGACAACGGCCAGGTGTCAAGAATTAAGATCCAGCAAAAATATGGCGTCGCAAACTGTTGCGGTAAAACAAAGGGTTGTAAATTAAGTTTTTTAAAGCTTCTTTAAAGAAGTTAAATTTCTTCTTATTAGGGTTTAGCGTGTTCAGTTTGATGGCAAACGGAATCCCAAATACGTTTCCAAATGATTTTTAATACATTTTGCTAAACCACGGTACACGACGAAAAGAAAAAAGTGTTCGAACAAAACTAAAACCGAACTTTTTAGTATTGTCTAAGCGCAAAAATTTGTTTTCGTGTACCCCAGTTTACCGCAATTATTTCTCCTTGCGTACAAATTTCGTCTTGAGTTCTACAAATTTTAATCGCAATGGACGCTTCAATAAAAGATATACCGTTTGTACTCCCCTCTCCAAATTCATCTGGGAAGGAACTATTTCCGGTCGGTCGGTTAAACGGTTTGAATGGCTAGCCAAGAAGTCATATTTAAGCCAATTGGAGACGCGTTTTTGCCCTCATGAGAATTTTGCGTCAGATAAGAAATGCGTCGACTAATGTTAATTTTCGATAATATATTTTAAGCTAAAATATATAATGTTACTAAAACTAAATATAAGAAGATACTATTATTATTATTATCATCCTCTTATGGTATAAATAATTAAAATTATACGGAATATCTTTATATTACCGGGCAATTTTAAGGCTTCTCATGGAGGCTGAGTTAATTCATTTCGTATAAAATTATCTTTCGGAAAAAGATGAAAACTAATTCCTTTAGAACTAAACGTATTACTTTTGCAGTACGGTATGCAACAAGTGTTTCCTTTTAACCAGTTAACTTTTTTTGGCATGTTAAGGCTTAGCGAAAAACCGATGTTATGTTCGAGAAAAGTTTCCCGCTTAATATTTCAACAAGCACTATATAAACAGTAACATAGTAACTCATGAGTCCTGGCTGTCGGAAATATTACTTTTTGGCAATTTCTGTCAAGATGTTTTATTTAAGCGCCAATTCAATAGTACCAGTCCGGCGATTTAGTTCTCATTCGTAACTATGCGAGAAAAAAAGGGTTGACAACAAAATTCCTCCCTCAGTATTACAATGGACCTTATCAGGTTCAGAAGGAAATGAGCGACGTAAATTATAAGGTAGAGGATATTCCATGGCGGCAAACATCACGACGTTAAACCAGTACTTACAACATCACGACGTTAAACCAGTACTTACAACATCACGACGTTAAACCAGTACTTACAACATCACGACGTTAAACCAGTACTTACAACATCACGACGTTAAACCAGTACTTACAACATCACGACGTTAAACCAGTACTTACAATTTGTATGTGTGCTCCTAGTCCTAGAAAAATAATAACTTAACGTAACCGTCTCTCGTTTTGTGGAGCTGCATAACTGCAGTGTTGCGAGATTGTGGGAAATTACCCATATTGTGGGAATTTTTGGGGTCTATTTTGGCCATAGAAATCGGATAACAAACTAGAACGATTTTTGAAATTTTGTCGCGGGTTCCGATTAGAACTTTTAAAAACCCTGCCTTTGGCCCATGCTTTTCGTTTGGCTGGCAACGAAAGTTACGCCATCGGTGCCAAACTGGTGAACTAACACTCTATTTCGCCTAAAATTAAATGGCCGACTTTCGCTCGACGCTAACGCGGTTTTTTTTACATCTTTAAAGTAACTTATGTTTAATTAAAGTAATCAAATCGTCTAAGAGTACATACTCAAAAGAAAACATATCTTTTCACAGGTTAGTGTTAGAAATAGTTTTCTTTTTACCATAATTTCCAATCGCTAAGAACGCACTAGAAAGCGCGTTTCTTTCAAATCATCGAAAGATAGTTTTTTAAATAAAAAATGAAGAATGGTTAAAAATTGCGTAATTAAATATTTAAGGAGTAATTACTCAAACAAAAACATATCTTTTCACAGGTTACTGTTAGAAATAGTTGTTTTACGAGCAATGGTTATGGGGAAAACCGGTGCACAGTAATGGTTTATCGCGAATATCTACGTTAGTATTGTATGTACGGCTATAAACCCAAGTATGAACATTAGGATCCGGCTATTTCCTACAAAAAATAATCTATGAACATTTTACATACGAGCAATCGTTGAGTCGTATTCGCGGTTTTAACGTTGTACCTGAAACGCGTCTTACAATTTTGCGCCTTCGTTGACTTAAAACGCATTTGCCGCTCTTCATGTAACCGCGTTTAAAATTTACCACCAAGCTAACTCTTGTTATTTTTGCAATAAATCGCTTGAAAATGAAGCTATTGTGAAGGTTGTGTGAGACAAAATGATGGGAAAGTCGGAATAATGGGTCACTTCAATTTAAGTTCATATTGACTGCCGTAAGGAATAAATATAAAAGACCAGTATCAATGCTTTGAAAAGAAAACACGACACCGATGACTCGATGAGACTGTTCGACATGTAGAACGCGAGCGAATCAACCTACCAAATGATATAAGAAATATTCAACATACAAATTTTCCCGTTTATATGAACATAAATGTAATATAAAATCGTCTTGGAAAACCGTTTATTGCTTTATAACATTCAAAAATAATATTAAAATTATTAACATTAATAATATAATAAGTTTGCGTTGTCAACGCGCGTATTTTGAAACGGAAAAACCCGATTACTATTGTTAAATCTTGGATTAATAATATGATATTTTTAATACGAAACAAATAACGAAATACGTTGAATTTTTGGCGTTAAAAAAGCTTTGAACGTATTTCGTTATTTGTTTCTTATTACAAGGAGCATTCACCATCATTTAACCAAGATTTAGCGATAGTAATCGGGTTTTTCCGTTTCAAAATACGCAGTAGATTAAACCGAGGCTTAAGACTGGGCAAGATTCCACGCCTTAAAGTTTTCGTCTACTTTAAAGATACATTCTGAACGAACCAATGGATGAAAAGTTATGAAACTAGCTTTTAAATAAACCTTGAAACTTATTTCAAGTCATATTTATAATTCACCGATGACAAAATTCGTGAAAAGTATTAATATCGTTCCGAATTACAACCTACTTTCTAAAATCTAATTTTTCTTTCTAATACGCGCGTTGACAACACAAACTTTACCTAGACGAGCAGATGCTCGGTTATCTACATGGTGCGGGAAAAATATTATTTTTGAATGTTATAAAGCGATAAACGATTTTTCAAGGCGATTTTATATTACATTTAAGTTCATATAAACGGGAAAAATTGTCAGTGGAATATTTCTTATATCATTTGGTAGGTTAATTAACGTTTAATTATCGCCAACTTTACATTAATTTCAATGGGGTGGGGGAAACTTTTAACCAAGTTACGCGCGAGCGCGCCTCTTTAGGCAGCGCAGATGGCGTTACTGTCGTTTTAGCCAAGAATCTAATTGGTACCTTGTCAGCCATTCGATTAAGCTTTCTAGTTTGTTATCCGATTTCTATGATTTGGGCTCTGTGGGGAAAATTTAATTTTTTTTTATCAAAAACGTTGATTTTGTGGGAATTTTCAGGTCTGCGGTTATTTATACTATTTAATTTTAGTTTGACTATCAATAGAAAGCCCAAAATTATCTAGAGCAGCGTATTTTCTTGAATCTTGGAATTTTATAAATAATTTAAAGGAGGTGCCTCCTAACTCTACAATCAATCAATGCATAGGCCTAGCAACCAAAATGTTTAAATAAATTTTAATTTCAATAAAATTTAATTTAAAAAAGTTAATTTTCAAAATTTTTGAAAATTGTGTCATGTTTTCCGTTGAATTTTCGTTGGGGGCGGGGCTTAATAGGGATCTGGAAAATCGTGGGAAATTTACTATCCAGCAATGGGAATTTAGACTTTCGAACATTGGCAGCACTGCATAACTGTAATTTTAAGCCTCGTCACACAAGCTCGACAGAAATCAAATAAGGGCTGGCATCGTCTTCAAGTTTTAATTAAATTAAAATATTCGACTCTGCGAAAAGAAAACCACGAAGAATGATCATTTTACACCCGACGTTGTCATTCACACGTCTATAGCGCTTTGTTTCTGGAATTTTCTAATTAGAATGAAAATTGATTTAGGTAACTTTTAATTATACGTCCGCTCCCATTTTATTTTTAGAAATGAGGTAAAGTAGAACAGGAAATTGTTTGGATAACACTTGAGAAGAATTTTTTGTGTGACATTTCAGCGAAAAAGACTATTTTAAGGTAATAGGTGATTATGAAAAATATCGGTGGTCACGTGATTTGGTTAAGTACTACCAAGTTGAAAGTATCAAAATTGGCCCTTTTTGTAAATTCGTCTGACTAGTTGGGCAAGGGTTAGCGAGATTTCTATTATTTCATTGTTCAATCGAAAGGATTTTTCGTTTTTCGTTTTGAGAGAAGTTTGCAAAGTCGTTAAATTAAGGTAATTGATTTATTAAATGAAATATTTTAAAATTCTATCCAAATTGATTTTAATTCATTTTCAGGAATAATGGAAACATGTATGTAAATATAACCTTGTGTCTTCTATTAAAATTGGGCTTGTTTCTTTATCAATACTTGGTCTAGAACTATAAGAAATAAAAAAATATATAATAAATTTGTTAATTTTATGTATTTTTAATAATTTTAGAAAAATACTAACTTTTCAAACAATCAATCCATGGTTGGTGCTTTTTACTAAACGCGGACGACCGCGGGCCTCGGTAGGGGCAGACGAATTTAAGCAGCCGACGCTTTGTCAAAAAATAACCAACTCCCGTGAGCCTCTGCGCGCAATTCTTTTTCATAATCACCTATTATTCTAAAATTATTTTCCTGAACTGGGATCGAATCTACTCATTTAGTTTTGTCTAAAAGACTATGTTGTATAATTTTGGTAATATATACGAAGTACAAGTTCGTGTGTCTTACTGCATTCCTCAATGCGAAGAAATGGTTTTATACTTAGCGAGTATGGCTATGTTGAGACGATTTTCGGGCGTTTTTAAAATAATTATTATGAATTTAGTTATCTTTTGCGGTAGAAAAATTTTCCGACATTAAATTACCCTGTTCTTTAATTAACGGAATACAAAAAATATATAAATATACATTCACAAGTGTTCCAAATTTAATTATTTTCCTTTCGTAGATGTTATGAAATGTGTACCTTTTCCCGCGAAGCAGTTCTGCATTGGACCTACCAATCCAATTAATCATAACAATCGGGGAACTATTGTTTACTATTTAGTTCAGACTTAATAATATTACGTACACAATATGTATAAAGTACTACCATCCAATTTTCGTCTTTGTTTATCGTTGAGCAAACTGTGTGTATTATGGCTAAATCATTAAAATATAAACACGGAAAATTAAATATTTTACAAGCTCAAGAAGCACTCGAGGGGTTGTTGTTAGATTGGATCGACTCTCTCAATTATCCAAATTATATATAGCGATAAAAACTAAAATTAAGAATTACTGTCTTTCGTTGAGTAAAAATACTAAGGCTATGGAAACCATATTGATTAGAATGATAAATAATTTACGTAGACCGAATTAAAGAGAGTCGGGTCGACTATTTTCTAGGTCCGACCCTACCCGGATAAAAACGAAATACATTTTACACTGCTCCGATATTAAAATGTTATCTGGTTATTACTTCTATCCCCATAATATTGTGTGTAGTACGATACACGACGCCGAAACGTGTGTCTGGATAATACTACATTCAATTTTAGGTGGATTTTCCTTATAATCTCCGGAATTCTAATCACTGTGGAAATTGTGATATGGTACTTACAATTGTTAGTGAAATGGCATATACCGCGACAAGAATTCATACCTCTACTTGGAATGCTTATCGCGGCAGATTTTCGTCTCGATGTGGCTGTCAGTTTTTGTGACGGCACTACGTTAACTTAACGAACAACAACGTGAGCCCGCGCAAAGGGGATTTTTTTATCTTGTAGGACTGGTGAGGCCAAAGCCGTCAGAGTGATCTTACCATACGCGATACGGCAGGATAAGCATTCCAAGTAGTGGTATGGATTGCTGACTCCAATTTGAAGTGTAATTTCACTTACATTTCAATGTAATATGGTCCAGACAAAATTTGAGAAGTTGTGTCGCCTACTATTCCCAATGATATCTTGGGGGCAGAAGTAAAGAGCATTCCGAATGTCTTACATAATAATTTTCCCATCAAGTCACTTAAAACTTAAGCTTAAATCAATGGAACTGTAACCGGTATTATTGGTACTCAACCTTCATAAAAAGTTGAAATACGAAAATTGGTAAAGGGGTTTCTACATAGGTGGAATGAAGGGTTTGCCACCACCATCCTACGCATTGTAACCCGACCAACTGAAATGATAAAGGCATTAAAAGTCGCTCGACGACTTGGGCCTATGGTGGCGCCTTGGATATTAGACTAGCTGGTGATTATTATTAATTGTGTAAAAAATGACAATTATATTTTCGATTATTTGGTTGAACAATCACGTGTTAATTCGCGACCGAAACCAGTGTCGGTGCCACGATCTCCCAATTTAGTGCCCATATTCTAATGCTCGTCAGTGGCGTAGCCAGAAATTCGTCATGGGGGTCGAAGTACGTGAATGCTAGGATGGGCGTCGAGAAGGGAGTGGAAGTTTAGTACAGTCAAAGGTAGGCCCAAGGGAGAGTCTGGACCCGGAAACCACCCCTTGTCTACGCCACTGGTGCTCGTTATTGTCAAATTAGATAAAAATGCCTCAATTTGGGTGTTGTAATTGCTCTGTATTACATAGAGCAAAAACAAAACGGTTTAAAATTCAATTATTATCATGTTATAGCTATTTCATCCATCACAACTGTCTATTACTCTTACGTAACTGGTGGCCATTAACGCAAACTGTTCCGCTTTTACCCTACCTATCTAGTTTTCGACGGCAACCAAAATAGGGTGTAACGATAGTATGGGCTTTGAGCTTAGAAAATATAGCGCCATCTACTTTAATACTTGTCAACTTAATCTGTGAAGAAATAGCAGACGAATTTGGAATATGAATGTTCTTTAACTGAAATGTTCAGCTTTTGTTTCGAGATAATTTTAAACGAGCAGACAGCTTTCACACATTCGATTTAAAATTCAGTCGGTAGGCGGCGACACTTCTGACCAAAGTTTAAACTACGCACGAAGATTATTCGGTTGCGAATTATCTGTAAACAGTAAGTTGAGCCGTATGAAGTTGCATTCTATCCGACTTGAGGAGCAAATCTTCCCTAAAGCCCCATTTTCATGCTCGCTGGTAGCGGATAAAAATCGTCAAAATTCGCTTTCGCCACTCGCAAGCGTGAAAATAAAGCTAAAATATCTGTTTGAAACAGATCGACGCGGAAAGTGAAAAAGTGTATAGCTGAAGCGGATTTTGACGATTTTTACCCGCTACCAGCGAGCATGAAAATGGGGATTTACACCTAGGAGCAACAAACACAACACCCCACACAAGGAGAACGCAACCCGTCAAAAGTCGTGGATTTTCTTGCGTACGTTTTTCATTGGTTAGACGCTTTAGCGCCTGCTGCCGTCGGAAGGGGAAAATTCGGAAATTGTCTTCCCCCCCCCGCCCGTTAAACGTTCAGCGTAAAGGCTCGTGACGCTCGTCCAATGAAATTCGTACACAACCCTTCCTTAGCGTGTTTAAAGGCTAGCTGCGTTCTCCTTGTGTTTGTTGCTCCTAGCTTACACGTTGTAGTTTGGTAACTTTAGTCCAAAATTTAGCCAAACTTGCAACAGCTCAATTAAGAACCTTCCTGATTAATCTCAGGAGCGTTTCAGGTATAACATTGAAACTGAAGGCCTACTCACCTGAATGGAGAGAATTTATCCAGTTTGTATCCCGTCGTGTGAACAGTTGCGCGCAAGGTTCCTTCTTAGAAAAATCTCTACGGCTGAACCGCTTCGCCGACCAGTCTGGCAGCGATTCGTGACGTCATAGAGTCGGTTTTTTGAGAAAATCGACAATCGTGGATTTTTTGCGCCAAATAAAATTTTTATTAATATTTTACAAGAAAATAATCTTCCAGCTTTTTGCATATCAACTCCTAATTACATTTCTATAGCTTAGCAGCTATGTATTCTTTCTAAATAAATAAATACTACGCGCGCAAAATTTTCTTCAAAACTCACTGGAAAGCCTAGTTACCACTTAGCGAAAAAAACAATTTCCGCGCTGAAAATTGACCCTCGCGAATAAAATTTGCGATTTTTTTCAAATTCGCCGCTAAAGTCGCGTCTCCGCGGTATCTAGCGAATGTTCTATTTTTTGACGTCCACACCTTGGCGATAAAAAGCTTCAGCCAATCAGAAAACGCGTTCCCTTGATCTCTTCCGCTCCCGTCCGCCACTTATTAAGCCTATGTCTTTAGAAAAGCAGCATAGCCAACTTGACCAAGATACTGAAGTAAAGGTAATTATCTCACGAATAGAATCGTTTATTTATTGAAGTTATCAACAGGAACATCCATTTGGTTCATTTTGAACTGATGTTATATGTTAGGCCTAAAACATTACTAAAAACCCGCGCGAGTTGTTTTCAGCGTTTTTAAATTTTCGCGCTTAAGTGAGAACCGCTTCCCCAGCGACCGAAAAAACGCGTCTTTTTTCATTGCGCGAAAATTTTATTCGTCTCGAAAATTCGCCAAGTGGGAACTAGCCTGAAATCTAACGTGTGAACAAACAGATTTCCAAACGCTACGAACCGCAGCGAGATCGAAATGAGGCAAAACGTTTCCGAGGGTACGTGTGAACGTGGATAAATGCTTTTGATGGACAAGTTCTAAAGAACGGCTGGTTTTTGTAACCGATGCTTTAATATTTAATTATAATAATTTTCTTACACATCGTTTGATTACACAAACTAAATAAAAAATATTAAATAACTTTTATTTATTTAAGAATTACGCGCGAACTCTCAAAAATGTTTGGTCAAGGGTCAATACCATACTGAGAAGTCGTCCAGCACAGGGGTACACTCCATTTAGTATAACATATTATTGTTGATATTTGGGGACAGATGGCGTTGCTATCTAGATATCTTTACTGATTGGCTAAAAATTAGGTAGTGATGTTTTTAAAACCTAACAACAAATCTTTTCTTGAGTTTCTGTAAATGGTGATTAATCCAGCTCAAAACAAAAACCTAGTGTTTATTAACGTCATATTTAATGAAGAAATACATTTGGATTGTAAGATATTACTTAGCCGTATAAAATTGAATTTTTGATAACTTTAAAATTTTCAAATCTTGGAAAAACGTGCGATACTGTGGGGTATTTATGCTCAAGCAAAAAGGCCCAACAGATAAAAGTGGCAAAAAAAGTAAGTTAATTTGAAAATAGGTACCATCATTCTGCTCAGCCTGACAGTTGATCCGGACTAGAGATTATCTATACAATTTATGTTTGTTCAGAAGACCCATCCATATTTCCATGGCCATCGTTTGATGAAACATCAATAACCGTAGATGAAACATCCCAAAAGGAAATTGCAGTTATAGAGGGAGAGACTGAAGTTATGGAAACAGAAAGTCTAAAATGTCAATCGGGAGATGAAGCATTGATTACGAATAACGACAGCGATGATATAATACCGAGGGGTCGGACATTGAACAAAAATGTGTTCTGATATCCGGGATTTCACTCTGGATTTCAAGATTTCTTGTTGGATTTCGGATTTCTAAACTTTTGTCCCGGATTTCGGATTTCTCGTTGGATTTCGGGATTTCTCGACGGGTTTCGGGATTTCAAGATTTTAGGATTTATCGTCGGATTTCGGGATTTCTCGACGGGTTTCGGGATTTCAAGATTTTAGGATTTATCGTCGGATTTCGGGATATCTTGTCGGATTTCGCGATTTTGCAATTTCTTGATTTCTTGTTGGATTTCGGGATTTTGCAATTTCTTGATTTCTTGTCGGATTTCGCGATTCTGTAATTTCTTGATTTCTTGTTGGATTTCGGGATTTCAAGATTTCTTGTCGGATTTCACGATTTTGCAATTTCGCAATTTCTCGTCGGATTTCGGAATTTCTCGTCAAGATTTCAGGATTTCTCGTCGGATTTCAGGATTCCTTGTCAGATTTCCTTGTCAGATTTCGGGATTTCAGCATTTCTCGTCGGATTTCAGGATTCCTTGTCAGATTTCGGGATTTCAGCATTTCTCGTCGGATTTCAGGATTCCTTGTCAGATTTCGGGATTTCAGCATTTCTCGTCGGATTTCAGGATTCCTTGTCAGATTTCGGGATTTCAGCATTTCTCGTCGGATTTCAGGATTCCTTGTCAGATTTCGGGATTTCAGCATTTCTCGTCGGATTTCAGGATTTCTTGTCAGATTTCGGGATTTCGGAATTTCTTGTCAGATTTCGGGATTTTAGGATTTCTCGTCGGATTTCGAGATTTTGAAGAAATCCAGGCTGGATTTCGGATTTCTTTGAATGCCCGACCCCTCGTATAATACCTACGAGGGAACAACCTTTAGACGAAAAGAAGTATTTCTCACGCAGATAGATAGGCTACGAAAAAAGAAAGAAACCTTCAGCTTTGAATCAATTCAAGATTGCGATGAAGATATTTGTTTTTATACCGGCTTACCAAGTTTTGAAAAAGTCATGGACTTGTTTGACTATCTAAATCCTGATCCTAACGGGGATAATATAATTTTATGGAGATGAAAAATCACTTCCCCGGCTGGATGGCCTAGAAAGTTATCCGTAATGGACCAGTTTTTAATCGTAATGATGAGGTTGAAGCTTGTTATTTTGTTTAAAGATTTATCTCATCGATTCGGGTGATTCGGAAAGTGTGATTAATTCGACCTGCATATCTTGAATTAAATTTATGGATCAAATACGGATAGGAAAGATTTTGACAAGCATATGCCAGAGGTTTTTAAAGAAAAATACGCTTCTACCCGTGTTGTGATTAATGCCACAGAAATTAAACGCGAATTTTCCAAATCTTTGGTGTTACCAACGACTACCTACTCGAACTATGAATCAACAAACACATACGTAGAACCGATAGCCATAAATCCTAACGGCTATATCACTTTTGTTTCAGCGATATGCACTGGAAATATTTCGGACAAAGAACTCACTAGAAAAAGTGACTTCTTCGGTTTGGAGTTTGAAGAAAATGACTCGGTGATGGCGGATAAAGGATTTTTTGAAAGAATGAAAAGTAAAAGTCCATTTTAATATTCCCGCTCTTAGTAAGCTGAAAAGGCTAATCAAAGGTTATTGAACAATATGAGGTTTTGATTTTTTATATATTGAGTAACATTCGTAGTATGACTTATTACCCTGTCTTTTTTTAACAAATATATCACAATTTCTTAAATGACTTAAATTTCATTAAAAATGGAACTAAGGTCAAGGAACCACAATATAGTTTTAACAACCAAATGCCCATTATGAAAACATTTCTAAAAATGTAACTTGTTTTCTTGATATTCCGCAAGAGCTGCAGTAAGAGCATGCAATTGAAGTACAACTTCTCAAGCTTAAAAACCATATCCTCTCACTTGTGTTTATCGAATCTGATCCGCTCAATTATGAAACCCTTTCCCAAGTATAGAACAATGTCGCACCAAGAAACCCCTGTTTGTCCTGTTACTTGGAAAAAATAAGTGTAGGACCGCATAAGTTGCGGATAGCCATCAACCATTTTAAGATAAGAATTGGACGAGGGGTAATCACTTAACAAATTTGGTGTACAAATAGTGAGAAATTGAAATAATAATTTACGGAAATCTAGAAATACAGGTGAAATATTAGAAATCTAGGGAAATCCAAAGAAATATTATAAATCTCGAGTAATTCAAAGAAATATTGGAAATCTAGATAAATAAACGGAAATATTTTCGATATTTCTGGAAATCTGGAAATCCAAAGAAATATAAGGAAATCTCGAGAAATCGAACGAAATATTGGAAATCTAGATAAATAAACGGAATATTATTTGATATTTCTAGAAATCTGGAAATATTTAAGAAACATCGGAAATATATCACAAATTCTTAAATGACTTAAAGGACATCGCACTTCTTCTATGGGATTTGGCTTTCGACAGATTTTTTTCAAATTGAAACATGTTGTTAAGCTTGATCAAAGGAGCAAAATTGTCCATTGCCATTTTTCCCTGGCTCCTATAGTTTGTCCTGTATCAGCGGTCAAAAGTGGACAAAACTTAGCATAGTCTATTTGTTAAAAGAAGTCACGGCCCACGGCCCACTGCGCATGCGCTCGCTTTCTCTCGCCCCATAGCGGCCCGCTCAATCAGCCCAAAATAGAGAATGCCATTTGTGGCCGCTACGTAGGCTGGAGCGCTATAATCTGACCCCTCTTTAACATTGAATCCTACGGAGATATGTTGTTTTTTGATTTATTATGAAAAAGATTAAGAATTAATAGGCATTTTCAAGGAAATGAAAGGTAAATCAACTCTTTTTATACGTTTTAATCACTTTTTCAAAATTTTTACGTTTGTTTTTCCCGCCGAAAATAATATTTTAAAATCACCAGATGTCAGATGCTCTCGCTACTGAGTCAGCTGTTACAGTTGACAACACGTCGATGAAAAAGACTGCTTGGATAATCACAATTAACGCTTGTAGCTAAGCCAATAGCAAATATTTAAATAACTGGGAAATGGAAAGTAAGTTATTATTTAAATATTTACAATCCATAATATGGAGAAGTTTAAACAAAGTTATTATTTATCTGTTTCCAGGAATGACTGCCGTAAATGTTGTATTGGACGTTTCACATTTGGAGAAACTTTATCGTTTGAGGCTTAAAACTAAGTTCTTTAAGTTTCTCGTAACAAGCTGAAATTAAACCGTGTTATATTATCAACTAAAGGTGGAATTATTTTGTCACAGATAAATTTTGCAGAAGTTGAAGCATGAGTGTCATTGCAATCCCACTGTAAAAGAGGACATTTAGAAAGCTTCGGCAAATTGTTACAAATTCCAGGAGTTTCTCGTAAATATGGAATCGCTCCCTCTATGAAGGTCAAAACAATTGAGATAATCAAACAAACTTCTGCTTTGGATATTTTAAACCACCTCTGTCTGATAGTTAAATTAAATCAAGGAGCGGAGAGTAGTAAATCCCAATTCGAAATTTGATTCGTTTAATCAATAAATCTATTTGTTTGAATTTGGTTACTTGATTTTAAGAGGCAAGAAAATGACTAAACATTATTTACATTTTTGAGGGACTACTAATTTTTAATTTCAGGTCAGTATATCCCACCCCCAAGGGTCTAGAGACGCCAGTGCATTTATAACCAAATTGTTTACAGGTTCTTTGAAAATGTCAAGCCCCACAATTGTCATTTAAAGATGAATTCTGTACCTTTACTAAAGTGTAAACTGCATACTACACTTGATGCTGATGTGTCATTTATTTTGTAATTATCACGTGATGTGATATGATTTTCAGCCATCTTTCTCACAGAATTTCATCACTTTCTTAGATTTGCAATAAGGAACGCAAAAGCATTTTAATCTAGTTAAGTAAGGGTAACTAAATTGTTGAATACAAATTATTTAATTTCTAATTACCTGTAAACTGTATTATTATGTTTCAATAGTTTGTATAATCTAGTGAATCCATTGACTTATTGATAAATGAAATTCGAAACCATATAAATATATGTTGGAACTTATTCTTAAAAGGGTTTCAAACAATGTAAATCTTAGAACATGTTTATAATAAAAATGAACAAATTCCACCTAAATAAACATTTTATTTTCTTTAGAAGATAATGAAAATTATATAGTTATATCAGAAATTCATGTATTTCTGGTTATATGTATGGAAAAATGGCTACAAGACAAGGTAAAAGTTGTAAATAAAACTAACTAGGGTTAACTTTCTTGCTAAACAATTTGAAAAAAACTGAATTATAACCTAATTTTTTAAGTTATAAATGGAAATATAACTTTCAATTACAAAATAAAAATGAAAAAAATTAGCTTTAAGAATATTTAGGTACTTTTTAGCAGCACGTACTCATCAGTTGTTGAGTTTCCCACCATAGAGTATGATGTTAAATCGGTTGCAAAAAGACGCGTTTTTAGGGTTGGGACGAAGCGCTCCCGGCGGACGACGATGACACTAATCGCTAAACTTTTGATTCGCGCCAATACATGGATTTGAAATTCTTTGAGCGGGCCGCTATGGGGCGAGAGAACGCGAGCGCATGCGCAGTGGGTCGTGCACGGCCCATAGGTTAGCCCTCTACGTTCTCCCGTCGCTAGTCCGGGCTCACTATCAAAAGAGATTTCTTGCCAAGATTTTTACACCTCTACTTCATTATTATTTCTTTTCTCGCAACTTATTATTCGATGAATTTTCGTACGTGGAATTATTTGATATTCAATATTTTATGAGCAATAATAAAATAAAATAAAACATAACATAAAAGAAATACTTAGGAAATCAGAATATATATGATTAACCGTTTCGTTGAATCCGACATTCAACACTCGCTGATACGATAGAAACAGTCACTCCACAACAGATCAAACACTTATTTATCGATACAGTCACATAGTCACGGTCACACGACAGTTAAAACTCAATATTTAACTATTTATTTACTGTGTTCGTTCATCTTGCGATCAGAACGAAACCAAATCCGACGCTCTCTTTTGGTAGCACCCCGAATCTTGGTAAGAAAACTTTTGATAGTGAGCCCGGACTAGCGACGGGCGAACGTAGAGGGCTAACCTATGGGCCGTGACTTCTTTTAACAAATAGACTATGCTAAGTTTTGTCCACTTTTGACCGCTGATACAGGACAAACTATAGGAGCTAGGGAAAAATGGCAAAGGACAATTTTGCTCCTTTGATCAAGCTTAACAACATGTTTCAATTTGAAAAAAAATCTGTCGAAAGTCAAATCCCATAGAAGAAGTGCGATGTCCTTTCATTAAAAATGGAACTAAGGTCAAGGAACCACAATATAGTTTTAACAACCAAATGCCCATTATGAAAACATTTCTAAAAATGTAACTTGTTTTCTTGATATTCCACAAGAGCTGCAGTAAGAGCATGCAATTGAAGTACAACTTCTCAAGCTTAAAAACCATATCCTCTCACTTGTGTTTATCGAATCTGATCCGCTCAATTATGAAATCCTTTCCCAAGTATAGAACAATGTCGCACCAAGAAAACCCTGTCTGTCCTGTTACTTGGTAAAAATAAGTGTAGGACCGCATAAGTTGCGGATAACCATCAACCATTTTAAGATAAGAATTGGACGAGGGGTAATCACTTAACAAATTGAGAAATTAAAATAATAATTTACGGAAATCTAGAAATACAGGTGAAATATTAGAAATCTAGGGAAATCCAAAGAAATATTATAAATCTCGAGTAATTCAAAGAAATATTGGAAATCTAGAGAAATAAACGGAAATATTTTCGATATTTCTGGAAATCTGGAAATCCAAAGAAATATAAGGAAATCTCGAGAAATCGAACGAAATATTGGAAATCTAGATAAATAAACGGAATATTATTTGATATTTAAGAAATATCGGAAATATTTAAGAAATATCGGAAATATTTAAGAAATATCGGAAATATTTAAGAAATATCGGAAATATTTAAGAAATATCGGAAATATTTAAGAAATATCGGAAATATTTAAGAAATATAGGAAATATTTAAGAAATATCGGAAATATTTAAGAAATATCGGAAATATTTAAGAAATATCGGAAATATTTAAGAAATATCGGAAATATTTAAGAAATATCGGATATATTTAAGAAATATCGGAAATATTTAAGAAATATCGGAAATATTTAAGAAATATAGGAAATATTTAAGAAATATCGGAAATATTTAAGAAATATCGGAAATATTTAAGAAATATCGGAAATATTTAAGAAATATCGGAAATATTTAAGAAATATCGGAAATATTTAAGAAATATCGGATATATTTAAGAAATATCGGAAATATTTAAGAAATATCGGCTCTAACTACAACTTTTTTTGTCGTTAGAATTAACGACAATTTTAGGTTTCTTCTGACGACAATTTTCTTAACGAGAGCCTTAGAATTGCATTTTTTCTCGCTAGCGACAATTTTCAAAGTTAACGAGGATTTTCTCACGTTAACTTCCTTACCGATAATCTCAGAATCGAGCCCCAGGTTCTTTCGGATCATAAAACATTCCATCTGGAGAGGTCCCTAACCAAAACATTTAAGGAGATACGACTACGATTAACCCATTTAGATAACTTCCACTTTACGCCCCAATTCGTGAGTATGTTTCACATATTCTTCTCTAGCCACAGATTCTATTTTCTTTCCATACTGAACTGCTCTGAGATGGCCAATATCGGAAGGAAAGATAACTTTTTCAATCATTTTTTTCGTTTAGGCCGGCAGGTGGCAGCGAATAAGGATAAGAGTCTTTCTTTTCTTACAGCTTTCCATTCGTGAGATTGATCTGTGCTTTTTCTATCAATGTTTGTGCATTCCTTATTGATTAGTCTAATTCTCTGTAAATTTATGGTATTTAATTTTTAATCTACATATTATATAGGAGTTAAAACTTTATAGGAAAGACCTTTTTCACGGTGGTAGAGAGCTGCAACGGAAACGGACGGAAAAGGGTGGGGGGGGGGGAAATAAAGCGGAACGGAAACGGACGGAAAAGGGTGGGGGGATAAAACGGAACGGAAACGGACGGATAAGGGTGGGGGGAATAAAACGGAACGGAAACGGACGGAAAAGGGTGGGGGGATAAAACGGAACGGAAACAGATGGAAAAGGGTTGGGGGAATAAAACGGACGGAAAAGGGTGGGGGGGGGGGTAAAACGGAACGGAAACGGACGGATAAGGGTGGGGGGGAATAAAACGGAACGGAAACAGATGGGAAAAGGGTGGGGGGGAATAAAACGGAACGGAAAAGGGTGGGGGGATAGAACGGAACGGAAACGGACGGATAAGGGTGGGGGGGGGGAATAAAACGGAACGGAAACGGACGGAAAAGGGTGGGGGGGATAAAGCGGAACGGAAACGGACGGAAAAGGGTGGGGGGATAAAGCGGAACGGAAAAGGACGGAAAAGGGTGGGGGGATAGAACGGAACGGAAACGGACGAATAAGGGTGGGGGGGGGAATAAAACGGAACGGAAACGGACGGATAAGGGTGGAGGGGGAATAAAACGGAACGGAAACAGATGGGAAAAGGGTGGGGGGGAATAAAACGGAACGGAAACGGATGGAAAATGGTGGGGGGATAAAACGGAACGGAAAAGGGTGGGGGGGGAATAAAACGGAACGGAAACGGACGGATAAGGGTGGGGGGAATAAAACGGAACGGAAACGGACGGAAAAGGGTGGTGGAAATAAAACGGAACGGAAACAGATGGAAAAGGGTGGGGGGGGATAAAACAGAACGGAAACGGACGGAAAAGGGTGGGGGGATAAAACGGAACGAAAACGGACGGAAAATGGTGGGGGGATAAAACGGACGGAAAAGGGTTGGGGGGGAATAAAACAGAATGAAACGGACGGATAAGGGTGGGGGGGGGGATAAAACGGAACGGAAACGGACGGATAAGGGTGGGGGGGAATAAAACGGAACGGAAACGGACGGATAAGGGTGGGGGGAATAAAACGGAACGGAAAAGGGTGGGGGGGGAATAAAACAGAATGGAACAGACGAATAAGGGTGGGGAAAAATAAAACGGAACGGAAACGGACGGAAAAGGGTGGGGGGATAAAACGGAACGGAAACGGACGGAAAAGGGTTGGGGGGAATAAAACAGAATGAAACGGACGGATAAGGGTGGGGGGGGATAAAACGGAACGGAAACGGACGGAAAAGGGTGGGGGGATAAAACGGAACGGAAACGGACGGAAAAGGGTGGGGAAATAAAACGGAACGGAAATGGACGTAAAAAGGTGGGGGGAAATTAATTTGGAACGGAAAACAGTGATGGAGAATAAAACGGAACGGAAACTGATGGAAAAGGGTGGGGGGAAATACGGAATGGAAACGGACGGAAAAGGGTGGGGGGATAAAACGGAACGGAAACGGACGAAAAAGGGTTGGGGGAATAAAACAGAATGGAACAGACGGATAAGGGTGGGGAAAGATAAAACGGAACGGAAACGGACGGAAAAGGGTTGGGGGGAATAAAACAGAATGGAACGGACGGATAAGGGTGGGGGGGGATAAAACGGAACGGAAACGGACGGAAAAGGGTTGGGGGATAAAACGGAACGGAAACGGACGGGAAAAGGTTGGGGGGAATAAAACAGAATGGAACAGACGGATAAGGGTGGGGAAAAATAAAACGGAACGGAAACGGACGGAAAAGGGTGGGGGGATAAAACGGAACGGAAACGGACGGAAAAGGGTTGGGGGGAATAAAACAGAATGGAACGGACGGATAAGGGTGGGGGGGGGATAAAACGGAACGGAAACGGACGGAAAAGGGTGGGGGGATAAAACGGAACGGAAACGGACGGAAAAGGGTGGGGGAAATAAAACGGAACGGAAATGGACGTAAAAAGGTGGGGGGAAATTAATTTGGAACGGAAAACAGTGATGGAGAATAAAACGGAACGGAAACTGATGGAAAAGGGTGGGGGGAAATACGGAATGGAAACGGACAGAAAAGGTTGGAAATTAGAACGGGACAGAAAAGGGTGGGGAAAAATTAAACGGAATGGAAACGGACAGAAAAGTTGGTGAAAATTAAAACGGAACGGACAGAAAAGGTTGGTGAAAATTAAAACGGAACGGAAAAGGGTGGGGGAAAATAAAACGGAACAGAAACGGACGGAAAAGGTTGGCGAAATTTAATTTGGAACGGAAAAGGGTGGGGAAAAATAAAACCGAATGGGAACGAACAGTAAAGGGTGGGGAAAAATAAAACGGAATGAAAATGGACGGAAAGGGGCGGGGAAATTAAAACGGACAGAAAAGGTTGGTGAAATTTAAATTGGAACGGAAAAGGGTGGGAGAAAATAAAACGATATGGAAATGGACGGAAAAGGGTGGGGAAAATTAAAACGGAACGGAAAAGGGTAGTACTCCAGAATTGTTAACCTTTGGCATACCCTAAGGCAGCGGTTCCCAATTTCTTTTTGCTATGGAACCCTAAATTATGAAGCTAATACTGGCGGAACCCCAACTAATTTTTTTTTTACTTATCTTAGAAGACTGTTGCCACGACCAAAGATGACCGCGCTGCGAATTCTCGGAACCCCTGTGACCCTTCCACGGAACCCCAGGGTTCCGCGGAATACCTTTTGGGAACCGCTGCCCTAAGGTACTGTAATAGGCACTGCATTATTTCTAATTTATATTAGTGATATTTGTAATATTAATATATATGGCAGAGTGGTATCGTTTGCGGATGATACTACTTGAATATTTATAGCTGATACCAAATGTAACATAATTACTTATAAGTGTACCTCTGTTTAACATCTCTGTATTAAAAATTTAAATGAGACCTTGTTTCACAGGCACCAAAGAAAATACGGACTAACGTCGCGTAAAACTGGTTTTAACTTCCTTCCCTCCCCGCCAGAACTAGTTTTGATGAACCGTCATCGACTGGGAAGTGACGTCAATTACGTCTTATCCTTGCAACAAGGTCTCATTGAGAAAAAGTTCTTTCTGGCACACTTATGAGTAATTATGTTACATATGCTGTTACTTGGCAAGAAATGTATGATATTGCGCAGAAAGAGTTGACAAGGCTGGATTAGATGCTTCATAACAATCTATTAACCTCACATGTAGAAATAACCAAATATGTTTGTTTTACGGCTAGAAATTATCAATTTAATAATCTACTCCTGATTATACATAGTACCGAAACTGGTTCAAATTGTAATTCTCAACGCCTTAAATTAGAAAGAGTTCACAAAATTAAATACTTAGGAATCATAGTCTATGAAAAATCACAAACTGGATCAACGTATTAATTATTTGGTTCAAAATTTTATAATTTATCTAGCGAGGTTTTATGAATAGGTGTTTACAAAAAATAAAACAATAAAAAATTACAAGTATAAAATGTTTTTATCTGCGTCACGAGCTTAACCTTTTTACTACTTTATTGGCACGCGCGTTTCGCACGCGGGCTTCAAAATGCGAAAGGTCTCGCGACTTAAGCGCGTGCACTCTACCTTCAAGAGCTATAGCTAAGTGACGCAGACAAACCATTGTCACATGACCTCCCGTATTTTTTGTAAACACCTATTACGAAATGTTGGTCAGTAAAATGGCTTATGACTGTCTATTTTGCGTAAGTTCAGTCAATTATATCCTATGGAATTATTGGGTGGGGAGGAACATTCGAAATACATATATTAATCGACTAGAAATAATGCAACGAAAATTTCTGAGCGTTTGCTTGAAAAGAGATCTGTTAGAATCCAGTTTAATTATGTATAAAGATTTTAACAGGGCTGGCTGATTTAAACCACCTTAGTTTAAACCAAGTGATTTTTTTTTTATAAAAACAAATGGTTTTTTATATTTGTTTTTTTAATTAACTAAAATTTTTTCCAAAATGTTTGTACATTTTCTTACCGAAATTTTTACATTTCTAAAACATTTACTAGGTGACAACATTTCCTATATTTTAAAAAATATCCCTACGCGGTGTAATCTTCGCTAGGGGGAGATTTTCTTCTTGTGATGACGTCACTCCATGCCCCCAAAGTGACAAACATATGGAACAATATTATAGACTTATGGTAATATGTATGCACGGTTAAACGTAAGCGAAAACTAGATTTAAGGTAAAATAAAGCAGTGTTTAATAAACCTGTTTTATTCCAAAAAAACCTGCTTTAAACCAAATAAACCGGTGTTTTGGGTTTTTATTTAAAAACTTTTTTATTCCAACCCTGGATTTTAAAGTACTTTAAGGTACTTGAGAGTACGAAAAAGCATTATTTCACTCAATACCCAATATAATAATAGAGCTACAGAAAATTAAAATGTTACCGTAGAAAAAATATTAAAAAGTATTAGTCAAAACCTTACAATATTTCTGGATCCGAAATTGTATAATAAACTCGAGGTAAGTATCAAAAGATGATAACTTGATGGTTAATTATCTTGGGAATTGAAAGTTGCAATAACTTTTTGATTTGCTGCCCGTTTCGACCCGATCGAAGATGGAAATTGTAGTATATTGATTTAAGTTGTACTCTAGTATCTGTTTTGTTACTCCCGGCCACGAACAAGCCAAAAGGATGATGCATTATGAAGTAGCGTACAGTTTATAAGTAACATCAATAAAATAAAAAATAAGCCTATAATATTATAGGCTTAAATGCTTAGTAATATTACTAATAAATTAATTAAAGTGTTGGTTGCACGAAAAATCGATAGTAATAAAAACGAATGAATGCGGGCTTGTTTTGAAGCCCAGGACGTTCTCTTTCCAAAAATGTCATTGTCGAAACAAATTTCCAAGCCTAAGTGTATTAACTTTGAGTCCGAAACTGACCTTTTTCGCTTCACAAAATCCTGAAATTTTCGGCGAATTTCTCTCCTCCGTAGCACGAGCAATTTGGGGCAAATCAAAACTGTAGTTTTATTCCTAAAATAGAAGGAATTGAAGTGGAGGGATTCTGTTTACTTGTAGAAGTTTTCAAACCAGAGGTTTTTAATCATAATATTAGGCTTATTATAGAGATAAAAAATATTTTTTTACGCGCGCGCTACGCGGCGCGCGCGACCCGACGTTTTAAGAAGAATTTACAAGGAGCCTTCGGTTTCATATCGTTTTTCTACTACGTAGGCTTGTGTATGCCTATTTCAATTACTACCACGTAGTACTTTTTCCTGGGTGTTAAAGCAACCCGCTTTTAATCCCAGATGTAAAGAAATGTATTACAGACAATTAGCCAATGATACGCTTCGCATTTTCTGACGTCATGGGTGCCGAGAAGTCTGGAAATTCGCCGAAAAATTCGATTTCCACCATTTCGACTTCTTTTTATAATAATTCAAAGACCACTTAACCGATTTTGATGAAATTTTCTGTATTTGCTATAAAATGTTTGCTCTTTCTAATGAACCATTAATTAGCCATAGCTAAAATTTCGTGCAACCAACACTTTAAATTTATTATACACAAAATTAACACAAATTAAATTTTAAGAGCAGTTATCCTTTTATTTACCAACATTTGAACAAAGTAATTTTATTCTTAAGCCCATCCTTTATAAATAATATTAATATTTGATTTCTTCATTTTGCAGATTTTGGCCCTGAAATTCCGAAAACGTTTCAATTAATATTTACTTACAAATTAGAAGGCGAATCTGGATGTGTTCCATATCCTGTTTTGTTAAGGATATTTTTAACTACAAAAAATCACATAACTCTATCACTAATATCATATGTCACATAATCACACATAAGTATGCCATAAAAGTACTTTCATTAATGAAACAATGTTCATGGGATATGACGTCACTTACGTCACTTCCGTGTCATTAACTTAATACCAGGGAGCTGATTTTGAAAACGCTAAAAATTTCTGGTGCTTTTCTGGCTTTGACAATTTATATAGTTAGCTCGTGCCTCGGTGATCACGTGAGTTGGTTACCATGGTAGCCTTTACAACAGCCCGATTAATCTCTACCTTAGAGCCAGAGTCAAGCAAGTCTGAAAACCCCTATTTGAGAAAAACCAGTTTTAATTTCCAAATCTAGCATAATAACAATGATAATCTAATAATGAAAATTGATAAAAATAGAGTGGAAATATATATTGAAAATTTTGTAATAAGCCACCTTTATTTTAAAACACTAGAGGATTCTTATTTTGAATTTCTTTCAATAGTCACGTATCTCGACTTACTTGACTTTGGCTCTCAGGTAGCGTAGTATGAAAGGTTTCGATTTTACGGCTCACTAATTGCGAAACAAGGTCTCATTGAAAGTTTTCCGCGAAAATGTTGTACAGGAGCATAATTATGATAATATTACATTTGCTAATATTTTAAGAAATGGCGCTATAGGTGGGTTAACTGATGTATAACTGGGTAGTAAGTCACAGGGGCAGGGCGATGCTAGGATTTTGTTTTTAATTTCAGAAGTTCTTGAGATGGCGCCACTAGTACGTTTTCGCTACAATTTAGCAACTATTGGCGCCATCTCTCGATTGAAAGAAGCTAAAAAAATCCGAGTTTTTGCTTATCCCTGTAAAGCAAACTCGGCGTCGAACGAATTGTAAACCAACCTATTAAAATTAAAATTTTGGTAAATTGCTGCCTTTGAAAAAGAATTAATTTGGGGTAGTTTAATTGAGGCGAAATTCTAATCGGAATTCATTGTAAAGCGAGAAGCCCCACAGTTATCGATTTTACTTATACCCTGATTAAATTTTCTTCGAAGTTTTAATAGGTGTTTTCGTAAATCCGCCGCTTCACTTTTTACTGTTGGGAGTACTGCCAACCGAGGCATTTTTAGGCCGTAATAGCAGTTTTTGTTTTCGGTTTCGTCTAAAGTGTCGCCTGCTAAAGTTTATGTTTTTTTACCTAGACCGTTTCGATCGTTTCGCCATATTTTTAGGTTAAATTGTTATTTAATAAACTAGAAAATTATTAGTTAAACATTTGAAACTTATTTTGAAGGGTTCAAGGTAAGATAAATTGCTTTTGTTGTATATCTAAAGGTATGTACCATATGCAAACTTTTGATAGTGCCATTATTTCCGATAGGCCTTGTCCGACGTAAAGAGAATCTTAAAACTACACGACCAAAAATATAAAATATATTAAAACCTACCTAGGAATATTTTCATAACCCACCCAACACTTTGCCAACATATAAAATAAATACTAAAATACTAAATAGGACCACAATTGTTATTTTCTCAAAGGCCGCTGCTGTTTCACTATCACCCAGTGTACCTGAAGCAGTCGTCAAATTCGAACAAAACAACGCGTAACTCGTTTCTATGACGTTTTTGCGACGTCGACCCCAACAGTAAAACAAGTTCGTCGGTGGGGAAAACAATTTGCTTATTCAGCTATTACTTGCTTTTCACAAGATTATATGTAAATACAGGGTCTGTTAAATTGATCGATCCAAGCGTGTTTCTCAAAAACGGCGTGACGGAAAATTGCGAAATTTCCAGGGTATATACGTCGCCTAGTAATCAATTGAATTTGTAAATTATTCTTTATTTTATATAATAAACTTTAAAAGTTTTTTTATCGAAAATCCGAAGGTTTAATTCCAAAAACGTACATTTTTTGTTAATTCCTTATTTAGGTTTCAAAAAAGCTATTGCCTCCTACGTCCATCTTGTCTTTTTTCAAGCCCTCAAAACTCGGGGGAAAATACCCTATTTTGATCGAACCAATTTTATTCTTACTTTTTTCAATATGCTCTTCAACTTTCTCATTGACACTTTTTGTCTGCGACCTATACCGGGGGAAAAACATATTCTAAAATACACAATAATTCTTTGATTTTTATAAAATTTACAAATTCAATTGATTAATGCGTTGTATGTACCTGGAAAATTTGGTTTGAGTCTATTTGATCGATTCCCAAATGATCGAACGGGTCCATTTGATCGAATTGCATTTGATCGAATGGCATTTGATCTAACGAAATTTGATCGAAAGCTACTGTAGGGTAAAACTACTAGTTTTTGGGAGTAAATCGAAAAGGCAACGGTGCATACGCGCCTACGGTGCGCGTGCATCAACCTAACCTAACCTAAACTGACCCTATTTATATATATCAGTTAAAGCAATAAATTATTCCATCATTATTCCTTCTGCACTTAAGCAATGAATTATTCCATCATTATTCCTTCTGCACTTATGCAATGAATTATTCCATCATTATTCCTTCTGCACTTCATATTGACATTCGGTAAAATAAAAACATACCAACTGGTACTATAAATACTTTTGAATTCGATCAAATAGTATTCGATCATTTGAAGGTTCGATCTTATGAAACAAATGACAAATGGGATTCGATCAAATGGAATTTCGATCAATTGCAACGTTTAATGATCGACTGTCGATCACATATTTTTCGATAAAATGGACCAACACCGAAAATTTCACAATTTTCCGTCACGTCGTTTTTGAGACACACGCTGGGATAGTTCAAGTTAAAATATCCTGTATAATCTGAGTGTATAAGAAATTTGTTTAGTTAACTGAATCAGGTTAGATGAATTAAAGCGGATCAGATCGGTTACTTGCAATGAGGAATCAGATGCAATTTCAGATCAGTTTGATGATTGAGAGGAGTATAAAGGATCTGACTAGCTGACAATCTTCATGTATCTGAAAATTAGAACCTGAATAAGCTGATCTGTTGGCAGTTGAAGGCACATTATTGTACTACCAGAAGTAAATGAACCGAAGTTATCAGACTGCTAAACTCCCCATGTTGGAGGCGTTTTCCTTATGAAGTTACATTTTTACGTCGAATTTGAAATTTTGTGCGCTCCTAGGCCGAAAAAAGTTTTTGTTTTTATGAAACCATTTTTTTATACATAGAAAAAGTTATACCTACAATTCCCAAGTGCAATTTATCGCGTCTAACGAAGGGGATGGAAATTAGCTTTTATTTGACTCGATTTTCTCATCATTTTCATCAGGAAAACGCCCTCCGGTTCTGAGCGCTATTTCAATAACTTCGGTTAATAAACTTCTGGTAGACTGGTAGTACCCATTGGGCCATTGCTCTTATGTGGACATTAGAAACGATATATTCCAATTCTATTTAAGGTTTCGAAATTAGTTGAATCAGATACCGTTGAAATAAGTTATCGCATTTACGTTGTAGTTTTATTTTTATATCTCGAATTGTTGATCGCTAATTGAATTATTAATAAGAAAAAACTTAGTACTTCGGCAGAATGTGCATATTCTGAAGTACTGTTTTTTGTTATTAAAATTAACGGTCCTATTACCATTGTTTTATTTAAGGCGGAAGTAAGTGGTTTTGTGTTTCTGAGAAAAAATAAGAGATGGCGCTGAAACACGTCTCTTGCTGGTGTTGTCAGAAAAATATTTTTATTTCAATTTCACGTGATTTAGTTAAACTCATTGTATACTGTTGAAGTTAAAAAATGTACTCGCGCTGATTAAAACGATACTTTGGCGCGTTACATTTGAATTTTGCTATTTTTGTAGAAAGTCGCTCACCAAGACCGTAGCGACTTCACGCGTCAGTTAGGTGAACTACTCAAAAATACGGTTTTAATTGAATATAAAAATAGTTCCTTGGGCCAGCGGTGCCATTTTCAATCGTAAACTAGATTTATGTCAAACCTACGGAGAGCAGTTTTAATTTTAAAAATTGGTCTACTAGTTAAAGGGGAACGGTCAAGCTTTAACCAGTTAGATAGCCCTATAGCCCGTTAAAAACTCAAATTTATGGCGAAAACCGCATCAAAAATATTAAGTGGTTAATTTTTAATAAAATAAAGAAATTTCGGGAAATTAAAAAGCCCGCGTCCGCCGCGACACCTGGTGAGTAATCGGTGAGACAGAAAAACAACATAAAAGCGCGCGCTGCTGAAGACGCAAAAAATTTGTTTTGCACGCGCGGCGCCGTTCCAGTAAAACGAGACCTAAGCCTAAATTGCGCGATTTTAAAAGTTAGGATAGTTCGCAAATCGTTCACTAAGGTGCAGCTGGCACTGGCGATACACCTTAAGATGGCGGCGAAAATTCAAACCCAAATACATGGCTTTATTTTGCGTTGGAACTTTTTAGGCCAAAAACTATTTTTTCAAGACAAAATAAGGTACGTGTAAGTATATTGAACGTCTTGTTGATCTTTTGATACGCAAATAAGGCGATATTTGGAAAAGCTTGGCCGTTCCCTGTTGATTTGTTTCGAAATGAGGGTTCCGAAATAACTAACCCTGTGGGAGAACAACTTCAACCACTAATTAATTACCTTGCGACTGAAAACAAGGGCTAAACTACGCGTTAGTTTCTAAGAAATGAATAGTCGAACTTAAAAACATCAAAATTAATTTATTAAGAATGAACTACTAGCCTATTACAAGTTTCACAAAAGGTAATGGCGTCGAAAAAGGGCAACCGATTGGGTCGCGAACTAGGAAAAGCACTAAAGTTCTTTCTCTTCGAGCGAGATAAAAAAAGAGTATACTTCAACGGTTTTTCTCGTTGCAAAAGGACCCCCACCTTGGAATTTGGGGGCACAAACTAGCCAATGGTCATCCCAGCGTGATCCCATGACCCTCTCTCTTCATCAGCAAACGACGAGAGCTGAGCGGCCCCGAATAGGGGCAGAGGGGGGAAAGCCCAGCGGAAATGACCAGTGGCTTTACAATACCAATAATCAAATGTTCGAAAATTGAATGAAATACATGGATTTTTAACATAAAACAGGGTTTTTTATCATCCTCTACTAGAACAATATTCCCTACCTCTAATTCCTTGGTGGGTTTACACTTTGTGCTATAATGAGCAGAAGTTCTAAAAGATACTCCGATGTCCAACGTGCCCATAATCGATCAATTAAATCTTGGCGATAGCGTAAAAGACGGTCAGCCTCGTCGCGTTTAAGTGCCCGACCATAGCTCATTCAACTTTTGGGATGGGAGGACCGTTAACCTTTTGCCTACTAAAAAATGTGCGGGGGTAATTGGATCTGGTTCATTCGGACCACTATAAATAAAGGTTATAGCACGGGAGTTGACTACGGCTTAAGTTAAGTTAAGTTTTGCTTATATAAATGTTCGAAAATCACTCCTGCAGTAAATAATCTTTATGGAATTCGGTATCGAAAATCAACGGCTGAGTTCCGTAACAACATATGTACCATAAGCACTCATGAGCATGCCATAGTGGTCTTTTCTTTAAAGGGGAATTGTCACCAAAACCAAAATTTACGAGGTTTTTTTACAGAAAGAAAATATATTATTAATTATGTCCCTGAAATTTTATATTTATTGGAAAAGTATTTAAAAAGTTACGCTACTTTTCCCGCAACCTACATCAAACGGCTCCAAAAATTTCAGAAATCGCGGTTTAACCTACGTGCAGCGCCAAAAGAATGAAGCGGCAAAAATTAGAGAAAGGGTGGCGTGTAAGGCATTTTAAAAACACGATAAACTACAATCTACGAATATAACTCGTTTAAAAAGGCAAGGAGAATGTCGTAGCAGACGACAGTTCCGACTGATAAACGATAAAAGCGGGGAAAATAATATTTCGTTCACGAGATGGCGCTGCAGGTAGGTTCAACCGAGCGGTGCTGAGATTCTCGAAATTTGGTTGCTAATAATAAATCAAATACTGGAAATATTAACGTGAAATGTTTTGTATAACCAGTTTCGGACGTCCTCTATTCATTTAAATGGTTTTAACCAATTTTAGGGTGGTGACAATCCCCTTTAATGGAAGCTTGTTCTACACGATATGACGTAAATTACGTAACTTATAGTTCAATGACGAAATAATCGTTAAATATGAGAGATGGAAGTTAGTGAAACGGATTTTGAACACACGCAGAATTCCTCGTTCGTGTATAAGAATTTTTCCATTTTTAAGCCTGCTTATAGTATACGTACCGTGTGAGACAAGGTCTCACAATTTTTTTCTATGGAGATATTATACAGAGGCGTATATATGAATGATTATGTTACAAATGGCATATGTAACATAATTACTCATCAGTGTGCCTCTGTTTAACATCTCTGTATTAAAAATTTAAATGAGATCTTGTTTCAAAGCCACCAAAGAAACTACAGACTAACGTCGCGTAAAACTGGTTTTAACTTCCTTCCCTCCCCGTCAGAACTAGTTTTGATGACGATAAAACCGTCATCGACTGCGAAGTGACGTCAATTACGTCAAATCCTTGCAAAAAGGTCTCATTTTGAAAAAGTTATTTCTGGCACACTTATGAGTAATTATGTTACATATGCAAATGGTAACAGTAATCGGATAGAAAAAAACATGATTTCGTGTAATTAATCGGTATTAATTTAAAATTAATTAAATATTAAAAAGGTATCGCAATTAGCGATGCATTGGAAAATAATGCAAGGCCTTGGTCAGTCCAGTCCAGGAAACATCAATATCATGCGTCATTCAATGGGTACTTTACCTGAGGTCTCTGTATACCTCGAGCGTTCGAGATCGCCCCGATCAAGTTTACACGTTTCATTACCGTGCTCGGATCAGCGGATTTTCGCGTGTTCTATCTATCGCCCAAAATTAAGCCCTCTGAGTCTCTCTGATATCGCTCGAAACCCAACTGCCTATTTCGAAACTCAACGTATCGAGATCGCTCTCGGATTAAGATATTTAGCGTTTTGTTTTTTTTTGCGTATTCCAACGCGCTCGTAGCATGTTTTCTGCGTATTCCAACGCACTCGTAGAATGTTTTTTTGCGTATTCCAACGCGCTCGTAGAATGTTTTTTTTTTGCGTATTCCAACGCGCTCGTAGAATGTTTTTTTGCGTATTCCAACGCACTCGTAGAATGTTTTTTTGCGTATTCCAACGCGCTCGTAGCATGTTTTTTTTGCGTATTCCAACGCGCTCGTAGAATGTTATTTTACGTATTCCAACGCGCTCGTAGAATGTTTTTTTTACGTATTCCAACGCGCTCGTAGAATGTTTTTTTTTTGCGTATTCCAACGCGCTCGTAGCATGTTTTTTGCGTATTCCAACGCGCTCGTAGAATGTTATTTTACGTATTCCAACGCGCTCGTAGAATGTTTTTTTTTGCGTATTCCAACGCACTCCTAGAATGTTTTTTTGCGTATTAAAACGCACTCGTAGCATGTTTTTTGCGTATTCCAACGCACTCGTAAAAGGTTTTTTTTTGCGTATTCCAACGCGCTCGTAGCATGTTTTTTGCGTATTCCAACGCACTCGTAGAATGTTTTTTGCGTATTCCAACGCGCTCGTAGCATGTTTTTTGCGTATTCCAACGCGCTCGTAGCATGTTTTTTGCGTATTCCAACGCACTCGTAGAATGTTTTTTCTTATTCCAACGCACTCGTAGAATGTTTTTTTTTGCGTATTCAACGCGCTCGTAGAATGTTTTTTGCGTATTCCAACGCTTTCGTAGAATGTTTATTTTTGCGTATTCAAGGCGCTCGTAGCATGTTTTTTTTGCGTATTCCAACGCACTCGTAGAATGTTTTTTTTTTGCGTATTCCAACGCACTTGTAGAATGTGTTTTGTTGCGTATTCCAACGCGCTCGTAGGAAGTTTTTTTGCGTATTCCAACGCGCTCGTAGGATGTTTTTTTTGCGTATTCCAATGTACTCGTAGAATGTTTTTTTGCGTATTCCAACGCACTCGGAGCATATGTTTTTGCATATTCCAACGCACTCGGAGCATATTTGTTTCGTATTCCAACGCGCTCGTACCATGTTTTTTTTGCATATTCCAACGCACTTGGAGCATATTTTTTGCGTATTCCAACGCGCTCGTAGCATGCTTTTTGCGTATTCCATCACACTCGGCGCATGTTTTTTTTTGCGTATTCGAAAGCGCTCGGATCGGGTTTTTTAGCGTATTATAACGCGCTCGGACAATTTGCATTTGTTAGCGGTGTTACCGATCCTCCTCACGCTCTAAGAGTTACCCACTCCTAAATCAGCCAGAAATCCGCCCCCCAATTGGTATAAATAAATGTATTCTTGATAAAAAAATAACTTAAATAGATATTTGAAATAATTTTTAATCGTTTATTTAACTAAAAAATGACGTGGCTAATTCCATCGAAAAGTAACTTTTAAAAGTAAAATAAAAAGAGCAACACAGAAATGTTTAGCTAACCACAAACACGGACAGTTTTCCAATTAATGGGAAATTTATCTTTGTCGGAGGGTGTAATAAGGATGCAAAGCAAAATATTTCTTTGTCGGCAAATTACGCTCAAAATGCAGATTTTGTTTCGAAGGTCCTGCCCAAACGTCTTTTATATTGTCCTACGTCTTTTCATATTTTAACGCTGCTTAGTGGTTTGTTGCGAAGGTATCCCTTATAATTATACAGGGTGTTTCAAAAGGTTATGCTAAACTGTGAAGGAGTTGTAGGGGGTGAGTGGAGAAATATGCCGGTTTTTCCCCATTTTCCTATGATGAGTTAAAAGAGCGCCAGAGAGCTTCAAAGTGTGGTCTACGAGCTCCTGGAAGTAGGCTGCGAGAAGCGGAAAACCAAGAATTTAGAAACAAACTATATTTTTTAAAATATAGAAACAAACTATATATTTAAAAATTTAGAATTAAACTATATATTTCGAAAATTTAGAAACAAACTATATATTTCAAAATTTAGAAACAAACTATATATTTAAAAATTTAGAAACAAACTATATATTTAAAAATTTAGAAACAAACTATATATTTAAAAATTTTGAAACAAACTATATAATTAAAAATTTTGAAACAAACTATATATTTAAAAATTTAGAAACAAACTATATACTTAAAAATTTAGAAACAAACTATATATTTAAAAATTTAGAAACAAACTATATATTTCAAAATTTAGAAATAAACTATATACTTAAAATTTAGAAACAAACTATATATTTAAAAATTTAGAAACAAACTATATATTTAAAAATTTAGAAACAAACTATATATTTCAAAATTTAGAAACAAACTATATACTTAAAATTTAGAATTAAACTATATATTTCGAAAATTTAGAAACAAACTATATATTTAAAAATTTAGAAACAAACTATATATTTAAAAATTTAGAAACAAACTATATACTTAAAAATTTAGAAACAAACTATATACTTAAAAATTTAGAAACAAACTATATATTTAAAAATTTAGAAACAAACTATATACTTAAAAATTTTGGAACAAACAATATATTTAAAAATTTTTAAACAAACTATTTTTAAATATTTAGGAACAAACAATTTTTTTAAATTTAGAAACAAGCTACTTTTTAAAAATTAAAAACAAACAATTTTTTTAAAAATTTAGAAACAAAATATTTTTAAAAATTTAGAAACCAACTATTTTTTAAAATTTTAGAAAAAAACTATTTTTAAATTGTCGTCATAGATAACCATTGTCTGCAAACATAAAAGCCGGGGACATTTCTTCCTGCGTCGGAATTTGCCCGGTTCACACTGACAGTACGCTCCGTTTTCTCTGACAGCGTAGAGAAATTCCGAGAATCAAGATAAAATGTGTCAAATGTCCTTCAGGGTGTGAACGGGGCTTAAGAATGCCGTGTTAAAGAGTCAAAACGGGCGAAATTAATGACCCTTCCTGGAATTTATAGATATATCCATTGCCCAACCGTGTTTACCTAACGCCATAAATTTTCAACGCGGCGTCGAGTGTTAGGTCAGCGAACAAAGTCGGAAAGAAAGAAAAATATAAAATAATATACACGTTGTATAAAGGTTGAAAGTAGAGTTATTAAGAGATGAAACTTCTTTCTCCGCTTGATTATGTTTCCAAAGGAAAAAAATACCTTTATATATATCTATGAAATTAAGCCTTAGATGTTACGGAACCGTTGCGTACGTACTGAGGGATTTGGCGAGATAGGTAAAGAAACTTCTACCGCCTTAACCCGATTAGATATCGGGATTCCTTTCACTTCCATAAGCAGAAATAGCATTTTCTCTCCATTCCCTTTCTTCCTCCTACGCGAGGATGAAACCAGAAGGTTCGCGCGATTCCGAAAACGGAGCTTTTATCCACCGTCCAAGGCTTAACGCGCCGTTGCGGGGTATGGCACTCTCTGGTAGGCCTAAACGGACTATCTACGAAGTGGCCGCGCGCGTCTGCCGTCGACGGAAACGGACGGCAGCCGAGCCCAATTCCGAGACGCAAAACTTAATCGAGGCTAAGGCTTACGTGTCCGTCGAAGCGCGGAAAGCTAGAACGCTCGAGGTCAGGAATGGCCGTATTCGTCTACCTTCGGGTGGCAGAAACGGCGCCGACACGGTCAATTCCCGAACGGAACCTTTTTCCTCGAGCCAAGGCTTAGCGTCGAAGTGGGCTGTAGACGCGCGGTATTCGGCGCGCTCATCCCGCGTGTCTCTCTGAGCAACGCCGGGACGATCGATCCTTCCTTCCTTCCTGCTTCCTTCTCCTTCCTGATTCTTGTCCCCGCAGCCAGTACGCTTATACTGTATATAAGTTAAGAGTAGAGATGGCTGAATCCTTGTAAAAATGCGCGGCTCGCTTTCGAAATACTGGTTGAACGTATTCATTTAATTTCGTTCCACGTACGGAGATAGCAGCGGCCGGCGAAAAAAAACCCGTACCACTCTCTTTTGGCGCGTTCGGAGCGAAAAAATTAATTGAAGAAAGAGAGAGAAGCTTTCGATTTAATAATAAATTTTCCACAGCTTTATAAGGGCTACCAGACGTTTGAATGAAAAACTTCCCAGAATTTGGAATGCGAGCCTGAAGCGCCCGAAAGGGTTGAATGTGAAGAGCCTGATAACGCGTATTTTTAGTCTGTACGTGGATTTCTCTTTTGGCAGTCGCCTTTTTAGTTTCATTTTTGAGGCAAACAGAGCCATAAATTAAATGAAAATATGGGGTTTATCAAGCTCCTTTTCTCTTTAATTGGATAAAACTTTCACGTTTTTAAAAGATACAGGAGATCTACAAAAACTTCAAATGGAATAATTCAATTATAAATTTAAATACGTTAGGTGGGATTATTTCTTAAAAATGCCGTTTCATTTGAGGTTTTTGGGCACTGGCTATTGAATTAACTAGTTAAAAATAATATTAAACCCAAATTAAATTTAAAACACTATTTCTTTTACTTACAATATAGGCTTCGTGCGTTGCTTAAATTTTAATCAGAAGTATATCTATATTACGGCAAAGTTTTAAATTGTATGTATGAAAGCTGTCTGCTCGTTCAAAGTTCTATCTGTACACAGCTTAAAGTTTTAGCCAAGAAGCATTTAAAGCGGAAACTCGACTGCTTTTCCCCCCACCACTTATTAGACTTGGCGTCGTTGCAGGTTTCCAGCTTCACGTTTTAGCCAAGAAACATTGAAATCGGAAACTCGTTTGCTCTTTTCCCCACCACTTATTAGACTACGCGTCGTTGCAGGTTTTCCAGCTTCACGTTTTAGCCAAGAAACATTGAAATCGGAAACTCGTTTGCTCTTTTCCCCACCACTTATTAGACTACGCGTCGTTGCAGGTTTTCTAGCTTCACAATTTAGCCTAGAAACATTGAAATCGGAAACTCGTTTGCTCTTTTCCCCACCACTTATTAGACTACGCGTCGTTGCAGGTTTTCCAGCTTCACGTTTTAGCCTAGAAACATTGAAATCGGAAACTCGTTTGCTCTTTTCCCCACCACTTATTAGACTACGCGTCGTTGCAGGTTTTCTAGCTTCACAATTTAGCCTAGAAACATTGAAATCGGAAACTCGTTTGCTCTTTTCCCCACCACTTATTAGACTACGCGTCGTTGCAGGTTTTCCAGCTTCACGTTTTAGCCTAGAAACATTGAAATCGGAAACTCGTTTGCTATTTTCCCCACCACTTATTAGACTACGCGTCGTTGCAGGTTTTCCAGCTTCACGTCTTAGCCAAGAAACATTGAAATCGGAAACTCGTTTGCTCTTTTCCCCACCACTTATTAGACTACGCGTCGTTGCAGGTTTTCCAGCTTCACGTTTTAGCCAAGAAACATTGAAATCGGAAACTCGTTTGCTCTTTTCCCCACCACTTATTAGACTACGCGTCGTTGCAGGTTTTCCAGCTTCACGTTTTAGCCAAGAAACATTGAAATCGGAAACTCGTTTGCTCTTTTCCCCACCACTTATTAGACTACGCGTCGTTGCAGGTTTTCCAGCTTCACGTTTTAGCCAAGAAACATTGAAATCGGAAACTCGTTTGCTCTTTTCCCCACCGCTTATTCGACTACGCGTCGTTGCAGGTTTTCCAGCTTCACGTTTTAGCCAAGAAACATTGAAATCGGAAACTCGTTGGCTCTTTTCCCCACCACTTATTAGACTACGCGTCGTTGCAGGTTTTCCAGCTTCACGTTTTAGCCAAGAAACATTGAAATCGGAAACTCGTTTGCTCTTTTCCCCACCACTTATTAGACTACGCGTCGTTGCAGGTTTTCCAGCTTCACGTTTTAGCCTAGAAACATTGAAATCGGAAACTCGTTTGTTCTTTTCCCCACCACTTATTAGACTACGCGTCGTTGCAGGTTTTCCAGCTTCACGTTTTAGCCAAGAAACATTGAAATCGGAAACTCGTTTGCTCTTTCCCCACCACTTATTAGACTTGGCGTCGTTGCAGGTTTTCCAGCTTCACGTTTTAGCCAAGAAACATTGAAATCGGAAACTCGTTTGCTCTTTTCCCCACCACTTATTAGACTACGCGTCGTTGCAGGTTTTCCAGCTTCACGTTTTAGCCAAGAAACATTGAAATCGGAAACTCGTTTGCTCTTTTCCCCACCACTTATTAGACTACGCGTCGTTGCAGGTTTTCCAGCTTCACGTTTTATCCAAGAAACATTGAAATCGGAAACTCGTTTGCTCTTTTCCCCACCACTTATTAGACTACGCGTCGTTGCAGGTTTTCCAGCTTCACGTTTTAGCCAAGAAACATTGAAATCGGAAACTCGTTTGCTCTTTTCCCCACCACTTATTAGACTACGCGTCGTTGCAGGTTTTCCAGCTTCACGTTTTATCCAAGAAACATTGAAATCGGAAACTCGTTTGCTCTTTTCCCCACCACTTATTAGACTACGCGACGTTGCAGGTTTTCCAGCTTCACGTTTTAGCCTAGAAACATTGAAATCGGAAACTCGTTTGCTTTTCCCCCCACCACTTATTAGACTACGCGTCGATCGTTGCAGGTTTTCCAGCTTCACGTTTTAGCCTAGAAACATTGAAATCGGAAACTTGACTGCTTTTCCCCCCACCACTTAATAAATTTTGCTTTTTTGGTAAGGACGTAAGACGTTTTTGATAAAAAAAAGTCTAAGCTTGCAAAATTATTTTCGTGTGCAAAAATGTGTTCCCATAAACAAAACTACCATTCTCCCAATACCAATTAATATTATTTCCGTAAAACATGTACCATCGCAGACTCGCTGATTTTTCAAAAGAAATGCATCAAATTGCGAATTTATAAAACTATTACTAGGAATCCATAACGCTACTGGGAATTAACATCTCCACATATCTCCTGTGGTATTTTGTGGCGGAACATTATGGGTGGGGTCAAAAACGTTTATACCGCCTTAAATGACGTCATGAACTCTTAGATAAAGAGTCCATGATGACGTAAAATTCGGTGACGTGAAAGCTCTCGCGTTTGATTCGTTATTAAAGATTTACATGTTTTTGTTAATCGTCTGCTAGTTTTCATCATTGAGAAAGAATGGCAGAACCCATCGGCAAATTTGATTTAGATGTTTTTCCGATTTGGGTACATTTGTTCGAATTTCATTCGTCCGAACGGTGGTACAAATGTCCGAATGCCGAAA
The DNA here is from genome assembly GCF_980474605.1 of Leiobunum rupestre. NCBI lineage: Eukaryota > Metazoa > Arthropoda > Arachnida > Opiliones > Sclerosomatidae > Leiobunum > Leiobunum rupestre. The sequence goes on from NC_143384.1 coordinate 60,726,475, forward strand.
AACAGGATCCTATGTCCGAAAACGTATTTCATTTTCCCGAAAAATTTATCACAACTTTTGTTGGTGATTTAGTCGTTCAATTTATGTTAACTTTACTGGCGAATTTCCTTTTATTCAAATAATCGTTTGTCCGTTTTTTCGAACATAGGAATTGGTTTTTTTAATATTGTTAATATAAGAAAATAGTAACATTAACGTGAACCTAACCTAACCTAAAATATCCACAATATTCAACGCAATTCCAACTTACTATATCGGCCAAAGGAAAATGGACATAATAGGATAAAATGATTAGACATTATCATGCTTATATCCGTTTATTATGGAAATATTTTACATTTCATTTTGAATTTAACAAGAATGATCTTTCTTGGCCATTGGTGGTTGTCCTTTATCCAAATTTAGCACGTGCTTTAGGTCATCGATAAATACTAATTAAGCGACAGAATTCGGACAAGTGATGCTACCTATGAAACAAACAAGTTGTCCAATTCGAACAATTGAAACATTTGTTATTTTGGCGGTCAGGGCCGTGCTTGGAGGTCTCGCGGCCCCGGGCGAAATGCATGGGCGAAACTGAGTGTAGAGGCCCTCCGGTATATACATCATTATGGTAAAATTTTAGCGGCCCTGGGCGACCGCCCGGCTCGCCACCCCCTAAGCACGGCCCTGTTGGCGGTTCGGACGAATGAAATTCGAACATTTGTTCCACCGTTCGGACGATTTAAATTCGAACAAATATACCTACCCCGTTTTTCCGGTATTAGAATCCGCAAAAAAACAATTCATGATTTAGAAAAGACAGTAGTTTGTAACCAAGCTTCAAAGAAAAGAGCGATAATAATGGTCCGTAAAGATAAATTTATTTTCCTCCAAATCCTGAATAAAGGCCCAACAGTTCAGATTTCGAAGCATGGAGTGAAGCAAATTGCTATCAAAATCCTGTGAGAGTTATCATAACATCCAACAAATTAAAGGCAATCCTATCATGATAGTATTTCAAAGATGTATTCCATAGTGCTTGGCACAAAGTGTTAAAACCATTGGGTCTGTTCCTTGCATGAACTCAATACAGTCTTTAAACCGGCGTGGAAGGAATATTAACAAGTTCGCCAAGAAGGCGATAATATTATTTCGTGCCCGTATTCCATTTAAGCGGATATTACTTCTGGCCATACATGACTTCGATAAGAAAGTGCCACACTTATTTATTACTTCTGACCATACATGGTTTCGATAAGTAAGTGCCACACTTATTTATTACTTCTGGCCATACACGACTTCGATAAATAAGTGCCACACCAGGCAGAGTGTTGTGTACACATTTCATTGGACGAGCCTTAACGCTGAACATTTTACGAAAAGCGGGAAGACAATTTCCGAATTTTCCCCTTCCGAGGGCAGCAGGTGCTAAAGCTTTCTCTTCTCCCTCGTTCCATGCCGTCTAATTCAAGTTAACCGATACTGCTCTGCGTGATTTGAGCCTTGAAGAGTAGGAAGTGCGACTTGGTCACCAGTAAAAGGCAATGGTTTCCCATTTTCTTTTTCTCCTCACCTTTCATTCGGAGAGGATACTTTGTCGGACTCTCTACGATTTCAAACAGAAAATTAAACTTAATCGTAAATCTTAATTTCCCAGTCATGGCTTATTTAATATAATAAAATAATAGTAAAAGAGACGGGATACTACAATTTACTACATGACTAAATTTTAAAAAAATTTAATTTTTTTTTGGCGAGCTTTCGAACCGTAGTTCCTTTTCAAGCCGACGTCAATTATACAACTCAAATATATTGTATATTGTATATCGGCTTGAAAAGGAACTACGGCAAATTTTTTTTTTTATTTTTAAAATTTTAGTCATGTATTATCCCGTCTCTTTTACTATTATTTTATTATAGAAAATTAACCTTCCTCGAGCCTTTACGAGCACTACCAGCTAACCCTATTATTAGCATTTTATCTTTATCCGTTTTCTCCGCAGAACTTTTTATAGGTTACCCGATACTGCTCTTCGGGATTTGGAGCAGTAAGCGCGCCTTTGCGACCACTACGAGGTGACTGATTACCAGTTTTCTCCTCCACTTCTCTTTCAGAGATGTTACCCGTAGACCTCTCTATGATGTCGAATGGTTCTCTCCCGCACTACTCGCTAACCATCTACTTGTACCACAATTGAGTAAACGCAATATTTATTGCCCCCCCCCCTTATAGGGGGCACGAAATAAAAATGCCGCTCTCTAAAAATATGTTGATTTCCGAAGCAACTGCTATCAACCGTTTTTAAGTTCTTTTATAACTTTTTTCTTATTCATATTTGGGTCTATCAGAACTTTATAACATAATAATGAACTCCACCAAAGACCCTAATTAGCAAGCAGACGACAAAGCAAACGACAAATAAGTCACGTGGTTTTATGAGAGGAGGAGCTAAGACTCTCGGCTTAGAAGCTCCGCCTACTACGTTCCACCACAACGGCGGGAATCAAAGTGGTTATTCATTCCAAGTAGTGTTATGGATTCCTGCTATTATATACTTATAGAAGAAATATTATTTATATATAAGTAAATACTGTTAAGTTAATAATTATGATTAACTCTATATTTAGCCTATTGTTTTACTAAGACCAATGTGAAAATTCGACAATAACCAAACATTTCTCGTGGAATTCAGACTAAGCCATTAGGCCTAATACATACTCTTTGCTTCTTAAATAATTTTTTTTTTCCACTAGAGGTGCTATTTTTTAGGTTATGACGTCCGCTCTACGTCACTACAGACATAATTATCAATAATTATTTCGACTAACTCACTTATGGCACGTAATTATTCGCTATCGAAAACTATGGCTACGCCTAATTTTAACAGCAATAGATTCCTTACGAAAAATTCTATAATATAGCCCAATCAGAACTAATATAGAAGGGGGTGCTATTCTTGAAAATAGCCCAGATATCAACGTTACTGGTAAGCCTTGCAATACTAAAATTTATTTAACTTTTAAGAATATTATTATTAATTTCCGACGTGTTATTTCAACGTTATTATCATTTGTATATATCAAGGAACCATATGAAATATTGGAACGTATATAACGGGAGGAGCCAAATTTATTATAAGCAACCTGGCCAGTTCGGGCCTGGTAGTTAAATAGAAATGGCTATTCAAAGGACAGATTTGTAAAGCGGAAACTTCAATGAAGTCGTTTATAAGGAAATGGAATCAAAGCAAAAATTTGAGGCTTTCCAAAATTAAAAACTATTCCTTTGAAGATCGTAATAAATTTTGGTTCTCCTTTACTTAAAACAAATTCTTCTTATTATTAAATTCTACTGCAGTTGAATATTTTGTGAAAATCACAACTGCACCCCCACCCGAATAAAAATGCCGTCTACGCTACGGCTCTTACGTTATTATAAAGTTATTGAGAATATTTAAATGTGTCTTGACAAAAGTGGATATGAATTCATACAAAAAGCCTCGCTCTCGCTTGATTTCGTACCTTTGGCTTTGCTGGTCATAATTTCATAAAGGGAGTTTTACCTCTAGAGGAATTTAGGGGTGAAATTCCTTCCCCCTACTCTTCCGAGTGAGGGGGGAAATATAGGAGAATTTTTGGGATGATACATAAGAGTTTTCTCCTAACTACATTTTACTACAAATGGTAGGGATATTTCCTAACGACTTCGGAGAGTTTGGAGGCGATTACATTCTGTTGTGCAACGCGTGGTCTTTTTCTTCACGCGCGCCACGAAGTTTTTTAAGCCTTATTTTGCTGGAACTTGACGATGACCAAATTTTTCGAATAATTAATTAATCTGAGATTATGGACTTTGACGTAAGTGAGGGAGGGTGCGTCTGTAAAAAAAGCTGCTTGGAACGATAAGGCATAGGCCTAACCATCTCTTCTCTAATCCAAACCTTTTTCTGAGTCAAATTCATCCAAAGCGGACAATAAATAAATTCGGAAATTGCCACGAGCTTTATAAATAAATGTCCTCATGCGATCCTAGCACGCGCTCGTAGACTTGCAAAGTAGGATACGGTGATGTCAGAGATACATTCAAACAAGAAGGCCATTTTACATTATTGAAAGCACTATTACCAGGAAACTATATTTTCTTTAAAATGTAAAAAGTAAAGATTACACCGCGTAGGGATATTCAACTATTGATAAACCATATTTTCACGACCTGCGTGGGTACATGTTCAAATTTCCCGCCAAAACACGGATTCGTGCACGGAATCACGGCTTAAAACTTACCGCGCGTATTACTATTGCCATAAGTCTATAATATAGTTCCATAAGTTTGTCACTTTGGGGAATATTTTACTGAGAGATAGTAACGGAGTGACGTCATCACAAGAAGAAAATATCCCCCTAGCGAGGCGCTGTCAAAGGCTACGTGTGACGCGGGAACAAACGGACGCAAAATGGCCACGAAGCCCGTAATGCAGTCTGTCTCGTGTAAAAATATTATACGCTTATGCTATTACGAACCATGTATAATGTTAAAATTACCCTGCATAGGAAAATGTAATAAATAGTGAATCATTTTGTGCATATAATAGTTTTAAAAACTCGCTGCATTATGAATTTCAGCGGGAGCTTGCGAAGGTACATGTGTCAAGAGGGGGATAGGAACAACATCACCAACGGGCACTTAATCGTGTTGGAAGGCGTAAGTTTTATGGAACCAATGAGATTCTGGGTCGATTTGATAGTTAAAGGGAGGAGCCTGTTGGCAGACCGTGAAGTGGATCTACTCAACATAGTCTTTCTCACGAAGTTGAAATAAATACAATATTCTTATAACCCAGCACGGATTGAAGGGGGTGGTCAGAATAAACGTTTTACGTGGAAATCAGCTCTCGGCTGCATTTTTGTGTAAGCTTGACGCACCCTAACAAGCCATTGTGTTATTTTTACTGGAGTTGTATCAAGAACTAATTTCGACAAGAGCGACCCTGGAACTGCAGCTTATAGCTTCACTGTTCAACGGTCATACTGACGTCTCACCCCATTTTAATTTTAGGTCTAGCGCCATCTTTTGAAAGGGATTAGAAACATCAGTCGTAAGTATTATTTAATTAATAAATAATTATTTTTAAATATATTATTTATAATTTTATTATATTTATCATATTAATTACATTTCATTAATATTAGTTTGTCGTTTATTATTTTATAATTTCGTTATATTTTGTATTATAAATATATTTATCATATTAATTACATTTCATTAATACTAGTTTGTCGTTTATTATTTTATACATAACATTCATTTCATTATTTTATTATTTTTATATATAACGCAATTTTAATCTTTAATAATTAATTGTATAAAATTTATTCAGATTAGATTTCACATTCTCGTTACAGTATTTTCCAAAAGTATAATTAGAAGTAGTTTGAAATTTTGAAAATATTGTAATTAGTCGCATTAAATTTTCGAGATTTACAAAAAATAATTATAAAAACTAGTACAACTACGTGAAAATAAAATTGGACAGTATCCAAGTTGGGTAAATCGGTTTTTGATCGTACTTTACACTCCCTTTAAACTAGGAGCAACAAACACAGCACCCCACAAAAGCAGAACGCAACCCATCAAAAGTCGTACATTTTGTTGTGTACCTGCTGCCGTCGGAATTGGAAAATTCGGAAATTGTCTTCCCCCTTTCCGCCAAACGATCAGCGTAAAGGCTCGTCCAATGAAATTTGTACACAACACTGCGTTAGCGTGTTTAAAGGCTAGCTGCGTTCTCCTTGAGTTTGTTACTCCTAGCTTTAAATGAGCATTCAACCGACACAAAGTTTTTACCCAGCCGCCGCTGCAAAAAGGAATAAATAGACTCGCATGGTCTAGCCGACACACTAACTCGCGAGTACGACTCGTATTATTTACTAGCGCGGTAATACAATTTATCGTTTATTTCGTTTAACGGAATTTAATTTTATTTTATTTGCACTCTGAGCAATAAAAGATCGACGAAATGTAGGAAACCGTCCGACCGAATAACTCCAAAAAAACCCCAAAATGAAACTGTGGCGTTGTTATCGAACGTAGACGAAAAGAAATAAGTCTACGGACCAAAGCCCGGACCAAGGCCTATCATCAAGTTCACTCTTCATATTATTGGGCGCGCGGAGAATCTGATAGCGAAATGGTGATATATATACTTGGATAGAACAATAGAGAAAAGCGCGTAACTGTTATATGATCATACGGTGGAAACAAAAGTTAGTTGGAGGCCGAAAGCGGAGATTTTATCCGCCAACGGGTGGTGAAACGAAATCAAGCATTATATGAGAGCGAGAGAGTTACGTCCAGCGTGAGGAGAGAAAAGAGTCGAGGATGTAATTGCCCGGAAAGGCGCGATCATCTGAACGAAACGATCCGCGATTAATAGCTGGTAAGTAACCAAGACACTTATACATTTTCGCTTCACGGAGCAAATCTTCTGGTCGACGCCGCTTGGCCTTGGCCGCTGGTTGGTTGACTTATTTTACCCAAATGCTATTCCCCGGGCCTAAGCCTGTCGTTCTGGCCGCGCACACTGGCTCCCATAATCCGGCGCCCAAAACGCCTTCACCCCTTTTGGCGGCCCTCCCCCGTGGATAGCTCTCAAAGGGGACATTAGACCCGCAGTGGCCGGGAGAGTCGATCGCTCCACGTTCGGACTATTTCCGTGATTTGGAGGGGAAACGCTATTTTCCGAATTTGAGGACCTTATATCTTTGCCTGAAAGCCAAATCAACGTATCTTTTTCAGATTTGTGTAAAAGGTTACGGGCATTTTGCTTTCAGGCGATGTTATATGGAGTATTGTCGTGACGTCATAGTCACTATAGTGGAAGGCTAGTGTGATGATGGTTAATACTTTTACGAATATTGCTTGATCCCTTCTCTAAAATTTCTTGATCCCGTCTTTAAAATTACTTAATCCAGTCGTAGATGTTTAATTTGGTCATGGCTAGAATACTAATTAATTGGAAATATATATATATAACGACGAATACTTCATGGCTAGTTAAAATAAATTTAAAAGAATTTTTTTATAAAAAGAAAAATGTTTTACTAGCCATGAAGTATCCGTCGTTATATATATATATATATTTCCAATTAATTACTTAATCCAGTGCCTAAAATTTATCGATCCAATTTCTAAAAATTTATTGATCCAAATTACTTTAAAAAAGGTCTAAAATTAATTGATCCAATGTCTAAAATTAATTGATCCAATGTCGAAAATTGATTGATCCATTGTCTAAAGTTGATTGATACAGTGTCAAAATTTGTTTGATTCAATGTCTAAAATAATTTAAAAAATATCTAAAATTTCATGATCCAAGGTTTAAAATTGATCGATCCAATTAGATTAAAGAGATATACAATTCTGTTAGGATAAAATAATTCTTATCATTTCGGAATAAACTTAACTTTCATACTTCGTAATTAAATCAAATATGACCCATAATGGATCTAAATATCGATCAAAACCAAATTTGGAGCTGCCCATCAATTTTATAATAATTTGGGGATCAAATTAGCTCCATCAGTTGTGCTGTAAAACTAAAATTTTTAATGCTATAAAGCCACAGTCAAACCATACCTTAAAACTCAGTTTAAGCCGGTTTGATACCATGGCAGTTGAAATTTTTTTTATTAAGAGAATTGGAAACATTTGATGTGTTGGAAAATCTGAATCTTAAGAGGATTGGAAACATTGGATGCGATGAAAAATTTTATTATTAAGAGAATTGGAAACATTTGATGTGTTGGAAAATCTGATTCTTAAGAGGATTGGAAACATTGGATGCGATGGAAAATTTTATTATTAAGAGAATTGGAAAGATTTGATGTGTTGGAAAATCTGATTCTTAAGAGGATTGGAATCATTGGATGCAATGGAAAATTTTATTATTAAGAGAATTGGAAACATTTGATGTGCTGGAAAAACAGATTCTTAAGAGAATTGGAAACATTTGATGTGTTGGAAAATTTTATTTTCAAGAGGGTTGAAAAAATTGAAAAATTGAAATAGATTTCTGAGAATTTAAACCGATTTCAAAGATATTTCTTTCTTTAACATTTCAAATATTTCACATTTTATATTTCATTTAACTTTACGATATTTGACGCATCATGGTACTCCTGTACCATATTTGCTTAGTAACAGCTCGCGAAGGATATGACGGTCTTACTGGTCATAATGGAACTACCGGTGACTGCAGGTCTAATACTCTGGTCGGTCCGCCTTCTCCGTGAGTAGCCGAGGCTGTTTCCCTCGGAGACATTACCCGTGATTTGTATTCGGTCTGGCGAGAGTTAGTGAAGCACGTCCGGCAGTTAAGACCCCTCATAGGGGATTATTAGATTTAGTCGCCTTCTGATATGGCATTTCACGGTCCGCAACGGGCCACTGTGTAATGATATCAGCGCGACGCACCCCGCCTCGCTTCTTCTGATACGTGGCCTGGCATTCGAATAACCAAACTACGCCATATCAAACAGCGAACCGCTTTCCCCGGATTAACTGATATTAGTCCGCGCCTTCATTTAGTCCGACGTATTATTACTATCACGTTGCGCCACGAACTTTTTACCTTTGTATCGACGTTGAAACACGTTATATCAGACCGGTTGAAAACTGGGAAGCACTCCTTCTGCGTTGAGGTTAAAGGGGTTTTCCATTAAAACTTGTTGATTTTAACGGTTGTGAGTGTTGGGAGCTTTTGAATTTTGTTTGGCATGAAGAGCTTGCCACCTAGGAGCAACAAACACAAGGAGAACGCAGCTAGCCTTTAAACTAGACCCCGACGCCGCCGAGTTACGCGCCGGCGCACCGCCGACGCCGATTTTTTTTCAAGGCCGCCGCCGATTTGAAATTTTAGTCGGCGCGCCGCCGCCGCCGCCGATTATTTTCCGGCGCGACGCCGATTAATTCTGTCTAAAATGTATACACGCGGTTTTTGGGGTTTTCAGCAGTAGCGAAGCTTGGAATTACTTTGGACAATTGCAACGTTATGAAGACGGAATTATTATATGCTGTTAACATATGTAACATAATTACTCATAAGCATGCCACTAGCTCTATTTCTTCACTAACGGTTTGTTTCACAGATATTGCGTCATCCGTATCCAACGTAATATTTGACGTCATCGAATCTCAAATGCCGATTATGTCGTCGCACAATTAGCTCTACGTTTGATAAACTGATTACCATTATTTTATATGCCATATCCTTATCTGCTTTAATTTGTTTTCACTCATTTTGAACATTTATGAAATATCGAAGTTTTTGATGATATATTATATGATATTTGTGATAATATGTGATATGATATGTGATACAATGTATGATATATGCCAAATAGACCACGCTTCCTCAGGTTTGGTGAGCCGCCCTGTTGCAATTGTTTTGTAATTTTACAGGTCAATAAAGAAATCTTGAATCTTGACAAACAGGTTTGTAAAGCCACGGCTTAAGAGCTAAAATGAATTACAATATACTGTCAATTAATATGCAAATTAATGAAGTTTTCGGAAACTCAGGTTCTAAAATAAATTTGCATTGTCAAATCTTGGATTAATAATCCAAGGCCAAATAAAAGAAGCAGGTTTACTGGATAAAACAGTTAAAATTCAGGTTGAGCTTTTCTGGGGCATCTACAAGGTTGGGGTCTTTGCAGATTCTTTTGAGCCTAGACCTAACTTTTCTAGGCTTTGTATGGGTTTTAATAACGCTGGTTGAATATCCATCCCACTTCGACATCGACTAGTTCCATTTTCGGAAAGCTCTGAACCGTATTGGTCATTTTCCCCAACCTTTTCTTTTTCTAAACTACTTATATAAATTTCAATAAAGCTACATTGGGCTGACTAAAATTCGGATACAAAAAATTCCTTCTCAATTTAGAGGTTTTCCATTGGCTTAAATACATATGTCAGTAGCCAATAGTGTGACTCCCAAAATTACTAGGATGAATAAAAAGGTTAAAATCTAACGTAGTCCACCTTTTTACTGGTTCGTGGTGAAACAAACCGTTAGTGAAGATTTTTGAATGGAATAAAGGTACAGTGGCATACTTAACTGTAATTATGTAACATATGCTGTTAATTATTATTCTGAACTAGCGTAAATAATAAAAGCCTATACTCGGAATAAATTAAACCAGGAGCAGGACCACAGGTAGGTTGATTTCTACTTTATAGTATAAAAATATTTTTTTATAAAGAAACGCCGGCTCACGCCGCCGCCGCCGATGTATTTTAATTCAACGCCGCCGCCGCCAAAAAAATCGGCGCACCCCGTTCGCGCCGCCGCCGCCGGCAAAAATTTCGTGGCGTCGGGGTCTACTTTAAACATGCTAACGCCGGGTTGTGTACGAATTTCATTGGAAGAGCGTCACGAGCCTTTACGCTGAACGTTTCACGGGCGGGGGGGGAGACAATTTCCGAATTTTCCCCTTCCGATGAAAAATGTACACAAGAAAATCCACGACTTTTGACGGGTTGCGTTCTCCTTGTGTGGGGTGTTGTGTTTGTTGCTCCTTGTTGCCACCACCCTCCGCCGCATTGTAAATCCGTCACTTTGCTTAATGCCATTAAAAATCGCAATTTGACTTGATCATAATGCTATTCGCTTGAGACATATAGCTTCGCAGACTCCCGTTGATTTTCTAATACAATTTCCTCTCCATGTTGAAGGATTAAATCTGGCATTGTAAGCGCTGTCAAAATTGTCAGCAGTTACAATGCCCTTGAGAACCACGAAGTCCGAATTAAGAGATGACCATCGCTGTCAATAGGGGGATAACGATCTGAAAGGCCAAAAGATCTTGGAACCCTTTATCGATATTGGGGGATTAAATTTTCTGAAACTAAGCCTTTATGAATCTGATCAAGGTTTGTACCTTTGACCTTCCGAAAGACGAAAACATTATAGAGAAATTTTTATCTTAAAGCAAGTGTCGGCTCTAGGTGAAGTAGCTCTTTTTTCAACAGATGTCGTTAGCGTCGAAATCAAAACAAGATGCTGAAGCTACATTTTGACCCAAAAGGCGGGACATAAAAGTATGCTTCGCGTGGATTGGCTCATTTGTAAATTGGTCAATAACTTCAATTATAGTAATTGTTTACAATATACTTTATTTGGGATATATAATTAAGGTTAAAGTTCACTAAGTAGAGTAAAAGTGGTCTAAATATGATACTCTATAATCACGTTATTGTTTCGGTATTTTGAATTTTAGCTTCCGTTCCCATTAGTAGATGGCTCCACGATCTCCGCGAAAGTCATATTTTTCGAAGATTCGGATAGATCCATGGCCATCTCTAATAACAGGGGCCTTTTAATAATACAGGTGGCAATGATAGAGCCGACAGTTGCTTTAATACCCGAACAATTTAAGTTTCCAATGACACGCGGAAGAGCGCGTAGCGATAGCTATCGGTTGAGAATATTTCCACTTGGGAATTGTCTTGTACACTTTGTGCTGCAATACAATTCATTGGTTTCTTTTGCCGATTGGATGGTAAGGGGGAGATAATTCCTAGGAAATGGCAGCCATCTTGATGTTTTTCATTTTTTACAGTTTAGCAACTTAGATGTAATTAGAAAAAGAACCTACGTGCTATTTTGGGTTTATCATATTTTGGTATTTGTCCATAAAACTTTTTTTACACTCGTTTAGTGTTCGGAGATAGGTGCATTACCAAAATGTAAAAAGTTAAACTAACATTTAACTTACGCAAGTTTAACCATTTCCGCAAATAAAAATTGAACAATGCTTTACTTGTATTGCATATTTATTTCTTTTAAGCCAATCCTACTTCAGCTACAACAATTAAGCGGGCTGAATTTTGCCGAAAGGTAACGCTAAAAAATCGTTAATTTTACAAAATTAATATCTTCGCGAATTTTCATTTCCGCAAAATAAATTTTACCCTGAAATGTTCAGTATAGTCTAAAGTATATAAAAAAGGACAGGCGTTGGTGTGGTGGTATTTTACCTCGTTTGTAAAATAGGTGCTTAAATAAACCCCTCTCTGACTGTCTTTCCCCCCTGTTGAAAAATGCTGCCAGATCTATGCATAGAAATTTCTCAGCTTTGGCAGTATAAATAGAAACCATTGACAAACCGTTTATATGCCTAGTCGCAGCAGCACAAACTCTATAATCGACTATGAATGATCTTTTATTAAAGGACTATTCGTGCTTAATATCAGGTATCTCCTCCCGTTCTGTCACGTGACCTAGGAAACACCTGATTGTGTATCACAGCCCTGAAATTTCCAACTATTCTGTGGCGCTTTAAATTACGTTTTTTTCTTGGGATCGAGCGTAAATTACATAATTGGTAGTGCCTTATATAATACATTAAGTACATAATTTGTTAATGAATATTTAGATGGTGGACTATTGCACAAACTAATTTATTTCGTGATTTATGAGAGATAGATACATTTTATGTAAATCAAATGGTTCTTGACATCTGGTCTGAAGTCGAACTGCTTAAAGATAGTTTTGATTTATGCTAAAGGCACCGTGGTTTCGGTAGAGCTGCTCGATTTTCTGCATTATCTAGATTCTAGAAACATTTCTAGTTGTAAGTCGGAATATTTTCCTTTTTTCCGGAACATTTTCCGTATTTTTCCGAAAAATTAAAAAAATGTTTCATTTTATGATTAGTCTAATATATTGTTTGCAAATTTAAATATAGCAGCATTTTCGCCTATTTTTTTCGGATCTGAAATTAAAACTAAACATCTAAACTAGTTTAAACTCATTAACAATGTAACACTATTAATGTTTTGTATCGATAAAAAGTTAAAAACATTAAAAACCCTTAAAAAGTAATTTATGTTTCAATTTGTTATATTTCCGATTTGCGGAAAATTTTCCTGCATTTTATTTTTCCGGAAAATTAACAACACTAAACATTTCTTTTAAAAACTGTTAAACCATTCAGACAGATATTGTGGCAGTATGTAATCAATATTGTTGAGACTTTAACAGTGGCGGATTTACACGTTTATTCCCATTCGACCGAATCCCATTCGACCGAAAGAATTTTAAAATGTAGCCCAATTGGCGGGGTGATTTGGTATTTTATTTATAAGGTATGTACTATCGAAGATCCATGTTTAGGTTAGGTTAGGTTAGGTTAGGTTAGGTTAGAGTTGGTTAAGTTTACTATTTCAGTTTTGGTTCAGTTACTTTTCTTGACTAGGTGAAGATAAAAATATAATTCATGCTCATTCCAAAAGCCAATTTATATAGCAGCGTTCGGTCGAATGGGACACATAAAAGCGTTCGGTCGAATGGGACACTTAAAAACCGCACGTTTCGGCGGAATTCGGTCGAATGGGACACCTCAAAAACCGCCTTCGGTCGAATGGGATTTCGGTCGAATGGGACTAAAGCGGATTTACACATTTCTCATAAGTAGGCTGTTCACATTTTGCCGCCCTTACCTTTACAATTGTCAGTTCCCATTTTTTTTACAATTCAACAACTTGGTTGAAAGTGCGCAAGAAATAGTTTTGGGTATCTATTTTTTTAATAATTAACTAGACTAATACCTTAGGCACCACCACTATTACTCATTTTATTTTGCTAATGGCAGTTTAAATTTTGATCGATTCATCGAAATTATCTAATTATTATTATTATTTAAAAAATTTTGTAATAGAAAAGTGGAAGTTAATTAGCTGTCTGCAGTATCTGAAAATAATAATTTTTTCTTTGTCGTCGCACGGCCAACTATGAACATGAGTTACCAAATCGAAGTTGGTTGTGAAATGGTAGTCACGTGATTTTGTTTTTCTTTTTATAAAGTTGTTTAAGACCAAATTTACTTTATAGTTTCGCCTATTGTTTATTTAATTAGAAGATTCATTTAAACCATAATAAAATAAATAAATTCTCAATGAATTATTTATTTGATTTTATTTTGGTTATTTTTATTTTTTTATTTTTTATATTTATAGATTAAGACGCCATCTGGACTTTAAAAAAAGAATAACTTAAGCCTTAGTAGAATTGTTATTAGATTGCTTCTAATTTTTTTTTTAGAATTATTTTTTTATAGTTATTGGTATCTTTGATTTTTTAACAATGAACTTTTTGTATTTAGTTTTTAAGGGTTTTTTCTCTAATTTCTTTGAATAGACTTTTTTATTACTTAGTCTATTTTTCAGATTTGTATTTTTATTGTGAATTTTATCTTTGAATTTTAAATAGTTATCTTTGATTTCTTTTACAGTTAACTTTTTGATTTTGTTTTTAGTGGATTTTTTAATTGAAATAGTGGTTTTTTTTTTCATTTTTATTGGTAATTATTTGTATTTTTCAAAGTTAATTTTTTTCTTAGAATTGTTTTATAGAGCTATACTATGATTTCTAAGAGTTGAACTTTTAGGTTTTTTTCATTACTAAGTTTTTTATAGTTGATTTTTTACTCTGATTTCTTATTGTTGATTTTCATATTCTTTTATTGATAATTATTTTTTATTGTGGATTTTTTCTTTGATTTTTTAATAATATTTTTATTTCTTTAACTGGATTTTTTTTATTTTTTATAGTAATTTTTTTTCTTATATATTTTTCTGATTGAGAATTCTTTGTATTTTATAATTTGGTTTTAAAATGTTTTTTCTTTAATTTCTTATTGTTGATTTTTCAGATTTTTTTTTGTACGAGATTTTTTGTGAGATTTTTTGTGAATTTGCTCTTTGGAATTCGAATGCGAGTTTTGGGATCTCGTTAAATAGAGTAAAAATATTTGAAGTTACCGCAAAAACGTCAAAAAAATGGGTTCATTGAAACTCCACGCGCTGGGCAGTCAGCCAGCAAAAAATTTATTAACCGGAAATTAGCCTTATTGGAACTAAGCTTATTTATCTTCCAAAAACACGGAACCTTACGAATACAGACAATTACCGATAATCTCTCGAAGTTAATCGTCACCGGGAATCGAGACTGGTACGATGCGACCCTCGATCGGGACTGGACCGAATTGAATTGATTGACAAGGGGAAATTTTAATCCACAGATGGACGAAATGAAGCGACTGAGAATAAGGGTGGGTTCCAGGGACCATCCGGTAATGGGATTATCGGAAATCAATCATTCGAGATCCTCGTTAAGGCGGTTAAATGGCTCTGAGTATGGATCTGAGCGACTTATAATTCGAGAGAAACGTTATAAGTTAAAAAAAAGTAGGTAATAGCATTAAGGGAAGACTTTTCAATAGAATCTTTGTCCCTTTTATAGCGGCGTACACATCGGGGCCGCCAAGTTAAAAGGGGGGCCAAAGCCGCTTGTCTAAATGTCGCAGGAGCGGAGTGGTCTTAATCGGATTAGGCATCTGTCCCGTCTCTCCATCGCGGAGAAATGACCTTTTCCGCTCGACCTCAACCTCCTCCGCCGCCGCCGCCGCCGGAGCAAGCCTCTCCGGCGGCAGGAAATTATCGATCTCGCTTGAGATGTATTTGCTTTCTACGTTTCAGCGGGTACTACATTCCTCCATTCCCCGCTGATTCCTCCTTTTGCCAAAGGAAAATACTAGTTGCGCGAATTTCCTTCCAGATCTACAATTTTAGCTCCGGAATAAAGCTGGAAATCCCCGGGCGAAATACCTGCTAACCCGAAAAACCCCATCCATCCGCGGGTGGGTGTGGGTGGGTAGGAAAACATTAGGGTGGCTATTTCGGTTTATTTAGGTCAATTTGTACAACGGGTTGAGTGGGTGTGTAAGGGAACTCGGTGGGGGGGGGGGGGGATAAATGAAATGTAGGGTCGGTATTTCGGGTTTTTTAAGGTTTATTTGTACAACGGGTTGGGTAGGAACTAATAAGGGGTGTGGGTGGGTAGAAGAAATGTATTTTGGGTACTTCGGGTTTATTGAGATCTATTTGTACAACGGGTTGCGTAGGAACTCCGAAGGGGTGTGGGTGGGTAGAAGAAATGTAGGCTGGCTATTAATTTCGGCTTTATTTAGGGCAATTTGTACAACGGGTTGAGGGGGTGTGTAAGGGAACTCGGGGGGATAGAAGAAATGTAGGGTGGGTATTTCGGGTTTGTTAGGGTTAATTTGTGCAACGGGTTGGGTAAGAACTCCGAAGGGGTGTGGGTGGGTAGAAGAAATGTAGGGTGGGTATTTCGGGTTTATTTAGTTCAATTTATACAACGGGTTGGGTAGTAACGCCGAAGGGGTGTGGGTGGGTAGAAGAAATGTAGGGTGGGTTTTTCGGGTTTATTTAGTTCAATTTATACAACGGGTTGGGTAGTAATGCGAAGGGGTGTGGGTGGGTAGAAGAAATGTAGGGTGGGTATTTCGGGTTTATTTAGTTCAATTTAAACAACGGGTTGGGTAGTAACGCCGAAGGGGTGTGGGTGGGTAGAAGAAATGTAGGGTGGGTTTTTCGGGTTTATTTAGTTCAATTTATACAACGGGTTGGGTAGTAACGCGAAGGGGTGTGAGTGGGTAGAAGAAATGTAGGGTGGGTATTTCGGGTTTATTTAGTTCAATTTATACAACGGGTTGGGTAGTAACGCCGAAGGGGTGTGGGTGGGTAGAAGAAATGTAGGGTGGGTTTTTCGGGTTTATTTAGTTCAATTTATACAACGGGTTGGGTAGTAATGCGAAGGGGTGTGGGTGGGTAGAAGAAATGTAGGGTGGGTATTTCGGGTTTATTTAGTTCAATTTATACAACGGGTTGGGTAGTAACGCGAAGGGGTGTGAGTGGGTAGAAGAAATGTAGGGTGGGTATTTCGGGTTTATTTAGTTCAATTTATACAACGGGTTGGGTAGTAACGCCGAAGGGGTGTGGGTGGGTAGAAGAAATGTAGGGTGGGTTTTTCGGGTTTATTTAGTTCAATTTATACAACGGGTTGGGTAGTAATGCGAAGGGGTGTGGGTGGGTAGAAGAAATGTAGGGTGGGTATTTCGGGTTTATTTAGTTCAATTTAAACAACGGGTTGGGTAGTAACGCCGAAGGGGTGTGGGTGGGTAGAAGAAATGTAGGGTGGGTTTTTCGGGTTTATTTAGTTCAATTTATACAACGGGTTGGGTAGTAACGCGAAGGGGTGTGAGTGGGTAGAAGAAATGTAGGGTGGGTATTTCGGGTTTATTTAGTTCAATTTATACAACGGGTTGGGTAGTAACGCCGAAGGGGTGTGGGTGGGTAGAAGAAATGTAGGGTGGGTTTTTCGGGTTTATTTAGTTCAATTTATACAACGGGTTGGGTAGTAATGCGAAGGGGTGTGGGTGGGTAGAAGAAATGTAGGGTGGGT
This sequence comes from Leiobunum rupestre, assembly GCF_980474605.1. Taxonomy (NCBI): domain Eukaryota; kingdom Metazoa; phylum Arthropoda; class Arachnida; order Opiliones; family Sclerosomatidae; genus Leiobunum; species Leiobunum rupestre. The sequence continues at coordinate 60,743,784 of NC_143384.1, forward strand.
ATTTCGGGTTTATTTAGTTCAATTTATACAACGGGTTGGGTAGTAACGCGAAGGGGTGTGAGTGGGTAGAAGAAATGTAGGGTGGGTATTTCGGGTTTATTTAGTTCAATTTATACAACGGGTTGGGTAGTAACGCCGAAGGGGTGTGGGTGGGTAGAAGAAATGTAGGGTGGGTATTTCGGGTTTATTTAGTTCAATTTATACAACGGGTTGGGTAGTAACGCGAAGGGGTGTGGGTGGGTAGAAGAAATGTAGGGTGGGTATTTCGGGTTGGGTAGTAACGCGAAGGGGTGTGGGTGGGTAGAAGAAATGTAGGGTGGGTATTTCGGGTTTATTTAGTTCAATTTAAACAACGGGTTGGGTAGTAACGCCGAAGGGGTGTGGGTGGGTAGAAGAAATGTAGGGTGGGTTTTTCGGGTTTATTTAGTTCAATTTATACAACGGGTTGGGTAGTAATGCGAAGGGGTGTGGGTGGGTAGAAGAAATGTAGGGTGGGTATTTCGGGTTTATTTAGTTCAATTTAAACAACGGGTTGGGTAGTAACGCCGAAGGGGTGTGGGTGGGTAGAAGAAATGTAGGGTGGGTTTTTCGGGTTTATTTAGTTCAATTTATACAACGGGTTGGGTAGTAACGCGAAGGGGTGTGAGTGGGTAGAAGAAATGTAGGGTGGGTATTTCGGGTTTATTTAGTTCAATTTATACAACGGGTTGGGTAGTAATGCGAAGGGGTGTGGGTGGGTAGAAGAAATGTAGGGTGGGTATTTCGGGTTTATTTAGTTCAATTTATACAACGGGTTGGGTAGTAACGCGAAGGGGTGTGAGTGGGTAGAAGAAATGTAGGGTGGGTATTTCGGGTTTATTTAGTTCAATTTATACAACGGGTTGGGTAGTAACGCGAAGGGGTGTGGGTGGGTAGAAGAAATGTAGGGTGGGTATTTCGGGTTTATTTAGTTCAATTTAAACAACGGGTTGGGTAGTAACGCCGAAGGGGTGTGGGTGGGTAGAAGAAATGAAGGGTGGGTATTTCGGGTTTATTTAGTTCTGGGAGGTAAGTTCGGGTAGGTAGAGAAAATATAGGGTGATTATTTCGTATTTAATTCGGTATTTTTGTACTATGGGTTGGGTTGGGTCGGTACTGCGCGTAGCCGTTTAAAGCCGATATTTGAACTATATATATTTTCATTTTGTATAGTTGGTTTTGGTTTACGTGAGCCACAAAAAGCTGTGAAGGCAATAAGTGCACATTTTATATCTACCCATATATAAAATTATTAAACTAAAAATGTAAAATTTTTGAAAAAGAAGAAAGCGTCTGTTCGCATTCATTATGAAACTATGCACAAAACAAACCCGTTGGGCTCCCATGGAAAATGCGGGTGGGTATCGATTTTAGCGGAATTACACGATCGTATTTGGATAGTTAATTTAAATAAGTATCATATGGCAGTTGGGTATTAGTAACGTTAGGAACTAGCCACTGTTTCTATAGTGCCTCCCATATGATGTCAAAACGTTTTGATAATTTAATTTTATAATATATTTAGTCATTGAGGTGTAAAACCAGTTTAGGTCTTGAAGTTTTGATTGGAAAATAATGACTATTTCTATGGTAGATTCGATCAAGAATAAATTTAATTTTACTTGGGGATAATGACAACCCTAATTTGAGTCATAATTTCATCGTGGACAATTCCATTTACTTGTCCACTTACGTGACAGAAAATGAAAACGATAACATTATTAATATAGTTAATATTGTTATTATTAATTAAATAATCAAATAATATTTTTATCCTCGAAATACTCGTTTTGGGCGACAGAGATACCAAGTTGTGGTCGGAATACACTTTTCAAAAAAGGAAATAATTCAAAAGCTTGTAACAATACTGACTAGTGACATGAGTAAAGCCCAGTTCACATTATACAATTAATTGGTCCACTTAAATGTATCCAACTAATTGTAAGCAAGAAAACTGTACAGTGTGAACAGACAAATTGTAACAATTGTTCCAACTTTTTCTGTTCACACTATACGATTTTTACCGTGGTTAGTAATGATGAATCGGCTGAAGTCGTGACCATTGTTGGACATAAGGCACTAGTCACGGAATTTGACTACTAAAACAAATATTCTGACTACTAAAATTAATCGAAATCTGCGGGCTCACTAGTTGAGTTGACTAGTGAGAAATTTACCTAAATATTCATAAATAATGGCGAACATGGTGTATCATAAATTCATCATTCATCAATGCCATTTTATTTAAAAAAATAACATCATGTAACTCAAGTGATAAGAGACTCCTATTTTAATTCTGACGGGTAAAGCAAAATGTTGGCTGTCCTTCTTGTTTTTATAGTGTTGGTCCATTTGATCGAAAAATATGTGATCGATAGTCGATCATTATACGTTGCAATTGATCGAAATTCCATTTGATCGAATCCCATTTGTCATTGGTTTCATAAGATCGAACCTTCAAATGATCGAATACTATTTGATCGAATTCAAAAGTATTTATAGAACCAGTTGGTATGTTTTTATTTTACCGAATGTCAATATGAAGTGCAGAAGGAATAATGATGGAATAATTCATTGCTTAAGTGCAGAAGGAATAATGATGGAATAATTAATTGCTTAAGTGCAGAAGGAATAATGATGGAATAATTAATTGCTTAAGTGCAGAAGGAATAATGATGGAATAATTAATTGCTTTAACTGTATTAAGCCACAAAGATGAAGAGATTTTTACTTTATACACTATATGATGGAATTTTTTATGACATCGACGATAACGGCCCGTTGTTTTTGATATATATAAATAGGGTTAGGTTAGGTTAGGTTAGGTTGATGTACGCGCGCCGTATTCGCGTATGCACCGTTGTATAGGGAGTTTACAGTATGACGTGCCACTACGTCACCCGTGCTTTTTCCTATTGATAAAAAATTTCCCCCCACAATGGCGGCCATGCTCAAAGCTACGGAGTGATATTTCCCTATACGAGGGGTCTGACCACGTTCACGGCCCTTCTATTGCTAAAAATTAGGTACAGAGTTAGTTTTTTTAATAGGTCTTTCTATTAATTATGTCCGAGAGAATATTTTGTTTTCTACGTCTCTGCGCTCAGGTTTTTTCTGTATATTATTTTTTGAATTTTTGTTATTTTTTAGTTGTATTATAAATATAGCGGAGAATAGTTTGCATCTGTTAGTATAGGTTGTTACTATGGCATCTAACTATCGTGTTGTCGGTAAATGTGTTTGTCTTAGTTTCTTATTATGGAGAAGTACTATGGTTATTTTTCTTTAGTACAGTTTAAAGAAATAATTATTATTCATAGAGTCTACTGTATCTCATTCTGACTAGATGTTGCCTTTTCGATTTACTCCCAAAAACTAGTAGTTTTACCCTACAGTAGCTTTCGATCAAATTTCGTTCGATCAAATGCCATTCGATCAAATGGGACCCGTTCGATCATTTGGGAATCGATCAAATAGACTCAAACCGTTTTTTTACCTCCATTTTAACCCCTAGTCAGTGACTTCAAATAAAATTAATATAGGAGGCTCGTTAGTCAGGCTGACTATTAAAAAAAATATCCTTATGTCCAAACTTGGTTTTGTTCGCAATCAGTTAAAGCAACGGTCGGCTGTATCATTGCCACCTGTATTATGAAAAGGCCCCTGTTATTAGAGATGACCATGAATGTATCAGATTCTTCGGAAAAAAAGAGACTTTAGTGGAGAGCGTGGTGCCATCTATTAATGGCAAAGGAAGCTATAATTCAAAACAACAAAACGATAACGTAGCCAGAGAGCCATTGTAGAGTATTATATTTAGACAATTTATACTATTTAGTGAACTTTAACCTAAATTATATATCTCATGTAAATTTTTTTTAAATTACTGTAATTTATGTTATTGACTAAATTACAAACGATTCGATCAACGCGAGGGGTACCGATAAGTACCCGCCTTTTTGGTGAAAATGTAGCTTAACTATCTGGTTTTTATTACAAAGATAGCGACATCTGTTGAAAAAAGAGCTACTTTACGTCGTGCCGAAACTTACTTTAATTACAAAATAAGAATAGGTACACCGTTTTCAATTAAAGAGTAATTTTCAAATTATTCGTTACCGCCTTAATTTTGTTATTAAACGAAGCGCTTACGTTTAAAATACCCAAATATAAAGTTTCGTTGCTTTCCGTTTCGTAGTTAATTAGAACGTCAAAACAATTTGAATTTTAGCGTGGTGATTGACGTCAATGACTACACGTTATTTCTTATTGGCCGCTATCCCCATCATAGAGGTTAGACTTGGGTACAGAATGTAGATGCTACTGATTCCGTGGCCGAAACCAAAACATCTCCTGTAGAAAACAGTAGATCCATGGGATTCTACTACTGAATGTTGTACGCGGGTGCTTACATGGTTTTAAAAACACGCATATCGCCATATCTTCCAAGGATATTACAGGTATGATCTTGGTAGGATTGTGGGAACTATATAATCTACCAGACGCAGTGGGAAAAATTCAACAAACTAGGCGCGATAAAATTATCGTTCAAAATAAAATCCGCTATGGGGCGCTGCACATAAATTTAATTTTAATATTAAATATACTTAACGACGGTATTTCATCAAGTGAGTAACATTTTCGGAAAGCCCATGATCAAATGAACGAGAAAAATATAAAGTAGTTTAGTTTCTATTCCGAAAATTTTACTCTTTAAATATAAAATCAGGTAATTGTCTCTGAAAATTAACTTTGCGTCCCGTGCTTTACTGCGTAGCCATCTACATAAAACATTGCGGATTTGGCACTTGAACCGTTTAGCATCCCAAATTTATAAGTAGCTAACGTGATATTTGATGAAGTAGTTTTGGTAAAGCCGGATACGCGAAAAGTAATTAATATAGATAATACTGTGGTAGAAAATGAGTAAAATAAACCGCGTGGCAAGGTCAAAAGGAGCTTAGACAGTAGAAGGCGGTGGCTTCCGTGTAAGAAAAATTACGCTAATTTAAATTAATGCCCATGGGTGCCCGGAGATTAAAGGGAAAAAATGCCCCCATTTCGATCGCTTTACTACGTGCCCCCCCCCCCCCCGCTCAAGTCAGGGTTTGCTCCCAAATAATTATTGGAAAATATTGACAAATAATTCCACGCACGGAAATTCATCGGATAATAAATTAAAAATATAAAAATGTAACATAGTTTGTATTTTATATATAGTAAAGTTAATAAAATGTCAGTTAACCTGAACTCGCGACGCACAAGACTACAACGCGAACCAATATAACGTTAATGTTTTTAAAGAATAGACTATACTATGTTTTGTCCAACTTTGACCACTAATACTGGACAAACTATAGGAGCTAGGGAAAATTGGCAATGGACAATTTTGGTCCATTGACCATGCTTGACAGCATATTTAAATTTTAAATAAATCCGTTGAAAGCCATTTCCCACAGAAGAAGTGCGATGTCTTTTCAATGAAACATTACTTGTAATTTTAATGGTACATTGCTGATATACACCATTTACGAGATATTGGGTGGTTCGCATTTTAACGGTAAGGGTTCAATTCCAGTGGCGTAAATAGCGCCCCCGCAGACCCCTGAGTTCTAGGGGGCCCCCAAACGTTTATTATTAAAATCGGTGCTATTTAAAAGGGCCCCGAGTCGTTTTTCACGGGGGGGCCCGGAGTTCTTAGTTACGTCACTGTTCAATTCCCTTTTTTTACGGTAAGTTACACCTCTGCCCCAACCCGTTCCAACTCCGCCCCGTTACGTTCCTCCTCCCCCCGACTCGTTCCACCTCCGCCCCGACTCTTCCGAGGAGAGGTATATTTTGGCTTGCCAACTTGTTCCATATTATCTTCAACGTTCTCATCGACACTTTTTGAAAAAATAAATTTTGTAAACCGCACATATATGTTTCGCTTTTCCTGCGTTGTATATACCAAATTTCACAATTTTCCGTCACGTCATTTTTAAGAAAAACGCTTGGATCGATCAATTTAGAAGACCCTATATACACTTTGATTATCGCAGTACCACGTTTCAACAAGCGCCCATATATTTATGGTATCTTCTAATTTAAAGTACACCTGCCTGTCTCCTATTTTCTCGGTGCATCGCCTTATAGCACCAGAGATCACCTTCTATAGAAATTAATTTCCGTTTTTAAAAGTGTGCGTGACTAAATTTATAGCATCACTGAGGTCACAGATGCTAGTTAATTTGGCTGGCTCGAATTTAAATAAGATTTAATTCGTGTCGCTAATGTACTCATTTAGACGACAGCAGCGCCAGCCGTGAAATAATTATTCCCTGGTAGAAATGTTCCTTTCATACAGATGGGGTAAAGATAGTTTCATCCACTGGTATTTAAAACCATGATACGGTAATCAGAGCCCTCTATTTTTTAATGTTTAGTATGTTTTCATCGTACAGCGCGATATAACTTGTCCTGCAAATTTTTCTTTTAAATTTCTAGGGTGTAGCCAAAAGTTGCCATACGTAATCATGATCTAGCCAATTTGGCGGTTTGAGTAAAATATATTTTGTTTGGCTTCTTCTACGTCATAATTTGGAATAACTGTTAAAAAAATTAATATTTTAATAAGAAATTTTGACAGTGCATAATCTTTGAATATATTAAATTTTATTTTTTGGGTGCCGGTAGACTTTAACTGATATTTGTGAGAGTAGGTTTGATAAATTACAATTTGCGCTTCTGATATTATGAGATACAATTTTCGTTAACAAAATAAAAAAAAGTTCAACACTAAAGTACATATATTTGTTATAAATATAAAAATTTTAATATTTTGATAAAACAGATCCGTATGCCTTTTGCCTGAGTTGTATCGACGAGAATCGATTGCTCCATAGGGTGTTGACGGGGTGTCGCGTTATGAATGGTTCGTTAAAAAATGAGTGTGGTATCAATACCCTAGAAAAATATGGAGCGTGGGTATCGAAATCGTTATCAATGGTCAACTATTTCCTATAAAAAAGAACGGGGTATCAATACCCTGGGAATTAAAATTGACCGGGATGTAGATCTTCGATGGTCTCGGGTGTGAGGGCATAGGGGCTCTCGTGAATCGAGAAAAAATAAAGTGGACTTTTTGGTTGTGCCATCACGTTCGAGATTATGAGCTGAACGTGCAAAGTGCCAAATATGGCAATAAAAAGACGTAGTTTCTGCATCTAAATCATCACCTCGCTTTTGGAAATTAACCAAGTTCGAGAATAACACCAACTAATGTAAGCGAAACTTTCTTCACATTATTTGTTTTCGATGTAATTTTTAACGAATGTACGAAAATAAATTACAGGCATTGTCATAACTCCTGATTGCCGAATACGACTAGGTAGATTAGACTGAATTGCGGGAATTAGGCTGACGGAAGTACGGGAATTACTCCGACGGAAGTACGGAAATTAAGCTGATGGAAGTGCGGGAATTAAGCTGACAGAAGTGCGGGAATTAAGCTGACAGAAGTGCGGGAATTACTCCGACGGAAGTGCGGGAATTAAGCTGACAGAAGTGCGGGAATTAAGCTGACAGAAGTGCGGGAACTACGCTGACGGAAGTGCGGGAACTACGCTGACGGAAGTGCGGGAACTACGCTGACGGAAGTGCGGGAATTAAGCTGACGGAAGTGCGGGAATTAAGCTGACGGAAGTGCGGGAATTAAGCTGACGGAAGTGCGGGAATTAAGCTGACGGAAGTACGGGAACTACGCTGACGGAAGTACGGGAACTACGCTGACGGAAGTACGGGAACTACGCTGACGGAAGTACGGGAACTACGCTGACGGAAGTACGGGAACTACGCTGACGGAAGTGCGGGAACTACGCTGACGGAAGTGCGGGAACTACGCTGACGGAAGTGCGGGAACTACGCTGACGGAAGTGCGGGAACTACGCTGACGGAAGTGCGGGAACTACGCTGACGGAAGTGCGGGAACTACGCTGACGGAAGTGCGGGAACTACGCTGACGGAAGTGCGGGAACTACGCTGACGGAAGTGCGGGAACTACGCTGACGGAAGTGCGGGAACTACGCTGACGGAAGTGCGGGAACTACGCTGACGGAAGTGCGGGAACTACGCTGACGGAAGTGCGGGAACTACGCTGACGGAGTGCGGGAACTACGCTGACGGAAGTGCGGGAATTAAGCTGACGGAAGTGCGGGAATTAAGCTGACGGAAGTGCGGGAATTAAGCTGACGGAAGTGCGGGAATTAAGCTGACGGAAGTGCGGGAATTAAGCTGACGGAAGTGCGGGAATTAAGCTGACGGAAGTGCGGGAATTACTCCGACGGAAGTGCGGGAATTACGCTGACGGAAGCCGAATTCAAACAACTTCATAGGGAAAGTGATAAAATATAATTCATGGGCGACGATATTACCCCAACCTCATTTTGGTCGTTCGATGGATCGGGCACGAACCAAGTGGAACTGTGTATGTTTCAGAACAAAAGGATTGTCGACGTGAGGGAAATTGTATTAGATATATATACCCCAAGTTTTAAATTAAATTATACATTTTATAAGTCAGAGCCAATTTATCTGCTAAAGAAACAATGGTGAATCAAACTTCAGTTGTAAGTATTATTTAGTAAAAGTTAACTAGTTTTCTTTTAATTTCCCCCTATATTCTTTACCATAAAAACAAAAATATGTGGTTTATATAATTTTAACTTACTATGTTTTTCCTTTTATAGGTTATTTGGTTATTTTTGTCTTAGAAGCAACAAACACAAGGAGAACGCAGCTAGCCTTGAAACTCTTTAATGCAGTGTTTTGTACAAATTTCATTGGACGAGCCTTTACGCTGCACTTTTTACGGGGGGGGGGGAAGACAATTTCCGAATTTTCCCCTTCCGACGACCGCAGGTGCTAAAGCGTCTAACCTAAAGGTCGGGGATGGTTAACTTTTATTCAATAGATAAAGCTCTCAAAATTATTATTAAAAACGTTTTGATCAAGTAATTTATATTTCTGTATTATACGATTAAATTTTTGATAAATTTGTAAAATTAATCGAAAAAACGACGTTTTTTTCGATAAAAAGCTAAAATTTTACGAATAATTCATATTTTTTAATCATTTCCCGAAATATTAACCGGTAAATTTCTTTGTTTACATTTTTTTTCCAAAAAAAATCAATTTAATCATGGATAATGATTAACCGTTACCGACCTCTAGTCTAACCAATGGAAACTGTACGCAAGAAAATGCACCACTTTTGACGGGTTGCGTTCTCCTTGGGTGGGATGCTGTGTTTGTTGCTCCTAGGTCTTAACAAACGGAACTTTAGGGTATGTACATTTTTAAATTCCCACGTAAGCGTTTGCCGCGTAAACAAAGGGTTTATTTTTATCATTTTTAATACGCTTATCTAAAATAATAATAATTATTTATCATCTCTAATACGCTTAACTAAAATATAAATAATTATTTATCATCTCTAATACGCTTGAATTTCGTTATTTTAATAATTTTCAAGCTTTATTATACCGCAGAGTATCTAGGTGAAGGAAGCGTTGTTCGAAAACCAATATTATTATCCCCTCGCTGGAAAATTAATGACTCTTGAATTTCGTTCTTTAATGATTTTTTAGTATTATTATACCCCTAGACGTTTTAAAAAACTTGTTGGGTCAATGACTATCAATTATTAGCATATTTTCCACACCTCAAGAAAGTGTTTTCTCTTAATTATTTGTAGATATGTAGAGCTAATAAAAAGTTATATATACAACGTTATTTCAAGTGCACAAAATTTAAAAAAAATGTGCACTTGAAATAACGTTGTATATACAGGGTGTCCACTAAAAAACTATCCAGGGCGAATATCTCAGAAACCGTTTTCTCTAGGAATTTAATTTTTTTTATGTTACGTAGCACGTGCAGGGGGCAAAGAAGAATGATAACCTAGATGACCTTGAACCATGTCTTCAAGGTCATCCAAAAATTATCTCGAGAACCGTAAGTGTTAGAAAGTGGGTTCCAATTAGAGAAGTGTTCCCCGTCACGTTTTATGCCTAAATAGCGTGAACATGATCGGATTCGACCAATAGTAAGTCGAGAAAATTGGTACAAAAATCACAAAGGTCGTAAAAGGGAAAATTGCAAGACAGCGCTATCAAGGTCATACTAAAATTATCTCGAGAACCATTAGGTTTAGAGCAAAATTTCCGAGGGGTTGGTCACTCCACGAACTCGGTGTACACTGTCGTACCTCTGTCTTTGCTAATAAGAGTTCGTGAACTCTTTAAAATCCGTACCTTTAACAGTACTAAGTACGCGAACTCGGTGTGCAGGTCATCCGAGAGTGACTTACACCTCGAAAAATTCCAATTATAAAGTATAATTTAAAGTTATTAATACATAAAATGTGACGAAGAACAACTTTCTAATTGGATTTTTTGCTCTAAACGTAATGGTTCTCGAGAAAATTTTAGTATGACCTTGAAGGCAATGGTACAAGGTCATTCAATTTTCCAAATATTAAAATCTCCTACCATGATGCGATTGTCTAGCAAATTTCGATAATGTAGCACGACTTGTTTTGGAGTTATTAGCGCTGTCTTGCAATTTTCCCTTTTACGACCTTTGTGATTTTGGTAAAAAATTTCTCGATTTACTATTGGTCGAATCCGATCATGTTCACGCTATGTAGGCATAAAACGTGACGGGGAACACTTTTCTAATTGAAACCAACTTTCTAACACTTACTGTTCTCGAGATAGTTTCTGGATGACCTTGAAGACATGGTTCAAGGTCATCGAGGATATCATTCTTCTTTGGGCCCCTGCACATGCTACTTAATTTTAAATTCCTAGAGAAAACGGTTTCTGAGATATTCGCCCTGGATCGTTTTTAGTGGACACCCTGTATAACATTTTATTAGTATATTTGCGCAAGTCAAAGCTAATATTTTAATTTTGATATAAAAAGATATGTAGAGATTAAACTTGCTTGAAGATCGGTACAATTTTGGGCACCCGGTGTATAAAGTTTTTTATACCCCAGGTTATCAACGTGAAGATATCGTTGTTCGAAAGACCGAATTATCTCCGTCACCCTCGCTAGTCCCGTATATCGGGGAGGGGGGTGCCAGGGAATGCTCAGTGCCCCCAAATTAATACTTGAGCATCACCCGACCGACCCAAAAAAGTCGATTGCTCAACTACCAACATCGGTAAAATAATACACAAAAAAACACGTCATATTGCGTAAGTAAAAACTTTTACTTACGCAATATGAACGTGTTTTTTTTAGTTTATTATTTTAATCAATTAGCGTAAGGTGTTTGAAATTGTATATTAATAACATCGGTTACCTGCATTTGTAATAAAATATGTTTCATAATATATAATATAGCACAATAAAGCCAATTTCGGTATGTTAACTAAATTCAGGAGAGGGCACCCCCGCCCAAAAATAAATGAGCGTCCGAAAATTACCCAAATAAAAACTTATTTGTTGCATATAAAATCGTATAATAGACGCGAATAATATCCGTAAATAAACAGTTAATCGAATTTTTTATGATTAATTGAAATTTTTCTGTTAATTTATCCGTTTCCCCGAGCTCTAACGGGCTCACACTCTCTCCTAGAGTACAATTAATTGTTCTCTCGCTACTGGCTGACGCATCAGCGATGAAACGTCGCTTTTCTGAAACGTCGGATTCTCACCGTCTCTCTCGTATACTGATACCCTAAGAACGTGCGATAAAACGGCGCTTTCAATACAGACCTCAGCCTGTCTCGGTTTTCTGCAACTCTCATTTCATACTCGGAAAGCCCGTCGATTCATTCTGAAAGCCCGTCGATACATTCTGAAAGCCCGTCGATACATTCTGAAAGCCCGTCGATACATTCTGAAAGCACGCGGATACATTCGGAAAGCCCGTCGATTCATGCTGAAAGCCCGTCGATACATTCTGAAAGCCCATCGATACATTCTGAAAGCACGTCGATACATTCTGAAAGCCCGTCGATACATTCGGAAAGCACGTTGATACATTCTGAAAGCCCGTCGATACATTCTGAAAGCCCATCGATACATTCTGAAAGCCCATCGATACATTCTGAAAGCCCATCGATACATTCTGAAAGCCCGTCGATACATTCTGAAAGCCCGTCGATACATTCTGAAAGCCCGTCGATACATTCTGAAAGCCCGTCGATACATTCTGAAAGCCCGTCGATACATTCTGAAAGCACGCGGATACATTCGGAAAGCACGTCGATACATTCTGAAAGCCCGTCGATACATTCTGAAAGCCCGTCAATACATTCTGAAAGCACGCGGATACATTCGGAAAGCACGTTGATACATTCGGAAAGCACGTTGATACATTCGGAAAGCACGTCGATACATTCTGAAAGCTCGTCGATACATTCTGAAAGCACGCGGATATATTCGGAAAGCACGTTGATACATTCGGAAAGCACGTCGATACATTCTGAATGCCCGTCGATACATTCTGAAAGCCCGTCAATACATTCTGAAAGCACGCGGATACATTCGGAAAGCACGTCGATACATTCTGAAAGCCCATCGATACATTCTGAAAGCACGTCGATACATTCTGAAAGGACGTCGATAATTTCTGAAAGCCCGTTGATACATTCTGAAAGCCCGTCGATACATTCTGAAAGCACGCGGATACATTCGGAAAGCAAGTCGATACATTCGGAAAGCACGTCGATACATTCTGAAAGCACGTTGATACATTCGGAAAGCACGTTGATACCCCATCGCCTTCAGTATCGCTGTTTTGTTTTCCAATGGGGGATCGATAATTTAAGTCACTATCGCGATTCATTCAATGGCTATACCACAGCGAATTTTATTCTGAAAGCACGGCGATACCTCACCGATATCGCAATTGATACCTACATCGATACTGCAGACAAATCGATGTCACCCGACCTGTAAATTTAGTAGCTTCATCTGACCCATTCTATGCCCTTAACAACCGAGAGCATCTACACCCCGGTCAATTTGAATTCCCAGGGTATTGATACGCCCGTTCTTTGGTTATAGGAAATAGTTAAGCATTCATAACGATTTCGATAGCCTCCTAGGTTATTGATACCACATAATTACTCATTCATTCGCACCGATACCCGTCGATACCCCTTATTATCATTCTCTCATTTTTCCTACTACTAATTATGATTTAATCATTTTTTATCACGATTTAATCATTTGTATCGTGATTTAATCATTTTTATCACAATTTAATCATTTTTATCACGATTTAATCATTTTTATCGTGATTTAATCATTTTTATCACGATTTAATCATTTTAATCGAGATTTAATCATTTTAATCTAGAATTAATAATTTTACTCGTGATTTAACCATTCTAATCATTTTATTCATGATTTAACAATTTTAATCATGATTTAACCATTTTAATCATGATTTAATCATTTTAATCATTTTAGTCATGATTTATTCCAAATAATCATGATACCGACCTGCCCATCGGTTTATTCTCACAAAAGGACCCATACGTCCAAATTCAAATTAATCCAAAAAATGTTTTACGATTGACATTACTTCTTATGGTGATGGAATTTTGTACAGTAAGTGTTCAATTGGCATTTATACTTAAATTTACAATTACCTCTAAATTGAAAAAAAAATAGCGTTTAGTAGGTTTTTTCATTAGGGAACAGTGGAGTGGAGCGGAAGTGTGTTTTCCTCCGGGGTGGCGAGAAAGCCAGATAATGAATCAGCACTGGCAGATCTCTCGGAAGAAAGGAATAGGAAAAAATTAGCGAAGGCGAGAAGTTAATAGCGTGAAAAGACGTGCCAATCGCCGAGAAGGCAAGTTTGGCTTTAATCGGGCCGAACAGCCGAGAGCCACGTGTGCATTTTGGGGGCGCCGAATTCCTCGTCCTACAGCAACCATTATCTCCCTGAAATTCGGAAACTAATCTTTTTTTTCTTCCCTGCTCATCTTCACTTTTCGTCGCTGTTATTCCACGAAATTTACTTCGGGTTTTTTACAGCACGTGTTAAAAATGTTTTTATCTGAAGGGGTTTTAATTGTCGTTTTGGTTCTGTACGACCATGAATTTATTCTTGCGCGACCGTGAATACTGATCTGGTTATACTCTTCACGGCATTAGACTGTCGAAGGGGCGGGACTTTACGCTCCGCCCACTGCATTGTCATAATGACCTTAACGATGATTAAATCACGTGAAAGGAAAGAGCAGCTCTCCAATTGGACATCAGCCTGTCGAAGGGGCGAGACTTTACGCTCCGCCCACTGCATTGTCATAATGACCTTAACGATGATTAAATCACGTGAAAGGAAAGAGCAGCTCTCCAATTGGACATCAGCCTGTCGAAGGGGCGGGACTTTACGCTCCGCCCACTGCATTGTCATAATGACCTTAACGATGATTAAATCACGTGAAAGGAAAGAGCAGCTCTCCAATTGGACATCAACCTGTCGAAGGGGCATCGTCATTAGGTAGCGTCAATTAAACGACGTGTACGAGAAGAATGGTTGTACTATTGGTCCGAGAATAGCCAAGGACAATTGGTTACGCTGAACCCATGGTGACCAGGCACCCTTAAAAAGTATCTCTACCCCTACAAAAATATCCAAGTAAGTAAACAAAATCAATAAAAAATATCCTATTCACATTATTATATTTAGCAGGAGTCCATACCTCTACTTGGAATGCTTATCCTGCCGTATCGTGTATGGTAAGATCACTCTGACGGTTTTGGCCCCGCCTACGAGAGCAAAAATCCTCTTTGCGCGCGCTCCCCTCTCACGTTGTTGTTTGTTAAGTTAACATCTAGAGACGTCAAAAAATCCGTCAGCCACATCGAGACGAAAGTCTGCCGCGATAAGCATTCCAAGTAGAGCTATGGATTCCTGTTTGGGAAGATTTTCAGCGTGGCATCCAATTCTCTTCATGTTCGAACCGTAAGCTCCTTCCGCCTAAAGAGTCCAAATCATCGCTGTATTTCATTGGTTCCCTAAAATTGACGACAGTGACTTTTTACTAAAATAAATAAAATACATTTTTGTTTATTCATTCATGAATTTATTCAGTTATGGCGATCTCAACCTTGAAATTCCCGAAAATATACTTAAATCTTGTAATATATAACTACAATAATTAGGGTGATCTTAGCTTTCGGAAGCCAAGGGTTAGTCTCCCCCTTAATTATTAGGCAGAATGAGGTGCAGTCGTAAAAGTGAGGTGTAGTTGGCAGGTTCAGTCGGCAAAATGAGGTATAGTCGGCGAAATGAGGTTCAGTCGGTAAAATGAGGTGTAGTCGGCAAAATGAGGCGTCTACGGCAAAATGAGGTGTAGTCGGCGAAATAAGGTTCAGTCGGCAAAATGAGGTGAAGTCGGCGAAATAATGTTCAGTCGGCAAAGTGATGGGTCGTCGGCAAAATGAGGTGTAGTCGGTGAAATGAGGTGTAGTCGGAGAAATAATGTTCATTCGGCAAAGTGATGGGTCGTCGGCAAAATGAGGTGTAGTCGGTGAAATGAGGTGTAGTCGGAGAAATAATGTTCATTCGGCAAAGTGATTGGTCGTCGGCAAAATGAGGTGTAGTCGGAGAAATAATGTTCAGTCGGCAAAGTGATGGGTCGTCGGCAAAATGAGGTGTAGTCGGTGAAATGAGGTGTAGTCGGAGAAATAATGTTCAGTCGGCAAAGTGATGGGTCGTCGGCAAAATGAGGTGTAGTCGGTGAAATGAGGTGTAGTCGGAGAAATAATGTTCATTCGGCAAAGTGATTGGTCGTCGGCAAAATGAGGTGTAGTCGGAGAAATAATGTTCAGTCGGCAAAGTGATGGGTCGTCGGCAAAATGAGGTGTAGTCGGTGAAATGAGGTGTAGTCGGAGAAATAATGTTCAGTCGGCAAAGTGATGGGTCGTCGGCAAAATGAGGTGTAGTCGGTGAAATGAGGTGTAGTCGGAGAAATAATGTTTATTCGGCAAAATGATGGGTCGTCGGCAAAATGAGGTGTAGTCGGTGAAATGAGGTGCAGTTGGCGAAATAAGGTTCAGTCGGTAAAATGAGGCGTCGTCGGCAAAATGAGATGTAGTTGGCGAAATGAGGTGCAGTTGGCCAAATAAGGTGCAGTCGGAAAAGTGAGGTGCAGTTGACCAATGAGGTGCAGTCGAGAAATGAGACTTAGTTGGAAAAAAATAGATTTTTGACTGCCTTCGGTGATTCTGAACAATTGGTAGAGAATGGAAAAACTTTTCGCCCGCATTGAACCCCCTTCGGTAATAAAAGAAAGTAGACCGGGCAATTTTGGTGAAGAGGACGCAATAGCGGAAAATAATTTCCATACATAAAATACATGTAACACATATATATTTAAAAAATATATTATATCATCAATAAAGTATTTATTTCAACTTAGGGAGAATGACTTATTGCAAAATAATTTTTCTCTAAAATTAAAAATACTGTATTGGGATTTCGAGATAAAAATATTGAATTTTCCCAAACATTTGTGTAGCAATATAGTTCTTTCTATAAAGTAACATGGCCTTCTTGTTTTAATGTCTATATTTATTTTTTCCAACCCTACGAGCACCCTCTCGAAGCTTCCTATTTTATAACGCTCATGAAAATCGTGCTCGCTAATATAGCCGCGTTCACACTAGACACCTTACAATCGTTTTAAAATGGTTTCGAAAGATAAAATTGTTAAATTTTGCTGTCGAATGTATTTATCGTATGACTATTAATACAGTTGACACTGAAAATTTTTAATTTTATATTTCGAATCCATTTAAAAACGGTTCCAAAGTGTTTAATGTGAACGCGGCTTATAATTCTAAAAAAGCTAAGTTTTGTGACGTAAGAGCCACATGGATAAGCGTAAAAATATTATAGAAATAACTATTAAAAGTCCAATATTTGAAACTCTACTACATGTATAAGGGTTAAGAGTTAAGTAGATATTTTTAAGGATACGTTTCATTAAAAAACTTTAAATTGAGCTATGGTCGTATTAATATCGGTCCATTATTTAAAAATATCTTAAATTTCAACATTTAGGGGTAATTTGTTTGCATTTATGGCATATCTGAACTGTCAAGTATGTCTCATGTCTAAAGTATTATAATTTAAAATTAAAAAAATAGTAATTACAAAAATTAATTTTTTTATAATGACTAAGATGAGAGTTTGAAAAGTATTACTTCATGGTGCGTATTAGCAACAAACACAGCACCCCACACAAGGAGAACGCAACCCTTCAAAAGTCGTGCATTTTCTTGCGTACAGTTTTCATTGGTTAGATGCTTTAGCGCCTGCTGCCGTCGGAAGGGGAAAATTCGGAAATTGTCTTCCCCCTTTCCGTAAAACGCTCGGCGTAAAGGCTCGTCCAATGAAATTTGCACACGACACTGCGTTAGCGTGTTTAAAGATGGTGCGACAATTCAATTTTTTCTTAGTTACTTCTACTGGATTTTGCTAGTACGATTTCATTCGATGTATTTGCCTTGAGCTTAAACGAGATAAATATGATTTACTTGTTCTTATTGCATTTGGTTCATCTTTTTCATTTTTCACGGCAATATTGTTTCGGCCCACGGTTTGAGGCAATCTACATAGATCAAATTAAAGGCAGAATATCCTGGTGTATTTTAGAACTTGTGTACCGAATCTTTCGAAATCCCTTTAGGCAAATGTACAAATTCTTTCTAGCGGAATAAAATATCTTTTCACTGCCCCAAAGAATCTCTATTTCTTCTTCCTCATTCTCAAAATGAAACTCGAATGAAGAGAGCTGAATCGAAACGAAATTCCAGAGTTTTCTCAGTCTCATTTTATTATTTTTTATTCATAAAATATGAATATATCTATTTGTATACGTCCCATTGAGAAAAAAAAGACAATTTTGTACAAAAGCGAACAATATGAGAGTCTAAAAATATTTCGGACAGTGATGGGCGGGCTCACCTCACTTTAGAGTTTTTGAAGTTGGATTGAGATGGGCATTTTCAAATAATGAACGAAATGATCGGAAATCGAAATTTTCAGTTCAAACTTCAAAGAGCAGAAAATGTCATAATAAAGTTAAATAACTAGTCACTTGCACAAAATTACTTAGAATAAAAAAGGGAATACAACGAGAGTTGAAAGTGCACAAGAAATTTTATTTACAAAAATAAAAGCCCGACTAGTTTCGGATGCTTTAAAAAACGAAAAAAGACAAATAAATGAAAAAAATTCTATGGAACATTTCTCGTGCAGGGGGACATTTACTACTGTAAAATGGAATGACCTTGAACCATGTCTTCAAGATCATTCAAAAACTATCTCGCGAACCGTTGGGTCTACGGATTTGGTTCCAATTAGAAAGTTGTTGTTCGCCATATTATTAGTTCAAATAACTTGACCAAATTTGACCAATCAGAAGCCAAGAAATTGAAGGTTAATGAATTCAGTGTTCGATAATAAAATAATATGATTAGTTTTAAAGTGACTAAATCAAATAAATACTGAATAGTTTACAACGGTTCAAATATGCCACCGTCGGCTACGATACATGCTTGATTTCGTTTAACATTTCAATTGAAATGTCACGGAAGTCATTAATTATTCTTAAGGTAGAAGAAACCACCTATGGACTGTGAGAAGGATGATAAAATACGCGAAAAAGTAGATAAGTCCATAATTAAAAGGGATAATATAGCTAAATCCTAAACAAATTTGAAGAAATTTAAAAACTTACTAATAACTCGTACCGATAGGTCTTCGAGCAACGCGAAACTCGGATCAAATAGATCTTCGATCGTATATACTATTCTCCACCACACTCCCCCCTTTTCGGCTTTCCGTTGCTATATGCAACGCGTTTTGAAATTTTTAATGTTTAGGCCTAGTTTCTCTTTTCGATTTGATAGTCGCCAGCCAGATTTCCCGCACGGTACTGATGAGTTGCAAATAGAACGAAACCGGTCTACCGTTGGAATTTCTGGCTATTTTATTTATTTTTAATTTAGTTTTTTACTCGAAGATCTATTTGATCCGAGTTTCGCGTTGCTCGAAGACTTATCGGTACGAGTTATTAGTAAGTTTTTAAATTTCTTCAAGTTTGTTTAGGATTTAGCTATATTATCCCTTTTAATTATGGAATTATCTACTTTTTCGCGTATTTTATCATTAATTATTCTTTCTCGTTGTCAAGGTCATTGAGTTGGTTTCCATCTAATGACCCCTGCGCGTGCTATACGATCTGAAAATATCAAATTCCTAGGAAAAATATCTTTTCAATTATTAACTCGGGATCGTGTTTAGTGGACATCCTGTATTGCAACTAAATGAAGGTTTGACCAAAATTTTGACTTAAGTTACTAGACTAAAGGCGAACAGGGTACTGCTCCCTAATCTCCGCGAGGGGCTGTAGGCGGTGTACACGCTTACTGTAAAAATAATTTAATCTCGGTGTAATCTACGTACTTCGTGTAATCCCAGCGTACTCCACGTAAAATCATCGTACAGGAAAACTATAAGTGATTAACCTATAGAGCAGTGGTTCCCAAAAGGTGTTCCGCGGAACCCTGGGGCTCCGTGGAAGGGTCACAGGGGTTCCGGGAATTCGCAGCGCTGTCATCTTTGTTTGTGACAAGAGTCTTTTAAAGGGAATATAACCTGCAAAGCAATCTTTATGGAAGACCCCTTCAATTTTTCAAATTTCGCTGTACAGTGGCGCCAAACATTTTTAAAGCGAAAGGCAAGAGCGGTCAGAGCTGCAAGCGTTGGTGTTCCACACCAAATACCTGAGGTTATATTCCCTTTAAGATAGGTTAAAAAATGAGTTGGGGTTCCTATAGAATTAGGTGGATAATTTAGGGTTCCATAGAAAAAACAAATTGGGAACCGCTGCTCTAGAGTATCTGTTAAACTTACTACATTCTTTTTCAGGTGAAAACGAGCGGATTGTGAGCTGAGAATGAACTCGGAGAAAATGCCCATCACTGGGAACAGCAAAAGAGAGCAGTTGTAAGGAATGCAACGCTCGATTTGTTTCCCTTCGTGCCACTATAGAGAACAACGGGCTAGAAAAGAAAACAGCGACCCCCAGCGGGAGCGTCTGAAATCCCGTTTTGTATAGCCAGCGAAAAGAGCACCAAAGGAAATCCTTTATGATTCGATCTCCGAATAAGAACCTTAAAAATCGATTACCCAAAAAATAAGATGAAAATTTAAAGGTGAAAGTTTGCCTCTAAATATTACATCCGAGAGGAACGTCAACATCTATTTATTTATTAGCGAGTTTCCGGCGGCCATTTCCTCTCACTACTTCCGCCATTCTTCAGGCCCGTCTTAAGACCTTTTGGGGCCCTCGGCTAAATTATTTCTTAAGACCTTTGCGATACCCAACGGTCAGCCTTTGTATGTCCGTTATGTAAATTCAACTACTTAATAATCAAACCAAAACTTTTAATTTCATAAGTTTATCATAAGCCTACTGAAAATAGGATTTTTACTGACATTGACTCGCTGTTAGGTTTTAGAAATTGTGGGTACCGTATGATACGCGATGTGGCAATGAGTCAAATTAATTTGGACGTAACTAAAAGACACATAATAGTAAATGAGCATAAATAATATTTAACCAACTAAACCCTAATCCCTAGGGTAGAGGTTGTATGGCTGGCCTTTCCGGGGCCCCCAAACTGACTGAGGGCCCTGGGCTGTAGCCCATTTAGCCCATGCCTTAAGACGGCCCTGCCATTCTTACTCACCTAGCAGTGAGTGAAGGTAGTGACAGGCATCTGCTTCTATACTTGCTTCCAACAGCCAACTGTTCAGGTTATTCAGCTCGTAATTTTCAGTTAGACCTTGGACGAATAATGACTGGACCCGAAAACAATGGCGCGCTTGGTGCTTTTACGGCAGGGCCGCTTGTAGCGCCGTAGTGTCAAGTATTGGAAAGATTTCTATCCAAATACTAAACACGTGCCCAATATTAGCGAATGACGTTAGGCCTAGCGTTCTTAGCTCGTCACTGTCTTCAAAGCTTACACCTTTATTTCCATTTTGACTAGGCATTTTTAAATATATAATCTATTTAAACCTTCACACAAACTATATATGCAAAAACCTTACAGCGAACTTCCTAATTAAATTAATTAAATCATTACCCTTTCATTTTTATTCCAATACCATTATTACTAAATAATCTAAAGCCTATTAAAATTCCAAAAGCCTCACTTCTACTAAGACCAGCAGAGCAGACTACGGAATGCGGGTCATCTGACATTTTTAAGCACGTGTTTTGTATTTGGATAGAAATATTTCGCGATTCTCTCGGTAGGAGCGCTGACGGGCGATGCTAATTGTGGAACTGGCGATTTTGCTTAGGTTTCGAGTCCAGTAATTATTCGTCCAAGGTCAGACAGATCAGGCTGATCTGTTACGTTCTCCCACATAAGAATTTATTCTTGTGAAGACTCACTTCCCCTACGTCATAAGCTAATCTGGGGAAAGTGGAAAAGAAGACCACTTTATGACGCGGGGGAAGTGAGTCTTCACAAAATAGATCTTTTCACCACTGAGTTCCGTCATAGACCTATTACTGATAGCTTTGTAATCAGATCAGATTAATCTTGTATGTAGTCCTCACAAAGGAATCTAAATTGAAATTGTATCTGATTCATTATCCCAAATAACCGTTCGGAACTGATCTGCTAAAATTAATCTGATCAGATTCAGTTAGCACTTAACTAACTTATAAGATTAGTAGAATTGTTATCTTGTGGAAGAAAATAAAAATTTTGGAATAAATTTAATATTAATAACTGGAATCTACTTACCTGATGTCTCTCGGCGTAAAATGAATTCAGATTAACTTCGGCTTCAAACAACTAGTTTCTATTTTGACCCATATGTCAACTGATTTGATAATATTTAAACGTAAATGCGGATAATCTGATATTTGAATTATCACAATTGCTTCTTTCGTTGAGATAACGCAACTGTTATCTGGGAATTTAAAATACGCGAATAAGTCCATAATGAAAAAGGATAAAAAGGATAAACCCTAAACAAATTTGAAGAAATTTAAATACTTACTAATAGCTCGTACCAATAGGTCTTCGAGCAAACATAAAGACGTGAATCTCGGACCAAAATAGATCTTGGAGTGAAAAACTAAAGGAAATAAAATATTCATGTTCGCTCGAAGACCTATTGGTATAAGTTGTTTATAGTATAGTGAATTTTTGGAAAATACACTATTTTTGAAAAATCGTGATCTGGGTTTTTGGAAAATACATTTTTTTTGAAAAAATAGTGAATTGGGGTTTTTGGAAAATACACTATTTTGGAAAAATAGTGATTTTGGTTTTGGGAAAAATACACTATTTTTGAAAAAAAGTGATTTGTGATTTTGGAAAATACACTATTATTGAAAAATAGTGATTTGTGTTTTTGGAAAATACACTATTTTTGAAAAAGAGTGATTTGGGTTTTGGGAAAATACACTATTTTTGAAAAATAGTGATTTGGGTTTTTGGAAAGTACACAATTTTTGAAAAATAGTGATTTTGGTTTTTGGAAAATACACAATTTTTGAAAAATAGTGATTTGGGTTTTTGGATAATACACAATTTTTGAAAAATAGTGATTTGTGATTTTGGAAAATACACTATTATTGAAAAATAGTGATTTGTGTTTTTGGAAAATACACTATTTTTGAAAAATAGTGATTTGTGTTTTTGGAAAATACACTATTTTTGAAAAAGAGTGATTTGGGTTTTTGGAAAATACGCTATTATTGAAAAATAGTGATTTGTGTTTTTGGAAAATACACTATTTTTGAAAAAGAGTGATTTGGGTTTTTGGAAAATACACAATTTTTGAAAAATAGTGATTTTGGTTTTTAGAAAATACACAATTTTTGAAAAATAGTGATTTGGGTTTTTGGATAATACACAATTTTTGAAAAATAGTGATTTGGGTTTTTGGAAAATACAGTATTTTTGAAAAATAGTGATTTGGGTTTTGGGAAAATACAGTATTTTTGAAAAATAGTGATTTGGGATTTTGGATGTCTTTTTTGAAACAATAGTATTTCAAAGTTGTATATTATTTGGAAGTCATTTTTTGAGATAATACTTTTTTTTTGAAAGTAGGGTTACTTTGAAAAAATTGTGTTTTTTTTTAAATAGCATTTTTTATTTTTTAAATAGCGTATTATTTGGAAATGCGTTTTTTTTATAGCGTAATTTAGGAAAGTAGCGTGTATTTATACGAAAATAATATATTTTGGATAATTTGGTTTATTGCTGTTTTAGCCGGGAGTAGTGGCTCACTCCTGTAATCCCAGGCGTCCGAGAGGCAGAGTTTGTGGATGGCCGTGTGATGACGACCACTAATCCCCCAACGGGTGGTTGTCATACTTCCGCCACGGGTGTCCCAACCCTATCCCCAAGTATCCCCCCGTTGGCGTGGCCGTAACACATATCTCGCACCTGATTAATCAAATGGACGAGCGGACTGAATTGTCCGACCCGTTACAATCGCTCATAACGAGCTTCTAAAAAAAAAATGCTGTTTTAAATGAAAATTGTATAGTTGTTTGTGTGCAGTTCAGTTCATTTAATTTGTAATTGCTCCGATCTACTCGTGAACTATTCACGTTAATACTTAATTTTAATCTCTAAGTCAATACCACCAGCTACAAGATTTTTTGGCCAAAATAATATATTTATTTTATAATAACAATAATAATCAGCTAGGCTAACCCCACCTCAGACTAGCGAATTTTATTTCCATTAAATCAGATGACCTTGTTACAATGCGTAGGAGGATGGTGGCAAGCCCTTCATGCCATGGGAACCAACAGCTCCCTACACCGTTAAAAATCGCCATCTAGTCTAAATAAAAGCATTAATATCGTCCCTCTAAGGGCTTCCCCTGAATGTTGGTTTCCTAGTAAGGATTTTGGTGAATCCTTCTACGACTCTGCAGAAATGTGAAAAATCGAATTTCAAATTAATTTCGCACTTCATTGTTTTAAATGAGCGTATCTCAATAGACCATTTTCGTTAAATTCATTTTTATTGTCCATGTTCAGCAGTTCCATTTTGTTCTTTACAATTGTCATAGAGAAATATTTTCAATGGGTTAACGTTATATTAAATGGAGTCTTAATAATTTCTTTAATAATTTTATAGACAAGGTTGATTATATTGGGCATCAATATGGTGTTACCGTGCCTTCTCAATGAGCTTTTTAAACATAAATACGTAACATTTACTCTTTTTTTATATAAATAATACCATTCATATACACTCGTGAATACAGAACGTACATAGATTGCCTTACTACAATGTGGCTATCGTAGAGGAGGGACTACGTTTGTTGATAATTATGACGCTCTCCAATTGGCCCGAGAATAGCCAATGACGACTCGATCTAGCCACGTCATCAATGACTCAGCTTAATCAAGTTGTCATTGGCTATTCTCGGGGCTCTTCTTGAACACGTCGTTTAATTTCCGCTCCCTATTAGTGACGATGCCATGGGGCGGAGCGTAAAGTCCCTCCCCTTCGACAGTCTGCTGCCGCGAAGAGAACAACCAGATCTATATTCATGCGCGTATATGAATAAATTCATGGTAATACCGAATAACGAACGAAATTATAAATATTATAGCGAGCAGTTCAATTTCAGTCAAATGTCCATTCTTAAAATGTAGGTTCACAATATTCCGATTGCAATGAAACTTAATGAATATAGGTTTAATTTTAAGGCTGAATATTTTTTCTTTCAACATATATAACCTTTGTTTTATAATTTTTAATTTTTAAAGTGCCACAACGGTATTTGCAAATTTGCGAAAACATCCAGTAGCTCGCTCGTGATAACCGATCCAGCCAATCATATTCTGGGGTTTACCCAGCTTAGAAAACAACTAAAACTGAAACTCCGGTGTGGCCCTTTAAACTAATATTTAATCTATTCTATTTACCACTAAATTAGTTGAATGATTTAAACAAGATAGCGTCAGAATAGACTAGCAAACAATTTTAGTTATCTACTGAAATCCCGAATATTCCCTCCCAGAATAAATTACTATAGCTCCTCCCAGTAAAATCTTAGCCAATACTGAACAAAATATTAAATTTTGGATTTATTTCATTTTTATTTATACAATAACTTAGTCACCTATTAACCAGAAAATTATTAACCTTTTCAAACTTTGTGACACATTCAGTTTAATCGCTTTAATTTCCACCCATTATGTTGAAACGATAAATGTAATTATACAAACAGGAATCCATACCTCTACTTGGAATGCTAATCGTGGCAGATTTTCGTCTCGATGTTGCTGACGGTTTTTTTGACGTCACTATGTCAACTTAACAAACAACAACGTGAGAGGGGAGCGCGCGTAGAGTGGATTTTTCCTCTCGTTGGCGGGGCCAAGCCGTCAGAGTGATCTTACCATACGCGATACGCCAGGATAAGCATTCCAAGTAGAGGTATGGATTCCTTATTCAAATGAATGACTGTTGAGACGACCCCGCGCGTGTTTCAATCGCGTCGGATCACGTAAAACTTAGGGAGCCAATGAGATACCTGGCCGAATTGATTGACCTTTAAGGGGAGGAGCATACTAGTAGACCGAGACGTGGATTGCGGTAGCAACGCTAACTTCAGCTTGCTGTTAGAGCAACGCTAAAAACCGTATCAACATAGACATTCTCACGAAATAAAAATAAATAAATTTTTAATATAAAATAACAACGTATCTTTGATTTATAAATGATGAAATAAAAAAGAACGATGTAACTTTTGATTTACGTGGTTCGCTAAAAATAATTTGCATCTTTCAGTTTGAAACAATCATTCGCAGAGTCATATTTGTGTCTTCTATTTTATATGCCTAGGTCTAAGGCACACTTAGTTCCATCATTTTGTTTAACGTTAATTTCCGGCTGTGGTGGTTTTAATAATTCCTAGATTTGGCCTATAATTACAGCTACTGTTTTAAATTTTTCTTTCCGTAAAACTCCATTTTCGTAGCACTCTTTTGAAAGTTCTTTATATCAAGTTTTCTTCGCACGGTACGTGAGATATCAGAATATAAGGGGCATTTAAAAATATATATGTTATATTTAGTGGTTAATATCGTTCCATTTTTGTTTTTAAAACCAGGAGATCTGTTTTCCATGAATTATATTGAATCGGTGTGGATTTCATTGGACGGAGTAGGTCTGGGCTACCTGGTAGTCCTCCTCCTCCATTTTATCCGGAATAATCGCGTTGGCGGATGCTGATTTACTACTTTTGCTGGACTCCATGTTCAAGGTCCCTTCGGAGCTGCTCAGGAGCGAACGAATCACCATGAGATTGTTCCTGATGTAGTCCACGTCCGGATGGTGCTTCTTGGCCTCCAGAAAGCAGGTCTCCGCGTCTTGAATTTCACCTTTCTCTAAAATCACCACGCACAAATTGTGTCGACCACGGGCGTTTCTTGGATCCAATTCAATTACTTTTTCGTAGCACTGCAATGTTCAGATCAATTAATTCATATTTAAAAAATTAATTTAATATAAATTGTTTTGAAAATTAGTCGGTAATAACATAATCCCATCATAAGGTCCCCATAAGTAAAGGTCTACCATAGGGGCTCATGGTAACGGCGTTGTCATGGAGAAAAGAAAATTAACGTACGACGATAGGGCAGTAGCGACATCTTCGTTTTCAAAATTTCTACATCTAAAATATTATCTTACTTACAACAGGAGACGACCCGAGGTGATAATCACCGATTTTGTTCAAAGTCGGGTATAATGTACACCTCTATGCAACTTGAAAAACCTGCGAGGGAAAAGTTGCGACGGGCTTTCGTTTTGCCATGGCAACCGAAAATGTTTTTGACAACATGATTTGGAATTATTTACATTGAAAATAAACTTGATTAAATTTAATTTTTTAAATCAATTTAATTTTTTTTTAACGTATTTGAAATTTTCAAACTTTTTCATTTTTTAAAAGGTTTCACAGGGGGGGGGGACCCTTAAAATTTCCGGAAAATTAACAATACTAGATTAAAGGAACTTTCAAAGTCTATTTAAAATGCTTTAGTCCCATTCGACCAAAGGCGGTTTTTGAGGTGTCCCATTCGACCAAAGGCGGTTTTTGAGGTGTCCCATTCGACCAAAGGCGGTTTTTGAGGTGTCCCATTCGACCGAATTCCGCCGAAACGTGCGGTTTTTATGTGTCCCATTCGACCGAACGCTTTTATGTGTCCCATTCGACCGAACGCTGCTCTATAAATTGGCTTTTGGAATGAGCGTGAATTATATTTTTATCTTCACCTAGTCAAGAAAAGTAACTGAAATAGTAAACTTAACCAACTCTAACCTAACCTAACCTAACCTAACCTAAACATGGATCTTCGATAGTACATACCTTATAAATAAAATACCAAATCACCATGCCAATTGGGCTACATTTTAAAATTCTTTCAGTCAAATGGGATTTCGGTCGAATGGGATTTCGGTCGAATGGGATTTCGGTCGAATGGGATTTCGGTCGAATGGGAATAAACGATTTAAAATACGTCATTCAGTCGCCTTTCGTTGCATTTACAAAGTTATACTCCGACGACGTTTCAGTGACGTTCTTTGAATCGACTTCCGGCCCCTCATACCTTCCTTGAAAATCCCTTTAAGAGCAATTTCTCCCATGAAAAATCAGAACCGGTATACGTGACTCCCTGCGGCGGGGTATTTCCCTATCTTTTTAGCTTCTTCAACTTCCGTCGATAGCGGAAACCGCTGTCTCCATGGATACGAGACGAACAGAAGCGCGCGAAGTTACCACGTTGAGCGGAGCTAGCCCTAACGACGCTTGTTTTAATTTGACACGGCCAGCGATGGGTTTGTTGGCTGCCGGAATCGTTGATTTAAACGAAACAACTATAATGTGTCAACATTTTGGAAGAATATTTTATTCATTTCAATTTGAACAGGTATTGTCGTAAAATATTCGTAGATTAATGTTTATCTCTTCGCGACAACTCGCGTTAGGCTTAACGAGCTTCGATCCCGTCGTTGAAACGAAACCGGATTTAAACGCAAGCTCATGTTTCCATTTTTCGCCATCAGATGGCGACACGCCACGACTTCGACGTTTTGGGAGAAATCGCAGTTTAACGCACAGCCTATGTACGATTCTAGCTTATACGACATATATTATAAACTTATAACAAAACTGATTTTCAGAGCTATTGCGCGATCAAAGTTTAGTTCAGCACAGAGCCCCCTATTGTTAAAATATGACCAAGTCGAAATATACTTTTACTTAGGACGATAAAACGCTACTCAATTCAGTTGAAAGTCCATGTCACCTAGGAGCAACAAACACAAGGAGAACGCAGCTAGCCTTTAAACACGCTAACGCAGTGTTGTGTACAAATTTCATTGGACGAGCCTTTACGCTGAACGTTTTACGGAAAGGGGGAAGATAATTTCCCAACCAATGAAAAATGTACACAAGAAAATCGGTATATTCCCGTTGGATAGAATCCTATTGGGTCGAATTCCCAATGGATCGAATCAAAAAATATACTTTCCCAATTGATCGAATTCTAATTTTGCTATCCCATTGGGTCGAATCCCATTTATTCGAAAAAGGTTAGGTTAGGTTAGGTAAGGTAAGGTAAGGTAAGGTTAGGTAAAGTAAGGTTAGGTAAGGTTAGGCTAGGTTAGGTTAGGTTAGGTTAGGTTAGGTTTGGTAAGGTTAGGTTAGGTAAGGTTAGGTGTTATGCTTTCACTTGTGAGCAAACAAAATGTCAGTCGAATGGGACAGTCGGTTGAATGAGAATCGACCAATGGGACAAAAGCAGAAAAATAAATATTATAAATTTATGATATTAGTTATCGTCCGCTACCGGGCCTTCAACATTTTCGACAAAACGTAGCCTGTAGCCAATGTAACAAAGATTTTATTAGTATTTATATATGTTGGATAAGTCTCAGGCTGCATTCAATAACTCTCGACGAAGTATATGAAAAAAAAATTTCGTTGGACTGTTGCTAACGTGACGTAGGATCTTGTTGAACGCTTTTTACGCTTGTTGTAAATTTTGTAAAATATCGTCTAGTGCGGCGTCTGCAGCTAGCCTTACTCCGTGCTAAGACGTCACGTGCTCGACAGCCGATGACTTCGTTGCTCAACGTGACGTCAAAACCGGAAGTAAAAAACCCCGTTCGGTAAAAAACCGCTAACCGTAACGGTTGAGCTCAGTGCTTAGTCAGCGCTGAGATTTTTTAGAGTTACTGAACGCAGCCTTAGTTTCTTAACATACTTTGGCAGCACGCTCGAAAAAAAAAGGAATTTAGAATAATTAAGGGGCTATTCACAAATTACGTAACGCGGTAGGGGGGAGGAGGGGTTTGTGCAAGCGTTACGAATTGTTACGTGGGGGGGAGGGGGGGTTCACTAAAATGTTACGTAACACATCTTATTTTTCATATCGTAGAATAAAATTATCATCACTTTCAGAAAAAGTCGCAATTGACCCATAACAAAAGAGGGGCCGCAGACGAGGCTTAAGTGAGACCTCTGGACCGAACATCCTGTTTGTGACGTTTTAAACCACGTGACCGCCATTGAAATATACAGGCGGAAGTAAGGAAACGGATGGTCCGTCCAAATGCTGGGTGGACAGGTAAAAATGTTAATTTTCGGCCCCCCAACTTTCATCATGGGTCTATTATTAAAAGCATAAGCATTTTCATTGGTTTACCCACGTTTAAAAGAATTTCAAATGACCTTGATCTACAGTTTCGCCTATTTTCACACGCTCGGGATGGACAAAGGTGCGAGAACGATTAGTAAAATTTAGAACCTGGTCTTATTGTACTTAATTACCAGTATATTAGTTGTTTTGAACTATAATAATATAAGGGGGGGGTCGATATTTGTTACTTTTTGTTACGAAGGGGAGGGGAGGAGTCCAAAAAGTGGTTTTTCTGCGTTACGTAATTTGTGAACAGCCCCTTATTAGAAAGATCATGTTTAAATAATCTCAAAAATATCAGTCGTAAAATTGTATCTTTTTTAATGCCGATAAATTAATTTTTAAACGAGCCAAATTTACCCGCCAAGCGATCTGCCATTTTGTTTCGCGGTGACGTTTGATGACTATAATCACTCGCTATAACAGCGCTCTGTTCCCTACGCGCGCTTGCTCCGCGTGCGGTCTGCGGAGTTAAGGCGAAAGAAAACATGCAGGTCCTGTTTCTCGGATTTATTACTTCATGACCATTTTCTTGAAGATGTCTTTATTACTTCATGACCATTTCCTTGAAGATGTCTTATTGAAGCGTCTATTGGTGTACAGACTACTAGGAAGAAGTGGTTGCAGGCGTTGGACACTTGATTTCAGAAATCAGGAATTTTACGACTGATATTTTTGAGTTTATTTAAACATGATCTTTGAAATAGACCCAAGTTTTACCCAACCTAGACTTTTCCTTTAACCAAAGGTTTAAATAAAAGGACTTACTTGTTGCGCTTTATCCAAGTTCCTATCGAAGTTCACGTACAGATCTCCCAGCAGCAAAAGTCCTTTCGTGTGGTCCGGGTGATACTATGAACGATTCACAACAATAGACTGAGTCACAAATTGCTTACGGGGAAAGTAACATTTTGAGTGAATTCTTTAGTGTTATTCAACTTTAGCAGGATGGATTACGAAGCTATCGATACCGCCTCTTTTGGTTCCCGTCTAAAACTAGATAGGTAGAGTAGTAGCTGTGTCTCAGGAGCTTTTCTACTAGTAGGAGTTATTATGGATGAAATAGATATTCTAAATGGTTCATAATTGCATTTTTCTAATAGGCGATAGCATCAATTGCAGGGTATACTGGGTAAATCAAACGGTAGAAACTTTAAAAAAATAGTCACGTGGTTATAAAATTGCATAGAATTTTAGACCAAAACACGTTTTTAACCGAGGCTTAGTGAATATGTTTTGACCACGGCCAACCCCGATCGCGGAAGCGCGTTTTAGAAGTTGACAGTGCTGTGATGAATTTTCGGGAACGTTTTTAACAAGTTAGCTAAGACCAAAACAATTTATGCTATCGCCTAATCGATAATATTTTCCATCAATGTGCGACCATCTAATTGAACTCCTGGTATTATTTGAAATAGTGCCAAACATTTCATGAGCAATAAAACTCCGTTGAAACATTTCCTTAAAGTAAGAATCTTATGTTTGCGATGTAATAATAACAATAATCAGCTAGGCTAATTACCCAGGGCACCACCTAGCGACATTTAAGGCCTTTAAACAGGTGGCCGGGTTACAATGCGTAGGAGGGTGGTGGCCAGCCCTTCATGTCGCCACTTGAAAAAATCCAGATTTGTTTGGCTTTTATTAAATTAAAATTTTTACAATATTTTACTCAAATAATAGCTTTTATTTAGTTTAGCTTTTGCTTCATATTTAAACAAATTGGGGGGTGTTCAAATTCTCCTCTAATTGAGCGGGACAGTGGTAGGTTTAAAGTTCAAAGGTTTGCTGCCTCGGCGCGTCATAAGCAAAAACGTGGAGGAAATCAAAAGAATTTAATTATTTAATACATTAATAGTTATTTTGCGCCGGGAGTAGTGGCTCACTCCTGTAATCCCAGGCGTCTGGGAGGCAGAGTTTGTGGATGGCCCTGTGAGGACGACCACCAATCCCCCAAACGGGTGGTCGGAATACTTCCGCCACGGGTGTCCCCATCCCTGTCCCCACGTATCCCCCTGTTGCCGTGGCCGTTACACATATCTCGCCCTGATTAATCAGTTATTGTGCGCTGGTGTCTATGGCCTTGGGTCGACACCGATGTGTGAATGTCAAAAAAAAATAGTTATTTTGCTTACTTGGTTTAGTTTCTAATAATATCCGCAGACAATTTCCTACTTAGAAAGCGAGTGACATAAGTAAAAGAGGCCTTTTTTATTATAGCCGGCTTTACCCGAATTAAACCAGATATAACCAATTAAAACCACTGGTCTGGCTTTTTCCAAAACCTGACGCAGAAGGAGTAGTTCCGAATTTTCACCCTTTGCCACAAGCTGGGATCGAACCCGGCCCTCACGCTGCGAAGCGAAAGTGCTAACTACTCCGCCATCTCACTTAATGTTTAGCTTTTATCTTCGTAAGTCTTTTTAAATTTGTATCCTTAGCTTCAAAACCCAATTGTTCCGCAATTTAGCAGCATTTAGAAGTTACAAGTGGAATTTCTTACCAACAGTAACTGCTTCAAAACTGGTAATGCCTCGGCCGGCCTGTCCTCTTCGGATAGGAGCAAAGCCAGGTTGTAAAGAGCACTGCGAAAACTTGGTTGAATCTGTTTAAAAAAGGATATATTATCAATAATCACAATCACCTGTATGGCTATTTAGACTGTTAATACCCATGACACCACCTTAGGCCTAAATCATCCAGCGACTTTTAAAGCCATTAATTCAGGTGGCCGGGTTACAATACTATAGGAGGGTGGACGCAAGCCCTGCATGCCACGCGAGCCAACAGCTCCCTACACTCACTATCACCGTTAACCTCAACAAGTTTTTATGGTATGGGGAAACAGAAGAACTCGAGGAAGAACCTTTTGAAACAGTGGGGAGAGAAC
Source organism: Leiobunum rupestre (assembly GCF_980474605.1). Classification (NCBI taxonomy): domain Eukaryota; kingdom Metazoa; phylum Arthropoda; class Arachnida; order Opiliones; family Sclerosomatidae; genus Leiobunum; species Leiobunum rupestre. The sequence continues at coordinate 60,776,487 of NC_143384.1, forward strand.
TTGCAAACTCAACGCAGGAGGAGTTGTTCCGAGTAGTCAGGGCGATAATGTAGAAAAAAGAAGGTTACTTTCGAAATTATGCCAACTCTAGTGTTTGAACTGATTTAAAGGTACTTGTGGACGAGGAATCCAAATTTGTTTGTTGCCACACTGACAAATGGCCGCCAACTGGTGTTTTGGCTATTTTTCCTGTATATTAGAGAAACCGCAATTGTGACACTAATTGTGGTCTTCATCAGGTTCATAAAGCGTTCAATTACCTATCGAATGATGTATAGTGCGTAACGCTATAAGTAAAGTACTCGCGGCGCCATCTAGAGGTGAAATTGGGCCTACGACGGCCATTATAAGATTTTTTCATTACGTTTTTCTCTATTTTTGGCTTAACGGAAAGAGATACAAATTTTTTCCATCTGGATCTATATTGTAGAGCATTTAATTTCCTATTGAATGATATATAATAATTAGAAATAATGCGTTGCACTAACGCGGCGCCACCTAGCGACGTAAATCTTAAAATCATGGTTTTATAAATAAAGATAAACACTGGTTGCTTTGCTACCAAAGGTATGAAACAGCATTTAAACGCATTTATGGAAGTCCCTAACACCGTATTGGAAGCGTTTGCTACATTTGGAACTAGTAATGACATTTCCAATGATGTATTAAGTCAAATAGAAAATTACATTTGCTTACTCTATGGCAAATCAAATTTGATAAATGTCCATAATCTTACTGAATTACATTGGACCATTTTTGAATTAATTCCGCATACGTATAGAGCTTATTATCAAGTACACCAAGACCATCCATTCCATTAGCTAATAAATATTATTGGACCTCAACCGATCACGGTTTAAAGCCCATCTACTGTTGCAATGCACCGGCTCCTCAAGCTCATCTCGAATTACGAAAGTGTGGAAGCAAATCATTAATTAAGCTTGCTCCAAAATGTCGTGCTCTCGCAGAAGCTAGCGCCGTCACGCCACCTAGATAATATTTAAATAATAGGCATGGAGACTGAGCAGCTAAACGCATAACATTTGGATGTTTACTCAAGTTAAATTTAAATAATGTATTAGCGACTGTTATTGTCATTTGCTTTTGAATATACGAAAATAATGTTTAGAGATAATTGGGCGATTAACGTCATAGTCATACGGCGTCACTAAACCCCGCCAAGAAAATAGGCCACACCCACGTGACGATTCTTACCTCGATGGCCTTGCGGAACCATTTTTCTGCCACATGTTTGTCGTGATGTTCTAGATAGATCATCCCAAGTCGAAAGTACAGAGTTTCGTTCTGTCGACCCATCGTTGCGCCGGCTTCCAGTCTTAACAGAAATTCAAAATTAAAAAGCATTTTAACACATTTCTTTTTGATGTCTTATTGAGAAAAAAAGGTTAAAGGTATTTATTTCGTTTATTCCCATTCGACCGAAATCCCATTCGACCTAATCCCATTCGACCGAAAGAATTTTAAAATGTAGCCCAATTGGCGGGGTGATTTGGTATTTTATTTATAAGGTATGTACTATCGAAGATCCATGTTTAGGTTAGGTTAGGTTAGGTTAGGTTAGGTTAGGTTAGAGTTAGTTAAGTTTACTATTTCAGTTTTTTTCAGTTACTTTTCTTGACTTTACACATCGCGTTTCGGCAAGAAAAATAGCAATTTGTATCTTTCTTTTTATTAAGACGGAATAAATAATTATTATTGATGTATAAATACCCTCCTTTATTAGCTATCCGCTCCATTGCAAACGACTTCAGTAACTAAATTGAAAACATAGCAAAAGCCAATTTATATAGCAGCGTTCGGTCGAATGGGACACATAAAAGCGTTCGGTCGAATGGGACACATAAAAACCGCACGTTTCGGCGGAATTCGGTCGAATGGGACACCTCAAAAACCGCCTTCGGTCGAATGGGATTTCGGTCGAATGGGACTAAAGCATTTATTTCGCACAATATTAAAAAATTTAAAACCAGCTAAAATAATTTTGGAAATTATTTACTTCGCTACTACACAACATTAGAGGCTCTCACAAGAGTTCCTGCGCTTATAGATATATGAAACTCCCAATACCCCCCGCTACCCTCTATTTTTGGCCGACCGTGGCGCCCCTCGACGTCTGGGAGAAAGCTAATGCGGTGCCATAAGATAAAAATGGGTTTTCTCCCGGCCGAGCAGCGGCGCTGATGCTTGAATGTTTCTTGACGCGTTTCGTGAGAGTTTCATATCTCTATAAGCGCAGCGACTACTAGGATCTCTGCTTTCACGGTTCTTACTAATAACTGCGCGCGACGCACGCTTGATTGTACGTGTTAATTATTTTAAGCAATGACGGCTCTATAAAAAAAAACAAAAAAGGTGTACAAAATGGCTTCTAAAAGCGCTTCTAGATGGCAGCACCTTCTAGGGACTTAAATCAATTGGGAGTGTTCTGTGATCTATTGGCTTCCCGAAACCACGTGTTGAATAAGTTAATAATCACGTGATTCCGAAAAGCCAATTAACGCAAGAAGTTCCCAATTTGCCACACCTTTTAGGGTAGATTTTGATACTTACTAAACGACATCTAGTGCGAGCTAATGCAACTAGTCGGGAGCCGCCACTTGCTTTAATTATTAAAAATATGAATACACAATGATTTTTTGTGAAATGGTTAAATCAATAACTTTCAAAATATATGGGCACTGGTTTTTATATTTTTATTGTAAAACAGTGAGTTTCAATGACCGCACCGCCATCTATCGGCCTTAAAAATAACTATTAGGGTGCTATTTGTCACAACGAAGGAAAGTCTAAGCTGACGTCATAAGTCACCGAGGTCACGCTGAGGAACGACGTCAAAGTACCATACTCGTCTGCTTTTTCGTCTAACTGCGCATGTGTCAGATATTAATGAAACTCGCTTATTATGGTGGAAATGCACTTTCTAAAAAACTCCAAAAGAAAGCTAGTTCACGTAATTTTTGAACTAAGCTAGCAAATAATTTGGCAGAATCGTAAAACAAATAAAAAACCGGACTGGGTTTCCCCCCAAAAACGTAGCTATCTCCAGTAAAAATGACTCTAATGGGCCCCTCAATTATTGTTATACCGGGGCCTGGGCCCGATCTCGGTGGCCTTGTTCCTATAGATTAACTTCTTCTATTACTTTTTAAGGAGTTTTAAAGGGAAACAGAATCACTTAAAGGCCGACTACATAAATATTCGGTTTATACTGTGTTTCACTGGAACTAGGCTGACTGCATGGCACATGTGTATTGCAGTCAGCCGACTTCCAGTGAAAGACAGAGTAAACCGAAGATTTATGTAGTCGGCCTTTAAATGTTACTAGTTTCCCGAACACGTCTCCGCAAATATGGTAACGTTTTTCAAATCGTTCTAAGGCCTTTGAATAAAAACTGAATTTCAAGAACCGCATCGCCATCTATCTGCTTTAGAAGAAACATTCACTGACGTCATAGGTCACTGGGAGGCCATTCTGAGGTATGACGTCAAAGCATTGAATTGGGAATAAGTACTTCTAGAATGACAATTTCCATCTGCCTTCCGCGAAATTTATTTGTCAAAATTGAGAATTATATCATTTGTCAGTGGCGCCATCCGCTGCTAGCGGCGGGAACTATATACTATACAATTGAATTAATAGTACTAATGTACTTTGAAAGTGATAATGATAGAGTTGACGGCTGAGTGCGCCGGCTCAAAAATTCAGAATTTGTTTCGCGAAACCACGACTCCCGAACGGGCCCATGTCATTCTAGCGGTACTATTCCCAATCCAATGCGTCAAAGTATCCTCCTGGTCTGCTTTTTGGTCTAATTGCGCATGCGTCGGAAACTATTGAAACTCGTTTATTGAAATTTTTGTGATTTTTTATATATTTCTAAAACTTATAGATAATTTATTTTAAAAGTGATAACTTAAGATGTCTTTGTCTTACCTACTCAATGCTGACTTCTTGGCTGATACCGAACGACATTCTTGAAGAAACGAGGCGAGATTCAATAAAGTATTCTGCCAAGAAAAATAAATTAAATGGAAATTTTTTGAATCGAAAATATTGTAAAAACTAAATAAAGCAACGAAAAATCAATTTTTGAAAATAAGTAAATTGATATAATATTTGTATATTAATGATCAGTTATTATTAATAATTAACAATTAAACATTGTTTATATTATCACCCAGAAATTTATTTTTAGCGGTTTTTGTCATTTTGCGGTAAAATTACTTTCAAAGAGCGCAAAACGAAAATGAGTATGGAGAAATGTTTAAAAAGAGCGAGAGGGAGGAGTGCAAGTGTCACTACTCAAAAAAGAGCAAAAATGGAGGAGCGCAAGTGTCACTACTCAAAAAAGAGCAAAAATGGAGGAGCGCAAGTGTCACTACTCAAAAAAGAGAAAAAATGGAGGAGCGCAAGTGTTACGCGCTCAAAAAGGAGCAAAAAGGGAGGAGCGCAAGTGTCACTGCTCAAAAAGAGCCAAAATGGAGGAGCGCAAGTATTACGCGCTCAAAAAGGAGCAAAAAGGGAGGAGCGCCAGTGTTAACGCTCAAAAAGAGCCAAAATGGAGGAGCGCAAGTGTTACGCGCTCAAAAAGGAGCAAAAAGGGAGGAGCGCAAGTGTCACTGCTCAAAAAGAGCCAAAATGGAGGAGCGCAAGTATTACGCGCTCAAACAGGAGCAAAAAGGGAGGAGCGCCAGTGTTAACGCTCAAAAAGAGCCAAAATGGAGGAGCGCAAGTGTTACGCGCTCAAAAAGGAGCAAAAAGGGAGGAGCGCAAGTGTCACTGCTCAAAAAGAGCCAAAATGGAGCAGCGCAAGTATTACGCGCTCAAAAAGGAGCAAAAAGGGAGGAGCGCCAGTGTTAACGCTCAAAAAGAGCCAAAATGGAGGAGCGCAAGTGTTACGCGCTCAAAAAGGAGCAAAAAGGGAGGAGCGCAAGTGTCACTGCTCAAAAAGAGCCAAAATGGAGGAGCGCAAGTATTACGCGCTCAAACAGGAGCAAAAAGGGAGGAGCGCCAGTGTTAACGCTCAAAAAGAGCCAAAATGGAGGAGCGCAAGTGTTACGCGCTCAAAAAGGAGCAAAAAGGGAGGAGCGCAAATGTCGCAGTTGCTTAACAAAAATGCCCATCACTGCACCCATAAACTCGAGTTCAGTTACTTTATAGCCATATTGATATAGTCAAAAAGCAACATTTTGCAATGGCGGGGAACATTTATCTTACTTGATGGTCTGGTTCAATGTCTAACGCTTTTGTGAAGAACGACAAGGCTTCATTGGATCTTCCAGAGTTGAGTAGCACCAGCCCATACTACATGAAATATAGAAATGTATACATTATGAACGAAAAACACAGAACTCCCGGCATCGAGTGATACACTGGGAAAAAGCCCACTCGGTTTAATAGAGCCATCTAGTGACCAACACGAAAAGTTCATTAGCTGGCGAAATTTAGTTTACCCAACCAAATGGTATTCATTTTTAAAACACACACTGTCTACTTTGACAAAAGAAAACCCAGCCGCTAAGTGGCTCTGACTTTTCTCCAATAAACTAACACCACCTTACCAAGGTGATTAGCGCGCGTAACATATCAACGTGGCGCCATCTATAAAATCATTACTGAACTCCCGTCACTAAAGAAACTTTAGTCTAGTAAATAGTGGTTTAGTGAAGTATCTAGAGATGGCGTTAGTAATTTCCAAATTCGTCCGCCTTAGAGCAACTTACATTAAGTAGCATGATCTTATAGTGTTTTCTATAAATTCTGAGCACGTTTTGAATAACTCTATATAGCCTTTGCGAAATGTTTGAGCGGCTTAGCCACGAATGCGTCGCCAAAGGTCTATTCGTAAGCAGAGTGCTAAATCTTCTAGAACTTGGCGATCGTTTCAAATTCAGCTCAAGGCGTCGTTCGATAATATATCAGCTTACATTTCGGACACGTTTGTAAAACGCGATTAGCCGCAGAACATTTGGAAGGTAATTTAATATTGTGTCACGAGTTTGCTTCGTGTGTTTAACTTATAGGAAGCTTAATCGAAATGGATTCGCGGTACAGTTGACTAGAACGAAAATTAATTTGTATGGTAGGATTATGCTGACTACTCCGAAATATTATCTGATTTTTCTCTTTGGCTGCCGCTGCTACCATGTCGTTGTCTTTTCCAAATTTTATATCTTGTTGCCACTGATACCCCCTCATTGTCTTGCCCCAACTATTAAATCCCAACACTTTTAAAGGCAGTCTTTAAAATATCCAATCTCTTTTAATATCATGGCTAAGTAGTTATATTAATCAGAAATAACTTGAAATGTGTATATATACAGGGTGTTTCAAAAGTTTATGCAAAAATTGAAAAGAGTTGTAGGAGGTGAGTTGAGAAGTATGCCGGTTTTTTACCCATTTTCCTACGATGAGTTAAAAAAGCGCCAGAGAGCTTCAAAGTGTGGCAGCTAGAAGCAACAAACACAGCACCCCACACAAGGAGAACGCAACCCGTCAAAAGTCGTGGATTTTCTTGCTTACAGTTTTCATAGGTTAGACGCTTTAACTCCTGCTGCCGTCGGAAAGGGGAAATTCGGAAATTGTCTTCACCCCGCCCGTAAAACGTGCAGCTTAAAGGCTCGTCCAATGAAATTTGTACACAACACTGCGTTAGCGTGTTTAAAGGCTAGCTGCCTTTTCTTTGTGTTTGTTGCTCCTAGGTGGCAGGGACTTTCAATACTGTTTAAGTTTACCTTTTTACGCTAGTTACCTCCATTTGTTTACAAAGTCCTTTTATAACACGAAGTTCACCAACCCAAACCTTAATGTTCGCATATCCCTGCTACTTGGTTTTGCGCTTGTATTTATAAAAATCAATAATTTAATAAAAATCCAAGTTAAATAAAAAAAAAGATTGTTTTGATTTTTATTAAAAAAACCAAAAAAGTGGCAACCCTGCTCCCGATTTTAGAGGCAATGTGATCTTCTAAGATGGCAGTGAGTTCATATACTTACGTTGTTATAGAGGTCAGCGTTGGTTTTCTCGTCGAGAATCGCTCGGCTGTACATCACTTCGGCGTCTTTCGTTCTACACAAACGGGAATTATCGTTTACTAAACAGAGACAACCAATATCACTTTAGCTGTCACTTACTTGTTCATTATCTGCATTAATTGCCCTCTTCTGTAATACGCGTTTGAATAATCGGATCGGATCTTCAGCGATTGAAGTAATATCTGCCAATACAAAGACCTTGTAAGCAGGGAATTGTAAAAAGATGGCTGATCAGATACAATTAGTCTACGGGCTAGTCACCTTTTCCAAAGGTGTACAAACCGTAGGTTATCACGGGAGATCTATTATCAAAATCACTGGATATCACCGAAAAGATTAGAGAATTGACTATCACCGAAATATTGTAAGAAATCTTTGGATGTCACCGAAATATTGTAAGAAATATTTGGATGTCACAGAAATATTGTAAGAAATCTTTGGATGTCACAGAAATATTGTAAGAAATCTTTGGATGTCACCGAAATATTGTAAGAAATCTTTGGATGTCACAGAAATATTGTAAGAAATCTTTTGATGTCACAGAAATATTGTAAGAAATCTTTGGATGTCACAGAAATATTGTAAGAAATCTTTGGATGTCACAGAAATATTGTAAGAAATCTTTGGATGTCACAGAAATATTGTAAGAAATCTTTGGATGTCACCGAAATAGTGTAAGAAATCTTTGGATGTCACAGAAATATTGTAAGAAATCTTTTGATGTCACAGAAATATTGTAAGAAATCTTTGGATGTCACAGAAATATTGTAAGAAATCTTTTGATGTCAAAGAAATATTGTAAGAAATCTTTGGATGTCACAGAAATATTGTAAGAAATCTTTTGATGTCACAGAAATATTGTAAGAAATCTTTGGATGTCACAGAAATATTGTAAGAAATCTTTGGATGTCACAGAAATATTGTAAGAAATCTTTGGATGTCACCGAAATAGTGTAAGAAATCTTTGGATGTCACCGAAATATTGTAAGAAATCTTTGGATGTCACAGAAATATTGTAAGAAATCTTTGGATACCACCGAAATATTGGGAAAAATCCCTGAATAAGGAGATATCACCGAAATATGGTGAGAACTCACTGGATATCACCGAAAACCTTAGATAAATCTTTTGATATCACGGGAATATTATGAAAAATCATTGTAAATCACAAACGTTTTTTTTTTATCAAATCCGTGGTCAGTTGTACAAACGTTTAAAGAGTGACTAACAATCGCAATTAGACTTTAATGGGTTAAAAGTTCCGTTTTAGTCCACCCATTTTGGGGACAAAATCTCGTTGTTTCCGCTATATGTCATATTAATATACTTGTTATATTTACTGATTTGCGGAAAATAGTTTGTGATTTCCAATGATTTCTCATATTTCCCATGATATCCAAATATTTATCTGAAGTGTTCGGTGATATCTAGTGATTTCTCAGAACATCTCTTTGATATAAAAGGTTAATAAAAAAATTTCGGTGATATCTAGTGACTTACCACAATATTTCGGTGATATCCAAAGATTTCTTACAAATATTTCTTTGATATCCAAAGATTTCTTACAAATATTTCGGTGATTTGAATGACTCTTAAAGGGAGGCGCATACTGAAAGACCGAGAGGTGCATTACATCAGAGTATATCGAAATTAATACTTGGAAAATATATTCTGATATTTCACATTTTCATTGCATTTCATTGCTTAAAGCAATTTGCATTTCATTGCTTAAAGCAATTAGCATTTCATTGCTTAAAGCAATTAGCATTTCATTGCTTAAAGCAATTAGCATTTCATTTCTTAAAGAAATTAGCATTTCATCGATTAAAGCAAGTAGAATTTCATTGCATAAAGCAATTAGCATTTCATCGATTAAAGCAAGTAGAATTTCATTGCATAAAGCAATTAGCATTTCATTGCTTAAAGCAATTAGCATTTCATTGTTTAAAGCAAATAGAATTTCATGGCTTAAAGCAATTAGCATTTCATTGTTTAAAGCAATTAGCATTTCATTGCTTAAAGCAATTAGCATTTCATTGATTAGAGCAATTAGCATTTCATTGCTTAAAGCAATTAGAATTTCATTGCTTAAAGCAATTAGAATTTCATTGCTTAAAGCAATTAGCATTTCATTGTTTAAAGTGCTCAATTAGAATTTCATTGTTTAAAGCAATTAGCATTTCATTGTTTAAAGTGCTCAATTAGAATTTCATTGCTTAAAACAATTAGCATTTCATTGTTTAAAGTGCTCAATTAGAATTTCATTGTTTAAAGCAATTAGCATTTCATTGTTTAAAGTGCTCAATTAGAATTTCATTGTTTAAAGCAAATATAATTTCATTGCTTAAAGCAATTAGCATTTCATTGCTTAAAACAATTAGAATTCCATTGCTTAAAACAATTAGAATTTCATTGCTTAAAGCAATGAGCATTTCATTGTTTAAGTGCTCAATTAGAATTTCATTGTTTAAAGCAAATAGAATTTCATTGTTTAAAGCAATTAGCATTTCATTGTTTAAAGTGCTCAATTAGAATTTCATTGTTTAAAGCAAATAGAATTTCATTGCTTAAAGCAATTAGCATTTCATTGTTTAAAGTGCTCAATTAGAATTTCATTGTTTAAAGCAATTAGCATTTCATTGTTTAAAGTGCTCAATTAGAATTTCATTGCTTAAAACAATTAGCATTTCATTGTTTAAAGTGCTCAATTAGAATTTCATTGTTTAAAGCAATTAGCATTTCATTGTTTAAAGTGCTCAATTAGAATTTCATTGTTTAAAGCAAATAGAATTTCATTGCTTAAAGCAATTAGCATTTCATTGCTTAAAATAATTAGAATTACATTGCTTAAAACAATTAGAATTTCATTGCTTAAAGCAATTAGCATTTCATTGTTTAAAGTGCTCAATTAGAATTTCATTGTTTAAAGCAATTAGCATTTCATTGCTTAAAGCAATTAGCATTTCATTGTTTAAAACAAATAGAATTTCATTGCTTTAATCTTTAATTGTTCAAAGCTATTAGCCTTTTAAGATTACATCGAGCCACGTAGCGGTCAAGGCAAGAAGCTCAAGAACTGCTGAATTTTCGTCTGATAAGCAGATAATTATAGCACACAAACTTACAAGGAGAGTACCCGAGGTGTTTATTTCCGATTTTGTTCAAAGACTGACGTAATGTAGACCTATATGAGATATGAAATTTCCCAAAAGGAGACGTTGCACTACACATTCGGTTTGCCATGGCAACCCAAAATGTTTGTGACCACTTACAACAAAAATAAGATTTTTTCCTTATTTTACCCAAAAATGGTTACAATTTTACCCCCTAAATGTTCCAATTTACCCAAACTTGATGTGGTCCAAATTACCCATTTCGTGGTTTTCAAATTTTTAAATGGAGATTTTTGTTATAAGTGGTCAAAAACATTTTCGGTTGTCATAGCAAATCGAATGGGTAGTGCAACGTCCCCCTTTTGTGAAATTTCCGTCTCATATAGGTCAAACAGTACACCCGACTTAGACTAAAATCGGCAATAAACATCTCGAGTACTCTCCTTGTAAGTTGTTTATCAACTTCTCTCTTTGACCGCTATGTGGCTCTATGTAACCTGAAAAGGCTAATTGCATCAATCAATAACAAACAACAACGTCCGTGGGAATTAGCCCCCCCCCATCCCCAGACGAATTGTTAACTTTAATCTCGTTGAAATTCCTCCCGAAGTTCCCTTTGAACAAAGTTTTGTTATTTCTCCGTGTTTCTGTATCGGATTAGGAGGAAATGTTTGTTTCTTACTTCGTCCGCCTCGGTCAGACGGCTGTGATTCCTCGCGATAACAGCTGCCAGGTTGAGAAACACGTGCAAGTGACTCGTCGTTATCCTCAAATCGAGGGGCAACGGATCGTTGGGATTCGGGAGGAGAGATTTCGCCTGGAATAACAACAAGAAGAAAACGCTTTGGGAACAAATTCCTTTTTGAAACAGAGAAACTCATTCATATTAATCATTTCTTTTATTTCTGACAGATAAGTTAACGTACGTTTAGCGACTGAAACAGTGAAATATTCTTTTTAAAACTCGCTAATGCGCTTTGCGGTTAAGTGTGAGCGCAGACCACCTACCCCAAGAAGGACTCGCATCAAACTAGGAAAAAAAAAGGTGTTTCAAGAGTGATTCGGCTTTTTTTTACAGCAAACAGAAAATAGCGCTTGTTTTTTCTTTATTTTACGTAACAAAAAAAATCGGGTTCGAGCCAGCTTCTTCCATATATTTTTTATTTTCGGGTGTGCTCGTTTTTACCCTTAAACTGGCTCATAAAAAAAGCCGCAATTCACATCCGACACACAAAAAAAATTAATTACTACCAATGGTACATGTCCCTTTTGGGGTAGGTGGTCTGTGGTGCGAGTACAGGGTGAACACAAAATATAATTTTGGAATACGTCAGAATTTTATTTTTATTTTGATCGAATATTTTGGGTATCAAGAAAATATAACCGCTATTTTGTAAAATCATATTAAGTAAAAAAAAAACAAAAAAAAACCAAATCAAAAAGAGTTTCAAATTTGAGCTAAACATTTTCATGGCTACTTCCAATATTTTATAAATCTTCAGTATCGAAACATCTATAAAAGAATTATGTGTTAAATAAGAGCATTTAACTTTGATATGTATTGGTTTAATACCCTGTAATTAACGAATCGTGGAAGTTCAAAATTAAGAATAAATATGCGACTCAGCTACAAAGCGGATTAACCATGAGACTAACATTGTAAGTAGGTAGAAAGCGCAATTGGCTGTTAAGCTTCCATTGACAGAGCTGTTGTTGATAGGAGAACAGATTTGAGAGTAATTGTAAATAACTAAACCAAAATAGTAGAGGTTTAAAGTGTTACATTTTTAAGCTTGCTTAAACCAAATGCACAGTCTAATTGATCATATTAGAGATTTAGTGCTAAGCCAACTGTTAATTAACATTTACACTATAGAGCTTTACCGGAAATGCAGCGATCGATAGCCAATTTCAACTGTCTCGTCTAGGTCGTGTTGGAACACAATGATGATAATTTCCAAGTCAATTCCGACAATTAAACTTAAAATTTGGTTTGGGGGGTTATGGTAAAAAACGGTTTAAATTCAAAATATAATTAAATAAATAATCCAATGTTGGATCATGAATTGATTCATTTTATCAATGAATATAGAACCGCTCTAGATATGTTTCTATCTCGGTCGGAAAGAGGCGGAACTATAAGCTCCGCCCCTCTTACACGTGACGTCATTTCCTCTAGCTTTTAATTGGCTAAACAATTTGACGTAGTAGCGGCATAGCTTCGTAATCCCTGCCTTCTACCGGATCCGGATAGCACCATACAGGTAAGGTACCGTTCTATATTCATGGGTAAAATGAACAAATTCATGGTTGGATTGTTAAATAAATAAGATTTTAAATTTGAACCGGTTTTTACATCTCATTATTAATTTTGTTTGATTCACAATATGTTTCTGGGCTTGATAAGTTTAAAAAAATTCTTTGGATCAAATGAGGTTCAATTACAGTTTGATTACAGATGTAATAATAAAAATGGAAGTAAAAAGATCATACCTGTAAGAACATGGCCTCCGCTTCTGTATATCGGCCAAGAAAACTAAGAGCTTTGCCACAGTTTAAATAACTTCTGATGTCCTTTGGTTCGACACTGAAACGAAATGTTCCACTTCATTTAGAGCATATATTTTGTGTTATTATAAGTGTTATTTTGCATCGAGAATGCGGATGATGCAAATGATTATATACTATCAAAGGTAAATGGGATGAGAAGTCTGGATCAGTTCGTTTATTCTAACTTTTACTGTGGCTTAAGTGTTCTTAAAGGAAGTGTCCATTAATTACGTGAGGCGATTTTGGCGATTTTTCTACCCCCCTCCCCCCTTGGTGAGATGTCGTGAGATTTGGCTCGACCCCTCCCTCCCCGCTAATATCACGTGAGATTTTCATTGTGTAGGATTTAGCGGTATTTTAGTGGATAAACATGTTTTACTTAATTTAACCCAGTTTTATCGCAATTTTACACTGTTTCTTGCGGGAAAAAAAATTACGTGATATTTGCCGAAACCCCCCCTCTCCTCCACGTGAGATTGGGTGATATTTAATTCGACCCCCTCCCTCCCCTAAATGCCTAACGTAATTTATGGACGCTCCCAAATCAGCTCAAGTGGGGTGGCGGAGTGGTTAGCATTTTCGCCTCGCAGCAAGAGGAGCCGGGTTTGATCCCTACTTGTGGAACTGGGTGAAAACTCAGAACAACTCCTTCTGCGTTGATTTAAGGGGTTTTCCCCGAGCTCTTCGGTTTCCCCTTCCATAAAAACTTGTTGAGGTTAACGGTAATAGTTAGTGTAGGGAGCTGTTGGCTCGCGTGTGTCATGAGGGCTTGCCACCAGCCTCCTACGCAGTGTAACCCGGCCACCTGAATCAAAGGCTTCAAAAGTCGCTTGATGACTTAGGCCTAAGGTATTAGCCTAGCTGATTATTGATTATTAGTAACTCAACGAACCAATAACATTGCTGTTTTCTTTAAAGAAACTGAGACCTATTTGATATTTGCAAATATTATTGTGGTGCTTTGATTAATTTTAAATAAAATTTTATACATTAATAAAGAATACATGTAATAGTCAGATAAGCTAATAAATCAGGCATCACTACAGCCATCTAGTGACTTCTTATGTCATTATTCCCGGTATTATAATTACTATTTTAACAATAAAAATACATAATTGCGTAAGAAAGATCTAATTTAATTTTGTAAACACTTACAAGTTTCAGTTTGCCTTAATTAAATCTCAAAAAGAAGGGAACTACTTTTTATCGCGGCGGAGTACATGTTTTGATAAAATCCCTGCAAACAGGTATGCGAGTGGATCAGAATCAGCTAGGCTAGGCTAATGTCGAAATATACAGTAGTTCAGCCCCCTATTTTCTTTTTCCAATATGGACTCTTTCGATGAACGAATTTTACGTTTTACCCCGCTAGGAGAGCTTCTTGCTGACCTTTAGGGTGAAAAGAGTGTAGAAGCTTTAATTTCTAACGTTTCTCCTAAATAAATGGCAAAGATAATTCGTTTAATTCAACTAAGCAACTCATTGCGTATACTTTTCCAAAACGCCGATCGCAATAGATTGAGTCGCCGGCTAAATGCTTCAGTGCATTATTAAAGGGAATATAACCTGCAAAACAATCTTAATGGAAGACCCCTTCAATTTTTCAAATTTCCCTGTACAGTGGCGCCAAACATTTTTAAAGCCAAAGGCCAGAGTGGCCAGAGCTGCAAGCGTTGGTGTTCCACACCAAATACCTGAGGTTATATTCCCTTTAAGGCGAGGCCTAGGGGACAACAAAGGCCTAAGATTATAATATGCATTCCCAGTAGCAGATATGAATTCCCGGTGTGTGTCGAGTCCAAACACGTGAAGATAATTTGATTAAGGAGTTGTGGATTTCCCATAATCGGAGTAAAATTAGGCTGTTGTTTTGACTGAATTAAGGAGATAACGTAACGGATTACGTCTGCTATTGGCGAAGATTGAGCATTATACGTATTCGGCGTAATCATTTAATATACTTATCGTAATCTTATTGCGCAGTCTCGGTGTACTCTACGTATTTTTCGCGTAATCTAGGTGTTCTCTACATATTCTGTGCGTAATATCGGTGTTCTCTACGTTTTCTGCGCGTAATATCGGTTTTCTCTACGTACTCTGCGGGTAATCTCGGTGTTCTCTACATATTCTGCACTTAAGATCGGTGTACTCTAGGTATTCTGCGGATAATCTCGGTGTAATCTACGTATTCTAAGCGTAACATCGTGTACTTTACGTATTCTGCGCGTAATATAGGCAGTGGCGGCGCCAGGAATTTTCGCGAGGGTAGGCAAACCAAATAAATGGGCCCCTGACCCGGGACCCCCCTTTTCTCAACGAAATGCTTCAATAAAATAAAGTAGCGATGTACATGACGAACAAAAAAGTTCTAACAACAGTAAAACGAGTCCAAATATAACAGAACTGGGTTTATTTACTAGAAGATACCTGAAAAATTTCTAAATACATTATCGACAATTGTTTCATTGTTATTTATAAATTATTTTATCTCTTGGGACAATTTTGAGACCCTTTCTAGATCAATTTGGGGCCCCTTATAAGGTGATTTTGGGGCCCCTCAAAATTTTAAGTTAGGCAGTGGCCTACCTGGCCTACCCCCTAGCGCCGCCACTGAATATAGGTGTACTCTAAGTAATCTGCGCGTAATCTCGGCGATTTCTAAGTATTCAGAGTGTAATCTCGGCGTACTCTACGTACTCTCCGCGTAATCACGGTGCACTCTACGTATTCTGAGAGTAATCTCAGCATACTTGGCGAAATTTTACTGCTTGTACTCTTCGCGTAAACTTGGCGTCTTTTTGCGTAATCTCAGCGTAGTCTTCGCGTAATTAAATGAACAGCCCGACGGCTTTCGGCCCGAAATCTTAGAGGAATTCGTTAGCTCTCGAATATAATTGACAAGTTGGCCCGAAATGAAGTGTGCAAGAATGAGGTACCTCATGCTGCGGCGGTAGTAGATGAGGGCTTCTTCGTGGCGTCCTTGCGTTTCCAGCGCCTTGCCGTAGTTGTTCAACAGTTTGGGGTTTCTTCTGTTGATGGAGAGGGCAGATGCAAACAGACTCTGATCGGATTTCCTTCAGAAACAAATCATAAATTATATTACCACTAGGTTGCATGTTTTAAGAAACCTTTTTTTTCCACGGTAATGTGACTAATATTAGACAACCTAAGCCCCCCTTCGAAAACGAGTAGAGGGAAATTGGAGGAGTTAATGTTTTGATTAATCTAGGTTAGGTTTGTTTAAGTTTAGCTAAAGATAAGGTTAGGCTTAGGTGAAGCTTAGCTAAAGATGAGGTTAGGCTTAGGTGAAGCTTAGCTAAAGATAAGGTTAGGCTTAGGTGAAGCTTAGCTAAAGATAAGGTTACGCTTAGGTGAAGCTTAGCTAAAGATAAGGTTAGGTTTAGGTGAAGCTTAGCTAAAGAGAAGGTTAGGCTTAGGTGAAGCTTAGCTAAAGATAAGGTTAGGCTTAGGTGAAGCTTAGCTAAAGATAAGGTTAGGCTTAGGTGAAGCTTAGCTAAAGATAAGGTTAGGTTTAGGTGAAGCTTAGCTAAAGAGAAGGTTAGGCTTAGGTGAAGCTTAGCTAAAGATAAGGTTAGGCTTAGGTGAAGCTTAGCTAAAGATAAGGTTAGGTTTAGGTGAAGCTTAGCTAAAGATAAGGTTAGGCTTAGGTGATGCTTAGGTTAGGTTAAAGTAAAGGTTATGTTTTAGGTTAAGTTAGTTTAAGGTAAAAGTTAAGTTTAGTTTAGGTTAAGTTAGTTTAAGGTAAAAGTTAAGTTTAGTTTAGGTTAAGTTAGTTTAAGGTAAAAGTTAAGTTTAGTTTAGGTTAAGTTAGTTTAAGGTAAAAGTTAAGTTTAGTTTAGGTTAAGTTAGTTTAAGGTAAAAGTTAAGTTTAGTTTAGGTTAAGTTAGTTTAAGGTAAAAGTTAAGTTTAGTTTAGGTTAAGTTAGTTTAAGGTAAAAGTTAAGTTTAGTTTAGGTTAAGTTAGTTTAAGGTAAAAGTTAAGTTTAGTTTAGGTTAAGTTAGTTTAAGGTAAAAGTTAAGTTTAGTTTAGGTTAAGTTAGTTTAAGGTAAAAGTTAAGTTTAGTTTAGGTTAAGTTAGTTTAAGGTAAAAGTTAAGTTTAGTTTAGGTTAAGTTAGTTTAAGGTAAAAGTTAAGTTTAGTTTAGGTTAAGTTAGTTTAAGGTAAAAGTTAAGTTTAGTTTAGGTTAAGGTAAAGGTTAAGTTAGGTTAAGGTAAATGTTAAGTTAGGTTAAGGTAAAAGTTAAGTTTAGGTTGGGTTAGTTTAAGTTTAGGTTGGGTTAGATCAAGTTAAGTTAGCTAAGGTTGGGTTATGTTAGGCTTAGCATAGGTTAGATTTAGAATAATGGTAGGTTAGATCTAAGTTAAGGTTATGTTAGATTTAAGTTAATTTAAATTAGGTTACTAAGGTATTTTGGTTGAAAAGATGCTTGGGCAGCTAATGTAATTTGAACCTTTGAAAGAAATAAACTACTCGAAATTATTGCGTAAGTAAAAGTTACTTACGCAATAATTTCGAGTATTTTATTTCTTTCCTTTTAATCTATAAGCGTAAGGCGTTTCAACGTTTTATAATAATTATTAGTCTGCCTCAAGATTGCATTAAGTCTGAAAGGATACAGTATTTTGGGATCAAATAATTTGATATTTGATTAATATTTTTTACTGTTAATATAAATTTCATTTACAGATTTAGAGAGTAATAGATTCTTGGCTAGGCTAATACCATAAGTTAATGATACCTCTAAGTACACAAATAAGCCCTTTCAAGGAGGAATCTTTGTCCAGAAAATGTGATGTCAAATCTTGTCCCTCCGATTCCCGCGAAAATGAAAGATTTGAAAAATATCTCTGACCCAGCGCCGCTGTGCGGTCGAGAATGAAACTATATTGGGAGGGGCTACTTTTACTAGTCGTACCTTAGTGGCGGTGCCTTAGCGGGGTGGAGGGGGAGAGGGAGAGGGAGAGAGTTCATTCGTTATAATTTCAGTCACATGAGAGAAATAAACCAATAGCAAAAAAAACGTTTTTCTGTCTCTGCGGGGGGAACGAATTTTCTAAGGGAATATCGAAATTTACCTCTTTTGGGGAAGTTCAAGCTAGCCTTGCACCAAACAGGATTAAAGAAACGTAAGCTTCGGCAGTTCCAAGTGTATGTTAAGGCTACTTTGATACGCAGTACGGAGAGACATAGGTCGATTTGGACAAGCATATCCGCCATAGGCAGCATAGCCATTTGTGTACTTAGAGGTATCATTAACTTATGCTAATACCCAAGTCACCACTCTAGACCCAAACTCATGTTATGATATATACCATTATATTATTACACTCCCCTTCGACGTTAATTGACAGTCTCGAGTGGTTTCACCCCGGGTGCCTTATTGAATAGCCACTCTAAATTTTATAAATATTTCATTCTTAAGGAGCCCCAAAAAGCGCCTACACATATAATTAAAAGAAGCGCTCTCCTCTACCTATCAATCACACCTAGCCCGGGGCTTCCAATCCTGTACAGAAGGCCCTGTATTAGGAAGCCATTTATCGCTCGATCGTCGCCAAACCAGAGATCAACGAGGCCGACCCTAACACTTGCCACATGACACTCCCGTTTTAATTAAAAGTCCCACATTTGGCGATTGTCAAGCGCCTTTTTTAATTATCAAAATGTCGTTTATTTCCGGTGATTCTCGGAGCACAGTTGTCACTTGTCTGACAAACTCTTCCGATAGATTGAGCTTCAAAAAGATTCGCGGAAGTTTTTTAAATAGACGTCGCACTTTTGTTGGGTATTTTTTCTAATCTATACATCCTTTGCTTTCTAGTGTATCTAGTTGAATTCTTCAAGAATTTTGTCTGTCATTAGGTGAGACGATTTTTACCGCGACAACGCGGAAGAAGGCGCTACACAAAACTATAGTGGCTTTTGGGGTTCTATTTAATAAAGGCGCGCGACGCGTGCACGATGTCAGCTAGGAGCAACAAACACAGCACCCCACACGCGGAGAACGCAGCCCCTCAAAAGTCGTGCATTTTCTCGCGTACATTTTTCATAGGTTAAACGCTTTAGCGCATGCTGTCGTCGGAAGGAGAAAATTCGGAAATTGTCTTCCCCCCGCCCGTAAAACGTTCAGTGTAAAGGCTCGTCCAATGAAATTTGTACACAACACTGCGTTAGCGTGTTTAAAGGCTAGCTGCGTTCTCCTTGTGTTTGTTGCTCCTAGCTAGCCATCAGCAGCGTAATCGGAGTAAAATTCGTCATCATTTATACGCTTTGTATTAAACGAGCTCACTTCTATCAGTTCTGCTGAATATTTAAATAACATTATGTAATATAATATAATTAATTAATATAATATAATTAATATTATATTATTATAGTGAAATAATAAGAAACTCACCAGTCTTCATTCCTGTTGACTGTTTTGATGGTAAAGCAAAGCAGTAAGAAAATCATTTGTATTTTGATCGGCTTTTTCCTGTATAAAGAAAAACAACCGCTAGTTAGATATTTAGTAAAATACATAAAAAGGTTTTTTAAATTTTGTAGCTAAATATTTTCGTGGTTACTCCCAATATTTGAAAAACTCTTCAGTATCGAAACATTGATAAAAGATTGGTTTCAACTACATAAAATTAAAAGGATTATGTGTTAAATAGCAGCATTTAACTTCGATACGTAGTGATTTATTACATTGAAATTTACCAATCGTGGCAGCTATTAGTAACAAACACAGCACCCCACACAAGGAGAACGCAGCTAACCTTTAAACACGCTAACGCAGTGTTGCGTACAAATTTCTAGGGACGAGCCTTTACGCTGATCGTTTAACGGAAAGGGGTAAGACAATTTTTGAATTTTCCCCTTCCGACGGCAGCAGGCACTAGAGCGTCTAACCAATGAAAACTGTACGCAAGAAAATGCACGACTTTTGACGGGTGGCATTCTCCTTGTGTGGGGTGCTGTGTTTGTTGCTCCTAGGTTTGAGAGAGCCAACGCTACAGATCATCTGACCATAAAGTCATTATCCCTAACTTTAAGGGGGAAGACTACCTATTTTCGCGCTATTTCAAGCTGAACTCTTTTAATTTTGTATTTTAACTTATAAAATTAATAATTAAGTGCTTAAAATAATTTTTAAAATTTTAAATTTAAAGTAATTAAGTTATTACGTTTTGATTCGGACCCCTCGGAGCTAAACAAGTTCGGCAAGCGTCCAAACTACCCTTTTAGTTAGGACCTTATATCTCGTTAACTATTAATATTAGAATTATCAAAATTATTTTAAGCACTAGAGGAAGGTTCAGCCTAATAAGAAAAATATAATTCAATTATGTAATTCTTAAAACAGAAACGTTCAGCTTGAACGAAAAAGAGGCTTTTACTGTATTCTTCCCCCTTAAATAAATACATTATATTCTGTTTTGATATTATAAGCGTTTTTTACTTGGTAAGCTTTTAGAAAGGCTTATACTTTCCAAAAATAAAACCGTACCCCACACATTTAGTACTACTCGCGCGACAATTTACAAACGCGAGCTTTGGGAGACAAATTAAAGGTATAGACGTTGCTATTTACATCCGACATTAGTCGTTCTTAATACTATTAACTAATTACGGTGGTAAATAGTAAATGCGTTGCTTAAACTTTGGAAATTTAGCTTTATAGACCTCAAATATTGTCACTAAATATTTCGCTTTCCAAAACAGATAATTGCGTAAAGATTTGAAGAAGCGAGACTTGGAAACGTTCGAGTCAATTAGCCGCTTACTTGGTTGAAAAATAGCATTTGAATAATTGCACCCATTAGTGAAATTGCTAAATTACCATTAATATTAAATTATCAAAACTCTCATTTCAGTGAGGGAAAAGGAGAATGGAATTACCAAGGCTTAAATTATCTTGGCTACGGCATTATCATTTTAACTCTAGTACTACTGCATTTTACCCTTTAAAAATAAGCCTTCGATGGTCAGATTCTTCTCTACAATGATTCTAAAATTATTTTCCATAATGGTGTCAGTAAGTGGAAATTATAAGTCTATTACGAAAGTGGTTGGAAATTTTGGTTCCTCTATATTGTGAAAACTAACTTCCTCTACGTCATAGCCTCATTTGTTAAGTTGCCTTCCCTTAAAGGGCCACAAAATCGTTTGAATTTCGCAAATAGGGCTTGACAAATGCCAAATTATCATTCGTTGGAGGAGCTATACCTGAGATTTTGGACGAATTTTCCAAATTGTTCTTGAGCTTTTTAAGCTCGGGAGACTGGGTTAGAAGTGAGTCTTTGGCTATCACGTGACATGACCTCAAAAATGGTTGTATCATATCAAGTAGATAATCAAATAAGCCCATAACTCTATTTCTATGGACATCTATATATTTGGTCTTAAAGGGAATATAACTAGTTATGACTTGCGCGACCAACCACTAAGCAGCACCTTAAATTTCAAACGTTATAGGCGGGAGCAAACAAAATTGGAACCCTTTAGGGGTGGCGGAGTGGTTAGCACTTTCGCCTCGCAGCAATAGGAGCCGGGTTCGTACCCAGCATGTGGCACTGGGTGAAAACTCGGAACAACTTCTTCAGCGTTAAGTTTACAAGTTGGTTTGCTGGTTTAAGGTGTTTCCCCTTTCCATAAAACTTGTAGAGGTATTCAATAGTTAGTGTAGAGAGCTGTTGGTTCGCGTGGCATGAAGGGCTTGCCACCACCCTCCAACGCACTCTGAATTTATAACTTGTACATTCACTTAATAAATAAACCCAAGAGGAATTTTATCTAAAAATAATTTTCCAAGTTAAGTGGTTTAGGAAACCCAAACGAGTTATATGGCCCCAGTTTTTTTATAAAGTAACGTGGCTAGGTGGCCTTCTTGTTTAAATGTGGCTCTTACGTCACAGTCTCCTACTTTAACAAGCCTACGAGCGCGCGCTTCAGTCGCCAGATAAATATAGCTTTTTCCAGCGCGCGTGCAAATCGCTCGTGCGAAGAATGTACTAATAAAGCTGGGTCTCGTGACGTAACAGCAACATTTTAACAAGTTGGACAAGTATTTTATAAAATCAACTATTGGCGGGTTGAGTGGTTTTTGTTTATAACCCTAACTGGCCAAGAGTTATGTACGACACCGGCGGCATCGGCTACACTATACGTGAAACCAATACGCACAAATCCCTTGGATTGTGTGTAAAAATTCATGAGCAAGGGTACAAGCGTCTAGAGCCCGGGGAAACGGATAAATTAACCGCGAAAATTTCAATTAATCATAGAAAATTTGATTAACTGTTTATATATGGATATTATTCGCGACTAGTATACGATTTTATACGCAACAAATAAGTTTTTATTTGGATAATTTTCGGATATGGATATAAAAGAAATGAACGGAAAATTTCTTATCCGAACGACGAGCCCTACAAGCGTCATAATGTTACTTATGATGTAATTAATAAGAGTTGGCCTAAGGATATAATTTTTATAGAAGAGTGATAACATTACCTTTGATTATCAGAGAGTTTATGATATCCATAGGCTACTATGATACAAAATCCCATGCTGGGAAGGTAGAGTACTCTCTCGGCTAGTACGAACCCGACGGGGAAAAACAGATTGGACGCTGGCACGAAAGGAAGAACCATCATCGCCAAGCCCTGTGCGAAAAGAGAAAGCACATTATGATACATATTCAATTACACATTCTATTTTACATAAAATTAGAGATGTAAGAAAATTTTATGAAAAATTACTAAGGCGTTTTTTCCGGAAAATTTTCGTATTTTTCCGAAAAACATTAAAAATACACTTTAAATTCCATGATTAGTTTAATATTGTCCGCAAATTTCATGGCATTTTCACCTCATAAATATCCCCCCCCCCCTGAATTTTTATGAGCTAAAGAAATTCACGAATTTTTCTAATACCAACTCAGAATCGGACAAAGTACAAGGAATAACTTGGGAAAATGTGTTGTTAACTATCAAAAGGCGCTTCAATAGATCATCCTCCCAGGAAATCGCCAAGGAGAAATATTTCCGAGAACCAGGACCCGCAAGGAATTGTTTATATAGTGCCAAGAACCCATAGACGTACCAAGAACAGGAAAGGAAATTTTGCTGGATCGCCTCCTAATCGATTTTTTTTAAAGAGGCGGAGCTATTGAGTCTTCTTCCACTATTGTTACATATTATTTTTAAGTTGGTTTCAAGTTGGCTTTAAGTTGTCGTTATTAAGTTTCAAGTTGGCTCTAAGTTGGCTTTAAGTGTCCTCCATTAAGCGAAATTAGAGTTGGTTTTAAGTGGTTTTTAAGTAGGTTTTTAGTTAGTTTAAGTAGTTCTTAGACCACTTATTTTTTTGGTTACTTCAGTTACTACAGGCGGAAAATATAAAAAGGCGGGGCTTATTTTGAAAATATAGATTAGGAGGCTCCACGACCGGCTAAAGCTATGATTACGTGTTCTTAGTACGTCTATGGGTTCTTGATAGTGCTTGTTGAAATAATGGAAACTTTTCACCTGTAAACAGAATGTCGTGTTTTTGCCAAGCCTTAATATGCCAAAAAAAGCTACCTGGTTAAAAGGTAACGCTTGTTGCTGCCGTAAAGGTGAAAATTTCCATCATTTTAACCAGCACTATAATCAGTTACTTGCAGGTCCTGGCTCTCGGAAATATTACTTCTTGGCGATTTCCGGGGAGGATGATTTATTGAAGCGGCTATTAGGCAATAACTATTTCGATTAAATATCCAAAAAATATTAAAGTTCTGCCCCCTCCTGAAAAATCCTGAAATTTTCAATTTGGACGTTGAGATTTTGGATCTTTAGTAAAATACGGGATTTTCTTCAAAGGCTTTCCATATAAATTCTCTGGGAAACAAATTCTTGGATTTTGGATTTAAATTTTTGGCGAAAATGTTCAACGGGAATAATCAGCATTGCCAGACGTACGATAATTATCGCACACGTCGATAATTTCGAGGTAATTTTTGGAACATACGATATTTTCAATGGCGTACTATATAGTACGCATTTTTCGATAATTAAGCTTACACGTACGACGTACGATAATTTTAAAAATAGCTTAAAACCAGTTAGAACTGGGACTTATAAACAAAATTTTCAATCGATCAAACTTTAAGTGTTATTAAAAATTTAGTAGTTCCCAAAAATTAAAATTGATTACCATATTTCAAGCGTACGATAATTAATTTAAGAAATCGATGATGATAATTTGAGTTTCAGGAACTGGCAACGCTGTACGCGATTTTGGCCAATGCCTGACCCCTCGAGAAGAACTAGTTGAAATTCGGACCAAATTTTTAAAATAATATTCATCTAGGCTAATACCCAAGACACCAAAAAGGACATAATTACCAAAAGTGTGACAATCCCTGTACTTTCGTATGCTAAAGGTTTAATGAATGCTCGACTCGAGATCGACCACATAAAAGACTATTTATTGTCGCCTTTCTGGATCTTATTTAGTCTATTTTATTATATCGTAGGTAGATGGCGATAGCACCTCCACAGAACGACGAAATATCAAAAAATACACTAACTTTGACCAGTGCTACTTAGTTCCTCCGTTCCTCACTACGAGGCGTTATTTGTTGGTTTAAACTTCCTTCCCTCCCCAAGGCATACTTTCCCTTCTCCCCTCCCAACTTGTATTTCGCTCCTAACATTCATTAATAAATAGGTCCGATTGACACACTTTTGGTAATTATGTCACTTTTGGAAGGCACCAACATAGTCTCCAGTCAGCTAGCGACTTTAATTGCCTTTATTTCAGAATTACCTTTATATTATTGGTTTGTCCTCCCAAGGCTTTTGTACCATTGGGTCAATTCTTATTCAACCGAATCCCATTCGACCAACATTTTGTTTGCTCACAAGTGAAAGCATGAAACCTAACCTAACCTAACCTAACCTAACCAAATAAACAGATTTCAATTTTATATTGCTTTCTTTATTGACCTTTGTATTATATCGAATTTAAAGTTAATTGTTCATTCAACCAACTATAAACATTTCGAATAAATGGGTTTCAACCCAAAATTAGAATTCGCTCAATCGGGAAAGTATATTTTTTGATTCGTTCCTTTGGGAATTCGACCCAATAGGATTCTATCCAACGTTAATTAACCCTCCCAAGTGGTTCGTCAATGTAGACGTAAAAGTGAAACTTAAATGTATTTGTTTCAATTTGTCAGGCTTCTGTGGATGACCTTGAATCTCTTTACGAGTTTATTCACAACCTAAGGGTTGGTTTTCACTCTGAGCTAAAAGCCGAAACTGAGAGCGCAAGAACGCAAAAAATTGAATTAGGCCTAATAGAGATTTTTTTGCGTCACCGCGTTTCAGCCTTAAGTAATGAAAACCAGGCTTAATGAAAACAAGCCTTAAATCGATTTGTTGTCGCCCTGGGAAACTTTTAACCCGCTAAAAGAGCGAAGCGCACTTAACGTCCATCCGTTTCGAGCTATTTATCTTTGGAGTATCGTCAAGTCGAGTGTCGCTTGTTTAGCATTTCGTTGCGGACGAGCCCGGGCCCGCCTGCAGGATCTCGTCAGACAATGAAACTAGTCGACCGAAAACTGGCGGCGTTTTCGCCCCCAAAAAATGGCCCGAAATATTACACGCTTCGATAACGCCCGATATGATTAACGGGGCTCCTAAGCCACCCCCCCCCCCCATCAGAGCCAATTCGTACACCGCTCCTCACGTGCTATCGCGAGTAACATAATTCATAAGTAAGAGACCGAAGGATATCGGTTAAAAGACCACAGAATCATTTGTAAACTTTGACCCGAATTTCATTTAACCTTTAGTAACCAAGCGCTGACTCACTTCCGACACGTGACCTCCGAAAAATCGGCCTCCGTGGGTGCTGCCATCTAGGAGCGACCAACACAGCACCCCACACAAGGAGAACTCAACCCGTCAAAAGTCGTGCATTTTCTTGTGTACAGTGTTAATTGGTCAAAACTCGGAACAACTCTTTCCGCGTTGAGTTTGCAAGTTCTCTCCTCACTGGTTTAAGGGGTTTTTCCCCGAGCTCTTCGGTTTCCCCTTCCATAAAAACTTGTTGAGGTTAACGGTAATAGTTAGTGTAGGGAGCTGTTGGCTCGATCGTGTGGCATGCAGGGCTTGCCACAACCCTCCTATGCATTGTAACCCGGCCACCTGAATTAAAGGCTACAAAAGTCGCTTGATGACTTAGGTCTTAGGTGGTGCCTTGGGTATTAGCCTAGCTAGCTGATTATTTAGCACCTGCTGCCGTCATAAGGGGGAAATTCGGAAATGGCCTCCCCCCCGCCCGTATAACGTCCAATGAAATTCGTACACAACATTGCATTAGCGTGTTTAAAGGCTAGCTGCGTTTTCCTTGTGTGGTGTTGCTCCTAGCTGCCATAGTCCTATCACGGCCAACTTTGATGAACAGAACGTCATTAAAGTTGGCTGTGGTCTTATCTATAGTTGGTTACCATAGTAACAATGGAGCTATTTTTTCTGAGTTCCGGCAGGAAGTGGGCAACCGCTACATGACTGGGGTACTAGGTGTATTGCCCTTTTTTCGGGATAGCAGATACGACCAATCAAATCCTGCAAACCAGGGTGTTAAACTAATAAAAATCAAACGATATTGTGTCTATTTAATGATAGTCCGTCGCGGAGTGATTTGCGTTGTTGAAAGTTTCTGAACAAGAACTACGTCGCAGCGTACTTTCTTCATTGGCCAAAAAGCGTTTTATTCTCAAAAATTCGAAAATAACTACCTTCAGAAACAAACGAGTGTTTATAACAGTCAATTTTATGTTTCAATTTAATCATTCATCACTATTTTGAAAAAGTAAACGTTATTTTAAGCGTTTCAAATTACAATATGCCTTGGCTGATCCTTTGTATAGGCTGTCCGGGGTGATCGGTCCAAAAACTATTAACAATCCACGGGTCGCGGGGAATTGTCAGTCCTTAGCCAAGTTATTATATTATTATTTAGTCATTGGAGAAAGACTCGATCATTAATAAAATTTGCGTCAATAGAATAGATCGATAGATGTGAAAATTTCGTTCAACCTATTTTGTGAAGATGCACTTTCCCTACGTCATAATGTCGTCTGTTCCATCTTCCTAGGGCAATAACGCCCCGACGGCGAGAGTCGACTAAAAAAAATTCCCCGTTAGGCCTAAACGCTAGCTTTTACCATGGCAAAAACAATGATGTAGAATAAATAGAGATCCAAAAAAATCTGGAATTCGCGGGACACGTTTTATTTGAGTAGGAGAGTTCGAGGGGTAAGACACTCTGCGAACTCGGTGTACACTGCCGTACCTTTGACAGTGCTAAATGAAACTCGCGCACTCTTGAAAATATGTACCTTTAACAGTGCTAAATGCAGAACTCGGTGTACAGATTATCTGAGACTGTCTTACCCCTCGGGAGAGTTAGGCTCAAGTTTCAACTTTATCCAATCGTGTTCCCGCCATCTGTTTCTATAAGTAGACACTTTTGCAAAATACATTAAGGTTTAGTTTTCCAATAACATGATAGATGGCACCCACACGATTTGATTAAGTTCATTTACTAGGCCTAACTCTCCAACTCAACAAATACTGTCCCGCGAAATGGTAGGTCCTGGAAGGCGGATTTGGATCTCTATTTATTCTACCTCATTGGGCAAAAACGTCACGACGTAAAAATATTGCATTTGGCCTAACTGGAATATTTTGCGTCTACGCTCAGCACCGGGGCGTTTTTGCGCTAGTGAAGTAAACTTACTTTCGGAATCAAGCTATAGAAAGAGACATACTTATCCACCATACGTTACTTATGCTAATATAATGCAGGCGGCGTTGATTGATTCGCATTATTTGGATAAAAATGGGGCCCCTCTCCGTGAACTAATTGTTCCGTCGGCCGCGAATGCCTAATGAAATACGGAAAAAGATAAAATATGCAATTAGACTCGATTGCCTAATTTGCATAATTTTTGCTTTGCTTGAGCAAATTGAAGTGGGTAATTATGAAAATAATGGACTTAATGCTGGGTCGCTGTGAGGGGGGTCGACTAGCGCCCGTTAAAGTGTGGACTTTGTAGTAGCGAACCCTGGAAACGGGTTCGTTGGATATGCAGGAGCGGCCGTCCAAATTAATCGACCCATTAATGTCGCGACGAATTCTGGTGACCGCCTCCGCTACCGTAGCGTCCGCTCCCTCTACAAATGACGAAATTTGAGGTACCGGTAAGTCTCGAAATTAGCTTCCGTCGAATGATCATTTTACACGTACGTCCGCGGTTTCCAGCGAACATTGGCGTCATTAGGTGGCTGAGGAATTCTTGGGTACCGCGGTAATGGATAAATTGCCAATTTTCATTAATCTAGAAAAGTCATTTCGGGTTTATACCCGAACGAAGCGTAACTTTACATGACTCCTGCCAATATCTAGATATTCTAAATGTTAAAAATAGCACGGCTATTAACATTCTACTAAGTTCCGCACCAGCGCGATGTCCACGGAGAAGGCATAAGCAATATTACTGACGTTGGTAATAATAGAAAAGCGCAATCATTTAAATGAACCGCGTTTTAACGATTTGGCGAATGCATTGATAAGCAGTTATGCAATGAAAGTCCGCCGGTAAGTTTCTCAAAGGTCGAAGGTTCCAAATTGGTGGATTTTCCAGATTAAGCTTTCAAGCGAAAAGAAATGTAAAAATGCAGTTGATGAAACATTTCAAGTTGTTTCACCTGAGGTGTGTACTTTACCAAAGTTTGAAGTTTACCAAACTATTTTGCGCGAAATTAAAACTTATTAAAGCAACATTTTGGGCAAGCTTTGTTGTTGATCACAGTTTTCGACTTGTGTTCCATTAAACCTTGCTGAGGTTAACGGTAATAGTAAGTGTAGTGAGCTTTTGGTCACCCTCCTAGGCAATTTAACCCGACAACCGTTAATTGACTTCACGTCACTAGTGGATTTAGGCCTGTGTGGTTCCTCGAGTATTAGCTTAGCTGATAATAATTATTGTCATTAAACATAAAACGTTGTCGAGATGTTCCGTTAATATTAGAGGTGAACATTTTAAGCTGTACATTTCACCTCACGCAACTGTATGCTATTAATACTATTTTTTGAACTCACATCGAGCTCTGGCATCTAGGTCCAATAAACACCCACACAAGGAGAACGCGACACCTCAAAAGTCGAGGATTTTCTGCTTTTGTCCCATTGGGTCGATTCTCTTTCAACCGAATCGCATTGTTGGCTCACAAGCAGGGCCGTGCAGAGGTATCCTGGGGCCCGTGGACAAACTAACTCGTGGGCCCCTTCGATTTGCACCCCCCCCCCCTTGAGCCCTCAAAACCTCTCCCACGTTATATGGATTTGCATCCCCCCCTTGAGCTTCTTCGATGGGCCCTACAGCTATACAGCTACGGGCCACCCCCTGCCCCCCCTCCTCTACACGGCCCTGCTCACAAGTGAAAGCATGACACCTAACCTAACCTAACCTAAACTAACCTTACCTAACCTAACCTAAACTAACCTTACCTAACCTAACCTTACCTTACCAAACCTTACCAAACATAACGTAACCTAACCTAGCCTTAACAACCCTTACTTAACCTAACCAACCTAACCTAACCTTACCTTACCTTACCTAAACCAACCTAACCTAACCTCTAAAAAAGACCAGCGCTAAGCTCAACGGTCAGCGGTTTTTTACTGAACGGGTTTTTTGACTTCCGGTTTTTACGTCACGAACTCATCAGCTGTAAGAGCAGGTTTCTCCGTTGACCAACGGTCACGTGACGTCGTAGCACGGAGTAAGGCTAGCTGCAGACGCCGCACCAGACGATATTTCACAAAATTTACAACCAGTGTAAAAAGCGTTCAACAAGATCCTACGCCGCGTTAGCAACGGTCTCAACGAAAATAAATTTTCATATACTTCGTTGAGAGTTATTGAACGCAGCCTGAGACTTATCCAACATATATAAATACAAAAGAAATGATTGTTACATTGGCTACAGGATACTTTTTGTAGAAAATGTTGATGGCCCGGTAGCGGACGACGACTAATATCATCAGTTTATAATATACTACCTCCCTATAAGTTAGAATCGTACGTAGGCTGTGCGTTAACAGCAATTTCTCCCAAGAAGTCGAAGTCGCCATCTGATGGCGAAAAATGGAAACATGAGCTTGCGTTTAAATCCGGTTTCGTATCAACGACGGGATCGAAGCTCGTTAAGCCTAACGCGAGTTGTCGCGAAGAGATAAACATTAATCTACGAATATTTTACAACAATACCCGTTCATATTGAAATGAATAAAATATTCTTCCAAAATGGTGACACATTATACACTCTTTTTAGTAACGTTTACTGGGAGCCGCAATTATCGTACAGACAAGTAACGAGCAAGCCCTCTACCGCTGAAATTTCTAAACCGTAGACTGTAGGGGGTAATGGCGGTCTATAGTTGTTTCGAGTAAATTTCCCGCAAATCAAGGATTTCACCAGCCAACAAACCCATCCCCGACCATGTCAAATTTAAAACAAGCGTCGTTAGGGCTAGCACCGCTCAACGTGCCAACTTCGCGCGCTTCTGTTCGTCTCGTATCCATGGAGACAGTGGTTTCCGCTATCGACGGAAGTTGGAGAAGCTAAAATGATAGGGCAAAAAATCAACACAAGGAGTCACGTAAGCCGGTTCTGATTTTTAAGGGATAAATCGCTCTTAACGTTAGATCTATGGCGGATTCCAACTGATAGGGAGCTAATTATTATTATTATTATTATAAACTTATGGTTTGGTGAATATTTTCAGACAGTTTTCATACTAATCCTTCTTATGTTACTTATGGTCTTATATTATTAAATACATTGAGAAAAAACCCACCAAATGTAAAATAATGACTCATAAGTATGCCTCTGTGTAACATTTTCATAGTCAAAATTTCAATGACACATTGTTTCACACGGAGCATACAATAAGTGGACCCAAAAACGGAAAATTTATATACTCCTTGTGTTATTGAGAAGGTTACCATGGAAACGAAATCAAGTGATCGCGAGGCTAAACTATATATTTATACAGATAGAAATTCGTGTGGAATTCAGGGTGTTTTCAAAATCCTCTTCGCTATCTTCCGTTTTCCAACTGTAAAGTTGATGACGTGTTTTCGTCATATCCCGTGAACAAGTTATCATAAAAGAAAATGCTTTTATGGAATGAGTGATCATGTAACATACGCTACCACGGGTGTACATTCAGCAAACGATTGATTTCTGGTAAATAGTATTTCGTTGATTATTACCATAGGTCTATAATTATATAAAATAAGGGTGTCAGCTATTCGAAATGTCTGCTCATTTTAGAAATGGCTATTAGTAAATATTTAAAACGAGAAAAAATTTTTAAACGGCAGATTTATTTTAAAAATCATTAGACTTATATTAAGAATATTTTTGGGGTGCGTTGGGCTCGACCAATCATCGAACGTGATAGACGCCAAAATTCGTGAGCCTAATTTAAAGACTTTCAAATAGGCGTTAGCATAATTTATTTTTGTCTTGATCAACTTGTTAAAAAGTTCGACGCGCTGCTTAATATTTTACCGTAAAAGGCTCGCGCATTTTTTTTTAATTTAAAGGAGCTCACGCGGCTTCTGTTGGTCAAATTTGATCAAAGCAAATTTAGTTGAACTAATAATATGGCGAGCAACAACTTTCTATTTGGAACCAAATCCGTAGACCAAACGGTTCTCGAGATAGTTTTTGAGTGACCTTGAAGATATGGTTCAAGGTCATTCAATTTTACAGTAGTAAATGTCCCTCTGCACGAGGAATGTTCTATAGAAATTTGAGATTTGTTTTTCAGTTATTTATTATTATTTAACGCGTATTAAAATAAAATTGTAAAGAATGTATAATTACCATAACAATGGTAAGACACTGTTTTTGATGCCTTTGGCTGAAGAGAGCTGCAGACGCCAGGCCAAATAAGGCCAAGTAGAAGGCTGCTGAAGCGAGATTCCTGGGGTCTTGAAGGTCCTCCACCAGGGGCACCGTGCCCATCGTCCAGTCGCAGCACAGGTATGACGGAAACAGAAGCAACCAGAAGTTTAAGGCAAAAAGGAAGTTGTAGGTCAACGACCGAGTCTGGAAAGAGCTCACGCTCGCGGGGTTGTCAAACCTGCGTAGAGAAAACCACACCGACATTGATTAATGTTGGACCTTCATGAACTCGTAAAGCACTCGGAGATATTTAAACAAATTAATTAATTCAATTAAGAGAGGGACAACGGCAGCTCCTAGCTTCGCTGTTATGCCCAACCCATTTTAGGTTCCATCTTGATTTAAGATTCAGAGCGCCATCTCTCGAAGGGAATACGAAACCTTATTCATTACTATATTATTTAATTATTATAACTATATTATTTTAAAGGTTAGACGCTTTAGCGCCAGCTGCCGTCGGAATGGGAAAATTCTGCAATTGTCTACCCCCTTTCCGTAAAACGTTCAGCGTAAAGGCTCGCCCTATGAAATTTGTACACAACACTGCGTTAGCGTGTTTAAAGGCTAGCTGCGATCTCCTTCATTTATATTATTTTGTTCGCTATAAATAATGTAATTTTTCTCATTAATAATTAATATTATAAAAATACTCAATTTTTGATTTTAGCATACTATTTAAAAGATTTTATGTTATTTTGTTGCCTACAAATAATGTTATTTAACTTATTAATAATTAATATTATGAAAATACTAATTTTAGATTTAAAAATATTAATTACACTTCATTTATATTATTTTGTTGGCTATAAATAATGTAATTTTGCTCATTAAAAATTAAAAGTACTCTTTTTTTATTTTAGCATATTATTTATATTTTATTTGCTACAAATAATGTAATTTAACTTATTGATAATTAATGTTATGAAAAATACTCATTTAGATTTAACATTATCGTTATAATATTATGCAAAAGAATATTTAGAAGTAGCAAAAGAATAACCTAAAATAAATAAGCTAATGAATTCTACGCCACAAACCTAGCTATCAATAATAGACTGATTAAGTCAAAGGCTTAAAAATAATTTAATAATAATAATCCGCTAGGCTAATACCCAAGTCATCTAGAAAATTTTAATGGCTATAAACAAGTGGCCGGGTTACGATGCGTTGGAGGTTGGTTGCAACTTGCAAGCACTTCAAGCCACACTCTACACTAACTAATAATCAACTAGGCTAATACCCTTGGCACCACCTTAGGCCTATAGAAATAGAGTTATGGGCTTATTTAATTTCACTACTTGATATGATACAACTATTTTTGAGGTCATGTCACGTGAGAGTTAAATTTATCTGTATAGCATAACAAAATTAGTAACGTCGAAAGCTAGAAATGGGGGAAGAGACTGCATCCCCCGGCATCCGACATACATTTTCTCACGCCTCCGAAGTTCTGTGGTTTGATTAAAGACTACTTAATATTATCGTGCAACTTGAAATGAACGTGTCATGAATATAAGTGGAACTGACACGCCACCCTTGTCAAATATTTGCATAACTAACGCAATTAATAGCTCTAAACCTTTAGTATCTCAGAGAGGTTACTCGATTAGAGAAGTGGCCGGTCGTATCGGATCAATTGGCTAAATTTGAATTTGGCGTTTAAAGTCGACCACACAGACACAGTACGTAAAAATAGTACCGATTATGGATAGGCCAATCGTAATATTTATTTGTCAGTGGTGGAAAAGGTTTGTTGTACGTGCTTAATAACAATTAATGGACAAGTGTACGGCTGTTAATATAGGGTTCATGAGAGCTCTGTTACTAACGAAATTTGAGATGGGCTTACCACTTCACATTTTTTGGGGTGCTTAAAGAGTGATTACAGACTGATTAAGTGGTTTTTACAGGGTGATTACAGATGATTACGATGATTACAGATGATTACGATGATTACAGATGATTATGATGATTACAGACTGATTAAGCGGTAACTACAGGGTGATTACAGGTTTTTAACAAGGTTACTACGGGTTTTTCTACCGGGTGATTACCGATTTTACAGGATAATAACGAGGTAATTTCGGGGTATTTACAGGGGCAATTTCAAGGTGATTAAGGATTAATTAGGAATTTATTACAGGGTTAGTACGGGTTGATTACAACGTACGTTATTACAGGGTGATTACATGGATATTACGGGGTTATTACTGGTGTATTATGAAGTAATTACGGGGTAATTATGAAGTAATTACGGGGTAATTATGAAGTAATTATGGGGTGATTGCCGGGTTATTATGAAGTGATTACAGGGTTATTACTGGGTGATTACGGGTCTATTACTTAGTAATAATGGGGTTATTATGAAGTGATTACAGGGTTACTACGGGGTGATAGCAGGGTTATTAAGGGGTATTTACAGAGTAATTACGGGGTTAGTACGAAGTGATTACACATCGATTAACAAATTAATGCAGTTCAATACTGAGTGATTACCCGGAAGTAATATAAATGTGAAAGAAATGGTAGCTTACCTACTGAAAACTGGCATCTTCGAACCCATCATCCAGTATCTAAACGTGACTATGAGGACTACTCCGAATGTTAATATGCCTAACCTCACGACACTCGACAGCAGAAACAACTTCTTCTGTTTGTAGAGATATTCGTTCCATGGTTTCCAACTCTACACGCCAACAGGAAAGAAAGGTACCAAATGATTTAGGTTCACAAATTAGCAAGCTGCAGTTCAATAATGACGGATGTTCACAAATTACCTAACGCGAAAAATCGACTTTTAGACCATAGAATCCTCAAAATTATCAAATTACAATCAATATTAAGTATTTTAATTGTTACTTAGTATAAATAAATACATTCCTAAAAAACAAATATTAAATATTTATAAACCAATAATAAATAATAAAAAACAAATATTAAATATTTAAAAACAAATATTAAATATTTAAAAACCAATATTAAATATTTAAAAACAAATATTAAATATTTAAAAACAAATATTACATATATAAAAACCAATATTAAATATTTAAAAACAAATACTAAATATTTAAAAACAAATATTAAATATTTAAAAACAAATATTAAATATTTAAAAACAAATATTAAATATTTAAAAACCAATATTACATATTTAAAAACAAATATTAAATATTTAAAAACCAATATTACATATTTAAAAAAAAATTAAATATTAAATATTAGCTTCGGTATGGAATTATGATATCTGACGTAACACAATTCAGTGACCCATAACCCCTGTAACATTTAGTAACTATTTCCCTTAAGTGCATTAGGTAATTTGTGAACGTGCCCTAATAAGTGTCGTACCTTTAGACAAAGAATAAGCTCGTATATGGCACATAAGGGTAAAACCGTCAGGCACTGTTCCTTACAAAGCGTACCAATAATAGCTAATATAACTGGAACCCAGTTCTCGAAACATCCTGCCAAAACAAAAAGACTTCGCTGTTAGAACATCGTTAAAGGTTGACTAAATAATTGTTCTGTTTACTCTTGACTTTACTCTGGTAGTTGGCTGCTCACATAGTGAGTGTGTCATGCAGTCAGCTAGCTTCCAGGAGAGACACAGAGAAAACAGCACAGCTATGTAGTCGACCTTTATAAGCAGATTTCCAAAGGACAGGTCACTATCAATTACTAAGACACCTTAGAATGATTAAATCCGATTAAATCACGACTAAAATTTTTATATTATTATTAAATGTATTGAAGCATGATAATTTGGGTTTAATTATGAACGATTAAATCTAAATTTGAACGAATAAATCTAGATTTGAACGATTAAATCTAGATTTGAATGATTAAATCTAAATTTGAACGATTAAATCTAGATTTGAATGATTAAATCTAAATTTGAACGAATAAATCTAGATTTGAACGATTAAATCTAGATTTGAATGATTAAATCTAAATTTGAACGAATAAATCTAGATTTGAACGATTAAATCTAGATTTGAACGATTAGATCTAGATTTGAATGATTAAATCTAAATTTGAACGAATAAATCTAGATTTGAACGATTAAATCTAGATTTGAATGATTAAATCTAAATTTGAACGAATAAATCTAGATTTGAATGATTAAATCTAAATTTGAACGAATAAATCTAGATTTGAACGATTAAATCTAGATTTTAATCATAAAATTATTGAATAATTTAATCATAATATTTTTAATAACATAATGATGAAAAATTATTGAATCCTTTAATAGTGATAATTTTTTTATACAATTTAATCATGTTCATTAGGACACCGTTAAGCATAGTGACCTGTCCTTGGCAGATTCATCATTGACCATCGTATACGCACCGGGTTCTTTGATTTTAGTTGTTCTCTGTATGTAAAATATTAAGGCACTCAAGTAGCAAACTGCTGAAAGTAGCTCCGCTCTTCCCACCACCCCTGTCACCTGCAACCAACACATTCTTCATCACACATGCATTAGCAATTTCTGTCATTTCTTGTTATAAAATTGACTGGGGACTTCAAAAATTGATAGAGACCTTGGCCAAATAATATCAGATCTTGAGCAAATAGTTTAGACTGTAAGTTATATCACAAACATATTTATTTCCACATTAGGGATAATCATGGGCAGGAATCCATACCTCTACTTGGAATACTTATCTGGCGTATCACGTATGGTTGTATCACTCTGACGGCTTTGGCCCCGCCTACAAGAAAAAAAATCCCTGTGCGCGCACTCCCCTCTCACGTCGTTGTTTGTTAAGTTAACATAGTGACGTCAAAAAAACCGTCAGCCACATCGAGACGAAAATCTGCCGCGATAAGAATTCCAAGTAGACGTATGGATTCCTGATTTCCGCCATTTCTTGTTATAAAACTGACTGGGGACTTCAAAAATTGATAGAGACCTTGGCCAAATAATATCAGATCTTGAGCAAATTGTTTAGACTGTAGGTTATATTGCAAATTTATTTATTTTCACATTAGGGATAATCATGGATCAAATAATGATAAATCCAGGACATGACTCGATGTGAAAAACTCGACCAATAGCGCTAACACCCGACCACTATTGCCCCCTATTAGGAAAAACAGTTTTCAAAAATAATACACGTAGTCGTCGTAGTAAATATCCTGGAATATTTATCCACATCTATCATATTGAGTGTGGTTATTTAAATAAGTACTTAGTTTTATACATACTAAGTTTATAATAAGTATAATATATATAATTATATAATATTAAACATAAACTTTCCTAGAATCGTTGAAATTAATCTAAAAATGGGGGCCAAACATGGCAGGATTTTCGAATTACAACCGCCACTTATATCCGAATTCCGAGCTAGTCAACACTAGATGGCGTTCGGGAAACCGGAAATTTCCGCTTGATTTGGCTCCCAATTTTTTTATTTACCCCTTTTTGCCCCCTACTAAAATGGCCGCCTGTATCTTTTAGTGGATGACCGATTTCTTACGCGTTAAAGCAACTGTCGGCTCTATCATTGCCACCTGTATTATTAAAAGGCCCCTGTTATTAGAGATGCCCATGGATCTATCCGAATCTTCGAAAAATATGACTTTCGCGGAGAGCGTGGAGCCATCTACTAATGGGAACGGAAGCTGAAATTCAAAATACCGAAACAATAACGTCGTCAGAGAGCCATTATAGAGTATCATATTTAGACCACTTTTACTCTACTTAGTGAACTTTAACCTTAATTATATATCCCAAATAAAGTATATTGTAAACAATTACTATAATTGAAGTTATTGACCAATTTACAAATGAGCCAATCCACGCGAAGCATACATTTATGTCCCGCCTTTTGGGTCAAAATGTAGCTTCAGCATCTTGTTTTGATTTCGACGCTAACGACATCTGTTGAAAAAAGAGCTACTTCACCTAGAGCCGACACTTGCTTTAAATTACAAGTCACGTCCGGGATTTATCATTATTTAACCATTGGGATAATTACTATGTTGAGACGACCTACAGCATCATGATCGAATTTTCATTCGGCACGAGAGGAGAGGGAAGGAAAAACGTCACCAGCGTGTACTTCAATCGTATCGGATGACGTCAGTTGTATGGAACCAATGAAGCGCCGGACTGTTTTCTTTTACTTATGGGGGAAAGGGCTTATTGTTCGAGCATGGGATAGATTGGAAGCAACGGTGAAAATCGTCTCAACATAGTTATTCGGACCACAGACCACTTACCCCAAGAGGGACATCACTGCTAGTAATAATTCTTTATATCTAGAATATGATGCCATCTCACGGCAAGTTGAGGCAGTTTTACAGGTACAAAACAAGCACGTGCGACAATTACAAAATATATTGTTAGAAGCTGGCTCGTGCACGACTTTTTATTTTTATTTCGTGAAATAAAGAATTTTCTCGCGCATATTTTTTGTTTGCTGTAGAAAAAAGCCGCGTCCATTTTTAGACAGATTTTTTTCGAGGTTGATGCGAGTCCTTCTCGGGGTAGGTGGTCTGTGTTCTGACTAAATATAAATAAAAACGTTATTGTCTATTCTGTATTCTGTTTTCATCTTGTCTGCTTATATACTCAAAATCCATGTTACCCAAAACTATTAAAGTGCTCAGTATTTTAAGTAAATGGCGACTGTAGTTTAGTTCATGGATGCTACGATTGATGTCG
Organism: Leiobunum rupestre; assembly: GCF_980474605.1. Classification (NCBI taxonomy): domain Eukaryota; kingdom Metazoa; phylum Arthropoda; class Arachnida; order Opiliones; family Sclerosomatidae; genus Leiobunum; species Leiobunum rupestre. The sequence continues at coordinate 60,814,931 of NC_143384.1, forward strand.
TTTGCGCAGTCAACACCTAGCGTATTAAATCCGATTGAGTAGAGATTTAAAAATCTTACGAACAGGGATTATATAAAAGGATGTAACTAGGCACGCGGTGTCGCTTTTAAGTCCGATTCCAGTTCTAATCTCTCGCATTTACCACGTTTACAGTCTTACGACCTAGGCTTAGCTTCAAAATTTTATCTTCATATAAAAATCTTTTCGATTGAATAAAAATATATTTATAGAAGTTTGTTTTAAAACAAGGAACACCTCTGCGCATATTTCCATACTATAGTGACTGAGAAAAACATACCATCTCGGGCAGGAATCAAACCTGAAACCTTTGGATTACCGTTTCAAAGCCATTACTATTGGACTACCGATGCCAGGATTACACACGCTTCGGACAATCAATTTATTGAGTTCGATTGTTTGACGGGTTACATTTTATTGGAACCAAATTAAGTTAAATTGGCCTATTACATATTTTGTAGTTCAATTTTGTGTGCTACAATATATTTCACCAGTAGTGTAAGTCTTTATCTCAATTTAGTACTCAAGTTGCTCGCTTGAAACTATGTACCTACGCAGGTTGCCGCTGATTTTTCAATATGGCGAGTGTCTGAAACTGTTACATCGGGAAAATTAATTATTAATTAGTACATATTCCTGAGCAACGTAATTTTTAACATTTTACATGGTCAAGAAATGTATTAATAATAATATACATAATAATAATCAGCTAGGCTAATACCCTTAGAAGGCACCACCTTAGGCCCAAGTCATCTAGCGACTTTTAATGCCTTAAACAGGTGGCCGGGTTACAATGCGTAGGAGGATGGCGGCAAGCCCTACACGCCACGCGAGCCAACAGCTCCCTACACTCACTATTACCGTTAACCTTAACAAGTTTTTATGGAAGGGGAAACCGAAGATCTCGGGGGAAAACCCCTTAAACCAGTGGGGGGAGAGCTTGCAAACTCAACGCGGAAGGAGTGGATCCGAGTTTGCACCCAGGGCCACAAGGTGGAATCGAACGCGTGGGTTTACTGTAACAAAATAATTGGAATATCCCCTACCGATGGAATCCGCATCGAGCCTGCGAAGTAACATGTTTCATGTGTACTTATCTCGTACGAGGTATATTATACACTTTTGATTTAACCTTACTTTATTCTAATATTACTGCAGAGCGATTACTAGCGGACTGAATTTCTAGCGGAGGCTTTTGATAGTGTTCTTCTACATTTATTTGAAGTAGAGTCATCTCTATGCAAACCGAAATGACATACCGTCGCCGTTAAAACAAAAGCACGTTAAAACAAAACCACGTAACTTGAGATACGTGGTTTTGTCAAAATTGACATAACAGCTAGGCTAGGCTAATACCCAAGGCACCACCTTAGGCCTAAGTCATCATGCGACTTTTGAAGCCCTTAATTCAGGTGGCCGGGTTACAATGCGTAGGAGGGTGGTGGCAAGCCCTGCATGCCACGAGATCGAGCCAACAGCTCCCTACACTAACTATTACCGTTAGATTCTACACCCCCATTTACGTATATAACATTAAAAACATTAATAGCTTGCAATTGAATTTCTTTTTCTAAATCGAGAAAACATTTAAACGTATCTTTGATATTCACAACGCATTTCGCGCAAAAGCACGTATCTTGCTTATTTTCAGCTCCAAGAGGCAAAACCACGTTTCTCTAAAAATTCCCCTTTAGCAAAATATTTTTAAATTAAAATCCTCATAAATTCCATATTGAAACGAAATTATTTAACTATAAAATTAACTCGCTTGTAAAAACCTAACACGCGATTTCACAAGTCCCTGCAAAATTAAAAATCCATTTTTCTCAAAAAGGCCAACGAAAAGATACGTCGTTTTGTTTTAACGCCGACGATACGTGACTTTTGCTGTAAGGAGATACTAGTGAAATATCCGAAATATTCGCGAAAATATGAACTTGGAATAAAGCACGTTCACCTTCAAATATTTAAAACAATATTTATGAAAATGGCCGAATAAAAATGAGAAACGGTTATGTGGATTTGGCTTTCAGGCGACTAAAAATAAAATAAATGTTCGAGTCCGTTATCGGAGATTCTGAGTATGGAACTAGGGAACTTACAGATTCCGTGTGAATCGGATGAACAGCGAAGAGAAGAGACGCTATTAGGCTCGCTCGTCTCGGCAGAAGAAGTAAACAGAGCCTGTGATTGGTAAATAGAAAAATTCTGTCAGTGTTGATCTTTCCCCATTCGCTAATAAGAATTTCTCAAGTTTTGCCAATAACGTTGATTAGAATTTTATGCGGGAATATTTGAGTTCAGCGTAAAAGATTAAAAATAAACTTTGCCAAAACTTAAACTGTAAGACTGTAGTAATGTACACAATTCTAAGGACAACAGAAAATATGAAGCCCTCAATTACCGCTTGAGGGAGCTTGAGATTGTGGATACTTTAAGCTTCTTCTGGAACAATAGGAGTACTCCTTTTATGTTAAATTGAATTAGTCGCTTGTTCTGTTGGAGATAATTACTATACACCGTGAATTATTCGACAAGGTCAGATATTGGGGCTACATTTTTAACACCTCCTCAAAAGCAGGAGTTAAGACAGCTAACTGATAAACTCACCAGCTTATCCAAAATCTCTCTACTATTATCGAGGGGCAGGTCACTTCCATTTTGGGTGCGTCTTAATCATAGTAAAATGATTAAATCAGGGTAATCAAGATTAAAAATCTAATCACGATTTAAACGAGATTTAATCATTCTAATCATCATCTGAACTTTTTAATTAGATTTAAGCATTTTAATCACGCTTTAATCAATATAATCGGTCGAATCGAGAATTTATCATTAAAATCAAAACAAAAGTACGATTTATTCATACTAATCACGATATAATTTTTTTAATCAGGATTTAATCATTTTAAACAGATTTAAACATTCTAATCATGATTAAACGTGATTTAATCAACTTAATCGTGATTAAATTGAATTTAATCAAAATAATCACGATTAAATCGGATTTAATCTTTTGAGGGGTGCGTCGTTAATCAAGGAAGTGACCTGCCCCTCGACTATTATATGGCCAAGGCAACCATTTTGAAGAAAAAAAATTACTCCGACTCGAACTATTTTCCACCACAGAATAGGAGTAAGATGACGTCATAGGGTTACGCTTCTTACCCTACTCCAGAAACCCAGAACAAGCTAGAAGTATCCACCTATTCATAGCGTGCTCGTAGTTGTGGCTTGTTTTCGTCGGCCATGACATTAAGACGCCTATGGCGGTTACGTGATTATTTCGCAGGATCGTGTGGCATTTTGCATCGTTATCTGTGACGTCCAATTAATATCATGGCGGCTGCTTTAAGGCGGGGCTTAGATACGACGTATGCCTACGACGCTACGAGCAGCCAACTGATTGTCTTCACACAACCCTTACCGGCAGAATAGGATACAACGTAATCTCTGTTAATATAATTCCTTACATAAGTGTATTAAGTTTTCAATAATCGTGCATATATTAATACCAGTGTATAAACCTGCAAATTATCGTATACGGTTCACATAATCTAATATATATTTCCGATTGCGATTAGTGGTTTTAGGCAATCGAGTCGGTTATCGAGTATCAAATTTTTTTAACCGATTGTTCGAGTCGAGTATTAATGAAGACGGGTTGAGTAATCGAGTACTTCATTAAGGGAAACTTTCTCTTATTCGAGTCGAGTAGCTAAAAACAATACCCTAGTAATATTTTTAACGAGTCGGGTTATCGAGTTCTTGATTAGGAGCTGGTTTTATTCAAGTTATGAAATTAAATTTAAAAAGAGTATAAAGTAACTTTAAACGCTGAAAATATTTTTTTAATTTTAATTAACCACAATTTCCACATCAGGTACCGTTTATTGCCTCCCAAAAAGTTGTAAAAACCCCTCTTTGAACTTTGAAGCAACGAGGATATTAAAAAAAATACTCTACGAGTTTAGAGAGCAGCTTAATCGAGTAATCGGGTACCCGACTATATAATTTTTTGGTACTCGGCAACAGACGAGTATTCTCCAATCACTTATTCGAGGTCGAGTTCGAGTAATCGACCTTAGAAAAGGCAGAGTATTCGTTGATGTTCGAGTACTCGCACAGCCCTAGTTCACACTCTGTCCTCGGACCCCTGTGCTTTTCAATTATTTTAAAGTTTATCGAGAATAGGGAGTACGAAATAAGTGAAATTGGTAACCATAGAGATCGGACTCTTTTTAGATTATTTTTTCTCGTGTGAATTTTCTTTTTATCGTTCAGAAACGAACACAGCAAACAATGTAACGTTCATTTTAGATAATTCATCGTCATTTTTTCGAGGTAGGAAGTTCCATATTTTTACTGGATCACCTAATTGGACATTTCTGCCAGCAGGTTTTAATAGAAGCTAGGGATATTGATGGTAGTTGAAGCACGGGTTAGCAGCAGTGTTACCTAATGTCACTTTTATGCACAAAGTGGCAAATAGTGACTAATAATCAGTAAATGTACTCAAATGATGTAAATAATATCTTTTAGATTTGTAGCATCACTTACATGTGAGATAATGTGTCAGTTTTTCACAAAAGAACCATAAAAACACCTTAAGGATACATAGGATATATATATATATATCGTTGAAAAATAGCCAAAAGAAAAACTAGATTGGCTATAATTGAGTGTCTAGCCCAAAACCTGGCAACTAATCCAGTATATTTGTCTAAAATAGCATAATTATATTTTTTCTTTGGTATGTTTTTAATTTTTATTAAAACTTATTATTTTCCACTATTTGACATATTCGCCAGTAAAAGTATTATTCGCCATGTCGGTATTTACCACTTTTTGCCACATTAATAATAATAATAATAATAATAATAATAATAATAATAATAATAATAATAATAATAATAATAATAATAATAATAATAATAATAATGTTTCTTTAATTAACTCTTTTGAAAAGTACATAAGAGGGGCAGGGCTAAGTCTTTGCAGACTTTTAAGCCCGGTTAATAAATTTATAAAAACATATCTAGTAAAAAACACAGCTAATTTTAGAAAACATCAAAGAGCAAGAGACTTAGTTCATTTATCGGCTGCTAAATAAATAAATAAATAAATAAATAAATAAATAAATAAATAAATAAATAAATAAAAAATAATGACAATAGAGGAAAAAAAAATTAGAAAAACCTTACACAAAGTTCGTTACAAATTCTCGTGAAATTTTTTGAAGGCTGATTGAGTTTTGATATGGTCAGATTGTAGGGAATTGAATAAATTTTCTCCCTTATGAAACACTGAGTTAAGCCTGCGGTTCAGTTTAGATTTAGTTATTTTTAGTTTATTGGTCTGCCTTAGCTCATATATATACAAATTTGGTTCAATGGTGTCGCTAGAGGTAAGTTGACCATGGACTACCTTGAAAGGTTAAGGTCCTCTAAAAATCCTACTAAGGGACACAAAAACTTAAAATAATTTAAACGGTTTACTGTTTAACATTAAAATTCCTTAAATTTCTATTGAAATTTATTACAACGAGCATTGAAATTGAAATAATGAAAATTGGAATGTAGTATTGTCCAGACCAAATGATCGTCGTCGTGTGTCCTAATACACACAATAATATTATGCGGCGAAATTAAAGGTGCACAAAAATGGTTTTGGGCGTCGTGGCGAATGCATATGAATTCACCTCTAGAGTGCCACCATGGGTCGTTTCTAATTGAATATTTTGCGGGGGTTCCAATCTATGGCACATGAGGTCAAGTGGTCCCACTGTTAGAAGTTAAATTTTTGCATTTTTTTAATACCCAAAGCTATATCTTTATACTGATATGTTTGGTTCCTGGTATATTCATTGTGCAAAATTGATTATTTTTTTACTTCAAATCAAATATTTGGTTCCGGGTGTATTCATTGTATAAAATTGATTATTTTTTGACTTCAAATCAAATATTTGGTTCCGGGTGTATTCATTGTGTAAAATTGATAATTTTTTTACTTCAAATGAAATATTTGGTTCCGGGTGTATTCATTGTATAAAATTGATTATTTTTTGACTTCAAATCAAATATTATACGTCTAATGTGCAATTTTAAAAGTTTTGGGTATTGGAAAATTACAAAAAATATATTTTGAAGAGTTAATATATTGGACCACTTGACCTTTGGAGCCTAGTATGGGACTTCCCGCAAAATCTTAAATAATCTAGGATGAAAGATAAATAAAAATGGCAGATTTATTAATATGAATATTAACTAATATTCATTAATTAATAATAATATATATTACTTAATAGTGAAGGCAAGTACTTCATAAAAACTGAAATAAGGTTTCTACCTGACCAAAACATCCTGTTTCCCAATGAAGGTATTTGTTGTAGCTAAATCAGCCAAAGATGGCGCCACGTATATTAGTAATTTTCCCAGCGTTTTCATTAAATCGAAGTGGCGACATCGTTCGTGGAGATATGATAACAACAAGCTTGATATCTAATTTGTCGGAACACAGATGGTGCGCGTAATGACCGTGGCTGAGCTATTTTTGAACTCGGATATTCGTAAGTAATAGACGGAAAGACCATTTGTCCTTTTCGGATAAACATCCCTTCGACGTCTTTAATGCTTTTAAAATATTTATTCCTCCTAACGATTCTCCTTTTCCTTCCACGAGAACAATTTCCTTAAGTTCCCGGAGACACCGTCACGAGGCAGCGCACGCTAAATACCAGCCATCGATTAGGCCTGCCCTAAATGTTCCGTCTGACGATGTACGCGCGACTTCTTTGAAATATAGCCTTCTCATAATTTGCAGCCGGGAAATCTAAAAGATACGCCGTGCAGACGGAAATTGACAAGGATCATTATGACGGCGATTTATTTTTACCTGTATAGTATACACCTGTATATAACTTTACGCTTCTTTGTGTCCGAAAAGGATCAGTATTTATACGTGCGTAGAATGATAGCGGTGACGATTTTTGGAGATTTTCCAGCAGTCCACCTTATCGTGTAATCTCATTGGTCCTAAATAATCAGCTAGGCTAATACCCTTGGCACTTTTAAAGCCATTAAAACTTAAACTAGGCCATGGTGCCCTAGTGGCGTCTAAGCCAGTGCCTGATTAGGGACTAGGCCTACAGTAACTAGGCACCGGCCTATGGGCCCCCACCAACAGAAGGCCGCACCACTAAAGAAATCAATGGATGTATCACTGATTGGGCTTAAGAGAAAAACATATCATTATCGTGCAGGGTTCGTACAAAATCTGTCTAGGGCCCCACCTTCAGTAAATCAGCTACTGATCTTAGCATAGTCAAAAAAACGTCCTGTATTATTATTCTATAATAGGCGAATTAAAGCCCAAGGATCATCTTAACCATGAAGTAATTCTGCCTAACGTATAAACAAATAAATACTTGCCAGTACCAAAGGAATACAACTATTGGATAAACGTTTTATTGGATATACTTAAGTAGGGGACATTGAGAAACTTTTAACTCACCATTCATTAACTGAACAAAGAGATTGCGTGTTTATGCACGAGACCACCCTACCAACCGAAAGTTTTCTCGAAATCCAAATGCTTGTTTTACAGAAAAATTCATAAAGTCATTTTCAGATACAGTGTAGGTGATTTTAGGAATTCAAAAGGTTATGCAAATATTTGAAGGACTTGTAGGAGTGAGTTGAGAAGTATGCCTGTTTTCCCCCATTTTCCTACGATGAGTGAAAAGAGCGCCAGAGAGCTTCAATGTGTGGCCTACTAGCCCCTGGAAGTAGGCTGCATCAAGCAGCGGGGAAATGCGAACATTAAGGTTTGGGTTCGTGTGATAGGTAAAAAAAACAAATCGAGGTAACCAGCGTAAAAAAGTAAACTTAAACAGTAATTAAAGTCCCTGCTGCTTGGTTTTGCGCTTGTTGCAGCCTACTTGCAGGGGCTAGTAGGAAAATGAAAAAAAAAACAGGCATACTTCTCAACTCACCCCCTACAAATTCTTCAAATTTTTGCATAACCTTTTGAAACACCCTGTATATGGATTCGATTGCCGTTGAGACACGAGGCTTATTTCATTTCGAAGACAAAGAGGAGGAGATTTCAATAAAACTTTATTATTTTCTATTAAAGTCACACTAAGTGTGACAATTTGTGGCAAGACGACGGACGACATTTTGTGACTATAGACTATCCATTTCATAGACGGGAAGGCTCTAAGGAGGTATATGCGACATTAATCCTAACGAGCCAACTTGTTTTCGAGGCATGAAATTTTGATAACACGTATCGTATTTACTCGAGGTCCCCGAGAAAACGCCAGTTTTAAGTCAGCGTGCTTTCGTTGACTCATCACGGCCAACTTTGATCACGCGCTGTTCGCGCTATAGCGGCCAACCTATTCGTTGAAATTTCTATGTTAACCTACGAGCCAAAGATATCTGTATGAGATGAGCGCCCCTAGCGGAATATTTTGTTTAGAATAGTTTTATTTTATACAGACCAAAGGCGGTTAATTCAAACTTTTTCGTATTAAAATTGTATTATTGTCATTTTTACGCAATTACTTTGGATAAAACTGTATTATATTATTATTATTATTACCATTTAATTGTAAAAGTTGCCGATATATATGTGATATTTTAAATTAAGCGTATAAGACGAGTTAATAACAAGCGTTTTGCATTGAAGTCAATAAAAAAACTGTATGAGTTCAGCGCCACGTTCGTTCTAGCGGGAAAATCCTTGCTCACGGAATTTCGGCGAATGGGTTGGCCGCTATAGCTCGAACAGCGCGTGATCAAAATTGGCCGTGGACTCATCAACTAACTCCTGGTCCATTTCGTGTACGTTCATTAAACTTTTAACGTTGTTGGTTTGGAATTATTTTCTAAATTTAATTTGAAATAATTTAAATTTATATCACTGATCGTTTATGTTTAAAAATGGCAAGACCACCGTCTACAAAAAGTACGCATTATGCGCATACATAAATTGTGTAATTGCCAAGGCTAAACAAAGTAGTGAATCATTTTTCCAATTTCCAAAAGATACTAAAAGGTAATTAAATTATCGCCGCTTTTTTACTTTTCAAATTGAACTGTGGTTTGAAAGTTTAATAACACTGATATTATATAAATTAAATGAACTCTCTCACCATGAAATAATTAACTTCTACCTTAAAAATTATCCTTCTTTATTTGTGCATTTAAATCAACCTTTAAATGAGATTAAATCAGGTAAATCAAATATAAATCAATTGATTTTTTTGATAATCAGTTAAAAGTTTCACAGAAAAAATGGACTGGCCAGGAAAACCAAATGGCTCTAGCAATATAATATACGAGTCCAAGCTCGTACAAACTCTTATGTAGATTATTTGCATTATTAACACCATGGCTTCTAAGGCAGTGGATATCAGACATAAAATTTACATCTGGATTTAGTGATGTTGTTTTTGATGCATTAGCCCAGTAAGTGAAAACTATGAATATGCAAGATAGAAATTGTACGTTACTACTTGATGGAATGAGCGTACGTTCTTCATTATCCTAAGACGAAGTTAATGGTTTTGTTGAAACTGGTGCCTCATCAGAGAAAATGCTCGCGTATCAAGCTTAAGTATTTATGGTGCAACGAATATTTCAGCTCTCGAAGGAAGTTCTAGGCAACACTTTTGTTTTTTATAAAGAAAAACTGTTAATCGTGAGCTCTGTTACATGCCCATTAGTGTGTTCATTATCCTGTTTATTTCCTTCATGTGAAAACTGTAAATATTGTATCACTTATCTCATTACTCAGAAATTGTAATTTGCCTGTGCCTAACCATAAGTTGTTCTTAGCTTTGTAGGCCATTTTTGAATAAATAAATAAATTTAAAATATTGATCATAAATATATTTTTGCTGCAACATTAAATTTAAAATTTAATAATAATGTAACTTACTGAAATCAAGAATGTATTTATTTATACCTAGGGAGAATATCTATGTCGAGACGGTTTTTAGCCTTTCTCTCAATCCACCCGTTGGTCCCCCCAGTACGCTCCTCCGCTTAAAATAAAACGAATAGTCCCGGTATTTCATTGGCTGCTTAAAATTTACATCACCTAACGCGATGGAAATCAAACGCCGGTGACGTTTTGTCTCCCCCCCCCCCCGCGCGCGAGACGGGGGAAAGGCGTTCAACGTGCCCGGCGATTGTCGCAACATAATCATTCTTCCTAAATATAAATAAATACATTCTTGCTAAAATTATATAAAAGAATAATTAAAAATTATAAGAAATATTAGTATGAATGAATATAATACAATAATAGGTGCAAATTGACAGACTAAGTAAAAGATAAAAAAATTGTTAGCCCGACATTTGACGTTTTAATTGTTAGGTACCCTAGGACCAACTTTTTTATTTCACTCATCGGAATCAAGACGTCGCGTATGAAAATTGTTAACAATTTTCACTGATAAGACTTCCCGTCTATGTATTGGGTTGTGACGTTCCACATTCTCTTTAATAGTTCTGTTCAGATTAAATCAATTTCAAAAACCAATTCCAAATAGTTTTCGAAATTTTGCTATTTTGTAAATTTAATCATTTAATATGGTTTGATATTTTATTGATATTCTTTGAGTATGACAAGATAACCTTATGCACTACGGATTGTTGCGAAAATCACTAGATATCTTTTATACAGTCATAGCAAAATTCTTAATTTTGCTCATTCTTTTGTGCAAGAATCGAAAATAACTTACAAGTTCGTACATAAAAATTACAAAAATGGTTTTTGCACTAAGCTAGAGACGATTAAATTATTATTTGAAACAAGTTTTCATGGCAAGTTTCTATCAATTATATTGGTCAAAACTAGCTTTCAAACCAAAGAAAAACTATTTCAAACCCAATACTGAAACGTGTTGCGACTTCTTTTAAGGTAACTAGCGCTGGTTACCATTAACGTCGGTTAGAAATGTAAAATTAGGATATTGACCATAAATATGGAACTTTGTACTCCCTTTAAACAAATTTAAAATTCATCAAATCAGTTATTTTATGAGTTATCTCGTTAATTAGTGTATGGGTTTATAACAGACAATTTTTGGTTTAGGTAAAATATGGTGGATGAAATGTGAAATTAGGAGATTGACCCAAAATATAAGATTTTAAACACATTTATGAAATTAGGAGATTGACCCTAAATATAGAATTATATCCTCCCGTTAAACCCATTTATGAAATTAGGAGATTAACCCTAAATATAGAATTATATCCTCCCGTTAAACACAGTTATGAAATTAGGAGATTAACCCTAATTATAGAATTTTATCATCCCTTTAAACACATTTATGAAATTAGGAGATTAACCCTAAATATAGAATTATATCCTCCCGTTAAACACAGTTATGAAATTAGGAGATTAACCCTAAATATAGAATTATATCCTCCCGTTAAACACACTTATGAAATTAGGAAATTAACCCAAATTATAGAATTTTATCATCCCTTTAAACACACTTATGGAATTAGGAAATTGACCCTAAATGAAGAATTCTATACTCCCTTTAAATACATCAATGAAATTAGGAGATAGACTCAAAATATATAATTCTATACTCCCTTTAAACACATTAATGAAATTAGGAGATTGATCCAAAATATAAAACTTTAAACACATTTACGAAATTAGGAGACGGACCCTAAATATAGAATTCTATCGTCCATTTAAACGCACTTGAGAAATTAGAAGATTAACCATAATAATATAATTTTATCCTCCCTTTAAACACATTAATGAAATTAGGAGATTGACCCCAATTATAGAATTTTATCCTCCCTTTAAACACATTTACGAAATTAGGAAATTGACTAAAAATACGGGACTTTATACTCCCCTTAAGCACATTTATGAAATTAGGAGATTGACTATAAATATAGAAATTTATACTCCATTTAAACACATTTAGGAAATTAGGAGATTAACCTTAAATATAGAACTCCATACTCCCTTTAAACTCATTAATTTAAGACAAAATAGTTGTCTGATTAATTCGTGTATTGTTTTATTTCGTTTTCACACTCTAACGAAAGGTTTCTAGGAAAACATTAACATGATGAATAAGATCTTTGGTCTTACCTATAGAAAAGAACGCTGATAAGGCTGTGTAGTAAGACGTTTACCAAATGATAGCCGAAGGGGTCCAGTCCGTGAACTGCGAAGTTGAGGCGGAACGTCAGCGTGCACAAGGGACGATAAGACTTGTGACTCTCTTCCTGGGTGCCATTAATAAGGAACGGAATATATATAGTTACACTCTAACGTACGTCCTTAATGCGCTAGCTTTCATTAGTGCAGAGGCTCGAAACCTCGAAGCGAAAACCACGTAACACGAATTACGTTGTTTTGGCTTTATATAGTTAGGTACATTCTACTGGGATTACTGACAGCAGTCTTCTATCATAAATATTAATATTAATTAATTAATAAGTATTAATAGTTTATTAGTTAACATTAACTAATGTTGATTAATTAATATTAACTAATACTAATTAATTTATAAATTTTCACTATTAATATTAATTAATTAATAAGTATTAATAGTTTATTAGTTAACATTAACTAATGTTGATTAATTAATATTAACTAATACTAATTAATTTATAAATTTTCACTATTAATATTAATTAATTAATAAGTATTAATAGTTTATTAGTTAACATTAACTAATGTTGATTAATTAATATTAACTAATACTAATTAATTTATAAATTTTCACTATTAATATTAATTAATTAATAAGTATTAATAGTTTATTAGTTAACATTAACTAATGTTGATTAATTAATATTAACTAATACTAATTAATTTATAAATTTTCACTATTAATATTAATTAATTAATAAGTATTAATAGTTTATTAGTTAACATTAACTAATGTTGATTAATTAATATTAACTAATACTAATTAATTTATAAATTTTCACTATTAATATTAATTAATTAATAAGTATTAATAGTTTATTAGTTAACATTAACTAATGTTGATTAATTAATATTAACTAATACTAATTAATTTATAAATTTTCACTATTAATATTAATTAATTAATAAGTATTAATAGTTTATTAGTTAACATTAACTAATGTTGATTAATTAATATTAACTAATACTAATTAATTTATAAATTTTCACTATTAATATTAATTAATTAATAAGTATTAATAGTTTATTAGTTAACATTAACTAATGTTGATTAATTAATATTAACTAATACTAATTAATTTATAAATTTTCACTATTAATATTAATTAATTAATAAGTATTAATAGTTTATTAGTTAACATTAACTAATGTTGATTAATTAATATTAACTAATACTAATTAATTTATAAATTTTCACTATTAATATTAATTAATTAATAAGTATTAATAGTTTATTAGTTAACATTAACTAATGTTGATTAATTAATATTAACTAATACTAATTAATTTATAAATTTTCACTATTAATATTAATTAATTAATAAGTATTAATAGTTTATTAGTTAACATTAACTAATGTTGATTAATTAATATTAACTAATACTAATTAATTTATAAATTTTCACTATTAATATTAATTAATTAATAAGTATTAATAGTTTATTAGTTAACATTAACTAATGTTGATTAATTAATATTAACTAATACTAATTAATTTATAAATTTTCACTATTAATATTAATTAATTAATAAGTATTAATAGTTTATTAGTTAACATTAACTAATGTTGATTAATTAATATTAACTAATACTAATTAATTTATAAATTTTCACTATTAATATTAATTAATTAATAAGTATTAATAGTTTATTAGTTAACATTAACTAATGTTGATTAATTAATATTAACTAATACTAATTAATTTATAAATTTTCACTATTAATATTAATTAATTAATAAGTATTAATAGTTTATTAGTTAACATTAACTAATGTTGATTAATTAATATTAACTAATACTAATTAATTTATAAATTTTCACTATTAATATTAATTAATTAATAAGTATTAATAGTTTATTAGTTAACATTAACTAATGTTGATTAATTAATATTAACTAATACTAATTAATTTATAAATTTTCACTATTAATATTAATTAATTAATAAGTATTAATAGTTTATTAGTTAACATTAACTAATGTTGATTAATTAATATTAACTAATACTAATTAATTTATAAATTTTCACTATTAATATTAATTAATTAATAAGTATTAATAGTTTATTAGTTAACATTAACTAATGTTGATTAATTAATATTAACTAATACTAATTAATTTATAAATTTTCACTATTAATATTAATTAATTAATAAGTATTAATAGTTTATTAGTTAACATTAACTAATGTTGATTAATTAATATTAACTAATACTAATTAATTTATAAATTTTCACTATTAATATTAATTAATTAATAAGTATTAATAGTTTATTAGTTAACATTAACTAATGTTGATTAATTAATATTAACTAATACTAATTAATTTATAAATTTTCACTATTAATATTAATTAATTAATAAGTATTAATAGTTTATTAGTTAACATTAACTAATGTTGATTAATTAATATTAACTAATACTAATTAATTTATAAATTTTCACTATTAATATTAATTAATTAATAAGTATTAATAGTTTATTAGTTAACATTAACTAATGTTGATTAATTAATATTAACTAATACTAATTAATTTATAAATTTTCACTATTAATATTAATTAATTAATAAGTATTAATAGTTTATTAGTTAACATTAACTAATGTTGATTAATTAATATTAACTAATACTAATTAATTTATAAATTTTCACTATTAATATTAATTAATTAATAAGTATTAATAGTTTATTAGTTAACATTAACTAATGTTGATTAATTAATATTAACTAATACTAATTAATTTATAAATTTTCACTATTAATATTAATTAATTAATAAGTATTAATAGTTTATTAGTTAACATTAACTAATGTTGATTAATTAATATTAACTAATACTAATTAATTTATAAATTTTCACTATTAATATTAATTAATTAATAAGTATTAATAGTTTATTAGTTAACATTAACTAATGTTGATTAATTAATATTAACTAATACTAATTAATTTATAAATTTTCACTATTAATATTAATTAATTAATAAGTATTAATAGTTTATTAGTTAACATTAACTAATGTTGATTAATTAATATTAACTAATACTAATTAATTTATAAATTTTCACTATTAATATTAATTAATTAATAAGTATTAATAGTTTATTAGTTAACATTAACTAATGTTGATTAATTAATATTAACTAATACTAATTAATTTATAAATTTTCACTATTAATATTAATTAATTAATAAGTATTAATAGTTTATTAGTTAACATTAACTAATGTTGATTAATTAATATTAACTAATACTAATTAATTTATAAATTTTCACTATTAATATTAATTAATTAATAAGTATTAATAGTTTATTAGTTAACATTAACTAATGTTGATTAATTAATATTAACTAATACTAATTAATTTATAAATTTTCACTATTAATATTAATTAATTAATAAGTATTAATAGTTTATTAGTTAACATTAACTAATGTTGATTAATTAATATTAACTAATACTAATTAATTTATAAATTTTCACTATTAATATTAATTAATTAATAAGTATTAATAGTTTATTAGTTAACATTAACTAATGTTGATTAATTAATATTAACTAATACTAATTAATTTATAAATTTTCACTATTAATATTAATTAATTAATAAGTATTAATAGTTTATTAGTTAACATTAACTAATGTTGATTAATTAATATTAACTAATACTAATTAATTTATAAATTTTCACTATTAATATTAATTAATTAATAAGTATTAATAGTTTATTAGTTAACATTAACTAATGTTGATTAATTAATATTAACTAATACTAATTAATTTATAAATTTTCACTATTAATATTAATTAATTAATAAGTATTAATAGTTTATTAGTTAACATTAACTAATGTTGATTAATTAATATTAACTAATACTAATTAATTTATAAATTTTCACTATTAATATTAATTAATTAATAAGTATTAATAGTTTATTAGTTAACATTAACTAATGTTGATTAATTAATATTAACTAATACTAATTAATTTATAAATTTTCACTATTAATATTAATTAATTAATAAGTATTAATAGTTTATTAGTTAACATTAACTAATGTTGATTAATTAATATTAACTAATACTAATTAATTTATAAATTTTCACTATTAATATTAATTAATTAATAAGTATTAATAGTTTATTAGTTAACATTAACTAATGTTGATTAATTAATATTAACTAATACTAATTAATTTATAAATTTTCACTATTAATATTAATTAATTAATAAGTATTAATAGTTTATTAGTTAACATTAACTAATGTTGATTAATTAATATTAACTAATACTAATTAATTTATAAATTTTCACTATTAATATTAATTAATTAATAAGTATTAATAGTTTATTAGTTAACATTAACTAATGTTGATTAATTAATATTAACTAATACTAATTAATTTATAAATTTTCACTATTAATATTAATTAATTAATAAGTATTAATAGTTTATTAGTTAACATTAACTAATGTTGATTAATTAATATTAACTAATACTAATTAATTTATAAATTTTCACTATTAATATTAATTAATTAATAAGTATTAATAGTTTATTAGTTAACATTAACTAATGTTGATTAATTAATATTAACTAATACTAATTAATTTATAAATTTTCACTATTAATATTAATTAATTAATAAGTATTAATAGTTTATTAGTTAACATTAACTAATGTTGATTAATTAATATTAACTAATACTAATTAATTTATAAATTTTCACTATTAATATTAATTAATTAATAAGTATTAATAGTTTATTAGTTAACATTAACTAATGTTGATTAATTAATATTAACTAATACTAATTAATTTATAAATTTTCACTATTAATATTAATTAATTAATAAGTATTAATAGTTTATTAGTTAACATTAACTAATGTTGATTAATTAATATTAACTAATACTAATTAATTTATAAATTTTCACTATTAATATTAATTAATTAATAAGTATTAATAGTTTATTAGTTAACATTAACTAATGTTGATTAATTAATATTAACTAATACTAATTAATTTATAAATTTTCACTATTAATATTAATTAATTAATAAGTATTAATAGTTTATTAGTTAACATTAACTAATGTTGATTAATTAATATTAACTAATACTAATTAATTTATAAATTTTCACTATTAATATTAATTAATTAATAAGTATTAATAGTTTATTAGTTAACATTAACTAATGTTGATTAATTAATATTAACTAATACTAATTAATTTATAAATTTTCACTATTAATATTAATTAATTAATAAGTATTAATAGTTTATTAGTTAACATTAACTAATGTTGATTAATTAATATTAACTAATACTAATTAATTTATAAATTTTCACTATTAATATTAATTAATTAATAAGTATTAATAGTTTATTAGTTAACATTAACTAATGTTGATTAATTAATATTAACTAATACTAATTAATTTATAAATTTTCACTATTAATATTAATTAATTAATAAGTATTAATAGTTTATTAGTTAACATTAACTAATGTTGATTAATTAATATTAACTAATACTAATTAATTTATAAATTTTCACTATTAATATTAATTAATTAATAAGTATTAATAGTTTATTAGTTAACATTAACTAATGTTGATTAATTAATATTAACTAATACTAATTAATTTATAAATTTTCACTATTAATATTAATTAATTAATAAGTATTAATAGTTTATTAGTTAACATTAACTAATGTTGATTAATTAATATTAACTAATACTAATTAATTTATAAATTTTCACTATTAATATTAATTAATTAATAAGTATTAATAGTTTATTAGTTAACATTAACTAATGTTGATTAATTAATATTAACTAATACTAATTAATTTATAAATTTTCACTATTAATATTAATTAATTAATAAGTATTAATAGTTTATTAGTTAACATTAACTAATGTTGATTAATTAATATTAACTAATACTAATTAATTTATAAATTTTCACTATTAATATTAATTAATTAATAAGTATTAATAGTTTATTAGTTAACATTAACTAATGTTGATTAATTAATATTAACTAATACTAATTAATTTATAAATTTTCACTATTAATATTAATTAATTAATAAGTATTAATAGTTTATTAGTTAACATTAACTAATGTTGATTAATTAATATTAACTAATACTAATTAATTTATAAATTTTCACTATTAATATTAATTAATTAATAAGTATTAATAGTTTATTAGTTAACATTAACTAATGTTGATTAATTAATATTAACTAATACTAATTAATTTATAAATTTTCACTATTAATATTAATTAATTAATAAGTATTAATAGTTTATTAGTTAACATTAACTAATGTTGATTAATTAATATTAACTAATACTAATTAATTTATAAATTTTCACTATTAATATTAATTAATTAATAAGTATTAATAGTTTATTAGTTAACATTAACTAATGTTGATTAATTAATATTAACTAATACTAATTAATTTATAAATTTTCACTATTAATATTAATTAATTAATAAGTATTAATAGTTTATTAGTTAACATTAACTAATGTTGATTAATTAATATTAACTAATACTAATTAATTTATAAATTTTCACTATTAATATTAATTAATTAATAAGTATTAATAGTTTATTAGTTAACATTAACTAATGTTGATTAATTAATATTAACTAATACTAATTAATTTATAAATTTTCACTATTAATATTAATTAATTAATAAGTATTAATAGTTTATTAGTTAACATTAACTAATGTTGATTAATTAATATTAACTAATACTAATTAATTTATAAATTTTCACTATTAATATTAATTAATTAATAAGTATTAATAGTTTATTAGTTAACATTAACTAATGTTGATTAATTAATATTAACTAATACTAATTAATTTATAAATTTTCACTATTAATATTAATTAATTAATAAGTATTAATAGTTTATTAGTTAACATTAACTAATGTTGATTAATTAATATTAACTAATACTAATTAATTTATAAATTTTCACTATTAATATTAATTAATTAATAAGTATTAATAGTTTATTAGTTAACATTAACTAATGTTGATTAATTAATATTAACTAATACTAATTAATTTATAAATTTTCACTATTAATATTAATTAATTAATAAGTATTAATAGTTTATTAGTTAACATTAACTAATGTTGATTAATTAATATTAACTAATACTAATTAATTTATAAATTTTCACTATTAATATTAATTAATTAATAAGTATTAATAGTTTATTAGTTAACATTAACTAATGTTGATTAATTAATATTAACTAATACTAATTAATTTATAAATTTTCACTATTAATATTAATTAATTAATAAGTATTAATAGTTTATTAGTTAACATTAACTAATGTTGATTAATTAATATTAACTAATACTAATTAATTTATAAATTTTCACTATTAATATTAATTAATTAATAAGTATTAATAGTTTATTAGTTAACATTAACTAATGTTGATTAATTAATATTAACTAATACTAATTAATTTATAAATTTTCACTATTAATATTAATTAATTAATAAGTATTAATAGTTTATTAGTTAACATTAACTAATGTTGATTAATTAATATTAACTAATACTAATTAATTTATAAATTTTCACTATTAATATTAATTAATTAATAAGTATTAATAGTTTATTAGTTAACATTAACTAATGTTGATTAATTAATATTAACTAATACTAATTAATTTATAAATTTTCACTATTAATATTAATTAATTAATAAGTATTAATAGTTTATTAGTTAAAATTAACTAATGTTGATTAATTAATATTAACTAATACTAATTAATTTATAAATTTTCACTATTAATATTAATTAATTAATAAGTATTAATAGTTTATTAGTTAACATTAACTAATGTTGATTAATTAATATTAACTAATACTAATTAATTTATTAATTTTCACTATTAATATTAATTAATTAATAAGTATTAATAGTTTATTAGTTAACATTAACTAATGTTGATTAATTAATATTAACTAATACTAATTAATTTATAAATTTTCACTATTAATATTAATTAATTAATAAATATTAATAGTTTATTAGTTAACATTAACTAATGTTGATTAATTAATATTAACTAATACTAATTAATTTATAAATTTTCACTATTTATATTAATTAATAGTGAAGGCAAGTGTTTTTGAAACGTTTCTATTACTGTTATTATTTCTAAAAGTTAAATAACAACAATAAGTATTAAAATTGTAAAAATCACGATATTCGCGATATTATCGTGATTTTATTTATATCAAACGTTTACTAGTTACGCGATATTATCGTGATTTTATTTATATCAAACGTTTACTAGTTACGCGAAATCGTGATTTTATTTCTATTAAACGTTTACTAACGCGAATTTATCGGGTTATTATTTCTATTAAACGTTTACTATTTTCCTCAATATTAAATTTAAATTGATTAAAAATATCATTACTTATATCATATGTAACATAATTTATCATAAGTATGCCTCTGTGTAACATTTCCATGGAAAATATTGCAATGGGACCTAATAAGGGAACCCAAAAATGCTTAAATTCTAATAATCCTTGCGTTATTGAAAATAGGTCACAATGGAATATAAATCACGTGATCCCGAGGCAAGAGCTAACCTATAGATTGTGAAAGCTAGGAGCAACAAACTCAAGGAGAACGCAGCTAGCCTTTAAACACGCTAACGAAGGGTTGTGTACGAATTTCATTGGACGAGCGTCACGAGCCTTTACGATGAACGTTTTACGGGCGGGGGGAAGACAATTTCCGAATTTCCCCCTTCCGACGGCAGCAGGCGCTAAAGCGTCTAACCAATGAAAATTGTACGCGAGAAAATTAACGACTTTTGACGGGTTGCGTTCTCCTTGTGTGGGGTGTTGTGTTTGTTGCACCTAGGTGAAAGTTAGAAACGAGAGTGGAATTCTTCTATAACTTCTGTTTCCATCAATAAATCTGATGACGCGTTTCCGTCACGGAGCTGGAAGTGACGTAATTTACGTAATATCCCGTCAAAAAGGTTTCATTAAAGAAAATGATTTTAGGGCATACTTATGAGTTACATATGCTAATATTAATTATTTTTAAACTAAATTTAAATGCCAAGCACAGTGGCGTGCGGTAAACTAAGTGTCAGAACCGTCTCGAATTGCACCGGGACCGTGAAGCTAGTACCTTTAGCGTTAGATGGCAGCACCATAGGCGGACTTTCTTTGAACTAAACCATTCCTCAATTTCACCCTTTCGCCAATCGCCAAAGTCACCAAAACTCCAAAAGTGAAAATGACTTCATACAAAAAGTTTCACTCTCGCTTGATTTCGTACCTTTAACTATGCTGGTCATGATATTTCTTAAGCATAAATAATAGCAGGCAACGCGTCTTTTTTATTATCCAATAAGAACTCGAATCGCTAAACCACGTCATTTTTAAAGTAAGGTAGTACAGTCAGAAGGTCAACCGGATCCCGGTGTTATTAATTATTATAGCGAAAATTGGGAGGTTGTAACCGTTGGGCGTGAGTTTAATTAAGTTTTAGTAAATTTAAATATGAATTTGAAAATTTAAAATGCAGTCCAGTTAGCAAATGTATTAAAACTACAATCGACACAGTGTAAAAAGCGCAACTGAAAAGTCAGTTCAGTCAAGGCTTGGCGCAATATTGAATTACGAGATCAAATTGTTATTATTAAATACAAATTGAACTATTAATTATTTACATAATAAATACAACTGAATTATCGAAATAAAAATCCATTTCAGAAAACAAATTTTAAAAATATCGCGAATTTTGCGACGGAAATTCATTGAACTCTTTTTAATCACGGCGGAACCCCTTTAAGGTCGTATGCCAATGCGAAAGTCGGCTTCAACCTATGGCGGGGAAATAGTATTCATCCGCCTACGAGGGGAGAGCCACAGAAATAACAACATTTCTTGACCGACGGCGAGAGCGAGACTTTATGTATGAAGTCATATCGACTTTTAGTCCACGGTACAGATTTTGCTATTTATGTTTCAAAATATTTTTCAAAATAATCGGCAGAAGGAATAGGTGTATTTGCTATCGGGCGCGGAGGTGTTTGCTTACAGGGCCGGATTACCCAATAGGCCAACTATTACAAAACTTTTATAATTTTCTTTTCACAAAAAACTATTTTTTTCGGGAGTAATTTTACTAAATGAGTCCACATTTCTCGATATCATTTAAAGCAATCATTTATTAACGTCACTAAAATATCCGCAAAGTCTACATTGAAATTGTATTTTCCATCTATTTGTCAATTATAAATTTCGGGAAAAGGGGCACCAAAATGATCTTGGGCCAAAGCAGGGTGACCACTATAAAAAACCCAAAACATTTATAGGAATATAGGAAATTCGACAGTCGATTTATAGAAAAATATAATAGTATTTTCTTGGATAATATAGGAACGGTTTATATATTTACACAGGTTAGACTACTTGTACCTTCATACGTGCTAGCGTTTTGAGCCTCTGAAGTTCTTCTGACAAGCAACCCTGTTTTCTACTACGCTACTGGTACGCCCTCTAATGTATTTAAACAGTACTAATTAATTTATTATAAATTAACTTTTTGCCCTCTAAAGTATATAAACAGTACTAATTAATTTATTATAAATTAAATTTTTATAAATTTTAATTATAAAACACTAATGAGCTACCGTATTTAAAATTTGATAATACGTATTTAAAAATTTATTAATTATCTACGATACATTTAAATTTAAAATATAGGTGGCGCTCCATTTTTAAATATAAATATTATTTTAACAATTGTTGATTACAGTTCAGAAACTTTACACAAGCCGGCGCTGTAGGCGTGAAGTAGAATTTTTCAAATTCTCTAAACGCTGGAGCAGCTCATAAGCGTCCATCTCTGAGCCGAAGTAGTCTAACCTGTGTAAATATATAAACCGTTCTATAGCCTACACCAAACTAGTGAAGTCAGTTTAATAAGCAGATGAACGATTTTCCTAATTCAGTTCAGCGCAGTTCTTTGGAGAAGTGGTTTGTATTTTATCAAAGGGATTTAGTATGACATTAAGCGCTGGCGGGAAATTCGAAAAAAACGCGCGAAATCCAAAATAATATTTAATTATAGGAAAATATAGAAAAAATGGTGAAATTGGTCACCCTGGCTAGGGCCCCACAAGGTCTGAATCCGTGGCCCTGTTCGCTTACCTTGTGGATTGGCGTTCCCCAGAAGTCGTGCAGGAACAGATTGGCCACTGGCGATCTGGGCCGAATGTCCCTGTTCTCTTTAATGGCCGCCACGTCGTCGAAGACCAGCCCGCAATTGAGGGCGTTGTAGTAGCAGACGACGGCGGAGGTGGCCACGGAAGCCGAGTGAATGGTCGACAGAGAGGGCTGCTGCAGGAAGCGGAATTTGGGTTTCGCGCCACCCGATTCCGAACACGATGGTAATTCTTCTTTGGTCTGCATTCCAAATGGCGTTCGGTTTATTATAACTTGAGAAGGGAATCCGACATCGTGTCCTCGATTACCCAGGGTTCCTCGAACTCCTGCGAAAATAACAGAACAAAAAATATTTTTAATAATCATTTCTCAAATTTTATGAGTCTGCTATGGTCAAATTAGATTAAGAGTTAAGAGTCAGCCTCTCAAATAGCACTATTTGTTTAATTTATATTTATTTAATTACCAATGGCGGCTTTTACGCATAAAAATTTATAAATGCTATAATCAGCTAGATTCCAGTAAATGTTTATACGTTATCCCTAGCTTTCTGAAATGTACTATTTATACCAAGAACGTGTACTATTTACACCAAGAACGTGTACTATTTACACCAACAACGTGTATTATTTTCACCAAGAATGTGTACTATTTACACCAAGAACGTGTAAGAACGTGTACTATTTTCACCAAAAATGTGAACTATTTACAATTAAGAACGTGTAAGAACGTGTACTATTTACACCAAGAATGTATACTATTTACACCAAGAACGTGTACTATTTTCACCAAGAACGTGTACTATTTTCACCAAAAATGTGTAATATTTACACCAAGAATGTGTACTATTCCCAAAATTGATTTTAATATTTACACCAAGAATACGTACTATTTACACCAAGAATGTGTAATATTTATACCAAGGACGTGTGCTATTTACACCAAGAACGTGTACTATTTTCACCAAAAATGTGTACTATTTACACCAAGAACGTGTAAGAACGTGTACTAGTTTCACCAAAAATGTGAACTATTTACACTAAGAACGTGTAAGAACGTGTACTATTTACACCAAGAACGTATACTATTTACACCAAGAACGTGTACTATTTACACCAAGAACGTATACTATTTACACCAAGAACGTGTACTATTTTCACCAAAAATGTGTACTATTTACACCAAGAACGTGTAAGAACGTGTACTATTTTCACCAAAAATGTGAACTATTTACACTAAGAACGTGTAAGAACGTGTACTATTTACACCAAGAACGTATACTATTTACACCAAGAACGTGTACTATTTACACCAAGAACGTATACTATTTACACCAAGAACGTGTACTATTTTCACCAAGAACGTGTGCTATTTTCACCAAAAATGTGTAATATTTACACCAAGAATGTGTACTATTCCCAAAATTGATTTTAATATTTACACCAAGAATACGTACTATTTACACCAAGAATACGTACTATTTACACCAAGAATGTGTAATATTTATACCAAGGATGTGTGCTATTTACACCAATAATGTGTACTATTAAACCGAGAATGTGTAATATTTATACCAAGGATGTGTGCTATTTACACCAATAATGTGTACTATTAAACCGAGAATGTGCACTATTTAAACCTAGGTGACGCGGCGGTAGCTACCGGAGAAGCACATATGATCTAGCGTTTGCTATCCTCAAATTAGATAAAAATTGTGAAATCTGGGTGTCGTAGTTGCTCAGTATTAAACACCGAGGAGTGTAGAATATAATAAAATTCAAAAATGGACCTTTTATAGCTTCTACACCCTCTATCTTAACCCTCTTATACGCTTCAACCCTTACGTTACTGGCTGCCAAACGCTAATAACGTCTGTTAATACACTAGCTATCTAGATTTCGAAGGCAACCAAAATCGATAGTTTTCATTTTCCGGAAAAACAAAATTCGGAAAAATTTCCAGAAAATGAAAAATTATACTAAATTACTTTTTAAGAGTTTTTTACTTTTTAATGTTTTTATCGATATAAAATGTCTAATATCAGTAAACATACTACAAAACATTAATAGTGTTAAATTTTTAATCAGTTTAAATTAGTCTAGATGTTTAGTTTTACTTTTAGATTCGAAAAAATGCCGCTTTATTTAAATTTGCCCTAAGAAATTTCAATAGTGTGAGACCCGAAAAAATGGATTGTAAATAATAGAAAAAACTGACAATTACATTAATTTCTTATCACTTCTGAACATTCAAAGCTACTTTTCAATCGTAAATTTTAATTTAATTTCCTTGGTGCATGGTTTTAAAACAATAGTACTATTATTAAAATTAAAACCATCTATTGTATGGAAAAATGTTAAATAAAAGTAAATTTTTAATAAACATTTTCCATGTACTAGTTAATATTTAATTTTAAATATAATAGACGTTTAAATAAAACCCGATTTGCCTAGAAGTAATAATACAGAGAGCCCGGATATACTTGTAAAATCGTTATAGTTTAAAGTGCTTAATATTTCGATATAGAAGGGCTTGTTCAATTTCGCGAGCGCCTCTCAAAAGAAAAAATTGCACGCGTTATCAACTTTTACCTTACTGTACAAACAAAACTAACAAATACACGTGACTAATTTATTCAGTGATTCGCGCATGCGCGTAGAGGGGAAAGAAAATTTCTCGAAGCCCGTATTACTTTCTCAATATCAAGAATGTCGTTTTGCCTTTGTTAAAAGCGACTCAAATAACGAAATGATTATCATTGTCGTAAACATGATAAAATTGAACTGATTTAAATGAAATTTTCAACGTATCTAGATCTATCAAATTGTAATGATTCCATCTGTGGTCTGGCAACCTACGATCATGTGAAAACAAATCAACTTCGCTTTGGACCTTAAAATTGTTTTAAAAAACGCCCTTGTATACACAAAACCGTTCCTATCTACACCACTACCTAACAAAGTAGCCCAAGATCAAACTTGGAGTCCGTCAGAACATAAAAAGTATTGATTTAAAGTACTATAACCATAAGTAACATAAAAATTATGAAGTATGACACTTCCTTTGGTTTTAATGCCAATTTTCTGTTTGAACCTTTTTTCGACACTGACACTCTCGTCCAGCTCAGCCTTGGACTGGAAACTAAACTGAGCAGTGTATTATCGTTCTTGGTAGCAGTATAATTATCATTACGCATTATTCCGTTTCAAAATTGGTAAACCGTCCACATAAAAAGGCGAAAATCCCACACATATTAAAGTTTTCCATTTGACTGCTCGAGATTCGTTCCAAAACCGTCTGTGACGTAATTAATTGCGATAGAAATGGAACATGTTTCGAAGATTCGAGCACTTTATTCCCGATCTGTAAAGGAACATGCAAAAAGCTGGTTGCGAGAGCTATCTTTATTTGTTGATCGGTGAATGGAACACTCTAAAATTGTTCGGAGCAGATCCGAGCTCGCAAATGAAACGGGAAATGTTGATCGGGGCGATCTCGAGCACTCGAGAGCAGTCAAATGGAAAACACAGTACAAGTAAAATTTTCTCGTTGTCCGCTAGGTGGTTCAAGCTAAATTGAAAGGAGCTAATTAAAACGGATAACCAAAATTACTGCTTGATTAAAATTTGAAAATAATTTGAAATCAGCACGCGTATTTTAAAGGAGATAAATTGAAATTAAAAGGCTGAAAAAACAGCCGTTGACTTGGAAGGTGCGTTGCTTGAAATTTGAAATGATGGAAAAATCGAAGTGGTAACGGTGCCAGTCGGGGTGCAGGGGGCGCGGGAGGCGAGGGAGGATGGGGGCCACCCTTCAACGGCTCTTTAGCGATTTTGAGCCTTTATGAGGATCGTTAAACGAAACCTCGTTTCAAAATGTCGAAATGTCAATCACTTCCACTTGGACGAACCAACACGTTTCCGTGACGTTAAACGGACACCTTTTATATAAGATTTCGTGGAGACGGCTGCTTCTTATATTTGGAACGGGGGGTTTGCGGTCTCCAATAAGGGACCGAATAAGGGTCGGCCCTGTCGAATACGGACCCTTACGCCGTTGACTTTAACAAGAAAGAAAAGTTACAAATTATTCCGGACATTTTCGTTAGAATAGTTTCACGTCCTTACGTCAATAGTCACTTTATTTCGATAGGAGGCGTTTTAACAACGGTTGAATATTGTCGAAAAACTGTTAAGGTTTCATTTATTTTTAACAATGAAACAGGATTGTCCTTTTTTATTTCCACCTAGAGAGAAAGACTTTGCGTGCTTCAAGGACGAATTTAAGGGAACCAATTTCGTCTAGTTGTTGTTAGTGAATATTTTTAGTAGAACTCGAAATCTGTTTGATAAACCTAATTACTGTATTGACTTACGTGTAATTTTGTCACAATGAAAAAAATTAAACTTTTTTGTACAAAAAGAATAACTTTTTTCGATAAAATATTAAGCTTTTTCATCGTTTGTCTAAGATCAAAGTGTGTTATCTTTTCGCATCAACAAAATAGATGACTTTGTACAAGCTATGTTTTAAAATATAATACTAAATTTGTTATTAGTTTGACTAAGATCAAAGTGTATTATCTCCACTTCCATCACTATAAAGATGAATCGTTCTAAACGGTACGTACTCACTCGACCAAACAGTGTATCGTAGATCTATCTAAATCCGAGTAAATATTTAGTCTATTTAGTTTCAAAATTAGCCAAAAACTCAAACGTAAAATACGATACTTAAATAGACGCTTCAATAAATCATTCACCAAAGAAATGGCCAAGAAGTAATATTTCCGAAAGCCAGGACCTGCAAGTCACTGTTTATTTAGTGCTTGTTAAAATAATGGACATTTTTCACATTTACGGCAGCAACAAGCATTCCCTTTTAACCAGGTAGCCTTTTTTGACATATTAAGGCTTTGGCAAAAACACGACGTTCTGTTTACAGGTGAAAAGTTTACATTATTTCCACAAGCACTATATAATGAATAACTTGCGGGTCCTGGCTCTCGGAAATATTACTTCTTGGCGATTTCCTTGGAGGAAGATTTATTTAAGCGCCTATTAGAGATGTGAAATAAATGAAGAAAATTTAAATAATAAGAAACTTTAAGGTCTTACACTACCAGCAAATGTTTTTGAATAATTTTGTGTAGTTCCTCAAAAGGTTTTAGACCGGGTATCGGAATTGACGAAATACTTCTACGACTTCAAGCGGTAGCTATTAAAATTCCAATGCTTAATTTATTTCTATAAGCAATATTTGAATAATTGATATACTTGTAATTAAGTAACTGAGACCTGGAAATTAGACTCCTTAGCATTACAATTGCAATTCCGATGTAATCTATGGCAACTGGAAGAAAATTTATCTTTAAAATTAGTAGTCAACCTTTCTATCCAATATCTCAATCTCCCCTTCCTTGTTGATGAGATCCATCGTATACCTAATAGAGGGATCGATTTCTACTCCTGAGCAGATACCAACAGAATATTTAATTTTATTTCATGACACTTCTTAAAACAATCAAATTGTAGGAAATTTCCTAGTCACTTAAAGGAAAAGTCCAGGTTGGGTAAAACTTGGATCTATTTCAAAGATCATGTTTAAATAAACTCAAAAATATCCGTCGTAAAATTGTATCTTTTTTTAATGACGAGAAATTAATTTTTAAACGAGCCCAATTTACCCGCCAAGCGAGATGCCATTTTGTTTCGCGGTGACGTTTTAGGACTTTAATAACGCGCTGTTCGCACTATAACAGCGCTCTGTTCCCTGCGCGCGCTTGCTCCGCGTGCGGTCTGCGGAGGGAAGGCGAAAGAAAATGGCAGCTCGCTTGGCGGGTAGATTTGGCTCGTTTAAAAATTAATTTCTCGTTATTAAAAAAGATACAATTTTACGACTGATATTTAGAAGTATATTTAAACATGATCTTTCTAATAGACCCAAGTTTTACCCAACCGGGACTTTTCCTTTAACCAATAGAAATAATAATAATCAGCTAGGCTAATTTCCGAGGTACCATCTTAGGGCCAAGTCATCTACCGACTTTTAATGCCTTTTAAATTCGGTGAAAACGTTTCCGGAGTTGGCCAGTTTCCCGACATTTTAGTAACGGTAACAATAACATTGGTTTGAATAAACCAGTTACCATTTCAATCATTTAATTTCTTTTAGCTATTCGTAATTACACATTTTCGGTATGTTTAATAATTTATAATTTTTGCTAGTACAATAAATTTTATGTACGTTTTGAAATTATTGAGATATTGGTAAATTACATTCCTTGTCTTTATACAAGCACTTGTAATAATATTATTTGTTAAAAGAAGTAAGTCATGATTTCAGAATAACCATTTCATTTATTTTAATAATTATTTTTTTTCTTTATTTTTTTATTCTTAATTTTTTATATTTTAGCCTGTGACAACCAGTCGATTTTACGAGGCCTCCTTAAGTTAAAATATAATCCTGAAATATATTTTGTGAGAACCATGGTTTATGTATTCTAATTTAAATTCGTTATTTAATTTAATGTCGTTTTGTTTAGTTTAGTTTATCAATGACTGTTATATAACTTGTTTATACCAAAATTGTCAACGGTTATAAATCACAAGTTGATTTTACTCTTAGCTTATATGCAAGCAATAAATAAATAATAAAACCAACATGAACTTGAATATGTGACCCAAAAGCAAGGTAATTTACCTTCTGTGAAATGTTTAAAGGCTTAAAATAGAGTCCACTTTTAAAGAAATAAATATTATGCTACACCACTTGAAATCCTAAAGCTGCCACTGTTGACCACAAATTTTGATCAACGTATTTCCAATGGTCATACGTACAAATATTTTAAATTTTTTACTTATTTCAATGGTGTGCCCCCCCACCCAACCAAAATCCTGGCTATGCCACTGCCATTGGCATATATTTCACGTTCCGAGTACTTCCCATTTTTATCTGCTAAGGAATATCTGTAATTGATTATGGTACTCTTTTTTCATGCAGCTCGCTTGGCGGGTAAATTTCGCTCGTTTAAAAATTAATTTCTCGACATTAAAAAAAGATACAATTTTACAACTGATATTTTTTAGTATATTTAAACATGATCTTTGAAATAGACCCAAGTTTTACCCAACCTGGACTTTTCCTTTAGGGTCTAAAAATCGTATTCTGAAAATCACAGAAAACGTTTGATAATAAATGCCCTGAAAATCACAGAAAAAGTTTTATATAATTGAAAATCGCAGTAACAATAGACAGATTAAGCCAACGATTGGAAACGTGAACGGTGAAATTTGTAGACGTAGCTTTGCTGTATACAATCTACACTCAGCTACAATTTTCTCTCTACACGTTTTGTTATAAATCACCAAATAGTACATCTGGGGTATTTAGATTTCAAATTTAAAAGATCGACATTATGAAGGACCAAATCATCATTTTCAAGGTCGAGATTGCATATGGGCATCTCTGAATTACAGAATATTTTTAAAAAACTCGTTATTACGCGTGCAAAATCTGTACAATTGAAATCGCGTGCTAAACCATACTTCTAAGCCTCACAGTTCGTTTTGATCTGAATGAAGGGATCGTAGTTCTTCGTCTTTAGTTCTTAGCAAATAATTTCCATGAAATTTCTCAACTTCAAATGTTTAAACGTATAAAAATGGCTTTCCATTATTCAGCATAAGCAATCTGAAATATATATATTTCCGTTAGCCGTGTTTTTCTCCTGAAAGTAATAAACTGTGATGAAATTCTGTCCTTCTTATTCGAAAATGGATATAAACTGGTGCATTCGAAGAACGACATTATTGGAAAAAGCTTTAGTTTTCTCCCGAGAAAGAGAATCTATTTCTTAGAAATACGGTTACAAAGAAAATTCCGTGGCAGGTTTGGGATTTTCGCGTCATTAACTGCGTTGAGGTTAGCGTACTTCCAGGTAAAACAGTCATATAAAAATGAAACATTTCATGTAAAATTAAAAACAACACCTAGTTCATACCGTCATTTTTGATACTACGTTGTATTGATCGAACTTCTGTCATTATCTGCATAGTCTTACGCCCAAGGCAGCTAGCGAGTTTTAATGCATTTAAATCAGGGGTTACAATGGGTAGGAGGGTGGTGGCAAGGCAAGAGCTCCCTACAATCACTATTATCATTAATTCTTCAGACGTTTTAATGAGAAGGGGAAGAACATTGGGGATTGCAAACTCAACGAAGAAAGAATTGTATAAACAGTGCGATATCGACCTAGAAAATAGTAATCTTGACCTTCAAAACGAATAGTAAGCACTACATTCCCAAGTAGACACATCTGAAGAAGCTGTATTTCTAAATTTAAAACCAGGAAACTGTAAGCATTGATTGGGTTAGGCCATGAACTGTTCATTTCTATTTTTAGTTGCCATCACGGTGAAATCGCCTTGTTTGGTTGTACAGGAGATTGTCCTTGAGAGAATTGAAACAAGACGTCCCTCCCTAAGAGTCTTTCTTAACGGCGTTTCCATAATTCAGGTTCTACCATGTCCTGCTTATCCTGTACTACACGATACTTGTTTCAGGTTTACAATTGTTGGATGTAAAACCCTTCAAGAATTGTTTCAACTCATTGTGAAGGATTCTGTAGTTTGTGTCCTAATCAATTCGGCCTCTTTCTGGGTGAAGCTTAGCCCAATTTGGGATATAAGGATTATAGATTGGTTCTTTTGTTTCAGTGAAGATTTCGTTTCTTGTTTCGTGACTTTGTTTGATACTAAACTAACAATTTCCAGATGTTTTTTCAGGTGATTTATTTATAGTCTTACCATCAGTTTCTAACATTGTTACATAAGTAGGAATGCCTCTTTGGGAAATATTTTTACGAAAGCTACTCAATGGACAACGTCATTACAGGAAGAAAATCACTCGCTAGCGTTGAGTTGTCAAAGTTACGTAAAACGCGGACCCGCTGGGTTAGCGCACGCAATAACCCCATTAAAACTATTCCTACAGCCGTTAGAGGTTCAATTTTAATGAATTTATTTGTCACTAGATATCGCCAAGTGATTTTTACCATATTTCTTATTAAACATTGCAGTTTAATAATAGACAAAAACTATCAACAAATGTTCAACTCTAGAGCGTTTAAAAGTCGCTCGATGACTTGGGTCTAAGGTGGTGCCTCTAAGTAACAAGAAACAAGTTGCCAAGCGTAACATGTATTTGTGGTTCTGTGCTAGAACGCTCACCTAGAAAAAAATTTGTACTACATCCAATGACCAAAAGAGGGCTCTTTTGGAAAAAGCTTTTCCCTGTTTCCAAGAAACTGCGAATGCAGTGATTACACTTTGCCCCGAAAATGCGTACGCGTTCGCAGCCCAGACAGACAGACACGGTGATTGTAAAAAATTAAAGGGAGTATGAACTAAAATGAAAAGAAAATTAACGTAACTAACGCCAATTACAACTACCTCGCGCCACGTGTGAGTATTGGCAGAAGCCATACTTTCCCTGCGAAGGTTATACTGCCATGAATATTTTGTTTTTCTATGTTTCAGTATGCTGGCACCATCTGGTAAACAGGATCTTCTTTGGCAAATTTGTATCGCGGCCTAGAGCGCTCGGGGCAAGAACCTATTGATCAGAAAATAAATAACAAAAGCGATATTAAGTAGTCCACGTTATGAACGGGAACGCCTAAATACCTTCCTAGTGTTTCCCAAACGTTATGTCAAGCTAACTTAACAGTGGTTTAAAAGCATTCTAAAGTACAAGATTAATACTTCTACAGAACTTTCCTCTGTATTATTACGGTACAATAGAAAAGTGTACGAAACAGTGTTTTTCTGAATGGTGAATTTCTTTTAAATAATCCAATTGATGTCGTGAGGGCTGGACATTCGCTATTGATTGATGTTCTATTGACATTTCTAGCCTCAACGATTCGTGAGGTATCAAAATACGACGTGTGAATAATAGATGCTGTTCCGCCGGGGTAGGGGACATTGTTTGCAAAATCCGGATTGCAATATGACTAAGTTGAAATACTGTTTTCGAAGCCAAAGCTGAGAGCGTGGATCAAAATATTCAAAAGCAAATTATACTTTATTATTAAAGAGCATTTTCCTTCAAGCCACAGTACTTGGTCAGTTCATACTTTGTACCAAATTTTATTCGAATTGGTTAAAGTTTGTTTATGAACTTGTCATCTCATATATGAGAGGTTAACGGTAATAGTTATAGTGTAGGGAGCTGTTAGCTCGCGTGGCTTGCAGGGCTTGCCACCACCCTCCTACGCACGGTAACCCGGCCACCTGAATTAAAGGCATTAAAAGTCGCTCGATGACTTAGGCCTAGGGTGGTGCCTTGGGTATTAGCCTAGCTGATTATTATTATTATTATTATTATATCATGTCACTGGAGAAATATAAATCTTAAAAGCAAGTGTCGGCTCGACGTGAAGCACCCTTTTTTCAACAGATGTCGCTAGCGTTGAAATCAAAACAAGATGCTTAAGCTACATTTTGACCCAAAAGGCGGGACATAAAAGCACCCCTTGCGTTGATTGGCTCATTTGTAAATTTGACGATAACTTATTTTATATGGTAATTTTTAACGATATATTTTATAATGGAAATATAATAAACCCTTTCTTTAAAAAAAGCTACGCTTGCCGAACTTGTTTTTATGTAGCTCATTCGTCACGAAAACGTAGACGTTTAGTTCACTTTATGCTTAAAAACAGGGTGCCTCGTCAAATCATGGTCGAATTTATGTCCATGGCTTTTCATAGTAAACGTCATCGATACGTCACTCGTGACACAGCAGCAACATCAAAACAAGAAGGCCAATGTTACTTTAAAGAAAGGCCAATTAATGGTTAAAATCAACTAAATAGAGTATAAGTTGTCAAATTATAATACTCGATAATAATTCTCTGACGACGTTTTAGTTTCGTTTTTTTGAATTTTAGCTTTCTTTGCCATAAATAGATGGCACCATGATCTCCAGTTAGATCGTGTTTTTCGAAGATTCCGATAAATTCATGGCCATCTCTAATAACAGGGGCCTTTTCATAATACAGGTAGCAATGATAGAGCTGACTGTTGCTTTAAATACGTCACGAAACATAGAACATTGAATTATATCAAGAATGTTGTTATTTATTCTTACGGATAATGACTATATTGACATGATCCATGAGCATCATGCTCTAGTTTATAATTGGTATGAGAGGGGGGGGGGAGGAAAAACGACACCGGTGTGTGCTTCAATCGCGTTGGAAGAAGGTTTTAGGAAAACAATGACTGATTTGAATTTTTATAGTATGAAACTCGATCGGGAGGGGGGAATGGGAGGCACGCTGAAAACCGCCTCAATAAAGTCATCCTCCCTAAGCAGAAATAAATATATTCTACGCGTGTTTATGATTTTAAAATCGATGTTTTTATAGTCTTTTCACTTTAGCAGCTTCTTATACTTTCCATTAAGCCTTGGTTTGGAATTATTTCAAGTACGAGGTCAAATCTGATACACTTTCGCTTTGTTACGATTTGTATTACAGTTTATATTACCAATATTCAAAATTGGGACCCTACTTTATTTAAGAAGTCTTAAAATCTACCCCAAGATTTAATTAACTTTAAAAATCCCGCAAATTATTATTAATAGGACATCCCATTTTAAATTATTTGAAGATAACATTTAAAACAATTAAGTGTCGGTTCGGCGTTAAGTAGCTCTTTTTTTCAACAGATGTCGCTATCTTCGTAATCAAAAAAAGATAGTTAAGCGACATTTTGACCCAAAAGGCGGGTACTTATAGGTAACCCTCGCGTTTATTGAATCGTTTGTAATTTAGTCAATAACATAAATTATAGTAATTTTAAACAATATATTTTACATGGGATATATAAATCAGGTAAAAGTACCCTAAATAGAGTATAAGTTTTCTAAATACTACAATGGCTCTCTGACGACGTTATCATTTTGCTATTTTGATTTTTAGCTTCCTTTGCCACTATAATAGCTGGCACTACACTGTCCACTAAAGTCGCTTTTTTTCGAAGAATCTGATCGATCCAAGGCCATTTCTAATAGCAGGCAGGAACCTTTTCATAATACAAATGACAATGATAGAACCGACAGTTCCTTTAATTCAGGTAAACATTCCTAATTAATAAGATGGGGATGTCTAAATGGACGATCTTCAGTAAATGCTCATCTCGACATTGAAAAAAGTACTCGAAAACATACCCAAATTTTATAATAACATTATTACTCGTGTAAACAGGATGTTCTTGACCTAGAAAATGCTGATCTTTTATATTGTAAATTTGGGCACTAAGCAATAGCTACAAAAATTTCAAGTCGAGACCATCTATTTTTAGAATTCGAGCTTCTGCGAATGAAGACGCAACTGGTGTTTCTGTGGACTGTCAAAGTCCCGAGTTTGACCTTCAAAGTCTTCCTGGCCACGACGGGAGGCCAACAGTCCAGACAAACGCTAAGCTATTTTATTGCAGCACCTATTACTCGAACAGCAGGCTACTGACAAAACGATCTGTACTCTTGAAAGTGCCGCGCGCTCCCCAATATTTTATTCGTTTTATGTCATTTTGTTTTTTGGCGCAAATTTCATTTTGGAAAAGTAATCGTCGATGTTGCGTAGGTTTCCTTTTGCAATGACTATACTTAACGGGAATATAACCCCTTGTATTATTCTGTCGCCAAACCGAGGGATCCCTAACATTGCTGTGGTCTTCCATAAGGAACGCGTTGGAGGTCACATTTCCTTTAAGTGTCGCTGATACCGCGATTCAAATTCTATAGAATTTTATCATTCTATAGAATTTTATCATTCTATAGAATTTTATCATTCTATAGAATTTTATCATTCTATAGAATTTTATCATTCTATAGAATTTTAGCATTCTATACAATTTTAGCATTCTATAGAATTTTATCATTCTATAGAATTTTATCATTCTATAGAATTTTATCATTCTATAGAATTTTATCATTCTATAGAATTTTATCATTCTATAGAATTTTAGCATTCTATACAATTTTAGCATTCTATAGAATTTTATCATTCTATAGAATTTTATCATTCTATAGAATTTTAGCATTCTATAGAATTTTATCATTCTATAGAATTTTAGCATTCTATACAATTTTATCATTCTATAGAATTTTATCATTCTATAGAATTTTAGCATTCTATAGAATTTTAGCATTCTATACAATTTTAGCATTCTATACAATTTTAGCATTCTATACAATTTTAGCATTCTTTAGCATTCTATAGAATTTTATCATTCTATAGAATTTTATCATTCTATAGAATTTTATCATTCTATAGAATTTTATCATTCTATAGAATTTTAGCATTCTATAGAATTTTAGCATTCTATACAATTTTAGCATTCTATACAATTTTAGCATTCTATACAATTTTATCATTCTTTAGCATTCTATAGAATTTTATCATTCTATAGAATTTTATCATTCTATAGAATTTTAGCATTCTATAGAATTTTAGCATTCTATACAATTTTAGCATTCTATAGAATTTTATCATTCTATAGAATTTTATCATTCTATAGAATTTTATCATTCTATAGAATTTTATCATTCTATAGAATTTTATCATTCTATAGAATTTTATCATTCTATAGAATTTTATCATTCTATAGAATTTTATCATTCTATAGAATTTTAGCATTCTATAGAATTTTATCATTCTATAGAATTTTATCATTCTATAGAATTTTAGCATTCTATAGAATTTTATCATTCTATACAATTTTAGCATTCTATACAATTTTATCATTCTATAGAATTTTAGCATTCTATACAATTTTATCATTCTATAGAATTTTAGCATTCTATACAATTTTAGCATTCTATACAATTTTAGCATTCTATACAATTTTAGCATTCTATACAATTTTAGCATTCTATAGAATTTTAGCATTCTATACAATTTTAGCATTCTATACAATTTTAGCATTCTATAGAATTTTAGCTTTAAACGGAGTATATTCAACATTGAAATATTGTCTGCTTATACGCGCTCAAGTTTGTTCTTATCGTAACTAGTGCTAGTTGCCCCTGGTGTCAAAAGAAAAGAAATTAAGCGCTCCACCTTAATAATTGACACAGATCCTCCATTTAAAGGCAAAAGATCAAGATAGATGAAAAGTTGATACCTTATGATACGTGTCAAGATTTTTGCAAGAATAATAATAATCAGCTAAGCTAATACCCAAGGCACAACTTTAATCCTAAGTCATCTAGTGACTTTTAAAGCCATTAATCAAGATTGTTTTATTTCAACCATTTATTACTTACTTTAAATGGATATTGAAAGGGCCACAGAATCGTTTGAAAAATTCGGGTGTAATTTCAAATATCTCCTCCCTTTTAATCTCTATAGTCCCACCCTCAAAATTCATTATCCCTAGTGAAAACTAGCCTTTAAAATAAACACATTTCAATTTATAAAATTAATCTACAAGATCTTTGGAACATTTAATTTTGCCCTAGTTTGAAGCCTTTTCTTAAGTTTATAATATCTTCTAAACGGACAATTGTTTAT
The DNA here is from genome assembly GCF_980474605.1 of Leiobunum rupestre. Classification (NCBI taxonomy): domain Eukaryota; kingdom Metazoa; phylum Arthropoda; class Arachnida; order Opiliones; family Sclerosomatidae; genus Leiobunum; species Leiobunum rupestre. Next base: position 60,853,007 of record NC_143384.1, read on the forward strand.
ATTGTCTAGTCAATAACACGTCCCGGATTTGTCTAGGCCTTAGACAAAGTCTTCTAAACGGACAACTGCCTATATTGCCTAGTCAATAACAAGTCCCGGATTTTAAAGGCCTTAGACAAAGTCTTCTAAACGGACAACTGCCTATATTGCCTAGTCAATAACAAGTCCCGGATTTTAAAGGCCTTAGACAAAGTCTTCTAAACGGACAACTGCCTATATTGCCTAGTCAATAACAAGTCCCGGATTTTCAAGGCCTTAGAGAAAGTCTTCTAAACGGACAACTGCCTATATTGCCTAGTCAATAACAAGTCCCGGATTTGTCTAGGCCTTAGACAAAGTCTAATAAACGGACAACTGCCTATATTGCCTAGTCAATAACAAGTCCCTGCTTAGGACCCGGACCCTCTCACTCAATACGTGCTAAATTAGGCCTCGATAAATTCATCCAAAACTATGCGATAAGAAGCGAGAGCAAATGTCACTTTTTATATATATCCTTTGTATTTGCGCGTAAACATTCGGAACGGGGCTAATTGAGAGTAAGGGGACCTCCCCCGGAGAGACAAAATTTAGTGGAAGGCTGGCGCAAACGTAATAAAGCCGGGGGTGATAAGTCAAGAAGTTCGCGAAATGAGATTCGTGATTCATTGTCGGAAGTTTTCATCCCCCTTTTCTATATTTTCGATGGTCGAGCGTGTTGAGAGACCGGAAGCCAACTTCTTTCTGTCCGGCGATTCTTCGCCGTTCTTCTTTATGATCTCCATTTGGGAAAATACGATCACTCATGGCTTTTGTTGCTGGCAGTTCTACACGTACCGTCCTCCGCCGCGAGGAAGCCGGAGAAGAGCGAGAAGGTGCTGGTGGTAGCGATCCATTTTGGCTGCGACTCGAAATCGTGCTTAGAGGGAAAGCCGGCGAAACGGGCGGCGTCAAAATGAAGAGGCTCTTTTTCCAAACATGACTGTTCTTCGCCATTGATGGATAGTGCAAAAAGATGACCGTGTTATGATTTACTATTTTCTGGTTCGAGGAAAGTTTCTCCAGGAATTTCCCCTTCTCCGTTGGGACTTTGCCGAATCAGGGGGATTTTGAGGCTGTATGATGTTCGTTTAGTTTAGGATATCGCTACGTTTCGTTTTCCGTTCATCCTTTCCCCCTCTTTTTATCCTTTGTTTCTCGGCCCCCTCAGACGGAAATTTCTTTGTTTGTTTCATTTTAAAATATCTACACTGACCGTACCGAGAAATTGATTTCTCCCAAAAGCGAATTTATATTGTTATGGATGAAGAGTTCGTTGTTGCTGCTTATTCTGTCACTAAAGGGATACCGCTTTTTGAAGGGAAATAGTTAAAGCATTATTTCGCTATTGCGTACTCGTAGAAACGGAGAATTTTAGAAAACTTTGTTACACATGAGTTTCTACGTATTCTTTCAAAATCTCATAAGCCCTATTTGGGGGGAACACAGTAAATATTCTCACGAAGGGTTTTATCATCTGCCTGTCGAAGGTTTTGTCACTATTAGGAGATGAAATTAAATGAAGTGTACGTGAAGAGCGATTGTGCAATTGGCCCTAGAATAGCCAATGACAAGTTGACCACTTGACTATGCTGAGCCGATGATCGGGTTCTCGAGCCAATTGAACAGCAGAATTTACACCGTAGTAGAAATTGATAACCTTACAGTGCTGATTCTACGACAGTGACATCGTAATCATTCGTCTAAAGTATAAATTAATACATTCTCGATATTCGTTTGTTAATTCATACGTAGCTTGAACTATATGCTCAAAGCTATTTAAGATATGTATTTGCCGATTTTCTGTGGGCTGTTTTTTTCAGATCTCAAGCTCTAATGTGAACGCATTGTGGCTTATGATTTTTGTCAATTACCAAGGCTTGATTACTCCAAAAACGGCATTATATGGGGTAGAAAAATTGCTTATTATAACAAATGATCTTAATAATTTTAAAGTCGATAATTAATAAGTTATGAAGTGTTCAAAGAGAAGCTGGATTAGCATTGAGTTTTCGACTTCTTAACTTATCAATTTAAAATCACTGGAAGTAATTTCAACACTAACAATGTAAGAGGAATTGTTTGATATCTAAGTGGAAATAGTGCTTTCAACGGACAAATGAGCAGATTCTTCAGGTTGAAATTCCTAGATATCGGAAGGTAATCAGTTTCTCTGATCAGGTTAACCCTTTATATTTCTCATCCATAAATCTGATTTCAATTTGTATCTGTTTCGCGTAACTAGAATTTAAATCCTCAGTTTCAGTGATAGATGAACAGAACCCGACCACTTGAATTAAGGCAATAAAAGTCGCCAGATAACTTGGATTAGGGTGATGCTTGGGTATTAGCTTAACGAACTATTATTAAATATAATTTTGTGAACAGCAACTTGAAATAGTTCAGAATACAAATTTCGAAATAATCTTAATCTGAGGATATTTAAAATCGATATCCGTGAGCATCTGCAATTTGGTCACATTTGTCTGTCAGTTTACAACGAATTCAGATCAGTTTCGGGTTTAAACAACTGCTTTGAATTTTGATTCATTTATCAACTGACCTGATAATGGAAATCAGATGACGCGAGACTTATCTAAAAAACGTTTGCAGTTCTACGCGGAAGTATGGATTAAGGCTAGTTCCCACTTAGCGAAAAATGCAGTTTTCGCGAAGCGAATTGACGCATGCGAGTGAAATTTAGTGAAGCTCAAAGCTACGACAAAAATTAAATTCGTCACGAAAGTCTCGAAAATTCGTCAAATGGGAACTCAGCTTTAAGGTTTTAAATAATTAATCAAACACGGTCTACTAGAATTAGATTTTAGAGTAACGTCTCCCTTAGGCAAAATTAGTTACATCAATTTAAAGTATCCACATAACTTATATAATTAAATACCTTGAAATTAGTACAAACATGTCTTGAAACTCCCCATTGATGTTTAGACGATCAAGTGATTGAACACCCACTGAGAACTTACGTATGAAAAAATATCAAATACCTAAACCCCTTAAGAGCTAAAGTTAGTCGCTAAACGTTTTACAATTTTAATTTCGAAATACACTTGCGATCGTATTTCAATTTAACATTTAAACTCGCCTTCTCATAAGCATTAAATATTTGTGTGTTATATTTATACTAATACACAGATTCACTTAGAGTTCGTCTGTACACCAATTTGAGGAGTACGCTGAGAATACGTGAAGTATGCAAAGTGCGCCAAGTGAGCATATTACGTGAAAAGAGAGCGAAATAAGCTTATGTGAAGTACGTCTAGATTACGTGAAAAGTAAGCGAAGTATGCAGATTACGTGAAAAGTAAGCGAAGTGAGCAGATTACGAGAAGATAAAATGAAATAAGATCATGCGAAGTTGCAGATTTATTGAAAAGTAAGCGAAGTAGGCACATTACGCCTAGATTACACTAAAAGTAAGCGAAGTGAGCAGATTACGAGAAGATAAAGTGAAATAAGCTCATGCGAAGTGAGCAGATTACGAGAAGATAAAGTGAAATAAGCTCATGCGAAGTAAGCAGATTAATTGAAAAGTAAGCGAAGTAGGCACATTACGCCTAGATTACACTAAAAGTAAGCGAAGCACGCAGATTAAGATGAAATTACGTGATGATTAAGCTAAGTAAACTTACGTGAAGAACGCAGATTACATGAAAAGTAAGCGAAGTAAGGTTATAATACGTGAAGAACGCAGAAGAGTAGACTAAGTAAGCTTGCGTGAAGAACGCAGATTACGCTGAACTTATGTGAAGAGTAAGTTAATTAACATAACGTGAAGAGCGCCGATTACTACTACGATTACGCGGAGTAGCCAACCCTAAGCAAGGACCAAATATTCGAAAGCAAATTTGGTAGGGCTTAAGCTACTTTAACAAGAAGCTTGTAATATAGGCTTTTAAATGTAACATTCACCATCACAGGTTCATAGCAGCTACGAGCAACAAACACAAGGAGAACGCAGCTAGCCTTTAAACACGCTAAGGAAGGGTTGTGTACGAATTTCATTGGACGAGCGTCACGAGCCTTTACGCAAAACGTTTTACGGGCGGGGGGGGGGGAAGACAATTTCGGAATTTTCCCCTTCCGACGGCAGCAGGCACTAAAGCGTCTAGCCAATGAAAAAGGTACACAAGAAAATCCACGACTTTTGACGGGTTGCGTTCTCCTTGTGTGGGGTGTTGTGTTTGTTGCTCCTAGATAGCAGTTTCCAAATCACGGATGTGTATACTGCATAACGGTTCAATATTTATGCCTTGTACCGAAGTGCGTAAAAATATGTACTATTTAAAAATAACATTTCCTCATTGTAACGATTTCAGAACTTCGTTATTATAAAGTATTTAGTTGGCATTAATATTATGAAATTACTAATTTTAGATTTAAACATATTAATTACACCTAAGAGCAAGAAACACAGCACCCCACACAACGAGAACGCAACCCGTCAAAAGTCGTGTGTTTTCTTGCGTACATTTTTCATTGGCTAGACGCTTTAGCGCCTGTTGCCGTCGGAAGGGGAAAATTCCGAAATTTTCTCCCCCCTTTCCGTAAAAAGTTCAGCGTAAAAGTTCGTCCAATGAAATTTGTACACAACACTGCGTTAGCGTGTTTAAAGGCTACCGGCGTTCTCCTTGTGTTTGTTGCTCCTAGGTGGCACACTTCATTTTCTTTCGAAAGAGTAATATTATACGTTCGTGCTCTAGCATATTTGGCCTCCATTGTTAGATTTTTCTTTAATTTGTAATTTTTTTTCTCATATCCCAAAAAGTGAAGCACCAGTCCTTTGTTTTGGCTTTAATAAACCCTTAAACCTCTTTACTTTAGATGCCCTGAGAATATATAAAACCATTTATCCATAAAGATAGCCTTATTTGTAACTCCATTCAACTTCACGATTTAAAAACATTGTGTACTAAGACGGCCAGAATTCAATAATAGTCTTCAAGTAGAAAAAGTTGAAGAACCTTTCATTTGTTGGCCACTGAAATTGACAGTCCCCGTTTCTTTATACGCGTAACAAATTATAAAAAGATAAGTTATAAGAACTGCAACAAAAGAGGGGAAATTCCAAAAAAAAAAGCTTTATTTTCCACTATAGCGTATCTTAATAAATTTACCGTTTTTCCAAACGTCTTGAGAACGAGTGGGGGATTCTGCGAGCGTATAAAAAAGCGGGAGAGGGCGCTGTTTGTCGCCTACAAGCTTTTAGAATGTCACTGCTGAGACGGAAATCAATCTTTAGCGCTAAAAGCCTCCTTTTTGCTTCCGTATATGGACAAACGAGGGTTTCATGAGAGTTTTTATTTCATCCTAAATTCCTTTCTAAGTATCGCCGAATAAAAGCGAAATTCGCCTTTATTCCTGAAGGAAGAGACCTTTTAGAGCGCCATCTAGCAGCGACGCTACCTACCACCACGTGACTTAGCGACGTCAACCGAAGATAAACGCGTCCTTTACGTTTTAATTTGTCGAGTACTGTATAAAGTGGTGGCCGATATACGGACTTCGAGGCACTGAGAGATTTATACCGCAGTTCGCCTTCTGCTTTAACTGTTTATAAAGAGTGTCTTATTGCAAGTGAGACAGTCGCGAAGAGTGCTTTGCAGTTTCGAGGCTTAAGTTCGAGTTTGATGAATATTTTTTCTTCTTAACGGATCGAAATCGTTTTGTAGTAAATCGATAAAAACAAGAAAGTATTTGGTAAAACCATGAATTTATTCATATACACTCATTAATATAGATCTGGCTATACATTTCACGGCATCAGCCTGTATAAGGGGCGGGACTTTACGCACCGCCCATTGCATGGTCATTATGGCCTTAACGAAAATTAAATCACGTGAAAGGAAAGAGTAGCTCTCCAATTGGACATCAGCCTGTCGAAGGGGTGGGACTTTACGCTCCGCCCACAGCATTGTCATTATGACGTTAGCAGAAATAAAATCACGTGAACGAGAAGAGCAGCTCTGCAATTGGTCCTAGAATAGCCAATGACAACTCGGTCTAGCTGTGGGCCAATTGAAAAGAGAGTAAATTAAAGCGTCCTAAAAATCTATGAACTTAGTCCTGCCTCTACGATAGTTACATTGAAGTAAGTCGATCTATGTACGTTCTATATTCATGGGAGCAGAATTAACACATTAATGGTAAAGGTATAATTTAAAAGCGCCCTCTGGTTCTGAACAAGTTATTTTTCTGATCTGACCATGTGGTTTCGTTTTTCTATCGTTAGTTAGATTTTAAATGATTTTAATATTTAATAATTTCGACAGATGACGCTTCTCTAATCAAATCAACATAAAACCAACGCTAGTGGCGTTTATAAAACTAAAAAACATAGATTAGGCACAAGAAAGATATTTTTTAGAGTTCACTTTTAATAATAGATTATCAATTCGGAAATTTGCGTGTGGAACATGGTGAAGCAGACGCTATTTTAACCAGGTTGCCATGCATTTTTCGTTCTAAATGTATGGCAACCCGGGTAGGGAGCTGTTCGCTCGCGTGGCTTGAAGAGCTTGCCACCATCCTCCTACTCATTGTAACCCGGCCACCCGTTTAACGACATTATAAGTCGCTAGATGTCTTGGGCCTAAGATGGTGCCTTGGGTATTAGCCTAGCTGCTTGTGTTGCGTTAATAAGTCACTGGAAAACAGGGTTGCCTGTTAAAATAGCGTCTGCTTCACCATGTTCCACACGCAAGCTTCCGGTAAACGCCGCTTAAGGGAAATAATAATAACGCCCATTACCGCACTGCCATCTATCGGCTTTTAACACATTTATTAGAATGGTACTTTGCACAACGTCATAGGTCATCGAGGTCACGATGAGATCTAACGTCAAAGTACCATCCTCGTTCGCTTTTAATAATAATAATCAGCTATTCTAGTACCCAAGGCACCATATCTTAGGCATAAATTATATAGCGACTTTTAATGCCTTTAATTCAGGTGGCCGGGTTACGACGCGTAGGAGGGTGGAGGCCAGACCTTCATGCCACGCGAGACAACAGCTCCCTACACTCACTATTACCGTTAACCTCTACTATAAGGTATGTCGTCAAAGTTCCATACTTGTCAACCTTTCACCTAACTGCGCATTCTCGAATGGTATTCAGTCGTGCTAATTGGAGAGCATTAGAAAATCATTCAAATTGATCTAACGGAAATTTTCAGTTAAAATTGATCGAGATCAGGTTGGTGGGTACAAAACAGAAAAATCCAATTGTTTATCCAAGCGGAAAATGTCGTTAACATTGAAAAATAAAAAAGTCATTGGTTTTGCGCCCGTATTTTTCGTTTATTCTTCGACTTCGCTATTGATTGTTAAGTTATAGACTAATAGGATCCTAAAATACCGCAACCTTTTATGGCATGTTTTATCCTTTCCGACAATATCTAAGAAACAATTTTTTTTCAATATATCTTTTACAAATTGTAAATTGTGCACAGTTATAAATAAAACTATTTATGATAAGTATCTGAAATATTTTAATAAGCGCGAGCTATTTCACGATACATATTAAAAGATTTTAAAATGAAAGCGCACAATATCCTACTAAAGAAAAACCTGTTTAATATATTTTCACTTTTAAGATTTAGATTTTATCCCCAGTTTCTGCAACTTTGTAATTAAAATTTAATTAAAAATATGAAACCATATCCAGTTATGTAAAATAAATTTTAAACTACAACTACAAAAATTTTATAACTCTAAAACTCATATTTCACGAAATAGAGCTATTTAAAGGCAAAGTTTAGTATATCAAAAAATAAAAATTAGGCTAATTTCTTTGGAATTAGACACCTACTGTTCGGATTTGGGTTCATTTCTTTGTAATTAAACACCTACTGTTCGGATTTGGGCTCCTTTCTTTGGAACTAAACACCTATACTGTTCGGATTTGGGCTCATTTCATTGGAATAAAACAACTACTGTTCGGATTTGGGCTCCTTTCTTTGGAACTAAACACCTATACTGTTCGGATTTGGGCTCATTTCATTGGAATAAAACAACTACTGTTCGGATTTGGGCTCCTTTCTTTGGAACTAAACACCTATACTGTTCGGATTTGGGCTCATTTCATTGGAATAAAACAACTACTGTTCGGATTTGGGCTCCTTTCTTTGGAACTAAACACCTATACTGTTCGGATTTGGGCTCATTTCATTGGAATAAAACAACTACTGTTCGGATTTGGGCTCCTTTCTTTGGAACTAAACACCTATACTGTTCGGATTTGGGCTCATTTCATTGGAATAAAACAACTACTGTTCGGATTTGGGCTCCTTTCTTTGGAACTAAACACCTATACTGTTCGGATTTGGGCTCATTTCATTGGAATAAAACAACTACTGTTCGGATTTGGGCTCCTTTCTTTGGAACTAAACACCTATACTGTTCGGATTTGGGCTCATTTCATTGGAATAAAACACCTACTGTTCGTATTTGGGCTCATTTCTTTGGAATTAAACAACTACTGTTCGGATTTGGGATAAATTCTTCGGAATTAAACACCTACGGTTCGGATTTCGGCTCATTTCTTCGAAATTAACCACGTTCTGTTCAGATTTCTGCTTCGAGATTTTTGATTTCTTTCACAAAATCCGGGATTATCTTTGAAGGAAATTCTAGGATTTTGGGGATTTGTACTCAAAGTTTCAACAGGATTTTTCCAAATGTTCGATCCCTCGTAATGAGCTTTAAGAACAGTAATAAAAATAGCAAATAATAAAATTATTAAAAGTGTCCCGAATTACCCTTTGCAACTCAAGATTGCCAGTGAATTTTAAGAATATCGAATAAAACTATGTTTTAGTCTGCACAAAATGAAAGATTTCTCAGTTTGTCCCCAATCGATTTCGCGGAACATTGCGGTTTTCCCAGTGTCGCTTCTAAAGGTTGTTAAAAGGCTTTATTTAATAAAATACACGTTCTTCGACCAAAAGCGAGTTGAAGAAAGTTTAAATCGTCAGCAGTTATCGTAAAGAGAGAGAGACTAAAGCAGTCGCGAAATTCAATAAAAAGGGGAGTTAAACGGTCGACGCTTTCAAATTTCGCTTCATTTCGACGAAATACATCTTATAGGCGATTTATATTCTGGATCCTCTCCGAATTAGTAAATGAACCGAGAAAAACGTTTCCGTTAATAGCGTTTATCCCCCTACGATTTGACGGCTTAAAGGGCCACAGAATCATTTGAATTTCCAGAAATAGAATTGAACAATACCAGAAAATGATTGGACAAATTTGCTGCTTGGTTTTGCGTTTGTTGCGGCCTACTTCCAGGGTCTAGTAGGGCACACTTTGAAGCTCTCTGGCGCTCTATTAACTCATCGTAGGAAAATCGGAGAAAAACAGGCATAATTCGCAACTCACCCCTACAACTCCTTCACATTTTTGCATAACCTTTTGAAACACCCTGTATAAACAAAGTTGTTTGCTCTTTATATATTAGCGACGAAAACAGTCTCTGGGATATCATATTATGGACCATTTTTTTCATATCCTGATGAACAATTCCTCTATAAAAGTAAGCTGCTCGTCAGTCCTGTGAATGATATCTCGCTCAAATAGGATTTATAATACAGGGCAACCTATTTGCTTATAACACTTTTGGAAGTGGCTATATCCATATAAATCCGGGTAGTTTTATCCGGATTAGATAGTTCTCTTTCACCCTGGCTCGAGATAAAAATATTTTTTATCCAGTTCAATGTTCAATAACGGGACTCAAGAAACTTATGGCGTATGTGAAAACCAAAAAAAAATTCAATTGTTCTATTACTTTCAGTAGAGGTAATCTAACTTCCAAAACCGATTCTCAGATAACAGTCGCATTATCTCAATCAATGAAATAATAACGATTAATCAGTGATCAGATTATCCGCATTAACGTTCAGATATTATCAGATCTGACTAAATGATTTTCCTAGGAAATCTGAAAATGACTAAGCACTAAGTATAACGACGATTGAATATTTTATTCATATCTGAAACATCCAAATTATATAAATACTAATTTCAATTTTCTGGGTATATTTTGAATCAATAAATCATCAAAACATTACTCAGAAAGCGCCATTTTCATTTTGAACGCGATTTAAATTCTGCTAAGGGGCTGTTCACAAATTACATAACGCAGAAAAACCACTTTTTTGACTCCTCCCCTCCCCCTCGTAACAAAAAGTAACAAATGGAAAGACCCCTCTTCTCAAATTACGTCACAAATATCGACCCCCCCCCTTATATAATTTTAGTAGGTAACAACTAATATGCTGGCAATAAAGTACTATAAGATCAGGTACTACATTTTATTTGTAATTTACATTTGAAATTACAACTGTATTTTTATGCAACACTTTAATACCCACGGGTTTTATTGTGGTGTCTTATGGGGGAACGCTTTTCCGTAAGCAGATATGAGGCACATAAATTGTCCATTTTTAACAATGAAAAATCAATCTAAACTGATGAAAAAATTAAAAACTTTAAAATTTACGTGGTAGATCCGGACTAATCGTTCTCGCACCTTTGTCCATCCCTCTAGCGGGGGGAAATAGGCGAAACTGTAGATCAAGGTCATATGAAATTCTTTTAAACGTGAGTAAGCCAATGAAAATGCTTATGTTTTTAATAATTGCGACTGTTTCTGAAAGTTATGAAAATTTTATTCTACGATGTTAAAAATAAGATGCGTTACGTAACATTTTAGTCAACCCTCACTCCCCCCACGTAACAATTCGTAACGCTTGAACCAACCCCCCCCTCCCCACCTACCGCGTTACGTAATTTGTGAACAGCTTCTAAGCCTTGGCCTCAAATGTTAATCAAGCGAGCAGAGCTGCCAACCGTCCCAGAAGTCTAGGCCACTTTGTCGTTACCTATATATATCGATATTTTTCAAAACTGTGAAGCAAGGATTTATTTACTTATGGCGATTTGGGGCTGATAATTCCCTGTAATCAGTGTACAAGCTTTAACTGAACAAAACTGATTAGTTTACTGCAAATATGTATTACGGATAATAGTTGATTTTAGAGTTGTAAGTCGGAAAATTTTACGGACAATGACCGAAGCCTTTTTTCCGGAAATGTTTTCGTATTTTTCCGAAAAAAATTAAAACAAGTTTTCATTTCATGTAATTTATGTTTCAATTTTTCATTTTTCGATTTGCGGAAAATTTTCCGGAAATTTTTCTAGAAGTTTTTCCGCATTTTATTTTTCCGGAAAATTACCAACTATAGTTGATTTTATAAATTAAAAAGTGGTCTTGCCCAACTTGTTAAAATGTTGCTCACAAGACCTCGCGTTTTTTATATATTTCAACATAGTCAAAGGCTATACTTAGCTACGTAAACAGGGACAGATTTTTGGCAAGTGCTTAGCCAATGGTACAGAGGTCACGACCTTCATATCATAAAGAAAAGGAAATAAAATTTCTTCGTTGCATATCGCTAGATGCTTATTACATTCGCCTTTTCCATGTTAATAAAAGTGCAGGGAGCCGATCGAGTCAAATTCATCTGTGGTCCCTATAAATCCGGTAACAAAATTTCCAAATGTGTTAACAATAGGTCCATATATACTCTCCCAAATGTCCCTCTCCCCTTTTCGCTGCGGAAGGCCTTAGTACATTTGAGCCGGTACACATTTTTTAACCAACTGCAGCCACTTGACGAAACATTTTCCCTTTGCGAGGGATGCGAGTTAGTTTTTCAATTTCATAAGCAACAACTTTTCCAGCTGCTGTTGAACGTTGAACAAGCTGGTGTCGTTAAATTTCTGCGTAGCCTGGATGTTGGGCAGAGCACGCGCACTTTCAAATATATAACCACCTTCTTAGAGCGAAAACGAGCTAAGTTCCATTTGAAAGATTTCGAATTGTTGGGATATTTTAGCCCTTTGTTTTTCCATGCGTAAATGGTGTTTCTAAAGCTCGAATAGTTACTGAAACGCGTCATGTTTAGTTCTGATTACTTTTTAAGTCGGTGTAGCTTATTTTAGCTTTATCATTTAATCTGAATAAAAGTCAACTTTCCTCTACTTCGAAAAATATTCTTAAATTAAATTAAATAAAAACCAGGAATTTTGATGTGTCGAATGAAAATCGACGTCAATGGTAATTGGTGAAAAACTGAATAACTTAACTTTCCTAACCTGAGAAACTTAAACTGAATAATCTACTTGACGAAGCTAATCTAAGAAAACTAATCAAATTCGAACTACCCTAAGCAGAAAACCCTAACAAGCTTATCCAAAACAAATTATATCTCATGACCAAGCTAAGCCAAAAATAATAATTTAAACATAACCAATCTAACCTGAAAATAATAATTTAATCTGAGCAAGCTAGCTTAAAAACAATAACCAAACCTGAACAAGCTAACCTGAAAAAGTTAACCTAATAATAACCTAACCTAAACAGATCAAGGTACCTTAAAATAATAACCTGAACATGTTATCTTGAAAGAGATTTCCCAAAAAAAAACCTAACCTATCCTAAAGTTAATAAAAAAAACCCTATCAACTATAATTTTATTCTCGAAGACCTTTTTGTCCGAGTATTTCGTCAGTTTTATCAATACTTTAAATTAGTTAATGTTTAGCTTTTGGGTCCATTTTTATTTTGATTTTTTTCACCTTATCACGTAACTTAACCTAACCTAACCTAACTTGAAAAGCTATCCTAAAAAAGCTAAGCCAAAATAACCTAACCTAACCTGAAAAGCTAGCCTAAAAAGCTTAGCAAAAATAACCTAACCTAACCTTAAATTATAGCCTAAAAAGCTTAGCAAAAATAACCTAAACTAACCAGAAAATCTAGCCTAAAAAGCTAAGCAAAAATAACCTAACCTAACCTGAAAAGTTAGCCTAAAAAGCTAAGCAAAAAAACCTAACCTAACCTGAAAATCTAGCCTTAAAAGGGCAAAGCCAAAATAACTAACCTAACCTGAAAAACTAGACTAAAAAAGCTAAGCAAAAATAACCTAATCTAACCTGAAAAACTAACCGGAATATGGTAGCTCAAAAAATAACCTAACTTGAAAAACTAACCGGAATATGGTAGCTCAAAAAATAACCTAACTTGAAATACCGATACTAACAATGACATAATGGAAATAAAATCTAAATAAAGACTAAATCAGAGATTCGCGACTGGGAACTCCTCTTGGAAAAAGCGAATTGTATTTTTGGACTTGGCCAGTTTTGGCTTTGAATCGGCGATATATCTGATCCGAGTAAAGAGAACGAGGCGGAGGGGAAGGGTTCCGAAAATCGATGGCGGGCCGCGATAAAGGTAGCGCGGCCATTCGCAAACAACCCCGATAGCAATCTGACATAATTTTCTTCCGCCCTCATATTCCACTTCCTCCTCCTCCATCTCTATTTCCGATTTCCTTCAGGCCGCGCGCTCTCCTTCCCGGCGAAAGGCCCCGGGTTAAGATCCTCGGAGCTGGTCGATGAACGTGTTCCATCCAGAGCACCGACTATTCCCTTCACTCATATATATTATTTTCAAATCTTTTCTGCTATCCGCGTAGCCCCCAGCCCCGAGTAGACCTTGAATTTCTCCGCCCGGCCAACTGTTCGGATTAAATCTAAATTTAGCGCCGTTGCAATAGCGATTAATGGTTTCGTTTTTCTGGGCTTCGTCTGTTCAGTATCAAGATGGATTACGCGAAATTGCCACCGATGCATCTCGTTTTTCGCGTAAATTTCGCCAAATTGGATCCTCTCGTATACAGAACGGTAGTAGGCTAATCAAAAGCTCAATTTTAAATATTAAATTGAATAAAATTTAGACGAATCCATTTATGTCGAATGCAGGGTTGCCACTGTTTCTTCACAATCAAATTCCCTGACTTTTCCAGGTTTTCCCTGACCATCTCTGGAGATTTTCCCTGACTTATTTTGCGCTAAGATTTTGTATTTTTTTACCTATATTTTAGTAAAAGTTTTCTATTTGCAACCGAAATTAGACTAATTTGCAAGATTCTCTGACATTTTCCTAATTTTTAGACTAATTTGTAAAATTACCTGACATTTCCCTGATTTTTAGACTAATTTGTAAAATTCCCTGACATTTCCCTGATTTTTAGACTACTTTGTAAAATTCCCTGACATTTCCCTGATTTTTAGACTAATTTGTAAAACTAACTGACTTTTCCCAGATTTTTATACCCATATTCAAATTCCCTGAGTTTTCCAGGAATTCCAGGTTTTCCAGGTACTGTGGCACCCCTGGAATGGCTCCTATTTATCGTAATTTTGGGTAGATAAAAGTAAAAATAAAACGGGTGAGCCTTATCTTCCGATGCGACCTACTTCGCGACTTTTTTGATAGGTCGATCGAAAAATACCACAAAGGATACCATGGGGGTTTCCATGCCGTGGTTGGAGTTTTCTTGCTATAAAATAGTAGTTGGAATGAATGTGTTTCTTTCGAGATAGCTAGTAGACGTTTCCGGGGGCTATTTTTTTTTAATAATAAGTTAACTATTGCATGTATGATTTATTAAAAATTATTGATTAAAAATCCATATTTTTTTAATAACAGGTTTCCCGTATATAATTTTGGGATGCAGCCTATCTCGTGATTTTGTTAGGAAATATATTTTTTGTAATTTTTGAACTAATTTTAGGTAATGCGGCTTATCATCCGACACGACCTATCCGCAACATTGTTTGGCCTAATTTTAGGTAATGTGGTTTATTATCCGACACAATCTATCCGCAAAATTGTTTGACCTAATTTTAGGTAATGTGGCTTATTATCCGACACGATCTATCCGCAACATTGTTTGACCTAATTTTAGGTAATGTGGCTTATTATCCGACAAGATCTATGCGCAACATTGTTTGACCTAATTTTAGATTATGTGGCTTATTATCTGACATGATCTATCCGCAACACTTTTGCCCTTATTTTAGGTAATGCGGCTTATTATCCGACACGATCTATCCGCAACATTGTTTGACCTAATTTTAGGTAATGTGGCTTATTATCTGACATAATCTATCCGCAACATTTTTGCCCTAATTTCAGGTAATGCGGCTTATCATCCGATACGAGCTATCCACCCCATTTTGGAACTAATTTCAGGTAATGCATCATATTATCAGACACGATATATCCGCAACTTTGTTTGACCTAATTTTTGGCAATGCGGCTTATCATCCGATACGATCTATCCGCAACATTTCGAACTAATTTTACGTAAGGCGTCTTATTATCAGACATAATATATCTGCAACATTGTTTGATCTAATTTTTGGTAATGCGGCTTATCATCCGTCACGACCTATCCGCAACATTTTGGAACTAATTTTTGGTAATGCGGCTTATCACCCGATACGATCTATCCGCAACCTTTTGGAACTAATTTTAGGTAATGCGGCTTATGATTCGTCACGATCTATCCGCAACATTTTTGCCCTTATTTTAGGTAATGTGGCTTATTATCCGACACGATCTATCCGCAACATTGTTTGACCTAATTTTTGGTAATGCGGCTTATCATCCGTCACGACCTATCCGCAACATTTTGGAACTAATTTTTGGTAATGCGGCTTATCACCCGATACGATCTATCCGCAACCTTTTGGAACTAATTTTAGGTAATGCGGCTTATGATTCGTCACGATCTATCCGCAACATTTTTGCCCTTATTTTAGGTAATGTGGCTTATTATCCGACACGATCTATCCGCAACATTGTTTGACCTAATTTTTGGTAATGCGGCTTATCATCCGATACGATCTATCCGCAACATTTTGGAACTAATTTTTGGTAATGCGGCTTATCATCCGTCACGACCTATCCGCAACATTTTGGAACTAATTTTTGGTAATGCGGCTTATCACCCGATACGATCTATCCGCAACCTTTTGGAATTAATTTTAGGTAATGCGGCTTATGATTCGTCACGACCTATCCGCAACATTTTCTGTTCTAATTTTAGGTAATGCGGTCTATCATCCGACACAATCTACTTAGCCGAAATAAGCGAAACTGTTTCTAACTGAAACCGTGTGATTGAGGAAAATTTACGAATAACTTAATTAAAGCTTTCGGGGTTAAGAACCGTGTCACTATTTCGTCTAAGCCTTTTATAAATCCACGTTAATAATCTAAAAATTTCCAAACTTGTTAATTTCACCAAACAAGTGTTGTAACGTAACTACTCTCTGTTTTAACTTTTAGGAAAATCATAATTATTTAAAAGCTTAAGTTAGTTAGTTACACCGCCAGAGTATTAGACAAAACGAATCATTATCTTTAGTTGTTTGAGCACTTTAAAATATGACTCCCCTGTAACGTTCAGTCTTCCGTTTAATTTTCTGAGTTCGTTATAAAACCACTAAGTAGTACCGCGTAATTACATTTCAGTTTTAATAACTCAAACTTTACGTGTAAACACAGTCGTAAGACAACCTCGCCAGAGAAACGTTGTCGCTTTTGAAGGTAATTAAGAAATTTCTTTATCTCTTAAGTGCGTCAGACTTTCTAAATTAAATAAGTCAGCTACTCAAAGAATATTTTTAACGTAGTAGCTTATTTTTCTGTTTTAGAGTTTAGGGTTACCGATAACTACGACTTGGAAATTACCTACTCATTCGGAATAAAATACCGTATTATTAACTAACTTTTGAATATGAAATGCATAGCACGTTTGACTTTAAAACTCAAGCTACAGAACCACGAGCGAATACTTTTCACCTCTACGTATAGTTATAAAATGGTGGATATATTTTGAAATCCTGGAAAGACGTCTTTCAATTAAAGTGTTGGTTGCACGAAAAATCGATAGTAATAAAAACGAATGAATGCGGGCTTCTTTTGAAGCCCAGTACGTTCTCGTTCCAAAAAATGTCATTGTCGAAACAAATTTCCATGCCTAAGTGTATTAACTGTGAGTCCGAACCTGACCTTTTTCGCTCCCCAAAATCCTGAAATTTTCGGCCAATTTCTCTCCTCCGTAGCACGAGCAATTTGGGGCAAATCAAAGTTGTAGTTTTATTCCTAAAATAGAAGGAACTGAAGTGGAGGGATTCTGTTTACTTGTAGAAGTTTTCCAACCAGGTTTTTCATCATAATCTTAGGCTTATTATCGAAATAATTTTTTTTTACGCGTGCGCGACCCGACGTTTTAAGAAGAATTTACAAGGAGCCTTCGGTTTCATATCGTTTTTCTACTACGTAGGCTTGTGTATGCCTATTTCAATTACTAATGCGTAGGACTTTTTCCTGGGTGTTAAATCAACCTGCTTTTAATCCCAGATGTAAAGAAATTACAGACAACTAGCCAATGATTCGCTTCACATTTTCTGACGTCACGGGTGCCGAGAAGAATTTTAGAAGTCTGGAAATTCACCGAAAAACTCGATTTCCACCATTTCGACTTTTTGTAATAATTCAAAGACCACTTAACCGATTTTGATGACATTTTCTGTACTTGCTATAAAATGTTTACTCTTTCTAATGAATCATTAATTAGCCATAGCTAAAATTTCGTGCAACCAACACTTTAACTTCTTCACGAAAAAGGATAGACTGCTTGAAATACTTTAATAATTCTTAGTTAATTAGTTAATGAAATATAATTTGAATAGCTTTTAGATCAAGGATATTTGGCACTCGAACACGAATATCCTCGATCTAAAAGCTATTCAAATTAATTCAATCTTTCCTGCACTTAAATAATTAATTTCTTAATGATATTAAGTTTTGAGGGAATCCACCTTCTATATAGCTTCTATGGGAAAAGACTAAACTTACAATTGTTAGTAAAATATCTCAATTTCATCAATAACTCTCATCGGGGGAAAAACCCGATGCTTTTATGTTTTCACAATGGCGTCGTAAGTTTTTCGACGCTTTTATTTTAGTCATGGGTGTTTTTCCAAATGGCATTGAATTTTTTTTCCGGGCCAGAAAATCGTAGAAAGCGAAAACTACTTTATTTAATTGCAAATAAACTTGCAAATGAGGAAGTAAGAGAAGAAAATACTGTAGATTCTAGTGGCAGTTAATCATTTAAAAAAGGGTGCTGAATTTTCTACAATTTTAAAAATTAATTAACACCTTTCGCTCCAATAAACAATGTGCATATGAACTTCTCCTGCCCAAAATAAATTAGTTTTACGTCAGTTATGACGTCAGTCATCGGAAAAACCGATGACTATCGTGACGTCAAAATCTTAAACGCGAAAAAACGTACATTACGAAACCAGTGTCAGTAGGGCTGTGCGAGTACTTGTACATCATCGAGTACTCGGCCTTTTTGTAGGTTAAGTACTCGAACACGACTATTACCGAGTACCAAAAAATTGCAGTTTCGGGTACCCGATTACTCGAATAAGCTGCTCTCTAAACTCGTAGAGTATTGGTTTTGTCTATCCTCGTTGCTTCAAAGTTCAAAGAGGGGTTTTACAACTTTTTAGGGGGCAATAAACGGTACCTACAAAGTTGTGAAAACTGTGGTACATTTAAAATTTTGAATATTGTTCAGCATTGAAAGTTACTTTTACTCCTTTTCAATTTAATTTCATAATTACTTAATCAAGTACTCGATAACCCGACTCGTTAAAGATATTACTCGAGGTTTTTTTAGTTACTCGACTCGAATAAGATAAAGTTTCCCCTTAATCAAGTACTCGATTACTCGACTCGACTTCAATATTTCTCGACTCGAATACTCGATGAAAAAATTGCAAATCGATAGATAGAAATAGTTTTCCAAAGTATAGTTCTTTAATTTATTTTACCAATAAAGTAATTATTAATTCTTGGAAAGCATATTTAACTGTATTGAGACTATTTGTACTCGAACATTGGTTCTCAGTCATGATGTTTCGAACCAATTGGCAACCGTTGCTATTTTAAGTCACACACTTTCTGGTATGGGGTCCTTTTAATATTGAAAACCTGAATTTTAAATTGTAGAAACTGTTTTAAGAACCAGAGCAGAGTGTACTCTAAAAATGATTATTGGTTTTAGGAGTGTAAATACCAAAATAAAATCGAAACTATAAAGCCGGATAAAGCAATAGTTTCTCTACTAGCATTGTCAGAATTTCCAGAAGAAAATATTTAATCTCTTACGAGAAACGTATCCATTTAAGACTTAACATCTACCACCAGTTTTACAGATTAAAGATGTATATTGAAGCAATTCAACCACGTAAGAAAACCATATTTTCAAGTTGAAATTGTCTCAGAAAACCAGATGTTGGTAATATATAACCCCCCCCCCCCGAAAAAATTCTACTATTTAAAATGTTAGATTACAGTTACAATTTACAACTAAGATTGATATTTTCAGCGTTTTTAGAGATATTTTTAAAGGACATCTAGTAGTAAAACCAAATGTGACGTCACTGAATTTATTAAATCTATATTATTTTGTAATATTTAACTTTAGTTTATTCTCTCTAACCCCCCTCCCGGCGGAAAAAATTCTGTATGCGCCGCTACACGTAATACACTGCGTAATTTGGAAATAGCTAATTATTATAATCGTAAATTCAATAGTCAATTGCTTTTTAGGTCTTTAGCCACAATTATTTATATGGTCATTGACTAAACAGTCTGTCATTGACGAAACAGTCTATCATTAAAGAACTTATGACAATATGGAGTGTCATACTTATGCGTATTACGCTTATGATAATACACTGCGTAATTTGGAAATAGCTAATTAATATAGTCGTAATTTCTAGAGTTGTTAATTTTCTGGAAAAATAAAATCCAGAAAATAAAAAATTGAAACAGAAATTACTTTTTAAGGGTTATTAATGTTTGTCGATATAAAATGTCTAATAACAGTAAACATACAACAAAACATTAATAGTGTTACATTGTTAAACAGTTTAAAGCTAGTCTAGAGGTTAATTTTACTTTTAGATTCTAAAAAATGAGGCGAAAATGCCGCTTTATTTAAATTGCCATACAATATTGGACTAATCATGAAATTAAAACTTTTTTATTTGTTTCGGAAAAATACGGAAAATTTTCCAACTTACAACACTAGTAATTTCAGTAGTCAATTGCTTTGTACGTCCTTAGCCACATAATGATTTATATGGTCATTGACGAAACAGACTATCATTAAAGAACTTAGCGTTGTGACAATATGGAGTGTCATACTTATGTGTATTATTGCTGCTTATGATTAAAGTAAGATGAACCACTCTCGAAAGTAGTGTTCGGAATTGTTTATTCATTATCCACAAATTTTCCGATTTATTTAAAAACGTTGGTAAAAAGAATATCATTTTAACTTATTTAATTATGTTTTTTACGCAACCAAGCATTTATTTGAATAAAAGTTGTATTTATTTAAATAATTATTTGTTTTATTTAAATAATAGGCTTATTCACTTTCGATTATTTAAACATTTTACAATTTTTATTCAACTATTGGTTATTTAAATAAATATTATTTAAATATAGCCGAGCTTATTTTATTCATGAATAAAAATTAATCGACTGCCGAGCACTACTCGAAAGATACGTTATATACTTTTGGTATTCAGTGATTTCCCGTTAAGACTAAAGCCACAAAAATACTTCTACTACTCGTCGATCCTACTTTAAAGTTCTAGAACAGGGACTCGCGTGTAAGCCGAGAGTTTAAAATGACGCGAACACGCTCGAAACTTTGTTAATTAAAACGCATCGTGGCGTCTTGGGCATCTAAACAGGCTCGCCGCGAGAGACCAGACACCCACTCGGTATATATTCTTTTAAAAGTCAATAAGATGGAGTTGTTTTAAAAAGTAGCGTTTTATCGGGAAGGGGTGGATGGGAGCGAACGACAGATTAGATCCGCACAATGGACTGGCATACATCACGGAGCGCATCCTCTCGGCCAGAAGAAGAAGCTGCAAAAAATTCAATGAAATTTGCATATCGACGCTGGCCGGAAAGTTAGAAAAAAGTGGGCGGCGTAAAGAGGATAGTCGATGAATGGCTTGCTAGCTGGGACCTATTAAGGCTGCCGCCGTCAAAGGAAGTGGCTGAGCACTCTTCACGCTGCCTGCGCTAGACTGCTCAATATTAGAATTCGGAAGTTCGAAGAACAAAAAAACGGGAAGCTGCGCAACTAGAGCGTAGACGGCGCGGATCTAAGAGCCTTCTTTTCTTTGTCAGGACGAAATTGTATCAGAGACCCGTGCCAGGGAAAACGCCATTGGAATATTCAGTATGGACACTATGTAAATATAAATTAACCATTTTTGTCTTCTTCAAGCAACGGGCCGTAATTACATTTAATCAAACTTTTACAATATTACGGTATTCGAATAGAGGTTTAGAATGTATACTTTTCGTCTTATAGACTGGTTTATCAATTTGAGAAAAGGTTAGGATTAGTTTAGATCATTCGTTATAAATTAGTATATGTTTTGTAATTTTGATTATTACCAAAATTTTACGAAATGATCCTTTTTTTACTAAATCAAACCATTTCCTTCTTCAATCTGATTTGTTGAGAATTTTTATTATTTACTACAGGAATCCATACCTCTACTTGGAATGCAGATTTTCGTCTCGATGTGGCTGACGGTTTTTATGACGTCACTATGTTAACTTAACAAACAACAACGTGAAAGGGGAGCGCGCGCGGAGGGAATTTTTTCTCTCGTAGGCAGGATAAGTATTCCAAGTAGAGGTATGGATTCCTGTTTACTATTATTATTATTAACTAGCGTAAGGTCTGAAATTGCTCAGTTTCATAATAAAAATTAACACATTTTTAAATAACTTGGGTCGAGTTTTGGAATTTTATATATATTTGGATGGAAGAAATCGTAACTGGAATTTTCTGTACGGAAAGTGTGTAAATAAAATTATTGTTTTATTGCTCTCGAACCAACAAGGGAAATAATTTAATACATATTTTAACAATATTGCTGAGATAGCTAGAGTTCTGATATTCGCTCAGTGTAATATTTTAAATTAGAATATCTTGCGTCTAATTTAAAATTTGTTGAAGGATTATGAAATTTAGAAAGGGATTGTTCGCCGTAGAGATGTTATTAAAAGAAATTAAATTTCGCTAATTGTTAAAATTTACAGGTTTTTATCAATTTTAAATCCGTCTTTTATAGTAATAGAGAATAATTTGAAATTCTTTGATTGAAAAATCAAGGTTTTAAATAATTTGAAATTCCTCTACTAAAACATAGAGGTTTTCAATAATTTGAAATTCCTCTACTAAAACATAGAGGTTTTCAATAATTTGAAATTCCTCTACTAAAACATAGAGGTTTTCAATAATTTGAAATTCCTCTACTAAAACATAGAGGTTTTCAATAATTTGAAATTGCTCTATTGAAAGAAATATTTTTTTATTCATTTGAAATTCTTCTATTGAAAGAAATTGAGGTTTATATTCGTTTGAAATTCTTCGTTTGAAAGAAATTGAGGTTTATATTCGTTTGAAATTATTTTATCGAAAGAAATTGAGGTTTTTATTCATTTGAAATTCTTCTTTTGAAATAAATTGAGGTTTATATTCATTTGAAATTATTTTATCGAAAGAAATTGAGGTTTATATTCATTTGAAATTATTTTATCGAAAGAAATTGAGGTTTATATTCATTTGAAATTATTTTATCGAAAGAAATTGAGGTTTTTATTCATTTGAAATTCTTCTTTTGAAATAAATTGAGGTTTATATTCATTTGAAATTATTTTATCGAAAGAAATTGAGGTTTATATTCATTTGAAATTATTTTATCGAAAGAAATTGAGGTTTTTATTCATTTGAAATTCTTATTTTGAAAGAAATTGAGGTTTATATTCATTTGAAATTATTTTATCGAAAGAAATTGAGGTTTTTATTCATTTGAAATTCTTATTTTGAAAGAAATTGAGGTTTATATTCGTTTGAAATTATTTTATCGAAAGAAATTGAGGTTTTTATTCATTTGAAATTCTTCTTTTGAAATAAATTGAGGTTTATATTCATTTGAAATTATTTTATCGAAAGAAATTGAGGTTTATATTCATTTGAAATTATTTTATCGAAAGAAATTGAGGTTTTTATTCATTTGAAATTCTTATTTTGAAAGAAATTGAGGTTTATATTCATTTGAAATTATTTTATCGAAAGAAATTGAGGTTTTTATTCATTTGAAATTCTTATTTTGAAAGAAATTGAGGTTTATATTCGTTTGAAATTATTTTATCGAAAGAAATTGAGGTTTTTATTCATTTGAAATTCTTCTTTTGAAATAAATTGAGGTTTATATTCATTTGAAATTATTTTATCGAAAGAAATTGAGGTTTATATTCATTTGAAATTATTTTATCGAAAGAAATTGAGGTTTTTATTCATTTGAAATTCTTATTTTGAAAGAAATTGAGGTTTATATTCATTTGAAATTATTTTATCGAAAGAAATTGAGGTTTTTATTCATTTGAAATTCTTATTTTGAAAGAAATTGAGGTTTATATTCGTTTGAAATTATTTTATCGAAAGAAATTGAGGTTTTTATTCATTTGAAATTCTTCTTTTGAAATAAATTGAGGTTTATATTCATTTGAAATTATTTTATCGAAAGAAATTGAGGTTTATATTCATTTGAAATTATTTTATCGAAAGAAATTGAGGTTTTTATTCATTTGAAATTCTTATTTTGAAAGAAATTGAGGTTTATATTCATTTGAAATTATTTTATCGAAAGAAATTGAGGTTTTTATTCATTTGAAATTCTTATTTTGAAAGAAATTGAGGTTTATATTCGTTTGAAATTATTTTATCGAAAGAAATTGAGGTTTTTATTCATTTGAAATTCTTCTTTTGAAATAAATTGAGGTTTATATTCATTTGAAATTATTTTATCGAAAGAAATTGAGGTTTATATTCATTTGAAATTATTTTATCGAAAGAAATTGAGGTTTTTATTCATTTGAAATTCTTATTTTGAAAGAAATTGAGGTTTATATTCATTTGAAATTATTTTATCGAAAGAAATTGAGGTTTTTATTCATTTGAAATTCTTATTTTGAAAGAAATTGAGGTTTATATTCGTTTGAAATTATTTTATCGAAAGAAATTGAGGTTTTTATTCATTTGAAATTCTTCTTTTGAAATAAATTGAGGTTTATATTCATTTGAAATTATTTTATCGAAAGAAATTGAGGTTTATATTCATTTGAAATTATTTTATCGAAAGAAATTGAGGTTTTTATTCATTTGAAATTCTTATTTTGAAAGAAATTGAGGTTTATATTCATTTGAAATTATTTTATCGAAAGAAATTGAGGTTTTTATTCATTTGAAATTCTTATTTTGAAAGAAATTGAGGTTTATATTCGTTTGAAATTATTTTATCGAAAGAAATTGAGGTTTTTATTCATTTGAAATTCTTCTTTTGAAATAAATTGAGGTTTATATTCATTTGAAATTATTTTATCGAAAGAAATTGAGGTTTATATTCATTTGAAATTATTTTATCGAAAGAAATTGAGGTTTTTATTCATTTGAAATTCTTATTTTGAAAGAAATTGAGGTTTATATTCATTTAAAATTATTTTATCGAAAGAAATTGAGGTTTTTATTCATTTGAAATTCTTATTTTGAAAGAAATTGAGGTTTATATTCGTTTGAAATTATTTTATCGAAAGAAATTGAGGTTTTTATTCATTTGAAATTCTTCTTTTGAAATAAATTGAGGTTTATATTCATTTGAAATTATTCTATCGAAAGAAATTGAGGTTTTTATTCATTTGAAATTCTTATTTTGAAAGAAATTGAGGTTTATATTCATTTGAAATTATTTTATCGAAAGAAATTGAGGTTTTTATTCATTTGAAATTCTTATTTTGAAAGAAATTGAGGTTTATATTCGTTTGAAATTATTTTATCGAAAGAAATTGAGGTTTTTATTCATTTGAAATTCTTCTTTTGAAATAAATTGAGGTTTATATTCATTTGAAATTATTTTATCGAAAGAAATTGAGGTTTATATTCATTTGAAATTATTTTATCGAAAGAAATTGAGGTTTTTATTCATTTGAAATTCTTATTTTGAAAGAAATTGAGGTTTATATTCGTTTGAAATTATTTTATCGAAAGAAATTGAGGTTTTTATTCATTTGAAATTCTTCTTTTGAAATAAATTGAGGTTTATATTCATTTGAAATTATTTTATCGAAAGAAATTGAGGTTTATATTCATTTGAAATTATTTTATCGAAAGAAATTGAGGTTTTTATTCATTTGAAATTCTTATTTTGAAAGAAATTGAGGTTTATATTCATTTGAAATTATTTTATCGAAAGAAATTGAGGTTTTTATTCATTTGAAATTCTTATTTTGAAAGAAATTGAGGTTTATATTCGTTTGAAATTATTTTATCGAAAGAAATTGAGGTTTTTATTCATTTGAAATTCTTCTTTTGAAATAAATTGAGGTTTATATTCATTTGAAATTATTTTATCGAAAGAAATTGAGGTTTATATTCATTTGAAATTATTTTATCGAAAGAAATTGAGGTTTTTATTCATTTGAAATTCTTATTTTGAAAGAAATTGAGGTTTATATTCATTTGAAATTATTTTATCGAAAGAAATTGAGGTTTTTATTCATTTGAAATTCTTATTTTGAAAGAAATTGAGGTTTATATTCGTTTGAAATTATTTTATCGAAAGAAATTGAGGTTTTTATTCATTTGAAATTCTTCTTTTGAAATAAATTGAGGTTTATATTCATTTGAAATTATTTTATCGAAAGAAATTGAGGTTTATATTCATTTGAAATTATTTTATCGAAAGAAATTGAGGTTTTTATTCATTTGAAATTCTTATTTTGAAAGAAATTGAGGTTTATATTCATTTGAAATTATTTTATCGAAAGAAATTGAGGTTTTTATTCATTTGAAATTCTTATTTTGAAAGAAATTGAGGTTTATATTCGTTTGAAATTATTTTATCGAAAGAAATTGAGGTTTTTATTCATTTGAAATTCTTCTTTTGAAATAAATTGAGGTTTATATTCATTTGAAATTATTTTATCGAAAGAAATTGAGGTTTATATTCATTTGAAATTATTTTATCGAAAGAAATTGAGGTTTTTATTCATTTGAAATTCTTATTTTGAAAGAAATTGAGGTTTATATTCATTTGAAATTATTTTATCGAAAGAAATTGAGGTTTTTATTCATTTGAAATTCTTATTTTGAAAGAAATTGAGGTTTATATTCGTTTGAAATTATTTTATCGAAAGAAATTGAGGTTTTTATTCATTTGAAATTCTTCTTTTGAAATAAATTGAGGTTTATATTCATTTGAAATTATTTTATCGAAAGAAATTGAGGTTTATATTCATTTGAAATTATTTTATCGAAAGAAATTGAGGTTTTTATTCATTTGAAATTCTTATTTTGAAAGAAATTGAGGTTTATATTCATTTAAAATTATTTTATCGAAAGAAATTGAGGTTTTTATTCATTTGAAATTCTTATTTTGAAAGAAATTGAGGTTTATATTCGTTTGAAATTATTTTATCGAAAGAAATTGAGGTTTTTATTCATTTGAAATTCTTCTTTTGAAATAAATTGAGGTTTATATTCATTTGAAATTATTCTATCGAAAGAAATTGAGGTTTTTATTCATTTGAAATTCCTCTATTGAAAAAAATTGAGGTTTTTATTCATTTGAAATTCCTCTATTGAAAGAAATTGAGGTTTTTATTCATTTGAAATTCCTCTATTGAAAAAAATTGAGGTTTTTATTCATTTGAAATTCCTCTATTGAAAAAATAGAGGTTTTTATTCATTTGAAATTCCTCTATTGAAAAAAATAGAGGTTTTTATTCATTTGAAATTCCTCTATTGAAAAAAATTGAGGTTTTTATTCATTTGAAATTCCTCTATTGAAAAAAATAGAGGTTTTTATTCATTTGAAATTCCTCTATTGAAAAAAATTGAGGTTTTTATTCATTTGAAATTCCTCTATTGAAAAAAATAGAGGTTTTTATTCATTTGAAATTCCTCTATTGAAAAAAATAGAGGTTTTTATTCATTTGAAATTCCTCTATTGAAAAAAATTGAGGTTTTTATTCATTTGAAATTCCTCTATTGAAAAAAATTGAGGTTTTTATTCATTTGAAATTCCTCTATTGAAAAAAAAAAGGTTTTTATTCATTTGAAATTCCTCTATTGAAATAAATAGAGGTTTTTATTCATTTGAAATTCCTCTATTGAAAAAAATTGAGGTTTTTATTCATTTGAAATTCCTCTATTGAAAAAAATAGAGGTTTTTATTCATTTGAAATTCCTCTATTGAAAAAAATTGAGGTTTTTATTCATTTGAAATTCCTCTATTGAAAAAATAGAGGTTTTTATTCATTTGAAATTCCTCTATTGAAAAAAATAGAGGTTTTTATTCATTTGAAATTCCTCTATTGAAAAAAATTGAGGTTTTTATTCATTTGAAATTCCTCTATTGAAAAAAATTGAGGTTTTTATTCATTTGAAATTCCTCTATTGAAAAAAATAGAGGTTTTTATTCATTTGAAATTCCTCTATTGAAAAAATAGAGGTTTTTATTCATTTGAAATTCCTCTATTGAAAAAAATTGAGGTTTTTATTCATTTGAAATTCCTCTATTGAAAAAAATAGAGGTTTTTATTCATTTGAAATTCCTCTATTGAAAAAAATAGAGGTTTTTATTCATTTGAAATTCCTCTATTGAAAAAAATAGAGGTTTTTATTCATTTGAAATTCCTCAATTGAAAAAAATTGAGGTTTTTATTCATTTGAAATTCCTCTATTGAAAAAAATAGAGGTTTTTATTCATTTTAAATTCCTCTATTGAAAAAATTGAGGTTTTTATTCATTTGAAATTCCTCTATTGAAAAAAATAGAGGTTTTTATTCATTTTAAATTCCTCTATTGAAAAAAATAGAGGTTTTTATTCATTTGAAATTCCTCAATTGAAAAAAATTGAGGTTTTTATTCATTTGAAATTCCTCTATTGAAAAAAATAGAGGTTTTTATTCATTTTAAATTCCTCTATTGAAAAAAATAGAGGTTTTTATTCATTTGAAATTCCTCAATTGAAAAAAATTGAGGTTTTTATTCATTTGAAATTCCTCTATTGAAAAAAATAGAGGTTTTTATTCATTTTAAATTCCTCTATTGAAAAAAATTGAGGTTTTTATTCATTTGAAATTCCTCTATTGAAAAAAATAGAGGTTTTTATTCATTTTAAATTCCTCTATTGAAAAAAATTGAGGTTTTTATTCATTTGAAATTCCTCTATTGAAAAAAATAGAGGTTTTTATTCATTTGAAATTCCTCTATTGAAAAAAATAGAGGTTTTAAACCATTTGAAATTTCTATTAAAAGAGGTTTTCAACGCTCACTTCGGTTCGAATTAGTAGATTTATGATACTCCTCATTCGCTATTCCATTTTCAAAATAAATAAACATTTTTTCAAGAAGCACATTAAATTGTAAGCCTGCTTCTAATATTTACTCTAATCCTTGAAATTATCCAAACAAAGATGGTACTCGCTTCCACAATCTCAACGAAAGATAGCGCCACCCAATAATAGGATAAGTCTCGATTTGAGCTCACGCGATCGCCGATGGTACGTGTAAACAATAAACACGAGGCACCACTCCCTCACGCCGCCTGGCGCCATCTCAAGTCGTTAAGTAGTAGCGAGTATACTGGTACCTACTTTGAATCTGAATGAATCCCGGGTCTGAATTGGCGTAATAAGTATATTTAATCAATGACATTTCGAAACTTCATTATTCGATTTCCTTATAACAATCCGAATTAGATCCTTAGAGAGAGAGAGAGAGAGAGAGAGAGATCTGTATAGACTAAATCAGTAAACTGTCGGCCCCCTAGAGGCACATCGCCGAATCATCCGACGACGCAATTTCAGATCCTGATTATAATAATCCATTTGTAGAGTTGACAGTCCTTAGTCAGTTGTAAATGCAGTTGGGCTCCTCATCGAATAATGAGGGATCAGCCAAGACCTGCCTATATTCTAAATTAGAGCAGATCGATAAAAGGGCTTTCGGGTAAACGTCAAGGAATATGACAGCCGTAATCCGACTAAAATGTTCAATACATGAAATGGATGTTTGGCGCGCATCCGCCTTGGAGCTTTGGCAATTGCGAGAGCGGGTGAGACAATAGGTGTGGTTCTTCAATCCTGATGCGTTTGCGAATACTCCAGGCGTAACAAAGCGGGTTCCGCCCAACACCTCTGTCCAGTTATCATTACCAGGACGACGGACCTGATGCGAACCGAAGAAATTAAGTAAAAAATTAATTCGACTGGCCAAATGCGACGCACGTTTGCCTCGTAATTCTGTCTCCACGAAGGATTAAATATATAGTTACCTCGACGCGCTCGTGCGGACTGACACTTTTTTTCCCCGATCCTTTATCAAAATTGCCCCCAAATACGTCAAAAAAGAAACTTTTCTATACAGTCATTTTGCATTATGTAGAAGTATTTGTTATTTTATTTTCCAAAGGGAACCAAATAGTGTAGTTAATTTTCCGGAAAAATTTCCAGAACATTTTCCGCAAATCGGAAAAATAAAATATTGAAACATAAATTACTTTTTAAGGATTTTTAATGTTTTTAACTTTTTATCGATATAGAATGTCTAATATCAGTAAACATACTACAAAACATTAATAGTGTTACATTGTTAATCAGTTTAAACTAGTCTAGAGGTTTAGTTTTACTTTCAGATTCGAAAAAATTAGGCGAAAATGCCGCTTTATTTACATTTACAAACAATATATTAGACTAATCATGGAATGGAAACTTTTCTATTTTTTTGGAAAAATACGGAAAATTTTCCGAAAAAAAGGTCTCGGTCATTTTACGGAAATTTTTCAGCGGAAATATTTCCGACTTACAACACTAGAACCAAACATTTAGAGCGAAGCCATTAGAGGTATGATTTTAATACTTTTATTTAGCATAGATGGCGCCAAATTAAACCTTTTTTGGCGGGAATGCGATAAATACTAATTTATTTAAATATAACTTCTTGTGCTATTTTAAGCGATGTTTTATGGAAACACTATAAACTAATTGAAAGGAATTAAAAACAAACACGAAAAAATAAGTATTTTTAGAGATGTTTAGATCATTTTAAATCAGTGACGGTGCCAGGAATTTTTGAGCATTGTTGACCAAGAACGTTGGACCCCCTATTTTCATTTTTGGGGACCCTTAAAAAGCCTTTGGGGTCCTTTTCCGTTTCGTAAAGCAAACAAATTATAGTTTCATTCTCAACATTTCACCTACGCTAGACTTCAAAAGCTAGATCATACCTTTTTATAGACAGGGGGTTACGAGTGGAAACAAATAAAAACAACGATATTCGATTTGTGATAGAAAATATGTCTCACGTAAAATGAAAAGAAATATATTCGGGTATGCTCTTGCAAACGTTTTTTCGTTCAAAATTAGAATAAAATATACTGAGCCGTCTTTTACAATGATTTTATTAAATACACTACTGTTATGATAGATAACTTTGTTAATATCGGCCAATATATCGGCTGTACTCATATCGGTGCATCGCTACTATTTTCCCTGTAATAAAATTCAATAGAAATTTAAGAAATGTAAAGGTTAACCCCAAAGGGTTTAACTAACGACTTTAGATTTTGGGACCCGTTTTATAAGATCTGGGGCCTCTTTAAAAATTCAAGGCAAGCCGCCATTTTGTAAATTTCAACCATTCCCAATATTGGTGCCAATTGTTAAGATTTTGGGTACTTCAAAATTAACGTCTAATGTCGTTACACACGTGAAAAGATCTTCTCATTTCTGAAATGTGTGTTGGTCCATAGAGCATTTCGAAAACTCGTTAGACCAGTGTATATACTATCAAGGATTTCTTAGAATTTGGCTAAGGACAATTTACGTAGATTACAACATATAATTTTTGCTTAACAATGATCCCGCCATAGACGTACTATTCACTGAAGCTCGTGAGAAAAAGTCCTGTGTTAATTTCCAGAGAGTAACAGAATAAAATGAGTGTTAATCTAAATTAAACATCATAAAATGATCACAAAGATTGAAAACGGTTGGCTAATTTCTAAGCGCCATCTATCATGTAATATCAATTTTTTTCAATATCGCTATGTAGACTTTAGTGTAACGTAGTGAGAAAATACAAATTTATAGAGATGACGTCAGAGTGTAACCATGGGCCAATAATGATAAATCCAGGACATGGCTCTGGTACCTTCATACGTACTAAATCGGTCGTCCACCAAAAGTAACGGGCGGCCATTTTCGTAGGCGGGGAAAAGGTGCAAATAAAAAAAAATGGGAGCAAAATCAAGCAGAAATTTCCGGTTTCCCGAACGCCATCTTGTGTTGACTAAGTCGAAATTCGGAAATGAGTGGCGGTTGTAATTCGAAAATCCTGCCATATTGGCCCTTCATTTTTAGATTAATGTTAACGATTCTAGAAAAGTATATGTTTAATATTATATAATTATATATATTATACTAATTATGAACCTAGTACGTAAAAAAAGTACTTACATTAATAACCACACTAGATATGATAACTGTAAATAAATATTCCAGGATATTTACTACGACGACCACGTGTATTATTTTTAAAAACTGCCCCTAAACAATTTGCTCCAAAATGACGTAGGTCCGCGATCGCGCGTTTTTCGGGTGTTAGCGCTGTTTAACGGGTTTTTCGCATAGAGTCATGTCCTGGATTTATCATTATTTGGCCCATGGTGTAACTTAAATACAATGGCAAAGTGGTATTTGTTCCCACTAGAAAACCCAATTTGGAGCAGCAGAAGAATTTATACAGCAGACTAACATTCGGACCAATCAGATGTTTCCTATTTATACCGATTGCTCTTACTTTCGATCAGTAGCCAATTATTGAAAACCAAACGACCCAAATGCAGTAACTGGTACCTTATATTCTATTACAATGCCATTTAGTTAAGAAATTGCTTATGTGGAGCTACATAGAATTTTCGTCAGGGTTCGAATTTAAATAACCCACAATAAAGCCCACTTAAAAAAACCCACCTTAAAAAGTTTCAAAAATGACGAAAAAAGTGTAAATTTATAGTTTAATAATTAAACTATATTAAAGAATTTAAAGAATTAAATTTTAATTCTTTAAATTCTATAATATTACAAAAATATTGCTTTTTTATAAAACGAATTTACACAGTAGCAGGTTAACAGTGCTAACTAAACAGTAAGTTTTAAACTTCTGCAACTTTCAATCCATATTTAGCAGAAAATGGAGCAGACGATACTTTACGTCTACGAAAGATAAGAATAAGGGCGAGAAACAAGTAGTGTTAAATTAAAAATAAAAAATTAAACTGAAGTAAATCATCGATTTAGGGAATCATTTTAGGTAAAAAACCCAATAAAACCCGAAAAACGCAATAAAACCCAATGGGCTGGGTTTAAAAAAAACTGTTTTTTATAAACCCTGATTTTCGTTAAAGCCAAAAAATAGAAAAGCAAAAAGTGTAATTTCTCAACACAATCTCTTTTAAAGAAATGCGAAATAGATTAAGCATTAAAATCTAATCTTTCAGAATTTAGACATAATCTCTACGTTCAGCATATATGTTTTAATACCTGACTTAGTTTCCGTATCAGCCCACCAAACACGAATTTGTGCAATATTTGTCTTTGTGTCGTCACACGGAAAATAATATAATGGATCTAAACTGTAAATATCGAGATAATTCACTCAGAGTTAAACATTGAAAATTCGGCTTAATGGAATAACCTAAACGTTGAAAACGTCTACAACTTTTACGTTCGTAGTTTTTGGTTACGTTTGTCACCTCCTACTAACGGACATTTCCATTAAACACTTCAATAATCTTCTAGAAAATCTTCCCAATCCTTCACAAAATCGTACTTGTAACTTATCTATTAATCAAGTTATGTTTATTATGGCTTTTATAGCATTGACTAATTTTGCAGGAATTATATTGATTATTGGTATATAACCAAGGTAACTATCGTAAAGAAAGTATAATTCAAAATATACTAATATTATAAATCTAATAATTACACAATCAATAAGAAATCGTTATTCCATTGTATACAAGGGTTTGTTTAAAAAGTTATCCGATAAATGAGTAAAGTTTTTTCCGATCCTCTCCTATTCAGGAAAAATCTGGTCATACTGAAAAGGGGGGAAATACTCAGTGAGAAATCTCCAGAAGGCTCTATTGTGCAAATGATCATTTTTCAGCCTTAATAGTAGACGCGACTAAGTATCAAATCTGCTTTGTTCTTAAATTGTCTTTTCGCCCAGAAGAACTATCAGCCGAAGCTCCACGTACAATCTCAATTAAACTTAAGTTTTTCCTCCAAAGTTGTTGGTTTTTTTTTCAGACTTTTTCTCGCGTAGTTTTAAGTATCTTCAGCTAGGTAATTGGTCGGTAAACCATAAAATTTGGAAAACTGGGGTAGGCTTTTAATTACAGAAGCAAACGGGAGGTCGGGGGCCCACTAATGCGTTATTTATTTCCCCAAAACTCGCCTATCAAACCTTTCAAACAAACATTTAGCTTAATGGGGGGTCTCCCTACAATTACTTTACTTTTGGGCCCATCCGCCCATCAAACATCGTTTCCTATTTTTCAAATGGACTGTTAATAAAACTTTTGGACGGGCGTAAATCGTATTGCGATAAATTAAACCGGGCAACTCAATTTTCGTTATTGCTTTTAACAGAACAGAAACCGAAATTGCACGCCGCGAAAATACACAGGCCCCGCTATCAGATAAAGCCTTTAAATAGCTATTTTATAGATATTTTCTGCCCGTTACTGGCTACCTATATGGTTTATCTACGTTATTCCCTATAAATTTCCCCTCATTTCTATTTCCCAGTTACGGTCCCCGCTTAGTAGTGGGGCCAATATGTTTAAAAGGCGGAGGTGATCGGAGCACGAATACCTTTATGGGGCCATCGATAACGCGAACCGGGCATAGATAAAATACATATTTTATAGAGGCACGCGTTTCAAAGTCAAAACCATTACAATTTATCTTTTATATGGAATTTGTTTTTCGATTTGCTGCGGTGCACGGTACAGGCTGAATACACCTTTTCGGAATCTAAACTCGGAGATTCCAATCAATATAAAAGTAGCATCCAATTTTCTCGCGTATATTTGCAATTTACTAGTACAGCAATATGGTGTTCGCTCTGTTGAAATACTTAAAACGAACAATCCATTCGAAATAGAACCGTAAACGTTGCGCGTAGAATGGCAATTCCATCTCAGCAACTTTGGACAATGACGTCAGCCCGAACGTCTTTGTCGAGGTGTTTACGTTTTGGAGAAAATTTAAAATCAGTAATAGTCAATAGTAATCTATAGAATTCATCAGTAATCACTAGTAATCACTATTAATCTATAGAATTCAGCAGTAATCACTAGTAATCTATAGAATTCATCAGTAATCACTAGTAATCACTATTAATCTATAGAATTCAGCAGTAATCACTAGTAATTGATAGAATTCACTAGTTATCACTAGTAATCTATAGAAACTGGAAGAATTCACTAGTTATCACTAGTAATTGATAGAATTCACCAGAACTCACTAGTAATTGATAGAATTCACCAGAACTCACTAGTAATTGATAGAATTCACCAATAATCACTAGAAATCTATACAATTTACCAGTAATCACTTGAAATCTAAAGAATTCACCAGTAATCACTAGTAATTGATAGAATTCACCAGTAATCACTAGTAATTGATAGAATTCACCAGTAATCACTAGTAATTGATAGAATTCACCAGTAATAACTAGAAATCTTTATAATTCACCAGTAATCACAAGTACTTGATAGAATTCACCAGTAATCACTATAAATCTATACAATTCACCAGTAATCACTATAAATCTATACAATTCACCAGTAATCACTATAAATCTATACAATTCAACCGTAATCAGTAGAAATCTATACAATTCAACCGTAATCACAAGTAATTGATAGATTTGAACCATAATCACAAGTAATTGATATATTTGAACCATAATCACAAGTAATTGATAGAATTCAACCGTAATCACTGATTTTCGAATATTGAAGAGCTATATAAAATCATATTTGACACAATTATATCAGAATAAAAAATTACATTTAAACATATATGGTAATTAATTCCAGAAATATTGTATGTCGTGGTGAAAGGTATCCAGCTCTCAGTAGCTAATGTATTTCGAAAGAAAGATATACCTACGATGTTACTTTTTCACAAACATTGTTGAATAAGGGTAAATATTGCAAAGCGAAATCGAAGGGGTAGTCTTTTAAGTAATCAGGTGTACAAATCATAGGTTATCACGGGAATTCACTTAAAATAATCACTAGAAATCAATGAAAAATGGTGAGTTAACACTGGAAATCAACAAAATATTATGATAAATCACTGGTAATCACCGAATATTTTCCGAAAATCAGAAATCAAGTGTACAAAATATTTACGAGCTATGACTACACCCTCGGGCGAAATTGACTAGAGAATCAAATGTCGTTGGGTCATTACCGCTTTTTCTCAAGACCAAAATTTAATGGAACTTTGTACACGAACGGATCGAAGTTCTCGTGTCCTAACGAAGTCCAATTTCCCGTGTCCTAACGAAGTCCAATTTCTCGTGTCCTAACGAAGTCCAATTTCTCGTGTCCTAACGAAGTCCAATTTCTTGTGTCCTAACGAAGTCCAAATTTATCGTGCCCTAACGAAGTCCAAATTTCCCGTGCCCTAACGAAGTCCAATTTCCCGTGCCCTAACGAAGTCCAATTTCTCGTGTCCTAACGAAGTCCAATTTCTCGTGTCCTAACGAAGTCCAATTTCTTGTGTCCTAACGAAGTCCAAATTTCTGGTGCCCTAACGAAGTCCAAATTTATCGTGTCCTAACGAAGTCCAAATTTCTCGTGCCCTAACGAAGTCCAAATTTATCGTGTCCTAACGAAGTCCAAATTTCTGGTGCCCTAACGAAGTCCAAATTTATCGTGTTCTAACGAAGTCCAAATTTATCGTGTTCTAACGAAGTCCAAATTTCTCGTGCCCTAACGAAGTCCAAATTTCTCGTGTCCTAACGAAGTCCAAATTTCGAATTTCTACTGGCGACCTTTGGCTAAGATCAAAGTGTAGCCAATTCCCCGTCCCCTTAGGGTTAAAGACTGTAAATTGCGAGGCACCACTAACGATGTGTCTCGCTGCATTTGTATGCAAAGACACAAAGAACCTTTTTAAATAATTATTTTTTCTAATAGGTCCATTTATTTTGTAAATCGAAGATACGCCGCGGCGCATACTTAATTTTGCCAATAAAAGCAATGAAGCGAATTTGAAACGCGTCATTACGGTCGAGCATTGAAAACGTGCAATGCGAGATTAGATCAAAATTATGTAATTCGGAGAGACAGCGTCTCGAAGCTAACTAGCGAAGCGTCTACTTATTTGCATAAGGGCGGACAAACAGGGCAGAAACCGCTTCTTCCGAACTCATTTACAATTCCATTCATTAAACTCGCGTTGTGTCCTATTATAGAGATTTTGGACTCGGAATTAGGAGCTTAGCGTCGTCGTGGTCGCGTTTGGAAAACAAAAATTGATCCTCTCTTTGTCTCTACCTAATTTGCGCGCGGAGAAGTAATTGCCCGCTATTTTATATAATTACGTGACAATACTTTCAACGGACGAATCGATAGCGTCATCCCCCTCTCTAATCCCTCCCCCCTCCCGGACTCCTCTTGTTAAATAAAGCATTTGACGTGTTTTACATAAGTTTCGAGGTTTGCACGCGAGTCCGTGTTTGGATAGCTGAAGCGATGAATACATCTCGCGGGGTCCTTTCCCGCGATCAAAAATGGCACGCGCCCACCCCGAAATTATTTCACTCTTTGGCGACCTCCTGCGACTCGCTCGAAAGGTCGCCGCCAGCGCCATCTACCGTTTATCCGATTAAATAAAGAACTTTGGAGCGAATGAAGCAGGTGAGAACGATTTTGACAAAGCTTGTTAATAATGAATAACCATCAAAGGGACTTTTCGTGACCGTTCGAATCTTTTTCGGACTTAAAAGGGACTAATTCGATCTTCTTACCAAAGCTTTCGCGAAATTCAACAGAGTCGCGTTTGTACTCCGTGACAAACCCATTAAGATTAGGAGCTCCCTTAACCCAGCTTTGAAATTTTAAAACCTTAATTTAGACCTAATTTAGACATTTGGGGCTCCGAATTCTAGCTTATAAGGGTTATCTTTTACGAGGCGAACCAACTTTCGAAATTGCGAAGTCCGCGTAACGATACGCGGGATATTTAAATTTAATTTATTCCAACAACTAGCGTTTTACTAATTACGTCTAGTCGATACTTTTAAAGCTCCAGAGATTATAGAAGTGCGAAATAAAATAGTACTTTCCTTATAAACGGGAGTATACAACGGAGTATTCCCTCGAGTATTGATTCGTTACTCATGCAAATAAGGAAGCGTTGCTTACATACTTTGGTATAAAATTACATTTCGCAGTTCAAAATACAAATAGAGCGTTCTATAAAATCGGCCCAAAACCAGCTAAACTTTTCATACAGACTATAGAGCTAGTTCAGCTAGACTAACAACGTTTGTTATTCTTTGGTTTAAGAGAATTCGGATTATGTCCTGTCATTATATGTATATTTTAGAGACGTACCTTTAAGGAGTTGTAATAGGGACCCTAGGTGTTGAAGTATGTTTGGGGTTAAGAATATTTTCATGATTTAAGTTTCTTTTTAAACCCGTGGATTTGGGACTAGTATTTTGCTTATTTGCCATCATACATTTATTACAAAAATCATTTAAAATAAGAAAAACGGCGCGGAAAGCCGGAAATTAGTGAAGCCTAGGCTAGCAACTACGCTACTCCTAAAAACCGACTGCTATCAATTTCTTACGGGTTTGCCAGATAAATATTTTTCTCTTACACGAAAAACCAGCCAAACCTTCACCGCCTCCGAACTCAAAGGGGGAAAGCACACAACACCGATTTTATAGAACGCTCTATTGGCTTCTGCGCAGATTTGAAATCGCCTTTGAGCTTGCCACGTTGCGAATTACAAAGTAATCCACGTCCATTTTATGATTTATAAATTAATATACAAAATAAACTACAAAAGGTTCAAACGATGCTCAACAATTTCCCATCGGTATTTTCTTGTTTCATTTTGATATCGTGGGATATTTGAAAAAAAAACGATATTTGGTTCAATTTATCCTCCTAGAAATCCACATTATTGTTTTATTTTTGGTTAATAAAATACGCGAAAAAGTAGATAAGTCCATAATTAAAAGGGATAATATAGCTAAATCCTAAACAAATTTGAAGAAATGAAAAAACTTACTAATAACTCGTACCAATAGGTCTTCGAGCAACGCGAAACTCGGATCAAATAGATCTTCGAGTAATAAACTAAATTAAAAATAAATAAAATAGCCAGAAATTCCAACGGTAGACCGGTTTCGTTCTATTTGCAACTCATCAGTACCGTGCGGGACATCTGGCTGGCGACTATCAAATCGAAAAGAGAAACTAAGCCTAAACATTAAAAATTTCAAAACGCGTTGCATATAGCAACGGAAAGCCGAAAAGGGGGGAGTGTGGTGGAGAATAGTATATACGATAAGTTCAGTTAGAAGAAACCACCTATGGACTGTGAGAAGGATGATAAAATACGCGAAAAAGTAGATAAGTCCATAATGAAAAGGGATAATATAGCTAAATCCTAAACAAATTTGAAGAAATTTAAAAACTTACTAATAACTCGTACCGATAGGTCTTCGAGCAACGCGAAACTCGGATCAAATAGATCTTCGAGTAATAAACTAAATTAAAAATAAATAAAATATATTAAATAAATTATACCATCAGCAAGAAAATATTTATTTATGCTTAGGCAATTTACGCTTTCAATTTTAGAATGACTGATATAGTAAAGCGTATTCTTTTCTAAATGTGACTGAATATCGAAACAGCTCAGTTTCAAGGTATAATTTATATTATTATGTATTTATTTGTTGTGACGATTTTTGAACAAATATTAAAAAAAATTAAATATTATAAAAAAAAAACAAATATAAATTTCCTAATGTACCTCAAAGCAATTAATGCTTCGCTATGGAATTAAGATATGTGACGTAACCTGATTCATGGACCCTTAACCCCTGTAACATTTAGTAATTCTTTCCCGTAAGGTCATTAGGTAATTTGTGAACGTGCCCTAATAGGTCTTCTCAACATTTTCCCTAATTATAAATAAATAAATTTTTGACATAAGTTTATAATTGAATAAGTTCGCTTCTGATTGGTCAAATATGGTCAAATTAAAGTTATTTGAACTAATAGTATGGCGTGCAACAAATTTCTAATTGGAAACAAATCCGTTGAAGGTCATTAAATTTTATTCTAGTAAATTTCCCCATGCACGAGGAATGTTCCATAGAAATTTGAATTACAGTTTTATCATTTTTCGTTTTTAGTGGACACCCTGTATAAAAGTAAATTAACTCATTAATTTCGATTAATTTAATAATACTTTAGATAAAGGTACGTTTATCAACATTATTTCATTTATTAGAAAACAAAAAAATATATATTTTATTACGATAGATGGACGTATCAGTCATTTTCCCAATAAGAAAATATTAACGCGTAACCAAAAGATACTCATAAAGAACCCTAATAGCCTGTTTTTCATTTTTATTTCTCCTCGGAATAGAGCAAACATTAGAGTCTATACATCAAAATGGAGAAAAGAAAGTTGAAAATAAAAGATATCAAATAAAACTTTGCGAGAGATCTTCGACAGCTGGATTAATTTTTAAGAAATGGAAACGTATTCCGCAAAACCCTCTCCCAAAACACAAGGGAGCACATCTTCCATCACGCGTCATTGAAAATTATGATTTTGCCGGCGTAGCGCGGCTGCTGAGGAGGATTGGGGTTGTTCTTCGCGGGGCTTGATGCATTAGGGTCTTGTTGGTGATGACATATTAAGCTAGAGGATCTTTGGGCAAACACGCCCGCTGTCCTCGCTGTCATTAGGTGATTTTATTTTTCCGCTTCATAATTCAGCGTATCTGGACGCCGAAAGAGAAAGTTTAAATCTTAATTCCGTTGACAAGCGTAATGTCCCTTGTGACACATTATTAAAGTCGTTTTATTAACCATTCTTTTCCCCGAGGAAGATTTTGTAAGCTTTGCCAGAAACATGTCAATATGTTCTGGTTGCCAACGAGTAGAAGAAGGGATTGGCGACAAAGCAGCGGCTTCCGGCGCCATATATTTATCACCCAAAAGTCTAATGCGCGGTTGATCATTCAACATTTTCCACACCATTTTTTTTGCGTCGTTCGTGGTAGTATCGGTTGGCGAATAGGATTACAAGCGTTTACTTCTATGAGGGGTCGTTCGTTAATGGAGGAGAGATCTTAAAGGCCCCGTAAACCTCGCTGACACCTAAATTATTATCGATCTGAATGCCGTGAATGAACTTGGCGCTGCGTGTTACTTCAAAGCTGACTAGTTTTTGCATGAGGGTAATTTTTTCGAAAATGGAAAATTGAGGACAATTTTTTTTCTAAAATGGAAACCTGAGGACCATTATTTCTGAAAATGGAAACCCGAGGACAATTCTTTCAAATAATGAAAACCTGGGGACAATTCTTTCAAATAATGAAACCCTGAGGACGATTCTTTCTGAAAATGGAAACCTGAGGACAATTCTTTCTGAAAATGGAAACTTGAGGACAATTCTTTCAAACAATGACAACCTGAGGACAATTCTTTCAAATAATGAAACCCTGAGGACAATTCCTTCTGAAAATGGAAACCTGGGGACAATTCTTTCTGAAAACGGAAACCTGAGGACAATTCTTTCTGAGAATGGAAACCTGGGGACAATTCTTTCTGAAAATGGAAACCTGGGGACAATTATTTTAAAAAAATCTATATTTTGACAGTAGCAGACGATAGATCATAGGCCTGAACATCTTGGCACCGCAGCGCCACCTACTCGTCTCAATAGCATATTATAAACACTATTTTCGTTTTAGAAGGTACTTATTTTCAAATCTAGATGAAGACTCGTTTTCACAGATATTTATCGTCAACAAATGGAACTTACCAACACAGAGCGATCAGTGTTGAGGACAAGCTAGAAGTTTAAGTATACTGCTTCGTCTGTGTGTATGAACCACTTTAAATCGATAAATCATATTTGAACACGCGCTGTAGCTTGTTTTTAACGTAATTAGCTTCCGATATCAGTACACCTGGTTGTAGAAATATTAAATTATGGAACTTCAAGGCCTTATCTATCAACAATAAAAGGGTCATTTTTTGAACAACCATTATTTTTGCAATACCGTAATGCAGCTTTTAGCATAACCATTTCTTTTTTAAGTTCTCCAATTTCAAAACGGGGCTAGTAATAAGATATATCAACGATCGAAAATCGATTCCCCAATCATTTCTTTATTTGAGGAAACAATCAGAAGTATTTAGCAGATAACGTAAAAATGTGCAACCATCCGCCATTCAATAGTAGTCTAATGATAATAAACCGGTATTCAATACTAATCAATTGAAAATTATCGTTATTCAAAAATACATTAATCAACGGTATTCAGTTATAATCAACGATATTCAATAGAAATCTAATGATAGCCAACGGTATTCAATAGTAATCTAATAATAGCCAACGGTATTCAATAGTAATCTAATGATAGCCAACGGTATTCAATAGTAATATGTAATCTAATAATGATAATCAACGGTATTCTAAAGGAATCAAATCAAAGGTATTCAAATAATAGTCAAAGGTATTCAAATTTAATCAAACCATAATCAACGGTGTAATCGCATTATAATCAAAATAAATCAACAGTGTAATCACATTATAATCAAAATAAATCAACAGTGTAATCACATTATAATCAACGGTGTAATCACATTATAATCAACGGTGTAATAATATTATCATCAAAGGTGTTATCATATTATAATCAAAGGTGTTATCATATTATAATCAAAGGTGTTATCATATTATAATCAAAGGTGTTATCATATTATAATTAACGGTATTCAACGGTAATCAAATGATAATCAACTGAGTAATCATATTATAATCAAAGGTGTAATCATATTATAATCAAAGGTGTAAGCATATTATAATCAAAGGTGTTATCATATTATAATCAAAGGTGTTATCATATTATAATCAAAGGTGTAATCATATTATAATCAAAGGTGTAATCATATTATAATCAAAGGTGTAATCATATTATAATCAAAGGTGTAATCATATTATAATCAAAGGTGTAATCATATTATAATCAAAGGTGTAATCATATTATAATCAAAGGTGTAATCATATTATAATCAAAGGTGTAATCATATTATAATCAAAGGTGTAATCATATTATAATCAAAGGTGTTATCATATTATAATCAAAGGTGTAAGCATATTATAATCAAAGGTGTTATCATATTATAATCAAAGGTGTAATCAAATTAGAATCAACGGTATTCAATGGTAGAAAATTAAAACCAACGGTAATGAGCGAATACGTGACGTGGGATAAAATCGAAAATCGCATATTCTAAGTTGTAACTTTCCACAAAGAAAACCTCATTAAAATTACAGTTTTCGTAGCACGTGACCAATTATAAGAGAACTTTAATTGACTTTTTAACGTCCTTAATTATTATTTTAGTTCTCTGTTAATGTCTTTCACTAATTATCCCATTTGGCAAAACTTTAGCTACTGGTAGATTGCTTTCCTCTTTTTGAGTATGGAGGCTCCACAAAATTTGGACAGATTTCAAATAATATATAAAGATGAATGTTTGTTTGTATATATATATATATATATATATTTATTTATATATGTATATATATGTCCCCTATAGGAATCTACATTTTTCAACTTAGGTCGACCACATTTGGTATACACTCTCAGTCTCTCATGGTACCCTGACTGTGGTTTTCGACGGTTTCGTATATGCCTTGGTTATACTTATAGACATAGTTCCCCGGGAATTACTGGTTACCCTAGCCAGTACATATAGTTATGAATGCTAAACCCTACTTATTTTTTTCAAACAAGCCCATTGTGCAAAGTGATTGGTTCTGTTAATACGTTATTTATACTTTTTATAGTATTATTATATTTAAAACAAAATACTCTAGTCTTAGTCGATACGTACGCCGCAAAAGTCTCGCAAATTTGCGGCGTTTTAACGCCGCCGAAAATACGTTTCGGCGTTCTTGTCATATCGACTAATAAGACTATTAACATAGTTTACACGAAAAATAGAAGTTCAGGCTCGCGCTGCTCAGTGCTCACAGTATATTTTCTTTCCCCCAAGTTATAGTAAGAAAAATACTATTTTATTTGGTATTTTTCTTACTATTATTAGTTTCAATAAACTATACAGCCTACTAACAAACAACCTTGGATTAATAATAGTAGTTCCTACCTGGATATATCACTCTAGCCTTCCGTGTGCATTTCCTAAGTGTTTGTTACGGGTTCTGACTTGTAAAAGGCTACGTGTTACGGCAGTTTTAGCAATTATCCGTTAACTTCGCCGAAGCGGCGCTGCTGTCGCAAAAGTCATTTGCTTGTCAGGTTTTCTCCAAGTGATATATCCAGGTAGGAACTACTATTATTAATCCAAGAAACAACTATGAGCAGTGTTGCTTGGAAATTTTGGCGCGAAACCAAGACTATAGTTATCTACAGTAATATCCGGTCCGCTATCTGCAGTGGTAGTGCCTCAGAA
Source organism: Leiobunum rupestre (assembly GCF_980474605.1). Taxonomy (NCBI): domain Eukaryota; kingdom Metazoa; phylum Arthropoda; class Arachnida; order Opiliones; family Sclerosomatidae; genus Leiobunum; species Leiobunum rupestre. Next base: position 60,896,925 of record NC_143384.1, read on the forward strand.
GTAGCTCCTTTTATACTTTTACATGTAAATGGCCCTGCGTGGGGTTCCACATTTTAAATTGAGGAGGAGATTTTAGTGCTTCTCAAAATCGATTTTTGGGCCCCCAAAAGGAAATAAAAAGTATAGTTATAGCCTACCCCTGGGGCTACCACTGGTATAAATTATACAAACTTAAAATTTATAATTACGAAGAATTATAAAAAAAATTAAACAATAGTTCTGAAATAATCACTTTATTCTTTAAAAAAATAATATTATTTCAATAGCATGTATTTATTATATTATAATTTGTGGTATTTGTCTAAAATATAAGTTATTAAAGGGAGTAGAACCTTCCTTGTTTGGCAGGGTGCGCCATAGCTTCTCTCTTTTCTCGCTCATGGCGCTATAGTCTAGAACGATAGTTGAAACACCCAATTCTTCTATTAGAGGAACATTTAGTGTTTCCTATTTAGTTTTTATTTTTGAAACGCACCCTTAATTTGCATATAAACAACAATATCCGAGTTATAAATTAATAAGTTTCATTATGGTTTGGATATTTATTCAAATATGATTTCGTAATAATGAGGTACGAGGTTTTAGATTCACGGTAGACGTTCTAGTAGATATGAGAAATTGCTATATTATTAAACCAGTGATACTTAATATGGGATAAATCACTCAAAAACCACTGTACCTCACACTTCATATAACTAGTAGTATGATAAATGTGGGGTGGAATTATATACTACTACAAATTCTTGGCAAGGCTATACTCTCTTTAAACACACATATCTTTAAATTGATAAACCTAAAGGATGAAAATAAATGATTGTTCTGAAATGGTAAATCATCTATTTCATCAAAATCTTAATTTACCATGTTGGCATAACTGGCAAAGTCCTGACCAAAAAATAGGCGCTTTGGCATGTTTGGATGGCCCCCATCCGAACTCCAATTTGTTGGGGCCGTACCCGGCCGTTACGGCTTTAAAATATTCGATATAAGGACCTAAAATGTATGCTAAGTTGAAACGAGTTTTGGTTTTTGTTTCTGGTGGCTGGCTGTTACGATTGTTCATTTACATAACAGCGTATAAACGAATACCATTATAATATATGACATACTCTTTAAGCTATCGAATGACAGAATAATAAAACAACAGTCTATTATCGATGGTATGTTACCATAAAGAAAGGTCTGAGCTCAATACTGAGCTAGTTCCGTCACGAACCTCTTTCGTTGACCTAATCTTAATTTTAAATCCGAGTATATCTGAATAATATATTGGGTTCGATAAAGAAAACCTAAAAATGAAGCCATATTTCTATTTTAAGATCGATACGGAAATATTGGGATAAATCGAAATGCTCCTAAGCCTCGTATACTAACGGCTAAAACGGACCACGAAGACACATTTAAAGTAAAGCAGGGTACACGAAACAAATGTTTGCCTTTAGACAATGCTCACAGCCATACATAAGGCGCGTTTTAGTATTGGTTAAACACTTTTTCATTAACAAATATTTTCAAAATGTTTTAAAATTCTATTCTAACTGTAAGCGTTTTATTTAGCAGTCTAAGTGAGAGCACGCTTAACTGATTTTAGAGAAATTAATTTCACGAACGTATAGATATTCCCGACGTTGTCGTTCAAACTTCTAGAGTGTCTTAACCTCTCTAGTTACTAAGAAATTTGTCTAGAACGTCCACCACACATTTTGTTGGATTTCAGAGTTGAGAGTTCAGACTAAGTCTAATAGGCACTCTGTGCCTTGTTGTCAAGAATAGGACCAGCGCGTGCTTATTTTCTTAAATTCCGTTTTTTTTCTTGCCAGAGGCGTTTATCTTGTTGGGTATGACATCATTTATGCATCACATCGCACATAATTAGTCAGTTATTAATAATAACGCCCGTATAGGTGTAATAATTACCGACTAGAACATAAATCTTAGTTTTAGTCGTTTTCAATGTCAAATGAAAATGAGATAAACCTACTATGAAAACTGGGTTTGGGCAGGAATCCATTACCAAAATTTTACGAAATGATTCAAATTTATCTTTTTTACTATTTTTGATTCCTTAAATCAAACCATTTCCTTCTTCAATCTGATTTGTTGATAATTTTTATTATTTACTACAGGAATCCATACCTCTACTTGGAATGTTTATCGCGGCAGATTTTCGTCTCGATGTGGCTGACGGTTTCTTTGGCGTCACTATGTTAACTTAACAAGCAACAACGTGAGAGGGGAGCGCGCGCAGAGGTCTACTATGAGAACTGGGTTTGGGCTTTAGAATTATTTTAAAACAAGATCTTCTCAATTTCCGATTATGTCACCAGAGGGTCAAAATTAGATTATAACTTTATTACCAAGTATTTCGAAACTTAACATGTCTTTTAAATAATTACTCTTCCATATTTTTGACAGATGTTGTCCTAAATATGTAGAGGCAGTGCCGGAGCGAATATGTTGAAAATATTTAACTCAATCCAAATAATTAATTGTAAAGTTTTCGCTATGGATATCAATGTTTTAAAATCGACTTTAGAGCCTCTGGTGGAGTTGGTGGGAAACGTCTAAGCTCCTCTCCATTAAATAATTTTAACTATCAGCTATAAACTAATCAGACGGTAGTATCTTGTGTCTTAGCCTCTATTATGTCTTAATTTTAATTGTAAAAATTATTTTAATAAATTTTTCAATTCGTGCTTAATGTATTAAATTACTCTATACAATTGTAGCTTACGTATTCCATATTTTCAAATTAGATAAAAATTAATTAAATTAGATGGTACATTTGAAGCTTTCAGTTCACGTTAAGAAGCTTAATTAAGAAATTCAGCGAGACGAAAGAAAAGGATATAAAGAGAATAATTGTATTTGAGTTAGAACTGCCTCTTAAATTTGACGAGTATTCCGGCCACGTACGTTAAATATTGTCCCAAAGAAATCGAAGTAAATCAAGGGTTTATAGCCGCCAAAGAACGATTTAGGCCTATTGTCCGCCGACGTCTTATCCGAGAAGGACCAAGCCTATTGATTTATGTCTAAAAGATTATTTGCCCAACCGACTAACGTTCTAAGAGTAATCCATATCAACAAAAAGAACGTTTGGGAAATAAATGTGTACTTGGACAACTTGCGTGCTATTTAGGTTCGAGAAAAAAGCGTTCGAAAATAATTGAACACCGATTTGGTTTTATACACATAGGTCTACCGTTTTGGTAATAGTGGGGTCGCGTTAACTGTTGGCTCACGTGCCATTAAATGAATTGGCAACCTAAATGGCCAGAGAGGTGTAAAGGTAGTGAATTGCTTTTTAATAAACCACCTTTTGTTATTGACCCTTTGAAATAAACACTTTCTGTGATTGAGGTTAAAATGTGAACCCGCCGAAAAATCCACCAGTAAACAAGTCTACTCCAATATTCAGCGGGTAAAAATTCCCCCCTCCTATGTTGCATGGCGTCGTCTGCTCCCTAGCACGAGGGAAAACGACGTAACAGGCGACGTTATGACGTAGAGGAAGTGAATCTTCACAAGATAGAAGAGAGATAATTTTCACTCTCGAGATTATTCTGGCTTTTAGAATAAGCGAGTTTCAATAATATCGGACGCATGCGCAGTTAGACCAAAAGCAAATGAGGATGGTACTTCGACGTTATACATCACAGTGACCTCAGGGACCTATGACGTCTATTTAGGGTTCCCTTTGTTTGAAAAGTGCCAACCAAATAGTTATTTTTAAAGCCGATAGATGTCGGTGCGCCTTTAGTAACCCACTTATAATTAATAATAATTATAATATTAATAATCAGCTAGGCTAGGAATCCATACCTCTACTGGGTAATGCTTATCCTGCCGTATCGCGTATGGTACGGTCACTCTGACGGTTTTGACCCCGCCTACGAGAGAAAAAAATCCCCTCTGCGCGCGCTCTCCTCTCACGTTGTTGTTTGTTAAGTTAACATAGTGACATCACAAAAGCCGTCAGCTACATCGAGAGGAAAATCTGCCGCAATAAGCATTCCAAGTAGAGGTATGGATTCTTGGCTAGGCTAATACCCTAGTCACCACCCTAGACCCAAATCATCCAGCGACTTGTAATGCCTCTAACCCAGGTGGCCGGGTTACAATGCGTAGGAAGGTGGTGGCAAGCCCTTCAAGACACGCGAGCCAACAGCTCCCTACACTCACTATTATCCTTTAACCTTTACAAGTTTTTATATAAAGAGGAAACCATTTAACCAGTGGGGAGATAACTTTAATACTCTACGCAGGAGTGGTTCCGAGATTTAACCCTGTACCGCAAGCTAGGATCGAACCCAGTAGCGGCGCCAGGATTTTTGGGGAGGTAGGCCAACCATTTGGAGGCCCCCACCACAAATTTTTCAAATCCGTCCACGTGGATTATTTAATTTTTTTGAAGCATGTGGTGAAATTCTTGGGTGAAATGGGTACGCGACGAACAAATTAGAGTTAATTATGAAATTAAACATTACTAAAAACTGAGTGTGTGTTGATCCTTTTTTGTGTACCGATAACACTTAAAAATGAGTGGTTATTTACTTATTTCTACGACTGAATTCCAGTCTATCAATTTACATTCATTCCTTCGGTACTTCGCATGTACATGCCTTATATCAGAACTTAAAACTTTACGAAAATGAATGTACGTAGGTACACTAACGTAAGTTAAGTAAGTTTAAGAACCATTACTTTGTAAAGATAAAATATAAGATACAATTTCGATATAGTAGCGCTCACGAAAAATTAAAACTAAAAAATAAACTACTATCAAAGAAAAGTTGCTCGTACCTTTAAAAGGAATAAAAACAGCAGTGTCGTTAAGCCATTCACTTGCATTGAATATTGGAAAATTAATAAATTAATAAATTATTTCGCAAACAAATTACAGAATTTTTTAATTAAATAATTTGGAGGCCCATATATTATATTTTGGAGGCCCCTTAAGATGACTTTTGGAGGCCCCTACCAAAATTTCAAGTAGGCCCAGGCCTACCCCGGCCTATTGCTGGCGCCGCTACTCGAATAAAAAGTGCTAACCACTCCGCCACCCCACTAAATCATGAGCGAGGGATATAGAAATGTGGAAAATCCTCTCTAGATTTCCGATCACTCCCATTCCTTTGCTTCTGGTATTTGTAACAAATCTCTGAAATTTGGAAAATCAATAGTGACTATTATCTCTCGCTAGAGGCGCTACGGTTCTTCTGACCCTGATTTCATACTAGCTTATTAAATTATATTGCGCTGTAAATTTATACGCAGTCCTCGGTAAATCACGAATGCAGATAACGCGGCACTAAATTTACTTTCGGAGTTAAAACATTCGGTTCATTGCAAGGCTTGTATATGCTCTAACGAAGCTGATTATATTAGCTGATAATTTGAAACGCTGTGGTAGCATATATTTTTACCATAAGTCTATAAAGTTAGGCTATAAGTGTGACTTTGTGGGGAATAATTTTACTGAAAGTATTCTCGGATTAACGTGTTCATTGCCTAGGGACGAAGCAGGAATCCATACCTCTACTTGGAATGTTTATCGCGGCAGATTTTCGTCTCGATGAGGCTGACGGTTTTTTTCACGTCACTATAGCCGCGTTCACACTAGACACTTTGGAACCGTTTTAAAACAGTTTCGAAAGTACAAATTGTAAAATTTTGGTGTCGAATGTATTTATCGTATGGCTATTAATACAGTTGACACTGAAAATGCTCAATTTTAGCTTTCGAAATCGTTTAAAAACGGTTCCAAAGTGTCTAGTGTGAACACGGCTTATGATAACTTAACAAACAACGTGAGAGAGAGAGAGAGCGCGCGCAGAGGGGGTTTTTCTTTTTTCATCGTAGACGGGGCCAAAGCCGTCAGAGTGATCTTACCATACGCGATACGTATAAGCATTCCAAGTAGAAGTATGGATTCCTGGTCGAAGCCAATATAGAATCTGAGTTTGAATAACTTTGATTAAAACTTATGTAAGAATCTTGCTTATGGAACAATATTTCAGACCCATTTTTAATTAATTCATAATGTAGTCGTATACTATGTTGCCATCTACTGCAATAGCGCTGGTCATATGCAATCAGAACTTAATAAAGCAGACGATTGTATCTAAAATCATACTTGCAAATGTGATATTTATGGACCCCAAGGGAACGTCGATATTCTAAGAAGGAATTCTTCTCTTGTGGAGAGTTCTTTGTGAAACGTTTTCTCCCCGTGGGAACTCGCCAAAAAGCGTCAAATGTAAAAAGATTCTTCTAAAGATGGCGACTTACGAGAATGCCACGAACGTTGTAAACTAAGCCTTTGTCAATAAATATTATTTTTACACGATTTCACGATAATATATGAAGGAAGAAAACATTTTATTTATAATTTAAAACAGTGGCGTCACCAGGATTTCAAAACTAGAGGCGCTTAAGCCATAAGCCCTGGTCCGGGGCGTCCCAATGAGTGATATGGGAGAGGGGGGCCCTCTCCAAAAGGTTTGGAAGTTGAAACATCAAGGCCGACTAGGAAAAATGAGGTTTTTGATGAGCTTTTTTAAGGAAGCATTTCGAAGAAACTTTTCTCCAATTGAATTGGAAAACTTCTGAATTTTAGGAGGCGCTTTTCGGAAATTTTAGGTGGCGCTTCAAAAATGTTACAGGTGGCTCAAGCGCCACCTAAAACACCCTAGTGACGCCACTGATTTAAAAGGAAATGTTTCATCGGAAATTAACTAAACATTCGGTTTTCTGTTAAATTAATTTTCATTAACAGAAATATCATACTGTTTATTTTCTTCAGCATCAAAGAAAACTGACTAGAATATTAGCTGCCATTTTTATTAACAATTTCCCCCTTTTTGACCAAGTGAGAATGCTCCTGTGAGAGGGACCTTCAAAATTTTGAGAAGTGAGAATTATCAGTATCGAGGGAAGAATTCTAAGAATTTAGACGCGCCCCATGTCTGAAAGGTGCGTTCGGAAACGGATTATTTAAAGTAGAACAGAATGTACAAATTAGATGTTTCTAAATATATTTGTAAATTTTCTGTAAACAGGGTTGCCACAGTTTTTTCACAATCAAATTCCATGCCTTTTCCAGGTTTTTCGTGACCATCTCCATAGATTTTCCCCGACTTATTTTGGGCCAAGATTTTGTATTTTTTAACCTTTATTTCAGTAAGAGTTTCCTATTTACAACCAAATTAAATTCCCTGACATTTCCCTGATTTTTAGATTAATTTTTTAAAAATTCCCTGACTTTTCCCTGATTTTTAGATTAATTTTTAAAATTCCCTGACTTTTCCCTGATTTTTAGAATTTTTTTTAAAATTCCCTGACTTTTCCCTGATTTTTAGATTAATTTTTAAAATTCCCTGACTTTTCCCTGATTTTTATACCCATATTAAAATTTCCTGACTTTTCCAGGAATTCCAGGTTTTCCAGGTACCGAGGCAGCCCTGGTAAACGTTTTTATATGCATCGACCTAATTTATTCGTATCTTGAGTGTTCTAAGCCAAGCATGAGTGCACAATTGATAAAATGTGAGATCGTCGTTCAATAGCATGTGCAACTTAATTTAATTTTACAGTATTATTTAACTTTATTTTAATTGGTGTAATTATGGCAAGAAGTGATTTGGTCACAGCATCGCTTGAAACCGATTTTCAAGGCGAGTTTCACAAAATATCTTTAATCAAACCCGTCAATCAAACCAACTTAAATTGGGTTTTAACCTTTGTTGTTAATGGGGCTTTATAGTACTTCTATTTGAGATTGGTTAACATAAATTGGAAACCAATCATAAGGATTATTAACAGAAGTATGTCACATATTTTCAGATAAGTATTAATCTTTTAATATTACTAATGTTATTCGTTTACAACTTGTACCTAAGCAGGCTCAGGGGCGTAGGAACTGGGAGGGGCAGGGGTGGCAATGCCCCTCCCTAGGATTTTCCTATGAGGGGCAACTAATGATATTGCCCCCTCCAACTTTTTGGTCAGTTGAAATCTTCAAAAGACTCAAATTCTCATTTTAAAAGCATATAAAGCTTATAGAACCTCAACTGTGTTTAAATTTCAGTCTTTTCCCGCCAATTTACATAGTGTTAAACCTAGGAGCAACAAACACAAGGAGAACGCAGCTAGCCTTTAAACACGCTAACGAAGGGTTGTGTACGAATTTCATTGGACGAGCGTCACGAGCCTTTACGCTGAACGTTTTACGGGCGGGGGGAAGACAATTTCCGAATTTTCCCCTTCCGACGGCAGCAAGCGCTAAAGCGTCTAGCCAATGAAAAAGGTACACAAGAAAATCCACGACTTTTGACGGGTTGCGTTCTCCTTGTGTGGGGTGTTGTGTTTGTTACTCCTAGGTTAAACAGTACACATGCATTCAGAGAAGCTACACTCCATTAAAGATTCAAAAACATTATCCAAACCCCTGTTCGTTTCACTTTGCATCCTCCAACTTTTAGAACGTTCCTAGGCCCCTGCTCCCACTCATTTTCCATAATACGTTTCAAGAGCATAAAAAAACATGTTTTATAAATCAATGAATATCCCTACGCAGTTTAGGATCTATATCTTAAATTTGAAACCATATTTAAATCAAACCAGCGAATTTGAATGTTTCATTTTTATAGCTTAGATGGATACTTATCCAGTATGATATATATTATATACTTCTGGTAAAAGACCTCTGCAATACACCGCATATTTAAGGGCGTTTGATAGTATGTTAATCATTTTCTAGGGTTTTTCCTTCGATAGATTTCTGGTCATAGATTATGGAAAGTATTTAAACCCCCGCGAAGATTGGCACGCGCATCCAAATTAACGCCGATATTAATTGGCCCTTCTTGTCCATCATTGTTAACGCACCTGTAGAGTTGACGTTTCGCAGATAATTAGGCTTTCATAACTGCCCAAAGGCATCATTAACTGCACACTCGCGAAGCGGAGATGATGACGTAACGATTACAACGGCTTCTCAAATCTTAAGCTGATGGCCGTCTAAAGTATTTACAAGCGTAAGAAAATACATTTTTCTTAACAGATGTTAATTTATAAATTTTGGAATTTACCACAATTTCTTTTCCCCCTTTAGTCACACTTCTTTGTTACACACATAAAAAAGGGACTATAAATTTCAGTGGCCAACAAATTAAAGGTTACTAATTCAAATTTCTTTGACAGGGTTTTAGCTTTCACCTCGCAGCAAGAGGAGCGGTGTTCGATCCCAGCTTGTGGAACTGGGTGGAAACTCTGAACCATTCCTTCTGCGATAACTTTGCAAGTTCTCTCCTTGTCTGTTAAAGTTATTTAACTTCAAGAATTTTGGTTTCCTCTTTTAAAGGGGCTGGAAAGTGGGGTTTTGAAATCGTCTAGTGACGTGGTATCTCCAAAAAAATTCGGACCCTGCTTTATTTCCTTTTTTCCCCGCTTGAGGAATTTGGCTCTGACGGAGATGTTTTGAAAATAGTGAGGAGCGACTCGAGAGAGACTAGTGACAGGTATTCATACGCGAACTAAGATATTCGGGCCTTCGTTTACGTCTTCGTGAACTTGAGAAAAAGTAGTTCTACGCGCCAAATTTCGTTAATGACGTCACGGATGACGTTTTTCAAAACCCCACTTTCCAGCCCCTTTAATAAAAACTTGCGGAGGTTTTAAAGCAATAGTCCGCCGCGACACCTGGTGAGAAATCGGTGAGACAGAAGACGCGAAAGATTTGTTGCGCACGCGCGGCGCGTTCCAGATATACGAGACCTAAGCCTAAATTACGTGATTTCAAAAGTTAGGATAGTTCGCAAATCGCTCACTAAGGTGCTGCTGGTGCTCGCGATACACCTTAAGATGGCGGCGAAAATTCAAACCCAAAGACATTATTTTGCGTTTCAACTTTTTAGGCCAAAAACTATTTTTTCAAGACAAAATAAGGTATGTGTAAGTATATTGAACGTCTTGTTGATCTTTTGATATGCAAATAAGGCGATATTTGGTTTTAAAAGTCGCTTGATGACTTAGGCCTAAGGTGGTGCCTTGGGTATTAGCCTAGCTGATTATTTTTTATTCTGGTCGTTAATTCTTCTAAGTAGATAATGTTTTATTTTAAGAGTTCAATAAAGAATTTTTATATAACAAAGTCATTCTCTCTAACGTATAAATAATGTAAAAATAAATACTTTTTTGTTTAATGGAGAACCTGAAAAACTGGCGTTTCCTTTTTGAAAGTTACAATGTTTCTTAGGAGTACAAGGGTTTATTGGCTTATTAAAGCCCAAACAAAAGGCTAGTACTTCACCTCAAGAATATCAGAAAAAATTGGAAATGAAAGAAAAGTCTGACAACATAGGCAAAATAAGTTAGAGCAGAAGTTAATCGAATTTATTGTTATTCGCTTTAAACATGTATTTTGTTACGGTAGTATTACAAATGACAGTAAGCATTTACGTTTTGAAGTGTGTCAAAACGTGAAACGAGAATAGAAACGTTAATAACCATAATAATCATTACACATTTCTGTGATATTTTTAACTATGTGTGTTTAGTATTAGTATTGAGTAAATTATTAAAACAATATAAAAAGTTTGTTAAAAATGTTATCTCAAGTGAAGTAACGTAACGTTTACTTTCTGATCTGATAAAAATTTAAAATTCGGTTTAGCAAAACAGAAGAATTTTTGTTTTGATTCGGTTTACTGTGCACCGGCTAATTGCTTTCTGCCGTTGGTTTTAAAAATGGCTTCATCTTATGGTGATAAACAGGTTTAAAAATATCTATAAAATAGCAGTTCACCTTTGAGGTTCAAAACACTACATCGGAAAAATAAGCTTTATATATTTAAGCAATATTTTAATTATTTCCACTTATGAAGAATTAAATAGTTTATACGATATTTAGCGTTGCTCTGAAATGTACCCTTTAATTAAAATGACCGTGTTACAGTGCGCAGGGGGTGGTGCAAGCCACGCGAGCCAACAGCTCCCAGCATTTCCTATAACCGTTAACCTCAGCAAGTTTCAATGGTAGGGGATACTGAAGAACTCAATGGAAAACCCTTTAACCAGTGGGGTAAGAAATTGCAAAACTCAACGCGGAAGGAATTGAAATACCCCTACATTTTACATCATTAGTCGGATAAAGTATTTACCGGTGATACTCCGTACCATAAGTGTATAATATTAATACATAAGTGTGACACTTCCTATTCTTCACACGCAAAAGTTTTACTGAGAGCTATTCACAAGACAGATTGCTTTACGGGCTTCGCCGCCGTTTTGCGTCCGCTTGCTTAAGCGTCACACGTAGCATTTGGAACAACATTATAGATTTATCTGGCGCCTGTTGGAAATTGTACTTTAAGCCTACAAAGATGCATGTTTTATTTCCATAGCCTATATTGAAATTAGGCGAAATTCTATCCCTTTATCACATCATAAATATCTATAATTTGGGATAAAATACCTTAAGTAATAATCAGCTAAGTTAATACCCAAGGCACCAAGTCCTCTAGCGACTTTTAAAGCCATTAATTCAGGTGGTCGGGTTACAATGCGTAGGAGGGTGGTGGCAAACCCTTCATGCCACGCGAACCAATAGCTCTCCACACTAACTATTTCCGTTAACCTCTACAAGTTTTTACGGTAATGGGAAACAGAAGAACTCTGGGAAAACCCCTTTAACCAGTGAGGAGAGAACTTGCAAACTCAACGCAGAAGGAGTGGTTCCGAGTTTTCACCCAGTGCCACAAACTGGGATCGAACCGACACCTCTTGCTGCAAAGGGGAAAGTGCAAACCACTCCACCACCCCACTTATATTCATGACTTCATCGAAAATTGATTAAGAACATAAAAATTAATGATCGAAATTAATGATGCTGAACTATCCCGGACCTAGCTAACTGAGACTGAAACATGAACTTACATTTACATTTACTAATTTCCAGGCGCCGGAACTGATTTCGAAATTAGAGACACGCCCTCTTTCCGGAGCGAAATGTAACCCTTTAAATAATTTCATTTCGGCGGAGTACCTTAGATGCGTATAAATTCTAATACAGATGGCGCTACGATAATATCACGGAAATCACGCCGAGAAGGTTGTATAATTTGTAAGTGAATAATAATACGATTCGCGGAAGTTCAGTTACCGTAGCGCCATCTACTATCATAATAGAGAACTGCTTAGTATGCGGTGCTTATAATCTAGTTTCTACAAATCCTTACTAATCTTTGCTTTCGGAAACTTGCCTTAGGTGGCGCTACGATATATACTGACGACGCGTATTGCACGTTTAATTTTTCAGAAAAATATCTTCACAACTTCCTTAATTACCCTGGAATCGAGACATAAAACTTGGGTGCGTTCAGCAACGCTCATCAAAAACATCGATGAGAAATGTACGATTTATCGCGTTTCCGATTTGACGTCACGATGGGTAACCGATTCTCATCAAAAAAACTTCTCTTATGTCTTATCTTTAGCTGGCGGAGGAGTTGAAATTATAAAACTGTAACTGTTTTAATCAACAATTCTACTGGTTTGGTCAAAGGCCTATCATTTAATTGGAATGCCTCAGCAACTGCAATGGTCGTTTTCGCTTTTTTAATAGAAGACTGCAACAATAAAGAATATTGTCGTCAACAAATTCGTCATTTACCAACTCATTAATTATTGAAATTAATATTTTTCACTTCCACTGATTTTTGGGCCCCGTAACATTTATCGCCGCCATCTTTAAAAACCGCGCTGACTAGAAATAACAGCGTTCAGTAACTTCCTACGTCACTATATGACGACAAGCAAACATCAACTAAAAACCGATTTTTCCTAGATTTGCGTAATGTAGATTTTGTTCGTAAAAATAAAAAATATTATATTTTTACTAGAGCTCATCGACTGGTGGATTTGTTTCTGCTAAGACGACGAAATTATATAATAAAACACAATAGTTTTAATTTCGTCTGCTAGCCAGACGAAAATCCTGCATTGTATGAGCTTCTCTCAATGACCGCTAGGTAGATCTTTGTAAACTGAAAAAGCTACTTTAAAATATATCATTTATATGCATCATTTTTATATTATGATGTGGTAGGCTTTATTTTCCGGGTTTGAAATTTCCAAATTGCTCCATTAAATCTTTATTTCCCTTATGGCTGAAATTTGAGTATTTTCTTCCACTTACGGAATTGTGCTTGTGGTATTTGGTTTTAGTTTAATACCGTTTATGGTTTGCTTATTTTTAGCCCGTATGTGTAAGACGCCGGCGGTTGGTAGCCATAGAGACTTCAGAGTCGTCTGCTTCATAAAGGGATAATTTTACTTTTATACTGAAATATGACGAACCGCATTACGTTAATAGAATTAAACTAGGGATTTCACCAACTAGAATTTCTCTGAATTACCTTCATTACAAGGTTCGTTGGTGTAAAATAATAAAGATATTTACGTTTATGTAACTGTCAAGTGTCAAATAATGTGGCAAAAAGTGGTAAATACCGACATGGCGAAAAATACTTTACTGGCTAATATGCCAATTAGTGGCATCATAAATAACATAATAACAATAAGTATGACACTTCCTATTGCTTTAATGCTAATTTTCTAACCGAACCTTTTTTCGGCACTGATACTCTCCTCAAGCTGTGACTTGGACTCGCGACTTACCGTTTTGGATGACTACTTTTTGATAAAAATTTAAGCCTAATATCGGAGAGCACGTTCTGGAGTCGCGAGGGGCGTTGGCTTTGTTTCGAAGCCCGCGTGCCAATCACGCGTGATAAATAAAAAACATGAGCTCGTGGCGCCGAGAAAAACTTTTTTAATTTTTATAATTTTAGCCTATTATTCCGCCTATCAATTGGAAACCAGATATTTCGGCTTAATTGTCATACTTATTGTTATTTTGTTACTTATGGTGGCATATAATAAAAATAATCAAACATACCAAAGAAAAAATATATTTGTGCCAAATATACTGTTGCCAGGTTTTGGGCTAGACAATAAATTATAGCCCAATCTAGTTATTACTTTTGCTACTTTTGAACGATTTCCCCTGAGTTTAAATTCGTCTGCTATCTTTAGGGTGTTTTTAAAAAAATGTTTAAACTGTTGAATTTGCAATATTAAATACTTTTGATGATAATAAACGTTTGTGAAATAAACTGGTAATTACTTATTTACTTCATTTAATTATTTATTATCAGCCACTATTTGTAACTTTTTGCCACTGACATGGACTTTATTCTAAAAAGTGACATTTAGGTAACACTGCACAGAACACCTCATTTTAATTATTTCCAAATAAGTGTATATGATTAAGAATTACGTCCCTTTATAGAAAAATACTGCCCTTTGAAGCTACTTTTTCTGGAGCTTTTGTCCCATTGGGTCGGTGCCCATTGGGTCGATTCTCATTCAATCGAATCCCATTCGACCGACTAGCGCGACTGTCCCATTCGACCGACATTTTGTTTGCTCACAAGTGAAAGCATGAAACCTAACCTAACCTAACCTAACCTAATCTAACCTAACCTAACCTAATCTAACCTAACCTAACCTTACCTAACCTAACCTATATTAGTCCATAATTAAAAGGGATAAAAAAATAAACCCTAAATAAATATGAAGATATTTAAAAACTTACAAATAACTCGTACCAATAGGTCTTCGAGCAAACAAAAAGACGCGAATCTCGAATCAAATAGATCTTCTTAGGGCTTAGCTATTTTATCCCTTTTAATTATGGACTAATCTACTTATTCGCGTATTTCACCATCCTTTGCACAGTTCATAGGTGGTTGCTTCTAACTTAACCTAACCTAAACTTACCTAACCTAACCTAACCTAACCTAACCTAACCCAACCTAACCCAACCTAACCTAACCTTACATAACCTAACCCTTTCCGAATAAATGGGATTCGACCCAATTGGATTGCAAAATTAGAATTCGAACAATTGGGAAAGTATATTTTTTGATTCTATCCATTGGGAATTCGAGCCAATAGGATTCTATCCAACGGAAATATAGCTTTCTGGGTATACCACTACTGGACGCACAACTGGTCAAAGCTGTTGTTGGAGCTCTGTTTGCATGATACATTTCTAGCTAATGTACTCAATGTTTCAAGTAATTCCTTCTGTAGTCGCAATTTCGAAATGGACGATAGGAACCCAATAATAGCGTGCTTCATTCCGGTTATTGGTTTTTCTCTCAATGTCGCGTGCTAAAACTATTTCTTTTAACGTTTTTAGCGAACAAATCTGAGACACAAGATCGGGCAAAACAAAGAAAGTCGAATTTATTGGAATTTCCCTTCGTGAGACCGACAATTTCTTAGTACCATAAGGATTTCGCCAGAAATATTAATAAGGCCTTGATTCTTAATAGCGCGTCTTCTGTATAATATAGTAATAATAAGAAACTAGACTTATAAATTTGCCGGGAAATCAGTCTAGACAGTCATTTTTGCCACTCGAGTTGCTACAGTAAAAGCTAAGCTCTATAATTATTAAAATTAGTCCAAATTCATAACGTCCACTTTTTAAAATTATTCTCGATAATTATTATGTAAAGATTTTTATATGCAGGGGAGGGTTTCCGGGTGCAACTCCCCTGCGCTTTGGCTGTATTAAAATTTAACCAGGTATTTTACATAGTTTGAACCCTTCCCCTGAGAGATTTTGTGGTACGCCAATGGATCTCCATATAAATATACCGATATCAAAGATTAAAGATGACATAAGAATTCGATCTTTTGTAGTTCCGGATCATAAGAGCACAAGCAGATTCGATTCAGACAAGAAATTATTTGTTTCAGACGTTACCGGTTTGAGCATCTTGGTGAAACAATTTTGAGTCTCAACATTCTTACCCTTGAAATAAATTATAGTATGTTAAACAAACTAATTGCAATATAAGAGCAAAAGGTTGAGAAGGCCATATTTTGAATATGCCGTACTGGTGTTACAAGATTTAAATATTAAGCCTAACCCATAAATTTAAATCTTGTATGTGATTTTACTTTTATTGAAAACACTGTTTTCTCAACCATTCGGTCTAATATTTCGAACGTTGGTAACTTTTAAACGGAAATAAGTGTCATCCATGATAATTCAGATGATTAAATCTGATTAAAATGATTATATCCTGATTGAAACGATTAAATCGTGATTAGTATGATTCAATCGTGGTTAGATATTAAAGTGAGAATCAAATACAATTGCGATAGAACCATCAATTTTAATAATTAATATTAAATTATCGTACTTTAGTTTTGATTTTAATTATAAAATCTCGATTCGACCGATTATATTTATTAAATCGTGATTAAAATGATTAAATCGTGATTAAAATGATTAAATCTGTTTAAAATGATTAAATCTGATTAAATCTGATTAAAATGATTAAATCCTGAATGAAACGATTAAATCGTGATTAGTATAATGAAATCTCGTTTAAATCGTGATGAGATTTTCTAATATCGATTAATTTTTTTAATCCGGATTACCCTGATTTAACCACGAATACCCTGATTTAATCATTTTACTATGATTAAGACGCTCCCAAGATAGAAGTGACCTGCCCCTCACGAAAACGTTACGAACTAGAACTAGTACCTTCGAATCTTTCTAGCTACAATTGCACAAAAATACAACGTAACGATTCCGCGTAGGTTTTAGATAATCACCGTTAGTCTGAAGACGCGAAAATAGAGCCACATTTACGAGGGAGAAAACTAAAATGCATTCCGGAAAATACCAAAGTTAAACGAAATTGGCCGACCTTTTCGGCCGAAGA
The DNA here is from genome assembly GCF_980474605.1 of Leiobunum rupestre. NCBI lineage: Eukaryota > Metazoa > Arthropoda > Arachnida > Opiliones > Sclerosomatidae > Leiobunum > Leiobunum rupestre. The sequence continues at coordinate 60,913,742 of NC_143384.1, forward strand.
CCCGCGTTATTTACCAGATTGAAGTTTAGTTTTTATCCACCAAAATGTTAAAGGTTTTACGCCGTCTTTCAAAAGATGAAACTATGTCTCAAATCTTAACCGCATCTGGTCTTGTCTTTTAACGTTTGAGATTTTACGCCGTCTTTCAAAAGGCTAGACCATGTTTCAAATCTTAAACATATCCTAACCTTCTTACGCCTAAAATGTTTAATGCGTCTTAATTTTAGGCCACTTAAATATTAACATGAATTTATTTTATTATAATTCATTATATTTTTGTTTAATTATGAAATTCAACTAAGAAATTAATAATTAAGAATTTTTTTTAGGATCATAAATTTTTATATTTAAAAACCTAATTGGTATCATAAAAACCAAAAACTAAAAACCATTAGAAATATTTCAAATTGAAAACAAAATATTCTTTGATTTCATCATGGTTATATTATCAGAATTTTTCGTTGTAGTAACAAAAGAGTAAAGTTAATTTTTAATCGGGGCGGAGCAAACTTTGGTTTCAATGGAAATACATTTTCCTAAATTACCAAAAATACAGTTTCCAATAAAAATGGGAAATAATGAATCGAGTATTGTAACTCGTATAATGTGTTCTTGACACGCGCAGATATATGAAAACCATCGTAGTTATGAAACTTCGAATACATCATTTTTCATAAAAAAAATTTAATGAATATAAAAATTATAATTATTTACCTTTTTTGCAGTGCTTTGTAGAGTACCCGATATCTTAACGAGTGAAGATTTATTTGTAATTAGTTCAGTTATAAAAGTCTATTAATACGGGATAGACTAGTAGCCGAAACCCGCACTGACCAAACTGGAAAATTGCGTTTTTTTTAAAATCGAATCAGTGGATTAAAACTGCCCAACTTTAGATATATTCTCTTGATAAGTTCGTTCTTTCAGTCGAAGAAGTCGACGAATTACACCAACTACTTTCGCAGGAAAAAGAAGCCCAAGTTAGAACTCTTTTATTCCGCGTAAGAGCCTTCTTAGCGGGAGAGAGTTTTCGTAGAAGGGACAGTCCAGAGTGAGAAGAGTATAATGTTGGAAGAGCAGAAAGAAGACCGCCAGAAAGCGAGTGAGAGGCAGAGAAGATGCGAGCGCGGAAGACGCGGCACAGAAAACACGTCCAGGCACGCCCGACGCGAGTGAATGGCCCGACTGGCTGGAATAGCGTTTTATAGGAAAGGGGGCCGCCAGATCGACAAATAAGGTTGCCGGGGAACGATCGCGCCGCCACCAGCGATCCTAGTGGGGGAAACTGGCAAATTCGAAACTAAACTGGTAAGAGTTTCCAGCAAACGAGATAAGGCGAGGAAGGTATCGATTTGGAACCTTCTCCCCTTTTTGCGCGCTTTCGTCTTGTTCTTGTTCTTCTTCTCGGGGCCAATGACAAATACATTTCTTTTATTGGAAATTAAAATCACGTGCTGCCAAATGAAATCCACGCCGACGATCGACGAATATACCAAATCCGCTGCGCTTCGATTCTTCGCGGCATATTGCGGCTCTAGAGAAGTTCCGAGGACGACAGAGTTCGGTACCAGGGCTGGACATAAGGCACTAGGCAAGGCATTTGACTACTAAAATAAATGCTCGGACTACTAAAATCAATTGAAATCTGGGGGGCTCACTAGTCAATTTGACTAGTGAAAAATTCACCTAAATATTAATAAATAATGGTATTTGGCGTATCATAAATTCATCATTCACCAATCCCATTTTATTTAATAAAAAGTTCTGATCGACCAAAGTCCCGCAACTTAAGTTATAATGAATTACTATTTTAATTCTGATGGGTAAAGCCAAATGTTGGACGTCCTTCTTGTTTTTAGACCCCCATTTTACCCCTACTAGTCAGGGACTACTAAAATAAATTAAGATAGGAGGCTCACTAGTCCGGCTGACTACTGAAAAAATATCCTTATGTCCAGCCCTGACCCGTACTACTTGGTTGCTCCGGAAGCCTTTAAGCGGACGCAAAAGCTTAATCATCTTCCTGAATTTTTGTGCGTGCACTTCTGAACAATTTCGCAACTATGACAACGGAGTACGTTAACTGATTGTCGATTCACAAATATGCCCAACTGCAATAGACCAAGCCCTTCGCGAAGACCAGATCAAAGGGCTAACCACTTCGAGGGGCCCGGCGTCCGAAAAAATACCGTACACTTTGAAGAAAAATGATTTTAGCAATCTGGAACTCAACCTGAAAACCCCGAAGTCCCGCGTAAATCAATTTAAAAATCTCGAAATTAGCCTAAAATACCCGAAATCCAGTGACGGGCATGTTTTAAATTCAAACTCAGCTCACAAGTCGCTCATGCTAACCTGGCAAATTTGTACCAATAAATTCAATCAATTTCCAGAGTTTTATTTATTTTAGTGTTTCTTGTACATATTCGAGGGCCAAGTCATCTTGCGGGTTATAGCCCTCGTTTGCACGAGGGGAAAAATATTTTAACAATTTCGTAAATACCAAAAAAAACACAAACAAAATTTATTTAATAAATTGTAAAATTTAAATCTAATTAAAGTACAAAACAAAATTAAAAAATGTTAAAAAAATAAACAATGAAAAATCAGGGCAAATATTTTACTTAATATCGATTATGACTTTTGTTTACTGATTGAATTGAAAATAGATTTTTAATTGACTGATAAATTTCTTGAAATTATTTTATCCCTGAGTAGAAAATGTATGTAATTTTTTTAGAGGTGCGACAAATTGGGAGTTCTAGTAGACTAGTACATATTCAATGTTAAGTTAAAAGGAACCACCTATGGACTGCATTGTAAAGGATGATAAAATTGGCGAATAAGTAGATTAGTCCATAATGAAAAGGGATAATAAAGCTAAACCCTAAATAAATTTGAAGAAATTTAAAAACTTACTAATAGCTCGTACTGATAGGTCTTCGGCTTTCCGTTGTTATGCAACTCGTTTTGAATTTTTTAATATTTAGGCTTAGTTTCTCTATTCGGTGTTATATAGTCGCGAGCCAGATTTCCCGCACGGTACTGACGAGTCCCAAATAGGACGAAACCGGTCTACCGTTGGATTTTCTGGCTATTTTATTTATAGTACGAGCTATTAGTAAGTTTTTAAATTTCTTCAAATTTATTTAGGGTTTAGCTTTATTATCCCTTTTCATTATGGACTTATCTACTTATTCGCCAATTTTATCATCGAGTACATATTCAAATCTAGTTGTGGTTTGACGGTTACTCAGATAAAATACATTTTTAAATCCTGATTAAACATGATATAAAATTCTGAAAAATCAACATAAAAGCGTATATTTATTAGTCCAGAATACACGCTTTTTACACTACATGTAATTCTCATTCGCTCGTCTCAGTTTGTCTCGCTCAATCTCTGAATAACAAGGAGACGACCCGAGGGGATTTTCACCGATTTTGTCGAAATTCGGGGGATAAGTACCTCTTTTGTGTAGCTTAAAATTCCCCAAAAGGAAAAGTTTCTACGGGCTTTATTTTTGCCATGACCACCAAAAAGGTTTTTGATTACTTAAAAAGTTAAAATCTACTTTCCCCTAAGGAAGTTAACATGGAGAAATTTCAAAATATTAAAAAATAAATTTTATTTAAAAGTTTGTACATTGGTTTAAATTTAGGTTAATTTGGGTAAATGCTTGTAAATTTGGGAAAACTTATGCAACTTGGGTAAATGCTTGTAAATTTGGATTATATCATTTAAAATGGATAAAAATGGGTAAATGCATGTACATTTCTGTAAATATGAGTAAAATGGGTAAATGCGTGTACATATCTGTAAATATGAGTATAATGTGTAAATTAGGCAAATGCAAGTAAATTTAACAAATTTTGGTTATGGAAGGACAATTGGTAAATGCCATTAAATTCGCTAAACTTGGGTAAATTTTACTTGAATTTACCCATATTTTGCTTATTTCAAGGCATTTACCTAAATTTAGCCACTTTATTTGAATTTACCCAAATTAACCTGAATTTACATAATGTCCAATTTTTTTTTATATTTTAAAATTTTTCAGCTAAAAATGAACGATTTCTCCATGTTAATTTCCATGCAACTAGTTTTGAAATTTTTAATATTTAGGCTTAGTCTCTCTATTCGGTGTTATTGTCGCAAGATAGATTTCCCACACGGTACTGACGAGTCCCAAATAGGACGAAACCGGTCTACCGTTGGAATTTCTGGCTATTTAATTTAATTTAATTTAGTTTTTCACTCGAGGACCTATATGGTCCGAGTTTCGCGTCTTTTTGTTCGCTCGAAGACCTATCAGTACGAGCTATTAGTAAGTTTTTAAATTTCTTCAAATTTGTTTAGGGTTTTGCTTTATTATCCCTTTTCTTAATGGACTAATCTACTTATTCGCTAATTATATAATCATTTATGATGCAGTCCATAGGTGGTTCCTTTTAACTTAACATAGGGGAAAGTAGATTTTAAGTAATCAAAAACATTTTTGGTTGCCATGGCAAAACTAAAGCCCGTCGAAACTTTTCCTTTTGGGAATTTCAACAAAATCGGTGAAAATCAGCTCGGGTCGTCTCCTTGTCAATCGAATCCGGCCCCTCTTGCTGCGAGACGAAAGTGCTAATCACTCTACCTTACTATTTCAATACAACCTGGAAACACTAAATTTTGAACGGTTAGTTATTTAAAACCAAATTTGTATAAAAGGAAATACCGAAATAGCAACGGTGCGTTAATATCTCATTTACAATATTGCTTCATTTTGGAAAATATTCTATTATCGTAGCTCACCTTAGCCGCCAAAATTTCATACTATTAACTTATTAATGAGCATAAGTTACACAAAGGTCTACTTATCCCCGAATTTAAACAAAATCGGTGAAAATCACCTCGGGTTGTCTCCTTGTAAGTTCAGCGCTCAATTCCTCAAATAGACACTCATCTCTTCCACTCATTTCAACAAGCTAAATTTAAGGTACTCGATCGCTCCCGCTCAGTATTAACAAAATGTAGAGGCAGTTCCGGTCTTCTGCTCTCAATTATTTGAAAGTTACCGCTCATTCGGACTCCAAACGCTCCAAACTTCTCTAAAATGAGCGGAGCGTGCCCATCACTGCCGAAATCAACACGAAAACCGTAGTCTTATCTCTCAAAATCAGTTCCTGATTTCTGAAATCAAGTGTCCAACGCCTCCAACCACTTCTTCCTAGTAGTCTGTACACCAATAGACGCTTCAATAAGACATCTTCAAGGAAATGGTCATGAAGTAATAAATCCGAGAAACAGGACCTGCATGTTACCATGGATTAAAGGAAAAGTCCAGGTTGGGTAAAACTTGGGTCTATTTGAAAGATCATGTTTAAATATACTCAAAAATATCAGTCGTAAAATTGTATCTTTTTTTAATGACGAGAAATTAATTTTTAAACGAGCCCAATTTACCGCCAAGCGAGCTGCCATTTTCTTTCGCCTTCCCTCCGCAGACAGCACGCGGAGCAAGCGCGCGCGGGGAACAGAGCGCTGTTAAAGCCTATTATAGCGCGAACAGCGCGTGATTAAAGTCCTAAAACGTCACCCCGAAACAAAAAATGGCAGATCGCTTGGCGGTAAATTTCGCTCGTTTAAAAATTAATTTCTCGTCATTAAAAAAAGATACAATTTTACGACTGATATTTTTGAGTATATTTAAACATGATCTTTCAAATAGACCCAAGTTTTACCCAACCTGGACTTTTCCTTTAAATAACCTTACAGGGATAGTTCTCTGGGGTACAATATTTGCTCCAGACGTACCCTGGTGGCCAGAATTGTCAAATACCGGAAGTCCCGATTTTACCGATACGCGGGGGGGGGGGGGGGTAATTGCAAAGGGCGCACAATCGCAATTTCGTTTTATTCTGCTATTATTTGTACCTTTTAATACGCATGATTGATGAAATTATAATTTTTGTAAGCCAAGGACTATCTATTGAAATTTTGTTTACAGTTTGAAACCCTATAAACAATTAAACGAAAAATTGGGTGATATACATAAATGGCTTAAAAACAATATAAAAAGGACGCCTACAGTATTTATTTCCCACAATTAACCAGGAAGCTCCAGAGCCACTAAGGTACTGACTACGATTAAATATTTCAATTTCAAATGTTATATTAAAACAAACCGTTGGAAAAATATTAAATTCGCCGAAAGCCGCCACGAGATGGCAAAGTGCCAAGAAATCTTGTTCCGGATTTGTATCGGTAAAAGGGGTAAAATTGAGGGGACGGCAAAAATATCTGGCAGCCTGGTTTGAAACAAACCTCTTCAACTCGTAGTATAGTAAAATGTATTAGATAGAACTATCACTGTAAGGTTATTTAATCCATGATGTTACGGTTTATATAGTGCTTGTTGAAATAAAGGACGCACGTTAGGTTATAAATCTGTTATTTAGCTGGTAACTCTCAATTTAGTTGAAGTTAACGTCAAATTATATTTTATAAACTTAATTTAGTTTAGTTTTCTACCTTAATGTTTCCAACCGTGATCTCGATAACGCCCGGAGTTTTTCAACTGTATCAAATTCAAACTAACCAATTGTTTTACCATCTGAAAATTACAGTTACAAGCTGGTTCGCAGTAGACTGAATAAAAACAAAAATAAAAATTAATCTGGTCAGGAATGCTTATCCTGCCTTATCGCGTATGGTAAGATCACTCTGACTGCTTTGGCCCCGCCTACGAGAGAGATAATCCCCTCTGCGCGCGCTCCCCTCTCACGTTGTTGTTTGTTAAGTTCACATAGTGACGTCAAAAAAAACCGTCAGCCACATCGAGACGAATATCTGCCTCGATAAGCATTCCAAGTAGAAGTATGGATTCCTGAATGTGTACATGATTAAAATTGATTTATTAATTTAAATAGTAGATAAACTAACTGATCCGATAAAAACGTGCATAAAACCACAATATGAGAAGCTGAAACCAGATATTCCTTTTAAAGAGTATTTGATTTATTATAAACAACCAAATTTCGTGTTTTATCCCCGCCGTTTCGAGAATCTCAGAACCGCTCGGTTGAACCTACCTGCAGCGCCATCTCGTGAACGAAATATTTTTCCCCCTGGTTTTATCGGTTTTCGGTCGGAACTGCCGTCTGCTACGACATTCTCCTTGGCTTTTTAACCTAGTTATATTGGTAGATTGTAGTTAATCGTGTTTTTAATATGCCTTACACGCCGCCCTTTCTCAAATTTTTGTCGCTTCATTCTTTTGGCGCTGCACGTAGGATCAACCGCGATTTCTGAATATTTTGAAGCCGTTTGATGTAGGTTGCGGAAAAAGTAGCGTAACTTTTTAAATACTTTTCCAATAACTATAAAATTTCAGGGACATAATTATTAAAAAGACCTCGTAAATGTTGGTTTTGGTGACAGTTCTTCTTTAAGTTAGAATGGGAGCCGCTAGCCCACGCATTAATAAGTATTTCTTATTTAGTTATAACTATTTTTTATCCCCCGAGCAAAGTCAATAAAAAATAATCTAATCTTAGGTTTATTTGGTAGAGTTACGCTCCGAAATCCCCCCGAGAAGGTGAGCTAGGTAGACACACCGAGCGCTTGCTCCGAACACTAGCTACATTAATTATATTACCGTTAATCTCTGTAAGGTTTTTTTTATTCGCGGAAATAGCGGGGAGTTTATAGACGCTGCGGACTTCTCATCCGGAACCAGACTGGATTAAGACGAACCCACGCTTTCCGACTACCCAGACAGAGAGGGGTCCTCACCACTGATAAAATACTGGTTGTGGTTACGACAGAAACGTTGCACGGCGGACCACCTTCTGGTTTGGACAAGTACAAGTTACGTACGAAGTTAGCGACACGATGAAATAAAATCGAGAGTCTATCCTCTTTACATTTTTTCGGTACACCGATTACAGATAAATTAAAAATTTATTATGGGCTTAATATGGATCGATCGATTATAGTGTTATTACGAAGCGGTTACAGATTTTACTGAAGAACTATAATCGTTTCAGTCCGAGTGTACAAAATTATGGATTGATCACATAGATATTTCTGTAGTAATTTTAGCCAGAGTGTACACCGATTAAGGAGTTATCACAACGGTTTTATAATCGTTTTAGTCCGAGTGTACACCAATTATGGATTGATCACATAGATATTTCTGTAGTAATTTTAGCCAGAGTGTACACCGATTAAGGAGTTATCACAACGGTTTTATAATCGTTTTAGTCCGAGTGTACACCAATTATGGATTGATCACATAGATATTTCTGTAGTAATTTTAGCCAGAGTGTACACCGATTAAGGAGTTATCACAACGGTTTTATAATCGTTTTACTCCGAGTGTACACCAATTATGGATTGATCATATAGATATTTCTGCAGTAATTTTAACCAGAGTGTACACCGATTAAGGAGTTATCACAACGGTTTTATAATCATTTTAGTCCGAGTGTACACCAATTATGGATTGATCATATAGATATTTCTGCAGTAATTTTAACCAGAGTGTACACCGATTAAGGAGTTATCACAACGGTTTTATAATCATTTTAGTCCGAGTGTACACCAATTATGGATTGATCACATAGATATTTATGTAATACTTTTAGCCAGAGTGTACACCGATTAAGGAGTTATCACAACGGTTTTATAATCGTTTTACTCCGAGTGTACACCAATTATGGATTGATCATATAGATATTTCTGCAGTAATTTTAACCAGAGTGTACACCGATTAAGGAGTTATCACAACGGTTTTATAATCATTTTAGTCCGAGTGTACACCAATTATGGATTGATCATATAGATATTTCTGCAGTAATTTTAACCAGAGTGTACACCGATTAAGGAGTTATCACAACGGTTTTATAATCATTTTAGTCCGAGTGTACACCAATTATGGATTGATCACATAGATATTTATGTAATACTTTTAGCCAGAGTGTACACCGATTAAGGAGTTATCACAAAGGTTTTATAATCGTTTTAGTCCGAGTGTACACCAATTATGGATTGATCACATAGATATTTCTGCAGTAATTTTAACCAGAGTGTACACCGATTAAGAAGTTATCACAACGGTTTTATAATTATTTTTAATCAGAGTGTACACCAATTATGGATTGATCACATAAATATTTCTGTAATAATTTTAGCCGTAGTTACAACGACTAGGGAGTTGTTACAGGTGATTTCCGTATTTATTTCACCAAGAGTGTACACCGATTGTGGAATGGTCACATATCTATTTCTGTAATTATTTTATTCAGAGAGTTCACCAATTACGGAGTGGTCACAGAGTAATTTTTATTATTATTTCAGCGAAAATGTACAACGATTATGGGATAGTCATAGAGGGATTTCTGTAATTGTTTCAGCCAAAATGTACACAGATTACGGGGCGGTCACAAAGGAATTTCTGGAATTATTTCAGTCAAAATGTACACCGATTACGGGGTGGTCACAGAGGGATTTCGTAAATTTATTTTGGTCAAAATGTTCACCTATTACGGGGTGGTCACAGAGGGATTTCGTAAATTTATTTTTGTCAAAATGTTCACCTATTACGGGGTGGTCACAGAGGGATTTCGTAAATTTATTTTTGTCAAAATGTTCACCTATTACGGGGTGGTCACAGAGGGATTTCGTAAATTTATTTTTGTCAAAATGTTCACCTATTACGGGGTGGTCACAGAGGGATTTCGTAAATTTATTTTTGTCAAAATGTTCACCTATTACGGGGTGGTCACAGAGGGATTTCGTAAATTTATTTTTGTCAAAATGTTCACCTATTACGGGGTGGTCACAGAGGGATTTCGTAAATTTATTTTTGTCAAAATGTTCACCTATTACGGGGTGGTCACAGAGGGATTTCGTAAATTTATTTTTGTCAAAATGTTCACCTATTACGGGGTGGTCACAGAGGGATTTCGTAAATTTATTTTTGTCAAAATGTTCACCTATTACGGGGTGGTCACAGAGGGATTTCGTAAATTTATTTTTGTCAAAATGTTCACCTATTACGGGGTGGTCACAGAGGGATTTCGTAAATTTATTTTTGTCAAAATGTTCACCTATTACGGGGTGGTCACAGAGGGATTTCGTAAATTTATTTTTGTCAAAATGTTCACCTATTACGGGGTGGTCACAGAGGGATTTCGTAAATTTATTTTTGTCAAAATGTTCACCTATTACGGGGTGGTCACAGAGGGATTTCGTACATTTATTTTTGTCAAAATGTTCACCTATTACGGGGTGGTCACAGAGGGATTTCGTAAATTTATTTTTGTCAAAATGTTCACCTATTACGGGGTGGTCACAGAGGGATTTCGTAAATTTATTTTTGTCAAAATGTTCACCTATTACGGGGTGGTCACAGAGGGATTTAGTAAATTTATTTTTGTCAAAATGTGCACCTATTACGGGGTGGTCACAGAGGGATTTATGTAGTCTTTTTTCCAGAGTGTGCTCAGATCCCATAAATAAAATAGAGGTTCAGTAATGTATCTTCCGACCGACGTTACGCAACGCTATTTTCAGAGATAAATTGGCGTAAGCTTAATATGAGAGTCCGAATTCTTAAATGTCCACAACAAATAGTATTATATTTATTATGTACTTCGGGAATCCATACCTCTACTTGGAATGCTTATCGTGGCAGATTTTCGTCTCGATGTGGCTGACGGTTTTTGTGACATCACTATGTTAACTTAACAAACAACAACGTGAGAGGGGATATTTTGCCAAAGCCGTCAGAGTTATCTTACCATGGGCGATACGGCAAGATAAGCATTCAAAGTAGAAGTATGGATTCCTGTTTACTTATATACCTTCAGAGGGATGGTCATAAAATTAAATTATCTGCTCGTTATCTAAATAATGAAAAACATTTCTAAGTTCAATTTTTGTAGAAATACATCGGGGTCAAAATATCGTTTATTCCCATTCGACCGAATCCCATTCGACCGAAAGAATTTTAAAATGTAGCCTAATTGGCGGGGTGATTTGGTATTTTATTTATAAGGTATGTACTATCGAAGATCCATGTTTAGGTTAGGTTAGGTTAGGTTAGGTTAGGTTAGGTTAGAGTTGGTTAAGTTTACTATTTCAGTTTTGGTTCAGTTACTTTTCTTGACTAGGTGAAGATAAAAATATAATTTATGCTCATTCCATTTTATTTTCAAATAAATGCATAATACAAAGATTTTAAAATGGCATAGCTAAATAAATACCCTCCTTTATTAGCTATCCGCTCCATTGCAAACGACTTCAGTAACTAAATTGAAAACATAGCAAAAGCCAATTTATATAGCAGCGTTCGGTCGAATGGGACACATAAAAGCGTTCGGTCGAATGGGACACATAAAAACCGCACGTTTCGTTGGAATTCGGTCGAATGGGAAACCTTAAAAACCGCCTTCGGTCGAATGGGATTTCGGTCGAATGGGACTAAAGCCAAAATATGGGTCAAGGTCAATATGTAAAATTAGCCAAAAACTAGACACGAAATAAATCTATTTAAAGGACCAAATAATCATTTGAAAAGTTCAGCCTGGATTACAGTTAGGCCATCTGTTTCCGTACCACGTGACATCAGATCGAACCAAACATAATCATTAACGCAGCTAAAGAGTTAAATTTGCACAAATAAAGAATGCTAATTCTTCATATAGCTGTGTATAATTTTTGTAGAAAATATTTATTTGGAATATGAAGATGTGAAATGAATAGCTAATGTTGGATTTAAAATGCTAAAAATATCCTTTGAACTGTTGAATATTTAAATGTTTCCCGGGCACACCTAGGCTTGTAAATTATTAAAACTGTATCTCTCTTTCTCTCGAGATAAAATGAAACCCGGATATTTTTTGTATTAATCTAAGTGCCATAAATCTGCTTATTTGATAATGGAAGTTGGGAACTTTCTCATTTTCTGATTTTAATTTTTATGAAATTCAACAAACTCTTCAGAATATCCCACTAGCTAAAATTAAATTGCTGAATATTTAATCAATTTGATAACAACTCTTGTCATTTACGTTACATTTTATATTTTTCTTGTGCATATTAAACGGATCACAGCATTGTTTTGATAGAATTCATATATCGTAATTAAAATTGCGTAATGGTGGTCAAAATATTTTGCAAACTCTCAACTGCAATATCGTCTAAGCGAGCTGTTATCAGACTTTTTATTTCATCTTCCAATTAGTCCATTTTATTTATTCCCTTTGTCTTACACTATGAAGTTATAGCACTCTTCGTTCTTTTGTTCACCGACCGAGTACTGTTTCGGACAATGTAAATCTAATTTCATCGCTAATCCCGAAGTTTTAAGGTTCCAAACACGAATAAACTACTATTACTCTACATTAAATTCAAAGAATTTCACTTTAGCTGTGAACATCAAATTACAATTGTTCTTGAAAAAGTCGCCACGATTTTAGGAGTAACTTTATTTCTAAATACTTAACAAGTGAGATCAGACAAGAAGGCTGCTACACTGTCTTATTTGCTTTGTTCCTTTAGAGAATATTCTAGTCATACTTCCAGCACCTTTTAAAGAAGTTTCTCACAAATCGCGTTCCAAATTAAGAATGTCTAAAATATGCTTAGACAATGTACAAACAGATTTTAATTTACGTTTTCCAAAATAATTTTTATAGAATTTTTGTATTAGTACTTTCTAAAATAAAAAATATTGTTTTCAATTTTATTGATAAATTTGCGAAAATAAACAAAATTCGAATATTGTTTTTTTTCAAACCTTAAAAATCAAATACTCTAGGAGTATAGTATATCAAATTCAAGCTTACGTAAGGAGCTATTGACAAATAACTTGTATTTGAAAATCGAAGTTGGGACTTGGGCCTTTATACGCCGTCGAAGGTGACCCCCCATTTTAGAAACATTCTAAGAAAACTATTATTATTAAACAAACGGTTAAAGATAGAAACTTTATATGGTGTTTTTTTGAAATCTACAGTATGTATTACACTAAAACCGAATATTTTGCTTAAAACGTTTTTGTATATTATATTTTATTCAACGATTCCTTTGGGGGTACCAAAATGAGCTTTACGTCACTTCGAAAAAGTGACTTCTGTTCATATTGCTCTAGTTTTGCAACCGCTTGATATTTTTCGCTAAAACTGAGTATTTGCCCATCAATTTGTCCTTATTTTACGTGGTAAAAATTCCACTTGGATCGGTTGACCGATGGTTGCATGAGTTGTCGATTTGACGTGGAATGACCCAATTCAACTTTTATCATTTTCGTTTAATCGAATATTTAATCAATTTGATAACAACTTTTATTATTTTCGTTTAATCGAATATTTAATCAATTTGATAACAACTTTTATTATTTTCGTTTAATCGAATATTTAATCAATTTGATAACAACTTTTATTATTTTCGTTTAATCGAAAATTCAATCCAATAACCACTTTTATAATTTACATTTAATCGAACATTTAATCCATCTAATAACAGCTTTTATAATTTACGTTTCATCGAATATTTCATCTAATAACCACTATTATAATTTACATTTCATCGAATATTTCATCTAATAACCACTATTATAATTTACATTTAATCGAATATTTAACCTAATAGCAATAGGGATCGGTAATCAGGGGCGTATTAACCATTAGGCAAAGTAGGCACGTGCTTAGGGCGCCATTTTTCTAGGGGCGCCAAAACTCTGATAAAGCCCCCACGGTCCATGTACTTGGCTTGCCCCTACTCAAAATAACGCCGAAAAGGTTTGGGGAAACTAAAATATATTTATTTATTTATTATAAACCGATACGCCCCTCCTTAGCTGACCAATGCCAAGGGGCGCCAAAGTTTTCGGTACCTAAAGGCGCCGAAAGGGTTAATCCGCCCCTGTCGGTAAACCTTTATCCATAAATAAGACAGAACCAATTTATTCGAAAATTATTTCTTCGAATAAAAATTATCTTCATATATTTCGTATTAATTTTATCAGTATAAATTATATATATTTTTATTTAATTAAGGTTATATTTTAATGTAATTATAAGCTTAAACGTGCAATTGTTTTTTTTCTTATTTGAACTTTTAACCAATTATCTAAATTTCAACAAAAAAAATACCCTTTTATCATTTATTGGCAAAATCTTTCTTCACTTAGCTTCCTTATTTTTTTTATTAACAGTTGATAATATCAGAAGCCTATAATAAGAGAAGCCTCTAACTCGCCTAAAATCGTTAAACGTCTCGTTTTCGAAATAGAGGTATTCGGAGGGATACAGATTTGTTAAGGCGATATTTGGCCAGAAAATATAGTCCTCTCGATATATTCATACCGAGGGACTTCAGGTGTACAAATCAGCAATGAAATCATTTGAAATCACGTAAATTTAGTAGCTTTAATAACTTTAATTAATTAAATATTGAAATCACTTGAAATATGAAATCAGATGTACCAAAGTGAAAATTTCTAACATTGTAATGATTGGATAGCCCATCGATTCGCACGCAATCAGTAGCGGAGAAAACATTTGAAAAATGCGGAAGATTCTTTACATTTTAGCTCGTAGAATTGCTATAGGATTTTGCTGGGGATTTTAAATTTTTAATGCTTGGGCCTAAGGTGGTGCTTTGGGTATTAGCTTATCCTAGCTGATAATCCGTTTTGAAATATTTCAAGGTGTGAGAAAGGTCTGAGCTTTGCCATAAATAAAAAAAGAATTGCAGTCTTAGAGGCAGTGCCGTAACTAGGGCGGTGCCAGCGGTGCACAGGCACAGGGCGCAGACCTTGGAGGGGCGCAGAAATGACCAGGCCAGGACCAAAGTTTGGGCCATCATGCCATGCATGGTTTTTAGAAGCATACGTCAGGGTCGTATTTCTGCCTAGGCCCACCTAGCCTTAAATAGCAATATTGCAAAACTATCGCATATTTAGTCCGCGTTTGTTAAGAGCTTTATTTAGTAATATAACCGCAGAGCTCCGACCAAGGACAGTAGATACAGGGACGAGAAAGCGTATTGGCGGCCTCTGTTGGAATATATCACCTAAAACGACCTAAACGCAAGGAGAGTTAGTTGTAAACAAAAAAAAATGGTCGCCACCTAATTTTAGCGATTCTTGACGAGGCCTAAGTGTTCCAAACAAATGGGCATTTTTTTATTTACGCTCGTAGTTTTATTTTTAATTTAACATCAAAATGGTAAAAACTAACTACAATAATACTGTCCATGGTGGACCGCGTCTTAACAATGGCCGCGGTTTGTTTACATCTAACTCCCCGTGAATATGAAGACGTTTAAAATCGAATTTTTTTTCCTGCTTTCTCGTCCCTGTATCTACTGTCCTTGCTCCGACTTCTATGCTGAATTAGGGAAATTCAGGCACAGCCTAGTTCCAGGGATCGGAGTAACTGCAGCTCGTGAAAGAAAGGTAGCCCGGTATTCGTCGCTAATTAAACGGAAGCCTCTCTTTATTTCTTGATTTAAAGGGTATATAAAAACTATTAGTTTTGCGCAGTACGGTTCGCTAATCCACGGCCAACTTCAATCGCGCGTACCGCGCTTTAGCGGCCCCGTCAATCGCCTCGCATCTAATGTTAATTTGCGTGTATGAATAATTCCGATAGGGGCGCTACATACGACCAAAAACCTACTATCACCTAAGGCGGGGAATACAAGCGAAATCGCGGGAAAATTTTTTTCTTCGGTTTTCCACTTTCCTATTTAGAAAAAACAAGGTATAGTAAGTTAAACTATCTTTTCGCAATATATTTATGTATAATTCATAATTAAAAAAAAATATTACCTTATAAATATTAAATGAAGAAAAAGATAGGCGTTTTTTACTCGAAGGCGCCATATTAGTTTTGAAGGCTGTAGAGGTGTTTAGAGCGTTTTGACGCGTAAATAATGTATCTCTTAAAATTTATAAATCATTAATAATAACAAATCGTTATTAATAGTATATATATAGCAATTTCACGAGTTTATAACCGCTCTTAGGTAGTATTTTCTGTAAATCTAATTAGCTAATAATAATAATAATAATAATCAGCAAGGCTAATACCCAGGGCACCACCTTAGGCCTAAGTCATCATGCGACTTTTGAAGCCTTAATTCAGGTGGCCGGGTTATAATGCGTAGGAGGGTGGTGGCAAGCCCTGCATGCCACGAGATCGAGCCAACAGCTCCCTACACTAACTATTACCGTTAACCTAAGAGTAAGAATCATAAAACTAATATAATTGAAGATAAATGATGCTTAGGTACATCTTTGGAACTAAATAGGTAAAAGATAGATGGTCTTCAGCCTGCATTTCAAGGAGGATGATTTCTGTTCAGGTTTGTACCTTTATTATGGAAAAAAATTCAGTCAGATAAAATTACAAACCGGCCCTTACTAAATATACAATATTATTCTAGGTTTAAAAAGACGGAAGCTTAAAACTTGTTATAATATATTTTAACTTAATATTATTTAATAAAAAATGTTAAAATAATATATTTACCCAGAAGTACAGTGAATCTTCTTTTCACTTTTTGTTTTATTTATTTATTTACATGTGTTTCAAGTATTAAACAATAATACTGGCAGCATCTAGAGGATGTTCTTGGTTTCTGTTTAACTCTTTTATAATTTATAAACACCGTTAAAAAATTAAATAGGTATATTCCCATTCGATCGAAATCCCATTCGACCGAATTCAATATGTTTCCGAAATATAGCCCAAAAGGCGGATTCGGTTCATTGGGACCTTTTGTTTTGTTTTTTACTTCAACCCCGAGATATAGCAGGGTACGCAAAAAAACGTTATACCTAAACAAAATTGCTACAGGTTAGGTTAGGTTAGTCTCTCACTTCCCTAGGGTGGCGCGCTTTTATAAATATATTTATGCTTTGAACTTTTTATTTATATCAAGAATACAATAATTCGAACAATTTCATTTTTTAATGTGAATGGTTAATTTTGTAGCAATTGCGTCAATAAGACTATCAACACTTATTTATATAAGAAGTAAACCTTTATTTAAAAAACGTCTCATAAAAACGAAATTTGATGTACTATAAAAAATAATATAAACGTGCAAAATTGGGCTGTAAACCGCACAATTGGGGTATTTTCGATCGATTGGGACTCAATGTTAAATCGTTTTCGAACGAATGGGATTTCGGTCGAATGGGACCAAAGCATTAAATATTAATCTACATTTGGTTTAATACAATGTTTTTCAAAATGTATTTAAAAATAATTGTTTTTTGTGGATTTTTCCTATCTGACTAACGTTAAATTTTGGTCGTAGCGAAACCCTGGTGGGAAAATATATACACGGTAAATTCAGGCGATTTACGGGGCCGCTAAAGCGCGGTACGCGTGATCGAAGTTGGCCGTGGCTAATCGCTAGTGATTAGTGGGTGCAAGAAATCGAAAGTAAGTTATTTTTGATCTAATAAAATTAAAATATACGCTTGTGAGTGACTGGGTGTTAGTAGTAAACATCCCAATGTCTTCTAAGCTCTACCGTAGTCGCTAATAGCATGACTGGTTATAGTCACTAAATTATTATAAAAGATTTAATAATTAATTATTGTGTTATCCGAAATTCTAATAACTAAATTCACACGTTTTTGATGAAATATTTATAACCTTAGGTTAGGTGTAAAATATACTCGCAAATAAAAATAAAAAGTTTTTTGCAAAGTCAATTTGGGTACGCGAAGGGTAAAAATAAGAGCAATTTTAGGGTTAAACTCTGCTAAAATACGTACGTTAAAAGTAACATCAATAATTTTCACTCAACCCATTTCGATATGTTTCTAAACGGTTCGAAACGTTTTCTATCTTGTAGTGTAACCGTAGCTATGAAAGTTGTGTAGGTGTGTGCCACCTACTAGGTTAATTTTAAAGGCTTGGACTAGTGGGCTCCTATAAAGGATTATGTCGGTCGGGTTTGTACGCAATTTCAATGAACATAATTTATATAAATAATATTTTTACATCTGGAAGTTTGCTATTTCAGTTTATATAATAATATAGAGCCACGTAGCGGCAAACGCTCGAAGCTCACAAACTGCTGGACTTTCATCTGCTTTATTATGGCAAATCGTCCGCTTAGCAGACAAAATTCCAGCAGTCTATGAACTACACGCGTTTGCCACTACGTGACTCTATGTAAACTATATATACTATTGAACTCCTCATAACACGGCTCCTGTCGTATGAAAACATAATCAAGGACTTCGCAATGAGGAAAGCGCGTAAAGTAAATCTTTAAAAAGATAGTAGTCTAACTTAACTCTGTACTAATCGGATTTTTGTGTATTTTGGCAAATATTTTCAAATAAACAATCTTTAAATTAATTTATATATAATTATTCAAAATTCTACCAAGTACCTATATCAATTGAAAATTTTACCAAGTACCTATACTCAAACCAAAATTTAATTTTTGAATGATAGATTTTTTTTATAGACAGTGTCACATTGTTTATTTTATAGTCAGAACCGGGAAAGATTAGAAAATTGTTTAAGGGCGCAGTTATAGAAGCTCGCACCGGTCGCAGAAAAGGCTAGTTACGGCACTGCTTAGAGGTCACAAAATCATTACGGTTAAATATAACCCATTTCACTAATATAAGGCACTACAATACGGTTTTTAATCATATCGATTTTATGCGTTATTTCCTTGTCTCCGCTTCCGTATTTTGTACTATATTTGTTTTATTGCTTTGTACTATTTGTTTTATTGCTTTGTACTATATTTGTTTTATTGCTTTTATAATTATTTGTTTTTCCTTGTCTCCGCTTCCGTATTTTGTACTTACAAGGGAAGGTCTTGGACTGTAAGTCTGGGATCCGAGAAAACGTTATGCCAACCTTTAGACCATGCCCCAGGAAGGTATCAGCCGGGCGGATTTTTAAACAGAGCCAAAAGGTCAAGTTTTATGAACTTTCGAATTTGGACATTGGTCGAGCCGGAAATTCCTTATGGGATTTTATATGCTAATTTCATGGGCACCAAAGGGCCCTTTGCAAAATTTTCAAATTTTGACTTTTGTGATGATCATGTCAAACATTCGTAAAAGTGGTCATTCAAAGTTAAAATTGGGTAAAACGGCCAAAACTGGCCAGTTTGAATCAGGAGTGGTCAATATGGTCAAAAATGGTCAGTTTGCTATGGCAGTGGTCAATATGGTTAAAAATGGTCAGTTTGCGATGGGAGTGGTCAATATGGTCCAAAATGGTGTAACAATAATTTACAAATAACCTTAAATGCTAAAAGTGTCACAATGGTCAGTTTGAATCAGGAGTGGTCAATATGGTCCAAAATGGTCGGTTTGCGACGAGAGTGGTCAATATGGTCCAGAATGGACGGTTTGCGATGAGAGTGGTCAATATGGTCCAGAATGGTCGGTTTGCGATGAGAGTGGCCAAGATGGTCCAAAATGGTCAGTTTGGCCAGAACTAAATGTAACCATAACAATCAATTCGGAATTACGGCAAATACAAACAATTTCGAAATTTTCCAACAAAAATTAAAAATACTTGCGGCCGCCAGATAATATTTGAACTATTTGTTTTGAACCTCCCTATGGTCTAACTTGACAAAATCAAATGTTTTTAGGGGAGTTAGGTAAAATGACCACTTTAGACCATATTGACCACTCCCTTAACAAACGGAACCTTTTGGACCATATTGACCACTCCCTTAGCAAACTGACCATTTTGAACCATATTGACCACTCCCATCGGAATCTGACCATTTTGAACCATATTGACCACTCCCATCGCATCGCAAACTGACTATTCTTAGCCATATTGACCACTCCCATCGCAAACTGACTATTCTTAACCATATTGACCACTCCCATCGCAAACCGACCATTTTGGACCATATTGACCACTCTCATCGCAAACCGACCATTTTGGACCATATTGACCACTCCTGATTCAAACTGACCATTTTTGACCATATTTACAACTCCCATCGCAAACTGACCATTTTTAACCATATTGACCACTCCCATCGCAAACTGACCATTTTTAACCATATTGACCACTCCCATCGCAAACTTACCATTTTTAACCATATTGACCACTCCCATCGCAAACTGACCATTTTTAACCATATTAACCACTCCCATAGAAAACTGACCATTTTTTACCATATTGACCACTCCTGATTCAAACTGGCCAGTTTTGGCCGTTTTACCCAATTTTAACTTTGAATGACCACTTCGTTCAAAGTTGTTGAAACTACGAAATATTGTTGTTGAAACTATGAAATATCGTTGTTAAAACACGAAATATCGTTGTTAAAACTATGAAATATCATTGTTAAACCTTTAAATATCAGTGGTTAAACCTTTCAATATCGTTGTTAAAACTTAGAAATATTTGTGGGAAAACCTGAAAATATCAGTGGGAAAACCTGACAATATCGTTGTTAAAATTTGGAAATAACAGTACGAAAACCTAGCAATATCGTTGTTAAAATTTGGAAATAACAGTACGAAAACCTGACAATATCGCTGGGAAAACTTGTAAATATCAGGGAAATCGGTTTGGCTATAGTAGTGTGAACCCTGTATAATGTTTTCTAACGGCGTACTGTTGGCTCGCGTGGCATGAAGGGCTTGCCATCACCTTCCTACCCATCGTAACCCGACCACCTGAATTAATGGCTTTAAAGTTCGCTTGATGACTTATGCCTAAGCTAGTGGTGCCTTGGGTATTAGCCTATCTGATTATTATAATTATTTTTATTAAAGATTCTCTGTCAAAATCTGGACGTTCATACGTATCGAAGATTACACTGATTACGGTAATTTATTCGATTCCAAAGCCTATTTTGGCCTTTTTTATATTTTATATTAAGACCCAAGTCTGAAAAATGTTTCGGGTAGTAAGAACTAAGAAGAAGTAGGAAAAGCTCAACTTAATGATTAATGATACGAGATAGGTCTAAATTCCTGGGGCTCTCCCGTAAGGTACACCGTATCTTATTTTAGATAAAAGCGTAACATCTAAAATAACTCATTCGTTATTACGGTTCCTAGTAGGCATCGAGGGCCTACCTTTAAAACGTTTTTACGGTCGCACTAAAACTGAAATGTATTATTTAAAATATTCCGGCGAAACATCATTTGGGTGAGTTGATTTACCGTCCCTTTAACAAACACGAACGGCCGCTCGACTATACATATTCCGGGCCGGTCTGGGCGCGATAAACCTTCCCAAAGATATAAGACGTAGTTGAGGGGTTGCTTGCCAGGGGGTGACGCTCGGTATTAGACGAAGGCGAAGCGAGAAGAAAACGCGGGTTGGGGAGGAAGAGGGGAAGATGACGCCAGTGGGGGAAGGAAAGGGGGAAGGCGAGGCGGGTGGGGGGAAGGAGCGGGGGAAGGGCATCGTACGTCGGGGTCTGGGCGCCTGCGTGCTGTAGCGCGTGCTGTCGAGAAAGGGGGTTCAGGGTGGGCCGCGGAGAGGGTGGTCTGAGGGGAAAGAAGCCTCGCGGAGCTAGCCAAGAGTAGTTTCTCGTTTTATCAGTAATCACGTGAAGCGCTTTGTACCTTTAACACAGTCCAGATGCGTTTTTCACGACGGTTTTAGGAAAATTAGTTTCTGGCGCTCTCTAGGCCGACGGACTCTTTGACCGTTAAAATTTTTAGGAAGCGGCACTTATCACTGACTTTTAAAGTTCACGACGCTTTTTAAATTATTGCAAATATCTTTACACGCCCTCGTAGCCTGATAAAATGGTGATGGTGATGCTGATGGAGCGGGCTTTGTCCCTGGCGCGACCCACTAATAAAGAAAAGCGGCCCAGCGGCGCTATTGGATTAGCGTTGTCTTCTTTATTACATCATCCCTCGTTCAATTTTAGACCTCCGGATGGCGCCGTAAAGTTTTAATCCTCGCTCGCAATTTTAAATGTTTACCCGTCCGCAGAACCGGCTTCGGCACTTAAAAGAATATTGTAATTAATTAAGTTCACGCGCGGGCTTAAGGTTTCTACCACGCCGAATTTATAGACCGAAAAGTGGACTTTACGGTGATATATATTATTAGAGTTGACTATTGAAGGGTTCACTTATTTGAATAGAAAATTAATAGCTCCTCCTATTAAATTTATAGTTTTATAATTATCAGCAACTTCGACCATTAACAAGCTTTGCTCATTAGCGCTACGAAAGGAAAATGTCCTTAGAGTTTCTCTATTGTTGTTATACTTTTTAGGAGGTAATAATTCCAGACGCCTTTGAATCTGAGACTTTCAGATCCATCTTGGAAATTGGGAATTGATTGGATTTATATAGCTCGTAAACTACTATTTAGTAGGGACTTGGCAGTGATTGGTCGGACATTCACTAAAATAGTGTACGGGATTTCAGATTTCTTGTTGGATTTCGGATTTCTTCAGTTTAGTCCTGGATTTAGAGTTGGAGTTCGAAATTGCTCGTCGGATTTAGGGATTTCGTGATTTCTCGTCGGATTTCGGAATTTCAAGATTTCTCGCTGGATTTCAAGATTTCGGGATTTCTAAACGGATTTCGGAATTTCAAGATTTCTCGCTGGATTTCAAGATTTCGGGATTTCTCGACGGATTTCGTGAGTTTGCAAATTTTTCGATTTCTCGACGGATTTCGGAATTTCAAGATGTCTCGCTGGATTTCAAGATTTCGGGATTTCTCAACGGATTTCGGAATTTCAAGATGTCTCGCTGGATTTCAAGATTTCGGGATTTCTCGACGGATTTCGGAATTTCAAGATGTCTCGCTGGATTTCAAGATTTCGGGATTTCTCGACGGATTTCGGGATTTCTCGACGGATTTCGGAATTTCAAGATGTCTCGCTGGATTTCAAGATTTCGGGATTTCTCGACGGATTTCGTGAGTTTGCAAATTTTTCGATTTCTCGACGGATTTCGGAATTTCAAGATGTCTCGCTGGATTTCAAGATTTCGGGATTTCTCGACGGATTTCGGAATTTCAAGATGTCTCGCTGGATTTCAAGATTTCGGGATTTCTCGACGGATTTCGGAATTTCAAGATGTCTCGCTGGATTTCAAGATTTCGGGATTTCTCGACGGATTTCGGAATTTCAAGATGTCTCGCTGGATTTCAAGATTTCGGGATTTCTCGACGGATTTCGTGAGTTTGCAAATTTTTCGATTTCTCGACGGATTTCGGAATTTCAAGATGTCTCGCTGGATTTCAAGATTTCGGGATTTCTCGACGGATTTCGGAATTTCAAGATGTCTCGCTGGATTTCAAGATTTCGGGATTTCTCGACGGATTTCGGGATTTCTCGACGGATTTCGGAATTTCAAGATGTCTCGCTGGATTTCAAGATTTCGGGATTTCTCGACGGATTTCGGAATTTCAAGATGTCTCGCTGGATTTCAAGATTTCGGGATTTCTCGACGGATTTCGTGAGTTTGCAAATTTTTCGATTTCTCGACGGATTTCGTGATTTTACAATTTATTCGATTCCCCGCTGGATTTCCGTATTTCTTGCTGGATTTGGAAAATTTGAAAAAACCTCAGGATTTTGAAGAAATCCAGGCTGGATTTCGGATTTCTTGGAAAGTGTACGGGATTTCTTTGAATGTCCGACCACCATTCTAATAGGCTTTCTTTCCATTTTGAGCAAAGCATTGGTGACGTATTATCTACGTCTCGCTGCCCTGTTAAATGACACGCTTAATTTCTCAAGCTTGACGCATGGCCATAAATGGGAATGACGACCGTCAGCAGCGGGCCCGGAGAAAACTACGATTTTATAATCACCTATTTGATATGTACCCCCCACGTGAAGAAATTTTAATATCCTTTTAATTTAGGCTTACCACCAGCATTTTTAATTTTATTTTGAAAAGAAAACAAATAGTATACATCAGTAATGAACTGTGATAAGTGTTGAAGTCGCACTTGGTGCACAGGCTACATATAGTGCACTTGGTGCACAGGCTACATAGAGTACGCTTTCTCTTATCTCTTTCATATTAAGTGTCTAGGGTACTTTAAAGTTCCTATACGTATAGTAGTACAAGGTTATGACGTTTTCCAAACCGCGTGAAGTCATAGCTATAGCTTTAAAGGGAACATAACACGCAAGGCGTTCTTTACGGAAGATCCGTTCAATTTTATAGATTAAATCCGTAACAAACTACTGAGCAGCGCCCTAAATGTCAAAGGCCGTAGGAGACAGCTATATTGGAACTCTTTGGAGGTTGATACAAATAATAGAGCTTATATGTCCTTTAATATAGAAAATCCGGAGTTTTCAGTTCAATTTCGGAATCGGTGTTACACGAATGGAAAATCTACATTCTACAACCTAAATAATAGGTTCGGTAACAACGATTCTAAAATTGCTTTTAAATAAAAATAAGTGAACTAGACTATAAGAGGATAGTTGGGAGACCTCTGCTTAAAGTGTTGGTTGCAGGACTCTTTCCAAAAATGTCTTTGTCGAAACAAATTTCCAAGCCTAAGTGTATTAAGTTATTAACTTTGAGTCCGAAACTGACCTTTTTCGCTTCACAAAATCCTGAAATTTTCGGCGAATTTCTCTCCTCCGTAGCACGAGCAATTTGGGGCAAATCAAAGCTGTAGTTTTATTCCTAAAATAGAAGGAACTGAAGTGGAGGGATTCTGTTTACTTGTAGAAGTTCATAATATTAGGCTTATTATCGAAACAAAAAATATTTTTTACGCGCGCGACCCGACGTTTTAAGAAGAATTTACAAGGAGCCTTCGGTTTCATATCGTTTTTCTACTACGTAGGCTTGTGTATGCCTATTTCAATTACTACCGCGTAGGACTTTTTCCTGGGTGTTAAATCAACCTGCTTTTAATCCCAGATGTAAAGAAATTTATTACAGACAATTAGCCAATGATACGCTTCGCATTTTCTGACGTCATGGGTGCCGAGAAGAATTTTAGAAGTCTGGAAATTCGCCGAAAAACTCGATTTCAACCATTTCGACTTCTTTTTATAATAATTCAAAGACCACTTAACTGATTTTGATGGAATTTTCTGTACTTGCTATAAAATGTTTGCTCTTTCTAATGAATCATTAATTAGCCATAGCTAAAATTTCGTGCAACCAACACTTTAACTACTTCAACTGGCAGCTCTATATTTGGCCGACGTCATATCAGGATTTTTCAGGAGGAAGCAGCGCTTTAGCTCCGGAAAACAGTTTTTTTAAAGGGCAAAAACGCGTAACACTTAATAAATTTTTAATTTTTAATTAAAATAGCTATTGCATAATTGCTAGTTATTTTCAGGATAATAAACAGAACAAAACATTTTCCCAAGATAGTCCTTGTACTTCACCCGAACAGGGCGGGATTAAAACTATTGAGGGCCGTGTGCTGTGTAAAGAAGAAGTTGGGGCCCATAAAAATAAATCAATTTTACGAATAAACTTTAAAAAATAATGAAAGAATATTATTAAGAAAATAATGAAAGAATATTATTAAGAAAATAATGAAAGAATATTATTAAGAAAATAATGAAAGAATATTATTAAAAAAATAATGAAAGAATATTATTAAAAAATAATGAAAGAATATTATTAAAAAAATAATGAAAGAATATTATTAAAAAAATAATGAAAGAATATTATTAAAAAAATAATGAAAGAATATTATTAAAAAAATAATGAAAGAATATTATTAAAAAAATAATGAAAGAATATTATTAAAAAAATAATGAAAGAATATCATTAAAAAAATGGGAAAAAAACATTATTTCCTCGGGGGCCTCTGTGCACTTGCACACTTTGCAATGACTCCCCCCTGCCCCACCCAAACGATGTCCTGTGGTTTTTTCGGCTTTATCCTTCTAAAAGTATCCCCGCTTTAGTAGTGCTTTAATTTCTCCTATATACTAGAACGCCTTTCGTGAATCTAAAACCACGTACCTCATTATAAAGAAATTATATTTCAATAAATATCCAAACTATAATGAAAATAATTAATTTATAACTCGGATATGGTTGTTTATATGTTAATTAAGGGTGCATTTAAAAAATAAACAATAAATATCAAACAATAAAGGTTTCAAGTGGGAAAACCTCTTCAGGGCGGGCACGCTTCCTCTAATTGAAGATTCGGGTGTTTCTACTGTCGTCCTAGACTAGCGCCATGAGCGAGAAAAGAGAGAAGCTATGAGGCACCCTACCAAACAAAAAGGGTTTTACTCGCTTTAAGCAGAGTTATAAGCTGATCGCGGTGGTCGCTACGTGGTATAGACCAAATATGTTCCGCCATTTTGTACAATCTATGACTCTTATACTAGTTAATAAGTTAATAGCATCAAATTTTGGTGGCTAAGGTGAGCTACGTGAATAGAGTATGTTTCAAAATGAAGCAATATTGTAAATAAGATATTAACGTACCTTTGCTACTTCGGTATTTCATTTTATACAAATTTGGTTTTAAATAACTACCCGATCAATATTTAGTGTTTCACAGTTGTATGAAAATAGTAAGGTGGAGTGATTAGCACTTTCGTCTCACAGCAAGAGGGGCCGCATCGAGCATAAATTGTGGCACGGACAAGAAGACAGCCCGAGGTGATTTTCACGGCGTAGGTCCGATGGGCCGAAGACCAACCGATCGAAGGGGTCCAACGGATCGAAAACTCACGGCCCGAAAAAAAAGGACCAACCGACCGAAATTTAACATACGTTTTTTATAGCAACAAAAGGGAAAAGGTTTCAACGGACCGAAAAGTTGTATATCGTTAAATAAAAATTAAAATAACTTTTTTACGGTTCAAGTTTACTGTTTTGTTTTTTACTTCTGCCCCGAGATATAGCAGGGTACGCGAAAAACGTTTTAGATTAGATTAGTTCGGATTAGGTTAGGTTAGGTTAGGTAAGCGCGCAAAGGTTAGGTTCTATACGCGCGCCTTTGGATACGTGCGTGACGTATATATATCTATAAAAAAAAACCTTAATTCGATGTACTAAAAAAAATATAAAGGTGCAAAATTGGGCTGTAAACCGCACAATTGGGGTATTTTCGATCGATTGGAACTCAATGTTAAATCGTTTTCCAACGAATTGGATTTCGGTCGAATGGGCCCAAAGCAAAATTATTGCATTAAATAACTATTCTTAATTACTATTCGAAAGGAAAGGCCTTCGAGTGAAAATTAAAAACGCGTGCGCGTTCAATTTCTTGTGGGGTGAATAGTTTTTGCCCTTTCAAGGTGGTCTGCTTTGCATGTTCTTGTTTTGATATTTATTTTTAACAGATAATGCCAACATAATCCACCTGGTTTCAATTATAGTAAGGTTTATTTTCTTTTTAAACATTTATTTACAGTTTTATGGCCCACTTAATCTTATCAACGCTCCTTAATATATACTTTTTAAAAGTAGTTTTTTTTAAAGTGTACTTAGTCCACGAAAGTGATTTTTTTTCAGCTTTTTAAAAATATATATTTTGGTCCGTTGAAACCTTCTGCAATTAACTCATAAAAAAGGAATTTTTTAATTTTCGGTCGGTTAGTGCTTTCCTTCGATTGGATGGACTTCGGTCCGTGGGACCCCCATTCGATCGGTTGGTCTTCGGGCCATCGGACCCAGACCATTTTCACCGATTTTGTTTAGATTCTGGTGATAAGTAGACCTTTATTTAATTTGAAATTCCCCAAAAGGAAAAGTTTCGACGGGCTTTAGTTTTGCCATGGTAACCAAAATTGTTTTTGATTACTTAAAAAGTTAAAATCTACTTTCCCCTATGCAAATTTACATGGAGAAATCGCTGGTTTTGAGTAAAATTGTACATTGGGTAAATTCCGGTTAATTTGAGTAAAATTGAACATTGGGTAAATTCCGGTTAATTTGAGTAAAATTTTGTCAATTTACTTCCAATATACATTCAGAGTGCCCTATATATCGGCAGATTTCCGAGTAAAACCAGAGTTCCTACACAGTACTGATGAGCCCCAAAAGGGCGAAACCGGTCTACTGTTGGAATCTCTAGCCTAAATTTTGACTTTTGATAATTTACTTGCATTTACCTAATTTACAGATGGTATTAATATTTACCGAAATGTACTTTCCTATACCCATTTTTATCCATTTGAATGAATATAACCCAAATTTACTTGTTTTTACTCAATTTGGTTATTTTTTCCCAAATTTACACGCATTTATCCAAATTAACCTGTATTTACCCAATGTACAGTTTTTTTAGTATAATTATTTTTTTTTTTAAATATTAAAAAAAATTTCAAAGGGGGACAAACAAGATACATAAATGTCTACGTCTCCCCGGAATTTTAACTAAGTCGGTGAAAATCCCCTTCTACGTTTCAATTACAAGTTTGTACTGTTCTCAGAGTTCTTCGGTTTCCCCTCCCTTAAAAACCACTATCATTGCAACCAGGCCTCATGAATAAATGGCATTAAAAGCAGCTAGATGAATTGGGACTAAGATAATGTTTTGGTTATTATCCTAGCTGATTATTATTATTTTGTCATATTCAAATAACAAAAAAACACTCTAGCAGATTGAAGCTTTTAGGAGGACTGTAGGAACGTGGTAGCAATAACTGCAATGGCGGATATAGCGATCTAGTGGCCATGGTTCCGCTTTTTTGTCCCATTCGACCGAAATCCCATTCGACCGAATTCCGCCGAAACGTGCGGTTTTTATGTGTCCCATTCGACCGAACGCTGCTATATAAATTGGCTTTTGGAATGAGCATGAATTATATTTTTATCTTCACCTAGTCAAGAAAAGTAACTGAACCAAAACTGAAATAGTAAACTTAACCAACTCTAACCTAACCTAACCTAACCTAAACATGGATCTTCGATAGTACATACCTTATAAATAAAATACCAAATCACCCCGCCAATTGGGCTACATTTTAAAATTCTTTCGGTCGAATGGGATTTCGGTCGAATGGGAATAAACGATGGTTCCACTCACGTTTTGACGAGAAGCAATTTCTATAAATTTTTTAGATATTAATTTAAATAAAATTTTTTCATTCCCACGGTTGATAACGAAATCAGAAACGTTTGTTTTATTTAATTATCCGAACGAAACAAACAAAGCAAATAGTTTTCTCTGTTTGAATAGAAGTCGTTTATTGATGTGGTACGTTTATTCTAGTGCGCGGGAGATATATTTTTGGGACTTGGTTATCTCGAATCGCGGATCAATGTGAGCGTATCACGCACATATCCTCGCTCGAATACAATGCGGCTCTGTTTTTGAGCGCTTCTTTCTTTCAATCCAGCGGCATATAGAGTGCACATTTCTTCTTTTTGAGCGCTATAAAATATTGAAAACGACGAGAAGCAATCAAAACTTTTGCATTCATTAAAACTTGTTCTCGAAGAGCTTTTTAAACGAATTGAAGGAATATATGAGAGACAAATATATAAATAGCACGAACCAGATAATAAATCCTTCACTTGAGTTCAACGATACGAAAATATATTTTTAAGAAGATATAAAGTAACTCGGTCTGTTTATTTCGGTGGTTTTGAAACGTTTTTGTTTAGTTCCAGCTATGAAACAAAACCGCAATAAGTTATCTAATAACACCGATATTTTTTCCATTGTATCGCAATCAGATTTTTTAAACCGTCTACAGCTAACACTAACAAGGAGACTACCCGAGGTGTTTATCTCCGATTTGGTTCAAACTCGGGTGGTAAGTGGACCTTCATGTAAATTGAAAATCCCTAAAAGGGTGGACAAGAATGGGCTTTCGTTTTGCCATGGCAACCATAAATGTTTTTCGCAACTTAAAAACTGATTTTCTCTATGAAAATTAACATGGGAAAATCGAAGTTTTTAAGGGTCCCCCCCCTAACAATATTTTTCAAAAAATTAAAAAAGGTTCATCAATTAGATACATAATTCAGATCATGGCTAAATCTGGTACATTTGGCCAATATACGTCAATTTTGGTAAATATGAGTAACCAGTTTTTAAGTTGTGAAAAACATTTTTGGTTGCCATGGCAAAACGAAAGCCCATTTTTGTCCACCCTTTTAGGGATTTTCAAGTTACACGAAGGTCTACTTACCACCCGAGTTTGAACAAAATTGGAGGTAAACACCTCGGGTAGTCTCCTTCTAAGCTAATCTACATTCTAATTTATGATTTGTTACTTTAAATAAGACAACATAATATCAGGAAACTATAGAGGTATACACTTGGAATGTCTAAGGTTCCATTGGGACGGTGATACGAAAGCGTGTCGAGAAAAATGCGGGGCTTAACTACGTCAAGTGTAAGACGTAACACGACATTTCAAATTCATTGGCTCGAGGTTTGACGCGAAAAGAATGCGTCGTCATGGTAACAAATAGGCGATCTTCCCGCGCAAAAAAAGGCTTATAAAATAACGGATTTGAAAACCTCAATTTGTTATCGTAGGCCTACTAAATATTTTGAAGTAATTATAATGTTCTTAGCGAAAGAAGTGTAGTGATACCTAATTAATATGGTTATAAAAGAGATAATCAGGTAAGCTAATAATTTAATAACCATGACTATAGGCTTAATGACGAGTTTTCGTCGAATTAGGGTAGCGAGGCGCGCTATTTTTTGTCGTGAATTTTCCCGCTTTAAGACACGCCCGTTTCTTCGAGCTTCATCACGGCCGTAAAAATCTTCCTTAGACATTCCAAGTGTATACCTATATAGTTTCCTGATAATATGGCTTTAAAATCTGTAGTGGATGGCTGTATGATTAAGAGATTTCGAACTTTAAAAGCAGGTCAGTTAGGAAATACAGATTTTAATTGATTGGATATGGAAAAGACACTGTGACAAGTTTTTCACCATTGAAAAAAGTAAAAAAATTAAAATATTTGTACGTATGACCATAGGAAATACGTTGATCAAAATTTGCGGTCAACAGTGGCAGCTTTAGGATTTCAAGTGGTGTAGGATAATATTTATTTCTTTAAAAGTGGACCCTATTTTAAGCCTTTAAACATTTCACAGAAGGTAAATTACCTTGCTTTTGGGTCACATATTCAAGCTCATGTTGGTTTTTATTATTTATTTATTGCTTGCATATAAGCTAAGAGTAAAATCAACTTGTGATTTATAACCGTTGACAATTTTGGTATAAACAAGTTATATAACAGTCATTGATAAACTAAACTAAACAAAACGAAATTAAATTAAATAACGAATTTAAATTAGAATACATGAACCATGGTTCTCACAAAATATATTTCAGGATTATATTTTAACTTAAGGAGGCCTCGTAAAATCGACTGGTTGTCACAGGCTAAAATATAAAAAATTAAGAATAAAAAAATAAAGAAAAAAAATAATTATTAAAATAAATTAAATGGTTATTCTGAAATCATGACTTACTTCTTTTAACAAATAATATTATTACAAGTGCTTGTATAAAGACAAGGAATGTAATTTTCCAAAATATCTCAATAATTTCAAAACGTTCATCAAAATTTGTTGTATTAGTCGAAAGTATAAATTACAAAACATACCGAAAATGTGTAATTACGAATAGCTAAAAGAGATTAAATGATTGAAATGGTAACTGGTTTATTCAAACCAATATTATTGTTAACGTTATTAATATGTCGGGAAACTGGCCAACTCCGGAAAGGTTTTCACCGGATTTAAAAGTCCTTTAAAGTCGCTAGATGACTTGGCCCTAAGGTGCCTAGCTCATTATTATTATTATTGGTTAAAAACCAAGTTTTGATTAGTAATTTTTGAAGAGTTTACTGTGTTTACAATGAATTCCATTGATTTCTAAAATTAATAGAAGTTTCCAAGTTATTTCCAAATGATTACTCATTATTAAATGACTACTTACTCCAAAATTTCTTAAAATGTTCCTAATGATCCGACATATAGTCCGTGTCTAATGTGATTAGCAATCTCGCTTCCCGGCATTAGAGTCTGGTTATTGTAAATGTATCTAACATAATCGCGTAATCATTTCATTAAAATTCCGGTCTATTGCCGCTCTGTTTTACCTCTCCGAGAGGACTTTGTACATTAGGAGGGGTTATACAACCACCGTGTCTGTCTGTCTGTGGGTGGGTGGGTTTGTCTGTCTGTCAGGCCTGCGAACGCGTTCGCATTTTCGGGGCAAACGGTAATCACTGCGTACCCAGTTTCTTAGAATCAGGGAAAAGGTTTTTCCAAAAGCGCCCTCTTTTTGTCATTGGGTGTAGTATAATTTTTTAATCGGCCGGGATTCGAACCCGAGCCCTCTTGCATGACAGGTGAGCGTTCTACCGCAGAACCACGTATACAGTTACGCTTCACTGAAAATTAAAAACTCTTCAGGGGAGAGGTATATTTTGGCTTGTCAACTTGTTTAATCTAAAATAAGATTAATATTGATATTCACAACGCGGTATTCCGTACGAAAGGGATTTGAGGGAAAACCCAAATATAATCCCTTTGTAACAAAATTGTTTTTTAGGCCTTTGAAAGTTTCGGCGGAGCAAACCAAAGCTGCTTAGAACAGTGTTTATAATCCTCTTTGGTATGTTCGAGAGATTAAAAATTTATTCAAGGCGTCACTTTTAATCTCAGTTACTACGATAATCAATATTAGCCAAGGCGAAGGTTTCTGGAACAGTGCATTCTGGGCTGCGGAAAAAACTATTTCCGGGGGTAAAGGGGCTTAGCGTGTTTCGCAGCCAAGGCCTAGCTCTTCTTTTTTATTGTTCCGGGGATAAGTTATCTTCGGAAGCTTTAGCGGGTCGCGCCAAGTAATTCACGTAAAATTGAAGTTCCTTCAAATGCGCGAACGCTAGTAATTTATTTTATGGAATTTTATTAAAACCCTGGCCGGCCAAGTAAGCGCCACTGATTTCAAATCATCAAAAACAATGTAATCAACGATGCCTTTCCCTGCTAGTTCTTAATTAGATTAGACAGCGGAAAGATTTGGTTTTGATCGGATCAAGTAACGAGATTTAACATTCTAAATAAGTATATCAATTTTATTTGAATTTTAGTTGAATACACTGCACTCTGATTGTCTAATATTTAGTTGTGCGTCCTCTAATTTTTGTGCGGAATGATCTTACACTTTGATTTTAGCCACACGATAAAAGTGTATGTAATTATGTTTGGAAAAAAAATATTTTCGCACTCATCAATTCAGTGCACATTAAAATATTTGAAAGTTGCTAATCTTTATTTAAGATTTCCGAAAAGCATGCTACAGAATTACTCGAATGGTTTATAAATTGATGCGGGGCTAAAGTTTTAAACTTTTTTGAAAAATCTAAATTTAGTAGTCACACCAACACACCAAAAAGGTTTTCTAGACTATCGGTCGTCTGAAAACCAAGGTTGGCACAGACTGGTTTAAAAAATCCATGGTTAACACCAATTTTTTTTATTAAAAAAAATTATGAGAAATGAATTAGAAATATTGAAAAAAATTTAAACTTAACCTTCACTTTTGGTCGTAAGTAATGAGAGCTAGATGTAAGCAATTAGGGGATCTTAAAATTCATTTGGCGCGTGAAAATACGCCGCCATGTTAGGGTATAAAAGCTGGTAAATAAGTCTTCTATACTCACAATGTAAAGGTACTGTTACTATATTAATTTAACAAACAACAACGTGAGAGGGGAGCGCGCGCAGACGATATTTTTTCTCTCGTAGGCGGGGCCAAAGAAGTCAGAGTGATCTTACCATACGCGATACGCCAGGACAAGTATTCCAAGTAGAGGTATGGATTCCTGTGCCCCAAGATCGTTTCAACGTAGTCCATCTCACGAATTATAAATAAATGCATTCTTGTTTTGTATATACATCCTTACAGATTAATATGGAAAATAATAAGCTGTAGAAAATGTTGATAAAATGTTTTATTGCAACGTATAAAATCTATCAACGATGAGCTGGCGAAAAAGGAAACTCTCCCGATAAAATGGGATTAAGTACATTCAATTAGGATAACATGAAAATCTAAGAGAATCATTAAGTCTTAATAATATTCCGGTTACTAGCGTGAAATTTCCAATTTTGGTTTTTATTTAAATTCTTACTTTTTAAAGCTCTAAACGACAGAATCGAATTGTCCAATTTTCCAAATTTAGTGATAGTTGCATTTATTTTATTTATATCTACCCAAGGAAAGTTTATATGTTGAGAGGTTTTTAGCGTTGCGCGCAATCCCCCTGATGTTCGAAGAATAAGTGCCTATATCCCCCTAAAGAAATCAAATCAGTTCAATATCTCATTGGTTCCGTAAAACTGACGTCTTTCGAGGCGATTGAAGCGCGTGACGGTGATAGATTTCCTTCCCCCTTCTCGTGTCGGGAAAGCTAGACCATAATGCACTCCGATTGTCTCAACATAATCAATCTCCTAACGTATAAATTTAACCATGGAACGATTGTTCAATGTCGACTGTACTTTATCTCAAGGTCATTGTAATATCATGGAGCGTCGCGTAGAAAATATTGCGGCGGAAATACAAAATAGTAAAATACTCTTCGAGTAGTCGAGTACCCGAACTCGATGGGAAAAATAATGCAACTTTTCGATACTCGATAATCGATAATAATAATCCATTTTTCTTAATCGAGTTACGAATTCGGGTACCCGACCTAAAAATATGTCGGGTACTCGATAAAGATCGGCGGAACAAATTAATTAACTGGCAAAATTTCGATTAATCATAAAAACTTTGGTTAACTGTTTATTTACGAACATTTTATACGAATAAACAACGATTTAGGCCTAACATGAAAAAACAATCGTTTTTTTCTTATATTTTTTGGATAATTGTCGGTTATGAATAAAAATTAATAATTGGATAATTTCTTATTCAAACGCCGATCTCTAATAATCGATGATGATCGAATACTCGCACAGCCCTAATTCTGGGTAATGACATCTTACAAGAACGGTAAAATCTAACCTACAATCTTCCTTGGAGAATCTTTATCAATTTACTTGAATAGAGACCATCAGACTTAAATAGCAATAGCACAGCTGGACAGATCAATGATGAAAAGTTGAAAACGCCAATATAACATTATTGACTATTTCGCTCGAAGACTGCAAATAATTGGTTTAGAAACGTTTGCTACAAGTTCTTGGAAAACTTAAAGATATTATAATGTTTCATATTTATGTTGAATCATCTTGTTTCACCTGGTTACGTTAAAAACCAAACGTAGCGCGCAGGGGCTAAAATAAGGATTTTTTACAGCTGCCCAAAAATTATATATACAAACTAAACCCCCAAAACATAATTTCAATGAGCTATAAAAGCATTTGGAATTCAGAATTTGTAGCAGATAAATATTTTAACAAAATTCAGAGGGCTGTAAATAAGTAACTTAGTTTAGCAAAATTGGCTGCGTTTGTCGATATGTACTGGAAAGGCCCGTCGACATCTTTAATGAGGTAATCAGCTATTTTAAATTTTTCATATTTCTTTGCGATAAATTCACGATAAATAGCAGTGCAAAAATCCAATTTTAGAACTGCAAATTCGGGTATATTCCCATTCGATCGAAATCCCATTCGACCGAATTCAATATGTTTCCGAAATAAAGCCCAAAAGGCGGATTCGGTTCATTGGGACCTTTTGTTTTGTTTTTTACTTCTGCCATGGGGTTCCACGATGTCACTTGGAGGTAGGTTAGGTTAGGTTAGGTTAGTCTCTCACTTCCCTAGGGTGGCACGCTTTTTTAAATATATTTATGCTTTGAACTTTATTTATATCAAGAATACAATAATTCGAACAATTTCATGCACTATAAGAAATAATATAAACGTGCAAAATTGGGCTGTAAACCGCACAATTGGGGTATTTTCGATCGATTGGGACTCAATGTTAAATCGTTTCGAACGAATGGGATTTCGGTCGAATGGGCCCAAAGCGCAAATTCGAGTTTTAGAACTGCCCACTTTTTTATGCCCTGGTGTTGCCAATTGAAAATCCATTTAAAATATACCCCCTTTAATAAAATGATGTGTTAGCTTGATGTACTGCTAAGCATTAAGAAATCGAAAGTTTGTCCGAAATGAATTGTAAAAATGGCCCATTAACGTCTGATTTTCTTATCCAGAGCAGTTAATCCCCCGGGTCTGTATAGGTTCTTGGTTCTCACCTAGTCGAAAGAGCCCAAGACAGTTTTTAAGGCGCGGCTCTAAAATTCATTTTATGAAATG
The DNA here is from genome assembly GCF_980474605.1 of Leiobunum rupestre. Classification (NCBI taxonomy): domain Eukaryota; kingdom Metazoa; phylum Arthropoda; class Arachnida; order Opiliones; family Sclerosomatidae; genus Leiobunum; species Leiobunum rupestre. Next base: position 60,949,963 of record NC_143384.1, read on the forward strand.
TAAAATGAAAAGGGCAGCCCGCTACATATATAGGCTACACTATTATAAAAGGGAGTAATTACTCGGTATTAAATAAATTTGCGTCCTTTTATTATTTAAAATAAATTAGAGATAGAGAGCGTCGTATTAAACTCAGTTCGCGTATCGCTAATTAAAATTAATATTTATGGTTCGCTTTCCAAATTCGGTTCTTTCGCGAGAGTGACCAATTTAGGATCATAATAGTACGTGTCTGTAAAATTTTAGCCTCCAAAATTACATACTCCTGGGTTCAATTAAAGGCGCAATTTTCCCGTGTTTGGAACTTTAATAGCTTCCATTGGCGCTCCCTGTTGGTCGTTTCGGGAAATGAAGCGCCTCTATTCAAATTCATCTGGCGGTCCCCTTTTAATTACGTTACGTACGAAAACCCTGACGTCAATGATTATGGAATGTTTTAGTCTTTGGAATTTATAGAAAGATATATAGTTAATGAATTAATAGTTTAGCGATGGTGTCTCGGATAAATATCGACCCTTTTGCGGTATATATGAGGGTCATATTTTCGAAATTAATTTATCCTCCACATTTCAAGTTATGCCTATAGCTACTACTTTTCCAACTACCTTAATTAGGTAACCAGGTAATGATAAACGTGTACACTAAGGATGTCTAAGGCTCCATTGCCATCGTGTGGCGAATAGGTGTTTTCATAACATCCCCATCATAGAACTACCTAGGAGGCGGTTTACTCTAGGAAGGGACATGTAACTGTCTGTAGTCTTTGGTTTTTATTGATTTTTCGGGAAACATGTTTGCCAGCTTGTTGACGTACCTTCATGCGAGTCGCGCTGATGGTTTTAGAACTGGAACGTACTGAACTGAACTCCCATCAAAGACTTAGGGGTCAATTTTTCTAGAGGGGGGGGGGACAACATAGCCGGATGTTATGAAAACACCATTAAACCTTGAGAAAAGGGGTCCGGTTACTCTATGTCGAATGGAAGATGTAACAACAATTTTAAAATTCATTGACAAGCCGTCGTCGCCTCCACGCAAAAAATATAGACGTTCACTTGAAAAATACATTTACTAGATAACATACTTTTAGAAACTCTTAAAGATCTCTAATTCAGTCATTCGGTAAAATATTTCTTTCAAATCAACCGTAGCCGCCTCACCAAATTTATTTAATAAAGACGTTCACTTGAAAAACAAACTTACTAGAAAACTGATTTTTAGAAACTGTCAAGCTCTCAGAAAGAATCTTCAAATACTTCTGATAGTACTGAAATACTATTTCCAGTGAAAATACTTCATTAAAATCAACCGTAGCCGCCGCACCAAATAATAAAGACGTTCACTTGAAAAATATAAACTTCCCAGAAAACTGATTTTCAGAAACTGTTAATCTCTCTGAAAGAATCTTCAAATAGTTCTGATACTACTGAAATAATACTTACAGTGAAAATACTTCTTTCAAATCAACCGTAGCCCCACCAAAAAATAAAGAAAGACGTTCACTTGAAAAATAAACTTCCCAGAAAACTAATTTTTAGAAACTGTCAGTCTCTCTAAAAGAATCTTCAAAAACTTCTGATACTACAGAAATACTATTTCCAGTGAAAATACTTCATTGAAATCAACCGTAGCCGCCGCACCAAATAATAAAGACGTTCACTTGCCAGAAAACTGATTTTTAGAAACTGTCAATCTCTGAAAAAAACTGACCATCTCTCTAAAAGAAACTTCAAATACCTCTAATACTACTGAAATATTATTTTCAGTGAAAATACTTCTTTCAAAACAACATTAGCAACGATCTAGCTCTATAGAGCGCCGTGGCAGTATGGCGATACAGATAATTATTATATCGGAATTTAACTGATGGAATGTAGTTCGCTGTGGTGCAGTTTTTCTTCGAGGCAGCTATTAAGGTGAAAAACGATGTAAGTTTATCTTGTGGAAGATGAAAGTGAGGAAAGACTCGAGTCCAGCACTTTACTTTGGCTCTTTTTCGCTGCAGTCAGCGCTTCCTAGATCATTTATGTGGGTCAACCGCCCCTAATCACTCGCTCCGAGAGGAGAGAGAGAACCAGCCCAGTGGCACTGTCATTATATATACTTGAACATCGGCAAACCGCAGTTTCTCGGCTTCTATATCGCCGCTATAAGTCTCCGTGGCTTGTAATTACCATCTGGACTTAACTGCGCAGAGAAAAGACGTTCTAGATAGTTTTACTTCCGTGAAATTCTTTCTTATTTCTGCTAGCCCAAAAATGGCTCAGGCTTTAGTGGTTCCAAGGATAAGTGAAAATGCTATGGTCAAATGATAGCGAAAAAACAAGTTTGTTTTCATTGGATAAAACTGACATTCGAATAGACTTTCAAATAAATAGATTTGAAATATTTTAACCAATCAAAAGTTAGGAAGTAATAATTCAAAAGGAAAAATAATGAGATAACCTAAGAAAAACCCCAACAGCTAAGCCGACGTAACCGGATTTTTAAAAGTGGCAGCGAAAGCTAGGAGCAACAAACACAGCACCTCACACCAGGAGAACGCAACCCGTCCAAAGTCGTGCTTTTCCTTGTGTACATTTTTCATTGGTTAGACGCTTTAGAGCCTGCTGCCGTCGGAAGGGGAAAATTCGGAAATTGTCTTCCCCCTTTCCGTAAAACGTTCAGCGTAAAGGTTCGTCCAATGAAATTTGTACACAACACTGCCTTAGCGTGTTTTAACTTTTTAAGGCTAGCTGCGTTCTCCCTGTGTTTGTTGCTCCTAGGTGAAAGTGTCTAACAGAGTTTGCAAGTTCTCGGTTTCCCATTTCCGTAAAGCTTGTTGAGGTTAACGGTATTAGTGACTGTAGAGTGCTTTTTGCTCGCGTGGCATAAAAGGCTTGTCACCATCCTCCTACGCATTGTAACCTGGCCAGTGGCCAACTAATTTAAAAAGCAATAATAATTTTGAAACACCACTATTGTATATAGTGGTGTTTCAAAATTTTTGCTCGCGTTGCATAAAAGGCTTGTCACCATCCTCCTACGTAATAAAACCGTGCTTTAAATCCAAACTACAAGATCTATATGATGTAGCTTGCACGTCCAGTATATCTGTGTTATAATTTCCCCTGGCTTAAAGCTGGATCAGTTTTATTGAAGCGTCTTTTATCGCATGCACCAATTGGCACCGAACAAATCTCAGCCTAATTCCATTGCATCGAACAATCCCAATCAATCGGAGTTATATAGCGTCATTTTGGAACGACTTTTAAAAAAATTCTTAAAAAAAAGTTAGTTAACAAATATTTTCTTAAACTTAAAATTATAATATTCAAATTCCTAAATTAAATTTTTTATACATTGATGTCTTAAGAACGTGCTTATTTCGCTTAATGGTGATCCAGTATAGGTGATGTAAACGTTATGCGGTTCTTTTTGTTTTTCTTTTAAATTTATCAATTAATTTAATAAAAATAAATATTTACAAATAGGCCTATAAGTCACTCATGACTTGGCCCTTAGTAAAAATTTGTATATTTTTTGAAAGAAATAACAATAAAAAAACTTAAACTTTTCTATTATTATTATGGCTAACCTTATAATTTATAAATGAATAATGGCATTACGTCGATCCAGTGTTAGATTCCTTAAATATTAAATTTGTTTCGCCATAACTTCAATTATGTAATGATATATGTTTGTTAATATTTTTAGCCAAAAGGCGAGTCCATGAATAAAATAGTCACGTGTATTTGTTAGTTTTATTTGTAAGGCTAAAGTTGATAGCGCGCGCATTTTTTTTTCTTTCTGGGGGCGCGTGGGAGATTGCACGAGCCCTTATAAATGAAAATATTAAGATGCCAGCGCTGAAAAATATAACGCTTTTACAAGCATGTCCTGGCTATCTGTATTACCACTTCTAGTAAAATCGCTGAACAGGTTTTATTAAGGTTTTTTTTTTCAATATTGTACTAATTTTAAAAGTATTTTCCATGTTTTTAATGAAAAGTGAACAAGTAGAGTAATCAGTTTTTCAAAAATTAATTATTCAAATCTTTCATGAATACAATAGAGCTAGAAATGAATTTTTGTAATAAATAAAGTATTTATTCCCGTTTTAACTAAAGGATTAAAAAGTTAATATCTGTAAGTATTTATTCCCGTTTTGACTATGAGATTAAATAGTCCAAATCTGTATTTATTTCCATTTTTACTAAAGGATTAAATAGTCAAAATCTGTATTTATTTCCTTTTTGACTAAAGGATTAAATAGTTGAAATCTGTATTTATTGCCGTTTTGACTAAATTATTAAATAGTCAAAATCTGTATTTATTCCCGTTAAGACTAAAGGATTGAAAAATCAAAATCTGTATTTATTTCCATTATAACGAAAGGATTGAATAATCAAAATCTGTATTTATTCCCGTTACGACTAAAGGAATGAATAATCAAAATCTGTATTTATTTCCATTTGGCCTAAAGGATTAAATAGTCCAAATCTTTATTTATTCCCGTTAAGACTAAAGGATTGAATAATCAAAATCTGTATTTATTCCCGTTACGACTAAAGGATTGAATAATCAAAATCTGTATTTATTTCCATTTGGCCTAAAGGATTAAATAGTCCAAATCTGTGTTTATTGCCGTTTTGACTAAAGGATTAAATAGTCCAAATCTGTATTTATTTCCATTTGGACTAAAGGATTAATAATCAAAATCTGTATTAATTTCCAAATCTGTAAGAAATTATTCCTTTTTTGACAAAAGATTTAAATCGGAAGAATCACAGTATAAATAAAACCATTAAAACCGAAAAACATTGGTTTCCCTGTAAGCAATTTCTGAATAGGTCTACAGGGCCGTAATTGCATTCAATAATGATCTAACGTCTCGAATGTTGAACCGCGAAACTTAAGTCTTCGGTTTTCCACAATTTGAGCCTTTTCTCCGTGAATGGTTCGGTTCCGGTTATCGCTGAGCTATTCGATATTTAAATCGGATGACAAGCTGGCCGCCAATTTTACACGGCGATATTGAAAAGCGGTCGGCCCGTTGGAAAAGTATAGGCGTAGGCCAGAAGCGAAGGAGAATACATTAGAGAGAGAGCGCGCCGGAATAGGCTCAACTGGTGTTTTCGAAGATGGAGGTTTATTTTAGACAGGATTGATATAAGTATGCCGGCGGAAGATCGATAGAGCCATGGCGCTCGGTCGGGAGCTATCAGCTTGAGGTCGATCGCGGCGGCTTACTTCTTCAGCGGAACAGACGGAAACCACCGCGAGACAGACGCCTTGCCCACGGATTAGGCCCTGAGCTTTCCTTCCTAGATTCAATCCACTTGGAAAAACCAACTGACGCTCGGGTCATACCTAATCTCTTTTGGTTCTATTTCTACATTTTCTCTTTCGTATCGCTATTTTGCCAGGTCTATGCGCTATAAAAATACACGCATTCTTAATGTTTATCATTAGAGTACGATTTTAGTATACATATATATCACTACTAAGTTGAAATTATTTGACTTTTTGACTAGTCTCTATAAAATACACGCATTCTTAATGTTTATCATTAGAGTACGATTTTAGTATACATATATATATCACTACTAAGTTGAAATTATTTGACTTTTTGACTAGTCTCTATAAAATACACGCATTCTTAATGTTTATCATTAGAGTACGATTTTAGTATACATATATATATCACTACTAAGTTGAAATTATTTGACTTTTTGACTAGTCTCTATAAAATACACGCATTCTTAATGTTTATCATTAGAGTACGATTTTAGTATACATATATATATCACTACTAAGTTGAAATTATTTGACTTTTTGACTAATCACTATAAAATACACGCATTCTTAATGTTTATCATTAGAGTACGATTTTAGTATACATATATATATATCACTACTAAGTTGAAATTATTTGACTTTTTGACTAGTCACTATAAAATACACGCATTCTTAATGTTTATCATTAGAGTACGATTTTAGTATACATATATATATCACTACTAAGTTGAAATTATTTGACTTTTTGACTAGTCACTATAAAATACACGCATTCTTAATGTTTATCATTAGAGTACGATTTTTAGTATAACATATATTATTTTTAAATGGAAATTACTTGATTATTTGACTAGTCAAAATAAAAACTAACGCAGGCTCAAAGTTCATCATAAAAGTACGATTATTAGTATAAAATAGATATTATTACTAAATTGAAATTATTTGATTAGTTGACTAGTCAATATATAAAATACACAGGCTCAATGTTTACCATTAGAGTGTGATTATTAGAATAAAATTGAGATTATTACTAAATTGAAATTATTTGACTATTTGAATAGTCAATATTAAAATTAACGCAGGCTCAATGTTTATCATAAGAGTACGATTTTTAGTATAAAATAGATATTACAATTAAATTGAAATTGAATATTCGACTATATGACTAGACACTATAAAAATACACGCATTATTATTTGCACCTTTAAAAATGTTTTTAATATAAAATAGATAATTCAATCAATATTTAGATATAAAAAGTAAAAAATGTTTTACGATAAATTTTAAATTATTTTTTAATTATATGAAATGTTCACTTAGACCAAACCTCGAATATTAAGCACATTTAAATGCTGACTTGCGATAATAGGAGTAAGTTACACAAGGTGGTTCTCATTTGATATTTTCTTAAATGTCTTACCCTCTAAATTTGTTTCAATGTACATTAACATACTTCGTTTGAAATTTGGAAAAATTTAGCAAAATTCCCTATATTTTAGCATTAGAACAAACGGTGATTTTTAATTCTTATCAATATTAGTTAGTTACGGGTTGCGAAATATTCCAAGTAGTTTAATACAACACTATCTGCTTTGTTTACGTATGATTAGTGTTGTTAATTTTCCGGAAAAACAAAATGCGGAATCGGAAAAATAATATGCGGAAAAGTTTCCGCAAATCGGAAAAATACAAATTTAAACATAAATTACTTTTTAAGGGTTTTTAATTTTTTAAACTTTGTATCGATATAAAATGTCTAATAACAGTAAACATACTAAAAACTAAAAACATTGTTAATCAGTTTAAAGCTAGTCTAGAGGTTTAGTTTTACTTTAAGATTCGAAAAAAAGGAGGCAAAGATGCCGCTTTATATAAAACATTTAAAAAATTTCCGGGAAAAGGCCTTGGTCATTTTCCGGTAAATGTTCCAATTTACAACACTACGTATGACACTCGGTCTAATAGACTGGCTTTAAATATGTAATGATAGAAGTTAGACAAGGCAATTTGAAACTAGATCAACTATGGGGTCAGCATTATGGACACCCATAACATCATTTTTACATTGTTGGGAATATGAGATCAGGTTTTTTAAAATAAAAATTTTGACGGTTTTTTTTTAAGAAATTTGTGTTTTTAAAAATATTTTGAACAACTTGGAGATTTTAGATATCTTTACCCTCCTTAAACACACTATGACCTACGGGGACCAAATTTATATTCCATAATATTCAGGGTGTTCTAGTTTTATGAACCGGGGCAATTTTTTAAAAAACCACCCTCCTACGCATTATAATCCGGCCACCTGTTTAAGGCCTTAAAAGTCGCTAGGTGACTTGGTCTTAAGGTGGTGCATTGATATTAGCCTAGCTTATTATTACATTTGACAGTACTAATTTGACATTTTCAAAGGGAAATTTTGGAAAAAATATTTAAGAAAAATATTGCATTTTCTAAAAAAAACAGGTTCAATATAGTAGCTACACACTGTAGATTTGTCGGCGGCCGCCATTTTTCGAAGCGGTTTTTATACCTAAGTAATTACACGAATGACGTAATTCCCGTGATACTGAATTCCTATCGATTACGTACACCAGGAAAATGTTAGAAATGTTTTTGAGAAAAATGCCCCGTCAATAATATCAGCACATTCTGTACATCGACCACGGAAATAACGAATTCTGATTTAATTACCTCTCCGAGGAGGGGTTTTACAATCACCGTGTCTGTCTGTCTGTCACTGTGTCTGGGAGGGGAGGGTTGAACGCGTTCGCAGTACCGGGTCAAAGTGTTTAAAAACCGTGTTCGCAGTTTCGTTATTATAGAAGTTTGGTGAGCGTTAACGGATGATATTTGTGTTTGAGTTTCTTTGTCTTTTTTGAAATTTTGTTATTGTAATGTGTATTGTAATGCGAGTATGTTGAGTTTGGGTACGTACGGTGTCTTTACTCTCCAACCTCTATTTTTTGGCTCTATTTGTTGGCTAAGAGCAGAATTTCCACAAAATGTTCACGGTATACGTCTTATTATCATATTGCGATCGCATTGGGCGGGTTTCGAACCCGAGCCCTCCTGAATGACAGTAGAGTGTTCTACCTCAGAACCACCGACACTTGTTTCATTATACTGAATATTGGAATTTCAGTTTCATTAAAAACGTATATTAATATCGTTTTATTTTACACTTCATATGTAAATATAAAATGAATTTCGGTTCGATTTAAATTATTGCGCAGAAGTAATTGAAATTTGAGACTGGTATATTTAAACCCACGGCCCTCTGCATAGCAGTCGAGTGTCATACCATTGAGCCACCGACACTTCATGTACTGGACAGTTTTTTAAACGTTTAGCTTTAACGTTTCTATGTCATATTTTATGCTTTTTAATCATGGCAGTGGCAATTGTAAGATATAAATCTCTAATATTAATTAAATAGTGCTTAAGATAGAAATCTGTAATATTAATTAAATAGCGCTTAAGATAGAAATCTGTAATATTAATTAAATAGCGCTTAAGATAGAAATCTGTAATATTAATTAAATAGCGCTTAAGATAGAAATCTGTAATATTAATTAAATAGCGCTTAAGATAGAAATCTGTAATATTAATTAAATAGTGCTTAAGATATAAATCTGTAATATTAATTAAATAGCGCTTAAGATAGAAATCTGTAATATTAATTAAATAGCGCTTAAGATAGAAATCTGTAATATTAATTAAATAGTGCTTAAGATAGAAATCTGTAATATTAATTAAATAGCGCTTGAGATAGAAATAAAAAGAATAAAGCAATAAATCAATGAGGCTTTTGTAAGTCATTAATCATCATTAGGTCTACCTTTTTCTTTAAACAATACGTTTTACTAGATTCCTAGTAAAAGTAGAATTTGTTGAGTTTTTATTTACGGATTGAGATAACGAGTTTGGTTTTGCCATTTCTTATTCTTTGGTATGGTTGGTTCTGTGGTTAGTTTTTGTCCTATATTTTTATTTCAATTTGCGTTAGTATCAGGCGGGATTCGAACCCGAGCCCTCCTGCACCACAGAACCACGGATACATGTTACGCTTCACTGAAAATTAGAAACTCTTCCGAGGAGAGGTATATTTTGGGTTGCCAACTTGTTGTTATTAAAATTGAATTGAGTTCTATAATCTGTCAATTGCAACAAAGGCTCCCAGTACCGTACATGAATCGCTGAATATTCGTCTTTGACGTCGTCAGCAGGTGACGAAAGCGACCAATATCCATCAGCCAAGCACTCTGGGGGTCCGCTATTGCAACTGACACGGCTAATTTCAAAGTGAAATTCGAATAGAATCGTTTAAAGCGAGTTGAAATTTACAGCGGATTGCATCCATCCATCCATCTACGGTGAAACATTCCATAGATATCTACACTAGGTTATTTTCTTCAGATATAAGAATGATTATCTGGATACTTTTCGCTTGTTCTGGAATAAAAGAAGTACACTTTTTACGGTAAACTAAACTATTCGCTTGCTCTGAAACAAAAGGAGTACACTTTTTTCGGTAAATTACTCTATTCGCTTGTTCTGGAACAAAAGGAGTACACTTTTTACGGTAAATTAAACTATTCGCTTGCTCTGAAACAAAAGGAGTACACTTTTTACGGTAAATTACTCTATTCGCTTGTTCTGGAACAAAAGGAGTACACTTTTTACGGTAAATTAAACTATTCGCTTGCTCTGAAACAAAAGGAGTACACTTTTTAAGGTAAATTACTCTATTCGCTTGTTCTGGAACAAAAGGAGTACACTTTTTACGGTAAATTAAACTATTCGCTTGCTCTGAAACAAAAGGAGTACACTTTTTACGGTAAATTACTCTATTCGCTTGTTCTGGAACAAAAGGAGTACACTTTTTGGTAAATTAAACTATTCGCTTGTTCTGGAACAAAAGGAGTACACTTTTTACGAGAATTTAAACTATTCGCTTGTTCTGGAACAAAAGGAGTACACTTTTTACGATAAATTAAACTACTCGCTTGTTCTGGAACAAAAGGAGTACACTTTTTACAGTAAATTAAACTATTCACTTTTTCTGGAACAAAAGGAGTACACTTTTTACGGTAAATTAAACTATTCGCGTGTTCTGGTGGAGATAATTACTCTACACCGCGAAGTATTCGTTAAGGTCAGAGTATTGGCGCTACCTTTTTTACTCCTCGTAAAAAGAAGGTGTATAGAGAGTAAACTTATAAAATCGTCATAGCGGATTATCGAGTTTGTGCTGCTGCGACTAGAGCTCGGAGGTACAGATAGATTAACCGCCAAATATCAATTATTTATAAAAATTGCGGTTAACCGTTTATTGATGGATATTATTCGCGACTATAAAACGAATTATTATTTAAAAAAAGTTTGAATTCGGATAATTTTCGGCTATGGATAAAAATAATAAACAAATCTGATATTTCTTATCCAAACTCCGAGCTTTAGCTGCGACTGGACATATAACAGATTTGTCTTTAGTTTCTCTTTATACTGCCAAAGCTGATAAATTTCTATGCATGGATCTGGCAGCATTTTCAACAGGGGAGCAAGACAGTCAGAGATAATTTATTTAACCGCCTATTGTCATATACTTATTGGTATTACGTTATTATTATATAATGCTATATTTATTGATGTGCATATTTATGTCCCATACAATTAATCTGAAAAAATTTTTCATTGTCCTAATTAGAAAAGGGTTATTGAAGGGAAAATGCCAACGAATATAGTTTTATATTTCTCGTGAAATAATGAAAGGCGCGTAACTCCCTCTGATGGCGAAATGAGAAACTATCGTCAATTATGATTTGATGAAACTTTTGAAGTTTGGCCGGAATTTATGCTGATTCTCGGCCATTAGGCCTTCATTTATGTCAGAAAGAATAACAGAAAAGCACTCTAGCTTGAATTTTAAGCTTGAATGGCTTGAGTAATTTAGGCCTCCTCCAAATTACACGACTCTCGCTTCAGAAATTTAATTAGGTTAGTAAAATCAATATTCCAAAGCCAGCCGGCTCAAAGTGCTCAATTTTTAAATGTAGGAAATGGAACAACAATGCCCCCGAAGTGAGCCGGAGTCGAGGAAGATTCCAAAAAGCGACCTCTTTCGTCGGCGGAGGCGAAATAAAATTTCACGCTTTGCCAAAAATCCCAACTCGAAAGAGAGAAAAAGGTTTTTCTAGATCCAGACAATTATGGTAATTATTGCGTAACTTTTCAATAAGCGAGCAATGCTAAAAACTCGAGATCGAGATAAAAGTAGTTCGTTTGAATGGGCATTAAGAACGGCCAGAAAAATATCTACCTTCCATTTCGAGTCAAATACAAATCATTCAACTTTTGCAGAACTTATCAGAAATATGTATAATTTATCTTTATAAATAGCGAGAATGAAGCATTAGAAAAATGCTACCCTCCATTTTGAGTCAATACAAAAAATTATATACTTTTATCTCAATCCATGGGCATTGGGAAAATGGTACTTTGTATTTTGAGTAAATTTAAATCATTTTAAACTTGTATCTCTATAAGCAGTGTTTATGGGCATTGGAAAAATGCTACCTACTATTTTGAGTCAATTCAAATATTTGTAAACTTCTATCTCTATATGCAGCGTTTATGGGAATTGGAAAATGCTACCTTCTATTTTGAGTCAATTTAAATTATTCTAAATTTGTATCTCTATAAGCAGCTTTTATGGGTATTGAAAAAATGCTACCATCTACTTCTAGTCGATTCAAATAATTCTAAACTTGTATCTCTATAAGCAGCTTTTATGGGTATTGAAAAAATGCTACCATCTACTTCTAGTCGATTCAAATAATTCTAAACTTGTATCTCTATAAGCAGTGTTTATGGGCATTGTAAAAATGCTACCTACTACTTTGAGTCAATTAAAATATTTCTAAACTTGTATCTCTATATGCAGCGTTTATGGGAATTGGGAAATGGTACCTTCTATTTTGAGTCAATTTAAATTATTCTAAACTTGTATCTCTATAAACAAGGTTTATGGGAATTGGAAAAATGCTACCTTCTATTTTGAGTCGATTAAAATAATTTTAAACTTGTATCTCTATAAGCAGCGTTTATGGGCATTGGGAAAATGCTATATATATATATATATATATATATATGAAATAGAAGATAGAAAATATCAGTATAGCGCCATCTGGTACTGACGGCGTCAAATATAATTCGACATCTTCAGTATGGATATTTACATTTCAGCAAAGCAGTTACGGAAAATGGCTACGTTTTCAAATCTAAGGGGACCAACACAATTTGTACGAGTGTTAGCAGAGATAATTTAGATAGGGAGCGGCAGCTCCTACCTTTAACAGTACAAAAAGGGATGTCGCCCAAACACACGGTCGCGTCGAGATTATCTGGCCAGGTTAACTTCCTGTCACGTGTCAACTCCGTTTTCTCCTAGATTCTTATTGGTTGCTTTTCTTTTGATTTTACGCGTATAACTGCAGCGCCATCTGGCAGCGGTATAGAGAACGTTTGATCATTTTCATCATTCTGCATTCTATCGAGCGAGCGAATTTAAATTTTCTCTGACATATATTCAAATTTGCTTACGACTTGGAAAGTTTATTTTCTAAAGGTAAATATTCATTGCGTTTAAATATATCAACTTTTTCCAATTTTAATAACATTATTAAATGGTTGTATCTTATAGGCGAGTCAAATATTTATTAAACTATCCAAGGCTTAAAAAAAGCCTCAGCGAAATGAGCGAATTGTCTGCAAATATGGGTCTTGTAGTTCCAAACAAAACTCGAATAATAGACAGAGACCTTGGAGTCTTTTTCATATAGTTTCAATCAGCAAAAAAGGAGACCGAAAAATGTCAACGGTGGGTTCAGGCAATGTGGTCGATAAGACTACTTTATCCGATGTTTCTCTATGAAAATGAAAACAATGAACGTTTGAACTTGAAGGTAAATGAAACCATTTTTTGGATGCTTCAAGAAAATAAATGTCATTCTTTAATTTTAGTGGCTAGAAAAAGACTTCATGAAATATTTAGAAGATTGGGAGAAAGATGTTACCAATTGGCCTGGAGATTTTGCCAACAGCGAAAGGAACAAAATGTTTTTAAGCGCAGCAACAATTGAGGGTCTACGAATGATTGGTACAGCTATAATAAACATTTATTATTTTAGTGATAGTAAGATTCTTTTTTTCTCAATTACAGCCGTTAAATTACTTTTTAGTAAAGGTGCAAAATAAGTGTTGATGCAGCACTTATATCAAGATCCTCTTGAGCAATACTTTGGGAGGCAGCAATGCTCGTGTGGTCGAAACAGTAATCCTTTCATTGGGTTGTTTGAAGCCGGCATGGATAAACTTAAAGCCTTATCTTGACTAGTCATAGAAGCGGTTAATGGCAATTTCAGAATTTCCAAAAAAAATTGTTACATAATTTTATTTCAATTAAACTTGAAACATCTCAGTTTTGAAAAATAAAAAAATATAATAGTGATCTTTTGTGAAACCAAATAATGCGTTCTTTTGCAGGTTGTTTTACAATACAAATTTGATTATGTAAACAAAATTAGCCTAAATTAATCTTTACATAACACAAATTGAAAAAAATTTATATCACTAGAAATATCACTTAATCTTTCCGTTGTAACACTATTCTGATTCTTCACTCATTATGAATAGGAAAATTTATTAGGAATACATATTGTAGTGGGAAATTTCATGATGAAGGTAAAAATTGTTGTAAAGTTCCAAATCTGGGTCTCCATTTAAAAAATTATACATTGAATTATCGTCAATTTAAATTGTACTTTGAGAAGAGCTTGAGCTGTTATTTGTTTTAATTTCTGGAATGTGAATGGTGTAAATTTCTTCCTTAGTTGGAGATCCTTTACTTAATTTGTTTTTCTTCAGAGGAGATTCAAGCTTTTCCTTCTGCGATTTTTTCTTTCCAATATTTTCATCTACAGGCTTTTTCTTTAGAGAGATTAGTTTCGTAGACTCTTTGGACTTTTCCATGAAACCCTTTCGTAACGCTTAATTAGCTTTGAGGGCTTCTTTGGTTTCATACTGATATGTCCCGGACTAAACATTTTCCTCTAGTATTTACAAATGCATCCATAAATAATTTTGGTTCATTTAGCTTCTTGAAAGTATACTGTAGACAATGGTATACAGCACCTAAATAAATAATATCATAAAAAAAGCATTACGAAATATTTTAAATTAAGAAACAAAATAATTACATTTTAAGATGAAACACCTGGCTGTTCAAGTTTGCTTAGGCCAGAGAGACGAATTTCAAATTTGGTGCTTCTATCGTCGATCGTTTAACTCCGCCTGTTTAGGGAGGTTACAAAAGCATCATACCGGAAACCGACCTGGCCTGTTATTTCGATCACGTGGTTTTAAGAGCGACAATTCAACCCCCACTGGCCGCTCCCTATCTAAATTCTCTCTGGTGTTAGTAGATGTTTCTAAAGTATAATTGATTTTCTTAAGGAGATAAAACTATTAAAGTGAGAAATTGAAATGTAGCTTATTTTTTTAATTTAAATGCTTTTTAAATTTGTGAACAACTCTTAAATTAACGCTTAATTCGGATAAATAACCAATTTATTAAGTTATACTATAATTAGATTTATGTCTGGAGTCGCCTAGCAATTAATTAATCAAATTTACGTACGCATTTCCAATAAATAATTAAAATTTTATGGTAATGCATTTATTAACGTGCAGTTTAAAATGTATATAGCATGTAGTATTCTTTCGCCGCCCAAACGGTTCCAATATTGTCCGCTCCCTCCATTGCCCTTTGACATTTAGGGCGCTGCTTAGTGGTTTGTTTCTCAAAATGTTGGCCTCTTTCGTAAAGAGGTGGGAGGTCATATTCCCTTAAAACTGTATCATAAAACTTTTTTGTACAATGGTTATGTACAATTGATTAACACCATTTGGGTTCAGTGTGGATTTTTTCAACATCTGTGGTCGAATTGAGTTATCTCAAATGTAGTTGATAGAGGAGCCGGGTTCAATCCCAGCTTATGGCACTGAGTGAAAATTCGGAACCATTCCTTCCGGGTAGAGTTTGCAAGTTCTCTCCCCACTGGTTAAATTGGTTGTCCCGAATTCTTCGATTTCCCCTTTCCATAAAAACTTGTTGGGCTTGTCTGGCTACTCGGGGTCTATTACGAGTGGAACGGTCATCTTCCAATAATGCTAATGATATTTGCTTTCAATATAAATTCTCACTAGTTCCACTGCATCAATATAGGCTATTATAATAATCATTTATATTGAATTGTAATAGTTTGATCATAAAAACAGTCGTTTTGTTAAAGAAATGAGTAGGAAGTCTTTATTACGTCTGATCAGAAATACATGTATTTCTGGTCTGATACAGTTCTGCCGTGCAAAGCGCAAAAGCATTAACGACCAAATTTTCGATTTACAGATTTTGGTTTTATTTCACATTATTTTATACGTTAAATTCCATTTTGAACTAATTTTCGAATTTAAAATTTTTGTTCTTAGAGAAATGACTTGTTGCAAAACGCATTATTTTAGGTTTTTGCATTATTTTCAAACCAAAAACGCATTAATGTGTTTATTTTCTTTAAAAGTCAAATCAAGACGCATTTTTTTCGTGTTTTAAGACATAAATAGTCCAACATATACTTGGCAAAATGCATTTTTTTAATGATATATCTGAAATATCGTTTGGCCGGTAAATTGTTTAGTACCAGAATAGAATTTGAGTTGAAAAATCCAAGTCTACTATATAAACTAGAAAGAAGTAAGTTGGGGTATCTTAAGGCAAAGAAAGTTTGAATTTCGCGGGTTTTCTCCATATTTTGGTTTTGGTCGTTAATGCTTTTGCGCTTTGCACGGCACAGTTTTATTTACATTAACAACTGATAAGAAAGAAAACTAAAAGTAACGTCTAGTTTAGCGCTATATTAGTCAGTAAATATTAGCCGATAGCGCCATCTAGTAAGTATTATCAAAAGTAGCATAACAGCTGTACCTTCGCGCCTATTAAAATTTCTAGTGAGACCTAGTTACACTATAGACTACATAACCTACTAGTTGGAATAGTACTAGCAACATTATATTTAGTCTATAATCTGACGCGATTTTCTCTCTTCGACTTACTCGCCCGTTGACCTACGTTCTAAAACGCCTCACTCGGTGGCGCTGGAGTACCTCGATTTTGATGACGTATTTTTCAACCCCCCTTCGTTTCCCTATTTTACTTTGCGAATACAGTAGTATTGAAATCGTTTCAATAGCTAGTTTGAAACTCAGAGTTGACCAATTAGTTACCTAACCGCTCCTAACGCGATAACTTCAGTAATGTTTACTTGGTTTGGTTGACATTTCAGGTGTTGGCTACATGATACCATTTATTTTTGGTCAACCTTGAACGCCATTTTGGAAGATAGTGGATAAAAACGTGACTTTTCCTTTATCAATTGGACAGCAGTCAAGTTTGTCATGTTTACCGGATTTTACTGATATTCTCTGAATAACGTTCTTGGTTGGTTACACCCAGTTAATGAGACCCGTTGTGTTTGGTTAAATTCGCGCGCCATCTTGAAAAATGGCGGAATTTTTTTTATTGTTATCTCTTTACTTTGACCTTAGTGCAGTTGGTAAATATTACCCAATTTTTTTGGTCGGTTACACTCAGCAGATGAGACTCAATGTTGTGTTTGTTTGAAATCGACTACCATCTTGAAAAATGGCGGAAAAAATCGTGGCTTGTCTTTCATCAGCTAGACAGCGGTTCCGATGTAACAGACTTTTCTGAATCTCTTTCTTGGTTGGTTACACCCAACGGATAAGACCGGTTATGTTTGGTTGAAATCGCGCGCCATCTTGTAAAATGGCGTTTCTCGCGTCAGTCAGAAGTCCAGTGTGTTTAATTTCGAAATATCGATAAGAAAGAGAACGGATTATTTGCATAACAAGGGGGCTCCAGAAAAGGGTCGCGCGAACACGTCCATTCGCGTTTCCGACTTGTCAAGCTGCGAATGTAGCTGACGCGTTTCTCGGCTACATTGTTGATTTTAATCTTCTTCACTTGGGCAACGCGGAAGTGAGACTGGGAGGGTCGAATCTCCCTATGAGAATAGAAGCGACTGTCGCCGACCGTAACAGGTGAACGGTAATTTAATAACGCCGACGATGTGCGAGTGTGAAATCTGTCAAAGGCAGCCTGGCCCGAAAAGCGGGCTATATCTAATACTTGAAAGAAAAGCCAACGGACCATGCAGCGAAGCGCTAAAGGAATTAACACGAGGGGAGAACCCCCCCCCCCCCACCGACCCGGGGGGAAAAGGGTGCTTTTTCGTCCACCACGCTTTTAGTAGGCGCTTTTTGTGGTCTTTAAAAAGTATATATCGTTTGTCGCGAAATAGCTGAGAGATAAAAGCGAAAAATCGGCGTAGAAGGGGCCTAATCGGTGGGCGTCAAAGAACCATCACTCAATAAAAAAAACCCGTCCGTCGCGCCGATCCCTTTACAGAGCACTAAAGTAAAATAATTTTTGAAAGTCCCCTTTTTTGGATTTCTATCCCGATTTCTGTCTCTTCCTCGAGGTTAAATCAATACACTTGACTTTTTAAGATTTTCTTTTAAGTTTCTGGAACATTATGTCTATTCGTAAATCATAGTGTTGTTAATTTTACGGAAAAATAAAATGCGGAAAGATTTCCAAAAAAGTTTCCGCAAATCGGAAAAATAAAAAATTGAAACATAAATTACTTTTTAAGGGTTTTTAATTTTCTTAACTTTTTATTGATATGAAATGTCTAATAACTGTTACCATACTACAAAATATTAATAGTGTTACATTGTTAATCATTTTAAAGCTAGTCTAGAGGTTTAGTTTAACTTTTAGATTCGAAAAAATGGGGTGAAATGCCGCTTTGTTTAAATTCGCCAACAATATTAGACTAATCATAGAATGAAAACTTTCTTTTATTTTTTTCGGAAAAATACGGAACATTTTCGGACTTACAACACTAGTAAATCATAACGTTAGTGTCTTAAAGGGTTTTGTTATATTACGCGTGATCATAAGTAAATAATGCGATTCTTGACGAGAATTGCGGTTTAGGTCGATTAGTGCAGCGATTCACGACGGGTTAAAGATAAACATATTCATTTGAATTTTGGGGTGTGGCTACAGAATCACTGGTTTTGTGAAGCAGAATGGGACCAGCTATTTTTAAACTATCCTGTGAATCTGTATCTGTTACTTAGTCTGATTACACCCTATGTTATTCAACTACAGGGTGTTTCAAAAGGTTATGCCAAAATTTTAAGGAGTTGTAGGGGTGAGTTGGGAAGTATGCCTGTTTTTCCCCCATTTTCCTACGATGAGTGAAAAGAGCGCCAGAGAGCTTCAAAGTGTGGCCTAGTAGCTCCTGGAAGTAGGCTGCAACAAGCGCCAAACCAAGCAGCAGGGAAATTCAAACATTAAGGTTTGGGTTCGTGTGATAGGTATAAAATTACTTTGTAAACAAATTGAGGTAACCAGCGTAAAAAGGTAAACTTAAACAGTATTTAAGGTCTCTTCTACTTGTTTTTGCGCTTGTTGCAGTCTACTTCCAGGGGCTAGTAGGCCACACTTTGAAGCTCTCTGGCTCTCTTTTAAAATGGGAAAAAAACAGGCATACTTCTCAACTCACCCCCTACAACTCCTTCAAATTTTTGCATAACCCTTTGAAACACCCTGTATATCGAAATCAGGTAATCCAATTTTTTTTAACAATCTGCTGGTTCAAAGTAAAATTAGTATAAATATTAAAAAATGTATGTTTTTTATTTCACTGAATTTATCATCGGTTTTATTTCTTTCGAGAAATCAGATCAGTTTGTACACGTTACTTTCAATAGAAATAATGGTTTTAGCCTTCCCTAAAAGGTTTGGCTCGCGTAAATGAATATAACCAGCCCATGTGAACTAAAGGCAATAAAGGGCACTAGCTGATTCAGATGTTGTCTAAAGGATTAGTCATATTTTCAATAAGTCAACGTAATGTTATTTAAAAATCTGTAGCAGATAGTTGTTGGATTTTTAAGTTAAAGTAAATAAGTTAACTGGTTTTTACTGATCACATTAAATTCTGTCTGTGGTCCTGAACAAAACAATGGTATGAGAACAATTGAAAACTTCTAATAACGTTTCCCTAATAGAGTGACGTCATTATATACAGGGTGGAAGCCTCAGCCATGGTCCAATCTCGGTACTTCTCCTAGAACACCAGAGTGCTGCGGATGGAACACTTCTACAGGCGCTGGTAGGCCAAAAATAGGCCAATGGGAGAATTGGATGCCTCAGCCGTGGTCCAGCCTCGGTACTTTTCCTAGTCTAAAAATAGACCAATGGAAGAATTAGAAGCGCATCTTCCAAATGCTTTTTCGGGTGATTGGGTAAAGATTCGCTTATAATTATCCCATTGGTCTATTTGTGGAATACCAGCGCCTGTAGAAGTGTTCGACCCGCAGCACTCTGGTGTACTAGGAGAAGTACCGAGGCTGGACCACGGCTGAAGCTTCCACCCTGTATATAATGACGTCACTCTATTAGGGACCAATTCTGTTGGTCTTGGACCAAAATGATTTATTGTATAGCTTGTTTAATAAGTGTTTAAAATGTTGATTAATTTAAAACTGTGTAGTATGTAATTAAGAATGCATAATTTGGAATTTAAAATTTAATAAAATTGGTTTGAATTCTAGATGTGATTTGATAATTTTTATTTGCATTTATTGTGGTGGTATAATAATCAGCATGAGTAATATCCAAGCCACCACCCTAGTCCCAAGTCATCTAGTGACTTTTAATGACTTTAAATCAGGTGGCCGGGATACAATGCGTATAGAAGGTGGTGGCAAGCCATTCATGCCAAGCGAGCCAACAGCTCCCTACACTAACTATTACCGTTAACCTCTACACGTTTTTATGGAAAGGGGAAACCGGAGAACTCGGGGCATCCAATTTAACCATTAAACAGTGGGCAGAGAACTTGCAAACCCAACGCAAAAGGAATGCATCCGAGTTTTCACCCAGTGCCACAAGCTGGGATAGAACCCGAGTCCTCTGCTGTAAGGCGAAAGTGCTAACAACTGTGCTATTTCATATAATTTGTAATTTTTTTTACATTTAATTTATTTCCTAATTTAGTTCTAAATTAATTTGGTTTAACTAAGCTATGTTGAGAAAAAAAATGTTCAAATATGCGAAAATACTATGAAATATTATCTTTTATATCTTCTAGTATAAAAATTTTAGTGAAACGTCGGCTAACCAATTTGGGATCCTAATTCTTGAGCATTTGAAAATATATGGAAAGAACAAGTTTATCCCCTGTTTCCTAGGGAATTAATCTAACAAAATGACAACTTTAAAACCTTCTAAACAACAACAGCAACAACAATAGCAGCCCTAACACCACGTCGTTTAATGCGCGTCAACTTTGTAAATGTTACAAGATTTCCACTTTCCGTCCCGATATCTTTCTCTGTCCGATAGAGCAAATATAGCTCTCTCTCTGCGGAGGGAATGACACCCTTTTGTAGAAGTTATATAGTGAAGAAACTTTCTGGTTTGACATTGTGACGCGCGAGAATCTCGGTGGGCTGCTAAAAGCCCTTCTGGAAAGATGCCAAGCGGATCTCCCGCCAAAACCTTTTCATTATATTACGTATTCCATAAATCTTTGGTCACGTTTCTGCAAGAACGGACTTCTTGCCCGGGCTTGCCCACTTGGCGAAAAGCTTTTAGAAAGAATTGACACTTATCGCGTGCGCTCTGCCAACTTTAAGTAAAAAGAATTCAGTCTTTAATGTCTACGGGAGAAAAAAACACGCGACTGGGAGAAAAAATAACCTCTCTCTGACCCTATTATCCCCTCTTTTATTCAGTTAAATTCGTACTCAGTTTCGTAGTTCAACCGCTGACTCCAAGGAGTTCTTTTCCCCCCTATATCTCGCGCTTTAACTCGATTGTCGGCATCTTGGTATTTATCCCGTGGGCATTGGTTTCGTCTTAAAACGAAATGCATTTCACTTTATCGAACTTTTCGTGGTTTATTTATTTATCACACACGCGTGATCTTTGGGAATTGGCTTTTCAATAGCGAACCAATCGATGGTTTTGTTAACTTAGCACACAAGCAAAGTTTCTGTAATATATTTTTTTCTAGCGAAAACGTATTTTCTAGCCCGTTAATTCTTAATTTATCTGTGTGACACGATAATTAGCCTTTTCAGTTCACCTAGAGCCACGTAGAGTGAGGAGTTCATAAGCAGCTGGAATTTTTGTCTGCTAAACAGGCGATAAATCACAGTGTCCATTAAGCAGACCTAATTAGACCATTTTATCAGCGTATTACTCCGGCAGGAAAAGTTATACTCCCTTTAAGCCTAAAATTAAAAACTTCACTTAAACATAACTATAATTTACCAATAAGAAAAAAATCTGAAGTAGATATTTGTTTGATTAACAGATTTTTAAATGAAAAATCAGATCAGTTAATATATTCAGATAAGGGCTAACCGAACAGATACGATTATGTGTTTTCACTGCTACGTTATCAGGTGAAACAAATATTCCTTAACAGTTAGAAATGGGAACCACTAGATTCAAAAGTGCACTAATAAAAATCAAATTTGAACCACAATCTTTCGTCGAAAGTGGAGAAGGTTTGATATCCGAAAATGATCTTCCCAAGAGATTCGCTCTACCCCCAAAATCAATTCAGACAGTTATCAAAAAAGGAAGTTAAAGTCTTCAATAAAAACAGAAACAGAGATGACAATCCCTTATGAAAACTTTCTATGTTTTTCTATAGAACACTATAAAGTGCTTTAAGGGGTTGTAAAGTTTTCTAAGTCTAGTGAAAAATTCTAGAGAATTTCTATAGAATTTTTTAAAGACACTTCTTACTACACGTTTAGTAAAATATTTCTATAGATAACTTGAGAAAAATCTTTAGAAAATATTTTTAGGGCGTTAATGTTTTCTTTTGGTAGAAAAATATAAGGTATTTCATAATTCACCTGAATTACGATTTTGTGTTATTTTTAATTTATTTCTAAATTTAGTTAGTCTATTATCTTTGAAATTTTTAATACATGTGTATGCCTTATGACCTTAAGTCTAGTTATACTGTTCGCCAATCGTTACGTTTTTCGGTCATATTTGCTGCACACAATTGCGAATATTTGATAGAAATTGTCTAAAAATGCGAATTGATTGCATTGTTTTACAAGTTAGGTAAACAAACAACGGTGAAAGATTTCTGAACGTTGCGCAGCTTTTCTAGTTAATTTCCTTCTAGAACACAATTTATGTCGCAAAGAGTTTATTTTCGAGTTTGACTTCCAAACACTTATTTACACGTTAATTTAAATTAAATATGACGTCCTTGGTCGTTTCTTCATATTCCAGAATATGTGTACACTAATATTTCTAAAGATATTCTTTCGAAAAATGTAAGGGTATTTCTAGAGAAAATCTTTATAAAATTCTATAGGAAAACCCAATATTTTTCTTAAGAAAAAGGGGCCAATATTCCGAAATATTCTTTAGGATAATCTAAAGGAATTCTTTAAAAATTTAC
Organism: Leiobunum rupestre; assembly: GCF_980474605.1. Lineage (NCBI taxonomy): Eukaryota > Metazoa > Arthropoda > Arachnida > Opiliones > Sclerosomatidae > Leiobunum > Leiobunum rupestre. The sequence goes on from NC_143384.1 coordinate 60,972,894, forward strand.
ATTTAAATTTCCTTTAGAAAACCCCAGGAAATTTTCATAAGGGAATCCATATGGAGCATCATTAAACGGGCAGTTCAAAGGCTATGGTGAGTGTACCACAGACAACGAAGACAGTGACGGAACAAAATGAACAAACGTCCCTATTGTGAAATTCAGGAGGTCAAACGATATCGCGTTAGTTTTGTTCCTTTATTTTTGTATAAAAGTATATCCATTTTTTGCTGGAACTTATCGTTACTTTTTTGCTTTAAACCTTAAGGTTTGCATCTTGCATTTTTTACACTGAAAATATTTCCTTTTTAAAGAAAAAATGAAATGGACGCGTTAAAGTCAAGGAAAGGGAATTTAGGGAAAATATAAGGAATTGAAACACGCTTTCCCAGAAAACACAAATACATCATGGTGTATCTGTGGGATATCACATTTGGATATTCATATCTCTCAGAGATATCCAAAAAACGGGTGAACATAAAAAAAAAACTTAAAATCTTTTGAACAACTAACCCCTAAAACTAAATAAAATTTTCGAATCTTAGAATCCATAAATACAGTATTTTTTCTACTACCATGGCTAGGATATTACTATTATACAAAATATACATACGGACATATCATAGATAATGTGTGTACACATCATTATCAATAGTTCATTACGAACGCTTAAATTTAGGTCAATTAACAAAAAAAATGTGTTTTATTTTAAAATTAGAATTTACTAAAGTAACCTACTATCTCCACAGTAAATATTATATTTTATTTAATTCCAAATCTCTTTCATCTAGAATCCACTATAATAACCTAATATTATCTAATAAGTAAACTTGATATTTTATTTAACTCTGAATAAATTTCATCTAGAATCCACTATAATAACCAATTATCTGTGCAGTAAACATGATATTTCATTTCATTCTAAATAATTTTCATCTAGAATCCACTCTATTAACCTATTATCTGTGCAGTAAACATGATATTTTATTTCGTTCTAAATAATTTTCATCTAGAATCCACTATAATAACCAATAATCTGTGCAGTAAACATGATATTTCATTCTATATAATTTTCATCTAGAATCCACTCTATTAACCTATTATCTGTATAGTAAACTTGATATTTTATTTCAGTCTTAATACATTTCATTTATAATCCATTATAATAACCTATATTATCTGTGTGACAAACTTGATATTTTATTTAATTCTGACTAAATTTCATCTAGAATCCACTATAACAACCTATTATCTCAATTGAAAATTTATATTTTATTTGCCACTAAATACCTTTATTAAAATATTAGCCCATTTTAGAACCTTTAAAAGCAAAAAGCGTGTCTTTAAAACCACGAAGAAAGTTTGAACGTCCCTAGAAAGTTACAATTTCTATTCCTTATCTATATATATTTCTTTGTCAGCGCGAAAGTAGACGGCACATACTGGCGTGAGTAAGAGAGCGTTGAACCGCGAATTACATTTTACTTTCTTGATTTCGAAATGTACCGGCTTAGATGATGGTTTTCGTCGAGGCAAAAGGGACAATGGTTTTTTTGGGTCCGTTTTCGGTTATTGCGACGCGCGGCACACAATAACACGGGCCGCTCCTTCGAAGAACCGCTGCTGAGAAATCAATAAACAATTTAGCGTTGAGAGCGGCGAAAAGCCGACGCAAGTCATCCCAGAAATAATTTCCTGTCTACTTTCATATTCCACTTCCCGTCGCTTCATCTCTATTTCCGAGTTTTTGCTACTTCCCCTTCTGCATCCCCCCCCCCCTTCAGCAGTGTAGTGCCCAAATCAAAAGTTTTTCTCATTTGATATATACTCTATCCGGTCCAGGTTTTAGCGGTGATTTCTTCGAGATATTTTTAATAGAAATAGATAAGACATTTTTTCACCTAAAGGCCCGTTTCCACGGACGCTTGTAGCTTGAAAATGAATAGCTCGATATACTTATATTTGCGTTACATTAATTTTATTGAAAGTCTACCTGCACTGTCTCCTATTTTCTCGGTGCATCTCCTTATAGCACCTTCTATAGAAATTAATTCAGTTTTTAAATGTGCGCGTGACTTAATTTATAGCATCACTAACAAGGAGAGTACCCGAGGTGTTTATCGCCAATTTTGTTCAAAGTCGGGCGTAATGTAGACCTATTTGAGATTTGAAATTTTCCAAAAGGAGACGTTGCACTACCCATTCGTTTTGTCAAGGCAACCGGAAATGTTTTGGACCGTTTAACCCAAAAATTGTTACAATTTTACCCTAAAAATGTTCTAATATACCCAAACTTGAAGACATTTACCTAAATGTGGTCCAAATTATCCGTGATATTAAATTTTAAAAAAATTCGTAGCTAGGACCCTGTGAAACCGAGAAAATCCCATGCTTTTTTAAATGGAGATTTTTGGTTTTAAGTGATCAAAAACATTTTCGGTTGCCATAGCAAATCGAATGGGTAGTGCAACGTCTCCTTTTGGGAAATTTCATATATCATATAGGTCTACATTACGTCCGACTTCGAACAAAATCGACAATAAACACCTCGGGTACTCTCCTTGTTAGTAAATAAGTAAATAAGATTGAATTCGTGTCGCTAATGTACTCATTTAGACGACAGCAGCGTCAGCCGTGAAATAATTATTCCCTGGTAGAAATGTTTCTTTCATACAGATGGGGTAAAGATAGTTTCATCCACTGGTATTTAAAACCATGATACCTGAATCAGAGCCCTCTATTTCTTAATGTTTAGTACTTTTTCATCGTACAACGCGACATAAATTGTCCTGGAAATTTGGCTTTTTAATTTCTAGAGTGTAGCCAAACGTTGCCATACGTAATCATGATCTACGCAATTTGGCGGTTTGAGTAAAATATATTTTGTTTGGCTTCTTCTACGTCATACATTCAAGATTTCGTGTTTTCGGGTCAATTGAAAGCGGAAGTTTGTCTGCTTAAATTCACATTTTCTATTTGGAATAACTTATAAAATAATTCATATTTTAATATGAAATTTTGACAATGTTGACAACTATACATAATCTAATAAAATATTAATATTTTAATTTTTGGGTGCAGGTAGACTTTAAGAATTTCGAGCGAAGCGCCACATAATAAATAAATAAATAATAAATAATCAGCTAGGGTAATACCCAAGGCACCACCCTAGGCCTAAGTCATCGAGCGACTTTTAAAGCCTTTAATTAAGGTCGCCTGGTTAAATTGTGTTGGAGGGTGGTGGAAAGCCCTGCAAGCCACGCGAGCCAACAGCTCCCTACACTCACTATTACCGTTAAATTAAATATTTTAAGCGGTCTCCTTTCGTTTCGGCTTCAGAGATTTTTAGAATATAATTTGGTTTAAATTTTAATTTTTAATCATCTTGTCTAAATAAACCCTCTAAGTCCCAGGGTTGGCAAAAACCGCCTTTTTTAAAAATTTAAAAATCCAGTATAGGTAAAACCGGTTGTAACCCGTGGCTTAAACCGGTTAAATCCATTAATAAAAATATCTCAAATTGCTTATATCTAGCCCTCATTGCTCAAATTGCCCGATTTCAAAATAACTTTTTTGCGAGTGACAGTACCTTTACATTGTGAGGTAAAGCAGACACTATTTATCTGCTTTTATACCATAACATGGCGGCGTATTTTCACTCGCAAAATGAATTTGAAGATCCCCTAATTGCTTACATCTAGCTCTCATTACTTACGACAAAAAGTGAAGGTTAAGTTTTAGCTTTTTCTATATTTCTAATTAATTTCTCAATATTTCTAATTAATTTCTCAATATTTCTAATTAATTTCTCAATATTTCTAATTAATTTCTCAATATTTCTAATTAATTTCTCAATATTTCTAATTAATTTCTCAATATTTCTAATTAATTTCTCAATATTTCTAATTAATTTCTCAATATTTCTAATTAATTTCTCAATATTTCTAATTAATTTCTCAATATTTCTAATTAATTTCTCAATATTTCTAATTAATTTCTCAATATTTCTAATTAATTTCTCAATATTTCTAATTAATTTCTCAATATTTCTAATTAATTTCTCAATATTTCTAATCAATTTCTCAATATTTCTAATTAATTTCTCAATATTTCTAATTAATTTCTCAATATTTCTAATTAATTTCTCAATATTTCTAATAAATTTCTAAATATTTCTAATTAATTTCTCAATATTTCTAATTAATTTCTCAATATTTCTAATTAATTTCTCAATATTTCTAATTAATTTCTCAATATTTCTAATTAATTTCTTATTTTTTTAATAAAAAAAGTGTATTTAACCATGGATTTAATTCGGTGGTTAAATCCGGCTTAAACGAGGGTGGTTTAAACCAGTCTGGCTGGCTCTTGCCAACAGTGCTACGTCCACGGGGACATCTGGGATTGAGGTATTGCACTACGAATTCTAACTAGTTCCCTATTGGCTTACTGCAGTCAGGTGGGTACAACCGACGCGCTAAACTTTGGCTTGAGCGTGGAAATATCTAGTTGAATTTGATCAGCGCTAGAAACTTGTATCAATCCAGTTTCGCAAGCGCAAGCTACAAGCTAAGGTTCAAGCGATTGTGGAATCTGAAATGATTATAGCCGGAGCGAGTATTTTAAAATATTTCTCGCTCAAGCCGAAATTTAAAAGCTTCAAGCTACCCGGCCTTACTTCAGTACTTCCAATAACGACTTCCGTACTTCCAATAAAGACTTCAGTACTTCCAATAACGACTTCAGTACTTCCAATAACGACTTCAGTACTTCCAATAACGACTTCAGTACTTCCATTAACGACTTCAGTACTTCCAATAACGACTTCAGTACTTCCAATAACGACTTCAGTACTTCCATTAACGACTTCAGTACTTCCAATAACGACTTCAGTACTTCCAATAACGACTTCAGTACTTCCAATAACGACTTCAGTACTTCCAATAACGACTTCAGTACTTCCAATAACGACTTCAGTACTTCCAATAACGACTTCAGTACTTCCAATAACGACTTTAGCACAGTGCTTGCAGTGCCCTAGATTAAAAAACTGTTCGGTATTTAAATTTGTTCTAATTCTATCATAGCACAGATCAAAATCTAGTAGAGCCCGTAGAATTTTAAAGGGAGCCCTGTGGTACCACGGAGTCCAATTTGAGAATCACTGCTAAAACGTAATAAGTTGTTCAAATCCGGCCCTGGTAAACAGTGGAAATCAGGGACATAATGTACGAGATTAGTGGAAAAAAATTGGGATCAATCACAGAATATCTAAAAAAATTAGATAAATCAACGAAAATTGTAAGAATTAACAGGAAAACCAAATTAAAATAGATAAACAACCAAAATCAGTTGAAATTGGCAAAAAATACATAAATCAGTGAAAATCACCTAAAAATTGTAAGGAATCAATGGAAATCACTGAACATTTGCGACAAATCACAGGAAATTACAAAAAAATTGTGAACTCAGCGGAAATCAACATTTTGGTAAATTATGGAAATCATTTAAGAAATATCAGTAAAAATCATTTAAACATTTTGAGAAATCAGTGGAAATCATTGAAACATTTTAAAAAATCAATGGAAATCTCAATTATAGTAAAATTATAAAAGCCACTTTTGCATAGCCCAATTTAAAATGGCATTGAAACTATTATATAATAAATATTTTTAATAAAATATTTTAAATTTTACTATGCAACCGGGGCTCGAAAATTAGTAGCGACAGAAGCATCTAAGACAAAGAAAAATTCTTAATTTTTGATATTAATAAATTTGGGCACAAACACCGTTCTTTTCAATGTGGACGATCCTGAACCCAATATGAACATTTCGTACGTATACCATTGTACTTGCTAGCGAAGGGACCTATACATTCTGCTGACTGCTAGATAAATAATTACCCGAACGCCATCTTTATTAAGAAAAGAGAACTAACAATTTTAATATTTAAGTATATATTTGAATTATAACTATATAAGAACTATATAAGAATATTGAATTATTATTGATTTATTATGAAATCAAGAATTTATTTATTTATATGGCATCATATTGAGACGATACGCAGGCATGGTCGTTTAGTCTACACAAAAGGGGGTAATAAATTTAACCTGTGTTGTCAGATTGTGGGAAATTTCCCATATTGTTGGAGTTTTTGGGGTACGTTTTGGCTCTGTAATAAAAAGGTAACCTTTTTTCAAAAACTTTGATTTTGTGGGAATTTTAACGTCTGCGGCTATTTATCCTATGTTTTTTTTTAATTTGACTATGAATTGAATCCTGATTTTCGAATTCACAGTATTAACGCGTGCTTTTAAAGCCCAAACTGTGAGTTACCTTAGATTCTTGGTCCATGTCCTAACCTAATCATCCTTAGTAAATTATAAATAAAAACATAACTGACTGCAACCACAACAGTTCTAAGCATATGTTAAACCATATGTAACATAATCACTCATAAGTATGCCATAAAAGCATTTTCGTTAATGAAACTTTGTTCACGGTATATGACGTAAATTCCGTCACTTACAACTCCGTGACGATATACGCGTCATCAACTTTACTGATAGGAAACGGAAGTTAATGAGAATTCCTCGCGCGTTTCTGGCTTTGCCCGTGTCAAGTTTAGCTCGTGCCTCGCGATCACATGATTTCATTTCCATGGTAACCTTTTCAATAGCGCAAGGATTATAAGCATTTTTGCATTTTTGGGTCCGCTCAATGTATATTCCGCGTGAAACAAGGTCTCATTGAATTTTTTTCAATGGAAATATTATACAAAGGCATACTTATGAGTAATTATGGTCAAACTAATGAAAATCGAAGAAAAGACACAATTGCAAATCCTAGTATCGTAGCACTATTGTGAAGATTCTTTTGCCGCCTTACATAAAAATGTATGTAATGGTCTAATGCATATAAATTTTAATTTTTCAAAACGGATATCGCGTGACAAAAGCTAAACTTTTCCACAGAAAAGGAACTGCACTGCAAATTACCCGAGATCCTCGGATGTTTCACCATTAGGAAATCCAACAATTTGAATCAAATAAAGCCGAACAATTTTGCCCATTAGAGCTATTAAATTGGCCTTTTTTACACCCTTCCAAATTATGTCTGCGACAAAAAAACTGCAGCCGAAAAAAGCAATTTCGAGGCGTGGTACAGAATCGGAGTAAAAATGGAAATGAAGTGTCGAGTCATTTTAAACAAGGTAATTAGGATAATGAAGGGGGAAGACGCAATTTTTAAAGGAATTTCCAACTCTTTTAGCATTTCTGAAGTTTCCAGTTCGCTCCAACGAAGCTTGGCTACGAATGTCTGCGTCTGTGTAATAAAAGAGACGCAAAAATTTGAATATCGGCTTCCCCCCTCGACTTCTGCGGGAGATATACGAGCCCGTGACGAGCATTTTGAGAATACATTTTGGCCGCTTAACAAAATAACGCGCGCATAAATTCCTTCGAAATTAAGCTCGAGCAGATAAAAAGGAGAAGCTAGATCATTTCCTTCTAAATGACGCTAGATTCAACAAGAAAGAGAGAGCGGTTTTCGACTTTTTTGAATATCTTTTGTTCTGGTGCAAATTTGAAAGGCGTATTATTGTTACAAGAAGGCTTCACGTACAGGACGCCAAGCTCCGAAAAAGTTCGACAGTTGAAGTTGAGTGAGAAAATGGAAATTCAAGGATGAGTTTCATTTTGAAAGACATTAGCCACACGGGCGTTTGGGAAACCTCAGAATAATAACTAGTAGGTCTAGTGCCATTAGTACTGTACTTCATTGGAGGCATTCAAAAGCTACCGCTGCAATTAACTTTAACCTGGAATCCATACCTCTACTTGGAATACCTCAGAATAATAACTAGTAGGTCTAGTGCCATTAGTACTGTACTTCATTGGAGGCATTCAAAAGCTACCGCTGCAATTAACTTTAACCTGGAATCCATACCTCTACTTGGAATACCTCAGAATAATAACTAGTAGGTCTAGTGCCATTGGTACTGTACTTCATTAGAAGCATTCAAAAGCTACAGCTGCAATTAACTTTAACCTGGAATCCATATCTCTACTTGGAATACCTCAGAATAATAACTTGTAGGTCTAGTGAAATTGGTACTGTACTTCATTAGAAGCATTCAAAAGCTACTGCTGCAATTAACTTTAACTAGGAATCGATGCCTCTACTTGGAATACCTCAGAATAATAACTAGTAGGTCTAGTGCCATTGGTACTGTACTTCATTGGAGGCATTCAAAAGCTACAGCTGCAATTAACTTTAACCTGGAATCCATACCTCTACTTGGAATACCTCAGAATAATAACTAGTAGGTCTAGTGCCATACGTATTGTACTTCATTGGAGGCATTCAAAAGCTACAGCTGCAATTAACTTTAACCTGGAATCCATACCTCTACTTGGAATACCTCAGAATAATAACTAGTAGGTCTAGTGCCATTGGTACTGTACTTCATTAGAAGCATTCAAAAGCTACAGCTGCAATTAACTTTAACTAGGAATCCATACCTCTACTTGGAATACCTCAGAATAATAACTAGTAAGTCTAGTGCCATAAGTACTGTACTTCATTGGTAGCATTCAAAAGCTACAGCTGCAATTAACTTTAACCTGGAATCCATACCTCTACTTGGAATACCTCAGAATAATAACTAGTAGGTCTAGTGCCATTGGTACTGTACTTCATTGGAGGCATTCAAAAGCTACAGCTGCAATTAACTTTAACCTGGAATCCATACCTCTACTTGGAATACCTCAGAATAATAACTAGTAGGTCTAGTGCCATTGGTACTGTACTTCATTGGAGGCATTCAAAAGCTACAGCTGCAATTAACTTTAACCTGGAATCCATACCTCTACTTGGAATACCTCAGAATAATAACTAGTAGGTCTAGTGCCATAAGTACTGTACTTCATTGGTAGCATTCAAAAGCTACAGCTGCAATTAACTTTAACCTGGAATCCATACCTCTACTTGGAATACCTCAGAATAATAACTAGTAGGTCTAGTGCCATAAGTACTGTACTTCATTGGAGGCATTCAAAAGCTACAGCTGCAATTAACTTTAACCTGGAATCCATACCTCTACTTGGAATACCTCAGAATAATAACTAGTAGGTCTAGTGCCATAAGTACTGTACTTCATTGGTAGCATTCAAAAGCTACAGCTGCAATTAACTTTAACCTGGAATCCATACCTCTACTTTGAATACCTCAGAATAATAACTAGTAGGTCTAGTGCCATAAGTACTGTACTTCATTGGAGGCATTCAAAAGCTACAGCTGCAATTAACTTTAACCTGGAATCCATACCTCTACTTGGAATACCTCAGAATAATAACTAGTAGGTCTAGTGCCATTGGTACTGTACTTCATTGGAGGCATTCAAAAGCTACAGCTGCAATTAACTTTAACCTGGAATCCATATCTCTACTTGGAATACCTCAGAATAATAACTTGTAGGTCTAGTGAAATTGGTACTGTACTTCATTAGAAGCATTCAAAAGCTACTGCTGCAATTAACTTTAACTAGGAATCGATGCCTCTACTTGGAATACCTCAGAATAATAACTAGTAGGTCTAGTGCCATTGGTACTGTACTTCATTGGAGGCATTCAAAAGCTACAGCTGCAATTAACTTTAACCTGGAATCCATACCTCTACTTGGAATACCTCAGAATAATAACTAGTAGGTCTAGTGCCATAAGTATTGTACTTCATTGGAGGCATTCAAAAGCTACAGCTGCAATTAACTTTAACCTGGAATCCATACCTCTACTTGGAATACCTCAGAATAATAACTAGTAGGTCTAGTGCCATTGGTACTGTACTTCATTAGAAGCATTCAAAAGCTACAGCTGCAATTAACTTTAACTAGGAATCCATACCTCTACTTGGAATACCTCAGAATAATAACTAGTAAGTCTAGTGCCATAAGTACTGTACTTCATTGGTAGCATTCAAAAGCTACAGTTGCAATTAACTTTAACCTGGAATCCATACCTCTACTTGGAATACCTCAGAATAATAACTAGTAAGTCTAGTGCCATAAGTACTGTACTTCATTGGTAGCATTCAAAAGCTACAGCTGCAATTAACTTTAACCTGGAATCCATACCTCTACTTGGAATACCTCAGAATAATAACTAGTAGGTCTAGTGCCATTGGTACTGTACTTCATTGGAGGCATTCAAAAGCTACAGCTGCAATTAACTTTAACCTGGAATCCATACCTCTACTTGGAATACCTCAGAATAATAACTAGTAGGTCTAGTGCCATTGGTACTGTACTTCATTGGAGGCATTCAAAAGCTACAGCTGCAATTAACTTTAACCTGGAATCCATACCTCTACTTGGAATACCTCAGAATAATAACTAGTAGGTCTAGTGCCATTGGTACTGTACTTCATTAGAAGCATTCAAAAGCTACAGCTGCAATTAACTTTAACTAGGAATCCATACCTCTACTTGGAATACCTCAGAATAATAACTAGTAGGTCTAGTGCCATAAGTACTGTACTTCATTGGTAGCATTCAAAAGCTACAGCTGCAATTAACTTTAACCTGGAATCCATACCTCTACTTGGAATATCTCAGAATAATAACTAGTAGGTCTAGTGCCATTGGTACTGTACTTCATTGGAGGCATTCAAAAGCTACAGCTGCAATTAACTTTAACCTGGAATCCATACCTCTACTTGGAATACCTCAGAATAATAACTAGTAGGTCTAGTGCCATTGGTACTGTACTTCATTGGAGGCATTCAAAAGCTACAGCTGCAATTAACTTTAACCTGGAATCCATACCTCTACTTGGAATACCTCAGAATAATAACTAGTAGGTCTAGTGCCATAAGTACTGTACTTCACTGGTAGCATTCAAAAGCTACAGCTGCAATTAACTTTAACCAGGAATCCATATCTCTACTGGGAATGCTTATCGTGGCAGATTTTCGGCTTTTTTGACGTCACTTTTTTAACTTAACAAACAACAACTTGAGAGGGGAGCCCGCGCAGAGGGGATTTTTTTTTATAGTAGGCGCGGCCAAAGCCGTCAGAGTGATCTTACCATACGCGATACGCCAGGATAAGCATTCCAAGCAGAATTATGGATCCCTGCTTTAACTTATAAACTGTTGAGTTTTTCCTTTGCTAAGCAGACGCTTTTGGATTCCTCACCTGCTTAGCAGACGAAAATCCAGTAATAGATGAACTTCTATGGCACGTACACAAAAGTTCTCTCATTTTCAAAAGACCGTGAAATTATAGGAAAATAGGAGAAAATAAAGGATAATAGGAAGTCTGGTCACCCGACTTAACGTCTTTTTTAGGAACTACGTTGAAAATTTCAAAGCCTTTTGTATAATACTACGACGTACGAGGAAACGCATTATATTAAAATTTAAACTAAAAGATTGAAATTTTCGAGGGGCTAACCAGTAAGAATTTGCTTGTACACCGATTACGTAATCACTGAGTACAGATGAGTACACATGATTACGCAATGAGTACAGATGATTACGATGAGTACACATGATTACGATGTGTACTGAATGATAACGATGAGTACACAGGCGACCCAAAACTTTGTTACAGATTAGTAATTGAGTACGGGAGAATTTCAAGGAATACGCGTGATAACAGATGATTACGCGCTATTACAAATGATTACACGTGATTACAGATGAGAACGCGTGCTTACAAATGATTACGGGATTACGAATGAGTACAAAAGATTACAGAAGATTACGTAATCATTACAGTTAGGGTGTACACCGATTACGGGAAGTGGTTAGCCCCTCGGAAATTTTAATTAAAATGTAAATTACGTACAACCCAAAATGAACTATTAGCCTGCAAAATATTTTAAATCAAATTAAAAAATGATTTAGCACTTATCTTATCAAAATAGACATAGCAGTCACAGTCGAAAGGAAATGTCTACAAAACTATCTTGATCGTTCCTAAATACTTTCAATATTGTATTTATAAAATGTTTTAAAGTTGTATTTGTTTTACCACTTAAAATCACAAAACAGTCATAGCCGTTGAAAATAAATTCGAGACTTATTCTGACTTATTTTAGTCTACAAAACTATTTTTGATGACGTTGTACCTGTGATACATTTGCTATTGTAAGTACGAACTATTTGAACAAGGAGTAGCGACTAGCGAGCTTTCCGTAGCGGCCTCTGGCGTTATAAAACGAAAACCTTTTAACGGCTCAAAGGATTGCATGGCGAGAGCCGAAGGCCCTTTGAGACGCCCGATTGCGTGAGTTTCATCAAACAGAGAACAGTTTGTGGTCGGAAATATTTTCGGTTCAATTAAGGTGCACTTTCAACATAGATTATTTTGATTATATTTAGAAGGGAATCTTCTTTGTAGTATAAAATTAATATCTAGTCTAATCATTAAATCGCAAAGCAAAGCGCTTTGGAAGTTTAAACAACATCGTCTTGAGTACCTCGATGTTCGAGGAGGAACATTCGTTTGAATCGGCTTAGCGCTCTTTTAGTTGGCCAGCTAACGCAATCAAGTACGTTTGCAATAGAATTTTAACAAATTGCACACCTTTTGCTAACCCAATTGGGTACACAAAGTAACTAAAACAGGCGTTATGTAAGGATATTAGTGTTGTCGAAATAACAATTATTTGTTTATTCGTGAGTCCGGGTGTACCGCAAATGTCTCTTTTTGTACTTATTTCGCCAAATTCGTTTAATTGTACAAGGTCGATGCGGTTTTCAATTCAAACTAGTATTTACTCTTTTTAACAAATATACTGCTAGATAAATAATAAGTTGTCATAACTCAGTCTTGATTTGTTGAGTTGGAAAATTATAATTATCAGTAGTTTTAATTAAACAATTGACGGCTTTTAAAATTCATTTTGCGCGTGAAAATACCTCTACATGTTATGGTCAAAAAAGCACGCAAAGAAGGCTGTGTGCCCAAGACATGTACCGGTAGTGTCGCGCGCTAAAACGTCATTTCAAAATCCGTCAAAACGGGAAAGTAAAACGTTTTAAATGTTTATGTGACTACCGACGTTGATGTTTAAGCTTCTAGAGTGCTTTGCTTAACCTCTATATTATTATTACTTGATTTTGGGGCTCGTTTTGCATTTTCATCGCTACGTTTTAAGCCTTTGGCAAGTTAAATTCTTCTATCGGTAAGTTCGGTGAAGTCGCCGATGCGTCGCGAATGTAATGACGTTGTTCAACATAAGACACTGTCACACGACAACTAAAACCCCCTAACTAACTAGTTAAATACGTAATTGAGTGGTCGTCTTATCAAAACAAGTAGTGAAGATGTTGTAAACTCGTCTTTGGCCATAGGCCAAATAATGATAAATCCAGGACATGACTGGTACCTTCACACGTACTAAATCGGTCGTCCACCAAAAGATACAGGCGGCCATTTTAGTAGGGGGGAAAGGAGCAAATAAAAAAATTGGGAGCAAAATCAAGCAGAAATTTCCGGTTTCCCGAACGCCATCTTGTGTTGACTAACAATTGTAAGTCGGAATTCGGAAATAAGTCACAAGCAATTGGATTTGCGTTCATTTGTTCGAATTTCATTCGTCCGAACAGTGGTACAAATGTCCGAACGGTGGTACAAATGTCCGAAAACGTAATTAATTTCCCCAAAAAATTTGTTGGTGATTTAGTCGTTTCAATTTATGTTAACTTAACTGGCGAATTTCATTTGTTCGAATAATCGTTTGTCCGTTTTTTCGAACATTAAGAATTGGTTGTTTTTTTTTTTAAATTGTTAATATAAGAAAATAGTAAAATTAACGTGAACCTAACCTAACCTAACCTAAAATATCCAAAACATTCAACGCAAATCCCACTTACAATAACGGCCAAAGGAAAAATGGACATAATAGGATAAAATGATTAGACATTATAAACAATTTGCCCCCAAAATGACGTAGGTCCGCGATCGCGCGTTTTTCCCAATAGGAGGCAATAGTGGTAGGTTGTTAGCGAAGACGGTACGGCGGGTAGTTACGAAGGATAAAGCATTTTGTGGCTATATTTATGCGCTATACCTGGGTACATGAAGTGATTGGACGAAACTAAAACCATGGTAAAAGGCCCATTGGACTGCAATCTATGCTTTAATACTTCGTCGTCGTGTATCCTGCTTTATTGAAAAATACAATAAACGCAATAAAGATTAATACTAGTTGCTGTGTAAGGCCCGTGTGAAGTTCTTCGAATAAAGTAGTATGGAAACCGTTTTCAATAGTTAGTTTTAAACTCAGTTTTGAACCGGTCCGTCGCGTGACCGTGGCTTTAGACCATACTCTCTCAATCTGCTGTTTGTAGAAAAACGTGCTAATGTGAAATATGCAAACTTTCTTTAAGTTAATTTAATGAATGGATTTTCGTATAACTTTGACAATTATGAATATATTGAATAGATTGTTCAAATAATAAGAAAATCCAATCAAATCGTCCGTTTCATAATGGCAGTTTGCATATTACATTCTATATTTTTAGCTGGTCAGTTAAAAGATGTTTCGATGTCTCCTTTTCTTATTGTAAATTCAAACAAGTACCGGGTGATGGATAACCTCTAACGCGTGTAAGTCATTTACAAGAATAAGTGCTTTGTACGTAAACCCTATTCATTTTAAATTGTCATTTATTAATAGCATTTTCCATAATTTGTTGGTTTCTTCCGGAATCGTAAAAGCTGGCGATACTTCTTGCCATCAAGACTCCGAGAACAATTATAGAATAATTAATAACGAAACGTTCTTGAAGTTTAATCCTTCTACGTCCGCCAATATCACTCGAAAGCAACAACACATCGTTCGGTCGTATTTGAAATCCTCAAAAGCCAAAGCGAAATTAGAGAAAAGTGGAAAACTTCTTTGATTAATCGCATTTACATTTTAGATTCTCCGACATTTTTGTCAGGATATTTTTAAACTAACATTCCAATTAAAACATCTGTTTGGCGAAGAAAAATCGAAAAATTGCCGAAACCATTATGGAGGGCCGTTCTCAACGGCAATTAATGCTTGTCTGGAGCTCTGGTCGTCCATCCCCGCCCGAGTCCTTACTTCTTCTTGGCTGCGATGGGGGAACCAGCGCCCTCTCTTGGTTGAACGCAACACACGCTGACAACCCATAAATCAACGTTGATTGTGTTTCTGCCGCTGGGCCAGATAAGAAGGGAGTTTTCGGGGGTTTTCATTGTACCACTTAAATTAACACCGACGGACGAGCAATTCTGGCGCCGTATACGTACGTATATTAGTAGCCGCGACCCCTGGCGACGAACCGGGGAGGTAGAACGTTGCTTTTTTACGGTCACTACTTTCAATTATTCCCTAATTTGGGAAGTGTCATCGAAAGTTCGTTTTATTTCGTTTTAGGTTTCATTTTTTGTCCACCGCGGCTATTTGCCTTCAAAAATAAGGACGCGGATTTAACGAATTTTGTACGAAATGGAATTTATTACGAACGTTACTTCGTACGAAAGCTCAGGTTTGCCACAGGTCTGGGGAAACTCAGTGAATTCGAAAAAGTCAAGGAAATGACAGGGAATTTTATGAATAGGTTAAAAGCCAGGGAAAAGTCAGATAATTTATAGAAATGTGTGTAGGTGATCCAAAGCAAACTGAAGTTAGAGACGTTTTACACTCAAATGGAATCTCAAGTAAGATTCAAACAAAACTAAAGTTTGAGACGTTTTACACTCAAATGGAATCTGAAGTAAGATCCAAACAAAACTAAAGTTAGAGACTTTTTACACTCAAATGCAATCTGAAGTAAATTTATTAACTTCATTCTGGTAACAGTAAAATGTAAAATTAAAAATTGACTAATTTTTGCCCTTAAAAGGTCAAAGGAAAATCTGTAAATATGGGCAAGGAAATCGGAAAAGTCAGGAAATTTAAATTTGAAGATATTGTGGCAATCTTGGTTACTATTTAAAATACTTTAAAAATAGTTATTTGACACATTTTTAACCGTAGTTAAAGAATAAATTTAGTCCTGCGTTTTTTAAAGCCTCTTTTTACTAGGTTCCATGCTAGATTGTTCAACCTCCAGTTTCAACTGTGGTGAGTTACCCTTAATCTTATCTTTTCTTATCAAATAAAATCACTTACCCTTATATCTTATCTTATCAGATGAAATCAATTACCCTTATATCTTATACGGTCAGATGGAATCAGTTACTCTTATATCTTATCAATTAAAAATAGTTATCCTTATATATTATCTAATCAAATAAAATCAGTAAAAATTACATCTTATCTGATGAAATAAAATCAGTTACCCTTATCCCTTACATCTTATCAGATTAAAGCAGTTACCCTTATCCCTTACATCTTATCAGATTAAAGCAGTTACCCTTATCCCTTACATCTTATCTGATGAGATAAAATCAGTTACCCTCATCCCTTACATCTTATCTTATCAGATTAAATCAGTAACCCTTATCCCTTGCATCTTATCAGATTAAATCAGTTACCGTTATCCCTTACATCTTATCAGATTAAATCAGTTACCCTTATCCCTTAAATCTTATCAGATTAAATCAGTTACCCTTATCCCTTACATCTTATCTTATCAGATTAAATCAGTTTTACTTATTCCTTACATCTTATCTTATCAGATTTAATCAGTTACCCTTATCCCTTACATCTTATCAGATTATATCAGTAACCCTTATCCCTTACATCTTATCTTATCAGATTAAATCAGTTACCCTTATCCCTTACATCTTATCTTATCAGATTAAATCAGTTACACTTATTCCTTACATCTTATCTTATCAGATTTAATCAGTTACCCTTATTCCTTACATCTTATCTGATGAGATGAAATCAGTTACCCTCATCCCTTACATCTAATCAGATGAAATCAGTTACCCTCATACCTTACATCTAATCAGATGAAATCAGTAACCCTTATACTTACATCTTATCTTATCAGATTAAATCAGTAACCCTTATCCCTTACATCTTATCAGATTACAGCAGTTACCCTTATCCCTTACATCTTATCAGATTAAATCAGTTACCCTTATCCCTTACATCTTTTCTTATCAGATTAAATCAGTTACCCTCATCCCTTACATCTTAACTTATTAGATTAAATCAGTTACCCTCATCCCTTACATCTTATCTTATCAGATTTAATCAGTTACCCTCCTCCACTGGTTAAAGTGGTTTCCTTTCGATAAAAACTTGTTGGGGTTAACGGTAATAGTGAGTGTAGGGAGCGGTTGGCTCAAGTGCTATGAAGGGCCCACCTGATTTAAAGGCATTAAATATTAGTTGACTTGGGCCTGTGGTGGTGCCTTGGGTATTAGCCTAGCTGACAATCTTCTTTTATGAAGTTTAGTTTCTGGCCGTTTTCTCATGGCAGCCATTTTATTTCTATTTTCGGTAGAGAGCCGAGTGAGGGCTTCTATGAAAGAATACCCTCACGAAAATAATATGCACTGAAAATTAATGCCCTACCACAATTAGGGCACGAACAAAGCCGGAAATAGCCAAACCCCTCCAAAATGACGTCATGGAAAAATAAATATAATTTGTCGTGAATAATTTTTAAGTGAAACAAAGCCCTTAAAAATTAAATTAGGGTTAATTTTCATGTATTCCGTCATTACTATTTCTTCAATAACTTTACAACCACAAATCCGATTTGAAAATTGAAACCAGATTTTGTTTCCGAATATTATGACGCTTCGAACACGACAAATTATATTTATTTTCCATGACGTCATTTTGGACTGGTTTCGCTATTTCCGGCTTTGCTCGTGCCCTAATTGTGGTAGGCCAATAATTTGAACTCCATATTATTTTCGTGAGGGTATTCTTTCATAAAAGCCCTCATTCGGCTCTCTACATAAAACAGAAACAAAATGGCTGCCAAGAGAAAACGGCCAGAAACGTTTGATTGGGACTGTGTGCATAGAAGAATATGTTATAGAATAGAATTGATTTTTGGTTAATAAGGGTTTATAAGGGTAATCAAAAATATTGTTTTTATAGTACATCAAAAAATCTTTTACTCCTTAACGGAAAATCCATAAAATAGCATTTTCAGGCATTTTTTTAAAGAAATAGTTGGCCTTTTGATGTTTTGGTTCCATTATATATTTACCTTCATTTTGGTTTTCGACAATTTTGGATCTTTGCGTCTTTTTGCTGAAGCTACTTTGACACGAATAAAACCTTAAGCGAAAAACGAGATGAATATCAATATATAAAATGGTGCTTTCAAAAAAAATTGGTCTAAAACTTAAAATTCTGTTTTAAGAAGATTTAATATTAAGGATATTTTCTTTTCATAAATTCTCTTTTATTAAAGAGAAAGTGCTTAAATAATTAACGACAGCTTGCAATTTGTGATACATCAGAGCAAAAGTCACGCAATCCGAAATACGTGATTTTTGAACGAAAGTTTGTTTAAATATGATACCAGAAGTATATATTTTATAGAAAGAAGTATTTAATTTCCTTTGTTGCTTGTTATACGCTTGTAACATGCACCTTCGCATTCTCTCGTTGATTTTTCAAAATACGTATCGGGGCTGGCGCAACCCAACAACTTGTTGAGATTAACGGTAATAGTTAGTGTAGGGAGCTGTTGGCTCGCGTGGCATGAAGGGCTGGCCACCACCCTCCTACGCATTGTAACCCGGTCACCTGAATTAATGGCTTCAAAAGTCGCTTGATGACCTGGGCCTAAGGTGGTGCCTTGGGTATTAGCCTAGCTGATTATTATAAAAAAACTGCTAACTTTTCTTTAATTACTAATTACATCGATAACATAGGGTTTAAAAATAAGCCAATATCCCTAGAGATTATAATTTTTACATTTTTATATTGCACTCGCTGCAGTTGTTGGCCTATTCACACGATACCAATTTATTTTGAAAATATTGTTGGACTTACGCCGTGTTAATGGATATTTAAAATATTGTCACATCATGGCTGCGTTCAGTAACGCCCGACGAAATATCTGAAAAATTATTTTCGTTCAGACCGTTGCTAAACGTGACGTAAAATATCGTCTGTCGCGGCGTCCGCAGCTATCCTTCCTCCGTGCTGCGACGTCATGTGACCTTTGAAAAACGACTGGTTTTTATGACCGAGGCTTAGAGAGAAGGGTGTCTATCCGGTGAATGAGAATTTCATTCTCAATCACCGGATAGACACAAAGAGCTTGGCTCCCGCCGTTCACCCGCGCCTCTCCCGTTCCTCCCCCACCCGCGCCTCTCTCTCAATCACCAGAATTTCCAATCACCAGAATTTCCAATCACCAGAATTTCCAATCACCAGATTCTCCCGTTCACGGGTTGCTTTCCCCCAACCCCCATTCACTGGATACTTTATCTCTCGTTCACCAGCTCCTTTCCCCCATTGCTTTCACCCCTTCTAATCACCAGTTGCTTTCCCCCAACCCCCATTCACTGGATACTTTATCTCTCGTTCACCAGCTCCTTTCCCCCATTGCTTTCACCCCTTCTAATCACCAGTTGCTTTCCCCCATCTCTAGGCAATAAAAACAACCATAATTGTTATCTCTCATACTATCGATCCCAATCGCTAGAAATTGGCTTTTTCCCCATTCGCTATAAATCGCAGCAGTTTGCCAGAATTAGTTTTATCTCTCCGAAATAATTAATGTACCCAAAATTGGACCGCCAGTTTATTATTCTTTTTAGGGGAATCTCTATGGGAGTTTAACATTACAATAAAGCTAAAAGGTCCAGTTTGGGGTACATTTGGTCCGAAATGGGGTACATAGGGCCGAAAATGGTGACTTTGGTCGTTTTTGGGGTACATTTGGTCCATTTTGGTCCATTTTTGGGTACATCCCTGCTTTCCCCCATCCCCATTCTCCAAAATTAGTTTTCCTCGCGCAGATATCTGGAGATTAGATTTTTACCCGTTTGCTTATCGCTTTCGAACCCCTTAATTTCTAATCTCTAGGCAATAAAAACAAGTTATTTACATTTAATTTTTTTATTTTAGAACTTTGTTTTACATGTTAGTAGGTACTATCAGATATTCCATTAGATGGTTATCTTGTACATTACACAATTAAAACAAATTAAAGTAGTTAAGTTTACAGGCATTTAAATGGGGTGAAACGATCTCCTGCAACTTAATTTAATTAAAAGTTCTAACTCACGTATTTGTAGTGTTTAGCAACAGTATCGTCTGACATCCGAGGGACAGTTACAAACGTCTTCTTCTGGTACAGGTGAGAAGCTTTTGTCAGAGACCGTAGTTGCTTTTGGCGTCGGGGGAATGTCCCATTCTAGCGAAAGGTACTTTTTTTCCGATGGTGAATTATCCCTAGCCGGACAGTTTGGAAAGAATCTAGCATGTTCAAGTTCTGGTACGTCTCCTGATTTCCATCCTTCTAATACGCCATGGCATTTGTAACATCGTACTTCATCGCCCCGCTGAATATAGTAGAATCCAGCCTTCGCTAGTTGCTCCTTAGTGACGTGCGGATTTTTCCAGTGACGAAACGTTTCAAGTCGATACACTTCAATGTCCATAGCTGATCTAGACCAAATACGTTCTATAGTTTCAAATGATACATTCTCTAAGCCTACATTTACCCCTAAGTCTACTAAACCTAATTTTATCAATATGGTTAAATTTCTACGCTAAAATTATCAATATAAATGCTTTTTTCAATATGCAAATTGTTTTAAATATGTCTAAAAATATAGTCTATTACCAAGAAAAAATAGTTACTTACTTTATGGGTAGAAATCCTTTGTCAAGCTGTAGAAAAGACTGAGCGAACCGTCAGCAGGTCTTTACTCGTCAATGTGCCGTAGAGAAATGACGCACGGAAGATTAATTTATTCCTATCTTGTTGAGAATAATTCATCACGTGATCTAAACTTCAAATAACCCTCAAATTCTATTGGCTGTCTCTCTCTGACAGTTTAAACTGCCTCTAATGATTGACGGCACATATTAACCCACTTGAGTATTTGGAAAAAACCCTTTGCTACTCAAGGAGAGTTTTGGAAATACCACGTTGACGATATCAAAATCGAGCTCTCACTTGAAAATGTTTACGGAAAACAATCCTCTTGGAAAATTGAGTTACGTAGAAGATTGCTAAAAAATGGCTATGTGTTAAGTTTTTTTCAATAATGAGTCTTATTTTTTACATTTTAAAGTATTTATTAAGAGTGAAAAATCCTATGACTACACTGACGGCATATCTTAAGTACCGGTGGAAAAATCCAGTGCTCAAAGTTCAGTTATCTTATTAAACGTGCGCGTGCACAGAAAAATGAACGAGTCACGTGATAGTAACTTAATTTCTACGCTAATCTTACCCCTACTAGACCTAATTTCTGTCTAATACATTTCCAATATATATATATAAAAGAATGCCTAAAAATTTCATTTTAAATATAATAAAATAGCCTAGCTGATTATTATTATTATAACTTACTTTTCAGCGTGACCTTCAATGACTATTCCCAATGCTAAGACTCTTTATTGAGATAACTAAGAATTGATTCCCATGACTACCCTGACGGCATATCTTAAGTACCAGTGGAAAAAAAAATCCATTGCTCAAAGTTCAGTTATCTTATTAATCGGGTGCGCGCGCACAGAAAATGAAAGTCACGTGAGAATCGGTACGTCACTGAAAATAGTGGAAGTGTCATCACTAGAGTTCTTTTATCAATATATTTAATTAAGGATTATTTCAAAGTTTAGATGGCGCCATGGTTCTCAAAGCAGTGATATTAAAAGATCTCAACGGGTGGAATTGGAGAAACGCTAAAAATATTATCGACATATTCATTCTCCCTAAGTATAAATAAATAAATAAATAAATAAATACATTCTTGGCATAGTAGTAGGATTTTAAGAAAAAAATTAAATACGGAAAATCAATTATTTTATTTTAAAGGTTTTGTGATTTCTCACCAAACAATTTCAACATCTTCAATGTAGGCTATCACATCAGGGGCATCTCAAAAATCTTTTTCCTCTGATCTCCTAGTTTCTGCCTCTGTCTTTAGTATTTATAAATATTTTCCTATCCATAAACCATTTCCTAACTGGTTGACATTGATAACACTAAAAGTTTACTTATAATAATATGCTGAAATACATTTTCCAATACGCAAAAAATTAAAGCTAGACCTAAAAACCTGTAAAGTGTAAATAGTTAAGACTAAATTTCTAAGCCTAGCCCATGAAAGTACATTTTCCGTAAATCATATCCTAACATGAATGCATTTGTTTTTTTTAAAAAAAATATGCTAATTAATTTCGTAAACAAGCATAAATTTTAGTTCGCCCTTCCTCCAAAATATCTAATAGAGGTAGTACATTCTCGATAAATATACATGTTCTTGGGGAATAAGAGACGTTTTTTATCAAAGTAAGCCAAGTTTAAAGCTTATTGTCATTGGTTCCATAACAAAAACCACATTCGGATCAAAATAAATTTATTTATTTTATTTTTATACAGATTTTTTTTCATTTTTTTTGCCTTAATTTCAATTTTGGGAGTCGGTACCCGTTTCACCGAAGATGAAGATGCTTCGTTTTATTCAGCGTTGGGTAAATCGCCGTGTAAAAAAACATCTAGCATTGCATTAACTTTTTCCTCGTCCTCGTCCGAGACCCCTACAATACGTCTCTCGATCTATAAAGTAAAGAAATCAAAATAATAAGCTAAAAGATAATCCATACCTTCTATTCACTAGTTCAATTTATCACTGTCTCATATATCCACTATCGTACATACATACATTCATACACTAACTTACTAACGCTTTAGTCTCCGCAAGTTTTTATGTTGTATAATCAAAGTTTTGAATCGAATAATAATAATAATAATAATAATTAGATCAAAACAAATTTCAAGCTTACGTTAATGTATTCCCTTGAGTGAGGGCCCAATCTTTGAAAAATCTTCTCAATGACGACATGGGTAGCTAGATGGACGTCGATGTAACCTTCGTCCTCTTGCAGGTTCAATTCACGTAAATACCAGTTTTTATATTTTCTTAACATTATTTCTAACGTTCTAAACGAAAATTGTTTTTCGTTTGGCATATCAGGCTTAAAAGAAAACCTAAGAACTGCTTTAGTTACACGCATATCCACGTTATTTTCCATAGCTAATATTTAGCCCTTAAACTTGCTCGTAATTACGAAGAATGTAAAAATGTAGAATGCTCGCTCCTATATTTATGCCAAATCAGAAATCACTTGAAATAATAACTTCATTTGGTACTTAAAAAACGGTGAGAGGTGGGAGGAGGGGTTTGGTAATTTATAAATTTTTATAATCAAATGTACCATAGCAAAAGTATATAAATAATACAAGAAGTGCACTAATTATTATTTTCGCTCGCCAGGTAATTTCGTTTGATTTCCGTTTCGCACGGACGCAGATAACATGGTAACGCGACTACAGCGAACCGATAAAGCTAATTAATAAAATATTGTCAACCATTTGATATTAGAAATGTTAAAATAAAACTTTTACAGATAAATCTAATTTATAAAATATTGCCAATTGAGGGTTTGCAAGTTAGTTTGATTATAGGTTTTGAGTGTTAGAATAGAAATAACGCTAAATACAGGGTTAAATTCAATTCAAAATAAAAGACCATGACAATAAAAAATAACCTTTAAAATATAAATCGCGAAGAAAATGAAGTAACGCGACTTTTAAAATTAGTATAAAATGTTTAATCCCTCTGAAAACGTGAAAATTCATATAGGACAAAACCCAAATACATGTTTACTGAGCTTAGCACTCTACTTTTTCAATCCTCTATTCTCAATGGTGGCCTCTATTTTTACCATCGTCTGCTTCGTAAACTTTATGGATGCATTGGAAGGGCTCAAATTAAGCTAAGTGGGTACACTTCTTGTTTAATTTATATACTTCTAACCATATTAAAGTATCAATTTTAATAAAAGGAATTCAACTTAAGTGTTGTTTTGCTATCTGAAATTCGAAAACAAAGAAGGTAGTACAGGGGTACTTAAGTTGATTTTAATATTTTTTTTAGAAATAACTTAAGTATACAGCGAAATAATCATTAGTGGTATCTAATTTTTTAAGTGCCCACATACTTCTCATCTCGTATAAAAGAGGGTCATTTTTGTACTATAAAACCATTCCATTCCTGAAATCCGCTACAGGAAAAAAGTTGATTAAGCTAAGCAATTTACGAGCGACGTCCTAGCGTACTTGTAATTAAGAAAGTAAGTACTTAGTTTTACGATTTTGCTTAAAACTATGATTTTAAATCGATAAAGTGAAACACGTAAAGTGTCCCTGACCAAAATTGTTTCACAAACATCTGTACCGTTTAATAAGATACGAGTATGATAACGATTTCTAGAGCCCTATGTTCGATAATGATTCATTAGGAAAATTTGAATATAGTTTAAATTTTTAATTACTTATTTTTTGGTTTGACTACCAATTTGGAGGACTACTGTTTTGATTTTGATATAACTAAATTTGATTGGTTTTCGAAAAGTTTTCTCTTCTACCCCCGCCCCCAGTTTATAATTATGATGTCAGTTGTAAATTGTTTTTTTCGAGTATAAAAAGGGTAAACAGAAAAATTGAGAGATAGTATTAAGAAAACAGCCAATTCGAATTGTTTCGGAATCGGCTCGAGGGACTAAGTACGTAGATATACGTCAATTGTAAATTCTAAACTTTGTATATATATTATATTCATTCATTCATTCTTACTAATTTTATAGTAATGGATCCTATTTCCATAACTTTGGCCTCGGGAAATGAGTACGTCGGTACGACAACCGAATCTATGATTTGCTTTCACTGCGGCGAATGTACGGAAGAATTGGCAGTAAGAGGCGGAGAACTCTTCTTTTGCTGGGGTCGAGAGTGCGCGCATTATCAAATGGGAGTAATTTTTCGACATGGTAATGTCTATACCAAACACATCCCAGGGCATCTTATAAAGGAGTTCCCGCCCCATCTCCGCTGTACGTACTGTGGAAGAAGAGGGTCGAAGAGAAGCCGTCGACGGGAGGAGTGCTCAGCGTTCGATTTCATGGGATGCTGTCATTACCCTAAGCCTCCCAGAGACCGAACTGTAGTTCGTTTTATAAATAGATAAATAAATAAATAAAATTGCGAATAATTTACAAATAAATGTCTATTGACTTTTCTTCATCCTATAATATAAGTTTATTCCTAAATTTTTAAGCTTATTACAATAAGATTTCTTTAAGAGAGAGAGAGAGAGAAAAGAATTGCTTAAATTAGGAAGTAATAATGAATCTATTGAATCCAATGTAAAGAAAATGCATCAAGATATTAACTTGGAAAATCCAAAAGATGATTCACCAGTAAGCAGTATTCAGTTAATTAAAAATCATAAACAAAAACCGACTGATTACGGTGCATCAAGATATAATATTTGTATATCTTCGAAAAAAGGTGAATCATTAAACATCAACAATGCGGTAATTTACTTATAATATATTTTATATGAAAATAATTAAAGGTTTTATAAATGATAAATTATATTATAGATTATAGGTGGATCTAATAGCAAAATAGTATACGTCCAGGTAAAGTATTGTTTTATTTAGAAGTTTAAATATTAAGTTAATGGTTTATTTTAGAATAACTATATGTTAAATGATTTATTTTAGAATAGCGTTGATACATATGGTGGTAGGACAACATTAGAAAGTAGGTATATTGATTTAAAAAAACTATCGATTAATTAAACATTTTAATAATATTTTTACATAGCTTCGATAGTATCCAGAGATTGTACGATTGTTATTACGAAATGAAACTAATTTATTTTATAATAAATATAGGTAGTAAAATGCTGCAAAAACCTCTGACTCTACGTTCAATACGTTAAAATAGATTACAATACGTAAATATAGGTGAAAAAATACTAGAAAAACACGCATACTATTATTTTTTTTAATTTTTGGAAATACACAACATCCACCAGTTACTTCGCAATGACGAACTGGCTGCTCTCTTTGTCCCAGGAGACATGACCAATGAGTTGGCAAAGTACGGAAAAGACTCGTACATCCAAGAATTGGCAACAGGTGGCGCAAAAAATTACGCCTTGATTTATACGGAACACGTAATTTTTTGCGCCACCTGTTGCCAATTCTTGGATGTACGAGTCTTTTCCGTACTTTGCCAACTCATTGGTCATGTCTCCTGGGACAAAGAGAGCAGCCAGTTCGTCATTGCGAAGTAACTGGTGGATGTTGTGTATTTCCAAAAATTAAAAAAAATAATAGTATGCGTGTTTTTCTAGTATTTTTTCACCTATATTTACGTATTGTAATCTATTTTAACGTATTGAACGTAGAGTCAGAGGTTTTTGCAGCATTTTACTACCTATATTTATTATAAAATAAATTAGTTTCATTTCGTAATAACAATCGTACAATCTCTGGATACTATCGAAGCTATGTAAAAATATTATTAAAATGTTTAATTAATCGATAGTTTTTTTAAATCAATATACCTACTTTCTAATGTTGTCCTACCACCATATGTATCAACGCTATTCTAAAATAAATCATTTAACATATAGTTATTCTAAAATAAACCATTAACTTAATATTTAAACTTCTAAATAAAACAATACTTTACCTGGACGTATACTATTTTGCTATTAGATCCACCTATAATCTATAATATAATTTATCATTTATAAAACCTTTAATTATTTTCATATAAAATATATTATAAGTAAATTACCGCATTGTTGATGTTTAATGATTCACCTTTTTTCGAAGATATACAAATATTATATCTTGATGCACCGTAATCAGTCGGTTTTTGTTTATGATTTTTAATTAACTGAATACTGCTTACTGGTGAATCATCTTTTGGATTTTCCAAGTTAATATCTTGATGCATTTTCTTTACATTGGATTCAATAGATTCATTATTACTTCCTAATTTAAGCAATTCTTTTCTATCTCTCTCTCTCTCTCTTAAAGAAATCTTATTGTAATAAGCTTAAAAATTTAGGAATAAACTTATATTATAGGATGAAGAAAAGTCAATAGACATTTATTTGTAAATTATTCGCAATTTTATTTATTTATTTATCTATTTATAAAACGAACTACAGTTCGGTCTCTGGGAGGCTTAGGGTAATGACAGCATCCCATGAAATCGAACGGTGAGCACTCCTCCCGTCGACGGCTTCTCTTCGACCCTCTTCTTCCACAGTACGTACAGCGGAGATGGGGCGGGAACTCCTTTATAAGATGCCCTGGGATGTGTTTGGTATAGACATTACCATGTCGAAAAATTACTCCCATTTGATAATGCGCGCACTCTCGACCCCAGCAAAAGAAGAGTTCTCCGCCTCTTACTGCCAATTCTTCCGTACATTCGCCGCAGTGAAAGCAAATCATAGATTCGGTTGTCGTACCGACGTACTCATTTCCCGAGGCCAAAGTTATGGAAATAGGATCCATTACTATAAAATTAGTAAGAATGAATGAATGAATATAATATATATACAAAGTTTAGAATTTACAATTGACGTATATCTACGTACTTAGTCCCTCGAGCCGATTCCGAAACAATTCGAATTGGCTGTTTTCTTAATACTATCTCTCAATTTTTCTGTTTACCCTTTTTATACTCGAAAAAAACAATTTACAACTGACATCATAATTATAAACTGGGGGCGGGGGTAGAAGAGAAAACTTTTCGAAAACCAATCAAATTTAGTTATATCAAAATCAAAACAGTAGTCCTCCAAATTGGTAGTCAAACCAAAAAATAAGTAATTAAAAATTTAAACTATATTCAAATTTTCCTAATGAATCATTATCGAACATAGGGCTCTAGAAATCGTTATCATACTCGTATCTTATTAAACGGTACAGATGTTTGTGAAACAATTTTGGTCAGGGACACTTTACGTGTTTCACTTTATCGATTTAAAATCATAGTTTTAAGCAAAATCGTAAAACTAAGTACTTACTTTCTTAATTACAAGTACGCTAGGACGTCGCTCGTAAATTGCTTAGCTTAATCAACTTTTTTCCTGTAGCGGATTTCAGGAATGGAATGGTTTTATAGTACAAAAATGACCCTCTTTTATACGAGATGAGAAGTATGTGGGCACTTAAAAAATTAGATACCACTAATGATTATTTCGCTGTATACTTAAGTTATTTCTAAAAAAAATATTAAAATCAACTTAAGTACCCCTGTACTACCTTCTTTGTTTTCGAATTTCAGATAGCAAAACAACACTTAAGTTGAATTCCTTTTATTAAAATTGATACTTTAATATGGTTAGAAGTATATAAATTAAACAAGAAGTGTACCCACTTAGCTTAATTTGAGCCCTTCCAATGCATCCATAAAGTTTACGAAGCAGACGATGGTAAAAATAGAGGCCACCATTGAGAATAGAGGATTGAAAAAGTAGAGTGCTAAGCTCAGTAAACATGTATTTGGGTTTTGTCCTATATGAATTTTCACGTTTTCAGAGGGATTAAACATTTTATACTAATTTTAAAAGTCGCGTTACTTCATTTTCTTCGCGATTTATATTTTAAAGGTTATTTTTTATTGTCATGGTCTTTTATTTTGAATTGAATTTAACCCTGTATTTAGCGTTATTTCTATTCTAACACTCAAAACCTATAATCAAACTAACTTGCAAACCCTCAATTGGCAATATTTTATAAATTAGATTTATCTGTAAAAGTTTTATTTTAACATTTCTAATATCAAATGGTTGACAATATTTTATTAATTAGCTTTATCGGTTCGCTGTAGTCGCGTTACCATGTTATCTGCGTCCGTGCGAAACGGAAATCAAACGAAATTACCTGGCGAGCGAAAATAATAATTAGTGCACTTCTTGTATTATTTATATACTTTTGCTATGGTACATTTGATTATAAAAATTTATAAATTACCAAACCCCTCCTCCCACCTCTCACCGTTTTTTAAGTACCAAATGAAGTTATTATTTCAAGTGATTTCTGATTTGGCATAAATATAGGAGCGAGCATTCTACATTTTTACATTCTTCGTAATTACGAGCAAGTTTAAGGGCTAAATATTAGCTATGGAAAATAACGTGGATATGCGTGTAACTAAAGCAGTTCTTAGGTTTTCTTTTAAGCCTGATATGCCAAACGAAAAACAATTTTCGTTTAGAACGTTAGAAATAATGTTAAGAAAATATAAAAACTGGTATTTACGTGAATTGAACCTGCAAGAGGACGAAGGTTACATCGACGTCCATCTAGCTACCCATGTCGTCATTGAGAAGATTTTTCAAAGATTGGGCCCTCACTCAAGGGAATACATTAACGTAAGCTTGAAATTTGTTTTGATCTAATTATTATTATTATTATTATTATTCGATTCAAAACTTTGATTATACAACATAAAAACTTGCGGAGACTAAAGCGTTAGTAAGTTAGTGTATGAATGTATGTATGTACGATAGTGGATATATGAGACAGTGATAAATTGAACTAGTGAATAGAAGGTATGGATTATCTTTTAGCTTATTATTTTGATTTCTTTACTTTATAGATCGAGAGACGTATTGTAGGGGTCTCGGACGAGGACGAGGAAAAAGTTAATGCAATGCTAGATGTTTTTTTACACGGCGATTTACCCAACGCTGAATAAAACGAAGCATCTTCATCTTCGGTGAAACGGGTACCGACTCCCAAAATTGAAATTAAGGCAAAAAAAATGAAAAAAAATCTGTATAAAAATAAAATAAATAAATTTATTTTGATCCGAATGTGGTTTTTGTTATGGAACCAATGACAATAAGCTTTAAACTTGGCTTACTTTGATAAAAAACGTCTCTTATTCCCCAAGAACATGTATATTTATCGAGAATGTACTACCTCTATTAGATATTTTGGAGGAAGGGCGAACTAAAATTTATGCTTGTTTACGAAATTAATTAGCATATTTTTTTTAAAAAAAACAAATGCATTCATGTTAGGATATGATTTACGGAAAATGTACTTTCATGGGCTAGGCTTAGAAATTTAGTCTTAACTATTTACACTTTACAGGTTTTTAGGTCTAGCTTTAATTTTTTGCGTATTGGAAAATGTATTTCAGCATATTATTATAAGTAAACTTTTAGTGTTATCAATGTCAACCAGTTAGGAAATGGTTTATGGATAGGAAAATATTTATAAATACTAAAGACAGAGGCAGAAACTAGGAGATCAGAGGAAAAAGATTTTTGAGATGCCCCTGATGTGATAGCCTACATTGAAGATGTTGAAATTGTTTGGTGAGAAATCACAAAACCTTTAAAATAAAATAATTGATTTTCCGTATTTAATTTTTTTCTTAAAATCCTACTACTATGCCAAGAATGTATTTATTTATTTATTTATTTATTTATACTTAGGGAGAATGAATATGTCGATAATATTTTTAGCGTTTCTCCAATTCCACCCGTTGAGATCTTTTAATATCACTGCTTTGAGAACCATGGCGCCATCTAAACTTTGAAATAATCCTTAATTAAATATATTGATAAAAGAACTCTAGTGATGACACTTCCACTATTTTCAGTGACGTACCGATTCTCACGTGACTTTCATTTTCTGTGCGCGCGCACCCGATTAATAAGATAACTGAACTTTGAGCAATGGATTTTTTTTTCCACTGGTACTTAAGATATGCCGTCAGGGTAGTCATGGGAATCAATTCTTAGTTATCTCAATAAAGAGTCTTAGCATTGGGAATAGTCATTGAAGGTCACGCTGAAAAGTAAGTTATAATAATAATAATCAGCTAGGCTATTTTATTATATTTAAAATGAAATTTTTAGGCATTCTTTTATATATATATATTGGAAATGTATTAGACAGAAATTAGGTCTAGTAGGGGTAAGATTAGCGTAGAAATTAAGTTACTATCACGTGACTCGTTCATTTTTCTGTGCACGCGCACGTTTAATAAGATAACTGAACTTTGAGCACTGGATTTTTCCACCGGTACTTAAGATATGCCGTCAGTGTAGTCATAGGATTTTTCACTCTTAATAAATACTTTAAAATGTAAAAAATAAGACTCATTATTGAAAAAAACTTAACACATAGCCATTTTTTAGCAATCTTCTACGTAACTCAATTTTCCAAGAGGATTGTTTTCCGTAAACATTTTCAAGTGAGAGCTCGATTTTGATATCGTCAACGTGGTATTTCCAAAACTCTCCTTGAGTAGCAAAGGGTTTTTTCCAAATACTCAAGTGGGTTAATATGTGCCGTCAATCATTAGAGGCAGTTTAAACTGTCAGAGAGAGACAGCCAATAGAATTTGAGGGTTATTTGAAGTTTAGATCACGTGATGAATTATTCTCAACAAGATAGGAATAAATTAATCTTCCGTGCGTCATTTCTCTACGGCACATTGACGAGTAAAGACCTGCTGACGGTTCGCTCAGTCTTTTCTACAGCTTGACAAAGGATTTCTACCCATAAAGTAAGTAACTATTTTTTCTTGGTAATAGACTATATTTTTAGACATATTTAAAACAATTTGCATATTGAAAAAAGCATTTATATTGATAATTTTAGCGTAGAAATTTAACCATATTGATAAAATTAGGTTTAGTAGACTTAGGGGTAAATGTAGGCTTAGAGAATGTATCATTTGAAACTATAGAACGTATTTGGTCTAGATCAGCTATGGACATTGAAGTGTATCGACTTGAAACGTTTCGTCACTGGAAAAATCCGCACGTCACTAAGGAGCAACTAGCGAAGGCTGGATTCTACTATATTCAGCGGGGCGATGAAGTACGATGTTACAAATGCCATGGCGTATTAGAAGGATGGAAATCAGGAGACGTACCAGAACTTGAACATGCTAGATTCTTTCCAAACTGTCCGGCTAGGGATAATTCACCATCGGAAAAAAAGTACCTTTCGCTAGAATGGGACATTCCCCCGACGCCAAAAGCAACTACGGTCTCTGACAAAAGCTTCTCACCTGTACCAGAAGAAGACGTTTGTAACTGTCCCTCGGATGTCAGACGATACTGTTGCTAAACACTACAAATACGTGAGTTAGAACTTTTAATTAAATTAAGTTGCAGGAGATCGTTTCACCCCATTTAAATGCCTGTAAACTTAACTACTTTAATTTGTTTTAATTGTGTAATGTACAAGATAACCATCTAATGGAATATCTGATAGTACCTACTAACATGTAAAACAAAGTTCTAAAATAAAAAAATTAAATGTAAATAACTTGTTTTTATTGCCTAGAGATTAGAAATTAAGGGGTTCGAAAGCGATAAGCAAACGGGTAAAAATCTAATCTCCAGATATCTGCGCGAGGAAAACTAATTTTGGAGAATGGGGATGGGGGAAAGCAGGGATGTACCCAAAAATGGACCAAAATGGACCAAATGTACCCCAAAAACGACCAAAGTCACCATTTTCGGCCCTATGTACCCCATTTCGGACCAAATGTACCCCAAACTGGACCTTTTAGCTTTATTGTAATGTTAAACTCCCATAGAGATTCCCCTAAAAAGAATAATAAACTGGCGGTCCAATTTTGGGTACATTAATTATTTCGGAGAGATAAAACTAATTCTGGCAAACTGCTGCGATTTATAGCGAATGGGGAAAAAGCCAATTTCTAGCGATTGGGATCGATAGTATGAGAGATAACAATTATGGTTGTTTTTATTGCCTAGAGATGGGGGAAAGCAACTGGTGATTAGAAGGGGTGAAAGCAATGGGGGAAAGGAGCTGGTGAACGAGAGATAAAGTATCCAGTGAATGGGGGTTGGGGGAAAGCAACTGGTGATTAGAAGGGGTGAAAGCAATGGGGGAAAGGAGCTGGTGAACGAGAGATAAAGTATCCAGTGAATGGGGGTTGGGGGAAAGCAACCCGTGAACGGGAGAATCTGGTGAATAGAAATTCTGGTGATTGGAAATTCTGGTGATTGGAAATTCTGGTGATTGGAAATTCTGGTGATTGAGAGAGAGGCGCGGGTGGGGGAGGAACGGGAGAGGCGCGGGTGAACGGCGGGAGCCAAGCTCTTTGTGTCTATCCGGTGATTGAGAATGAAATTCTCATTCACCGGATAGACACCCTTCTCTCTAGGCTTAGCTTCAAATATTTAAATCAAATGCATTTCGAACAACTTTTTTTAACTACACAAAACTAAATTATAATATTTAAATTAAACGCATTTTTAATATAATTGGACGTATATTTTTCTTTGCCGCTTAACGCGCGTAATTTTTGAAACCTATTTTACCAACTCAAGTCGAAAACTGTACTAAACAGAGTTAAAGCAAATATTGGCCCCCGGCGAGTAGGTCTTGAGTTGGTTTTTGAGTCTTCCGCATAGTGGCGCTGTGGGTAGGTTACCCGAGATACTCGTATCAAAATAAAAGGAAACTGATTTTACAGCGATACGTATTGACACCACCACGGAAAGCATTTTGAAACGTTTAAACGTATTTCGTAGTTTTACGTTTCTCCTATTAATTAGAGCATTGGCAAAACTTTAAAACGAATATATTTGCAAAGGCTTAACGGTTTCCCCCGCAAGAAAATACAATTTCCGTGAAACCATACCAGGAAAACTCCCAACTCGTAATTTGTCTAAACCAACTACGGCATTCCTCAGGGTTTTTTTTCTCATTTTCAGTACGTCAAGTATATTAAAAATTCTTTTACATCTATATCTACGCTAAACCCAAGGCGCGCAGAAAGATAGCATAAGTAATATCTTGGTGGTAATGCCACTCCTTTTAATAAAAGTTTGGTCATTCGTATGTTATCCCGGAGCCGGAGGGAGGGGGTGGGAGGGGTAGGGGTACGAAAAAAGAGAAAGGCCTTTCGGACGAGAAAGTATTCGTTGGCCTTTGGGGCTTCCATTTCCTTTCGGGTGCTCGCCGACTTTGAGTACAGCGCAATGAAGAAGTTCGGTTCTTCGCAAAGCCATTCGCCGGGAAGACTGGGCGGGCTCAGCTCGATATTGAGCCCTCAAGAGGTACGCCAAAGAAATGAGACTTCTTTCTGAACGAAGTTAACTCATCACTTACTCAAAATAAACAGAAATGTTTCTCATCGTTAAATTAGCGCTGGCCCGAGGGCGGTGCGAACGGTGCGACATAGAGGGGGCGCCGAAAATGCAACGATAGATCGGGACAATAACCTGTAACCACAAGACCTGAAAAACTTGCTAGGGCCGCTACTGCGTAAAACGCTTAGTAAAAATTAACCGAATTTAATAAAATTTTCAACGTAAGTAGATCGACAAAGATACCGTGTGGTAGCAAGGACCAGATTTTGAATTTCCATCTGTGATCTGAGGTATTCCAGGTTTAAATTTATAACATGCCAGTCTTGGAACTACAATCAGCGCTAGTGGATTAAAAAATTATATTTCCCGAGGTTTTAATTTTAATACGGATATTCGTTCGCTTCAGTGTTAAAATAATGAGCTTGAACTGATACTGAAAAAATATCAGCCGTAACCTGACCACGAAATATATTTTTGTAAAGAGTTGAGCACAAGACGTCACGTGTTAAAATATTCTTGCGTCAATAAGAGCACGAAACAGTTCCAAAAGCTTTTCATCAATTTGTATAAGGTAGGTCTCAAATAGTGTCAAAAAGTATTTCCCCGAAACTGTCCCAAAAGCGTTCCATCTATCCGTATGAGATGAGCCCGAGTTCGAGTTGGGCGTGAGTGGCCGTCTTGATGGGAAAACACGCTGCGGTACCTTCGTACAGCGGCGCAAGTCTCTAAGAAGACAGCGGCCGCGGTCATAAAAAATACATAGAAAGGTGGGGACAGCAAAAACAATTACAGAAGTCAAGCTTCCCGAAAATCTCCAAGGTACTGTTTCTCATTAAGAGGAGAGATTTTGGGCCATGCCATTACTTCTAAATATACTTCCGCGTAACTGTACTTGGCTCCGGCCTGCACGTTGAGAGCATCTCCCCAAGCAATTACAAGAGAAAATTATTCTTTATAATTAATTCGCTATTCAGTTAGTCTATTTTCCGAGAGGATGCAATTAAAAATAATTGCAATTGCTTTCTCGTACAAGATATATGGCCATAGAGTATGTTTTAAACTGCTGGAACTAATAAAAAAGAAAGTTAAATTAAAGGTTTTAACGTCATTGACGCCCCCTGATGTTCAAGTCTGAGAAAAAAAAACCTTTCAGTTTGTTATTTAATCGAAGCAAATTCCTACTCTTAAAAAAACATTAATAACTGTTGCGATTTAAATTACGTATAACTTTTAATAAAAATGCAATGACTCGAGTGTTAATAACATTAATAACTTCTGTATCCAAGACCAGAACAATTTGGTAATTTTTCCAACCCCAGGCATAGATACATCAACCCACTTTAATAAGGTTTAATACGTAACTAGTACCACCAAGAACCCATAGACGTACTAAGAACACGTAATCATAGCTTTAGCCCGTCGTGGAGCCTCCTAATCTATATTTTCAATATAATAATAATAATAATAATCAGCTAGGCTAATACCCAAGGCACCACCTTAGGCCTAAGTCATCAAGCGACTTTTGAAGCCATTAATTCAGGTGGCCGGGTTACAATGCGTAGGAGGGTGGTGGCAAGCCCTGCATGCCACGTGATCGAGCCAACAGCTCCCTACACTAACTATTACCGTTAACCTCGACAAGTTTTTATGGAAGGGGAAACCGAAGAACTCGGGGGAAAACCCCTTAAACCAGTGGGGAGAGAACTTGCAAACTCAACGCAGAAGGAGTTGTTCCGAGTTTTCACCCAGTGCCACAAGCTGGGATCGAACCCGGCTCCTCTTGCTGCGAGGCGAAAGTGCTAACCACTCCGCCACCCCACTTTTATATTTTCCGCCTGTAGTAACTTAAGTAACCAAAAAAATAAGCGGTCTAAGAACTACTTAAGCTAAATAAAAACCTACTTAAAAACCACTTAAATCCTACTCTAAATTCGCTTAATGGAGGACAATTAAAGCCAACTTAAAACCAACTTGAAACTTTATAACGACAACTTAAAGCCAACTTGAAACTTTATAACGACAACTTAAAGCCAACTTGAAACTTTATAACGACAACTTAAAGCCAACTTGAAACTTTATAACGACAACTTAAAGCCAACTTGAAACTTTATAACGACAACTTAAAGCCAACTTGAAACTATATAACGACAACTTAAAGCCAACTTGAAACTTTATAACGACAACTTAAAGCCAACTTGAAACTTTATAACGACAACTTAAAGCCAACTTGAAACTTTATAACGACAACTTAAAGCCAACTTGGAACCAACTTAAAAATAATATGTAATTTTCTGTATATGTAAGGTTGAACATTTTATAGAAAGACCTATTTACCAGCCACAGCATTAGTCCGTCCCTCGTAAGTTCGTTTTTGTTCTGTATATATCATAGATATGAGATATTGTGATACATTTTGGAAAAACTAGAAATTGGTTTAGATAGAAATCTGAAAAATTAAAATTTTAATGAATGAAGAATCAGAATTATCACTGGTTGAAGGAACAATTGGACATAAAAGATAGGAGTGTTTTGGCGCCACCCTGATAGCCAGCTTGGCGCCCGGATAAATATTAACCACCTCTGTATTTAATACCGACTAGCGACGCACGTTCGGTGGCACGTTACAATTAACACGTGACATCAGGCGTGCGTCATGCACCGTTATTAAGTAGAAGCGGGAAAGCTCCCTAGTGTTGTGTAGCGACATCTTCAGCAATAGAGGGCGCTGTTAGCAAATCAACATCAAATTCCCTTCCTTCTCCCAGGTGGGAGTGCAAATTTGACTTATTGTGGAAGACACCTTTCTATTACTGGTATCGCGTCGT
This sequence comes from Leiobunum rupestre, assembly GCF_980474605.1. Classification (NCBI taxonomy): domain Eukaryota; kingdom Metazoa; phylum Arthropoda; class Arachnida; order Opiliones; family Sclerosomatidae; genus Leiobunum; species Leiobunum rupestre. Next base: position 61,009,841 of record NC_143384.1, read on the forward strand.
ATTGCAAATCTCCTAAAACTTGAATAACCATGCTGTTGTGTTACTACTCCCTTTCGCCTAAATCCATTTCAAGCGCACATTTAATGATTTATGATTTAAATTCGAGGCATCTCGGCGATTCTAGCGTTAGTTATCGCGTTACCAATTTAAACCTTTTCAAACACATAGAAACATTAACGCAAATACACAAACAATGAAACATAAACATATACAACACAAAACACAAGATAATTAGAGTATAGTAGTACATAAGATGATATCAAACTTGAGAAAAAAGATAAATAGACTATAGTAGCTTAAGTAAGAAAATAGTAAAATAATTACCTTAAGTAATATTGAAATATTCTGTGTAGCTTTTAAAAACCATTCTAAGTTTAATCTATCCGGTTTCGACTTCCAAATGTTCGCAAAAGTATTACTTTGACAAATTCGACTTAATAAACTTGGTTTATAATTTAAAAATTGCAGAAATATAAATTCATAATCACGAACTTTATTACTAGGTACTATCAGACGTTCATAATATCATTATTTCGAAAAAAGTATCCATCTTGTACCTTCGCAGGACTGGTTGGACGTAGATTCTATTGGATTCAAACCGTGAAAGTCTACACCACATCGCGTCATAAATTTACCGCAAGTACTACTTTGCTTAACGATCCAAAAAATAAAAATTTAAATTTCCAATATATGACATGAATACTTCTCTAGTAATATATATTATATACCTCTGGTACTACTCATTGATAATAAAGACATAATTTTTATCGTGTTTCTCAACTTCCTCAAATATACGATGCCGATACTTAAAGGGGAACGGTCAAGCTTTAACCAGTTAGATAGAACTATAGCTCATTAAAAAATAAAATTTATGACGAAAACCGCTTCAAAAAATAGTGAGTGGTTAATTTTTAATAAAATAAAGAAATTTCGGGAAATCGAAAAGTGCGCGTCCGCCGCGACACCTGGTGAGAAACCGGTGAGACACTCCCGGCTTGATTAAAAGCGATAAAAAAAAGCTCGCGCTGCTGTAGATGCGAAAGATTTTAGGTTTTTATTTAAATTTACACGCGCGGCGCTTACCAGTTATAAAAGACCTAAGCCAAAATTGAGCGATTTCAAAAGTTACGCTAGTTCGCAAATCGCTCATACGGGGTTAGGGGCGCTGGCGGCAGCCCCTAAGATGGCGGCGAAAATTCAAACCCAAACACTTGGCGTTAGTTTTCGTTTCAACTTTTTGGGTCAAAAGCTATTTTTTCAAGACAAAAAAAGGTACGTGTTAGTATATTGTTAGTATCTTTCGATACGGAAATAAGGCCATATTTGGAAAAGCTTGGCCGTTCCCCTTTAACTAAAGAATATATAGAAATCTACACATCTCTTTTGGGGTTTAATCCCCGGTTTAATCTCACTACTTTGTACGCTTAGAATATTTTCATCCAAGTACAATTTTGAGAACTTTCGTCCAAACATTTTAAATGAAAAATATATTTTGAAGCGGGACTCATTTCAGCGGTTTATTTATTCTTGGTATTGGTGTGCAGCCCTGGATGCGACGGTAGAGAGTTGGGAATTCACTATCTCTAGCTAATTAGAAAAGGTGCGTTGGGGAATTCGGGAACTTGACTTAGGTAATTGCTACTTGCTTTCCTCTCTCTTCCTTTCTCTCACTGAGTTTCCTCTACAATCATCGAGCTAACCTCTATTTCCCAAAAGTTTCTTTATACGCTCGCGAGATGTACGTTTATCATAGACCTTCTTCTTGAAATGAAACATTGAATATATCGGGTACATCAAAGGCCATTAATTATCAAATTAAATTGATTCGCAGTTTAGTTTGGTCCATTTTTAGGCCTTTAATTAATTTCGGCAAAATATTTGACGATTTATGTAGCTGTGAGCTGTGACCAAACAGTCATTTTCGTTTTCATGTATACCCTACTTCACAACGCAGGAACTATTTTTTAAAATATCAAAAGCATTTTGTTGCCTTTACTAGCTATTTAGAAACCTTTATTTCGCCCCTATCCCTGTATTATTTTTCACTCGAAAAAATATGCTAGCCCATCTTTGTTTGTCAACGAAAGGTTGCTATATTATTTTATAACTTTGCATGATATAATTAATATTAATATAATATATTAGAATATAATATAATTAATATTAATATAATATATTAGAATATAATATAATTAATATTAATATAATATATTAGAATATAATATAATTAATATTAATATAATATATTAGAATATAATATAATTAATATTAATATAATATATTAGAATATAATATAATTAATATTAATATAATATATTAGAATATAATATAATTAATATTAATATTAATATAATATATTAGAATATAATATAATTAATATTAATATTAATATAATATACTATAATATATTAGAATATAATATACTATAATATAAAATAATATCTTATAACATAATATAATATTTAATTTATTATTATTTTCTATATACCAAGTAAAGTAGTGCATATCAAAACAAAAATAAGTGTTTGGACTGTTCTACGTCAGACATGACATATTTCGTATATTTCACAAAAAGTCAATTAGTTTTTTAGTTGGAATTCTTAACCCAGTGTGTCACCCCATCTTCGTCCTTACCGCTTCGCGTTTTATTTACTTTCAAAGTGTATGGGTTCAGGTTTGACACCTAGAGTTCCAAATATTGATAATTTCTTGTCTTTCACGTGTGTTCTGTAGTGAAAAAGCTATCGTCAGTCGATTGTGCCAAAGTGTAATACCTAATGCTATATTTAATATTTTTATTTATGTGCTGTACATTGTTCCATTTTTATTGGAATGTAGTGTTCTTCTGTTTTTTTTTTATGTTTGAGGTATTCTTTAACCTGCCTCTGATCAGCATAGAGCCAATTTCGCGCAACTGTTCTATTGGGACTGAATAAAGTTGGTAGTGGTATAACCTTCAATATTTTATGAGTCTAGAGTGTTTTTTTTTCTGTCATATTTTAAGGTTTATTTGTCAGATTTAGGGGTTTGCGAATAACCGAATTTTAGAATATTATTCGTTTTTATAGCGGTTATTCGAAGCGAATGTCGTATACTAAATTAGAAAAAAGCGACTTGCCGATTTTAAAAAGGGTTATTCGAAAAAATATTCGGGTAACCGTTTTAAAAAACTTAATATTAAACCGCATAACCGTTTTAAAAAACTTAATATTAAACCGCATAACCGTTTTAAAAAACTTAATATTAAACCGCATAACCGGTTTAAAAAACTTAATATTAAACCGCATAACCGTTTTAAAAAACTTAATATTAAACCGCATAACCGTTTTAAAAAACTTAATATTAAACCGCATAACCGTTTTAATAGAACACGGTTATTCGTATTCACATGGGGTTGAAATTAGTCACACAGATTTTTTAACTTTTTAGGGCTTTGCGATATTTTGTTTTATCCAACCTTCTCCACCTCACTTAATTGAACTATTCTTTAAATTAAATTAAATTAAATTAAATTTCCAACTGCCTACAATGCTATATAGTTATTGAAAGCCGCCCTAAAGTCAGAAAATTTAAAGCTAAAATAAGTCTAAAACAGCTAAGACTTTTATTTCAATACAAATTAACTAAAATGTTAATTCGGTTAAGCCAAATATTTGAACAAATATACGTTTATAATCCGACATTTCGTGGTTTAAGCCAAATATTTCAACAAATATTCGTTTCTAATCCGACTTTTCGTGGTTTAAACCAAATATTCGAAACAATAATCGTTTAGAATCCGACATTTCGTAGTTTAAATCGAATATTCGAACCAATAATCGTTTATAATCCGACTTTTCGCAGTTTAAACCGAATATTCGAATAAATAACTTGTTAGAATACGACTTTCAAAATTTTAAACCGAATATTCGAACCAATAATCGTTTGTAATACCACTTTTCGCGGCTTAAACCGAATATTCTAACAAATAATCGTTTAAAATCCGATATTTCACGTTTTAACAGAATATTCGTTATTTTGAATAATCATTTTTAAACATCGAATTTTCAATAGATTTATTTTGGGAAACGAATAATAACCGGTTTTTAAATAACCGATTCGGTTTTCGAATTTGGAATAACTTTTCGAATTGGTTTACAAATTCACTATTCGTACACTATTCGTTAGATTTGTAAATTACAAATCTGAACAGTTGATATATTTGCATAATCCTTTATTATCATATACATTACACTAACGAAGTTTGCTCTACATTGCAATACTCCTTAAAGAGTTACATTTCTTTGTTTTTTTGGTCGAGATAATTAGATGAAATTGGGTTGATTTGATTCTGCCGCATTAACGAGAGTGGCTCTCTCGGAGTCCTACAATTAGGTCGAGGTTGATGGGCCAAGAATGAACCAGAAAACACCAGGTCTTATCCTAATTGTGAGATGGCCTCATTATTTATCCAAGGACAACCTTCCGACTATAATCAGACGGATCAGCAACAGATATTTTTTTCGCTTACCATCGAACCGACCACCCTTAAATCGCAAAATGTTTCACAGCTACGCGGGCAGTTCGTTTATTGATAAATCTAGGACTCACTACTGCCGTGCAAAGCGCAAAAGCATTAACGAACAAAACCAAAATATGGAGAAAACCCGCGAAATTCAAACTTTCTTTGCCTTTAGATACCCCAACTTACTTCATTCAAGTTTATATAGTAGACTTGGATTTTTCTACTCAAATTATATTCTAGTACTAAACAATTTACAGGCCAAACGATATTTCAGAAATATCATTTAAAAAATGCTTTTTACCACGTATTTGTGGGACTATTTATGTCTTAAAACGCGAAAAAAATGCATCTTGATTTGACTTTTAAAGAAAATAAACACATTAATGCGTTTTTGGTTTGAAAATAATGCAAAAACCTAAAATAATGCGTTTTACAACAAATCATTTCTCTAAGAACGAAAATTTAAAATTCGAAAATTAGTTCAAAATTGAATTTAACGTATAAAATAAGGTGAAATAAAACCAAAATCTCTAAATCGAAAATTTGGTCGTTAATGCTTTTGTGCTTTGCACGGCAGACTAAAGCTAAGCTGGTGCAATGAAGGCGCTAAGAGGTAATAAATATATGCTACGGTGAACCTTGAAATTTTAAAAGGGCCCCAAAAATTTCAAAATAAGCGAAAACCTTCTGGGCGCCAAATTCTAGAACGATGGGCCCCAAAATTTCAAATTCGCGAAAACCTTTGGGGTTTAACTTTTATATTTCTAAAAATTCTATAGAAAATTATTACAGGGGCCTAGAAATGAAAATTTTGAGCATGAATCATCTTCAGGAAATAAGAAATGACCCCTGGGTAATTCCATGCCAAATCACCCGTTTTCGGAAAATTTTTCCCACGGCACCATGCGCGATTTCGACGTTACTTTACACGTTAGTAATATAGATAGTTTTAGTGGGAAATCCAAATTTTTAGCCCAAAATTCAACGTAGTTTTTAAAATATGATTTTTTAAAAAAATTATGTCTAGGGTGTACATTTTCGAAATGCCGAAAATCTTGGTATGTGCGTACGAATAACTCAAAACCTATTGAAGATAGACCCACGAAACTTTTTATACTATAAATATAGGTAACAGTGAGTAACTAGAAAGTTTTTTTCCGAAATATATAAATTAGGTTTTTAATAAAAAATATTTGAAAATGGCGATTTTAACTGAAATTTCGTTTTTTGAGGTATACTAAAGATGATGTTGTCGCCAAGATATTAAATCGGAGATAAATATGAGAGTTGATATTATGTTAAATGGACCCAATGAACACGAAAATAGCGCTGATAGAAATCTCAGGAATTTAGTTTTTGAGTTATAGCTACGTGAACCGACCTATTTTTTTGAAAAACTACTAAACATGGTAGTGATTGCGGCAAAATTACGGTACGTAGGGAGTTGAAAATCAAAAAAACGTAGAACACATTTCTAATTGGAACCATTCTTTTAATCCTAACGATTCTAGAGATAAAATTTGAATGACCTTGAAGACCTGGTTCAAGGTCATTGAAATTTCCATTGTCATTTGTCCCCCTGCACCCTCTATGTAACCTGCAAATTTCAAATTTTTACATAAAACACATTTTGAGTAATTGGCTCTGTATCGTTTTTTAGTTAACACCCTGTATACTGTGACTAGACGATATTTTGGAAGTTTGTAGCAGACCAAATCTTTAGTTTATCTGTTTATAATCTGATAAGCCCACGACATTATCCGTAAAAAAGGAATATCTAAGAGTAGAAACTAGAAACAAATGTTACAGTTTGCCGCGCCACGTGTGCGAAGTTTTGGAACTTACGTAGCAAGTTGAAATAACTTAAAATTGAATCTTGATTTTGGTTATTTAGGTCTCCCATAAACAACTTTTTTACTTACGTATTTTGTAGCTTAAAATCTTAGATTTTTAGCGGTGGCAATCTTTTTTTGATTTTCAACTCCCTACGTACCGTAATTTTGCCGCAATCACTACCATGTTTAGTAGTTTTTCAAAAAAATAGGTCGGTTCACGTAGCTATAACTCAAAAACTAAATTCCTGAGATTTCTATCAGCGCTATTTTCGTGTTCATTGGGTCCATTTAACATAATATCAACTCTCATATTTATCTCCGATTTAATATCTTGGCGACAACATCATCTTTAGTATACCTCAAAAAACGAAATTTCAGTTAAAATCGCCATTTTCAAATATTTTTTATTAAAAACCTAATATATATTTCGGAAAAAAACTTTCTAGTTACTCACTGTTACCTATATTTATAGTATAAAAAGTTTCGTGGGTCTATCTTCAATAGGTTTTGAGTTATTCGTACGCACATACCAAGATTTTCGGCATTTCGAAAATGTACACCCTAGACATAATGTTTTAAAAAAATCATATTTTAAAAACTACGTTGAATTTTGGGCTAAAAATTTGGATTTCCCACTAAAACTATCTATATTACTAACGTGTAAAGTAACGTCGAAATCGCGCATGGTGCCGTGGGAAAATTTTTCCGAAAACGGGTGATTTGGCATGGAATTAAAAGATTCCCGTTATTTTCTTGGTAGTCAAATAAAAAACTCACGTTCAATAAATATTGTATAGCATTTATCCTTGGGCTGCTGCAAATTTGGGAGAGCTAAATACGTTAACTCCGAAGTTCCCGCATTATTTTAAAATGAATAGTCGAAATTTTATAACGAACAACTTGAAATCGAACAATGAATACTACTGAGCATACTTCTGTAGCCCAATAATAGGTTAAATTCAAATATTTCAACCGATAAATTTATCAAAGTTATATCAAAAAAATACTTGGAAATACACTTTAAAACAAATATTAAATTGATAACAAAATAGGATAAAGAAATTATTACACTTAAATTTGAATACTTAATAACAGCTATGCATTTTAAATATTTAAAACTTAAATACGAAGGGGGTGAAATGATGGAACGTGTTTGGACTATTTTACAGGCTGCTCCGAAACTGCTCTGAATTCCCACCTGGGTCAAGTTAATTTTACGATTGAAGGAATCAGTGTTTCGGGGACAATTATGGACAAAAATTGGTAATAAAGGAATAGCAAAGCTTTATAATTTCCCCCTGATTAAAACCAAGAGCAATCGGTGCTGCCAAAAGTAAAATGCCATTAAAATTTTTTAAAAATTCTACGTAGATTTTGGGATTTTTATTTGATAATTAGATAATAAAATTATTAATGAAACCTAATCACAATGAAATCTGAACACTGTATATATTTTTAATTATATTTATTTAACTATTTCTATGTTCTTAAAACGTAAACATACAATTACTAGTTTCGTTAGCTTAGTACCATTTCATTTTTCCCCCAATCCCCTCATACTCCAAGAGTAGGCCCCTAAAAAATAATTCTCAATTCTGGTGAAAATTTTGATTTTTCCCGCTAAGAAGAATTGGGCGCTATTTAAGCACACATATATGTATAAGCTCTAGTCTAGTTTTTTATTGAAATTATCAGAACATATATGAAGGGGGGGGGGCACTTTGGATCCCTGTCTGTGGAAGAAAACTCTGAACAACTCCTATTGCGATAAGTTTATAGGCTAATTGGTTTCCAGGCTTATATTTTTCACCGTTATGTGGGATTGTAGGTTTTATTATGGTTTAAGATGTAATTTATTTTATAGGTTTATTATGGTTTAAGATGTAATTTATTTTATGGGTTTATTAAGTTTGGAGGTGAAATTTATTTTATAGGTTTTTTAGGTTCGATTTTGATTTTTAGTTAATAAATTTCTTTTCGATTTAAAGTTAAATTATTTTTGATTTTAGTAAGGTTAATTAGTTTTGTTTAATTAAAATGTTTAATTATGTGGTTTGTTTTATAGACTCAACTAGATTTATAGATTTCAATTGGTTATTAGGTTTATGATTGAAACTAATCTACTGGTTAAAAGATATTTTTCTCCGAGTTCTTAGGTTTCTTTTCTTCTCAAAGGTCAACGGTAATAGTGAGCTGGCTCGCGTGACATGAAGGGTCTGACATAATGGCTATAAAAGTATCTAGCTGACTTGAGCCTAAATGGTGATCAGTGGCGGCGATCCCGTGGGGGCTCGGGCCCCAGGGAAAAACGAAGGGGGGCAGAGCCCCACAGAAATAAAATTGAGGAAAAATAGCAATCCGGGAAAATTTTTAAAACCTCACTGCATTTATTTGGATTTTAATTTGAATTCATTCTTTTTACAGAAGTTATTTTGATATTTCAGATGCGAGTAACATTAAGATGAAATAAACGTCAAATTGATTTCGATAGATTCATCCAAACAGAAAATTGCCGCGTCGTGTACCCTATTTTACCCAATTATCCTCAGTTATGCTAGAAGCCGAAAATGCCTTCGTAAAATGTGTGGCCAAGAAAGGCATAATCAATATCGGATTTACTGAAGGTGGGGCCCTAGGCAGATTTTGGTGGGGTCCTATGCAAGGAAAGCGTAAAAACGCAAAACTCGCGTGTCCCGAAGCTGAGCTGATGTCACGAGATAAATTATTTTTCAAATAATAAAGCATTAAGCCTGATATGTTTTTCTCTTAAACCGAATCAGTGAAAAATCCATTGATTTCCTCAGAGGTGGGGGCCCATAGGTCAAAACCAAGTAGGCCTAGTCCTTAATCCGGAACTGGGCATAATGATCTAGCCACGCACACAGAGATTTTTCTGAAGAAATCACTTAACTTTTGTTATCAATGTATTCATTGACGGATGAGATATTACAAATAACTCTTTTTTTTTAAATATGACAAACAAATTTAGAGATTAAAGTTTAAGTATATGCATTTTTGAATAAAAAATAATGGCCTGGGCCGCCGTAGGAATTTCTTCCGATCGCCGCCGCTACTTGTTATTTTTAACATTCTCCTTCAAACCATATTTACCCGAAAATATATTCAAAACAAACGTATGGCTGTAGTAGTTTTTAATACTTTACTTATCTCAGTCTTTTCGAAATCAAACGAATAAATAAACGGTAAATCACCGATCGGGAAATGTTCAAAAACCTATCCCGATTGGTGGTCCAATTGCCGGAGAACACTAAATTTATTAGAATTATTCAAAACCATTGATTGAACTCAGAAGCCTGATTTTTGGCAGAACAAGCGAGGCACTATCGTTAAAGAGATAGCTCTCATACAGGCTCTTTTAAAGGGTCTCTTACAGGCTCTCTTAAAGGGTCTCTTACAGGCTCTTTTAAAGGGTCTCTTACAGGCTCTCTTAAAGGGTGTCTTACAGGTTCTTTTAAAGGGTCTCTTACAGGCTCTCTTAAAGGGTCTCTTACAGGCTCTCTTAAAGGTTCTCTTACAGTGTTTTTAAAGGGTCTCTTAAGGCTCTTTTAAAGGGTCTCTTACAGGCTATCATACAAGCTCTTTTAAAGGGTCTCTTAAGGCTCTCTTACAGGTTCTCTTACAGGCTCTCTTAAAGGGTCTCTTACAGGCTATCATACAAGCTCTTTTAAAGGGTCTCTTACAGGCTATCATACAAGCTCTTTTAAAGGGTCTCTTAAGGCTCTCTTACAGGTTCTCTTACAGGCTCTCATACAGGCTCTCTTACATGCTCTTTTAAAGGGTCTCTTAAGGCTCTCATACAGGCTCTCTTAAAGGGTATCTTACAGTCTCTCATACAGGCTCTCTTACAGGCTCTCTTAAAGGGTATCTTACAGTCTCTCTTACAGGCTCTCTTACAGGCTCTCTTACAGGCTCTCTTAAAGGGCCTCTTAAAGGGTATCTTACAGTCTCTCATACAGGCTCTCTTACAGGCTCTCTTAAAGTGTTTCTTAAAGGGTATCTTACAGTCTCTCATACAGTCTCTCATATAGGCTCTCTTACAGGCTCTCTTACAGGCTCTCTTACAGGCTCTCTCCTTACCGTGGAGCTCTTTAATATGTAAAATATTTCCCGGGGTAAGAAACAGCGAGAAAGTATAACCGGGTTTCCGAATTCAAAGTTTTTACCTTCTTCCGCGTGGAATTGGATTTCGGGTCGATATTGAGAATAGAACTTTATCTCTTAAAGCGAATAAGATGAATATGTTCAACCTTCTATTTGGTTTCAGGCGGTTTATTTATAAAACGGATGGAGAGACCGAGAATCGATTATCCGGAGGTCCGCGGCTCGAGTAAATGTTCAGGTTGATCGGAAACAGTTAGTTCTGTTGAATTGGCGGGTGGATGGGCGGACTGCGAGGAGGCCTTGGGAGAAGCCTATTTTTGGGGAGTAAGAGAAAAGGGAAGTTTCCCCTCTCACGTGTTCACCGGTCGAGTTCGGCAGGCGGCAATCCTTCGGACGTTTCGACAAGCGGCCATAAATCCACTTGCTGAAATCCATTAGGTTCTTCCGTCGACCGCAATTCTTTCAACTTTCTATCAAGCAAAAAGAGATTACAGGATTTAAACTTTTAAAGGCTTTATTACACTCGTTTCTGGGAATCCACCTAGATAATAAAAAGGAACTGAAGTATAATTACACGCGGGACTCGCGAGGACAACGACCACAACTCGGTTCGTCAAACCGTGTTAGTGCTTTGGAATGAAAGTTACTTATGAAAAACAACCACTTCGGGATAAACTTATTTTAAGTCAGACATATGTTGAAAATTATTTATTTTTTAAAATGGATTTATTTAAGTAACGCTATTTTTTTAATTGGTTTACATTTGTCTTTACTTTACTTTATTGTATTTGGTGTAATTCCGTAATATACATTTTGAAAACCCATAAAAAAACGTTGATGTGTCGATTGCCATCTGCTAAAAAGTATTTGGTACAAATTTATGACTTTATCTAAATCGTTTTTTTTGGAAATGTAATAGTACATTGTTTTGTTGTTTGGCTTAAATCAAAGTGTAGTATCTTATCATAGTTTAATCCTAGTGTAGTAAACCTAGACAAGTTGGCAAGCCAAAATATACCTCTCCTCGGAAGAATTGTCCCTAGTGGTATTAATTTCTCGAGATAACCCTTAAAGATATATCTCCGCAATTTAGAGTTATTTGTTAAAAATATTAACCCATTTCTATCCCGCCCGGTATAAAATTTTAATTATAATTAAAATAATTGAGACGAAACGACCAATTTTAATTTATTCAGAATATCATAAGTTAAGTAGTTACAACAGTAAGTTAGACGTACTATAACAATGCACAATTGAATTAAACCCTTTTACAGAACAAGTTTATCAGTTAAATATAATACGAAGCAAATTTTAATGAAAGAAATATCTAAAGAGGCTTTTTGGAATTACTCGCTTACGAAATACTTGCCGCATCTTTAACGCTCATTTTATTTCAACACTCGCCCTTGATGAAGATACCGTAGATATCTGGTAGTGGACGACTCGTTCACTTCCTGTTGACGTTGTGACGCATACCACATGAAAAAGACCAATGCCGTCCAATTTCCAATATCATATAATGACTCGCACACCCAAGAAATCATTGACTGCGTTAGAAATCGTAGATATCCAAATATCCACACCAAATGTATTTACAAGAAGCAAAAACCTTACCATCAACAAAGCACAGAGAGCCACTTGACTAACCGCCAGCTTTTAAAGCAATTAACGTTAAATTGTCTCCTTTGAATTAACAGAACTATAAATAGGTCGTTAAGAAAGTGGACCACCCACAGGGTCTACCCTTTAACCCTCTAATCTCGGCTGACTGCGCTAAAACAAGATTTAACCTTTAAAAAATATCAGATTAGGCCTTCATAAATTCATTAATAAAAAAAGACTTTATTACCTATTATGCTTACGATGCCTGTCTTAATTTCCGTGAATCTAAGCAGCTATCGGTGGTTCTGTGGTAGAGCTCTCGACTGCCAAGCCGAATGGTCTGGGTTCGAAACCTGGGTGGCGCATTTGTTTTTAATCAATAGAGAAACGCTAAATTAGAATTTCTTCGATGCAATAATTTCAATTTCAATTCTATTTCAATTAAACCAAAATTTCCTACTCTATTAAATACGCTTCCGATAAAGCTGAAGGTCTAATTTTCAATAAGGCGTAACAAGTGTCGGTGGTTCTGTGGTAGAACGTCCGCCTGTCAATCAGGAGGTCTCGGGTTCAAATCCCGCCCGATGCGATCGCAAATTGATACTAAGACGAATACCGTGTACAACTGGTGGAAACCCTGCCATTGGACGTTGAGAGGTAGCATTACACTCAGCACTCGGTCCGTCCCAAAGTCATTAAGAAGAAGTTGGAGAGAAAACGCCCGTATAAACACAACAGACTCAACATGCACAACCATCAGAACACAAACACAACAAATTCAATACTCACAACCTACGCATAAACATTACAAAAACGTAATACACCAAACCGTCACGACGGTGAGCGAAAAAACACCATCCAAACCAAACCGCAAATGCATCCGTTAACGCTCACCGTCACACGGTGGTTTTGCCAACCCTTTGAGAAACTGCGTACGCAGTGATTACACTTTGCACCGAAAATGCGAACGCGTTCGCAGTCCTGACAGACAGACAGACCCACCCACAGACCCACCCACAGACCCACAGACAGACACGGTCGTTGTATAACCCCTCCTAGGGGACTTTGTCCCCTCGGAGAGGTAAAAATGCGAGATTACGTTCGCTATTTCAATGAACTTATAAAAATTGTTTTTAGGTTAGGTTAGGTGAGGTTAGGTGAGGTTAGGTTAGTTTAGGTTAGGTAACACTGCATGCTGTTCTGACAGATGCTGAAACGGATAAAACCGAATCCTAAATCCGCAAAAGTGCTGCTTTTTCGGTCGAATGGGATTGGGTTCGTTCCAGTGCCGGATTAAGAACTAGGCACACTAGGCACGTGCCTAGGGGCCCCGAGGGTCAGGGGGCCCGAAAGAGCCCACGTCAATTCGCTAGTTCAAAGAAACAATTATTTGAAGAAAAAAAAACATTAAGCTTATTTAAATTTAATAACAGTTTTACGCCATGCTTTTTCAAAATGAAAACAATCAATAACTTTGAAACTATATTGATTATATTTTTAATATTTATAGTATATACGAAATATGAATTACTCTTTCGAAAAACACTAAAAAACGAATTCGAGTAAGTCGAAATAAGGTACCGCGTAGACTCTATTTAGTTTTACGGTGATCTATAAAACCGTACCAAAACGACTACCTTGTGACCTTGCATAACCCATCTCTTGTCCACTCTGTGTCTCCGTGTCAGGCCGCTCAGCAGAGAGGGGTTTTCCCCACCCCTGTTCATTTTGTTTGGTCCCAACATAGTATTTCATATAAGATTTGAATTGACAACATTTTCCCAGCATTAAACAAATTTGAATAGTCGAACGATAATTTGGATAATCATGGTCCAGTTATTTCTTCCTTTAAGTGGGTGTTATGTCATTTTTTTTGGTTTTAGTTACGTTGTGAATTGTCACTTATGGAAATCAGGAACGTATGTATTTAAGTGCTTCGTCTTAGAGGGGTAGGGTGAAAAGTTAGGTTTTTGCCTAGTCAAATAGAAAAAGGTTGGTTTTTGGTTTCAAACAGAGTTCAAATAGAGAGGAGCATCCAGTGGCATAGCCAGATGGGTGGGCCAAGGGGCAAGTCCACCCCCCAAAACTTATGGCTTTTTATTTTTGTTGCCCATTGTATGCTCCCTCCGAAATAAAATCCAGGCTACGCTTCTGAGAGCATGGACGCCAGCAGCAATTATTTATTTATATAGCGAACTCGGTCGAGGGTAAATACAACATTTACACATAAAACGATCCGATAAATGAACGAGCTATAGCTAAATCTTAATAGGAATCGAGGGGGTAACCACTTCGTATAGTAGGTGTACACTTCTATTTGTATTACGAATAAATACTACAAATTACTTGGTAATACAGCGTAGTATTTTAATATGGTGAATTATTGTGTAATACGGTGATTTACCGTGTAATATTGTGTAATATCGCGTAATATCAAGTAAAATTGTGCGTATTAAATGTAGTACGTTGTCTATTAAGATATTGCATAATATTTTAAACTCATGTATTACCAAATGATTTTGTGTAATACCTAAATAATATTGGAAATATAGAGGCAAATAGTTTTCAAATTCGATTTAGGAAAGACAGAGGGAACGAGTGGAACTCTGAGGCAAGGGCGAAGGTGAAATTCCAGGCGAAAGTGAAGAGGGAACGGTGTGGGGCGGACGACGGCGTTTACTCGCACAGCCCGAGAGGGGCAGTGTGTCAGAATTTATAGCCCGGTGTACCTAGTAACAAAGACCATACCACCGGAGGCCTATCATCATAGTGCCCTACGCCAGCGTCCCCAAGCCCGGACAGGTGACAAATCCAGCATGGGTAGCAGAACCCCACTACTGATGGTCTCACCTTTGACGCAAGCCACCCAACCCAGCAGAAGGTGCAGCAATGGGTGGACCAATCCCCACTTCGCACACAGCAGTGGGATTTAGAATGGATGCTATAGCAACTCCAGCCGACACCCTACCTACGTAGGTAAAGAGTCATACCCTTTGTAGAGAGCTCCTAAAGGGGAACGACGGGACACAGCGGTCCACATAACCCGGCACAGCTGGCCACGGAGATCACGGTGTGACTCCATAAGGCCGGGAAACAGGACCAACGTGCCCTCACACGGAGGCCCGCCACCCCACAGCAGGCTACCCAATCCGCCGAGGCGACCAGTTTGCCCGGACCCTCTCCGTTAGCCTGAACCGAAGTTCAGTATCCAGCCCAAACCTGACCGAAGTCGGAGGTGGAGATAGGACCATTTGATCAGAGCTAACATCTCCCAGTGCGCCACCGCCCTTATGGGTTACAAGAGCCGGACCCCGACTCCCCGGTAAAGCCACCAGTTATTGCACACTCTAACCCATTTAGGGCCAGCCCGAGAGGGGAAATCACCGATGGTCGAGCCGATGGTATGACGTGGTTTATGCCTCGGTTTAAGCGTGCAACAAGTTCCGACAACAACCCATCATCCCCCATTTTATGGAAAAAGAAACTGAGAGCGTAAGTCGAGCGAAGGTATCGTTGTATCGTCCGATCACAGTAATGTAAGCTGTAAACTCAGTAAGTTATAATTAATGTTATTTCCTTGGGTCAATTCCGGTCCATTCGCTCGGGTTAATCCGAGGCTTTGGGTCACTCTCGGGGTCCTTTTCAGGCGTCATTCGGTGGGTATTAGTTATCTCTATCTATCAATGCCAGTGCTGAGCCGCGGATTTTAATCAAAGGGGTATTTCTCTCCCCGATTGGGAATTTCGGCGTATAGGTTGGACTTGCTATCATTGCTATTTTGATAAAATGTTATTGTAAATAACGATAGTGGTAAAATTAGGTCTTAAAAGGAAGAGGCTACTATTTTGGCTGTGATAACATTATTTACTTCTGGTATGACCAATAATGTAATTATTTATATTTAGGAAGAATGATTATGTCGCTATAATCAGAGGGCACGTTGAACGCCATACCTCCCGTTGCGGGGGGGGGGGGGGAAACAAACGTCACCAGCGTTTGATTCCATCGCGTCAAGTGACGTAAATATTACCCACCAATGAAATACCATGACTTTTTGATTTATTATAAATTTATTATTATTAATTATTACTGGGGGGGGGACGGGTGGATTGAGAGAAACGCTTAAAAACGTCTCGATATAGACATTATTTATAGGTATAAATAAATACATTCTTGTAGTATATTGTAATACTGCGTAGTACCGTGTAATACAAAGTGTAATATATGGCAGTACGGGGAAATAATTGGTAATACAATCAATATTCAGTAATACGTGTAGTACAAGTAATATTTCTGTAGTCCGGTGTACACTAAAACACCTAGTGGTTATCCCCTCGGTATGAATAGGGATAAAAGTTTCCCGTAATTTATGTAACACACATTTCAAGTAACTGGATCATTCTTCTCCGTCACTGCACTCCCCAAAAAGATTCGGGGGGGGGGGGGGTTAAGAGGTATGGCTAATGAAAGGGGCGGTGGAGCAATTTCTCCGTCGGCCCACTTCAGCGGGCGCCCATGGGAAAAAACTATTTCCCATTTTTAAAATGGTCATTGTGTCAACACTAGAAAAAGTTGGTTTGGGTAGCTACCCTCTTACTCCATCCTTAAGTCCTCTTTTTGTATTAAATGGGCCCCGATAACCTAGTGCCTAGAGGCCCCCAAGGGTGTTAATCCGGCACTGGTTCGTTCGAATGGGATTCGGCGCAATGGAACAGATTCTTAAATTTCTGTGATGGGTAAGTATTGGTTCACAT
Organism: Leiobunum rupestre; assembly: GCF_980474605.1. NCBI lineage: Eukaryota > Metazoa > Arthropoda > Arachnida > Opiliones > Sclerosomatidae > Leiobunum > Leiobunum rupestre. The sequence continues at coordinate 61,026,658 of NC_143384.1, forward strand.
TTAATGACTTAAATTATTCACAAGAACACGTAACTGCTAAATCATTTACAGAATGAATATAAATACCTGCACTCTTTCCATGTTAACGCAACCAAACATTTTAAACTTCTTTTCAAATGTTATAGTTTATTCCGTTTAAGGGCCGTGAATGTTGCGGACTTCAATAACAACTTATTTTCACTTTAAATGGTGTGTTTTTCTAAGCGTGGAAAACGTGATATCATTTGACAAATCCATTTTATTTTAATACATTTATGCAAATTTGTTTTGACATTTTTTCTGCTTAAATAACCGTTCCGTTTTTGAAATTCTAAGCTGCGAAATTCTTTTCGACAGGTTTTAAACCGTAACATATTTTGGGGTCACTGCGCGCTAGATGACATTGCAATTTACCGAATCCGACCGTGGCGACACTCGGCACTTTGTAGAAACCAACTGGTTAGCCTTGTATATACAATTCTGTGTCTTTGCTATCTTCACCAACAAAGAGTTTCCCATTTAGGCGCCATGGAAGTTTCGACGACGAAACAATTAGGCACCGTACTAAGAAAAAGCTTAAAATATTCACATTTATTGGTATTTCCACCAAAACTACTTTAGTTATCGCCTTGTAAAGGTTCAGTAAAATAGTTTCAAACATAAACCCGATAAGTTATTCAAATCAAAAAATCTAATTAGGCCAATAGAACACTAACCACCTAATTAAACTTAAGAAGACTAAATAACCTAATTTAACTTAAGAAGACCAAATAACCTAATTTAACTTAAGAAGACTAAATAACCTAATTTAACTTAAGAAGACTAAATAACCTAATTTAACTTAAGAAGGCTAAATAACCTAATTTAACTTAAGAAGGCTAAATAACCTAATTTAACTTAAGAAGACTAAATAACCTAATTTAACTTAAGAAGACTAAATAACCTAATTTAACTTAAGAAGACTAAATAACCTAATTTAACTTAAGAAGACTAAATAACCTAATTTAACTTAAGAAGACTTAATAACCTAATTTAACTTAAGAAGACTAAATAACATAATTTAACTTAAGAAGACAAAATAATTTTGTTAAATAAAAGAAGACTTAAATAACCTTATTAACTAAAAAAACTAAAAAAACCTTATAAGCTATAAGAAAACTAAATAACCTTATAAACTAAAAGCCAACTAATTAACCTTATTAACTAACATAAACTAATAAACCTTATTAACTAAAAGAAAACTAATTAACCTAATTAAATAAAAGAAAACTAAATAACATTATTAACTTAAAGCAAACTAATTAACCTTATTAACTAAGAGAAAACTGAATAGTATTGTTAACTAAAAGAAAACTAAATAACCTTATTAACTAAAAGCAAAATATTTTTCTTATTAACTACAAGAAAACTAATTAACCTTATAAACTAAAAAATGAATAACCTTATTAACAAAAAGAAAACAGAATAACCTTATTAACTAAAATAATACTAAATGACCTTATCAACTAGAAGAAAGTTAAATAAATTTATTAACTAAAATATATCAATCTAACCGTATCAACTAAAAGAAGCTAACTAACTAACTAAAATTGAACTAGTTTACCTTATAAAGCCCCCGAACGGGCTGGCGAAACTAGTCGTTATATTTGAAATATAAATAAATGTAGTATTTATTTTATGATAAGTGCCGTTATTGCTATCTCTATTAATAAAACCTATAAACTAAAATATATCTACAAACATAATAAAACCTACAGCCCAAATAAAATTATAAGCTTATAAAACTTAAAAACCAACATAAACCTGAAAACATTTGCCTAGAAACCAAACTATACCTACAACCCTAATACAACCTACAAATCTTATACCGCCTATAAACCGAATAAAATCTACAAACCTAATACCGCCTATAAAACTAATAAAATCTACAAACCTAGTACCTCCTATAAACCTAATAAAATCTACAAACTTAATACCGCCTATAAACCAAATTCCTGATCTTTGGAAAAATCCACAAATCCATTTTTGAGATACAGCATAGGTGAGTTGGAGAAACTGTGTTTTTTTTTTGACAATTTAGAGACATGGTTACTAACTAATGTTGAGAGATGTTCATGACTAACCAATGGTTAGTCATGAACATCTCTCAACTTTCAATTAATTTCAAAAGTTTGAAAAGATTTACCTTATTTACTGTTATATATTGTTTTGATTCACTTAAAGGGAATATAACCTCAGGTATTTGGCTTTAAAAATGTTTGGCGCCACTGTACAGGGACATTTGAAAAATTGAAGGGGGTCTTCCGTAAAGATTGCTTTGCAGGTTATATTCCCTTTAAAACAATTATAAATCAACCTAATACTTTCTTTCTAAATTATTTTTAGAGTTTTTGAAAATAACGAAATGTTTCGACTACTCAGTCTCAAAAATGTGTAATTTCGAAAATTTTAATTGCAAAATAACGCAACAAAAAGCTTCTAATTTAATAATTCAATATTTTTATCAGAACTTATATTTTAAATTTATCGTATAAATGTGTAAATTAACAAAATTACGGCAATACTCTTTTAATAATAATAATAATAATCAGGGCTAATACCTAGTGCTTTAAACCGAAGTCTGATATTTGTGATCCGACGAGAACAGATTTTTTGAAGTCAGTTCAGATATTGGATTCGGATTTTGGCGTCATTCTCTGCGCAGATCAGATTTCCTTTTCAGTTTGAAAGTCGGATCAATATCTACCCGCGATAAAAGTTTTTATTTAATTTATCAGATCGGATATCCGAGTATCTGGGGCAGTATCGAATGAGATCTAGAATATGGTGGTAACAGGGTTCAATCAATCGACCTTGACCTCGACATTTTTCGACATTTTCTTTTTTGAAAGAAACCTAGTATTATTTTATCTATACTTGCCGTAGTTAAAAAAACCTTTTATAAAAAATAAATGAAAACAGTTGTGTGTTCAGATACTTTTTTAATGCACAGATAACAGATAAGAATGTCTAGTTGTTATTATCAGATATCGAAATTAAACCTAACTGTTTACGAGTTTTAAAAGCAGATATCGAAATCAGATCTAGAATAAGCTTCAAAAGATCAAATTTTTAAGTGGTTCCAATGACGTAACATATTTCAAGGACTCCCCCCTGCTTAATAACGCTTTTAGGAGCTTCCTTGAACCATAGCACGTGACGTAATTTCCCTAGATCCGAATCAGATAGCGACTTTTAATGCCTTTAAAGGGAGTAAAACCTTTTCAGGAATTTGGAGTAATACATAATTCCCTCCATTCATTTTTCGAACCACGTGTTATACTTAGTGTGAAATACAGTGGTTTTTAAGGAATTATCGCACTTAAAGTATCCTCGCTTTGGTAGTGCTTCAATTTATCATATCTACTAGAACGCCTTTCGTGAATCTAAAACCACGTACCTCATTATTAAGAAATTATATTTTAATAAATAACCAAACTATAATGAAAATAATTAATTTCTAGCTCGGATATTGTTGTTTATATGTTAATTAAGGGTGCATTTAAAAAATAAACACAAAATATGAAACAATAAAGTTTTCAAGTGAGAAAACCTCTTCAGGGCAGGCACGCTTCCTCGAATAGAAGAATTGGGTATTTCTATTATCGTTCTAGACTAGCGCCATGAGCGAGAAAAGAGAGAAGCTATGGCGCACCCTACCAAACAAAAAGGGTTTTACTCCCTTTAAACAGGTGACCGGGTTACATTGCGTAGGAGTGTGGTGGCAAGCCCTTCATGCCACGCTAGCCAACAGCTCTCTACACTTACTATGACCGTTAAACATTAACAAGTTTTTACTGCAAAGTGTTTTATTTTAATGGCATTTTATAAATGTAGTTTTGATGATTCAATTCTGAAATCGGCGCCAAAACTTAGATGGGTGTGTCGAAAACGATTCGAAACGAATTAGAAACAACGAAAAAAGGCCAAGTAATTTCTTTAAATCTCTGGATTTAGGTCAACAGAGCCAATTTTTCCACTTTCGCGGGAAGTGGGTCATCCATAGGGCACCCAGAAAATAAATCCCTTCGAAATATGTAACACTTAACAAGGTAATGTAAAATCGATAAATCTGACTGTAGCACCTGTGACCCGCGGGCCCCTCCAACGACAGCCGCACGCGCACCCTGTTTCCTTCCTTGAAAGTTCCTTTTTCATCTTCCTCTGAAATTACTGCTCGTTTTTCCCTTTTCAGACACGCTGATAAAGTGTTGCTTCAACAAGTTTTGCTCCGATAATAATTACCAACCCCCAAAAATGAACCTCGTGAATGGATTGGCGCCGCTTTTAGATCCATATATACCAGGTAGCACGGTATAACCGTTTTTCAGTCGGGAAACACGATCATAGTCGGTTAAGTGACTAAAATGGATTTTTAGCGGCTTCATCGACAGTTGATGTTGTTAAAGATTTTAAGACAGTCGGTTAAATTGATATATTGGATTTTGAGCGACTTCAACGACTGCTGATATTTTCATAGATTTTATGACAGTCAGTTAAATCATGAAAATGGATTTTGAGTGGCTTCATCCACAGTTGATGTTGTAAAAGATTTTAAGACAATCGGTTAAATTGATGTATTTTGAGCTGCTTTATCGATGATTGGTGATTGGTGTTTTTATAGATTTTATGGCAGTCGGTTAAATCGTGAAAATGGACTTAAGAGTGGCGTCAACGACGGTTGTAGATTTCATAGATTTTATGACAGTCGGTTAAATTGCTGAAATGGATTTTGAGCGACTTCATCGGCAGTTGATGTTTTTAAAGATCTTATGACAGTCGGTTAAATTGCTAAAATGGTTTTTGAGCTGCTTTATCGACGATTGGTGTTTTTATAGATTTTATGACAGTCTGTTAAGTTGTGAAAATGGACTTTGAGCGGCGTCATCGACAGTTGTAGATTTCATAGATTTTATGGCAGTCGGTTAAATTATGAAAATAGATTTTGAGCGACTTTAACGAAGGTTGATGTTTTTAAAGACTTTATGATAGTCGACCTGACTGCATTTTCACCTCTAAAGATCACGTCTGTGCCAACTCTGAGCCAACTGGTACACACCCAAGAGTTATAACGTTGTTGCGATATTAAGAATGGCCGGTAGGCCATTCTTATTTAAGGGGTCAGCGCGTTTTCCTATGGCTAAATTAATTAATTAAAATATTTTTAAAAATAAAACCTATTTATTTTCTAACTTATGGATTTTATTTTCAATTATAAATTATAAATTTTAGTCAAAATTTGCCCTGTGATGCAAAGCAAAGGGACAGCTATTAAATAAAAAATGCTTTTATCAAAGCAGTTGGAAGGTTGATTTAAGGGGTAGTTCGGATCTATGAAGGCACAGATATTGGAAATGTTTTAGATTAAAGAGTTATTTTTTGGAATTATTTTAAAAAGCAAAATATATTTCTAAAATAATTTCCATAAATTTTCCCTCACCTTTTATATATTTTAAAACCATTTCCTTAAATTTGAGCCTTGAAACTGTAACAGTAAACTGAGAAAATTTTAAATTGTAAAGGATTACGTGTAAAATTACAGCATTTAAATTGCTGAAACTCATTATAGAAACTAAACTAGTAAAGATGTCATCAATAAAAGAGATTTGCAATCAATTTAATCAAGAAAGTTATTAAAGTTAACATACCGTACATTGTGAACCCAAAGTTAGGCTGAATGACTTATATTCAACTAGGTCTTTCTTGAAAGTCCCTTTAACAATTCAAACAGGCTACTACAGTGTAACTGCACACATTTCATCAGGCCTTTCTAGAAAGAAATGTGGTCATTTTAATGTAACTCTATTGCCAATTTTTTTTACTACTACTTGACTTGGATCTTCAGTTTTTCATGATGTATGCCAAATTTAAATACTGTTGCATAGTTCTACTTTAAACCAGAAGTTTAAAATAATAAGTGCAGACTTGGATAGATATAATTTAGTACATGTCTGTTTTAGAAATTCATTATGAGAATTAGCTTACATAGAAAGTTGCAAACTCCTTTAACCGTTTAATTTCTTATGCATTTAAACAAAATTTTTATTTAACATATAAAACAGCATATTAATTAAGGTTATAATATTTTGCGAGTAGTCGTTTAGTTGGAAACACAAAACTGCAGAATCCAATTACGACAGCATAGCAGACGTCTATACGGGGCTTCCACATTTGATATCTAAAATTTTCCTCTTGCGATAATTTCATTTTCGCGTTTTCGACCTAGTAATTCCCATTTTTTATCCCTCGCTCTTAATACTAATTTATATAGATATTCAGATTAATTCTTAAAATTATTGAAAATTTAAGGTTTTATTTATTACAAAATTACTTACATTTTAATAATTTTGCAAAAACATATCCTCAAAAGTTGCTTTGGATATTTAGATTTTGACTTTCATTACTTTTATAATGACCCTTTATTAAATTTCCATCGCTTTTCCCGTTTTCCCTTTTAAATTGCATTTTTCCCTTTCAGCGTTTTTAAAGGTTGAAAAATTCTGGAAAAAGGAAAAATTCCCCGCATATGGAAGCACTGCGTCTATAGCATTGAAAATCAATGCCAGAAATAAGCGTTTCAAAAATATTTTTCCTTATCAAGCAAAATAACTTAGCTCGTAGTATGTCTTTTCTTTCGAATTTTATATCCCACAGCCTTATTTTATATCCATGGCGGCCGATTTTAAAATTATTTTTAAATATTTCCATTAGAATATACATAATTCTGAACTAAACACGCGTACTCCTTAACAATTTAAAATTTTCTCAGTTTACTGTTACAGTTTCAAGGCTCAAATTTAAGGAAATGGTTTTAAAATATATAAAAGGTGAGGGAAAATTTATGGAAATTATTTTAGAAATATATTTTGCTTTTTAAAATAATTCCAAAAAATAACTCTTTAATCTAAAACATTTCCAATATCTGTGCCTTCATAGATCCGAACTACCCCTTAAATCAACCTTCCAACTGCTTTGATAAAAGCATTTTTTATTTAATTGTATAATGCGCCGAGATATTGTTCGTTTCAAATTTTCATTTTGCCAGTTAGAATGCCACAGTTGACCAACAGTACATTTCGGGGTCGGGATCCAAGCTTTTACGCTTCCAAAAGAGCCATTAAACGGAAAAAAAGTCTTTTAAAAATTGTATAAAAAATCGAGTTGTTAGTCTGGCCGACTGGAATTTTAAGAGTCGGCATTTTGAGGTTGAAACATAAGATGTTTTTTGCTTTCTAACCGACTATTTTTTTGTAATTCAAGATTTAATGAAAATTTTAAAATCATATTTGAGCTCCATTCCGTAAAAGAAATACAGGTAAATAGTTATAATAAATTTTCTTTAATTAAAATTTCATGACGCAAATTCCTTGCACACATGCATTTAAGTTAGATAGAAATAGACATAGTAAATGACTCCGTAGTTGTTGGCTTTCCAACGTACCATATTTTACCTATTGGCAATTTTATTTATTGTTTTAAAACGATACTTTATCCGAGGGGCTGATCACTCCGCGTAATCGGTGTACAGAGCCGTACCTTTGACTGTACTAATGGGACTACACGTAATCTTTGAAGTCCCTGCCTTTGGCAGTGCTAATCTAAACGTAGTCCAGTGTACAGACTTTCTAAGAGTGGTTAGCCCCTCGACTTTATCGCCTAAATTTTGAGCTATTTGAAACTGTGATAAAACTGACTCCAGTTCCAAATCGAGGAATTAATTTTGGAACAGTTTTCGAGCTCGATCTGACGATTACTGCTGTCATCAATGTTTGAACCAACAAATTCTTGTTTTGAAATTCTGGCTTTCCTCAGATTGTTTTCGATATTATGTTCGTGAGCGAAAACTATCGCTACGCCCCCTTTGATTCGCCATTGAAACCTAGATAGGTAGCGCCTAAAGCAGACGCTATTAGTTTGAAGTGGGATCAGTTCCAAAAAAAATAGAAGGAAACCACTTTGGCGTAAAAAAACGTCATGTATTACAGGAAATATTTAACACGTTATTTGTAAATTTGACTTTATAAATAATGATACTTGTATTTTAATATAATTTTGACATCGTTTGCTTATATTTTTATAGTTTATTTAAGCAAAAAGGTTCCAATGACTCTTTAATTTGTCTTTAGCAGACGCTAGATCATAGGCGCTACCTCGGAGAAGCTAGTGCCGTTACGCCACCTAGACTCGTTACTCGTTTCGGTTGCGAACTTTAAAAAGTGAAAGAACGATAAGTTAATGGAAACCATGTTACAATATTGTCGGTGCTAAGTTATGTGCCACCGTCGTTTCTCTTTTGGAAACTCAAAGAAAGAAATACTTTTTAAAAGTGTTAGAATAAAGTGCGCAATAATTCGTTCCAGTCATTTACACCATTAAAGGGAGTATAACCCCTCTTGTTTCATCGCAAGAAGTTAGTTTAGTTAGTGTGTAAATAACCTTTTTCGGAATTTGTGGGTTAAATCCGATCAAACTAACACTTTTCCGCCCGTCGCTAGGAAGGCTTGTGGAAGCTACTCGATATAGTCTAAGCGCACCCTACCAAACAAGTGAGGTTATACTCCCTTTAAATGAGATCACATGTCATCGATTTCTTTTAACAATTCGAATAAATGAACTTCAAATTTCAATCGTATGACAGCAATTCGATCAAATGGTAATATCTCGATGCGTAGTGTACATTGAACCTGAATGAATACTTGAAGTCACGCTTATGCTCTCCAATTGGCATCCTATTCCGTTATCATTTGGAATCTGCTAATTCTTTTCGTCATCTCAAGCGAAATAATCAATCTCTAATCACCGTTATCGCTCGAGATCTTTAGTAATCTCTAAACAAATGAACCGCCTGCAGTTATTTCACAATGCATGTAGTATTCAAGTGTTGATCATCGTCTGATAAACCTAAGACTAGACTAGGCATACACCTTAATTAATCTATTGTAACTTGTAAACAGGTCTGCGCAAACGAATTATAAGTTAGTTGCCCACTTAGCAATTTGGGTTAAAACGATCAAATTAAATAGCTCCTTACAATTTCCAAAGCTATGAAAGTGTAATTTTTTTGCATTTTCTACAGGTATAATTCTTTTCTGAAGCTTTTATAACTAAGAAAATTAAAAAAAGTGAAATAAAGTTTTATCTAGAGTTGTTAATTTTCCGGAAAAATTAAATGTGGAGAAATAAAAAATTGAAACATAAATTCCTTTTTAAGGGTTTTAATTCTAGACTAGTCCAGAGGTTTAGTTTTACTTTTGGATTCACCAAAATAAGGCGAAAATGCCTCGAAATTTTATTTTGCGAACAATTTTAGGCTAACCATGGTAAGAAAACTTTTTTTCGGAAAAATACAGAAACTTTTCCGAATAAAAGGCCTCGGTAATTTTAATTTTCCGACTTACAACTCTATTTTTATCAATTTCCGAACAATATACGAAATATGCCATGATTGTTGTAGTCTTGTCCAAACATAAATTTTTGATTCCATGTACCCTACTTTACAAGAATATAAAGTCGAGACTTAAGCCTAATTCTCCTACTCAAATAAAACGTGTCCCAGATTTGTTTGGATCTCTATTTATTCTATCTCAACGTTCGAAATTGTGAATAAAAATAGTCTTCTACTGCAAAATATGCTAAGGTATTAAGTATTAATAATATCGGTTGGTTTCCTTCACTCGAAAGGATATGTACTTACGAAAAGTATTAGGTTTAAATACTTGCCGCTAAGCCCATATAAATAGAAATGAGACTAGAACGACGATCGGATATGGGGAGATGTACCAGCTACAAGGCTACCATTAGAGTGGAATCGCCATATTCGCGCCATCATAAGTGGTATTACTTATGAGTAATACCACTTATGGCGCCATCTAATAAAATAAATGAAACTAAATATGATCAAGTGGCATAACGTCGTCTGGTTTGTTTATGTTCTTCGAAATGTTTTCGACATTGTAGAGTTGTAAAAAAGACAGATTTATTATTTCAACGACATAATTTAAGATATTTAAACAACTTTATGAAAATCACAAGAATCTACATTACCGTAAATTACAGGTAAGCCACTGTTATAAACATTTTAAATAAAATAAGCTTAGAAAGCTTATGTCTAATTTCTATCCCTTTCATTTCCACGTGAACTGTTAACCGATTCAGCCACGATAGAATGCCAATTAACCACTTCAACTGTGGTGGGATTATGTGATAGGTCACCCGTTGATTTTGCGCCAGTAACTGATGAACATGTGTTTTATTTACTAGACAGTACTACGGCTGATTTCCTGCTGTTTTGCTCATATTTTAGCCAAGTTGAACTTAAAATGTAGGTAAAATAGCGTTAGGCCATAAATATGTATTAAAAATTTATTTTAATAATATTATTCATTTCCGCCGTCTTATTCCACCACTTATTTTTATATTTATTACAGTACCATTGATCCAATATATTACCGGGAGCAATTATTACATTATGTATAGTCAATAAAACACATCTTCAATAGTTCTACGTTACTTAATTTTCCATTGAAATATATATGTATTAAGCCATAGTAATGTCTAGTAAATAAAACACATCTTCATCAGTTTTACGTTACTTAATTTTCCGTTTTGCTAGTTACTAAAGAATAGCCTTCAAAAATTTGACGGTTTATATATTTACACAGGTTAGACTACTTGTACCTTCATACGTGCTAGCGTTTGTACCTCTAAAGTTCTTCTGATAGGCAACCCTGTTTTCTACTACGCTACTGGTACGCCCTCTAATGTATATAAACAGTACTAATTAATTTATTATAAATTAAATTTTTATAAATTTTAATTATAAAAACACTAATGAGCTACCGTATTTATAATTTGATAATATGTATTTTAAAATTTATTAAATATCTACGATACATTTAAATTTAAAATATAGGTGGCGCTCCATTTTTAAATATAAATATTATTTTAACAATAGTTGATAATAGTTCAGAAACTTTACACAAGCCGGCGCTGTAGGCGTGAAGTAGAATTTTTCAAATTATCTAAACGCGGGAGTAGCTCATAAGCGTCCATCTCTGAGCCGATGTAGTCTAACCTGTGTAAATATATAAACCGTTCTATAGCCTAGACGTTGGGGAACATTTTCTCGAGTCACAAGAATGAACTTGGTTACTCGAGAATATGTAAGTTCGTGTGAATAGACCTACATAGATACTTTTCCGCCACTAAGGTAGGTGCATAATGAACTTACGGTCTGGAGAAAAGGCGCCAAATAGATAGATACTCTCTAATCACGGGCGAATATGTTTTCGAAATTATCCCTTGTTGCTAAATCATTCTCTCTTTGAGCTCCTTCAAAACGCGTCTTTGCGCGATAGGTACTTGCCGTGGCCTCTTGATAAATGCGTTTCACATTAGAGTCATTCGTAAAGTAGGCCTCGTCAACAAATCCCCGTATTATACTTCATCGAGTAGAAAGTTAATAACAACGCGAAAATCCGGGCAATTTAACACCCCTTTTAATAATGCGTTGTAACGTATTCCCTCATTTTAGTAGAACGTTATCTTTAATCCCCAGCACCGCGTCAATATTATACGCGTCCTTTGATATATAAAGCTCCTCCTTTATAGGTATTTGGAGTTCTTTGAATAGATAGGCCTTGGCGTTCTCGCAAAAGACGTTTTCCGTAATTATTTGTGGTTTTGGAATATTCGGCTAGACATTAACGCAGGTTCTCTTATATCTCCGAGGGCTCCCCTCCCGTAAGTTATTTTGAAATGCAACGCTTCGATTGCGCTCGGGGCCTTCTAAAATTTCCTGGACCGTTATGCGAGAATGCCAAGCGCATCCCAAATTGATTTCGGGGAAATTTAACGCATCGGCAGTTAAGCTCCGAGGTGCGATTCGCGAAGGTCCTTTTCACGGGCGACTCTTTAAAATAAACGACGCTTCCGCCACGCCAAACCGTCCATATTCGGACGGTTTCACGCATTCTCGTCTAATTTATCTCTATTTGAGAACGCTTGCGTAGGCTGTTTATTTTTCGCGCAGATAGATAATCCTTCCCTGTTTTAAGAATCTAGCATCTTCGCCAAATTAAACTTGTTTTATCTTTGGCACGAGCTTTAGAGTATTTTGACCAAAACTCGAAAATTAAACTTTGCTTCGAAATTGACGTTATTACTATTTATTCCACGTGGCGGATTTTGGAAGTTGATGAATAGAATTGGGGAAGCAGACGATATTTTAACAGGGCTTCCATGCATTGTTGAACTCCAAAGAATTTACGGCAACTCTGTTTTCCAGTTATTGACGAACAATTGGCGACCGAAAACTATCGCTTCGCCCCCTTTGATTCGCCATTGAAACCAAGATAGGTAGCGCCCACAGCAAACGCTATTAGTTTTTCCTCATCTTCATTCGTAAATTTGAATTTATTAATAATGATACTGACATTTTAATCATGGACACTATCTCTAACCGGATGGGAATAGCTGTAGCTTCCACCATACAAAATCACCTGCCGCCGCCATCGTATCTCTGTAAAGGGGGGGAGGTTCAAGAATTTGGAAAGCAGCGTTGCCAGATCGAAAATCAGAAATTATCGTATCTAGGCCAAAAAATTGTCGATTTTCCTGGAAAATTATCGTACATTTCTTTTTGGCGATAAATTTTAATTCATACATAAATGCGTTGAATTTAGATGATTTTTTAAAGCACTACAGGAGTTTTATTTCAGGGAAATAAACAAAATGTCTATTATCATTATTAACTGAACTTAATATGTTTAAAAATGTTTTAAAAAATGCGGTAATAGCTAGGAGTAATAAACTCACACTCTGGACTACGCGTACAGAAAATGTATATCATTCATTTTTAAGTAGAAAAGTTATATAAATTAATAATAAAATATAAATCGTTCGTAGGTTTTTAAAAAAATCTAAAGATTATCGTACATTATAGTACGTTGAGGCAGAATTATCGAAATAAAGGTACGATATCGTACGCCATGAAAATTATAGTACGCCCTAAAATTTTTTATTAAATTATCGCACTGTGCGATAATTATCGTACGTCTGGCAACGCTGTTGGAAAGTTAGGGGCTGTCAAAGCCATATAATTCGTCACGTTGTCGACAAAACGTTCCGTTTGAAATGGGGGTTTACATTCTTTCGAATGACCTTGACGGCCCTGCGAATCGAGTACGGTCGACTATTTCAGCTAATACGAAGTAGGACGCAAACGGACAGTGAGGGGGTACCTCATTTAGGCTGATTTTCTCGTCCGGTTAAAGATACAGTGTCCATGTTTTAAAACAATTTTTACATTGTTTGCCTATATTTTGATAAGTTAAAAGAAAAAACGTTCTTGTGATTTTTTAATTTGTCCGTAGCAGACGCTAGATCATAGGCGCTACATCGGGGAAGCTGGCGCCGTTACGCCACCTAGACTCGTTTCGGTGGCGAATTTTTCCAGTGCATGGAAACCTTGTTACAATATCGTCGATGGAAACTCAAAAGAAGGAATACTCTGTTTATCTTTAAAAGTGTTACAATAAAGTGCTCAACAATAAAGCCACGGTCACACTAGAGCTTAAAACCCAGTTTAGATCGGTTTGAATGCCAGTTTTGACCGCCGACGATAATTCTTAGTTCACACGTGCGAAATCGCTTCACCCCGGCTCGCTTATAGCCAAGCCTTACTGTCATTTCAAATTATGACCAGAATTTTGAAAATACTAAAATGTATCCCAAAACAATTAATTAATCATGTTTACTATACATACAGTAATATTATTTGACATTATTTAGAATTTTATTCCCATTATTTTTGAAAATACGAGCATTTTTATTTCCGCGCCTTGTCATTTTGAAAACGATGTTAAGCGAACCAACTTGGACGAGTTGCACCCAGAACCAACATGAAGCTATTTCTCCCGCAGTTTCTCCCGCTGGTTTTGAAAACTACTTGTCTAAAACGAAGCGATTTTAGGGGTAAGTGTGAACCTGGCTCTAGTTCCAGGCACTTTCAAATTTTCAAGGAATTAAACTCGAATAAAGTATTTATTTCGGAGACTAAAACGCGTTTAAAATTTTTGCGTCTGAAATGCTGGATTCGAAACACACACTTGGTCGGAATTTTCTTGTCCCGTATTCGAGGGAGTTTGGCATCTCTATAAGCGCAGCGGCTCCCAGGATTTCTGATTAAAGGCAGATTAAACCAGTGAGTTGGGAATGAGGTTCTTGAAATGTTTCTATATTAAAGGGGGCGCTGCGCAATATTGAGGGATTAACTAAGCCTTTGCTTTTTTATGCCACTCACGCGCACGAAACAGCTCGTGTAATAAAACAATTGTGGCGCGATACCTCGTGCGCCTTATACAAACCCGAAGTCCAATTGAGTCCCCCAATGTTAAGCAGCGCCCCCTTTTATCTAAAAACTTTTCAAGGACCTTATTCAAATCTGATAGTCGCGAGACAAACATTTAGCTTCAAATCTGAAACGTTATCACTCGACGATGTTGCCATCTATCTCTAGCGGAGGGAAACTTTAAAGCCTAAAAGCGAAATCCACGTATATCTTTCAATTTTTGGCATTTAGTTACGTGGATTTTACTTTCAGGCGACGTTGTTTCGCGCGAAATTGATGCAAAATTTTAAACGGAAAATTAGGCTTAGCAAACTAAACGCGTCTCGAAGCAACAGTGATTAATTAGGCAAAATAAAATTAATGTTAAAATATTATTTTTCAATAAGTTATTCCTATTCTTGGAATGCTTATCGCGGCAGATTTTCGTATCGATGTGGCTGACGGTTTTTTTGACGTCACTGTGACGTTTTTTTCCCTACACGTTTCATTGGATAAAACAGAACGAGCAGCTAAATCGCCGAACGTTATCCAAGATGGCTGACCAATAATATTGACGTTTTAAGGCACGTGACGGCTGACAAATAAAAATATTGAGTCAAAATTATCGTCGTCTGCTGTTTCGTCTGTCTGAATTTTTGGCTGATACCAGCAATTTGACATAGTAAGTTATTAAAATTATATTGTAGTGATTTCTTAAATTTGGTAGTTCATAATTATAATAATAATAATAATAATCAGCTAGGCTAATACCCAAGGCACCACCTTAGGCCTAAGTCATCAAGCGACTTTTAAAGCCATTATTTCAGGTGGTCGGGTTACAATGCGTAGGAGGGTGGTGGCAAGCCCTTCTATAAGAAGATAGACAATATTATTGCTTGTGAAATATTCGAAGTTTATTAATATAAAACAGTTTGGTTGCAACTTAAGGTTAAACCTTTTCCAATTTGGCAAGTCCTAGTTTTGTATTTAAAAATTACTAGTTCCAGTTATAGGTTCCATAATTAAAAATGCCCTTATATCAAATATGATCAAATCATACATGCAGTCTTATAAACCAAAATTTGAACTTATATTTTAGGGCAAGAAATTTTCACTTTGACAATTTTAGCTAACTTTTATATTAAATTTGCATTAAGGGCCATTTTCATGCTCGCTGGTAGCGGATAAAAATCGTCAAAATTCGCATCCGCCACTCGCAAGCGTGAAAATAAAGCTAAAATATCTGTTTGAAACAGATCGACGCGGAAAGTGAAAAAGTGTGTAGCGGAAGCGGATTTCGACAATTTTTACCCGCTACCAGCGAGCATGAAAATGCGCCTTTAGACGTATAAATTAAGATTTAAATCTTTCAAAATAATTCTTATAGTTTACTTTTAAATATGCTAAATTCATAACACAAATTCCTAGAAGTTAGTGAAATTCGTTTGATCCAGCATAATCTCTTTATAGGTTGGTTATTTGAAAACAAAGTATTCATATAATCAGATGTATATAATATATATCTAAGTATAGAAGTGTCCATAGCAGGCTCACACTGGAATTTCGGAAAATAGTGTGCAGCCAATGTTGACTTTCAATAGCTTTTACATATGACAACGTGGTTCAACCATCTATGGGCGAGTAAATCGAAGAGAGAAAAATCTCGCCAAACCGTAGACTAAATATATAGTTGCTAGTACTATTACAACTAGTAGGTTATGTAGTCTATAGTGAGACTAGCTCTCAGTAAATATTTTAAAGGGCGTAAAGGTAGAATTGACACACTTTTGGGTCTTATGTCACTTTTTCTAAACTATAGGGGTCGAAATATTAGCGCCCAAAATGTCGTAACTTATTTGAACATTTATTACAAATTTATCCCCGTTAATGTCATAATAATTCTCTATTATGATTTTTCAGGGCACTGATTCTAATGCTAATTACTGGTTTTTAATGTTCTTACAAAAGCTTGTTTTGTCTTTTTACCTCCTTACCTAGGAGGGGTTATACAACCAGCGTGTCCGTCTGTGGGTGTGTGTGTAGTCTGCGAACGCGTTCCCATTTTCGGGGCAAAGAGTAATCACTGCGTACGCAGTCCAACAACCGTTTTAGCAGTTTAAAGGTTGGCAAAACCACCTTGTGACGGTAAGCGTTAACGGATAAATTTGCGAGTTTTTTTTTTCGTTAACGCCCACCGCCGCTACGTTTGTTATTGGTGCGTATTCTCCAACTCCTTCTTATTGACTTTTGGGACGGACCGAGTGCTGAGTGTTATGGCAACCTCTCAACTTCCAATGGCAGGGTTTCCACCAATTGTTTACGGTATTCGTCTTAGTATCAATTTGCGATCGCATCGAGTGGGATTTGAACCCGAGACCTCCTGCTTGACAGGCGGACGTTCTACCACAGAAGTACCGACACTTGTTACGCTTCATTGAAAATTAGACCTTCAGCTTTATCGGAAGCGTATTTAATAGAGTACGAAATTTTGGTTTAATTGAAATAGAATTGAAATTGAAATTATTGCATCGAAGAAATTCTAATTTAGCGTTTTCTCTATTGATTAAAAACAAATGCGCCACCCAGGTTTTGAACCCAGGCCATTCGGCTTGGCAGTTGAGCGCTCTACCACAGAACCACCGGTAGCCGCTTAGCTTCACTGAAAATAAGACACTCATCGTAAGCATAATAGGTAATAAAGTCTTGAATTCTTTTATGAATGAATTTATGAAGGCCTAATCTGGTTTTTTTACGAATGAAATAATGTTGATTTAATCTTGTAAATATTTATGAACTAAGTTTATATTAAATTTATAATTTTATAACTAATTTATGAATTAATAATTTAATTGTAAAATACGATCATGACGAAGAATCGGACCCAGGTTGTGGTGTTACTGAGCAGATGTTTTACCGCCGAGCTACTGTTTTTCCTGAAACAAAACACATCACAGGCAAAATATTGAAGTAAAGGAACCGTTATGATACGGCGTTTTTTTATTTTGGTGAACTTGTTTATATTATTATAAATTAATTAAACTCCGTGGTTTCGTCTCAATTATTTTAGTTAAAATTAATATTTTATACCGGGCGGGATTGAACCGGGATTACGTTTTAAGTAAATAACTCTGAATTGCGGTCGTCTCGAGAAATTAATACCACTAGGAACAATTCTTCCGAGGAGAGGTATATTTTGGCTTGCCAACTTGTTAGCATTGCAAAAACGGCCGTTTTTCTGGACTGTTAAAACACGACCAAATTCTTCCTGATATTTTCAGTTGTTTAAAAAAATAAAACACATACAGGGTGTATCAAAAGGTTATGCAAATATTTGAAGGATCAGTTGTAGGGGTGAGTTGAGAAGTATGCTTGTTTTTCCCCATTTTCCTACGATGAGTTTAAAGAGCGCCAGAGAGCTTCAAAGTGTGGCCTACTAGCCCCTGTAAGTAGGCTGCAACAAGCGCAATACCAAGCAGCAGGGAAATGAATTTGCGAATAAATAACAAAAAACAAATGAGTAAATAAGAAATGTGCAATGAGTTTAATTAAACACAGAAGAACAAAGTAGGAAAATGTGTATTTTGTACAAGTTACAATAAGCCTATCACGATTTTAAATACTGTTTAAGTTTACTTTTTTCCGCTGGTTACCTCGATTTGTTTACAAAGTCCTTTTTTACTTATCACACGAACCCAAAGCTTATTGTTCGCATTTCCCTGATGCTTGGTTTGGAGCTTGTTGCAGAATACTTCCAGGGGCTAATAGGCCACCCTTTGAAGCTCTCTGGCGCTCTTCTAACTCATCGTAGGAAAATTCGGAAAAAACAGGCATATTTCTCAACTCACCCCCTACAACTAGGGCAGCCCTAGTAGGGCTCAGGGTTTTCTGATCATTTCGATCGAAAAATTCAGTGAACTATAAATAATCGGACAATTTACAGATAATTTTCCGAATAAATCTCTCGCACGTTTCTCCGATGACATTTTAGTTCAAATAAATTTCATATTGTTTAGCTGGTTAAGTTTTTATGTATATAAACATAACTCGTTTTTTAAACATAATAAGTTTATCATTGCCTATGTTTTCGAAAATATATTTTACCCGAAAAACCACGAAGAGCTTTAGCTATTTCATTTTGTAACTGTTAATTTATTTTTTTGAAATAACCAAACAGATTTTAGGTTCGTAATAGAAAGAAATTGAACATATTTCCGAGAAAAGAAAACAACGTCTTTTTGAGCAAATTTTACCGTCATTAATTAATCAAAAATATTTTTCAAATCAAATAGAAAGAAATATATTTTAAACGAACAACAAAACATATGTAATTATCCAAATTCTGTATTACTCGACTAAATTTATTTCAAATATATCGTATAAGTCGGGTAATAATGCTAGATCTAAATTCAATATTCTTCGTCTCAAAGCAAATAACATAGACTTAAATTCCAATTAGAAAGGCTACAAATGAAATAAGATGTATATACTTTGAAACATTCCCCTTAAATATTGGGTTATGAAAACGAAGTCTTTGGAGACATTAGAACTTTCTAAAGTTTTAAATACTGAACACCCACCAAATTAATAAAGCAGGTGTCGCGCTAAAGTGACTGAACTGGTCTTGAAGATCTGCAGACCAGAAAATTAGAGACCCTATCATAGCCTAGGGCCTGGAATCAAAAATAAATGTCTCGAGAGGGTGGGCATCCGTACTTGTACCGGTTGAAGAAACCAGGTGGTACTTGTACCGTTTGAAGAAACCAGGTGGTACTTGTACCGTTTGAAGAAACCAGGTGGTACTTGTACCGTTTGAAGAAACCAGGTAGTACTTGTACCGTTTGAAGAAACCAGGTGGTACTTGTACCGTTTGAAGAAACGGCGAGCCAAAAGGGGCGTAGCGATAGTTTTCCTACACAGCGTAAATAGGCGCATCGATAAATTCCGCTGTTTGTTTTTCCTCCCCTACGCGCATGCGCGAGTTACTGAATAAAATAGTCATGGACATTGGACAGTTTTGGAAATATGGCGGTGGCGGCGGTCAAAGACCAGTTTATTTTGGGCTATGACCAGTAAATTAAATAGAATCTGGGGGTTCACTGGTCATAATGGCCAGTTTATTTTTAATTAAAAGTATAATTCTATACCGAAAAGAGAAAATGCGCTCTCAGCTTCTCACAGCCAATTACATTGCGGATTTTGACTTATTTCTACTTCTAAATCGAGCGTATTTCGTGGCATCTGGCAGTAATGCAATTTGACGTTCTTCCGCTACAATCAGTCAGATTAGTCGAGCTATAGTGAGTTGCAGGCTAAGAAAGACAAAATATATAGTGCAGTTGGCGCAAGGATACCTCAGATCATTTCCGGCCAGTCGACCGCGCGTAATTTAAATTTGACCACTTTACGGTCAATTTCAAATTTCGTGAGTTTCATCGTTTTTTCGCGCCATCTAGGAACCGAAATTGGAATCTATTTTTTAATTTCATGTTGTCACGAATTTAATTACTGAATACAGCTAAAGAAGGTTCGATATTTGAAGCTCCAAATATTTTAAATAGCCCAAGAGGTTACTATAAAAAGCATGATAAAGGTTTATTGTTAACAAGTAAAGAGAAAAATATAATTTTAAACGTCTATAGCTCATTAAGACAACGTTACCCCCAAGAAAGCGTGGTAACTATTTTAAAAGAAACTGCTGATTTAACTGGTAAGACGTAGAAATAAATTTACAAAAATAAATAATTATACATACTATTTTAAATTTAAGAATGATAGGAATGCCTAATCTTTTAAATTTGCTCGCCACCACAATTATGAAATTAAAAAATAAAGATTCCAATTTCGGTCTCTAGATGGCGCTAAAAGACGACAAAAAGAGCAAAATTCGAATTTGACCGTAAAATGGCCAAATTCAAATTTCGCGGTGGAATGACCGGAAACGATCTGAGGCATCCTTGCGCCGATTGTACTATATATTTTGTCTTTCTTAGCCTGCAACTCACTATAAATGCGAAACATCTAGATCAATCATTAAGAATATGTTTAAGGAAATAAGCATATAGAAGAGATTGCAATTCTTATGACTTTTAGAAACAAAAAGAAGGTAAAGAAGGAGTAAAACTTTTTTTATTCGAAGAACAAGAATGATGAGGAAATATTTTTTAAAGTTCCTTAAGAAATGTGATAAATATCAAAGCTCTTTGGTTTGTTATAATTAAAACTCATTATAGTTCCTAATCGCTATTAACAATTCACTTTCAAAGATAAAATAAAAGGGGGGAATGAGGTGGGGCAGAAAAGGGTGGTCATAACTTGTTAATTTATTTTTTTGAGTAGGGGTATAGTGGTCCCATTGACCAGTACTTATTTAACCCGAAATCATCCCACGCAGCGGAAACTAGCTTTTCGTAAAAGGGATGATCATCATTTCAGTAATTCTATTTACCATGTGAAAATACAATGACGCAAACAATCCTTTTCACGAAAACATAATTAGTTTTATTCTTGAAAGTAAAATCCAACATAAATATTTGAGCGAGCGACTTTATCCAATTTGACATTGACTTGTATGTTTGATTAAATTGGAAATTAGATTCTGGTATCAATTTTCTTTAATGATTTAAGCCAAATGGAAACCTAGAAAATTTGCAGACATTGTAGGAAAAATAATCTTGTTGATTCAAATTTATGAACTGAAATATAACTTTTTTAAGGTTTTCAAATAAATATATGAAACATTGTCGGTTAAAACGTCTTTGTCCGTGGCAATATTTGCAATAGTTGATTTTATAAAATAAAAAGTGGTCTTGCCCAACTTGTTAAAATGTTGCTCTTACGTCACAAGACCCAGCTTTATTTGTGTATTCTTCGCACGAGCGATTTGCACGCGCTCTAGAAAAAGCTATATTCCTCGCGACTGTAGCGCGCGCTAGTAGGCTTGTCAAAGTAAGAGACTGTGACGTAAGAGCAACATTTCAACAAAAAGGCCACGTTAGTTTATAAAAAGAACTATTTATTTGAAATTTCAAAACGTATGATAGGTAGAACCAAAGATAATATAACTACGTACCCTATGTTCGAAATCAAGCTCCTTGCACGTAATGCAGGCTCTTACTGAGTTCCCGGCAGAAGTCGGAAAAAATGGCCTCCATGGAGCTGGCAGGGCTACCGACATCTAGTTAAAACGTAAAGTTTTAGTGAAAATTGCGCCGTGGTTTTTGACTCGCGGTTTTCAAGATACCAGATATTTTTGCGTTATATTGTTTTAAAACAATAATGGATCATGCCTGTAGCTCTAAAAAAAAATTCTAAACGAAAGAGTAAGGTGAGTAATATATTTTTTGGTTATCTATTGACATTCCTTATTTTTCACCCTGCTTTGGAGCCCGATTTTTCCGACTTCCGGCGCGAGCTCAGTAAAAGCCTCACGAGAAAACGGGCTATCGAGAAACGCCGAGATTTCGAATCAAGGGTACGTAGTTATATTATCTTTGGTAGAACCATGGAACCAATTTTATTCTTATTATTGTTTGATTAATGGCATTAGATTCAGCATGATCGTTTCATATTCACGAAGTGTTATTTTTATGTCTCTAAGAACAATGGTTGACGAGTTATAGCCTTTCAAACTTAAAGACCGAATTCAGGTTTTCGTAAAATGCATAATTGACCATTTTTATCAAACACGCCAAACTTCCACAGCATTTCAATAATATTGGAAAAATTCATTTTTGGGTGCTACGCGAATAAAAATTAAGAAACTATATGGTAAATGGAAAATTGATACACTCAGGTTTATCTTCCCCTGGCGGATCCGCACCACAACTAATTGTCTAATAATTTGCGTAGATATTTAACTGGCACCTCTCTGAGGACGCGCTTGTTAGTTGTTGGAAGTAAACGCACGGTCGAATCTATCTATTTCTTTGTTATGAATATTCCGCAATTCGTCGCCGTTAAAACAAAACCACGTATCTTTTCGGTGGCCTTTTTGAGAATAATTGATTTTTAATTTTGCAGGGACTTGTGAAATCGCGTGTTAGGTTTTTACACGCGAGTTAATTTTATAGTTAAATAATTTCGTTTCAATATTGAATTTATGAGGATTTTAATTTAAAAATATTTTGCTAAAGGGGAATTTTTAGAGATACGTGGTCTCGCGTCATGTAGGGAGATAGGAGCTGACACTAAGCGAGATACGTGCTTTTGCGCGAAATGCGTTGTGAATATCAAAGATACGTTTAAATGTTTTCTCGATTTAAAAAAAGAAATTCAATTGCAACCTATTAATGTTTTTAATGTTATATACGTAAATTGGGGTGTAGAATCTGAATGTCAATTTTTACAAAACCACGTATCTCAAGTTACGTGGTTTTGTTTTAACGGTGACGCCGTGTTCGATAGATATGAAATTGAGTTCGTAATTTTTTCGCTTTAAGGACAAATTAACGAGCAATTAGAAACTTACGCTATATGGAACTTGTAATAAACAATTGTTAATTATAATCAGAATCATAATCAGCGAAGCTAATACCCAAGGCACCGCCATAGGCCCAAGACATCCAGTGAGTTCTAATGGCAATACAAGTGACCTATATTATTTTTAGACCTATATTAATATTATTTGATAAAAATATAATATTCTCGAAATTAAATCTAGGTTACAAATAAGAGATGTTGAAAGTGAAGGAATATCAGTTAAATAGTCAGTTTTTCTAACTGGACAACATGCGAACCACAACTTGCCTCATGGACGAGCGAGGTGAAATTTAATTGCCGCTGCAGTAAATTGTTCAGTATGGGCCGCCAAATATCGCTTTGTAAATTTTGCATTGTTATTATACCATTTATAATATTTTCAATTTTTAGCTTAAAACACATCTTTATAGTTATATTTTTATCGATATCTAATTTCGTGTTAGGATCGCCCTAGAAGTGGTCGTCGCAAGAATTAAGACGATACCAATTCGTGGCGCTCCATTAGAAAACTGAAGAAATTTACCTGATGGGGTTCTAGCATAGACAGTAGATAGTTCTAGTCACGGCTCCAGCTGTGCAGTAGCGGCGCTAAGGTTTTTTCACAGGTGGTCTAATTATTTTGTGGCCCTTGGATTGACACAAAATTTTCTAGGAAGCGATTAGAGCAAGGTTTTCCGCACCCCTACTGACCTTGTATCCGACCTGGAGGGGACACGTGCATGCCTGGGGTATTTCCCTAAATTCCCATAAGCCCCTTTCTTTTCAATTTCCGCTACCTTCCTCCCGAACCTATATGTTTGTTGTCTACTACCTTTTTGAGTAAGCAAATTGATTTTGAAAGATTTTTTCCAGAAAAACGTTTTTTTGGCAATAAAAAAAATTTCTAGAGATAATGAAAATTCATAAATTAAAATATGTGGCCTCTTAATTATGAATATGTGGCCCTTTTAATATAAATATGGGGCCCCTCTCAGAAATGCAGGGGGCCTAAAGCCCACTTCAGCCCACCCTTAGCGCCGCTACTGCAACTGTGTGGGCCAAGTTGAAGAAAATTGACTCGCGACATCGACGTTCGCTGTGTAAACCTTTACTCTCGGCAGAACATAGGAGGATTCGCCGTCAATTGTTTCGACAGAGAAGTTTAAGACCGGCAAATTTTATTTTCCGATGAAATAGTAATTTTTTCTTGTATTAGAACTTTTTGTATTACTTTTACAATTCATAGTTCTCCCAGTTCCCCGACTGTGTGGGTGACGAAACGTAGGAGGCAACTTAACTTCTCCATAATTATTACCCGAACGAAAAGGAGTTGACGATTATCGGTGAACGTGTGGGGCTGCCGGAGAGATGGTCAAGCGGGAATCTTGAAGTCTACCTGCCTATCTCCTATTTTCTCGGTGCATCTCCTTATAGCACCTTCTACAGAAATTAATTCCGTTTTTAAAAGTGCGCTGGACTTAATTTATAGCATCAGATGGGGTAAAGAAAGTTTCATCTACTGGTATTTAAAACCATGATACGGTAATCAGAGCTCTCTATTTCTTAATGTTCACGTTTCTCATCGTTCAACGTGACATAACTTGTCCTGGAAATTAGAGCCTGAACGGATCGTTGTTTTTTTAAGTCCAATCCGTCTGTGAACTGTTTACGTCGGATACAATTCGTACGCGTTGCATCCGTAAGTAATTTAATCCGAACTGTCCGATCCGACTATCAAAATAATCCAACCTGGGAAAAAATCCAATCCGTAGAATTACGGATGAATATATCTGAATAACTGGACGGATTGGTCGGTTACGGATTTTCACCTCTTAAAAATGTACGGATTTGCTTTTATTTGGATGAATCCAATACTGAACGAATTCGGGTTTTCCAAATCCGATCCGTCCGTGGTCCATTCACGTCGGAACCAATCCGTCCGTGGTATGTACACTTCGGAACCAATCCGTCCGTGGTATGTACACTTCGGAACCAATCCGTCCGTGGTATGTACACTTCGGATCCAATCCGAACCGTCCAATCCGTAATTTAAAATAATCCCATCTGTGAAAAAATATAATTCGTAGGATTACGGATGAATATATCCGAATAATAGGATGGATTGGTCAGTTACGGATTACAATTTTACGGTTTGGATTTGGTTGAATGAAACCAAGAGGGTCACTGAACGGATTTGGACATTGGCTACGAATTGGAGAGTTTCGCATTTTACTTATCCTTCCACATATTGAATTTTCTTAAACGGATTGAAGTGTCAACAATTTAAGTGGCTACGGATTCGAGGTGTACAGAGTGGGGTTTCTCTGTGAATACGTTGACGATGAGATAAACGTTTCAATCTAATGTATTACATTAAATACAACTTATGTTTTACGATTTGCACTTTTCATTACGCACCACTAATACCCCCATTATGCACCCATGGGACTCGGAAGGAATTAACAACTTTAGAGGGGGTAACTTTACCCTAGCCACCCTACTTTGTACTTTTCACATTAACATGTTAACCACTCAAACGCACAATTATGCACCTCAGTCTTAATATTACGCATCACAATAGTTAATGGTAACATTGAATTGTAAAAATGTTGCTTTTCCTTTGGCATTCATAGAGGGTCAGGATTACCTCAGTTTTATGCTAGCTAATTGAAATACTTGGGTTTTGTTTTTCGCACTTTGAGGCTGTTCACAAATTACGTAACGCCAAAAATACTTTTTTTGAACTCCCCCTACCCCTCGTAACTAAGAGTAATTGTTTTTTAATTACAAATTTACAATAGCTATTAGTTAATATTTCATCTGTGAAGTTAAAGCGGCTAAATACGCTTTAAAATAGCGTTATTCAAAATTGAACGTCAAATTCAAGTTGTTTGAGATTATTAGTCCATGGTGCCGCTACCGAGTAGCGCTATTTCGGAACTTTTTTTGCATTACCGTGAAGGAAGGATGTACTTAAATATTTTACCATAGTGGTATTATGATACTCATGTTATTACTCATCGCAATGACCCTCACAAATTTAGCAAATAGCCAAAAAACAATAACAACAATCGAAAATTCGATCTTTAAAAAGGCTCTACTTCCTAACAGTAAAATGAAACCTTTGTGAATTATAATTTACAGTTCACTTACTATTACGACAAATGGTAATCAACTAAATTATTAATGACTTTTAACAAAATTCTCCTATTCGAGGCAACGTCGTTTACTGGGAATGTTGCCGAGGGTGGCAGACAAATGCCTGATGACCTCATTGAGACACAACAACCCGAAAAAAGACACAAATGGCGACGATGCGACCAAAACAATAATAATCAGCTAGGCTAATACCCAAGGCACCATCCTAGGCATAAGTCATCAAGCGACTTTTAAAGCCTTTAATTCAGGTGGCCGGGTTACAAGGCGTAGGAAGGTGGTGGCAAGCCCTTCATTCCACGCGAGCCAACAGCTCCCTACACTCACTATAACCGTTAACCTCAACAAGTTTTTACGGAAGGGGAAACCCCTTAAACCAGTGGTTAGAGAATTGGCAAATTCAACGCAGAAGGAGTTGTTCCGAGTTTTCACTCACCGCCACAAGTTGGGATCGAACCCGGTTCCTCTTGCTGCGAGGCGAAAGTGCTAACCACTCCGCCAGCCCACAAATATCTCGCGTTTAATAATACCTCGCTTCAAAAACATTTCCGTAATTTAAAAGAGGTTAAAATACCTTTATTTTCAATTTCGGAATTTGTATTTAAAATTAAAAGTATCCCCCCCCCCTCCCGTTATAGTTTTATGGCGCTTGGCGATAATTACCCCTTTTGACCCCCTTTATTCGAACCTGACATGGAGTGTGCAAATTAACATTTTATCAACAATAAATAGAAATAACACCTATTCGTACGTTAAGCCCCGCTCACACTATACAAGTAATTTGGCCACTTAACCGTATGCATCATGCATCTTAATGTAATCAAGAAAACTGTTAAGTGTGATCAGAAAAATTGTAACTATTGTTTCAATTTTTCTGTTACACAAGACAGTGTTCTTGCGTTCTATTAGTAACCCATTTACTTGTAGTGTGAACGGGGCTTTAGACCAAAATGTTAGTATATACTAAAAAGCATATCTTGTGAAATTGGCATTTTATACATTAGTCAAAACGTCACCTCCTAAAATAAGGGCTACGTTCAGCGGGACTCAGCGGACTCAGCGCTGAGGTCAGCGCTGAGCGTTGAGCTTACTGTACGCTTTTTTGAACTTCCGGTTTCTACGTCATGTTGCTCAACGAAGTCAGCGGTCGGAGGAGCAGGTTTTTTCAGTTGCTCATCGGTGTCGTGACGTCATTCGACAAAGTTAAAGGAGGGGTAGCAGACGATATTTTGTTCGTTAAGTCAGCGAACTATAAATCGTACAACAACTTTTAGATTTTTGTGACGTAGCGTTGATTAAAAGAACTCAACGATAACTCAGCGGTTTTTCTCCGTTGATAGTTGTTGAACGCAGCCTAGGGCTTTCAAATGAAACATCTAGGGTTAATCAGCGTAGGAAGCGGGACCCAGGGCGAAGGGGGAAAGGGGAATTCTTAGTAGAAACTCCAACAACAGGTGGGGCCATCTGCCGTGACTTCTAAGTAGAGTAAGAACCCATGGTGTTTTCTCTCATGAATACCATTCTGCACATTGGCGCGTTTCTACGATTGTAGACCCTCGGCGCAGTGTCATTTTGACCTCCAACATTTTCGAATTGAACCCCCCCCCCCCTCCCTTGAGGCATCCAAACCTTATCATTTTTATACTGAATTGCACAAAAGGTTTCCTCAGGTTACGAAAATGGGGCACCAAAATCGGCCCAATTTCGAACCTTCATAGGATCAGGGACCCTAGTCGCGCGTATTGACCCTAGTGTCAGACGGAGCACCATGATGTTTTCTTTCGTAAAACTATCTCAAGAACTAGGCAAGCCAAGATTTTTACTCTTGTATATATGTCCGTGAAACAGAATATCGTAAACCAAGATGACCAAGATGTGTAGTCTCGTAAACCACGATGACCACGACATACTATCACGTTAACCACGATTACCACAATGTATGTTCTCCTAAATGATAGTGACAACGAAATTTTGTTTTAAACCACGATGACCACAATATTTTCTTTTAAAACCTCGATGACAACGATATTTCCTTTCTTTATCCATAATAACCAAATAGTTTTCTATTGGACTGTTCGAATTATATTTACAACGCGTAAAACGCTTACGGTTACATCTGAAGTGAACGGACCACGGACGGATTGAATTTGGAAAACCCGAATCCGTCCAGGGTCGGATTAATCCAATCAAAATCCAATCCGTTAATTTTTAAGAGGTGAAAAACCGTAACCAACCACTCCGTCCAATTATTCAGATACATTCATCCGTAATCCTACGGATTGGATTTTTTCACAAACTGTATTATATTAATTGTCGGATCGGACGGTTTGGATTAAATTTCTTACGGTTTGAACGCTTACGGATTATATCCGAAGAGAAAGGGCCGCGGACGGATTGGGTTTTGAAAATCTAAATCCGTTTAGGATCAAATTAATCCAAGCAAAATCCAATCCATAAAATTTTAAGATGTAAAAATCCACAACCAACCAATTTGTCCATTGTTACGGATTATTTAACCGTAACCGTACGGATTGGACGGATCGGATTTTTCACGGAGTATCCGCAATCCGTTCAGGCTCTGCTGGAAATTTAGCTTTTTGATTTCTAGGGTGTAGCCAAACGTTGCCATACGTAATCATGATCTACACAATTTGGCGGTTTGAGTAAAATATATTTTGTTTGTCTTCTTCTACGTCATACATTCAAGATCTCGTGTTTTCAAGTCAATTGAAAGCGGAAGTTTGTCTGCTTAAATTCACATTTTCTATTTGGAATAACTTATAAAATAATTAATATTTTAATATGAAAATTTGACAGTGTTGACAACCATACATAATCTAATAAAATATAAAATTTAAATTTTTGGGTGCAGGTAGACTTTAAGACCGTGGGTCGGCCGCTTAAATTCCCAATCATTTTTAGCGATCCTCCGCGATTCAATGATGCCGTCAGTAGAAGCTGGAATGTAATAAAAATATTTTTTCTCTAGGTCCGCTATCCAGTAATAAGCCTTTCTATACGCTTGCTGAACTTGTTTTAATCAGTGATGGGCATTTTTCAAAATTTTGTGATAACTCTCACTCCACCTCATTCCCGTTTCTAAAATTTTAATCTCAAACTCATCTCCTCTAACCACGGTAAACTAACTTTTTATCTCATCTCCTCTCATCGAATTTCGCTAATTTATCTAACCTCGCGCACACTCCCGCTAGTTTTCTTGAAAAATCTGATCTCATCTCACGCTCTTTTCCGTTTGTGGAATAAAATAAATAAAATATCTCATTTCACTCTCCTCTCTCTGAAATGCATACTTTGTGAAACTCCTCTCGCGCTCCTCTCATTTTAAAGTTTCGCGCGTCTCCCCTCCTCTCAGATTCTCACACTGTTCTCACAGGGGTAGAACAACTGACCATCACTGGCCGGTGGCCACATTAGATTTACTGTCTTTAACTTCTTTATAGCCTTTTAACGTCAGCATATTATGTTATTGTACGTTTGGGCTTGGTTATTGGCCAAAGTTACATAATTATTTCCAAGAAGGCCATGTTTTTATATTTCCTTTGTTTTGGTTTTCTTACATCTAAACTCAAACTCACCTCCTCTCAGTGTCTCACCACCGCAAAAACCTTTTTAGCTGATCTCCTCATTTCACTAATTAAATTAACCTCGCTCACACCAAATTGTTTTTTTGAAAAATATTTTTCCACTCACTCTCCTCTCACTTAAATTCATACCTTGGAAACTCATCTCACGCTCCTCTCCATTGGAAGCTTAGAGCATCTCACCTCCTCTCAATTTCTCTGACTGATCTCACGGTGAGAGGACAGTACCCATCACTGGTTTTAATGTATCGCTTACGTCACGAGATACGTAGGAGTTCAGTTCAGTTTTGAAGGTTAGATCTTTATAAAAAGGGCGACTCGTCGATTTTTAATTCGTGTCTTGTTCAACTTGTTAAAATGTTCCACGCGCTCTTTAATATTTTAGCGTAAAAGGCTCGCGCATTTTTAATTTTTATTTCAGGGAGCACGCGCGAAATCGCTCGAGCCCGTTTACGCTAAAATATCAAGACGCGCGTGGATCTTTTTAACAAGTTGAATAAGACATAAATAGAGTTTATGCTAGCTACGAGCTACAAACACAAGGAGAACGCGGCTAGCTTTTAAACACGCTAACGCAGTGTTGCGTACAAATTTCATTGGACGAACCTTTACGCTGAACGTTTTACAGGCCGGGGGGAAGACAATTTCCGAATATTCCCCTTCCGACGCCAGCAGGCGCTAAAGCATTTAACCAATGAAAAATGTATACAAGAAAATGCGTGACTTTTGACAGGTTGCGTTCTCCTTTTGTGGGGTGCTGTGTTTGTTGCTCCTAGATTCAATTAATGGGCATATCAGGGATAGTTAATGACAAAAAGCGACCAATCGTGGCAATGAGCGGCCAATATTGGTTTACATTGTATAACTATGTTTGAAATCAAGAAAATCATTGAAAAAATAAATTAATCAGCTTTAGATTTTGAAATTAATTTTCATAACTCTACAAGTCTGTTCTAAATCCTAAAGGTTTTATCTCCATAGAAGTCTCCATAGAAGAAGGTTTAGTAGTAAATACTGTAAATAATTAATGGAAATATATTATTTACCATTATCTACCATAATTTACCCCTTTGCTGGGAGTCCGTGACGTAATCGGTATTTACTTTTCAAGTGCAATGGTTTATTTATGAAAACATTGGTGTGTAAGGTCTTTGGCCGACACCAATGTTAGCTGTTTTTCTTACTTGTATGTTTTGTTTTAATGAAGTCGCGGGCGCATGAGAAGACAATCCTTTGGCCAACTACGGATGACACTGGTACCTCCCCATCAAGTTCAACTGTAGTAGACCACCTTTACGCTGAATTCTAGTCTATTTGCTGTCATAGCGAAACGTCACTTCTACGTCACGAGTGACGCGCTCAATACATCTAAACAATTAGGCCAATGTTACTTTAAAGAAAGGCCTATTAATTTTTTCCCTGACCTTTATTTTTAGGATATTTTGCATGCTCACACTGCCCGGGCCCTCATGGCGTTCTTCAACTATAAGATAAAAATACAGACTTTTATTTCCCCGATTTCAATCCTGTAGAAAACATCTGGTCCAGAATCACTTATGTGATCCGCGGGATTTTGAAGATTTGAAAAATAAGTTAATTGAAGCGTTTAACCGTTTACTCCGGAATATTTGCGCGCGTTAACTCATTTTGTAATATAATTTATTAAAATTGTTTATAAATTTTTCTGATAGACCAATAAATTAGTAATGAGAATCAAATTACCATAAAAATAAGCACCTATAAATAATATAGGCTTCCTGTATTGCCGTTAGAAGTCGCTAAGTGTCTTGAGCCCATGATGGTGCGTTGGGTATTAGCTTCGCTGATTATGAATATGATTATTTTTAACAATTGTTTAATCTATATATCGTGCCACTGGCGTTTAAATATAGCGTAAGTTTTTAATTTCTCGTTAATTTGTCCTTAAAGCGAGAAAATGAGGAACTCGATTTTATATCTATCGAACATGGGGAATATTCAAAACAAAGAAATAGATTCGTCCGTGCGTTAAGTTCCAACAACTAACAAGCACGTCCTCGGAGCGTGCCAGTTAAATATCTGCGCAAATTATTCGACAATTGGTTCTATTTTCCCTTTTCCATATAGTTTCATCACTTTCATTCACGTAGCACTCAAAAATGAATTTATCCAATACTTTTGAAATGCTGTGGAAGTTTCGCTTGTTTGATAAAAATGGTCTATTATGCATTTTACGAAAACCTGAAGTTTAAAAGGCTATAACTCGTCAACCATTGGTCTTAGAGACATAAAAATAACACTTCGTGAATATGAATCGACCATGCTGAATCTAAAAATGACATTTATCCAACAATAATAAGAATTAATTAGGTTCGATAGTTTTACCGATAATACGTTTTGATTAACTTCAAATGAAATGCAAATATTGCAATGGGCAAAGACCTTTTTAACATAGTGTACTCCTTGTAACCTTAGAGTTCTTAGCGGAAACTTACATAATAAGTGTACAAGCCATCTCGTCTCATGATTGGAAATTATGACTGACGATGTTTCATTTATTTTTTGGAAAATATAAAAGTTATATTTCAGTTCATAAATTTGAATCAATGTCTGCAAATATTTTAGGTTTCCATTTGGCTTAAAATCATTGCAGAAAATTGATACCATAATTTATTATCAAATTTAATCAAACATACAAGTCAACCTCAAATTGGATAAACTCGCTGGTTAAAATATTTATGTTAGATTCTACTTTCAAGAATAAAACTATTTATGTTTTCGCGAAAAAGATTGTTTGCGTCATTGTATTTTCACATTGTAAATAGAAAATAGTTTCAGCTGCCTGGGATGATTTGGCATTACCAAAAATATTGTTTGCGTCATTGCATTTTCACATTGTAAATAGAAAATAGTTTCAGCTGCCTGGGATGATTTGGCATTACCAAAAAGGTTGTTTGCGTCATTGTATTTTCACATTGTAAATAGAAAATAGTTTCAGCTGCCTGGGATGATTTGGCATTACCAAAAAGATTGTTTGCGTCATTGTATTTTCACATTGTAAATAGAAAATAGTTTCAGCTGCCTGGAATGATTTGGCATTACCAAAAAGATTGTTTGCGTCATTGTATTTTCACATTGTAAATAGAAAATAGTTTCAGCTGCCTGGGATGATTTGGCATTACCAAAAAGATTGTTTGCGTCATTGTATTTTCACATTGTAAATAGAAAATAGTTTCAGCTGCCTGGGATGATTTGGCATTACCAAAAAGATTGTTTGCGTCATTGTATTTTCACATTGTAAATAGAAAATAGTTTCAGCTGCCTGGGATGATTTGGCATTACCAAAAAGATTGTTTGCGTCATTGTATTTTCACATTGTAAATAGAAAATAGTTTCAGCTGCCTGGAATGATTTGGCATTACCAAAAAGATTGTTTGCGTCATTGTATTTTCACATTGTAAATAGAAAATAGTTTCAGCTGCCTGGGATGATTTGGCATTACCAAAAAGATTGTTTGCGTCATTGTATTTTCACATTGTAAATAGAAAATAGTTTCAGCTGCCTGGGATGATTTGGCATTACCAAAAAGATTGTTTGCGTCATTGTATTTTCACATTGTAAATAGAAAATAGTTTCAGCTGCCTGGGATGATTTGGCATTACCAAAAAGATTGTTTACGTCATTGTATTTTCACATTGTAAATAGAAAATAGTTTCAGCTGCCTGGAATGATTTGGCATTACCAAAAAGATTGTTTGCGTCATTGTATTTTCACATTGTAAATAGAAAATAGTTTCAGCTGCCTGGGATGATTTGGCATTACCAAAAAGATTGTTTGCGTCATTGTATTTTCACATTGTAAATAGAAAATAGTTTCAGCTGCCTGGAATGATTTGGCATTACCAAAAAGATTGTTTGCGTCATTGTATTTTCACATTGTAAATAGAAAATAGTTTCAGCTGCCTGGGATGATTTGGCATTACCAAAAAGATTGTTTGCGTCATTGTATTTTCACATTGTAAATAGAAAATAGTTTCAGCTGCCTGGGATGATTTGGCATTACCAAAAAGATTGTTTACGTCATTGTATTTTCACATTGTAAATAGAAAATAGTTTCAGCTGCCTGGAATGATTTGGCATTACCAAAAAGATTGTTTGCGTCATTGTATTTTCACATTGTAAATAGAAAATAGTTTCAGCTGCCTGGAATGATTTGGCATTACCAAAAAGACAACAAAATGTCTGGCGAGAACGCGCTTTTCATAAAACTAGAAGGTCAAAATGTATCTCTTTCGAAAGAAGCATCAAGATTTACTAACCACGTCAAATTGTTTAAAGGGGAACGGCCAAGCTTTTCCAAATATGGCCATATTTCCGTATCAAAAGATTAACACGTACCTTTTTTGTCTGGAAAAAATAGCTTTTGGTCCAAAAAGTTGAAACGAAAAATAGCGCCAGGTGGTTGGGTTTGTATTTTCGCCGCCATCTTAGGGGCTGCCGCCGGCGCCCCTAACCCCGTATGAGCGATTTGAGAACTATCCTAACTTTTAAAATCGCGAAATTTAGGCTTAAATCTCTTATAACTAGAACGCGCCGCGCGTGCAAAAAAATTTTTTTGCGTCTTCAGCAGCGCGCCCTTTTACGTTGTTTTTCTGTCTCACCGACTTCTCACCAGGTGTCGCGGCGGACGCGCGCTTTTCGATTTCCCGCAATTTCTTTATTATATTAAAAATTAACCACTCAATATTTTTTGATGCGGTTTTCGCCATAAATTTTAGTTTTTAATGGGCTATAGGGCTATCTAACTGGTTAAAGCTTGACCGTTCCCCTTTAATAGAATAAAAATAAAGCGTTATATTTTAAAGCGCGCGCTGATAATGTTTCGACAAAAAACTTGTTGAGGTTAACGGTAATAGTTAGTGTAGCGACCTGTAGGCTCACGTGGCATGCAGGGCTTGTCACCACCCTCCTACGCATTGTAACCTGGCCACCTGAATTAATGGCTTTAAAAGTCGCTTGATGACTTAGGCCTAAGGTGGTGCCTTGGGTGTTAGCCTAGCTGAAAAAAGGGGACTCGTTCCTTTTCGCACGCTCCTCCAAAAAGAAAAAAATGCGCGCTATCAACTAACATAAACACGTGACTATTTTATTCAGTGACACGCGCGCATGCGTTTAAGGGGAAGATAAGGGGCGTAACTTAATTATTTAAAAGGTTGTCAAAAATAATATTGGTAATTTCCGGTTAAGATTTAAATTTTCGACCGAACTGATGGTTTTATCTAAAAGATAATCCATTAATAATTAAAAAATGATTCCATAGCTTACCTATAATAGGTTTGAAAAATTTAAAATGAAGGGCAAATATTGCAACGGGCAAATACTTTTTTAACAGAGTGTACGCCGAGAGAGGTATAAGTAGACCTAACGTAGAGGACGCAAGTTACAAAGAGTTCGTAAGATCACGCAGATGACGTAAGATTACGAAGAGTTCGTAAGATCACGCAGATGACGTAAGATTACGAAGAGTTCGTAAGATCACGCAGATGACGTAAGATTACGAAGAGTTCGTAAGATCACGCAGATGACGTAAGATTACGAAGAGTTCGTAAGATCACGCAGATGACGTAAGATTACGAAGAGTTCGTAAGATCACGCAGATGACGTAAGATTACGAAGAGTTCGTAAGATCACGCAGATGACGTAAGATTACGAAGAGTTCGTAAGATTACGCTTATGACGTAAGATTACCCAGATTACGCGTATTACATGGAGATTACGAAGACTACGTAAGATTACCCAGATAACGCGTATTACATGGAGATTACGAAGACTACGTAAGATTACCCAGATAACGCGTATTACATGGAGATTACGAAGACTACGTAAGATTACCCAGATTACGCGTATTACATGGAGATTACGAAGACTACGTAAGATTACCCAGATAACGCGTATTACATGGAGATTACGAAGACTACGTAAGATTACCCAGATAACGCGTATTACATGGAGATTACGAAGACTACGTAAGATTACCCAGATTACGCGTATTACATGGAGATAACGAAGACTACGTAAGATTACCCAGATTACGCGTATTACATGGAGATTACGAAGACTACGTAAGATTACCCAGATAACGCGTATTACATGGAGATTACGAAGACTACGTAAGATTACCCAGATAACGCGTATTACATGGAGATTACGAAGACTACGTAAGATTACCCAGATTACGCGTATTACATGGAGATTACGAAGACTACGTAAGATTACCCAGATAACGCGTATTACATGGAGATTACGAAGACTACGTAAGATTACCCAGATAACGCGTATTACATGGAGATTACGAAGACTACGTAAGATTACCCAGATTACGCGTATTACATGGAGATTGCGAAGAGTACGTAAGATTACGCATATGACGTAAGATTACGAAGAGTTCGTAAGATCACGCAGATGACGTAAGATTACGAAGAGTTCGTAAGATCACGCAGATGACGTAAGATTACGAAGAGTTCGTAAGATCACGCAGATGACGTAAGATTACGAAGAGTTCGTAAGATCACGCAGATGACGTAAGATTACGAAGAGTTCGTAAGATCACGCAGATGACGTAAGATTACGAAGAGTTCGTAAGATTACGCTTATGACGTAAGATTACCCAGATTACGCGTATTACATGGAGATTACGAAGACTACGTAAGATTACCCAGATAACGCGTATTACATGGAGATTACGAAGACTACGTAAGATTACCCAGATTACGCGTATTACATGGAGATTGCGAAGAGTACGTAAGATTACGCATATGACGTAAGATTACGAAGAGTTCGTAAGATCACGCAGATGACGTAAGATTACGAAGAGTTCGTAAGATCACGCAGATGACGTAAGATTACGAAGAGTTCGTAAGATCACGCAGATGACGTAAGATTACGAAGAGTTCGTAAGATCACGCAGATGACGTAAGATTACGAAGAGTTCGTAAGATCACGCAGATGACGTAAGATTACGAAGAGTTCGTAAGATTACGCTTATGACGTAAGATTACCCAGATTACGCGTATTACATGGAGATTACGAAGACTACGTAAGATTACCCAGATAACGCGTATTACATGGAGATTACGAAGACTACGTAAGATTACCCAGATAACGCGTATTACATGGAGATTACGAAGACTACGTAAGATTACCCAGATTACGCGTATTACATGGAGATTACGAAGACTACGTAAGATTACCCAGATAACGCGTATTACATGGAGATTACGAAGACTACGTAAGATTACCCAGATAACGCGTATTACATGGAGATTACGAAGACTACGTAAGATTACCCAGATTACGCGTATTACATGGAGATTACGAAGACTACGTAAGATTACCCAGATTACGCGTATTACATGGAGATTACGAAGACTACGTAAGATTACCCAGATAACGCGTATTACATGGAGATTACGAAGACTACGTAAGATTACCCAGATAACGCGTATTACATGGAGATTACGAAGACTACGTAAGATTACCCAGATTACGCGTATTACATGGAGATTACGAAGACTACGTAAGATTACCCAGATAACGCGTATTACATGGAGATTACGAAGACTACGTAAGATTACCCAGATAACGCGTATTACATGGAGATTACGAAGACTACGTAAGATTACCCAGATTACGCGTATTACATGGAGATTGCGAAGAGTACGTAAGATTACGCATATGACGTAAGATTACGCAGATGACGTAAGATTACCCAGATTACGCGTATTACATGGAGATTACGAAGACTACGTAAGATTACCCAGATTACGCGTATGAAATGGAGATTACGATGAGTACGTATGATTACGCAGAGGACGAATATTTCCTCGAGATTAGAGAGAGTACGTAAGATTACACAGATGAAGCTTAGTACTTCGATATTAGGGAGAGTATGTAGGATTACACAAAGTTCGCTTATTACCTCAAGATAACGCGAATTCGAGATTACGTAGTCATTACTGTAATTGTGTCCACCAACTAAGCGGAAGTAATCAAACATTATATCGGTAATAATAGTTTACTCTCCTTTTTGACTCTTAACATTGAACAGATATTTCGCTGTGTAGTTGTAGTATATGCTTCAGAAGTGTGATATCGTACAACATTCGACGCGTATGATTTACATACTTTGATATCGTACGGCATTTGAAGCGTATGTTTTGCATACGTTGTTTTACGCGTATAATTTGCATACGTTGATATCGTACGACATTTGACACGTATGATTTACATACGTTGATATCGTACGGCATTTGAAGCGTATATTTGGCATTTGTTGATATCGTACGGCATTTAACGCGTATATTTTGCATACGTTGATATAGTACGGAATTTGACGCGTTTGATTTGCATACGTTGATATCGTACGACATTTGACGCGTATGGTTTGCATACGTTGATATCGTACGGCATTTAACGCGTATATTTTGCATACGTTGATATAGTACGGAATTTGACACGTTTGATTTGCATACGTTGATATCGTACGGCATTTGAAGCGTATATTTTGCATTTGTTGATATCGTACGGCATTTAACGCGTATATTTTGCATACGTTGATATAGTACGGCATTTGACGCGTTTGATTTGCATACGTTGATAGCGTACGGCATTTAACGCGCATATTTTGCATACGTTGATATAGTACGGAATTGGACGCGTTTGATTTGCATACGTTGATATCGTACGGCATTTAACGCTTTATTTTGCATACGTTGATATCGTTTGGAATTTGACGCTTATGATTTACATACGTTGATATCGTACGGCATTTAACGCGTATATTTTGCATACGTTAATATCGTTTGGAATTTGACGCGTATGATTTGTATACGTTGATACCGTAAGGCATTTGACGCGTATGATTTTCATACGTTGATATCATACGGCATTTGACGCGTTTGATTTGCACACGTTGACATCGTACGGAATTTGACTCGTATATTTGGCGTACGTTGATATCGTACGGCATTTAACGCGTATATTTTGCATACGTTGATATCGTACGGCATTTAACGCGTATCATTTTCATACGTTGATATAGTACGGCATGTGACGTGTATGATTTGCATACGTTGATTTCGTACGGCATTTGACGCGTATGATTTATATTCGTTGCTTGAGGCGTATATTTCAATTTCAATTTCGTTGTATTTAATTTAGAAATACATACATTGCATTTAGAGGGCTAAGTCAGCTGGCGACTTGTAAGCCCTCTTTTTCATTATATTAAAATCATTATACATAACAAGGTTAACTAAATAAAAAAAAATTAACAAATTAGACTATTTTTAGATTTAAAACACCTTTCCGATTAAATTCCCAGACTTGCGTATATCACAAGAATTATAATAAAAACATATCTTCGTTTAAAATTTTTTTCTTTAACATCTTTTTGAAATTAATATAATTAGCAGCCGATTGAATTGTGCATTCAAGACTATTAAAGTGTTTTGCGCCTTTGTAAAAGATAGATTTAATTTTTTTTAGTGGTATAGCACCTTGGTTCATTTAGTATTTTTGCTGATCTTGTTTTTTTTAAGGTTTTATTTATTTCGGTGATTTTACATAACGAGTTTAGATCTTTATAGATGTATAGTAGGCTTGCATAGTTAAATTGTTGTATTACACGAAGAATTTTGCTATTATTAAAAAACATTTTTGTATGAGCTAGGTAGGGGGCATTGTATACTGATCGTAGTATTCTTTTTTGAAGTTTTTGGATACGTTCTGTATTGAGCTTCGAAGTGTTTCCCCAAACACAGATACCATACGACAAAAGGGAGTGAAACAACGAGTGGTACATTTCTACCATAGCTTTACGGGGTAACATATTTTGGCAGAGGTGTAATAAACCACATACCCTCGATAGTTTTATACAAAGCGCGTTCACTTGGTCGTTCCAGGTACGGTGAGAGTCGTACCAAATGCCCAAATACTTATATTTTTCACTTTTTTTAAGTGGGTGGTTATCAATAAGAATTACAGTTTCATTTATTTTTTCCCGAGGTTTTTAAAAATCATGTACTCTGTTTTATCAAGGTTAAGCTTTAGGCCATTGTTATTTAACCATGATTGGATATTCGATAGGTAATTATTTGTTAAATTAGCAATAAAGTTTAATTATTCTCCACCAACTAGCAAAAGGGTGGGGTGGCGGAGTGGTTAGCACTTTCGCCTCGCAACTTGTGGCACTGGGTGAAAACTCGGAACCACTCCTTCTGCGTAGAGTTTGCAAGTTCTCTCCTCACTGGTTTAAGGGGTTTTCCCCCGAGATCTTCGGTTTCCCCTTCCATAAAAACTTGTTAAGGTTAACGGTAATAGTGAGTGTAGGGAGCTGCTCGCTCGAACACGTGGCATGCAGGGCTTGCCACCACCCTCCTACGCATTATAACCCGGCCACCTGATTTAAGGGCTTCAAAAGTCGCTTGATGACTTAGGCCTAAGGTGGTGTCTTGGGTATTAGCCTAGCTGATTATTATTATTATTATTAAAAGGGTGTCATCCG
Organism: Leiobunum rupestre; assembly: GCF_980474605.1. Classification (NCBI taxonomy): domain Eukaryota; kingdom Metazoa; phylum Arthropoda; class Arachnida; order Opiliones; family Sclerosomatidae; genus Leiobunum; species Leiobunum rupestre. The sequence continues at coordinate 61,066,762 of NC_143384.1, forward strand.
CGTACAAATATAATAAAACCTTTGGTAATAAAATAGGTGAGATGATTGATCCCTGGCGACACCCGATTTGAGAGTAATTGGAAGGGAGTAATTATTATTAACTCGAGTGTAGCAGTTTCGGTTTGTAAGATAGCTTTTTATCCAGCAGCCGGCGTTACCACGAACTCCTAGTCTGTACAATTTATTTAGTAGGCGATTGTGCGGCACGCTATCAAAAGCCTTGCGACGATCTAAGAAGACACCCAGGCAAATATTCCCCACGTCCAAAGCATCGATGATTTTTTATAGGTGTGAACGATTGCATCTACAGTACCTTTACCCGGACGAAATCCGTATTGAAAATCCGAAATCAAATCGCATTTTTTAGCGAATGATTCTAGTCGGTTGTGAAAGGCTTTATCAAAAAATTTAGCAAAAAATGAGAGGACAGATATTGGCCTGTAATTATGTGGGTTGTCGCTATCCCCTTTTTTAAGGAAAGGTAAGATTACAGTGGTTTTTAAATTTTCCGGGTATTTACCAATTGAAAAGGAGAGATTTATAAGAAATGTAAGGGGGAGAAGAATAGACTCTATGACATATTTCATTGGCCGGGGATGAAAATTGTCAAAACCAGGGGACGAACCTGAGCCCATACTACGAGCGATGTCACCAATTTCAGAGGGAGTTACCGGTAGTAAGGCCATTGTAAGCGGGTTAGACGTAGGATAGTTAGACCCGGTATCCAGATCAATAGGAATATCGTCGGACGTAAAATGTTTATTTAAGATATTTGGTTCAATAGGGATTTCGTTGTTTCCTTTAATTTTTTTCCTAGAAGGTTATTTATAATTTTCCATTTTTCTCTTGACGACTTTGCCCTTGAAACCTTTTTATAATAATAGGAGTTCCGTGTATTTCTGATTTTATTGATACAGTAGTTTCGATAATTTTTGTAGTTTTCAATATTTGTGGTAGTTGGATGACGCTGTGATATTTTTTGTAATCTATTTTTCGCTCTAATAATTTTTATCAAATCAGGTGTCACCCAGGAGTCAGCCTTATGGGTGATATTTTTATAGTTGAAACATTTATTATATTCCTTACTTAAGAGAAGTTCGAATTGTTCATATGCTAAGTCAATGGCAACATACACTGATGACCAATCAACCTGGGTTAAATTAGACGCAAAACATTCTATATTTGTTTTACTGATATCTCTGATTTTAAATTGATTTGTGATTTTATCTTTGTTACCCGTATGCTTAATATAAATTGGATAGTGATCCGTTATTCGTAAATTCGAGAGGACTTTTGCATTTGAGTTTAGAAATACATTGTCTAGACAGGTATTAGATAGTATGCGTGTAATTTCCATTACCTGTTTGGTAAGATTTGCACCTGAATATAGGTCTATTAACTTGATCGAACGGGACGACAGTTCAAGAAAATTCACATTAAAATCACCCATGATTATTTTTTCAGCATTCGACGGTAATTTATAAATAATTTATTCGCAATAAGAAATTAATGTGTCAAAGTTGCTTTTGTGAGATCGGTATATTACAATTAGGTAATGATTGCTGGTATTAATTTTAATGACAAAACTTTCAATGTGACTATTAAAAAAGCAAAGATTAAGGATTGGTGTGACGTCAATGTTATTTTCACAGTAAAAGCCAACTCCGCCACCAGGTCTATTCCCAATTCCGTAATAGGTGAAATTAGCGACATAAATGTGAACATCATTACGAAACCAGGTTTCTGTGAGCGCAATAACGTTAGGAGTAATATAAAGGTTTTTTAAGTTGGCTATAAGAATCGGAAGGTTACAGTTCGCACTTGCCGTATTAAAGTATACTATTTCCATAAGGTGGTTAATTGACTGAGTTAGAACTTATGGATATATTGATTATTCTTTTATTTCAATTGATCGGGATGATTCATTTTAGATATATTTTTTGGAATTATACTCAACTACAAAATTAGAGATAAATTTAGCTTGGTCACGACCATGTTCGTTGATAAATTGTCTGAGAAAAAAACGGGCGTTATCTTGACGCGGGGTGAAGTCTTGCGAAATAAAAACTTTGCTTCCCCTTAGTTTATAGGAATTTTTAAGTTTTTCGTTTTTAACAGATATATCTGGGAGCTTAAGAACAATTTTCCTATACATATTATCTTTTGCCGAAAAAGTGCCTCTCCTGTATACCCGAAAAGGCTGAATTCTGTCTACCCATCCAATCATTTCCTTAAGGAAATCTCCCTAGCTAGTTCATTACGAGTCTCTCCTACTTTTTCTGGTAATCCCGCAACTACTAAATATAATTTGCATGCTTTGATATCCTACGACATTTGAACCTGGAAATGGAAAATAATTTCTTCAAAAGAGAGAGAGAGAACGTTTCTTTTCCTGGTCGCGCAACTGCGAGACTGATGATCCCAGAAGTAATTAAAATACCTAACAGATGTTTGAGATGCGTTCAAGCGGGAATCCAGCCGGGCGGCGTTGGCTGCGAACAAGCCAGACTTTCCAGCGTTTTGGCTTCGAGGCAGTTATCTCGTTCGTCGTTATATACAATCTTTCTTTTCCCTTTCGCTGAACGTCATCTTATTCTTCGTCGGTGGACGTCTCGGGCACGTGAAAAACCAAGACGAGGATGGACTTTTCGAGAAGTTTCTTCGCCTCCTCCGCGACGCCTTTTGTTTCGCGTCTTCGCGCATTTTAATAAAAGGAGAACGATAAAAATGATTTATGGTAGTCCCGGCGAAAAGGTGTCGTTGGCACGCCATTGTCCGAGGCCTCTCTCTCTCTCTCACTCTCTCTGTGTGTGTGTGTGTGTGTGTGGGTGGGTGTGGGTGTGTGTGTGTGTGTGTGTGTGTGTGTGTGTGTGTGTGTGTCCTAATGATGAATTTGCACGCTTCATTTATTAGCGATGAAGGTTGGTCTTCTTCGCCAATTGAAAATTCAAACGCGAAACCCAAATGAGGATTAAAAGGAATTAGCGTTTTAATAAATAGCGAATTCGTGAGCCACGTCTTGGTTTTGGGTATAAAACGCGAACGTTTACAAACTCTCGACTTCAACAATGACAAATTAACGGAAGGCTTTATAAGCCACGAAATGAATGTCTCAATTCGTTCGAATCTTCGCGGCCGATGTTCATATTTTGGCGAGAAATAAGTTTGAAATAGACAGGTTGCAATTGGAGTCATCAGGAACATACCATTTTTAAAACTGGTTGCTCTACAGAAGTGAGTACAAGGGTTGCGTCAATGGTGTGCCATCGCCCGAACAGAAATCTGGTCTACTCCACTGGAGTATAATTACGTTCTTGGTCCTCCAAGTATTTCCTCCCCCTCATTTTAAGTTTTAGGGCCCCTTAGAAGAATATTGGGGATCATTTTTTATTGTCGAATCTTGCGAAATTTGGTTCAACCTCGGAATATCTATTTTTACATTATCTGTAATATATTTAAGTAGTTTTTAAGGAATTTAAACCCGCAATGGTTTTAGCTGATTTAAAATATTTACCGGGCAATTTTGCAATTACATGATTTGTGACCTCACATATCACAGCCTTCACAGGTCACGTGTTAAATGGTAAAACTCGTGCATCGCAGTCTGATAAATTCTACCTTTGCACAAACAAAACGGTGGCGAAGAAGCTTATTATTAATTTTAAGAAAAATGTTTGTACTTACTTTCGCCTTTTACTTTGGAATGTTTTTTTTAGGTTCTCAAAGAGCATTTTACTAAAATACACCAATCGGAGTTTATAATTTCTTAACAACCATCCAGAAAGTTAAAAGAACAATTAAATGTAGTGCTGACGATTACATTATTTCTTTAATTGTGGACAATTTCTTCCTTTAAGGGGGAAGACTACAGTGGCCATTGTCTACTTTCGCGCTATTTCAAGCTGAACTCTTTTAATTTTTTATGTTAACTAATAAAATTAATATATAAGTGTAGAAAAGCTTCTTTTTTACCTCTCCGAGGGGACAAAGTCCCCTAGGAGGGGTTATACAACGACCGTGTCTGTCTGTGGGTGGGTCTGTGGGTGGGTCTGTGGGTGTGTCTGTCTGTCAGGACTGCGAACGCGTTCGCATTTTCGGCGCAAAGTGTAATCACTGCGTACGCAGTTTCTCAAAGGGTTGGCAAAACCACCGTGTGACGGTGAGCGTTAACGGATACATTTGCGGTTTGGTTTGGATGGTGTTTTTTCGCTCACCGTCGTGACGGTTTGGTGTATTACGGTTTTTGTAATGTTTATGCGTAGGTTGTGAGTGTTGAATTTGTTGTGTTTGTGTTCTGATGGATGTGCATGTTGAGTCTGTTGTGTTTATATGGGCGTTTTCTCTCCAACTTCTTCTTAATGACTTTGGGACGGACCGAGTGCTGAGTGTAATGCTACCTCTCAACGTCCAATGGCAGGGTTTCCACCAGTTGTACACGGTATTCGTCTTAGTATCAATTTGCGATCGCATCGGGCGGGATTTGAACCCGAGACTTCCTGATTGACAGGCGGACGTTCTACCACAGAACCACCGACACTTGTTACGCCTTATTGAAAATTAGACCTTCAGCTTTATCGGAAGCGTATTTAATAGAGTACGAAATTTTGGTTTAATTGAAATAGAATTGAAATTGAAATTATTGCATCGAAGAAATTCTAATTTAGCGTTTCTCTATTGATTAAAAACAAATGCGCCACCCAGGTTTCGAACCCAGACCATTCGGCTTGGCAGTCGAGCGCTCTACCACAGAACCACCGATAGCTGCTTAGATTCACTGAAATTAAGACAGGCATCGTAAGCATAATAGGTAATAAAGTCTTTTTTTATTAATGAATTTATGAAGGCCTAATCTGGTATTTTTTAAAGGTTAAATCTTGTTTTAGCGCAGTCAGCCGAGATTAGAGGGTTAAAGGGTAGACCCTGTGGGTGGTCCACTTTCTTAACGACCTATATATAGTTCTGTTAATTCAAAGGAGATAATTTAACGTTAATTGCTTTAAGAGCTGGCGGTTAGTCAAGTGGCTCTCTGTGCTTTGTTGATGGTAAGGTTTTTGCTTCTTGTAAATACATTTGGTGTGGATATTTGGATATCTACGATTTCTAACGCAGTCAATGATTTCTTGGGTGTGCGAGTCATTATATGATATTGGAAATTGGACGGCATTGGTCTTTTTCATGTGGTATGCGTCACAACGTCAACAGGAAGTGAACGAGTCGTCCACTACCAGATATCTACGGTATCTTCATCAAGGGCGAGTGTTGAAATAAAATGAGCGTTAAAGATGCGGCAAGTATTTCGTAAGCGAGTAATTCCAAAAAGCCTCTGTAGATATTTCTATAAAATTTGCTATTATATTTAACTGATAAACTTGTTCTGTAAAAGGGTTTAATTCAATTGTGCATTGTTATAGTACGTCTAACTTACTGTTGTAACTACTTAACTTATGATATTCTGAATAAATTAAAATTGGTCGTTTCGTCTCAATTATTTTAATTATAATTAAAATTTTATACCGGGCGGGATAGAAATGGGTTAATATTTTTAACAAATAACTCTAAATTGCGGAGATATATCTTTAAGGGTTATCTCGAGAAATTAATACCACTAGGGACAATTCTTCCGAGGAGAGGTATATTTTGGCTTGCCAACTTGTTAGTGACTAAATTAATTTTGACAATTTTAAAATTTTAAATAATTAAGTTATTACGTTTTAATTTGGACCCCGGAGCTAATCAAGTTGGGCAAGGGCCCAAACTAACCTTTAGTTAGGACCTTATATCTCGTTAACTAATAATTTTATAATTATCAAAATTATTTTAAGCACTAAAGGAAGGTTCAGCCTAATAAGGAAAATGTAACTCAATTATGTAATTGTTAAAACAGAAACGTTCAGCTTGAACGAAAAAGAGGCTTTTACTGTATTATTTCCTCTAATAATACCGTTAATTTAAACCTTTAATATATCATAGACAATTTCTAACTTTTGAAATACCGTTAATTGCTCTAACGTAAACTTTAGGCATAATCTTCAGTTTGAAATCATTTTTATAAACCCCTCTCTCTCTTTCCAAGTCCGTGAATTCATAATTTCGTGGGCCGAAACACTCACACTCTAAACCAGCGAGGATCAATTTGGGGGCTGAATATCCTTCGATAACATTTATTAGTTTCAAATTTCTAACTAAACTTAAATTAGTTTCGTTTACTATTGGGACCTTTAATATCGAGCCAGCGCGGGCATAAATGGATTAAATTTATAAAGCGCGAGGTTCGTGGACTTTTATTTGGACGTTCTAATTTGTGGAAGTTGAAGTTGAAAGCCGTCGGGAGAGCTTATATACGTTCTCAATCGTCCTGTAATGAATGGCGAGCTCGAAGCTAAGGAAAGGTTTCAACTATTTCAATACGCGGAGAGAGAGAGAGCGTTTGCATTAAACAGAAAGAGCAATTATTCATTCCCGCTGATCATTAGCCAAATTAATTAAACTAATGACATATTAAACCACGGCACGCGCCTTCCACCCCTGCCCGCGCTACATAATATACAGTAGCAACTTCGTCGTATTGATCGGCCATCGGAATTTTCATTTATTTTTCGGCCGAAAGATAATGCGGCGCCCATTAGGCAGAACCTTCATTTTGGAATTGGCAGTTGGGGTTTCGGTATAGGGTAAAATGGCGAGACGTATTCCTTTGATAATGCGTGCATGCCACCAAATTGATTAAATACTGTCTGTATCACGGATTCTTAGAAATTCATTAAAGTTTAAAGATTTATATAATCGGACTTGTATTGTATATGGAAATGTCGCATATTGGATCTAGGTGTTGCGTTACATTGCCGTCTTGTTCACGATATACCTGGATGTGGAGTCTAGGTGTTGCGTTTCCGTGCGGTGCTGTTCACGATATACCTGGATGTGGAGTCTAGGTGTTGCGTTTCCTTGTCGTCTTGTTCACGATATACCTGGATGTGGAGTCTAGGTGTTGCGTTTCCGTGCGGTGCTGTTCACGATATACCGGGATGTGGAGTCTAGGTGTTGCGTTTCCTTGTCGTCTTGTTCACGATATACCTGGATGTAGAGTCTAGGTGTTGCGTTTCCTTGTCGTCTTGTTCACGATATACCTGGATGTAGAGTCTAGGTGTTGCGTTTCCTTGTCGTGTTGTTCACGATATACCTGTATGTGGAGTCTAGGTGTTGCGTTGCGTTGCCATCGTGTTCATAGTAGTGTAGCGATTTCCCCGGTTACCCTAACTTCAACTGACTGGTAACCAGCTTAGTGGAGACTGCTAGACAAAAGTCTAATTAATATAATCAAATTGGTGTTCTAATTGTAGGTCAATTAACGAGAAGGATCTCTAAGTAATAAAAGTGACATGAATATTTAATTAAGATTAAACAAAATATATTTACAACGTTAAGTAATGATCTCCAAACCATATAAGCCTATAAAAATGTCCGCTAAGTTACTGTTTTATTGGGCCTAAGACTATACATTTATCCCTATGATTACGTAACCTTAAACTGATCAGTGCACTGCCGCTTTAAACTAAATTTATAATAAAAACAATGTTTGAGGTCGGCGTTTAGTCCTACAAGTCTTAATCGTACGTAACGATAGTTTCTAATTAATAATTACGGTATACGAAATACCGATAGCCCACTGCACCTGACTAACGCCACTTACAAGGAGACGACCCGAGGTGTAACGCACCGATTTGGTTCAAACTCGGGGGTTTGGTAGACCTTCATGTAACTTGAAACACCCTAAAGGGAAATGTCTCCATAGGCAACCGTTTTGCCATGGCAACCAAAAATGTTTTTTACAATACAAAATGGAAATTTTCCTATTTAATATAACATGGGAATCTGACCAAATGTAAGGGTACCCCTGTAAAGATTTTAATCAACTTCGAACTTTTTCATTATTTTCTTATTTATATTTTCTATGTTTAGCCTTTTCAAAAATTAAATTTTTTTACAGGGGGTACCCTTAATATTGGTCAGATTCTCATATTATTTTCTTAGGGAAAATTTCCATTTTGTGTTGTCAAAATCATTTTTGGTTGCCATGGCAAAACGGCATTGAATGTGGTAGAAAGTATGGGTTATAACACGCAGAACAAATATAGCCTTTACTACTTGATGGAATTTGTACGATCAAGCACCCCACACAACCCGTCAAAAGTCGTGCATTTTCTTGCGTACAGTTTCCATTGGTTAGACGCTTTAACGCCTGCCGTCGGAAGGGGAAAATTCGTAAATTATCTTCCCACTTTCCGTAAAACGTTCAGCGTAAAGGTTCGTCCAATGAAATTTGTGCACAACACTGCGTTAGCGTGTTTAAAAGCTGGCAGCGTTCTCCTTGTGTTTGTTGCTCCTAGGTGGAATGAACGTCAGTATTATTTATTTAATTTAATTAGAATTTCAATTAAGCTTTTCAATGGAAATTGTTTCGGAAGGGCCCTAGTCTTAAAAAGTGAACATTTTGATGAGAATTTCTTTAACTAATTAAATAAATATTGCTGCAATTTTTCTAATTGAAATCGCCGATGTCGGTTCAAAACTTCCAATTAATTTATCTTCATTTTTCAGTGCTCCAGGGATAGGTTTTTCTTGGAATTTGAATTTAATCTCGTAATTAGCTTTATTTTGAAGGTTGTTCTTTTCCAAAATGGTCCTGGGGCGTTTTGGATTGAAATATTTCGTTTTATTTGATTGAAAGCGAATCTTTGTCGATCCTATTGCTTCAAACTAACTAAATATATGCAGGTGTAAACTCAGCGGAGTGGTAGGAACTTTCGCCTCGCAGCCAGAGGAACCGGGTTCTGTCCCAGCTTGTGATATTAGGCGAAATTTCGTAGATACTCCTGCGTGGGTCAAATTCTCTACCGGGTTGACTAGCTTGTAGGGACGCAAGGATTCCACGTTTTTGGACTATCTCGGTTACGGTTTTTCAAATTTTAATTTATCGGTTCCGTTTCTGTTACCTTTCTCAATTTTTTTATGTTCTGGTTCCGGTTCTTAATTTTCGCTTTATCGGTTCCGTTTCTTAAATTTTTGCTTTATCGGTTACGGTTCTTAAATTTTTGATGTTCCGGTTCCGGTTCTTAAATATTTCCGGTTCCGGTTATGTTTCTTAAATTTTTGATGTTCCGGTTCCGGTTATGGTTACGGTTTTTAAAATTTTAATATATCGGTTCCGTTTCCGGTTACCTTTCTCAATTTTTTTATGTTCCGGTTCCGGTTCTTAATTTTCGCTTTATCTGTTCCGGTTCTTAAAGTTTCGCTTTATCAGTTCCGGATCAATTTCCGGTTCTTACATTTTCGCTTTATCGGATCCGGTTCCAGTTCTGGTTCTTAAATTTTCGCTTTATTGGTTCAGAATCAAGTTCCGGTTCTTACATTTTCGCTTTATCGGTTCCTTTTACGGATATGGTTCTCGAAATTTAGAACCGATCGGATCCGGTTCCTAAACGGTCCAGTGTTTTTTAGTATTACATGATCTCTAAAACCAAAATTCCATTAAGTTCATCCAAATTATCACATACATTTATTATGTATAAAATAGTTACCTAGTAGAGAAAAACGACGAGTTCATTGAATGTTTTCGTTTTTGTGGACGAGCCTATTTTAACTTACCCTAGAAATTGAGAATACGTGGGGTTGTTGTTCTTTACTGTTTGTATGGTGCGAAACAAGAGATACGGTTTTATTGCTCCTTTTGACTCTGGATATAGATTGGCTAAACCCATAATAGTAAGTTTAAATACTAAATTAATAAATTTTCAATATACCCTAGAGGGTAGTAAAAAACCATTTATCTTAATAAAAAATTCGGTTCCGGTTTCGGTTATAATTTTCTTACAAATATCGGATCCAATTCCGGAATTTACCCGTTTCTCTCGGTTCAGGTTTCGGTTTCCATCGGTTCTGGTTTCGGTTTCAGTTCCTAGAATTGCCCGGTAAATATCGGTTCTAGTTCTGGTTCCGGTTTCTAGAATTTACCCGTTTAATATCGGTTCTGGTTTCGGTTCCTTGAATTTACCCGGTACATCTCGGTTCCGGTTTCGGTGCCAGTTCCTAGAATTTACCCGGTTTCGGTGCCGGTTCCTAGAATTTACCCGGTTCCGGTTTCGGTTTCGGTTCCTAGAAATTATCCGGTTCCTCTCGGTTTCGGTTCCGGTTCCTAGAATTTACCACGGTTCCTCTCGTTTTCGGTTTCGGATCCCGTTCCTAGAATTTAATTGGTTCCTCTCGGTTCCGGTTCCTATAATTTATTTGGTTGACCGGTTTCTCTTGGTTCCGGTTGCGGATCTTCTCGGTTTTGTTTCCGGTTCCTAGAATTTACTCGGTTTCGGTTCCTATAATTTACCCGGTTCCTCTCGGTTTCGGTTCCTATAATTTACCTGGTTCCGGTTCCGGTTTTGGTTTAGGTTCCTAGAATTTACCCAGTTCCTCTCTGTTCCGGTTCCTATCATTCAGTTCCTAGAATTTTTCGGGTTACTCTTTGTTCCGGTTCCTAATATTTATCCGGCTCCTCTCGGTTCCTCTCAGTTCTGTTTCCGGTTCCGGTTATCCGTTGCATCCCTACTACCTGAATGCATTAAAAGTCGCTATATGCCTTATACATGTATTATTAATATAAGAATTCTTCATTTTCAATCATTCGCCGCCACACAATATTGGCGCTAGTGCAGAACGGTACTGCAATAATATAACTTTCGATAATCTCTCATTTGCATTGATCATATGAGCGTTTCTTTACGCTTGTGTTCATTCTGTTTATTGCTTTTTTAAATAGAAGAAAATTCGTTCGCTTCCTCCTACGCATTGTAACCCGGCCACCTGAATTAATGGCATTAAAAATCGCTAGATGACATGGACCTACGGTTGTGTCTTGCCAATTTTATAAAAAATTAATCACAAATTAATCGTTTGATGGTCCTTACATTAATTATAACACTTTAAGCTTAGTGGTGGTCCTTTGCTTAACTTTCAACGTTTCAATGGCCAATATTAAGGTAAATTTAAGATAACATAATTAAAGATAATTCCGTTACTTAGAGCAGAAGCTAGCACCATCTTGCGGTATACACTCTTTTACGAAGTCAGCCATTTCATTACAGGCCTAATTTAAAATAGTGCAGTCAAGGGCGCCTGCACGTGCTCATCAGCTCGAGACGTCGCGTGCACTTGACCGCGTGAAGCGGCCTTGCATGCACTATTTGAAATCAGACCTGTAATAAAATGGCAGCTCTCACAAATAAGGATATAAAAGAGTGTATAGAAAGTTTCAAATCTTGACCCAAATTATTTGTCGAACAAAACCATTTATCGGTTATAAATCAGTTCTCCATAAAATAAACGCATCTTTAATAGAATAGTTTATTATTCCGAACGGAATCTTATTAAAACGGAAGCGGGCAGTTAAATTTTAATAAAACTTGTAACGGTTTGGCGTTTCCGGTAGAGAATGCTGTTGGAAAATTGAGATTTGATTGATTAAGCTATTAGAAAAACGCATATTAAGTGGCTCTCAATTAGGATAATAAAACTGCGAAAAAAGGCGTATGCCACTTAATCAGTCTCTCTCCTCTCTTAATGTATTATTAAAGCTTTTACCCTTATTTCGATGCGACGCCGGGGCCCGGGCAGGCCCAATCGCGGGTCCAGGAAGGGGGGCAGAGAGGGGGTTAGCGCACACGGAGAAAGAAGAAACGAGATTCGAGCTCTCTGCTTTGAAAATATAATGGATTCTTTCCCTTTCAGAAAATCGATTATTTCCAAATTAGGAATTCCGGTTGCGGTAGAAAACCATTTAAGCCCAAGAAGGTTCTCCTTTTTTTCCCTTTATTCCCTTTACGCGGGGTGGCCTTCCTTTAGAAATATTTCATTTCTGGAAGTAGACCCCGTTGCTCGAATTCGGCCCGTAATAGAAAAAATTGCGAGGGGGGGTTTCCACCACGGCCACCATCATTTGATATGCGAAAAAGAAATGAGAGGAAGAGAGAGAAATTCAATTATTGGTTTTGTATTTATCGTTACGCGCTGAGTTTCTTTCCCTTTCTATCGGAAATAAATTATGCAGTTTTGTTCTTTTCAAATTGCTCCGTTCGAGATCGACCGACAAATTTCACAAATGAAAATAACGCCGAACCCCACTTCACTCCACCCTCGGACCACTTACGATCAAAGGGACTCGTATTATACACTGCTATTCGTGACCGTAACGCTACTAGGTGGCGCTGCTATAAGCTACGTATCTAGATTTCGACGGTAACCAGTAACAATAGCTTTCAGTAGCGTATAATCTTTCGGATATTGTATATCAAAGGGACGCTACTAGGTGGGCGCTGCTATAAGCTACATATCTAGTTTTCGACGATAACCAAAAGAGGGCGTAGAGATAGTTTTCAGTAGCGAATAGAATCTTGCACATATTGTTTATCAAAGGGACTCGGAATAATATTATAGACTGCTGTTCGTGACCGTAACGCTACTAGGTGGGCGCTGCTATAAGCTACATATCTAGTTTTCGACGATAACCAAAAGAGGGCGTAGAGATAGTTTTCAGTAGCGAATAGAATCTTGCACATATTGTATATCAAAGGGACTCGGAATAATATTATATACTGCTGTTCGTGACCGTAACGCTACTAGGTGGGCGCTGCTATAAGCTACATATCTAGTTTTCGACGATAACCAAAAGAGGGCGTAGAGATAGTTTTCAGTAGCGAATAGAATCTTGCACATATTGTATATCAAAGGGACTCGGAATAATATTATATACTGCTGTTCGTGACCGTAACGCTACTAGGTGGGCGCTGCTATAAGCTACATATCTAGTTTTCGACGATAACCAAAAGAGGGCGTAGAGATAGTTTTCAGTAGCGAATAGAATCTTGCACATATTGTATATCAAAGGGACTCGGAATAATATTATAGACTGCTGTTCGTGACCGTAACGCTACTAGGTGGGCGCTGCTATAAGCTACATATCTAGTTTTCGACGATAACCAAAAGAGGGCGTAGAGATAGTTTTCAGTAGCGAATAGAATCTTGCACATATTGTATATCAAAGGGACTCGGAATAATATTATATACTTCTGTTCGTGACCGTAACGCTACTAGGTGGGCGCTGCTATAAGCTACATATCTAGTTTTCGACGATAACCAAAAGAGGGCGTAGAGATAGTTTTCAGTAGCGAATAGAATCTTGCACATATTGTATATCAAAGGGACTCGGAATAATATTATATATTGCTGTTCGTGACCGTAACGCTACTAGGTGGACGCTGCTATAAGCTACATATCTAGTTTTCGACGATAACCAAAAGAGGGCGTAGAGATAGTTTTCAGTAGCGAATAGAAACTTGCACATATTGTATATCAAAGGGACTCGGAATAATATTATATACTGCTGTTCGTGACCGTAACGCTACTAGGTGGGCGCTGCTATAAGCTACATATCTAGTTTTCGACGATAACCAAAAGAGCGCGTAGAGATAGTTTTCAGTAGCGAATAGAATCTTGCACATATTGTATATCAAAGGGACTCGGAATAATATTATATACTGCTGTTCGTGACCGTAACGCTACTAGGTGGGCGCTGCTATAAGCTACATATCTAGTTTTCGACGATAACCAAAAGAGGGCGTAGAGATAGTTTTCAGTAGCGAATAGAATCTTGCACATATTGTATATCAAAGGGACTCGGAATAATATTATATACTGCTGTTCGTGACCGTAACGCTACTAGGTGGGCGCTGCTATAAGCTACATATCTAGTTTTCGACGATAACCAAAAGAGGGCATGAAGATAGTTTTCAGTAGCGAATAGAATCTTGCACATATTGTATATCAAAGGGACTCTGAATGATATTATATACTGCTGTTCGTGACCGTAACGCTACTAGGTGGGCGCTGCTATAAGCTACATATCTAGTTTTCGACGATAACCAAAAGAGGGCGTAGAGATAGTTTTCAGTAGCGAATAGAATCTTGCACATATTGTATATCAAAGGGACTCGGAATAATATTATAGACTGCTGTTCGTGACCGTAACGCTACTAGGTGGGCGCTGCTATAAGCTACATATCTAGTTTTCGACGATAACCAAAAGAGGGCGTAGAGATAGTTTTCAGTAGCGAATAGAATCTTGCACATATTGTATATCAAAGGGACTCGGAATAATATTATATACTGCTGTTCGTGACCGTAACGCTACTAGGTGGGCGCTGCTATAAGCTACATATCTAGTTTTCGACGATAACCAAAAGAGGGCGTAGAGATAGTTTTCAGTAGCGAATAGAATCTTGCACATATTGTATATCAAAGGGACTCGGAATAATATTATATATTGCTGTTCGTGACCGTAACGCTACTAGGTGGGCGCTGCTATAAGCTACATATCTAGTTTTCGACGATAACCAAAAGAGGGCGTAGAGATAGTTTTCAGTAGCGAATAGAAACTTGCACATATTGTATATCAAAGGGACTCGGAATAATATTATATACTGCTGTTCGTGACCGTAACGCTACTAGGTGGGCGCTGCTATAAGCTACATATCTAGTTTTCGACGATAACCAAAAGAGCGCGTAGAGATAGTTTTCAGTAGCGAATAGAATCTTGCACATATTGTATATCAAAGGGACTCGGAATAATATTATATACTGCTGTTCGTGACCGTAACGCTACTAGGTGGGCGCTGCTATAAGCTACATATCTAGTTTTCGACGATAACCAAAAGAGGGCATGAAGATAGTTTTCAGTAGCGAATAGAATCTTGCACATATTGTATATCAAAGGGACTCGGAATAATATTATATACTGCTGTTCGTGACCGTAACGCTACTAGGTGGGCGCTGCTATAAGCTACATATCTAGTTTTCGACGATAACCAAAAGAGGGCATGAAGATAGTTTTCAGTAGCGAATAGAATCTTGCACATATTGTATATCAAAGGGACTCTGAATGATATTATATACTGCTGTTCGTGACCGTAACGCTACTAGGTGGGCGCTGCTATAAGCTACATATCTAGTTTTCGACGATAACCCAAAGAGGGCATGAAGATAGTTTTTCAGTAGCGAATAGAATCTTGCACATATTGTATATCAAAGGGACTCGGAATAATATTATATACTGCTGTTCGTGACCGTAACGCTACTAGGTGGGCGCTGCTATAAGCTACATATATAGTTTTCGACGATAACCAAAAGAGGGCATGAAGATAGTTTTCAGTAGCGAATAGAATCTTGCACATATTGTATATCAAAGGGACTCTGAATGATATTATATACTGCTGTTCGTGACCGTAACGCTACTAGGTGGGCGCTTCTATAAGCTACATATCTAGTTTTCGACGATAACCAAAAGAGGGCGTAGAGATAGTTTTCAGTAGCGAATAGAATCTTGCACATATTGTATATCAAAGGGACTCTGAATGATATTATATACTGCTGTTCGTGACCGTAACGCTACTAGGTGGGCGCTGCTATAAGCTACATTTCTAGTTTTCGACGATAACCAAAAGAGGGCATGAAGATAGTTTTCAGTAGCGAATAGAATCTTGCACATATTGTATATCAAAGGGACTCGGAATAATATTATATACTGCTGTTCGTGACCGTAACGCTACTAGGTGGGCGCTGCTATAAGCTACATATCTTGTTTTCGACGATAACCAAAAGAGGGCATGAAGATAGTTTTCAGTAGCGAATAGAATCTTGCACATATTGTATATTAAAGGGACTCTGAATGATATTATATACTGCTGTTCGTGACCGTAACGCTACTAGGTGGGCGCTGCTATAAGCTACATATCTAGTTTTCGACGATAACCAAAAGAGGGCATGAAGATAGTTTTCAGTAGCGAATAGAATCTTGCACATATTGTATATCAAAATGACTCTGAATGATATTATATACTGCTGTTCGTGACCGTAACGCTACTAGGTGGTCGCTGCTATAAGCTACATATCTAGTTTTCGACGATAACCAAAAGAGGGCATGAAGATAGTTTTCAGTAGCGAATAGAATCTTGCACATATTGTATATCAAAGGGACTCTGAATGATATTATATACTGCTGTTCGTGACCGTAACGCTACAAGGTGGGCGCTGCTATAAGCTACATATCTAGTTTTCGACGATAACCAAAAGAGGGCATGAAGATAGTTTTCAGTGGCGAATAGAATCTTGCACATATTGTATATCAAAGGGACTCTGAATGATATTATATACTGCTGTTCGTGACCGTAACGCTACTAGGTGGGCGCTGCTATAAGCTACATATCTAGTTTTCGACGATAACCAAAAGAGGGCATGAAGATAGTTTTCAGTAGCGAATAGAATCTTGCACATATTGTATATCAAAATGACTCTGAATGATATTATATACTGCTGTTCGTGACCGTAACGCTACTAGGTGGGCGCTGCTATAAGCTACATATCTAGTTTTCGACGATAACCAAAAGAGGGCATGAAGATAGTTTTCAGTAGCGAATAGAATCTTGCACATATTGTATATCAAAGGGACTCTGAATGATATTATATACTGCTGTTCGTGACCGTAACGCTACAAGGTGGGCGCTGCTATAAGCTACATATCTAGTTTTCGACGATAACCAAAAGAGGGCATGAAGATAGTTTTCAGTGGCGAATAGAATCTTGCACATATTGTATATCAAAGGGACTCTGAATGATATTATATACTGCTGTTCGTGACCGTAACGCTACTAGGTGGGCGCTGCTATAAGCTACATATCTAGTTTTCGACGATAACCAAAAGAGGGCATGAAGATAGTTTTCAGTAGCGAATAGAATCTTGCACATATTGTATATCAAAGGGACTCTGAATGATATTATATACTGCTGTTCGTGACCGTAACGCTACAAGGTGGGCGCTGCTATAAGCTACATATCTAGTTTTCGACGATAACCAAAAGAGGGCATGAAGATAGTTTTCAGTGGCGAATAGAATCTTGCACATATTGTATATCAAAGGGACTCTGAATGATATTATATACTGCTGTTCGTGACCGTAACGCTACTAGGTGGGCGCTGCTATAAGCTACATATCTAGTTTTCGACGATAACCAAAAGAGGGCATGAAGATAGTTTTCAGTAGCGAATAGAATCTTGCACATATTGTATATCAAAGGGACTCTGAATGATATTATATACTGCTGTTCGTGACCGTAACGCTACTAGGTGGGCGCTGCTATAAGCTACATATCTAGTTTTCGACGATAACCAAAAGAGGGCATGAAGATAGTTTTCAGTAGCGAATAGAATCTTGCACATATTGTATATCAAAGGGACTCTGAATGATATTATATACTGCTGTTCGTGACCGTAACGCTACAAGGTGGGCGCTGCTATAAGCTACATATCTAGTTTTCGACGATAACCAAAAGAGGGCATGAAGATAGTTTTCAGTGGCGAATAGAATCTTGCACATATTGTATATCAAAGGGACTCTGAATGATATTATATACTGCTGTTCGTGACCGTAACGCTACTAGGTGGGCGCTGCTATAAGCTACATATCTAGTTTTCGACGATAACCAAAAGAGGGCATGAAGATAGTTTTCAGTAGCGAATAGAATCTTGCACATATTGTATATCAAAGGGACTCTGAATGATATTATATACTGCTGTTCGTGACCGTAACGCTACAAGGTGGGCGCTGCTATAAGCTACATATCTAGTTTTCGACGATAACCAAAAGAGGGCATGAAGATAGTTTTCAGTGGCGAATAGAATCTTGCACATATTGTATATCAAAGGGACTCTGAATGATATTATATACTGCTGTTCGTGACCGTAACGCTACTAGGTGGGCGCTGCTATAAGCTACATATCTAGTTTTCGACGATAACCAAAAGAGGGCATGAAGATAGTTTTCAGTAGCGAATAGAATCTTGCACATATTGTATATCAAAGGGACTCTGAATGATATTATATACTGCTGTTCGTGACCGTAACGCTACTAGGTGGGCGCTGCTATAAGCTACATATCTAGTTTTCGACGATAACCAAAAGAGGGCATGAAGATAGTTTTCAGTAGCGAATAGAATCTTGCACATATTGTATATCAAAGGGACTCTGAATGATATTATATACTGCTGTTCGTGACCGTAACGCTACAAGGTGGGCGCTGCTATAAGCTACATATCTAGTTTTCGACGATAACCAAAAGAGGGCATGAAGATAGTTTTCAGTGGCGAATAGAATCTTGCACATATTGTATATCAAAGGGACTCTGAATGATATTATATACTGCTGTTCGTGACCGTAACGCTACTAGGTGGGCGCTGCTATAAGCTACATATCTAGTTTTCGACGATAACCAAAAGAGGGCATGAAGATAGTTTTCAGTAGCGAATAGAATCTTGCACATATTGTATATCAAAGGGACTCTGAATGATATTATATACTGCTGTTCGTGACCGTAACGCTACTAGGTGGGCGCTGCTATAAGCTACATATCTAGTTTTCGACGATAACCAAAAGAGGGCATGAAGATAGTTTTCAGTAGCGAATAGAATCTTGCACATATTGTATATCAAAGGGACTCTGAATGATATTATATACTGCTATTCGTGACCGTAACGCTACTAGGAGGCGGGGGGGGGCAGAATAGCGAGAATGGATATAAGTTGGTGTATATAGCAATGAGCCTTCACACCAAGCACACCAGATTCAAAATAAAACAAATGGAATATTAACAATCACTAATAGCGTACTACTAGGTGGCGCTGCTATAAGCTACATATCTAGTTTCCGACGATAACCAAAAGAGGGCGTAGAGATAGTTTTCAGTAGCGAAGATAATCTTGCGGAGATTGTATATATAATAATTATTATAATTAATAATTATAATTTGAATAATATACAGAGATTTAAGGATTCTTTAGAATTTCAATAAAAAGCCTATGGAAATTATTGTTTTGTATAACTCGCTAAAGCCTGTGAGAAACAAATCTCCGTGTTAATTTACATATATAAATGAATCTGAATAGCTTCACTTTTAACCATCACAATCCTCTAATACGCTTATAAAGGCAACTAATCTAGTTTCGACGGCCACAAAAAGAACGCGTACTGATAGATTTCAATTGTAGTTATGCAACATCTGTTGTCAGATTCTGAAATCTGTAAACCTGCTTCGAAAAATAGTATTTACTTAAAGCTATGAGCGCAACCCGTCAAAAGTCGTCTATTTTCTTGTGTACAATTTTCATTGGTTAATTGCCGTCGGAAGGGGAAAATTTGGAAATTGTCTTCCCCCTTTCCGTTAAAGGTTCAGCGTAAATGTGGATCCAATGAAATTTGTACACAACACTGCGTTAGCGTGTTTAAAGGCTAGCTGCGTTCTCCTTGTGTTTGTTTCTCCTAGCTTAAAGTATTAAATATTTTTCGCAGTGGTTAGCACTTTCGCCTCGCAGCATGAGGAGCCGGGTTTGATTCCAAATTGTGGCACTGGGTGAAAACTCGGAACCACTCCATTGAGTTTGCAAGTTATCTCCACACTGGTTAAAGGGGTCTTCCCCAGAGTTGTTCGGTTTCCCCTTTCCATATAAACTTGTAGGGGTTAATTGTTTTAGTTAGTGTAGGGAGCTGTTGGCTCGCGTGGCATGAAGGGCTTGCCACCACCCTCCTACGCATTGTAACCCGGCCACCTGTTTAAGGCACCAAAATTCGCTATATGACTAGGAGCTAAGGTGGAGCTTTGGGTATTAGCCTAGCTGATTATTAAGAGCTTTAAAAGCTCTTATTTAATTTTTATTTAGTTAAAATAATCATGAATTATAATATAGTTCCAAGTACTTGTATCTAAAATAATAATATTTTACAACTTTGATTTACTAACCATCATCATTAATACAAATTTAGTTAAAATATGAAAACAATTACATTTTAAAAGGTTAACAATAACGGACAAATGATGGCGCCACCAAAGTTAATCGCTTTCGTAAGAAGACAAATATTTTGAGTGTGGCGTTTCGAGTCCCGTTGGATATAAGTGGTCTGAGCTCCACCTTCTGAGATAGAGCCCGCACGAAAGAAAGACTGAGAGTGCATCTTTTAATATTGCAGATTGCCCTTCAAGCAGAATGTTGTTTATTCGAAATATAATATCAATCGGGGCACAGATTTGTTTCGTGAAATAGGTCAGACCGCAATCTATAGAAAACTTTCATATTGACGGTAACCCGTGCAATCAAAATGCTCTCTTGGAAGAAGTCTACCTTCCAAATCGGAAAATCGTCCGCTTACACTTGACTTATTTTAAACGTAACTAGCGCTAGTTTAACCTGGTGGCAGAAACGTGAACTATAGAAATAGGAAATAGAAAACAATAGACCTTTCGAGATTTTTGGAGGGAAAAATTCGCGTTTACACTGCTGATATTTTCATTTTGCTATCAATGACATTCCCAAACTATGAATTGTTCACTCAAGTTCGTAAGCAAGAAATTGTCAAAAATCTACCGTTTTCGATCGAATAATGGAAGTTTTTCAGATTCTCTTGCATTAATCAGCTTGGCTTATACCCAAGGCACCACCTTAGGCTCAAGTCATCTAGCAACTTTAATGCCTTAAACAGGTGGCCGAGTTACAATGCGTAGGAGGGTGGTTTCCCCTTCCATAAAAAAAACTTGTCGAGGTTAACGGTAATAGTTAGTGTAGGGAGCTGTTGGCTCGATCTCGTGGCATGCAGGGCTTGCCACCACCCTCCTACGCATTGTAACCCGGCCACCTGAATTAATGGCTTCAAAAGTCGCTTGATGACTTCGGCCTAAGGTGGTGCCTTGGGTATTAGCCTAGCTGATTATTATTATTATTGGTGGCAAGACCTTCATGCCACGCGAGCCAACAGCTCCTTACACTCACTATTACCGGTAACCTCAGCAAGTTTTTAGAGAAGGGGAAACCGAAGAGCTCGAGGGAAGTCCCTTAAACCAGCGGGGAGAGAACTTTCAAACTCTACGCAGAAGGAGTGGTTTCGAGTTTTCACCCAGTGCCACAATCTGCCAGCTGTCCATTTCTCTAAACATGTGTACAGGAACCTGTTGGGTTAAAAAAAATTGTGTGCTTAGATATTCTATGACAACCAGTCAGGGTTGGCAAAAAACCGGATTTTTCTAGAAAAATCTTCTGGTATGGTTTTTTGCTAGTTAAAACCGGCGGTTTTATAAGTTTAATCTGGATTTTTCCAAAAATAATTATATTCGCGTTTTTTAACTTATTTCTAGCCCTTTTAAGAGCGTAAAACTAGTGAACCGTCGTCTTCTTATAGTTCCTATCATAGATATAAGAATTGTATATAAAGGTCTAGATAAATTTCGGGGCGTCTAAGCCTAATATAAAATACGGAATTGACACCTAGCAGACACCGAGGAAGGCACGTGACCCAGAGCGCGAGGTCTCTTAGCATTTTAGTACTAAGTGCTTGACCTTTCCGCAGGCCGTAGTCTTTAGACACCATCTGTTGGTGACTTTTAGTATAATTTTTAAGCGGGAGACAATGGCTCTCGCGACGATAGAACGAGGTTTCTTATCGATAGATAGCGCCCTATAAGGATAGCCTGCAGAAATTACGCGTTTCTGCTAGCTGTCACCTCCGTATTCACTCCCTTTGAAATATTTTATCTAGACCTTTATATACGTTTCCTATATCTATGGTTCCTATCATCTCTAGACCGCCTGAGAGAACGTTTCTGGAATTTTCGCGCTAGTTTTACATTTTTAGGCTAAGTTGAAATTAGGCTTAGCTCACTACTTCTCTTTCAGAGATTTTAGTTCTTAGTATTTTATTAGTATGCCAGTGACATCATAATGCCTAAATCATCGAATAATTTCGGTGGAAGAAAGTCGGATCCTGTATGGAAGGAAGTAAATAAAATTTGTATCCAGAAGCGATGCTGATAAAACAGGTGGTTGATAATGTTCACCCAAGGAAGTGGTGGTTGATTTTAGCATCGAAAAACAAGCTAGTAAAAGAAGCAAATGAAAATGAAAACGAAATGGCGGAATAATGTAACTTCGTTTCATCACTGATGTCTTGTCCTGCAAGTTCAGCAGGAATTGAAAGGTTAGTTTCTACATATGGACTAGTGTGGACGAATTTGAGAAACCCATTAGGGTTCGAAAAAGCTGAAAAACTGGTTAAAATTAACAGATTCTTGAATATGAGTTCAGAAAAATAAATAAAAGTTCGGTTCAGTGGTCGATTTCTTGTATTTTTGAAATTTTAAAAATCCGGATTTTTTGGGGGATTTTTTTAAGTGGATTAAACCAGTTTTAACTGGGTGTATTACCCCGGACTGGTATCCATTTTGCCAACCCTGCAACCAGTACAAAAACTAATGGGACGAATCGTAAATTTTATCGACTCTCTCGAATTCTCCGAATATCTCCCTAAAGCTAAACTGAGTTTAAATAAACAAACAGGCCTGTAGAAATGATTTTCCAAAGGTGGTAATATGTACGAAAAGCATCTATTTTTGCTTAGCCAAAAGCAGAATATTGAAAATAAAATTTTTGTTCGTCTGCGATAAAACCTATTTTTACACAAAAATTATGAAACTTTTTTCTCCATATTTAAAATTTGTGCCCACCATCATTTTGGTATTAGGAAGCGTAAGTGGTTGGACGATATTCGTACTCTTGTAAAGTCACAACATCATTAGAATTTCAATGATTTCCCGAGCTAGTCTCTAGAAAGGTAGGGTGACGGAGTGGTTAGCACTTTCTGCTAAGAGTTTGCAAGTTCTCTCCCTTCTGGTTAAAGGAGTTTTCAACCGAGTGTATCAGTTCCCCTTTGCTTAAAAAGACAGCTTAACGGTTATAGAAAGAGTAGAAAGCTGTTGGCTCGCGTGACATGAAGGGCTTTCCACCACCCTATGAAGCAACTATGCTCTGGCTCCGATTTCAGTATTGAATTCTCAAAACTACCTTTATAAAGTGCCATTAAAATAAAACACATTGCAGTAAAAACTTGCGAAGGTTATCGGTAATAGTTAGTGTTGGGAGCTGTTGACTCGCGTGGAATAAAAGGCTTTCCACCACCCTATGACGCAATCCAACCCGGCCACCTGATTTACAGCCATTAAAAGTCGCTAAATGACTTGGTGTTTTGATTATTAGCTTAGTTGATTATTAATTTGATTGATCGTATCTGATATACAAGCTAGGGCGACTTTAAATTCGGGTCGTAGTTTTCAAATGATTATGTGGTGTTAATAGGAAGCCTAAACTAACGGCTTAGACGTCACAGAATTATGGCCACAACCTTCTACTTTCGCGAGATAACACGGACGGGTAATCATTCCAGTGGCGTTAGGAATTCCTGTGTTCATAAGTAAAATATACCGATAGCATAAAATGTCCTGGTTGTGATCTTAATGAGTGTAACGCTTCTCCAAAGATCTTGAGACTGATGGATATACGTGAATATTTAATATTCTTAACTAATGGTGCTTTTGAATTTTTGTCGCTTGGCAAAACCTACTTAAAATACGCGAAAAAGTAGATTAGCTGGCGACTGTTATATCGAAAAGAAAAACATAAAAAATTTCAAAACGCGTTGCATAGCAACGGAAAGCCGATATAACAGTCGCCAGCCAGATTTCCCGCACGGTACTGATGAGTTGCAAATAGAACGAAACCGGTCTACCGTTGGAATTTCTGGCTATTTTATTTAGTTTTTATGTAGTTTATTACTCGAAGATCTATTTGATCTGAGATTCGCTCGAAGACCTATCGGTACGAGTTATTAGTAAGTTTTTTAATTTCTTCAAATTTGTTTAGGATTTAGATATATTATCCCTTTTAATTATGGACTAATCTACTTTTTCGCGTATTTTATCATCCTTCTCACAGTCCATAGGTGGTCTCTTCTAACAAAACCTACTTAAGTCCAATTTGGAAAATCTAGTAAGTAGTTAATTCAAGTATATTAGGGGTGTGCAAAATATTTGGTCAGACCAAATAATTCGATCGAATACCAAATCGAATATTCGATTCGTCGAATCGAATAGCGCTTGGAAAAGTTCGCGAATAATCGAATTTTTGATCAAATAGTCGAATATTCCAAAAGATAGGGAAAAAGTATTTGGTATTTTCAAATAGTTTGCAAACTGGTCGAATAACCGCGGGTCTTTTTCTAATTGGTTGAAGTTCAAGGACATCACAGGAGAGCGTAGTGAAATTTCCGAAATAGTCCTAATTTCTGGCACCTCTCTTTAGGCCGCAGCGCCAAGGACCATATAAAGAGTAGCTTGCACGTCCGTTATCCATACCGTTTGTATTAAAACTTCTTAGCGAAATAGAGGTCGGTAACGGTTAACCATTATCCATGTTTAAATTGATTTTTTCGGGAAAAAATTTAAACAAAGAAATTTACCGGTTAATATTTCGGAAAATGATTAAAAAACATGTATTATTCGTAAAATTTGAGCTTTTTATCGAAAAAAACGTCGTTTTTCCGATTAATTTTACAAATTTATCAAAAAATTAATCGGATAATACAGAAATATAAATTACTTGATCAAAATGTTTTACGAATAATTTTGAGAGCTTTATCTATTGAATAAAAGTTAACCATCCCCGACTTCTATAGCGAAAGGCAGAAGCTGTGTATTCTAGCGCCTATTGGCTAGATTACTCGCGTGTTCTCTTTTGTTATGGACTTTTCTAGAATAGCAAAGTAAAACTAAAATTGAGTCTAAAACGTAAACCAAGTCCAAAACAAAACTAAAAACCGGGAGGAAAGTTGAAGTAAGTAACTTTATGGATTTTTCTGTTTAGAATTTTTGAGTTAACTTAATTAATAATTATTGATTTAGTTTTTAGTAACACCTGCGCTTCCAATATTTTAAAATTAGAAAAAGTTTTACATAAGTTTACTTACCTTTTCAATAATTATTTTCCAAACTCGAAAAAACCAATCATCGATACAATCAAAATTAGTTTAATCAAATCAGACATAAAATTTGTACATAGATTAATCCAAAAAAGAATCGATTGTCCTGAAATTTTAAATTTTTTAACTTTTAATTGCAGTATGCATAACTCACGCAATCGGAAGCTATTTTATTCATGTACAAATACCCCTTTGGTTATGGAAAGAATGACGTCCAATTATAATAAATATGGCTTGGGTAATGATATTCTTTTACAAAGATCTTTGTCAAATAATTCGGTAAATTTGGAAAATGTTAATTTGATTGTAAATATTAGTGAAACAATTTATTCCGGATCTGTTTTTGTTTTTTTTTGCTATCTATGTTTGTATTTTATGGCGGTATTTTAACTTAATGTAACGTAACACCGACAATGTGTAATAACTAGCTGGTTTTTTATAACTGTTTTATTGCACAATAAAGTAATTATATTATATTCTATATATATAGCCGTTTTTAAAGTTAACCGAATCGAATTCCAAAAAAAAGACAAAAGAAAATGAAGTCTAATTTAGCCTCTTTTAATAAAAAAGTTATATAATTTCGTAAATACATAGTTATTAGTTAATATTTTGATACGTAACTAGTCAAAATGTCTGTTAACATATAACTGCAATATAACAGTATTATTTTACCCTTTAAAAAGTTGGTTTTCCTAATTATTTAGTCACTTTCGGTTACTATTTAACACTTAATTTCCGAAATTTAAGTGTGTAAATGGGTATCAGTAACATCATAGGTCTATAATTAAGGGCTTTTTTAATTCACTTAATAGAGCAAGTTCGGTACGTTATCGAATCTGCCGCCGATTTCCAAGATCGTCCAAGTCTCCACAGATGCGTTATTTAGTTACCTCAGTGACCAACTGGTGGCGTTGCTCTGTTAGCCAAGCGCATGGTTCGTAAAAAACGGAACCATAAGGTTGCCTCGAACGCCTGGTTTTTTTATCAACATTTTACGGCTTTTGGGTTGCTAGGTAAAATCGTGACGTCAGCCAGATGAGATCGTATTGAAAATCAACGGAGGCTCATCTGGGTGACGTCATCAATTTGAACTCGTACAGAAATTTTTTCAAACATCTTTTTGATCGAGACCCCCTTGAGCCAAGCGCACCCGGCGATCTTTTCCAAAGTGTTCAATGATTGGTTAAATCCAAATATTCTCGTTATGGTTTGTTGAAAGCGGATCACGTGCCAACCCGCTAATACGCGTCCTTTGCCCGGTCGTCATAGTGAGCACGTGCAGGAATCCGTTGCCAAGTGTAGGAACAACGCGAGATAATTGGCAATTCATTTGAACCTTCTCTTTTTTGATATTATGTTAATTCTACGTCACTTGATATAAAACACTATAATACATATGCTTATTTACTTATGTTAACACGGGGCTTATCTTTTTGGTTAGAAGTATTTATTTCGAATAACTTAAAGCATGGCCAGTAAATTAAGAGGACAGGTTTTCGATACCCTTCCACAGTGCATTTTATTTCTCCCCGCGTATCAATCAGCTCGAGAGACTCCGAGGGAGTCTTGCAAGGTCAATTGTACCACGTGATCTTAAAATTTCAAATTGGCAATCTAATGCGGTTGATATTGTTACGTAATTATTTGCGCTTTATATTTTACTAATTTTTAATTTTGGTTTTATAATTGAATAAAAACTATCAACTGATATGTAGTATATCATATTTAATCTATAAAAACGTGAAAAAATACCTTTTGGCGTAAAAATGTACTTCGTGTTTATCTTTTTTCTTTTTTCGAACAGTATCGTCCACTCTTAGCGATACTTGTTTTTTTTTTCAAATAACCTTGGCCGACTCCCTTAGTGTGATTGGTTTACGGGGGCTAAAAACCAGGCTTTTTACCGATCCTCTAAAATCTACTATCCATGCTTAAAGCAAGTGTCGGCTCGACCTGAAATAACTCGTATTTCAACAGATGTCGTTAGCGTCGAAATCAAAACAAGATAGTTAAGCTACATTTTGACCCAAAAGGCGGAACATAAAAGTAGAGGTCGGCGTTTGGATAAAAATTAACCGTTTATTTGGATAATATCCATGAACAAAAATTATCCAACAAATAATCAGTTATTTTTGGCTTTTTCCCATATTAAATCGTTTCTATCCATGGATAATATCCATGGATAAACGGTTAACCGCAATTTTTATGATTAATTGAAATTTTGCCAGTTAATTTATCTGTTACGCCGATCTCTACATAAAAGTATCCCTCGCGTTGATTGGGTCGGTTGTAAATTTCTCAACAACGTAAATTATAGTAGTTTTAAGCAATATATTTTATATCGGATATATAATGAAAGTTAAAGTCCACTTACAAGGAGACTACCCGAGGTGTAACTCATCGATTTTCTTTAAATTCAGGGATTAAGTAGACCTTCACGTAACTTAAAAAACCCCAAAGGGAAAAAATGCGATGGGCTTTAGTCTTACCATGGCAACCGAAAACGTTTTTGACAACTAAAATATTATATTTCTCTATGTAAATTAACATAGGAAAATCGAAGATTCTCTAAGGGTCCCCCGTTATGAAATTATTCAAATTTGTTTTAAACCAATTTGGTTAATTTTGGGATATTTACCCACAATTTGATATTTACCCACAATTAACCAACTTTGTTTAAAAAAATTGAATAATTTAGGAATCTTCAATTTTCCTATGTTAATTTATATAGAATATTTTAGTTGTCAAAAACGTTTTCGGTTGCCATGGTAAAACTAAAGCACATCGCATTTTTTCCCTTTGGGGTTTTTTAAGTTACGTGAAGGTCTACTTAATCCCTGAATTTAAACAAAATCGGTGAGTTACACCTCGGGTAGTCTCCTTGTTAGTATAGTATAAGTTATCTAATTATAATAATTAGAAATCGTTGTCTGACGACGTTATTGTTTCGCTGTTTCGAAATTTAACTTCCTTTGCCATTAAAAGATGGCACCACGCTCTCCAGTTAAGTCGCTTTTTCAGAGAACCACATAGATTCATTGCCATTTCTAATTAAAAGAGCCTTATCATAATACAGCTGGCAATGATAGAGCCGACAGTTGCTTTAATGATGGACAATGTTTATCTATTTGGGTATGACGCAATTCTACGTCACCCCTTTAAATAATTTTCGAGAGATGTTGCAATATTCATGCACTCTCAAACAATGTTTACAGGAATACTTTTGCCCTCCCCACAATGAGCGAAACGCCAGACGTCAAGACAGGGAAGTCATTCAAAATTGCAAAGAATGACAAAACGACCAAGTGGTTTGTATTACATGTATATAGATTATACAGATTGTTTATCTACTAACTCCCAAATGTCTCGAAATAAATGTTCCATGAAGCAAAAAAAGTGATCGGTACTTATCATTTATAAATAAGCTTCATTTCTTGGTCGGATGATGGCGCTAGTCTAGTGTACTGCCTTTTGTTTTAATAAACTAATTTCAAGTAAGAGTTTATGAGATAACGATATCGCAACGTACTGCCTATCCGTTCAACCTCACAAAGAAAAATAAACACGAATCAAGTTTAAAATGTACGTAAAGTTTATAATAATCGTAAAGTTTAAAATGTAGGTAAAGTTTAAAATGTAGGTAAAGTTTAAAATGTAGGTAAAGTTTAAAATGTAGGTAAAGTTTAAAATGTAGGTAAAGTTTAAAATGTAGGTAAAGTTTAAAATGTAGGTAAAGTTTAAAATGTAGGTAAAGTTTAAAATGTAGGTAAAGTTTAAAATGTAGGTAAAGTTTAAAATGTAGGTAAAGTTTAAAATGTAGGTAAAGTTTAAAATGTACGTAAATTTTAAAATCTACGTCAAGTTTAAAGTGTACGTCAAGTTTAAAATTAACGTAAAGTTTAAAATTTACGTAACGCTTAAAATTTATGTTAAGTTTAAAATTTATGTAACGGTTAAAATTTATGTTAAGTTTAAAATTTACGTAACGGTTAAAATTTATGTTAAGTTTAAAATTTACGTAACGGTTAAAATTTATGTTAAGTTTAAAATTTACGTAACGCTTAAAATTTATGTTAAGTTTAAAATTTACGTAACGCTTAAAATTTATGTTAAGTTTAAAATTTACGTAACGGTTAAAATTTATGTTAAGTTTAAAATTTATGTAACGGTTAAAATTTATGTTAAGTTTAAAATTTACCTTATCTGTCCATCATGAAATCCTTGGTTTTATATTATTCTAAAACAGGTTTGCCAGTATATTTTAATCGCAGATGTGATTATGGATCAGGACGGTCCGTATAGATTTAAGGCAGTGTTACTTTAAATTTTAATTTTAATACAATTTTTAATACTTTATTTTTCTACTCCATATTAGTTACTGTAAATTATTATTTCTTCAAGACCATCCTTTTATACAGCATTTGGTAGTGACCGTGGGTTAGTTATTTATATTAAATATCTAGTGGAAGTAAAGTTACTCAGATCCCAAATTGACTTTAAAATATGGATACAAAAGAATATTGTCTCTTTAACACTTGGAAAATATTTCCAACTTCTATAAAGAAAAACGTTTAATAAAACGAAGTATTTATTCGAAAGTTACACCAAATATTAACCAATTTTAAGGTTTCCAATGTTACCCCGGATCTGATTAAGACTATCGTAAAAGATGGCTTCTGTTTCTTGAGCGAAAAATTCACACATTTCTTCCAGCTTTCGGGATAATTCTTCCTTCTCTGCTTCATTGTCGCAAATGCTCAATTTCTTTCGAAGTGTCGCTATATCGGTTTCCATGTTTCTAGCATGCTCGACACGAGCTTCCAATTTCTCTGCATTAGGCCTAACTGATTTAGTAAGCATCACTTCTTCCGGTTTCAATTCATTATCCAACTCCTCTCCTTTCGGTTTCAATTCATTATCCAACTCCTCTCCTTCCGGTTTCAATTCATTATCCAACTCCTCTCCTTCCGGTTTCAATTCATTATCCAACTCCCCTCCTTCCGGTTTCAATTCATTATCCAACTCCTCTCCTTTCGGTTTCAACTCATAATCCAACTCCTCTCCTTCCGGTTTCAATTCATTATCCAACTCCTCTCCTTTCGGTTTCAACTCATTATCCAACTCCTCTCCTTCCGGTTTCAATTCATTATCCAACTCCTCTCCTTTCGGTTTCAATTCATTATCCAACTCCTCTCCTTCCGGTTTCAATTCATTATCCAACTCCTCTCCTTCCGGTTTCAATTCATTATCCAACTCCTCTCCTTTCGGTTTCAATTCATTATCCAACTCCTCTCCTTCCGGTTTCAATTCATTATCCAACTCCTCTCCTTCCGGTTTCAATTCATTATCCAACTCCTCTCCTTTCGGTTTCAATTCATTATCCAACTCCTCTCCTTTCGGTTTCAATTCATTATCCAACTCCTCTCCTTCCGGTTTCAATTCATTATCCAACTCCTCTCCTTCCGGTTTCAATTCATTATCCAACTCCTCTCCTTCCGGTTTCAATTCATTATCCAACTCCTCTCCTTCCGGTTTCAATTCATTATCCAACTCCTCTCCTTCCGGTTTCAATTCATTATCCAACTCCTCTCCTTTCGGTTTCAATTCATTATCCAACTCCTCTCCTTCCGGTTTCAATTCATTATCCAACATCTCACCTTTCATATTTAATATAAAATTTTGCATTGACTCTTTCGTTTTCATTTCTTTGTTTACCTTGATTTCATGCTGTTTCAATTCGGATTTTGACTGGTTCTTTTCCCCCATGATTTCATCCTTTGGGAGAGTCTTAACA
Source organism: Leiobunum rupestre (assembly GCF_980474605.1). Taxonomy (NCBI): domain Eukaryota; kingdom Metazoa; phylum Arthropoda; class Arachnida; order Opiliones; family Sclerosomatidae; genus Leiobunum; species Leiobunum rupestre. The sequence goes on from NC_143384.1 coordinate 61,097,501, forward strand.
AGCTTAAACCCACATTTTGAGCTCGATTCCTCTGGCTTTGTTTCATTCTTCAACTTAGTTTCATCTGGTTTCATTTCATCGTACGATATAGTAGCGCCGTCCAATTTCACCTCAACTTTTGAATCCACCTCTTCGTTCTTCATTTGATTCTTATTCTTGCCTCTATTCCACTTCTTTTTTCGCTTTTTCTTTGCACCTTCACTGTTTTCATTTGATCCTTTCGCTTTCATTTCATCCGTCAACTGGTTTTCAACCGGTTTCATTTCACCTATTGACATAAATATTCCTTCCAATTTCACCTCAGCTTTGGAATCCACCTCTTCGTTTCATCATTTCACTCTTTTTCTTGCTTCTGTTCCGTTTCTTTTTTCGCTTTGACTTCGCACCTTCAATGTTTTCCACGGTTTCTTTTGGTTCTATTTCATCATTTAAGTCAGTTTCACGCGATTCTATTGGACCCTCTGACTTGACTCCTCCCAATTTCACTTGAACGTTCGATTCTGCTGCTTTCAGTTTAATTTTGCTCTTTGAGTTTGATTTATTTTCTGCAATGTTTAAGTTTACTTCCTTTCGATTGGAGATCAGTTTCTCTTTGTCTTCACCTGGAACAACATGCTTTATCCTCTCAGTATTGACTACATAAGGAAAAAGTAGCTGCACCAAACGTGGATTTCTGTTTTTCAAAGCCCAGGATAGTGCACTACGACCCGCTGAATCAGTTGTGTCCAAATTAGCACCGTTTCGTAACAGCATTTCCGCAATATCCAACCTGTTTTCTTTAGACGCGAGTTGTAACGGACTAATATTTTCATCATCAACCAAATTGGGATCGGCTCCGTGGCTAAGTAGCGTGGCGACTACCTCTTCGAAACCCCGAAGTGTCGCTAAGTAGAGTGGGGAGGCCTTTTTTCTAAAGCCATCATTCACGTCAGCGCCGTACTTTAAAAGAATCTTTACAAGGCTATGGTAGCCATCGTACGACGCATAAGCCAGTGAATTACTTCCACTGTTATCTCTGTTGGCTACATTGGCACCATTTTTTAATAGCGTTTCGGCTATTTTAGCACGGTTTTTCAAAGACGCTAAGTTTAAAGGACTTTGATTAGAAGCATTAACCAAATTCGGATTGGCTCCGTAACTAAGTAACGTTTCGACTATCTCTTCAAATCCATACCAAATTGCCAACTTAAGTGCTGTCGGCCTATTGTTGAACGTAGAATTTATCTCCGCACCATTTTCAATTAGAATCTTCATTATTTCAAGGTGATTTTTTTGTGTGGCTAAATGAAGAGATGCATCACCATCTTTATCCGTATCGTTAACATTGGCCCCGTTTTTCAATAAAAGCTTGACGACCTCTAAGTGACCATGGCTCGAGGCCATGATAAGTGGAGTTAGTCCTTTCAGATCGGCGTCGTTAACTCTGGCTCCTTTATTTAACAGTAGCGAAACAATGGCCGAATGACCTTGATACGACGCCTTTAGGAGAGAAGTACATCCATCAACCTGACTCAGATTAACGTCGGCGTTATATTCTAATAACAGCGCCACGATGTTCTCGTGGCCAATTGCCGTAGCTATATAGAGGGGAATCGCTACTTTGTTATTCGCTGTTGCTCCATTACTCAGTAGTTGTTGAACCACATCAATATGTCCGGCTTGGCAAGCTGCATAGAGAGCTGTGCATTGGTTTTCATCAGTTAGATTGACGTCTGCTTTATTCTGTAGCAACAGTGCCACGACCTCTTTGTGGCCGAAAAACGACGCCACCATTAGCGACGTCATTCCCGTTTTGGGAGAAGGTTTATTTACATCGGCTTTTTTCAGCAACTCCGATATCATCTTCAGGTTGCCTTCATTACACGCCATTATAAGCGGTGTCTTTCCATCCTTCGCGGGCATATCAGCATTGGCACCATTCGCCAACAAGAGTTGCACCATTTCCAGATTATCATTTTCGACCGCCATTCCCAATGCAGTAGCTCCGTCTTCCTGCCATGGAGCATTAACGTTCGCTCCACCTCGCAAAAGAGTCTGGCAAATTTCCAATTGATTATGGGAAACGGCATAGAAAAGTGGTGTATCACCATTTATCATGGTGTCATTTACGTCGACAGTAGTCATCAGCCATCTAACTCTAATATTGTTGCCGTGTTCTATTGCTAAAATTAATTCAAGGCTCGTAGCAATCTGATACATGACTGGATAATGACTCATCGTTGACTACTCTTGGACAACAAAGATCGCCGATTGTTCTAAAAATGAAAAGAACAACGGGTTTAAATCCACCGAAATATTATAGAGATATGGATTTCAGAAAGAGCTTTTCAAGCTGATATGAGTAATAAAACAATACATTAAAAAGGACCACAATAGAAATATACATACAGGGTGGCTCGATTTGCTCTGACCAGGCTTTGTTTCCTAAAAAATATTTGAGATATAATTTTGAAGTTTTCAAGGTATGTGTATTTAGTTGGGAACGCTTTAAATGGTAAATTGCAGAAAACTCCAGTACGTTTTATCGTTTTTTAGATTTATATTTTGACCGATAGGTTCTAGGGAAACAATCTCGATAAAGCATACTTGAAAATCTACAAATATAGTTTGTTCGATCACAAACGATTTTTTTTTTCATTTAGATAATGCGGTCAGCAAAAAACCAGTTGGCCATAGCAGGTCAAAGGGTTCTTTTACATAGCTTAGTAAAATTAATTGTTTTTGCGAATAACTAGCTAAGGTACGATAAGTTAACCATTTATTTGGTACAAACAAGTGAGAGAAAGTACTTTCCAATCAAACTAAGAAAAAACATTTTTAATCGAAGCAACGAAAGGGTGAATAAATAGTTCGATAATTTCCCCGTCTGCCGCGATACATATTTCTGCGCGATGAAGCATACTTTGGAATGCACGCTAGATCACATCAGGAGTGACAAATTGAAAGCACCAATGATACGCTGACGTAATCCTTCCAGGCTCGTACCAGGCGTCGCATAGACATGATCTTTGATGAAACCCCACAGGAAGAAGTCCATCGGTGTGAGGTAAAGCAACCTTGGATGCCTTTGGACTAGTCCGTTTCATCCTATCCATCGTTGTTGGAATGCAGATTTAAAACATCCGGAGTTTCGTTCACCATGTTGCTTAACCAGTTACAAAAGACAAACCAACGAACAATATCTCCGTCAAGAAGAGCTTGATGAAGTGTTGCTCGATAAGGATGGAAGTTGTGCTTGTGAAGGATACTCCAAATGTGGATTCTGGGCAAACCCAACTTTACGTTTGCACTTCGAATGCTTGCTTGAGGATATGCCGTGAAGTACGCTAAAACGAGCTCTTCTTCGTCGATGTTGTGACGACCAGCTCCTCGGTATCTTGGATTGACATCGCCATGGTTCTGGAAATCTCACACAGCTCCGAAAACGGTGTTGTGACTGGGAAATCTGTCATGCAGGATATCTCATGCTGAAATGTTGACATACCCTACGAGCGTTTCGATGGGCTTGTCCAATATTATTTCGACCATTAAAGCGCGCTGTTCAGCGGAATACACGGGCAGTGTTGAGCTTTGAAAACTTGCAAGACTCAGACTGCATTTTGGGTTATTTTGGTTTAAATACTAAAACTAAATTAAGCCTTTGTACAAATCACCTAAAAAATGTAAATTTAGTAGGTGTAATTAGATCTCACTTGTTTGTTGACATATTATTCTCAAAAACAATTAATTAACTAAGCTTTGTAAAAGAACCATTGGACCTGCTATGGCTAACCTGTTTTTTTAGACCTCATTATCTAAGTGATAAATTGTTCGTTTGAGATCGAGCAAACGTTATTTGTAGGTTTTCAAGTATGCTCTACAACTTTCTCATTGGTTTTTGATCTATTATGGAACATATTTGTGCCGGGCCCCATTTGAATCGCCTGCCCCCTTCTGCACGGCTTTCTTTTTGACATGGTATGCGATTAATTATTATTTGCTGGTGGTTATTCATAATATTCAATTACTTAACTAACGTGATTTCTCACATATAGAGGGAAACGGAAACTTTTGATAAGTTCTTGAATTACGAGTAAAATGGTTTTTATTATGCAAAAAAGGTAGTTAATAACCCTGGACAGAAGTGTCTATTTTTAGGGAATTGTGGGTACTTTAATTGAGTTTATAGCCCGCAGTCTGTGGGTCGAGCATCAGCGCGGGGGTAAAATTCACTATCTACCATTTACAATGGATTTTAATTCAATTGTTCAAATGCCATAAAGAGATTCCGCTAAAGTCGCGGCGAATTCTGTAATTTAAAGCGCGCGTGCATGTAGATATAAAACGAAACAAAGACGCCAAGTACTTAATAAAAAAAACGGGGCTTTGAAAGGGTGATCACTTCAGAAATACGACTCCATTGCAAGCACATAGATATAGAAAGTCTAAGGGGGGGGGGTTATAACAGATCCAGATGAAATCGCGAGCGTGAAATTTTTCGTTAGCAATAACGCATATTTAAAGTACTGGCTAGACTCGGGAGTGACAATGACCTTTCCGCACGTGTATCAAACGAAGTTTTTAATACATTTGCGAGAAAATGATAATAAAACAAAGAACAAAATTGATATTGTTTTGCAAAATTTAATATTTTTATTGGAAAAGGATAATGTTAAAGTAGTAATTATTAAAATACTACCTACACTCTACAATATGCAATAATGTAGATTATGTAGTATTGACCAAAAAATTATTTGGTATCGTCGTGTATCCTGCTTTATTCAAGGCAGTAGACGACTTAGCAGTTAGCCCACTTAGAGCATGCACGATTTACGAACCTTGAGTTAGCCGTCAAATACCAATGAATATTTGTGAAACAATAAAACAAAATAGTATTAACGGCCAAAGGTTTTAAAAATTATATTTTTCCATAATAGCCTACGTAGAAACTTAGAATTAGTAATAATTTAAATGAGTATTATGAGTTATATGTTACAAAATATTAGTATTAACAAATTAGTTTAATATGTAATCTTGTGTGGTCGTGCAACCTACTACATCATAAAAATATAGAACGGTTGAAGGAAACGTTAAAGTAATAGTATCACTTTCAAAGTTTCGATTATGTAAGATTTTAGAATTTAAACGGTTAATTCAGGATGATTGAACTTTGTTAAGCAATTACTATATGTATTACATATGTCATGTAAATTAATTAAGTTAAAAAAATACAAAAAAAAGAACTTACAAACTTCAAAGCCTAATTACGGTTATTAGTACCACCGTAGTTACACGAAGATGCCGCTGGACTCGTGCATAATATTTTTGTATAGACTAGTATAATCTCTACATGTTTTAATATTTTTGTTTTAAATTCTTAAAGTTTTGGCTTTGCTGGAAATGTTCTGCTCTAGGCGTAGGGCGGCCCGCTCCTATTAATATATTTTAATATATTTTACTGTGCTGCGTTGCGGATATTTCAATTCGTTTTACGTCTTAAGGCCCATTTTCATGCTCGCTGGTAGCGGATAAAAATCATCAAAATTCACATTCGCCACTCGCAAGCGTGAAAATAAAGCTAACATATCTGTTTGAAACAGATCGACGCGGAAAGTGAAAAAGTGTGTAGCGGAAGCGGATTTTGTCGATTTTTACCCACTACCAGCGAGCATGAAAATGGGGCTTTAAGCTTGTTGCGCTCCTTTCGTAAGAAAGGAATCGAGTCCTAAGTGGGGGGGGTTATATACGTCCTTGCTCCATTGAATAGGGAATATCGGTCTGATATCTTTGCTTCGCTCACTTCTGTTGTAACCGAAACAATGCTTAACAATAGGTACAAATTGCGATTTTTAGGGACTACAGCGCTTTCCTAAACAGCATTTGTTTAATCAGCATTTTCCAAAACAGCGTTTTGTCATAACAGCGTTTCCCAAAACAACAAATTGTTCAAACGGCGCTTTGTCATAGCGGCGGTTCTCAAAACCGTATTTTGTCGAAACAGCGTTTCCCAAAACGGCGCTGCTTTCTATAGCACTAATATAGGCCTATTGTAATACATATTTTTCTGGAATTTCGGCAAATTTCATTACCTAATGGTTTCTGCCGATAGTTAGTATTGTAAACTTACCTAACCTAACCTAACCTAACCCCTGAAGTTTATATGTGTGTTATACAGGGTCTTTTTTTTTGCTCGGAAAAGTTTTTTTTTTCAAAAACTATTTATAGTACCGATTTCAAATTTGGAAGGTCAATTCTCTATACCGGGGGACATCAGTTTGTGAAATTTGAGCGTTTTCGGTAATGTTTTTCACCAATTTTGAAAAATTATTTTTCGACCACTAGGTGCGAGATAAAAAATTTCTATCGTAATTTGGCTTCACCAACTTGTAAATTTTTCAAGCTCGAATTTTCACTGATAAATAAATTGTTTTTCGTCGAGTGAACAATTTTTAAGGGTTTTCGATGACGGCCTACAACTTCATAATAGAAATTTTTTATCTCGCACCTAGTGGTCGAAAAATAATTTTTCAAAATTGGTGAATTGACCTTCCAAATTTGAAATCGGTACTATAAATAGTTTTTGAAAAAAAAAACACTTTGTCCGAGCAAAAAAAAAAGACCCTGTACATTTTCCATCGACAATTCATATAAATTTTAAGAAACCGCTGTCTTGACCAAAACCGCTGTTTCAAAATCGCTAATTTGAGAAACTCTATATTCAGAAACGCTGTTTATGGAAAAAGCTGTTTTGACAAACCGCTCTACTGAGAAACGCTTAACCAAAAAACGCTGACTAAACAAAACGCTCTTTCGACAAACCGCGGTATTGAGAAACGCTATTTCAACAACCGCTGTTTTGAAAACGCGCTTTTGAAAACGCTATTTTAACAAATGCTATTTTAGTCAAGCGCTCTATTCCCTACATACCACAAATTGCCATGCTTCCTTCAATTTTGAAATCCTCCCACAAGAAACAACGTTTTTTTACCATGATATTAGTCTTTAGATACTAATCACGAAATATTTATGCAAGCGCGTAATAGAAAACTTCGAACAATCGATTACGGCTAAGAAGGGACTGATATTAACAATTTATATTATATGAATATTAATTTAATACGAGTTTATCAATTCTTTCTATCAGTATTTTTGTTAAATATTTATTTATTTATCAGCTAGCCTGATAACTAAATTTTTCACAAAAATACTGATAGAAAGAGTTGAAAAACTCGTATTAAATTCATATTCATATAATATAAATTGTTAATATCTGTCCGGGTGTCCCTTCTTAGCCGTAATACTTAAAATAAACGCCGTTTTTTCAGTTCAAAGAACTATTTTATAATATATGTCCCTTTTTCACTGTGCTAAATTTTTTTATATTAATGTCGACTATTTGTTTAAGTTATTGTTTAATTCGAAGTTACGTAATGATATAATCATAATTCAACTTTGTTTTTATTAATTTCAGATTTGTATTAGTCGTTTTCCATATATTTACTTTAGTCTAACTACCAATATAAGCTCAATCAAGAGTCCTACTTTACCGACTTCTTGTCATTTCTAAAAAAAAACGCTATGTAAAGTAGAATTTACCAATGGAATTTACGGAAATCACGGTATCCGTTTTCAGAAAATCCAAAATAATATTTACTATTGTCTATATTTACTCAAGTCTAACTACCAAAACAAGTTCCATCTCGACTCCTATTTTATTTTTTTGCAATTTTACTGAAGCCTTTGTACCAAGGCTTAACATAGGCTAACAAAAGTCATTTTTGGAAAATAAATATCATTATAAATACCTTGAACCTTTCACTACCAGATTTGAAAAACTAAAGAATCATTTCTTTGTTTATATGGCCTGACTACCTTTTTATACTATATATTTTATTACCATCATTAATAAATACCTGAAACGTAACAGCTGCGGTTTTCTTAACCTTCCAAGGTCAGACCATGGGCCAATAAAAGATTTCATCGTGGGCTACGTTCATTCGTTCAGTGAAGCCATGGACACTGTATCTCTAACCGGACGGGAAAAGCAGCTTAAAAGAGGTACCCCCGCACATTGAGTTGGGAATATTAATCTAGAGGTCCAATCAAAACGTCGGATTTCAGTATTTCGCGAAACAAGTTTTTAAAAATAAGAATACTGTCGTCTGCTCCCATCGGCGTCCCAAATGACGAGGAAACGTTATCATTCTACCCGTGGCACCGTCTATCTCCCAATGGTTCGTTCAAATAAGACGCGTTTTCTAGCATCGTCTATAACTCCGCGGCTGTCACCCACTTACGGCGCTTGGACCGTCTCCAAAATGCTGCACTTCGTGTCATCTTGGGTGTTCCCAAGTCGACAAGTATTCAGCTAATGGAAGCTAAAGCGGCGATCATGCCGCTTTCCCACCGTAGAGATCTGCTGGGTATGCAGTTTGTCAACCTGGCCGCCGCCGCCGATGCTCCCGACTACTACAGGCGCTACATAAATGGCTCGGTGGCCACTCTCAGTCACTTTGAACACATCTGGACGATACATAATACCCCAACGATCCTCAAATACTGGCGTCAACTTGTCACTCTTAATCTTGACTGGCTTCATGAACTGGTTCCTTCTCCCAGCCTGATTTCCCCTCCTTCTTGGACCCCTGTCCAGGCGGACGTCAACTGTCGCTGGCTGAGCTCCTCAAAGTCCGAGTTCTCGGATGTCGAGTTGCGTCAGCTCTTCTTTTTCGAACTCCATGCAATGGCCGGTGATTCCGTGGTCATATATACCGACGGCTCCCTCCAGGACGTCTCCAGCTGTGCCGGCGCCAGCTTCTGCATTCCTGATCGCGATGTCACTCGTCCGTTCGTTGTGGATCCGGGCCACCCGATTAACACGGTGGAGCTCTTTGCCATTAATCAAGCGGTGGATTTCGCTCGCAGTGAAGGTCTCGGGAACATTGTCGTATGCTCCGACTCACAATCGGCCGTGGCTATGATTTTGGGGGACGGCCCTGACCCTCAAGTGCTACGTTTCCGGAGCCTCTGTCACGGTTACCCCGGGCATGTTAAACTATTGTGGTGTCCGGCTCATGCCGGTATCCCGGGAAACGAGATGGCGGACAAATGTGCCACAGTGGCGGCTATCGACCATCCAGCGCGGCCTATGGTTTTTTTGCCTCGCACCAAAAGCTACCTTAAAGCACGGGTTTCGGTTCTGGCAGGTTTCATGGAACCACTTTGTTTCGGCTCGGGGCGTCGGGTGGTACAAGACTGATCCGTCACGGGACTCTATTGCGGGTCTTCGGTTGCCACGTTGGCAAGACTCGTTAGTAGCACGTGTTAACTGTGACCGGCTTCCAACTGCCGCGGTGCTTTTCCGTTTTCGCTTAAGAACGTCTTCGGTGTGTCGCTCCGGTCAGTGCGCGGCTATGGAGACGCTTCACCACATTCTTTTTGAATGTCGGGCTGCTAGCGGTCCCCGCCATTCGTTTTTGGCGTCGCTTACTGCGGGTGACTTTCTCCACTCTGTGTCGGGTCTCCGTTTGGCCTTTTCTCGAGGTGTATTACCGATTATTTCGGACGTGTGTAATCTGCTCCGCGCCTTTGGCATTCGTTAACTTTACCGAGTCCAATAGTTTTGTTTTTGGTTTGTTTATTTATCTTCTTATCGCTGTTTGTATATACTTTAAATTTGTTGTCTAATTCTGTATGATGCACATGGTGTGAAGGCCTCCGCTGCCATATACACCAATAAAGTCTTTCTTCTTTTTGAAAAAAAAAAGACGCGTTTTCAAGCAAAAAGATTTTTTTTCTTCAAAATAATGGATGGCGCCACGGGTCATATGATAACGTTTGCTCGTCATTTTAGAGCAGACGGCACATTCGTATTTTTCAAAAACTTGTTTCGCGGGGAGCAGATTTGATTGGATCTCTCAATGCCCCGCACTGTCCGTTTGCGTCCTACTTCGTATTAGCTGAAATAGTCGGCCGTACTCGATTCGCAGGGCCGTCAAGGCCATTCGAAAGAATGTAAGCCCCCATTTTAAACGGAACGTTTTGTCGAACATGTGACGAATTATATGGCCTTGACAGCCCCGAAACTTTCCAAATTCTTGAACCTCCCCCCTTTACAGAGAGATGGTGGCGGCGGCAGCTGATTTTGTATGGTGGAAGCTACAGCTTTTCCCGTCCGGTTAGAGATACAGTGTCCATGGTTAAGCTCAACGGTCTCAACGTTGACAACTTTTTTTGACTGAACGGTTTTTGTAATTTCCGGTTTTGACGTCATGTTGGCAACGTTAGCTCAACAAACTCACCGATTGAAAGAGTCGTTTCTTCGTTGTTAAACGGAATCGTGACGTCACAGCACACGGGAAGGATAGCTGCGGACGGAATAGCAGACGATATTTTATAGAAATTACAACAATCCTAAGAAAAGCGACCAGCAAAAGTCTCAACGGAATTAACTCAAACGTAAGACCGTTAAGCCTCACTGAACGTAGCCTAGGACACGACTTTTTCCTTGAAAAGCGTCAAACAAGAAAAACGGCTACTAGTGGCGCGAACTATCGGCCAAATTTATATTAAACGGAAATTGCCCTGTTTTAGATCAATGCCACGTGCACGGACCCATAAAAGATTTGAACTTCAAGTTCGTGTATTTGGTAGAAATTCAACATTATTTGAATTTATTTCTTTAAAAATGTAAGTATTAATATGCAAACAGTAAATTATAAGATTAAAGACCTTTTCACACGAGCCAACTTTTTAAATCGAAATGCTGAGTCAGCAAAAATGGATCAGTGATCCATTTTTTTCTCGCGCACATTTTTAGATCAATGCCACGTGCACGGACCCATAAAAGATTTGAACTTCACGTTCGTGTATTTGGTAGAAATTCAACATTATTTGAATTTATTTCTTTAAAAATGTAAGTATTAATATGCAAACAGTAAATTATAAGATTAAAGACCTTTTCACACGAGCCAACTTTTTAAATCGAAATGCTGAGTCAGCAAAAATGGATCAGTGATCCATTTTTTTCTCGCGCACATTTTTAGATCAATGCCACGTGCACGGACCCATAAAAGATTTGAACTTCACGTTCGTGTATTTGGTAGAAATTCAACATTATTTGAATTTATTTCTTTAAAAATGTAAGTATTAATATGCAAACAGTAAATTATAAGATTAAAGACCTTTTCACACGAGCCAACTTTTTAAATCGAAATGCTGAGTCAGCAAAAATGGATCAGTGATCCATTTTTTTCTCGCGCACATTTTTGGTGGATCAACTCATCGAACTTTTATTCACACGAGCCAACTAGTTGACTCAACTCAAGTTGACTCATCTAGTTGGATCAAAAAGTTGGCTCGTGTGAAAAGGCCTTTACTCGCACATTAATAAAGCAAATAGTTATTTTAACTAATACAAACCCTTTTCAGAATGTTTAGACTGCATACCTTTGAAACTTTGGGCATAGAAACTCCATCAATTATAGTACTACCAGGTGAATATTTAATACATTTTTTATTTAAGTTTAACTCTCTAATCAAACGAAATACCATTTTTTGAATTGTAGATTCGGATTCTGATGGATGATTACCCCATCGGAGTCATGATCAATGGTTACTATAAAGACTGTTTCTATCATTCATATCTTCTGTTAACTCTCCCTAATCTATAGAAGTTTTCGCTGGTAGCGCGGGGAAGTAAACGGGGGTGAAAATCACAAGAGCTGCGCATGTCAAGTAGTGTGCTTGGGGGCAGGCGGTTTTTTACTCATAGTATTTCTTTACGTGTTTCAGTACCTAATTAGTTAAAATAAAATGGTTTCATGTTGTAATACCGGTTGCAAAAGTAGAAATGGGAATTCCAGTCGCTCGACGCAAGATTTGGGGTAGAATTATTAAATTGTAAAATCAAAATTTCAATGCCAGGCTTGTATGAATTTGAAAATGTATTTATATCTGGTGGCCCTGGCAAAGATAATATAACTACGTACCCTAGATTCGAAATCAAGCTCCTTGCACGTAAACGCAGGCTCTTAATGAGTTCCCGGCGGAAGTCGGAAAAAACCATAGAAATTGTATAACATAGAATGATTCCGTATAATTACAAAATGGGCCAATTACATTTTCGGAGGTTTCGTCATTATCAGCCAATCACGAATCAAAGAGTGACTACGGCAACGACTCGTTGCCATCTAGTTTGAGTTACTGAAAATAATAGCTGAAAACTATTCGTGAGTTCGGAACCGTTCAACCAGTCCCCATGCGCACTATTCGGCAAAAGAAATTCTAGAACTACCCAAATGCAAACTATTCGCAGACAAGAACCTCTTGTTGAACCGTTCGGAACCGTTCTAAATGGTACCTGCTCAAGAGCAAGTACTGGTCGGAACTCATGGTTGAAATCTCTAAAATTCGTCTGCACATCGGGCTGCGTACGTCAAATCGTACGAATCACAACTATTCGTACAAAAGTTCTGAACTATCCAGAACTTTTGCGTGACGTTACAGCTCAGTCCTCAGAACTCACGAATAGTTTTCAGCTATTAATTCGATTTTAGATTACGTCACCTTAAGAGCCCGTATTTGATTGGCCTACTTCAATCAAGTCACGGCCCCTGCACGCGCTCACGTGATCGAGTTTAATGTAAATTTTAAACATGGTAGACTGTTTCTTTACTCGTAAAGATTTTTCTCTTATATGCAAACGTTTTGGATAACTATTGCGTTGTTTGTTGTTATGGCTCCTCGATATTTCATTTCCACGGTAATGTGTCGTTGTACAGGTAAAAGTTTGGGTTTCCATAAGCCTCGGGGCTATTTGAAATGTTAACAAACGGCGGGCTTTCAAATTGATGATTTGGTAAAAGTTACTTCAGGAAGTTCAGTGAGCCTACTGGAACAACAACTCAGGACTATAATTACTGCAATATCCGTTTTTTTTAAAACACTTTATTTAACATTGTAAATATCGGTCTATCTCTTTTGTTGTTTAACAGTGGAATGTTGAATTTAAGCAGAGTGCGAGACATTTATCTTGGCTAAGCTTCTAAGAGAAAAAGCATTTTATTAAATAGAAGGTAAAGTTTTGAAAAATAAGACAATTATCAGTAACTGGTGCTTTTATCGGGGTTATTGGAAAAGAACTCCCAGGTACTACACTTGAGCCTGGTGTTGCACGGAAAGCATCTGATGCTGTGAAAAGACAATCTGGGTTCGCCAGAAGAGAATCTGAGGTCGCAAGAAGAGAATCTGTGGTCGCAAGAAGAGAGTCTAGGGTCGCAAGAAGAGAAAGAAGTAGACTCGGTCATCAACGGAGTAGATTCATTACTAACCGAGCTTTTCAGGATTGAAGCTGGTGGTTTCACAATTGACAATGTGGCACCAAAGGAAATCACAAATTATTTCAATAGTGCACAAAGATAAAAACATACAGGAACTGGAAATTTTGGGGTCTCAACCATTCTTGTCCTTGGAAAAATTCATCACCCAGGTGTCTTGAGCCAATGTAAGTTTGATACTTAACATTGCTTACATTTGCGGAACGCTACAAATTCAACACCTTTCATGTGGGGTTTGTGAAAATACCGATTGTCACTATTACAATTCGGAAACGCGCAGTGTTTACAGGTAACCATTTTAACTACGTTTATTAATAACTACAATCTACAGAACGAAAAATTAAAAACTAGCCGTTAGCCGTTAAAGACAAGCGCCGCAAATCAGTCCTCACAGTCAACCGGAAAAAATTTGATCTAAATCCCGGTGCATCCCCACTTTTACCCCCCCCCCCCCCAAATATAGGAAGTCTATTTTTCTAGCAGAACGAAAGCGTTTGTACGCGAAAGCATACGCTGTCTAGTGCTAGATTAAATCTTTTATTGGCCCATTAGTTAAGAATCTTGAAACTATTAATTAAGTTTTTAGCGACTTGCACAGATATACTTATTTTTAAAAGGAGAAACAACGAATTTTAAAGTGCACAAGAAAATGTTTAAAATTTTATTTTAAAACATTCTTCACCCGACTAGTTTCGGACACGTTATCGGACCGTCATCAGTGGATAACGTGTCCGAAACAAGGCAATAATAACTTTGAAGCCTTTGTGTTTGTGGTCAAACACCCAATGCTTCAAAATCTGTATCCTCTGTTTTAGCTTACTTCTCTACAAGGGCGTATCCAGGATTTTATTTCAGGGGGGGTTTTGAGGGAAAATTTCAAGGGGGGTGCTGACGGAAGTTTCACTGATTTTTATTAGGCACCCCCCCAGTCATCACCCCCCCCCTTAAATACGCCCTTGCTTCTCTAGGTAAAGAAGTAACGCACCAACATGACTACATCCACCAGAGTTTCTTAAAAAATATAAATCTCACTATGATACTTTGACTTTAATAGAATTACCTAGAAATGACTTAAATAAATTGGCCATTAAACTGTGAGAGGCCGTACTGCGCTTGTTTTAAATAAAAACATTTCGGGATAGTTTATATCGTTAGTTGGCTTTTTTCAAGCTTTTAGTAGCAAGAAATTTTGAACCAAACTATTGGTGGTGCCGAGGGTGGTACCAGGGACATAGGAACCGGGGGGGGGGGGCAGGGAGAGCAACGCCCCTCCCTAAAATTTGGCTGGGAGGGGAAACTAGTGTTATTGCCCCCTCCAACTTTTTGGTCAGTTGAAATCTTCAAAAAGGCTCAAATTATCAGTTTAAAAGCTTATTAAGGTTATAGAACCTCAACTGTGTTTAAATTTCAGTCGTTTACCGTCAATTTACATATTAGTAAAAAGAACACAGGCATTCGGACGTCGCATTCGGAGAAGCTATTTTTCATTAAAAATTCAAATCCATTCTGCCGATCCCTTTTCTTTTCTCTTTGCCCCCTCCAACTTTTAGAACGTTCCTACGCCCCTGGGTGGTACCATTCTGAAAACTAGTTTTTTTAAGACTATAGTGGTACCATTTTTAAAAGGCGTAATATCTGGAGTTTTTACTTTAAAAACTAAAACCAGAATGAGTTCCCGAAAGTTTATGTCGCGGGCCCAAAAACGCCAAAAATGTAAGAAAGAAACGAGCATAGTTGGTAGTCAGAAAGACGCAATGGAACGATTTCTTCAACCGTCAGCTAAAATAAATATACTGAATTCAGGGGAGACTCTAGGTTTTACAGAGACTGAAAACAGTAAAAAAATGTGGTTGACGTTGTACCCAATGTCGATGTCAGTCCGGCTAAGGAGGTACTTCTAAATACTGAGTTATAGGAAATTTTGGTTGAATCCTCTAATAGAGCCTCGAGTGCAAAGATAGACAATTCAAACGTAAGGCGATTAATTGCTTCAGATATTAGTTTAGATAAGGATTGTCTGCCCGTTCAACCTAACCTCGCGTCTTTTCCCAAAACCCTAATTCAATTCTTCTTGGTACACCAAATACCAAATGCTCGAATATTCTGTAGCAAACGATAAAGTTTATTGTTTTTGTTGTCGGCATTTTTTAGGTGGCAGAAATACGTGCTTTATTGAGGGGTTTTCGGACTGGAAAAATATGGCCCAAAAGTTCGAAGAACACTTTACTTCGACTAAATCTGTACCCCAACAGTCTTATAAAAAATATTCAGACTATTTGGAATCGAAATCTCGAGGCTCAATAGTATGTCATGTTGATCAGCATCATAAAACAGACGTTGCTAGAAATGGAGATGTCTTAGCTGCTCACGTGCAGATAATGGTACTGTGCGCCCAACAAGATCTCACTCCTCAGGGGCCTAGGTCGGGCGATGAAAATGGGAACAGGGTCAATTTCGTAGAAATGTTTGATTTATGAAAGATAAATTGTCCCTACTTAAAAGCCAAGTGCGAAAGTATGCCGAATAATGCTAAATACTTACATAGCACTGTCCAAAATGAGCTGATTAACCTTAGTGGAAATTTTGTAAGGCGAATGATGGTAAAGGAGGTTAATGAATGAAGTGTTTTATTTTCCGTAATTGCCGATGAGACTAGAGATAATGCGGGAGCAGAACAGCTGAGTGTTTGCATTAGGTATACTAGAAAGGAAATTGGCGTAGTAGAGCGATTTTTAGCATACACAGATTTGCATAAGCTCGACTCTGAAAGCATCAGCTTGGCTATAATTACCATTTTGACGGAGAATGGACTGAAAATTGAAAATTGCGTTGCTCAGACTTCTGATGGGGCCAGCGTAATGAGTGGGCACGTAAAAGGGGTGAGGGTTCAAATAGAGAAGGCAGTAGGCAGAAATTGTCCGTACGTCCATTGCTATGCCCATCGTTTAAATTTAGTTTTGGTTGAATGCTGCTCCAATATAGTCGCGCTTAGGGAATTACTCGGACTAGTTCAAGCGATCTATTTTTTCCAAAGCAATTAAGATATTAGGAGTGAGTGTTTTGATAATTCTCAAAAATAGCTGGGCTACGAAATAGTTCTTAAAATGCCGCAAAGCTGCGACACTAGGTGGTGGAGCAAAAAAAAAGGTCTTCATTACTTCAGAAGTAAATTTGATTATGTTCTATTAGCATTGGAGAACTTGGTAGAAAATGGTAAGCCCGAAGAAGCTGCCGAGTGTCGAGGGTACATATTGCAATTACAAAACTTCAATAACTTGATTTTGATTACGGCTTTAGATGAAATATTAGGTAATACCAACTCCTTGTTCGAGAGTCGTTCTAACTGAAGCTATCGCTATTTGCAAAGCTACCATAACTACCTTAGAGGAAGTAAGGAACCCCGAAAAATTCGACTTAATTTGGGACGAAGCTTCTAAGTTAGCAGAATCCGATCGCAACACTGCACCTTTAGCTTTAAGAAAACGAAAAATAAACCCTAATCAAAGACTAAAGCATAGTGTGGTAACGTGTACAACAGGAAACCGAGACACTGAAGCAAAGACCTTAAATGAATAGTTGAGATCAACTTACTACCAAATAATCGATAAATTTATATCAGAAATGAAAAATCGATTTTTAGAAAATAATAGCCTAATTAAAGGAATAACTGCATCTGACCCCGACAAAGGGTATGTAATTGAGGAAAAGTGTAAATCTTTATTGTACCCATAATATTTGTGGTGGATAAAGACCAATTGATGAAAACAGATATCAAGAAAAAAACACCCAGAATATGGGGAGACTTTGAATTTGTGTTGAAAAACGTATTGCTTAAGTCTTGAGATTTATCATCCTTGATCGGGCAATGCCTAGCACAATAGCTCCAATATTTTAGCAACTACAAACTGCTGTAGTTCTGTTGACCAAATTTCAAAACTATTTAGTTCAGTTTTAACGATGACATTAATCTAACTTTAATTTTAAGTTTTATTAAAAAATAATAGATATAAAAAATCTGTGAAATTATTTCACAAAATGAACATTCTTTATATACCTTGTCGTATAAAACTTTTGTTGTACTAAAACTTTTTAATATTTAATCGACTAGAAATCACATTGATGAGTAAAAATTAAGTTTATATCTTATAGTTCATTTTAAAAATAAACCTTTCAATGATACCGTGATTCTGAACTTCAAATCAATAGTGAATGTACTGATTATCAATGAAAATGCTATTGTCAATATTATTATAAACTAGAAATCATTAAGGACTGGACAGAGTATCAATGAAGGCACTATTAATGTAATTAATTATTAATTAATTAATGGCGCTAACCACAGTCCCATAAAATATGAACATAATGTATTTCTATGTATTTTTCAACGTTATACTTCAGAATCACCGATAATAATCCCTTCTACCACAAGTAACATAATAACCATCAATTTTCCAATTCCTGTTGATTTAATGCTTATTTTCTGACCGAACCTTAAATCGAAAATGCCACACTCGCCCTACTCCGACTTAGACTTACAACCTAACTGGGTAGCTAGGAGCAACAAACCCAAGGAGAACATAGTTATAGCCTTACAATTTTCCCCTTCCGACAGCAGCAGGCACTAAATCGTCTAACCAATGAAAAATCTACACAAGAAAATGCACAATTTGTGACGGGCTGCGTTCTAATTGTGTGTTTGTTGCATCGTCCTTGGAATATTTTGGCCTGGTCAGATTATAGACACTAGGGCGCACTATTCTGAACAAACTCTTGACTGCGGGTTAACACTAAAAATTAATTTGGTGATATTTTTGTTAATCGGGATACTTATGATATTATCTTACTTGCGCTCCTACGAGATGCAAAACTGCCAACACTGTATATTCAGTCTGTAGATTGTGTAATTGATATTTAGGGCTTACTTATCAGTCAGTGATAATATATGTTTTCTTTCCACGTATTCTTCGGCGAAAAGCTTATAGTTATGATAGAGGTCGGCGTTTTAATAAGAAATTATACAATTGTTTATATTTATCCATAACCGAGAATTATTCAGAAATATTCGAAAAAAATGATTAATTTTGCATGTTACATCGTTGTTTATTCGTATAATTTATTCGTATAAAACAAATAATACTAATTTTAATGATTAATTGAAATTTTTGCGATTAATTTATTTGTTCCGCCGACCTCTAAGTTATGACATACGTTAAAACATTTTCCTTTGCACTCTCATTGGCTCTTTGTTGAAAATGGTGAACTTGACCTTGAAAATATTTTTCATTGGAATTTTAGGCACCCATCAAAGATAAGATTTCATTTTCCCTCTTTACGCAGGTTGTAGCTCACTTGTTATATCACTGTCTAAAAAATCTAGGTAAAAGCTTTTTGTATGAATTATATTTAAAATCGATAGTCCGAGATTTATCATTAATATAAATACTCAAAATTGTGGTTAATATAGATGACCCGGTCGAACTAAATTAGATTTTATTTTACAAGCTCAAGATAAAAAACGAAGGGTTCATAATTAATTCATTGGTTTTATATTTTTTCAATTCATCGATGCTATATTTTTTAATCCCCGACACAGATCAAAGAATATAAAGCCCCAGGAATGGAAGGTGTAGCTCCGTCTAGTGGAACTTTTGCGCCTCTCGTTTTTAAAGAGAGAACGGGTTGCGGTAACCGTTTCCGGTTACTCTGATTTGCTTTGCCGTAAGTTTCTAGCTCAGCCAAAACACGCGGCCAATAATATCAATCCTTCCATTCCTGGGGCTTTATATTCTTTGCACATATAAATACGTTAGTGTTAAATTTAAATTTAAATTAATATAATTTTTATTAGGCTTTTATATATTTACTCCAGACGATATATTTAAACCGACTCTATTTTTTTAATTGCTTCATTGTGATCATTTTATACAGTGCCATTTAGTGGTCACAGGTAACAATGATTTATAATATAGTGGAAGTAAAGTTACTCAGATACTAAAGTGACTTCCGATTATAAATACTAAAATTTGTTTGCATAAATGGTATTTTGACACAGTCCACAAATTTCAAACTTATGAAATGTAAAAGGTTTAATATAACTCAATAAACTTCTACAGACTTAAAGTAGTTATTCGAAAGTTACAAAAATCTTAACCACTTTTAATGTTTCCAAGACTACCCTGTATCTGTTTAAGACCGTCGTAAAAGATGGTTTCTGTATCGTGCCTGAATAATTTCCACATTTCTTTCAACTTTTGGGATAATTCTTCCTTCTCTTCTTCATTGTCGCAAATGTTCAATTTCTCTCGAAGTGTCGCTATATCTGTTTCCATGTTTCTAGCATGCTCGACACGAGCTTCCAAGTTCGCTGCATCAACTGATTTAGTAGGCAACGTCAATTCGTTTTCTGCTTTCAGTTTAACTATTGACTTCGCTGCTTTTGGTTTCATTTCATCTATTGATATTGCTCCTTCCGGTTTTAATTCATCTTTTGATTCTGCTCCTTTGGGTTTCATTTCATTATCCAATTTTTCACCTTTTAGATTTAATTCAAAATTTTGCATTGTATCTTTCGTTTCCATTTCATCTTTTATCTGGATATTATGCTCCTTCAATTCGGTCTTTGACTGGTCCTTTTCCACATTGATTTCATCCTTTGGGTGGGAATTAACAGGTTTCAATTCAACTTTAGGGTTCAATTGAATTGACTTTATTTCATCTTTAGTTATACTAGCCTTTTCCAATTTCACCTCAGCTTTTGAATCCACCACTTCGTTCTTAATTTCATTCTTTTTCTTGCTTTTGTTCCATTTCTTTTTTCATTTTTTATTGGCAGCTTTCGGTTTTATTGCATCCTGTGACTTGACCTCTTCCAATTTGGCTTCAGCGTTCGATGCTGACGTTTTCAGTTCTACTTTACTCTTTGAGTTTGATTTATTTTCTTCAATATTTAAGTTGTTTCCATTTTGATAACGGCACAATATCCAAAACAAACTTATATTTCCAATTTTGTAAGCCCAGGATATTGCATAATAACGGCACAATAGCCACAACAAACTTATATTTCCGATTTTGTAAGCCCAGGATAGTGCACTACGTCCCACTGAATCAGCTACGTCCAAATTAGCGCCTTTCCGTAACAGCATTTTCACAATATCCACACGGTTTTTAGAGGTAGCCAAGATTAAGGGACTAGGGTTTTCACCATAAACCAAATTGGGATCGGCTCCGTGGCTAAGTATCGTTGCGACTACCTCTACGAAACACTGAGAGGTTGCCATATCAAGTGCAGTGTACTTTTTTTTAAAGTTCGAATCCGCATCAGCCCCATACTTTAAAAGAATCTTCACGGTGTTAAGGTAGTTCATGTTCGACGCGTAAAAAAGTGAATTCATTCCTTTATCATCTGTGGCGTTTACATTGGCGCCATTTCTTAATAACAATTCTGCAATATTCGAGTGGTTTTTAGCAGTTGCCATGTGTAAGGGACTGAAATTTTGATCATCAACCAAATTCGGATCGGCTCCGTGGCTAAGAAGCAGCGCGATTATCTCTTCGAATCCACCCGAAATCGCCCAAAAAAGTGATGTCACCTTGTCATTGTTCGTAGAATTTACATCCGTGTCGTTTTCTATTAAAATCTTTACTATTTCAAGGTGACCTTGTTCCGACGCATACTGAAGGGAATTACGGCCTTCTTTATCTGTATCGTTAATATCAGCTCCTTTTTTAATTAAAAGCTCAACAACATCTAAGTGGCCTTTGAACGACGCCAACATAAGCGGAGTAAGTCCTTTGCGATCGGACACATTAACTCCTGCTCCTTTATTTAACAACATTGAAACTATCGCTGAATGGCCTCCATTGGACGCCACAAAGAGAGAAGTACTTTTATTATCGGTTTCCAAATCTACTTCGGCACCATTTTTTAATAACAGCGACACTATGTTCCCGTGACCTTCTTGCGAAGCTTTATGGAGCGGAGTAACGCCTTCTTTATTAGCTATGTTAACCCTGGCTCCATTACTCAGAAGCAGTCGAGCCACATCAAAATTTCCTACTTCGGATGCTCCAAGGAGGGCTGTGCATTTGCTGTCATCGCTTAGATTAGCGTCCGCTTTATTCCGTAGCAACAGAGCCACGAGCTCTCTATGGTCAAGATACGATGCCACCATTAGGGACGTCATTCCCGTTTTGCGAGAAGGTTTATTTACATCGGCTTTTTTTAGCAACTCCGTTACCATCTTCAGGTTGCCTTCCTTACACGCCCTTATAAGCGTTGTCGATCCATCCTTCGCGTGCGTATCAACATTGGCACCATTCGCCAACAAGAGTTGGACAATTTCTATATTCCCGTTCTGGGCCGCCATGCCCAATGCAAAGGCCCCGTCATTGTGCCTTAGAGCATTAACATTCGCTCCTCCTTGCAAAAGAGTCTGGCAAATTCGAAATTCATCACACGTCACTGCATAGAATAGAGGTGTATCACCATTTGACATGGTGCCATTTACGTCGATAGTGGTCATCAGCGAAAGCACCCGCCTGTTATCGCCATCATCTATGGCTGACATAAATTGATCGTTTTTAGAAATCCGATTCATGATTGGATATACAATAATCGTTGACTACTCTTTTATGACGAAGATCACCAACTGTTCTAAGAATGAAAAGAGCAACAGTTTTAAATCCACCGAAATGTAAATTGCATATTATAGAGATATGGATTTCAGATATCGAGCTGATATGAAGTTTTAAACAGGTACAATAAAAAAACAAAATGAGCAACATTTTATCTTGACGAAGATAGTGGAACTCTGGCAGGTAGCGTTAAATACAAGGTCAAAAAAGGGGTTTGAAATATAGTTATAGATTATTACTATTTTTGCTGAAGGTTCTTTAACCTTCAGAGTTTTTCGTTAGACAAATGAACACTTTGAAAGCCTATCGATTTCTCTATACCCAATCACCAAGACATCCTTTACTTGAATATTAACTAATAACATTATATCATATTTATATAGATTCTCAATTTCGGTATGATTCAAATTATATTTCACTTCATACGTAATTAGTTTTTGTTTCGGAAACTAATACACTTACGGATAATAATTGTAGACTTCTGGTCACACGGCGCTTATCTATTTGGAAAAAACGCCAATTTGGTCTCACTCCACATGTAGCTATCAGTAACTAACTGCCACACTGACATGAAACATCATTATAGACTTATGACAAAACTTTATCAGTATGCTTTATCGCCTTGCCAGTCTTGACGTAACGTTGGTCAACGAAGTTTGCGGCTGTAAAGGCTGGGTTTTTGATTCGAGTAAGGTGAGCTTCTGAATTACCTTTTGCGTATGGGAAGCAGATAATGTATCGGGTCTATCGTGAACGGGTTGCTGTCGTACGTCCGCCATGACTATATATCAATCCCTTAGAATCCCTCAGTTGGAGAGGCCATGACACACCACATTTGTCGTGGCCTCTCAAACTGTGGGACTCTCCCAACGCATGAGTTCAAATTAAAGATTGAATGGTGCATGTGTTAAAAACAGTATATGTTAATCTATACTAAAATAATAGACCAAAAACACTCATGAAATGAAAAAGGTTTAACAACAATCAGTAAACGTACACAGGCCTGTAGAGTAGTCATTCCGAAGTTACACAATATTTTAATCAATTTCAAGAACGGCGATGCACTGCTCCATCTTTTTAATGCCCGCGTAAAAGATGGCGTCGGTTTCTAGGCTAAATAATTCGCGCATTTCGCCCAATTTTCGAGATAGGTCTTTCTTTTCCTCTTTGTTTTCGCAAATATCACATTTATCTCGGAGGGTCGCTATGTCACTTTGTAAATTTCTAGCATTTGCGATACGTACCTCCAAGTTTATTTCAACTTCCGACTTGGTTTCTTCCGGTTTTAATTTATCGTTTGAACTTGCTCCTTCCGGTTTTAATTGATCGTTTGACTTTGCTCCTTCCGGTTTCAAATCATCCTTTGACTTTGCTCCTTCCAGTTTTAATTCATCCTTTGACTTTGATCCTACCGGTTTCAATTCATTATTTGACTTTGATCCTACCGGTTTCAATTCATTATTTGACTTTGATCCTACCGGTTTAAATTCATTATTTGACTTTGATCCTACCGGTTTCATTTCATTATTTGACTTTGATCCTACCGGTTTCAATTCATTATTTGACTTTGATCCTACCGGTTTCAATTCATTATTTGACTTTGATCCTACCGGTTTCATTTCATTATATGACTTTGATCCTACCGGTTTCAATTCATTCTTTGACTTTGATTCATACGGTTTCAAATCATCCTTTAACTTTGCTTCTTCCGGTTTCGATTCATCCTTTAACTTTGCTTCTTCCGGTTTCAAATCATCCTTTGATTTTGATCCTACCGGTTTCAATTCATCCTTTGACTTTGATCCTACCGGTTCCGATTCATCCTTTAACTTTGCTTCTTCCGGTTTCGATTCATCCTTTAACTTTGCTTCTTCTGGTTTCGATCCATCCTTTAACTTTGCTCCTTCCGGTTTCAATTCATCCTTTGATTTTGATCCTTCCAGTTTCAATTCATCCTTTGACTTTGATCCTACCGGTTTCAATTCATCCTTTGATTTTGATCCTTCCAGTTTCAATTCATCCTTTGACTTTGATCCTACCGGTTTCAATTCATCCTTTGACTTTGACCCTTCCGGTTTCAAATCATCGTTTGACTTTGCTCCTTCCGGTTTCGATTCACCCATTAACTTTGATCCTTTCGGTTTCAATTCATCCTTTGACTTTGCTCCTTCCGGTTTCAATTCATCCTTCGAAATTGCGGATTTCGGTTCTATTTCATCCTTCAAAATTGCTGATTTCAGTTCTATTTCATCTTTGGACTTTTCTACATAACGGAGAAGTAGCTGAACCATTTGCGCTTTTCCTTTTTTATAAGCCCAGTCTAGCGGACTACGTCCATTAGAGTCAATTGCGTTCACATGGGCGCGTTGTTGCAGTAACATTTCGGCAATATCCGCTCTGTTTTTCATAGCTACCAGGTGTAAAGGACTAATATTATCCTCCTCAACCAAATTAGGATCGGCTCCGTGGCTAAGAAGGCATTCAACTACCTTTTCAAACCCCTTAGAGGTTGCGAAGTGCAGCGCTGTCTCCCTTTTGAAGTTCGTAGAATTGGCGGCAGCCTCATTTTCTAGGAGAGCTTGCACAATTTGAAAGTGACCATTTTGCGAGGCAATTCGAAGGGAATTATTTCCTATTATATCCGTAGCGTTAACATTGGCACCATTTTTCAATAAAAGTTCCAGCACATCTAAGTGGCCATTACGCGAAGCGATGATAAGTGGAGTAATTCCTTTGCGATTGGCCACATTTACTCCGAATTTCTTATTTAACAATCGTGAAACAATGGAAAACTGACCGCGACTGGATGCTATTATAAGACAAGTATCACCGTCATCAGGAGTCATTTCAACGTCCGCGTTATTGTCTAATAGCAGCGCCACAATGTTCGCGTGGCTTCTTCGCGAGGCTATAGCTAACGGAGTCTCTCCTTCGCTATTGGCTAAGTTAACCAAAGCTCCATTCCTTAGTAGCAGTTGAACCACATCAATATGTCCTTCTTGGCACGCCGCAAAGAGAGCCGTGCAGTTGGTTTTATCGGCCCGATTGACGTCGGCGTTATTGCGTAGTAACAGGGCTACTATCGCCCTGTGACCTTGATACGATGCTCCAAAAAGGGCAGTACGTCCCTTGTTTTCGGGTTTATTGACGTCGGCTATTTTGAGCAACTCCGACGTGATCTCCAAGTGGCCTTGCCAAGAGGCTATTAACAATGGGGTCCATCCTTCCGTATCTGATATATCAGTATTCGCACCATTCGCCAAGAATAACTTGACTATTTCCAGATTACTGTTCTGGGTAGCTATAGCCAAAGGAGTGGTTCCGTCGAAGGACCTTGGAGCGTTAACGTTCGCTCCTCCTTGCAAAAGTGTTTGGCAAATTCGCAAACGGTTATGGAAAGCTGCGAAGAAAAGGGGTGTTTCACCTTTGATGACGATTCCATTTAGGTCGACACTGGTCATGAGAGAGCGAACTTGACTGTTGTCGCCATTTTCTATGGCCATCATCAAGGCAAAGTTTTTCATTATCGGAAGTATAGGAAACATGACTAAATCACCAACTTTTCTACGAATTACAGAGCAATTACTTGAAAACCATAGAACGTTACGGGTTCTTTTTGATTTGATTTTTGAACACGTTTACACGGGAGACCAAAACGTCAACCGAATTTTATCTCGGTAAAGATAGCAAAGGAAATAATGCAGAGTGGTTGTAAGATAAACGAAACGCTCATATAAATGTACACACAATTACCAACTAGCGAAATCCATATTATGATTTGATCGTTTCGTACTAGCGCCAATGTTGTGCTGCGGCGAGTGATGAAATCTGATGAATATTTTGACACAATATTTAATTTTATTTTTTATGACTTGCCTTTTATTTTTAAAGAGTTATATGCAACCCAAAGAAACTAAAAAAAATATTTTAAAATGTAATAACTTGATCTCTTTGCTGGCCATGGGTGGTTGAGGCTCACATTCAGTGGCGTAGCCAGGGGGGCACAGGGGGCACATGCCCCCCCCGAAACGTATGGTCGTACGTACAAATATTTTTATTTTTTAACATTTTTTTCCATGGTGTGCCCCCCCCCCCCCCGAAACCAAATCCTGGCTACGCCACTGCTCACATTAAGATATTAAGTTTAATGGATACTCACCCATACCCCCAAATACCAGTCGCTAGCTAGTGTTGTATGCAGCATTTATAATTGAATGTGTACTTAAATAGTTGCCCACCTCCACATTATTTCGGGCCCAAGCTAGTGTTGTGTGCAGCATTTATAATAAAATGTGTACTTAAATAGTTGCCAACGTGCACATTACTTAGAGCCCCAGCTATTGTTGTATGCAAAATGTAACTAATATAGTATAGTAGTATTAAGTTACTTAGATGCTAGATTGTATTTAGATTATAAATGCTATATTTTGTTTTCTGTGTGAAAAGGAATTTTGATACTGACAAAAATATCAAAATAATAAAATGATAAAAAATTAAAAAGGTTTAATTACATAATCAATTAACGTACAAAGAGTCACAATTATATTTTTCAAGGCGATCCTTTACCTCTTACCGTAAAATATGGTTTCGGATTCTTGGCTGAGTTATTTGAGCATTTCGTCCAATTTTTATTTTCGTTGCCGCAAATGTTAAATTTTCTGCTTCCGTGTTTCCAAGTTCGCTGCATCAACTGATTTAGCAGGCACCATCTGCACTCATTTTTCCCGATTTCCCTTCAACTATTAATTTATCTCCTTCCGGTTTTATTTCAGAATTTAATTTTCCTCTTAGTTTCAATTTCAAGTTCTTTAACTTGACTTGATGCTGTTCCCTTGACTGGTTTTTACCCTCGCTGATCTCATCCTTCATGTGGGTTTTATCAGGATTCAGTTCACCTTTTGAGTTTGATTCGTCTGGCTCTATTTCATTATTTGACTTAATTTCATCTTGTTTCATTTCATCGTTCGCCATAGTAGCACCTTCCAATTTCACCTCAACTTTTGAATCCGCCTCTTCGTTCTTCATTTGATTCTTCTTCTTGCCTCTGTTCCGCTTCTTTTTTTGCTTTGGCTGGGCACCATCAACATTTTCCACGATTACTTTTGGTTCTATTTCATCATCTGAGTTAGTTTCACGCGATTCTATTTGATCCTGTGACTTGACTCCTCCTGATTCTGCTTGAACGTTCGATTCTGCTGCTTTCATATTAATTTTGCTCTTTGAGTTTGATTTATTTTCTGCATTGTTTAAGTTTACTTCCTTTTGATTGAAGATTAGTTTATCTTTATCTTCACCTTGAAAAACATGCTTAATCCTCTCAGTGTTGGCTGCATAGCGGAGCAGTAGTCGAGCCAAACGTGGATTTCCGTTCATAAGAGCCAAATCAAGCGGACAAATACCAATCGAATCGAGTGTTTTACCATTGGCGCCTTCCAGTAACAACATTTCCGCAATGTCCGCTCTGTTTATCGCAACCGCCGTGTGTAATGGACTAATTTTATCCTGATCAACCAAATTTGGATTAGCTCCGTGAATAAGTAGCATCGCGACTACCTCAACGAACCCACCCAAAGTCGCAAAACGTAGAGCGGTCTCCATTTTGTGGTTCATTGAATTTACATCCGCACCATTTTTTATTAGTATCTCCACTATCTCAAGGTGACCTTGTTTCGAGGCCAGTACGAGAGAAGTATGACCGGATTTTCCAGCGGCGTAACATTGGCATCATTTTTCAGTAAAAGCAGAACCACAGCTTGTTGAAGGAAATAAAAAGAAAGAAATATATTTACATATTTCCCTGAACATCTATTTTTGTATAGGTCGTATTGTTTACATTGTTTTTTATAATATACCTTTTTTAACTTCGTTGTATAAATACTCATTCAGGTTTTTGTGAATAAACATTCCTTTGCATTACTTTAATCAAGGCAGTTGTTTGATTAGTTTTATTCTTAACATGGTAGCATAGAGCGTGGTGGTTCAGGTTCCATGCAAGTATAGCTCACTGTTCTCTTCAAGTCAATCTACCGTCGCAGTATTCCTTTGGAAAGTCTGTCAAGTTGTCAGTCTCTACGTTTCTTCGTGATCGAGATGGCGGAGCAAGACATTTCCGGTTTCCAGAAGCTGCACGGGTCTTCCAATTGGGCTAATTGGAAATTTGGCGTTGAGATCTTATTGATGGACTGACCAGGAGCATATGAGGTGGTATCAGGGGAGATTCTTTTTCCGACTCCACTGTTGCCTAGCGCAAGCACGACGGACCAGGCCGACTTTACCAAGAGAGCAGCAGCTTGGGAAAAAGGCAATAGAGCGGCTAAAGTGGTCATTACCAAAATGGTGGACTCGAGCGACTTCCCGATAATTCGATGCCATGCAAGTGCCCGCGACATGTGGTTGGCACTGCAAAATACTTACGAACCGAAGACAGAGCAAGAAGCCTTAAATCTTCAATTCGAATGGTCGAAGCCCATGTTGAAAGGATCTGATGAACCCATGGTGAAATATATCACTCGCGTCAGGGAACTGGTGGACAAGATGGAGGAGTTCAAGATAAAACCGGATGATTCAAGCGTCCAAGTTAAGATTCTTCACGGGTTACCGGAGCAGTTCGAGACAATTACGGAGCTTTGGTTTACGAAGGCTGCATCGGATCGTACTATCGAAAGTCTCACAGCTACCTTGGTCGCTGCTGAAAAACGACACAGCCTGAGGCAAGCCCAACGTACTGATCCGTCGGCTGCTGGTGGAGAAGCCTTTTATGTAAGGTCTCAGAAAATAGCAAATACTAAGACGTCAGCCCAAGGAAAGAATCTCAACGATGAGACCAAATCTGTTCCTGCCAAACAGAAAAGGAGAGGTGTCAGGTGTTTCCATTGTGGTAAATGGGGTCACTACAAACGTGACTGCAAATTGAAAAGGGAAGATAAAAAAAATGCCACCCAAATCTGGGGAACAACTTGGATCCGCAGAATTGCTCATTGGCGAAACTACTTCGATCATTGACCCAGCTGAAAGGTTCATTGTCGACACGGGTGCGACCTGCCATATGTCGTTTAAGTTTTCCTGGTTTACCAAGTTCGAAAAATTCACCGAACCGATTCCCATTACATTAGGGAATGGAGCGAGAATCGACGCCATTGGCCAGGGATCTATAGATGTTAATACCATCATTGAAGGCAAGTTTTTTATCTCAACAATCTCTGATGTTCTTTATGTCCCACAGTTGAAGCGCAATCTATACTCGATAAAGTCGGCGAAAGAGAAGGGGCTTCGTTTCAGAGACGTTGGTCAACAAATGCTATTCGTTCGAGATGGAGGTGTCAAGTTGGTGGCGGATTACACTGGTGTATTCTATACTTTAAACATTCGTATCCGCACATCAGAAGCAAACTTGACTGGCGTTGATTCTTTGCAACTCTGGCACGAACGTTTTGGTCACATGAATAAACGGCAAGTCCAATCAGTACTCGGAAGAATGAATATCACTGTTGGAGACAAAAACGATTTCTGTGGAGCATGTGTTGAGGGTAAACAAAGTCGTCGTCCGTTTGTAGAAAGGACACAAAGATCGGCTCGTGTAGGAGAGCTCATTCACGCAGACGTGTGTGGACCGATGGATACGCTGTCCTTGGGTGGTACTAAGTATTTTGTTTGCTTCACTGATGATTACTCGAGGTACCGCTTAATCTATTTTTTAAAGGAGAAATCTCAAGTTTCAAAAGCGGTGGTAGATGTTGTGAAGTTCGTGGAAAAGCAACATGGCTTCCCAATTAAGTCAATGCTGACCGACGGTGGAGGCGAGTTTGATAACCATGATGTTGCAGAGATTTTGTCCATGATTGGTGCTCAGTTTCGAAAAACCAATCCATACACTCCACAACAGAACGGATGCGCCGAACGGACCAATCGTACGCTTCTAGACATGGCTCGTACAATGCTGTTAGCCAAGAAATTACCCAAAGGTCTATGGGCTGAAGCTATAAATATGGCAACATTCATTCTCAATCGAGTTGGATCAAGTCGCGTGGAGAACAAGTCCCCTTATGAACTTTTTCATGGCAAGCTACCCAGAGTACACGACTTTAAAGTATTTGGCACTGTGTGTTACGTCAAAACACCTGATGCACGGCGTCGTAAATGGGATCCAAAAGGCGTACGTAGTTTTTTCGTTGGGTATAACGATGATGTTGATGGTTTCAGAGTTTGGATCCAAGAAACAAACAGGCTTGTATGCAGTAGAGATGTGGTTTTCGAACCAGAGTTAATCAGTTCTTTCAGAAGCACTGGTCCTTACGAATATCAGGACTCGGAAGACGCCGGTCATTCTGACGACGAGGACGGTTCGAACAATACCGTCGCTGCCACTTCATCTGGTCATTCTGCCGACAAGGACGGTTCGAACAATACCGTCGCTGACACTTCATCTGGTCATGAGGACGTGGCACCAAAGAAAGCGATACCTTATCCCATCAAGCGCCGAGACCATCATACAAGTAAAATATCCCAACGACTATTCGAAGCCATGGTTGCAGAGATCGAAGAGCCTTCTACTTACTTTGAAGCTGTCAATTCGGAGAAATCAAAAGACTGGACTGACGCAATGGACGACGAAATTCTTTCATTGGCTGAGAATGAGACGTGGACGTTGGTGGATTTACCGAAGGGAAAAAAGGCTCTGTCTAATCGATGGGTCTTTCGTGTCAAGCTTCATGCTAACAACACCATCGCTCGTTATAAGGCCAGACTTGTTATCCGGGGATACTTACAACAGGAAGGCATTGACTACCATGAAACGTACAGCCGAGTTGCTCGATACGAGACCATTCGAGCAGTCCTGAGTGTAGCAGCCAACGAAAACCTCCATCTTTTCCAGTTTGATGTAAAAACCGCTTTTCTCTATGGTCTTCTGGAAGAGGAAATATATATGTCGAACCCGAGGGATATATTGATGGTTCCAACAGAGTCTGCAGGCTGAACAAGAGCCTGTACGGTTTGAAACAAGCACCCAGGTGCTGGAATAAACGGTTTTCCGATTTGCTCTTAAATTTTAGTTTGAGCGAAAGTACGGCTGATCCTTGTTTATTCTACAATAACAGCGTTGGAGATAAATTGATAATCGTCCTGTATGTAGACGATGGACTTGGAGCTGCGAAACAAGAAGGCACGAAGCAAAAGTTTCTCTGCGAATTACGAAACCAATTCAAGATAGTAGTACCAACAACTGAACGATTCCTTGGCGTTCAAATCTCACGCCTTGAAGATGGTTCTATTTTTATAAATCAAGAATCGTACGCCAGACAGATTCTCCACCGTTTCAATATGCAAGATGCAAACACGGTTTCGACACCAATTGAAAGGTCCCACGGTAATTTTAAAGATATTGAACTTAATACAGTTGTTCCTTATAGAGAGGCGGTTGGCAGTCTGAACTTTTTAGCTACTTGCACCAGACCTGATATATCGTTTGCCGTTAGTGTGGTATCACGCTTTCTGGACAGGGCAACCGCTATACATTGGATGATGGTAAAAAGAATTTTTCGCTATCTTAAAGGGACACTTAAGATGGGAATCCTGT
Organism: Leiobunum rupestre; assembly: GCF_980474605.1. Lineage (NCBI taxonomy): Eukaryota > Metazoa > Arthropoda > Arachnida > Opiliones > Sclerosomatidae > Leiobunum > Leiobunum rupestre. The sequence goes on from NC_143384.1 coordinate 61,129,025, forward strand.
ATCGAGCTAATCATAAACCTGGGACCTTGGAGGCGTTTAGCGACTCAGATCATGGGACGGATATTGATACTCGTAGGTCAGTGAGCGGGATGGCCTTTTTGTACAGTAATGGAGCAATATCATGGACAAGCCGTATGCAAAGATCAGTGGCGATATCTTCAACCGAAGCCGAATACATGGCGGCAAGTGAAGCGGTAAAAGAACTTGTCTGGCTTAAAACTCTGTTCCGTGACATCTCCCCACTAACAAGTATTCCAGTCCTTCAACTGGACAACATCAGCGCCATCAGGTTGATCAAAAATCCCGAATTTCACCAAATAACTAAGCACATAGATGTGCGTTATCACTTTATCCGGGAAAGGTATACCAAGGGAGAGCTTCAAGTTGAACATGTACCAGGGTCGGATCAAGTAGCCGACCTCCTCACTAAAGCCGTAACGCGTCAGATATTGGAAAAGCTACGATCCCTACTCGGAATGGTTTTGGAAATTCCAAGTTCAGATGTTACTAAAATATAGTTCAAGGGGAAATGTTGAAGGAAATAAAAAGAAAGAAATATATTTACATATTTCCCTGAACATCTATTTTTGTATAGGTCGTATTGTTCACATTGTTTTTTATATTATACCTTTTTTAACTTCGTTGTATAAATACTCATTCAGGTTTTTGTGAATAAACATTCCTTTGCATTACTTTAATCAAGGCAGTTGTTTGATTAGTTTTATTCTTAACACAGCTAAGTCGCCATTGCCAGCGGCAATCATAAGCGGAGTAAGTCCTTTCAGATTGGCGATGTTAACTCCGGCTCCTTTCTTTAACAATAGCGAAACCATGGCCGTGTGACCTTCTAGTAACACCATTATAAGAAGAGTATTTCCGTCATCTGTGGTCATACTAACGTCTGCGTTGTTGTCTAATAGCAGTGCAACCATTCTCTTTTCGCCACTAAGCAAAGACAAATGGAGCGGAGTCACTCCTTTGTTAGCAGCTACATTAACCCTGGCCCCATTACTCAGCAGTAGTTGAGCCACACCAATATGTCCGAATTGGGACGCGACATGAAGAGCCGTGCATTTAATGTCATCAGTTTGATTGGAGTCTGCTTTATTTTGTAGCAAGAGTGCCACGAGCTCTTTGTGGCCCAAAAACGATGCCTCCATTGGCGAAGTCATTCCCGTTTTGGGAGATGGTTTATTTACATCGGCTTTTTTCAGCAACTCCGATACCATCTTCAGGTTGCCTTTCTTACACGCCCGTAAAAGTGGTGTCGGTCCATCCTTCGCGTGCGTATCAGCATTGGCACCATTTGCCAACAAGAGTTGGACCATTTCCAGATTATCATTTTCGACAGCCATAGCCAATGCAGTAGCTCCGTCTTCCTGCCATGGAGCATTAACGTTCGCTCCACCTCGCAAAAGAGTCTGGCAAATTCGAAATTCATCACAAGTCACTGCATAGAATAGAGGTGTATCACCATTTATCATGGTGTCATTTACGTCGACACTAGTCATCAGCCATCTAACTCTACTATTGTTGCCGTCTTCTATCGCTAAAATTAATTGAAGGCTGGTAGCAATCTGATACATGACTGGATAATGACTCATCGTTGACTACTCTTTGACAACGAAGATCGCCGATTGTTCTAAAAATGAAAAGAACAACGGGTTTAAATCCACCGAAATATAGAGTCATTATATAGAGATATGGATTTCAGAAAGAGCTTCTCAAGCTGATATGAGTTTTAAAACAATACATTAAAAGGACATCAATAGAAATATATTATCTTTACGATAAAATATAGAGATACGAATCGGTAATTTACTGATTTTCTGAATTACGGTAATTTAAGAACTCTAATAAAATATTCATGCAGGGGGGGGGCTCGAATTGCTCTGACCAGGCTTTTTTTCTCAAAAACAATTTGAGATATAATTTGGAAATTTTCAAGGTATGTATATTTAGCTGGGAACGATTTAAATTGTAAATTGCAGAAAACTGGAAAACGTTTTAACGATTTTTTTCATAAATGTTTTACCAATAGGTGCTATGTAAAAAATTTCGATGAGAAAGTTGTAATGCATACTTGAAAATGTACAAACAAAGATTGTTCGATCACAAACGAACAATTTTTCACGTATATAATGAGGTCAGCAAAAAACCAGTTCGCCAAAGCAGGCCAAAGGGCTCTTTTACAAGGTTTAGTTGAATTATTTGTTTTTGCGAATAACATGTCAATGTACGATAAGTTAACCATTTATTTGGTACAAACAAGTGAGAGAAAGATAACCAAGTACTTTCCAATCACACTAAGCAAAAACATTTTTAATCGAAGACACGAAAGGGAGGCGAAATTACAGGTGTAGTTCGATAATTTCTCCGTCTGCCGCGATACATGTTTACTTGATACGTTGACGTTTTTATTCCAGGCTCGTAACAGGCGTGCATAGACATGATCTTTGATAAAACCCCCCAGTAAATCGGTGTGAAATAGGGGTAGGTACATTTATTCGAATTTCAATCGTTCGAACGGTGGAACAATTGTTCGAATTTCATTCGTCCGAACCGCCGAAATAACAAATGTTTCAATTGTTCGAATTGGACAACTTGTTTGTTTCATTCGTCCGAATCGGTAGCACCACTTGTCCGAAATCTGTCGCTAAATTAGTATTTCTTATTGCTGTTTTTTTTTGGTCCGGATTTTTTTTCAGTGCAAAAATAAAAAATAAAAAACTACATTGTAAATATCATTGTTTGTTCAACGGATACAAGGATTATAATGTCTAATCATTTTATCTTATTATGTCCATTTTTCCTTTGGCCGATATAGTGAGTGGGAATTGCGTTGAATGTTGTGGATATTTTAGGTTAGGTTAGGTTAACGTTAATGTTACTCTTTTCTTATATTAACAATATTATAAAAAAAAACAATTCCTAATGTTCGAAAAAACGGACAAACGATTATTCGAACCAATGAAATTCGCCAGTAAATTGAACGGCTAAATCACCAACAAAGGTTATGATAAATTTTTCGGGCAAATGAAATACGTTTTCGGACATAAGATGCCTGTTTTCCGGCATTCGTACATTTGTACCACCGTTCAAACGAATTAAATTCGAACAAATGTACCCAAATCGGGAAATAAGGCAACCTTGGATGCCATTGGACTGGTCCGTTTCATCCTATCCATCGTTGTTGGAATTCAGCGTAAAGGTGGTCAACTACAGCTCGAAGTTGATGGGGAGGCGCACCGTCATGTTGGTACCAGAGTCATCCGTAGTTGGCCAAAGGATTGTCTTCTAATGCACCCGCGACTTCATTAAAACAAAACATACAAGTAACAAAAACAGCTAACATTGGTGTAGGCCAAAGACTTTAGACACCAATGTTTTCATAAATGAACCATTGCACTTGAAAAGTAGATACCGATTACGTTAGGGCCTCGCGGCACAGGGGTAAATTATGGTAGATATTGGTAAATAATATATTTCCATTAATTATTTACAGTATTTAGTAATAAACCTACTTCTATGGAGATAAAACCTTTAGGATTTAGAACAGACTTTGTTCGAATCTAGGAGCAACAAGCACAGCACCCCACACAAGGAGAACGCAACCCGTCAAAAGTCGTGGATTTTCTCGTGTACATTTTACATTGGTTAGACGCTTTAGCGCCTGCTGCCGTCGGAAGGAGAAAATTCGGAAATTGTCTTCCCCCTTTCCGTAAAACGTTCAACGTAAAGGTTCGTCCAATTAAATTTGTACACAACACGGCGTTAGCGTGTTTAAAGGCTAGCTGCGGTCCCCTTTGTGTTTGTTGCTCCTAGGTTCTAATGAAGTAATATTTTTGGAACACTGTTTGTAGTTGGATTTCTAGACTAACTACTAGGATTGGGTAATAATCATTCATTACAATTAGTGAAGTAGTGCTGCCATCATTGACCACCATCATTCACCATCTTTTATCATTCGGCCTTGGCCATCAAAGTTAAAATTGGTATAACACCTATAAGCTTATTTATAATAAGAATTTGTATAAAAAAGATAATTTACCAATCGTAGTTGAAGAATTAAGAAAGCTATTTATCGTCACTGTATTCCTCCGTGTGAGCCTCGCCAGCAATGTGACCAAACATCAGAGCAACGACGTAGAAGTTCGATTTTGATAAAGCGAAAATTTCCGAAAATTAAACTTTACGCAGTCTAAAAGAAAATACGCGATAAGGCGGGTCGAAGGTTAAAAATAAAATAAAACATTTGGTTATTTTTAGTCCAATTTAGTTTTTCCAGCAACTTATTTGATAACGTTTAAAAGAGTACTTTTTTCGACTCTTATAATCCAGAGTAGCTATAATCCAAATACGGTCGCAAATTGAAGCTTGAGTTGTTGATGATGATTAATTTGCGCGTACGATATTTGAGCCGGGTGGATGAATATAAGCTTAGAAATTTCCAAAATAACCACATACTTTTGGTTACTTAGTACATGCTCTTTGCCTCTTTGTCATGGTGAGCGCGAAAAGGGAAAACTTGTTGAGGTTAACGGTAATAGTTAGTGTAGGGAGCTGTTGGCTCGCGTGGCATGAAGGGCTCCTACGCATTGTAACCCGGCCACCTGATTTAAACGCTTTTAAAGTCGCTCGATGGGTATTAGCCTAGCTTATTATTATTATTAATATTGTTATAATAACATCCTTCAAGGAAATCGTCAAGAAGTAATTTTTCCGACAGCCACTGAGGATCTGCAAGTCACTGTTTATATAGTGCTTGTTGAAATAATGGAAACTTCTCACGTCGTGTTTTTGCCCAGCCTTAATATGTCATAAAAAGCTACCTGGTTAAAAGAAAACACTTGTTGCATATCGAACAGGTGAAAAGTTTCCATTATTTTAACCAGTACTATATAAACAGTGACTTGCAGATCCTGGCTCTCGGAAATATTACTTCTCGGCGATTTCCTTGAAGAGGTTTTATTGAAGAGTCTGTTGTGTACAGGCGTAGGATCATTTGATTTTAGTTGAATGTTTGACTATCATTTTGCGTGTGACGTCAATTTGTTTTTGAGATAGGGCAGTCACATAGAGTGGAAGGCCCAATGGAAGCGCATGAAACATTAATCCTTCCTTGCCAACTTGCTTTCGAGGCGCGAACAAATATAGCCCGAAGAGCGATATTGTTTGTTTTTTTTTTCCTTTTTTTAGGGCATAATCTTACTTTTTTATCCAGATATTCTACATTTACATTAGGCCAACTTGTTTATTTCACGCCTCGAAAACAAGACGTTGCGTACGAAAAGGGTTAACAAGTTTCGCTGATAGCCACGTTCACACTAGACACTTTTTGAAAAGGTTTCTAAAGATAAAATTGTAAATTTTGGTGTCGAATGTATTTATCGTATGTCTATTAACACAGTTGACACCGAAAATGTTCAATTTGATCTTTCGAAACCGTTTTAAAACGTTTCCAAAGTGTTAGTGTGAACGCGGCTTAAGTGAGTGGGTTAGGGTCAAGCCTATGGACGAATTCACTAGCTCTCTTCAGTGGAAGATCTGGGAAAGCAATGTAGAAGTGGGGGACAAAACAGTCAACGATTAGGCCAAGATATTCTATGAAAATGCCTTTTCTACTAAACTAAACCAATAGTTTTCGGTAGTTATTTCGACTATCTGGCACAATTACGGATCGTAGTTATATACTTATGGTAACACGCCACTTATCTTTTTCGGTATGACGGTTTTGTGTATGAAGTCAATTCTACGTCACTACACAAATAGCTTTCAGTAGTTATTTCGACTATCTGGCACACTTACAAAATGTAATTATAGACTTATGCTAACATCCACTTATATCTTTAAGTATGACGACAATTCTACGACACTCCAAACATATCAATAATTATTTCGAGTATCTCACACTTACGGAATATATTTATAGACTTAAGATAAACATCCGGTCTTGACGAAATTTCTAAAGTCACAGGCTATAAGGGCTGAAGGGTATAATGACGTCCGCGAGGAATAGTATTGAACTGGCCTCAGTATTATGGTATTTGATGGTTATTTGAAAATTATCTAATACAATAGACTACAAATATTTATGAAGAAAACTTTACAAATTTAATAAATAAAAGCTGTACTTTGTCCCAGTACTTCGCGTTATTACTTGCTGGTATCCCATAGGAATTAAATCCAATTTAAGTTTTATCACGCTCCAATCACTTCCATTACGCTCCGAGAACTAATAATAATAATAATCAGCTAGGCTAATACCCAAGGCACCACGTCGTCTAGCGACATTTAAGCCTTCAAATCTGGTGGCCTGGTTATACCGCGTAGGAGGGTGATGGAAAGCCCTTCATGCCATCGTAGTCGATGAGCCAAAGACATTGGTCGGTACCAATAGGTGGTACCAGAGGAAACTTTCAGGGTAGATAAATGATATCATGGTATAGCTTAAAAACCTTGAAGGTAATTTCAAATCCGTAGCTTTTCAAGATGGCGGCCGTTTCAAGATGGTCGCCACGTAAAATACGAAATGGTTTACATCTTCGGTTCTTTTCATCGCATCGACATGTGCTATATTCCAAATTAAAGCTTAGAATAACCTACATATTTTGTGTTCGTAACGTTATGCGCTATCATGAACAGAGAGGGCGCTACGATCGAGTTTAAGTCGGCCCACCCTTTTCTAAGAGAATATTATTCAGCATATCATAATATATAACTGAAACTTAATGCTGCCATATTTTTTTAAAGAATGAGCTCTTAACTTTAAAATAAGCTATTGTATATAGAAATCGAACAATCGGAGCTTGCGCTATGAATTTCGAAACTAAAAAATGTAGTTATGCACTTTCTGAAAAAAAATCATCCAAGATACATATTGTCTATGAGCCAAAGATATTGGTCGGTACCTGTAGGAAGTACCAGAGGAGACTTTCATGGTAGCCTTTTTCACCCGCGTGCAGAACCATTCTCGTGTCTGCCTCTCCCTGAGTATCCTAGTCCATTCACTTCTGTAGAGACTTTTCACCGTTGCAACATGCAGTACCCTTGTACCGATGGTGTCTAATTTGTCCAATCCTTGGCGAGGAACCTAATTAGGTTATCTTTACTAAAAGAACTCTGAAGGAGACGTCTCCAGTTTTTTATTTGATGTCCAGCTACAATTCTTGAAAAGGGAACGCCTGAATCAGCTCCTCTTTTGGTCCTTTCAATGTTTTAAATGGAAAGGTCCCCATATACATCAAATACAACATTAATCCTACTGCATTCGGAGCCTAGTTGAAGCAATGAGCATAGAAGATGTTGCGATAGTTCTCCAAAAGTGTAGTTGTCACCTTTTAATTTTTGAACTATCGTTAATTGTACAGGAAGGCTGTATGATGTGATCTGGAGGGCCGACTGGATTCCAAGTGGTTTGATAGCGCGGACTTGCTCGTTTTCTTCAATGTGCCGTCATTATTAGCTAAGGACCAAGGACGCGGACCGAAAGGATGTTTGAACACCTACTCCATGTTCAGTTTCCTGTTTGATGCTATCAAAATCATACGACCAAATAAATGGTGTTCAGCTTTTAGAATGGTCTTATTGTTACTCGATTTAATATAAGTTTGGGTTATCATAGTTCCGAATGTTTCGAGCTTTAATTTTGGTAATTCCTCGTAGAAGAAATCTTTTTTTAAGCCTCGTTTCAAAAAATAATCTGTATGTCGATTCTCCCTTTTCATTTGCCTTAAGTAGATCGCTCGCAACATCTTCCGCGGCTGTTACGCACCAGATCACCTTCGCTTTCTTGCAAGTAAATCAACGATCGACTGAACATCATCTTCGTCTTTTTCCACTAGAAAGATACCGAAATCTGCAAGACTATTTTCACATGGACTAGTATCGATTAAACTACGAAGTTGATTCAGAGATGCATTCCAATATTTTCCGGTTAAATAGTATTTTGTAAGCGTAGCTGGTTTGAGGCTAAATCTCTTCGTACCCCCCCCCCCCCCCCCCCGCTGTTTGCTTATCCCTATTGACGGTTTCTTCGATTGTTCGATCTTCTGGTATTCGGAAAAACGTGTTCGTTGCACTTCTTTGAACTGAGAAATATCCCTCTAACATATGCTGGTAAGTATTGGGGTGTGTCTCTTTTAATAAAGTTATTTGTGAATGATACACCGAAAGGTATCTCGCGTAGTTCTGCTTGTCGTACGCGAAACACCTTGGTATAAAGGACCATATGGCCTGCAAGTGAAGCATCCAATTTCCTTCCCTTGAAACTCGGATAAAAGCTAAAATGATGTCCAAAACGAAGCAAGCGGGCCAGAATCAAATCGAAGATAATTTTAATAGTATAAGAGTATTGTGGTTAATTTTTCAAAAGCCTTATTGTTCACACAATCGGAAACCATTTCATACTCTTGCTTTAAGTAATCGTCTCTAACACATAAGTCAAGAATTCTTCAAAGTCCATATTAGAAATCCTTTCCACATTAGGCGATAGACTCCTCGATTGTATTGGCGACCATCCTTCGGCAAAAACTCCCGCTTCAACAACTATGAATTGAAAACCAGCGTCTCTAAATCGTTTACCAACAATTGACAGAGCATTGCGTAGTGTGGAGGGCACCCATTTGCAGGAAAATCGGTTTGTAATATTCGGGATCGTGCCACACAAATAGCTTTTGCGTAAATTGCTCGATCAAAAACGCAAACATTTTCAGAATTACACGAAGTCACCATAATTTTATTGACTGTCGAAGAACATCATGCACTGCCGACATTTCAGTTGTCGGCGCATTTAATGTTGGCCAGTATCCCACTGTATCCGGCTTTACTGGTTTAATACTATTGGCGAGAATGTTATATTTTGCATTTAATCTCTCACCAGGCGGCACACCACCCACTGCACCCAGAGCAAAATTGTATTTTTAGCTTAAATAATTTTGTTCACGTCATTTATCGATGGTTCAAATGATGTCAAAGCTGAGGGACTGTTTGCTGTTTTGTCCTCTAGTGGTTTAATGGTGGTTAGAACTGGTGGTTGAATAATAATGACACTAACTCTGTGTGAAGTTCCCGAACCACTAAACGTTTCTTCCGTTCTGTCGATATTATCAAAGGCTAGTTCCGTTGGAACCCCATGAAATATATCTAGTTCTGAAGGAGTCGGTGGCCAATCTTGCTCGAAGTACGGTAGTTTTATTTATCTTCGTATTATTGAAGCGGTTTGAGTTATCTCCTTTAGTATTTCTGGTAAAGATATCCAACTTTTCTCGAGTTTCAAGCAATTCTTTGGCTAGCTGATCACGGGTTATATTAGAAAATATGTAAGGGCTGCTAGCGAATTGCTGCTCCAATTTTCATCGCACGCGCTTAAATTAACTTCACCCTGGTCTTTAATGAAAGTAACAAGTTTATCTGAGAGCAACGTTATTTTCATTAGTTTTCATTTCCCTATTAGTTCATTTCTTATGAAACAGAACAATAGTTCTTTCTATAAAATCGGGGGGCAAGGAAATGGGGTGAGGGAAAGGATGTTCCCGACGCGTCATGAACGACGTCATAAGCCGCGTTTGCCAGATAATTTTTAAAGCTCGACGAAATTTGACGAAATTCTTAAAAAACACTTTCTAAGCGGCTTAGCGCGGTTTTTCGATTTTTTGCTGTTATAGTAGACTAGACGAGAAGTTATTTATTTATTTATTAATTAAACAAAACAAACTGCTCAAAAAGCCACAACTTGGGCTAATTTTGAGCATCAAAGTATAGATATTTTTATACAATATAAAATAGTACACAAACTAAAAAATATGTTGTATGATATTTTATGGAAATAACCAAGTGAAATCTTTTAGATTAACTTTTTGAATACTGTGTTAAGTGGCCAAATTCAATATTTTAATATACAAAATAGGTTCTTCATAAAAATATCCCTAACTCCCCCAGTAAATGACGTTTTTGTGAAGTGCCGGGACCCATCTCTAACAAGTTGGGCAAGCATAAAAAAATTATAGAAAGAACTATTGCTTGTTGGCGCTGAGTTCTTTTACTGAATATTGGAGAGCAGCATCTTGGTCGCTGCCTTCTGAGACATATTTTCCTCCCTTTTGTCTTGTGTAGTTTATAAACATGTCTTATGATAATGAGCATCGGCTGTAAACGATATCACGTGACGTCAAAGCTGCTATTCTTTGGGGAAATGATAACCGATCTGGCGATAGTTCGGTGCCAAGCTATCGAGTTGCAACATCGCGAATAGTGTTATCAGTGCGAAGATCAAGGCACTGGGTTAGGTTTTCTTTTACCCGCTGCTTTACATATTTAGTTATCTCTTGACAAAATAAAATTTTATGCCTCATATACAAGGGATTTGGAAGTTTCTACCTCTCTTTGAGATCGTCGAACTGATGTACCATTCGTGCAAGTTTCATCAGTTTCCTGGGATGTTCAGTGCCGGATTAAGCCAGCGCGGGGCTTGTAGCATATGTTACCAAGAGACCCTGGGTTTCAAAAACTTGTTTCGTGGGGAGCAGATTTGATTGGATCTCTTGATTAATATTTCCAACTCATTGCTTCTACCTTACGGTTATTAACTCGTTAGTAGTTACACGAAGATGCCGCTGGACTCATGCATAGACTAGTTTAATCTCTAGATTTTTTAATATTTTTGTTTTAAATTCCAAATTTTTGGCTTCGCTGTAAATGTTTTTCCTTAGGCGTGGCCCGTAGCATTTGCTACTTCTGCTATATAACTAATCCGGCACTGGGGATGCTGGTCTTAATTTATCCAACGATCTTTTATAAGTAAACTGGTTGCGGCATTTACTTTCATACCATATATCTGGTAAAACGTCATTACCTTCATGTTGAATAATTGGCTGAAAATTAAGTAGTTTTGCAGCATCAAGTAGGAACAGTCACGATTTCTTATCTTTGTGTTTCCCAAGATTGTTCTTCGGAAGTACTCGGTTTCAAAATACACAGGGTGCGGATTCCACATTTTCGTTGGCTTGGAGTAAGCACTGCAATTCAGTCATAGAATTAATACTATAATGCACCAAAACGTTTATAGTTTCTTATTGCTTACTAATTATTAGAAAATTAATTAAATAACTACACCGAAAGAAAATTAAAATCAGATGATTTATTAAAGCATTTACGCCAAATAGATATTAGAAATACAAAACCTCAGTGGTAGCAGAAACTAAAATCTAAACTAAAACCTAAAGCGTTGGCTTCAACGTTACGGGTTCCATCTATCGAGAAACCTAAAGCGTTGGCTTCAACGTCACGGGTTCCATCTCTCGAGAAACCTCAAGCGTTGGCTTCAACGTCACGGGTTCCATCTCTCGAGAAACCTAAAGCGTTGGCTTCAATGTCACGGGTTCCATCTCTCGAGAAACCTAAAGCGTTGGCTTCAACGTCACGGGTTCCATCTCTCGAGAAACCTAAAGCGTTGGCTTCAACGTCACGGGTTCCATCTCTCGAGAAACCTAAAGCGTTGGCTTCAACGTCACGGGTTCCATCTCTCGAGAAACCTAAAGCGTTGGCTTCAATGTCACGGGTTCCATCTCTCGAGAAACCTAAAGCGTTGGCTTCAACGTCACGGGTTCCATCTCTCGAGAAACCTAAAGCGTTGGCTTCAACGTCACGGGTTCCATCTCTCGAGAAACCTAAAGCGTTGGCTTCAACGTCACGGGTTCCATCTCTCGAGAAACCTAAAGCGTTGGCTTCAACGTCACGGGTTCCATCTCTCGAGAAACCTAAAGCGTTGGCTTCAACGTCACGGGTTCCATCTCTCGAGAAACCTCAAGCGTTGGCTTCAACGTCACGGGTTCCATCTCTCGAGAAACCTAAAGCGTTGGCTTCAACGTAACGGGTTCCATCTCTCGAGAAACCTAAAGCGTTGGCTTCAACGTCACGGGTTCCATCTCTCGAGAAACCTAAAGCGTTGGCTTCAACGTCACGGGTTCCATCTCTCGAGAAACCTAAAGCGTTGGCTTCAACGTCACGGGTTCCATCTCTCGAGAAACCTAAAGCGTTGGCTTCAACGTCACAGGTTCCATCTCTCGAGAAACCTAAAGCGTTGGCTTCAACGTCACGGGTTCCATCTCTCGAGAAACCTAAAGCGTTGGCTTCAACGTCACGGGTTCCATCTCTCGAGAAACCTAAAGCGTTGGCTTCAACGTCACGGGTTCCATCTCTCGAGAAACCTAAAGCGTTGGCTTCAACGTCACGGGTTCCATCTCTCGAGAAACCTAAAGCGTTGGCTTCAACGTCACGGGTTCCATCTCTCGAGAAACCTAAAGCGTTGGCTTCAACGTCACGGGTTCCATCTCTCGAGAAACCTAAAGCGTTGGCTTCAACGTCACGGGTTCCATCTCTCGAGAAACCTAAAGCGTTGGCTTCAACGTCACGGGTTCCATCTCTCGATAAACCTAAAGCGTTGGCTTCAACGTCACGGGTTCCATCTCTCGAGAAACCTAAAGCGTTGGCTTCAACGTCACGGGTTCCATCTCTCGAGAAACCTAAAGCGTTGGCTTCAACGTCACGGGTTCCATCTCTCGAGAAACCTAAAGCGTTGGCTTCAACGTCACGGGTTCCATCTCTCGAGAAACCTAAAGCGTTGGCTTCAACGTCACGGGTACCATCTCTCGAGAAACCTAAAGCGTTGGCTTCAACGTCACGGGTTCCATCTCTCGAGAAACCTAAAGCGTTGGCTTCAACGTCACGGGTTCCATCTCTCGAGAAACCTAAAGCGTTGTCTTCAACGTCACGGGTTCCATCTCTCGGGAAACCTAAAGCATTGTCTTCAACGTGACGGGTTCCATCTCTCGAGAAACCTAAAGCGTTGGCTTCAGCGTCACGGGTTCCATCTATCGAGAAACCTAAAGCGTTGGCTTCAACGTCACGGGTTCCATCTCTCGAGAAACCTAAAGCGTTGGCTTCAACGTCACGGGTTCCATCTATCGAGAAACCTAAAGCGTTGGCTTCAACGTCACGGGTTCCATCTATCGAGAAACCTAAAGCGTTGGCTTCAACGTCACGGGTTCCATCTATCGAGAAACCTAAAGCGATGGCTTCAACGTCACGGGTTCCATCTATCGAGAAACCTAAAGCGTTGGCTTCAACGTCACGGGTTCAATCTCTCGAGAAACCTAAAGCGTTGGCTTCAACGTCACGGGTTCCATCTCTCGAGAAACCTAAAGCGTTGGCTTCAACGTCACGGGTTCCATCTCTCGAGAAACCTAAAGCGTTGGCTTCAACGTCACGGGTTCCATCTCTCGAGAAACCTAAAGCGTTGGCTTCAACGTCACGGGTTCCATCTCTCGGGAAACCTAAAGCATTGTCTTCAACGTCACGGGTTCCATCTCTCGGGAAACCTAAAGCATTGTCTTCAACGTCACGGGTTCCATCTCTCGAGAAACCTAAAGCGTTGGCTTCAGCGTCACGGGTTCCATCTCTCGAGAAACCTAAAGCGTTGGCTTCAACGTCACGGGTTCCATCTATCGAGAAACCTAAAGCGTTGGCTTCAACGTCACGGGTTCCATCTATCGAGAAACCTAAAGCGTTGGCTTCAACGTCACGGGTTCCATCTCTCGAGAAACCTAAAGCGTTGGCTTCAACGTCACGGGTTCCATCTCTCGGGAAACCTAAAGCATTGTCTTCAACGTCACGGGTTCCATCTATCGAGAAACCTAAAGCGTTGGCTTCAACGTCACGGGTTCCATCTCTCGAGAAACCTAAAGCGTTGGCTTCAACGTCACGGGTTCCATCTCTCGAGAAACCTAAAGCGTTGGCTTCAACGTCACGGGTTCCATCTATCGAGAAACCTAAAGCGTTGGCTTCAACGTCACGGGTTCCATCTATCGAGAAACCTAAAGCGTTGGCTTCAACGTCACGGGTACCATCTATCGAGAAACCTAAAGCGTTGGCTTCAACGTCACGGGTTCCATCTCTCGAGAAACCTAAAGCGTTGGCTTCAAAGTCACGGGTTCCATCTCTCGAGAAACCTAAAGCGTTGGCTTCAACGTCACGGGTTCCATCTCTCGAGAAACCTAAAGCGTTGGCTTCAACGTCACGGGTTCCATCTATCGAGAAACCTAAAGCGTTGGCTTCAACGTCACGGGTTCCATCTCTCGAGAAACCAAAAGCGTTGGCTTCAACGTCACGGGTTCCATCTCTCGAGAAACCTAAAGCGTTGGCTTCAACGTCACGGGTTCCATCTATCGAGAAACCTAAAGCGTTGGCTTCAACGTCACGGGTTCCATCTCTCGAGAAACCAAAAGCGTTGGCTTCAACGTCACGGGTTCCATCTCTCGAGAAACCTAAAGCGTTGGCTTCAACGTCACGGGTTTCATCTCTCGAGAAACCTAAAGCGTTGGCTTCAACGTCACGGGTTCCATCTCTCGAGAAACCTAAAGCGTTGGCTTCAACGTCACGGGTTCCATCTCTCGAGAAACCTAAAGCGTTGGCTTCAACGTCACGGGTTCCATCTATCGAGAAACCTAAAGCGTTGGCTTCAACGTCACGGGTTCCATCTCTCGAGAAACCAAAAGCGTTGGCTTCAACGTCACGGGTTCCATCTCTCGAGAAACCTAAAGCGTTGGCTTCAACGTCACGGGTTCCATCTATCGAGAAACCTAAAGCGTTGGCTTCAACGTCACGGGTTTCATCTCTCGAGAAACCTAAAGCGTTGGCTTCAACGTCACGGGTTCCATCTATCGAGAAACCTAAAGCGTTGGCTTCAACGTCACGGGTTCCATCTCTCGAGAAACCAAAAGCGTTGGCTTCAACGTCACGGGTTCCATCTCTCGAGAAACCTAAAGCGTTGGCTTCAACGTCACGGGTTCCATCTCTCGAGAAACCTAAAGCGTTGGCTTCAACGTCACGGGTTCCATCTCTCGGGAAACCTAAAGCATTGTCTTCAACGTCACGGGTTCCATCTCTCGGGAAACCTAAAGCATTGTCTTCAACGTCACGGGTTCCATCTCTCGAGAAACCTAAAGCGTTGGCTTCAGCGTCACGGGTTCCATCTCTCGAGAAACCTAAAGCGTTGGCTTCAACGTCACGGGTTCCATCTATCGAGAAACCTAAAGCGTTGGCTTCAACGTCACGGGTTCCATCTCTCGAGAAACCTAAAGCGTTGGCTTCAACGTCACGGGTTCCATCTCTCGAGAAACCTAAAGCGTTGGCTTCAACGTCACGGGTTCCATCTCTCGAGAAACCTAAAGCGTTGGCTTCAACGTCACGGGTTCCATCTCTCGAGAAACCTAAAGCGTTGGCTTCAACGTCACGGGTTCCATCTATCGAGAAACCTAAAGCGTTGGCTTCAACGTCACGGGTTCCATCTCTCGAGAAACCTAAAGCGTTGGCTTCAGCGTCACGGGTTCCATCTATCGAGAAACCTAAAGCGTTGGCTTCAACGTCACGGGTTCCATCTCTCGAGAAACCTAAAGCGTTGGCTTCAACGTCACGGGTTCCATCTATCGAGAAACCTAAAGCGTTGGCTTCAACGTCACGGGTTCCATCTATCGAGAAACCTAAAGCGTTGGCTTCAACGTCACGGGTTCCATCTATCGAGAAACCTAAAGCGATGGCTTCAACGTCACGGGTTCCATCTATCGAGAAACCTAAAGCGTTGGCTTCAACGTCACGGGTTCAATCTCTCGAGAAACCTAAAGCGTTGGCTTCAACGTCACGGGTTCCATCTCTCGAGAAACCTAAAGCGTTGGCTTCAACGTCACGGGTTCCATCTCTCGAGAAACCTAAAGCGTTGGCTTCAACGTCACGGGTTCCATCTCTCGAGAAACCTAAAGCGTTGGCTTCAACGTCACGGGTTCCATCTCTCGGGAAACCTAAAGCATTGTCTTCAACGTCACGGGTTCCATCTCTCGGGAAACCTAAAGCATTGTCTTCAACGTCACGGGTTCCATCTCTCGAGAAACCTAAAGCGTTGGCTTCAGCGTCACGGGTTCCATCTCTCGAGAAACCTAAAGCGTTGGCTTCAACGTCACGGGTTCCATCTATCGAGAAACCTAAAGCGTTGGCTTCAACGTCACGGGTTCCATCTATCGAGAAACCTAAAGCGTTGGCTTCAACGTCACGGGTTCCATCTCTCGAGAAACCTAAAGCGTTGGCTTCAACGTCACGGGTTCCATCTCTCGGGAAACCTAAAGCATTGTCTTCAACGTCACGGGTTCCATCTATCGAGAAACCTAAAGCGTTGGCTTCAACGTCACGGGTTCCATCTCTCGAGAAACCTAAAGCGTTGGCTTCAACGTCACGGGTTCCATCTCTCGAGAAACCTAAAGCGTTGGCTTCAACGTCACGGGTTCCATCTATCGAGAAACCTAAAGCGTTGGCTTCAACGTCACGGGTTCCATCTATCGAGAAACCTAAAGCGTTGGCTTCAACGTCACGGGTACCATCTATCGAGAAACCTAAAGCGTTGGCTTCAACGTCACGGGTTCCATCTCTCGAGAAACCTAAAGCGTTGGCTTCAAAGTCACGGGTTCCATCTCTCGAGAAACCTAAAGCGTTGGCTTCAACGTCACGGGTTCCATCTCTCGAGAAACCTAAAGCGTTGGCTTCAACGTCACGGGTTCCATCTATCGAGAAACCTAAAGCGTTGGCTTCAACGTCACGGGTTCCATCTCTCGAGAAACCAAAAGCGTTGGCTTCAACGTCACGGGTTCCATCTCTCGAGAAACCTAAAGCGTTGGCTTCAACGTCACGGGTTCCATCTATCGAGAAACCTAAAGCGTTGGCTTCAACGTCACGGGTTCCATCTCTCGAGAAACCAAAAGCGTTGGCTTCAACGTCACGGGTTCCATCTCTCGAGAAACCTAAAGCGTTGGCTTCAACGTCACGGGTTTCATCTCTCGAGAAACCTAAAGCGTTGGCTTCAACGTCACGGGTTCCATCTCTCGAGAAACCTAAAGCGTTGGCTTCAACGTCACGGGTTCCATCTCTCGAGAAACCTAAAGCGTTGGCTTCAACGTCACGGGTTCCATCTATCGAGAAACCTAAAGCGTTGGCTTCAACGTCACGGGTTCCATCTCTCGAGAAACCAAAAGCGTTGGCTTCAACGTCACGGGTTCCATCTCTCGAGAAACCTAAAGCGTTGGCTTCAACGTCACGGGTTCCATCTATCGAGAAACCTAAAGCGTTGGCTTCAACGTCACGGGTTTCATCTCTCGAGAAACCTAAAGCGTTGGCTTCAACGTCACGGGTTCCATCTATCGAGAAACCTAAAGCGTTGGCTTCAACGTCACGGGTTCCATCTCTCGAGAAACCAAAAGCGTTGGCTTCAACGTCACGGGTTCCATCTCTCGAGAAACCTAAAGCGTTGGCTTCAACGTCACGGGTTCCATCTCTCGAGAAACCTAAAGCGTTGGCTTCAACGTCACGGGTTCCATCTCTCGGGAAACCTAAAGCATTGTCTTCAACGTCACGGGTTCCATCTCTCGGGAAACCTAAAGCATTGTCTTCAACGTCACGGGTTCCATCTCTCGAGAAACCTAAAGCGTTGGCTTCAGCGTCACGGGTTCCATCTCTCGAGAAACCTAAAGCGTTGGCTTCAACGTCACGGGTTCCATCTATCGAGAAACCTAAAGCGTTGGCTTCAACGTCACGGGTTCCATCTCTCGAGAAACCTAAAGCGTTGGCTTCAACGTCACGGGTTCCATCTCTCGAGAAACCTAAAGCGTTGGCTTCAACGTCACGGGTTCCATCTCTCGAGAAACCTAAAGCGTTGGCTTCAACGTCACGGGTTCCATCTCTCGAGAAACCTAAAGCGTTGGCTTCAACGTCACGGGTTCCATCTATCGAGAAACCTAAAGCGTTGGCTTCAACGTCACGGGTTCCATCTCTCGAGAAACCTAAAGCGTTGGCTTCAACGTCACGGGTTCCATCTCTCGAGAAACCTAAAGCGTTGGCTTCAACGTCACGGGTTCCATCTCTCGAGAAACCTAAAGCGTTGGCTTCAACGTCACGGGTTCCATCTCTCGAGAAACCTAAAGCGTTGGCTTCAACGTCACGGGTTTCATCTCTCGAGAAACCTAAAGCGTTGGCTTCAACGTCACGGGTTCCATCTCTCGAGAAACCTAAAGCGTTGGCTTCAACGTCACGGGTTCCATCTCTCGAGAAACCTAAAGCGTTGGCTTCAACGTCACGGGTTCCATCTCTCGAGAAACCTAAAGCGTTGGCTTCAACGTCACGGGTTCAATCTATCGAGAAACCTAAAGCGTTGGCTTCAACGTCACGGGTTCCATCTCTCGAGAAACCTAAAGCGTTGTCTTCAACGTCACGGGTTCCATCTCTCGAGAAACCTAAAGCGTTGTCTTCAACGTCACGGGTTCCATCTCTCGAGAAACCTAAAGCGTTGGCTTCAACGTCACGGGTTCCATCTATCGAGAAACCTAAAGCGTTGGCTTCAACGTCACGGGTTCCATCTATCGAGAAACCTAAAGCGTTGGCTTCAACGTTACGGGTTCCATCTATCGAGAAACCTAAAGCGTTGGCTTCAACGTCACGGGTTTCATCTCTCGAGAAACCTAAAGCGTTGGCTTCAACGTCACGGGTTCCATCTCTCGAGAAACCTAAAGCGTTGGCTTCAACGTCACGGGTTCCATCTCTCGAGAAACCTAAAGCGTTGGCTTCAACGTCACGGGTTCCATCTCTCGGGAAACCTAAAGCATTGTCTTCAACGTCACGGGTTCCATCTCTCGGGAAACCTAAAGCATTGTCTTCAACGTCACGGGTTCCATCTCTCGGGAAACCTAAAGCATTGTCTTCAACGTCACGGGTTTCATCTCTTAAGAAACCTAAAGCGTTGGCTTCAACGTCACGGGTTCCATCTCTCGAGAAACCTAAAGCGTTGGCTTCAACGTCACGGGTTCCATCTATCGAGAAACCTAAAGCGTTGGCTTCAACGTCACGGGTTTCATCTCTCGAGAAACCTAAAGCGTTGGCTTCAACGTCACGGGTTCCATCTCTCGAGAAACCTAAAGCGTTGGCTTCAACGTCACGGGTTCCATCTCTCGGGAAACCTAAAGCATTGTCTTCAACGTCACGGGTTCCATCTCTCGGGAAACCTAAAGCATTGTCTTCAACGTCACGGGTTCCATCTCTCGGGAAACCTAAAGCATTGTCTTCAACGTCACGGGTTTCATCTCTCGAGAAACCTAAAGCGTTGGCTTCAACGTCACGGGTTCCATCTCTCGAGAAACCTAAAGCGTTGGCTTCAACGTCACGGGTTCCATCTATCGAGAAACCTAAAGCGTTGGCTTCAACGTCACGGGTTCCATCTCTCGGGAAACCTAAAGCATTGTCTTCAACGTCACGGGTTCCATCTATCGAGAAACCTAAAGCATTGTCTTCAACGTCACGGGTTCCATCTCTCGGGAAACCTAAAGCATTGTCTTCAACGTCACGGGTTTCATCTCTCGAGAAACCTAAAGCGTTGGCTTCAACGTCACGGGTTCCATCTCTCGAGAAACCTAAAGCGTTGGCTTCAACGTCACGGGTTCCATCTCTCGAGAAACTTAAAGCGTTGGCTTCAACGTCACGGGTTCCATCTATCGAGAAACCTAAAGCGTTGGCTTCAACGTCACGGGTTCCATCTCTCGAGAAACCTAAAGCGTTGGCTTCAACGTCACGGGTTCCATCTCTCGAGAAACCTAAAGCGTTGGCTTCAACGTCACGGGTTCCATCTATCGAGAAACCTAAAGCGTTGGCTTCAACGTCACGGGTTCCATCTCTCGAGAAACCTAAAGCGTTGGCTTCAACGTCACGGGTTCCATCTCTCGAGAAACCTAAAGCGTTGGATTCAACGTCACGGGTTTCATCTCTGGAGAAACCTAAAGCGTTGGCTTCAACGTCACGGGTTCCATCTCTCGAGAAACCTAAAGCGTTGGCTTCAACGTCACGGGTTTCATCTCTCGAGAAACCTAAAGCGTTGGCTTCAACGTCACGGGTTCCATCTCTCGAGAAACCTAAAGCGTTGGCTTCAACGTCACGGGTTCCATCTCTCGAGAAACCTAAAGCGTTGGCTTCAACGTCACGGGTTCCATCTCTCGAGAAACCTAAAGCGTTGGCTTCAACGTCACGGGTTCCATCTCTCGAGAAACCTAAAGCGTTGGCTTCAACGTCACGGGTTCCATCTCTCGAGAAACCTAAAGCGTTGGCTTCAACGTCACGGGTTCCATCTCTCGAGAAACCTAAAGCGTTGGCTTCAACGTCACGGGTTCCATCTCTCGAGAAACCTAAAGCGTTGGCTTCAACGTCACGGGTTCCATCTATCGAGAAACCTAAAGCGTTGGCTTCAACGTCACGGGTTCCATCTATCGAGAAACCTAAAGCGTTGGCTTCAACGTCACGGGTTCCATCTATCGAGAAACCTAAAGCGTTGGCTTCAACGTCACGGGTTCCATCTATCGAGAAACCTAAAGCGTTGGCTTCAACGTCACGGGTTCCATCTATCGAGAAACCTAAAGCGTTGGCTTCAACGTCACGGGTTCCATCTATCGAGAAACCTAAAGCGTTGGCTTCAACGTCACGGGTTCCATCTCTCGAGAAACCTAAAGCGTTGGCTTCAACGTCACGGGTTCCATCTCTCGAGAAACCTAAAGCGTTGGCTTCAACGTCACGGGTTCCATCTCTCGAGAAACCTAAAGCGTTGGCTTCAACGTCACGGGTTCCATCTATCGAGAAACCTAAAGCGTTGGCTTCAACGTCACGGGTTCCATCTCTCGAGAAACCTAAAGCGTTGGCTTCAACGTCACGGGTTTCATCTCTCGAGAAACCTAAAGCGTTGGCTTCAACGTCACGGGTTCCATCTCTCGAGAAACTTAAAGCGTTGGCTTCAACGTCACGGGTTCCATCTCTCGAGAAACCTAAAGCGTTGGCTTCAACGTCACGGGTTCCATCTCTCGAGAAACCTAAAGCGTTGTCTTCAACGTCACGGGTTCCATCTCTCGAGAAACCTAAAGCGTTGTCTTCAACGTCACGGGTTTCATCTCTCGAGAAACCTAAAGCGTTGGCTTCAACGTCACGGGTTCCATCTATCGAGAAACCTAAAGCGTTGGCTTCAACGTCACGGGTTCCATCTCTCGAGAAACCTAAAGCGTTGGCTTCAACGTCACGGGTTCCATCTCTCGAGAAACCTAAAGCGTTGGCTTCAACGTCACGGGTTCCATCTCTCGAGAAACCTAAAGCGTTGGCTTCAACGTCACGGGTTCCATCTCTCGAGAAACCTAAAGCGTTGGCTTCAACGTCACGGGTTCCATCTATCGAGAAACCTAAAGCGTTGGCTTCAACGTCACGGGTTCCATCTCTCGAGAAACCTAAAGCGTTGGCTTCAACGTCACGGGTTCCATCTATCGAGAAACCTAAAGCGTTGGCTTCAACGTCACGGGTTCCATCTCTCGAGAAACCTAAAGCGTTGGCTTCAACGTCACGGGTTCCATCTCTCGAGAAACCTAAAGCGTTGGCTTCAACGTCACGGGTTTCATCTCTCGAGAAACCTAAAGCGTTGGCTTCAACGTCACGGGTTCCATCTCTCGAGAAACCTAAAGCGTTGGCTTCAACGTCACGGGTTCCATCTCTCGAGAAACCTAAAGCGTTGGCTTCAACGTCACGGGTTCCATCTCTCGAGAAACCTAAAGCGTTGGCTTCAACGTCACGGGTTCCATCTATCGAGAAACCTAAAGCGTTGGCTTCAACGTCACGGGTTCCATCTCTCGAGAAACCTAAAGCATTGTCTTCAACGTCACGGGTTCCATCTATCGAGAAACTTAAAGCGTTGGCTTCAACGTCACGGGTTCCATCTCTCGAGAAACCTAAAGCGTTGGCTTCAACGTCACGGGTTCCATCTCTCGAGAAACCTAAAGCGTTGGCTTCAACGTCACGGGTTTCATCTCTCGAGAAACCTAAAGCGTTGGCTTCAACGTCACGGGTTCCATCTCTCGAGAAACCTAAAGCGTTGGCTTCAACGTCACGGGTTCCATCTCTCGAGAAACCTAAAGCGTTGGCTTCAACGTCACGGGTTCCATCTCTCGAGAAACCTAAAGCGTTGGCTTCAACGTCACGGGTTCCATCTCTCGAGAAACCTAAAGCGTTGGCTTCAACGTCACGGGTTCCATCTATCGAGAAACCTAAAGCGTTGGCTTCAACGTCACGGGTTTCATCTCTCGAGAAACCTAAAGCGTTGGCTTCAACGTCACGGGTTCCATCTCTCGAGAAACCTAAAGCGTTGGCTTCAACGTCACGGGTTCCATCTCTCGAGAAACCTAAAGCATTGTCTTCAACGTCACGGGTTCCATCTCTCGAGAAACCTAAAGCATTGTCTTCAACGTCACGGGTTTCATCTCTCGAGAAACCTAAAGCGTTGGCTTCAACGTCACGGGTTCCATCTCTCGAGAAACCTAAAGCGTTGGCTTCAACGTCACGGGTTTCATCTCTCGAGAAACCTAAAGCGTTGGCTTCAACGTCACGGGTTCCATCTCTCGAGAAACCTAAAGCGTTGGCTTCAACGTCACGGGTTCCATCTCTCGAGAAACCTAAAGCGTTGGCTTCAACGTCACGGGTTCCATCTCTCGAGAAACCTAAAGCGTTGGCTTCAACGTCACGGGTTCCATCTCTCGAGAAACCTAAAGCGTTGGCTTCAACGTCACGGGTTCCATCTCTCGAGAAACCTAAAGCGTTGTCTTCAACGTCACGGGTTCCATCTCTCGAGAAACCTAAAGCATTGTCTTCAACGTCACGGGTTCCATCTATCGGGAAACCTAAAGCGTTGTCTTCAACGTCACGGGTTCCATCTATCGGGAAACCTAAAGCGTTGGCTTCAACGTCACGGGTTCCATCTATCGAGAAACCTAAAGCGTTGGCTTCAACGTCACGGGTTCCATCTATCGGGAAGCTTATTCTGTGAAACTTAATTTTTCGCGCAAACTACTTCTGAACACTAAATGGGATATAAATTGAGCTCTAATTATATGATTTCTTTGAGAAATAGCTTGAATGAAAGATCATTGTTTACGAATTGTAGTATAAAATTTCAAACAATTCTTATTTAAATATTTCTTAAGGAACCACCGAACTTAAATGCTCAAAATATGGTCTCAATGTACTAAAATGGGCGTAACCTTAAAACAGTCAGGTTTATGATACATAAAACTTAAATTATAATATAGAACACTTCCACAGCTTTCAATTGATATTTCAAACATTAAAATACAATAAGAAAGACCGAAGTAATTGACCATTTTGTAACTCACGTGTCCGCCATCTGGAAAATCTACGAATTTCAGTTTGCCTTCAAGCTTTATCGACTATCACAGGTCATCACGTATCTATCTCTGACGTTTCATTTGGTACCTCCGATTGGCACCGAAAAGCTCTTTTTTTTTGCGCCTGGCTCATAGACTATCGCTCTAGCAAGTGGGAAGAGAACTTGCAAACTGAACGCGGAAGGAGTTGTTCCGAGTTTTCACCCATTGCCACAAGTTGGGATCGAATCCGGCTCCTCTTGCTAAGAGGCATAACCTTACGCTCAAGTCATCTAGTGGCTTTTAATGCCTTTAAACAGGTGGGCGGGTTACAATGCGTAGGAGGGTGGTGGCAAGCCCTTCAGGCCACGCGAACCAACAGCTCCCTACACTCACTATATTACCGTTAACCTCAACAAGTTTTATGGAAAGAGAAAACCGAAGAACTCGGGGGAAATCGCTTCACTCAGTGGGAAGAGAACTTGCAAACTCAACGCGGAAGGAGTTGCCACAAGCACCCGGCTCCTCTTGCCGCGCGGGGGCAGGGCTAACCACTCAACCCACCCCACTACCACCACTCTCCCGAGTGAGTGCTTACAGAAAAAAGAACGCATTAGACTTACCAACAATTATAGAAGGTTATATTATCGAGAAACGTCGTCGTTAGACTGCGGTCTTTCGCTCAAGATATGCCGATAAGAGCTTTTACGGAGGATATCCTAGTTTTCGCAGAGAAAACTTGCCGCACTTTCTCGTAGAAAAGGGGCAATCGAACCGTATACTCTCCCAAATGCGGCTCATTAAAAATCGTTTACTCGCCGGAAAAAGTCCCTTAAGTGAATAAGAATTTTAAAAGTTACTTTAGGGAGAAAAGCAAGATGTTTAACACGCAAACTTCCAAGCCTTCCTTCAAACTTTCCCACTTTTTGATGATCAGCCATTTTCTCGCTCAAATTTGAACTTGATTCTTATGTATGAGATTTAAATAGCCTCTTTTACAACATTTCGTCTTCTGGGTCAGAGACCTTTTTCGTTAGAGCGTTGCTTAACTTTGGCCAAAAGATTTAGAGACTACCAGTAAGCTTTTTACGTATTTACTTGGAATGTCTAAGCATCCAATGGACTCTCATTAGAACAATAGACTTACCAAAAAATTTATTTAAAAACTCACACATGATTTATCACACTGAAGTTCAAGGATAATTTGCCATGTTCTTCGTGAAACTGTCATAATGTAAAATCATGTAATTCGATGTTTGAAAAAGATGGATCCAATAGACATACACTCGGAAAAAATTCTTGCTAGAACATGTATTTAAGATAAGTTCTCACACTGAAGATCACGGAGAATTTGCCATATTCTTCAAGAAACTGTTCTAGTTCCGTGTAAAATCACGTAATTAGCCGTTTGAAAAAGATCAAAGTATGTTTGAGACATGGCTTAATGTAGACAAGAAGCCGAATCTAGCTTATAACACGTCGCGAGCGAAATCTCCGCTGCACACTACGTCCGTTTATATGAGCGATGTAAACTCCTATAATAAGTTTAATAGAAGATTATTTAAGTAGAATAAAGTATATTTTGAACTTTTGTAATGATCTACACAAAGACAGTAGAATATCTAATTTACTTATGTAAAATAAACCTCATGTCTCGCTGGGGTGGCGGAGTGGTTAGCACTTTTTTGCCTCACAGCAAGAGTAACCGGGTTCGATCCCAGCTTGTGACACTAGGTGAGAGCTTGAAACCACACCTTCTGCGTTGAGTTTCCAAGTTCTTTCCCCACTGGTAAAAGAGGTTTTCCCCTAGTTCTTCAGTTTCCCCTTTCCATAAAAAACATATAGAGGTTAACGGTAATAGTGAGTGTAGGGAGCTGTTGGCTCGCGTGGCATGAATGGCTTGCCACCACCCTCCTACGCGTTGCAACCCGGCCACCTGTTTAGGGCAAATAAGTCACTAGATGATGTGGTGTCTTGGGTATTGGCCTCGCTGATTATTATTATTAATTACAGACGAAAGAAAAAGTTTAAGAAGTTTTGACCTATAAAAATTATTTTTTTCCTTAACAGATTCATTGCCCCTGATTTCCAATACCATTTTTTCGAGTCAAGTATTTTTTTAAGGTCCTCCACATACAAATCGCCTCGTGACGCCCCTGATCAAAATCAGGCGTTGAAATTTCTATAGGGTTCGGTTTTCCTTGGAACCAATTTATTACCTTCGAAAGTATTTAGCCAAACCATTTCGCAACAGGCAACTAAAGTTTAAAACTAAGATTCGTTAGAGGGGCGGACGCGAAAAGTAGGCTTAGTGAGCCCTGATGCGACCCTTCGTTAAGGAACCGAGACATTAATGCTGACCGATGAAAAACTGTTTTCACAAACTCTCTTTTTACGTCGAGCGCGAAAAGCCGCTTAATTGCCTTTTTCGCCCGCTGATCATTATACCTTGTATTAATTATTCCAGTGACAGTACGCCCCGTCTGCCTGTACAGGGTGCTGTCATTCGAAAGAACACGATCGTTGCCTCCAAAATGGACGAAGATTCGATTTTCACATTTTCAGGGTATATTTCGATTGAGAGACAAAATATTAATTTTAAATTTCAATTAACTTAAAATGAAGGTCGAAATATTAATTTTAAATTTCAATTAACTTAAAATGAAGGTCGAAATATTAATTTTAAATTTCAATTATTTTAAACTGAAGGTCGAAATATTAATTTTAAAATTTCAATGATATTTAAATGAAGGTCGAAATATTAATTTTAAATTTCAATTATTTTAAAATGAAGGTCGAAATATTAATTTTAAAATTTCAATGATATTTAAATGAAGGTCGAAATATTAATTTTAAAATATCAATAATTTTAAAATGAAGGTTGACATATTAGTTTTAAAATATCAATAATTTTAAAATGAAGGTTGACAGTTTTGTTTTAAAATATCAATAATTTTAAAATGAAGGTTCATTTATTTATTTTAAAATATCAATAATTTTAAAATGAAGGTTCATTTATTTATTTTAAAATATCAATAATTTTAAAATGAAGGTTCATTTATTTATTTTAAAATATCAATAATTTTAAAATGAAGGTTCATTTATTTATTTTAAAATATCAATAATTTTAAAATGAAGGTTCATTTATTTATTTTAAAATATCAATAATTTTAAAATGAAGGTTCATTTATTTATTTTAAAATATCAATAATTTTAAAATGAAGGTTCATTTATTTATTTTAAAATATCAATAATTTTAAAATGAAGGTTCATTTATTTATTTTAAAATATCAATAATTTTAAAATGAAGGTTCATTTATTTATTTTAAAATATCAATAATTTTAAAATGAAGGTTCATTTATTTATTTTAAAATATCAATAATTTTAAAATGAAGGTTCATTTATTTATTTTAAAATATCAATAATTTTAAAATGAAGGTTCATTTATTTATTTTAAAATATCAATAATTTTAAAATAAAGGTTCATTTATTTATTTTAAAATATCAATAATTTTAAAATGAAGGTTCATTTATTTATTTTAAAATATCAATAATTTTAAAATGAAGGTTCATTTATTTATTTTAAAATATCAATAATTTTAAAATGAAGGTTTTTTTTTATTCAAAGAAGAAAGGGCTGATTGAGTCTGAGAAGACCGCGAGCCCGGCGAAGACACCATCTGATTAATCAGGGCAAGATATGTATAACGGCCACGCCAACGGGGAAATACGTGGGGACAGGGGTGGGGACACCCGTGGCGGAAGCATTCCGACCACCCGTTGGGGGATTGGTGGTCGTCCTCACACGGCCATCCACAAACTCTGCCTCCCGGACGCCTGGGATTACAGGAGTGAGCCACTACTCCCGGCTAAATGAAGGTTCATTTATTTATTTTAAAAAATCAATAATTTTTAAATGAAGGTTCGTTTATTTAAAATATCAATAATTTTTAAATGAAGGTTGAAATATAAATTTATAATTTCATTAATTTCAAAATAGCTTGAAATAATAATTTTTACTCGGGCATCCCTTCCCGCTTTTCAAAACAAATTATTCTGAACCCAAACCCTCAAAATTCAAACGATTCTGTCACCCATTAAGCAAATTTAACCAAAAGTTACTTTCGATTTAACTAAATGGGAAAATTTTGTTTTAAAGATATATATAGCATATTGATAATATGACTATATTGCATTTGAGTAAAATGTAATAATAATAATAATAATAATAATAATTCAGGAGTCTAGGTTACAATGCGTAGGATTGTGGTGGCAAGCCCTTGATGCCACCCGAGCCAACACTCAATACTACTGTTCACCTCACCAAGTGTTTATGGAAAGCTAGGAGGAAAAACCCCCAGTGACACAACCTGGGATCGACCCCGGCTCCTCTTGCTACCGGGCGGAAGTGCTAACCACTCCGAAAACTATAACCTGAATAAAGTTTAATAGATTTTCCCAAGAGTTAGCCGAGTCTCAATCTAACCCGGGTTCCTCTGGGTATGAACAGAATATATATATATATGTCAACCAAAATGAGCCGATCGAAGGAAATGGCTACACCCTGTCAGGATTGGAGGGTGGCGTCGGTGGCGGTAGCAGCGGGAAGCTGAACAATAGAGGCTAATGAAGCGCATTCCGAATTTATTCCTGCCGAAAAAAGCTGTTTGGGTCTCCGGTACTCAGCGGGTATTTGGATGACTTCCTCTAAGAGTCATAAGGATTAGTTGGCGCGTGTAATTAGCGAGATTTCGGGGTCTAGAAACGCGATACACGCAGAACGGGTATGGAACGCTGGCAACGAGCGGACCCCGTAACCTTTCGCTCCGCGGGTTGTTTTCTTAACTCGAATAAGTATACGAAGAAAACTCGAACGCCGGCTCCGTATACTATTATAAGAATGGAAAGCAATTTTATTAGCCGCCAGGGAACGGCGAAAATATTCGGCGGAAGTGATGCAAAGATCGCATTTGGACGCTAAAGGGGTCGCCAACCCAGCGCGCCCGGGCTGGCCTTGATTATAGAGTTGGAAGGTGAAATGGGAAGTATCGATTTCGCGTCTCCCCTAAGCCTTGGCTCGCCTTCTTTCAACTACTTTCCCATTATAACCCGCGTAGAGAGATACGTTTTCTCGCCGCTTCAGTATTGATTATTTAGGACACACCACCTTAATAAAGTTTATATTAAAAAATACCAAGACGTTCCGAAAGATGATACACTACTGGTTTTTTTTTCCTTTCGCCGCTACTTCCTGAGGAGGTGGTAACTCGAAGGTAGTGCTGGAAAAGAACTGGAGCAACCGAGATACGCGCTCCCTTTTCTATCGGAACGGCGAACAATTGACGCCCCGAAATGAATAAGAAAATGTTATCCGCAACCAAAGTTTGTTCCCCGAAACCGAGACCAGTTTTCCGAACTGTTTGAAAAGAATATAGCCGCTACATTCAATGAAAAGCCAATTCCTTTTTTTTTCCCACTTTAACACAAAAATTTATGGAATGTTTTTTGAGATTGAAATTCTTAAAAGGAATTGATTCCGCTTCCCTCAAAAGGCACCCGGTATGTACGTGGCAGCGGTGCTCTCTATGAAAGTGCCCTTTTTTTAGAGGTACCCAATTTTTCAAACAATCTCGAGGGAAGCATTACAATTTTCTCACCGGCGACGTGAGATACCACTTTTATGTAACATAAGCCCGCGTAAGGGTTCCAATATGGTGCTCAATTAGTAAATTCCAATATTTATTATAAGGCTGCGTAAGTATTGAAATCCAACCGGCAGACACAGAGCCATAATAACAATCGTCTTCTAGGGCTGTCCTAGTTGTGGTTTTAGGAAATCGAGTCGGGTACCGAGTATCTGAAATTGTTTTCGTCGAGTATCGAGTCGGGTAGTATTTTTGTCGAGTTGGGTAATCGAGTCCTGGATTAATCCAAAAAATTCCTTATTCGAGTAGTTAAGAAATACGTTCGGGTACTCGATCGAGTTTTTTCCCCGATAATTTTCTTTAATTATTCATAACTGTATACTTGATTATTCATAACTGTATACTTGATTATTCATAACTGTATACTTGATAATTCATAACTGTATACTTGATTATTCATAACTGTATACTTCATAATTCATAACTGTATACTTGATTATTCATAACTGTATACTTGATTATTCATAAATGTATACTTGATTATTCATAACTGTATACTTGATTATTCATAACTGTATACTTGATTATTCATAACTGTATACTTGATTAATCATAACTGTATACTTGATTATTCATAACTGTATTAAACTTGATTTATGATAATTCATAACGAATTAGCGATTTAAAACTTATCTATGAATTATTAACTGTATTAAACATTTAAACTACTAAATTGATAGCTAAGTCAGCGGTTCCCAAAAGGTGTTCCGAGGAACCCTGGGTTTCCGCGGAAGGGTCACAGGGGTTCCGAGAATTCGCAGCTCGGCCATCTTTGTTTGTGTCAAGAGTCTTTTAAGATATGTAAAAAAATGGGTTGGGGTTCCGCCAGAATTAGGTGGATAATTTAGGGTTCCATATCAAACAAAATTGGGAACCGCTGACCTAAGTAACCTAAAGGATGATAAAAATAACGAATAATTAGATTAGTCCATTAAGAAAAGGGATAATAAAGCTAAACCTTGATCTATTGGCTCGAGTTTCGCGCCTTTTTGTTTGCTCGAAGACCTATCGGTAGTAAGTTTTTAAATTTCTTCAATTTTCTTTAAGGTTTAGCTTTATTATCCCTTTTCTTAATGGACTAATCTACTTATTCGCTAATTTTATCATCCTTTACATTGCAGTCCATAGGTGGTTCCTTTTAACTTAACATTGCGTATATACTAATCTCCACCACTCTCCCCCTATTCGGCTTTCCGTTGCTATGCAACTCGTTTTGAAATTTTTAATGTTTAGGCTTAGTTTCTCTTTTCGGTGTTATTTTTATAGTCGCAAGCCAGATTTCCCGCACGGTGCTGACGAGTCCCAAATAGGACGAAACCGGTCTACCGTTGGAATTTCTGGTTAGTTAATTTAATTTAATTTAGTTTATCACTTGAAGATCTATTTGATCCGAGTTTCGCGCCTTTTTGTTTGCTCGAAGACCTATCGGTACGAGCTATTAGTAATTTTTTTAATTTCTTCATTTTTTTAAGGTTTAGCTTTAGTATCCCTTTTCATTATGGACTTATCTACTTATTCGCTAATTTTATCATCCTTTTCATTACAGTCCATAGGAGTTCCTTTTAACTCAACATTTAGTAACCTAAGCCTAACGGCACCGAAACCACCATTCGAACTCATCCAGAAGAAAAGCCAAAGTGTCTAAGTGATGCTCAAAACCTAAACTACAACTTAACACTTGTCGAACGAGGAATTTGAAAATCGCGCAGCCGCACTACGGAACGATTGCGTAGAAAATATTGCGGCGGAAACACAATATAGTAAAATACTCGTCGAATAGTCGAGTACCCGAACTTGATTGGAAAATAATAACCCTACGAATTCAGCAAAGCAGCTTATTCGAGTATTCGAGTACCCGAGTATGTAACCTTTCGATACTCGATAATCGATAATAATAATCCATTTTTCTTGATCGAGTTACGAATTCGGGTAACCGACCTAAAAAATGTCTGGTACTCGATGAGCGTTGATGAAAAAAGACCAACCCAACCCAACCGCAAAGCAATCCGTTAACGCTCACCGTCACTCGGTGGTTTTGCCAACCGTTCGAGAAACTGCGAACGCAGTGAGCCAAGAAACTGCGTACGCAATGATTACCCTTTGCCTGACAGACAGACAGACAGACTGACACGGTGGTTGTATAACCCCTCCGAGGGTACAAAGTCCCCTCGGAGGGGTAAAAACGAACTCTGTACCTAATTTTTAGCACTAGAAGGGCCGTGAACGTGGTCAGACCCCTCGTATACAACGGTGCATACGCGCCTACGGCGCGCGTACATCAACCTAACCTAACCTAACCTGACCCTATTTATATATATCAAAAACAACGGGCCGTTATCGTCGATGTCATAAAAAATTCCATCATATAGTGTATAAAGTCAAAATCTCTTCATCTTTGTGGCTTAATACAGTTAAAGCAATGAATTATTCCATCATTATTCCTTCTGCACTTAAGCAATTAATTATTCCATCATTATTCCTTCTGCACTTCATATTGACATTCGGTAAAATAAAAACATACCAACTGGTACTATAAATACTTTTGAATTCGATAAAATAGTATTCGATCATTTGAAGGTTTGATCTTATGAAACCAATGACAAATGTGATTCGATCAAATGGAATTTCGATCAATTGCAACGTATAACGATCGACTGTCGATCACATATTTTTCTATCAAATGGACCAACACCTGAAATACAGCCCCCTATTGCTGCGTGGCGCCATCTTTAGCAAAGTGGGAGTAAAAGTCCGCCTCATTAAGTAAGCTCATCATTGTGGAGGCTCATCATTGTGGGGACCATCCTTTCGGGATGTTGAAAAGCGTTCGACCCTTCTTCGGTTCATCCAACGACACTCTAGCGTTGAACTAGTTCATGACGTATTAGAGAGGATTAGCGTCAAACATTTAATGCTACGATGATAAACAGAAACCATAACCGGAAATAAGATTGATAATTTGCCCACAATTGATTTAGACATCCCTTTGCTAAGCTTGAAACAGAGTATAGCTAAATTTAACGCAAAAATATAACTTGAAGAAAACCAGATGATAAACCTTTCTTAAGGTTGAATGACACGGCGAACTTCGAACAAGGCTTTGTCTACTAAATCATGATTATTTTCCCGATAGAAAACCTTCAAAAACATCAAAGTTTGACCTCATATTCTCCAACCTTATCCCGTCAAGCCAAAAAAAAATATTTCGGGGCAAGAAAAAAGCTTTTCCAACGTAACGCGAGTTATTATAACGCAAGGAACAAATTCCCAAAACGATTATCTTGCCCCGTAATTGCATGGAAAAAAGTTTACCAACAAAAATCGATAATTCACCTTAACAACTAACCGCGCCGTTGATGCACTATTGGTCTTTGCTCACCGAAGGAACCCGTTTCCACATAAAAGAGTTTTCAGTTATCTTAGAGAAAAAATACTTTGCTGGACAAATTGAAAAGAGGCGAACAAGGCGAAAAAAATCCCTTTCGAATATCTATACCATCAAACTATTTTCCGTTCCGTCGTTGTACCCACCGCACCTTCACCCTTCTTTTAGTCTATAAAAACTCGAGATACGACGAAGTATAATAGTGACATGCCGAAGGAAAGCAATATTTAAAATATTCAATAAAGCTGATATGGGAAACTGCTTAAGCCGACGAAAAAAATGAGATTTAGCGCCAGGCGTTTCGCGATAAGACGTAAGCTTTCGCCAAGCTTCTTTTAATGGTTTGGATGAAGTATTGAAAAGCATTGTGGAAGCGTAAACGTTCGCGGTTTGGACGCGGACAGCTTAATCTCGCATATTTTAAAGAGTCGCGGCACGATAACGAAAGATAGGGTGTGAAGCTATCAATAACTTTTTCAATTTACTGAATATAGAGAACTTTTCAGAAATTAGCTTGCGGTTTTATTAATATTCCTCAAATGTGATTTTTAACCAGTATGGCACTGGTTAAAAGTCATATTTGAGGAAAAGATTAAATTTAAAAGTTAATATTTTTATAAGAGTATATGAACAAAATTCATAAGTATTATAAAAAGGTCACTAGTGGTGTAACTCAGACTGACAAAATGGACGTGAAGAAAATGTAACAAAAAAAAACCAGAAAAATGATCATGCTTTTTAGAATTTTCTACAAATATCATAATTTCTTGATGTATAAAGTATAAGGGTATAGGACTTTTCGGTGCCGAGGTCTTTTGGTGCAAGACGTTCAGTATTCCGAAATGGTATTTAACAGGTGGTATATAATTTGGTAAATAATGGTAAATAACGTATATGGTATAAAATGGGAATAGGGGTAAATTATGATAGATATTGGTAAATAATATATTTCCTTGAATTATTTACATTATTTAAAACTTAAACCTAATTTTATGGAGATAAAACCTTTAAGATTTAGAACAGGCTTACAGAGTAATGAAATTAAATTTTAAGATGTTCTAATGTTGATCAATTCCTTTTTTAATGAATTTCTTGATTTCAGAATGTAAACCACTCTTTTTCACTATTTACCACTATTTTCCACTATTTATCCTTAATTACCATTTTTTTCTATTAATTACCACTACTTACAATTAATTACTACCAATTACCACTATTTTCTATTAATTGCCAGTATTTACCATTACTTACCAGTATTTACCATTACTTACCAGTATTTACCATTACTAACCATTAATTACCATTTTTTTCTATTAATTACCACTACTTACAATTAATTACTACCAATTACCACTATTTTCTATTAATTGCCAGTATTTACCATTACTTACCAGTATTTACCATTACTTACCAGTATTTACCATTACTAACCATTAATTACCATTATTTACCATTACTTACCATTAATTACCAGTATTTACCATTACTTACCAGTATTTACCATTACTTACCATTAATTACCAGTATTTACCATTACTTACCATTAATTACCAGTATTTACCATTACTTACCATTAATTACCAGTATTTACCATTACTTACCATTAATTACCAGTGTTTACCATTACTTACCATTAATAACCAGTATTTACCATTAATTACCATTAATTACCAGTATTTACCATTAATTACCATTAATTACAACTATTTAAAACTAATTACCACTATTTACCATTCGTTACTATTAATTACCACTGATATGCACAATATTAGAATAAAGTGGTATTTTTGGAACTCTGAAGACATTTAGGTGCACTTTCAATATGGATGTCGGTTTGGTGCCGTACATATCAGTTCCGGCTCTTTTGATGCGAAATGCTTTTTAGGAAAGGAAAGTTTTGTGTCGGCGTGGAGGGCGTTTTTGTGCAAAACGTTTAGGTGCCTGAACTTTCGATTTGGATAACGATTTGGTACAGAACATTTCGATGCCGACGTATTCGGTGCGGAAGGTTTTTGGTGCAAGACAAATAGGTGTTAACAATTATATTAAAAGCTTAGGCCTATTTGAAAAAATAAATGTAATATAAAAACATTTTGAAAAATTGTTAACATTCGATTTTGTAAATTCGAATATCAAAGGATTCAGAAATGTTTTGCAAGCGCCCACAGTTATACGTTTGACACCGAAACGTCCGTACCGAAAGCACCTAAACACGGAAAGCGCTGGCACCAATTCGATCTATACATTGAAAGCACCCGCAGTTATACGTTCGACACCGTAACGTCCGCACCGAAAGCACCTAGACACCGAAAACGCTGGCACCAAAACGATCTATACATCGAAAGCGCCCCAGTTATACGTTTGACAACGAAACGTCCGCACCGAAATCACCTAGACACCGAAAGCACCTAGAAATCTAAAGCGCCAGCACTGAAAAATCCTTATGCCAAAGTTTAGGTGAAGACATCAAAATTATAATAAATATTTTCAGAATAGGATAATTTTCAGTTTTCCTGGTATTTCTTTTTTCTGTTCTCTCGAAGTGACAGGACTTACTATTAAACAGCAATAATCAGTGTCTCTAGAGATTTTATATAGAGATTGGCTTGTGGCAATCCATTGTATAAGAGCGTGGTACTTATATATAGACCTTAAACAAAGCGTAATTGACCCTTCAACAAAATGCCCGAAGAGGGAATTCTTGGATTTGCGGGGTTATCCTGGCGTCTTCGGGTGGCGAGCGTTGAAGGCCATTGAAAAGTACAATGGCCGCGAATCGTGGATCGCTGATTCATCCACGTTGTAATGAAAGAGCTATCGTTCTATCTCAGCCCGCGAGTGATTAGGGACGGGATAACCGCCGAAATGAGCCTGATAGTCCTTGGCGCAGCCTGATGAGTCCCACTCAACCAGTCTAATCCGGCCGCTCCAGCCCCCAGCGCCAGACACTATCTTTCTCTCTCCCTCCGCCGTTTCCATTTGTAATCGAGCACTATTTCGCTGAGAAGAAACTTTTCGGCCGATAGGCGTATTTCTAAATCGTTCCTACTCAATCTTAATTCTTTTCAACGATTCTTCCTTTTAACCTTATCTTCTCGAGGATGCTCGATTGTCTTTTGTGGAATTGGAGAATATGGTTGAAGATGCTTTCCGCAATGTCTTTCCATTGTTTGGAAGGATGATTCTATAAAATAAGTCTAATAAAAAGCGGTGTAGTCTTCTCACGCGTAATATACGAATTTTCTCTAGACTCTAGCACGCGCTTCTAGAATAAGAGACACTGAGTGTTATTATAAAGGAAATTTCTGGCAATCCCGGTCACCAGGATCGGTCATATTTGGATCCCGTTACCAAGGCAACGACCAATGTTTCAAGAGTGCAAGACCCGCAAAATAATATGGCGTCGAAAACTGTTGCATTATAACCAATTTGGAATGTTATTTCCTTTTTAAACTTCTCTGAATTGCCAGAATTTAAGAAAAAGATAGGCGAGTTCGCATATTTAATTTATTTAAATGGTTTCAAGGTAAAGTATTGTTTTATCTCTTTGGATTAAGCCGAACTTTTCGGGATGACGTAAGAGCTTCAATAAACCATAAAGACCAGGTTACGTTATAGAAGGCCTATTGGCCAGGGCTCGGGAAATATATTACTAATAAATAGCTATAGCCTGAAGTATGTTACTTTGTCTGTTGTTAAAGGGAATATAACCTCAGGTATTTGGTGTGGAACACCAACGTTTGCAGCTTTGGCCTTCTTGCCTTTGGCTTTTAAAATGTTTGGCGCCACTGTACAGGGAAATTTCATAAAATTCCATAAAAATTGCTTTGCAGATTATATTCCCTTTAATTATGTCGTGGTAAATTTCTTCCATAATACCGTCGACAAGCCAACAAGCATTTCATGAAAATAAGCAGGGTTAAGTTTTAGTTTTTCTAATTGATCTTCGGCTGGCTTAAAGGGAATACAACATCCACAAATCTTTATGGAAGACCCCGAACAATTTGAGCAAGAATTCACTAACTAGCGCCAGAAATATCTAAAGTTACATAATGGAGCGGCCAATATTGGAAGTGTTGGTGTTCCGCACCAACTACCTGAGGTTATATTCCATATAAAGGGAATATAACCTTAAAAGTGATCGTTACAAAAGACCATTTGTGGGGATTACCACCGTAACAACACTAAGCAGCGCCAAAAATGTCAAAGTGCAAAGAAGGGAGTGGACAATATTGGAACCATTTGTACAAGGCGACATAACTATACAACAGACGTATATTCCCTTTAAAGGTAAGGCCTTTTAGTATCCACTGAAATGAAGAAACGCTCAGTACATTTACTTGATTTTCCAATGTTTCCTGATATAAGGATGCTATTGAGCAACAAAGGACGTAAAAATGTCCTTGTAGAAAGTCAGAAAAGTCACGTTTCTGTCATAAACTTGAGGGGAGTTCGCTTTGTTGAAAAATAAATGGACAAAAATGTCAAATTATAAAATAGAGAAGTTAGCCCAAACGCTTTTGAAGTATTAACTCTACTCAGGAATCCATACTTCTACTTGGAATGCTTATCGAAGCAGATTTTCGTCTTTATATGACTGAAAGTTTTTTTGACGTCACTATGTTAACTTAACAAACAACTACGTGAAAGGGGAGCGCGCGCAGAGGGGATTTTTTTTCTCGTAGGCGGGGCCAAAACCGTCAGAGTGATCTTACCACACGCGATACGGCAGGATAAGCATTCCAAGTAAAGGTATTCCTGCTGTACTATATATTTTTCCATTCTGTTATTTTCCCGTTTATATTTGTGAACTTTTAGATCAAGTTTTATTTCTGTGGCATTTGTAATATTTCGTTCATAAATTAAAATCAGTAACGTAGTCGGGATTTCGAATTTTATAAAAAAGAACGATACCTCTTTGGGGAGACCCCCCCCCCCGGATACGGTTTCAATATTTCAGGTAAAAAAATCAATGGATAATTATTATAAGTGTTTCGTTATTTAACAAATGCACTGAAATAACAAGATTGTATTTATTTATTCTTAAGGAGAATGCTCAGGCGGATTGGAGCCTGGTTTCCAGCTTAAATTAAAGCTGATTGGTTCTCTAAAACTGTCGATTTCCGACGTGATTGAAGAAAATGCCAGCTAGGAGTAACAAACACAGCACCCCACCCAAGGATAACGCAACCCGTTAAAAGTCTTGGATTTTCTCGCGTACAATTTTCATTGGTTAGACGCTTTAGCGCCTGCTGCCGTCGGAAGGGGAAAATTCGGAAATTGTCTTCCCCCCGCTCGTAAAACGTTCAGTGTAAATGTTCGTCCAATCAAATTTGTACACAACAATGCGTTATCGTGTTTCAACAGGGATGCCACAGTGTTTTCCCAATCAAATTCCCTGACTTTTATATGTTTTCTATGACAATCTCCGGAAATTTACCCTGACTTATTTTGGGCCAAGATTTTGTATTTTTTAAGCTATATTTTAGTTAAAGTTTCCTATTTGCAACTGAAATTAAATTCCCTGACATTTCCCTGATTTTAACCCATATTTTAGTAAAAGTTTCCTATTTGCAACCGAAAATAAATTTCCTGACATTTCCCTGATTTTTAGACTAATTCTTTTAATTCCCTGACTTTTCCCTGATTTTTATACCCATATTCAAATTCCCTGACTTTTCCAGGAATTTCAGGTTTTTCAGGTACCGTGGCAACCCTGTTAAAGGCTAACTGCGTTATCCTTGTGTTTGTTGCTCCTAGATGCCAGTAGGCCCCGTAAATAACGAAAACGAGACAAGAAAACGGAAAAGAGGTGGTAAGACAGCGAACTCATAAGTACTCTAAAAGAATGGTTTACAACCGTAAGAGATAAAGTATACCGGGTTAATGCTAATGAAGCAAAAAAATGATATCTGCTATGGGTGTGCTCCGAATTGAGTTTTGATTTGCATTATAAATACGTGGATTTCTTAATAAGCATTTTAATAAATAATAAACGGCAAACAAAAATTTATAAATTTTTCAAAAATCATTAAAAATGAAATATGTAACTAAGTAATTTGTGGCTACTTGTGCATAAAGAAACTAAATGGAAAATTTAAACTCAACGGTGTTTATTGTGCACAATATTTAAAAATTATACAACCTGACTATAGTTTCGGATTGTTTAGGCCACAGTAGTCTCCCAGAAGATGGCCTAAACAATATTTATTGTGCACAATAATTACCGTTGACTTAAAAAATTTATTTAGATGAAATATGTAAATAAATAAAAAAAAATTGTGTTTTTTTATCAATTTTATTTAACTCCAGCCGCTTACTGTGATCATTTAAAGCGAATCCCAAAGTGATCACTAAAGGCGGGCCCTACTGTATTGGATCTCTATTTGTTGGCTGAATGGCTACCAAATCAAATTTCCCGATAACTGACCTTCAGAAACGAAGAAGTAGGCTTTATATTTTCTTTCGGAGACGTTTGAAGCAGGGTTGTAAAGAGATGGTTCGATCACTTAGTTTTTTTTTATTGGGCGAAATATTTTTCTACCACGGATGGTGCTAGTGACGCTAAGTAGCCCTAGAGATATTTTGTGGGCTTTACCTCATTACACTGCACTGGAGTACCTACGGAAAAGGAACACTACCAAGTTTTCGTGTCGATCAATCTCGGTTCTTTATGATCTCTAAATTAGTTAATTGTCGCTTTGTTATAAATTCATTAACAATTTAATTTTTGAAAATTGCGAACTATCTAAGCAAACCTTAACATAGAGAAATTTGGATTTGGTGTTGTCAAAAACCTTTTCGGTTGCCATGGCAAAACGAAAGCCCAGCGTAACTTTTCCCTTTGGGAATTTTGAAGTTACGTTAAGGTCTACTAAGGGGCTGTTCACAAATTACATAACGCAGAAAAACCACTTTTTGGACTCCCCCCTCCCCCTCGTAACAAAAAGTAACAAATGGAAAGATCCCTCTTCTCAAATTACGTAACAAATATCGACCCCCCCCCCCTTACATAATTTTAGTACGTAACAACTAATATGCTGGCAATAAAGTACAATAAGATCAGGTACTACATTTTATTTGTAATTTACATTTGAAATTACAACTGTATTTTTATGCAACACTTTAATACCCACGGGTTTTATTGTGGTGTCTTATGGGGGAACGCTTTTCCGTAAGCAGATATGAGGGACATAAATTGTCCATTTTTAACAATGAAAAATCAATCTAAACTGAGGAAAAAATTAAAAACTTTAAAATTTACGTGGTAGATCCGGACTAATCGTTCTCGCACCTTTGTCCATCCCTCTAGTGGGGGGAAATAGGCGAAACTGTAGATCAAGGTCATATGAAATTCTTTTAAACGTGAGTAAGTCAATGAAATGCTTATGTTTTTAATAATTGCGACTGTTTCTGAAAGTTATGAAAATTTTATTCTACGATGTTAAAAATAAGATGTGTTACGTAACATTTTAGTCGACCCTCCCTCCCCCCACGTAACAATTCGTAACGCTTGAACCAACCCCCCCCCTCCCCCCTACCACGTTACGTAATTTGTGAACAGCCCCTAATTCACCGAGTTTAAGCAAAATCGGTGGGTTACACCTCGGGTCGTCTCCTTGTAAGTCAGTCTCTCTAATTATAAATAAAAATATTGTTGATAATCACATTCTCGTCGAAGAAACATTTTCTTACTCATCCTGTTCGTAAAGATAATTAGCGCAACACAAACAATAGATGTAAACCGCCTAGTGCTGTGAAACCGTTTGAGAGTAGATTCTTAGGTCAGAAATTTAGAAAATCCGTAAAATGGGCATTGAACCATTACAGCTAAGCTATCTAATACAAAAAGAGCCGCACACGCCTAAGTCAACTAGTGACTTTTGAGGCAAGCACTTCAATGCCACGCGAGCTAACTAGAGCCGAATTAAGGACTAGGCCTACTAGGCACAGTCCTATGGGCCCCCACCAACAGAATTAATCACTAACGGCAAAAAAATCAGTGGACTTTTACTGTTTCACTGGTTTTGCAGTTTCACTCAATCAGGCTTGTTGTATTATTTGAAAAATCATTATTCTCGGGACATTAGCTCAGCTTCCGGACACGCGAGTTTTGCATTTTTATGCTTTCCTTACATAGGCACCAGCCAACCTAGTGTCTAGGGCCCCACGCGGCACTGAAGTCAACAACTCCATCAAATGATGTACACATTTCCAGATTTATGGTACTATTTTAATTGAAAATTGTTATTATAATGCTTTTCATTTTGTACTCAACGCTCGTAGCCCAGACCTCGTATTTCCCTGGAACAGGGGTGCCCTTAAGGGCGAACATTAGGTAATCGTGATCTTGACCTTCAAAATGTTTTCTAGAAAATATACTAAATTGTTGTAATAAATAATAAGGGCGATCATTAGGTAATCGTGATCTTGACCTTCAAAATGTTTTCTAGAAATTATACTAAATTGTTGTAATAAATAATAAGGGCGATCATTAGGTAATCGTGATCTTGACCTTCAAAATGTTTTCTAGAAATTATACTAAATTGTTGTAATAAATTATAAGGGCGATCATTAGGTAATCGTGATCTTGACCTTCAAAATGTTTTCTAGAAATTATACTAAATTGTTGTAATAAATAATAAGGGCGATCATTAGGTAATCGTGATCTTGACCTTCAAAATGTTTTCTAGAAATTATACTAAATTGTTGTAATAAATTATAAGGGCGATCATTAGGTAATCGTGATCTTGACCTTCAAAATGTTTTCTAGAAATTATACTAAATTGTTGTAATAAATAATAAGGGCGATCATTAGGTAATCGTGATCTTGACCTTCAAAATGTTTTCTAGAAAATAAACTAAATCGTTGTAATAAATAATAAATGATAAGGGCGACCATTAGGAAATCGTGATCTAGACCTTCAAAATGTTTTCTAGAAATTATACTAAATTGTTGTAATAAAAAGTAAATAATAAATGATATAGACATAGCGATCTTGACCTTGAAAATGGTGATCTCTAAAATAACCAAAAAAATTATAGTAAAAATTAACTTCGATAAACATGACCTTCAAAATGTTGACCTTGACCTTCAAAATTATGATCTGAAAAATATACTAAAATTTTACAATAAAAAAT
Source organism: Leiobunum rupestre (assembly GCF_980474605.1). Lineage (NCBI taxonomy): Eukaryota > Metazoa > Arthropoda > Arachnida > Opiliones > Sclerosomatidae > Leiobunum > Leiobunum rupestre. The sequence goes on from NC_143384.1 coordinate 61,170,521, forward strand.
TAGAATAAGCATAGCAATCTCGACTTTCAAAAAGGCAAAATTTAGGATTTCAAACTTAGCTACTTCAACCTTAGACCCAAATTTATGCGGTTCGGGTTCCTGACCCGTAAGAACTTATCGAGATTGAAAACACACCCCGAAAATCCGTAACCATTTTACAAGCGCGCCTTAATACGTTTCAAGGTGTAATTTAACGCCACTTTTCGATGAAAATAAAATAGATAAAAACCCCCTTGACTTTAACTTAAAGGGCCACAAAACCCGGAAAAAAGTCAGGGTTTGAGGGTGGGACAAAGTGAGGGTTAAAGTTTTAAATGTTTTTGGCGACAGGAGTGGCGACGACACCGAGGACAAGTGGGGACAGAGAGAGAATGGGAACCGCAAAGGCGAAAGGACCCCTCTCGCTATCGTCTATTAGCGAGTGGATTGATGGTAGTTGTCGAAACGTCGGAAGTCTAGGACAGTCAAAATCCGATTAGGCGTCTTTACGGGACCCCTATTTCCCCGAAGCGGCCTTTTTTGATCGAAGTTAACCTTTCCCCGGAGACGTTCCTCAGTGCTGGGGCATTACCGGATCATCGATTCGTGGTTCCACGCTGAAGGCAGCCGCCGCTGTAAAAATAAACCGGCTCCCAACGTCGTCCGCTCTTCTTTATTCTAGCGTACACAGACAACAAGATAAAACTCGCTTCCAGATATCGACCTAAAACCTCCCCTCGTAAATAGGCCGTTCCTATCATACTATAGCGAGTACCCATTTTCTAGATATAACGTTTTACGTCTTACTATTATATCGCCAAATAGTAGCTACGCCCCGACCGAAAAAACAGTCGCGAATACATTGTTGTATTAGCAACTATCTTTAATCCGTATTTATTTTTGCTATTACTATTTTAATAGTGGGTTGGTCATTTTTAATCTTCTTTGGATAGGGTATCTCTTTCACGCCCTCTATAGAGACTTTGTTTCGCGGCCAAATATAGGTGCTGCCATTTTGTACAATATGATAAACAGCGAGGAAAGTTCTTTCTGGGGGACAACGTGGAACAATTCCTTCTGCTTTGAGAGGAAAGTTCTTTGTGGGGGACAACGTGGAACAATTCCGTCTGCTTTGAGAGGAAAGTTCTTTCTGGGTTTCAACGTGGAACAATTCCTTCTGCTTTGAGAGGAAAGTTCTTTCTGGGTGACAACGTGGAACAATTCCTTCTGCTTTGAGAGGAAAGTTCTTTCTGGGTTTCAACGTGGAACAATCCCTTCTGCTTTGAGAGGAAAGTTCTTTCTGGGTGACAACGTGGAACAATTCCTTCTGCTTTGAGAGGAAAGTTATTTCTGGGTGACAACGTGGAACAATTCCTTCTGCTTTGAGAGGAAAGTTCTTTCTGGGTTTCAACGTGGAACAATTCCTTCTGCTTTGAGAGGAAAGTTATTTCTGGGTGACAACGTGGAACAATTCCTTCTGCTTTGAGAGGAAAGTTATTTCTGGGTGACAACGTGGAACAATTCCTTCTGCTTTGAGAGGAAAGTTCTTTCTGGGTTTCAACGTGGAACAATCCCTTCTGCTTTGAGAGGAAAGTTCTTTGTGGGGGACAACGTGGAACAATTCCTTCTGCTTTGAGAGGAAAGTTATTTCTGGGTGACAACGTGGAACAATTCCTTCTGCTTTGAGAGGAAAGTTATTTCTGGGTGACAACGTGGAACAATTCCTTCTGCTTTGAGAGGAAAGTTCTTTCTGGGTTTCAACGTGGAACAATCCCTTCTGCTTTGAGAGGAAAGTTCTTTGTGGGGGACAACGTGGAACAATTCCTTCTGCTTTGAGAGGAAAGTTATTTCTGGGTGACAACGTGGAACAATTCCTTCTGCTTTGAGAGGAAAGTTATTTCTGGGTGACAACGTGGAACAATTCCTTCTGCTTTGAGAGGAAAGTTCTTTCTGGGTTTCAACGTGGAACAATCCCTTCTGCTTTGAGAGGAAAGTTCTTTGTGGGGGACAACGTGGAACAATTCCTTCTGCTTTGAGAGGAAAGTTATTTCTGGGTGACAACGTGGAACAATTCCTTCTGCTTTGAGAGGAAAGTTATTTCTGGGTGACAACGTGGAACAATTCCTTCTGCTTTGAGAGGAAAGTTCTTTCTGGGTTTCAACGTGGAACAATCCCTTCTGCTTTGAGAGGAAAGTTCTTTGTGGGGGACAACGTGGAACAATTCCTTCTGCTTTGAGAGGAAAGTTATTTCTGGGTGACAACGTGGAACAATTCCTTCTGCTTTGAGAGGAAAGTTATTTCTGGGTGACAACGTGGAACAATTCCTTCTGCTTTGAGAGGAAAGTTCTTTCTGGGTTTCAACGTGGAACAATCCCTTCTGCTTTGAGAGGAAAGTTCTTTGTGGGGGACAACGTGGAACAATTCCTTCTGCTTTGAGAGGAAAGTTATTTCTGGGTGACAACGTGGAACAATTCCTTCTGCTTTGAGAGGAAAGTTATTTCTGGGTGACAACGTGGAACAATTCCTTCTGCTTTGAGAGGAAAGTTCTTTCTGGGTTTCAACGTGGAACAATCCCTTCTGCTTTGAGAGGAAAGTTCTTTGTGGGGGACAACGTGGAACAATTCCTTCTGCTTTGAGAGGAAAGTTATTTCTGGGTGACAACGTGGAACAATTCCTTCTGCTTTGAGAGGAAAGTTATTTCTGGGTGACAACGTGGAACAATTCCTTCTGCTTTGAGAGGAAAGTTATTTCTGGGTGACAACGTGGAACAATTCCTTCTGCTTTGAGAGGAAAGTTCTTTCTGGGTTTCAACGTGGAACAATCCCTTCTGCTTTGAGAGGAAAGTTCTTTGTGGGGGACAACGTGGAACAATTCCTTCTGCTTTGAGAGGAAAGTTATTTCTGGGTGACAACGTGGAACAATTCCTTCTGCTTTGAGAGGAAAGTTATTTCTGGGTGACAACGTGGAACAATTCCTTCTGCTTTGAGAGGAAAGTTATTTCTGGGTGACAACGTGGAAATATTCCTTCTGCTTTGAGAGGAAAGTTCTTTCTGGGTTTCAACGTGGAACAATTCCTTCTGCTTTGAGAGGAAAGTTATTTCTGGGTGACAACGTGGAACAATTCCTTCTGCTTTGAGAGGAAAGTTATTTCTGGGTGACAACGTGGAACAATTCCTTCTGCTTTGAGAGGAAAGTTCTTTCTGGGTTTCAACGTGGAACAATCCCTTCTGCTTTGAGAGGAAAGTTCTTTGTGGGGGACAACGTGGAACAATTCCTTCTGCTTTGAGAGGAAAGTTATTTCTGGGTGACAACGTGGAACAATTCCTTCTGCTTTGAGAGGAAAGTTATTTCTGGGTGACAACGTGGAACAATTCCTTCTGCTTTGAGAGGAAAGTTCTTTCTGGGTTTCAACGTGGAACAATCCCTTCTGCTTTGAGAGGAAAGTTCTTTGTGGGGGACAACGTGGAACAATTCCTTCTGCTTTGAGAGGAAAGTTATTTCTGGGTGACAACGTGGAACAATTCCTTCTGCTTTGAGAGGAAAGTTATTTCTGGGTGACAACGTGGAACAATTCCTTCTGCTTTGAGAGGAAAGTTCTTTCTGGGTTTCAACGTGGAACAATCCCTTCTGCTTTGAGAGGAAAGTTCTTTGTGGGGGACAACGTGGAACAATTCCTTCTGCTTTGAGAGGAAAGTTATTTCTGGGTGACAACGTGGAACAATTCCTTCTGCTTTGAGAGGAAAGTTATTTCTGGGTGACAACGTGGAACAATTCCTTCTGCTTTGAGAGGAAAGTTCTTTCTGGGTTTCAACGTGGAACAATCCCTTCTGCTTTGAGAGGAAAGTTCTTTGTGGGGGACAACGTGGAACAATTCCTTCTGCTTTGAGAGGAAAGTTATTTCTGGGTGACAACGTGGAACAATTCCTTCTGCTTTGAGAGGAAAGTTATTTCTGGGTGACAACGTGGAACAATTCCTTCTGCTTTGAGAGGAAAGTTCTTTCTGGGTTTCAACGTGGAACAATCCCTTCTGCTTTGAGAGGAAAGTTCTTTGTGGGGGACAACGTGGAACAATTCCTTCTGCTTTGAGAGGAAAGTTATTTCTGGGTGACAACGTGGAACAATTCCTTCTGCTTTGAGAGGAAAGTTATTTCTGGGTGACAACGTGGAACAATTCCTTCTGCTTTGAGAGGAAAGTTCTTTCTGGGTTTCAACGTGGAACAATCCCTTCTGCTTTGAGAGGAAAGTTCTTTGTGGGGGACAACGTGGAACAATTCCTTCTGCTTTGAGAGGAAAGTTATTTCTGGGTGACAACGTGGAACAATTCCTTCTGCTTTGAGAGGAAAGTTATTTCTGGGTGACAACGTGGAACAATTCCTTCTGCTTTGAGAGGAAAGTTCTTTCTGGGTTTCAACGTGGAACAATCCCTTCTGCTTTGAGAGGAAAGTTCTTTGTGGGGGACAACGTGGAACAATTCCTTCTGCTTTGAGAGGAAAGTTATTTCTGGGTGACAACGTGGAACAATTCCTTCTGCTTTGAGAGGAAAGTTATTTCTGGGTGACAACGTGGAACAATTCCTTCTGCTTTGAGAGGAAAGTTCTTTCTGGGTTTCAACGTGGAACAATCCCTTCTGCTTTGAGAGGAAAGTTCTTTGTGGGGGACAACGTGGAACAATTCCTTCTGCTTTGAGAGGAAAGTTATTTCTGGGTGACAACGTGGAACAATTCCTTCTGCTTTGAGAGGAAAGTTATTTCTGGGTGACAACGTGGAACAATTCCTTCTGCTTTGAGAGGAAAGTTCTTTCTGGGTTTCAACGTGGAACAATCCCTTCTGCTTTGAGAGGAAAGTTCTTTGTGGGGGACAACGTGGAACAATTCCTTCTGCTTTGAGAGGAAAGTTATTTCTGGGTGACAACGTGGAACAATTCCTTCTGCTTTGAGAGGAAAGTTATTTCTGGGTGACAACGTGGAACAATTCCTTCTGCTTTGAGAGGAAAGTTCTTTCTGGGTTTCAACGTGGAACAATCCCTTCTGCTTTGAGAGGAAAGTTCTTTGTGGGGGACAACGTGGAACAATTCCTTCTGCTTTGAGAGGAAAGTTATTTCTGGGTGACAACGTGGAACAATTCCTTCTGCTTTGAGAGGAAAGTTATTTCTGGGTGACAACGTGGAACAATTCCTTCTGCTTTGAGAGGAAAGTTCTTTCTGGGTTTCAACGTGGAACAATCCCTTCTGCTTTGAGAGGAAAGTTCTTTGTGGGGGACAACGTGGAACAATTCCTTCTGCTTTGAGAGGAAAGTTATTTCTGGGTGACAACGTGGAAAAATTCCTTCTGCTTTGAGAGGAAAGTTATTTCTGGGTGACAACGTGGAACAATTCCTTCTGCTTTGAGAGGAAAGTTCTTTCTGGGTTTCAACGTGGAACAATCCCTTCTGCTTTGAGAGGAAAGTTCTTTGTGGGGGACAACGTGGAACAATTCCTTCTGCTTTGAGAGGAAAGTTATTTCTGGGTGACAACTTGGAACAATTCCTTCTGCTTTGAGAGGAAAGTTATTTCTGGGTGACAACGTGGAACAATTCCTTCTGCTTTGAGAGGAAAGTTCTTTCTGGGTGACAACGTGGAACAATTCCTTCTGCTTTGAGAGGAAAGTTCTTTGTGGGGGACAACGTGGAACAATTCCTTCTGCTTTGAGAGGAAAGTTCTTTGTGGGGGACAACGTGGAACAATTCCTTCTGCTTTGAGCGGAAAGTTCTTTGTGGGGGACAACGTGGAACAATCCCTTCTGCTTTGAGAGGAAAGTTCTTTGTGGGGGACAACGTGGAACAATTCCTTCTGCTTTGAGAGGAAAGTTCTTTGTGGGGGACAACGTGGAACAATCCTTTCTGCTTTGAGAGGAAAGTTCTTTGTGGGGGACAACGTGGAACAATTCCTTCTGCTTTGAGAGGAAAGTTCTTTCTGGGTGACAACGTGGAACAATTCCTTCTGCTTTGAGAGGAAAGTTCTTTCTGGGTTTCAACGTGGAACAATTCCTTCTGCTTTGAGAGGAAAGTTCTTTCTGGGTTTCAACGTGGAACAATCCCTTCTGCTTTGAGAGGAAAGTTCTTTCTGGGGGACAACGTGGAACAATTCCTTCTGCTTTGAGAGGAAAGTTCTTTCTGGGTGACAACGTGGAACAATTCCTTCTGCTTTGAGAGGAAAGTTCTTTGTGGGGGACAACGTGGAACAATCCCTTCTGCTTTGAGAGGAAAGTTCTTTCTGGGTTTCAACGTGGAACAATTCCTTCTGCTTTGAGAGGAAAGTTCTTTCTGGGTTTCAACGTGGAACAATCCCTTCTGCTTTGAGAGGAAAGTTCTTTCTGGGGGACAACGTGGAACAATTCCTTCTGCTTTGAGAGGAAAGTTCTTTCTGGGTGACAACGTGGAACAATTCCTTCTGCTTTGAGAGGAAAGTTCTTTGTGGGGGACAACGTGGAACAATCCCTTCTGCTTTGAGAGGAAAGTTCTTTGTGGGGGACAACGTGGAACAATTCCTTCTGCTTTGAGAGGAAAGTTCTTTCTGGGTGACAACGTGGAACAATTCCTTCTGCTTTGAGAGGAAAGTTCTTTCTGGGTTTCAACGTGGAACAATTCCTTCTGCTTTGAGAGGAAAGTTCTTTCTGGGTTTCAACGTGGAACAATCCCTTCTGCTTTGAGAGGAAAGTTCTTTCTGGGGGACAACGTGGAACAATTCCTTCTGCTTTGAGAGGAAAGTTCTTTCTGGGTTTCAACGTGGAACAATTCCTTCTGCTTTGAGAGGAAAGTTCTTTCTGGGGGACAACGTGGAACAATTCCTTCTGCTTTGAGAGGAAAGTTCTTTCTGGGTTTCAACGTGGAACAATCCCTTCTGCTTTGAGAGGAAAGTTCTTTCTGGGGGACAACGTGGAACAATTCCTTCTGCTTTGAGAGGAAAGTTCTTTCTGGGTTTCAACGTGGAACAATCCCTTCTGCTTTGAGAGGAAAGTTCTTTCTGGGTTTCAACGTGGAACAATTCCTTCTGCTTTGAGAGGAAAGTTCTTTCTGGGTTTCAACGTGGAACAATCCCTTCTGCTTTGAGAGGAAAGTTCTTTCTGGGGGACAACGTGGAACAATTCCTTCTGCTTTGAGAGGAAAGTTCTTTCTGGGTTTCAACGTGGAACAATTCCTTCTGCTTTGAGAGGAAAGTTCTTTCTGGGTTTCAACGTGGAACAATTCCTTCTGCTTTGAGAGGAAAGTTCTTTCTGGGTTTCAACGTGGAACAATCCCTTCTGCTTTGAGAGGAAAGTTCTTTCTGGGGGACAACGTGGAACAATTCCTTCTGCTTTGAGAGGAAAGTTCTTTCTGGGTTTCAACGTGGAACAATCCCTTCTGCTTTGAGAGGAAAGTTCTTTCTGGGGGACAACGTGGAACAATTCCTTCTGCTTTGAGAGGAAAGTTCTTTCTGGGTTTCAACGTGGAACAATCCCTTCTGCTTTGAGAGGAAAGTTCTTTCTGGGGGACAACGTGGAACAATTCCTTCTGCTTTGAGAGGAAAGTTCTTTCTGGGTGACAACGTGGAACAATTCCTTCTGCTTTGAGAGGAAAGTTCTTTGTGGGGGACAACGTGGAACAATCCCTTCTGCTTTGAGAGGAAAGTTCTTTCTGGGGGACAACGTGGAACAATTCCTTCTGCTTTGAGAGGAAAGTTCTTTCTGGGGGACAACGTGGAACAATTCCTTCTGCTTTGAGAGGAAAGTTCTTTCTGGGGGACAACGTGGAACAATTCCTTCTGCTTTGAGAGGAAAGTTCTTTCTGGGGGACAACGTGGAACAATTCCTTCTGCTTTGAGAGGAAAGTTCTTTCTGGGGGACAACGTGGAACAATTCCTTCTGCTTTGAGAGGAAAGTTCTTTCTGGGGGACAACGTGGAACAATTCCTTCTGCTTTGAGAGGAAAGTTCTTTCTGGGGGACAACGTGGAACAATTCCTTCTGCTTTGAGAGGAAAGTTCTTTCTGGGGGACAACGTGGAACAATTCCTTCTGCTTTGAGAGGAAAGTTCTTTCTGGGGGACAACGTGGAACAATTCCTTCTGCTTTGAGAGGAAAGTTCTTTCTGGGGGACAACGTGGAACAATTCCTTCTGCTTTGAGAGGAAAGTTCTTTCTGGGGGACAACGTGGAACAATTCCTTCTGCTTTGAGAGGAAAGTTCTTTCTGGGGGACAACGTGGAACAATTCCTTCTGCTTTGAGAGGAAAGTTCTTTCTGGGGGACAACGTGGAACAATTCCTTCTGCTTTGAGAGGAAAGTTCTTTCTGGGGGACAACGTGGAACAATTCCTTCTGCTTTGAGAGGAAAGTTCTTTCTGGGTTTCAACGTGGAACAATCCCTTCTGCTTTGAGAGGAAAGTTCTTTGTGGGGGACAACGTGGAACAATTCCTTCTGCTTTGAGAGGAAAGTTATTTCTGGGTGACAACGTGGAACAATTCCTTCTGCTTTGAGAGGAAAGTTATTTCTGGGTGACAACGTGGAACAATTCCTTCTGCTTTGAGAGGAAAGTTCTTTCTGGGTTTCAACGTGGAACAATCCCTTCTGCTTTGAGAGGAAAGTTCTTTGTGGGGGACAACGTGGAACAATTCCTTCTGCTTTGAGAGGAAAGTTATTTCTGGGTGACAACGTGGAACAATTCCTTCTGCTTTGAGAGGAAAGTTATTTCTGGGTGACAACGTGGAACAATTCCTTCTGCTTTGAGAGGAAAGTTCTTTCTGGGTTTCAACGTGGAACAATCCCTTCTGCTTTGAGAGGAAAGTTCTTTGTGGGGGACAACGTGGAACAATTCCTTCTGCTTTGAGAGGAAAGTTATTTCTGGGTGACAACGTGGAACAATTCCTTCTGCTTTGAGAGGAAAGTTATTTCTGGGTGACAACGTGGAACAATTCCTTCTGCTTTGAGAGGAAAGTTCTTTCTGGGTTTCAACGTGGAACAATCCCTTCTGCTTTGAGAGGAAAGTTCTTTGTGGGGGACAACGTGGAACAATTCCTTCTGCTTTGAGAGGAAAGTTATTTCTGGGTGACAACGTGGAACAATTCCTTCTGCTTTGAGAGGAAAGTTATTTCTGGGTGACAACGTGGAACAATTCCTTCTGCTTTGAGAGGAAAGTTCTTTCTGGGTTTCAACGTGGAACAATCCCTTCTGCTTTGAGAGGAAAGTTCTTTGTGGGGGACAACGTGGAACAATTCCTTCTGCTTTGAGAGGAAAGTTCTTTCTGGGTTTCAACGTGGAACAATCCCTTCTGCTTTGAGAGGAAAGTTCTTTGTGGGGGACAACGTGGAACAATTCCTTCTGCTTTGAGAGGAAAGTTATTTCTGGGTGACAACGTGGAACAATTCCTTCTGCTTTGAGAGGAAAGTTATTTCTGGGTGACAACGTGGAACAATTCCTTCTGCTTTGAGAGGAAAGTTCTTTCTGGGTTTCAACGTGGAACAATCCCTTCTGCTTTGAGAGGAAAGTTCTTTGTGGGGGACAACGTGGAACAATTCCTTCTGCTTTGAGAGGAAAGTTATTTCTGGGTGACAACTTGGAACAATTCCTTCTGCTTTGAGAGGAAAGTTATTTCTGGGTGACAACGTGGAACAATTCCTTCTGCTTTGAGAGGAAAGTTCTTTCTGGGTGACAACGTGGAACAATTCCTTCTGCTTTGAGAGGAAAGTTCTTTCTGGGTTTCAACGTGGAACAATTCCTTCTGCTTTGAGAGGAAAGTTCTTTGTGGGGGACAACGTGGAACAATTCCTTCTGCTTTGAGAGGAAAGTTCTTTGTGGGGGACAACGTGGAACAATCCCTTCTGCTTTGAGAGGAAAGTTCTTTCTGGGTTTCAACGTGGAACAATTCCTTCTGCTTTGAGAGGAAAGTTCTTTCTGGGTTTCAACGTGGAACAATCCCTTCTGCTTTGAGAGGAAAGTTCTTTCTGGGGGACAACGTGGAACAATTCCTTCTGCTTTGAGAGGAAAGTTCTTTCTGGGTGACAACGTGGAACAATTCCTTCTGCTTTGAGAGGAAAGTTCTTTGTGGGGGACAACGTGGAACAATCCCTTCTGCTTTGAGAGGAAAGTTCTTTGTGGGGGACAACGTGGAACAATTCCTTCTGCTTTGAGAGGAAAGTTCTTTCTGGGTGACAACGTGGAACAATTCCTTCTGCTTTGAGAGGAAAGTTCTTTCTGGGTTTCAACGTGGAACAATTCCTTCTGCTTTGAGAGGAAAGTTCTTTCTGGGTTTCAACGTGGAACAATCCCTTCTGCTTTGAGAGGAAAGTTCTTTCTGGGGGACAACGTGGAACAATTCCTTCTGCTTTGAGAGGAAAGTTCTTTCTGGGTTTCAACGTGGAACAATTCCTTCTGCTTTGAGAGGAAAGTTCTTTCTGGGGGACAACGTGGAACAATTCCTTCTGCTTTGAGAGGAAAGTTCTTTCTGGGTTTCAACGTGGAACAATCCCTTCTGCTTTGAGAGGAAAGTTCTTTCTGGGGGACAACGTGGAACAATTCCTTCTGCTTTGAGAGGAAAGTTCTTTCTGGGTTTCAACGTGGAACAATCCCTTCTGCTTTGAGAGGAAAGTTCTTTCTGGGTTTCAACGTGGAACAATTCCTTCTGCTTTGAGAGGAAAGTTCTTTCTGGGTTTCAACGTGGAACAATCCCTTCTGCTTTGAGAGGAAAGTTCTTTCTGGGGGACAACGTGGAACAATTCCTTCTGCTTTGAGAGGAAAGTTCTTTCTGGGTTTCAACGTGGAACAATTCCTTCTGCTTTGAGAGGAAAGTTCTTTCTGGGTTTCAACGTGGAACAATTCCTTCTGCTTTGAGAGGAAAGTTCTTTCTGGGTTTCAACGTGGAACAATCCCTTCTGCTTTGAGAGGAAAGTTCTTTCTGGGGGACAACGTGGAACAATTCCTTCTGCTTTGAGAGGAAAGTTCTTTCTGGGTTTCAACGTGGAACAATCCCTTCTGCTTTGAGAGGAAAGTTCTTTCTGGGGGACAACGTGGAACAATTCCTTCTGCTTTGAGAGGAAAGTTCTTTCTGGGGGACAACGTGGAACAATTCCTTCTGCTTTGAGAGGAAAGTTCTTTCTGGGGGACAACGTGGAACAATTCCTTCTGCTTTGAGAGGAAAGTTCTTTCTGGGGGACAACGTGGAACAATTCCTTCTGCTTTGAGAGGAAAGTTCTTTCTGGGGGACAACGTGGAACAATTCCTTCTGCTTTGAGAGGAAAGTTCTTTCTGGGGGACAACGTGGAACAATTCCTTCTGCTTTGAGAGGAAAGTTCTTTCTGGGGGACAACGTGGAACAATTCCTTCTGCTTTGAGAGGAAAGTTCTTTCTGGGGGACAACGTGGAACAATTCCTTCTGCTTTGAGAGGAAAGTTCTTTCTGGGGGACAACGTGGAACAATTCCTTCTGCTTTGAGAGGAAAGTTCTTTCTGGGGGACAACGTGGAACAATTCCTTCTGCTTTGAGAGGAAAGTTCTTTCTGGGGGACAACGTGGAACAATTCCTTCTGCTTTGAGAGGAAAGTTCTTTCTGGGGGACAACGTGGAACAATTCCTTCTGCTTTGAGAGGAAAGTTCTTTCTGGGGGACAACGTGGAACAATTCCTTCTGCTTTGAGAGGAAAGTTCTTTCTGGGGGACAACGTGGAACAATTCCTTCTGCTTTGAGAGGAAAGTTCTTTCTGGGGGACAACGTGGAACAATTCCTTCTGCTTTGAGAGGAAAGTTCTTTCTGGGGGACAACGTGGAACAATTCCTTCTGCTTTGAATCTGCAAGTTCTCTCCACACTAATTAAATTGGTTTCCACCGAGTTCTTTGGTTTTCCTTTTCCATAAAAATTAAGGTTAGCCGTAATTGTGAGTGTAGGGAGCTGTTGGCCCGCGTGGTTTGAAGGGCTTGCCATCAACCATCCTTGGCTTTGTAACTTGGCCACCTGATTTAAGTCGCTAGATGACTTGGGCCTATGGTGGTGACTTGGGTATTAGCCTAGCTGATTACTCAAAAGGAAAAAATTTCAAATAAATTAAATATATATACAGGGTGTTTTGAATTGCTCTGACTGGGCATTTTTTTTCAGAAACTGGAAGAGATAGAGTTGCGAAATTTTCAGGGTATTATTTGTAGTGTGGGATCGCTTTAAATCCTATATTTCAAAAAAATCGGAAATAATAATAATAATAATATTTCACCGGTAGGTGCTAGAAAAACGTTTCAATGAGAAAGTTGTAGAGTGCTGTCGAAAATGTTCAAAGGAATAGGTTACATTAAAAAAGAACACTTTTTCACGAAGATATGAGCTGATGAAAAAAACAAGCTGTCCATAGGGGTCAATAGCCTTCGCATTTTTGTACGTAAATAAAAGAAATCACGTTAAAAGATTAAATTCCTTAAATAAAGTACATGTAATTTACCAAAACGACAATTTAGGTTTACAGTAGGCCTAAACACGTATCAGTAGGCCAACTACGAACTAAGGTCAAGTTTTCAATTAGTATTTAATGTGAAATCTTTTTGTTTACAACCATTCTCTAACGTTTATTCTCATCAACATGCCACTAAATTATTTTCGTGATCAGCGTGCTTTTATGGTCGAGTTATTTTATGGTGAAGCCAATCGTAACGCGCATAGGGTTAGTGAATTGTTCGCCGTTCGATATCCAGATAGAAGACCAGGCCACAGCACCGTTCTTGGAGCTGTTCGTGACTTTAAGCCTTACGGAAACGGCAATCCCAGATTTCGTGGACCAGGTCATCAAAACATCAACATGGAAGACACCGTTCTAGCCTATTTTATTGCGTATCCTCGAGCAAGCGTCAGAGGTGCAAGTGACGATCTCTTATTATCGGCGAACTACATGTGGACCACTCTTCACAATCACAACTTCCATTCGTATCCAGCGACCATCCACCAAGCTCTGCGCGAAGGAGATCTGGAACGTAGATTTGATTTCTGCAACTGGCTAATAACCATGTCTGATGAGAACCCGAATTTCATCAATCAAATGCTGGTGACCGACAAGTGTTCCTTTGGGAGAGATGGGCCTTTCAACCATCAACACACCCACATGTGGTGTGACGAAAATCCTCACTGGTGTTTTCCTCAACGTCATCAACAACAACTCCGACTGAATGTTTGGGTGGGTTTGCTAGTTATTGGCCAATTTTTCCTACCAGCTCGTCTTAATGGACTATGCTACTTGGCACTTTTGCAGAACGAAATAGCATATGCTTTAGAAGATATTCAGCTGGAATATTACCTTGATGGGGTACCAACATGGCGGCGCACCACCCCACTTACCTAGATGTGTAGTGGAGCATTTTAACAACGAGTTCCCTCAGCGGTGGGTTGGCAGGAACGGTCACGTTCGATGGAAAGCGAGGTCTCCGGACCTAACTAACTCCGATGGACTTTTTCTTGTGGGGGGAGTTTATCAAAGCACAAGTTTACGTGACGCCCGTAGGGAACATCGAAGATTTGCGTCACCGAATCAATGCAGCCTTCGAACTTGTCACTCCTGATATGATCAGACGCTCGTTTAAAATATGCTTCATCGTGCCCAAACATGTATCGCGGCAAACGGAGGTATCATAGAACCTCACTTGTAAAATTCTTATGTTATTTCGAATAAAATGTTCAATTAAATATTTCAGACATTTCCTTCATTGGCCCTATGGACAGCTTGTTTTTTTTCATCAGCTCATATCTTCGTGAAAAAAATGTTCTTTTCCAATGAAACCAATTTCTTTGAACATTTTCGAAAGCACTCTACAACTTTATCATTAAAACGTTTTTTCCAGCACCTAACGGGGAAAAAATATTTTTTTTACAAAAACCCGAAATTATTTCTGATTTTTCTGAAATTTAGGATTTAAAGAAATATTACCCTGAAAATTTCGCAACTCTATCTATTGCAGTTTCTGAAAAAATGCCCAGTTAGAGCAATTCAAAACACCCAGTATTAATATTGTCAAAAGTTACATAATTACCAAAAGTGTGACAATCCCTAAACTTTCGTATGCTAAAGGTTTAATGAATGCTCAACTCGAGATCGACCACGTAAAAGACTATTTATTGTCGCCTTTCTGGATCTTTTTTTTAGTCTATGGTATTATATCGTAGGTAGATGGCGATAGCATCTCCGCAGAACGACGAAAAATCAAAAAATTCACTAACTTTGACCAGTGCTACTTTGTTCCTCCATTCCTCACTACGAGGCGTTATTTGTTGGTTTTAACTTCGTTCCCTCATCAAATTAAGGCATACTTTTCCTTCTCCCTTCCCAACTTGTATTTCGCTCGTAACATTCATTCAGAAATAGGTCCGATTGACACACTTTTGGTAATTATGTCACTTTTGATATTGTGTATATTTAAATTAATATTTACTCAAGAGCCTTGCGCAATTCGGTCCGTTTTCCAACGGAACGTTAGTCCTCAGTGATGATAATTAGTTCTCAATTAATATTAAATAAATACGACCTGGATCAAAAGCCCTGAAACCTCAATTTCTCGTTCCTATAAAATGTAAGAGTATACATTTATAAGCGGGCAATTGAAATCTGGCTCAATTCGTTTTCTTTAGAATATACAGATTATATATAATTGGCGGCTGACAAAGGCGTCTTGAATATTTGCGTAGCTGAATATTATTATAAAGTACCATTTGGTGTTTTTTTTAAAAATCAGATAGAACTTTGATCTTTCGTGACCTACACAATCACAGTGGAATTTTGCCTTAATAATTCGATTGAAACAACATTTACCTCAAAGGATCACTCTTGACTTTAGGCTTAGTAATGTAACAACAACAAAATATACCCCAGCTAAACACCCTTGACTTGTCTTAATTATCAGGTTAAAGAAACAAAGAAAGCGGTAAACTTTTCAAATAAAACATTGTTATATCCCGAGTTTAAACGCGATACTCGTCAGAATTACAGCACAGGCCACATTAGCTAATAAATATTCTTTTATATAACTCGTAGCCGCGCTCGTTTTGGGGAAAAGCCGGTAGAAAGGAAATAATTCAAAGGTAACATTTCGTCGTCGCTCGGTAACAGCTTGAGCCATAATTTAGATGGGACTAAAAACCGCCTCCCGCGGGACACCAGCGCCTTGACATATCTCCGCGGAATCAATGAGGACTCCAGCAAGACGAAGCAAATAGTAAACTAACCAGGACGACGGACAGCTAGTTTAACCGCCCCACCATACACAAAAGACAGTCTTTAAATGATGTTCCTCCTTTTCATTCGTGGACTTTTACTTTTCCTTCGTCAAAATTATGGAAAAGAGGGCTGGAAACCTTTGAAATGATTTCCAGCGCCGAGACTCGGAGATTCGCGGAGAGAGAGAATATGTAAACGAATGCTTCTTTTATCCCAATAGCGGGGTAACGAGGGACGTAATGCGCGAGCTAGGCAGCGAGAGCTGTCGGGGCCCTATGGGGAAATCGATCCCGGGCCCCGGACCCGCGCGCAGCCAGAGTGAAACAAAAGAAACGGCTTCTCAAAAATGAAGGAAGATACGCTCGTCGTATGTCATAATCAATATCGCGCGCCATATGTAGGACACCGAGCGCCGCGAACATCCGACGCCCCCGCAGAGCCAAAGCCAAGCAACTCTCCAAAGAGCCTGTACACGGCGTCTACATACACCAAACATTAAACTTTAGATATACTAAGAACAAGCAAGATTGTATTTCAACTTAGGCAGAAATTAGTGCTCGGAATTGTTAATTCATTATCCACAAATTTTCCGATTTATTTAATAAACGTTGGTAAAAAGGATGTCATTTTAACTTATTTAATTATGTTTTTTACGCAACCAAGCATTTATTTGAATAAAAGTGGTATTTATTTAAATAATAGGTTTATTCACTTTCAATTATTTAAACATTTTGCAATTTTCGTCAACTATTGGTTATTTAAATAAATATTATTTAAATATCGCCGAGCTTATTTTATTCATGGATAAAAATTAATCGAATGCCGAGCACTAGGCAGAATGACTATGTTTAGACGGTTGTTAGCGTTTCTCGCAATCCCACTCACGCTCTAACCGTTAATTACTTCCGCCTAAAACCAAATCAAATCAGCCCGTATCTTTGTTTCCCTAAAACTGACGTCTTTCAACGCTATTTGAAGCGCACGCCGGTGACGTTTTTCCCTCCCCACTCCCTCCCCCTGCAGGGTAAATTAGAATCTGAAGCCCATGCATCGTCTTGACATAGTCATTATCCTTAAATATAAATAAATGCATTCTTGCAAGTTGTGTACCTCAATTTTTTGGAAAAACGACTACCAGGTGGCGTTGATGACTATAAATACCAGTGATCTTAAAATTGTAACACAAGTACCTTCAGAAATGAAGCACGTTTTTATAATTTAATTTCGTCAATGTTATGTACCGATTCAACAATGTTTCATTATTTCGCCAAAGTAAGATTTATATTTTCTTTCGGAGGCGTTTTATTTCCAGTAGGCCTTAACACGAAGCAAACATTGAGCAAAGTGTACTAGATTCCTGAGCACCGTCTTCAACTAGCAGCTACACTCAGCGCCATGTTAGCTCGCGGCGTATGTGTCAGCTTCATATTCAGGGCGATTATTGTTTAGAACCTCTATTCGGTAGAAATGTATGTTTTATCTATGAATTTCCTTGTTTATGATCAACGAATTTCAAATTTCTGCGACCAGGATTAAAGGGAGTATATACACCCCTCTTGTTTGGTAGGGTGGGCTTAAACTATACCGAGTAGCTTCCACAAGCTTTCCTAGCGAGGGGCGGCTTGGAGTTAGTTTAGTTAGGGTGTATAACCTTTTTTGGAATTTGGGGGTAAAACCCGATCAAACTAACTCCTTGCCACCCCTCGCTAGGAAGGCTTGTGGAAGCTACTCGGTATAGCCTAAGCGCACCCTACCATACCAGAGGGGTTATACTCCTTTTAACGAAAACTAGCGTAAATCGTAGGGTAAGATTTGCAGACGATTTTTCATTTTAATAACCAAAATAATAATTGATAATGGAAAAATACTAAAGAGCAAGTTAAGACGTATTAGCAAAATAAGTAGCGAAGGCAGTAAAAATACTGTTAATCTTATTTGGAATCAGGGGCGTAGGAACCAGGGGGGGACAGGGGGGGCAATGCCCCTCCCTAGAATTTTGCTGGGAGGGGCAACTAATGTTATTTGCCCCCTCCAACTTTTTGGTCTGTTGAAATCTTCAAAAGGCTCAAATGTCTATTTTAAACGCATACAAAGCTTATAGAACCAAAACTGTGTTTAATTTTCAGTGTTTTTCCACCAATTCACATAAAAGTAAAAATTACACTTGCACTCGGAAAAGCTACACCCCATTAAAAATTCAAAACCATTCTTTAGACCCCTTTCGTTTCTCTTTGCCCCCTCCAACTTCTAGAACGTTCCTACGCCCCTGTTTGGAATATTTTTCGAAAGTAACGTTTTTCGACTTACTTCATTCTGGTTCTCAGGTAGTTCTCTCTCTTCTTCGTATTACTTTCATTCTTTGATATAAATAACCGACGCTAGCTTCAATTTTGGCGCATTGTATGACACAACGTATTTGATGTCCTCGAAACATCTTTGGATGTACGAAGGAAATCTATTTATCTATTTCAATATTCCTTATTGATTCTAGACTTTATAATCTACAAGTACAGACTTGTATAAATATACAGAGTGTTTCAAAAGGTTATGCAAAAATTGTAAGTTGAGAAATATGCCTATTTTTCCAATTTTCCTACGATGATTTCGAAGAGCGCCAGAGAGCTTCTACGTGTGACTTACTAGACCCTGGAAGTAGGCTGCAACAAGCGCAAAACAAGCAGCAGGGAAATGCGAACATTAAGGTTTGGGTTCATGTGATAGGTAAAAAAGGACTTTGTAAACAAATTGATGTAACCACTGTAAAAAAGTAAACTTAAACAGTATTTAAAGTCCCTGCTGCTTAGCTTTGCGCTTGTTGCAGCCTACTTCAAGGGGCTAGTAGGCCACATTTTGAAGCTCTCTGGCGCTCTTTTAACTCATCGTAGGAAATGCGTAAAAAACAGGCATACTTCTCAACTCACCCCCTACAACTCCTTAAATATTTTGCATAACCTTTGGAAATACCCTGTATATATGTGGCGGAGGTTAAGACATCAAATATTTTTGAAACCAAGTTATTTCAAAAACTTCGCAGTTTAACCTTATTCGAGAGAAAATAAATTTATATTTTAATTTACGACGCGATTTCAGTTGACTATTATTTAAAAAAATTTCAATAGTCACAAATGCTTTTAGGTTCAATGGACAAGTATGCCCGCTAAGCCTCGTAAGCGTGCAACGCACCTCAACTCTCATTTTGTTAAACATTTGCCAGATGAGCTCCAAATAGGATGAAACCGGTCTACCGTGAAAAATTCTGGATATTTTAATTCGTTTTTGACTCGAAAATCTATTTGGTCCGAGTTTCGCGTATTTATTTTATGCTCGAAGACCTATTAATCAAAATAACTCGTCAGATTTGTTATTAGTTTTTTATTTAGGGTTTAGCTGATTTTTGTCCCTTTGCCCTATGAACTTTTCCACCATTTCGCATGTGTTATCATTCTTTGCAATGCAGTTCATAGGTGGTTCTTATTAACGATACAAAATGTCAAAATTTAACTGCGTATTCACATTTACTTATTTATAAGCCATATTTTCCCAATGTAAAAGTTTCAAAATGAAAGTGGACCAGTGTATTTCCCAAACCCTATTTTGAAGCCTCGAAGTTACAAGTTTGAAGTAAACCTTATATAGGGAAAATGATTTAACTTTCCTAAAATATATATTAAATACTACTACTATTACTTTTTATGATGAAACTGCAGCTACAACTTAACCCAATATACGTTTCAATAAATTCCACTCTCTTTTCTCCCCCCCCCCCCCCCCATTACCTGGAACCAAAGAGTATAAAAACTACGTAACCTAGAGATAGAATGACGGTCGAAAGCAGTAAAGGAAGTTGTAGCAACCGGGGGGGAAGTCACTCAGTGAATTTGCACTTCAAATTTCGGTACCGCAGCGCCACTACGGCAGTTTTAAGTGGTAATCATTTTGATTTAGTTCAACATTCTTGAAAATTCCTTAAGGAATTGGTTAAATTTAGGACTTGGCAACGTTAGAGAACAAACGCCTTATTCTTCACTTTTTGAAAATAAACACCGAAACAACGAATCCACAAATTCTAACTAAAATAATCACGAAACAGTAACCAATTACTGTAACTTTTTTGAATTGACAGATATTAGACAATTAAATATCCAAAATGCCAAATTTAGCACCTCCGCAACACCGTAACTGCCATTTTTCTCCGGTTTTATTATTTATTGTACTAAATACTGCCGTAGTGGCGCTGCGGTACCGAAATTTGAAGTGCAAATTCACTGAGTGCCTTCCCCCCCGGTTGCTACAACTTCCTTTACTGCATTCGACCGTCATTATATCTCTAGGTTACGTAGTTTTTATACTCTTTGCTGGAACCACCGGTGCGGGGTCTAGGATATTGAGAATGGGGGTTAAGGGGGGTAAACTCAACATGAACGCGCCCAGCAAAATTCTCAAAAAAAAAAGAGTGTATACCAATGGGAAAGCAATAATCGGTAATTAATTCCCTTTGGCATTGCTCCTGGTTTAATTTAACCCTCTTTCCCCAGTTGCTACGCCTATGCTACAACCTAAAACTGTGTATTTGCTCTACGTCAATGAACATGTTAATTATAGAAAGGGCGGTGATGGAGTGGTTAGTGCTTTCGCCTCGCAGCAAGAGGAGCCGGGTTTGAGCCAATATAGAAGACTGGCCGAAAACTCTTCCCGTATTAAGTTTACAAGTTATATCCCCACTGGTTAAAGGAGTTGCTACTTTATAGAAATAGTAAGTGTAAGGAACTGTTGGCTCGCGTTGCATGAAGGGCTTTCTACCACCCTACTACGCATTGTAACCCGGCCACCTGAATTAATGGCTTTATATATATATATATATATATATATATATATATATATATATATATAATATAATATTTAAATTAATATTTACTCAAGAGCCTTGCGCAATTCGGTCCGTTTTCCAATGAAAGGTAAGTCCTCAGTGTTGATAATTAGTTCTCAATTAATATTAAATAAATGCGAACTGGATCAAAAGCCCTGAAACCACAATTTCTCGGTCCTATAAAATGTAAGAGTATACATTTATAAGCGGGGCAATTTAAATCTGGCTCAATTCGTTTTCTTTGGAATATACAAATTATATATAATTGTCGGCTGACAAAGGTGTCCTTTGTTCGACAAAATTAACAAAACAAAGTCTGACCCCTGGGCGGTGTCGTCCCGCGCGGGTGGGTGGTCTCCCCCGGAACTGAAAGGCGGCTTTTCCTCTTTTATCAACAAATATTTCGTCCCCGTGTTTGGTGAATGCATTATCCCCCTGGGCAGTTGAATTTATGAAAAGGAAACGTCAATTTCTCGACTGGTGTGGCCCGTTACCCGAGCACCGAACGTCTTTCAACTTTGGGCAAAAATTCCAAAAGTTGGGGTCGCTTCGCTTCCGGTGGGAAACGTTGGCCCTCTTCATTGGGAATCTAGAAATTATCGCTGATTTAAAGCCACAACGCCACAATTCCCTTTTTGGCGGCTTAAGCGACATCATCATTCGATATAGTATACGTCGCTTGATGACTTAGGCCTAAAGTGGTGCCATGGGTATTAGCCTAGCTGATTATTATTATTATTATTATATTGCATACTATAACATATTATTAATTTATATTAATGTAATAATGTATTATTAATTTATATTAATGTAATAATGTATTATTAATTTATATTAATGTAATAATGTATTATTAATTTATATTAATGTAATAATGTATTATTAATTTATATTAATGTAATAACGTATTATTAATTTATATTAATGTAATAATGTATTATTAATTTATATTAATGTAATAATGTATTATTAATTTATATTAATGTAATAATGTATTATTAATTTATAATAATGTATTTATATATTAATTTATAATAATGTATTTATATATTAATTTATAATAATGTATTTATATATTAATTTATAATAATGTATTTATATATTAATTTATAATAATGTATTTATATATTAATTTATAATAATGTATTTATATATTAATTTATAATAATGTATTTATATATTAATTTATAATGTATTTATATATTAATTTATATTAATGTAATAATGTATTATTAATTTATAATAATGTATTTATATATTAATTTATAATAATGTATTTATATATTAATTTATAATAATGTATTTATATATTAATTTATATTAATGTAATAATGTATTATTAATTTATATTAATGTAATAATGTATTATTAATTTATATTAATGTAATGTATTATTAATTTATACTAATGTAATAATGTATTATTAACTTATATTAATGTAATATTATATTAATTTATATTAACGTAATATTATATTAATTTATATTTATGTAATAATATATTATGAATTTATAATAGTGTAATAATACATTAATTTATATTAATGTAATAATTTATTATACATTTATATTAATGTAATAATTTATTATAAATTTATAGTAATGTAATAATTTATTATTAATTTATATTATTGTAATAATTTATTATTAATTTATTTTAATGTAATAATTTATTATTAATTTATATATATGTAATAATTTATTATTAATTTATATATATGTAATAATTTATTATTAATTTATAATAATATAATAATATATTATGTAGTATTATATAATGTAATGTAATGTAATGTAATGTAATATAATATAAAATATATAATATTCCATGACTCATTTGTATTTACGGGCGTGTCAAAGAACATTATTAATTCATTGCACATAAATGGATTATAATACAGGTTTCCCTAATGATTTTGAGATGATATATAAGTAATTTTTGTATTTCAATCAATGCGCTTACAATTATTTTCTTCCAAGAACTAGTACTTGAAAAACCCGTCTTGCTTATAACGTTTGAGCACCTGTGTGTACTCATTTCGGCAGTGTTGCAACAAAATCTTAATAAAGACATTAAATTTAAATTAATTTAGGCTTTAGCTGGTTCCCCGCTGTTAATAAACTACGATAAATAATTTCGAAAACCACGCATCATACTTAAACTTCCGTGTTTCCCAATTAAAACGATTATGAACTTAGATGTTTATGGTTGACTAACGCATTTCTTGTTTCGACCAAAAGGTTTAACAGAAGCTAAGGGCGTTAAACACACGTCGTAGAGCTTGATAGCAGACGATTATTTTATTTAGTTCATATTCCTTTTAAGAATTGAAGTAAAACCTTTACCAATAATTTTCCATCTTCAGAATGCTTTCACAACAAAGTTACATATCTACTATAGACTGTTAAACTTGCCTTCCGAATCGACCGCCATTACCTTACAGTCTACGGGGAGGGTGATGAAATAACTGGTTTGGGGGGGATGAAATTTCTGTGGTAGAGGGCTTGCTCTTTCTTTGTCTGTACGATAATGGCGGCGCCCAGTAAACGTTTCTAAAAAGAGTGTATAGGAAATATGTAATTTTCTTTTATTCCATTTTCACAAAACCTAAAAGTACCTGCTTTAGAAAACTCCCACGATGGCGCCAATATAAATACTAAAGGGGACTATTGATCACCAAATAATAATAATAATCAGCTTGGCTAATACCCAAGGCACCACCTTAGGCCCAAGTCATCTAGCGACTTATAATGCCTTAGGCCGTTGGCCGGGTTCCAATGCGTAGTAGGGTGGTGGCAAGCCCTTCATGCCACGCGAGCCAACAGCTCCTTACACTCACTAACCACTGGGGATCTACTAATACATTCTTGTTGTACGAGTTATTTCTAAATATTTTCCATGAAGCAGTGATCGTTATTTGGAACCTTCAATTAGGACCTTTGAAGAAACTTTATCCTCTAAGCAGACGACGCGTGATTTTAAAATGAAAAACACGTTTCAACATGAACCATAGAATGTAAATGATCTAGTGCTCGGAATTGTTTATTCATTATCCACAAAATTTCCGATTTATTTAACAAGAGTTGGTAAAAAGAATATAATTTTAACTTATTTAATTATGTTTTTTACGCAACCAAGCATTTATTTGAATTAAAATGGTATTTTTTTTAAATAATTGTTTATTTTGTTTAAATAATAGGCTTATCCACTTTCGATTTTTTAAACATTTTACAGTTATTATTCAAACATTGGTTATTTAAATAAATAATATTCAAATATCGCCGAACTTATTTTATTCATGGATAAAAGTTAATCGAACGCCGACCTCTAGATCTATTTTTGTTTTTTCTGTGGCGATTTCTCGAAAACCTCGTATTTGGAGATAAAAGGAAATCGCTCTTAAGGAAAAGGTGAGGCTGCGTCCGATCGCTTGCTTTAATTGAAAGTCGTCGTGTTACAAATGCGCCTGAGGGCTGATTCCCGCGCTCTTTACAGCTAGCGACACATCGAGCATCCATTCAAGAATGTGTGAATTATTACGACATCGACGAAGGCTCGACAGGAATTTTGCCCCTTTTATTTACAGGCGCATTTTCGATCAAAACTATCTTTTCGTGGCACCAATAAATAGCGGGGAATCGCCCGTTTGGTTCACCACCTCAAATAAAATATTTGAACGAAAAGTGGAAACATTTTCGAAAAGCGAATCTGTGAATTTAATGAAGCAAAATTAATTGTGAAACAAAATTCTATTCGAGAGATCTTTTCACATTAGATACTCTTCCCATTCCACATTCGACGTTTGTCCATGAACAAAATGGTTTATTTATATTAAAGGGAATACATCATCCAGTATTTCTGTCGTCCCAGAAGGTTCAAATTTCTGCCACTACCTCCTACGGCTTTTGACATTTAGGGCGCTACTTACAAGGAGACTACCCGAGTGGATTATCACGGATTTTGTTGAAACCGAGAAAATCCCATGCTTTTTTAAATGGAGATTTTTCGTTTTGAGAGATCAAAAACATTTTCGATTGCCATGGTAAAACTAAAGACCATTGCAACTTTTCCCTTTGGTAATTTTCATACTACTATAAAGTCCCAGAGTTTCAACAAAATCGGTGATAACCACCTCGGGTAGTCTCCTTGTTAGTGGTTCGTCCCTCAAGTAGTTCTTTTTATAAACTAACGTGGCCTTATTGTTTTAATGTTGCTCTTACGTCACAGTCTCTTACTTTCATAAGCCTCTTACTTTCATAAGCCTATTAGCGCGCCCTGCAGTCGCCAATGGAATATAGAATTTTATAGCGCGCGTGCACGCAAATCGCTCGTGCGCAAATTATATTAATAAAGCTGTGTGTTGTGACGTAAGAGCAACATTTTAATCAGTACTGTTGGGCAAGACCACTTTTTATTTTATAAAATCAACTATTACTTGGGTCTTTCGTAAAGAACTCGTTGATGGTTATATCGTGGATGTTAAGGTTTTGTCACCAGGAGGAGTTGGGTTCGATCCCAGCTTGTGGCACTGGGGGAAATCTCGGAACAACTCCTTCAGCGTTGGGTGCTCTCCCCCCCCCCAGGGACAGATCACTTTGTTACAGGGTGTCCTAACAATCATGATTAAAAATGTAACCATTATTTAATAAGTTTTATTATTTGTACAGCCAAAACTACAGATTTCATTTTAATCTAATCTAATCTTGATTTAATCAAACAAGGGTGTACTAATAATCATTGCATTGGAGGGAGCTACCCCTCGCTCTCCCCACTAGTTAAAGGGTGTTTCCCCCGAGTTCTTCGGTTTCCCTTTTACATAAAATCCTGTTAAGGTGAACGGTAATAGTGAGTGTAGGGAGCTGTTGGCTCGCGTGGCATGAAGGGCTTGCCACCACCCTCCTACGCATTGTAACTCGGCAGGCCCGTCGCGAGTTGCTTTAGCGCCCCAGGCCAAATATTTGTTTGCGCCCCTATTTACAGGCACTTTACGTGTGCCCTGATAATTTTAGGTGGTTTTGAGCAACCCCCCCCCCCTCCCTTAAAGATACGCCCTTGAGCCAAATAATGAGAAAATTCAACCAGAAGTAAATGAACCGAAGTTATCAAACTGCTATACTCCCTATGTTGGAGGCGTTTTTACCTCGAATTTGAAACTTTGGTCGCTCCTAGGCAAAAAAAACTTTTCGTTGTTATGAAACCATTTTTTATACATAGAAATAGCTATACCCACAATTCCCAAGTGCAATTTATCGCGTCAAAAGACTCGATTTTCTCATAATTTTCATATGGAAAACGCCCTCCGATTCTGAGCGCTTTTTCAATAACTTCGGTTCATTTACTTCTGCTTCAACTAAACTAGTAGCTCACTAAAAGCGCTGATAAATAAGCGAAAAGTGAGAAACGCCACTTTGGCTTCTTTAATGAAAGCGAAAACAGTATAGCCCTGTACGAATTTTCCATGACAGCTAAGCTACAGTGATTGTGGAAATAGTTGAGGGCTATACTAATGTTTACAATGAGCGCAATAAGAGAGGGACGCCATTTTCAATTCGTTATGAGCTTCAAAAGAGTAGAGCGCTGTTCTATTGCCTGTAATGAGCACAACAAGAGTGGGGTGCCGTTTTCGTTTCGTTATGATCGTCAAAAGAGTAGAGCGTTGTACTGGTGTTTACAATGAGCGCAATAAGAGAGGGGCACCGTTTTCGTTTCCTAATGAGCGTCAAAAGAGTAGAGCGCTGTGCTAGTGTTTACAATAAACGCAATAAGAGAGGGGCACCGTTTTCGTTTCGTAATGAGCGTCAAAAGAGTAGAGCGCTGTACTAGTGTTTACAATAAACGCAATAAGAGAGGGGCACCGTTTTCGTTTCGTAATGAGCGTCAAAAGAGTAGAGCGCTGTGCTAGTGTTTACAATAAACGCAATAAGAGAGGGGCACCGTTTTCGTTTCGTAATGAGCGTCAAAAGAGTAGAGCGCTGTACTAGGGTTTACAGTGAGCGCAATAAGATGGGTGCCGTTTCGTTATGAGCGTCAAAAGTGTAGAGCACTGTACTAGTGTTTACAATGAGCTCAATAAGAGGGGTGCCGTTTCGTTACGAGCGCCAAAAGAGTAGAGCGTTGTACTAGTGTTTACAATGAGCACAATAAGAGAGGGGCGCCGTTTTCATTTCGCAATGATCGAGGTCTTCGTGGAAAGAGAGTAGCGGCATTTTTTTGGTCCATAAAAGCTTAAAATCAAGGCGCACTATTTTTCCTGTTTATAATGAACTTCGCTTTTCCATAATGAGTGCTTAAAATATAATAGGATTTGAAATTAAATCGTTTAAAAAATTATGAAATACGTAATTAAAAAACAAAGAATCGTTTTGCCGCCCTTGTGAATTTGGCGCTCCCGGCAACCGCCGGTTTTGCCTGTACGTCGCGACGGCCTGTATCTCGGCCACCTGATTTAAAGTCATTAAAAGTCGCCATTTGATTCGGACCTAGGGAGTACCTTGGGTATTGGCCTAGCGGGTTATTATCCGTTCACTAATAACGTAACGTACTATGGTGGAAGTTTATTAAAGCGTTATTAAGCAGGGGGGAGTCACTAAAATTAGTTACGTCACCGGAACTGCTTAAAATTTTGATCTTTTGAAGCTTATTCTAGATATGATTTCGATATCTGCTTTTAAAACTCGTAAACAGTTAGGTTTAATTTCGATATCTGACAATAAATTAGATCTGATATATTTTTTATAAAAGCGTTTATTGAACTACGGCAAGTATAGTAAAATAATACTAGGTTTAATTCTTTCAAAAAATAAGTTTCCGATAAATTGTCGAAAAATGTCGAGGTCAAGGTCGATTGATTGAACCCTGTTACCACCATATTCTAGATCTCATCCGATACTGCCCCAGATACTCGGATAGCCGATCTGATAAATTAAATAAAAACTTTTATCGCGGATAGATATTGATCCGACTTTCAAACTGAAAAGGAAATCTGATCTGCGCAGAGAATGACGCCAAAATCTGAATCCAATATCTGAACTGACTTCAAAAAATCTGTCCTCGTCGGATCACAAATATCCGGCGCCTATGTTATTAACACTAGCAATTTAATACTTATTTTTCTCATTATAATCAAGAATGTATTTATTTATAGTCAGGGAGAATGAATATGTCGAGATTATTTTTAGCGTTTTTCCAATTCCACGCGTTGGGGCCCCCGGTATGCTCCTCCGCTTTAATAAAATCAAATAATACTGCAATCTCATTGGTTCTTAAAAATTACGATTTTCGACGCGATTAACGCTGCTGCGAGGACGCAAAAAATAAGACCGCCTCCTTTTTAGGGCCTCAAAATGTCCGTCGATAGTCTCGACATATTCATTCTCCCTGAGTATAAATAAATACATTCTTGTTATAATATAGTGCATAATATCAGGAGTTCATAATTCATTAGTCCATTACCTCGCTTAAAAATTTAAAATATAAAAATTACATTTCGTAGGCATAAAACATATTTTACTTAAGAAATATGATATGAAAATTAATAAATGACAGTTTTCGACCCCCACTAATTTTTCTTCCAATAAGGATTTTGAAAAATCAACGGGAGCATGCGAAAGTAATAATAATAATAATAATAATTATCAGCTAGGCTAATACCCTTGGCTCAAGTCATCTAGCGACTTTTAAGGCCTTAAACAGCTGGCCGGGTTACAATGCGTAGAGGGTGGTGGCATACGTATTATATTATATACTGCGTTAAATACAACATAACTCTATTTTAATTATACATTAATTTAATTATATTGGCATTTGGCTACGGGATTCGGGGTTTTTTTTTTTCAAAATCTGGATTTTCTTTGAAGGATTTAAGATCTGTGGATTTTTACCCAAATTTGCTACGGCATTTATAGACTAAAATAATAAAAACATACTTGTAATAGTAATTTAAAAATATTAAGGTTTAATGGTTTATGTTTATTTCATAATAGACGGTAGGATACACTCTATTAATGTCTTATTCAACTTGTTAAAAAGTTCCACGTGATATTTTAGTATAAAATGGCTAGAGCGATTTCGCGCGAGCTCCCTAAAATAATAAAAATGTCAGAATATTTGTAATTTATGGCGATTATAATAGAAGTCGATTTTGAGCACTAACGAAATTTGTGCACGGCCCAAACTTACTACTTAGTATTTTCGTTAAATTCACCGAATAAAGCAAATAGAGAAAATGTTCAATATACCAATTTTTTTAATCCTTGAAAAATAACCCTATTCTTGTACCAACGTCAATTTGCCAAGACTAATTTTATTTCCGTCGTCGCGTACATGTATTTTTCCGAATGATTCATTCTGGAAAATTGACGTTTGTTATTCTCATAGATATAGGAAACGTATATAAAGGTCTAGATAAAAGATTTCAAAGGGAGTGAAAACGGAGGTGACAGTTAGCAGAAACGCGTAATTTCTGCAGGCTATCCTTATAAGACGCTATCTATCGGTAAGAAAGCGCGTGCTATCGTCGCGAGAGCCATTGTCTCCTGCTTAATAATGATACTAAAAGTCACCAACAGATGGTGTCTAAAGACTACGGCCTGCGGAAAGGTCAAGCACTTAGTACTAAAATGCTAAGAGAGCTCGCGCTCTTGGTCACGTGCCTTCCTCGGTGTCTGCTAGGTGTCAATTCCGTATTTTATTTTAGGCTTAGATGCCCCGAAATTTATCTAGACCTTTATATACATTTCTTATATCTATGGTTATTCTTGATCCGAAAAACGTTTTGAATTTCAATTTGGGACGTGACTTTTCAGCAGATACGAAAGTTACGTCAAAAAAAACATTTTCCCCTCTGGGTCTGTCATTGAATTCCGCACAAAATTTAACCAAAGAAACGAAATTTGCATCTAATTATAATAATTAATATATGTAACTGTGTGTCATTGGGTTGAATGAGGTAAACTGAATTATTTTCGTCAGACAAATGTTAAGTCAAGGAGGATAGGAAGGGAGGCGAAGTGGGAGATATGAACGCGCCAGCATCCTTGTAAGAAGTTTAGCGCGCGCTCGGTGGGAAAATTTCGGAAAAATGGCGGCAAGATTGCGTCCGCTACGCTACGTGTCGAAAGCTTTACTTGTTATGTTCACATGTATGATGGAATAAATCATTCGCGACGATTAAGCAAAGATTACGATGAGTAAAGCATGATTAATAATAATAATAATTATCAGCTAGGCTAATACCCAAGGCACCACCTTAGGCCTAAGTCAACAAGCGACTTTAAAAGCTATTAATTAAGGTGGCCGGGTTACAATGGTTAGGCGGGTGGTGGTGGGGTATGTGACGATTAAGCAAAATTACCTGAGGTCAGTGAGGTACGTGACGATTAAGCAAATATTACGTTGTGTATGGCCAGATTACACAGGGTACGCGACGATTAAGCAAATATTACGATGGGTATGGTTAGATTCAGCGTTGCCAGCCTGATCGAATAGAATTATCGTACCAACACCCGAAAATTATCGTATTTCAGTTCTATTTATCGTACGCTTCAAAAATATCTAGAGGTCTGACTAGCGAGTAGAAAAGGGGTGCGAAATTAAAAGAGGGAACGGTTCTTCCCTCTCTTTAGACATAGAGGAATAGAGAATCACCGGCAGCGTTGCCATACGTACTATAATTATGGTACAAATACCATTTTGCATAATATTATAAATTGTACTATTTTTTTGAGAGCGTACTATAATTTAGCGTCAAAACTGGTATTTTTCAACAACGTACATAACAAAAACTCTTTCCTACTGAATTATCGTACAATTGGCAATATCGTACGTTGTAATATCGTACATCCTACTGAATTATCGTACAATTGCCGATATCGTACGTTGTGATATCGTACATCGTACGGAAGGTGAAATTATCGTACAAAACGATAATTATCGTACGGGTTGGCAACGCTGGTTAGATTACGCGGGGTACGCGACGATTAAGCAAATATTACGAAGAGTATGGGCAGATTACGAGGGGTACGCGTCGATTAAGCTAATATTACGATGAGTATGGCCAGATGGGGTAGGTACATTTGTTCGAATTTCAATCGTCCGAACGGTGGAACAAATGTTCGAATTTCATTCGTCCGAACCGCCGAAATAACAAATGTTTCAATTGTTCGAATTGGACAACTTGTTTGTTTCATTCGTCCGAATCGGTAGCATGACTTGTCCGAATTATGTCGCTAAATTAGTATTTCTTATTGCTGTTTTTTTTTGTCCGGATGTTTTAGTGCAAGAATTAAAAATAAGAAACTACATTGTAAATATCGTAAAAAAATGAAATGTAAAATATTTCAATAATAAACGGATTTAAGCATTATAATGTCTAATAATTTTATCCTATTATGCCCATATTTCCTTTGGCCGATATAGTAAGTGGGAATTGCGTTGAATGTTGTGGATATTTTAGGTTAGGTTAGGTTCACGTTACTATTTTCTTATATTAACAATATTTAAAAAAACAACCATATCTTATGTTCGAAAAAACGGACAAACGATTATTCGAACAAATGAAATTCGCCATAAAGTGAACATAAATTGAACGACTAAATCACCAACAAAATATTTCGGGCAAATTAAATACGTTTTCGGACATACGATCCTGTTTTCCGGCATTCGGACAAATGATCATTCGGTCATTTGTACCACCGTTCGGACGAATGAAATTCGAACAAATGTACCCAAATCGGCCAGACTACACGGGGTACCCGACGATTAAGCAAATCAAGGAGGATAGGAAGGGAGGCGAAGTAGGAGGGATGAACGCGCCAGCATCCTTGTAAGAAGCTTAGCGCGCGCTCGGTGGGAAAATTTCGGAAAAATGGCGGCAAGATTGCGGCCGCTACGCTACGTGTTGCCGCCATTTTTCCGAAATTTTATAGCCGAGTTCGCGCTAAACTACTTACAAGGATGCTGGCGCGTTCATCCCTCCTACTTCGCCTCCCTTCCTATCCTCCTTGAGCAAATATTATGAAGGGCGTCGGGTACACCATGATTACACGAAGAGTACGCGGAGTACGCCAAGATTACGCAAAAAGTACGTATAGATTACGTTTAGTACGCGAGGATTATACAAAGTAATTAGATCTGTCCCTCGGCTAAGCCTTTGGCTGGTAGTACTTGGTAAGGTTCATTTCTAGTTTATATTATTTCCGCATTCGGTCATTGCATCTGTTTAAATATCAAGGTTGAAATCCGACAGAGAGCGGGCAAACCTACGACGTTATTTCTTTTGTTCGCGAAACGGAATTGTGAAATCTTTTGCTTTTACGTCGAAATGAAAAGAACTTGAAAAGAAAAAACCGTGTTTGCTTTTACGTTCTCCTTTTTTAACCCTTTTGAGACACATTTCGGAAACGTTGCAATATGAATGATTAATTTTCCTATTTAAAATCGTGCCATTTACACGCCATTGTTCGCCTCCTTTCATTCATTCTGCCGTAATGGTGTATTTGCATGCTCTCTTTCACTCCACCCTCCTCGATCCCGACTCGCTCTGGTACGGCCGACTTGCGCCCCTTTCCCTTCCCCGCATATGCCACCCGACATTGGTCTCCGAAAGAACGACCTTATACGCTAAGCATCAATCGCTTGGCTTAAAGCAAAAACATTGCAAGTACAATTTAGAAAAACAATATTGTAAGTACAATTTATGAAAACCCATTGCTAGTAAAATTTAGGAAAACACGTTGCTAGTAAAATTTAGGAAAACACATTGCTGGTAAAATTTAGGAAAACACATTGCTAGTAAAATTTAGGAAAACACATGGCTAGTAAAATTTAGGAAACACATTGCTGGTAAAATTTAGGAAAACACGTTGCTAGTAAAATTTAGGAAAACACATTGCTGGTAAAATTTAGGAAAACACATTGCTAGTAAAATTTAGGAAAACACATTGCTAGTAAAATTTAGGAAAACACGTTGCTAGTAAAATTTAGGAAAACACATTGCTAGTAAAATTTAGGAAAACACGTTGCTAGTAAAATTTAGGAAAACACGTTGCTAGTAAAATTTAGGAAAACACATTGCTGGTAAAATTTAGGAAAACACATTGCTGGTAAAATTTAGGAAAACACATTGCTGGTAAAATTTAGGAAAACACATTGAGCAATGTGTTTTCCTAAATTTTACTAGCAATGTGTTTTCCTAAATTTTACTAGCACTAGTAAAATTTAGGAAAACACATTGCTAGTAAAATTTAGGAAAACACATTGCTGGTAAAATTTAGGAAAACACATTGCTAGTAAAATTTAGGAAAACACGTTGCTAGTAAAATTTAGGAAAACACATTGCTGGTAAAATTTAGGAAAACACATTGCTAGTAAAATTTAGGAAAACACGTTGCTAGTAAAATTTAGGAAAACACGTTGCTAGTAAAATTTAGGAAAACACATTGCTGGTAAAATTTAGGAAAACACATTGCTAGTAAAATTTAGGAAAACACATTGCTAGTAAAATTTAGGAAAACACATTGCTAGTAAAATTTAGGAAATCACATTGCTAGTAAAATTTAGGAAAACACGTTGCTAGTAAAATTTAGGAAAACACGTTGCTAGTAAAATTTAGGAAAACACATTGCTGGTAAAATTTAGGAAAACACATTGCTGGTAAAATTTAGGAAAACACATTGCTAGTAAAATTTTGGAAAACCCATTGCTAGTAAAATTTAGGAAAACACATTGCTGGTAAAATTTAGGAAAACACATGGCTAGTAAAATTTAGGAAAACACATTGCTGGTAAAATTTAGGAAAACACGTTGCTAGTAAAATTTAGGAAAACCCACTGCTAGTAAAATTTAGGAAAACACGTTGCTAGTAAAATTTAGGAAAACACATTGCTGGTAAAATTTAGGAAAACACATTGCTAGTAAAATTTAGGAAAACACGTTGCTAGTAAAATTTAGGAAAACACATTGCTGGTAAAATTTAGGAAAACACATTGCTAGTA
The DNA here is from genome assembly GCF_980474605.1 of Leiobunum rupestre. NCBI lineage: Eukaryota > Metazoa > Arthropoda > Arachnida > Opiliones > Sclerosomatidae > Leiobunum > Leiobunum rupestre. Next base: position 61,203,546 of record NC_143384.1, read on the forward strand.
AAATTTAGGAAAACACGTTGCTAGTAAAATTTAGGAAAACACGTTGCTAGTAAAATTTAGGAAAACACATTGCTGGTAAAATTTAGGAAAACACATTGCTAGTAAAATTTAGGAAAACACATTGCTAGTAAAATTTAGGAAAACACATTGCTAGTAAAATTTAGGAAATCACATTGCTAGTAAAATTTAGGAAAACACGTTGCTAGTAAAATTTAGGAAAACACGTTGCTAGTAAAATTTAGGAAAACACATTGCTGGTAAAATTTAGGAAAACACATTGCTAGTAAAATTTAGGAAAACACGTTGCTAGTAAAATTTAGGAAAACACGTTGCTAGTAAAATTTAGGAAAACACATTGCTGGTAAAATTTAGGAAAACACATTGCTAGTAAAATTTAGGAAAACACATTGCTAGTAAAATTTAGGAAAACACATTGCTAGTAAAATTTAGGAAATCACATTGCTAGTAAAATTTAGGAAAACACGTTGCTAGTAAAATTTAGGAAAACACGTTGCTAGTAAAATTTAGGAAAACACATTGCTGGTAAAATTTAGGAAAACACATTGCTGGTAAAATTTAGGAAAACACATTGCTAGTAAAATTTTGGAAAACCCATTGCTAGTAAAATTTAGGAAAACACATTGCTGGTAAAATTTAGGAAAACACATGGCTAGTAAAATTTAGGAAAACACATTGCTGGTAAAATTTAGGAAAACACGTTGCTAGTAAAATTTAGGAAAACCCACTGCTAGTAAAATTTAGGAAAACACGTTGCTAGTAAAATTTAGGAAAACACATTGCTGGTAAAATTTAGGAAAACAAATGGCTAGTAAAATTTAGGAAAACACATTGCTGGTAAAATTTAGGAAAACACGTTGCTAGTAAAATTTAGGAAAACCCATTGCTAGTAAAATTTAGGAAAACACGTTGCTAGTAAAATTTAGGAAAACACATTGCTGGTAAAATTTAGGAAAACACATGGCTAGTTAAATTTAGGAAACACATGGCTAGTAAAATTTAGGAAAACACATGGCTAGTAAAATTTAGGAAAACACGTTGCTAATAAAATTTAGGAAAACACATTGCTGGTAAAATTTAGGAAAACACATTGCTGGTAAAATTTAGGAAAATACATTGCTAGTAAAATTTAGGAAAACACATTGCTAGTAAAATTTAGGAAACACATTGCTGGTAAAATTTAGGAAAACACATTGCTGGTAAAATTTAGGAAAACACATTGCTGGTAAAATTTAGGAAAACACATTGCTAGTAAAATTTAGGAAAACACATCGCTGGTAAAATTTAGGAAAACACATTGCTAGTAAAATTTAGGAAAACACGTTGCTAGTAAAATTTAGGAAAACACATTGCTGGTAAAATTTAACGTTCCCGGAAAATCATAGGCTTAAAATACCGAGTAACTATTTATCTTGTATATTTAACCCTTCCATCGCAATTTTGTGCGAAGGCGATTTTTCTCGCTTACCATGTTTTGGAATTAAGAGAGCAAAATCAGCACATACAAAGAAAGAACAAGAATCGCAGTACTAATAAACTTTCCTCACAAAGAAACCGTTCTGATACTTTTCTGTTGAAATTCAGCTTCGTAATTACTTTTCGTCGTCTGAAAACCAAAACCACGTACCTCGATTTAGATGATTTTTCTTCTTAAAGAGTTATCTCAATTCTGTGACGAGTGGCTTAAACTGCAGTGTTTTAATCGCCAATAATACGTTAAGATATCAACGGTTTTTTAAATTCTTGGGCCTTTACCGCGTAGTATTTAAATCAATATTTAAAAAACCAATAGTCATAAAAGGTTACGTGGTTTGGCCTTTAAGGCGCTGAGAGTAAAGATGAAGATGAAGATGTAGTCATTCTCACAAATAAGGCAGTTTTATGCAAATTCGGGGTAAATTTAAAAACGGGATGATAAGAAACTGGCTTTCAGAGAAGTAAGTTCATTACATCACCCGCCCCGAAGGAAAAATGAATTAAGCTAGAAATCCGTCTGGTCCAAGCTACTCTTTTTGATAAGAACCTTAAATGGACAAAAATACGACCACTATAAACTGATTTAATTTAAACTTTTGTTCGGTTAAATTTTTAATTTATAGGCGACATTTTTATATTCGGAGAAAGGGATTTAGTTGAAATGGAATTCTGTTATCTATTTTTAAACTTTAATGGTACGGATTACGAGTAAAAAATTCCATATTAAAGCAAGGTTTTAATTTTCTCATTTATTAAAGGCAAAAGCAGCTTCAATATATTATTATTGTTTCTGCTAATGTACGAGGATGGGACTTTTTACAGCTTTAAATTTGAAAGTTATAATCCGGTAGGGTTTGGCAGGGCGGGTGAACTGACCACGTTCATTTTCTACTCTTTAATTAATTCATTATTCTGGACTCGGAGTCGAAGTAGGCTGTGGGAATTATCTACTTTCCACTCTACCTTAGCAGTTAAAATATTGCCTTATTTAAAGCGGCAACATTTTTTTTAAATCATTTTAATTACAAATGGTAAGGCCTAGTTTAATACAGTTTTAAAATGTTAATTTAAAGCAACTGTCGGCTCTATCATTGCCACCTGTATTATTAAAAGGCCCTGTTATTAGAGATGGCCATGGATCTATCCGAATCTTCGAAAAATATGAGTTTCGCGGAGAGCGTGGAGCCATCTACTAATGGGAACGGAAGCTAAAATTCAAAATAGCGAAACAATAACGTCGTCAGAGAGCCATTACTCTACTTAGTGAACTTGAACCTTAATTGTATATCCCAAATAAAATATATTGTAAACAATTACTATAATTGAAGTTATTTACAAATGAGCCAATCAACGCGAAGCATACTTTTATGTCCCGCCTTTTGGGTCAAAATGTAGCTTCAGCATCTTGTTTCGATTTCGACGCTAACGACATCTGTTGAAAAAAGAGCTACTTCACCTAAAGCCGACACTTGCTTTAAGCTAAAGAGAAAATAATGAATAGTAATAATAAATCAGTTTTATAGGTAGATTAAAATTAATATACAGGGTGTTAAGTGTTAACAAAAAACGCTACAATGCCAATAACTCCAAATTATTTTAGCTAGGAATTTGAAAATTTCAGGACGCATAGAACGTGCTGGGCGTCACTTGACAACGGATATTTCCATGACCTTAAAACATGTCTTCAAGGTCATTCAAAATTTACCTCGAGAACCATTAGAGATACAAAGAAACTAGAAAAGTGTTCCCCGTCACATTTTAGGTTTTACTAGCTTTAACAACAACTAATTTGACCAATAACAAGTCTAGGGAATTTAGACAAAATCAGGAAGGTCATGATGAAAATAATGTACCAGAGACCAGGTAAAATTATCATGCTAGAGTACCAAAATTTGCTAGACATTTTAATCTGGTAGGGCGTCTTTAGAATTTGCAAACTCGGATGGCATTCAACTAATGATTTAAGGTCATTAAACAGTGGCGTAACAAGCATGGGTGGCACCCGGGGTGGATATCATGGTGTGCTATTTACCTAAAATGTAACGGGGACCACTATTCTAACTGAAACCAACTTTGTCTCTCTCATGGTTCCCGAGATAAATTGTGAATGACTTTGAAGGCATGGTTCAAGGTCATTGAAATTTCTGTTTTCAAGTGACCCCCTGCACGTTCTATGTGCCCTGAAAGTTTCAAATTCCTAGCTAAAACAAATTTTGAGTTATTGACCTGTATCGTTTTCAGTTAACACCCTGTATGTATCCAGAATGAATGAAATTTGGGGAATTGACCCCCTCACTCTGTAACAGTAAGCTCCTTCCCTTTAAAAAAAAAAAACAATTTATCTAATTGGTTCCCTAAAAATGACGTCTTCCGGAGCAATTCCCCAATTGTGCCGAGATGGGGATATTAAATAAATACATTCAGAGAATATCTAATGAAATTTCAATTTCAAAGTAAAATGTGGTTTGCTCATCTTGTTTTTACGTCAAAGATCATTTTCACCTGCATGAATTATAAACGCAAATCACGTTTTAATTCGGTAAAAACCGTTTGAAGGCAGACGTCCTATAAATACCAAATGAAATGAATAGGGACCTTTTTATTCGAAATTCGTTTGCCAGTAGGTTGGGAATATAAATGCAATATTATGTTCAGGGGTGTAGCAAAGTACGAATCGTTTTGCAAAATTGCGAAGTAGACGTTATTTTACAAAAGTTAGAATTTGCTCAGGAATTAATCCGGCGTAAAAATCTACGCTGATGACATTTAACATAAGTACCTAAGAATTATGTACGATAACATTGTCCACTGCTGCCATCTAGGAGCAACAAACACAGCTCCCCACTCAAGGAGAACGCAACCCGTCAAAAGTCGTCTATTTTCTTAGTTACAATTTTCATTAGTTAGACGTTTTAGCGCCTGCTGCCGTCGGAAGGGAAAAATTCGGAAATTGTCTTCCCCCCGCGAAAAGGCTCGTCCAATGAAATTTGTACACAACACTGCGTTAGCGTGTTTAAAGGCTAGCTACGTTCTCCTTGTGTTTGTTGCTCCTAGCTGCCATGATGTTATACTTTTCAGAATGGAAACGCCCTAAAAATTTGTTTGTAGCGCCATCTGAAAAGTGTAATATTTTAATATTTTTCCTACGTTAGTAAAATAACTTATTAATATGCATTCGCTGACTGCAGCATTATAATTTATAATTATAAAATATTAATTATGTCAATAAATAGCTGGCATGAAGGACTTGTCACCTAAATTAATGGAATCAAAAGTCACTCGATAACTTGGGCCTTAGGGGGTGCTTTGGGTATTAGCATAGCTGATGATTATTATTATTTATTTAATTTATGGATTCAATTTTCCACGTCTATATGAATATTTGGCACTAGAGGTCGCCTGAGTTTGTGAAGTATGACTTCATGGTGCCAGCATTCAATTTTTTCTTTAGTTACTTCTATGCGTTCTTGGTACAGGATTGTTCAAATTTGAAATGTAAAATATTGCCATTTTGAAAGTCATCGTCGCCATTTTGAAGGTCAAAACCGGCCTCGGCCTCGGCTGTCTCATGGGAAAATGTATTAAACGCCAATTTTTTAAATTTTGAGCGAGAAGTAAAATCAAGTATAAATGGTGATTTTACTCAAAAAATAAGGCAAACCAAAATACTTAACTATCTCAAATTTAAAAAAGGCATTAACTAGGTTTATAGTAGTTATTTGTATTAACATTTTAGTAAATTTTCGAGATTTACAAAACAAAATACTCATTCGGGCAACAAAGATTTAGTAAATTCATTAGATTAAATTATTTATTAAAGATGTAAATTAATTATATACATCAAATGATATTTTTATTCAACTCGAAGTCATGTCTTTCTCATCCCAATTAATTTATTCAACATTTTCTTATTTGGAAGTCTGTAATACCCCCAGGGCCCCAAGCAGAGAACGCAAACCTGAAATGTTCGCGGTCACCTACGCTAACTTAAAGCATTCATTGCTCTATCATTGGTCTTAGCCACCTGTATTATGTAAAGGCCCCTGTAATTAGAGATGGCCATGAATTTATCCGATTCTTCGAAAAACACGACTTTACTGGAGAGCGTGGTGCCATCTTTTAATTACAAAGGAAGCTAAAGTTTACAATAGCCAAATGATACCATCGCCATTGAGCCATTGTAGAGTATTATAGTTAGACAACTTATACTCTACTTAGTGGACTTTAGCCTAAATTATATATCCCATATAAAATATATTGTTTAAAATTACTGTAATTTAGGTTATTGATCAATTTTCAAACGAGCCAATCAAGGGGGGAGGGGGGTACCTATAAGTACCCGCCTTTAAGGTCAAAATGTAGCTTAACTATCTGGTTTTTATTTCGACGCTAGCGACATCTGTTGAAAAAAGAACTACTTCACGTTGAGCCGACACTTGCTTTAAGACACAAACCTGAACTGTTCGTTGTCAGAATAATGGCTACTACGTAAATAAATTAGATGTTGTAAATTTGAAAAGCTAAGCCATTTTGCTCCGGGTCTTGATCATCAAAGGAATATTCTACTGAAAGTGTAATTAGTTACATAGACAAAACACAGCGAAATCCAAACTACGAAAATATTTAAAAAATGGAAATTAAATATTCTTTAAAAAATATTAATCAAATTAAAATTATGAAAAGACATCCCTTATAAAATTGGATAATCAAATTAGATTTCAAACTGATATCCAAAATTGGACAGATCTAAATTCGACTTTCATCGAAAATTACAATCCAAAATGTGCTTTATTTAATCCGATTGCAACTTTTTTCCCACTTGATCAAAATTATTAGGATCAATCAGGAAAATTTTAAAACTCCGACTAGGCTGCAGATGGCGCTACACAACATAAGGGGCTTTCCCGCTTCTATTTAGTTACTGCGCGCGACGAACGCTCGGTGGAACGTTCCAATTAACAAGTGACATTGAGCGTCGAGCATTCGTCGCGCGTCTTTACTAAATATTAGCGGGAAAGCACCCCTAGTGTTGTGAGCGCCATCTTCAGCATAGTCTGAATATAAATTTTCCTGATTAAGTATGCTCATCATTATGAAGAACTGTGAAAGATATATCTCTAATGGATTGTACCTCGAGAAACTTGGTACCAGGGGCGGGGACTTAGAGATCCTGGGCCCATAGGCAGATAAGGAGTCTGGGCCCCCTTTTCACGCGCTGCATTTACTCTTATCCCTGGAACTAGGCTGTGCCTGAATTTCCCTGATTCCGTTTAGAAATCTGAGCTCTACGGTTATATTACTAAATAAAAGCTCTTAACAATCGTAGACTAAATATATGATAATTATGCAACATTTCGATTTAAGGCTGCGATCGTAAACTGCCAGTTAGAAATTTTGGTAATTTTAAAACAAAATCTTCTACCTAGGAATTTCTCCAATATAAATTACGATTGATATTATCAGGCCCGGACTGGCCATAGGGCAGATCGGGCAAATGCCCGATGGGCCGGTGTGGTCAAAGGGCCGTGAGGCCATCTAGCCAGCATGACAATGTAGTGTTTTTGTGGGAAGTAGGGGCCGACGTTTCTAAAATGCCCGGGCTGGTTTTAGGTCCCAGTCCGGACCTGGATATTATAGATTTACGCCTTCGAATACAGTAATTACGGTCACTGGAGGGCCCTTTAAAAGGATGGGTTGGCCTAGGCGGGAATACGGCACTGGCCAGGTGTTCGACCATTCTTCGTTACATTCAAGTGATTCAACGACACTTGATCGTTGAACTTGAATTGGACTTAAACTGTATGCGCTTGGAAATTGTATCAAGCCAATTTCGTAACTAATCCAAGTGTGTTAACTTTTTATCAAAACAATACCGTGCTTAGTTTGAAAAAATTAAAAAGAAGCGTTAATTAGTAAAACTAGAGACAACTCGACGAAAATTGTAAATGTCGATAAAAAGCGTAGCGAAATCGAAACGAACAACTTCGATTTGGGAGAGAAGTCGATGGCCGTGTGGAAATCTTGGAAGCATCTCAGCGCCACCAGTACATCGGCGATGGCCCTCGCAGATAGCGGACGGGCTTATAGATCAGACCGTTATCTCTTCGTTAGTAAGCTCGCGGCATCGTCTTTGATAATCGATTTCTGACGGGAAAGGGCTCGCTATATTTCTCTCGTTTGGCCAACGTGAGTTGGCCGTGGCCGGAACACAAATACTTACAAGCAACTACTAAATGGAGGTCAGCTTCCTCGCCAACTTCAAAATGCCCCCCAGAAATGAAGTTTATCGATTTCTGAAATGGAAAGCTGACAGCTTTCACTCGTACCCCGAAATACTCTTATGGATTCTCTCTCTGCCTCTCACTTCAAGCCCTGGATAAACACTACGAATTTTATTATCATCTTAAGCAGTACGTGTATTGACGCGATATGAACACATTTGAAATTTGCGATTTATCTCAAACAGAAATTATTTTTATTAACAAAGCCCAATTTATAATATTTCGCTAAATTATCTTTAAAGGGAATATTACTTTAGGTATTTAGTGAGGAACACCAACGTTTGCAGCTCTGGTCGCTCTTGAATTTGGATTTAAAAATGTTTGGCGCCACTGTACATTAAAATTTGAAAAATTGAAGGGGTCTTCCATAAAAATTGCTTTTCAGGTTATATTCCCTTTAAATGGAATATAACCCCAGGTATTGGGTGTGGAATACCAACGGTGCAGCTCTGGCCGCTCTTGCCTTTGGTTTTAAAAATGTTTGGCCCCACTGCACAGGAAACGTTGAAGGGGTCTTCCATAAAGATTGTGTTGCAGGTTATGTTCCCTTAGAAGAAAAAATAACTGAGAATAAAAATAATTCTTTATTGAGACCAGGAAATTGAGATAATATTTAGTAAAGCAATTCGTATGAGCTATTTTTAGTAACACCAGAAGTTTATATTAAGTTTCTTACTAGATAAGTATTAATATTACATGAAATTCCCAGGTTTCTACTGACTTTCCAAAATACGTTTGAATGACAAAACACATGTTCATATAAGTACATATCCCTACAGAATGGAATTTTTATATTTTACATCAGCAGATGAAGTAGTACAAGCAGAAAATGTGTACCATAAGTAACATAATTACTATAAGTATCACAATTAGCAAAAGCTTTCACCAAACTGATTTTCAGAGCTCTTGAGCAATCAAGAATTAGCTCAGCACAGGGCCCCCTAGTGATCATAAGTCAGACTTGCTTTCCCCAATTCGTCTATTTTATCGCTATTATACGGAAGCGCCATCTGGGTTAATTAAATTCAAATGTCTGACTTATTGCGCGACATGCGTTTCTATTACTGGTATATCGTCGTAATCCAACCTCTCAAAAGTTGAATAACCCTGCTTAATATTAGAACTTTAGTGAATTTTGACATTATTGGTGAAGCAGGGTACACGAAAGTACACATCATGTTTGGACGAGACTAAAGCTGACTATATGTACAAATGGGAGCCGAGCCGATAGCGAAGGCTTAGAGGTAAACATACTTTTACAGGAATCAGCGTATTTTTTCACCTAGAAACCAAAAAAAAAATATTCCATTCCCTCGATAATTGATTTTGGGGGAATGGTATCTCGTACGTCCTATGGGAAATAATATAGATAGTTTCTGCTAGAACATTTAAACCGAATTTCCTAGAAAACGATTTCTTCTATAAGCAAAATACCGCCGGACCGTTTCTATTGAGAATTCAGTGTGTCGTAAAGTCAATGGAAACGTATATATTTGTGAAAACTCAATTTTTATCGCCATAAAAACGTTTAGATACACTCAAATGTTAAGAGATTTTTCGTATTTTATTTAAAACGATTAAATTAAACCGCTAAAGATAGATTGAAATTCTAAATATACTTAATCTAAATAACAAAGTAGTTCTATTCTGATTCTAGAATCATAAGCAACATAATAAAAATAAGTAGGCTAATTTACTTACGAACGTTTTTTCAACACTGACACTCGTACCCAGCTCCTAGTTGGACTCGCAACCGAACTGAGTAGATTTTGACTTGGACATATTTATACACGAGGGGGCTCTGTGCTGAACTAAATTCAGTTCAGTTATACCAAAAGTAGCATAAGACCCAAAAGTGTGTCAGAACGGTTTGTCGCAAAGTAAAAAAGGGAAACGACGGGGGGTCGGAAAATACGTCATGAAAAACTAAGGTACTCCAGCGCCGCCGAGTGAGGCGTTTTAGAACGTATGTCTACGGGCGAGTAAATCGAAGAGAGAAAATCGCACCAGACTATAGACTAAATATAAAGTTACTAGTACTATTCCAACTAGTAGGTTATGTAGTCTATAGTGTGACTAGGTCTCACTGGAAAAAGCAGGGATTTTTCAAAAGTGAACGTTCTGAGGCATTATTAGATTTAAAAATAACATTTTACGATATTTAGTAATCCATTTTGTAGACGCTTAAATTAAGAATTGTTTGGTTTTGTATAATTCTTTAACTACTATTTGAAATGAGGTGGCGGAGTTGTTAGAATTTTCGCGTTGAGTTCGCAGTTCTCTCCCCATTGCTTAAAGCGGTTTTCACTTTCCCCTTTCCATAAAAACTTGCTGAACATTTAGTGTTGGGAGCTGTTCGCTGGCGTAGCATGAAGGGCTGGCCACCACCCTCCAACGCATTGTAACCCAGTCACCTGAATTAAAGGAAATTAAAGTCGCTAGCTGACTTGGGTATTAGCCTAAATTATTATTATTATTTAATCACCAATATCAGGAAACTATATAGGTATACACTTGGAATGTCTAAGGTAGATTTTTACGGCCGTGATGAAGCTCGTATAAAAGGGCGTGTCTTAAAGCGGGAAAACTCACGACAAAAACTCTCGCGCCTCGCTACCCTAATAGTCTTAGTCGATAATTCAAAATAACGGTCAAAAACGCCGCCGATCATGAAGTTTAGTAAAATATTTTCGGTGGCGTAGTCGTCGGCCATTTTCAGTATGGACATACAGGCCGGAAGGCAGGCAAGGCTGCCAGATTTCGATAGACCGAAAACGGCCAACTCTCTCAAATGTTTTCGTTTTCAAAACGAAAATTTTGCGGCGTAGCTATCGACTAAGACTATTCGACGAAAACTCGTCATTAAGCCTAGTCATGGTTATTATATTATTAGCTTACCTAATTATCTCTTTTACAACCATACAAATACCTGAAATTAGGTATCACTACACTTCTTTCGCGAAGAACAATATAATTACTTCAAAATATTAAGTACGATAACAAATTGAGGTTTTCAAATCCGTCATTTTATAAGCCTTTTTTTGCGTGGGAAGATCGCCTATTTGTTACCATGGCGACGCATTCTTTTCGCGTCAAACCATTGAAATGTCGTGTTACGTCTTACATTTGACGTAGTTAAGCCCCGCCTTTTTCTCGACGCGCTTTCGTATCACCGTCCCAATGGAACCATAGACATTCCAAGTCACCAAGTGTATACCTCTATAGTTTCCTACCAATATGGACGAAAAACTCAAAAACTCAATATTCATCAAATTTAAGAATATGTAAAAAGTTTGGAGTTTCGTTTACTTTGTTCAATATATAATAGACCACAGATCATCCACCCCAAGATGGACCAGCTGGTAGTAATTAATTTATTTTGATGTCTTGAATGTAAGGCGGCTTTTGAGACACCTGTTTTTCGAGGTGGTTGCCAATCCTTCTTGGGGTAGGTGCTCTGTGTTCTAACTAAAATCCAGAGATATAACAATTTCAATTGAGGCGTATATTGCCACCAAAAAATATATTTTTATATTCACCCATAACTCTTTCAACATTTCTAAACATGTTCCATTCATTTAATTTTAATTTACTTTCTTTACAAAGAAGATAGGAATTATTTAAAAATTGAGGTTCTTATTCCCCACTGCTCAGACAATTCAGCGCGAGCCTGTGGGAGCGCTAACCCCATCTATTGTCAGACACCAGTACTAAACCATAGGTGGGTTTCAACTTAAAAGGCCTTAACGTATAATAAATATTTTCGTTCTTCAAATTTTAATTTAAACTGACTATCTTTAAAACCGTCTTTTGTAATAACATTCACTACTACCAAAAGTTTATGATAAACCTTTTATGAGGAAAGTACCCATATAGGCCATAAAAATGAAACATATGTATCTTCACAGGATCGATCTATTACTTCGATCTATAGGGTATTTACCTATATCATAAATAGCATAGTACTTATAAGTATGACACTTCATATTCTCACAAAGCTAAGTTCTTTGATGATAGTTTGTTTCGTTAATGACCACATAAATCAATATGTGGCTACAAAACAATTGACTATTGAATTTACGATAATATTAATTAGTTATTTAAAAATTTTAAACTTGAAAAATAATACGGATTTTTCAGTTCACTTCGTTTAAGTTTGCACCCTTGATCGATTAAATCCGATTAAATCATGATTAAATCATGATTTTATCATGATTAAATAAAGTAGGTGACTTAGCCGATTAAATCACGATTAACCTGAATAAATCGCTATTAAAAAATAAACATATTCAAAAAATTAGATCATGATTAAATCACAATTAACCTGAATAAATCGCTATTAAAAATTAAACATATTCGAAAAATTAGATCATGATTAAATCACGATTAACCTGAATAAATCGCTATTAAAAAATAAACATATTCCAAAAATTAGATCATGATTAAATCACGATTAACCTGAACAAATCGCGATTCGAAAAAAAATATTTTCCAAAAATTAAATCGTTATTACGTCGATTAAAAGATTAGATCGTGATTAAAAGATTAAATCGAATTAAATTTAATCGCGATTAACACGATTTAAACCATTTAATCGGGTTAAATAACGATTAACCTGAATAAATCGAGATTAAAAAATAAATATATTCCAAAAATTAGATCATAATTAAATCGATTTACTCACGATTAAGTCGATTAAATCGCGAGTAAAAGATTAGATCGTGATTAAAAGACTAATCCGTGATTAAATTGGATTAAAAAAATTATCGCGAATCTGATTAAATCCAATTAAGTATGCAGCTGAAAGAGGAGTGATCTGCCCCTCGATGTAAATCAACATATTGATTTTTTCTTTGCGAGCTTGAGTGCCAGTCCGTAATTTGCGAAATCGATGTTTTGGTGTGGATGCTCTTACTTAAAAATAGCGAAGCTGAAACAGCGGCAGACATTTAGCGCCATCTACTGAGAATTGAAAGAAGGTTCACGGACGTTTATCAATGTTAAATGCTGACCCCTTTATAAATCTCAGGTAGCATTGATTAATAAATTTAAAATAATTGTAACTTTGTAAGTGGAAGAGCTATCGCCATCTGGTGCTATTTTAATATCATTATAATCTTTAAAATCGTGGCATAAACATTATTTTTATTTAAAATTAATTTAATTTAAAACGAATTTGGATGAAACTAAAAAAAATGTTTCGAACGTAAAAAAAAACAAGTTGAAAATATACATAATTTACAAAAAGACTACGAAAATAAATTTAAGGAAGAATTTTTTTCTAATCTTTTAAAACGTTTTAACACATAAGTAATTTGTAACTTATCTAAATATAATGAGGCTCTTTCCATGAGCGCACCCAGATCGACCTTTCGGTGTCGACGCATCTGAACGGTCATGGAAACGGGTTAGTGCGATTAAAGTGGTCGACCTTCTTGGCACGACAAAAGAGGTGTTCCGGGGAGAAAATATCGCTCCTTTTTGTTTTCTTGGAAACGGTCATCGCATCGTTCTCACTACATTTTGGGTGTTTCTCTCCTTATTCCTTCTATACTCGGTGTGCCTCTTAGCCAATTTCCGAATTGAAAAACAACTGGTAAATCTAGTGCTTCTAATTTCTATCTGAACATATCAACCCGTTATCTTTTTCTCACATGATCAGGTACAATCTGAATTATATATCCAAACTGCTTCACTAATTTCACCGTCAAATTTACATTTATATGAACGTATAAATTTGGGGCGTAAGCGTAAGTTAAATTAGTTTAGGTGAAAGTCGAGTTTGACTTAATCCACCGCATTGGGCTAGAAAGAAGATATTAGGATAAATGCTTCAAAGTGCCAGTTAGTAGCACTACAAATGGAGCGATCTACTCATCAGTGGGGGTTCGATTCGACAATGGAAACAGGCGGCGATATCGCGTCGCGTAATTTTCATGACCGTTCAGATGCGTCGACACCGAAAGGTCGCTCTGGGTGCGCTCATGGAAAGAGCCTAAATATTGGGAATATCTTTAGATTTGTTTTGTAATATTTGCATAATAATTTATGGCTAGCGAATAATTAACATCTTTCACCTCTACCACAACCATCTCAGATTGCAATCTGGTAACAAAATCTTAGTCATTAGTGCAAGGCCAAATTTTTGTGTTCGTTGGTCTGTTACACTTATTTTTTAACTTTATATTAAAAAACACGTTATTTCATATATTTTCCCATAATTTAACTCCTTTGTAAGTAATGATCCTTAATTAGCTCCTTTGCAGGCAATAAAGCTACCTAAGCCTTAGGCACTATGCCTAATGTGCCTTATGTTCAATCAGGTACTGCATCAGTTTAAGTAGAAATATACTTGTAAGTCGGAAAATGACCGAGGCCTTTTTTCCGGAAAATTTTCCGTATTTTTTCGAAAAATTAAAAAAGTTTTCCATTCCATGATTATGGCCTAATAATGTTCGCAAATTTAAATATCGCGGCATTTTCGCTTCATTTTGCCGAATCCAAAAGTAAAACTAAGCCTCTAGACTAGTCTAGAATAAAAACCCTTAAAAAATATAATACTCGTATTATTATTTTTTTTATTTTTCTGACTTGCGGAAAAATTCATTTATTGAGATTTAAATTATTAATATTAATCATTTCCAGCTTAACAAATCGAGAGAGTTATAGTAAGTTGTTCTATTTCAAACGTGTTATAATTAGTAAATACTGGTTTAAATTTAAGTACGTCTAACAAGGAGAGTACCCGAAGTGTTTATTGCCGATTTTGTTCAAAGTCGGGCGTAATGTAGACCTATATGAGATATGAAATATCCCAAAAGGAGACGTTGCACTACCCATTCGTTTTGCTATAGCAACCGAAAATGTTTTTGATCACTTAAAACAATAAAATCTCCATTTAAAAAAGCATGGGATTTTCTCGGTTTCACAGGGTCCTAGCTACGAAAATTTTAAAAAAAAATTTTAAATCACGAAATGTGTAATTTGGACCACATTTAGGTAAATTTCATCAAGTTTGGGTAAATTGAAACATTTTAGGGTAAATTTGTAACAAATTTTCGGTAAAATAAGGGAAAAATCTTATTTCGGTTGTAAGTGGTCAAAAACATTTTCGGTTGCCATGGCAAATCGAATGGGTAGTGCAACGTCTCCTTTTGGGAAATTTCATATCTAATATAGGTCCACATTACGGCCGACTTTGAACTAAATCGGCAATAAACACCTCGGGTACTCTCCTTGTAAGTCTTGTGTAATAGGGTGAAATAGGTACGTGGATATGTTACGGTAAACCAGGGTACACGAAAGCCCAGAGCGCGTATTAGGGACGTTTTAGTATTGTTCAAACGCGTTTTTATTTACGTCGTGTACCCTGGTTTAGCAAATTTGTTAAATATCTATTGGAAACGTACTCGTTTTCTTTAGCCGTCAGCCATCAATAGGGCTGTACTCGGCCTTTTTTGAGGTCGAGTACTCGAAATCGACCTCGAATAAGTAATTGGAGAATACTTGTCGATTACCGAGTACCCAAAAATTGCATATTCGGGTACCCGATTACTCGAATAAGCTGCTCTCCAAACTCTTCGAGTATTTGTTTTTTCTATTCTCGTTGCTTCAAAGAGTTTTTTTTTTTAATTTGGGGGGCAATAAACGGTACCTACAAATTTGTGAAAACAGTTCATTTAAATTAAAGGAATATTTTTCAATATTGAAAGTTACTTTATATTCCTTTTAAATTTAATTTCATAATTTCTTGAATAAAACCAGCTCCTAATCAATAATAACCCGACTCGTTAAAAATATTACTCGAGGTTTTTGTTTAGTTACTCGACTTGAATAAGAGAGTTTCCCCTTAAGCAAGTACTCTATTACTCGACTCGACTTCAATATCACTGGACTCGAATACTCGATGAAAATATATTTGATACTCGATAACCAATAATCGCGCAGCCCTAGCTGTCAAACTTAAGGCTAGATTTCACGTCGCGATGGTGACTGTTGACGCAAAACAATTGCATTAGGCCTAACGGGGATTTTTTGCGTCAACGTTCACCGTCATAACGTTTTGGTTCTAGTGAAAACAAACCTTTAACCTCTCTATTAGAAATAACTGAAATAAATGAAGTATATTTAAAGAGTTCTTCTCGAGAAGTTAAAAAGATTATTAAACTGAAATATTTTTTTTTATATCCGAGTGATAACGGAAGTGGAAAATATTCTCGGAGTCTATCAACGAAATGTTTTTGGAGAGGAAAAATGGTTCGAATGCTGAGAGATTCGGCAGAAAGTCTTCTTCTTCGGAAGCCAAGTTTTTGGCGTCATGAAATGGCTTTCCTAGACAACTCGGAAAGGGGAAACTCAAAAGTATGGAAGTTTATTGGCAACTTCCGGGTGATAAATCGGGTTCCCTCTTTGACGGTTAGGCCCGCTTCCCGGGCTATTAAACCTCGCCTTTTTTATACTCCCCAGAATTCCCCGGAATAAAATTCGACGAAATGACGCGCTGCGACCGACCAAACCATAAAAATAAACCTTCGCGGAAACTTTCAGAAAGAACTCTTTTGGAATAAGAACAGTAGAAAAAGGGCAACTTCCTGGCTACAAACTATTTCAAACCTATAATAAAGTTGTTAGTCCAGTATGGACAATCAGAAGTGTATGACAGCAGGCGTACTACGAGAAGAAAGTGCCTAATAATGTATAATGGAGTGATATTATATGTTTATTCTGAAGTGTAAACAGTACAGTAGGCGTACTACAAGTGGACGGTGCTTAATATAATAATGCGATTAATCTAGTATATACAATCAAAGTGTAGGTAGTAGGCGTAATACGAGTAAACAGTGCCTTATAATAGAACGATTAATCTAGTATGATGAATAAGAAGTGTAGATAGCATTGCCACAGCCGGCATACCATGAGTAGACGGCGCCTACTAATGGAGCGAATAATCTAGTACGTTCAATCAGAAATGCAGACAGCAGGAGTACTACCAGCAAACAGTGCCTTATAATAGAACGATTAATCTAGTATGTAGCATCAGAAGTGTAGACAGCAGGCGTACTACCAGTAAACAGCGCCTAAAACAGTAGGATTAATCTAGTATGTTCAATCAGAAGTGTAGACAGCAGGCGTACTACCAGTAAACCGTGTCTTATAATAGAAAGATTAATCTAGTTGTTGTAAGTGTTTAAACCATAAATCTATGATTACGTTCTTTAATGACTAGAAAAATCTTAAAAACAATTGAGTACGCCTTAATTGGCTCTATGACGACGAAGCATAGATCACGTATTAACCCTAAGAAATTAGTCTCAAGTCCACCGAAAATGGGTGGTCATTTCGGAAATGGTTCTCACATGCATAAGATTGGCAAATGACAAAACTTATAATACACTTATTTTAAATCAATAGATTTGTAAGTTATCAACGATTTATAATTTACAATACTAATAAATTCAAATTGATGAATTTATTAATTAGATTTATTCTGTAACATCATTAATGAAAAACAAATAGTGCCAGATAACAAAATAATCAAATAAATATAATTTATTTTGTAATTCGACGTAATAATAATGGTGATCAAAATATTTAATTCGGTACTCTTCTTCGAGACATGACGATGTACGGTACGAACATTACAACGGCACTGATCAACTGCAGCAAAGAGAAGAGATAGTAGACGTACTTGTACGTTTCGTGTTCGTCTCGACTCCAGCCTGCAACGAACAAGACATAATTCAATTACAGGAAGTACAACAGCAATGAAGAAAAATTTCAAAAGGGGATTTAATCTACCCCACTGCTTAAAAGGTTTTTCCCGAGATCTTCCATTATACCCTATTTCCATAGACACTTTTTGAGGCTAATGGTAATAGTAACTGTAAATATAAATTAATGCTAATGGTAAATGTAGACAAACTAATGGTAATGGTAAGTGAAGACAAACTAATGGCAATGGTAAGTGTAGACAAACTAATGGCAATGGTAAAAGTAGACAAACTAATGGCAATGGTAAAAGTAGACAAACTAGGGAAATGATAACTGTAGACAAACTAATGGTAATGGTAACTGTAGACAAACTAATGGTAATGGTAAGTGGAGACAAACTAATGGTAATGGTAAGTGGAGACAAACTAATGGCAATGGTAAGTGGAGACAAACTAATGGCAATGGTAAGTGGAGACAAACTAATGGCAATGGTAAGTGGAGACAAACTAATGGCAATGGTAAGTGGAGACAAACTAATGGCAATGGTAAGTGGAGACAAACTAATGGCAATGGTAAGTGGAGACAAACTAATGGCAATGGTAAGTGGAGACAAACTAATGGCAATGGTAAGTGGAGACAAACTAATGGCAATGGTAAGTGGAGACAAACTAATGGCAATGGTAAGTGGAGACAAACTAATGGCAATGGTAAGTGGAGACAAACTAATGGTAATGGTAAGTGGAGACAAACTAATGGTAATGGTAAGTGGAGACAAACTAATGGTAATGGTAAGTGGAGACAAACTAATGGTAATGGTAAGTGGAGACAAACTAATGGTAATGGTAAGTGGAGACAAACTAATGGCAATGGTAAGTGGAGACAAACTAATGGCAATGGTAAGTGGAGACAAACTAATGGTAATGGTAAGTGGAGACAAACTAATGGTAATGGTAAGTGGAGACAAACTAATGGTAATGGTAAGTGGAGACAAACTAATGGTAATGGTAAGTGGAGACAAACTAATGGTAATGGTAAGTGGAGACAAACTAATGGTAATGGTAAGTGGAGACAAACTAATGGTAATGGTAAGTGTAGAGACCTGTTGGCTCCCATGACTTACTTACTATCACCTTCCTACAAAATATAAACCTTCCACTTGGAATAATGGCAGTAAATCTTCTCCGATTTGGGCAGATGGTGGTTCTTTGGGTATTAACCTATCTATTACTATTATTACCATGCAAGTGGGTACTTCGGGAAAGTTTTACTACTGGTGGGTGGCACTGTGTTATATACATTCAACACACATGTTGCGTAGAAGTCTGAAAATTTTCAAGGTCTGTACATCCAATAGAAATCGCTTTATTGAATAAATTTTCACAAAAATTAAAAAATTATTCATTGTCTTCGAAAATTTATTTTTTAACCGGTAGGTGGTAGTCAAAATAAGGATAATAAAAACGGTGTGGGGCATACTCAGAAACATATACTGAGCTATGATATCATGAATATTACAAGTTGATACCACCCATAAAAGTTATTTTGAAATGTAATAATTCTGATCTTTCGTCCACTACTTAGTTTTTAAGGAAAGTTAAGTAGAGTTAAACCTGATTTTACGTTTCGCCAAACATCAACCCATTATTGTATGAATTCAACAATTAAAAGGTTTTATTGAATTACACATATTTTAGTGGCTCTTTAATTATTTCCTCAGCAGCAATAGATTTCAGCACGATAATGAATATCATGAAATGACCTGTATCTATTTGGATAATTTGGAACAAGACGGCAAGCTTCAATTCTTCTCTAGAGCAAATATTCTACGCTCGTAACATGCGTCTGGTATACTTGTTCGTTGATGAATCCCCAGAGCTCTGGGGATCTTGGAGGGAATTGCACGGGACCATTCCTACTGAGCGAACTTGGGGGTTAGATAGGCGATAAGGTCACGATGTTGATGTGCTAGTGCACCGTCATGCTAGAACCAAAGTCGTCTGAAATCAGCCAAAGGCATGTCATCCAACTCGTTCATCAGTTAGTTTTGAAGTAAGTAGCTCTCACCATCAAGACGATTTGAAAGAAAAACGGGCCAATAAGTCGATTTTCGAACAAACCTGCCCTCACGTTTAGGCAAAATTGCGTTTGTGTGAATCGATTGACGTAATTCCACTCGTTTTTATTTTGGCGATTGCAGGGTTGATCTCTCGAAAAGGAACACTAAGATTAGACGCAGAAAATACGGATATTCTTGAGACACGCTACTGTACCAATTACAAAAAACGACTCGGCGTTGCAAATATCCATCATGAAGTTTCTGATGGAACGTTGCGTGATACATATGATAGCTGCTACGGTATAGTTCTCTGCAGAGACAAAACTAGATCGTCGTTGGTGGTTCGAGGGTAAGCGATGAAGTAGGCGAAGACCTTATCTTCGATGGCGAAGTTTTGATTCGCGTGAACACGAAATCTTGGATTGATATTTGTCGTACTGTTAAAGTCACGAACAACTCTATTGACGGTCTTGAGAGTCGGTCTACTGTAAGGATATCGTCGACTAACTCGAGTAGCGATACGATTACTTTCACCAAAGAATAATTCTTGCATAAGAGTGTGCTGTTCACGGGATTAAAGCATACTTTATTTGAATGAATAACTGATACTGATTGCGAAAAAAAAAACACGTTACCTTTGATCTTGACCAACAATTTAAAACATTAAATAGTCTAAAAACAATATTTAAAATGAGTTTAAATTGTCTTAGTTCTATTAGAACGGAAAACTATAGTTAACCAATTCGCATAAATGAAATTAGAAAAATTATGATTCAATATTTTTTCTCTGTTGAATACAGAAATGTGTAAATTCATGTACCCTGAAACGTCAATCGGAGATAGTACATTTCAAATGTAGTTTTTTGGATGTAACAATTTAATATTTTTCATGACCTCATAACATAATTGAAACTTTTGTCTAGCACTCATCCGTGAAAAAATACATTTTTCAAAAACCGTAAATAATTATTTGCTTTTTCAGAAATTTCCACATAAAGTTCTGTTTGATGAGGACACCCTAAAATTTCAGAATTCTACGTTATTTACGTTTTGAGAAAAATTACCTTATCGATCAATTTGAGAAACCCTGTATGTGTATAACATACCCCAAGGTGCATATTGATTTTAGCGGGTTTTCCCACTCGGGTTCGGGTAGGATATTTTTATTATTGTGTATTTTCTAACTTTTATTTCTGATTGCGCACGAGCAATGGTAACTTTTCAGATTCCCAACTCTAGTTTCGTCCTTGCTTAAATCCTTGATTTTGAACTGAGATTTGAAACCTCGTATCTTACTAAGATACTAGAGCAATCATTCTCTGAGTAGAAACACAAGCTACTAAGTAATATCTAAAACAAAATGTCCGATATCCAGCAAATGTGGCGTAAAGCAACATATTTCTTATAAACAGCGCTTTAAGATTTGCAAGGACTATTTTAAAGGTTTTAACCGTGGGTATTCTATGTAGATCACCTTACAGAAATATTAGCAGACGATGACCGTGATTTCCATTTTATGCGGGAAGAAAATGGTCAGTAAAGAGATGTACATTTATGTCTCTAAGACATGCGAGACCAAACGTTTGATCTTTACTAAATGATGAATTTAACCTTTACGAGGTTTACCTCGAAAATATACTAAAATCCTCCAATTAAAAATAACTAATATAAACAAGACGATATAGACCTTAAAAATGCTGATCTTGACCCAAGGTTGGTAAACAGGTTGCCTCGAAAAGGGGCTTTTGGTTTACGCGTCGTTTTATTCTAGGTCTTTTATTCAGCCTTCTACTGTAGTACATGACGTCACCTGGTTCGGAAAATGCTAGCCTTCTCAAAGTTACAGGTGACGTCACCTGGTTCGGCCAATAGCATTTTTATCCGTACATGAGACCCCCTTGATCTTGACCTAGAAAATGGGCGTTTTTTTAAATGGGAAATTTGGCAGCCCTGTTCCCTGCTCTAAGAGATACTGCTGTGTAAATTGTCAAGGTTACCTGGATATTTTGCCTTAAGGCATTATTGAAAGTTGAAATAACCACGTATTGATAAAATATCTTTACCTATGATTTTAGGCACGACCAAATTTAAAATTCCACACGTAAATCCTGCAATTCCGAATGACATCGAGATGAACTGCTCGCCGATTTCCGCTATTAAGCACGTTCGAGCTGTGGACGAGCATCCGTAAGAAAGCCCTGCGAAGAAGCAGCATAGAACCAAGAGATATCCCACCGCCATAGGCACGAAAAAGTAGATAACCGAAGACACGGCCATACTCAATGCTACCAAGGCTTCGGACGAAATAAACTTCAAGTCCAGCACGATCCCGGACGGTATTCGACCCAGAATTTCGCCAACGGCGTGAATAACGATCATGTATGGCGCGTACGCTGAACCTTTGTCCGTAGCCAAGTCGACGATAGTCGAGACTAAGGTTAAGAACGATACGAAACCGAAACACATGGAGATTAACATGGTGTACAGTCTGTAGTTGGTGAAATAGTTTCTTAAAAGATGAGATTGCGAGTCGGTTACAAGTTCTTTCTTATCCTCGTTTGACAGTGAAACGTCCAATTCTCCAACACACTCGTCGTCGGGGATATTTTCCGAAGGAAGTCGAACTAAACAAACCAGGACCAGAGATTGAATCGAGATGGCCGCGAAGAGAATTAACGAGATTGAGAGACCGAACTGACGAAACAAGTTCTCGAAGATTAACGAGAAGAATATCCCGGCGAAAGTGTTCGAGAGCATAATTAGAGCGGAAACCTTCCCTTTCAGCGTATTGAAGTGCGAAAACGTGGCTTGGATGCACACTGGGCAGATGACCGATACCGATGACCCTACGAAATAAAACGAGATATACTGTATCCTGTATTCAACTGTTAATACTTAAAAGCCCGATACGCGTTAGACAAGATGGCGCCAACAGTCTGAAACGTATAAATTTTAAATGTTCAGACATCACAATACATACATTTACAATACATTTTGCGTGTCAAAGTAAAATCTTAATATTAAAATAATAAACGTTAAAGATATCAGAGTAAGATTCACTACCACCACAACTGTTCCATTGCAAAACTAACCCAAATAAATTAAGTCCGAAAATTACACCCTTTATGCAGTGTTGCCGGATTGGGGGAAATTTCCCATATTGTGGAAATTTTGTCTCTATGGGGGAAAAGTAATTTTTTTTTTCAAAAACCTTGATTTTGTGGGAATTTTCACGTCAGAGGGTATTTATCCTATGTTTGTTTTAATTTGACTATCAATAGAAAGGTCAAAATTATATAGCGTAGTGTACTTTCGTGAATTTTGGGATTTGATAAATAATAAAGGCGGCGCATCTTAATACTACATTCAATCAATGCATAGGCCTAACAAACAAAATGTTTAAAAATTGTAATTTCAATAAAATTTGATTTTAAAAAGTTCATTTTCCAAAACTTTTGAAAATTATGGCATGTTGTTGTGTTTTCGTTGGGGGGCGGGCCTTAATAGGAGTGTGGGAATTCATGGGAAATTTACTATCCAGCAATGGGAATTTAGACTTTCGAACATTGGCAACACTGCCTTTATTACCTTGAAATATCTAACAGAGAAATGATTAACCAAAAGGAGCGCTCTCTCAACTAACAAACAATATATCAACCACCCTATTTCATAATCAAGAATTAGATTTCCACAAAGAATATTCAAGGCTATCACAATCACCCTGAAATAAAAATTCAATCAATAGGTAAGACCATATGTAACAAAATTACTCATAAGTGTGCCATAAAGAACTTTTTCTCAATGAGACCTTGTTGCAAGGATATGACGTAATTGACGTCACTTCCCAGTCGATGACGGCTTTATCGTCATCAAAACTAGTTCTGGCGGGGGGGGGGGAGGAAGTTAAAACGAGTTTTACGCGACGTTAGTCCGTATTTTCTTTGGTGGCTGTGAAACAATTAAGGTCTCATTTAAATTTTTAATACAGAGATGTTAAGCAGAGGCACACTTATGAGTAATTATGTTACATATGGTAAGACTGAAATAACTAAATACCAGAAAAGATTTCTTTGCATTTCAGGATCGGGATTGAAATATCTAGAGATAGATGGCGCAAGTGTATAACAGTTGATAGTAAATTAAAATATCGCCATCGAAATATTAAGCGAGTTGTAAGGTCGTATCTCATTTAAAATAGATTTTTGTATGCAACTATAAGCAGTGGCGTAACTAGGAACTCCGGGGGCCCCCCGCGAAAAACAACTCGGTGCCCTTTTAAAAAGCAGCGATTTTAATCATAAACGTTTGGGTTCCCCTAGTTCTCGGCCCCCCTCCCCCCGCGCTGCGGGGTCTGCGGGGGCGCTATTTACGCCACTGACTATAAGCGTAGCAAAAAGAGGCTATGGCCTCACCAAACCTATAATTTTCATAAAAATCGGACTTAAAGGGGAACGGTCAAGCTTTAACCAGTTAGATAGCCCCATAGCCCGTTAAAAACGAAAAATTATGGCGAAAACAACATAAAAAATATTAAGTGGTTAATTTTTCCCTATAATCTGACATATCATTGACCTACTAGTCCTAAAACTGTTGAAGTTACATAAAATTCGGCGGCATCATAAGCATCTTAATCGGCTACACTGCACGTAAAACTAATACATAAATCAACAATTGAGATTAAATGTACCGAATGTTTGCTGATTATTTTTACATAAAACGAAAATAGTGTTAGAAGTGTTTTTAAATAAATTAATAAGTATTTATACGGTATATTCCCATTCGATCGAAATCCCATTCGACCGAATTCAATATGTTTCCGAAATATAGCCCAAAAGGCGGATTCGGTTCATTGGGACCTTTTGTTTTGTTTTTTACTTCTGCCCAGAGATATAGCAGGGTACGCAAAAAACGTTATACCTAAACAAAATTGCTACAGGTGTACTAACGGTAAGGTTAGGTTAGGTTAGTCTCTCACTTCCCTAGGGTGGCGCTTTTATAAATATATTTATGCTTTGAACTTTTTATTTATATCAAAAATACAATAATTCGAACAATTTAAACCTATTTAAAAAAAGTCTCATAAAAACGAAATTTGATGTACTATAAAAAATAATATAAACGTGCAAAATTGGGCTGTAAACCGCACAATTGGGGTATTTTCGATCGATTGGGACTCAATGTTAAATCGTTTAACATACATACATACTTTTCTTCATTTAAGTTCGATTTGCCTCAAAATAAAAATTTTAGTTAGGTGATATATTAAATAAAGTTTATAGTCGTGTAAAAAGATTATTTTAAATATAGTTTGGTTTTCGTGGGACTTTGCTAGTTATACTGTGCGTTTGTTGTACAGGATGTTGGTTATAATATACTTTTGGCTCGTACTTTCGGCGCCTATTTCATTAAGAGTTTTAAACTGTTGCTATGTTATTCTTTGCTTGCAGTGGTGATAAATTTGGAGCGTTCAGATTGTACTTCAACACGCAAAATGTACTTAAAATATCAGGGGGATTGCGTGTATTCTGAAGTCCGGGTATCTTGTTCAGAAAATGCAAGAAACTCACCAATGAAAGGAAAACATATTTTGAACCAATTGCTTCGGTTGTCAAGAACGACCAGTGAAGATATAGCCAATCCTAGTGTGTTGAGTAGTACAGCTATGCCAATAGTTCGTCTGTATCCAATTGTCCTTAACAATGGTCCGGCGAATAATCCTGCAGGTTCAATACAAAAATTTATGCAAATGACGCAAACCCTGACATTTTTGGCTCATAATCGAATTTACTTATTTAAAAATAACGTCCTCTCAATTTTTAACATTGTAAACAACCATAAGTAACATAATAAACATAAGTATGACACTTTCTATTCACCCATTGCAAATTTTTTAATGATAGTCTGTTTCGTCAACGACAACGTAAACCATTACGTACGAACAAAATGACAACTCTCCGTGAACTGCTCCTAGAATTTGGAGGATGCCCGTAACCGCCAGCCTTTTCGACGGACCAGCCAAGGGCCCAAGGCTTCTTACAAATTGAAATGCTTTCAAAAGTGTAAATAACGCTTACTTTTGGAAAATAATGAAGAATTATTGAATCGGAGAAGAAGAATAACTATTATAAACACTGACTCCATTCCAGAAAATGGTTTTTTTCGAATTCAAACCTAAACGCGTGTACGCTCGTATTTCTCGCCATCAAACCAACCAATTATTTTGCCAAAGGAAACAGTAGGAAGGGACAAGTTTCGGAAATTTCCTATTTCGCAATCACTCCACGACTGACTATCATTAACCGAATTCATTCTGTGCCTACTTATGTTTATTATGTTACTTATGTTATAAAAAGACAGATTCTTAACGTCAGCTATCCCGTACTGTCTTATATTTTATTTTATGTAAGATTCACATAACATTTATTCAGAGCGGGTGGGACAATTCAGTCTGCTCACCATGCTTGACATGCCTAGGGCCACGCCAATGGGGGGATACAAAGGGACAGGGACAGGACACCCGTGGCGGAAGTATGACAACCACCCGATGGGGAGGTCGGTGTAGGTGGTCCTCATCCAACGACCCACAACATTGTTTGCCTCCAAGACGCGTAGGATTACCGGAGTTCGTCTTACTAAAATGGTCGTCTGCTCAACGTAACCCTCCATTTGGGGGCGGCGAAGGAGATAACCGTATTGGGGGCAATTTCTGGTTTAGTTTAACAGTGTCATATTGGTCGGTATTAAAATGCTTAATAAGTCTGTGACGGAAGTTGTACTCAAAGTGACGTAATTAGGCGTTTTATACATTTCTTTTTTAAAGTAGTCAAGGGTTATTGTCGTTGAGAAAACGCTTTTTAGAGAGGATAGGTGTCCTGGACAATCTTTTATTTGTCTATGATCAAATTTACAACCGTCACGAGGGGGGCGAAGCAGTGACTTCAGGAGGGGGCGAAGCAGTGACTTCAGGAGGGGGGCGAAGCAGTGACTTCAGGAGGGGGGCGAAGCAGTGACTTCAGGAGGGGGGCGAAGCAGTGACTTCAGGAGGGGGGCGAAGCAGTGACTTCAGGAGGGGGGCGAAGCAGGGACTTCAGGAGGGGGGCGAAGCAGTGACTTCAGGAGGGGGGCGAAGCAGGGACTTCAGGAGGGGGGCGAAGCAGGGACTTCAGGAGGGGGGCGAAGCAGGGACTTCAGGAGGGGGGCGAAGCAGGGACTTCAGGAGGGGGGCGAAGCAGGGACTTCAGGAGGGGGGCGAAGCAGGGACTTCAGGAGGGGGGCGAAGCAGTGACTTCAGGAGGGGGGCGAAGCAGTGACTTCAGGAGGGGGGCGAAGCAGTGACTTCAGGAGGGGGGCGAAGCAGTGACTTCAGGAGGGGGGCGAAGCAGTGACTTCAGGAGGGGGGCGAAGCAGTGACTTCAGGAGGGGGGCGAAGCAGTGACTTCAGGAGGGGGGCGAAGCAGTGACTTCAGGAGGGGGGCGAAGCAGTGACTTCAGGAGGGGGGCGAAGCAGTGACTTCAGGAGGGGGGCGAAGCAGTGACTTCAGGAGGGGGGCGAAGCAGTGACTTCAGGAGGGGGGCGAAGCAGGGACTTCAGGAGGGGGGCGAAGCAGGGACTTCAGGAGGGGGGCGAAGCAGGGACTTCAGGAGGGGGGCGAAGCAGGGACTTCAGGAGGGGGGCGAAGCAGGGACTTCAGGAGGGGGGCGAAGCAGGGACTTCAGGAGCTGGGCGAAGCAGGGACTTCAGGAGGGGGGCGAAGCAGGGACTTCAGGAGGGGGGCGAAGCAGGGACTTCAGGAGGGGGGCGAAGCAGGGACTTCAGGAGGGGGGCGAAGCAGGGACTTCAGGAGGGGGGCGAAGCAGGGACTTCAGGAGGGGGGCGAAGCAGGGACTTCAGGAGGGGGGCGAAGCAGGGACTTCAGGAGGGGGGCGAAGCAGGGACTTCAGGAGGGGGGCGAAGCAGGGACTTCAGGAGGGGGGCGAAGCAGGGACTTCAGGAGGGGGCGAAGCAGGGACTTCAGGAGGGGGCGAAGCAGGGACTTCAGGAGGGGGCGAAGCAGGGACTTGAGTGGACGGGTGTCTGGGAAAACAGATTTTTAAAAAGGGCAAAAACGCGTCAAATTAAATATTTTTTAAAATTTTTAATTGGAATAGTTATTGCTAGTTATTTTCAGTATAATCAGTAGTGGCGCCACGATTTTTGGGGAGGTAGGCCACCCATTTGGAGGCCCCCCACCACAATTTTTTCAAATCCGTCTACGTGGATTATTTTTTTTCAAGCAAGTGGTGCAATTTTTGGGTAAAATGGGTACGCGACGAAAATTTTTTAACTAATAACACGAATGATTATTTACTTACTAGCTGAGGGACCGCCTGTAAGGTGTGTTTCGAAGCACCCTTTTCCCCATATTCGAACCACCGCAGTAAGGCACCCTCCCCCTTTTACCCATGCGAGAATTACCGTGGCACCCTTTACCCCATAGTCGAACCACCGCAGTAAGGCCCGCGAACTTTTTTTCCACGCGATAATTTCCGTGGTACCCTTTACCCCATAGTCGAACCTCCCATCCGTAAGGCCTTAAATAATTACCTTAGTACTCCCTCCCCTATTTTCCCATGTGATAACTACCGTGGTACCCCTTCCCCCTTTTCCCATGTGATAATAACCGCGGTACCCCCTCCCCCTTTGGCCCATGTGATAGTTACCGTGGTACTCCCCTCCCCTTTTCCCATGCGATAATTTCCTTTTTCCCGCAAAAATAACTCAAACTCTCGCAGACGTCCCCAACCCCTCTGTACTCTTTTAAACCCCCTGTGTCCAATGGCTGATTTACTCTCATGACGAAAAATAAAAATACGCTCGTCCTTGAGTCCCGATTTACAGTGCGAAATTCGAGCCAGTGCGAAATCCGATCCGAAATTCCAAAAACAAACCCAACGACAAAAATATACTCAATGACCTAGTATTAAGGCGAAGCGCAACGACCACGGGTTATACGCAGAGAAATTACCTTCGGCGATGTCACGTTAGACCCGATTTCTGAAATATACTCTACCTGAATTAATGGCTTCAAAAGTCGCTTGATGACTTAGGCCTAAGGTGGTGCCTTGGGTATTAGCCTAGCTGATTATTCTTATTATTACCTAGTATTAAGGCGAAGCGCTAGGCATACCTTCGGTGTGTACCTCCGGGTACCTGCGGCGATGCCACGTTAGAGTCACGAATGAAAGTCAGAAAAAAAATGCGTCGTTGACCTTGTATTAAGGCGAAGCGCTAGGCATACCTTCGGTGTGTACCTCCGGGTACCCGTGGCGACGCCACGTTGGAGTCGCGAATGAAAGTCAGAAAAAAATGCGACGAAAGGGGCTTAGAGTTTTATTATGTAGATTTCAACGACTGAATTCAAGTCTATCAATTTACATTCATTCCTTCGGTATTTCGCATGTACATCCCTTACATCAGAACTACCAACTTTACGAAATGTGCAAACAAGGAGACGACCCGAGGTGTAACGCACCGATTTTGTTCAAACTCTGTGGTTTGGTAGACCTTCATGTATCTTGAAAAACCCTAAAGGGAAATGTCTCCATAGACAACCGTTTTGCCATGGCAACCAAAAATGTTTTTTCACAACACAAAATGGAAATTTTAAAATTTTAAAAAATTTAAATTTTTGAAAATGCTTAAAATAGAAAATATAAATAAAAAAATAATGAAATAGTTCGAAATTAAAATTTTTAAAGGGGGGTAACCCTTAAAACTGGTTAGATTCCCATGTTATTTTCAATGGGAAAATTTCCATTTTGTGTTGTGAAAAAAAACATTTTTGGTTGCCATTAGGGTTTTTCAAGATATATGAAGGTCTACCAAACCCCCGAGTTTGAACAAAATCGGTGCGTTACACCTCGGGTCGTCTCCTTGTAAGTAAAGTAAGTTTAAGAACCATTTATTTGTAAAGATAAAATTAAAGATACAATTTGGATATAGTAGCGCTCGCCAAAAATTATAACTAAAATAAAAACTACTGTCAAAGAAAAGTTACTCGTACCTTTGAAAGGAATAAAAACAGCAGTGTCGTTAAACGAATCACTCGCGTTGAATATTGAAAAATTAATAAAGAAATAAATTATTTCGCAAACAAATTACAGAATTTTCTGTTATTAAATAATTTGAAGGCCCTTTAAGACGACTTTTGGAGGCCCCTACCAAAATTTCAAATAGACCCAGGCCTACCCCGGCCTGTTGCTGGCGCCGCTACTGAATACATGAAATTAAACCAGACGTTTCTAATCTAGTTAAATCAGAAGGTTAAATGCAAATTTATGCGTGAACCTTTGGGGAAGGAGCTTAGATTTAGAGCTTAATTAAGGGGTATTGAGGCTAGTGGCGTAGACAAGGCGGTGGTGTCAAAACACCCCCCTTGGGCCTACCTTTGACTGTACTACATTTTAACCCCCTTTCCGACCCCCATCTAACGTTTTACATAGTTTGAACCCTGCCTTTGGCGAATTTCTGGGGCCAACGCTAAAAATCGCTTCGTGGTATTAATCGAGTTAATTTTCTAGAAGAGTTTTCATAATTCCTTTCCGAGTACCAGTGCTGTGAAAGGGTAATATTAATATTTTTCAGAGTATATTCGGAAGAAAAAATAGTGCAAGACGAAATACATCGTGTAAAATAATTTTATGTCAATTATATCGATAAAATTTGACTTAAATAAATACGTTTCCTTGCCAAATGGCAAAAGTGAAGAACAGCCCCCCCCCCCTTTTTTTGTTTGTTTTTTTTTAGATGAAAGCCCAGTGTGTAAGGAGTACGATGGTATTTTTTTTAGTTATCGCAAATGAGAATTAGTGAAGTGAACGCGTTTTGAAAATCGCCCATTTCAATGCATTTTCGTAACTATTTTAATGGAAGTTCTATACTTTTTCCCCGAGATAGAGCAGGACACGTGAAATCAAAATGTATGTTTGGTGTGTACTAAGTAGTAATACTGAAAATGAAATTTGTAGTGATAGTAGGTTACATGACGTACAAATAAGTGTGTAGACTATACTTAACTCTTACAAATAAGGGATTTGGTTGTTAAGGGGAAGCATTGTGAAAGTTTAAAAAACGCGACGTGTTTGCGCTTGTTAATCTAGAGTTCTATAGGTCGGATTACTAAGAACTCTTCGGTTTTGTAATCACGAGATCTGGTTCTAAATAACCTTCGAACCGAATTTAGATATCGCTAATGGTTATTTAAATAATTGTACTTAAATTTGGATGAAATGCGCTTACAAGCTCTCACAAAACACCGTTTATCTCGTAAATGGCTAAATATAACTTCACGTGATCTTTTGTATCGTGATCAGCACAGTTCAAACTATAAATTGTTCGAAGGGAATTGGATTCCATCGTTTAGTTAATTATTAATTTAACTTGAAAAAGTACCTAAAATTAAATATATTTGGCTGAATTGTTTAAATACTTTGAAAGTCGATATTACTCTCAAATTTATAGTACATTTTACGAAACATGTATTCTTTCATGTGTAAAAGTAATTATTCAATTATCTTAAATAGATATTTAAATAATGAGCATTAAACTTGAACAATAATACTGATACATATCAACTTCGCGCCTGGTATTCTAGAAAACCTTTCACACTAGAGCTTTGGGAAAGGTTTTAAGTTCATCTGGAAGTTTCGATTTTAAATTTGTTCGAGGCGAATTTTAATCGAAGACTTGGTAAATTTTTTATATGATGACAAAATTAAGCAATATTTAACATATTTCGTCATCATTTTTAATATACTTCAGTACTACGAAAATCTTTTAGTTTCATACGCTTCGTAAATTTAACCTTACTTTATTGAATAGAAAAAAAAATTCAAAAAAAACTATTATATTTTGGTAACTAAACACATTATCTAAAAATATTAGAATTTGATAAGTTTTCCTATACTCGGATCTGCACGCGTGGGCTACCTAGAGGTTGTTTTCCAAACTAACGAGAAATAAAGAAAAAAAAATGTGTAGATGGCAGCTTGAAGGTTTTCGAAGAGGGATTTTTTTTTAAATAGTGAATGGTACTACTATAGAAGCCTCACGGAGGTTTTTGGTAGTAAAGGCAGTAGAGTAGAAAAACGGACACACTTCTTTCCTCCCCCTGAAAACTATGACCCCTTCTTTGGCGGACCGCGATTAGCTACGCTTGTCCATCAAATCTACTCTCCCCTCCGCTTCGCCTTTCTTCATTTGCGTTTTTTCATATTGGGCTCTCTACCAGAGCTCTAAAGCGTTGAACGGCGGCCAGAATAGGAAAGCCTGTACCGAAAATGTTGTTGTCTTCCCTCATTTCAACCCCCTTTTAGTAGGGCACTCCGACCTTAATGTGCATTATTCGACGCGCACTACGTCACGAGGCGGAGTCTAGTCAGCTGTAAACATTACAATATATCTTCCGCGTGTTTGTGTTGAGCTTGCTTCACAAGGCGCAAAGGCCTAATTTATGGGCTTACGTAGGTTAGGACAAATTAAATTGCTTATTTAACTTTTAATTATAAATGATGTAAAATTAAATAAAATAAAAGTTCTGCTACTACATGGAGGTTAATCAAATAAAATTTATTATCGGTAGCTTTATTTAATTTTACATATATATATATATATATATATATATATATATAATAACCATTATAATTAAAAGTTAAATCAGCAATTTAATTTGCCCTAACCTACGTAAGCCTTACACATGGAAAAATATCCGTTAAAATTTTAAAAACAGTACGCAGTAGATGACCAAACAAATAAGTTGTACTAAAGAGCATTGAATACGGACATTCAGACCAATAACATAAGGTAGGATGCGCGTGAGGGTTGCGCAAACGAAACTTGATGCCGGGTAAAAGTATGGGGGGAATGAACAAAAAGGGGAATTTCTAAAGCTTTTTGCGACAGGTTTTTTAACATGACGCCGCCGTTCCTTCTCTACTTCTTCTCTACTTCTTCCATGGCGCTACTCTCTCAAAACGTCCTTATTTCACCCGGTTTCCCATGTTTGTTAAACTCTATTGAAAATTCAAGTTCTGGTAATTTTTTTTCATAATGGTACAATCCCATATATAAATGGTGTTAGGCGACTACTCGTACACGATGCGATTTTTTGGGGGGCGACTTGTCGCTACGATCCGGGAGATCGCGATCGCTCGTCGGTTTTTGCCACACACGCGAAAACCCCGATGTTTCGAAACTGGAAAGATTTGACCAAACCGAGGGGTAGGTCACTTCCTTGATTAACGACGCACCCCTCGAAAGATTAAATCTGATTTAATCATGATTATTTTGATTAAATTCAATTTAATCACGAATATGTTGATTAAATGACGTTTAATCGTGATTCGAATGTTTAAATATGATTTAATCATTATTAAATTATTAAATCTGTTTAAAATGATTAAATCCTGATTAAAAAGATTAGATCATGATTAGAATTATTAGATAATGATTAGAACGATTAGATCATGATTAGAATGATTAAATCTCGTTTAAATCGTGATTAGATTGATTAAATCTGGTTTAAATCGTGATTAGATTAATCAAATCTTGATTAGATTAATCAAATCTTGATTAGATTAATCAAATCTTGATTAGATTAATCAAATCTTGATTAGATTAATCAAATCTTGATTAGATTAATCAAATCTTGATTAGATTAATCAAATCTTGATTAGATTAATCAAATCTTTATAAGATTAATCAAATCTTGATTAGATTTTCTACATTAAATTATATATACATATATTTAATACATATTATTTAAATATATTTATATTTTACATAAATAATTATTTATTATTTATATAAACATAATTTTATATTACTTAGATTAATTAATAAATAAATAAATAAATAAAATAAATAAATAATAGATATTTAAAGAAAATTAGAAATTTTCGTTAGCTGGTCTGCCGACTAGCCCATACACGAGAAGATTTTTGTTTGCGACTTGGGAAAATCGCTGAAATTTCCCGCCCTGGTCGGAAGACCAGCGACGGTCGCAATCGCCGTCTTTGGTCTCCCAACAACGCTACACACGGTACGATTTTTTCAAGGACAAACGACCGCGAGTCGCGGTCGCTCGAAAAATCGCATCGTGTATGGCCCGCGCTTTTACGGCCTTTACGGGGAGGAATGGAAAGTTTTGGAAGGGGTCCGAACAGATATGATTGTGCATAAAGTAGTAGCCCATTATGTTTAAGCCGTCATTGGCGACGCCATTTAGATGTGAAAACCTCTGTGCCAACAAGAGTCGTGTCTTGTAGGCGCCTGCTGCAAGGTATCAGGGTTTTGGACATCTCGGTCAAGCTTAAGATTATACCCCTTGAAGCACTGGTTGTCTGGTTGCTAAAAAGCGGCCCCCGCCCTCGTTTTGTTTCCCGAAATAAAGTGGCTGTAACGTTTATCTCGCTCTGAATGGTTTTTTCATTTATTCAAGCCATTTTTTTCAAATTATTATATTGCCAATTACTTTTTGCTGTATAAAGGGAAATGCAAATTTATTCGAAATCGAAAAAGTAAATTTAATTTAAGCTTAAGTTACCGATTTACCGATTTAATCAAATTATTACTGAAACATCTGGAAATATAAAGTAATTTCATGTTTTAAACTGCCAGGTTAGTTTGGTCAAGAATGTATTTATTTATACTCAGGGAGAATGAATATGTCGAGATTATTTTTAGCGTCTCTCCAATTCCACCCGTTGGGGCCCCCGGTATGCTCCTCCGCTTTAATAAAATCAAATAATACTGCAATCTCATTGGTTCTTAAATATTACGTTTTTCGACGCGATTAACGCTGCTGCGAGGACGCAAAAAATAAGACCACCTCCTTTCCCCCCCCCTTAGCGTGACGGGGTCTCGTGGTTCAAAACGTCAAGATGATCCGTCCCAAAGACTATATAAGCTATCGCTATATATAAGAATTTATATAGTCTTTGATCCGTCCGAAGGTCTCACGAAACCTCTTTTCTCACGGGCTTCAGTGGCGTAATCAAGAGGAGGGTTCAGTTTTCAATATTTCCGAATATTTATATCAAGAATGTATTTATTTATACCTAGGGAGATTGTCTAGTATTTCGAGACGTTCTTTAGCGTTTCTTTCCGTTTACCCGTTGCCTCCCCACCCCCCTAGCCTCCCCACCCCCCTAGCCCCCCCCCGGTACTTTCTTCCGCTTAAAATAAATCATCCGGGTATTTCATTGGCTCCCGACGCAATGAAATTAAACGTTGGTGAAATTATGTGAAACGGGAAAAAAGGCGTTGATTGTCGCCACATAATCATTGTTTCATCATTGATCTTAATTATTATTATTGTTCATACTATATAAATACACTAACTGGCAAGCCCCAGCTAGTTGAATTGATCGTATACTGTATAATTCGTAAAATCATTTACTGATATATTAAAGAGTAAAGATTTTGTATCTCTACGACGATAACTATCCTACGGATGGCAAGAATGCAGACTGTTGCACCCCCGGCCTCATAATAAACGTGATTAGATACTGCACCTTAAAATAATGAGTGAGATATGGATTAAATAGTTTCCTGACAACGGTTTGTAGGGTCAAATTGGCAGGATTGAATAAATAAGCGTTTTTTTTTGTTTAGATTTCATCATTGATATATTAAAGATTTTGTATATCCACATATTTTATCATCTATGATACGACGATAATTATCGTAAGGCTGACGGCTCTGATCGCGGCAAAGTTACTTCACAGTATCGCGCAGTGCTGACAACGATCTGTGGGATCGAAATGGCACAATTTAATAAATGAATTTTATTCTGGCTGAGAAATAGGGAGATAACAGTCCCGGTGGACAGTCCTAGCATTAGCCATGGCGGCCATCTTGGTGGAATTTTTTTTTCAATAGGGAAAAGCATGGATGACGTCACAACATGTCGCACTGTTAGCTCCCTATAATCACTGGTATGTTAAAAATTAACTGTGTACCACTCTGAGAAACACTGTCAAAATATTTTCTCCATAATAGGGAGCTAACAGTGTAACGTAGGCCATGGGGTAGTTTGCCCATGCGTAGGCCAACGTCACCTATGCTAAAATCTATAGATAAAGATTTTCCACCCAACATGGCGATCGCGGGGCCAAATCAGTACCAAATTTCGAAAAGGGCATTTATTTACGATACCTAAAATGATTTATTTCTTCAAAAAATATAAGAGCACAATGTCATTCTAGAGTGACCAAACGTCCCTTGGACTTTCAGCGGGAGGGTAACAGCATGGAAGATGTAGAGAAGGAACGGCGGCCTCATGTTAAAAAACCTGTCGCAAAAAGCTTTAGAAATTCCCCTTTTTGTTCATTCCCCCCATACTTTTACCTGGCATCGAGTTTCGTTTGCGCAACCCTCACGCGCATCCTACCTTATGTTATTGGTCTGAATGTCCGTATTCAATGCTCTTTAGTAAGTTACAATTTATTTGTTTGGTCTACTACTGCGTACTGTTTTTAAAATTTTAACAGGATATTTTTCATGTGTAAAGCTTAGGTAGCTTAGGGCAAATTAAATTGCTGATTTAACTTTTAATTATAATGGTTTTTATATATATTCATAGTTTGCATTTATCATATTTCATTTTAGGTTTAGGGAATGTTAAAAAGGAAACGTTTTTCATATAAGGTTCTTTGTAAAACCTACTGATATTTTTCAAACCCGTGTAACAACATTTTGTGTAGTTTACCATTGTAGATAATTATTCATAAGCTAAACTTAAAACTATTTAAAAAATGTAAATAAATTACGCCTCTGCGCCTTGTGAAGCTCAACACAAACACGGAAAACACTCTTTATCACGGTCTTTTCGCCCCCCCTTTTGGCCGCCCGCTAGTCGGCCACTATCTGGAACAACAGGTGGAGAATGGGGGTTAAGGGGGGTAAACTCCACATGAACGCGCCCAGCAAAATTCCCCAAAAAAGACGGTAATGTTTACAGCTGACTAGACTCCGCCTCGTGACGTGTTGCGCGTCGAATAATGCGCATTAAAGACGAATGCCCTAACCAAAAGGGGGTTGAAATGAGGGAAGACAACAACATTTTCGGTACAGGCTTGGACCGATAAATATTGTTTTTTTTTTACGATTTTTTTTTAATTAAATAACTAAAAGGGTCATTTAAAATTTGAGACGGCTAAATTGGAGAACGGGTATCGTAAATTTGATATAAAAAAATCAAATCTACTATATCAAGTCTCCAATGTCCAAGGCGACGAATCGAAAATGACGAAAAACGTTCGTCCAATGAAGACTACGAACGAAGGAAAATCTCTCCCTTATAATATAGTTACATTCTTGTTTGTATATAGTAACAGTCACCAAAAATTCCGGACCAAATAATTTAATATAGCGGTGACAATTTAATTCATATCCAAATTTTGATTTGTTGCTTATACCGGTCCCAAAATAGAGAAAAATATAGTTGAACCAAAAACGTCATATACCTGTATAAAACCTCTTACTACCCACAAAATGTAAAGAATGCGGTGCCAACACGTTTTCGAAGAATTACTGTCGTCTATTGACGGTGAAAATTGAAAGGAGTGGAGATCTCCCATGGAGCCAATACCCCCCCCCCCCCCCCCTACCACGCTATCCTCCGCCACGGGCCAAACAATAAAGTTCGTCCGATTCAGTCTGGCAACGGGTCACCTTGAAGCGATATTCTAAGTAACGTTCGATACGTCGTACAATCTTCTTCCTTACACCTTTTCACGCCTTACCAGGTGAGTAGCAACAAGACCTCACCCCATAGAATTTTTTTAGGGGGAAAACGGTTCCCACAACCATTCTATTTCGTTATATAAAATGCTACTAAACGTTTAAAAATATTGCAATAATAAAACGAAATAATTATTTTATTATTAAGTTAATATATTTTATAAATACGAATCTCACGAAGAATTCATGAATTCTGTAATTTTTTTCTACATTTTGCTAGCTTCAATATAATTATTTTGTAGATGGCGCTGTAAGATTGGAAGTACCTTCGAAAAGTGCAACGGTCAGCGCCATCTGCTGATTTATTTTGCTACTAATAGTTCAAAATGCTTCCCCTTAACTGAATATGTAAATGATATGTACCTCAAAGTATTTCGTTTTCCGCGTTTTGAGCACTTGGAACACGTTATGCACGTGCCGTTTTTTGAGCATCGACATTTAACTGGATTTTTTTTAAATTTCCGCAAATGGTTATTAGTGAAGTTAACGCGTGTTGAAAATCTACAATTTCAAAGCATTTTATTGAAAGAAAATTTTTGGTCAAAGAATTAATGCACAACAGTGACAAAGTGAGAAAAAAACATCTCAACTTGTGCAATCGAAAACAGAATATTGGCGCCTGACGGCGCAGCACACTGGCTTCGCTCGAGCGCTGGGGGCGCGCGGTACCACCCCAACCCCATTCTTGCTATCACGATGGGCCGTCCATAACGCGACCTAGAGGACGGTACCTAGCCATAACGCATCAAGTATTGTCCAAATTCCCGATAACGTTTTCAAGTGTTCAATACGCGGAAAACGAAAAGTTCCCGATAACTTTTCCAAGTGCTCAATACGCGGAAAACGAAAATAATTAATTGATGTTCAATTCTTCACATTGGCCCAAATAATTCATTGGTGTTCAATTAGTATAGACCAAAATTAAATTTTGTTTTCGTGTGTCCTACTCTATCTCGGGGGCAGAAGTATAGAACAGCCAGTGAAATCTGCGTATAATAACAGTGAAATCTCAAATTCCCGATAACTTTTTATTTACATGTTTGCGGATAATTAAATTCAGCGTAAAAATGCTATCGATAAATCATAAAAAAAACGAAAAATAATAGGGGGGCTATTCTTCACATCGGCCAAAGCTATATTTTATCGATTACTACTCCTAAAATAAGTACAAAAATGATACTCACGTTACGAGATAATTAAAATTCAATTTTTTAATCTCGTTAAAAACGGGCCTTGGCCATAGTGCGCTGAGAAATTCAAGGTAAATTCAACCATAGACAGTATATACTGTCTATGATTCAACCTTGGTAGAATTTGCTAACAAATTCTTAAAATAACCTTCAAAAATATAAAAACACAAGAGTTAGGCTTAACGAGCTGCAACGGCTTTTAGCAAGGAGGATTAAGACCACGTCTTTTCCGGAAACGAAGATAAAGCGCGGTCTAACATTGTCAGAAGTAGCGTTTGGGGAGAATTTGAGAAATATAGGTAGAGAGCGAGATTAAAAATTATTTAAAAATTGAATTTAAATTATCTCTTAACTTGAGTATCATTTTTGTACTTCTTTTAGGAGTAGGAATCGATTAAATATAGGTTATATAGGCTTTCCATTATCAATTTAAGGAATGTAATTTTTACATTGTATCTTTCTAGGCGTAGTCGTGATGCAGTGTACACATCCGCGGTTCAATGGGAAAGTAGTTCCTATTGGAAAGTGCCTCGCGTAGACATGTTTCGTTTTTGATACGTCTTTTGTAAGATATATAGTATAAACGTTTGATAATATTAACAAGTTTAATAGGCCTTTCCATAAATTCGCCCAGCTTGTTCTGGAAATTGTGCTGTCAAACCTATAGACGAATTCATTAGCTCTCATTAGTGGGAGAGCTGTGGAAGCATTGTAGAAGTGAGAAAAAAACAGTAAACCAAAAGGCGACGTTAATTTATAGAACGGCCTATTAAAATATATTAAAAAAAAATATAACAAGATTAGTGAAGAAAATTGAAAAAAAAAACTAGTTCCACTTGACAAATTATGATATTCCGTTCCATAGAATTAGCCTTTTCAGTTTATAAGGAGCCACGTAGCGGCCAACCCGAGAAGTTCATAAACTGGCATCTAGGAGCAACAAACACAAGGAGAACGCAGCTTGCCTTTTAACACGCGAACACAGTGTTGTGTACAAATTTCATTGGACGAACTTTTTCGCTGAACGTTTTACGGAAAAAGGAAGACAATTTCATAATTTTCCCCTTCCGACGGCAACAGGCGATAATGCGTCTTACCAATGAAAAATGTACGCAAGAAAATGCACGACTTTTGACTGGTTGCGTTCTCCACGTGTGGGGTGCTGTGTTTGTTGCTCCTAGGTGACATACAGTCAAAGCAAGGCGCGTAGGCGGAGAATAAGTTCCGGAAATCATGAAAACAGAGGCTATAGTCGCAGTTACATATTATCTGTGAACTTAAGTACATTCGTGGTTCATGTTATGTTACTATAAAGAACTCGCTCATGACAAAACCCAGTAAACAACAAACTGAGAATAAATGAATCAAGTCTATACCTGCGATGTAGAACGGAATGTTGACTGCATTGATGATGGTGGCGGTGTCTTCTCTTGACAAGGAATAAGTGCTCTGAAGAGCAACAAACACGTTACCGGTAGAAAAAAATAACCCTGAATTTAAAACGATAATTGCGAAGTTCAACGACAAAATAAACCACGAATAGCACGTGTCTTTGGCGTGATTTTTGCGAAAAACAAAATTGAGTATGTTCATTTCGGCAGCTTTACAACAATGCTAATAAAAAGAAATGGATAAAAAATTAGCTCGCGTATCACGTTACCCATATCCCCCGAGGATTTTTTTCCAACACTTTATCAAATTTAACTAGTTTTTATGTAACAGTGACGTTATAAATATTGAGATAAGCGAATCGAGTGCAAAAAAATTCGAAGAACTAGATTTAGATTCACACGGTTTTGAAATAAAAATTGATTTTGCAATTTCTTTGAGCTGCTTCGAATCTGCCCCAAAGTTTACGGCTGAACAGGTCTTTCCAGTTTACATAAGACGACGTAGTGGCCAACGTAAGAAGTTCATAGCCTAAGAGCAGCAAACACAGCACCCCACACAAGGAGACCGCAACCTGTCAAAAGTCGTGCATTTTCTTGTGTACAGTTTTCATTGGTTAGACGCTTTAGCGCCTGCTGCCGTCGGAACGGGAAAATTGGGAAATTGTCTCTCCCCCCCCCCCGCCCGTAAAGCGTTCAGCATAAAGGCTCGTCCAATGAAATTTGTACACAACACTGCGTTAGCGTGTTTAAAGGCTAGTTGAGTTTTCCTGGCGTTTGTTACCGCGTGTTCTTCTGCTAGGCTAGCGCATTGGGTTTGGGGTTTATAATAGCTAGGAATATGAATTCCCCGTATCCAGGAATGCAAAACTGTATTCCCCCAACACAGGCTCCCCGTCGCACCTACGGTAACGTAGCTCGAGCTAAAACTTTAACCTAAGCCTGTAGCGCCATCTTACGGCAGGCAGTGTTACTAAATAACATATATGAGTGTACATATAATTTCGTCTGCTAGACCAGCGGTTCACAATTTGTTTTTGCTATGGAACAATTAATTACCCACCTAATTCTGGCGGAACCCCAACTAATTTTTTTGCTTATCTTAAAAGACTCTTGACACAAACAAAGATGGCCGCGCTGCGAATTCTCGGAAACCCTGTGACCCTTCCATGGAACCCCAGGGTTCCGCGGAGCACCTTTTAGGAACCGCTGTGCAGCTAGACGTTCGAAATAAGAAGTAGTAACGGGTTTTTCCGTGGTTTAGTAGTGAAAACTGTTTTTAATTCGTGGAGGCAGCTAAGTGTTTGGTTTTAGTAGCAAAATATTGTCATATAATAAAACATTAATAATAATCAGCTAGGCTAATACCCAAGGCACCACCTTAGGCCCAAGTCATCTAGCGACTTACAATGCCTATATACAGGTGGCCCTTCATGCCACGCGAACCAACAGCTCCCTACACTAACTATCACCGTTAACTTCAACAAGTTTTTAGGGGAAACCGAAGAGCTCTGGGGAAACCCCTTAAACCAGTGTGGAGAAAACTTGCAAACTCAACGCAGAAGGAGTTATTCCGAGTTTTCACCCAGTGCCACAAGCTGGGATCGAAACCGGCTCCTCTTGCTACGAGGCGTAAGTGCTAACCACTCCGCCACCCCACCTAATTAATCGATATATATTTACCATTTATACGCCTGCTTTTTTACTTTTGAAAAAAAAAAAAAACAGTACAGCTTTGTTCTTGTAAAAATAAATTGAACGCTTTTCCTTGTAAAATCTATAAAAACACGTGGCGTGCCAACAACTAGCAGACGAAAATATTTTCTTAAGTTCAAACTATTTCCGCTAGATATCTATATTGTATTAAGTTCAATGCTTTAACGTTGCCAAGCCTACCTACCCAGTGTACTCCCTAATTTACATCTTCCTATATAATAGTAACTCGTCTGCTTATTAGTCGAACATACATTTGAACCTCTCGCGTAAGCAGCTATGTGGCTCTATGTGAACTGAGAAAGTTAATTGCGCGTATATAAATTCTGCCAACCTCTACTGATCATAATCATTTCTTAAAATCCGTACTGTTTATCGATTTTCGAAATACATTCTGAGAATTCAATAGATCACGACAATTTGTGGGGTTTTTTTGCTCTAGGAGAAAATAACTATGTATCACGTCATGTCACGTGATGTAAGCTTACTGCTCTGATTGATCGATGCGTGTACCATTAGATTATCGTCAAGAAAATTTTTATAAAACTTTGTTAATTCTAATACTGCTGTATTTCCTTTTACAAATTTCCTAAACTGCTCGATTTTAGTCTGCTAAGCGAACGATTTGATATTTATAGGACCTGCTTAGCAGATAAAAATCCTGCAGTATATAAGCTTCTAGCGTTCACCGCTACGTGGCTCTGCTCTATGTAAACTGAAATGACTAATTGATCTAACCCTGATCGAGGAGAAAAGGAACAAGCCAAAAAAATTGTTTATAGCAAATCGGGAACGTTAGAGCCCACTGAAAACTTTCTCTGAGCGCGCTGAAACACGCTCATAACTTGCTCCGTCGGTTTCAAGCGATTTCTCAGAACGCTCGAGAGCAGCCAAATGGAAAACGACATTAAATATCAGAAGTCAAAATTTAAGCCAGAGTTTACAACCGTAGACCGGTTTCGCCCTTTTGGGGCTCATCAGTACTGTGTAGGAACTCTAGCTTTTCTCGGAGATCTGCCGATATCAGTTTAAACTAATATACATTCAGAGTGGACATTAAATACACGATGCAAGATTTTTTACAAGAAATTTAATAGAGCCTATGGGTGTATTGAACTGGTGGTAAATTCAATTATATCAGTGGCTTTATCGCAATAGTGGCGTTTTAACAACTGGACTCGGGCTTCTCTCAGCAATGGCAAACAATTAAGTCTACGTAACAAATTTTTCCTGATTTTACCGCCGTGAGCGCTGCCGGTAAAATAGAAAACGGACAACCTTTTTTTGAGGCGCGTTGGGCTCCACCAATCAGCAAGCGATATGCCGTCACGTAGAAGACGCCAAAATTAGTAAGCCTACATTTAAAACGTGCAACTCAATCAAGCAATGTATCCATTTTCTGATTGGCTAGATTTGCCGACATTTTGAGTCAATAAATCCGTTTTGCGCGTGTGTCGGATTCATTGCATTATTGAGTCGGTTTCTATAAAGCATTGAATCGAAATAAACACAATACCAGCATACGTATACAAGTTATAATAGTATTTTAGGTTTCGTAACGTCAGCAGCAGACATTTTACGAACCGCTAATGGTCTTTTTTTTATTTTAAAATAATATTTCATATTTACTGTACATAGACAATAATGTTTACTAAACTTAGTTACCCTTGGTTCTAATGTTGTGATTTTACCCGCGTTTTTTCCTCAGGTTGTTTCTGAAGCGTGATCGATATTTGGACAGTTTTGTATTGTTATTATTTGTATATGATTCAGTAACAATGAAAGCATGGCTTCAAATAAACTGCCAATTTGTAATTATTGTGATAAAACGTTTGCCACAAATTCTGGTTTGTACAAGCACTTGAGAAATGTTCACAATGTATAAGAAAACATCGTTACTTGTAAAATTCAATGCATGCCTGGGAGAAGACTGCACATTTTCTTGCAGCCACTATAGCCGCGTTCACACTAGACAATTAGGAAACGTTTTAAAACGGTTTCGAAATATCAAATTTTAAAATTTTGGTGTCGAATTTATTTATCGTATGGCTAATAATACCTTTGACTCCGAAATTTTGGAATTTTATCTTTCGAAACCGTTTCAAAACGTTTCCAAAGTGTGTAGTGTGAACGCGGCTTATATGAAAGTTAGAGAACACGTCAGATGTAACCATGACAAACAATGTATCGGCGAAACCTTTGTCTTCAAAACGAAACAAGTAAAATTAGTCAGTTTCAAACATTCAATGTAGGCCTTAGGCAAACTTTCATTCCGATTATGGTCTTTTCGGGACAGTATTGTGTTTATTGCTTGATTTCGCGCGCTTTTTAGAAACCGGCTCAATCAAACAATGAATCCGACACATGAGCAAAACGGATTTTATGACATCAAAATGTCGGCAAATCTAGCCAATCAGAAAATAAATTCATTGCTTCATTGAGTCGCACGTCTTTTAAAAACTAATAATAATTATCAGCTAAGCTAATAGTCCTTTAAATAAAAGATTATTTATAGACGATTATAGAGTTTGTGCTACTACGACTGGACATATAACTGGGTTGTCTGGCAGCATTTTTCCACAGGGGGGCAAGACAGTCAGAGAGGGGTTTTATTTAACCGCCTATACCCAAGGCACCACCTTACGTTTATTCCCATTCGACCGAAATCCCATTCGACCGAAAGAATTTTAAAATGTAGCCCAATTGGCGGGGTGATTTGGTATTTTATTTATAAGGTATGTACTATCGAAGATCCATGTTTAGGTTAGGTTAGATTAGAGTTGATTAAGTTTACTATTTCAGTTTTGGTTCAGTTACTTTTCTTGACTAGGTGAAGATAAAAATATAATTCATGCTCATTCCATTTTATTTCCAAATAAATGCATAGTACAAAGATATTAAAATGGCATAGCTAAATTCATAGCTACTGCATCTAGTAGGGCGAGTGCTACTTCATTTTGAGATTAAGACAGAATAAATAATTATTATTGATGTATAAATTAGCTATCCGCTCCATTGCAAACGACTTCAGTAACTAAATTGAAAACATAGCAAAAGCCAATTTATATAGCAGCGTTCGGTCGAATGGGACACATAAAAGCGTTCGGTCGAATGGGACACATAAAAACCGCACGTTTCGGCGGAAGTCGGTCGAATGGGACACCTCAAAAACCGCCTTCGGTCGAATGGGACTAAAGCCCACCTTAGGCCCAAGTCAT
The DNA here is from genome assembly GCF_980474605.1 of Leiobunum rupestre. NCBI lineage: Eukaryota > Metazoa > Arthropoda > Arachnida > Opiliones > Sclerosomatidae > Leiobunum > Leiobunum rupestre. The sequence goes on from NC_143384.1 coordinate 61,248,379, forward strand.
CTAGCGACTTATTTTTATCTAATCTTTCAGCGCTTGCTGATTGGTCGAACTCAAAGTACTTCAAAAAACCGCAAAATTTTATAAATTTTTCTCTCCGTTTTTTTATTTAAGTAAAATCCGAACAGTAGAAATTAGAGAAAACCTAAACCAGGAAAACACTACCCGGATGAACCATCCTTTAGACTCTCTCGAGTTTCTGGTTCACTCAAGTCGTGATCATAGAAATCTCATAGGTAACTAGAATGCTGCCGTGTAACTGGCAGATGGGCCAAACGCCGTGGCAGACGATAGCCAGATCGCAGCCAATCAGAGCTCAAAGAGTGGTTCTGCCAAGAATTTAATGTCACCAGAGAGAATGACGTTTCCTATCTCCCGCTATAGTAGCGGATCCAAGGAGGATTATTATCCTCCTTGGCGGAACCACTCTACGGCCTCTTATTGGCTGAAGATTCAAGGCGAACTGGCGTCAAGCTCAGCCGTAGGCGGCAGCATTCTAGTTACCTATGAGATTTCTATGGTCGTGATGGAGGGGAATGAATGTATCATAGCTATTATCATATGTAACATAATTACTCATAAGTGTGCCTCTGTTTAACATCTCTGTATTAAATATTTCTATGAGACATTATTTCACAGCCACCAAAGAAATCACGAACGAACTACGCGCAGAACCGGTTTTAACTTCCTTCCCTCCCCGCCAGACCTGGTTTTAACGACGAAAAAGCCGTCATCGATTGGAAAGTGACGTCAATCACGTCATATTCTGTGAACAAGGTCTCATTGAGAACACGTTCCTTTTGGCACACTTATGAGTAATTATGTTACATATGCTATTATAAATAAAATCTGCGCGTGCGTCTTGGTCGCGAAAGCGAAAGGTAATGTTGGGAGGCACTGAAAACGAGATAATGCCTAGATTGCAGGTTTAGGGGCGTGCTCAGATACAGTTATCATCTTTAGGATACAATTCCTACCTGAATCTCGACTTGCGTTGATCTTTAACAATTTTCTATGTACGCGGCTTACAGGCGTATGAAATTAGGAACCGCCTTTGGTATTTTTAAATACGTAATCACTTTAGAGAAGTTTCAGTTAAAGCTTTTTTTTTTAGATACACAAACATCGGTGTCGACCCGAGGCCTTAGACACCAGCACACACACAATAACTGATTAATCAGGGTGAGATATGTGTAACGGCCACGCCAACGGGGGGATACGTGGGGACAGGGGTGGGGACACCCGTGGCGGAAGTATCCCGATCACCCGTTGGGGGATTGGTAGTCGTCCTCACACGGCCTTCCACAAACTCTGCCTCCCGGACGCCTGTGATTACAGGAGTGAGCCACTACTCCCGGCGTTCAGTTAAAGCTAGTGCTCGGAATTGTTTATTCATTATCCACAAATTTTCCGATTAATTTAAAAAACCTTGGTAAAAAGAATATAATTTTAACTTATTTATTTATGTTTTTTTACGCAACCAAGCATTTATTTGAATAAGAGTGGCATTTATTTAAATAATTGTTTGTTTTATTTAAATAATAGGCTTATTCACTTTCGATTATTTAAACATTTTACAATTTTTATTCAACTATTGGTTATTTCAATAAATATTATTTAAATATCGCCGAGCTTAATGGATAAAAATTAATCGAAATCCGAGCACTAGTTAAAGCAATAGCCTTATACACCGATTATTGAAAGTGATCAGTTACTCGAGACTGACGGGTGAATCGTATTCAAGTACGCCCCTGCTAACAAATATTACCTATCCCTCCAAGTTCGGGTCATTTTACCATGACGCCATCTGTATTCGAAAGATAGAACTATGTTCATATTTGTGCTTAGTTCTCTTTTCCATGTGCAGATATGGTTAGGCGGATAAAACCCCACTTCGATGCAGCCACAGAGTTAAACTTAACATACTTCAACTACTCCCGTGTCCATGCGTTATTCCTCCAACAAGTGGCTCCCTTGCTTCAAAAATCTTACTGGAGGCCGATTTTAGATAGACGGGTGGGTTACTGATTGCTGAAATTTGCATTCAAGACCAGCAGAGTATGATTAATTCACCAAGAAAGTAATATAAATAAAACTATTTAATTTTTGCAAACGACATACTAAATGAAAGAGAACGTTGTAGATAACAAAATGAACAAAATTGAGCTAACTGATTAAAACAGTACAGCGTGGTATCAGTAAAAACCACTATATATATATATATATATATATATATATATATATATATATATATATATATATAAAGAAAAGATGGGAAATGCATATAGATCGTCGAGCCACGGTCACAATAGAGCTTAAAACCCAGTTTAGGTCGGTTTGAATGCCAGTTTAGACCGCCGACGATAATTCTTGGTTTGGTTCAAACGTATGAAATCGCTTCACCCCGGCTCGCTTATAGCCAAGGCTTAACGTCATTTCAAATTATGACAAGAATTTTGAAAATACTATAAAATGTATTCCAAAACAATTAATTAATCATGTTTACTATACATATATTAATATAATATGACATAATATAGAATTTCATTTCCATTATTTTTGACAATATGAGCGATTTTACTTACCTGCATGGTCGTTTTGAAAACGATTCTGAGCGAACCGACTTGGACGAGTTGCTTCCTGAACAAACACGAAGCAATTTCTCGCGCTGGTTTTGAAAACTATTTATCTGAAACGAAGTGATTTTAGGGGTAAGTGTGAACAGTAGCGTAGCCAGGATTTTGTTTCGGGGGGGGGGCACACCATGGAAAAAAAAGTAAAAAAATAAAAATATTTGTACGTACAACCATACGTTTCGGGGGGGGGCATGTGCACCCTGTGCCCCCCTGGCTACGCCACTGAGTGTGAACCTGTTTCGAGAGAAACGTTGAAAACTTATTAAATGCCTTATAGAAATTTTTTGTAATATTTAGCGGTTAAAGATAGAAACTAAATTAAAATTTTATCTTCTTTTCAAGGTCTTTCTAATGGCGAAAAGATTTTTTGAGCCTGAACCTTTCCTTTAAATGCCCAAATATTTAGAGTACGTTTTTAAATTATTATTTAACAAGTTGGCAAGCTTGCCAAAATATACCTCTCCTCGGAAGAATTGTCCCTAGTGGTATTAATTTCCCGAGATGATCCTTAATTCAGAGTTATTTACTAAAAACGTAATCCCGGTTCCATCCCGCCCGGTATAAAATTTTAATTATAATTAAAATAAATGAGATGAAACAACCGATTTTAATTTATTCAAAATATTATAAATTAAGTAGTTACAACAGTGAGTTAGACGTACTAAAACAATGCACAATTGAATTAAACCCTTTTTACAGTACAAGTTTATCAGTTGAATATAATACAAAGCAAATTTCAATGAAAAAAATATCTACAGAGGGTATTATAACAACCGTTCGCTTTTTGGTTTATAATTATAACGGAATCGGGCCGATTTTAATTAAACGATAGTTTATCGAAATTTTGTTAAAAGAATATTCCCTAAGGCCGCGCGATAAATTTACGAGAATAATTTCCCGTCGCCGTTATATCGAAAATTTATTTGATTCGGGATTGCCAGAACTGTAATGTTGTGGGCGAGTGATTAGAAAATAAAATGGCAACCAGAATTAGGCAAAATTATAAATGTTTATTTTTATTTTTATTCTATGGAACGTTCTAGATTTAACTTTCATCAATAACCCAACAATATATATCCCTTCTACGTAATTGTACAGAACTGGTACTCAAGTGTCTAAGACTAGATTTGTCTTAGTTCATGGTGATTGAAAAATAAACCAAAACACACTTACACTTAAGTAAATATCATAAATTATACTGAGTAATTTTAACTTAATTCAAACTACCTAACTATAAACTCTGTCTTAATTAACAGCTGAGAGCTGTTCGTTACTAATTACTTAAAATCTACTTAATTAGCCTCACAGGTTGAGTTGATAATTTCAAGGGTATAATTAGGTTATTCCAATTCAAAAAATAATAACTATCAATTTTATCTTACAGCTGCCTTGAGTTAGTTCAAAATTACTTTAACACTTTCAGTCTTAAACACGCAATATTCATACACTTAAGTCCATTCACTCACGTTCCGAACGCGAAACACAATTTAACTCTTTTCTTGACCGAAGACCGAACATACTAATTAAAACCGCAAAGTTACCTCATAACTTTTGACCGACACCAGGACCCCGTCCTGTAGTAGTTCGTCTGACAGCCAAGAACTAAGAAAGAATAAATCTTCTATATTGACGGCAACGGCCTTATATACCTTTATTTTGTGTTTTTTTGACCCATCGAGATTTGACTAAAGTTCGAAAAATTGAAGAGATTATATTTTTTTATATTGATAGTTCTCCACACGGTAGCGCTATATTATTACTTTGATATAGTTTCCGTGGGAGTTTGGAATAATTATACTTTTTCTAAGCGTTATTAAAAGGTAACAATGAACTACTTTTTGTGTTTTAACGAAATTTTGTTAAGAATTTAAGAAAAATTTAAAACAAAACAAAAAACCGTACCAAAGAATAAACAAACAAAGTTCAATAAACAATATATACAGATATTGTATTAATCCGTTTAGTAAAAAAGCCCGCCTTATCATAATTGTTGCTTTACTTTAATATTTTCCCTAAGGAAGTCAATGGCTCGGCGGTGAACTATCCGCATTGTTACAATGCGACCCGAGTTTAATTCCTGATCACGATCAAATTTTACATTAAAATACTAAAATATTTAATTAAATATAAGATTAATATAATCTACAAATATTTAATTAAATATAAGATTAATATAATTTATAAATATTTAATTACATATAAGATTAATTTAATTTATAAATATTTAAAATGATGTAGAATAAATTATAGTACCTAACGTTATAACTTTGTAAAGGACATTCACCAAAGCTGTTTTTTAGAAAAACACCGTAAATTACCAAGCGTTGGTGGCTGAGTAGTTAGAGTACATCTCTTGCACGAGGCAGACCCGGGTTCGATTCCGGCGCCAAAAAATCGCAAATTGATACTAAGACGAATACCATGTACAATTGGTGGAAACCCTGCCATTGGACGTTGAGAGGTTGCTAAACACTCAACACTCGGTCCGTCCCTAAGTCATTAAGAAGAAGTTGGAGAGGAAACGCCCATACAAACACAACAGACTCAACATCCACAACCATCATAACACCAACACAACCAACTCCACACCCACAACAATCACAACACGAACTCAATATTCACAACAAACTCCACACCCACAACTTTCACAACACGAACTCAACATTCACAACCTACGCATAAACATTACAATAACGAAATATCCAATCAAACTGAATTAAAACTGTCGCGACGGTGAACGTTGACGAAAAAAACACAATCCAAACCAAAGCCAACCGCAAATCAATCCGTTAACGCTCACCGAAACACGGTGGTTTTGCCAACCCTTCGAGAAACTGCGAACGCCAAAATTTCGAGAAACTGCGTACGCAATGATTACCCTTTGCCCCGAAAATGCGAACGCGTTCGCAGGCCTGACAGACAGACAGACCCACCCACAGACAGACAGACAGACACGGTGATTGTATAACCCCTCCTAAAACATACTACACTTTTTTCATGGAGCTCGTTAGGTACATTAAAGTAATCGATGCTCGAATCGATGACTGTGTAATACCAGAGATCCTGCGCTTTTTGAGATATGAAACTCCCAATACCCCCAGCGACCCTCTATTTTTTGCCGACGGTGGCGCCCATCGACGTCTGGGAGAAAGCTATTGCGATGCCATAAGCGAAAAGTTGGTTTGCTCCCGGCCGAGTGGCGGTGCTGATGCTTGAATTTTTCTTAACACGTTTTTGTGAGAGTTTCATATCTCTATAAGCACAGCGACTACCATTATCTCTGGTAATACGGCGTTGACTAGAGACGAGTTGAGTACCCGATTTAGTCGGGCTTTTTAGGCCCGACCCGACGCGAACTCATTTCAGACCAGGTCGGACTCAAAAGATTTCAGCGGGACTGGGTCGGAAGAACGTCTGATTTGTCGGACATCGTAACTCGGTGATTGCTTATTTTAGTTTTACTTCCGATATTCGACTTTTTCCATCCAACCTGTGGGATTTTCTCCAATTACAGAAACGAAAGCTCCCCATAAAATTCCCCTATCAAAATAAACAATTTTTATATAGACCCATTTCAGTTTTCCAGACCCATTTCAGTTTTTTAGAGCCATATCAGTTTTCTAGACCCATTTCAGTTTTCTAGACCCATTTCAGTTTTCTAGACCCATTTCAGTTTTCTAGACCCATTTCTGTTTTCTAGACCCATTTCAGTTTTCCAGACCCATTTCAGTTTTCTAGAGCCATTTCAGTTTTCTAGACACATTTTACGAAGCTCTCTCTAGGTATTTTACGCGACGTTATCTCTGGATATTTTACGAATCTCTCTAGGTATTTTACGCGACGTTATCTATGTATTTTAGGGTTAGGGACTTCGAAAACTTTCGCCTTCGCCAGTGAGAGAGAGAGGGAAAACTGCATTCAACGGTTTCAGCCGCGTATTCAACTGAACGATCGCGCTTACCAAAAGAACGCGTCGTCGCGGTGACTGATAAATTCATCTCAGATAAGGTCATAGATAAGATGCGAATTAGCTGAAATCTTTGAAGCAACCCACGGCTTGATTAGGGGAACTTTAATATCGAATAAAGAATGTTGGTTTTTAGTTTTGTTTAAACTTAAAATTAGCTATTTTCTTGGTCGGCATATACCCATTTTATCAATTTCAACTTTCTAAGATATTGTAACCAATTGTTGGTACACGTGTCCTAATTTGAACCAATAGCAGATTAGGGCAGTGATTGTTTAGATTTCTACGGTGGTGACCTCCATTAAACGAAAATAGAGTTACACCAAACCGCGATTTGCTTTAATGAGAGCTAGGCGGTCGGAATACAAAAAACAAATGGGTCACGTGATACTATTGTAGCCAATAGCAATGCTCGCGTTAATTTAAATGTTATAGATTCTCGTGCTGGCCGTTTTGATACGCATTTGTACTAGTCTTGTAGTCCATATCATTATTTAGTCCGAGGGCACCGACATTGGCCAAAATCCCGTACACATCGCAAAAGGTTGATTTTAAAAATCTTGAAATCAACGTCAAAATCTCAAAATCATCAAATCGTTTAGAATGATTTTGAAAATTCACACAAAAACTCGAAACCACGTTGAAAATTCCGAAATCGCTTTCAAAATCCCGAAATAGCTTTTGAATTTTCGTTCCGTTTCGATATCGATAGACTGACGGGTTTCTCTCAATTTAAACTTTGCTCATTGTTAAAGGTTCTTAATTTCACCCTTAAAAAAGCTTTTTTTCTGGAGGGTGAATTAAATGTACCTACTCAAAGAAAGGTAACAAACAGTTTTCGACAAAATTGCGAATGAGTCGCCACCAGCCCACAGCTAACCCAAAATTAGGTCAAGAAAATAGCTAATTTTAAGTTTAAACAACACTAAAAACCAACATTCTTTATTCGATATTAAAGTACCCTTAATCAAACCGCGGGTTGCTTCAAAGATTTCAGCTAATTCTCAGACTTATCTATGACCTTATGGATTACGTCACACCTATTAAAGGTTAAAGACTTCAGATAATAAATACCACCGCAACGGTACCAGTACTATTCGATCCTCCAAAATGGAAGCTCGTGTCTGCCATCTATAGTCTTTATCTAAGATGTATTTATCAGTCCCCACGACGACGCGTTCTTTTGGTAAGCGCGATCGTTCAGTTGAATACGCGGCTGAAACCGTTGAATGCGAAGGCGAAAGTTTTCGAAGTCCCTAACCCTAAACTACATAGAAAACTTCGCGTAAAATACCTAGAGATATTCGTAAAATATCCAGAGAGAACGTCGCGTAAAATACCTATCTAGAGAGAGCTTCGTAAAATGTGTCTAGAAAACTGAAATGTGTCTAGAAAACTGAAATGGCTCTAGAAAACTGAAATGGCTCTAGAAAACTGAAATGGGTCTAGAAAACTGAAATGGCTCTAGAAAACTGAAATGGGTCTAGAAAACTGAAATGGGTCTAGAAAACAGAAATGGGTCTAGAAAACTGAAATGGGTCTAGAACGCTTGAAATGTGTCTAGAACGCTTGAAATATTCCTAGAAAACTGAAATATATCTAGAACTATCTTGTTTAGTTTTTTCCGGTTTGGCGCCCCATACTTATAGATATATCTTTTGGAAAGTTTTATAAAATTTAGCGGTGGCATCGGCATTGGCAATATTTTAAGCATTGGGCCGGGAAAAATTTGCGTCGTTTTTTTCGGGTCTGGTCGGATTGCGCAAAATTTATTTACGCGAGAGGGAGCGCATGAAGACGGCCGCCAGCCATGGTCATGGAAATAAAAATGAAATTACAACCACTGGTGACTGCGCTATCCGGTAATATGAAGGAAAACGGGCAAGCTAGAAGGCTGCCATGAGAGTTGAATCGCTTAACTATTACCAACAGGAATCCATACCTCTACTTGGAATCCTTGGCTACGTTCAGTAGCTTGCAAAAAATTAAACGTTGCAGTATTTCGGAACCAGTTTTCTACTGTACGCTTTTTTTCATTTCCGGTGTGACGTAGCGTTGCTGAACCGTTGCTGAAACATTTGAACCTACTCTTCCAGCCGGTTTCTTGGTTGTTAAACGGAATCGTGACGTCATAGCACGCGGGAAGGCTAGCTGTGGACGACACAGCAGACGATATTTTATCAAAATTACAACAATCGTAAAAAAGCGTTCAACAAGACAGGATAAAAAGTCTCAACGGAATCAACGCAAACGTAAAACGGTATAAGACCGTTAAGCTTCACTGAACGTAGTTCAAATCGCGGCAGATTTTCGTCTCGATGTGGCTGACAGTTTTTAGGTTAACTTAACCACGGCCAACTTTGATCACGCGCTGTTCGCGCTACAGCGGCCAACACATTCGTCGAAATTCCGCGAGCAAGGATTTTCCCCCTATAAACTGTACTATAACGTGTAGGAGTTCGGAGTTCAGCGCCACGCTCGGTTGTTATATTGACTTCAATGTAAAAACTATACTAAAAATAAAAAACCGCTAGGGGCGCTGATGTCATACACATCTTTTGCTCTGAGGTTAACACATAAACGCCAATGAATGAGATGGCCCCTGTAGCGCGAGAGATCGAAGTTGGCGGTGACTTAACAAACAACAACGGGAGAGGGGAGCGCACGCAAAGGGGAGTTTTTATCAAGGATGATAGGAAGGGAGGCGAAGTAGGAGGGATGAACGCTACGTGTTGCCGCCATTTTTCCGAAATTTTCCCGCTGAGCGCGCGCTAAGCTTCTTACAAGGATGCTGGCGCGTTCATCCCTCCTACGTCGCCTCCCTTCCTATCCTCCTTGTTTTTATCTAGTAGGCGGTGCCAAAGCTGTCAGACCAGACTGATCTTACTATACGCGATACCGCACAAAAGCATTCAAAGTAGAGATATGATTATTATTGGTAACAGGAATCCATAAGATGTATTATATAAGAGCCTATTGGACTCGACTAAAGACTTCTCTTTAGGGGAATCGAGGCTCTAACGTCTTTATTTTCAGGACATGAGACTAGACTTAAAACCCCAAAAATTAGGACTGGACACCCATAATCGAAATTCGCCATTCGCTCGCCGTGCATTAGTTGTGTAATTTTAGTCAAATACACAACCTCAATTGAAAACAAAACACTTCAAAAATATTCACTTCATTATTTTATTCCATCAGATAGAAAACTTTTCAGGCAAAATTGGTTACATTAAACAAAGTTCCAGAAATATTTTGTAGTAGTAGTATAAAAAAACAAAAACTGAAAATGCTAGAGCAATTAAATAACTTCAAATAAAACTAGTTTAATTTAGTTTTTCACACATGGGCAAATACAATTTCACAAAATAGAAAAACTCAACATAAAATAGAGTACTGTTAATTTAAGTTAGAAATGAAATGGCTGGTTGGAAATACGCCAAGCCAGTTCTGTACAAAAAAATCACCTAAAAGGTTTTCCTTGGGTGATATTCCTATTTTTAGACAATAGTAACGAATGTTTGTAGCAATGGGAACTGAAATTTTCTAAACTAACATTACGCGAAATTGCATCTAACAAGTGGGTTCAATTTCATTGACTGTTTTCTGAGGGTAACTTGTAACGCACATACGGGACTTCAACATCCTCTCCTTCTCTATCGTTACAGCAAAGTTCAAACACAAGAGCCTTTATATGAGGTTCGATCTTTTTTCTTGATACTCTCTTAACAACTTCGGACATCCTAAAAAATATTCGTGAAAAAATAAAACAAATATTCAGCCATAATAAAAATGAATTAAACAAGTATAAAATAGTAGACCAAGTTAAATTATTATAACTAAAAGTCACTGGTACATTATATTTCTTCAAGGCTTACAAATTTTAGAATATTATAAAAAAATTTACTTTTAGAATCTCTATAGTGCATTAACTTATTGATATTTTCTTTGATATTTTGCATATTTTCAGGGCTGTTTACTTAATATTACAAATATACAACTATTATTCCTCTAAAAATAGATTACTCAAACAATTCCTCTGTATAAAGTTTCAAGAAATTTAGGAAAAGCTCCTGATAAACGATGTAGACAAAGCCGCTGTCAAATATTTAAATAAGAAACAAATAGGTAACGATAACATGCAAAAGCTGTACATCTCAAATGTAAAAATTCAATAGCTTATTATGAAAAAATACAAGCAAACAAAAGTGGAATTGAAGGCTTGTGGAAACTGTCAGGATCTACTTTAATGGAAGAATTAATTTATTTATATAAATCTTCATAGCATCAGCCTGTAGCACTGGCAAGACTAAGCTCTGACTCACTTCATTGTCACTAATGGAGCTGTCAAATTTGACCGAGTAAAGTCAATGACCACACTCTAGCTGCGGCTCTCTCTTTCCTTGATGCCTCAGCTATAATGCATCTCATTGGCTATTCTCAGGTCAATTGGAGAGCGAAATTTAGAGCATCATAAAAAGAACAATAAACTTGTCCTGCTTCTACAACACCCACATTATAGTAAGGCAATCTTTCTATGTTCTTTATTCATGGGTGTATAATAATAAATTAATGCAGTGATAGCCTAAGCAGTAATATTTAAGCAATCCCTACAGTTTCCTCACTACAGCGTTTTTGTTGACCTTTAATTTGAGTGTGTAAAGCTTAAACACATTATTATTAAGGTAGCATTATAAGTCGCCTAGATGCCTTGGGTATTAGCCTAGCTGATTATTATTATTTTAAGTTTGACATTGTATTTAACTGATTCCACAAAGTCCAGGAGAAACTTACGTTAATTCCAATCTTTCCTCTCTTTTAGCTTGAGGCATAAAAAACGAATATAGCATACACACTCCCTGAGACAACATTGTTATTTCCAGTCCATGTACATCCTACAAAGGTTTTTAAACTGTATTAAGACTAAACAAGTTTCTAATACGGAATTCATGTGACAATCTGAAACAAGTCGCAGTCCAGCAGATATTTTACTTTCCATAAAACTCTAATATTTGAAGGGAGCTCTAAAATCCTACCAAGGGGACCCAAAAATATTAAAATTAGCTTAAAACATTTTGGGGTTAACTTTTAAATTCTAGGAAACCTAGGAACTTAAATATTTCAGATGAATCACTGTTGTGCAAGCTTAAGCAAAAAAGGGGCCTAAAAATCTCATTTATGGGTTCAGATAATCCCAGGCACTGCCAGTTACTGAACTAAAATGTAGTAAAATCAATTTACATTTTAGCCAATCCCCTCCCCATGACTGCCAAAAACAAATTACTTTAAGTTTCAGAATGACTATGAACTTCTCATATACCTATGAACAGTCAACACTAAAATTACTTATTATTATAGCTACTTACCTCGAAATACTTTAGGAACTCTCTTAAGGTAAGTTCACCTTCAACTTCGAAACGGTCCCATAATGTAAATTCAGTCTCATAATACTATGTTTTCAAAGAATCAATACAAGAATAAACCGAAAAACATTATCGAAAATAAATATATCACTATACCTTTTGCTTTGGAGCTGGTATTGGTTCAGAAAAGCCAAAGAAAGGCAAAGCCAAGTTAACGAAACCGTTCTTATAAAGTTCAATATTTTTGTGCCCTTGGACCAGCTTATATAATTCCAAACACACAAGACCAGTAACTAGAGAAGTGGTGGTTGCAATGGCAGGAATGATTTTACCAGCGATTAGTTTGCTCTTGTGTCTATCAGCAGGAGGTATATCGTAATTCTCAGCTCTTAAATTGGACGCGGCAACAATATAATCCATGTGATGATTGGTATCATCATCTTTCTCAAAATCAACTGGGGTCATTTTGATACCTCCTTTCCCACAAGCTTTAAGACACTTCATTAATTCATCTTGTATTTGGGCTACTCTATCTGCATCTAGAATGAAATTAAAATGTTGTAAAATTCGGAAAATATATTCTTTTAGGGGTGTGCGAGTCTGGTTTTTGGGCGTTCAATTTGAGTCTTGAGTCCAAAAAGGTTTAGTCCTATTCTAGTCCTAAATTTAAACATTGGCCTTTAAAATAGAGATAAACAGTCTAAACGATAAAATAATTTTAATATAAATTTTAATTTTTATTAAACTTAAAACAATTTAATTGCCAACTTTAAAAAAAAGCAGTTGAGCTCCATCAAGGAAACCTCCACCCCTAAACTAAAGTCCAATGAAAGTTATTTTTGGCCCTTGGGAAAGAACTCGGGAAATAACCAATTCAAATTAGAGTTGTTATTGGACAATAATTTGCAATTTTAGAGTACTAGCACACCTCTAAATTGAATATTCAGCCTTAAACGCAAGGCTGCACCAATTAGGTATCATACCACATTGAGAGTCCTGTTGAGCATCTGCTTCAGTAACTGCTATTTTCACACCAGATTTGGGTGTAAATTCAGGCACTTCAATAGTCTCCAGAATATTAACTATCTCTTCCCTATTTGTGTTCCCAGGAAGGTTATAAACAAATGCCTTCAAATTGGCACCAGCTTGAATGTAATCCAAATGCAATGCCTAAATTTAAAAATAAATTATGTATTTCATTTAAGAATGCCAAAATAAAGATTTCAATTGAAATCAAGTTTGGTCATTGCAAGTATGAATACCAACTAAATTTACTACATAGAAAAAGAGTTAATGCGAAAAGGTAGAGAAGTCCATTACGTAAAGGGGAAAAACAGCAAAACCCTAGAAAAACTTAAACATTGTAAAATGTAACTAGTTACGTAGATAGGTGTTTGAGAATAAAATAAATACCTGAAACTGATTTTAAGTCTACTGTTGGAGATTGTGGCTAATTTTTAATTGGTTTTTAACTCAGGCCTATTAGGTCATAGTTCCGAGTCTTTTTATTCTATTAGAACTATGGGTCTGAGTAATTTAAGATGAAAAAATATTTGACCTCAAATGAATCATTAATTTATGATTGTATAGCAGTACTGGTTAATATTGATTAATATTAATACATAGATTCAATTTAAAAATTCATACATACATTACTTGAATCAAATTTTATTGGATGAGGACATCTCTTAGGGCCAGACCAAAAGGGAGCACCAGATGAAGTAACCTGAAAATGAATGTAAAACGTTACAGTACTGAATATATAAAAGAGAAAAGGTTGCAAATGTACCTGCTCAGATGGGAAATTGAAGAGTAACTGCTTGATTTGATTACAATATTCTTCTTCAAATTTAAAACGTGCCCATCTCACACAATCTCCAAAGGCTGTTGGCCTTTCATCTATAATTGCTTTCTTAACAGATTCCATAATCTCCAGCTAAAAAATATATACATGAGATGGCAGTTAAGGAAACTTTCCAACTATACACAGAATTGGGAAGAAACTTACCGGTTGATTGCCTGGCAATTTCACTGTTCTGTCTAAAAATTTTGGATCACTGAAAAGGAAAACGAATAAATTAAAACAGCACGTATCACTCCCAACAAAATTGTAAAAAAAAATATGGGTACTAGGAAAAGTAAATAAATTAACATTTAATTCTAGTACTAGTAATTAAACAGTGTTTTTAAAACCAGTTTATAAATACACTAAAAACCCCAAGTGTACCGTAAAACAATTATTTCCTACAAGAGAATGTGACAATCTGCAGCACTAAAATTGTACCACACCCAATATGAAAAATTCAGTTTATAGTTAATACCAATCGCAAATCTTTGGTTCATCCAAATAATTAGGGTTTCCACTAAGCATAAATTAGAATTGTGGCTACTTTCCTTGCCACCACTTACGGTGTGACATCTAGTGACATAGCATCACTACTACATTGAGTTTAGCACACTACCATTTGGTGAATATTCCTCCAAATTATGACTATTATTGTTCCTAAATAGCCACTACACACAGATTCCAATACGAAGAAAAACTGCACTATGTTTATTATTAACTTACTTGAAAAATTGAACAGCATTTTCAACTGCTTGCCTAAAAACCCCTTCGAAGTCATCTCGAGACCACTAGAAAGAAAATTAAAAATTATGGTAGCCACCTAGCTTTAATTCTTGACATTAGAAAAATATTTTAATATAATTAATAAATTTTAATCTCAATAATAATATAAATGTTAAATTAAATTTCAGTTTTCATTACAAGTTAAAATTATAGAATAATATAAAAAAGACATGAGAACATTACTTACTTGAAGTGTGTGTTCAATGGCATTAGGGAAGTTCTTAAGAGTGCATATGGGTATGGACTTCTCAGGAGGGTCTTGAGATGATGAATAGGATTCTGTAAGGTGTGGTATTACAACCTGAAAGTAATAAACAATTTCAGTTTCTTTTAGCTACAAAAAGGATTCTAAGTATTAGTTACATTATTATTACTTTAGCACAAACAAAATAAATTTAAATAAGAGTAAAAAATGGAGAACTAAACCCGACTGATTGAAATAATTATTACTTAAGACAAATAGGCCTCAAAGCAAAAATTAAAACTTATAATAGAAAACAGAAAAGCTTTTGAAATTTCTATTCTGAGAAATGTTTCTAGGTAAACTACCTCTGAAGATATCAGCAACTTACTTGCACATTGCCTTTTGTTCCTAATGTTCCAGATTCTAATAATGGTAGTCTATAGTAGACACATCGTCGATCCATGTATATGCCTTGATAAAAAACATTATCAATTAAGAAATGTAAAAATTTATGTTTTGACAATCATACGTACGAGCATCAACATTGTCAAGAGCATTAGCTACTCCATCTAACTGCTCAAAGAAATTATCATCATAAATATTTTCAGTTTCAGGACCAACTCTGTTTTGATGTGCTTCGATTTTAACATCAGGATTCATTTTTTTTACTGCAGCAGCAGCAGTTTCTGACTTATGACGCTGTAAAATACATAATCAATTTAAATATGCTTAATGAGACCACCTGAATTCAGTAAAACTCAAGGGAGAAAAAGTTTTCTAAAAAAGATTTCCATTGTGACCATTGTCCAACCCGATGTAGAATTTTACAAAACACTTTTTGGTTTAACAAATTTTGGGAAATGCCACCTACCTGCGGCTACCTCATGTGTACAAAAGGATTAACAGAAATTCCCCCATATTCAAATAATTTAGATAAAATATTGCAAATTTTCTAATTTTTTTGCATTTATGTTTAACTATAAAACAGCCGATGACTTAGTTGAGTAGCCAATTAGCAACATGACGTCAAAACCGAAAATGCGAAAAATCTTAGAGTAACATCAACGATAGATGCTGTAAATAGGCAATATCATTAACTGAAATTCTGATAGAAACCGCTTAAGTTCTAGAAATTCTTAACAAAATGGGATTTAGTTGCACATAAATTCCAAAAATAATAAATGAGGTTTGCAAAATTTAAATCTTGCTAAGGCTTATTTTTAAATTGCCATTAAGTTAAGCATACCGCAGATCACTTCAAAAATTCTACTAATACCCACACCCACTTCTATGGGAATCATCAGTGCCACCCCAAGAATTGCTTATACATTCCAAGTGTGTGTATATAAAATTTCCCCATAATACTGAGGCACGAAAAATCTACGCTACGCACTATGAACAACGGCATATAACATACATTACATTTAAAAATAGTTTTAGAGAAACATTTAAGGACAAAATGCTTACGCCGACATCCCAAGGTCTGAAGAGGAACTGTCTGTTTAAGTTTGACTTTTCAATGATGTCCATGTCAGTCAGAAGGACTTTACCTTCACAACCTGAAGCCAATCCCATCATTGCAAAGTTTTTGAGAAGCTCACAGCCAATTGCACCAGCTCCAACCTAAATAATTATATTAAATTGGTTAATTGAAAATACAATAAACAAGTTTTGAAACTAAACAGGTACCATTTAAAATTAATAAACTATAAAGTTGACTTGTTATTCAGGTTTGCCAACATATGTTAAGATACCGAGATTTCCCCTGACCTTTTTAAGGTCAATATTAGACAATTTCTAACTATATTTTAGTTTTATCAGAAGTTAGTTAATTTGCTTCAAGTTATATTTAGTATAAAGGTTACGTTTTATCAAAAAAACTACTGTGATGTTAAAAAAATTGACCATAACTTCTCAGGAACTAAATGGTAAAATTACCTTCTAACATTTAAGATAAAATTTAATTCCGACTCAGCAAATTAAAATTTCCCCACTCTTTGGACCTATTATAAATTTTTGATTTCCCTGAACTGTGGCAACCTAGATTCTAAGTAATGGCTTATAATTCCATGCGTTCACTATGCTGTGGATTATAAATGTATTAATAATGTCTATGAAAATAAATTTCTTTTCAGTCTAAATCTTACCAGAAAGTATTTTACTTGTCCAATTTTCTCTTGCACTTTTTTCCCAAACACGGCAATTTGTCCATCATATCGACTATTAGTCTAAAAATACAATGTTGTCTTGGATCATTAATCAAACTAAATACCACCATTATTTATGCTTACAGGCTGTGCTTGCTGTTCTTCAACTACTTCGGGTAAGCACTCCAGGGCATCAAAATAAAACCATTGATTGATTGGAGTGAATTTCCCAGTACAAGCCTATTAAAAATTAAATTAATAACAGTAATAGTACACAAATATATAGCTCATCAGTTTAGTTTTTAAGCACAAATTGGGTAAACTATTGACTACAAGGAAGTGATTTCGAATCTATTGTACAATGTCTATATTACATTTGCTCAAATTAATTTAAATCATTAGTTCATTACCATGTAATAAAAAAATTCACAATCAAAAGTAAATAAAACCTAAATTTTTTACTCTGGCATATCATCCGGAGATTATAATTTTTAATATGTGGACTAATTATATCTTGGAAGTACTATAAAATTAGTCAACAAAGGTGAAACCATGTAATAGTTAAACAACAGTTTCTGCCATCATATGGGTAAGAATTCCATCAGCTGCAGAGTAACACTTTCTTCTAAGCTAATACCGAAGGCACCACCTTAGGCCTAAGTCATCAAGCGATTTTTAAAGCCTTTAATTCGGGTGGCTGGGTTATAATGCATAGGAGGGTGGTGGCAAGCCCTGCATGCTAAGCGATCGAGCCAACAGCTCCCTACACTAACTATTACCGTTAACCTCAACAAGTTTTCATGGAAGGAGAAACCAAAGAGCTCGGGGGAAAACCCGTTAAACCAGTGAGGAGAGAACTTGAAAACTCAACGCAGAAGGAGTTGTTCCGAGTTTTCACCCAGTGCCACAAGCTGGAATCGAACCCGCCTCCACTTACTGCGAGGCGAAAGTGCTAACCACTCAACCACCCCACCATAAATATCTCTTTGGAAAGGAAAGGAGGACCCTGCACCATAGTCTTAATTCGTGTCAACCGCAAAAAAGAAAATTAGAAAATAAAGAGTTGTTACGGATTAAGAAGTTCTGAACTTATAATAGCTTATATAAAAAATCTATAAGGGACTATAAGTATCAAGACTGATTGCTAAGGTGCCCTGAACAGATTTTAAATTACCTATTTACCAAATAAAATTTAGCTTTCTCTATTCTCATTACAAATACACTTAAAAATTGTCAAAAAGTATGGTTTTAGTTGGTTGGTCAAGTTTAAAATTGATCAATAGAATAACTAGCAGTTATCAGGTAATTGCCCTGAATACATACTTTAATTTAAAATCTACTCTTCCAATGACAAATAATAGCATTCACAGGGTTTCGGCATAAAAACAATTTTTCCCAAACATAATTTCTACCATGAAAATGTTAACATTGTAGAAATTATCAATTAAATTGTTTATCCTGATAATAGGTCTTTCAATAAATTAATTTTGCCTTGTTTGAACGTATCTTTTATGTTGCTTTTTTTACTTTTAATAGTCTTGGAGCAAATACGGGATTCTTGAGGAATTCCCATCGCAAACTTAAAACTCTTATGCTAAAACTATACCAAGAATGCATTCAGCTACCTAATAATATATAATATAATATATATAAGTATATTTGTCTGTTTTTAATCAAAATGTAAACAGATGGCAAATAAGTCTGTTCGAAAGAGAATCAAGAAAAACCGAAAGCATTCTAAATTTCGCTACAAACTATGCTAGGATGAGGTTTAGAACAGTTTTTTTTTCATAAAAACCCAAAAAATCGGTTTATTTGGTTTAAACCAGGTTTTTTGGGTTTAAATCAGGTTTTTATTAAAAACTGCTTTATTTTACTCTTACTCTATTTTTGCTTTCGTTTCACCCTGCATTCATATTACAAATCCATTAAAAATTAGTAAGAGTATTATTACAAGTCTCATGTGACCAGAACAAAGTTTCAGTTTTAGTTTAGTTTCTTACAAGCCTCACAAGAACGAAGTTTTAGTTAGTTTCATTTTTGATTTTGTATAAATGCAGGGTGACCAGGAAAATGCCTCAAAAATGTTATTGAAAAAATAGCTCATTTTCAAGTGATTTAAAGGAAAATATAGGAAAAACCATAAGCAAAAATAAGGATCCTTATCGAAAAACAGTAGATAAAATTAAGTAAAATATAGGATGAAGAAAATCACTTGGTTTAAACCATGATTTAAACCAAGGTTTAAACCAGCCAACCCTGGTTTAGAATTTAGGCCTTCCCATGTTCTTAGGTACTTGGAATTCATTCTTGACTAAACTAATAAAGCTTTCTTGCGACGTAAATTCATCATCTTTTAGTACTACTTTTGGTCAATTTCATTTCATAGAAACATCTGCTTAAACTTGCCTTCATAAGTTCTTGCGCTGAAATTCCTCCAATTACAGCTTGCATAGGACAGAGATCACCAGATGATAAAAATGAAAATTTTTGAAGTAAATCAGTATCTAACTCCTCAATGGAATTTTCAAGACCGCTGTTGATTTCTTTAACAATGGCTAGTATTTCCTCCGCATCAGCCTACAATTATGGAGAGTAAATTAATTTAAACAATAAAGACAGAAAATATTAAATTGAAAGTACTTACAGTGTTCCACGGCTTTGGAAGTCTCTCATTTTTCTTCTGAAATTCATGTAAAGCTTGGAATCCTAAATGTAATTGTTGGGGTCTTTCCATTTTTGCAAAATCGGAAAACACTATTTCTGGATTCTTCAGAGACACTTCCATTGGCTTAAATTCCACAGTTGTTGGCATTTTAACTTGAGTTGCTATTCCACCTCGGACGTAATCTTCATAATCACTTGTGTCACATTCTATGCTGAAACTAAACGGTCCTAAAAAGATATAAAATAATTTTAAAATGGCTATTTCCTAGCGATCCAAAATTTTTATAAGATATAAATAGATACAGATTATAGTTTGTGAGTATTTGACTGGTTCCAAACTGCTATTTCTGGGATTAACAAGTACTCGACTCTTTTGCTAAGACCAAGAAATACTATAACTGGACTAACATTCAGGTTTGAACGTTACCTTAATGGAGCTCAAATTAATATATTTTAAGCTGGCAATTAACTTGTTTATAATAAAAAATTGTTAATTTTTTATAAACTTCAGTAATTAGTTAAAAAAATATAAATTTTCTTTATTTAAAACAGCTTGGTGATAAATTTTAAGAGTACTAGGGCTACACACTATTTTTCAGCACTCTAGGGCTTGAGCCAATCTTTTTCTAAGACTAAAAACCCAAAAAACTGGACTCACACCCCTATGAACAGTATTTCAAATAAAATTTGATGTATCATTGCGCCCAAGAAAGATTCTAAATTAAGGGTTCATGGGGTTACAATTTTAACATGACACACACCAATCAAAAGGGGTTACAAATTGCTTGAAAACCAATTTATTAAAAAGGAAAGGTAGATACAGATTATACCAAAAAATGGTGTAAATCACGATTAACGCAATGGCAGCTTAAACCATCAAAACGTCACAGAACTAAGTATTCAAATACAATAACTTACCAATAACTTTGATTTTCTTTGGGGAACACTGATTCAGTTCCGTCATCCCTTGAATTTCTGAGAACGTAACATAATCTCCATCCTCAAAACCATGTCTACCTTCATCCAAACACATCACAATTCCTTCAGGACCCTTTGATATATTTGAGATCATGGCCGAGAGTGGTTGTTCGCCATTCGTATCTGCTACCACAAATTTTTCCCCAAAATCACAAAATATTTGTCTAAAAAAGAAATATCAATAGATCAGTTGAATTCTTATTTTCGCATGAGAGAAACTATGGTTTTATTTGATCTACGATCCACTTTTTAAAATTCAAAATGGTCCAAGATCAACAACCATTTAATTAGTTGTCTAATATTCACATGTCATCAAATGCAAGTGTTAAGAAGATTAAGAGTAGAAATTCGCCAGCGTTAACCAATAATTTTTGTCCATTTTACGTTAAATCTAATGAGTTCCTTAATCATCTTATAGAGAAAAAAATTACATCGTATAAGTTAAAATTTTTATTTACCATGGTTTAAAATATTAATTGAATAGTTGTTTAAAGCATGACTGATACTTCATGGTATTCTTGATTTTATTAAAAACAGTTAAAATTTACATGTTTCCGAAGCTTTCGGGTTCGAGACCCCTCGTCAAGCGGTATTTTGAAAACTGAAATACCGCTTGACGAGGGGTCTCGAACCCGAAAGCTTCGGAAACATGTAAATTTTGACTGTTTTTAATAAAATCAAGAATACCATGAAGTATCAGTCATGCTTTAAACAACTATTAAATTAAAAAAATTACATAATTGTAATTTTGTAAAACAATTTGATAGCATCACCATGATGGCCGCAAGCTAATATCAATACCATTAATTATCTAGCAGTGGAGCTTCAAGTTAATAAAAAGTCCTTAAGATAAACGCTACCATGTAAATAAGATGGTGGTTGAACCTTATCTACCCGAGAAGGACAATCTTTAACAAAATGGCCCTGACCCCTGCAAAGGAAACATGTACAAGGACGTTAAAATCAGGTCTTACACCTCTAACACCTTGTGACTGTTCCTGAGGCCAAGAATTCACATCTCCATCCCCAGAGTTCATGCTCACCCGATACACATCCCCAAAGCCATGAGTTGAATGGAAATGCGCCGGATCATCCATAGGTTTCGTACCCCCAGAAGCCTCCAACCCTAAGTTCCTCACTACTGCATCAAATTCTTTAATAGAACTACAAGGTGCCCACGATAAACGAACAACCCTATGGTCAATCCTGGATAGCAACAAAGTTAAAGGCTTGGACTCAGGTCATGGTCTATCCAACAGGGAATTTAAAGCAACACCCGAAAAATGAAAAACTAGAAACACTGTACAAATTCTGCTTAACTTCTATATAACGTATTTTTTATCACCGAGTTGTAGGTGACATAATTTAAGTCTTATCCCTTGAAGAAGGTTTCATTAAGCAGAAGGCTTTCGTGGCATATTTACGAGTAATTATGTAACATACGATACAAATATTTCTATCATATGTTTAGGTATTAAATACAGATTTGAATTATTTCTAAAATAATGATAATCTGCATTTAATACCTCAAACTTTTAATACACAGCGCTAAACACTTTTCTAAAGCACAAAAAAATTAATAGCAGTATAACTTAACATTTGCTAAAACGTACATACCCAAATAGGCCTTTGGTAGAGGCTACAATTAGGGCAAGGTCATTATCATGTGTGACTTTGGATATCCGCAATTGTTCATCGAGATTTGACTCAGTTAAAACAATAACCTAAAATATCAAATAAAAAAGAATAAAAATTGGACCAAATAATCTTAGTAACAATACATACCCTGAATTTCTTTAAGAAATCTTCATCAAGATCACCAGTATAACAAGAGACTTCCACATAGCTATTGAGTTCCCTCAAATGTTCAAAACAAGCTTCAGCTCTGTTCTTACCAACATCTTCCGTGTTGAGAAAAAACTAATTCGGAATAGCAGAAATTTACAATCATAAAAAGACTTAGAAGAAAATAGGTATATGTAAAATTTAATTGCAGTTATTAATTAATGGACTAGCTAGGGAGGGGTAAGCCCTAAGGGGCCATCTGGCCCTTCATATTTTTTATTATTTAATAGAGACCCGGCCATATGAAAAAGGGTGCCTGATATTATAAGCCCAGGGTCGCCTGAAAGATAAAGATGGCCCTGACAAGACCTCATGGCTCATGCTAACAAAAAAGGAGGAAAATACATTATCAGAAGATTGCAAGAACTTCCTAGTTTTCCGAGATTAACCAAAAACAAAGGTAAGCACAAAATTTCTTTTAATTTTCACTAGTGTGTGAAACCAGAACCAAAAATTTATCTTCTAGTCAATCTCCATTTAAAGGACAACTACATAGTTAATTGGTTTACTGTCTTTCACTGGAAGTTGGCTCGCTGCAAGACAAATGCCCTATGAAAGCAGCCAGTTTCCATTGTAAGACCGAATAACTATGTAGTCGGCCTTTAAACCCAAAACAAAAGGCATGATTTTAATTTTTTCTTCAATACACTAAACTTTAATTAATTTTAATTTCCAGTTATTTGGTTTACTACTTATTGTATTTGCTACAGGAATTACTTTAACATTTTCATAACATCCTTAATGGTTATTACAAGACTAAACAAAATTGAGATATGGGATGTGGAATAACAAGAAGTGGGCTATGTAACTTATACTTTGAGCTGTAAAAACAGCCCGTGAAACGACTCACGGCAATTCAAAATTCAAATGGCGGATTATCTTTTTCGCAACCAAATAACTTACATGAATTTATAAGTACCCTGACATTTTTAACTCTCAGCAGTATGTCAGCTTCAATCAATGGCAACAAATTTCCCCATAGATTTGAAATTTTAAATACCAGGAAAGCTTTTAGAAATGTATAACTAATGATTATTTAAATAAAGCCAAATTCAAAACTTGTTAAATTTAAATGGGTTTTGATTAATGGGGTAGTTATTCTTAGGCATATCATTAAATATACTATCGTTAAGATGAGTAAATTAATTAGACTAACAAAAAGGAAAAATTACAAGCAAGAACAAAATATGAATGTTACCTGTGATGAGAGATCAGCTACTTGTGCTGCCTCGGTATCATGAACAGTGACTGATTTAACACCACCCAAAATGACATTTTTAGCAATTTCAACACCTAATCCTTTCATTCCAGATATTAAAACATCTGATGAGGCCATACGTCGCATAGCCTCATGGCCAAGCACGTACCTTTAAAAATTTTAAAGACCATCAATATCCTTCTGATTAACACTTAACAAATATATACACACCAACCCATTATAACTAAAAAGTCTAATTTATTTCAAATTAATTTAATAAGAACAATTTAAGCATTAAGGGTTTATTTAGTACAGGTTTAAAACTTTCACAACTTTTTACTCACAAATAGTGTTGCAAATGTTAAATTAAATTAACATTTACATTTAAAGGAGACTCCCACTGGATAAAAGGAATTTTTTTTTATCAACACTAGAATAAAACTTACAGTTGCCTTGAATAAAGCCCTTCATCAATGTCTGCTTCTGGTTTGGATGACCCATTTTGAGCCATTTCACTCTGCAAACCAAATGAAATAAATTAACAAATCCTTACACTAATACCAGAATTTAAAACAATATAAAGAGAGTATAAAGTGGGTCGTTTGATAATGGATCAATGAATTTCATGTTTTAGTCCCTAGGAACATTTTTCTATGCCATTTTTGGTACACGTCTCTAGGGTCCTCTTATTCCTACAGCCTTATGTAAAATTCGTAGGTAAGAGCCTTTACGGCGAGCATTTCTCCAAACTTCGTCCCAAGACGTTACTGCTAAATAACTGTGCGTAAACTTGAGGAC
This sequence comes from Leiobunum rupestre, assembly GCF_980474605.1. Taxonomy (NCBI): domain Eukaryota; kingdom Metazoa; phylum Arthropoda; class Arachnida; order Opiliones; family Sclerosomatidae; genus Leiobunum; species Leiobunum rupestre. Next base: position 61,272,788 of record NC_143384.1, read on the forward strand.
CACTATCATCTTTGTATACCATAGTGAATATTGACAGTGTGAAATGGAAACTTTTAATTAAATTAGAGACCCCCTAATAAATATTACATAGGGTGTAAGAACCCGATAGGCAAGGCCCCTCCCAAACATTTTACTGTTAGGTAGCACTAATATATTTACCCCTCCCACTTTGATAAAAATTTAAATGAAAGAAATGTTGAAATCTTTGTCAATAACAATCTTCCATTTCCTTTGTTACATTTTAATTAATCTAAATCGTTCCCAGATATAGTTAAATCAAATTCTACAGAAAAGATACATTTCGGTAATTTGATAACTGCGCCACATCGTTAGATTTGAATAAATATCATTCATTGAATCATCTACCAAATTATACTTGAGATTTTTTAAACTAACACCCTTGATATTACAAATATGTAACAAATTTAGCTCTGGTATTCTAGGCATTGCATACACGTGTATTACACGTACATAAAGTATTAAAATTAATTCTGATATTTAGATTTAAATTTTAAATAACAAAAACCTTGGGCCAAATTATGAAAGAACTATTAGCTGCCTCAGCTAATTCACCTTATTTTAATCAGGACAAACTCCTTTTTTATATTATTTCGCTATTACACTGTACTAACTACAAATAATTGTAATACCCTTATTTGATTCACTAAATAATTTGCATTGCAGTAATATATCTATACAATAAAATGTAATATTAACCCTGTTAAGTAATATATAAAAGGTATTGCAAGCAATATGACAATCTTTCATAATTTGGGCCTTGGTCTTGAATGATTTGGCAGAACTGAAGTCAACAACCAGGAAGAAGTAGACAATAGAGCGCTCTTAAACAATACATAAAAAATAAGCCTCGGCGGGAGGCATTTTAAAAACTTACCTCAATTTCATTAACTGAATTATTAATTGATGATTTATCGCATTCAGTTTCTTGTAAAATTGTCGTTGTATCAGGGACTACATTAGAACAACTCGTTCCCATAGCAACGAAACCAGCGGACGACACATTTGAATAAGCCTATCAACTATCAATGACGGCCGAAATACACAGGCGAAGCCAGTACGGAGTACTTGCCAAGCAACTACGCAGGGGTGATACCACAACAGCGAAAAGCGAGGGAGAAAAATGACGTGGCCTTGGAAGAATTTCCCGGCCCGAGTGAGAAACAGCACCTTACCCCCCAGACGGCTTAGTCACTTTTTTACCGTAAAAAGTTAAAGAGTCTACAGGAAAAGTAATCCAATTATTAGAAGTTTGAAGTCGCCTCTGTAGACGTCGCGTTTTCAAGGCGAGCTGATCAGAGGCTCGCCCCGCGGCCAACTTTAGCTAAAGCGTCTAATCAGAGTTAGCAGTCGTTGGAGTTAAAGCCGCTTTAAAGGGTCGAAAACCTAAACGCGATTATTAAGGGTCGAAAGGCTTAACGAGATTATTAAGGGTCGAAAGGCTTAACGAGATTATTAAGGGTCGAAAGGCTAAACGAGATTATTAAGGGTCGAAAGGCTAAACGCGATTATTAAGGGACGAAACGCTAAACGCGATTATTAAGGGTCGCGGATAGAAAAGTTGTATTTTTAAGGGTCGCGGATAGAAAAGTTGTATTTTTAAGGGTCGCGGATAGAAAAGTTGTATTTTTAAGGGTCGCGGATAGAAAAGTTGTATTTTTAAGGGTCGCGGATAGAAAAGTTGTATTTTTAAGGGTCGCGGATAGAAAAGTTGTATTTTTAAGGGTCGCGGATAGAAAAGTTGTATTTTTAAGGGTCGCGGATAGAAAAGTTGTATTTTTAAGGGTCGCGGATAGAAAAGTTGTATTTTTAAGGGCCGCGGATAGAAAAGTTGTATTTTTAAGGGCCGCGGATAGAAAAGTTGTATTTTTAAGGGCCGCGGATAGAAAAGTTGTATTTTTAAGGGCCGCGGATAGAAAAGTTGTATTTTTAAGGGCCGCGGATAGAAAAGTTGTATTTTTAAGGGCCGCGGATAGAAAAGTTGTATTTTTAAGGGCCGCGGATAGAAAAGTTGTATTTTTAAGGGCCGCGGATAGAAAAGTTGTATTTTTAAGGGCCGCGGATAGAAAAGTTGTATTTTTAAGGGCCGCGGATAGAAAAGTTGTATTTTTAAGGGCCGCGGATAGAAAAGTTGTATTTTTAAGGGCCGCGGATAGAAAAGTTGTATTTTTAAGGGCCGCGGATAGAAAAGTTGTATTTTTAAGGGTCGCGGATAGAAAAGTTGTATTTTTAAGGGTCGCGGATAGAAAAGTTGTATTTTTAAGGGTCGCGGATAGAAAAGTTGAATTTTTAAGGGTCGCGGATAGAAAAGTTGTATTTTTAAGGGTCGCGGATAGAAAAGTTGTATTTTTAAGGGTCGCGGATAGAAAAGTTGTATTTTTAAGGGTCGCGGATAGAAAAGTTGTATTTTTAAGGGTCGCGGATAGAAAAGTTGTATTTTTAAGGGCCGCGGATAGAAAAGTTGTATTTTTAAGGGCCGCGGATAGAAAAGTTGTATTTTTAAGGGCCGCGGATAGAAAAGTTGTGTTTTTAAGGGCCGCGGATAGAAAAGTTGTGTTTTTAAGGGCCGCGGATAGAAAAGTTGTATTTTTAAGGGTCGCGGATAGAAAAGTTGTATTTTTAAGGGCCGCGGATAGAAAAGTTGTATTTTTAAGGGCCGCGGATAGAAAAGTTGTATTTTTAAGGGCCGCGGATAGAAAAGTTGTATTTTTAAGGGCCGCGGATAGAAAAGTTGTATTTTTAAGGGCCGCGGATAGAAAAGTTGTATTTTTAAGGGTCGCGGATAGAAAAGTTGTATTTTTAAGGGTCGCGGGTATAAAAGTTCTTTTAAGGGTCGCGGGTAGAAAAGTTCTTTTAAGGGTCGCGGGTAGAAAAGTTCTTTTAAGGGTCGCGGGTAGAAAAGTTCTTTTAAGGGTCGCGGGTAGAAAAGTTCTTTTAAGGGTCGCGGGTAGAAAAGTTCTTTTAAGGGTCGCGGGTAGAAAAGTTCTTTTAAGGGTCGCGGGTAGAAAAGTTCTTTTAAGGGTCGCGGGTAGAAAAGTTCTTTTAAGGGTCGCGGGTAGAAAAGTTCTTTTAAGGGTCGCGGGTAGAAAAGTTCTTTTAAGGGTCGCGGGTAGAAAAGTTACATTTTTAAGGGTCGCGGGTAGAAAAGTTACCTTTTTAAGGGTCGCGGGTAGAAAAGTTACCCTTTTAAGGGTCGCGGGTAGAAAAGTTACCCTTTTAAGGGTCGCGGGTAGAAAAGTTACCCTTTTAAGGGTCGCGGGTAGAAAAGTTACCTTTTTAAGGGTCGCGGGTAGAAAAGTTACCTTTTTAAGGGTCGCGGGTAGAAAAGTTACCCTTTTAAGGGTCGCGGGTAGCGCGGGTAGAAAAGTTACCTTTCTAAGGGTCGCGGGTAGAAAAGTTACCTTTCTAAGGGTCGCGGGTAGAAAAGTTACCTTTCTAAGGGTCGCGGGTAGAAAAGTTACCTTTTTAAGGGTCGCGGGTAGAAAAGTTACCTTTTTAAGGGTCGCGGGTAGAAAAGTTACCTTTTTAAGGGTCGCGGGTAGAAAAGTTGTATTTTTAAGGGTCGCGGATAGAAAAGTTGTATTTTTAAGGGTCACGGGTAGAAAAGCTATTTTTTAAGGGTCGCGGGTATAAAAGCTATTTTTTAAGGGTCGCGGGTAGAAAAGCAATTTTAAGGGTCGCGATTCTAAAGGCGACAGGCGATTTTCTAAGGGTCACGAATCTAAAGGCGACAGGCGTTTTTCTAAGGGTCACGAATCTAAAGGCGACGGGCGTTTTTCTAGGGGTCGCGGATCTAAAGGCGACAAGCTTCAGTTAAACCTGGTATCAGAAATGAGAAATACGTTGGTTCACCATAAAACGGTGAGTTCATAGTCCCTTTAAATTATGTTACACAATTTTATACCCGAACCTAAATTACCAATTATCCAAAGAATACTTAATAGGTAATTTAAATGGTGGGGTCTCTCCAATTGTTTTAAAGCATTGAGCTAGATGATGTAATAGCGAATGCATATTTACAGGATTCTTTAAACGAGGTCCACAGTTTTTTATAACTGAATCAGTTCTTCGTTTCTTCGTTGGTGGGCTGAGTGAGTTTGACAGTTCTCTGGTTGAGTCACCAGTTGCACCAGACATCTAAGTAAAAAGAAAATACAAAAATATTTAAGATCTATCAAAAATAACATAATATTAAATGGTTTTGTTTTCTCCTATCTCGGATAATTTACATTTTGGGTTATTTCTGAATACGCGTAAATTGGTAAGTTCCATAAAAACAAGTAAAAAAATATTAAAAATTATTAATTTTATGCAGTTTACATTTGAAAAGAAACTTACTGAAATATATAAAATTCCTTTGTTTTAAAATTCTTATAGGGAGCTAACAGTTCTGTGTTACCTATGCTTTTTCCTATAGAAAAAAAATCTACCCAACATGGCGGCCATTTTGGTTTTAATAGGAAAAAACATGTTTGACGTCGTGTGACGTAGAACTGCTAGCTAACTTAGCTCCCACAGTAAATGATCACTTAAGTGATATTATTGCTGTAATTATTATACAGTCATAACAGCCTAATGCAAGTGTTAAATAAAATTTGTTATGTAAAGTACTTTGGGCTCATTAGAAGAACAATTTCAAATTACAAGTCTTGAAATTCAAATTCATCATGTTTAAGTAACAGCTTTTTACAATTATGTTAAAAGAAAAAAATTAAGGCTTTTTGAATCAAATGAGAGATGGGGTTACGGTTTCCAGTTGTAAACTAATTTGAAGATCAGTCTTATCTTATTTTAATCACTCGCTAAGACTAATATTATTAATATATTAATGATGAAGGAACCAAATCTCCTGGGTGAAAGTTGTTGTTAGGTTCTCGGTTCAACCGATAACAAGTGCTGCCTCTAATGTCTACCGTTTCTCATCAGGAATACTAAAAGATATTTAAAATTGAAAAAAAAATCTCCTCGATTTGATATTGAGTAGATACCATAAATTATCGGACAAATTAAGAGGGAACATAAAACGTGCTAAGACTGAGGTAATGCAAAACACATTTGACAAAATAACATGAAATACACAAGGGTTTTTAAATTAAAATCTTTAATATTTCTTTAGTTGTATTTATTAAATCATTGCATACTCGACTTCAAATACTATAGTATATAATAAAGGGAGTATAGCCCTTACTCACGCAAGGTGCAACAGTCTAAAACTTAAAAAATACAGCTGTGAGCGTATATCGCTGGCAAATATTTCGATACACCCCCAATGTATTTAAAATTTAAATTTTCTAGTATATTCTTGATTGAGTGACTATAGATGGAAACATGATCTTCCTTACTAGGGTTTTTTTACCTTTAGAAATAAAATTACTGCAACTGAACAAAAATCAGTCACGGGAATAATTCTACAGTTCAATTCTTTACTACCATTGTAAATAACAGATTTGATGTTCAGAATCTTGAAACTAAATATATAGCCGATTAGAGTGGAGTACAATAGAAAAATAATGTAAATGTGGTTAAATGAAAGGTTTAACTTAATGAAGAGATCATGAAACAAAAACATTTTAAGCCTTATTCATTAAATTTATTTCTTTCGGATCATGATTTGAAAAACTTACGACAGGTCTTTGAAAAATACTTGGTTTTTAATGCAGAGTTATTAATTTCGTTTTAGACTAGCATACTTTAAATATTTGTATTTGTTCCTATTTCAAAGAACTTTGAAACTGTGTTTGGAAGTTACTGCTTGCCTCAGACTAGTTAATGATGTCTTTCTTGGAAATCTTGCCAATGGATAAATTCTCAAATACTCCAGCAGTATCATTATTGGATAACCCTATACTTATTTAAATTTGTTTTTTTCAGGTATAGACTTGTCTACAACAAAGCAAGAGCATCAGTGACTCAAAATTATAATTGGAAATTATGAAATAAATGGTAGTGCTAACATTCACCCATAAATAAATAATGATATTCAAAGGCCTAAGTTTCATCAAAATATTAGAACCTCAATAATGGCTTTTATATTCAATTAATGGGTAATGAAATGAATTTCTTCTAATGGCCTAAAAAAGTATGATGTTAACATACTGAAAACCATCTCAACACATGGACGTAACTAAGAAATTGTGTTTCTGGTTCAAAAACCATCAAGCCCATTGAGTCTAGCGTCTGCAAGAAGTACTGTCTCAACAAAGTTTTTTTCCCAAAGAAAATGTACACATAAATGATAGTCATTTCGAAATCAATGGAGTGATACTACTGACTGAATGGGATTCACATTTGACTTTAGTAAATTTATCCTTTACAAAGGCCAAACAACCTTACTCCAAAAAGTTACGCTACTGTAGCCATAATTCTTATCTCTACATATTTTAAACTTGGTTTACAAAAGCGCTTGAAAACTAATAAAGGCAAGATTGTGATGCTCACCAAACATAGTCTACGGGGATTTTCAACAGATCAACGAAACACCACTGGCAGAAGCCCAGCTTTTACTGTATTTCAAGCACATTTGGTAACCTAGCTCATGGACTAATTAATTAATTAATTAATCCATGTCTAGCTTTAGATTTTATACCACTTAAAGAATCTTTTCTAAATTTATGAGTTACCACTGTAATCAAAGGAACTACGCAAAATCTTGCTCAACTTAAGATTTCCAGAGATATTACTAAATTTCATCATTTTGCGAATGACTATCACTAAAGAGATAACTAAGCCAACACAGTAAAATAATCCAAACTTGAATAATTTGGCTTTAATGTAATTAAACTAATAACCTAAAATCGCTTTACTTAAATAGTAAGTACTTACACTATTAAAAAGCCTATTGGCTTTTTATGTACGTAAGGTGCCTTCTATAGATTCTGAATGGAAGACAGTGTCCTTGTTAAGCAAGAGTACAAAAAAGAATTCTTTAAACAAGGGCATTGGAAGATCAAGAATTATTTAAGCAAATGTTTATTAATAATACCGAAAAAGATGACTTCAATCCCTGGCTACCGTAGATTTTAAAATATTTAAAAATTGTCAACGAGAAAATATTTGACCGGCTCTAAAAACATCGCGGTACGAGTAGGACATGAGAATGATGAGATTTACAAAGTCTTAAACACAAAACATTCATTACGGGATGAAACCTGCAAGCAGCAGTGTTTCCTGTAGAATGTAGAATATTTTCCCATTTTTCTTTTCCAAAAAAATAATAACCATAATTTTTTTTTAGTTTTTTATTAATTTTTAGACCACGATTCTCATAAGGGCTCTACGGATAAGCTATAATTTTGTCTAACGATAGAAAAAGAATCGCGACCCTATAGTAATGCACCATCAACATAGTTATAAGTCAGCAACATAGAAATCGGATAAATAATTAGAACGCTCATTCGAGTGGCGGGAAGCAGCTTTGAAAAGGGGTGGTATATCTAAATGTTTATTCTTTAACTTGTGCGCTTTACGAAATTTTCATAGTTTCACATCTGTGTTGTTAAATTTTCGAAGCTACTCCCATTTGACTGGAACACTGTCAACAATGAATATATATCTCACCAAGTTGTTCCTAACACTTTTGAGCAAGACAGTGTGGAACATCGTAGAAAAAATATTTTATCTTCGTCTATGCTAATAAAGGGGTTTTTCGAGTCAATTTTCAAATTTTAGATCAAGGCTTGATTATTAGGTCCCTAGCAGGCTTGGAAATAAGCGGTGGTCACTGGGTCAAATACCAGTTTATTAATTGTTCGGACCAGTTTTTTTAATCAAAAGCTAGGGGTTCACTGGTCCAGTGCTGCAGTTTATTAATTCAAAATTATCTACCGTATTATTAACCAACTGGTCTACATGACCAATTAAATAATTCAAGAGTTGGGAGTCACTGGCCAAATAGACCAGTTTAGAAATAAACCTTATTTCCAAACCTGGTAACTAGTCGCACGCAACCATAGAAATCTCATAGTTACTTAGAATGCTGCCGTGTAACTCAGAAATAGCCAAACAGCCGTGGCAGACGATCGACCAATATCAACCAATCAGGACTCAAAGAGCGACTACCCCCGGTAAAGTGAAATAAATTACTTTATACATTACGTCACTATAGAACCAGCAATTGATTGGCTGATATCTCTTTTATTTTTAATTTTACTGTCGAACATTTAAAGTCACTACGATATTTAATAAAACTATTTTTGATTTGATTTGATTTATGTTTTCAAATATGGCGGGTGATCAAATTTATATTTGTTCCGACAAGGCGATAAGATAAAAAAAACTATTTATTTAATGATTTTAACTAAATAAAACATAAAAACCACTGTTGTGCAATAAAAAGTATTTTTATTGTACAACAATGGTTAATATGTTTTATTTAGTTACAGCATATGTAACATAACCACTCATAAGTGTGCCAGAAAGAACTTTTTCTCAATGGGACCTTGTTGCAAGGATATGAAGTAATTGACGTCACTTCAAAGTCGATAACAGTAGCGGCGCCAGCAATAGGCCTGGGTAGGCCTGGGCCTACTTAAAGTCGTCTTAAGGGGCCTCCAAAATTTAATAAATGGGCCTTCAATTATTTAATATAAAAAAATTCTGTAATTTGTTTGCGAAATAATTTATTTATTTATTAATTTTCCAATATTCAATGCGAGTGATTTGCTCATAGAAATCTCATAGGTAACTAGAATCTGCCGCCTACGGCCGAGCTTGACGCCAGTTCGCCTTGAACCTTCAGCCAATGAGAGGCCGTAGAGTGGTTCCGCCAAGGAGGATAATAATCCTCCTTGGATCCGCTACTATAGCGGGAGATAGGTGACGTCATTCTCTCTGGTGACATTAAATTCTTGGCAGAACCACTCTTTGAGCTCTGATTGGCTGAGATCTGGCTATCGTCTGCCACGGCGTTTGGCCCATTTGCCAGTTACACGGCAGCATTCTAGTTACCTATGAGATTTCTATGGATTTGCTTAAAGACACTGCTGTTTTATTCATTAAAAGGTACGAGTAACTTTTCTTTGACAGCAGTTTATTTTTTAGTTTTAATTTTCCATGAGCGCTACTTTATCGAAATTGTATCTTTAATTTTAACTTTACAAATTAATGGTTCTTAAACTTACTTAACTTAGTGTACCTACGTACATTCATTTTCATAAAGTTATAAGTTCTGATGTAAGGGATGTACATGCGAAGTACTGAAGGAATGAATGTAAATTGATAAACTGGAATTCAGTGGTAGAAATAAATATATAAACACTCATTTGTTAAGTGTTATCGGTACACAAAAAGGGATCAACACACACTCAGTTTTTAGTAATGTTTAAGTTCCTAATCAACTCTAATATTTCGTCGCGTACCCATTTTACCCAAAAATATCACCACTTGCTTCAAAAAAATTAAATAATCCATGTGGATGGATTTGAAAAAATTGTAGTGGGGGGGCCTCCAAATGGTTGGCCTACCTCCCCAAAAATCCTGTGCCGCTACTGGCAGAGATAGTATATAGCTGCGCTAAGGGAGATGTGAAAGTTTTTCGTGGAGCCGTACAAGCCTATCACGGCGCCACCTATCGGTACGGAGTAAAACTAACGGGGGAAATTCTGGCGAGGCTTAGCCAGAGGTAGTAGTTTCAAAATGGCACCAAACAGGTGTACCGCTATAAATTGTTATAACATTTATAGTAAAACATCTGGATCTTTTTTTAAATTTCCAAAAGACGAACGAAGGTAATTATAATGTTTATTAATCATTTTTATTTTAAAAACTATTCTATATATCCATTGTATAATTTACAGGTGTAATGAATGGGTTGCAAATGTGTTTAGGAAAGATTTATATGGAAAGTCTGCAGTCCAACTTTATAATAATTATAAAGTTTGCTTTAAGCATTTCACTGATGATCAAAACTAAAAGCAAGTTGATTAAAAACGCTATACCAACAATTTTTTGTGATAAGGAGGAAGGCTTAATTGAGGCTGGTCTAGGTAAACATCTCACTTCAGAATCTGATACCGTTATAAATGCTGACAGATTTAAAAATGGTTAGTAACATTTTACCTTTTTTCTGGTTTTAAGTTGTTATTAAAGGGTTGTAAATATTATTTTAGACAAGTTCAGTATTAATGAACCAAGGAAGGCATTATCTCCTATATCAAATACTGTTCAAAGAAATGGTCCACTTGAAAAGCCAAGAAGGAAGTTGAATTTTGGCAGTGATTTTAGTTGCAATACCATGACACGCGTGCAGAGTAAATCACCCACTTTGGGACATTCATTTGTTCCTAATCAAATACATGATTTACGTAATTGTTCAATCTTTAGCTTAATTGTCTAGTAACTGATGAAACTCTTTTTGATATAGCTACAAATAATATCTCTTCAACACCCAAGAGAAATTCAACCACCATTCGATCACCCTGTTCATCTACTCTAAAGCGCAGACTTCTATTTTCTCCAACTACTGTTGTACGACCTGGAGTTAAAAATGGGTAAATTTAAGAGAGCACATAAACTCAAGAAAAAACACCTGCACCTGACAAATTTCTCTAAGATGAGAGTCCCTCTTGCTGCCCAAGTGTTTTCTCGTTCTGTTGCAACTGCAATATATAGCTACATGAGTCAAGGACTGCTCCCGCTTCAGGCTTCATTCACAGCAGAATTTCTCGAAAGAATGAACATGGACTAATTAATGTATACACAGGGACGATCCGCATAGGAAATTTTGCGGCTAGCGATTGCTAAATGTGCCCTCGAGCGGCGATTGTGCGAACTAACGACAAACTGAGTCAAGGGGGATGAAAACGGGAGGAAAGGTTTAAGGGTACAAAAAAAAAGCAGTCGCCTTGCCGGCGATGTTGTAAGCTCCACGTGCGTTTGGTAAATGAATTCATTTATATTAACAATAGACGCCAAAAGAAATTATTCGCTCCAAAATAAAAACCGTCAAAAGGAAGGGTTTTTAAATTAAAAACGCGTGAATCTCGATGATATCGCCCATTTTTTCGTCGCACGTGTAATTATTTATTCTGATAATAAAATAGAATCACGTGGGCTTAGCAATATTTATCTGCATTTGTCTTAGCCAATAAGATTATCCCTTCCGAGCAAGCACGCGCCAATTTACACAATGAACCGATGAAGATTTTCAAATCAATTTCTTTTAAGATCTATTAAATTGATTGATATTAATTTTTCGGCCCATACATTCGAGACGTTATTCTCAATTTCTCCAGACAAAAATAAAATTAAAAAAGTGGATTTAAGTGATTCCGATAATGGTAAATCAAAGTTCAAAGATTTTTTTGGACAAGGCTTAGAAAAAGATGAACAGGAAAGGTATAAAGAAATCTTTCGTGTGTTCTTTATGACAATACTTCGAATCACTTTTACACGAAGGGTAAACACACAGCTTTTTACTCATAATTAATTTGTAAAACTACTTAAATAAATTAAAGCTCTTAAATCATACACCTTATTCAAATGAACCAAAAAAAAACGTTTATTTTTCAAATTATAAGCAGACGCCAACATCGATAGACTCCAAGACTTGCAGATAGAGGGCAGCATCGTTTTCCGTTTGATGACGTTTTGACTCGGCTAACTTTGCTTAAGGGGGGAGGAAAAGAGGGAACAGCATTAACAAGACTTAGTCGCCGATTTTATGAGAGAGTGGCGTTGTGCGGACCGTCCCTGTGTATACATTAATTAGTCCATGGAATGAATGACTTATTTGACTTAGTTAATTCAAGATGTGTTAAATTTAACAAAAATGTTCCATGTAAGGGTCCCATGACTGCAAAGTCACCACACATGGAGATATTCGAAGACATGGCCCAATGGTTAAAATTGTGGAGATTTCCAGGTTGTAAGTTTTCTACAGTTCCATGTTTAGAAGGTTGGAAGTTGGCCATTCAGGCAATCATCGGATTATACAATGAGCTGACCACTAAGTACAAATTTGAATATTTCCTTACCGGCAAGTGCAATCAAGATTTCGTTGAGAATTTTTTTGGGGTCATACGGCAACATGGAGGAAACCGAGATCACCCCTCATGCCAGCAGTTCCGTAGCAGCTATACAGCTGCTAGTGTTAACTTTCTACTAAAACCATCTGCCAAATCAAATTGCATTCAAGATGTGGATGAATTGCTTTTCAACGTTGATACATTTGAAAAAGCAAAAAAAGTTCCAATAGTAATTGAAGAAAATTCTAGTGAAGAACTCAAAGAACACGAAAATTTTGAAACCATGTTCGAACAAATAAGAGAAAATAAAGATGACAACCATAATACAATAACTTACATAAATGGTTATATTTTAAAGAAATGTTTTGAAAACAAAAATCATTTGCATTGTGAGTCGTGTAAAAAACAGCTTTTAGACTATAAAGGAGAACTCTCTAATTCAAACCTTTTTTCTTCATTCAAGTCCTATGATGTAGAAAGTGTTAGAAAACTGACCATGCCCAGTACTGCATTCGCTAATTTCTTAATTGAACTCAACAAAGAATTTGATCAACTTTTTCCAAAGATCATTCATATGAGTAATATAAAAAATCGCTTAGTAAGACACATCCAAAGTAAAGTAGATAAGCAATGGTTCAATGCAAAAGAAGATAAGTGTATAGATTTATACGACTACACAATTAATTATTTTGTGCGATTTTCTATATTTTCTGCCATAAGCCGTATAAATCTAGGAAAAGAAGCCAAGAAAGTACAAGACAGGGTAGACAGAAAAGCACTTAAAGTTAAACACTAAGTGGCTGTGATATTTAGATGTTAGGCTTTAGTTCCTATTTTTTTTAATATCTTTAAAACAGAGATATTATGAAGAATGATTTCTAGATAAACCGTTGTGATATTTTTGTATAGGCTTCAGTTCCTATTAATTCGAAGTATCATTAAAACTGAGTTATTGTATTAAATGATCTCAATAAATTTCCTGTTTTAATCACAAAACCTTGCTTTCAATAAAATGTTAAAACATATTTACTTTATTATGTTAAATTCATATTATATTAATTATATTCTATTGCACGAAACATAATCACGAATTATTTTATTTCATTTTATTATATTTAATTTATTTATGTTAAAAAGAAGTATGGAAGGAATAGTAAAAAATGACCTAAATTTGAATTTCGCGCGTCTTTTAAGCCAAAGACTAAATAAAATACTAATTTGCGCGTCCACTTATCTCTTAACTTGTCTTTGGAAAATAAATCGTTTTACTCCCTGCCGTAGAGGCGCTGGGGTATTGTAGGGGTAAAACGGGGGTAGACACTGTACGGAATTTTTCTATTGCCAGGAGGTAGACTTTCACATCTCCCTTAGCGCAGCTATATACTATCTCTGCTACTGGTCGATAACGGTTTTATCGTCATCAAAACTAGTTCTGGCGGCGAGGGAAGGAAGTTAAAACCAGTTTTACGAGACGTTAGTTCGTATTTTCTTTGGTGGCTATGAAACAGGGTCTCATTTAAATTTTTAATACAGAGATGTTCAACTGAGGCACACTTATAAGTAATTATGTTACATATGGTTACAGTATATACAAGACAGACTGTAGATATGTTTAGTAATAATTTTAACTTTTGGTGTTATGGCTCCTCGGTGTGTAATTCCGACGGGCAAAAAAAAATATTAATCGGGCGTGAATGTTTCCTTGTACAGGTGGAAACGGCGGGTGATTTGAAATAATTGTTTATAACTTTATTTCGAGGGTTATCACAGCAGCGGGCTATTTATACGGAGTTCAATTTAAGTAACACAGAATGATTTAAAAATTGTTTAATTTGATTACAAAATATATGCGCAATGCTGGTGTTGGGGAAACGAAAATTATCCTTATAATCGTTGTGATTTTGTTGCGTTGGAGAGAAGATTATTATTGTTATACATTTTGAGAAACTTCCTTATCTTTGTAAAACAAAGTGTGGTTATAAGCAACGCAGCCCCAAATTGTCTCATAAACGGGACAGTATCACAGATTATACCAAAGACAGTGATTGTGGCAGATTTGTGTTAATTCTATCAAAACATTTGGAATTTTAAATACATTTTTGGCAAATTTGTTGGATTTGATATTAAGGCAGGAGTTCTCTGAATGAATAAAGTTAAAGTTAAGTAGTTAGAGCTAGAGTGATATGACTATTATAATAGAGGGATTATTGTTTTATACCAAATCACTTAACAGCCTCATCATACGCAGTTTTTAAGAGCCTCGGCTCGTCACTTTTTGCCAGGCAGATTGACCTAGGCTTAATCTTTTCGAAGCGCACCAACGAAAGAAACCGTTGAAACGGAGATATATTCTTCAAAATGGCTCCAAATGTTAATATTTATACATATTTAAAAGAAAAATAATAATGAACTTGGTATATTTACCGTTATAAATAATTGCATTTTTTTCCCAAAACGTTTAAGATCTCAAAATAGAAAAAACCCAGCACAATCCTATGGGAATTTTCCGAGCTTGGCTATCGGAAGCATCGTCTGCAGCTTTCATATTTATCCGCCGAGAGATGACGCGTCGGGCGTAGCACGGCCAACTTTGATCACGCGCTGTTCGCGCTACTACGGCCAACACATTCGTCGAAATTCCGCGAGCAAGGATTTTCCCCCTATAAACTGTACTATAATGTGTAGGATGTCAGCGCCACGCTCGGTGGTTATATTGTCTTCAATGTAAAAACTATACTAAAAATAATAATCCGCTAGGGGCGCTGACGTCATACACATCTTTTGCTCATAGGTTAACACAGGAACGTCAACGAATGAGATGGCCGCTGTAGCGCGAGAGATGCGCGAGAAATCAAAGTTGGCCGTGTCCGCACGAACCGAGCGAGTTAATAAATTTCAATAAAGCTACATTGGGCTGACTAAAATTCCGACGCAAAAAAATTCCTTCTCAATTTAGAGGTTTTCCATTGGCTTAAGCTTAAATAAATATGTTAGTAGCCAATAGTGTGACTCCCAAAATTACTAGAATCAATAAAAAGGTTAAAATCTAACGTAGTCCACCTTTTTACTGGTTCGTGGTGAAACAAAACGTTAGTAAAGATTTTTGAATGGAGTAAAGGTACAGTGCCATACTTATGAGTAACTATGTTACATATGACCATAGAAATAGAAATGAGACTAGAACCACTGCGCTATCCGGTAATCTCAAGGAAAACGGGCAAGCTAGAAGGCTGCCATGAGAGTGGAATCGATACTAATCCACGCAGGAGTGCGCCATCTATTAAAAAAAAATACACTTTAAATATTTTTAAATAGATGGCGTGCGCCCACAAAGAATACTGGCGATTCCACTCTCATGGGAACTATTCCAAGAGCCTAAAGTTGACCACTTATCCATGACTAATTCTATGGAGCTTATTGGTGGGAGCAGCGTTGCCAGGCAGAAACGATATTGCAAAGACAACAGAGTGTATTGAAACCGAAGTCTCGTAGCCTTCTTCAATGCAACTGGAATATTAAATGTTCTTTGAATTGTTTTAATTGTGTCGGTGATGGCTCGAATTTACATGTATTTTGTATACAGATTATTTTGACCACTATGAGGTAAGTTAAATTATTGTTTTTTGAATGCTTGCATTTTTGCCGTTTTATTTCCATCGAAGGGCTTTAATTAGAAATCGAAATATGATATCGCAATATAATTTTTGAAAGCCAAGGCTTAATAATCAGTTTTTTTAACCAATTAAAGGGAATATAACCTCAGGTATTTGGTGTGGAACACCAACGTTTGCAGCTCTGGCCGCTCTTGCCTTTGGCTTTAAAAAAATTTGCCGCCACTGTAGATGGAAACTTGAAAAATTGAAGGGGTCTTCCATAAAGATTGCCTTGCAGGTTATATTCCCTTTAAGTGAAAAAAGATATTTTTATGTAGAGTGGAACCGGCGACGAACTGAAATATTGAATATTGTTAATACCAGACCTTGAAATAGCGGGAGTCCTGGGGCCAATGGCTCTTGAAAAAACTCAGGGGCCCTTAAAATAAATCATTTGAACTGGGGTTGCGGGAATTTCGGAGCAAAATTTAGCGTTAAAGTTAACGTTTTAAAGTCAATAAATGTTTACGTAATTAACGTAACCAATTCTTATTCTTATATTTTATCTCCCTATTTTAAAATGTTTTCCCCCATTTCACCTCCCCTGGTCCACTGGCCCTCAATAAAAATAATCACTATTTCCAAGTCTGGTTAATACTTTTGGAATAGCTCCTCAGTCCTGATGGCAGACTTCTAATTCGTACATCTCAGCACAATCTAATCGTGCTTCTAATCTCATTTCTATTTCTATGGAAAGCACACAGAAATATTTTATGGAAATGCCTATTACTACAACTAAAATATATATTTTCAAAGGTTAGTGTTAGTAATTCTAAATGAAACAACATAATGAAAACTGTATTAGCGTGGCAGTTCTTTGAACGGTTCCGGACTTACGAATAGTTTTCACCTATTATTTTTCGCTTATTTTTATTGTGACATATATGGTTAGTACAGGTAACTCCGAACACTTCGTTTGAAAAAACATATCTAAATATTGGATTGGTCAAATTCGCCAAGAAAGATATCGAGCAATTTGGCACAAAACACCTTAAAGTCGTAGATATAATAGTTTTAAAAATTATGGGAATAAATAGCGAATTCCCCCAACTATTCTACCTAAAGGGGAACGACCAAGCTTTTCCAAATATGGCCTTATTTCCGTATCAAAAGATTAACAAGACGTTCAATATACTAACACGTACCTTTTTTTGTCTTGAAAAAATAGCTTTTGGCCCAAAAAGCTGAAACGAAAAATAACGCCAGATGTTTGGGTTTGAATTTTCGCCGCCATCTTAGGGGCTGCCGGCAGCGCCCCTAACCCCGTATGAGCGATTTTCGAACTATCCTAACTTTTAAAATCGCTCAATTTAGGCTTAGGTCTCTTATAACTGGAACGCGCCGCGCGTGCAAAACAAATTTTTTGCGACTTCAGCAGCGCGCGCTTTTATATTGTTTTTCTGTATCACCGACTGCTCACCAGGTGTCGTGGCGGACGCGCGCTTTTCGATTTCCCGAAATTTCTTTATTTTATTAAAAATTAACCACTCAATATTTTTTGATGCGGTTTTCGCCATAAATTTTAGTTTTTAATGGGCTATAGGGCTATCTAACTGGTTAAAGCTTGACCGTTCCCCTTTAATGCATATTTTTATTCAGGCTCACTTCATAGGGCCTGGTAAATAAGGTTTCATAAATGAAAGAAAAGCCGTTCCTAAACAATCCACGAGGAAGAGCAAACTCTTTTCTAGAATATCAATTCTTTAGACCCAAAATTCTTTTAAAATCTAAAATTAAAAAAAAATAAGGATTAAGTAATGTGAACAGCTCACACTTAATTTGAAATTATTAACACAAACACATCATTGAGTTGGGAATATTAATCTAGAGATCCAATCAAATGTGTTCCCCGTGCAACAAGTTTTTGAAAATTACGAATGTGCCGTCTCCTCTAAAATGATGAGAAAACGTTATCATTTGACCCGTGGCGCCATCCATTATTTTTGAAGAAAAAAAATCTTTTGCCGGAAAACGCGTCTTATTTGAACGAACCGCGTGTTTCGAAAGGTACTTCGAAGAAAAATAATTTTTTTGGAAACTAATTAAATGTTTTTAACAATTATAAAGCAATGGGACGAAAATGTTTCGTTAAAAACTGTGTAAATACAGGTAGAAATAAAAAGGTTTCGTGGCATAAGTAAGGATATAACTAAAGATTTATTTAATTATCTTAGTACATAGGTTAGGCTAATTGTAAAAATAATGTTTTAAAATCAAGATTCCCAGTTAAAAAGCCAGATTTACTTAAGAAATGGCTTTTGGCTATTGTTAATGTTGAGTGTTATCCACAAACAAAAGATGCTACATGTATCTGCGGGGATCATTTTGATCAACCGGATTTTCAGAAAGACTAAAAAATATGCTCACTTACGAAAAATGCGGTTCCTACTTTACACTTGCCTAATCCAGACGAACTTGACTTGGAAGGAATTGTAAAATTTCTGTCAATTTAAAATTATTTACAGAAAACTTAAAGTCGGTGTAACTTACAAGTAGGCATATCTTCACGTTCATTAGAGATAATCACAGAGGAGGAATCAACACCGCAGGATATTGATGTTGGCCATGAATCATACGAAAACTCATCAAATTTACCTTACTTCATGGCATACAATTCCACATGCATCACCGAGGCCCCACCACAGGAATTTGGTGCAGTAGATAATGAATCAGAGTTTGACGCATCCAATACTTCGTACTCCAAAAAACCCAGCACTGAAAATGAACCACCACTACAGGATGACGTAGTTGATCTGGAATTTGACTGTATAATATCCCACTCCATGCAAGGCAGTACTGAAGTAGATACACCTGTCAAAGACCAAAATAGAGACGACTATAAAACCCGTAAATAAATAACAAAAAATAACAAAGTGGATCACGCACCGGTTTTACCCTTTAATCCTCTTATGTCTGCTGACTGCGCTACAACAAGATTTGACCTTAAAAACTTCATACGTAAACAAGAAATAGGTTCTCCTCTGACGCTATCAAGCGATTCTTACAGAATTAGAGAAAATAAATTTGGTCGTCCGGTAACACTGCCCATTTGCCTTTGAAACGAACGAAAAAATAGTCCTCTCGGTACCCCGGCCTTATCGAGAAACCCGTATGACGTCATCCTCTTCGATTTTGCCGCTCGCCGTTTGCCGTTCGGATTCGCAACTTCGAAACGCGTCTGAGAATGGAGAATACATGGAATTTCGAAAGTTGCGTGTGACGAATTGCGGAGCCTTATACGAGGCGCCCATTGCTCCCCGTAACGTCTACGTCCTGCCTTCCACAGGCCTTACCTCCTTACGTAGACTCGTGTATTTACCTCGCCTGATTTTGAAAAAACCCAAAAATATTAAAAAAAAAACCCGCGTGCACAGGCCTCTATTAATAACCTAGGCATTGGTCTATGAACTTTTGTATTTTTACCTCTCCGAGGGGACAAAGTCCCCTAGGAGGGGTTATACAACGACCGTGTCTGTCTGTGGGTGGGTCTGTGGGTGGGTCTGTGGGTGTGTCTGTCTGTCAGGACTGCGAACGCGTTCGCATTTTCGGTGCAAAGTGTAATCACTGCGTACGCAGTTTCTCAAAGGGTTGGCAAAACCACCGTGTGACGGTGAGCGTTAACGGATGCATTTGCGGTTTGGTTTGGATGGTGTTTTTTCGCTCACCGTCGTGACGGTTTGGTGTATTACGTTTTTGTAATGTTTATGCGTAGGTTGTGAGTGTTGAATTTGTTGTGTTTGTGTTCTGATGGATGTGCATGTTGAGTCTGTTGTGTTTATATGGGCGTTTTCTCTCCAACTTCTTCTTAATGACTTTGGGACGGACCGAGTGCTGAGTGTAATGCTACCTCTCAACGTCCAATGGCAGGGTTTCCACCAGTTGTACACGGTATTCGTCTTAGTATCAATTTGCGATCGCATCGGGCGGGATTTGAACCCGAGACCTCCTGATTGACAGGCGGACGTTCTACCACAGAACCACCGACACTTGTTACGCCTTATTGAAAATTAGACCTTCAGCTTTATCGGAAGCGTATTTAATAGAGTACGAAATTTTGGTTTAATTGAAATAGAATTGAAATTGAAATTATTGCATCGAAGAAATTCTAATTTAGCGTTTCTCTATTGATTAAAAACAAATGCGCCACCCAGGTTTCGAACCCAGACCATTCGGCTTGGCAGTCGAGCGCTCTACCACAGAACCACCGATAGCTGCTTAGATTCACTGAAATTAAGACAGGCATCGTAAGCATAATAGGTAATAAAGTCTTTTTTTATTAATGAATTTATGAAGGCCTAATCTGGTATTTTTTAAAGGTTAAATCTTGTTTTAGCGCAGTCAGCCGAGATTAGAGGGTTAAAGGGTAGACCCTGTGGGTGGTCCACTTTCTTAACGACCTATATATAGTTCTGTTAATTCAAAGGAGATAATTTAACGTTAATTGCTTTAAGAGGTGGCGGTTAGTCAAGTGGCTCTCTGTGCTTTGTTGATGGTAAGGTTTTTGCTTCTTGTAAATACATTTGGTGTGGATATTTGGATATCTACGATTTCTAACGCAGTCAATGATTTCTTGGGTGTGCGAGTCATTATATGATATTGGAAATTGGACGGCATTGGTCTTTTTCATGTGGTATGCGTCACAACGTCAACAGGAAGTGAACGAGTCGTCCACTACCAGATATCTACGGTATCTTCATCAAGGGCGAGTGTTGAAATAAAATGAGCGTTAAAGATGCGGCAAGTATTTCGTAAGCGAGTAATTCCAAAAAGCCTCTGTAGATATTTCTTTCATTAAAATTTGCTTCGTATTATATTTAACTGATAAACTTGTTCTGTAAAAGGGTTTAATTCAATTGTGCATTGTTATAGTACGTCTAACTTACTGTTGTAACTACTTAACTTATGATATTCTGAATAAATTAAAATTGGTCGTTTCGTCTCAATTATTTTAATTATAATTAAAATTTTATACCGGGCGGGATAGAAATGGGTTAATATTTTTAACAAATAACTCTAAATTGCGGAGATATATCTTTAAGGGTTATCTCGAGAAATTAATACCACTAGGGACAATTCTACCGAGGAGAGGTATATTTTGGCTTGCCAACTTGTTACCTCTCCGAGGGGACTTTGTACCCTAGGAGGGGTTATACAACCACCGTGTCTGTCTGTGGGTGGGTGGGTCTGTCTGTGGGTCTGTCTGTCAGGCCTGCGAACGCGTTCGCATTTTCGGGGCAAAGGGTAATCTCTGCGTACCCAGTTTCTTAGAATCAGGGAAAAGGTTTTTCCAAATGCGCCCTCTTTTTGTCATTGGGTGTAGTATAGTTTTTTAATCGACCGGGATTCGAACCCGAGCCCTCTTGCACGACAGGTGAGCGTTCTACCGCGGAACCACGGATACAGTTACGCTTCACTGAAAATTAAAAACTCTTCCGAGGAGAGGTATATTTTGGCTTGCCAACTTGTTACTTAAGTAACGGGGCAATCAATGGGTCAACGGTAAGATGTCATTTAACTAACCGTAAGACCCGGGTTCGATTCCCGGGCACGGCAGAATATTACTTTAATACTTAAATAAAATAAAATAAATAATTTTACGTTTAACATGAAATCTCGTTCTATTTAAATATAAATCAATAGTTATTACTCTATTAATTAGTAATATACGCTTCCGATAAAGCTGAAGGTCTCATTTTCGAAGAAGCGAAGTCTCGGTTGTTCCGTGGTAGAACGTCCGCCTGTCAAGCAGGAGGATTCGGTTTCTAATCCCGCCCGATGCGATCGCAAATTGAAACTAAGACGATTACCGTAAACTATTGTTGGAAACCAAAGAGTATGGAGGAAATAGAGATAAAACCAGTGGCGTAGATAAGGCCCCCGCAGACCCCGCAGTGCGGGGGGCCCCCGGAGCTTTAGGGGCCCCCTAATTTCATATCAAAGTATATACTAGATACCGGATAAAATTCCGAATATTGTTTTGCGGGGGGGCCTCGCGGGTCTTAGCTACGCCACTGGATAAAACAACCGGGAGAGGTCCGCAACGAAACGTTCACCACCGAGGGGGTTGACAATAGGGAAAAAGGTCTGTAAACCGAGCTTCAAAATAGCGCTGCGGTAGCTACGAGGGTAACTATTTTGAAGCTAGATTTACAGACCTTTTTCCCCATTGTCAACCCCCCGGTGGTGAACGTTTCGTTGCGGACCTCTCCCGGTTGTTTTATCTCTATTTCTTCCATACCCTTTGGTGGAAACCCTGCCATTGGAAGTTGAGAGGTTGCATAACACTCAGCACTCGGTTTGTCCCAAAAGTCAATTAGAAGAAGTAGGAGCTAAGACATTCATAGAAAACGCACACACACTCAACACCCATAACCGCAATAGCACAAACTCAACATTCCCACACTACACATAAACCTTACAATAACGAAATTTAAAATCTAACAGAGTTGAAACCGTCGTACGGTGAGCATTAGCGAAAAACACAATACCAAACCCGACGCAACCGCAAATTTATCCGTTAACGCTCACCGTCACACGGTGGTTTTGCCAACCTTTAAATTCCGAGAAGCTGCGTAATGCAGTGATTACACTTTGCTACACAAATGCGTACGCGTTCGCAGGCCAGACACACAGACACACCCACCCACCCACCCACACACACACACACACACACACACACACACACACACACACACCCACACAGACACGGGGATTGTATAACCCCTCCAGGGTACAAAGTACCCTCGGAGAGGTAAAAAGAATACAGCAGTACGCTAAAAGAATTTGCTTCATTTTTATAGTCCTAAAGCGTATAGATTTCTTCGTCGTTCTTTTTGTTTGCCTCATCCAAACATCCTCAGATTTTGGTCTTCTAAAATAAATAGTGAACCAGGTTTCACAAGACAGAGTTTTGAATTTCTAAAAAAAGAAGTCCAAAATTCTGAAAACCCGGTTCTAGTCTCTTTAATGTTAGATGAAATTTCCACTCGAAAAGAGATTAGATGGAATGGTAAATCCTTCGATGTATATGTTGATTATGGCACTTCCATAGAGACTAATTCTGACAACAATGAAGTGGCAACTTCAGCTTTAGTTTTCATGGTTGTTGCTCTAAACAAAAGCTGGAAATTACCAATTGGATATTTCCTCATTCATGGCTCACCAGTTTGGTTATTGGGCACATTGGTAAAGGAAGCTTTTCAGCTTCTACACTCCACGGGTGTTGAATGTGTGGCTCTAATATGTGATGGTCTTTCATCTAACATCGCTATGGCACAAAGACTGGGAGTTGTAATGAATAAAACCGAAATTATATCAGTTTTTCCAAATCCTGGTAAATGGTTAAATTAAATTAGACAAACTGTACTTTTTTAACCGTAGAAATGTTTTTGTGAATAGGTAACGCAGAGAAAAGAGTTGCTTTTTTCTTAGATGTTTGCCATATGTTGAAACTCCTCCGAAATTTGTGGGAACATTACAACATGCTGGTTGACATGCGAAATGGCGAAGTATTATGTAAACGTATAGTTTCTAAGTTAAACAAATATATTAGGATAACATTTGGGCATTGGTCGTATTACTTGAATTGGTGCAGGAAGAAGGACTTAGTATTGCCAATAAGCTCAGCCTCTTTCAAACACAAAAGATGAAAGTGAAACTAGCAGCTCAAACTCTGAGCTCTTCTGTAGCCAGCGCAATGAAACTGCTTAAACAAATTAAAGTTCAAGGGTTTAAAAATTGTGATTGCACAGTTAACTTCATTGAAACAGTTGATAGGTGAAAAATAAATATTTTAAATTTACCATGTAGACATGATTTTAATGTTTGAATATTTCTCAGGGCATTTGACATCCTGAATTCTCGTAATCCTTTTGCCAAAGGCTACAAAGCTCCAATAAATATCAGAAATATAGAAATTAAGAGAGCCCATTTGAATGAAGTTAAGGAACTAATGTTGAACTTAGCTGATTCAGAAGGAAATTTGATTTGCGAATCTAACCGTAAAACTGGACCTCTTGGTTTTGCTGTGGCAGTTACAAGCGTTTTGTACTTGGCTGACACTTATGTAAAGCCTGATGGTCCCCTAAAGTATGCAAGATTTCTTAATATTAAAATTAGGAACACGAATAACATCTTAACTTAATTTACAGATACCTTGCAACGTACACACTGTCCCAAGATCATCTAGAGCTTTTTTTCTGCACAATACGATCAAAGGGAGGTTTCAATAATAATCCAACTGTGGCGCAGCTTAAATCATCGTACAAGAGCACATTTATGGCAAAACTTGAAGCATCTGGTTGTGCAAATGATACAGCCATACCAGATATGTGTGAAATGTCAACAAATTTTTTAAGCTCCGAAACAAGCGTGCCAAATGAACGAGTTTCTGGTTTAAGTGATTTGGAAGATGATGGTTCCAATCTATTAAGAGACAAAATCATTCATTATGTAGGAGGATTTGTGGTAAAAAACTCCGTAAAATCCTAAAATATGAAACATGCAAGGAAAGTCTAGAAGGAAACACCAATAGCAGTTTCCACGATTATTGCTTGACGTCAAAGGGGTTAATACTTTTACGTGACTCTGGCGGGTTAATTTATCCATCGGAGAGTATAGTCACAATCCTTCAGATTGCTAAAAAGTGTATTAGAAGCTTAAACCTTGAATATCACGGTTCCTCAAATAAGGGCCTTACATTAAAAATTGAGTTGCTCGTCAGAAGATGTCTCAATCATGAGACACTTTTCCCAGAATTGAATGATCACATGTTTGATCAAGAGATAGGCTGGAACCATCATTTAAATTTCCTGGTCAAAAAAGTTATTAACTTTTATTTCAATGAGAGAATGAAGAGAGAATGTGTAAGACAACTTACCAAATTGATATTGTTCAAAGGTCAATAGTTGTATTTTAGATTCAGCATTATCATTTTTTTATATTAAAAGAACATATTACTTATTATTCAATCGATTTAAGTTTTTTCCACGATTGTACATTGATCTAGACCATAGGGCTAGACAGACTATTTTTGGATTTTCCAAGAGATAGACGGCGCCACGGGTAGAATGATAAAGTTTTCTCGTCATTTGGGAACAGTATTCTTATTTTTTTTAAACTTGTTTCGCGAAATACTGAAATCTGACGTTTTGATTGGACCTCTAGATTAATATTCCCAACTCAATGCATGGCCAATACCTTAAAAAAAACTCCCTGGTGCACGTACTTGCACCTCGCCAAAATATTTGCTATTTGCCAATGGCGTTTAAAGAAAAAACGCAACGAGGGGGAGCTTTGACGTAAAAATATAACTTGAGGCTAGCGGAGATTTTTGCCTTGGTTTTTGCTCAATGATTGCAGCGGAATAACAATAATAATAATTATTATTATATCCTAAACTGATATTTTTATATTTTTATGAGGGGCAAACTCATTCTTAGGTGTTCTGAGTTAGAGAGTGGGGTTTCGGAGTTACCTTAATTGGTTCGGAGTTAACCAGCAAAACCACCTTTGCCAAAATTGAGTTTATTTTAAATTTGGCTAACTAAGGGCCTGTTGCAAAAGCCCTAGCCCATAGAATTTAACATATGCGATTCTAGCAAAGCAGCAACGGGCCCTTAGAAAGTTTAAAATTTCTGAAAATGTGTTGTAAGAATATTTATAATTTCCCTCTTTTAATATTTCTCTATGCTTACAATTAACTAACTTTTAATTTGTAAAATATGTTCGGAGTTGCCACATCCTACCCTAAAGTAGAGTTTCTTGTTTTTTAAAACTCCAATGTATTTCCCGAGGGGCTGATCACTCCGCGTAATCGGTGTACAGAGCCGTACCTTTGACTGTACTAATGGGATTACGCGTAATCTTTGAAGTCCCTGCCTTTGGTAGTGCTAATCTAAACGTAATCCGGCGTAATCGGTGTACAGACTTTCTAAGAGTGGTTAGCCCCTCGGTATTTCCCGAGATATCTTTAATAGGTTTATTCATTTAGCTTAAAAATAAGGATTAGTTAGCTTGATGAGCTTGTGGGTAACCGTGAAGTGCGCAGAAAGTTGTTATAGGTACATGGAAATTTCAAAAAGTACTGACCGAATGATGAGCTAGGTAACAAATGTTAGGGAGATAATAATAACAATAACTATTGAGATTAACTGATATGGTAGTGAAGGTTGATCACTAGGATTATTGACTAGAGGCTTGTTGTAAGCGTGCAAATTAAAATCATCATAAAACGAGTTCAAATTCTGAATAGATAGGAATACAAAGTGGTATTGGCGAGCACGTTAACTCTAAGTTTGATAATCTTAGTATGTGTTAAATTGGAAAAGAGTGGATGGGTAAATCTTTCCAAATTTGTACAACGTCATTCGAAGGGCCATAAGTCGCACTAAGACTTGGCCCTGTAACCAGTGGTGTAGTCCTAAAAAAAGTACCGGGGCGCTACCTGGGTACGGCCAACTTCAATTTCGCGCGTAATCGAAGTTGGCTGTTCCGCGTTAAGGCACCCCTGTTTTTGACCGGGAAAATTCACCCCCCCCCCCACCCCACGCATGTATGAAAGCGGAGATGGGCAGAATTTGCAACGCCATCTACGGTTTGTATGCCAGTTTTGACCGCCGACGATAATTCTTGGTTCACACGTGCGAAATCGCTTCACCCCGGTTCGCTTATAGCCAAGGTTTAAGGTCATTTCAAATTATGACTAGAATTTTGAAAATACTGAAATGTATCCCAAAACAATTAGTTAATCATGTTTACTATACATAGTAATATTATTGGACATTATTTAGAATTTGATCCCCATTATTTTTGAAAATACGAGCAATTTGACTTCCCCGCCTTGTCGTTTTGAAAGCGATTCTAAGCGAACCGAGTTGGACGAGTTGCTTCCCGAACCAACACGAAGCGATTTCTCCCGTTGGTTTTAAAAACCAGTTATCTAAACGAAGCGAATTTAGGGGTAAGTGTGAACGTAGCTTAATAGAGGTTATCTTCTTACCACACTAGTTTTGTGATTGCTGAACATTAGTGACGGATCTATCCATATTCCGAGAACTCGAAACGGAGTGTCAAAAGTTGATAATTTAGTGCCACCAATATCATAATCTTTTACCGAACAATTACGAACCATGTGTTTGACTCCACATTTCTCTGATTTTCTCAACATTAAAAGTCATACTGCTCGATAGGATATTATACGTAGTCCGTTCTGCTCTTGACGGATGGTGACCGAGGAAGTTCATAGTATACCATAAATCTCTAGTTTAATTCGGAACTTGGTTATCTTCGTAAGCGTTTTCTACGCAGTACGGTACCCTCAATGACATTTAATTAGCTTTTAAGGTTAGATAGAGCTACATAACGATCAACGCGATAAACTGCTGGATTTTCGTCACTTTAAGTTCTATTATAACAAATCGTCTGTTTAGCAGACGAAAACCCAGCAGTTCATAAGCTTCTCGCGCTGGCTCCTACGTGGCTATATGTAAACTGACACTTCATCGACAACATATTAATCGACAGACTGTCCATCGACATGGGCGTTTCATCGTCAACAAACTCATCGACAAAGACTTTACATCGACAACTAATTCATCGTCCAAAAAATTTAATATAGTCATATAATATACAAGATAAAATAAAAAATTTGTGCTTTTGAATAACGAAATGGTGGGCAAGTCCGCTAAGATAGCAGTCAAGGTCATTTTCACCATATCTTTCCACAATTCTGAGTATTGCATCAGAAGCCACACGGTATTTCTTAATAACCATGACTAGGCTTAATGACGAGTTTTTGTCGAATGAGGGTAGCGAGGCGCGAGAGTTTTGCTCGTGAGTAAAAATTCTAAGAAGAAGGTTGTTCTTCGTCACATTACCATTAACTTTCTAATTAGGTCTACTCTATTTAGACCTAAAACGTGACGGGTAACAACTTTCTAACACTTACGGTTCTCGAGATAGTTTTTGGACGACCTTGAAGACATGGTTCAAGGTCATCGAAATTTTCAAAGAAGGTTTCACCTTACCTAAAACTGTTTTGGAGATATTCACTCTGGTCCATATTTTAGTGGACACCCTGTATATATCTGACGTTTATCATTGGCAAGTTACTGGAATCGATAATTTCCGATCGAGAAGCTTAATAAGTTCCTAGATGTCAATTCCTAAATTTATGCCTCACAGTTTGGCCTGCGTCAGGGCCGTTTTTGTACCCACCCATATAAGAGATTTTTCTAGGAAACTTGGTACCCACCAGCTTCTATACAATCCTTCCATGAGTAGTCATTCGTTCTAGATGAGCGTATCCGGCCGGACATTCACGTGGTTTCGTTTGATTGGTCAAAGGCTTTTGACTCCGATTGACACAAGCGGTTAATTTTAAACGGAAGAGAATTGGAATCAGTGTTGAAATTTTGAGGAGGTTAAAGAACTTTTTGTCCAGTCGCTTACAAAGAGTTATCTATCGTGGCGAATTCAGCACTTACTGACCAGTTCCTTCTGGGGTTCCCAAGGGGTCTATTTTGGGACCACTACTCTCTAACATCTTCGTGACCCTGAATTCCAGGCGGAACATCCATACTTACTATGAGAAGTTAACTAGATGCTTGGCAGTGGCGTAGCGTGCATTTCTTCCACCCGGGGCCAACCCTAAATTTGCCGCCCCCCCCCCCCAAAAGTAGGCAAAAATTCTGTGATACTCTGTTGATTGCAAAATGATTCAAGTCGTTAAAAAATTAAAATTTTATTCTGCGTGTTTTTTGCAACGCGAACTCTTTTATGCAATGGTCAATATTAATTTGTACCTCTTGTTCGATTGCCACGATACCCAGATTTGTTAATCTGAACGACATTGTAGATTTTAAATAGTAACTGCACCGCGCTTCTCAATAACAATAACTGACGTTTCGTTCGAGCCGGTTAGACTCGTTGACTGTTTTCTGTTGGCGGTTGTTGCAGTGTTGCCACACCGCGCGCTGCCCGACTAGACTCGTAGACTGTTCTGTTGACGGCATAGAAATCTCATAAACACAGCGCACGGTGTGACATCACTGCATCGAGGTTAACGGTAATAGTTAGTGTAGGGAGCTGTTGGCTCGAACGCGTGGCATGCAGGGCTTGCCACCACCCTCCTACGCATTGTAACCCGGCCACCTGAATTAATGGCTTCAAAAGTCGCTTGATGACTTAGGCCTAAGGTGGTGCCTTGGGTATTAGCCTAGCTGATTATTATTATTATTATTATCAGAAATTATAGCCCAGTGTACCGGTAACAAGAGAACCACACCACCGGAGGCCTATCATCATAATGCCCTACGCCAGCGTCCACAGCCCGAACAGGTGACAAAACCAACATGGGTAGTAGTACCCTACTACTGAAGGTCGCAAGCCGCTCTCCCAGCAGAAGGTTCAACAATGGGTTGACCAATTCGCCCCTTCGCACACAGCAGTGGGTTACATGAGCGGGTGCTCTAGCATCGGAATCCAGCACCTTAACTACATAGGTGAGGTGCCAAAGCCCTTAAGAAAAGGTGGACTAAAGGGGGACAACGGGCACACTGCGGTCCAGCGTAACCCGGCACGATCGGCACCGTAGATCCCAATGGGCTCCACAAAGCCGGGAAACCGGGCCACAGCGCCTAATACGGAGACCCGCCGCCCCACAGCAGGCCACCAAATCCGCCTAGGCGACAGGATGCCTGGCCCCTCTCCATTAGCTTGAGCTGAAGCTTAGTTTCCAGCCCTTACCTGACCGAAGTCGGAGGTCGGAGATCGGACCATTTGATCTCAGCTAACAACTCCCGGGGTGCCACCGCCCTTATGGGTTACAAGAGCCGGACCCCGACTCCTCAGTAAAGCCACCAGTTATTGAACACTCAGACCCCTTAAGGGCCTGTGACAACACTGCAATAGTCGCCTGCCAGCGGCTGCCGCCAATGTCACTTTTCTGACCCAGAATATCGGCCGGCCGCGTTGGTTTCAATTTGCCAGGCCGCCCCCTACATCTATGCCGCCCGGGGCCATGGCCCCCTTTGCCCCCCCCCACGCTACGCCACTGATGCTTGGTTCTGGAGATTTCATTTTTCTTTAGGGCTTCTCGAACCTGCAACAGTTGGCCCGATGACCTCGGGGAAAATTCCACTCGGCTATATTTCCTCAATTTCGTTTGCTGGTTTTGGAATTTTTATTTGCTCGTTGGATCAATCAAAATTCTTTTTCAATTTTTATTTAATGTTCACTTAATTTTAACTTATTTGTTTATCACTTTTTATGTATTGTGTATCGTTCTGGTAACCACATTGTAAGGGCTTTGCCTCCGTGGTTGCCTGCAATATTTTTTGCGAAATAAATATTTTTATTATTATTAGTAACGCATATCAACAAAAATTAATGTTTTAAGTTTTAATTTCTCGTGTTTTCATTTAAAATTAAATTAAATTAATTATGATATACTCTCCTCAATAGGTAATAATAGCTCATTCAGTAATTAATGATTCAATATAGCATGCCAACACATGTTTTTACACAATCGTAGGTTCTAAAAGACTTGCATGTTATAAACTTTGACCTCAAATATCTCGGACCACAGTTTTATTTTCAAAATTCAGTCTTTGTCTCGGGTCCTCGGTAAGTCGGGCTATGCTTTAAATTTATTTCACACCGGTTAAAGATTGCTATGCTTGCTGTGGTAACTAACGAATGTACAATTCGTCCATTGTGCTGGTTATAAGAAATTAGATACACTTACTACTATAGTAGCTACTGCGTAAAGTAAAACCTGAATAAATTTGTAAAAGTATTTTCTAACACCCATTTCAGTTTTTTATCAGCTGTTTTAAAATAGTGTAATATAAATACCAAAAAATAATTAAAATTGACAGAACTTATTCGGAATTGTTAAAATATTTTTTTAAATTGCTTATAAATAGTTTAAAATTAATTTTAACAGTTGGTGACCACCTGACGGTTAACATAAGGCAAAAATATAATTTTATGGGTAATTTTTCAGTAGCTATAGATTTTGTATAAAAAAAGGTTAATTGTTTTTAAAACCATAATTTTAAGATAATGTAGTCTGTAACCGAGAGGATATATTTCTTTGAAAAACTGTACACCAGATTAAATTTTTATCGAGATTAAACAAAAAAGTGTGATTACAAAAAAAGCGATTACTAATTTAAAAATAATCCAAGAAGAATCTTAGAGATTATTCTGATATTCAATGAAAACACATACAAGTACAAGATCTCGTTGTTTCCCATAGGCTGGAAGAGATTCTACAATATAGTAGCATTATTTTAATGTTTTTATTTTAAAACCAGTGGGAGGTTTTAATTGTTGTCAACATATGTCATTTTTTTTGTGAATATTTGCTAGACCTTAATGCGGGTGGTGTCATGACAGTTTGAATACGACTACCAACATCCAAAGGGGATTGTCGAAAGTTCGCCTCGATATCTGTAATTCGAAACAGGAATATTTTATCTGCTGAATGTAACATAATAACATTATACGTATAGATCAACAAAGGCTTAAAATGCACGTGCCTAAGTAGCCTTGATTACAAAATAATTCCTATATGAAATGAAACATTTAAATTTTAATTGTAATTTTAATACTATCACTAGTTTATCGTTTAGTCAACTGCGGTTGACGTGGATAATTATTATTACTATTATTAAACGTCACGTGAAATTTAATGCACTAGACTTAAGCTGTTATCAGTAAACAGCTAAAACCTTTTTACGTTAATTTATTCATTGATAAACGTTATGGAATATTCATGTTCTGATTTCATTGTATTGTTATTGTACAATGAATTAAAATATGGACTTACAGCAAGCCTTTGTAAGGATTTTAAATTACATAGAATATTTGGTGAGGGTAAACGTTTTGTATATAAGCTTTAAATTAGTGCTTCTCTTGTTTCCTAAACAACATGAGAGGAATTTACGGCATATTTCTATTGACATCAGTGACGGTGGCTTTTGGTAAGCTATAATATTTTGTTCTTTTTATTTTAATTCGGAAACATTCAAAAAATCATTTAGACTTACAAGGAGAGTACCCGAGGTGTTTATTGACGATTTTTGTTTAAAGTCGGCCGTAATGTAGACCTATATGAGATATGAAATTTTACAAAAGGAGACGTTGCGCTACCCATTCGATTTGCTATGGCAAACGAAAATCGTTTTGATCACTAAAAAAACAAACAAATCTCCATTAAAAAAAGCATGGAATTTTCTCGGTTTCACAGGGTCCTAGCTACAAACATTTAAAAAAAAAATTAAAATCACGAAATGGGAAATTTGGATCAGCATTTAGGTAAATTTCATCAAGTTTGGGTAAATTGGAACATGTTTGGGATAAAATTGTAACCATTTTTGTTTAAAATAAGGAAAAGATCTTATTTTGGTTTTAAGTGGTTAAAAACATTTTCGATTGCCATGGCAAATCGAATCTGTAGTGCAACGTCTCCTTTCGGGAAATTTCATACCTCATATAGGTCTACATTACGCCCGACTTTGAACAAAATCGGCAATAAACAACTTCGGGTACACTCCTTGTTAGTCAACAAGAGGTTTCTGATGTAATTTATCACTTATTTTACTCAATTAATGAATATTCCTCGAATTTTATTTTTAAATAAATTTCGGCTTGTTAGACATTAGACCGTAGGAACTTCCACTTTTCTTATCCTTATTGAAAAGTAGAACTAAAATCCCGTGAAGATTGAAACTGAGGCATAAACAAAACCCTATCCCCCCCCCCGTCTCCATTCTCCAAGTGACGATGACGTAGCCGCGAAATTGACTGAGGCAGAAAAATATTGGTTGTATAGGTGTATGTAGGTGGCAGGATTCACGGCAGAATAGAGAAACAGACGCAAGACAGACAGACAGACAGACACAAGACACTTAGGAATATAGTATAGATAATATAATCCCAACAGGAAAGGTTGAGTTTCCGTTGATACTCCTTCGTGGCGTAACAATCTAGAACTTAGAACTACTGCTGCAACAATGCTTCTATACACCTCGCAGCAGGATCGGAAATGGTTATTTTCTACTACAATATTGAATATTTCGTTCCATGACTGAATAATGCATGAAGTTTGACCTACCCAGCTATGGTTATATTTCTTATTATCATAAATTTAAAGGTGCACAGACTGCTTTCTATGTAGCTCCTCCCCTTCCGTCACGTGACTTGGGCATACCATCTCGCTTATCAAAACAATGATTCCGTAGCCGCACCGTCAACATTCAAACGAATATGTGGCCTTAAATCTTAAAACCCAAAAATGCAAAATGATATTGTAGTAAGTATTAAATCGGAACCACTTCTATGAACTTTTATTAACTTTAAAAAACCTTGCTTAGGACTCCACTACTTGCCTTAAAAAAACTTACAACTCAATCCATATGAAAATTAGATTGTATTCTTACTACCGTCAAAACATCAAGTACTTCTGTATTTTCGGTTTCTGTTGGTCGGCACTCGGCAGGTAAAATTAAGCTGTTTTGTGTCCAAGAGATAGACACACTTGAAAAATGAAGTAGTAGGCTTGGTATGCTTCAAATGTTTTTTAGAAACCTAATCCTTTGAGAAAAATTAACAAAGACATTTGGAAAATCCGAGTGTAATTTGTTGATGAAACTGCCAATTTTTAGTTACATGCATTCGGGTGATTCGGTGATTGCTCGTAGCTAAGCTCCACCTTAAGACAACCGCCATGACCGATCACGAGCCAAATGCCAATCGATCCTATTTGGCAAATCACCACGTGACCACCATCAGGGCCGCCTTATCCATAAGGCAGACTAGGCAAAGTGCCCAGGGCCTACGAAAATTTTGGAGACCTTAGGGCCTACGATTGCATATAATAGGGCCTACGAAGGTCCGAAAAGTCGGTAAATGAGAGATTTTTGCCTAAGTCCTACGGAAAGGTTAAAACGGCCCTGCCACCGTTGGCGTCTCAATGTTATGTCCGACAGACAACTTGTTACCATGGCACATAACAATAAAGCTTCACAATATGATAACTTCAAACACACATAGATCTTTTCGTCCTACGGTAGACTTCCTCGGCAAGTGCATATGCAAAAGGTACAGTGCTATTTGAAGTCAAAAGTCCTTTATTAAAAAAATATTATGTTTTTACGGTGCGATACAAATCTACTTGTATATTATGACTACAGGATATCGGCGACTTGATAAAAAATCTAGTTGACTTCAAAATGTTACTCCACAGGCGATACCGGGATAGAAAATTATCGAAACAGTTTGAGCCATTCTTAAAATTGGACTCCTTTTCACTCATGACTTCGGAAGTCCATTAACTGAGGGCATAAGACTTAGTTTGAACTCTTCCCAAAATGTCTGCTGGGGTTGCCTACGTTATTATAAAGGCAAGGGGGGAACATTTGAACCAAGCTACGAATGGTTTTTGCTTCTGGTTCACGAAGGTGTCCCTCCGATCTAGACCTAAAAAAATTTCCAATTGGGCGTTTAATTATACTTAAACTTTGGGAATTAAACTTCTTAATAGAAGCCAACATAAAACGCAACAGTTTGCAACGCTCGCGTTGCAACGCCATATTTTTGTGGACTTGACTCTTGAAACGGGGTCCAGATATGAGAGAACCTAGTCCAGAAATACATTGAAGCAATTTCATATTCACGGGACTTTATAATAACGTAGGCAACGCTGTTGGTCATTCTAGAAATGACTCTCATGAAATATTTAAAACGTGGAAAATGGGAACTGACACACTGAGGCTGGTACTCTTCTCGGATTGCGGTGTGGAATGACATCTTGTAAATCAAACAAAATCAACTCTGTGGAACATGAACTTTTTATCTTTTTCGTGTTCTTATCATCTTGATAAAAAAATTGTTGATATTATTTAACGAATTTGTTAATATTTTACATGTATATTATATTTAATCTCAGTTATATTTTGTTCTGTTATATGTACTCGCGAATATATTGTAAATTAGATTCATCCCTGCTACAAAAGGGATCCTTGTTAATAGGAGAGTAATAAAATAATCATTCATTCATTGGTTAGTTCCCTCTTTTTATCCATGTAATAAATTGAAAAATTATTTAACAGGAAGGAAACCTTTGAATTAGTGTGAGGCATTGGTATCAATCGTTTATAATATTGCCAAATGGACCCATATTATATATACAATGCCGAATTTTCGTTAGCTACATTTAAATTACATTAACTATCAATTTGTTAAGAGCTAGGTCGATAAAAATCAAAGGTCCAGGAACTCTTGTGGGTTTTTGAAAATTTATTTTAATTACAAAATTTTTGTATGTTTACGATAAATTAAACAAGTACTTTACATTGTTCAATTAAATTTTATATAAGAAACATAAGTAAATTTATGCACATGTCATGTTAGCCATTAATTAAATAAAATACATCAGAATCAAA
The DNA here is from genome assembly GCF_980474605.1 of Leiobunum rupestre. Lineage (NCBI taxonomy): Eukaryota > Metazoa > Arthropoda > Arachnida > Opiliones > Sclerosomatidae > Leiobunum > Leiobunum rupestre. The sequence continues at coordinate 61,307,873 of NC_143384.1, forward strand.
TTTATGTAAGTAGAACGTTTTATTTTGTAAAATACATGTAGCAACGCACGAGCTGTTCACCTCCAACGCGAAAAAGAGACAATATTTTTCTCAACTGTCGAGAAGTGAAGGAAAATAATTTAGCTGACGAAAAGAATGAATCAATCATGCGCGCAGTGCCAACCGGAAAAACAATTGTACAAAAGTGATGTTTCGTTGAAGCCTCAGTGTCAGTTATGGGCAGCACTCTATCGACGGACATTTATCAACGTTATTGATGTTGATAAGTTGACCTAACCTTGAAATATTTGACAATTATAACACTATATAAGGGACCTGGTTTCCTACGTTGATTGTTACTTATTAGATTGATAATCGCAATCTCAACCATGAAGTTTTCGTTGCTTATTTGTGTTCTGTGTTTAACGGCGGTGTACGGTGAGTACGACTGCGAATTACCGAATTTAGTTTTTTTCCACGTAAAGTACTAGAGCTGTGTTAGTGTTAGTGTTTTCACGTAGAGTATTATAGCAGTTTCATTGTTTTCATGTAGACTATTAACTGTATTAGAGCGGAATAAGTATTTTCACGTAGAGTACTAGAGCGGTGTTAGTGTTTTCACGTAGAGTATTATAGCTATAGCAGTTTCATTGTGTTGACGTAGAGTATTATAGCTATAGCAGTTTCATTGTGTTCACGTAAAGTATTATAGCTATAGCAGTTTCATTGTGTTGACAGAGTATTATAGCAGTTTCATTGTTTTCATGTAGACTATTAACTGTATTAGATGGGTAGAAGTATTTTCACGTAGTTATTTAATTTATTTTAGCGTTTTATCTGTATTATAGTGATGTTACAGTTTTATCTGTTTTATAATGATGTTAGAGTTTTATCAGATTTATAGTGATGTTAGCGTTTTAGCAGATTTATAGTTATTTTACCGTTTTATCAGATTTATAGTGATTTTACCGTTTTATCAGATTTATAGTGATGTTAGCGTTTTATCCCTATTATAGTGATGTTAGCGTTTTATCCCTATTATAGTGATGTTAGAGTTTTATCAAATTTATAGTGATGTTAGCGTTTTATCCCTATTATAGTGATGTTAGAGTTTTATCAAATTTAAAGTGATGTTAGCGTTATATCGGCTGCAAGTTTGCGTATTAATTATTGTCTTGAATTTAGCGTTTAAATGGTAGTATTGTGGAGTAAGTCCTTTATTGGTTTGACCTTTTGGTGGGATGGGTCAAAATACTAGAAGGACATCAAATCAGATTAGGTCATTAGGACATATTTTAAGCGATTCGTTTATGCTAACAAGACTATTATTATACTTATATATACCTGAATACATTTCTGGAACTGTGTAATATTATATTTAATATTTAATATTTAATATTAAAGCTCAAGATGCGTCTGATCCAACCGACGCTCCAACTGAAGCACCAACCGAGGCTCCAACTGAAGCACCAACCGAGGCTCCAACTGAAGCACCAACCGAAGCACCAACCGAGGCTCCAACCGAAGCTCCAACCGAAGCCCCCACTGAAGCTCCTACCGAAGCTCCCACTGAAGCTCCAACCGAAGCCCCCACTGAAGCTCCTACCGAAGCTCCCACTGAAGCTCCAACCGAAGCCCCCACTGAAGCTCCAACCGAGGCTCCAACTGATGCTCCCACTGAAGCTCCAACCGAAGCTCCAACCGAAGCTCCCACTGAAGCTCCTACTGAAGCTCCAACCGAAGCTTCTACTGAAAATCCAACCGAAGCTCCTACTGAAGCACCAACCGAAGCTCCCACTGAAGCTCCAACCGAAGCCCCCACTGAAGCTCCAACCGAGGCTCCTACTGAAAAACCAACCGAAGCTCCTACTGAAGCACCAACCGAAGCTCCTACTGAAAAACCAACTGAAACCCCCACTGAGAAACCAACCGAAAAACCCACTGAGCCACCAACTCCAAAACCAACACCAAGGCCAGACTTTTCTGAAAGATGTAGAAGAGAACACCCAAATGCTTTGATCATTATCGCTAGCGAAGTAATTGCTATTATCAGAAGATTATTACGCCTAAGACTCGTAGTCACTAATCTGATTCCAGGAATAAATGAACCAAGTAATGGAAATCGGCCCGAAACAGAGTTAATTTCTTCATGGTAGGGGCGGAACCGTGACGTATAGTAATAGTTAGGTAATAATTAGTGTAGGGAGCTGTTGGCTCACGTGGCATGAAGGGCTTGCCACTACCTTCCTACGTATTGTAACGAGGCCACCTGAATTAATGGCTTTAAAAGTCGCTTGATGACCTAGGCCTAAGGTGGTGCTTTCGGTAATAGCTTAGCTGATTATTATTAATATTATTATTATTAATATAAAGATTGGCATAGTAAGTTATCGATCCCTAACTACTATTTAAACCACCGAACCCTTTGGCAGGTCCACCCGACCTTCAGCCATTTTTAACTGTTCCCTGCCCAAGTAGCTTCGGTGGCCAGCTTTGTAATAATGTAACCTACATTGGTTCATTTATTTCTGCAGGAGCACAATTTGAGTTTGCGAATGCTTAAACTAGTTTAAAAAAGGGAATATATAGTTTATTTAAAATTGAAATCTTAACCCGGTAAAGTTGCTTAGCCCTTCTTGGAATGAATCGTCTTCCACGGGAATCCATACTTCTACTTGGAATGCTTATCCGGCCGTATCGCGTTTCGGTGAGATCACTCTGAACGCTTTGGCCCCGCCTACCAGAGAAAAAAATCCCCTTTGCGCGCGATCCCCCCTCATGTTGTTGTTGGTTAAGTTAACATAGTGACGTCAAAAAAAACCGTCAGCCGCCTCGAGACGAAAATCTGCCGCGATAAGCATTCCAAGTAGAGCTATGGATTTCTGTCTTCCACTATAGGACTTGATCGAACGCACGAATATTGCATTTTATGAGGTAGAAATAGCAACTACTATACACTTTTCAATGTGAAATTAGTTGGTTCACCATAGAACCTCCAACATTATACTAAATTTAAGTCAAAATCGTTTCAAATAAGTAGCATATTTATAACAGGAAATTATATATTATATACTTGGAATGTCGAAGTAAGATTATGGTGGCACCAAAAGTAGCATAAGACTTAAAAGTGTGTCAGAACGGTATAAAAGTTAATGAGAGTTTGTTGCAAAGTAAAACAGGGAAACGAAGGGGGGGGGTCGGAAAATACGTCATCAAAATCGAGGTACTCCAGCGCCGCCGAGTGAGGCGATTTAGAACGTGTGCGTACGGGCGAGTAAATAGAAGAGAGATAATCGCGCCATACTATAGACTAAATGTAATGTTGCTAGTACTATTCCAACTAGTAGGTTATGTAGTCTATATTGTGACTAGGTCTCACTAGAAAATTTAATAGGCGCGATGGTACAGCTGACAAACTTTTGGGTCTTCTGCTACTTTTGGTGCCACTGATAGTTCTCAGAGAAACTGGCGTGGTTTACAGGCGAGATTTCCCCCAGCGACGGTGTTCAACCAATGATATTGGAAAAACGCGCGTTTACATAAATAATTTGTTTGTAACAATTATTTTAAATAGTCCGATGGTGGATGCAGATGGAACTGCATCGCTCCAAGCATGTTCAAGCCAATTTCGATGCACGTCGAGAAGGATTTAACTCCATGCGGTGGTAGCGCCGTAAGTATTTCCACAACTTCAACTAACCATTAACCATTTACTTTTTTTAACGGGATGCTTTCCAATTTAGCGTTTCGCGTGTTTGGGCGGAAGTTGCCGTGTTCGCGACAGTGCTGAAGCGTCCGTTGAAAGTTGCAAGAAATCTCTCAAGACTGACAAAATTTCTGCTTTCACGGTGGGTACAATTATCTCATATTTCAAATATTAATTTATTTTTGTTGAGGTTATGAAGTGCGAGTGATAGTGTGTCTATAATTGTGTTCCCTAAATCAGCGGTTCCCAATTTTGTTTTGCTATGGAACCCTAAATTATTTTCCTAATTCTGGCGGAACCCCAACTAATTTTTTAAAATTATCTTTAAAGACTCTTGACACAAACAAAGATGGCCGGGCTGCGAATTCTCGGAACCCCTGTGACCCTTCCACGGAACCCAAGGGTTCCGCGGAACACCTTTTGGGAACCGCTGCCCTAAATGCATCAGCTAGCTCCTGATAGTTATGTGTGTAGTGACGTAGAATTTACGTCTTACTCTGCGCCTCTAGCGAGAAAGCTTAGCAACTTGAAAATAAATTATTGAGTTTAGTACTACCATAAATATATAATTAAATTCCGTAAGTGTACCAGTTAGCAGAAATAATTACTGTACTTGACATCGTACCTGGAAAGATACGCGCCTCTAGTGAGGAAATAATGCCACTTAAAATCAAATTATCATGGGTACGTCTCATTGTACATGCCCATCACAACGTCTTGATCTAATATCTTGATCTAAAGTTCACCAAATATGTGTGGTCATTCTAGATATGGCTCTAAGCAAAAGCAGCATAATGAAAATATGTATGACAATCAGCATTGAACTGATTTTCAGAGTTATAGCGCTATCGGGGTTTAGTTTAGTGTCTTAATATGACCAATGCGAAATATAACATTACCGAGGATGATTATATACTACTATCAAGGACGATAATATATTATTCAGTTGCGAGTTCAAGTCGGAGATGGGTGAGAATGTCGAAAAAAGCTGCGGTGAGAAAATTAGGATTGTAGACCATTGGACTGAAATCCCATTCGTCCGATTGTACCATTCAACCGAATTCCAATCGACCGAAAACCGCGTTTTGCGCGGTTTTCATTCAATATACCGTTAGTGATACATATTTATATATCGTAGGTTACGTGACGATAGTATATATAATTTGGACTAAACTATGTCTTAAATATTTATTATTTCGTACCGACCTTTTTCCCTTGAAATTTGATATTTTCCGGGTTTAATTTGGGAAAATAACCTTGATAAGACCCGACGTGAAATAGTTGCCTACCATATCTAACCTAACCCAACTTAACCTAACCTAACCTAACCCAACCCAACCCAACCTGAACTAACCTAACCTAACCTAACCCAACCTGAACTAACCTACCCGAAGTGAAAACGAACCAGATTTAAATTTCCCATTCAACTGAATCACGCCATGTTGGGCTATAAACGAAAATACTTTTCGGTTCAATGGGATTCGGTCAAACGGGATTCGGTCCAATAGTATACAACCGAAAATTAGTATAAAAACAATAGATAATTGTCCATAAAACCTTTTAGAGGTTAACGGTAATAGTTAGTGTAGGAAGCTGTTAGCTCGCGTGGCATGAAGGGTTTTGCCACCACCTTCCCACGCATTGTAACCAGGTTTGGACATACAGATATTTGTTTTAATAGTCAGCCTGCCTCGTCAGCCTCCTATCTTAATTTTTCTTGTAGTCACTGACTGGGGGTATAAAATCAAGAACGACAGCCAACATTTTGTTTTACCCATCAGAATTAAAATAGGAGTTTCATATCACTTGAGTTAAGGCCTTTTCACACGAGTCAACTTTTTGATACAACTAGATGAGTCAACTTGAGTTTAGTCAACTAGTTGGTTCGTGTGAATAAAAGTTTGATGAGTTGATCCACCAAAAAAGTACGCGAGAAAAAAATGGATCAATGATCCATTTTTGCTGACTCAGCATTTTTTTTTGAAACGTTGGCTCGTGTGAAAAGGTCTTTACATGATGTGATTTTTTTTCACAAAATGGGATTGATGAATGATGAATTTATGATACGCCATATTCGCCATTATTTATGAATATTTGGGTAAATTTTTCTCTAACCAAATTGACTAGTGAGCGCCAGATTTCGATTAATTTCATAAATTTATCTACAACCCTGATTGTAACCCGGTCACCTGTTGAAAGGCATTGTAAGTCGCTAGCTGACTTGGGCCTAAGGTGGTGCCTTGGGTATTAGCCTAGCTGATTATTATAATTATTGTTATTATCTTACTTATTGTAATATTGAGTGTATGGAGCCTGATGGTTTTATCACCTACATAATACAATCCAATCACCTGGAATAATGGCATAAAATTTCGCTCGCTATGTCATTGTCGAAAAAACGTCCGATAAGAAAATTATCATTGAGATGTCATTCTTAATTTCTTATGTTAACTTATGCTCTAAGTTAGCATTTACCACTGAAAATATAGGGAACTGGTAAAGTAATAATAAACTCATGTTGATGTCTAAAGTTAAATACTTTAAAGACATTCTAAGACACTCTGGATTTAGCTAAATCCTTTTGAAAATGAACTCTGGGTACGTGTTAACTTATGCTCTAAGTTAGCATTTACCACTGGAAATATAGGGAACTGGTAAAGTAATAATAAACTCATGTTGATGTCTAAAGTTAAATACTTTAAAGGCATTCTAAGACACTCTGGATTTAACTAAATCCTTTTGAAAATGAACTCTGGGTACGTGTTAACTTATGCTCTAAGTTAGCATTTACCACTGAAAATATAGGGAACTGGTAAAGTAATAATAAACTCATGTTGATGTCTAAAGTTAAATACTTTAAAGGCATTCTAAGACACTCTGGATTTAACTAAATCCTTTTGAAAATGAACTCTGGGTACGTGTTAACTTATGCTCTAAGTTAGCATTTACCACTGAAAATATAGGGAACTGGTAAAGTAATAATAAACTCATGTTGATGTCTAAAGTTAAATACTTTAAAGACATTCTAAGACACTCTGGATTTAACTAAATCCTTTTGAAAATGAACTCTGGGTACGTGTTAACTTATGCTCTAAGTTAGCATTTACCACTGGAAATATAGGGAACTAATAAAGTAATAATAAACTCATGATGATGTCTAACGGTTGTTTATTTCAGATCGAGAATGACGAGTGTCGCGTAGAATGCACCAAGGAAGGAGCCAGAGGAAGCATTGCCGCCCCAGTCAGAGAAGGAAAACCATGCGGAATCAAAATCCCCTTCATCGGACAACCTGTGAGTGTTTTGTGTCGTTTGAGTGAACGGATGGACTTCATTCCTATTTCCTCCAAGTGGCGGATTTTGGAAATTGATGAATAAAATTGTGGAAGCAGACGATATTTTAACAGGGTTAAATCATAAGACTATTAAGGCATCCCCTAAGTTTGAATTCGGCATAAGAGCCCATGTATTCAGCACTAGACAGTCGTGGGATAAATCAAAATTAGGATCTACGCTACCTGGCGGAGAAAAAGAGCAAATTATACCAATCTACTTCATCCCCCACATATACTACCTGTTGCCATCTACGAAGCAGTTTTCTGTAGCATGCATTGGGCGATTTGTGCTTAAGTTTCATTTTTTCACCACCAGGTGCATTCATGTAGCCAGTTTGGCCTGAGGGGTAAGACACTCTGTGAACTCGGTGTTCACTGTCGTACCTTTGACAGTGCTAAATGGAGCTCGCGAACTCTTGAAAATATGTACCTTTAACAGTGCTAAATGCACGAACTTGGAGTACAGATTATCTGACACTGTCTTACCCCTCGGTTTGGCCAGTCATTAGCCTAACGTCAAAATCCCATACGTTTCAAACTTAGGGGGGCATTGATAGTCTTAAATAAATAGATAAAATAATAATCAGCTAATACCCAATGAACCACACCGGCCTAAGCCAAATGAGTAAGCCCCCAAATGAGTACTTGAGCATCCCCAATTTACTAATTTCATAGGCGGGGAGATAAAAATGACTCAAGGCATTGGCACCCCCAAAAAGAATTTGAGCGTCCCCGAGTTTTGGCGGCTGTGTACGGGCCTGAAGCCAACTAGTGACTTGTAAAGCCAATTACCGGTGGTTTCTATGCATTTATCGTTCTTTTACATCAAAAGATGCTTGGAAAAAGTGTTCTTCAATAAATGGAAATCAGGGCTGGCTTACATATTTTGGTGTTAAAGGGAATAGAAGCTCCGGTAATTGGTGTTGAACACCAACAATTCAAATATTGGTCTCTCTATTATAGGAATTTATACATTACTAACGCCAGTTAGTTCATTCTTGCCCAAATTGTTTGAATGCGTTGAGGTTATACTCCTTTTAAATAAAGAAATAAGAGCAAAAAATGCATGGAAACCCTGTTTAGATATTAACTGCTTCCATAACTCTATTCGTGAGTTTCCAAAATCTGCCACTTGGAGGAAATAAGAATAACGTTCATTGCGTCGGGTTATGAAGGACTAAGTAGTTGGTCTACTAAAATCGGAAAGCGATAAGACCCAAAAGTGTGTCCCTTGAATGAGAGCTGTTCGCTAAGTAAAACGACGGAGCGTGAGAGGTGGTTAAAAACACGTCATCAAAATTTGAAATTTTCTTCACTACAGCGCCGCCGAGTGAGGCGTTTTAGAACATATATCTAGGGTCGAGTAAATCGAAGAGAAAATCGCGGCAGACCATAGACTAATTATAAAGTTGCTAGTAACTATTCCAACTAGTAGGTTATGTAATCTATTGTGAGACTAGCTTTCAGTAAATATTTTTAGTTGACACTTTTGTGTCTCATGATTGTCGCTTTTGCTAAAACATAGGGGTTGAAATATTAGCGCCCTAAATATCGGAACTGATTTGAACATTTATTACAAATCTATCCCCGTTAACGTCATCTCTATTAGGGCTTTTCAGGCACCGATTCTATTGCTAATTACTGTTTTTACTGTTCTTACAAAAGCTTGTTTTATCTTTTTAGCATTGCAAAAACGGCCGTTGTTCTCGCCTCTAAAAACATGACCAAATTCTACCTGATGTTTCCAGTTGTTAAAAAAACACACATATATTTACCATTTGTTTGTTAGTAATTTATGAATAAAGTACATATAAAATTGCTTGACCGAGTTATTTGTTACTAAACTTTCTTCAAGCCCCGTCAACTAGGTAATTTTCATAACAAAATAGAATGACTAATAGGTGCTTAAATAGAACATCTTCCAGGAAATCGCGAAGAAGAAATAAATCCGACAGCCAAGACCTTCAAGTTACTGTTTATATAGTGCTTGTTGAAATAATGGCAACTTTTCACCTATAAACAAAACGTTGTGTTTTGCCAATTAGCCTTAATATAATAAAAAAGCTACCTGGTTAAAAAGAAAACACTTGTTGCATACCGTTCAGGTGGAAAGTTTCCATTATTTCAACAAGCACTATTTAAACAGTAACTTTCAGGCACATCTGAACGGGCTCGTCTCACATAAGAGCCCGAGCTCGATTTGAGACTGAGCCCAGGCTTTATTATGAAAATGATACGAGCCCGAGACGAAACCAAAACGTTGTAGTCATTTAATTTGAGCACGAGATGAGACCATTATAGTAAAGTGTATTTTTGTGAGGTCGAGATGAGACCACTAAAGTATAATAAATTGCTGTGAGCCTGAGCTGAGTCCAATATAATATAGTGTGTTACTACGAGTCCGAGCTGAGGCCATACTTTTGAAACGAGCCCGATATGAGACCTTTTAATTTTTAAGAGACCGTTATGTGTCCGTTTTGGCGCGATTATGTTTCCCTTGGCCACTGGGAGCGCTGCGGCGCAGAGAAGCACGTGCCGTAACCGTAACGCTTTCTTTCTCACGACACGACCAACTTCGATTACGTGCTGTTTGAGTTATAGCTAAAGCGCGAACAGCGCGTGATAACAGTTGGCCGTGTCGCCCTTGAAGAGAGCTCTGGCCTACTGGGTTAATATGGAATTCACGTAATTGGCTATTTCGGATAACGTGATTTAATCCAGTCGTTTTCTGATTGGTTCAAAGTAAATTTTCTTCTAGAATTTTCGAAGATTGTTGTGGTGAAGAGCGTACCAGGCCTGGTCGCCCAGCTGTTTCGTTTGACTTAATATTTTGTTCATATTGATATATAAATCATAAGACTTAAAAAAGATATTAAAAGACTTAAATGAGCCCCGCGAGTTATGCAAATTCTTATGAGACTGAGACGAGCCCTTGTTAGTCACAGAAATAAGTATGAGCCCGAAACAAACTCAAATGTTTAGGGACAGGAATTGTGAGTTCGAGACGAGCTCTTGTGTTTAGGAGATAAAAAATATGAGCCCGAGACGAGCTCTTGTGTTTATAGGAGAAAGAAAAAAATATGAGCCCGCGCTGAGTTCTCGTGTTTAAAAAATATTGATGAGCCCGAGACGAGCTCTCGTGTTTAAAAAATATTGATGAGCCCGAGACGAGCTCTCGTGTTTAAAAAATATTGATGAGCCCGAGACGAGCTCTCGTGTTTAAAAAATATTGATGAGCCCGAGACGAGCTCTCGTGTTTAAAAAATATTGATGAGCCCGAGACGATCTCTCGTGTTTAAAAAATATTGATGAGCCCGAGACGAGCTCTCGTGTTTAAAAAATATTGATGAGCCCGAGACGAGCTCTCGTGTTTAAAATATATTGATGAGCCCGAGACGATCTCTCGTGTTTAAAAAATATTGATGAGCCCGAGACGAGCTCTCGTGTTTAAAAAATATTGATGAGCCCGAGACGAGCTCTCGTGTTTAAAAAATATTGATGAGCCCGAGATGAGCTCTCGTGTTTAAAAAAATTTTGATGAGCCCGAGACGAGCTCTCGTGTTTAAAAAATATTGATGAGCCCGAGACGATCTCTCGTGTTTTTGGGGAAATTATTGTGAGACCGAGACGAGACTAAGGCCAAACAGAAAGTTTGGTGAGACTGAGCCCGAGACCAAGTCTTGGTGTGCAGCTAGGCTTGCAGGTCCTGGCTCTCGGAAATATTACTTCTTGGCGATTTCCTTGAAGACGTTTTATTGAAGCGTCCATCGACTATGTTGAGACGCGTGAAGACGTCAGTTTCAAGGAACCAGCGGGAAACAGGTAGTTTTTATTGCTTTGAAAGGGAGAAGCAAACTAGCAGACTGTGGTTTGCGTGAGAAACTTTGTGTCTCTCATTTAACCCAATTCTATTTTTGACAATTCCCGCTTAACCCCTAATTTTTTTCCGCTTTGTGTTGAAATGATGTTGGTTTGTATGGTTGTACACAACAATTTATATTGTCAGAAATGAGTATCAGAATAAAATCAGATTCAAATAACTTTCAAGCAATTTATAAAACTGTATTTAACAAAATGACATTCGATTGATTGAAATATGTTAATTTGTGTGACTTGTAAAGTGGCACTTAATCGTTTCTTACGAGAAACCATATTTATATTTAAATATATACTATAAAAAGTACGTCGATCCTTTCGCTACAAATATCAGGAATTAATATGAACTAAACAAATACGGTTTTCTACTGTAAAATCGTCTTTCAACTCTTTCTTAAACAAATGGAATTGTAACGTTGAACTGTGCATTGATTCATCTATACATACCAGCTACATTTAATAAGATTTTAAAAAACATACGACTGGATCATTGGAAATAACAGATTGATACGTACGGTATGACACATTTAAGATGTTGAGGCTATTCCATAGAAAGGACATTTGTAATAATGACATGCAAACTGGGTATAGCACAACGCACGCACACACAGCAGGATATTTTTTTGGTCGCAAACCCTTTTTTTCGAGAATTAAACTAAAACAGACTAACAGTCAATAAATATCTCTGATAAGGTATACAATTTTTTTCAAAAATCAAATTATAAACTATTTGAATTAGTAATAGTTTTTCAAACCTCCCTATGTATGAACTAATAATATAATATAATATATTATAAACACTTCTACCGATTTTTTAATTTTGTGAAATAATATTATGACGTATAACACAAACAAAACTCTATTCATATTTCGTAATGTTTTTCAGAGGTGTCGTTTCAAGATGACGGTAAGTGCCGTTTCATATTTTGGTTTTTAGAAAACAAAACCATAATTTGTACAAACTTTTGCGCACTTGGCATTTCGATTATTAATAATCCCGCAAACGGACAAACGCTTTAGAGATACAGTAGCACGATTCACACTGTTTTAATGTATCTACCGAAAACCAACAAGTAGATTGAACATGTTTGAAACGCCGAGAAAAATCAAGAATTTGAACACGGTGTTAGTGATATACTTTTAGACGTTGGGGATGGAGACAGCAACACGCGATGCTCTTCAATGGTTAAGCTTATGTTCTGGTTTTGCATAAATTGTGACAGAGGGTATTCTAAATTATCCCAATAGATAATTGCCAGGGGCGAAGGCTGGAATTGGAGGTCCACTCTTTGGTCAATGGGGTCGTGAAATTTCCTGCTCTAACAGAATGTTAAACATTGCAAATCAAAAGGATAATCTGCTAAGAAAATCAGCAATGTTGGCTTTTCCTTTTACTTGGGGGCCCACAATCGATTATAAAGGGCCCAATAAGTTAGCTTGTGGGGCCCCTAGCCATGTCATTTATAAAATACTAAAAAGAGGAATCAATTTTGAAAAACCCTGACAATTGGATTTTGATAATTTCTAACAGTCAAATAACGTTAATAAATATTTAAAAGTCCAACTAAAAATAACTCTCATAAGTAAAACAAGCAATTGCGTGAATTGCCAACAGTCCAAATTTAAGTATATCTACGCTAAATGCGTATAATTTTATAGAGGTAACGTCGGTAAAGGTCATAGTTTGTAATTGTGATGAAAGAACCGGTGGTTATTCGCTAAATTTAGTAATTGTGTTGAAGACTGTGTGTACATGTAGAAGCTTAGTTATTGAAATATTAAACTAGAGGAATGGTCACACTATTTGGTTGAATAGTTTTAATGGCCAGTTTCATACGGACTTAAAGGCCAACCAAAGTGACGTGGGAAAAACTAAATGGCAGGATCTGTTCAAACTGCACCGTGGCACTAAAGCTAGTACCGTTGGCGTTGTACAGCAGTTCCACAGCTAAAATTTCTTTGAAATGTTTTGCCACTTTTTCGCCTTTCGCCAATGACACGGTGCAGTTAGAGCAGATTCTGCTACTTACAATGTTAGATTTGCCTAAGCCACTTTTTTATTTCCTTTTTAAACTGGACCTTAAAAGTGCTTAAGTACGATGTATTATAGAGTGTTACAATCAGTAAAAGGTGTGCGGTTAGCGCAGTGCGCTGTGGTGGTACAATCGGTGTACCGCTTGTGGATTTTATATTGGTTGGGCATATTCAAATTGTTTCTGATGCTCTAGTTTATACAACTCAAAACAGCCGATGTCGATTTAAAGGAGTGCTTGGTAACCATAGTTAATTACTGACGTATTAGAACAAACCGTAAATTTACCAGAGCTTATGCAACCCGATTACCTTAACCAGTGTATATTTTCAATTAGACTTTGCGTGTCTTTTATAGCAAAATTTGTGAAAGAGCTTTCTCCATGAATTATTTCTTCTCAAAACCCTATATAGCTAAATATCAAACATTAGAAATTCCGTCATGTGTAAAACTTCATTGTATAGTGACATTCTATCTAGCTACGCACAAGTGCAAAATGTATATATGGCACGTAAAAGATGGAATGAATAGTTACGTCCTAATTTGGTAAGATGCTAATTAGACGTCGATATTTTGACGTATCTCTAAAACATTTGTCTGAAACGGGTTATTTTTACTATTAAGTCAATACTTGTTTTTAGTTGGAAAGTTTTCTATTAGAACTCGGGTATAGGCACCTTTCACGAAAGCCGTAATCGTCTTCAACAAGAGCGGCGTTGCTTTGGTCATCGTCGATGACGACGTCTGGGTCATTCGCGTTTGTACTTCTTCTTTGCTCTCTGGCCAAAGACTGCGACAGGTTCCTTCGTTCGACCTGGTCGGAGAATAGAGAGTAGAGATTGCTGCGTTGCTTCGGTCGGTTTCCGCTGTACGTGTGAGATCTGAAACTGGTCCCTGGTCGGCCCGTCGCGTATCCGCCGTTACCCGTCGAAACGGCCGTCGCCCGTTTCGACGATTGGGCGTAGATGAACTCCATGTCGTCCCTGACGCGTGGCGGAAGTCCTTGTCTCACCGAGAAGCAATCGGAGCCCGGCTGAGTCTGGTAGTCTAAATCGTGTCTCAGATCGGACACTGACATCCTTCGTTGTTTGTGGAACATGCCGTCTGGTCGAGCGGGCAACGGCGGCGGGTTCGGCAACGTTAAGTCCAGTTGTCCGATACCCGCGATGGAGTCGTAGACGATTTCTTCGTAGACGTGGTACTCTGCCGCCGTCGTGTACACTAGAGGAAGTCCGACCCCCATCCGCGCTTGCTCTGACTTGAAATTCTGGTTCTTGTTCTTGTAGCGTCGAGGGAATGTGCCTCCGCCGCTGCCCGGCGACACCGTGTCGATTTTGGTTTCTTGGATGCGTCCGCTAACAGGCATTGAGCTGGGAGCGTTCGATCCGTTGCCAGTGTTCTTTCGATGATTACCGCTTGAGCTTCCTTTGGGAATACTGGAATACAGAAAATTTGTTTCGTTACAGCGTTTGAACATGAAATTTAATCACCACTTCAAGATTTTAAATTGTAGGCCAAGAATTGATTCAATCATATCATATGTAACGTAATTACTCATAAGTATGCTATAAAAGCATTTTCTTTGATGAAACATTTCACCGGATATGATGTAAATTACGTCACTTCCAACTCCAGGGGTACGTTCAATAACGCTCGTAAAAATCATCGGTGAGTAATCGATGCAATCAATTTCTTAATGTACGACTTTTGGCGTTTCTGGTTGAGACAACATGATGCCCATCTGAAAAACCAGCTAGAAGATATGGTTTTTTTATGCCGTGACGTCACACGCGTTGTTAGTAGATTTCGTCGTCATGTTTTAAAACACCAGTGACTGAAATAGAAACCTGTGACACCACGACTTCATCAAACCAAAATCAACTGATATTAGTAACTGACGAAAAACACGTCATCAACTTTATTGATGGGAAACGGAAGTTATTGAATTCCTCGCGCGATTTTGGCTATAAAATGTATAGTAATAATAATAATAATGATCAGCTAGTAGAAGTTTCTTTTAAACCTAGGAATTGCTCCATACCAGAGTGACTGAGAAAAATAATATCATATCGTAGTGGCGTTGGGACGTTAACCCAAAGGTCGTAGGTTCGATTCCTGCACCACCTTAGGCCCAAGTCATCTAGCGACTTTTTAATGCCTTAAACAGGTGGCCGGGTAACGACGAGATTCTATTTCCTTGGTAACATTTTCAATAGCACAAGAAATATAAGAATTTTCCATTTTTGGGTCTACATTAAGTATGCTCTGTGCGAAACATAAGGGCGTGTCTTCGATTTTATTTCGGGGGGGGGGGTCTAACTCTAGCTCCCCTTTCAAACCTCAAACTAACTTGCGTTTTACAACCTCCCCTTGGTATTGAAAAGTAAAGATACGTTAAGCACCCCCCTCTTGATCCATTTCGGGTTTGAACCCTTAAAACCCCTCCTTAAATTGAAACGATGTCCCATGGAAATTTTTCTATTTGAATGTCAGATAGAGTCATACTTACGAGTGATTATGTTACGTATGATTATATTTAGCGATAATGATTATTTAGAGACGATCCGTGGGCATCATGATCCAAATTTTCTACGGACAATTGCGTGCTTCAATAGCGTTGCAAGATGTCAGTTTTAAAAAACCAATGCGATAACGGTCTGATTTGATATTTTAAGGGAGAAGGAGCTTTAGGCTAGAGCATAACATCGTCTCAACATAAATACATTCTTGATAAGGCTTAGTAATAAAAGTGACAAAGTGTGTACTGCCATGATTTTACTAACAATGTATTCTACCAGGAATTACTAACTGCTTCAGGCACTCTGACCTATCAATCAGAGGTTTATGCGGTAGTAACAATGACAAATTTTTTAAATTTGTAAATTTTGTTGCCAAGTCTTAGTGGCGAATTTTATTTCGTAAGCCTTTTATATGTACCTTTAAGACGAAACAAATAAGAAATAATACTGATATTATGCACCTCTGTTAATGATAATTAAAAACTTCGAACTTGTATAAACATTTTCCTAAAAGTTACCATCGACTCGCTTAGCCCGTTAACACGCGTTATCCCTGAAACTTTCTGTGGAACACAAAGTGCTTTTTAGCCTACTTTCACGTGTCTCCTCATTTGCTTAAAACGATTTGAGCGTTAGTGCCCATCCTTGACCCACAGTTAACAAAGCGCATTGATACAGTTCGTGGTGGAAATGAAAACATGACTTTAGTTATATGAAAGCAAGTGGTGGCTCTATCATTGCCACCTGTATAATGAAAAGGCCCCTGTTATTAGAGATGGCCATGAATCTATCCGATTCTTCGAAAAACACAACTTTACTAGAGAGCGTGGTGACATCTATTTATGGCCAAGAAAGCTAAAATTTAAAATAGCCAAATGATAACGTCACCAGGGAGCCTTTGTAGAGTATTATAGTTAGACAACTTATACTCTACTTAGTGGACTTTAACCAAAATTTTATATCCCGTCGAAAAATTTGGTTTATAATTGCTGTAATTTATGATATTGACCAATTTACAAACAATACAATCAACGCCTTTTTGATTTCGACGCTAGCGACATCTATTGAAAAAAGAGCTACTTCACGTAGAGCCGCCACAATTTAATTCGTAAGTTCTTAACCCATAAAGTAATGATAGCAAACTTACGAGCTTTTAGAAGGCCGGCAAGTAACGTTGGCGACTTTTCTAAATTGAATGTCTTCCAATATTTCCAACATACAACGAGCAACTTCAGTGAATCGATTTTTTGACTTTCCACTACAATTAAAAATAAAATGATCGTTATTTCTCGCACTCTTCGATGCGGGCGTGTACTAAGAGTACCTTGGTGCGGAGCTAGCTTTGGTTTCTTCTTGTTTGTGTACTTGAGCGTGGTGAATATGCTGCCTGCCCTGATGCGTCATTCCACCAGAATCAATTTCCAGAGACGTTGGTTTACTCGAAGAACTGTTGGAATCTTTCGGAAGAAAATTTCAATTTTAATACGCGGTACTTTTAAATATTATCAGAAGATCGTTAGCAAAATAGCATTTAACTGCCGTTCGTAGAACCCACGAAGACGCGCTACGTTCGAAGGGAAATCTGTTTACGTTCCTGAGAAGTCAAGATTAAATTAAAAAATCCACCCTCTTCCGTGGCGTTACCTATCGTGCAACGGAGAAACTAAAAAGGTCTTTCTATAAAGTAGCTTGGCCTTTTTGTTATATGTAAGTCTTATTATTACCAGAAGTTCATAATATACCTCTTACGAGAGAGCTATCCATCTAGGCCATTGAAATGAAGCACGTACCTTTATCGAATCTATTACTTCGCTTCAAGATTTCTTATCCATAAACCAACGGGACAGTAACGAAACAAGGTGGTGTCAACTACTGGTCTGACTACCTTTTGATTCGCTAGGCTAATACCCAAGTCAGCGAGCGTCTTTTAATACCTTTAATTCAGGTGGCCGGGTTACAATGCGTAGGAGGGTGGTTACAAGCCCTTTGTGCCACGCGAGCCTACAGCTCCCTATAATCACTATTACCATTAACCTCAACACGTTTTTATGGACAGATAAACTTAAGGACTCGGGTGATAACCTATTTTACCACTCCGCCACCCCACTTTCTGTTGACATATCTAAAAATTTTATCTATTTTATGTTAGGTAGCTTAGCTATACGCGTGTCCTATCTTTATCAAGGCCATCTTAATGTTGGAAGTCCCAGGACAAATAAAAGCACTAGGTCTCAACCCAACAAAAATAAGGAGCAGCATCTCCACGTGGGTTTCTGCTACGTAAAGACGGCACTGGTTCAAAGTTAAATACTCTCAACTTAAAGATAAAGACGGTGAAATGAAAATACTGACCTTTCAACCTTTTAACTTTGGCAACGCTGGATATCCCACTGCGATACTTCTCCTCGATCATGGTGACGTAGCTGCACGGAAACTCCTTGACGCTCTCCAGGTCGTAGTACTCGGCTTTGCCGTAAAGCAGGGCATCAATTTCTTCCTCGAAAGTAGAGTCCGTCGAAGCCACGTTGTCCGTGGCTCCTTCCGACAGCCGAGAACGGATTCCGGCGCACAACGGATCCTTCAAAATTGACTTGGCGCCTTTGAAGTAAGGGTCCTACCAAGATAAGGCAAAACCAACGTCAATGTACTTCGAAATAAATAATGGTTTTGATAAAGATATATTGCGGTACTTTCGAAAGGGGGCCATCATGTTCTTGGGACTCTCAAGGATAAAACTTTAAATCAGGTGCCCCTTAAGTCACCGTACTTCGGATGCATCTCACAGAGGGACTTTTAAATCAGGTGCCCCTGAAGTCACCGAACTTCGGGTGCATCTCACCGAGGGACTTTTAAATCTGGTGCCCCTACAGTCACCGTACTTCGGGTGCATCTCACAGAGGGACTTTTAAATCAGGTGAATGTGACTTGAGGGGCAAGTGGATGGTTTTAGAGCGAGAGCGTAAGATAGCTTTGAAGTCTCACGGATGGAGGTACTGAGTTTTAACACCTCCTGAAATTAAACACCCGTCTAGTTGAGGAGGGAATCCTAAAATGCCTGAGCCCGAGAAGATGGCGTCCCCCATTCGAAAGTGTCGCAAACAATCTATTCAGCGAGAAAAGAAAACAGCGGAAGAATTCTGAGAGATATTTAAAGAAAAGGACATCTTTACGAAGAGAGTGAATATTTTGGAAAATACGAGTAGAGAACACAGCGGCGTGTGAACTTGTTTGTAACCTACGTAAATGCCTCCGCTGTCCGAATAATGACTCGAGTATGATTTGGTGTTATTGGTCGAATAAAAGTGGGAGGAGTCTGTGTCGAATCGTACCGACTTTTGAGACGTGGGTGACTCGCCGTCGCCGGAACCTGAGGTCGTGAAATCCGAATTGTCCGATTCCTTCTTTTTGGGCCTCATCTCCGAAGAAATGGAGCGCGATCTTCTCCGCGGACGCTGCAAAGACGCGCGAGAAATTTGCGGACTTTGCGAGCCGGAACACAGGTTAGTTCTGTTGGTCAAAGAAGAAGCCGAACCCAAGTTCTCCTTTTGCGCCGAAATAGACGCGTTCATGCTAGCTTCGCACTTCTGAATGGCGTTGATGAGCGTCCTTCGTAAGTGCATCAGATGATCTAAATCTACGTCGTAGTAACCAGTTCTACCGCTATGAGGCGCTTTCCGAACCGCGGCGACTCCTTGACCAGAACTCCCGGACACGTCGTACAAATTAGGCGCGTTTCCTAATTGCGCGTGAGAGCTAAACAATTGACTGGAGGCATCGTTGTCTCCGCGAAAGTACTCCGCGGTCACCTTCGATGGCGGCGCGCTTCGGTAAGGCGACATATCAGTGCCGCCCGGAGGTTTCTGGAAGTCAACCGCCTTGACGCCCATTTTTGGCTTGGGATCGAGCCCCTTGTGGTTCGGGCTGGTACTTGAGCTGGAAGAGTCGTTGGCACCGCCAGTGCCGTAACTGACCGAAGCGGGGACGCTCTTAATGCGCGTGACGTTCGGCGATCGGCGCGACAAACTCGGCGACGTGTGCGCGTTGGGTTTCATTTTGGCGTCCAACGCCCTGCCAAGGTTGGGTTCATTGGCTAAATGATGACTTCCGGAACTCAGTCCTTTTCTTTGGGTGACCGGGGGCAAACGTTTCCCCGTTAGACCACAAACCGTGGGTGGAGGTAGAATCGGTTCTCCGCCGTAATAAGAGCTTTCCGGAATCTCTGGCGTCGGACAGAGGCTCTTGTAGCCGCTGTCCACCGAATTGGAGCCGGCGTACCCCACTGACTCCCGGTCTGGCTCTTGCGTCGTGGTGGGCACGGCGGTGGCCGGGGCGTCGATGGAGTCGTCCGAGTCTCCAGGGTCGTAGTCCAAAGCACTTATGGTTTCGAGAAGGGGGTTGCAGTTTGGTTCGGATTTGCTTCTTCTGTGGTTTCTTTGCTTCTCGTCCACTTTCACCCTCCTGTTACCAAAATTGAGAAGAAAACAATTTCAGTATTTTCAGCAGAAAAACGGTGTTAACGTGCCTTTACAACATTTATACACATGTCAGTGGCGTAGCTAGCATGGGTGACACCCGGGGTGGATATAATGGTGGGCTACTCCACTGACACATGTGCTAAGTGTGCTACAGGACATAAGAATCATCCTAGTTATGTATTTCGGATAAAAAGAGCTGATTTGTGGCGCAAAGCAGCACCCTTTAAAATTATACCTTACCATAATCAGCTAGGCTAATACCCAAGGCACCAACCAAGTCATCGAGCGACTATAAATGTCATTAATTCAGGTGTCATTTGGCCGGTTTACAATGCCTAGGAGGATGGTGACAATCCCTTCATACCACGTGAGTCAACAGCCTCCTATTTTAACTATTACCATTAGCAAGCGTAAAAAACACCAACCCGACCTTGTTTTTCGGGGATTTTTTTTCGCCCGACCCCGACTAAAATCTCACCCAAAACTAATTATTAATATTAACCAGTTTTTTAGAATGGGCAAACCGAGGAACCCGGAGGAAAACTTGAAAACTCCACGCAGAGGACGTTGTCCCGAGTTTTTGACCCATTACCACAAGCTGGGATAGATCCTCGTGCTACGAGGCGAAAGTGCTAGCCACTCCGCCACCCCACCAGAATCCCTCCTCCACCCCCTTACACGATGAAAGTCTGAAGGTCGTGGTTCCTTTTCTTGTCCAATAGGGTGCTGCCCACATATGGTCTGTATAGCCGAATACATTCTTGGTGTAAGCCAGGAGCAACAAACACAAGGAGAACGCGGCTAGCCTTTAAACACGCTAAGGCTGTGCAGTGTTGTGTACAAATTTCATTGGACGAGCCTTTAAGCTGAACGTTTTACGGAAAGGGGGAAGACAATTTCCGAATTTTCCCCTTCCGACGGCAGCAGGCGCTAAAGCGTCTAACGAATGAAAATTGTACGCAAGAAAATCCCCGACTTTTGACGGGTTGCGTTCTCCGTGTGTGGAGTGCTGGGTTTGTGGCTCCTAGGTGCAAGTCGATCGGGCATCTAAATGGCGGGTTTACATTCTATCCAAGAATATACGATGTAGAGTACGAACCCAGGATCCCTGCTCCTGGGCGGTCTTTGGGGTGGAGCTACGTTCATCCTCTTGCGTCTGACTCCGGGAGAGCCGTACAAAGCGGTGGTGCGGAGTGCCTGGCGCTGACTGACTGCGAGGATGTCTTCTTGGAAGCCAGATTCGGCGTCGGCCGCTTTGAGCGGCAACAACGGGGGCAGGGGCAAGATAGCTCGTTGCTGCAAGCTTTCCGGCACGGCTCCGCTGCAATGCTCGCTACTGGTTCCAGGGGCAGTCGCTGACTGACTCCAGATATCGACCTGTTGGGAAATTAATCAGTTAAAAATTATCTTCGAAAAGAAATTTCGTTCGCTGGCAAATAGTGGCGAAAGTAGGACATTCAAAGAAATCCCGTACACTTTCCAAGAAATACGAAATCCAGCCGGGATTTCTTCCAAATCCGGAGATTTTTTCAAAATTTCTAAATCCAGCAAGAAATCCAGAAATCCGACGCGAAATCCTGAAATCTGACCAGAAATCTCGAAATAAGACAATAAATCGTGAAATCGGACGCGAAATCTCGAAATCCGGGACAAATGATAAGAAATCCGGAATCCAACAAGAAATCTTGAAATCCAGCGTTATTTGAAAATCCCGTACGCATTTTTGGTGAATGTCCGACCCCTCTAACATTGGTTGGAAAAACGTACCTCGACTTTACTATCGTGTTCTTTGGTAGGTTCCGACGACCTGGCTAGGGCTGGGGTGGTGTTCTTGCTCAAGGGCTGAGGTAAGGACGCTTGTGACGACGGGCCAGCATTGGTTCCTCCGATTAGAACCTCTTCGAAAATAGCGTACATATGACACATCTGACGAGCAAAATCATCTCCTTGCAAGCTTAGTTCCGCCTAAAAGTCAAAAACACGGCACGTTAGTAACATCACTAATGGACAAAGATTTTTAAAATCTAGATTTCACACTTTTACAAAGGCAAATCACCAAACTTTAAATTTAAATAAATAATTTGAATTATAAAGTAGGTTTGTCCAAATGGGCGATGAACAGGGTTGCCAAAAAACCGGCTTTATATTAAAATTAAAAAATCCAGTTTAGATAAAACCAGTTGTAACCGGTGGTTAAGTTTTAGTTTCGTTTAGGAATAAAAAATGCAAAGTATTATATTCTGCATTTATTATTCGAAATAAATAGTATTTTAAATTTTCAAATTTTTTTAATTCATTCCTAAATATATTTTTTATAAAAAAAAAAGTGGTTAAGCAAAAATTTTAAGGAGTTGTAGGGGTGAGTTGAGAAGTATGCCTGTTTTCTTGTCATTTACCAACAATGAGTTAAAAGAGCGCCAGAGAGCTTCAAAGTGTGGCCTACGCGCTCCTGGAAGTAGGCTGCAACAAACGCAAAACCAAGCAGCAGGGAAATGTGAACATTAAGGTTTGGGTTCGTGTGACAGGTATAAAAAGGATTTTGTAAACAAATGGAGGTAACCAGCGTAACAAAGTAAACTTAAACAGTATTTAATGTCCCTACAAATTGTTAGGCCTTAACATTGTAGATTTACCAATTAGTCCCGATCTCTGCTCTTAGATGGCGCCACGCTCTCCACGATTTAAGTGAGCGTTATTCTAGTTACGGTTTATTTCTTTTCAAAAGTTGTGTTATTATTTTTAAAATGTCGCATTTTAGTTTCTATCATATATCTACTTTCTTTAGGAACTAAATTAACCAAATTATCGAAAGCAAAAGTTTAATATTCACGTATTTTATAGAGAACTATTTTTCATCGTGGCGGAGTACAACCGATACCTTTGTGTCCCTGTAAAGAGGCGAGGGGGAAGTCATTTCCAAAGCGCAAAAATTTTACCCCTCAAATAAGACGTGGTGCGGTTGGACCCAAGTGCCAGACTTTCTCCCTTTATTTACTATTGCTACAACTCCTTCACATTTTTGCATAACCTTTTGAAACACCCTGTATATTTTCATAAAAAAAAGTTCAATACAATAGTAATGACACCCTGAAATAATAAATGTGACAAAGGTTTAAATACTTAGATATAATGTTCTTATTTAAATTGTTTCACAACTATGTTGATTCTAACGAACTGCTTTCCTGTATTAAATTAAAAACGAAATTATTCGGTACTAGGATAAAAGATGTATTTTATATTTCGGAGTTTAAAACGACGTTAAACGCTCTAGAGCACAAATCGAATATAATAATTTGAATAAATTAAATTATAATTTTTTGAGATTTAAATATAGATTCCAGAAGGATTTAACTAATACACTTTATGAAGATGTATAAATTTGAACTTCTATAAATCGTGTATTGAGATATGATTTTTAATTGACGAAAACAATTTGTTCTGAATGAATTTTAAATTGTATAACGTTAGGTTTGACAGACAATCATTGTTAACGAAAAATGAAGTTATTGTAAATAATATTGCGTAACAAAACTTGTAACTCTATGAAAAGTGTTTTAAAACATGTAAAATTGCTGGAAATAAACAGTGATCGAACTGAAATGAATCTAACTATTATATTAAATTAATATACATTATAATATTAAATTAATATATAGTATTAGATTAAATTAATATTTAGTAATTAGATTAAATTAATATACAGTAATAGATTAAATTAATATACATTATTAGATTAAATTAATATACATTATTAGATTAAATTAATATACAGTATTAGATTAAATTAATATACAGTAATAAATTAAATTAATATACAGTAATAAATTAAATTAATATACAGTAATAAATTAAATTAATATACAGTAATAAATTAAATTAATATACAGTAATAAATTAAATTAATATACAGTAATAAATTAAATTAATATACATTAATAAATTAAATTAATATACAGTAATAAATTAAATTAATATACAGTAATAAATTAAATTAATATACAGTAATAAATTAAATTAATATACAGTAATAAATTAAATTAATATACAGTAAGAAATTAAATTAATATACAGTAAGAAATTAAATTAATATACAGTAAGAAATTAAATTAATATACAGTAAGAAATTAAATTAATATACAGTAAGAAATTAAATTAATATACAGTAAGAAATTAAATTAATATACATTATTAGATTAAATTAATATACATTATTAGATTAAATTAATATACATTATTAGATTAAATTAATATACATTATTAGATTAAATTAATATACATTATTAGATTAAATTAATATACATTATTAGATTAAATTAATATACATTATTAGATTAAATTAATATACATTATTAGATTAAATTAATATACATTATTAGATTAAATTAATATACATTATTAGATTAAATTAATATACATTATTAGATTAAATTAATATACATTATTAGATTAAATTAATATACATTATTAGATTAAATTAATATACATTATTAGATTAAATTAATATACATTATTAGATTAAATTAATATACATTATTAGATTAAATTAATATACATTATTAGATTAAATTAATATACATTATTAGATTAAATTAATATACATTATTAGATTAAATTAATATACATTATTAGATTAAATTAATATACATTATTAGATTAAATTAATATACATTATTAGATTAAATTAATATACATTATTAGATTAAATTAATATACATTATTAGATTAAATTAATATACATTATTAGATTAAATTAATATACATTATTAGATTAAATTAATATACATTATTAGATTAAATTAATATACATTATTAGATTAAATTAATATACATTATTAGATTAAATTAATATACATTATTAGATTAAATTAATATACATTATTAGATTAAATTAATATACATTATTAGATTAAATTAATATACATTATATTAAATTAATATACATTATTAGATTAAATTAATATACATTATTAGATTAAATTAATATACATTATATTAAATTAATATACATTATATTAAATTAATATACATTATATTAAATTAATATACATTATATTAAATTAATATACATTATATTAAATTAATATACATTATATTAAATTAATATACATTATATTAAATTAATATGCATTATATTAAATTAATATGCATTATATTAAATTAATATGCATTATATTAAATTAATATGCATTATATTAAATTAATATGCATTATATTAAATTAATATGCATTATATTAAATTAATATGCATTATATTAAATTATTATACATTATATTAAATTATTATACATTATATTAAATTATTAAATATTATTATATTAAATTATTATATATTATTATATTAAATTATTATATATTATATTATATTATATTATTGTATATTATATTATATTATATTATATTATATTATATTATATTATATTATATTAATAAATATTATTATATTAAATAATTATATATTATATTATATTAAATTAATAAATATTATTATATTATATTATATTAAATTAATAAATATTATTATATTATATTATATTATATTATATTATATTAATAAATATTATTATATTATATTAAATTAATAAATATTATTATATTATATTAAATTAATAAATATTATTATATTATATTAAATTAATAAATATTATTATATTATATTAAATCAATATATATTAATATTATTTAATATTAGCTAAAATCTCTTTCGTAAATAACATATATTAAAAATAAAGACAATGAAATGTGTTTAAAGGTTTATTATGAGTTTTTCTTTAACCTTTTAAACACGAAAGAAATTTTAGCTTATATTAAATAATGATCATTAACAGGACGAGAAAAATAGATTTCTTCGGGAAAGTAGGAACAACCGAATAATAATCAATTTTATGTTCAGCTTCAATAATTCATCGTTATATAGACAAAGTAAACTTTACTATTACTTTCGATATATCGTTTCTAATTAAAATAAATCTTGGCTACTCGTAGTTTTAGCGTATTTAAAGAAGGCAATATCGATCGGTAATAAACTAACTTTAATTCATTCATTACAAAAAAGTTGTTTCCTAACTTGGTAACCTCAAACATCGCCTGATTAAAATTTGCATATTTAATTGCGTAATGAAATTCTTCCAAATGCAATCTAAAAATAAAACATGATTAAAAATTAATCGACCATTTTTCTATAAATATGTCTCCTGTACGAATCATAACAACAATAGTTCCCTGACGGCCAGGCGATTGCCCATTTAAAGATGCAATAATAACCCTAGTAAGTTAGAATACCCTATTATACAATCTCAGCACCTTAAAATATTTGGCGCCCTTGAGAGATATTTTATCGTGTTCTGTCTTTCGCACCCTCTGGCGGAGAGATGAGTTATTCTTTTTTTATTATATATATTGGTATTCAGGCTACAAAATGAAAAAAAAAAAGGTCATAAAAGGCGTTTACAGAGTATAGAACTCTCTAACCGTGTTTTTTTTACTAGAATCCCCCCTTCGGTATTTTTAATTTTCCCCTCTTTTTAAAGATTTAACGTGCTACGCTTGGAATAAAAAAAAACAGTAGTTTTTTATATGTACATTATATTTAATTTAATCTAAGCCTGGTAAAAAGTGTAATTTATTTCGCCTGAAGGAACAGAGTGTTATTTATAGACTATGAAGATACACGTGGTATTGTCGTTAGCAATAAAACCCGGTTGAGATCACGACCTTTAAATTGATTTTGCCTTTCATATAGCTTAATCCAAGAAAAAATATTTCTCTATAGTAATGTTTAAGGAAATGAATTACTAGAAAATAAATTGTACACCAGTGACTTGGCTATTATTAAAACAATAAGAATCAACTTGTGAAATTGCTACAATTTGAGCGTATAAAGGACCTGCTTAATTAAAAATTGATTAATTATTTTTAAAATATCAAATCAAATGATGTCTCATTCTTAAAAATTAGATAAATATTAAACTCGAAACTAATTAAAACGTTAACATTCCGT
This sequence comes from Leiobunum rupestre, assembly GCF_980474605.1. Lineage (NCBI taxonomy): Eukaryota > Metazoa > Arthropoda > Arachnida > Opiliones > Sclerosomatidae > Leiobunum > Leiobunum rupestre. The sequence goes on from NC_143384.1 coordinate 61,334,792, forward strand.
GGAATCCCCGTCAAAATATTTGCGACCCCAATTTCCCCCGATAACCCCTACTCCTAGCGCCAGAGATGAATAGCGGATGGCTCTGGAACTATAGTACGCAGCGAGAGTCGGAGAATAGCCATCTAGTGCGCTATTGGAGAAAATGGAAAGGTGAAGTACTGGTTTCTCTCGCTTAACAAGCGATAGGTGGCGCAACTGCGCTACCGCGGTGGGAAAATTCAAAATTATTATTAATTAAAAACTTTACACATTTCATATAAGTTTTAGGCAATTTAATAATAACGCTGGTCCTTTATAAGGGCCACACCAGCGTCTAAAAATTCTGGGCGGAAATTGGAAAGCTTCACCTTTCCCGTACCACGTGATAGTGGATCCGGCCAATCATATTGTGAGATTTATCCAGACCTATTTTTTTAATCAGCTAGGCTAATACTTAAGGCACCACCTTAGGCCTAAGTCATCAAGCAACTTTTAAAGCCATTAATTCAGGTAGCCGGGTTACAATGCGTAGGAGGGTGGTGGCATAAGTTGGTCAATCATTTAACGTGGATACAAACTATTCACTGTATTGTTTTTTAAATTTTGAAGATGCATTTTCTAAAAAAATCAAATTAAACAATAATTTGAAATTATAATTTTTTTTAAACAAATGTACGTATGGTGTATATCGTTGGAAAGGGCATACATAGCTGAGTACAATGACACCATTTGCAAATCTGTAGCTTAATTAGAACAGCAGCTATGGGGATTAGAAAATATACCAGTCATGTGATTTTGGCCATTTTTTTAAAATTATAAACAGCCGTATTTTGAACACCAATTGAGATAATTCAATAAAACTTTGCATTTTCCTTGAAATCCCTAGACACTATCGAAATGTAGGATTTAACGGGTGATTAAAAAATGACGTAACAAGTGTAAGTAGTTTTGAATGTCAGTTTCAGTGTCATTATAAATATCTATAAATATTAATATGATTATATCTCTTGCGAAAGAAATATCCACCTTAGGCCCCCGATTTTTAAGCGTCCCATTGGCAACTCGAGGGGTAGGGTGCCAATAGTAACACTGTAGCATTTAGCAAATGAGGCCCTAATAATCACATTGCCCCTACGGGCTTCAAGTGGCATAAACACGGTGAATCATCTGTGAATCCTCTGGTACCTCTGCAAAGGTCAATTTATGATTCATGATGGTCGAAAGTTACGGTTTGGGTCCATTTGTACGAACGACCATTTGTATGACAAAAAAATATTTTTCCGAGTGCATCAACTATAAAATGCAAATGTAGGTTCATTTGTAAAGTTTATCAGGGCGCTAAAACAGCAACTGAACACCGAAGTAATAAGATAAATTCTTTATGCTAAAATCCCACTGAAGTAAACTTAAATAACCTAACCTAACCGAAGCACAATTTACATAAAAATTGAACATTTAATGGCAAAACAAATTTTCGGACAAATGCAACCCCGAAAGTTACCAAGTATATTTCTCAGACTACCATAATGTAATGTGGTTTTATTATAAGGTCCCCCATAAGCAAAGGTCTAGGCCAATTTTTAACGGTCACATACCCCTAGTGGTTTTATTCTCAACTAGGCATTTCCCCAAATGACAGTGTTGCCAGATGTAAAAAAGAAATTATGATATACAAGCTCCAAAATTATTGATTTCTTGGCAAAATTATTTCACTTCCATTGTGAAGGCTTGTTTTGGGAGATGGGCAAGCTTTTAAAAATCATAAGTGATTTTTCATGATAAAACTACCAATAATGCCGTGGAAAAGGCGTACCATACAGCACGCTGTTAAAATTATGGTATGACGTAGAGCCTGTTGCAAAAGCCCCAGTCAAAGTGCTAGCCCAAAGAAAAAATGAAAAATATTTGTACGTACGACCAAACGTTTCGGGGCGGGGCATGTGCCCCCCCCTGGCTACGCTACGCCACTGATAAATAGTACCTATCCCTACGCAATGTAATGTTTCCATTTTACAACGTTCGTCCGCGATTTGACTGGAAAGTACCAAATGTTTCACTTGTACCAAAAGTAAATAGGGGGAGAAAGTCTGGCACTTGGGTCCAACCGCACTACGTCATATTTGAGGGGTAAAATTTTTGGGCTTCGGAAATTACTTCCCCCTCGCCTCTTTACAGGGACACAAAGGTATCGGTTGTACTACGCCACGATGAAAAATAGTTCTCTATAAATTACGTGAATATTAAACTTTTGCTTTCGATAATTTGATTAATTTAGTTCCTAAATAAAGTAGATATATGATAGAAACTAAAATGCGACATTTTAAAAATAATAACATGACTTTTGAAAAGAAATAAACCGTAACTAGAATAACGCTCACTTAAATCGTGGAGAGCGTGGCGCCCTCTAAGAGCAGAGATCGGGACTAATTGGTAAATCTACGATGTTAAGGCCTAACAATTTGCATATTTAACGGAAATAATAGCTATGGCTACGAGCTTTTTTCGTTTATTTTACAATTGATATAGTAATTATTAATTAAAATCAACCGTTATCGAAGGAAATAATGTTCAGCACTATTTGAAATCGCGAGGCGGTGACATGGTTGCCAGGGAATAAAAATCAAAATTTTCATCTTGAGCGCGGACCGGAATACCACAAAATGCACTACTTCGCGCGTAATGTGCTATCCTTATTGGTTATAAATATCACGTGATCACTAGCTCTTTAAAAAGGGTGTCAAGCATGGTGGAAGGTAAAATCTGAAGGCAGTGATAGACTTTCTCCCCCTATTTACTTTTGCTTGTACAACTACGAGTAATTATGCATAAACTTCCGCCACCACTAATGCTTCAAAACTTTCATTTCCTATAAAACCAAATTAAATTTACATTAATTACAGCGCCCTTCACTTAAATCTAATATTTAAATATCTAAATAAATTTTCCTATTTTCTTGCGCCCGAGGATATTTTAAAAAAACAACGCAATAATAATGTTATGATAATTAATATTTGAAATGCATTCTAAGTCTTCTGTTACAAATATACAATACTTTGTTCGAAAAAAGACATTAGACGTAGGAGCACTGACATTGCCACAGGGGTTTTGGGTTTGTCACAACCCCCCCCCCTCCCCGCAAACGACTTGGAAGAAAGAAAATAATAATTTTGAAAACTACAGATTGACGACGTAAAACTGAAACCACAAATTATACAACATATCATAACATTATCTCATTCATATATATATATATACATATGTGAGATAATTTAAAGATTTTATATATATATATATATTTCTATGCGAAAAATCTTTGAATTATCAACTAGTATATCCGAAATTAAATGAATTTATTTATTATCATCTGATGATATCAACTCTCATAATTGAAATGGAATGAAACCATTTTTTTTTTCATTAACGTCCGATTTTATATTTATCCCAAGAAAATGAAACGAATTTATTAATTCACATCTTATGTTACATTTATCCTTAGTAAGTGAAACAATTTTTTCCATTAACGTATTTTACATTTCTCTAAAGTTAATGAAATGAGTCCCACAATGCCTTGCCAACGATTGGTCAAGATATCTTTGCAACGCTGTCAAACCATTACGAATTTATCATTTGAAACTTCAACAGTTTTGTTAAATTGAAGGTATTTATCCCAAGTATAAGATATTTAACTGATAATTTATATTCTAAAACTTAATATCGATTTTCTTTTGAACTTCAATTATCGGGTATCGATACTTCATCTTGAATTATATTTAAAAAATACCTCGCGTAGAGACAATCGAAATGATTCTCGCGGCATACAAAAAAAACATCCCTCGCTATAAACTCATCAATAACGGACAATCTGTTTTCGAAAGAAAATTAAAACGCCATTGAACTGTACAAAGGCTGGTTTTCACTACGGCCAAAACGCCTCGACGCGAAAAAATAACATTAGGCCTAACGGGGATTTTTTGCGTCTTCGCTCGACGAAATAGTTCCCTTTTCGCGTAACAGAGGGCGTTCTCTTCGTTCTTTTTTTTACCTTTCTAATTCCTGACTCTCGCGAGATTCCATTTCTCGGTTAAATTTCAGAAATACGTTTCGACGCTAGGCCTCGTGTTCTCCTCTAATTTTTTTCTGGCTGGACCGCGCTGAGATTCGCCTCGAAGCGTCGTGCATGAGAAGACCCAATTACAATTAAACATGGAAAGGGGGGGGCGCCAAAAGATGAATACCCCCCACCACCTCTCGAAGACTTCTTTTTACAAGAGAAAGGAGGCTCAGTAGGCGTAATGGTATCAAGGGGGGGGAGTACTCAGGGTGGGGGATGACAAGGGGAAAGGGGGGCTCATCGTAGCGGAGATATAAAGAGCGGGGTGTGGAGGGGGGCGATGAGAGCCCCGCGGGGGTTTTTTCCGGGAGCTTCCAAAAGCTACAATTATCCACATTCCACGGCGACATTATATATAAAACGACGCGGAGTCATTGGGCGGGGGTCAACAATACTTTTAAGCGTTGCTTAGCAACGCGCGCGCGCTGGCCCTCGCAGGGGTCAATCTTTTTTTCGTACCGGCGGATAGAAATAGATGGCGCCAAAAGACGGGTTAGGGGAATATTTTGAGACGAATGACTCCGCGGGCGACGCTTTTGGCACAATTCGAGCGTCTCTAGAACGCGATTCGTTTACGTAATGCGACTCTAAATACTCTCGCGGTAATACGAACTTAATGATAGGCGTGAAGGAGAATGCAAGGTGCCTTCTTCGTTTCGTTTTTGGCCCGGGGAACTAATTATTTCCAATATTTAAAGGTGGAATTTCTATTTCTTTTTAAATATCATCTCCGTATAACGCAAAGTTTTTTCCCTTCATATTTATATTTTCAACTTGTCGTGTGAACTATGAAAGTTAATCGATAATTAATTGCAATTTTTTAGGCAACTGTATTTTTTTTTCGTAAGTGAAATGGGGTGTAATGTGTCTGTTAATAATAGTTAAACTAAAATCCGAATTATGTTAATATTTATTACGATTAAGCTTTTTTTGGGGTCGTCTTATAAGCCAGTTTTTTTCTTTAAATCCATTAAGACGCGAAAAGTTCGTTTCCCACGCTGTGTCAATTAAGGTCTCATTTTTCCCCCATGTTTTTTCTAAGGATACTTCGCTAGACTCCGGTATTAGGCCAATGATTTGTCTATCGCAGGTTGTTAACAGGTATGCCATAATTTATTTGTAACAGGAAATCCACAACATTTCTGGATATTTAATAAGTACCTTAAATCACTTAGGAGGTGAACCTATTCAAATCTTCCATTCACATAATAGTCATGCCATTTTAAAGTTGAAATTGACTTGATAGGGGCCCCTATACAATTTCCAGGGGCCCGTGAGGCCTGGATATTATTATTAATTATTAATCTTTAGATGCCCCTTTCGACCTTTGCTCCCCATTGGTTCTTCTCAAGCCCCTAAGCATAAATAAACCAAAACTAATGGGTTACCCGCCACTGACCCAAGCCTTTAATGGAGTATTTAGATAATTTTTAGTATATATAACCATAAGTTGATATAACTAAATCAACCTACATGACGACGGTACATTCCAAAAAAAACGTTTCTTTTGAGTAGAATATTTAATCTGTCTCTAAATTTCGATATTTAATTGTTATTCTTAGGTTTGTTTAAAAATAATTCCTATAAAATTAAGTTTTAATTAATTTAAATTTATTTTAAGTTATAAATCAACGGGAGCCTGCGAAGGGGCATGTTTCAAGCGAATAATAGGATAGCTGAATACTTGTATTTTTACATAGTACCCAAAAGTGTGTCAGCTCTACCTTTGCCCTACTGAAAGCTAGTTGACTACAAAGTCAACTAGATGCCAATGTATTGAAAGCATTATTTTTGGTCTATGGGTTAATTTGTCTTGGCACCATTTTCAAATGAATATTTTTATCGTAAGAGATATTTATATACTTCTGATATTACCTACTAACAAGGAGTGTACCCGAGGGCGTAATGTGAGATATGAAATTTCCCAAAAGGAGACGTTGCACTACCCATTCGCTTTGCCATAGCAACCGAAAATGTTTTTAACCACTTAAAACCAAAATAAGATTCTTTCCTTATTTTACCCAAAAATGTTCCAATTTACCCAAACTTGATGAAATTTACCTAAATGTGGTGCAAATTACCCATTTCGTGATTTTATTTTATTTTAAAAATCCCATGCTTTTTTAAACGGAGATTTTTTTGTTTTAAGTGGTGAAAAATATTTTAGGTTGCAGATGGCAAATCAAATGGGCAGTGCAACGTCACATTGTGGGAATTTCATGTCTACATTACGCCCGACTTTGAATAAAATCGGCAATAAACACCTCGAGAAATCTTCTTGTAAGAAACTATAGTGTTGTAGCAGTCTATAAAAAGGTTTTACACCAAATGAGACGCGAATGAGTGTAAAAAAAATTGTCATAAAAAAGCTAATTTCAGAACACTTATTAAGTTGGTATTTTTTTTATTTAAAGGTGGAGAGGAAGTAATCCATTCATATAATTTATGCAAATTGTCCGTTATCTAGCCCCGAGCGCTTAACGGATTATACAAACGTTTGAAATACAAAACTAATTAAATTTAATTGGTTAAGTGCGTACTTAGGAAATTGCCAATTACTCGGTATTTCACTCGCGAATAAAAAGAAACCTAGAATATCAAGTTTAATTTTTTCTTGAACAGAAGACAATATGCCATTAGTACAAGCATTTATTTCTAATTAGGGAGAATGGGTGTGTTGAGATGAACCAACGAGCTGCAATTAAGGTTATCACCGGCTAATTTTCTAACAAGTGGTAACGTTAATTAACTGGTTTTACATTTTTCTTAATGAAAAAGCGCATCTAGTTACGTACGAAGATTTGGGTTTTTCGGTCGCAATTAAAGCATTTATCGTTATGATTAACTAGAGTTATTTTATTGCATGAGAATGTCATATAATACTTAATTTTGAATACATTTAAGAGATTTAAACGCGGTTAAATCATAGAATGGGCAAATAAATGCGCGAAATATTTGGCAGTGTGAATAATAATAATAATTATAATGGACGCTTCAATAAAAGATACTCGGTTTCTATTCCCCTCTCCAAATTCTTCTGGGAAGGAGCTATTTCCGGTCGGTCGTTTAAACGGTTAGAATGGCTAGCCACAAAGTCATATTTAAGCCAATTGGAGACGCGTTTTTGCCCTCATGAGAATTTTGCGTCAGATAAGAAACGCGTCGGCTCACGTGTATAAGGAGCATACTTATGTTTATTTTCGATAATATATTTTAAGGTAACATATATAATGTTTTTAAAACTAAGTATAAGAAGATAATATTATTATTATTATCATCCTCTTATGGTATAAATAATTAAAATTATATGTAATATTTTTATAATACCGGAAAATTTTAAAGCTTCCCATGGAGGCAGAGTTAATTCATTTCGTATAAAATTATCTTTTGGAAAAAGAACTAAACGTATTACTTTTGAGTACGGTATGCAACAAGTGTTTCCTTTTAACCAGGTAATTTTTTTGGCATGTTAAGGCTTAGCAAAAAACTGATGTTACTTTCGAGAAAGTTTCTAGCTTTCTAATATTTCACCAAGCACTATATAAATAATTACTTATGAGTCCTGGCTGTCGGAAATATTACTTCTTGGTAATTTCTGGGAAGATGTTTTATTTAAGCGCCTATTATCAGCTAGGCTAATACCTAAGGCCTAAAGGGCCATTTTCATGCTCGCTGGTAGCGGATAAAAATCGTCAAAATTCGCTTCCGCCACTCGCAAGCGTGAAAATAAAGCTAAAATATCTGTTTGAAACAGATCGACGCGGAAAGTGAAAAGGTGTGTAGCGGAAGCGAATATTGACAATTTTTACCCGCTACCAGCGAGCATGATAATGGGCCATGAGTCAACAAGCGACTTTTATTGCTATTAATTCGGGTGGTCGGCTTACGATGCGTAGGAGGGTGGTAGCAAGCCTTTCATGCCACGGGAGCCAACAGCTCCCTACACTTACTTACCTTGGACTACTTGGACACACTTAAAATTGATTTGATGTTTTACTGTATCATTTTTTTAAATAAAAAAATATGGTTTATATAGATACGTTTAAAATATTTGTTTCGTATAAAAGAAATAACTCCGTATGAAACAATATTTTGGCTAATAACACAGTGTAGCATATTTCGCATCAACAAAATATATAGGACTATAGTAAAATGCGTTGGAAATTTTATATTACACTTTTTCGACTTATTGCTAAGTACAAAATGTAGTATCTTTCGCATCAATAAAATATATAACTTCGTTGGTCATTTGTTTAAAATCAAAGTATATTGTGTTTTAGTAGTGTTGTTAATTTTCCGGAAAAATAAAATGCGGAAAAATTCCCAGAAAATTTTATCGATATAAAACGTCTAATAATAGTAAACATACTACAAAACATTTAATAATTAATCAGTTTAAAGCTAGTCTATATGTTTAGTTTTACTTTCAGATTAAAAAAAATTAGGCGAAAATTCCGCTTTTTTAAGTTTGCAAACAATATTAGACTAATCATGGAATGAAAACTTGTTTTTATTTTTTTCTGAAAAATACGGAATATTTTCCGACTTCCAACACTATATTTTATCATGAACAAAATAACTGATTTTGTATAAAATAATATTTTTACCTCTCCGAGGGGACTTTGTACCCTAGGAGGGGTTATAGAACCACCGTGTCTGTCTGTCTGTCTGTCTGTCTGTGGGTGGGTGGGTCTGTCTGTCTGTCTGTCTGTCTGTCTGTGGGTGGGTGGGTCTGTCTGTCTGTCTGTCTGTCTGTCTGTCTGTCTGTCTGTCTGTCTGTCTGTCTGTCTGTCTGTGGGTGGGTGGGTGGGTGGGTCTGTCTGTCTGTCATGCCTGCGTTCGCATTTTCGAGGCAAAAGGTAATCACTGCGTACGCAGTTTCTTAGAATCGGGGAAGAGGTTTTTCCAAAAGTGCCCTCTTTTTGTCATTGGGTGTAGTATAATTTGTTAATCGGCCGGGATTCGAACCCGAGCTCTCTTGCACGACAGGTGAGCATTCTACCGCAGAACCACGGATACAGTTACGCTTCATTGAAAATTAAAAACTCTTCCGAGGAGAGGTATATTTTGGCAAGCTTGCCAACTTGTTAAAATTTAAATTGAAAGCGTAGTATATTTTAGCCCTACACAATAACATATCTCAGCCGGGTCCAGGTCTCGCGAAACTCTTGTAGAAAACGTTGACTAGCGTGAAATGGCTCGAAAGAAGGTTTGATCGAGTATTAGTCGATCGCCGAGCACCCTTCTGACGTTCGATCATTTTTCAAGCGCAAATCCCGAAATTCGGTCCCATTTGTCATCCGCATAACGAAGGGGCATCGAAGTAATTACTTTTTCGCCTCCGCGGACCGACCTCATCCGAGTTATTTTTCATTAAGCAATGAGCCAATTAATACGACACTTAATTCTTCACGTCTTGTCGGTCGCCGCCCTTAAACAAAAAACGACAGAAAAAACATCCTATAAAAACCGTTTCCAATATGATAAGAAATTGTAAATTATTAGAAAGATATTTCGGCTCTTTTAAAATTCGTATACTTAGAGGAAACACTGTATTTCAGCTAATGCCTTACAGTACTGGCGCCTAAATGGCGGCACCTCAATACCCTTGGCGCCTAAATGGCGGCACCTTGATACCGTTGGCGCCTAAATGGCGGCACCTTGATACCGTTGGCGCCTGAATGGCGTCACCTTGATACCGTTGGCGCCTGAATGGCGGCACCTTGATACCGTTGGCGCCTGAATGGCGGCACCTTGATACCGTTGGCGCCTGAATGGCGGCACCTTGATACCGTTGGCGCCTGAATGGCGGCACCTTGATACCGTTGGCGCCTGAATGGCGGCACCTTGATACCGTTGGCGCCTGAATGGCGGCACCTTAATACCGTTGGCGCCTGAATGGCGGCACCTTAATACCGTTGGTGCCAAAATGGCGGCACCTTGATACCGTTGGCGCCTGAATGGCGGCACCTTGATACCGTTGGCGCCTGAATGGCGGCACCTTGATACCGTTGGCGCCTGAATGGCGGCACCTTAATACCGTTGGCGCCTGAATGGCGGCACCTTAATACCGTTGGCGCCTGAATGGCGGCACCTTGATACCGTTGGCGCCTGAATGGCGGCACCTTGATACCGTTGGCGCCTAAATGGCGGCACCTTGATACCGTTGGCGACTAAATGGCGGCACCTTAATACCATTGGCGGCTTATAAATGTCATTGGCGCCATTGACATTACGAAAAAAAATTAATTTTATAGATTTATAAAATTCGGTAATTAGCGAAATTTGTCATTAAATAAAGCTTAGTTTTCTCCTCCACTTCTTAATCTCTTTACTTAGTGTTTTTGCTCTAGCTAATAATCATTTCGATTGCGCTCAATACATAACGCCATCTGGGTCTTACAAAAATAAAACAAATTGGTAAATTTACATGGAAACAAAAACTGGCCGGTTTTTTCTCGCATAAATTCGTTCTCGGTGGCTTGACGTTCTCGTTCAAACGCCGGGAAACTTAATCCCGCCATTATCCTCGTGAAGGGTCCAATGTCCACGTGCGCGTCCCACCAAAAGGGCGGTCGATTATTTCAATTAGCGAGGTAGAGCGGAACCAAAACGGACATCTGGCGCAGGTGAGCCCGTGCCGACCAACGCCACCATTCTGGTTAATCAGGGACGATTTCCTGCCGCTAGAAATTTACCCCAAAAATCCGATAAAATCTATAAACGTGGTTTGTGAAATCGTTCGAGTGTGGTTGCGGTTGATGGCTGCCGCTCCCTGATTTGGAGGCCAGAATCTCTTCATTGAAAGGTCATCTCTGCCACTTAACCATATGCCTAGTCTGCTTCTAGTCGGGGAACGTATGACGGAGCGGAAAATACCACTGTCTTGTCTCGCCATCCAACGGCCGTTAGTGGAACTAATATAAGTTTAGTGGTTCCTTGGACCTCGTAACCTAGATTAAAAATCCGGAACTCCGAAATTATGAACTCCGTAGTTACCATGGTAACCCAGTATAGATTAGTACACGGCCAACTTTGATGACGCGCTTTTCGCCAGAAATCCGACGCGAAACCCGGCCAGAAATCCAGAAAACCAACGTGAAATCTCGAAAATCTGGCTAGAAATATAGAAAAATGACGCGAAATCTCGAAAATCTGGCTAGAAATCCAGAAATACGACGTGAAATCTCGAAAATCTGGCTAGAAATATAGAAAAATGACGCGAAATCTCGAAAATCTGGCTAGAAATCCAGAAATACGACGTGAAATCTCGAAAATCTGGCTAGAAATCCAGAAATACGACGTGAAATCTCGAAAATCTGGCTAGAAATATAGAAAAATGACGCGAAATCTCGAAAATCTGGCTAGAAATCCAGAAATACGACGCGAAATCTCGAAAATCTGGCTAGAAATATAGAAAAATGACGCGAAATCTCGAAATCCCAAATCCGGCCAATAGCGCGTCAACAAAGTTGGCCGTGAGTGTACAATACAGCGACCGACGGAGGTCGATTTTTCGAGGGTCACGTAACGGAAGTGTGTATACGCTTCCTACCAAACCATCAATCAGAAAGCCCTCAGCATTTGAATCTAGGGTACTAAGTTCTATATTATCTTTGCTCAGCGATTGAATTTAAATTTATATTATCAATAATGTGTATATTTATACTTAGGTGCTATACTCAGTTGCAGGTTAAGAAATGAAAATTATCTAGTGCATTTGGCGGAATGATACTAGCACGTATTTCCGGTAAATCGGAGGCGGAAATTTCGAATTTGGCCTATTTACGGTTGAATTTCTAGGAACACCTGAGGGCGTTATATAATTTTGGAAAATACTGTTTATTGCGTTATAATTCAAAGAGATAATTAATCAATTAACATATATTTAACATTTAAAACAGTTGTAATAATTTAATATACAACAAGTGTGGCATAAATAAAACAAATTCGTATGGCGAGTCCAGGGTAAGTATAGAACGGGTAATGCCGAAATAACCACGTTGACGTATATAAAAATGCGATTTGATGATTGCTTATGAGCATTATACTAAAAATATCTAGTGAATTTGGCCAAAAGATACCAGCACGAATCTACGGTAAATAGGCGGCGGGAATTTCTAATTTGGCCTATTTACGGTTGAATTTCTTAAGATTCCTACGCGTGTTATATTAATCCATTTTAGAAATGTCAATTGTATAAATTTCAAAGTGATCGATAAATATTTGATGTAGATTATTATTTTTAAGATTCTTTATAGCGTATTTTTAATATTATGCTCATAAAAAATCATCAAATCACATGTTTAAGTACTAAAATTAAATTATTACAACTGTTTAATATTAATTGATTAATTATCACTTTGAATTATAACGCCATAGAGCCGTATTTTCCAAAATATATAACCCGCGCCGGTATACTTAGAAATTCAACGGTAAATAGGCCAAATTTGAAATTGCCGCCTCTGATTTACCAGAAATTCGTGGTAGTATCTTTCCGCCAAATGCACTAGATATTTTACCCTTCTTAACCCGCAACCGAGTAAACACGGAACTCTATGGGTGCGTCAAGCTAATAAGCTCTTTATTAGAAAAACTCCTACAATAAGAATACTTGAATACATTATCAAGTTGTCAAGAAAAACATTTTTAATCGATTTAATAATCAAAGAACGTGAATATTTAAAGGGAGCGACCACCTTTAGTTCATTTATTAACTTATAACGTGGGGTGGCGGAGTGTTTAGCACTTTCGCCTCGCAGCAAGAGGAGGTGAAAAACTCGGAACAACTCCTTCCGCGTTGAGTTTGCAAGTTCTCTCCTCACTGGTTTAAGGGGTTTTCCCCCGAGCTCTTCGGTTTCCCCTTCCATAAAAACTTGTTGAGGTTAACAGTAATAGTTAGTGTAGGGAGCTGTTGGCTCGATCGTGTGGCATGCAGGGCTTGCCACCACCCTCCTACAGATTGTAACCCGGCCACCTGAATTAAAAAGGCTTCAAAAAGTCGCTTGATGACTTAGGCCTAAGGTGGTGCCTTGGGTATTAGCCTAGCTGATTATTTATTTATTATTATTAAAGCCATCTAAACAAATCTCGCAAGAACTATGGCTTTATTCGTTCTTGTTTCCCCTTAACAATCTATTGCAAACAAATCTTGCTATTTTGCCAAAAACTGGAATAACCCTTCATATCATTTTCTGCCAAGTTCTCATTTCACGCTGATAAATTAACAAACAATAGTAATAATTACGTTTTCTATAAATCTTTAGATCAATTTTAAGAAAGATTTTGCATAAAATGCACTTTTTCCATTTGTGACATTGCTAAGAACTTAAATGTGATCCGTTCGAAGGTAATATTTAGTAATAATCAGCTAGGCTAATACCCAAGGCACCACCCTAGGCCCAAGTCATCTAGCGACTTTTAATGCCTTTAAATCAGGTGGCCGGGTTACAATGCGTAGGAGGGTGGTGGCAAGCCCTGCATGCCACGCAAAATTAACAGCTCCCTACACTCACTATAACCACTAACATAACCAGTAGGCAGAGAACACGCAAACTCTACGCGGAAGGAGTTTTTCCGAGTTTTCACCCAGTACCACAAACTGGGATCGAACTCGACGCCTCTTGCTGCGAAGCGAAATCGCTTACCACTTCTCAACCCCCCTTCCAAGTTTCAAGATAAACATTTTGAAGGTCGAGATCACCAGTTACTAAAGATTGGGCACCCTTGTCCATCTTTCCAAGTCGATTATGGATATTTTTCCATGCAGGGGAATTCATACACGTTGGATGAATTCTAACGACTTTTATACTAGCAAATAAAAATTCCCCAATCATATTCGAACACTTCTTAGATGAAGTATAATTATGCGTTTTTTCCCCAAACTACACCTCAATAGAGAATTATAATTGCATTTGACCATGAATAATTTTGTCAAGGTTAAAGAGATGTTTCACCCTTATTCATTTCAAAAGATAAAAACATCGAAATTGATATTTTGGGATTTTGTGCTATATGCCTGGGATTTCATTAAAAAAAAATCAGGAATGAACATATATTCCCACTGATATTTACCAGGTTTTCATACTGGTATTTACCAGGTTTTCATACTGGTATTTACCAGGTTTTCATACTGGTATTTACCAGGTTTTCATACTGGTATTTACCAGGTTTTCATACTGGTATTTACCAGGTTTTCATACTGGTATTTACCAGGTTTTCATACTGGTATTTACCAGGTTTTCATACTGGTATTTACCAGGTTTTCATACTGGTATTTACCAGGTTTTCATACTGGTATTTACCAGGTTTTCATACTGGTATTTACCAAGTTTTCATACTGGTATTTACCAAGTTTTCATACTGGTATTTACCAAGTTTTCATACTGGTATTTACCAAGTTTTCATACTGGTATTTACCAAGTTTTCATACTGGTATTTACCAAGTTTTCATACTGGTATTTACCAAGTTTTCATACTGGTATTTACCAAGTTTTCATACTGGTATTTACCAAGTTTTCATACTGGTATTTACCAAGTTTTCATACTGGTATTTACCAGGTTTTCATACTGGTATTTACCAGGTTTTCATACTGGTATTTACCAGGTTTTCATACTGGTATTTACCAGGTTTTAATACTGGTATTAACCAGGTTTTAATACTGGTATTAACCAGGTTTTACGACCTACCTCAGCATGACCTCGGTCACTAGGTGACCTATGACGACAACTAAGACTTCCGTTTGTTACGAAAAGTACCAATCTAAAAGTTATTTTAAAGTCGATAGATGGCGATGTGGACATTGAATCTCTTTTATATATCGGATGAAGTATTTTTAAATAATTCTTTCATTGCCCAAACATTCGTATTTTCAGTATACATACTGTAGCGCTACGTAGCGGCCAACACGAGAATTTCATAACCTACTAATTTGTAGACTAAAATTCAGCAGTTTATGTAAATGCCTTTGCTTTTTTAAAATGTTAATTACAGCCCACGAAGGTACGTTTTTCATTTTTTTGAATACTTTTATTATACAATATACGTCTTGCCTAAGACCCGGTGAGATGACAAATTATTCACGAGCGACATTTTAATTGCAAAAATAGTGGGAAAATCGGCGTGCCTAACAATTTCGCAGCTCTAAAACTCAATCGTGCGTGAACGCTTTTAAATTTCGCCCTTAATTATTAAAATAAGACTACCCGAAATAATTCTTTCTAGATAGGAGAGAAAAGAGCAATTGATCAAGAATATCTTAAGGGAACAGAGAAGATATAGACACCGCCATGTTTGTTTCGTTATATCCGGAAAAGAACCCCCCCCCCCCTCGTGTAATCTTTCCCCATTTCTTCTGGTAAGGCAGTGTTGCCAAATTGCGCGAAATTTCCCATATTGTAAACAATATTTTTTTGGGGTCCATTTTGGCTCTGTGGGTAATTTATCCTATGTTTTTGTTTTAATTTTGACTATCAATAGCAAGCCCAAAATTATCTAGAGCAGTGTATTTTCGTGAATCTTGGGATTTTATAAATAGTAAACCAATCAAAGCATAGGCCTAACAACCAAAATGTTTAAAAATCATTTATTGTAATAGTTGATTTTATAAAATAAAAAGTGGTCTTGCCCAACTTGTTAAAATGATGCTCTTACGTCACAAGACCCAGCTTTATTAGTGTATTCTTCGCACGAGCGATTTGCACGCGCTCTAGAAAAAGCTATATTCCTCGCGACTGTAGCGCGCGCTCGTAGGCTTGTCAAAGTAAGAGACTGTGACGTAAGAGCAACATTTCAACAAGAAGGCCACGTTAGTTTATAAAAAGAACTATTTGAATAAAATTTAATTTTTAAAAAATTATGGCCTGTTTTCCGTTGAGTTTTAGTTGGGGCAGAGCTAAATAGGAGCTTAAATAAATCGAGGGGTTGGTAACTCCGCGAACTCGGTGTACACTGTCGTACCTCTGACTGTGCTAATAAGAGTTCGTGAACTCTTTAAAATCCGTACCTTTAACAGTACTAAGTACGCGAACTTGGTGTACAAGTCATCCGAAAGTGTCTTACCCTCGAAATAAATCTTCCTCCCAGGAAATCACCAAGAAGTAATATTTCCGAGAGACAGGACCCGCAAGGTATTGTTTTTATAGTGCTTGTGGAAATAATGGAAACTTTTCACCTGTAAACAGAACGTCGTGTTTTTGCCAAGCCTTAATACGTCAAAAAAGCTACCTGGTTAAAAGGGAACGCTTTTTACCAAACAAGGAGAACGCAACCCGTCAAAAGTCGTGCATTTTCTTACGTACATTTTTCATTGGTTAGACGTTTTAGAGCCTGCTGCCGTCGGGAAAATTCGGAAATTGTCTTCCCACTTTCCGTAAAACGTTCACCGTAAATTTGTACACAACACTGTGTTAGCGTGTTTAAAGGCTAGCTGCGTTATCCTTGTGTTTGTTGCTCCTAGCTGTCGTAAAGGTGAAAAATTTCCATTATTTCAACAAGCACTAAATAAACAGTAATTTGCAGGTCCTGGCTCTTGGAAATATTACTCCTTGGTGATTTCCTGGGAGAATGATTTATTGAAGCGTCTATTGGGGTGTGTTAATTTGTGGGAAATTTGCTATCCAGCAATGGGAATTTTGACTTTAGAACATGGGCAACACTGTGGTAAGAGAGCCAGACACTCCAATACGAGCACCAGCTCTACCTCTCCATTGTTACCTTAGAGCAAGAGTCAAGCAAATCTGAGCGCCACCATTTGAGAAAAACCAGTTTTATGTTCGAAATCTAGCATAATAACAATGGTAATCTAATAATGAAAATTGATAATAAAAGAGTGAAAATATATATTGAAAATTTTGTTCCGCGTCACCTTAATTTAAAAATAATCAAGGATTCTTATTTTGAATTTCTATCAATAGTCACGTATCTCGACCTCGATCTCGACTTACTTGACTTTTGCTCTCAGGTAGCGCGGCGTGTAGGTGGATCATGAAAACAAAAGGGTACGCATTCTCTGCTAAAAAGAATACATTCTTGATGATATCTAATCCCCGGCCAAATGCTTTTTCCATATTAATTATTTAAAGACTCTCTTCGTAAGTGCAGCGACTGTTGTGAGAGACTAGTTCTAGAAGTTCTCACACCGAAAACAAAAGAGTGTCGGGCTCCAAATGAGAATGGCCGCGCGACACAAAAGGAACGCGCCAAATTCATAATCGACCTGTCCACTTTTACAGAAGAAGACGGCGGAAAAGGATTTACGGACGACACCCACTTATTAATGGCTGATCCTCTTTTCCCACAAGACTCTCATCCGGGCACTCTACGCCGAAACAATAAAGGACTGTTCCAATAAATAAAAAAAGGGGTAATTGTTCTCAGAACCCTTTTACTCAAATTGCTCTTTATGGGCGAAATATTTCAACGTCGCCATTAAAATTGCACTATATCGGAAAGACACTAACGTTAAAATAAGTTTGGAAGATTTATTTGGTCTGTTAGGATTTTACTACAATGTATTAGAATTGGTTTCACATCAGTGTGTTTAATTTTGATTGAAAGCACTTCAATTTTTCAGATTAAATAAAGCCACGTACGTAGAGCTAAACACGGGAAGTACATAAACGGTTGGATTTTCGTTTGTTAAGTAGATGATTTGCTTTGTTTATGAACTTCTCGTGTTGGCCGCTACGTGGATCTAGGAACACTGAAATGGTTAATTGCGAAAATTACCAAACATTTTCAAACTTTAGACTTAAGGCATTAAGCTTAATATCTAGGAGCAACAAACGCAAGGAGAACGCAACCCGTCAAAAGTCGTGCATTTTCTCGCGTACATTTTTCATTGGTTAGACCAAGGACAGTAGATGCAGGGACGAGAAATCAGGGAAACAAATTTCGATTTTAAACGTCTTCATATTCACGGGGAGTTAGATGTAAACAAACCGCGGCCATTGTTAAGACGTGGTTCACCATGGACAGTATTATTGTAGTTAGTTTTTACCATTTCGATGTTAAATTAAAAATAAAACTACGAGCGTAAATAATAAAATGCCCATTGGTTTTGAACACTTCAGCCTCGTCAAGAACCGCTAAAATTAGGTGACCGCCATTTTTTTTGTTTACAACTAACTCTCCTCGCGTTTAGGTCGTTTTAGGTGATATATTCCAACAGAGACCGTCAATACACTTTCTCGTCCCTGTATCTACTGTCCTTGGTTAGACGTTTTAGCGCCTGCTGCCGTCAGAAGGGGAAAATTCAGAAATTGTCTTCCCCCTATCCGTAAAACGTTCAGGGTAAAGAATCGTCCAATGAAATTTGTACGCAACACTGCGTTCTCCTCGCATTTGTTGCTCCTAGCTTAATACGTGCTCTTTGCCTCGTGGTCATAGTGACGTGCCGAGGCTTAGGATCGGCCTGCGATGTAATTTGTTTTTGAGTTGCTTATTTTCGCCGCTAGAGAAGTTGATATTTTACGGGGGTGACGTCAATTCTACGGCCGTAATCAGGAGTAGCCAAAGAAACAAAGCAAAGCGAAAGAGAGCGTCGACGCAAAAAAAAAGTATTAGATAGATTTTTTGAGCACTGAAAAAACAACTTATTATAGACAGTGTATTTTTCATAAAGCGTTGATTTAAACAAATTTTTATCAAATCTAAGCTGACTGGGAAATCTGTGGATCAAATTGCGTTGTATAAGTTGGTCACATTACAAAATAAGGTCTTTGGCAAAACAAACGATCTATTGTTATTTGATCATAAGTAACATAATAACTATAAGTATGACACTTCAAATTGTTGCTAATTTCCTTACCCAACCTTTTTTCTACACTGACATTCTCAAATTGCACTGGAACGGAGTAGCCTGATATAGTCTTTGGTAGTAGTACATTTTGCCTTAGGCATATTTAGACACTAGGTGGCTCTGTGCGGTGAACTAAACCTATATTGCGCAATTGCTCTGAAATACGCTCAGTGACAATCTTTCCTAATTGACATACTTATATCTATTATGTTACTTATGATATGATCAAACTTAGTTTGATAAAAAATTCAGATTGGCGTTAATTTTTTCTAATTAACTTTTATAATAACTGGGAAGACCATACTTTTAATATAACTATCCTATAATTAACGAGACGACCTTATATAACTGACCTACTTATGGTTGTTATATTACTTATGATATGATCAAACTAAGTGTGATAAAAAGTTAATCAGTTCGGTGATAATTTTTCTTAATTGACATACTTATTCTATTATGTTACTTATGATATGATCAAACTTAGTTTGATAAAAAAAGTTGATTCGACCTGACATTTTAAATCAAATTTTGATAAAATATTCACCTTTGATTAAACGACAGCTGATAAAAGGATATAATTTTGAATCATCGCTCCAGAATAGGACGTTGTATTTGCAAAAAGGATCTCGTCAATTAACTCGGAAACCCAGCACAAAGAATTAAACAATTTCCCGTTATTCGCAACGAAAAATGAAGCAGGTGACAAGTACGACTTCCTGATATAATGACCAAATTTAAAATTCGGAAAATGTCTTCCCCCATTCCGTAAAACGTTCAGCGTAAAGGCTCTCCCAATGAAATTTGTACACAACACTGCGTTAGCGTGTTTAAAGGCTAGCAGCGTGCTCCTTGCGTTTGTTGCTCCTAGATGCCAGCTTGGACGAATAATGACTGGACTCGAAACATAAGCAAAATCCCCGGTTCCACAATTCGAATCGCCCGTCAGCGCTCCTACCGAGAGAATCGCGAAATATTTCTATCCAAATACAAAACACGTGCTTAAAAATGTCAGATTACCCACTTTCCGTCGTCTGCTCCGCTGTTTTGAATAGAAGTGAGGCTTTTGGAATTTTAATAGGCTTTAGATTATTTAGTAATAATTGTATAGGAATAAAAATGAAAGAGTTATGATTTAAGGAAGTTAGCTTTAATGTTTTTGCATATATAGTTTGTGTGAAAGTTTAAATTAAAAAATGCATAGGCAAAATGGAAATAAAAGTGTAAGCTTTGACGACAGTGACGAGCTAAGAACGCTAGGCCTAACGGCGTCCGATAATATTGGGCACGTGTTTAGTATTTGGATAGAAATCTTTCCAATACTTGACACTACCGCGCTACAAGCGGCGCTGCCGTAAAAGCACCAAGCGAGCAATTTGGTTTCGGGTCCTGTACTTATTCGTCCAAGCTGCCAGCCTTCAACGCTTCGTGATTTCATTAGTCATTGAGGCCATTTCTGCCATTTTTCGCGTCTATGATGATTTATTAAATAGGCTTATTTATAAAGTAACATTGGCGTTGATGTTTCTGTGGCGTCACGGGTGACGTATCAATGACGTTTTACTACGAAAAGCCCCGGACATAAGAGTAATTTCGACGAGGAACCCGGTTTTTAGACATAAACTGAACTGAACTTCTACTTATTTCGTGACGAATGAGCTACATAAAAACAAGTTCCGTATTAATAAATTGTATTTTAATTTAACGGGTTTAATAATAATAATAAATGTATGTTACACTTAGATGGCGCCATAGACCCAGAATCTAAGGGGACTCACTGTGTTAATACGGGAAATCGGAAAATCACGAGCAATTTTAATTCAATGTGGATAAACTTGGCGACGCTGAAGTCGATTTCGTTAATAGTAAAATGCCGTGACTAGTGCCTTATGTCCAACCCTGGCTACAAATCGTCTCAACTCACAAGGAGACATCCCTAGTAGTTTCTCCCAGATTTTTTTAAACTCGGGGTTAAGTAGACCTTCATGTACAATGAAACCTATTGTTTTTCACAACTCAAGTTTAAACTTTCTCTAAGTAAAATAGCATGGCAAAATCAAGGATTGTATGCCCCCTTGCCATTATTAAAAAATTAAATACTTAAAATTTTGGGAAAAAAATTGCGTAAAATCAATAAATACGATCCGTGATTTAGCCATGCTATTTTACGTAGAGAAAGTTTAAATTTGAGTTGTGAAAAACATTTTTGGTTACCATAGCAAAACGAATGTCCATTGAAACTTTTCCCTTTCGGAGCTTTTAAGGTACTGGAAGGTCTACTTAACCCCCGAGTTTGAACAAAATCGGGGAGAAACACTTCGGGATATCTCCTTGTTAGTCATTCTCCCGAAGTAGAATTGTATAAATTCTTGGCCGAAAGTTATACTACAATCGTGATATAAATTTGCCAAAAAAATCCTAAAAGAATATTCATGAAACGTACTTATAAAAATAGCCCAGCTTTTAAGATATGATATCAACGTACTTAAAACAGCTATAAATCTCATTTATAACACCTGCGTCTACAAAAAGTCCAATTTTATTTTCCAAAATGAAACGTATAATAAGGAAATTAAAAAAAAAAGATTTGAGGTATTAAAATGGCAGGATTGAAATTATTTTTCTAGCTTGCGGTTGGAAGGAAGTGTTTTGGCCATTCAAAATAAATGATTGGAATAAATCTTTTAGCGAGACTCGAGTACGGAAATTGGGGTACCCGGGACGAAAATGACCCCTCCACTTAATCACGAAATGATGTTATGTCGCCAAGAAAAATGTCACGTAATTTTGTTGACACGCGAACGATACTAAAAAGTTACCGGAATCTGCGCTTATTTTATTTCGTTCACGATTCGAATAAATTCGACGGCCAATTGACGGTCACGCAAATAACGGACTTCAGTGAAAATAAGAAGACCCCGAGGACCATCGGAGTGTCTGCGGCTAATTAGGAAAATTGGGAGCGGCTGATTGAATCGCCGTTTATACGGTTAAAAGACATGTGCGGCGAGGTTTATTAACCGTTATTATTTCAAATAAAATTTGGAAAGAAAATATGACAAATAAAATTTGGAAAGCACGAGGAATTAAATTTGGAAAATAAACATGACGAAATAAATTTGGAAAGCAAACATGACGAATTAAATTTGAAAAGGAAACCTGACCAATATAGAAAATATATAATCGATCTAAATTAAATTTTATTTTATTAGAAATTCTAAGTATTGTACAGTATAATGTTTATGGTTTTTTTCAGCAAAGATTTAGTATTAGCGCCCAAAAAGTACCATACTTGGCGACCAAAAGTCAACTAATAGTCGCCCAAAAATTCGACTAATTTTGCGCAAAAAAGTTGACTAATGTTGGGCAAAAAAGTCGACTAATGTTGGGCAAAAAAGTCGACTAATGTTGGGCAAAAAAGTCGACTAATTTTGGGCAAAAAGTCGACTAATTTTGGGCAAAAAGTCGACTAATTTTGGGCAAAAAAGTCAACTAATTTTGGGCAAAAAAGTCAACTAATTTTGGGCAAAAAAGTCAATTTTCGCCCAAAATGTCAAATAATTGTCGCTCAAAAAGTCCCCGAATTGGCGCCAGAATTGACAACAATAAAAAGTCCTGGTTTTTCGACCAAAAACCACCCTAATTTCAGCCACAAAAACTCTTAATTTGTTCAGAAACCCCCTGTATATATAATAAACCGTCTGGGTAGCCACTAGCCACATTGTTTGGGTGTGCTTCGGTTAAATCGAAATAAATTTGAAAAGAAATCCAAGTACTAAGTACACAGAGAAGTCCGAGAAGCACGACGACTTCGACGAAACGACGATCGTAAAAAATCCGTAGAGACTAACTATATATTCCCCGAAACCCCCGACGGCCAAAAAAGCGTTTGGATTAAACTAAATCGTGGCAGAGGCGGCGAAAGGAAGAGGTTTTATCAGTAAACGTGACACTTTCTCGGGAACGAGAGCAGGTGATGCGTTACCGGGGTTATCACCTCCTCCGGAAAAAAGGAATATATATATATATATATATGTTAATGACCATTGCCTAGAACTGCCGCAGCCTGTATCCTGGAGTGTGCCCATCAGCGACGACGCTGCGGAGGGTATCTGTCATATCAGAAGTATATCAGACTCCCCTTACTAAATAAGTATCCATGATCCATCTAGGACATAAATTATACAAGTAGTATTTAACTAGTTATCTTAGCGACGTATTCATTTAGGATGTTAAATAGTTTACCAGACGAGCATGTACATTTGAAGGCTTGAAGCACTTCACAATGGGAGTTACTTTCCCAACAAATATCTAACGATGTAAAATGTAGAAAATAAATTGCGTAGGGATATTTAAATAGTAGGAATGAAACTGTGTGGGGATATGTAAATACTATTTACATATCCCCACACAGTTTCATTCCTACTATTTACATATCCCTACGCATTTTCATTCCTACTATTTACTAAATAGTAGGAATGAAAATGCGTAGGGATATGTAAATAGTAGGAATGAAACTGTGTGGGGATATGTAAATCGTAGGAATGAAACTGCGTGGGGATATTTAAATAGTAGGAATGAAACTGCGTAGGGATATTTAAATAGTAGGAATGAAACTGCGTAGGGATATTCAAATAGTAGGAATGAAACTGCGCAGGGATATGTAAATAGTAGGAATGAAACTGCGCAGGGATATGTAAATAGTAGGAATAAAACTAAGTAGGGATATTTAAGATGTTAGAATTAAAATGCGTAGCGATATTTAAGATGTTAGAATTAAACTGCGTAGCGTTATTTAAGATGTTAGAATTAAACTGCGTAGCGTTATTTAAGATGTTAGAATTAAACTGCGTAGCGTTATTTAAGATGTTAGAATTAAGCTATGTATGGATATTTAAGCTGTAATAATTAAACTGCGTAGGGATATTTAAGATGTAGGAATTAAACTAAGTAGGGCTAATTAAAATGAGGACATAAAACTGTGATGGGATATTAAATTATATAATTTAAATTGTGATGGGGTAGAAATTAAACTATGATAGGATAATAAATAGGGGAAATTAACCTCTATTGGGATGTTAAATAGGGGAAATTAACCTCTATTGGGATGTTAAATAGGGGAAATTAACCTCTATTGGGATGTTAAATAGGAGAAATTAACCTATATTGGGATGTTAAATAGGATAAATTAACCTCTATTGGGATGTTAAATAGGGGAAATTAACCTCTATTGGGATGTTAAATAGGATAAATTAACCTCTATTGGGATGTTAAATAGGATAAATTAACCTCTATTGGGATGTTAAATAGGATAAATTAACCTCTGTTGGGATATTAAATAGGATAAATTACCCTTTGTAGGGATATTAAATAGGATAAATTAACCTCTGTTGGGATATTAAATATTAAAAATTACCCTTTGTAGGGATATTAAATAGGATAAATTAACCCCTGTTGGGATATTAAATAGTATAAATTAACCTTTGTAGGGATATTAAATAGGACAAATTAACCTTTGTTAGGATATTTAAATTTAGTAGAAATTAAACTGCGTGGGAATATACGTAAATTAAAAACAAACTTTCCCGATATAAAAGTTTTATTAAATCATTATAAAATGCAATATTTTTTCTTTGCAAAACGTCTTTTGAAAACAGCTTCAGCCTGCGATTAGCGATAGGGGGCGATGGATACTTCTCCAGCTAGAGATATGTAATATGCTTCTGATCAGGCGCACGTTTATGACAATGGAGGAAATTATGTATTCAGCTTTCGGAGAAGGGCGTAGAACCGTCGCGCGCTTCGGAAGTTCGAACAGTACGTCGCCATTAGCGACCGACTTCGAAGTAATCATCGTCGCGAAAAAAGGAAATTGAAATAAAATGACCATCATTTTTATTCATCTCTTTCTTCTGGGCGATACCAGCCTGGTTGGGAAAAACCCTAGATTTATTTAAGTTCCAGTTATTTCATTTTTATTTTGAAGTTTAATTTTTATGCCTTTATCCTTTAAGAATTTTAGATGTCATCTGTTAGACCAGTGAGAATCATAATTGAAAAGGTAAGCGGTTTCTTCCTTACGATTTTTTCTGGTGTTGTTAATTTTCCGGAAAAATAAAATGCGGAAAAATTTCCAGAAAATTTTCCGAATTGCGGATAACGTTTTACACCTATTTTCCAATTCCCAGACTTTCTCTGCCCATTTGCCAATTCCCAGACTTTTATGCCCATTTTCAAATTCCCAGACTTTTTATGCCCATTTTCAAATTCCCAGACTTTTTAGTCTTATTTTCCAATTCCCAGACTTTCTCTGCCCATATTCCAATTCCCAGATTTTATGCCCATTTTCAAATTCCCAGACTTTTTAGTCTTATTTTCAAAATTCCCAGACTTTTTAGTCTTATTTTCAAAATTCCCAGACTTTTTAGTCTTATTTTCCAATTCCCAGACTTTTTATGCCCATTTTCAAATTCCCAGACTTTTTAGTCTTATTTTCCAATTCCCAGACTTTCTCTGCCCATATTCAAATTCCCAGACTTTTATGCCCATTTTCAAATTCCCAGACTTTTTATGCCCATTTTCAAATTCCCAGACTTTTTAGTCTTATTTTCAAATTCCCAGACTTTTTAGTCTTATTTTCCAATTCCCAGACTTTCTCTGCCCATATTCAAATTCCCAGACTTTTATGCCCATTTTCAAATTCCCAGACTTTTTTGTCTTATTTTCCAATTCCCAGACTTTTTATGCCCATTTTCAAATTCCCAGACTTTTTATACCCATTTTCCAATTCCCAGACTTTTTATGCCCATTTTCAAATTCCCAGACTTTTTATGCCCATTTTCAAATTCCCAGACTTTTTATGCCCATTTCAAATTCCCAGACTTTTAATAATAATAATAATCAGCTAGGCTAATTAAATAATTCAAGTGGTTGGGTTACTTTTTAGGCTTATTTTAGAATTCCCACTTATTTTAGGCATTTTCACAATCCAAAATCTTTCCAGGATTTCCCCGTTTTCCCTGACCCGTGGCAAACCCTTTTAATCAATCGCTCGACTTTCAGACCGCAATTAAGGAGGATTTTTTTCGGTTATGCTTGCCACTTCCAATTTTTTTTTACCAATCTAGAAACACTGATCGCATTCCAAGTATTCGACGGATCGAGACGACACCCAGGTCCATAGTTACCACACTATTGGTTTTCGACACGAAATGAAATACGACTTTGTGACGTGGATTTTGGGGAGCATCAGATCAGCGGGAACCAAAATAATAAATGGCCCCAAATGTGGGCTTTCCTAAAGGGAGCAGCTGAAAGGGACGATGTTCAATCATTTTATATTTCGTGAAGAGAGTCAGATTTGGAAGGAAGTGTCGTACATGACGCAGCGGGGGCCCACCCTAATTAACCGGAAATTAACGCGACTTTTAAACGATTGATTTATCACGTAACGCCAGAAAGGAAACTTAACAGTATACTTAGTCCACCACCCCAATATCATGTCATTTAACCCCGAAAAAAACGCAGATGTCGCGGCCTGGGGCAGCCTAAAAATCCATTGATAAATTCCAATTTTATGATAATTTTTAGTGTTGTTAATTTTCCGGAAAAATAAAATGCGGAAAATTTTCCAGAAAAGTTTCCGGAAAATTTTCCGCAAATAGGAAAAATAAAAATTTGAAACATAAATTACCTTTTAAGGGTTTTTAATGTTTTTAACTTTTTAACGATATAAAATGTCTAATATCAGTAAACATACTACAAAACATTAATAGCGTTACATTGTTAATCAGTTTAAACTTTAGTCTAGAGGTTTAGTTTTACTTTCAGATTCGAAAAAATGAGGCGAAAATACCGCTTTATTTCAATTTGCAAACAATATATTAGACTAAATCGATCTAAATTAAATTTTATTTATTATAAATTCTAAGTAAATGTTTATGGTTATTTTCCAGCACAGATTTAGTATTAGCGCCCAAAAGGTCCCCTAATTGGCACCGATAAAAAGTACCATATTTGGCGACCAGAAAGTCAACTAACAGTCGCTCAAAAAGTCAACACATTTTGGGCAAAAAAGTCAACACATTTTGGGCAAAAAAGTCAACACATTTTGGGCAAAAAAGTCTACACATTTTGGGCAAAAAAGTCTACACATTTTGGGCAAAAAAGTCTACACATTTTGGGCAAAAAAGTCTACACATTTTGGGCAAAAAAGTCTACACATTTTGGGCAAAAAAGTCTACACATTTTGGGCAAAAAAGTCTACACATTTTGGGCAAAAAAGTCTACACATTTTGGGCAAAAAAGTCTACACATTTTCACCAAAAAAGTCTACACATTTTCACCAAAAAGTCTCCGAATTGGCGCCAGAATTGACAATAATAAAAGGTCCTGGTTTTTCGCAAATCGGAAAAATAAAAATTTGAAACATAAATTACCTTTTAAGGGTTTTTAATGTTTTTAACTTTTTATCGATATAAAATGTCTAATATCAGTAAACATACTACAAAACATTAATAGCGTTACATTGTTAATCAGTTTAAACTATAGTCTAGAGGTTTAGTTTTACTTTCAGATTCGAAAAAATGAGGCGAAAATACCGCTTTATTTCAATTTGCAAACAATATATTAGACTAATCATGGAATAAAAACTTTTTTTATTTTTTATAATTATAAACCTTATGCAAAAAAATAAAGAAAAGTTTTTAATAATTTAAATTCTGATTCAATGATCTTGGGAATCAAGCAAATTTCCAATGAACCACTTTTAGAATTAATCATGTGCATTGAGGTTCAAAGGTGAAAAATGAAAATATATATATTTCGATTCCGTTTATTGAAAATTTATAATAAAAATTCAACTTTTTATAAACCTTTACTGAGTAAATGGTTTTTTTAGAATTAAAAAAAAGATTCAATGACCTTGAATCATGTTCAAAAGTTAAATATTATATTCTGCCAAAGACCTTTTTACGTTAAGAAAAAACTTATATTTACTTTATACAAAGATAAAATTATTGTATTATTTATATATTTTGATTAAAAAGGTTATCACTATTGATGATAAAATTAGCGAATAAGTAACAATAAGCAAAACCAAGCAGCAGAGCAATGCGAACATTAAGGTTTGGGTTCGTGTGATAGGTAAAAAAGGACTTTGTAAACAAATCGAGGTAACCAGCGTAAAAAAGTAAACTTCAACAGTATTTAAAGTCCTTGCTGCTTGGTTTTGCGTTTGTTGCAGCATACTTCCAGGGGCTAGTAGGCCACACTTTGAAGCTTTCTGGCACTCTTCTAACTCATCGTAGGAAAATGGGGAAAAACAGGCATACTTCTCAACTCACTCCCTACAACTCCTTCACATTTTTGCATAACCTTTTGAAACACCCTGTATTTATTGATATGTTGAGACATCGTCATATCCATAATCCATTATTGTTCAAACTCATTCTATTGGCATCGACGAGTTGATGAAAATTACGCTCTTCATAAGGCTCACCTTAGAAAAGTCCATAACATACTATTAATTCTAGCGCATACCGGGCTGTGGTTTTAATTAATTTCCTACTGGCTTCTTTCTTACGACAACCAGCACGCGCTCGTCCTTGACCCCGACGACCAGATTCCGCGTAAGAAGCGCATAGAGGCTCAATGTTTTTGTAAAGAAAAATTGGAGGCGCGGAAATTTTTGAAAGCGGTCGCCTGCCGTCGTCCAAAAAATTAGGACCCCCGAAAAAATTCAAACAAATTTTTTGTGAATTTTTTATCGCGTTAAGAAGTAGTTTGGTAAGAATAAAAAGTACCCGGTGTATCAAGGCGCGTGGTCAATGCGATAACGTTCTAAGTTTAAATTTGT
The DNA here is from genome assembly GCF_980474605.1 of Leiobunum rupestre. Lineage (NCBI taxonomy): Eukaryota > Metazoa > Arthropoda > Arachnida > Opiliones > Sclerosomatidae > Leiobunum > Leiobunum rupestre. The sequence goes on from NC_143384.1 coordinate 61,363,536, forward strand.
CTTTTTCGAAATTATCTAAGAGTCAATTTCTTAAACTAAATTTATTTAAATATAGGAATAGGTTAAATTCTTAAAATATTCATGGATAATATTTTCCTGGTTTTTTTATTTAACTATTGAATTAGGTAAAATTCTTAAATTTTTAGTGGATTAAATTTTTCTGGACTTTTTAATTTAAATATAGGATTAGGTTAAATTCTTAAAATTTTACTTTATAAAATATTTCCCGGACTTTTTTTTATTTAACTATAGAATTAGGTTAAATTCTTAAAAGTTTACTGGATAAAAAATTTTCCGTACTTTTTTATTTCAATATAGGATTAGGTTAAATTCTTAAAATTTTACTTTATAAAATATTTCCCGGACTTTATTTAACTATAGAATTATGTTAAATTCTTAAAAGTTTACTGGATAAAAAAATTTCCGTACTTTTTTATTTCAATATAGGATTAGGTTAAATTCTTAAAATTTTATTTTATAAAATATTTCCCGGACTTTTTTATTTAACTATAGGATTAGGTTAAATTCTTAAAAGTTTACCGGACGTTTTTATTTAACTATAGGATTAGGTTAAGTTCTTAAAATTTTACTGGATTAATTTTTTTTTGACTTTTTAATATAACTATTGGGCAAGGTCAAATTCTTAAAATAGCCCTGGATAAAATTATCCTGGATTTTTTATTTCACTATAAGATTATGAAATGAAATGCTTTTATTTAACGTGTACAACAACAGTTACTTATCGAACCAACAAGGCTGTACACACAGTGGCATAAAAATATCAATTATAACAATGGATTATTTGAGGAGTTTAAATATCTAGAAATGTATTCACTCGTATTAATGTAAAAAATTTAAATGTTCGCATATTTACAAGAATATCTATCTATCGAACCAGTGAATTGATGAAAAATTACAAATGTAACAACAGAATATATGATGAGTCTAAAATTGTTTGAGGGTATAACTGAGAGATGAATAACAATTCTATAATTTTAAAATTTCAGGGTAATTACAATAGAAATTACAAATTTACCACATATATAAGGATATTAAAATATTTAAAAAGGTTCACACCTTTTTAAATATTAGGTCAAATTCATAATATATCCCTGGATATTATTTGATAATAACAATATTTTATTCTTTAATAATAGTAATTTTTAATTAAAAGGTTATATATATATTTTTTTCTAAAGCAATTTAACCTTTCATTCATTTCATTTTGTGGTTCAGTTCGTGCCCAAATATTATTTCTTAAAAAGTTTGGCGAACTTTTATTCGAAAGTAAATTAAAAAGTACTTAATTAAGTAGGCCTACGATTTTTCTGGTCCAAGTAACATGTTACGGGTCAATATTGCGTATTTTAATTTAAAAAAGTTCATTGGAGCTCATTTTAACGTTCTTACCATGATAATATTTTATTATAATTCGAAAAATTGAACAAAAAAAATTTCAAAAAATCAAATAATTAAAATTTTAAAAATTAAAATACGTAAAATTTTATATTAAAAAATAAATTTTCAAAAGGAAATGAAAATTCTAATTTGTTTTAAAAATAATAAAAATTAAAAAATTAAAAAAGCGGTAATTCAAATATTTTTAAAAAATAATGAAAATTCTAAAAAAAATAACAAAAATATCTACGAACATCGTTTAAGTCCTACATTAAGCAATAATTATAATTAAATTTTTTTATGAAAGTGTTTGATCGAAATATTCGGTAGAAAATCGTCCTCATATTGGACAGGTTAAGCCACCTCTCGAAAACGTGAACGGGGGAAATTGTATTAGGTGCAGGCTGTGCACACAAAGCTTAGTCTACGTTCCTACAAGCTGCGCCGTCCCGTTTTCAAGTTGTGGCGAGGAAATCTTTGGCTATTTTCGTATTTTGGACTTAGCACCTTATCGCTTTGGGCGTGGGTATCGAGGCCCAAGCGGGGGTCGGCTGTTTATTAGGTAACAGCCCCAAATTTGGCAGAACTCGGAGGGGTTTATTACGAGGCAGCTTGTAAATTCCGCTGGAATTTTCTCGCGTAGCCTGGCTGTTAAAAAAAGGGGCTATTAGTTATGCATGATTTCAGCCACGAAGATCGCGTGAGCCGCCTCCAAATATTCTCTCTTTTGTGTGCCAACACAATTCGCTTGATTCATGTTTTCAGGAAAAAAAAATATATTTTTTTAAAGAAACTAACGGAATCACTGTTAAATATTACTTTATAATTAATGTTTGATGAAAAATAAATAATACTGAATTGCTGCTGACATTTATTAATTTATAATTAATTCATGTTTGATAAATATAAGTTAAATAAAACGGAATCGCCGTTGACTTTTATTAATTTATAATTAATTAATTCATGTTTGATAAAAATAAATAAAACGGGATCGCTGTTGACCTTTATTAATTTACAATTAATTAACAAATGTTTGATAAAAATAACGGAATTATTATTATTATTATTATAATATTTTATAATTAATTAAATAATTAATTATTGTTTGATAAAAAATAAAACGGAATTTCGATTGACATTTATTAATTTATGATTAATTAATTAATTAATTAATAATTGTTCGATAAAAATAAATTTAGGTTGACATAAATTTATTAATTTATAATTAATTAATGTTTGATAAAATAAATAAAACGGAATTGATGCTGACTTTTATTAATTTATAATTAATTATTGATTGATAAAAAATTAAATAAAGGAATCGCTGTTGACCTTTATTAATTTACAATTAATTAACAAATGTTTGATAAAAATAACGGAATTATTATTATTATTATTATTATTATTATTATTATTATTATTATTATATTTTATAATTAATTAAATAATTAATTATTGTTTGATAAAAAATAAAACGGAATTTCGATTGACATTTATTAATTTATGATTAATTAATTAATTAATAATTGTTCGATAAAAATAAATAAAACGGAATTTAGGTTGACATAAATTTATTAATTTATAATTAATTAATGTTTTATAAAAATAGATAAAACGGAATTGATGCTGACTTTTATTAATTTATAATTAATTATTGATTGATGAAAAATTAAATAAATTAATCGCTGTTGACCTTTATTAATTTAAAATTAATTAATTTATTTATTTTTGATAAAATATAAGTAAAATCAATTAACGGAATTGCTGTTGACCTTCCTTTATTTGTTATTAATTAATATTATATAAAACATTTAATTATATTTTTAAGAAAATAACGGAATCACTGTTAAAGTTTACCTATTACTTTATAATTAATGTTTGATAAAAAATGAACAAGAAAACGGAATTGCTTTTGACCTTTTTTAATTTATAATTAATTAATTAATTAATTATTGTTTGATTTAATATATTTTTGATAAAATAACGGAATTGCTGTTGACCTTTTATAATTTATAATTAAATAATTATTGTTTGATTAAAAATATTTTTGACATTTAATATTTTATAATTAATTAATTAATGGTTGCTTAGAAATATTTGAAAATAAAATAACGGAATTACTATAGACCTTTATTAATTGTAGGGAACATTATATTTGAGAAATATGATTGATCATCTTAAAATATCAATTTGTTACACCTGGCACGAACATTTAAAATATAACACCATTATCAGAAACAATTTAATCAGACACAGACACTTCAATGAAATAATTATTCCAGGTATATCAATTGTTAATTACTATATTCCAGAAAGTATTTTCCCAATTTACACCTCTAACATTTCTTATCTTTTAATGAATGAAGCTGCAACAGATGTACGAACACGTTTGGACATTTTTTCACGTGCCCTGACATTAGACCTGCTAATCGGTATTATAATATGGTAACACACCATAAAAACTATTTAATGACTTAAAACACATGGTATTCTTGAAGACGTTTTTAAAAGCATTAACAGCAAAGAATATGTTAATATCAAGGGGGTGCCCTTGCGTAAATGTCCATCTTAACCTTCAAATGTTTATCTCGAAAGTAGACTAGTAGTGGTAGGTCAATCAATGGGGTGCCCAAAATGGGTGACCTTGCGTAAATGGCCATCTTAACCTTCAAATGTTTATCTCGAAAGTAGACTAGTAGTGGTAGGTCAATGGGGTGCCCAAAATGGGTGACCTTGCGTAAAAATGGCGATCTTAACCTTCAAATGTTTATCTCGAAAGTAGACTAGTAGTGGTAGGTCAAGGGGGTGCCCAAAATGGGTGACCTTGCGTAAATGGTCATCTTAACCTTCAAATGTTTATCTCGAAAGTAGACTAGTAGTGGTAGGTCAATGGGGTGCCCAAGTGGGATACTTAGAAAATATACTAAACGTGATAGTACCTAAATCGCTGACCTTGAGTAAATGACCATCATAACCTTCAAAACTTTTATGTGAAAAATAAAACTTTTAAATTAGAAATTGCAACAGCCCCTGTGGTAAATAAATTTCCGATGCTCGAAAATCCACAGGCGTCAAATTGCCGGTTTGAGTGACGCTAATAAAGGTCAACGACGTTTAAATATGGGTCAGTCAGTGAAGATTGCGGTTGCCCATAAATCACCGCTTAATAATCGCCAAAGATAACTGACATGGTCATTTATTGGAAATAAATTATTTGAAAAACCCTTCTTAAGAAAAAGCGGCTCATCTTTTCTTCGGAACGATGATCAACGCGATGTTTTGGGGGCGAAAAACTAGTTTGTGGCTCTAACGACATCTTCAGAAAACGTTCAATGTCAAAAACCGGTAATTGATTTTTTAAAACGAAACTGTTGACCTTCTGAAAGATCGTCCCAGTAAATAAGGCATGGGCGCCGCCAAGCGGACGAGCTCAGCAACACGCGGCTGCCCCCTCCCCACCACCCTTTTCTTGAGGATTTTATTCTTCATCGCGCGTGGACTGTGAAGGGGAAGATCAATTGGATCGTTAAAAAACAAGCTGACGAAAGACCAGTTTACAGTCTGGCGCTTAAGTCGTCATCTACAATCGTAAAAGCGAACTGGCGGGAAAAACAGTAGTAATATATTAATTTCCTTTATTATTATTTTAAGTGTAATTAACTAGTTAATTTTAATGTTATGCTAATTTAATTGTTAAATTTAATGTAATATTAATTTGATTGTTGATTTTAGTGGTATTTTATTTTTTAATTTTAATGGTATCTTAATTGTTAATTTTAATTAATGCAATTTAATTTTTTAATTTAATGGTATCTTAATTGTTAATTTTACTGTAATTCGAATTTTATTATTATTATTAATGTAATTCGAATTTAATTATTATTAATTATGTTATATCAATTCAATTTACAACTAATCTAGTTCTTATTTTTAATTAAAAACTTATCGAATTCTTACTATTAATTTAAAACCTATTTAATTCTTACTATTAATTTAAAACCTATTTAATTCCTAATACTAATCTAATTCTTAATTTCAATGAAATATTAAGTTAACTCTTTAATTTAAAAATTATTTTAATTTTAATTTAATTTTTTTTAAATTTTCATATTACTATAATTATGAAATTAAGCTCCAGGCTTACGAGATGGAGGGCTCCATATTCCAAGAACAGACAGCGACGAAGCGATCTACATACTTTATCTATATACCCTAGAGGGAGCTAGTTTGTAGATATGTGGTAGAAACCAAAAATAATTTTTTTGAAATGTGTCTCTTTATCAGAGTATAATTCCTGCGCCATGGAGGAGGTGGCGAACTATAGAAGACCCCGGCGCCCAAAATTAACCCGTAAATTCCAAACGATTCGATTTGAAATCAGCTCGTACAAAGAAAGAATAAAAAAACGCAGGATGTGTTGGGCCAAAATAGCGCGTAAAAAAACAATGCGGAATGAGGAAGATTTTGTAACCTGTTATTTCAAACACACCTTTGAAGGTTTCATTTTGTTTTTTTAGTTTCCGATGTTACTTAAGTTTTCAAATATATCAACCCCCTCAATAAGCAAATCAGATACGGACCGGACGCAAAAGGGTTGCGCGGAGAGATAACAGACTGTCTCGGTTGCAAGGGGTCGCCATTTTTGGGGATGAAATTAACATACTTGAGACGTCAATAGCTTCAGGTATTTTAAGGTCAGTTAGAAATACTTTAAAATGTTCCTAAGAATTTTGAGAATCTTTTTAACTCGAGGTTTTATCTAAAACATTTAAACAAATAATATAAATATAAATAGGCATTTTTTTTAACGAAGATCTCACAACTTACTCTCAAGTTCTCAAGCTCGTCAACAAATTAATTTAATAATAAAATCTTTATTTTGTAAGGTTCAATCAAGAATGTATTTATTTATTCTCAGGGAGAATGAATATGTCGAGACGATCGACGGACACGTTGAGGCCCTAACCCTGTGACGCTAAGGGGGGGGGGGGGAGAAAAAGGAGGCGGTCTTATTTTTTGCGTCCTCGCAGCAGCGTTAATCGCGTCGGAAAACGTAATTTTTAAGAACCAATGAGATTGCAGTATTATTTGATTTTATAAAAGCGGAGGAGCATACCGGGGGCCCCAACGGGTGGAATTGGAGAAACGCTAAAAATAATCTCAACATATTCATTCTCCCTGAGAATAAATAAATACATTCTTGGTTCAATTAAGTAGTTATTAAATACATATTGATAAATCAAAGCTAGTTTGTAATAAATATAAGAATCTAAATCGGCTGAAAAACCGCTTTGGTCCCATTCGACCGAAATCCCATTCGTTCGAAAACGATTTAACATTGAGTCCCAATCGATCGAAAATACCCCAATTGTGCGGTTTACAGCCCAATTTTGCACGTTTATATTATTTTTTATAGTACATCAAATTTCGTTTTTATGAGACGTTTTTAAATAGGTTTACTTCTTATATAAATAAGTGTTGATAGTCTTATTGGAGCCAGTTAGCTAAATGGATAAAATAGCTCACAAAGTAGATAATAAACGCCGAGCTGAAAATTGATTCCCAATCAATATACCGCTAACGTTCAACTTTACGCTGCTAATTTTCCGTCGAGTGTGAAACCAGCTTTAGCCTTACTCGACGCAATTGCTTCAAACTTAACCATTCACATTAAAAAATGAAATTGTTCGAATTATTGTATTCTTGATATAAATAAAAAGTTCAAAGCATAAATATATTTATAAAAGCGCGCCACCCTACGGAAGTGAGATTCTAACCTAACTTAACCTAACCTTACCGTTAGTACACCTGAAGCAATTTTGTTTAGGTATAACGTTTTTTGCGTACAATGCTATATCTCGGGGCAGAAGTAAAAAACAAAACAAAAGGTCCCAATGAACCGAATCCGCCTTTTGGGCTATATTTCGGAAACATATGGAATTCGGTCGAATGGGAATATACCGAAAAACCTACTGGGCGTAATAATCTGCGTAGACCTTATAACTTATTGGGGTAAAAAGGTCAATTGGGGTAAAAAGGTCAATTGGGGTAAAAAGGTCAATTGGGGTAAAAAGGTCAATTGGGGTAAAAAGGTCAATTGGGGTAAAAAGGTCAATTGGGGTAAAAAGGTCAATTGGGGTAAAAAGGTCAATTGGGGTAAAAAGGTCAATTGGGGTAAAAAGGTCAATTGGGGTAAAAAGGTCAATTGGGGTAAAAAGGTCAATTGGGGTAAAAAGGTCAATTGGGGTAAAAAGGTCAATTGGGGTAAAAAGGTCAATTGGGGTAAAAAGGTCAATTGGGGTAAAAAGGTCAATTGGGGAAAAAAGGTCAATTGGGGAAAAAAGGTCAATTGGGGAAAAAAGGTCAATTGGGGAAAAAAGGTCAATTAGGGAAAAAAGGTCAATTGGGGTAACAAGGTCAATTGGGGTAACAAGGTCAATTGGGGTAACAAGGTCAATTGGGGTAAAAAGGTCAATTGGGGTAAAAAGGTCAATTGGGGTAAAAAGGTCAATTGGGGTAAAAAGACCAATTGGGGTAAAAAGACCAATTGGGGTAAAAAGACCAATTGGGGTAAAAAGACCAATTGTGGTAAAAAGACCAATTGAGGTAAAAAGACCAATTCAGGTAAAAAGACCAATTCAGGTAAAAAGACCAATTCAGGTAAAAAGACCAATTGAGGTAAAAAGACCAATTGAGGTAAAAAGACCAATTGAGGTAAAAAGACCAATTGAGGTAAAAAGGCCATTGGCGTAAAAAGCCCAATTAACGTAAGAAACAATTGGCGTAAAAAACCTCTTGGAGTAAAAAACCTCTGCTTACGTAAAAATCTATTCGCATAAAAATCCAATTTCCGTAAAAAATCCATTGGTGTAAAATGCTAAAAAACGTGGATAACTGGAAAAATTGTGCCTTTTCCATATTCCATACCCTTTTCGGTAAGACCTCTCAAGTTCTGAATCAGTGAACGTGTTTTGTTTATTAGTATATTACACTTGGAATTTAACCAGTCTGGCAAGACTGGCATTATGTCTGTTCTCGAATAAAAATTTTATTTTTCATAACGCCATATTTCAATTTTTAATGGAACAAGTTTGCAAATTGAAAAAAAATATAAAACATTTTGGAGGGAGGAGATAAGTAAGCTTCCACTTACCAAAAAGAAACGTTAAAAAAAATGAATTGCAGCCGGGCTCACGACGATACTTAATGGGGAAAATATGACTAGTTTATTAAGCAGATTCACCGCTTTTCGTTAAATTTCGAACAACAGTTAATTCTTATATGAATAATTGCCATTATGTCAACCTAATGGAAAATATAAGTTCCGAATTTTTACCTTCCAATATTATTACTGTATAATACTAAAACTTACGATTTTATTTTAAAAACATTCCAGCGACAAGGAAGTTTCTTTTTTAAGTCGGTAAAGCGTGCATTCAGTTCCAAAATAATTTTTACACTTTTTTAAAAGTTTGGATAAAACAGAGTACCTAACGAAAAACACTACATAGTTGAAAAGTACTAACAAGTTACGCCTTATATTTATCGTTGCAATTTCTGGAGTGATCTGCTTAACCTCTCTTATAACAAGGAAAAGCATAATTCTGACACGGGTTATTTCTGCGACGCAAACGTTATAGCAAGAAAGATGATTTCACCACTGCTGGCACCATAAGTAACATAATAACAATAAGTATGACAATTAACGAGATTTACAACCAAACTGATTTTCATAGTTATTGCGTAATCAAGATGTTTTCTCAGCACAGAGCCCTCTAGCGTCTAAAATATGAGACTTCCGCTAAGCCGAAATATCTGGTATCCGATAGATAGGCTAAAATGATAAAAATTAAAAACGTTTTACTCGGCGCTTCGAGCTCATGTTTTTTATTTATCACGCGTGACTCGCACGCGGGCTTCAAAACAAAGCCAAAGCCCCTCGCGACACCAGAACGTGCTCTCCGATATTAGGCTTAAATTTTTATCAAAGTCGCGAGTCCAAGTCACAGCTTGAAGAGAGTATCAGTGCCGAAAAAAGGTTCGGTTAGAAAACTAGCATTAAAGCAATAGGAAGTGTCATACTTATTGTTATTACGTTACTTATGCTGGTACGAATTTAGTTCAGGTTTTGCTTGGCAGCTCTTCATCTGTGTTTTATAGGTATGTCTTTAATTAATTATGTCTTTAATTAATATTGTTATATAGTGTGAGCGACTTTAAAAGTAATGTAGTTTATTTCATTACCTAAAATTAACATAAAATACTAGCTAGCTAATCTGAAGTCTCAAATAATGCAAGTTCAATAAGGGTATTTACAAATCGTAAAAACTGTATTAATATTAATGCTTTTTTGACGGCTGGGTAATGTAGCTTATGATTTTATGAAAAATAATGTAGCTCTGTCACAATGGTTAATTTTTGTGATTTGGGAAGTAAAAACAATACAATTTAAGTTCAATAATTAGGGCTCGGCGTTCGGATACTTGCGTATGAAATCGTATAATAGACGCGAATAATATCCGCAAATGAACTATTAATCGAACTTTATATAATTATTTGTAAATTTGGCGGTTAATTTATCCGTTTCCCCGAGCTCTATCAACAATGCCTAACAATAACTTCAGATTATCAAATCATTCGGGGTTTCTAAGACTGTAGGTGCCAATGGGCCCTAAATGGGTTAGAGTGTGCAATAACTGGTGGCTTTACGGGGGAGTCGGGGTCCGGCTCTTGTAACCCATAAGGGCGGTGGCGCACTGGGAGATGTTAGCTCTGATAAAATGGTCCTATCTCCACCTCCGACTTCGGTCAGGTTTGGGATGGATACTGAACTTCGGTTCAGGCTAACGGAGAGGGTCCAGTCAAACTGGCCGCCTCGGCGGATTGGGTAGCCTGCTGTGGGGCGGCGGGCCTCCATATGCGGGCACGGCGGTCCTGTTTCCCGGCCTTTTGGGGCCCACCGGGATCTCCGGTGCCAGCTGTGCCGGGTTACTTGGGCTGCTGTGTGCTCGTCGTTCCCCTTTAGGAGCTCTCTCCAAAGGGTTTGGCTCCTTACCTACGTAGGTAGGGTGTCGGCTGGAGTTGCTATAGCATCCATTCTAAATCCCACTGCTGTGGGCGAAGTGGGGATTGGTCCACCCATTGCTGCACCTTCTGCTGGGTTGAGTGGCTTGCGTCAAAGGTGCGACCATCAGTAGTAGGGTTCTGCTACCCATGCTGGAATTGTCTACTGTCCGGGCTAGGGGGACGCTAGCGTAGGGCACTATGATGATAGGCCTCCGGTGGTATGGTCTTTGTTACTAGGTACACCGGGCTATAAATTCTGACATACTGTAGGTGCCAATGGACTCCCGATTGTTTTTCTACGCTCTCATTATTTTGGTCTGAGCTAATCAACCACCCTCTTAACACTGGTTTATATTTTCGGGTAGAATAGGAAGTATCCTACTTATTTTCAATCACGTTACTTATGATATTATGTTACATAATGTAAACACGACGTTCACGCCTTTGACTTAATTATAGGGTGATTCTAGTCATACTTATGCTAATTTAATTATGTTACTTATCATACCAGTAATAGACTATGAAAATTTACGGCTGTAAACTACAAGGAAAACTATTAAAAAATGGCCATTAATCGTCGAATATATTAATCTGGTTTTCTCTCATCATTAGGCTTCATTAAAGCCAGTCGTTAAACAACTCAGGCGCAGCAGAACACGCGAGCTGCTGATCTGTAGTTTCCGACCAAAGGTTTTACACTTTGAAATCGGGTTCAATGTCATAAGTGAGTTCTTGATGAATATATTTAGGGGTCATTACAATTCATTTTATTTTGTTGATTTCTTTTTACGCGTTTTTGCCTTTACAGTATATACCAATATCATTAAATTTCAAAATATCAGTGTGCTGATATCATTATATTTCAAAATATCAGTGTACCGACATCATTATATAATAATGTATAATTCCAAATATTAGAGGATACTAATACCATATTATTTTAAAAACATCAACAATTTAAGAAAAACAATTGCTTCCTGGGAATTAAATTAATTTATTTTATCTCAAAAATTTAATATGAAATGTTTTTAATGATTTCTCTTATAATTGTTTTAAGATTATCTCGATGATACCAAAATAAATATTTTTCACGAAACACTTTTTGCGAAAGAAATATCCGTCTAGGACATAAGACTCTTACGATAGAAATATCCGTCTAGGACATAAGACTCTTACGAAATAAATATCCGTCTAGAACGTAAGACTCTTACTAATTAAATATCCGTCTAGAACGTAAGACTCTTACTAAAGAAATATCCGTCTAGAACGTAAGACTCTTACTAATTAAATATCCGTCTAGAACGTAAGACTCTTACTAATTAAATATCCGTCTAGAACGTAAGACTCTTACTAATTAAATATCCGTCTAGAACGTAAGACTCTTACTAAAGAAATATCCGTCTAGAACGTAAGACTCTTACTAAAGAAATATCCGTCTAGAACGTAAGACTCTTACTAAAGAAATATCCGTCTAGAACGTAAGACTCTTACTAATTAAATATCCGTCTAGAACGTAAGACTCTCTTACGATAAAAGTATCCGTCTAGGACTCAAAACTCTCTCTCGAGATAAATATCCGTCTATAACGCTAAATTATCCCCTTCTACCCAAACATTACGCAAATTAAAAAATAATCGTACCTAATTACTTCTAATGACATAGTTTGCAAGTTGAGATTGAAAAGCCGGATTAATAACGGGCTGTAAAACTGCTCTTTTACAAATCAATTCGATCATTCATGGGTGTATTACCGTTGGTAATTTTCCCATAATAACCAAGTAATTTACATTTTTGACGTTCTAAATTTTCGAGGTAATTTCCGCGTGGGTAAAAATGAACTAATATCACTAACAAAATTTATTTTAAAATTAATTCCCATATAAAATATTGGATTCGTGGTTTTTTGTAACGATCAATAATGCGTTGGTTTAATTAACTAAAAGATGAATACATACACGGAAAACTGTTTGATTTGTGTTTTGATTGACACCAAGCGGAATAGATTATTTTCTGAACACAAAAAAACTCAATTCCCTGGTTACCAACAAAGATATCGTTTGAAATTTAATTGAAATTATTGCAGGCTCTTTATTCATACTTGCACCTTTTGTTTTCCTTTGCTGTTCGAAACTTCGGCTTCAATGTGTAACCGGGTGCACGACAACGAAATGCTTGTGTTTCCGTATGTTTAGATAATACTATTTCCGATTCGCAATTAGCGCGTAACCAAGTACCCCACGATATGTACGATTACCTTGGTCCTTGTAACCCACAAGGGGTAAAGAGATGGACCAGTTAGTTATAAAACACTCCGAAGTCGTTTTAGTTTTACTTTTTATTATAATACAAAATACACTGGTCAAATGGTATTGTCCAAACATTAAAAGGGTTTCGACGTCGGGTACTCGGTTTTATCCAATTTCCATATTTTCCTTACAATAAGTAATAGAAGCAATTTGTGTAGAACCTAACACAATCGATAGTTCATAACTTCTTAATCTTACACTAGTTGCTAAGTTATTGGAGATTGGGCCCAGCTCTTGAAACTTATCTGAACTTTTATATTTCTTTTCATTTATTTACAAAAACTAATTTTTAAAAACATTAACCACTATTTTTTCATATTCGACTATTGCCGTATAACCCTCCCTATTTAATAAACCAAATATTTAGCAAAATTTAGAAAAATTACCGTAAAAATCAAATCAAAAACAAATAACCATCTCTATTGACAGAAAAATACTATGCGAAAGATGAAAAGACGTAAAAGGTAGGATCATACTTTCTAACCTGATTCTAATCCGTCTGGAAAATAGCTCCTTTTCTGTCTTTTTTTCACGTCGGAGGAGATTACCCGAAGATAAGATAAAGCGTTTAATAAAAAAAAAGCTGGGTATAACTGGACTCGTTACGACGTAAATTACGCTTTAAATACTTCGACGACGACAAAGTCCAGGACGAAATCCCGTAGGGAAAATATTCAGTTTTTCCGTAGAAACAACGACGAGAAAATAAAAAATAAAAATACGGCAAACCAAAAGTTAAATTATTCCATGTCACGATTAGTTACCACCAGTGACGCTTTCTACTCATCACCACAAACAGTTTTCACACACACACACACTCACACACATAGAACTCCGCGTACAACAGGAACCACTACAATTACGAGGGGTACCTAACTACGCCGAGGGGGTTCCTACAGTTTCCCTCAACGTACATTAGGGGGTCCTATCGCCGAGAATAAACCCGCGTCAATATTACGAAGTGGTAAACCGAAATATATTGGAAATACGTCCGCGTGCAAAATCGGCCCGAAAACGCGTCAGTCCGTCCGAGAGTGGGGCCGAGGCACGACAGAGGCGTAAGTTTTTATTTCGTCGTGAGAGAATGCTTCGAAAATCGTAAGTAGCGTCTCAGCGGGTAGCAGTCACGTGACCACTTCCTTCCCCCCCTCCCCGGCCGGGTCCAGCCCTCCGCCACCACACGCCAAAAAATAGCCATCTCCGATCTACCCCCCGTTGCATCTCCCTCTCTGCCCAAAAAAATCTCTGACTTCCTTTCTGGGTATTACGTCGAAGGCTTCTATGGTTTGGTCGCGCACGATTTAGTGCCCGAACGTGTTAAGTCCAAATTTTGGGACTGTTTTCACATTTAACCGTATGGAATTTGTGGATAAGAATTTATTATTGGGATAAATATTTTTATTTACAGAAATACAGTGTTCCGAGGTTGTAAATACCAGGTGGCAAATAGTGGTAAATACCGGCGTGGCCAAAAATGTATTTAGTGGTCAATTTGGCAAAAAGTGGCAAATACATTTTTTACTATTATTAAGATTTCAACAATAAAGTTTTTGCAGTTTGAGCTATAAAATACAAATATCTGTTCAGAAACGATTTTTTTTAAACCTTAAACATGCAAGTTGCCTGTGTTACTGTGTAGTTTACAGTATCAAAAGTCAAAATTTAGGCCAGAGATTCCAACAGTAGACCGGTTTCGTTCTTTTGGGGCTCATCAGTACTGTGTAGGAACTCTGGCTATCCTCGGAGATCTGCCGATATCAGTAAAACTAATAAACATATAGGGCACTCTGAATGTTTATTAGTTTACAGTAGTTAATACATAATTTTATATTTTATTATTTTCATTTCTAACAAACAAATAAATAAATAAGTTAAAATTAATAAATAAGTTCAAAAGTTTATTACTGATAATTATTAATTAGATTTTCAACTTATTCTCTTTTCAAAAGGCCACTATTATAGCCTCTATTTTCCACTATTTGCCAGTATTTGCCACTGGCCATTACAAAAATCCAAAAAGGTGGATTTTTAGGAACACTGATTATTTATAATAAAAATTCGTAGTTTACTAGTGACTGTGACTTAATTTGTTTGCCATGGTAACTAGTGTATGACGCTCATGGTGAGCACGTAGGTATTTGCCTCGTGATCGGTGACGTAGGATAATATCATGGCGGCCGTGGCTTTTTGTAAGGCGTATAACAATAGGCGAAACTATAAAGTCCAGGGGGGCCTGAAAAGATGGAAGTCACGTGAGTTTGTTTAGAACGGCAACGCCATCTATCCTAAGAATTACGAACTATTATTTATTTTATTTTCTAATGGCGGTTTAAATTTTGATCGATTCATCTAAATTATCTAATTATTATTATTATTATTAGAACATTTTGTAGTAGAAAAGTGGAAGTTAATTAGCTGTCTGCAATATCTGGAAGGAATATTTTTTTCTTTACCGTTGCACGGCCAACTATGAACAAGAGTTACCGAATCGAAGTTAGCTGTGATATAGTAGTCACGTGATTTTGTTTTCCCATTTTAGCAAAGTTGGTTAAAATCAAATTTACTTTATAGTTTCGCCTATTAGTCAATAATTTTCGTAGTTATTGCGCAATCAAGGTTCAGTTCTCAACACAGAGCCCCATAATGTCTAAATATGACCAAGGACGATAATATATTACTCGGTTAAGTTGCGAGTCCACGTCGGTGTTGGACAAGAGTGTCAGTGTCGAAAAAAGGTTCGGTAAGTAATTAGAACCAAAAGAACAGTAAGTGTCATACTTACGCGTTATTGTTACTCATGGTATAAATAAATAATGTATTCGATAGATGATTTTATATAAGTAAATTTTTAGGCAATAGCAGAAAAAATGCCGAATTTTTAAGAGGGTATAATCCTATAGACTACTGAAAAATACCAAGAATATAATTATACCCACGTGGCTTGATTTTAAAATTAGGAATATTTAATTAACAGTTCCGAAAATAGTGGCATTCACAAATAAAAAAAACAATTGTTAATAAGTTACTATAGAATGAGAAATTAGCAAATTAGCAGACAAATCTAGTAAGATTCAAAAGATCAGTTGCGTAGCCAGAATTTCGTCCAGGGGGGGTCGAAGTATGTAAATGTTAAGAGGGGTCGAGAAGGGGGTGGAAATTTATTAAAGTCAAAGGTAGGCCCAAGGGGGGGTCTGGACCCAGAAACCCACCCCCTGGTCTATGCCACTGAAAAATATGTTGTAAATGTTTAAACTGATATGCAACTTTGAAAAAAAAAAATCAGATTCTGTTTATATTAGTAGGATTCCGATTGTCCATCCATTATGGTAGTTTCCTACAGTAGGAAACGACCAGGAAAAATGCCGTTACTTTTTATCTTGATAAAATATTTCTGCGATTTCGCGCAATGTTACCTCTGGTTTATTTTAAAGTAGTCGCGTTCAGAAAAAGTAGTTCCTAGCAATCTGGACAAATGCCACTACAAACGTAGCCAATAAAGATGAGAAGCTGCAAAGTAACTCGTTTTAACCCCCATTAAATTATCCTCCTGTTACTGACCTTTAACACATACCATATTTCAAATAATCACTATATTTCAAGAACGTCTTTCGAATGTCAAACCATTTTATGTTTCTATAATATATGCAAACGGCGATTTAAGATTGTACAGTCGAAAAAGATGTATTACTACGGAAAATAAATCAAATTCAAGTAATTGGTTTACTTTATCGACCACTTGTAATTAGACTGTCGATTGGGTTGCATTTAAAAAAGGTACATTATAAATTTCCTCAAAGAACCTCATTTAACCTGGATTAGTGCATATCAAAATTTCAACCATGCTATTTGTCTCGTGCGTTAAGTAAAATTACTTTCAAAACAATCTTCTCTAAATTTACTATATCGTGCAAATGATGCCCACTACATTAAATTGTTAATGCTATAAAGCAACGTGGCCTTTTTGTTTTAACTTAACTCTGACATCAATACCTCCTATTTTTTACAACTTCATAAGCTATGTGCTAGACAACGTACCAATAAAGCTTCATCTTATGACGTAAAAGAGACACAGTTTATTTCTACTTTTTATTCATTTTATTTTGGGTGCGTTCAGCAACGGTCATCAAAACATCGATGAGTAATCGATGCCAACATTTTGTTACTGTACGGTGTTTCGCGTTTCCGGTTTGACAATCTCGGAGAAAAGGGTTTTTATTTATGTCTTGACGTCAAACGCGTCGGTGTTTGCAGTTTAGGTGGCGCAGGAGTTGAAATTATACAACTGTAGTTTTAAACAACAATTCTACTGGTTTGGTTTATCATTTAATTGGAATGCCTCAGCTACTGCAATGGCCGTTTTCGCTTTTTTAATAGAAGACTGATCGTTGCAACAATAAATAATATTGTTGCCAACAATTTCGTCATCTAGCAACTCATTAATTATTGAAAATAATAATTTTCGGGCCCCGTAACATTTATAACCACCATCTTTAAAAACAGCGCTGACTAGAAATAACAGCGTTCAGTAACTTCCTACGTCAACATGACGACAAGCAAACATCGGAAAAACCGATTTTTCCCAGATTTCCGTTACTGAACGTACCCTTTATTGAAACGTCTAACAATGTTTGCCTCAATTTTCCAAACGCTTTACTATCGCCGATTTTCGCTGTTTTTGTACTTAACGCAATTCGCCTCTAAGCGTTAGAAATGCAACTCGAAATACTGGATCAGATTATTAAAAGGGCGAAGTATAAGGGGGGATGAAGAGGGGGCGCATTTTATTGGCCGACCGCGCGAGAGAGAGAGAGAGAAAGAGAGATATTTCGGACGCGCGCGGGGAGCCATTGGAGCTCAACAAACTCTTCTTCTTGGCGTATATATTTTATCGACTGCCTATCTATTATTGAAGACAGCAGTCAACGAATGTCACTGCACTTTTCGTGGGCGTAGCGACGATGTAACCTGGACAAGAATTTGCTTCGAGGGCTCTCTAACGGAGGATGAGTAATTAGAGCAACAAACCATATTTCAAAGCCCGTTTGATCCAAATCTCAACGAAACACTTGGCGTTATTTCAAATATACAGGGACGATTAAATGGATAAGGGACGGGCTTATCGGTTCGACATAGGTTACGATTACTCGAGTATAAACCGATAACCGATAAGGATATTTCTAATTTTCGGTTTATATTTATTAATATAACGAAAACTGATCGAGTAACCGATAAACCAAAAACGAAACAACCGATAAGGATATTTGTACTTAACCGGGGCGTTTTCGGTTTCTATATATTGATCTAACGAAAACTGATCGAGTAACCGATTAACAAAAAAAAACAGATAACCGATAAGGATATTTATAATTAACCGGGAAGTTTTCGGTTTCTATTTATTGGTCTAACGAAAACTGATCGAGTAACCGATTAACAAAAAACTGATAACCGATAAGGATATTTGTTTTCGGTTTCTATTTATTTTTCTAACGAAAACTGATTGAGAAACGGATAAACACCGAACCGATAACCTATAAGGATAGGCATAAATAACTAAATGTTTTCGCTATCTATTAGGCATTCTGACCAAACAGATCAATTTACCAAATTCCGAACTGATAACCGATAAGGACTTACATAAATAACTGAAAGGTTTCGGTTTCATTTTATCGTTCTTAAGAAAACCGACCGAATAACCGATTAATATCGAATAATCGGTAATTTTTCGATAAATATTTTAAAATAAAGTCAAATTAAAGTACAACAGCATTATTACCTTTAAAAGAGCCATAAGAAACCTTGATTGTAAGCTACTGCACAATAACTGAACCTAATTAGGTTACCGATAAGAAACATGGATTGCGCAACTACTCGATAATAAAACCGATAAATTGAAAGCCTTAATTAAGCTACTTTATATGACTTACAATAACCTAAAACGTGATAATCGCACCAATAAGAAGCCTTCACATAAAAATCCACAAGAAACCTTCAGTATCGATACAATCACGTATGACACTTACCGTGTAACCATAATTAATAATAATAATAATCAGCTAAGCTAATACCCAAGGCACCACCTTAGGCCTAAGTCATCACGCGATTTTTGAAGCCATTAATTCAGGTGGCCGTGTTACAATACGTAGGAGGGTGGTGGCAAGCCCTTCATGCCACGCGAGCCAACAGCTCCCTACACTCACTATTACCGTTAACCTCTACAAGTTTTTATGGAAAGGGAAAACCAACCCAGAAGGAACCAATAAGCCAACCATTAAGAAATGGCTAACCAATATTTTATTTTAACATATTTAGGGTAGTAAAAATAGTCGTTTATATTATCATTAGAAATTCCTCGTGACGTGCAGTTTTTCCTGGTTAGGAGCAAATTGACGCTCCGACAATTCTCAGGTATTCAAAGACTCAGGTTGCGGTTGAAAGACTATTAGACCAGCTTATTATTACAGCGAGGGGAAAAAACTCAGGGTATCTTCAAAACACGGAAGATTGTCCTGCTAATTTGTAGGCATCGTGTAATTGCAGGATGATGGAAAAAACCGTAATGGCAATTCTCATGAAGACTTCTTATTAGTATTCATCTCTATTGGTCCATCTTTATGTTTGAATTTAGGTCTATGCCATTGTTTGTATTTATATTCCATTATATTTTATAACCATTTTAATGGCTATATTTATTCCAATTTTAGAAATAGAATAACTGACCGAAATCAGTGACATATATTTATTGCATTAATGAGAATAGAAATGTTCAATTTAGGTTTATGTCATTGTTTTTAATTTAATATATTCTATTGTGTTATTACTAGGGTTTATGGAGTATGAAAATTATTTAAATAAATAATTATATTTATTCCAATTTTAGAAGTAGAAAAATTTACGAAAGCCTGTAAAATATAGTGCTTGCATGAACGATATGAAAAGTCAATTCACACAAGGTAAAACTTTTGTGAAAGTAGTTTTCGAGTAACCCGGCCACCTGAATTAATGGCTTTAAAAGTCGCTTGATGACTTAGGCCTCAGGTGGTACCTTGGGTATTAGCCTAGCTGATTATTATTATTATTATTATTATTACAGTCGTATTTAAAAAAAAAATTATACTACAAATTATGTAAATTTATATTAATAAAGGTACTTATTATTAATGTTATCATTTATTTTGGCGTTATTAAACTGATGTGTACCAAAATTATTAAGTTTAAATATTTGGAGCTAAGCCTCGGTCACAAAAACCGATCGTTCTTCAAAACGTGTCCAACAATAGCTTTTGTTTGCCCAACAAGTTGTGGAAATATTTCTCCATTCTAACGACGAGTGTTAACCAACAATGTTTGGAATAATGTTGGTTCGTATCAGGAACCCATACCTTTACTTGAAAGGCTTATCCTGGCGTATCTCGTATGGTAAGATCACTCTGACGGCTTTGGCCCTGCCTACCAGAGAAAAAACCCTGTGCGCGCGCTCCCATCTCACGTTGTTGTTTGTTAAGTTAACAACCAAAAAACCGTCATCCACATCGAGACGAAAATCTGCCGCGTTGAGCATTCCAAGTAGAGATATGGATTCCTGTTCGTATGAATAGGCCTTAAAAATTTAGTATTTAGGTTGGTAAGTAACGTGTTTGTATTTAGTTTAGTATTTTATATTATTAGTTAGATTGTAGTCCATTTAAAGAGACTTGTATTTCAATTTTAGAAATAGAAAAATTTACGAAAACCAATAAAATATTTTTAAGCTTAAGAATTTAGAATTTACGTTGTCAATTTTGGTACGATGTTTATATGAAGTATATCAACTTCAAATAAGATTTATTATTAATTACTTGAACACTTCAATTTTACGGATAATATGTATTTTGGTTCAACGCCGCCGCCGCCGACCAAAATGTCGGCGCACGCCGATTGCACCGCTACCGATCAAAGTTTCGCGGCGTCCCCGTCTAGTTAGGGAAATATTAACATTTTAAAGAGTCATTTTATAAATTAAGAACGTTGGATGAATGGTTTATTGTTTGGCTAAACTTGGCTTAAAATGCAAATAATTTAATTTTAAATATACATTTTAGATTCGCATAATTAAGAAATGACAAAGTGTGAAAATAAAATAATGAAAACACTTTCTACAGCTTTTTTTATCACGATTATTTAAGAGTAATAATATCATTAATAATAGGCATTTATAATAAGAATGACTTTTGTTCAAAATTGAGTGTTTTCACCGGACTATCATTATGTAGGTATGAAATTATAATTTAATCACTTTCATAATATATCAAAAATGAAAACAATTGGTGATAAAAGTTGAAAATAAATTTAAATATATTTGTCATAAGTAAACGAATAATATAAGTACGTGAGAATGGTTAATTGATGAGTGAGCAGAAATTAAGTTACAAGAAATATAAAAGTGGCGCCGCGTGGTGCCGATTGCGTGCTCTAAGATGTATTGTATTGTGTTTAAGTGCGGTTCGATTGGATTTTCCCAAATGGATATTTTTCTATTATCAAGAAGTTTTTATTTATCCTTAATTGTAACTGTTGAAATTTATTTATTTATTTAATTGAAGTTATTTATAAACTGTGCTTTACAACTTCATATAACATCGACACATGAGATCGTTCGTGGCGGGTAGTAAATGACGTAGTATTAATAAAAAATATATACTTTTTCTTTTAGCTAAGCTATACGGTATAGTCATACTTATTAATAATTATGTTACCAATGATAATAATAATAAACAATACAACGATTATATATAGTACAACGTGGTAAAAATTAACGTGCTTAACCTTAATTAACTGAAATAGATTTAAATTCAATACAGGATAATACGTTTTTTAGTTGAGTCTTATCATATTAAACCTCTTCTGGTATACAGTCTACAACGATAAATAAATGCCTTAAGTTCCTATTTATCCGAGACTAATAATAGGCGGAGTTATATATTATCAGTTCACCTAAGTACATTCTTGGTTTTATTGGCCATATTAATCCTTTTTATGTATACTACCACAAATCACAAAAAAATCTCCAAATCTCCAAATTTCATTATACCGTTGAAACGTTCAACATTTATTATATAATTTTCGAAGTTGGTTTCCATACCAGAGTGATTGTGAAAATCATATCACCTCGGGCAGGAATCGAAACTACAATCTTTGAGTTACCGTCCGAACGCCACAACCATTGGACTATAAATACAGGGTTTTAAAAAGTGTTATGCAAAAATGTGAAGGAGCTGTAGGGGCTGAGTTGAGAAGTATGCCTGTTTTTTCCCCATTTTCCTACGATGAGTTAAAAGAGCTTCAAAGTGTGGCCTACTAGCCCCTGGAAGTAGGCTGCTACAAGCGCAATCCAAGCAGCAGGGACTTTAAAAAAAAAAAAATAATCAGCTAGGCTAATACCCAAGGCACCACCTTAGGCCTAAGTCATCATGCGACTTTTGAAGCCCTTAATTCAGGTGGCCGGGTTACAATGCGTAGGAGGGTGGTGGCAAGCCCTGCATGCCACGAGATCGAGCCAACAGCTCCCTACACTAACTATTACTGTTACCCTAGACAAGTTTTTATGGAAGGGGAAACCGAAGAACTCGGGGGAAAACCCCTTAAATACTGTTTAAGTTTACATTTTTAGGCTGGTTACCTCGATTTGTTTACAAAATACTTTTTTTATCTATCACACGAACCCAAACCTTGATGTTCGCATTTCCCTGCTGCTTGGTTTTGCGCTTGTTGCAGCCTACTACTAGGGGCTAGTAGGCCACCTTTTGAAGCTCTCTGGCGCTCTTTTAACTCATCGTAGGAAAATGGGGAGAAAACCGGCATACTTCTCAACTCAGCCCCTACAACTCCTTAAAATTTTTGCATGACCTTTTGAAACACCCTGTACATGTATAAATAGTAAAATGAATCTCAGGGTTATGACTACAGGCTATCATACACCTGTTATAATTATGGTTGACGTACATCGGGATAAAATGTAACCCGTCAAACAATCGATCCCAATCGAGTCATTCATAAATTTATTGTCCGAAGACAACGTAATCGTGGTAGTCGAATAGTAATGACGTTGAAACGGTAACAGGGGCGGATTAACCCTTTCGGCGCCTTTAGACACAGAAAAATTTGGCGCCCCTTGGCATTGGTCAGCTAAGGAGGGGCGTATCGGTTTTTCATAAATAAATAAATATATTTTAGTTTCCCCAAACCTTTTCGGCGTTATTTTGAGTAGGGGCAAGCCACGTACATGGACCGTGGGGCTTTATCAGAGTTTTGGCGCCCCTAGGCACTTGCCTACTTTGCCTAATGGTTAATACGCCCCTGAACGGTAACTTAAAGGTTGCAGGTTCGATTCCTGCCCGAGTTGGTATATTTTTTCTCAGTCAATCTGGTATGGAAACACGTGCAAAAGTATTCCGTGGTAAAAAGAAACTTCTAAAATTATATTAATTCCTATATAAATATCATATAACCTGTCTTGCTTAAATTAATTTCGCTAAAATACTTTTTAAACTCAATATTCGCCACCGAAACGACTCTAGATGGCGTAACGGCGCTAGCTTCTCGGAGGTAGCGCCTGTGCTCTACCGTCTGCTACAGACAAATTAAAAAGTCATAAGAATGTTTTTTCTTAAATAAACTTATCAAAATACAAGCAAATGATGCAAAAAATTATATTAAATTGCAAGTATCTTTCAGTTAAATTTGCGAATAACGATGAGGAAAAACTAATAGCGTCTGCCTTAGCCCGCTACCCATCTAGGTTTCAATGGCGAATAAAAGGGGGCGTAGCGATAGTTTTCGGTCGCGAATAGCCTTATACGTCTAAAGGCTTTGGTCCCATTCGACCGAAATCCCATTCGTTCGAAAACGATTTAACATTGAGTCCCAATCGATCGAAAATACCCCAATTGTGCGGTTTACAGCCCAATTTTGCACGTTTATATTATGTTTTATAGTACATCAAATTTCGTCGCGTTAGCCTTACTCGACGCAATTGCTACAAACTTAACCATTCATTTTATAAAATGAAATTGTTCGAATTATTGTATTATTGATATAAATAAAAAGTTCAAAGCATAAATATATTTATAAAAGCGCGCCACCCTACTGAAGTGAGAGACTAACCTAACCTAACCTAACCTAACCTAACCTAACCTAACCTAACCTAACCTAACCTAACCTAACCTAACCTTACCGTTAGTACACCTGTAGCAATTTTGTTTAGGTATAATGTTTTTTGCGTACCCTGCTATATCTCGGGGCAAAAGTAAAAAACGAAAACAAAGGTCCCAATGAACCGAATCCGCCTTTTGGGCTATATTTCGGAAACATATTGAATTCGGTCGAATGGGATTTCGATCGAATGGGAATATACCGTCTAAAGCAAGAACGTATTCAGGTCGAACCGAGAATACGTGGACAAAACCCAGGGTTAGCAAAAACCAGGCCAAAATAGGTTTTTGCCGGGAAATGTGGGAAAAACTGTTAAAAACCGGAAAAAATGGAAAAAACCCTTTTCAGGCTAAATGAATCGTTGATATGTCTATTAAGTGACTAATTTGGTCATTGCAAATAGGAGAGATGAAAAAAGGTCAGAAGAAGAGTGAATAGAACAGAAGAATATCACTGCTTTTATTATTTATTTTTATTGAATTTTGCCACTAGAGGTGGAACAAACCATGCAAATACGTTTTTTCACACGGTTTTTAACAGGAAAACAATAGGTGAAAAAAACCGCGGAAAAAACTATTTTTCCATCCGGTTTTTTCCTGGTAAATACCGTGGTTTTTTCCTGGTAAATACCGTGGTTTTTTCCTGGTAAATACCGTGGTTTTTTCCTGGTAAATACCGTGGTTTTTTCCTGGTAAATACCGTGGTTTTTTCCTGGTAAATACCGTGGTTTTTTCCTGGTAAATACCGTGGTTTTTTCCTGGTAAATACCGTGGTTTTTTCCTGGTAAATACCGTGGTTTTTTCCTGGTAAATACCGTGGTTTTTTCCTGGTAAATACCGTGGTTTTTTCCTGGTAAATACCGTGGTTTTTTCCTGGTAAATACCGTGGTTTTTTCCTGGTAAATACCGTGGTTTTTTCCTGGTAAATACCGTGGTTTTTTCCTGGTAAATACCGTGGTTTTTTCCTGGTAAATACCGTGGTTTTTTCCTGGTAAATACCGTGGTTTTTTCCTGGTAAATACCGTGGTTTTTTCCTGGTAAATACCGTGGTTTTTTCCTGGTAAATACCGTGGTTTTTTCCTGGTAAATACCGTGGTTTTTTCCTGGTAAATACCGTGGTTTTTTCCTGGTAAATACCGTGGTTTTTTCCTGGTAAATACCGTGGTTTTTTCCTGGTAAATACCGTGGTTTTTTCCTGGTAAATACCGTGGTTTTTTCTTGGTAAATACCGTGGTTTTTTCCTGGTAAATACCGTGGTTTTTTCCTGGTAAATACCGTGGTTTTTTCCTGGTAAATACCGTGGTTTTTTCCTGGTAAATACCGTGGTTTTTTCCTGGTAAATACCGTGGTGTTTTCCTGGTAAATACCGTGGTGTTTTCCTGGTAAATACCGTGGTTTTTTCCTGGTAAATACCGTGGTTTTTTCCTGGTAAATACCGTGGTTTTTTCCTGGTAAATACCGTGGTTTTTTCCTGGTAAATACCGTGGTTTTTTCCTGGTAAATACCGTGGTTTTTTCCTGGTAAATACCGTGGTTTTTTCCTGGTAAATACCGTGGTTTTTTCCTGGTAAATACCGTGGTTTTTTCCTGGTAAATACCGTGGTTTTTTCCTGGTAAATACCGTGGTTTTTTCCTGGTAAATACCGTGGTTTTTTCCTGGTAAATACCGTGGTTTTTTCCTGGTAAATACCGTGGTTTTTTCCTGGTAAATACCGTGGTTTTTTCCTGGTAAATACCGTGGTTTTTTCCTGGTAAATACCGTGGTTTTTTCCTGGTAAATACCGTGGTTTTTTCCTGGTAAATACCGTGGTTTTTTCCTGGTAAATACCGTGGTTTTTTCCTGGTAAATACCGTGGTTTTTTCCTGGTAAATACCGTGGTTTTTTCCTGGTAAATACCGTGGTTTTTTCCTGGTAAATACCGTGGTTTTTTCCTGGTAAATACCGTGGTTTTTTCCTGGTAAATACCGTGGTTTTTTCCTGGTAAATACCGTGGTTTTTTCCTGGTAAATACCGTGGTTTTTTCCTGGTAAATACCGTGGTTTTTTCCTGGTAAATACCGTGGTTTTTTCCTGGTAAATACCGTGGTTTTTTCCTGGTAAATACCGTGGTTTTTTCCTGGTAAATACCGTGGTTTTTTCCTGGTAAATACCGTGGTTTTTTCCTGGTAAATACCGTGGTTTTTTCCTGGTAAATACCGTGGTTTTTTCCTGGTAAATACCGTGGTTTTTTCCTGGTAAATACCGTGGTTTTTTCCTGGTAAATACCGTGGTTTTTTCCTGGTAAATACCGTGGTTTTTTCCTGGTAAATACCGTGGTTTTTTCCTGGTAAATACCGTGGTTTTTTCCTGGTAAATACCGTGGTTTTTTCCTGGTAAATACCGTGGTTTTTTCCTGGTAAATACCGTGGTTTTTTCCTGGTAAATACCGTGGTTTTTTCCTGGTAAATACCGTGGTTTTTTCCTGGTAAATACCGTGGTTTTTTCCTGGTAAATACCGTGGTTTTTTCCTGGTAAATACCGTGGTTTTTTCCTGGTAAATACCGTGGTTTTTTCCTGGTAAATACCGTGGTTTTTTCCTGGTAAATACCGTGGTTTTTTCCTGGTAAATACCGTGGTTTTTTCCTGGTAAATACCGTGGTTTTTACCACCCTTGGAAAATTCGTGCCAACCCTGACAAAACCATGTTTGGCTCTTCATACCGGAAATAATGGGGCAGGTACATTTGTTCGAATATCCATCGTCCGAACGGTGGAACAAATGTTCGAATTTCATTCGTCCGAAGACTCCGAACCGCCGAAATAACGAATGTTTCAATTGTTGGAATTGGACAACTTGTTCGTTTCATTCGTCCGAATCGGTAGCATCACTTGTCCGAATTCTGTCGCTAAATTAGTATTTCTTATTGCTGTTTTTTTTGGTCCGAATTTTTTTTAGTGCAATAATTAAATTTTTTTCCTTTGGCCGATATAGTTAGTGGGAATTGCGTTGAATGTTGTGGATATTTTAGGTTAGGTTAGGTTGACGTTATTGTTACTATTTTCTTATATTAACAATATTTAAAAAAAAACAATCAATTCCTAATGTTCGAAAAAACGGACAAACGATTATTCGAACAAATGAAATTCGCCAGTAAAGTTAACATAAATTGAACGACTAAATCACCAACAAAAATTGTGATAAATTTTTCGGGCGAATGAAATTCGAACAAATGTACCCAAATCGGAATAATACCACGCCCCTCTGGAAGAAATTTCGATAGGATTGCAGGTTTTCTCTGTGTGTAAGTGGATAATATTTCGCTCAACTCACGAAGTATAGTGATTAGTTGCCTTCACGTGTCCACCGCTAACTTAAATACATTCTCCGTTGTAAAGGCCATAATATTTAACCCTTTTCTGTACAGCGAATAAGGAATCAACAAAAGAAATCTGTAAATTTCATTGTACCGTTAAAACTCTCGAAACGTCACTTGTCGTAATGTACACAATGACTGTTCCCGATCGATAAAATCTCGAGTTGGCCGTTATAAAAGGCTAAGATTTATAAATCGTAATTTCGACCTGCATTTCGTTCGTGTCGGGGGCGTTCGGATTGTTTACCGATTCGTATCGCGTTGTAACTTGTACATGAAAGAAAACTGGTCGTAATATAAATGAAAGTAGGCCTACTTGCGTTACGAAGCGAAGAACCGGAGTGCGCGACCAATCCGTTCGGGGCAGGGCTGCCAACTTACTAGTGGCACGTCTCCTAGTAGCCCAAATGCTCAGAAAACTAGCCCAAAATTGTATTTTACAAAATATCCCAATTTATCGCTTATTTCTTAGCAGAAATTAGTCCGTTATATTAAAGAAAGTCAGTGGCATTTTTTATTTATATTATTAAAAATAAAACAAATTTTTTCGAACTTATTAAATTTTAGGAATTTTAAATATTAAATTATTTTACCCTAGTTGCAGATCACTTTGTTATAGAATGTCCTAATAATCATGATTAGAAACTTAATCATTATTTAATCATTTTTAATCATTGTACAGCCTTAGTTACAGATTAAATTTTAATCTAATCAAGATTTAATCATACGAGGGTGTCCTAATAATCATTAGAGTGAGCTGCCCCTCGGTTTTACCCACAGTTTGAATTATTAAATACCATAATAATATATTTAATGATTAATGAAATTAAAAACGACTTCGTTATATTTGCATATTTAATAAAATATTTATGATATTTACAATGAAAGTCCGACTAGTTTCGTCGTGCCTAGCATGACATCTTCATTAATCATCAACTACGCATATTGAACTTGCAAACCTCCTAAGCCCCAATAATATATTTAAAAATTTGCCTTTTCGAGCAGTTCCTTCTATAAATTTTTATATTTAAATAAATTTAATTTTTAATTAATATAATTTAACTGAACCATTTTAAAATATCGTTATTAAAAAGTTATTTATTTGGTTTCGTGCACAAAACCCTCCGAAACAATAATTTTATTTATCGCACAGTATTTTAAAAAGTAGCCCAATCGGGCGGGAAAACCGCGCAACCGGCAACCCTGCATTTCTAAGGCCGACGTGTTTTCTAAAGATAACGGTAGTCCACGTTCATTGGGTCAGTAAGATACGCTATACAACCACATTTCCTCGTCTTTCAAGTTTCAAGTAGTGATACTAATCATAATTTAACAAAAAACGCAATTTTTATTCTGTGGTCTGCTTAAATCGAATGATAAACGACATATTTTTGTATCTTGAAGAAAAAAAGAACCAAAATAAACTCGAGCAATGTTTAATTTCGAAAATTTTCTTTGAAAAGAAGTGAACAGGCAATCAATCAATTTCATTTATTTTATAATGTATTTTGATTTCTGTCACAAGACGGCGCGTGGAAAAATCAAAAGCTAACGATCAGAAATATATATAATCAGAATTTTTAAAATGTTGGAGAAGTTTTTATTTCATTTTTATTTTCAACGCGATTTGTAAAACGTACCTTATAAGGAAATTACACATTTACATTAACAGCGGTAGTAAATGTATTTCAAATACTGCATTTACTACAGCTCATTTCAAATTGGTGACGGTTTTGATAATTTAAAACGCCGTAGAATCAGTGGCGGCGCTAGGGGGTAGGCCAGGTAGGCCACTGCCTACCTTAAAATTTTGAGGGGCCCAAAAATCATCCTATAAGGGGCCCCAAATTGTCCCAAGAGATAAAATTATTTATAAATAACAATGAAACAATTGTCGATAATGTATTTAGAAATTTTTGAGTTATCTCCTAGTAAATAAAACCAGTTCTGTTATATTTGAACTCGTTTTACTGTTGTTAGAACTTTTTTGTTCGTCATGTACATCACTACTTTATTTTATTGAAGCATTTCGTTGAGAAAAGGGGGGTCCCGGGTCGGGGGCCCATTTATTTGGTTTGCCTACCCTTGCGAAAATTCCTGGCGCCGCCACTGCGTAGAATCGTTTGAATTTCAGTAATAAAGCTTTAAAAATTACGAAATTTGATTGGTCGATTTTTTTAAATTATTCGGTGGTACTTTAAGATTTTGTTTTTGAATGTCCAAATTTAGAAACTCGATTGTATTTTCCAGTTTCAAGTTTATATATACTGAAATCTCGAATACTTGCTTAAAGGGTGTATAACTTTATAGTCAGTACTAACTCCTCCTATCAAAGTATGAACATGTGCTGCTTACGTTATTTCTAGGGCTGTGCGTAGAGATCGGCGTTTGAATAAGAAATTATCAAATTATTTATTTTTATTCATAACCGACAATTATCCAAAAAATATCAGAAAAAACCGGTTATTTTTAATGTTAAATCGTTGTTTATTCGTATAAAATGTTCGTAAATAAACAGTTAACCAAAGTTTTTATGATTCATCGAAATTTTGCCGGTTAATTTATTTGTTCTGCCGATCTCTAGTTGTGCGAGTGTATACTCGAACATCATCGAGTACTCGGCCTTTTTTGAGGTCGAGTTAAGTAATTGGAGAATACTTCTCGATTACCGAGTACCAAAAAATTGCATATTTGGGTACCCGATTACTCGAACAAGCTGGTCTCTAAACTCGTCGAGTATTTGTTTTCTTTTATCCTAAGAGTTCAAAAAGGGGTTTTTACAATCTTTTGGGGGGCAATAAACGGTACCTATAAAGTTGTGGAAACTGTGGTTCATTTAAATTAAAGGAATATTTTTTAGTTACTTTATGCTCCTTTTAAAGGACATCGCACTTCTTCTATGAGATTTGGCTTTCGACCGATTTTTTTCAAAATGAAACATGTTGCTAAGCTTGATCAAAGGAGCAAAATTGTCTCGTGCTATTTTTCCCTAGCTCTTATAGTTTGTCCTGTATCAGCGGTCAAAAGTGGACAAAACTTAGTTTAGTCTATTTGTTAAAAGGAGTCACGGCCCATCAATTAGCGCACTACGCTCGCGCGTCGCTAGTCCGGGCTCACTATCAATAGAGTTTTCTTGCCAAGATTTTTACACCTCTTATTATTCGATGAATTTTCGTACGTGGAATTATTTATTATTCAATATTTTATGATCAGTAATAAAATAAAAGAAATACTAAAGAAATCAGAATATATATGATTAACTGTTTCGTTGAATCCCACATTCAACACTCGCTCATAGGTAAGAAACAGTCACTCAACAACAGATCAAACACTTATTTAGCGATACAGCACATACTCGGTTAAAGTCACGGTCACACGACAGTTAAGACTCAATACTATTTATCTACTGAGTTCGTTCATCGTGCGATCAGAACGTCGTACGAACAGAACGAAACCAAATACGACGCTCGGTTATGGCATGGACTAATTAATTTATGGGAAGCATCCGGAATTTCGGCAAGAAACCTCTATTGATAGTGAGCCCGGACTAGCGACGCGCAAACATAAAGCGATGGGCCGAGCACGGCCCACTGCGCATGCGCTCGCGTTCTCTCGCCCCATAGCGGCCCGCTCAATCAGCCCAAAATAGAGAATGCCATTTGTGGCCGTTACGTAGGCTGGAGCGCTATAATCTGACCCCTCTTTAACATTGAATCCTACGGAGATATGTTGTTTTTTGATTTATTATGAAAAAGATTAAGAATTAATAGGCATTTTCAAGGAAATGAAAGGTAAATCAACTCTTTTTATACGTTTTAATAACTTTTTCAAAATTTTTACGTTTGTTTTTCCCGCCGAAAATAATATTTTAAAATCACCAGATGTCAGATGCTCTCGCTACTGAGTCAGCTGTTACAGTTGACAACACGTCGATAAAAAGACTGCTTGGATAATCACAATAGCAAATATTTTAATAACTGGGAAATGGAAAGTAAGTTATTATTTAAATATTTACAATCCATAATATGGAGAAGTTTAAACAAAGTTATTATTTATCTGTTTCCAGGAATGACTGCCGTAAATGTTGTATTGGACGTTTCACATTTGGAGACACTTTATCGTTTGAGGCTTAAAACTAAGTTCTTTAAGTTTCTCGTAACAAGCTGAAATTAAACCGTGTTATATTATCAACTAAAGGTGGAATTATTTTGTCACAGATAAATTTTGCAGAAGTTGAAGCATGAGTGTCATTGCAATCACACTGTAAAAGAGGACATTTAGAAAGCTTCGGCAAATTGTTACAAATTCCAGGAGTTTCTCGTAAATATGGAATCGCTCCCTCTATGAAGGTCAAAACAATTGAGATAATCAAACAAACTTCTGCTTTGGATATTTTAAACCACCTCTGTCTGATAGTTATATAAATCAAGGAGCGGAGAGTAGTAAATCCCAATTCGAAATTTGATTCGTTTAATCAATAAATCTAATGATTTTAAGAGGCAAGAAAATGACTAAACATTATTTACATTTTTGAGGGACTACTAATTTTTAATTTCAGGTCAGTATATCCCACCCCCAAGGGTCTAGAGACGCCAGTGCATTTATAACCAAATTGTTTACAGGTTCTTTGAAAATGTCAAGCCCCACAATTGTCTGTTAAAGATGAATTCTGTACCTTTATCTGTGTCACTAAAGTGTAAACTGCATACTACACTTGATGCTGATGTGTCATTTATTTTGTAATTATCACGTGATGTGATATGATTTTCAGCCATCTTTCTCACAGAATTTCATCACTTTTTTAGATTTGCAATAAGGAACGCAAAAGCATTTTAATCTAGTTACGTAAGGGTAACTAAATTGTTGAATAAAAATTATTTAATTTCTAATTACCTGTAAACTGTATTATTACGTTTCAATAGTTTGTATAATCTAGTGAATCCATTGACTTATTGATAAATGAAATTCGAAACCATATAAATATGTTGGAACTTATTCTTACAAGGGTTTCAAACAATGTAAATCTTAGAACATGTTTATAATAAAAATGAACAAATTCCACCTAAATAAACATTTTATTTTCTTTAGAAGATAATGAAAATTATATAGTTATATCAGAAATTCATGTATTTCTGGTTATATGTATGGAAAAATGGCTACAAGACAAGGTAAAAGTTGTAAATAAAACTAATATTACTCGACTCGAATACTCGACGAAAAAAATATTTGTTACTCGATAACCGAGTCGATTGCTTAAAACCACTAATCGCACAGCCCTATTTATTTCTTGTAATTATTTCTGGCATTTATAGTTCGACAATTTGGGTAACTATAGGTTCTCTCGAATAAGGACCCCGTTGCCAAGGCAACGGCAAGGTTTCAAGTGTCAAAACCTAGAAAAATATGGCGTTGCAAACTGTTGCAGAATATCAAACTTCGCGTGTAATTTAAGGTTTTTTGATTGTTTTAAGAAGTAGTAGTTCACAGAATTAAAGACATAGAAAGGTGGTGCATACCTGATTATAAATATGATTATTTTATTAATTATCAGCCCATCTTGAATAAGTTCATAACGAACTTCGTGAAAACCTTTTATTTGGGGCCAGATCAAAGAGCCATCTATCGAAAAACAAACGTAGCCCCTGATCGGGAGGTGTGATTGGATCTTTATAATAACGTAGGCAACGGTAATATTTCAGCACAAGGGGCACTGCTAACATAATAAAATTATTCCAGAACAATTTCAACACTAAAAATCCCTTTAAAATGGTTTCAGTTCTTCCTCAATACACATTTAATATTCAATTTCAAAAACATCTAACAATACAGGGTGTTTCAAAAAGTTATGCAAAAAATTAAAGGAGTTGTAGGGTGTGAGTTGAGAAGTATGCCTGTTTTTTCCCCATTTTCCTACGATGAGTGAAAAAAGCGCCAGAGAGCATCAAAGTGTGGCCTACTAGCCCCTAGAAGTGGGCTGCCACAAGCGCCAAACCAAGCAGCAGGGAAATGCGAACATTAAGGTTTGGGTTCGTGTGATAGGTAAAAAAGGACTTTGTAATCAAATCGAGATAACCAGCGTAAAAAAGTAAAACAGTATTTAAAGTCCCTGCTGCTTGGTTTTGCGCTTGTTGCAGCCTACTTTCAGGAAATAGTAGTCCACACTTTGAAGCTATCTGGCGCTCTTTAAACTCATCGTAGGAAAATGAGAAGAAACAGCCATATAGAATCGCTTAAATTTTTTTTAAATCTAATTTCAGGTCTACTAATACGACGGGTTTTTAACGTAACTAGCGACAATCTTCTGTTAAGCCTGGTGGTAAGAATGAGAAATTCTTTGATACACCTCAAACATAATTATCATTACTATTAGCTAAGCTATATATAATGCCCAAAGAGCCACACAGGACTAAGTCAACCAGTGACTTGTAAAGTCAATTACCGGTGGCCGCATTTAGTCGCGTAGGATGGGCCAGGTCTCGAACCCGGCTCCTATTTCGTTGATTAAGTTTTTAAGTATTTAGAAAATGGTAATTTGTAGTAATTATCGTTTCTGCTCTGAATTCAAGCTGAAGGCTTTGACCAAAATATTTGTATACCATGAACCAGTTTTGATAAAAATGGGATACTAATGATGCAAATTCTCGAATTTATTTAAAGTTCTATAATAAATAATTTGCATATTTTCTTAACAAACATGTTTTTTGGTCAGAATATTGAGCTTAGAATATTTCTTTGTGGTGTCGTGGAAATAAAAAACGAAAATTCCGGAACTTTTCGAATTCTGGTTTTCAAGAAAATGTAACGATCAGCTGATGCTCATTATACAAGACATCAGAATAACATAACAGACAGGTTAATACACCCCTCTTGAAACGTGTGAGGGAACTTGTGTTGATTGTACAAAGCAAAGCTACGTGTTTACGATAAAAGTGTACCTTGGGTGCGTTCAGTAACGCTCATCAAAAACATCGATGAGAAATCGATGCCAACAATTTGTTACTGTAGGATTTTTCGTGTTTCCGGTTTGACGTCACGATGGGCATCCGATGGTCATCAAAAAAACCATCTCGCAGATATGGTTTTTTTGATGTCTTGACGTCAAACGTGTTGGTTTTTACAGTTTAGCTGACGGAGGAGTTAAAATTATACAAAGTTCTGTAGTTGTAATCAACAATTCTGCTGGTTTGGTCGAAGGCCTATCATTTAATTGCTGAAATTTAAGCAAAGGGTTTTAAAATATATTCATTTCCATCTGATAAATATATACATTAGTTTACGAAAAGGTGACGAAAAATGATTACAATTATTTTGAAACATTTATGAAATAAACTATA
The DNA here is from genome assembly GCF_980474605.1 of Leiobunum rupestre. Taxonomy (NCBI): domain Eukaryota; kingdom Metazoa; phylum Arthropoda; class Arachnida; order Opiliones; family Sclerosomatidae; genus Leiobunum; species Leiobunum rupestre. The sequence goes on from NC_143384.1 coordinate 61,398,177, forward strand.
ATCTCTAAATCTTAACTATAATTAATATCGATACTTTGGTAAAAGCATTTTGGTTTTAAATATTTTAATGTGGCTCTTATATAGGTTTTTGTAGCGCGCGTTCAAATATCGCGCGCGATGAATATTCTAATAAAGCTGTGGCTTGTGACGTAAGAGAAACATATAATATTTAAATTTTTTTGTTCAATTAATTTTATAGAAATATAATTAAAATTATTGTAGCTTTATTTTATATCATAACGTGAATCAATCTAGGTCAAATATGACGTAATTGACGTCATATCCCGTGAACAAGGTTTCATTAAATAAAATACCTTTACGTCATACTTATTATTGATTATTTGACTTATGCTAGTTGTGGTAGTCTTGGCGCGTGCTAAAACATACTAAAGTCATCAGACCCTAACTGAGAGCAAATGTTAAGCAAGTCTAAAAATTTCTGAGAAAATTTTTGTTTTAAATCTGCAATTAATCTGCAAATAAATTTTTGCTAAAAGACAGTGACGTAAAAAGGCTTCGTTGAAACCAGAAGACCACGATACTTTAACACAGCACAGACCACCTACCCCAAGATGGACATGTATCGCTGGTAGTAATTTCAATTTTTATATGTCTCGAATGGGATACGGCTTTTTTAAGAGCGTACCATCTCCGCCAAGTAGAGGCAGTTTAAAAGGTACAAAAATTGAGCGCGCCATCTCACGGCATATAGAGGCAGTTTTAAAGGTACAAAAATGAGCGCCATCCCACGGCAAATAGAGGCAGTTTTAAAGGTACAAAAATGAGCGCCATCTCACGGCAAATAGAGGCAGTTTTAAAGGTACAAAAATGAGCGCCATCTCACGGCAAATAGAGGCAGTTTTAAAGCTACAAAAATGAGCGCCATCTCACGGCAAATAGATACAGTTTTGAAGGTACAAAAATTAGCGCGCGCGATAATGAAAAATGTATTGTTAGAAGTTGGCTATTTTCTGTTCGCTGTTAAAAAGCCACGTCACTTTTGAAACACCTTTTTTCTAGGTTGATGCGGGTCCTTCTTGGGGTAGGTGGTCTGCGAACACAGCCAGATCAGCTTTACCCAAAATGGTAAAATCGATTCCAATTTAGTTAAAACGAAAAGAATGTGGAAATTCTTTCGGAGGTGGATCTTCTTCGCGGTTTGAAGACGTCATTAACATTTCCCGAAAGCATTCAAAGCGAGAGAGAACTGGCGGCTACTCCGCAGCGCCCACGTGCTCCAAATAGCTGCCGATGCCTTTCGGTCATTTTCAAATTTATGGCCCTAATACGCGATTAAGTGATAATTTGTCTCTATTAAAACGCTTGTCATCATTTTGAATTAAAGAGATCTTTTGCATTTTTTGCACCGTTTTTATAGGGCCCACGCGATTTATATTTAGTTGAAAATAAAGTTTACAATTTTCCCAGTTTAGAATAAAGTTATTTATTGAACCATTAAATTTAGATATATTATAAAAGAAATACTCTTTTGATAAGAAAATAAATAAACAAATTAAAAATTATAAATAGTTACTTAATTAAATAAATGAATAAATAGATAATGTATCTGTGCGGATATTTCGGTGTGCGGATATTTAGGTAAACGGGCATTTCGGTGTGCGGATATTTAGGTAAACGGGCATTTCGGTGTGCGGATATTTAGGTAAACGGGCATTTCGGTGTGCGGATATTTAGGTAAACGGGCATTTCGGTGTGCGGATATTTAGGTAAATGTGCATTTCGGTGTGCGGATATTTAGGTAAACGGGCATTTCTGTGTGCGGATATTTAGGTAAACGGGCATTTCGGTGTGCGGATATTTAGGTAAACGGAAATTTCGGTGTACGGATATTTGGTTTAATGGGCATTTCGATGTGCGGATATTTAGGTAAACGGGCATTTCAGTGTGCGGATATTTGGTTTGACGGCCATTTCGGTGTGCGGATATTTAGGTAAACGGGCATTTCGGTGTGCGGATATTTAGGTAAACAGGCATTTTGGTGTGCGGATATTTTGGTAATCAGGCATTTTGGTGTGCGAATATATCGGTAAGCGGGCATTTCGATGTGCGGATATTTAGGTAAACGGGCATTTCGGTGTGCGGATATTTAAGTAAACGGGCATTTCGATGTGCGGATATTTAGGTAAACGGGCATTTCGGTGTGCGGATATTTAAGTAAACGGGCATTTCGATGTGCGGATATTTAGGTAAACGGGCATTTCGGTGTGCGGATCTTTAGGTAAACGGGCATTTCGATGTGCGGATATTTGGTTTGACGGCCATTTCGGTGTGCGGATATTTATGTAAACGGGCATTTCGGTGTGCGGATATTTTGGTAATCAGGCATTTTGGTGTGCGAATATATCGGTAAGCGGGCATTTCGATGTGCGGATATTTAGATAAACGGGAATTTCGGTGTGTGGATATTTAAGTAAACGGACATTTCGATGTGCGGATATTTAGGTAAACGGGCATTTCGGTGTGCGGATCTTTAGGTAAACGGGCATTTCGATGTGCGGATATTTAGGTAAACGGGCATTTCGGTGTGCGGATCTTTAGGTAAACGGGCATTTCGGTGTGCGGATATTTAGGTAAACGGACATTTCGGTGTACGGATATTTGGTTTAATGGGCATTTCGATGTGCGGATATTTAGGTAAACGGGCATTTCAGTGTGCGGATATTTGGTTTGACGGCCATTTCGGTGTGCGGATATTTAGGTAAACGGGCATTTCGGTGTGCGGATATTTAGGTAAACAGGCATTTTGGTGTGCGGATATTTTGGTAATCAGGCATTTTGGTGTGCGAATATATCGGTAAGCGGGCATTTCGGTGTGCGGATCTTTAGGTAAACGGGCATTTCGATGTGCGGATATTTAGGTAAACGGGCATTTCGGTGTGCGGATCTTTAGGTAAACGGGCATTTCGATGTGCGTATATTTAGGTAAACGGGCATTTTGGTGTGCGGATCTTTAGGTAAACGGGCATTTCGGTGTGCGGATATTTAGGTAAACGGACATTTCGGTGTACGGATATTTGGATTAACGGGCATTTCGATGTGCGTATATTTGGATTAACGGGCATTTCGATGTGCGGATATTTAGGTAAACGGGCATTTCGGTGTGCGGATATTTGGTTTAACGGTCATTTCGGTGTGCGGATATTTGGTTTAACAGGCATTTCAGTGTGCGGATATTTGGTTTAAAAGGCATTTCGGTGTGCGGATATTTAGGTAAACGGGCATTCAGGTGTGCGGATATTTCGTTTGACGGGCATTTTGGTGTGCGGATATTTAAGTAAACGGGCATTTCGGTGTGCGGATATTTAAGTAAACGGGAATTTCGGTGTGCGGATATTTAAGTAAACGGGCATTTCGGTGTGCGGATATTTAAGTAAACGGGCATTTCGGTGTGCGGATATTTAAGTAAACGGGAATTTCGGTGTGCGGATATTTAAGTAAACGGGCATTTCGGTGTGCGGATATTTAAGTAAACGGGCATTTCGGTGTGCGGATATTTAAGTAAACGGGCATTTAGGTGTACGGCTAATCTGCCACCTAGGAGCAACAAACACAAGGAGAACGCGGCTAGCCTTTTAACACGCTAACGCAGTGTTGGGAACCTTTACGCTGAACGTTTTACGGAAAGGGAGAAGACAATTTCCTAAGTTTTCCCCTTCCGACGGTAGCAGGCGCAACAGCGTCTAACTAATCAAAAATGTACACAAGGAAATGCAAGACTTTTGACGGGTTGCGTTCTCCTTGTGTGAGGTGCTGACACCTTACCAAGTGTAAAAATATATCCCTACGCAGTTTATTTTGAACATTTTGACAAGAAATTCCGGCAGATTGGAAACTCCTTCAAGTCTGTGGAGGTGCAGGTTTTGTTTCTTAATGACCTAAATGCATACTTCTTGGGTACGATAAATATTATATAATTCTGGTTTTACTTAATTTACATATTTTTTACTTATATGGACTGGATTTTAAACTAAGTCCAAGTGAATTTTCAATAAAGATCGTTAAATCCGAATTCGTTGTTCGGAATTTTGGACAATCTAGGTTTCTTTGTAAAACCATACTTGCAATAATTATCAAAAAATATCCCCGAACTGAATTTCGGAGTTTTTGTTCATTCAAGGTATCGTGCAGCACAGAGCCCCCTAGTGTCTAACTACGCCCAAGGCGAAATATACTTCTACTAATCAGTTTGGTTACAAGTTTAAGTCGGAGTTGGGCGAGAAAGTAAACAATTTTGGTAAGTAAATTAGTAATAAAGGGTCATAATAGGCGGTTAAATAAACCCCTGTCTGACTGTCTTGCCCCCCTGTTGAGAAATGCTGCCAGATCTATGCATAGAACATTCTCAGATTTGGCAGTATAAAGATAAACCATAGACAAATCATCTAGAGCTCGACGTTTGGATAAGAAATATCTGACTTATTGGTATCAAAAGTAAAGTTTGGGCCGAAGTCTTGCACTGCCCCCTTCTTGTAGCTTCCACTGTGGTTGCTTTGCTTTTAAACGCGCTGGAGAACATTTGAATCAGAGAGCCAATAGGATTGCTAGAAATTCGCGCCTTTTTCTCAAAAAATAGTGCTCCTCTAGAGGCTTCTGGGGTGGTATTTGAAGCGAGAGATTTTCTATACAGCGTCCGCTTCGTTTGTCCGGTAATTGCGTGTCGCCTGTGTTGTGTAGATTCATTTCATTGTTTATACTATTTTTTTTTAGCTTATTATAAGTATTAATAGGCCGCGAAAAGGTACCACAAATTGGTTTAAAATCTTCATCCAATTAAAAAAATCATCATTATAGTTATCCAATAATAATTCTACACGTAAGCCTTTTCTGACCATTTCCAAGATGAAAATCGCGTTTTCCCTAGTAAGAACCGAGGCACAGTTGGTTGTGGTAATAATGTGAAATTAGCCAATAATTGGACTTTGATTAATTTTATTAAAACATGAAATACATTAGCAGTAGAAATTAATAACTGGTTGATAAACTGTATAATGTAATTTTTTTAACTACCTACAAATTTAGTATTGCCCGAAAAAAAGCCCAAAAAGAACGGAAATATTTTTTTTGAGGAGTACAAAGTTTCAATAAAAATCCCTGTAAGAAAATTCTTGTAAATATTTTTGCCCCTCAAATAAGTCGTCGCGCTAAACAACCCAAGTCCAAGACTTTCTCCCCAATATTTACTTTTGTTGGTATTTATCAGGAATCCATACCTCTACTGCGAATGCTTATTCTGGGGTATCGCGTATGGTAAGATCACTCTGACCAGGGGCGCCGATCAAAATTTTTCCCAGGGGGGGGGGGGGGGGGGCTCGGATACCACAAATATGAAATTAATATGAAAACATTGAAATTACAATATTGATAGTAACTAAGACAGCTTTAATAGAAAAATGTTTTTGAACATTTTATTTATAGAAGAAAATATTTTTTCTGGTATCACATTTATCAATAAATGAATTAACAGCGCTATCCAAATCAATGTTTTCTGTAAAACTTGTATATATGTGTAGGATAGCTAAATCGTTCAGTCTTTCTTGGCCAATAGTATTTCTTAAAAACGTTTTTATCCTTTTTAAGGCACCGAATTATCTTTCCGCCGTGGCAGAGCTTACCGGTATAGTTAATAAAATGTTTAATAGTTTTGTCAGCTCTGGAATCAGCGTTTTCAGAGAATCTAATCACAATTAGATTCATTAAATCTTTCAAAATAAATATTAACACCCACAAGAGTATATTTTAATTTTATTAGACAAAAATTAACTTTCGATTTCTAGCACCCACAACTCACTAACGCTATGTCGCTAACGAAACCGAGGGGATAACCACGGTCAGATGGCCTGTACACTGATGACGCGTACTCAACACTGATAAAGGTACAGACTCTATAGAGATTACGCGTAATCTCATTAGTACAGTCAAAGTCACGGGCTGGCACAACGATTACGCTTACAAGTTAGTGACTATAGCCCCTCGAACGAAACGTACTCCGCAGAAAAATTGTAGTTCAGCCGGTCTCATGATGTCTATCTTCAATTAGCGGCAACTACCAGGCTGCCAAGTACCTTTCACGAACTGCACTTGTGACTTACTCTGTACCGTGTACCTAGGCTGTGCCCGAATATCCCTGAATTCAGCATAGAAGTCGGAGGTTTGGGGTTATATTTCTAAATAAAAGCTTTTAACAAGCGTCGACTAAATATGCGATAGACTGGCTTCGACTGTCCGTCACCGGAGTTTATAAAAGGTCCATACATTAAAAGTTGTATCTTCCCAGGGGGGGGGGGGGGACTCTGTCCCTCCAGGATGTTTCCCGGCGGGGCCCGGCCCCCCTGGTCCCCACAGGATCGGCGTCCCTGACTCTGACGGCTTTGGCCCCGCCTACGAGAGAAAAAATCCCCTTTGCGCGCGCTCCCCTCTCACGTTATTGTGTGTTAAGTTAACATAGTGACGTCAAAAAAACCGTCAGCCACATTGAGACGAAAATCTGCCGCTATGAGCATTCCAAGTAGAGTTATGGAATCCTGTTTTTATCCATAGCCGAAAATTATCCGAATAAAAACTTTTTTGCATATTAAATCGTTTTATAAGCGCCAATAATATCCATCAATAAACAGTTAACCGAAATTTTTCGGCATCTCCAAGGTTGGAGTCTTTGCAGATTCTTTTGAGCCTAGGCCTAGCTCTTCTAGGCTTGGTATGGGTTTTAATAACGCTGGTGGAATATCAAATTTCGACTACTTGTTACATTTTCGGAAAGTGATCTCTGAACCGAACCGTATTGGTCATTTTCCCCAACCTTTTCTTTTTCTAAACTACTCATTATTTAACTTCATCCGCACAAACCGAGCGAGTTTATAAATTTCAATAAAGCTACATTGGGCTGACTAAAATTCCGACGCAAAAAATTCCTTCTCAATTTAGAAGTTTTCCAATATGTTAGTAGCCAATAGTGTGACTCCCAAAACTACTAGGATGAATAAAAAGGTTAAAATCTAACGTAGTCCACCTTTTTACTGGTTTTAGTGAAGATTTTTGAATGGAATAAAGGTACAGTGGCATACTTATGAGTAATTATGTTACATATGCTAAAAGGCTTAAGCTCGTGACGCGGATAAAAACATTTTACACTTCAATTTTTAATTGTTTTATTTTATAGAAACACCTATTATGGGTAAGAAAAACGCGAAAGTTGCGCGTTAAATTAGTTTTAGTTAATCTAAAATAAATTTAGCGAGTGAAGAATTAACCCAAAATGTTATTGCTAGGTTAGCCCTTGATAAGGAGGAAGGAATTTTAAAACCACAAACGCACAAATATCTAGACCATTTTGGCTTACGTTTGTTAACAGAAGTGAATGAGAAACCCGGTCTTGACTGTGATACTTATCAATCAAGTATTTTGATTGAATTGAAAATGATATTTCCAAAATTCAAACAGAATTTCTAGCTGTAGCCAAAGATATAAAAATTATTCAACCGGACTTCAAATGATGCTAAGCCTAGGTCCTATAAGTTACGTAAATGAACTAATGATTGATTCTTAAAATGATCACAAGAGGTGGAAAGAATGGCTTTCAAAAGAATCACTTTTGAACTAATCATATTGGTAGAAACGGACATCTTAAAAGCACTTTTTAAACCACAATTAATGTAAGACTTACGGAGTCTAAAAACGAAACGCAAAACGCAAAATGGCCTCACTGTAACTCCAGAACGTGAGCGGGATTTTTCGCGTCGTTGTGACGTAATTAACAGGGTTCGTACAAAATTTCCGGAATTAAATTCCCTGACATTTCCAGGTTTTCCCTGACCAAATTGCCAAATTTCACTGACCATTTTTGTAGAATAAATTAGTGTTTTGAGGTAAAATCTTGAATAATATTTAGTATGAATTTTTAATGCATCTTTCGAAAATTTATTTGTTGGATTTTTTTGGGTCATTTTAAAATTCCCTTACTTTTTTGGTCTATTTTAAAATTCCCTGACTATTCCCTGACCATTTGGAAACATTTTCAAATTCCCTGACTTTTCCAGGTTTTCCAGGTCGTGTACTAACCCTGGTAAATCTGCAGTAGAGCCTTTTCTTAATAATGATAAAACCAGGTATAAAACCTACTGTTCTAAATTCATGGTTGAATACGAATAAATTCATGACAGAAGGTATTATGTTACCGAAGATGCAAATTCCAGAATTTTTTCAATTATTTTAAATAAAACTTGGCTAATTATCGTAAAAACAGCCAGAAGGGCCGTACTTATAGTAATTAAGTTACTTAAGGTACAACTAGTGAGTATCATTCATTCTCAAACTAAACTAAGTAGTAGCGACATTCCATCGACCAGTTCTCAATTATATCCGCCAAAAAAAGCAGAAACAATGAAACGCTAATAGCCCCGGAACAAGATTCTCGGCATTCGTAAAAATTCAATTTCTTTATTATTAATTTAGCAGACGCTGTTAAACAATGAAAAGAATGGGGGAAAAACCCCTCGACAATGAAAATGAATTAGCTTTTAACAATCGGCGCGTTTAGACGCTGGCGGGGCTTCCAGTTTGGCGTCCGTCGATCCAGTTCGACACCATTTCGGCAGTGAAACCGAAAGGCCCAGTTCACGAATTAAAATAAGACGAAAATAGCTCCTTGGCGACCCCCCCCCCTTTTCGCTACAAACCACTTTTAGTTTAGCGTGCTGGAGGGGGAACAAAATGTATGAAAGGTTGTTACTAGCTTCAGCGAAATTTTATCCTCATTTTTTTGGTCAGTTCAGTGTCAAATTATAAGCATCGAAAGGGAAACCATTAAAATTTTAAATTTAGGCTTTAATTAATTTCTTTTGAAATAAAAATTGGTGTAATTTTTCAACAAATGAGTAATTTTCGAATACACGTGTAGTTTTTCAACAAATGAGTAATTTTCGAATACACGTGTAGTTTTTCAATAAACATGTAGTTTTTCAGTAAACATGTAGTTTTTCAGTAAACATGTAGTTTTTCAATAAACATGTAGTTTTTCAATAAACATGTAGTTTTTCAATAAACATGTAGTTTTTCAATAAACATGTAGTTTTTCAATAAACATGTAGTTTTTCAATAAACATGTAGTTTTTCAATAAACATGTAGTTTTTCAATAAACATGTAGTTTTTCAATAAACATGTAGTTTTTCAGTAAACATGTAGTTTTTCAATAAACATGTAGTTTTTCAATAAACATGTAGTTTTTCAATAAAAGTGTAATTTTACAATAAACAGGCAATTTTGGTTTTCAAAACAATTTCTGGAAGATAACAAAACATTTATCTAATTTTTCAATAAAAGTGGAATTTTTAAATCAGCTCGTATTATTCAATAAATTTTGAGTAAATTTTCAATAAATGTTGAGTAAATTTTCAATAAATTTTGAGTAAATTTTCAATATATTTTGAGTAAATTTTCAATGAATTTTGAGTAAATTTTCAATATATTTTGAGTAAATTTTCATTGAATTTTGAATAAATTTTCAATAAATTTTGAGTAAATTTTCAATGAATTTTGAGTAAATTTTCAATAAATTTTGAGTAAATTTTCAATATATTTTGAGTAACTTTTCAATGAATTTTGAGTTAATTTTCAATATATTTTGAGTAACTTTTCAATGAATTTTGAGTAAATTTTCAATATATTTTGAGTAAATTTTCAATGAATTTTGAGTTAATTTTCAATATATTTTGAGTAAATTTTCAATGAATTTTGAGTTAATTTTCAATATATTTTGAGTAACTTTTCAATGAATTTTGAGTAAATTTTCAATATATTTTGAGTAAATTTTCAATAAATTTTGAGTAAATTTTCAATATATTTTGAGTAAATTTTCAATAAATTTTGAGTAACTTTTCAATGAATTTTGGACAAATCTTCAATAAGGTTTGTGTTTCCAAATATTAGTATAAATATTAAATAAATTTGGGATAATTTTTCCAAAAAAAAACCCCATTTTTTAAAACTTTCCCGTCATAGAGATCCTTTATTTACTTGGTTCGTATTCGGGGTAGATTGTCATTGATCTTGAAAATCGCGACAAGGCTCATTGAAATGAGCGTTATCGCCTCAACCATTACCGTTTCGTATTAGGCTCTAAATAATCCGCAAAAGCGCCTGCTAAAACGAGAAGAAGAAATCGGCAACGAGTCGAGGCGCTGCGGGGCGAGCCGGTCCAGGGCGCCCCCTGTCGGAGACCTGTTTCTTCATTTGGTGGCGCTCTCCCTCATCCGCCGCTCATATTAATGAGCTCGCGACATCGAGCGCCGTTCGAACTATATCAACGCTTTTGAATCAGTAATGGGAGACACTCGGTCCCCGGGGCCGTCGATTCCATTTTGGAGCCTTAACCCTGTCCCTCCGCAACCGAAAAAGGGTCACTGAACACCTGATCATGTTCTCTCTATTCTCTCTCTCAAAATACCTCACCTATAATTATCGTCATTACACCATACTTGTTTTATACATATGTGGCCGATTCGAAATTATTTCTACGCATTCCATTTCCAACAGATTGAAAACAATGGGGAACTTGAACGTTTCAGCGAGTTCACTTCGAAATGTTTTCCTCCTATAAATTATTCAACGAATTTAAATTTTAAATTTAAATAAGTAATTGATTAAAAGGCGGTTACTTAGTTTCGTACGCGTAAACTTAAATCATTTTGTACGATGATGGATTGATTAAAATGTATTTCATACGATTTAATTTAAATATCATTTGAATTTAATATTAGCTATAAAAGTGAAACCACTTGCGTCTTGTTTTTGAAGAAAATTACTTGATCATCTTTTGATTACATTAGAATAAAAAAACATAAAATTTATTCGTAACTAAAAGAAAATTATTATATTTCAAAATCAAATAACAAATGAAATATAATTATTATAAAGTATAATATTACAGCAATAAAGTCGGGATGGATACTTATTATACAATGTATATTATATTTAGCCAGGTTAAGAATTTACCTGCATTAACAATGAGTATGTAGGTAGTCCAATTTTGGATTTGTTTTTTGAATCTGCCCCATTTTGGATATGATTTTTGAATCTGCCGCATTTTGGATATGATTTTTGAATCTGCCCCATTTTGGATATGATTTTTGAATCTGCCCCATTTTGGATTTGATTTTTGAATCTGCCCCATTTTGGATATGATTTTTGAATCTGCCCCATTTTGGATTTGATTTTTGAATCTGCCCCATTTTGGATTTGATTTTTGAATCTGCCCCATTTTGGATATGATTTTTGAATTTGCCCAATTTTGGATTTTTTTTGAATGTGCCCAATTTTGGATATTATTTTAGAATCTGCCCCATTTTGGATATTTTTTGAATCTGCCCCATTTTGGATATGATTTTTGAATCTGCCCCATTTTGGATATGATTTTTGAATGTGCCCAATTTTGGATATGATTTTTGAATCTGCCCCATTTTGGATATGATTTTTGAATCTGCCCCATTTTGGATATGATTTTTGAATCTGCCCCATTTTGGATTTGATTTTTTAATCTGCCCCATTTTGGATATTTTTTTGAATGTGCCCAATTTTGGATATGATTTTTGAATCTGCCCCAGTTTGGATATTATTTTAGAATCTGCCCCATTTAGGATATTTTTTTGAATCTGCCCCATTTTGGATATGAGTTTTGCCCCATTTTGGATATTATTTATGAATGTGCCCAATTTTGGATATGATTTTTGAATCTGCCCCATTTTGGATTTTATTTTTGAATGTGCCCAGTTTTGGATATGATTTTTGAATCTGCCCCATTTTCGACATGATTTTTGAATCTGCCCCATTTTGGATTTTATTTTTGAATTAAATTTGAATGTTCCCAATTTTATATATAATTTTTGAATGAAATTTGAACCGGCCCAATTTTGGATATTATTTTTGAACGAAATTTGAACCGGCCCAATTTTAGATAAGGTTTTTGAATTTTATCCACAATTATATTCAAAGCATATTCCATTGATTCTTTGGCTAACCTACGATGCACAAAACACATCTTATCTATGGAGGTATCACAATATCAGCCTTATTTAATATATATCTTACGAGAAAAAATATATAACTTGGCTTTGCAGGTTTCCAATTGGAGAGAAACTCCCCACCAAACCGCTCGACACATAAACACTACGCAGGAATGTACTAATTTATAAATAAATATCAATATTTAATATAATAAATAATAATAATAAGGTAATTATTGCATATCAATATACTTTCACTTGAATCACCTAGAATATTGATAATTTCTTGTACACTGCTTTCTTGCATTATTGGATCACTTAGCGGATTTACAAAGCCCGTACATTTCAAGATTTTGTTCGAAAGTGGCAGTGTTTTCACCAGATGTTCTATGAGATGTACCAAAAAGTTCATTCATTTTCCAAAGACCGTGAAATTATAGGAAATTATAGGAAAATAGGTGAAAATAAAGGAATTTATAGGAAGGCCTTAAAAATATATAGGAAAATATAGGAAATATAGGAAGTCAGGTCACCCTGCTAGAGACTACATCGAGGTCTGACTATAATACAATATTGTTAACTCGATCGCTTCTCCGATAATGAGGATTCGGTATATGCCTATATGTCGTTTCTAAAAGCACGGCCAACTTTGATCACGCGCTTTTCGCGCTACTACGGCCAACACATTCGTCGAAATTCCGCGAGCAAGGATTTTCCCCATATAAACTGTACTATATGTGTAGGAGTTCAGCGCCACGCTCGGTGGTTATATTGTCCCCAATGTAAAAACTATACTAAAAATAATAATCCGCTAGGGGCGCTGACGTCATACACATCTTTTGCTCATAGGTTAACACAGGAACGTCAACGAATGAGATGGCCGCTGTAGCGCGAGAGATGCGCGAGAAATCAAAGTTGGCCGTGCTAAAAGCAAGGATCTTTCTTACTTCATCGAAAGATAATTATTGGCAGGTCGTTCTAAATATCGACGTATAGTTTTATGAGGTTTTCGCCACATCTCATAAGAATTGCTGATTGCAGAAACTCGTTTTGGAAAAATTAGGAAGTTCTCCGCGTTTCTTCGATTTGGAATGTCGTTTTTTTAAGGAAAGATACTTTTGGCGAATACCTCCGAGACAACGATGATATAGCGATGATAGAGGTACCATTATTTTAACTCGACATCCGGCTGAACGTTTATTTTTAATTTTCCAACAATCGGAATCTATTTCTCCTCATTTTTGTCCTCTCTGCGGGAGCTGACACGAGTCGCGAAGAAGCTTGTTCTCGCTACGAGCTATAATGCGTCGTTAACAGTTACCCTAAACGTAATTATCTTCAAGGTTCAATGCCAGTAATTAAATCACTCGCAAATAGACATTCCTTGTCGGCTATCAAGGGTTTCAAATTTATTTATTTATTTCACAGTTTTATTGTATTATTATCTTCCAATTGGTTAGGAATATAGTGCTCTAACTGAGAAAGATTATAGCAATGTTGAGAACAGTTAAAAGCAGGGTTGACTGGTTTAAACCAAGTGATTTGGTTTTTTTAATTAAATAATAATAGTCAGCTAGGCTAATATCCAAGGCACCACCTTAGGCCTAAGTCAAAAGGCGACTTTTAAAACCATTAATTCAGGTGGCCGGGCTACAATGCGTAGGAGGGTGGTGTCAAGTCCTTCATGCCACGCGAGCCAACGGCTCCCTACACTCACTATTAAAGTTAACCTCAACAAGTTAACTAAAAATTATTCCAAAATGTTTGTACATTTTCTTACCGAAATGGTTACATTTCTAAAACATTTACATTGCCTATATTTTCAATACCTTCCTATAAATTCCTTAGGTTTTCTTATGTAGAATAACCCGAAAACATTCCGTCGTCGTGTACCCTTCTTCATTATATGTTTCATTTTATTTTATCTACTGTTTTTCGACCCAAATCCTTATTTTTCCTTATGGTTTTTCCTTAATTTTCCTTAAATTCGCTTGAAAATTTCCTATTTTTTCTATACAATTTTCGAGGCATTTTCCTGCATTTATACCAAATCAACAATGAAACTAAAACTAAAACTTCGTTCTGTTAAGACTTGTAAAAAACGAAACTAAAATGAAAACTTTGTTCTGGTCACGTGAGACATCTAATAGGGAGTTAACATCCGAGGGGAAAAAAAAAAGATTACGTAGAGGTTTTTTTTTTCGCTGGCAATTTTGGCGCCATCTCTCGTGAATTTGTATTAACTATAGTGTCCGCCATATTGGGTAGAAACGTAGAATAAGTTGAATAACCTAGTCATTGGTAGGACTAAGAAAGTAAAGGAAGATGTTCCTTCAGATTATGTTAATGAACTCCCTGATCATGTTAAAAAGAGGTACCTTGAAAAAATTAAATTAATCAACAATATCGATCCATATAAAATGAATTCAGACGATTTGAAACAAGTTCATGGGGATGGAGAACATAGAGGTGTAGGGTTTGGTTTTGAACATTTGCCGCCTACAGAATATGGGCATCTTTATCATTATTTAATTCACGGTATTTCACCATTTACTGAGGACCAATTAAATAATCGAAAAAGCCTTTTAGCCTATAATAATGTTGAGAATGGGTTTGTCCGTGATGTTCAATCGAAACTGATAGGCAGATTGTGTACTGCGGTGGTTTCATTTAGAGTATTTAAAGATAAATGATGTTCCCAAAGGGAAATGATTTTGCCCTGATTGTGTTAAAGTTAATCGATCAAATAAGCGTAAAAAAACCATAGTAAAAAATAAAAGAAAATGAAGTTGTTTAAAACTATCACTTGATATTTATTTACAAATTTTTCCAGGTTATACGAGCAAGATTTTAATTTTGAAAATTATATTAATCAAATGGCACAACTGATTGGCAAAGATTAGAAAGATAACAAACTGTTCCTTGCGGGGTTATTCCAATGAGGAATTTTACTGTGTTTTGATGCTTGTAACTAGACCATGTTTCGGCTTTTGTTAGTATATTTGATGGTTTTTCCATAAAAACTTCAAAACAGTCGATGATAACTGCAACCTTTTGACCAAATTTATCTCTGAAGCACATAGGCATTGTTTTTTGTAGCTTGTCTCTATCTGGCCAGTGAATAAATTTTGTCATACGTTTGTATAACGCATAGTCAAAATTAACTGCTGGAAAGGGGTCAGTTTGGAATTTTGAAACAAGTAGCTTTTGATTCCGTTAAACAATGTCAAGAGAGTTGAGTAGGTTTCTAGTCCGGTAAAAAACCTTGTGCGGGAATCATCATTGACGAATGTTGATTGAACGAAGTTTCTTAAGTTCGGTTCATTTTGAAGTTTCTCTAATTTACAAATTAGCTGAACATTGTCTTCAAACAAATTTTTAATTTTATCTTCTGCCTCTTTAATTGATGCTTTCAATTTTTCAGCTTCGGTGAAAGATTCTTCAACTTTGAGCTTGCTTGCTTCAAATTCAAACATTTCAATAACCCAATAGCGTTTGGGTTTCATTATCCATAATTTCAACTTTCATTGTTTGAGTATCAGAACTTGCTTTTGGAGCGATATCTGTTTGCCCGCTGAAGTCGCACACTTCTTTTCCAACCGTTACCTGGGCACTGAAATCCTTCCGTACCATATAAGTTTGCGTTCCAAAATCATTGTAAATGTTTTTTAAAGGAGATTTCGAAACTTCAGATAAGCTTATTTCATTAAACGTTCTATTCATAACCAAAGAAGTATCAACTCCTAACTCCGATTCTTGTAATGATAACCCAAGTGTGCTATCTTCGAGGATGTTGGTGCTTATGTTAGAAATATCTAATTGTGAAGCTTTGACTTTTCTTCTTTTAGCGTTGGGTAGTTGTTCTGGGCACGCTCGTTTAAGTCTTCTTTCAAAACGTTGCAGTTTTGAACTGTTGACGCTTTCATATTTTTCATTGCCATTTACGAATCTAGACGGGAGCCAGTCTGGATTAGAAGTGTCAAACAATGACGATGGTGCTGTAATATGTTGGATATATTTTAGAATACTTATTTAATTAACCAAAATATTTGTTGACCTTTACCTCCAGAGAGAAAGTGTTTTGAGCATATCCTCATATGTTCACTGTAGGCTTCAGGTGCAAGGCTTAAAAATCTAAGCCATTTACGATTTCTTTCTTTTGAAAGTTCCTCGGTTTTTTCACCTTGGTGTTTTACTACGCGAGGGATCCTGAAAAATCCTATCTTACTCTCATTATCTATCGCCCCAAAAACACTTTTACACCCGTTGACACCGCAACTTTTAACCATCTTTAGAGCTCCGACTGTATGTCTGTAAACAGATAATTTCAACCCAATATGGCCGACCACAGCTTTATTATGAAATATAGTTCGCGGATGCCTCGAGAGATGGCGTGTAAATCGCGCCGATTTTTGAAAATGACGTCAAACCTATGTCAGTTGTTAACTCCCTATAATACTAATATTAATATTTAGTTGATTGATAATATGTATGCACGGTTAAACAAAAGCGAAAATTAGACTAAAAGTAAATAAAGCAGTGTTAAAAAAAACCTGGTTTAAACCAAACAAAATGTTTTTTGGGTTTTAATTAAAAAATCCGGGTTTTTCCCCAACCCTGGTTAAAAGGACACAGAATCACGTGTTTTGGGAAGCGGGAAGGTACGTCACGTGACGGAAGGGGAGGGGCTAACGGAAATTCACCCCGAATTTTTCAAACGATCCTGTGGACTTTTAAAGTTCTGTCCATCACTTGTACTTGACGATGTTGACCTTGAAAATTGTGATATCGAAAACAAACTACAGACCTATAACTAAGGCTTGAACTCGTCCAAGCTTTAACTAAGGCACGAAAAGTTGCTAGAAGATTTGGGCCTAAGGTTGTGCCTAGCTGATTAAAATTATATACTAAAATAAATAAGACAGTGTTGACCTAAAAAAATGTTTATCCTTGTACTAAAATCTTCTATTAAATAATAACTAAAATGAATATAGCAATTTTGACATTGGAAATTGTGATCTGCCCCTTGAATATATCGAAAATTGGAAACTTGTACACCCCTGAAATAGTTTCCGTTGATGTTTTCGGTCAGCTGAAAATCAAATGAAAGACTGATAACAGTTGATAAATTATACTGTAAACCGTTACTAAATTTGTCATTTTACGAATTTTTGTTAAAAAAAATTAAACCAAATATACATAATTTTTACCTCTCCGAGGTACTATGTAACCTAGGAGGGGTTTTATAATCACCGTGTCTGTCTGTGTTCGCTGCGAACGTGTTCGTAGGGTCAAAGTCCAAAAACCGTGTTCGCAGTTTAAAGGTAAAGTTGGCAAAACTACCGTGTGACGGTGAGCGTTAACCGATGAATTTGGGGTGGGTTTGGGTTTGTAGCTTTTTTTTTGTTAACGATCACCGTCACGACGGTTTCAACTCAGTTTCATCGGAAAGTTTGTTATTGTAATATTTATGTGAAGTGCGGGAATGTTGAGTTTGTATTTTGGCGGTTGTGGGTGATGAGTTTGTTGTGTATGCAGTGGCGTAGCGAGGGGGGGCGGAGGGGCGGACCGCCCCGGGTGCCACCATTAGGAGGGCGGCAAAATTGCCCCTTTTTACAAGGATGATTTTGGCGCGTTCATCCCTTCTACTTCACCTCTCTTCCTATCCTCCTTGGAATTATGATTCCGCCCCGGGCGACAATGGCCCACGCTACGCCACTGTGCGTATGCGTTTCGCATGTGTTGGTGTTTTCTCTCCAAATTCTTCTTTTTGACTATTGGGACGGACCGAGTGCTGAGGGTTATGAGAAACGTCTCAACGTCCAAATGTAAGGGTTTCAACCAATTGCTTACGGTATTCGTCTAAGTATCGCATCGGTCGAGATTCGAACCCGAGCCCTCCTGCATGACAAGCGAGTGTTCTACCACAGAACCACCGATACATGTTGCAGTTCAATGAAAATTTTAAGCTCAGCTTAAGCGGAAGAGTATATTAATAGTTTTTAAAGTAAAGTTTTTACGTATGAAAATTTAAAGGTCAAATCTTGTCTTAGCGCAGTCAGCAGATAAGATGGTTAAAGGGTAGAACCCGTGGGTGGTTCACCTAGTTAGTTTTTTGATGCAGTTCATCAATTGGGTTTGTTTGTTTTTATTTATAAAGAGCCCTAACTATTTCGTCTACCGTCATTTATTGTACGTTGTAAGCCGTGTATTGCTAACGGTAAGGTGTTTTTCGTTTTTCCTTTCACATAATTTTTTCAACTTTCAGTATTTGGGTTTATTTATTCTTGATTTCAAAGTATTTGGATTAACTTGCTTCTTGGTTGAATATTCTTTTAAATTTTTCTATTGGTTATTTTTGTTGTTGTTTAGTACGTCTAACTCACTGTTGTAACTACTTAATTTATAATATTCTGAATAAATTAAACTCGGTTGTTTCTTCTCAATTATTTTAATTATAATTAAAATTTTATACCGGGTGGGATTGAACCGGAATTACGTTTTTAGTAAATAACTCTGAATTGCGGAGATATCTTTAAGGGTCAACTCGAGAAATTAATACCACTAACGAAAATTCTTCCGAGGAGAGGTAAATTTTGGCTTGCCAACTTGTTATTTCAAACACTCCAATATGAGCAGAGTATGCTAACAAAAGGTTGTATGAAAGTTACTTTATACGTTCAGGAAATAATAAAACTATTCGAAACATAATATTCTATTCATTTTCGTAGATCATATATCCTTCAGATGCCCAAAACCTGAATTAAATTTGATTAAAATACTGACTGCAACAAAATCCCAATCTAATCTAAGCTATCTCAATATTTGTATTCTACATCTCCAGTTGCCTAGATTACATTTTACGAATACCATTACGCCATCTATCGGCTACACATTGAACTCGGAGAAGCGTAGATTAAATAAGAACGAGCTGACATCCCAGCCAGCCCTTCAATCCAGTGCCCGAGGCGAAAGCCAAAGATGGTGGGGCCCCCCAACGGGGCAGCTGAAAGCTTCGTGACCCCTATATTGAGATCGCCTTGGAAAGTGGTATACTTTCACCTTTCGGCCTCATCCCGTTTAAATGTAGAAGATAAATTGTCTGATATTTTCGATGTTGTCCGTGATGAAGGTGGTGAATACACCGCGGCACTAGCTCCGTATGCAGGGTTCGTACACGACCTGGAAAACCTGGAAAAGTCAGGGAATTTGAAAATGTTTTCAAAAAGTCAGGGAAAAGTCAGGGAATTTGAAAATGTTTTCAAAAGGTCAGGGAAAAGTCAAGGAATTTGAAAATGTTTTCAAAAGGCCAGGGAAAAGTCAAGGAATTTGAAAATGTTTTCAAAAGGTCAGGGAAAAGTCAAGGAATTTGAAAATGTTTTCAAAAGGTCAGGGAAAAGTCAAGGAATTTGAAAATGTTTTCAAAAGGTCAGGGAAAAGTCAAGGAATTTGAAAATGTTTTCAAAAGGTCAGGGAAAAGTCAAGGAATTTGAAAATGTTTTCAAAAAGTCAGGGAAAAGTCAGGGAATTTGAAAATGTTTTCAAAAGGTCAGGGAAAAGTCAAGGAATTTGAAAATGTTTTCAAAAGGTCAGGGAAAAGTCAAGGAATTTGAAAATGTTTTCAAAAGGTCAGGGAAAAGTCAAGGAATTTGAAAATGTTTTCAAAAGGTCAGGGAAAAGTCAAGGAATTTGAAAATGGTCCCAAAAAGTAAGGGAATTTCAAAATGACCCCAGAACAATCAGGATTTTTACCTCAAAACATTTGGCAATTTTGTACGAACCCTGGTATGGTTCCCCGCGAAACATTCCTATCTCCTCAACGACACTCGGTAGAAACTTAACTGAGGCGTAGTTCGATGGTATTAAATCTAACCAGGGCCGTTTTAACCTTTCCGTAGGCCTTAGGCAAAAATCTCTCATTTACAGACTTTTTGGATCTTCGTAGGCACAAAGCACTTATGGATAAAGCGGCCCTGAATCTAACTATGTCAATTCAGCATCACTATTATTAATCAAAGAGTTTTTTTTGTCCGTCCAACAAAAATTGACAAGTATACATCGATTTCTTAGGCCTAAGGTGGTGCCTATACCCTAGGGTATTAGCCTAGCTGGTTATTTATTTATTTATTTAATTATTTATTATTCTCCTCAACGGCACTTGATAGAAATTTATTTGAGACGTCTTTTGGCTGGTAAATGTTTCCACTAGCTAATCATTAGGTTGTTGTGTCACCTCAAAATTTTCTCAAGCCTCTCGCTAAATTTCCCCCTAAACAGAAATTGTACATTCCAAAAATCCTGATAATGGAAGATATGTGAAAATTAAAATTATTTAATTATAAAAATACTAATGTATAAAACGCTCCTTCTGAATTTGGAAACGATATCAATTTGGGCAATCGAGGCGCGCGAAATTGGGCATTTGATATCGCGGGATTTATTAAGGCAAGAAATGTTTATGATACTTTAATCTATAGGAAATGTTAAGCCCTTCGCTGTTTCAAAAGCAATTTGCACAAAGTTTCTCAATAATAGGAATTGGAGAATTTACGCGAAGTACAATTAAATTCGACGAATGCATCTTCATAATTAAGTTCGATATTGATCGGTTTCTCTGAGTTTTAAATTTTAAAGATTTCTTATTCAATAATTTTAAAATTTAATATTTAATAATAACCTTTTATATTTGGAAAAATTGAACTGTTACACGATTTTAATTTTTATTAAACTTTTATAGTGTACCGGTTATCGTTGTCAATTATTTTTAATTACTTAGTATACACTAGTCA
The DNA here is from genome assembly GCF_980474605.1 of Leiobunum rupestre. NCBI lineage: Eukaryota > Metazoa > Arthropoda > Arachnida > Opiliones > Sclerosomatidae > Leiobunum > Leiobunum rupestre. The sequence goes on from NC_143384.1 coordinate 61,418,981, forward strand.
AGAGTTTTTGTTTACGTCAGATTATGAATATTTTCAATTTTTTTAAAGTATATTTTTGCCGTTTATTTTTATTTTTTAGCGAAATTTACAAATTAAAGAAATAATGGAAAAAAAACCAATAGAAGAAATGAAACTGGTAATTTTGAAAACTATTCGAATCGCGCTATACTATACAGGGTATTATTTGATATTCGAAATTCTTTTTTAATTTGACTAATTATAATATGTTATAGAGGGTGTCCATATTTGATCGGCCGAGGCATTTTTCTCAAAAACTATACTTTCTAGAAAAGTTTCAATAAGCAAGTTGTAGAGCATACTCGAAAACCTTTAATGGAATTGGTATGGTGGAAATCGGACATTTCGTCACTGAAATAATTGTTCATGAAAAACAAACTTTTCGTCTACCACGTAGCGTTCAAAATCTAACACTTCTAAATCCGTGAATAATTTCACGATTTTTCTGAAATTCACAAATAACAACGATCTCCCCCGAGAGAGTACATACTGAAAATTTCACATAAATTTCTAGAAAGTATAGTTTTTGAGAAAAATGCCTGGGCCGATCAAATGAAGACAAATTGTGAAAAATTTAAAATACTCAAACTAAACCTTGACATACTCAGCAAAAACATATAATGTCAATAATAATAATCAGCTAGGCTAATACCCAAGGCACCACCCTAGGCCCAAGTCATCTAGCGACTTTTAAGGCCTTAAACAGGTGGCCGGGTTACAATGCGTAGGAGGGTGGTGGCCGGGTTACAATGCGTAGGAGGGTGGTGGCCAGCCCTGCATGCCACGCGAGCCAACAGTTCCCTACACTAACTATAACCGTTAACCTCTACAAGTTTTTATTAAAACAATTATTTATGATGATATTTCTATATAAGCTAAGCTTTAAAATAAATAAATAAAAAGTTCATTGCTAGCATATCGGCAAGTCACCCGCGCTCAATTATTACCAATGCATAAATCTCGAAGTGCATGTCATCATTATGATTATTAGGACAATTTCAAAAGATTAAATCATATTTATTTATGATTAAATGAATAAAATCATGATGAAATGGTTAAAATCATGATTAAATGGATAGAATCATGATGAAATGGTTAAAATCATGATTAAATGGATAAAATCATGATGACATGGTTAAAATCATCATGAAATGGTTTAAATCATGATCAAATGGTTTAAATCATGATCAAATGAATAAAATAATGATGAAATGAATAAAATAATGATGAAATGAATAAAATAATGATTAAATGAATAAAATAATGATTAAATGAATAAAATAATGATGAAATGAATAAAATAACGATGAAATGAATAAAATAATGATGAAATGAATAAAATAATGATGAAATGAATAAAATAATGATGAAATGAATAAAATAATGATGAAATGAATAAAATAATGATGAAATGAATAAAAGCATGATAAAATGGATAATAGCATGATGAAATGGATTAAAGAATGATGAAATGGAAAAATCGTGATGAAATGGAAAAAATCATGAAATGGACTAAATTATGCTGAAATGAATGAAAGCATGATTAATTGGATAATATGAGTAAATTGTGATCAAAAGGATTAAATTGCGATCAAAAGTAGTAAATTGTGATCAAAAGTAGTAAATTGTGATCAAAATGATTAAATAGATTGTTATGATTATATTGGGATAGAAGAGATTAAACCGTTATTGAAATGATCAAATCATGATTAAAATTATTCATAATTAAATTTTAATTAATTTAATCGTGATTATTAAGAGACTCTAAAGCATAGCGAATTGGCCCTCGATAAATCCCGAATGAAATTAGAAATCAATAGCAAACGCGGTTTCGTACGAAAGTGTCTGACCAAAATACCAAACAGGGCCGGTAATCGTCCGCCTGCGTCTAATGAATTGGCTAATTGGACAGCCCCAAAAGAAAGTGGATTATTTGAGCGCACCTTTCAAATGACGCAACTGGCGTCATCAGCTGCTGTCGGTGGCCGTTCGACCCTCAAGAAGAATTATCATCGGGTACCCTCATCGAATTTGTATTAAATTTGTTGCCGCGTTATTCAGTAAAGGGAACTAATTTTCGTCGCGGAAGCGCGGCCGAACCCAGTTGCGAAGCGTCGTTAAGGGCCCAGCCCGTTCTCCAGATATTAGCAAGTACACCCCGTAGCGATAACCAATTATTATAGCTATATACAATTTGATTAATATGGCTACGCTTCGAAATAAATCGGAAATTCTTCGCAATCAAGGGTAACCGACTTATATTTAGAGCTCTCCAATCAGTCGTGAATTATAAATGACCGAAATTCGAGCCGTTAATTAGTTGCAGCTTACATAGCAGAACGAGTCATTTATTATTGGTACGATTAAGCTCGCCGAATTTGAAGAATTTAGAATGCTTCGGAGGAACGTTAAATTGAAAATAAATTAATACGAAAAGTATTCTGTTCTTGATTGAAGAAAATTGAGCGTCTTTTGTCACTCGTTGCAATTTGAAAATGACAGAAAACAAATTATAAATCAATCAGTTTTAGTTGATCCAAATTTTGAAGGTCCAAATCAGACTTTGCATGGTTGAGATCGCCTGTTTATATTAATTAATTGTTAATTATAATATTCTTCTATTATGTTAAAGGTCGATAAATATTGCCTTGTTATTAATTATTTGTTTGTCATAAGATTTTAGTAAACTTTCCAAAAATAAACATTTTTACGGGTGAAATCAGAATTTTCAAGGTCTAGATCGCCTGTTTATACTAGTTTTTGGTTTATTGTAAGACTTAACTAAACTTTCGTGATCAACATTTTTTAATATCGAGATTGCCTAATTTAAATTAGTTATTTGTTTATTATAATGTTTTAGTATACTTTTATGATATACATGAAAAAGGGTTGAAATATTCTTGTTAATATTAGTTATTTGTTTATTATCAGATTTTAATATTCTTTCGATATTAATTTTTTTAAGGTTGAAATCGCGTATTTAATATTAGTTATTTGTTTATTTTAAGATTTTAGTATTCTTTCGAGATTAATTTTTTTCAGGTTGAGATCGCCTTATTAATATTAGTTATTTGTTTATTATCAGATTTTAATATTTTTTTATTAACATTTTGAAATTTGATTATTCCATTTCCTAAGTATCTCCCCTTGGACACCCAGGACTGTCATTGGTTGTGACGAAGCATGGGTTAGTAACGCTCCTTAAGATATAAACTTAGAAAACACGCCCCAAAAACCTCTATTTGAAATCCGCGGTTCAAGTTAATACGACTATAATATTAAAATTGTATTTGTCTTAATTTCTATGAGTTTGATTTTGCGTTTACAAGGGGCGTAGGAATCAGGAGGGCAGGGTGGAATTTTAGCTAGGCTAATATACTATGGCACCACTTACAAGGAGACAACCCGAGGTGTAGCTCACCGATTTTGTTCCAAATCGGGGGTTTGGCGAGGGGCAGGTCACTTCCATTTTGGGTGCGTCTTAATCATAGTAAAATGATTAAATCAGGGTAATCAAGATTAAAAAATCTAATCACGATTTAAACGAGTTTTAATCATTCTAATCATGATCTAATCTTTTTAATCAGGATTTAATCATTTAAACGAGATTTAGTCATTCTAATCATGATATAATCATTTTAATTAGATTTAATCATTTTAATCACGATTTAATCAATATAATCGGTTGAATCGAGAATTTATCATTAAAATCAAAACTAAAGTACGATTTAATCATACTAATCTCAAAATAATTTTTTTAATCAGGATTTAATCATTTTAAACAGATTTAATCATTTTAAACAGATTTAATCATTTTAAACAGATTTAATCATTTAAACAGATTTAATCATTTAATCATGATTAAATCAGATTTAAACATTCTAATCATGATTAAATGTGATTTAATCAACTTAATCGTGATTAAATTGAATTTAATCAAAATAATCACGTTTAAATCGGATTTAATTTTTGAGGGGTGCGTCGTTAATCAAGGAAGTGACCTGCCCCTCGGGGTTTGGTAGACCTTCATGTAACTGGTAAAACTCTAAAGGGAAATGTCTCCATAGCCAACAAAAATGTTTTTGACAAGACAAAATGGAAATTTTCCCCTTGAATATAACCAATTTTAAGGGTACTCCCTGTAAAAATTTTAATCAATTTCGAACTTTTTCATTATTTTTTTAATTATATTTTATATTTTAAGCATTTTCAAAATTTTTAATTTTTTACAGGGGTACCCTTAAAATTGGTCATATTCCCATGTTATTTTCAATGGGAAAATTTCCATTTTGTGTGGTCAAAAACATTTTGGGTTGCCATGGTAAAACGGTGGCCTATGGAGGCAATTCCCTTAAGGGTGGTGGCAAGCCCTTACGGCCACGCAAGCCAACAGCCTCCCACACTCACTATTACCGTTAACCTCTACGGGGATTGTTCTATATTTTCGTCTTTTAGATTCCTAATACATCGGAAGTGTCCCAACAATTAATTATAATTCACAAGTGGCAGCCTCAACAAAACAAGAAAATACATTGTTCGGCGGTAGATGGCGCTTATATTCTTTATGTCCTAAAGTAAATCACTCTTTCGACACGAAATAAAATAAATTTTAAAACTTAGAGAAAATACCATATCTAACATAATTACTCATAAGTATGCCATAAAAGCATTTTCTTTAATGAAACCATGTTCACGTAAATTACGTCACTTACACGCGTAAACTATTTTATTGAAGAACAAGATGTCACGGACATTTAAGTAATACACGCAAATCCCCTAGGGATTTTGTGTAAAAACGGAGGTTAGTTCTAACTTTAATAACTTGTATAGTTCGCACCTCGCCATCACCTGATATCGTTTCCATGGTCACCTTCTCAACAACACAAAGAGTATAAGAAATTTCAGTGTTTGGGTACCCTTATTGTGTGTTCCGCGTGAAACAAGATCTCATTGTAAATGTTGCACAGAGGCATACTTATGATAATTAAGTTACATATGATAATACAAATCTAACCTGTTTATTTTACGATAGTCAGATAAATTCTTCGAACTCGGGCGTGTGAAAATGATAAAAATCAAATCCAAGTAACAACTGACTTTTATGAAACGCAAGAAGAAGATAGTCCATGAGAATTTTGAATAAGATCGTGAAACTGAAAATTATTAATAATTATCCAGTTTTTACCCCGAAGCGATTTCTCATAGACATTGTAATAGTCATTTCTGTTCAGTACATCATTAAAATTGGGTCTCGCTAAATTGGCATATATCACCTTTAAAAATATACCTTCTTTGACACCCAAATTTAAAGTAATTCTTCGAAATTTGTTTATCTAAAGATACGCCCGGCAGAATGACATCTTTCGAAATTAAAATGTATGATAATAAGCGGTTTCGAAATGGCAATTACTTTCGTTTTATTTCCCATAGTGTATTTCGCTAAAAATTCGTAATTAAGAATGACCTTGACATTGTGTAATTTGTGGTCATCAAATGTATAATTAATTTTGTCTCGTTCCTACACCTGGGCGGTTAAGAAACGAGTTTTGTTAATGGGTGCAACGAAGTGGGCTCGACCCGGGAAACCTTTGGGTTCACTTTTTGGTAACTAGAATTCTGGAACACTAATTACCACGTAAACGAACGTAATTACATATCTACGACATTGCATTTAAATTTTCATTAATATAAGCCTACAAACATTCAACATTAAATAGAAAGTGTTAAGGGGGAAGGAACTAATACACGTTTGACAAGTGAAAGGGATTCTTTCACGGGCGTGACGCCATTAGTGGTCGATTTTTAAATACCCGAAGTCTACCCAGGTGGCGTCAAAAAGTTTAAATTGTTTCGCTTTTCTTTTTATACCGAATTTTTACCAAGTTGAACGTTTCAAATTGTGTAAAAGGTTATTTTTTGGTAAGGTGTTACTGGAGTTGTTAACTTTCCGGAAATCGGGAAAATTAAAAATTGAAACATAATTTACTTTTTAAGGGTTTTTAATGTTTTTAACTTTTTATAGATATAAAATGTCTAATAACAGTTAACATACTACAAATCGGGGAAGGTACATTTGTTGGAATTTCTATCGTCCGAACGGTGGAACAAATGTTCGAATTTCATTCGTCCGACCCGCCAAAATAACAAGTGTTTCAATTGTTCGAATTGGACAACTTGTTTGTTTCATTCTTCCGAATCGGTAGCATCAATTGTCCGAATTCTGTCGCTAAATTAGTATTTCTTATTGCTGTTTTTTTTGGTCCGGATTTTTTTTAGTGCAAGAATAAAAAATAAAAAACTACATAGTAAATATCGTTGTTTGTTAGTAAGTGGGAATTGCGTTGAATTTTGTGGATATTTTATGTTAGGTTAGGTTAGGTTAGGTTCACGTTAATGTTACTATTTTCTTATATTAACAATATTAAAAAAAAAACCAACCAATTCCTAATGTTCGAAAAAACGGACAAACGATTATTCGAACAAATGAAATTCGCCAGTAAAGTTAACATAAATTGAACGACTAAATCTCCAACAAAAGTTGTGATAAATTTTTCGGGCAAATGAAATACGTTTTCGGATATACGATCCTGTTTTCCGGCATTCGGACAACTGATCATTAGGACATTTGTACCACCGTTCGGACGAATGAAATTCGAACAAATGTACCCAAATCTACAAATCATTAATAGTGTTACATTGTTAATCAGTTTAAACTAGTCTAGAGGTTTATTTTTACTTTTAGATTCGAAAAAATTAAGTGAAAATTCAGCTTTATTTAAATTTGCAAACAATATTAGACTAATAATGGAATGGAACCTTTTTTCCGAAAAATACGGAAAAATTTCCGGAAAAAGGCCTCGTTCATTTTCCGGAAAAATTTTAGATAAAAAAAATTCCGCTGAAAATTTTCTGCCATACAACATCTAGGTGTTACGTTACCAACGCCAAAAATTACGTCTTTTCAAATCCATTTGTTATTATTGTCCAAACAGTTTCTTGGTTTCTATCCTCGTGTACTCTGCTTTACCACACAATAACTTAATTCGATTAAATTGCTTTATTTATGGTTTTAGTTTTTCCTCATTTACCCAAATTTTTCTGAATTTAGAAATTTAGAATGTATTTGGAAAATTAAAGTCCAAAATGTGATTTACGAAATTTTCGGCAATACAATCTGTAACCCCTAATTCCTAGTGCCGCCTAGTGTACGTAAAAGCATTGAAATTGCACCTCTAAAATTTTGTTTCCCTGTAAGCTATTTGTAAATCGGTGTTTTTCCTCTGTGTTTTACGGCAAATTCTTAGGGCTGTGCGAGTGGTGTTTCAAGCAATCGAGTCGGTTATCGAGTATCAAGTTTTTTTTCCTCGAGTATTCGAGTCGAGTCGAGTAATCGAGTACTTGATTAAGGGAAAACTTTCTCTTATTCGAGTTGAGTAACTAAAAAAAAACCTCGAGTAATATTTTTCACGAGCCGGGTTATCGATTTCTTGATTAGGAGCTGGTTTTATTCAAGAAATTATGAAAAAAATATCAAAAAAGGCCGAATGCTCGATGATGTTCGAGTACTCGCACAGCCCTACCAAATCTCGTAAGATGCACAGAAACGGGAAAATGGAAAAGTAATAACTTCTCAGTTCCGGTACTAGATGGCGCTCGCGTTATTCGTCTGCCGTTGTCTGGGTCAGACTTACAAATAGTGATACTGTAAAGCCCAGTTCACACTATACAATTAAATGGGACACTTAATTGTATCCCACTAAGTGTAAGCAAGAAAATTGTATAGTGTGAACAGAAAAATTGTAATAATAACTCCCATTTTTATTGTTCACACTATACAATTTTCTTGCTTACAATTAGTTGGATACCATTAAGTGGTCCAATTAAATGTAAAGTGTGAACTGGGCTTTAGTCATTTTTTCCGTGAGGGTTACTGACACCTATGAGCAACTAACACAGCACCCCACACAAGGGGATAATGCAACCCGTCAAAAGTCGTGCATTTTCTTGTGTACATTTTTCATTGCCGTCGGAAGGGGAAAATACCGAAATTGTCTTCCCCCCTTTCCCGTAAAACGTGCAGCATAAAGGGTCGTCAAATGAAATATGTACACAACAATGCGATAGCGTGTTTGTTGCTCCTAGTTGACACATTGGGAATAAAAAAGAGTTCAGAAGCGACCGGAAAAGAAAATATTTTCAAAGTATGTTTGCATATTTTCTATAAACGTTTCTCATTTAAATTGGGCGTCATGTTGACCCCCACACGAATGATTTGTTTTGAAGGTCAGTGACCCATGAACTGCAACCACACAGCAGCAGTGCTCGCACGACTTAAGAACTTTGCGCTTAAATGCTTAAGGAATAATTAAAGTATTAACTTTTAAAAATTAAATGTTTTTAAGCAGCTAATTAATTAATTAATGAAAACATACAATCGTAAAATCGGTTATAAATTATGAATGAACACGGATCACAAAGAAACGAAGTACTGACCACTCAGCGTAATCTGCTTTAGCTTACTTATCTCGGCGTACTCCGGGTAATAACTGTACAAGCAAACTCTAAGTGATCAGCCCATCGCATAGATACGCCACTGTGATATTTTAAAGTTTGAAAACGTATTTATTCAAATAATACAATTTTTCAGAAAGCAGCGAACTACTTTTTATCGCGGCGGAATACACATATTGATAAAATTCCGGTAAACCGGTAAGCGAATGAAAAATAGTTTGGCAATCAAATAGCTCATCTAGGCTAACCGATCCAAGTTCAAGACTTTTGCTAGTATTGATTTCGAGTATAATTTTAACAGTTTGCCAGTTTCAATAACATTACCGCCATCTGTCAGTTACCAAAATTTAGCACTGAATTAGTACCATCTTGGTGAATTGCGATAAAATAAAAAATCGTGTCAAAATTTTTGAAGTTGGCTGTACATGTGGTATTTGAAAATACCTTACATCATTGAAACTGGAGAATTTAAATTGTATTAAGACGAATCCTTAACCCAAAAGATAAACAAGCTCGATTTGACCAAAGTTAGCTCTTTAATAATATGGTATAATAACTAGCTAGGCAATGTACCGCCATAGCTAGCGACTTTTAATGCTGTTAAATAAGGTGGCAGGGTTACAATGCGTAGGAGGCTAGTGGCCAGCTTTCACGCTCCGCTTACCACTCCCTACACTCAATATAGCCATAAGTAACATATCATTAGTATGACACTTCCTACTGCTCGAATTAAGAACTGCAATCGATTTGAGTAGTATATTATCGTTCTTGGCCGCTAGGAGCGACAAAATCAGCACCCCACACAAGGATAACTCAACCCGTCAAAAGTCGTGCATTTTCTCGCGTACATTTTTCATTGGCTAGACGCTTTAGCGCCTGCTGCCGTCGGAAGGGGAAAATTCAGAAATTATCTTCCCTCCGCCCGTAAAACGTTCAGCGTAAAGGCTCGTACAATGAAATTTGTACACAAAACTGCCTAGCGTGTTTAAAGGCTAGCTGCGTTCTCCTTGTGTTTGTTGATCCTATCTTTGGCTCTTTCATTCTAGGAGATCAATTACTGACACGTACGTAACCTTTCCTTCGTTACATTTGCTTTTCCACTTTATTGTTTGGGTAGTTCTAATATAGATTCTATCATCGTGAGTTTAAAATAAATATATTTTCAATTTAAAATTTCTAACTAAATATGCAATTGTATTTTAGTATATTTCGCCTTAGGTATAATTAGACACTAAGGGGCTCTTTAAATCAGTTCGGTGATAATTAATGCTTATTGTGATTAGGTTACTTACGATATTACCTTTAACCTCAGCTAAACTTTATGGAAAGGAAAAACAGAAGAATTCGAGATAAAACTCCTTTAATCAGTGGGTAGATTTCTTGGAAACTCAACGCTGAAGGATCTGTTCCGAGTTTTCACCCAGGTTCACAAACTGGGATCCAACCCGACTCGTACTTCTGCCAGGTGAAAGTGCTAACCACTCCTACGCATTGTAACCCGGCCACCTGAATTAATGGCTTGTAAAGTCGCTTGATGACTTAGGCCTAAGGTCGTGCCAAGGGTATTAGCCTAGCTGATTATTATTTTAAGTGTGGTATCAGTTCCACGTGACCAGATATCACCACCGGTTTTTGCTATATAAAATAATTTATCGCGAATAATGGCAGACATTATTTTAGCTACGTAATTAACTTAAGCTAGTGGTCCACCTGAGGTTACGTAACCGCATGTAGAACGTAGAATAACCGAAACCATTACTTTTGTTGAAAATCAGCGTCTACGTATTAGCATCAGAGATAATGGACGCGGGCTTTTTGAAACGTAAATAAAACGCGGATAAAACGTCATGCGACGTGGAAGTGACGTAACGCTTGCGATACGGTTATGTAACCTTTGGTGGACCACTAGCTTTACTCTATTGTACGAAATAATTTTACGATGCACGAACACTAACCACCTACTGGTATACTATTCCCGGTTCCTCTGAGTATATTCGCACAAACGTAAAAGTAATTTTTCTCAGGTACTCACCATTTCGACGCGGAGTTTAGCCAGTAGCTCGTCCATGTTGACGACATCCTCAACGGAAGACAACCCAACTGGCGCGTCCCCTTCCGCTTCGTCGTTGTTGGTCGTTTCCTGGCTGGTACTGGTCGCGTGGGATTCCGTGGAAGCCATATTGGTTTAGGACTTGAAAAGCTCGGCAATTTAAACTTAATCCCAAATATTTATATTGAAAACCGAACACCTGCAAATAAACAAGTACATTTTATAAATAAAAGTATAGAGAGTTCCACGGATATGTTTATATTTAAAATCCTGAACTCATAAACAATTTCTTATTCGTTTAATTCAAAAAAAAAATCGAAAATTCACAAACCCTTTTGAAGTGATTCCAAACGGTTGAAATATTTAATTTATATTAGCTTTTCTTTAACATAGAACCACCTTGTGACCTTAGCTGCTGCTTTGTGTTAAGTGCAAAGGCTAATCTACTGAACTATTTTGGGTTTTCAAGCAACTTTTAATTGCAAGCAGCAATCTTCCCGTTTTCATAATCTTCTGTCAACCTCGTAAGAAACCACTTTAACGGAAATAGTTAGTGTAGGAAGCTGTTGGCTCGCGTGGCATGAAGGGTTTTGCTACCACCTTCCCACGCATTGTAACCAGCTTTGGACATACGGATATTTGTTTTAATAGTCTGCCTGGCTCGTGAGCCTTCTATCTTAATTTTACTAGTAGTCACTGACTGGGGGAGGGGGTAAAAATTGGGTATAAGAACAAGAACCACAGTCAACATTTTGCTTTACCCGACAGAATTAAAATAGGAACTTATTATCACTTAAGTTACATGATGTGATTTTTTTTTAAAACGTGGGATTGATCAATGATGAATTTGTGATAAGCCATATTCGCCATTATTTTTGAATATTTAGGTAAATTTTTCACTAGTCAAATTGACTAGTGAGCACCCCGATTTCGATTAATTTTAGTAGTCGGATCTTTTATTTTAGTAGTCAAATGCCGGGACTAGTGCCTTATGTCCAACCCTGGTTGCGGCTCTATCATTGCCACCTCTATTATGAAAAGGCTCCTGTTATTAAAGATGGCCATGAATCTATCCGATTCTTCGAAAAACACGACCTTACTGGAGATCGTAGTGCCATCTATTTATGGAAACGGAAGATAAAATTTAAATTAGCCAAATAATAACGTCGTCAAAGAACCATTGTAGAGTATTATAGTTAGACAACTTATACTCTATTTAGTGGACTTTAATCTAATTTATATATCCCATGTAAAAATATTGTTTATAATTGCTGTAATTTATGTTATTGACTAATTTACAAACGATCCAATCAACGCGAGGGGTACCCATAAGTACCACCTTATTGATTTCGATGCTAGCGACATCTATTGAGAAATAGCTACTTCACGTCGAGGCGCCACTTGCTGAACTATTACCACTTCATGTTTTTATTTCATTGCCTCACATATGTAGCAAAGAAATATTGAGAGAGGGTCACGCCTCTGGCGCTCCCAGTAGGACCGATCCGGGGGCAGGAAGGGAAAAAGGGAGACCACCGGGTAGGACCCCCTACCGGATTTACCCAGAAGAGCCCATTTAATAAAACCATCTTAACCGAGATTCGAACTCATGGCCCTCAGCTTAGCAGCTTCGAAATTCTCGCCTCCACGATCTAAGCCATTTTTTAGTTCGTATTCCGCGCTTTAAAACTTCTAATGTAAAATTGTTATAGATTGGAAGACCTAATTGATAGGTGACGAGAAATACCATCTTGACCGCGAAAATTTAAATACCATGTAATATTTTTAGTCTTGCGAAATATCATCCTGACCACGAAAATTTAAATACCATATAATATTTTTAGTATTGATAGGTGGCGCGAAATACCATCCTGACCGCGAAAATTTAAATACTATATAATATTAATATTTTACCATATAATATTTTTAGTATTGATAGGTGGCGAGAAATACCACCCTGACCGCGAAAATTAAAATACCATATAATAGTATTAGTATATCTTTACAGGTCACCCGTGGCCAGCCTGACTTTTGTTTTAACAGATTTTAACCAGCTTTTCAACGAGAAATAATATGACAATTCTTTGCCGACGGTTGTAGTCTGCGATTTCAATTTAGATTTCTTTAAAATTGTTATAGATTGGAAGACCTAATTGATAGGTGGCGAGAAATACCATCCTGACCGCGGAAATTTAAATACCATGTAATATTTTTAGTCTTGCGAAATATCCACCTGACTGCGAAAATTTAAATACCATATAATATTTTTAGTATTGATATGACCGTGAAAATTTAAATACCATATAATATTTTTAGTATTCATAGGTGGCGCGAAATACCATCCTGACTGCGAAATAAATACTATACACTCCTTTTATAAACGTTTACTGGGCGCCGCCATTATCGTACAGGCAACCGACGAGCAAGCGTTCTACGGCAGAAATTTCTTCCCCCAAAAACCGGTTTTTTCATCACCCAGACTGTAAGGTAATGGCGGTCAATTTTGGAGGCGCGTTTAAGAGTCTATATAATATTATAATATGATAATTCTTTGCCGTCGGTTGTAGTCTGCGATTTCAATTTAGATTTCCTTAATCACATTGTTTTTTATAATTAGTGGAACCAAAATTAGTAAACTTTTAATCGGAAACTGTAATGATCTTTTTAGGTATATTTGCCAAATTTCTAATGATAAGCCAAATTTTTAATGATAAGCCAAATTTTTAATGATCGTGTAGAACTTGCCAAAAGTATACGAAATTTTTCTTCGCGGCTTGGGCGTGGGGATTACACAGCGTGGGCTTCTGGCGTTCAGGGAGGCTATTCTCTAATTTATCTTGATCTCACTCTCGATGTCGACTCGAAGTCGATCTCGAAGACGATCACTTCGATCGAGAAGTCCTTTCTCGATAAACGCTATTCTATACTTCATCGAAATCGACTTCGAAGTGATACATCTCGACTCTCGACAAGCGAGTAGACCACGTGGGTTCTTCATATTTCCGGTTGTAATCGCTCATAGGCTCTCTATTTTCCGACCAATAAGAATACACCATTACAAAAACAGCTGATTACAAACGCCCATGTTTTATAGTTTAGAGAAAGGATATTTATTTTCATTGTACTGCAGTATATATTTAAAGTCCAAATAGAGCTTGGCGAAACAGCTAAATTAACCGCTAAAGTTTTGATTAACCATAAAAATTACGATTAACTGTTTATCCATGGATATTATCCACGGCTATATAGCAATTTAACATGTAAAATAATCGGTTTTTTTTCGGATAATTTTCGTTTGTGGATAAAAATGAATAAAGTTATTATTTCTTATCCAAACGCCGAGCTCTAAGTCCAAAGGATTTATTGTTTGGTCTCTTATAACTCTTTATATTTGAAAATTACGCCTATTATCGATTTCTAAGGCTATATTTAACAATACAAGCCGAGCTATAGCAAGCGCCATCGAGAGAGATCTCGATCGAGAAGTGCTTACAGAATAGGGTCCCAGAAGGTTGCGGGCTTTAATTTTAAAAACACTCTATAGTAAAAACGTTTGTACTATAGAGTGTTGTTAAATTAAATTTTAAAGAAACCAATTCAACACTGTTAAACTTGATATCGTAGGTCGGGGGCTCTGGGCTTCAAAGATCGCCAATGCCCTAGGTTAGGCTGGGGCTCGCTCTCTTTTGTATATTAGAATGCCGATCTCTGCTTAATATATAACGGTTCGATTGAGAGCCGGGCAATTAAATAATATTATCGCCTTCTTGGCGAACTTGTTCTCTTCAAAACATCATGGAGAAAGGGGGGTGGAGGGGAAGAGACGGAATATTTGTAGTTCCAGCCCTTACCAGTCTCTCCCACGAGCGGGTGGAAGAAGGGGGAAGAAAATAAAGGGGGTGGCGTTGTCAACTCGAGGGCTATGGTTACGAATTTTGGCGTCCTTTTTTTCCACATTTCATTGCGCCATCTGGCAGGATTTTTTCAGGAGGAGTATTTGTAATATTTGATAACACGTGATCATTCATTGAACAGATAGCTTTTGTGTCTTAAAAGAATATCCAACAAAGATGAATAAAAGGGTCATGGATCACAATTACTGTAAAGTTAAAAAGAAAAAACAGACGAAGAAAGGTATTGTTAATTATAAAGTTAAATAATTTATCTGCTAAGCTTTAGCTAAATTTCTTTTTAGAATAGGCTTTGTCACGACTCTTACAGTTATCCCTCACTAATTACCTTAATTTATTATGATCAACTAAACCCGTAAACCATTTACGCAGATCGCCATTATTATAATAAAATAGCCAGAAGATGGCAATCATGGCACCAAAAAGAGATTTCAACATAGAGGGGGAAATCGTAACCATAGAAACCGGGAGCCCTCGAGTTGACAACCGCCGCCCCCTTTATTTTCTTCCCCCTTCTTCCACCCACCCGTGGGAGAGACTGGTAAGGGCTCGATGTACAAAAAATTCCGTATCTTCCTCTCCACTCCCCTTTCTCCGTGAAAAAATGAAATATTTTGGAAATACAGGCTAGACGAAATGCTCGTATAAGTTTGAATTTAAACGCAAATTATTTCTTGAAATAAATCACGGGAAAAACGGTAGAAACTACCTCAATTCCGAAAATCTATTGTAGCATGGAGGAGGTACTAACTTCTGGAGAAGTAGATACGAGACCTCTAGCACGGGCCTATTGTTCGTAGTGCGGCGGGAAAATCAGCTAGAGGCGCCAAGCGTTACGCCTGGTTTTTAGCGACTCCTATTTTAGGGCAGCCATTAATGAATTTTTATAAAGTTATAGTTATTCCGTTCATCCATAGGTGGAGACACTCTACTAGGCACAAAGGTCAGTTGTGCCGCTGTTCGTGCGCCTTCTTTTCCTCTCTAGGATTGTAGTTTGTCGTGGGGCCCAATTATAGTATTTAGGCTGTAATATTATCTTTGAAAAGCGCGTCATTGTCACTGTGATAACCCAAAAGATATCTTTTAGAAACATTATCTAAACTTCCAGCCCAAAGATTAGTATCTTACCAAAGTCGAACTAAAAGTTGCAAAAACATAGAGGAGTGCACAAATATTCTAAAACAAATATGCAACGATCTCATATGGCTGGAATCGGTAATGATGATAGCACCTATATTGTCTACATCACTTGAGATTTTCATCTGACCTTCTTAGTAGGGATGCACCGATGTATCGGCCTATTTTGCTAATATCGGTATCAGCCAATATCAGCTTAAACGAAGGCTCCGATATAGGCTGATACCGGAATTCGAAAAATACTTTCAGAACAACATTTAATAATAGGAAAATTATCGATTAACTAACTAATGATAATATTTGATTTGATTGGCCGCGCCACGGACGCCAGACTTCAGAAGCTGGATCATACATTTATTAAGACAGGGGGTTACGAGTGTAAACAAATAAAAAACAACGATATTCGATTTGTGATAGAAAATATGTATCACGTAAAATGAAAAGAATCATATTCGGATATGCTATTGCAAACCTTTTTTCATGAAAAATTATAATAAAATAGTATGACAGTGTACTGAACCGTCTTTTACAATGATTTTATCATATACACTGCTGTTAAGATAGATAACTTTGTTATTATCGGCCGATTTATTAAAGAAATAGTGATAACGGAAAACATGACAATTAACCCTAATTTAATTTCTAAGTGAAACAAAGCAAGCGTGAAAGTAGTATTTAAAATAATATCGCTCGGGACCATGATATTTTTTACTCCACCCCAAATAGTGGCGTCGAAACTCATAGAATTGTGCATGATAAAAGGTGCACTTCTAAGTAATGGAATTAGTGGATGTGATTGACCGGGTGTCAGTTTGTATTATATGTTTCATAAATTTGCCATGGCAACCGAAATTGTGTTTGACCAAAAACATAGCTTTTCTAACATGGAAAAACAAAATTTGTGAATAAAATTTAAAAACAATTATATGTTATATAAGTTATGTGTTACTTAAAAAATAATATACCACTAAAAACCAGTTATCCGCCACTAAAACCAAGATATAAGCTATTTAAAAATATACGCATTTACCCACATTTATTCCCATATACCCTCATTTATTCTCATATACCCACATTTATACGCATTTATTCGCATTTACCCACATTAATTCACATTTACCCACATTTATTCGCATTTGCTCACACTTACCCAATTTTATTCCCATATACCCACATTTATACGCATTTATTCGCATTAATTTACCCGCATTAATTCCCATTAACCCACATTTATTCGCATTTGCTCACACTTACCCAATTTTATTCCCATATACCCACATTTATACGCATTTATTCGCATTTACCCGCATTAATTCCCATTTACCCACATTTATTCGCATTTGCTCACACTTACCCAATTTTATGCCCATATACCCTCATTTATACGCATTTATTCGCATTTGCTCACACTTACCCAATGTTATTCCCATATACCCACATTTATACGCATTTATTCGCATTTACCCGCATTAATTCCCATTAACCCACATTTAGGGTCTGAAGTGGTGACTTGGGTATTAGCCTAGCTGATTATTATTATTATTATTATTATTCGCATTTACCCAATTTCCTTCGAATTTATCCAAATTTATTTGCATTTATCAAAATGTATTCGCAATAACCCAAATTAAGTCGTATTCAAACAATTTAGTAGATTTTACCCAATTTAATTGAGTTTGTCCAATTTAGTATCAATTAACCAACTTTACTTGATTTTAACGTAATTTACTTTAATTCGTATTTAGCCTATTTTATCATACACAATTTTATGAGCTTTCGACGCCACTATTTAGGGTGAAGCAAAAAATATCATGTCACTATTTCTTCAATAACTTTACAACCACAAATCCGATTTGAGAAATGAAACCAGATTTTGTTTCCGAATATTATGACGCAATGAACAAGTGTAGACAGGACATATTGTATTCATTTTGCATGACGTCATTTTGGAGGGGTTTGGCTATTTCCGGCTTTGCTCGCGATCTAATTGTGGTAGGGCATTAATTTTCACCTATATTAATTTCGTGAGGGTTTGCTTTCATAGAAGTCCTCATTTGGCTCTCTACCTAAAACAGAAACAAAATGGCTGCCCAGAGAAAAAGGCCAGAAACTTTTGATCGGGACTGTGTGTTGCTAGAAAACGAACAACCATAGGAACAGTGTGTCAGAATTTATAGCCCGGTGTACCTAGTAACAGAGACCATACCACCGGAGGCCTATCATCATAGTGCCCTACGCCAGCGTCCCCCTAGCCCGGACAGGTGACAAATCCAGCATGGGTAGCAGAACCCCACTACTGATGGTCTCACCTTTGACGCAAGCCACTCAACCCAGCAGAAGGTGCAGCAATGGGTGGACCAATCCCCACTTCGCACACAGCAGTGGGATTTAGAATGGATGCTATAGCAACTCCAGCCGACACCCTACCTATGAAGGTAAGGAGCCAAACCCTTTGGAAAGAGCTCCTAAAGGGGAACGACGAGCACACAGCAGCCCAAGTAACCCGGCACAGCTGGCACCGGAGATCCCGGTGGGCCCCAAAAGGCCGGGAAACAGGACCGCCGTGCCCGCATATGGAGGCTCGCCGCCCCACAGCAGGCTACCCAATCCGCCGAGGCGGCCAGTTTGCCTGGACCCTCTCCGTTAGTCTGAACCGAAGTTCAGTATCCATCCCAAACCTGACCGAAGTCGGAGGTGGAGATAGGACCATTTGATCAGAGCTAACATATCCCAGTGCGCCACCGCCCTTATGGGTTACAAGAGCCGGACCCCGACTCCCCGGTAAAGCCACCAGTTATTGCACACTCTAACCCATTTAGGGCCACAACCATAGGAACAACAATCTCTCTCGATTTACTTTAAGCACGGCCAACTTTGATCTCTCGCGCTATAGCGGCCTACCCATAGATAAAATAACTTCGTATATAGATAGGAAACTTCAATGGGGCAAGCTGACTTTCAGCAGATTCCCCTGACATCCATAGCTGAACGGGTTCGTGAGCCCCGCGAGCCCGTATGTTAATTGTCCATAGGAAGGGCTCGGCTCGGGCTCACGTTACATTACTTCTATGGAAGTGTGAAACGAGCCCACATCTAGTGACTGCGCCCGTTGGCTGTGTTCTCAAGAGCGTAAAAAGTATGTAGGAATTAAAGTCGACGTTTTTGCTAATAAACTTATTTATAAAGGTAAATGCCTTCAAATATACAAGAAATAGCGTGTAAAACAAATTAGAAATCTTTACTGAATGCTATTTCTTTGTGCTTATTTTAAATTTGCTTTCAGTACATGAAAAAAGTACTTTTAATACACCTAGCTCACTTAAGCCTTTGCAATTGTCATTGCGACATACATTCAGCCAATTTTAGTATCATTTAAATAATTTTTAACATACCTTAACCTTGGATTAATAGCAAAAGTTAAATAATTATAATTCATCATACTTTTTTTATCCTAAGCTCGTATAAGTCATAACTTATGGAAGCCAGGGATTTTGGATTTAAAATATAAGTTTATATTATTAATCCAAGCTGAAGCATTAAAGCAATGTTTATAGCCAAGCTTAGAGTAGTACGGACTTCGAGTAGTGCGAACTTCACCAAATAGTATTATTCGGGTGCAGCCACCAGATGTCGGACAAAATTCTTTAATCACCTCTACAACAAATATAGTTTCCTATCTATATACGAAGTTATTTTATCTATGGGCCTACCCATTCGCCGAAATTCCGTGAACAAGGATTTTCCCACTATAAACTGTAGGAGTTCAGCGCCAAGCTCGTTTTTATATTGTCTTCAATGCAAAAACTAAAAATATTATTAAGCTAGGGGCGCTCAAACCATACACGTATCTTTTGCTCATAGGTTAACATAGAAACCTCAACGAATGGGTTGGCCGCTGTAGCGCGAACAGCGCGTGATCAAAGTTTGCCGTGCTTTAAGCCAATAAGAATGAATTTGGAAATGATGTCATTTAAGTAAAAATAGTTTACGAGAGCAGTATAACTTCTCCGGACGCTTCGCGTTATTTGGTTAAAAATAAGGTTTAAAGTTATAAATATTTCTTGAACAAAATAAAAAGAAGAAGGAATGTAACTCCGATCTTTTGAAAGCGAGGCTATCGAGTGCCTGCGAGGTTTTTAACAATTTTAACATACAAATTATCTCTGAAAATCTAAGCTTCGGTGATACTTTGGAAGAAAGTCTGAGTCCATTGAATTGGGAATAGTACCGCTAGAATTACATAGACGCGTTCGGGAGTCGTGGTTTCGCGAAACAAATTCTGAAATTTCAAGTCGGCACTCTCAGCCGTTAACTCTACCATTGTACGGTGGCGCCATATATCACTTTCAAGGTGAAATATTCATAAAAGTCATTTTTATAAGATATAGTTCCTGCCGCTAACAACGGATGGCGCCACCGACAAATGATAGAGTTCTCAATTTTTTTTTTCGCGGAAGGCACATTGAAACTGTAATTCTAGCGGTACTATTCCCAATTGAATGGTCTGAATATTATTATTATTATTATTACTATTAAATAATAATTGCTCTGTTATAATTTTATTATAATAATAACATAAGCAGTGTTGGGCACCGCTCATCTCATTGTGAGCGGATTTGTTATTATGAGCGAAAATGAGCGGTAAAATATCTTTTTAAAAGAGCGCAAAACAAAAATGAGAGGAGCGAAAATTTTACCGCTCAAAAAAGAGCTGAAAAATAAGAGCGAAAATGTTACCGCTCAAAAAAGAGCGGAAAAATAAGAGCGAAAATTTTACCGCTCAAAAAAGAGCGGAAAGAGAGGAGCGCCGATTTTACCGCTCAAAAAAGAGCGGAAAAATAAGAGCAAACATTTTGCTGCTCAAAAAAAGAGCGGAAAGAGAGGAGCGCCGATTTTACAGCTCAAAAAAGAGCGGAAAGGGAGGAGCGAAAACATTTCCGCTTAAACTTCTGTCTTCTGGGTGTCCGATTTCAAAATAATTAGCAATGGCGAAGAGGGTTTTCGATACGTGAAACTAGTACACGACAATCGCTATACAGTGGCGTAACTAAACTTACGGTCGCCCGGGGCGGAAGACAAAACCTTAGCCCCCTCTCATACAATTAATATTAATTAATTAATAATAATTTGAATGACTTCAAGTATTAATTAATTAATTGACGAATTAATTCATTATTATGGCAAATGAACTACAAATATTATTTGCTTTGGTAATAGACATTGAAATTAAACTTAAGACTTTACTGAAAGTCTGAAATACAAGAAATAAAAATGTACACGTGATAATCTGCGACCGACCATTCAAAACGCGCCCTCCGCTCTTATAAGTTTGCAACTGGGGCCCCTTTCGCCCTCCTGGTAGATACGCTAGTGCCCCTACATACCAAGGGATTGTGTGTAGAAAGTAGATGAAGATGTAGTTAAAGCCTCATAAGTTAATTGTATGCTTGAAAAGAGCGCAATTATTATTATAAATTTGAAATTGACCGTAAAGTGGTCAAATTCAAATTTCGCGCGGTCGACTGTCCAGAATTGGTCTGAGGTATCCTTGCGCCGATTGTACTATATATTTTGTCTTTCTTAGCCTGCAACTGACTATAGAAGCAAGTACATTGAAGTACTGTATTCCTTTGGGCTTCCTTCTATTCTTGTAGTATCAAGGATCCTATATGTTAGAAGGATATGAAGCGAGGGACGAAAAATGGCAGCGCCGTCGGTGGGTCATGCGCGATAGACAATCCGTCTTTAGATTCCGTCAAGGACAAAACATGGAGGAAGCACCGCCAAAGTTTGTCCTTGAGGGAATAGAAACAAGACGTCCCACGTTTAGAGGCTCTCTTAATATCGACGGCGCTGCCGGCTTTTTGAAAACACGGGCTGGCCGGAGGGCTACCTATCCTTCTAACATATAGGATCCTTGTTTCAACGAAGTTGCAATTCATAATTTATAAAATAGCACAATAAAGCCAATTTCGGTATATTTACTAATTTCAGGAGTGCGAGTCAAAAATTACGATTTATAGTATCAAAGCATTGGCGCTTCCATCCCCCCCTCCATCCCCAAAAAACGTTTTGGCGGCTGGTTACGGACCTGGAATGGCAATAAGTATATTTGATTGACCCAATTCAAAATTGGAAACAAGCAAACGGGCCACATAACTCAGTTTTTAACGTTCATGTATGCCCCCATAAATTGCTTTTGCAGACAATTGCAACTGAAGCAGACGATAAAACCAATTCTGCCATCTTTCTTGCAAATTACTCAAATAGTAAGACTCGTTATTAAAGGGAATATAACCTCAGGTATTTGGTGTGGAACACCAACGTTTGCAGCTCTGGCCGCTCTTGCCTTTGGCTTTAAAAATGTTTGGCGCCACTGTACAGGGAAATTTGAAAAATTGAAGGGGTCTTCCATAAATATGCTTTGTAGGTTATATAATCACGTGACGGCGATGGCCCGATGGGCGTCTTAATATCATGGCCGACCTATACGCGTTACCATGGACACGAACACAAGCCACACCGACGAGCAAGCTACGAATACAACGGGAGGTTAAAACGGCCATTACTAACGGTAAAGTTCTAAATTATTTGGCGGACAGCGTTCCCCCACCACTGTTTTAAAGAATATTACGGAGTTTTGAAATTCCTTTGATAGGTGATGAACAATTTGAAAAGGTTAAGCGCTCATTTAACTCTAATAAGGAACCTTTTTGCTTTTATTGACACTTTCTATATATACTTGGTATGATATCAAAAGCAAATAAGAGGTTATTTGCTTTTTATATCACACCAAGTCTTGGCGTAAGAGCATGTTGTAGCTTCTATCATGGTTTAAAAGTTATTAAATGAGCTCGAGATCACCTGACTGAAAGAACTATTAGAATTACTTGAAACACGCATCATTTTCTTTAAAAAAAAGGACTCTTTAAGAAGCTAAATTATCCAATACTTGCGCTTCGATTAATTTGAATAAAAATAAAAATTTGGTAAACATGTATACAGAAATTTAGTTTTGCCTTATTAAACTACCAAGCGCAACGATCTACGCTTTATCTACACGTCTCGGGCATCTCTTGGTAATCGTGATTTGCAAGACACCTCTTGGCACTCCTCCTTTGGAAGACACATCTTGGTTCTTTTAATGTTAAAGATATTGATACTGGTGGCGTTTTTGGATGGATGAAACCGTTTAAGTATTAGTTTTGTATTGTCTGCTAGGCTTTTGAAAAATTATATGGAACTCTAAGAAATACGAAAGGCCAACGCAAGTCTTTGGGAAATGTAAGGTTTCTTTTTAATAGCGACGCTATCGGCTTCTATCCATCATAGACTTCCGACACGGTTGACTTTTATTCATTGCACCTATCAACCAATTGGCTGTACATCCGAAGAACAAATGGAAAAGCACTGGTCCCATCTTGTTAATTCACGGATTAAAATGTTTTAGCAGTGCTACCAGTTGCTCCTAACCTCAGACCTCTCACTTCTCAAATGGAAGTAAGGATGTTGATTTACCACCACCTACGAACTTACATTCTGTAGACTTTCCTGCATAAATGTGTAATTGTCTGACACCTCCAGTAGGGGATTGTAAGTGAAAATTCGTCCTATGTTCCTATACCGTAATCCTACGGGTTTCTGCTAGCTTGAATTAATTAAACACAGGGATATACTGCTCCAGCTTAAAACTCCATTATGTAGCAGAAAAGATTGTTATAAACAATCTATTAGAAGTCCCCATTGCGCATGCACGAAATGTGTCTCAAACGTTATCATCTTCACATTTTGAGCCAAGGCTTAGTAACACCCCTTTCTTTTCACCTAAATAATTTGGTAAAATCTTAATTAATATACTTTCAGACTACAAAGTTCCGTAATTAAGTTCTTAGCATCAACTCGGTAGCTTATATTGCTCGGTTCCGATGGTGTACCGTGTAATACCTAGAAACTCAAACGTACGATCGCTAAACATTTTTAGTTTCAAACTTTCAATTGCTCTGATGGAGAATCGCCATGCCTACGTTTATCTCTCTCTCTCCCCTTGATCCACTTATCGCGCATGCGCCTTAGTCATTTCCGTTTAAGCACCAATTTTAAAAAATTTATATGTGTGGCGCCTTAATCATCAGTCCGTTAAGTTTTTAAACAAACTATTGGATACATACAATGAATTAACGATATCTCATTAATTGTATTAATATTCTATTTATTATTATTAATATTAAACTAATAATAATATTAAATATTAAATATTAGAGATTTAGAAACACCCAGTCTCAAAAAGAAAATGGCATTGCCTTGCTGTAACTAGGTGCGAAGAAAGTATACTGCCTACTAATTAACCAACAAAGATGATAGTCGTGGTGCGTTCAAAATGGCGGCGCCAACATTTTTCTGAGAAACAAGGTTAATTAAAAGCGTAAGACAGAAATATCAAAGTTCCATATACAGAATGGCATTGTAGGAGTTTGAATAGCCTCTCCAATACCTATTGACAATCACTCATAGATAAATTTTGGCGCTCGGAAAACTAACGTACTAAGCACTTAAATACGCCAAGACTTACCAATATAGAGATACAACAATGCGAATTTCAGGGCCACATCAGCTTTTGAATTTTCCTTTCTTTTACGCGCTATCTCAGCGAATAGGGCTGGAAAAATGAGTGAATATGAATGGCTGGATCCGTTGTCACGAGGTACTGAAGGGGAGGAGCATCTTCATTTTCGTCGAGATATTCAAAGGGCGGTGTGGCCCTTTAATCGCTATCTTTTTAACCAAAAACGTTATTTCGTCGTAATTAATAAATTTATCAATATTATTAATTAATATTTAAATATCTGCGTTATGAAATGGAGTTCTGAAAAAACTTTTCGGAAAGACAGAATGTCGAAAAACATTAGAGTTAATTAGATATACTAAAACCTTCATGCTTTATCTAATCTAGATCTACATTATTTTACTGAATTTAATTTAATTTAATATAATTATATTATATTTTATTTTATTTTAATTAATCCTGTTTATTTTAATTAATCCTGTTTATTTTAATTAATCCTGTTTTATTTTAATTATTCCTGTTTTATTTCAATTAATCCTGTTTTCTTTCAATTAATCCTGTTTTATTTTAATTAATCCTGTTTTATTTTAATTAATTCTGTTTTATTTTATTTAATCCTGTTTTATTTTAATTAATCTTTGTTTATTTTAATTAATCTTTGTTTATTTTATTTAATCCTGATTATTTTAATTAATCCTGGTTCATTTTAATTAATCCAGGTTTATTTTAATTAATCCAGGTTTATTTTAATTAATCCTGGTGTATTTTAAATAATCTTGGTTTATTTTAAATCATCCTGGTTATTTTAATTCATCCTGCTTTATTTTAATTCATCCTGTTTTATTTTAATTCATCCTGTTTTATTTTAATTAAACTTGTTTTTTTAATTAATCCTGTTTTATTTCAATTAATCCTGTTTTATTTTAATTAATCTTTGTTTATTTTAATTAATCCTGTTTATTTTAATTAATCGTGGTTTATTTTAAATAATCTTGGTTTATTTTAAATCATCCTGGTTATTTTAATTCATCCTGCTTTATTTTAATTCATCCTGTTTTATTTTAATTCATCCTGTTTTATTTTAATTCATCCTGTTTTATTTTAATTAAACTTGTTTTTTTAATTAATCCTGTGTTATTTCAATTAATCCTGTTTTATTTTAATTAATCCTGTTTTATTTTAATTAATCTTCGTTTATTTTAATTAATCCTGTTTTATTTTAATTAATCTTGGTTTATTTTAATTAATCCTGTTTTATTTTATTTAATCCTGTTTTACGTTATTAATACAAAGTGTGTCTTTACTAAGGGCGGTAATAAACATTTCAAAATTTTAAATCGGTAAAACCAAAAGTAAATAGGCAGAGAAAGTCTATCACTGCCTTCAGATTTTACCTTCCACCATGCTTGACACCCTTTTTAAAGAGCTAGTGATCACGTGATATTTCTAACCAATAAGGATAGCACATTACGTGCGAAGTAGTGCATTTGTGGTATTCCGGTCCGCGCTCAAGATGAAATTTTTTAATTTTATTCCCTGGCAACCATGTTACCGCCTCGTGATTTCAAATAGTCTCTCTGTCAAATGCTGAGCATTATTTCCTTCGATAACGGTTGATTTTAATTAATAATTACTATATCAATTGTAAAATGAACGAAAAAAGCTCGTAGCTATAGCTATTATTTCAGTTAAACTTGCAAATTGTTAGGCAGGCCTTAACATCGTAGATTTACCAATTAGTCCCGATCTCTGCTCTTAGATGGCGCCACGCTCTCCACGATTTAAGTGAGCGTTATTCTAGTTATGGTTTATTTCTTTTCAAAAGTTGTGTTATTATTTTTTAAATGTCGCATTTTAGTTTCTATTATATATCTACTTTCTTTAGAAACTAAATTAACCAAATTATCGAAAGCAAAAGTTTAATATTCACGTAATTTATAGAGAACTATTTTTCATCGTGGCGGAGTACAACTGATACCTTTGGGTCCCTGTAAAGAGGCGAGAGGGAAGTCATTTCCAAAGCCCAAAAATTTTACCCCTCAAATAAGACGTCGTGCGGTTGGACCCAAGTGCCAGACTTTCTCCCCCTATTTACTTTTGGTAAAACCCTATATTTTAACCCAAAAACGTTCACTAAAACAAAGAAAAAACAAATCAAATCAATGCACGCATAGCTCTCATTCTTTAGTTCAGCAATGATTCTTAATTCTGCTAAGACAGCGTTTTGAATAAGTAATTTTTTTATGAAGACTAACCTCGACCAAACTCTGGGGACCAAAACGATGTCGAAATTTTCTTCCTTATGACAGAGAATAAAAAAGTGGGTGACCAAATGTGGTCACTCGTGTCGTCGAAAGAATATAAAGCCCCAGGAATGGAAGGATTGATATTATTGGCCGCGTGTTTTGGCTAAGCTAAACGGTTACCACAACCCGGCCTCTCTTTAAAAACGAGAGGCGCAAAAGTTCCATTAGACGGAGCTACACCTTCCATTCCTGGGGCTTTATATTCTTTGTGTCGTCAGTGGCGGCTTTTAAGCATATGGCCTCGCAAGGCCGATCAACATGTCAAGTTAACTTTTATAGATGGCTTAGTTTCCAGTGTAATTTATGCAAAGTTGATCCAGATATGATCAAAATTTGATCGAGATTTGATCATATCTGAATCAAATTTTCATCAAATCTGAATCAAATTTGTATCAAATTTTAATAAAATTTTGATCAAATTTTATCTTGATATGATCAAAACTTTATTCAGATTTTATAACAATTTGATCCTGATTTGATCAAAATTTGATTCAGATATGATAAAATATGATTAAGATATGATCAAAATTTGATCCAGATACGATAAAATTTTTATTCAGATATGATCAAAATTTGATCTAGATACGATAAAATTTTTATTCAGATATGATCAAAATTTGATTCAGAAATGATATTATTTATATTCAGATATGAGGAAAATTTTTTCATATATGATCAAAATTTGATTCATATATGATACAAATTTGAACCTGATATGATCAAATTCAACAGATTAAATGAGGATAAAATACAAATTAAATTAATTATTTCCAAAAAATTGTATTAAATCTTGCACTAATCTTATTGGATTACAATATTTTGTATAAAAAATTTAACAAATCGCGCTGAATCAAAATATTTTGATTCCGAATTTGCTAAAATTTTTTTAATTAAAACTATTTTGAATCAAAGTTTGATCCACAAATATTTGACCATTTCAAGATTTGATTGGATCCAATATTGACCCTACGTCCAAAAATTTATGAAGTCAATGTAGTAGAGGGCTATATTATGAACTGTTACAATATGGCCTCACGTCTTTCGAACTTTCCATATTTGCCTAAGGCCTCGCAACCCATAAGGCTGCTAACTAGATAACTAGATAGAATCGGCCTTAAGTAACATAAGACTATAAGTATGACACTTCCTATTGCCTTATAACCAAATAGAGAACATTAACTACCACTGACCCGTATTAAATAATGCGATATTGGCCATATTATCGCCCTTATTTGTATTATATTTTGCGATATTGGACAAACAGGGTTGCCACAGTTTTTCACAATCAAATTCACTGACTTTTTTTAACCTATGATTTTTAGTAAAAGTTCCCTATTTGCAAGCGAAATTAAATTATCTGACATTTCCCTGATTTTTAGACTAATTTTGAAAATTCCCTGACTTTTCCCTGATTTTTAGAGTAATTTTGAAAATTCCCTGACTTTTCCCTGATTTTTAGACTAATTTTGAAAATTCCCTGACTTTTCCCTGATTTGTAGACTAATTTTGAAAATTAACTGACTTTTCCCTGATTTTTAGACTAATTTTGAAAATTCCCTGACTTTTCATTGATTTTTAGACTAATTTTGAAAATTCCCTGACTTTTCCCTGATTTTTAGACTAATTTTGAAAATTCCCTGACTTTTCCCTGAATTTTAGACTAATTTTGAAAATTCCCGGACTTTTCCCTGATTTTTAGACTAATTTTGAAAATTCCCGGACTTTTCCCTGATTTTTAGACTAATTTTGAAAATTCCCGGACTTTTCCCTGATTTTTAGACTAATTTTGAAAATGCCTTGACTTTCCCTTGATTTTTATACGCATATTCAAATTCCCCGATTCTTTCTGGAATTCTAGGTTTTCCAGGAATCCAGGTACCGTGGCAACCCTGAAATATTTTAGACACTAGGAGCCACAATTCCTGAAAATCATTTCGGTGAGAATTTTTGTTCAATTGTCAGACTAATATTTTTACGTTACTTATTCCTTAGCGAAATAGAAAATACATATTTAATGTTTGTAGAAAATTCCAAAATTCTTTTAGCTAAGTGAATAAGAGGAACTAATTAATTTGGGTGGATTGCCTCGTTGCCCCTCCCTCCCTCCACGAGCTTTGAATGCAATTGTCTGCGGAGTCGGGGTCAGTGACCGGAATGTCTGCCCCACGTTTCAAGTTGATTAATCCAATAATTATAACCTCGGAATCAAGTAACTATTCAAATTATAGACAAGACTTAGTTAGAATTAATTTTCGAATAAGATTAAGCAGCTTTAAATGTTTTTAAACATACCTCCTTCTCATATTAAATAGGGAATATTTTTTACCATATTTGTATTCGATTATTGCACAATATTACACTATTATTTGTTCACTAGCAACTGTAAGGCAATCTGCAAAGCAAGGTCAAACATGCCTTGGCTGTTCGTGCTACGTAGACTTGTCCCGAAACGAAATCAATATTAGGCCTTTGTCAATATCTACGCTAGAGCAGTGTTGCACAAAAAAAATTATATCTATCTTTTTCGTATCTTTTTACATAGATGGCAGCAGCTATACTATACTATCAATTTTTTCCCTCTGAAATTTCTATAAAATATCATTTTATTTTTGATATTTTTGAGCATAGATTTCGACAAAATCATTCACAATCTTTCATTTTATTTAGTTTTGGCCCTTTGATTTTTCACGATCTTTCAAATTTCTTTTTAAGATATGAGAGTTTCAATTATTTTCAATTCTTTTTTGCCCTTGCCTGAAAAATATCAATAGAAATCTTTAAAGATTTAGATAAGTATCATTTCAAATACTTCTTTAGTTTTCATTATTTTGAAAAGTATATTTAAAAATATTTCAACTACGTTTCACGAGAAAGTAGAATAAAAAATTTTCATATCAAAAGTTCGAAGTATTAAAATGAATATTTCAATTTTTATCTTTTGATTATTAATTTAGTAGTAAACCCTCCAACATTTGATTTTAATTTTATGGATTAGAATCGATTTTAATTTTATGGATTAGAATCGATTTTAATTTTGATTATGGAAAATAAATAAAGCTATTGCATCGCCACAGCCCACACTGCCAGTTTGCAACACACGTGACACTCTAACTGCGTGGGAGTTGGGACGGTGGGAACAATAACTTTTGAGAGTTTTGGTTTTAGTTTTGAAATCGCCTTTCAGGCTGCGCGGCGCAGCTTCTTATTGCTAGAATCAGTCTTTGCTTTCCCTCTTCTGTCTGCCTAGTGATAGAGCGAATGATCCCCCCTCCCCCAGCAGAAAAACCGCGCGACCGTTGACCGCTCCTCTCCCTTCTATCACTTAACAGTGTTTCGGGTTTGGCTATATTTCGGTATCACGTGAGAGATGTTCGCCGCTCAAATAATTGTATATCGGCATATCTAGATGGCGTTAAAATATTTCCTCTCAAATACGAACAAAATTGAAGAGTAACCAGAAAAAATCTATCGTGTAATTTCTAATACAACAAATGGAAGCACTAGCTCTATTCCCGCTCTTTTTTTCGCTAGGCTAGGTAAGAGAAGAATCTTTTCAAATATAGTTCGCTGCCGAGTTTTTTTCTTCAAAATTCTATCGCGATCATTTTGCAATGTAGAAGATCATATCAAAATCGTATATTTTTATTTTTATTTTTCGGATAAAGTATCATCTCGTATCCTAAAAGTATCCAAAGATACGAGCGCGCCCATCACTGCGCTAGAGATACACAGATGATTCGAGTCGCGCCTCTAGGATAATTATGAAAGTAGCAGACGTTCTGTCTTCCTAAACACTAGCCAAAATTAGCGCTCTTAAAATCCGTCTGAAAGATTTAAACGGAATTATTCAGAGCGTCATACCTATTAGTTTTGATAATCCTTTCTATTAGCACCGAAGGAGATCCTTGAAGTTTGTGGACCACCGGGAACTTTGAGTCGTCAAACCAAATACGTTGCGGAAAAATCTGTTGGGACGCATCTTCATGGAGGCACGGCTTTCAACGTTGGTTGCGCAATTTCGCGTAACAGCGAAGAGTTCGGCGGGGAAGCCCTCCAATATTTGCAGCAAAAACAACAAACGTCTTCCCGGGTTCTGATTCGACGGAAGCACGTTCTCTTCCGCTTTTTTGCTTTTGACATTTCTCCGCTTAACAACTAGACTTTCTTCCGCTCAACTAAGACGTTCGAGTTTCTTAAAAGAGAACGCTGGTGAAATGGAGGCCAAATGAACACGCATTCGAAGTAGGAGCGCGCCGTCGACATCGGAGGCCTCTCCGAGACTTTGCTTCGCAGTTGGCTCGGCGGGCAACGTACCCTGGCGGCTCCCTACAGCCAGAGGGAAGAAGGCTATGGGAGCCCCAACGGATCGATTTCTCGCGAATAATTTGCCCAAAGCTAACTGTTCCTCCTCGATTTGCACCGAAAGGAAAGAGAAATATCATAATTCTCGGAAACAAGATCGCCACCGCTTCGGATTTTGCGTCATAATAGTCCATTTTGACAATGCGCGAGCAAAACCAATATATTTATTAGAATCTGGTCCACAAAGTAACCCACTCGCGTAGAGTGGAAGGCCCATGAAACATAAATCCTATCGCACCACTTTTTTCCGAGGCGTGAATAAATATAGTCCGAAGAGCGATGGTGTGGTTTTGACATTTTTTAGAGTATAAACGTACGTTTTTATCCAGATATTGTACTTTAGGCCAACTTGTTTATTTCGCACCTCGAAAACAAGACGTTGCGTACGAAAAGTGTTTGCAAGTTTCGCTGATAGCCTTCCACTCTATGTGAGTGGGTTACTCTATGATCTGGTCCTGCGTTATCTTGTCTCCAACTATAAAAACACCAAGTAATTTATAAAAACAACGTTTTTTAGATTAAAGAATAAGTGATTACAAATAAAGTTTAATCAAATTTTAGCTCAGTACAGAGCCCCCTAGTGTCTAAATATGCCCATGGCCAAATATACTTGTAGCAAGGATGATAATATACTACTCACAAAGAGAGTACCCGAGGTGTTTATTGCCAATTTTGTTCAAAGTCGGGTGTAATGCAGACCTATATATATGAGATATGAATTTTCCCAAAAGGAGACGTTGCACTACACATTCGATTTGCCATGACCACTTAAAACAAAAATACATATTTTTCCTTATTTTATCCAAAATTGTTACAATTTAACCCCTAAAATTTTCCAATTTACCCAAACTAATGTGGTCCAAATTACCCGTTTCGTGATTTTCAAATTAAAAAAAAAAATCCGTAGCTAGGACCCTGTGAACCCGAGAAAATCCCATGCTTTTTTGAATGGAGATTTTTTGTTTTTATTGATCAAAAACATTTTCGGTTGCCATGGCAAATCGAATGGGTAGTGCAACGTCACCTTTTGGGAAATTTAATAACTCATATAGGTCTACATTACACCCGACTTTGAACAAAATCGGCAGTAAACAAAGTGCAATTCCAAGTCGGAGATGGGCGAAAATGATAAAAAAGGTAAAGCTAAATCGAAAAAGTCGTCTGCTAACACCTACTATTTTTTACGTAACTGGCGCCAGTCGAGTAGTCGGACATTTGCCAAAATCTTGTGCAAAAGTCGGGTTTAAATACATTAATCTCAATTCCAAAAATTTACCTACCATAGCCTTGATGTGAAAAATTCATAAAGGGAGAATAACCATAACCAGGGCTGGACATAAGGCACTAGTCCCGGCATTTGACTACTAAAATAAATGCTCTGACTACTAAAATAAATGCTCTGACTACTAAAATAAATGCTCTGACTACTAAAATAAATGCTATGACTACTAAAATAAATGCTCTGACTACTAAAATAAATGCTCTGACTACTAAAATAAATGCTCTGACTACTAAAATAAATGCTCTGACTACTAAAATAAATGCTCTGACTACTAAAATAAATGCTCTGACTACTAAAATAAATGCTCTGACTACTAAAATAAATGCTCTGACTACTAAAATTAATCGAAATCTGGGGGTTCAATAGTCAATTTGATTAGTGAAAAATTTACCTAAATATTCATAAGTAATGGAGAATATGGCGTACCATAAATTCATCATTCATCAATCCAATTTTATTTAAAAATTGTGATCGGCCATAGTCACGTAACTCAAGTGATAATAAATTCCTATTTTAATTCTTTGGGGTAAAGCAATATGTTGGCTGTCCTTCTGGTTTTTATACCTCAATTTTTACCCCCACTAGTCAGTGACTACTACATGAAGATCTTATCAACATATAGTCATTCTTCTTATCGTAAAAAATAATATGTTACCCTAGTAAAGGTTAGTTTCACCTTAGACCAAGAAACACAGGGACGTCTCGCTCATAGCATACCCAACGCTTTATTTTTCGGCGGGGCTTTGTTGCGGCTGCGGTAGGGAGAGGGGGGTTAGGTGATACAGATAGTCAATAGGCGCCATCCATGAGAGATAAAAATAACGTTTTTTAAAGAACTTGAAAAAAATAATCAGCTAAGAGTTACATATTTTTAAATTATTTTATATTTTTTTAATATTTTAGGGGCACAAATATTAAAAAACGTACCAGAAATTTCGTTTTTTGGAGCTACGCTGTTGCAGGCCACGTGCTGACAGATTGTAGGGCTGTGCAAGTGACTCAAATAGCCAATAAAAATTGACTCACCTTCGCTACTAGCGACACAGTGCGAGATAAATAGGAAATAGGCAGCCACAACGAAGCTTCGGGCGTGAAATATCTACCGTGCGACGTCCCTGTGTTTCGTGGTCTAAGGTTTCACCAAATCGTGTGTCTCTTACTCATTTGCATTTTAATTGTAGTTATCATTCTCAGACCACAAATCAGTGGTCATTTTATGGTAAAATCTTACAGAAAATAAGTTGAACACCATGAAGTTACGACGTAGTTTTAAAGTGGCTATCATGGGAATAGGACTATAATACGCTTCCATAAGATTGTCTCTTTTTCAATACATCCTGCTCAGAGCTTTTCACAGAGTGACGTCTTTTTGGAGATACAAAATCACCCCCAAGAGACGCTGTCAAAAGTTACGTGAGTGCCAGAGCGATCGGACACAAAACGTAAGCGAATCCTCTTATAAAGTCTGTGTCGTGAAAAGCTCTGTATAAAAATGTTGCGTGTGGATACAGGGTGTTTCAAAAGGTTATGCAAAAATTTGAACGAGTTGTAAAGTATGCTTGTTTTTTCCCCATTTTCGTACGATGAGTATAAAGAGCGCCAGAGAGCTTCAAAGTGTGACCTACTAGCCCCTGGAAGTAGGCTGCAACAAGCGCAAAACCAAGAAGCAAGGACTTTAAATACTGTTTAAGTTTACGGTGGTTACCTTGATTTGTTTACAAAGTCCTTTTTTACCTATCACAGGAACCCAACCTCATTGTTTGCATTTCGCTGCTGCTTGGTTTTGCGCTTGTTGTGATTTTCCGATTTTAAATCCCGGAAAGCCATTGAAATTTTTCCTTTGGGGAATTTTCAAGTTACATGAATGTCTACTAGATCCCCGAGTTTGAACCAAATCGGTGAGAATCGCCTCCGGTCGTCTCCTTGTAAGCTTTGTCGAACTTTAACCACTGATACTGGACAAACTATAGGACAATTGGCAAAGAACAATTTGGTCCTTTGACCATGCGTAACAATATATTGAAATTTTAAATACATCTGTAGAAAGCTATTTCCCACAGAAGAAGTGCGACGCCATTTAAATGGTTATTATTCAAACCGAAGTTTTTGAGATACCTGGTTGTAGAAATAAGGTGGAGACGGTGCCTATAACACCGCAATAGGCGTCTCAATAAAAGCAGATCAGCGAGTCCCCAAGGAGTAATAGCACTGAGAGCGTAGGATGGAAAGCTTGGTTTTATTTAGTCCTTGTCTCTTGGTTTTGAAGCGGTGCCGAAAATAAGACCAAATTGTAGGCGGTAAAAGTTATAGAAAAGTTTAAAAAAGGTAAAATTTTACCTTTATATCATATAAAATTTATCATTTTAAATCTGGCACGGTACTGATGAGTTCCAAATAGAACGAAACTGGTCTACCGTTGGAATTTCTGGCTATTTTATTTAGTTTTTATGTAGTTTATTACTCTAAGATCTATTTGATCCGAGATTCGCGTCTTTTTGTTTGCTCGAAGACCTATTGGTACGAGTTATTAGTAAGTTTTTTAATTTCTTCAAATTTGTTTAGGGTTTAGCTATATTATCCATTTTAATTATGGACTAATCTACTTGTTCGCGTATTTTATCATCCTTCGCACAGTCCATAGGTTGTTTCTTCTAACTTAACTGCATGTGATTTACTACCTTATGAGCAATCCTCTTCAGTAGCAACAACTTGAAAATTGATCAGAAATTGCCAAAGTTTTCTATACGGAAATTTAGTTTAACTAAATTAAATGGTTAGCTTTAGTTTGAATTACATTAATTACGAGATAACATCGTAGTTACACAAAAATTAAATAATAATTAATAATAATTCGACATCAGTGATCATTCTAGGCAATTTAGCCCGCCCACCTTTAATGATGACAACTGTATTAGCCTATTTAGTTGGTTTGATTTTTAGCCTCAACCATCTAGTTATAGAGAGATTGAGGCTGTAATTTTCCCTGTTTTTCACTAGGCGGTTTTTGGGCGTAAAAACCTGGCGTCGACGGAAAATGGGCGGAAATTTCCGTCGACGCCGGGCGGAAATTCCGTCGGTTTTCGGTTTTGTGTGGCGATTTTCATTTCGATTTTTTTCGCTCAGTTGGGCGATTTCGCTCTTTTTCAACCAATCAAAAACCATTTTCGAAAGGTGACTGTGACGTCAGGGGGATGGTTAATTTCCTGCCTCTTGCATCCGGAACTCGGCCACGTGCTTTTGTGTGAATTTTGGAACGTTTTTTTTTTCTTGATACCCTTGTTACCTTCTTTTCCTGTATGTTTCTTTCACCCAAACCGATCTTTCATAACATATTTCTTTGAACACGATAGTTCATGTAAAATAACATTAAATTTAAAATGGTTACATGAGCTTTAAATGGTGATGAATACACCGCGGCGCTAGCTCCGAAATGGACTCCGCGAAAAGCCGATTGCTCATCAACGACCCTTAATACAAATTTAATTGATACGTCATTCGATTGGTATTAATTCCTTCTGTCTAATCATACCAAATTAGCACCGTTATTATTAATTAAAGGGATTTTTTCAAACCAAAGTAGCACCGTTGTTATTAATTAAAGGGATTTTTTCAAACCAAAGTAGCACCGCTCAATTCTCTATCGGCGGCGCGTGCGAACGATTTAATTGATACGGCGTTCGATCGGTATTAGTTCAATCTATCTAAGAATACCAGTACCAGACCTTTGTTGTTGATCAAAGCGGTTTCTTTAGCCCCCCGAATAAAACTTTGACGGAAAAGTGCCCGCGAAACGATTAATTTATTTGTCAGCGACCACTAAGGCGAAAAATATGAACGATTCGTCTATGAATGGGGTAAGAAAAACTCTCTCAGACACGATACCCGTTTGGGCCCTCGGGGGCCCGTAACTTTGGGCCCTTGATTTCACTGAAGCGAAAAATATGAACGATACGTCCATGAATGGGGTAAGAAAAACTATCTCAGGTGCGATACCCGTTCGGGCCCTCGGGGGTCCTTGATTTATCAGCGACCACTGTGGCCACAATTAGGATAATAAAGGGCAGGGGTGTGGCTATTATTATAGCCTGTGCCATCTTTTTATTTAATATAGTCGTCTATTTATATAGGGGAAATATAGTATATTAAGTTCTGACGCATAAGTTTTTTTAACTATATCAAAACATCTACGGGAATATTGGTAGAATTACAACAATAATCTTTGACGTAGTACGAGTGACATTCCCTAAAATCTCGCTTGTTTGAAATTTAAACTAAATACCTTACTATAAGCATATGTTGTAATAAAGGTACAACCCTTTTTACTCACAATTTCTAAAGAATTTGTGTATACTGACTAGGTCCACGTACAGTGTAGCCGATGCCGCCGTATTCCACCGAATTATCCAAGAATTAAACTTAGAAGGGCCATGGATATCTCAATCGCAAGGAAATATCTTGCCCGTGATGGAGATCGGTAGCCCACAAGTTGGTCATTTGCCCATTTTAGTGCCATATGGCGATATTAAACTTTAAAATCTACATACTTTTTTTAAATTAAGACCGACTTGGTTTAGTTGTGATCATTTCAGAACTACGATTTCGGTTGCAATAAGAAATTTTAATTTTAAGCGGTTTAAGTGAGATTTCTAGCCAATTCGAAGGACCACATAGCCCGCATACGCACTATTGTGATATTTGAATTGTGAAATTTGAATTATGATATTTGAATTGTGAAATTTGAATTGTGATATTTGAATTGTGATATTTGAATTGTGACAATTGAATTGTGACATTTGAATTGTGATATTTGAATTGTGATATTTGAATTGTGATATTTGAATTGTGATATTTGAATTGTGATATTTGAATTGTGATATTTGAATTATGATATTTGAATTGTGATATTTGAATTGTGATATTTGAATTGTGATATTTGAATTGCGATATTTGAATTGCGATATTTGAATTGCGATATTTGAATTGTGATATTTGAATTGTTATATTTGAATTGTGATATTTGAATTGTGATATTTGAATTTTAATATACAAGATGATTGAATATTTATTCCAATTTTAATTTAATATCTAAAATATAGTTAATACATCGTGGAATTGTGCGTACTTAAATGTCCGTGACATCTTGTTTAAATACGTATTGTTAAGCTTGGTTTCCACCAACGCGCGTAAGAGCGCGTCATAATGTTAATTTTTTGTCGCGCGTAAAAACGTTTGTGTCGCTTTTTGACGCGTGCTGGTGGAAACCAAGCTTTACACGTTTTCAGCGACGACTAACGCTTTTCAAGCACTCTCTTTAGAATACAAATTTCGGTGCTTAAGAAATAGTCTGCCAAATGAATCAGATGGACATTAGTCAAATTGGGAGTAGCAACCCCGGAGAGTAAAAAAAAAAAAAAAAATTCCGGAAAATGGCAAATACTGTACTTCTCCACGATGACCTACTTTAACGGGGTGATGTCCTTGTCCGTCATGAACTTGGTCTTCTTGGCGCCATTCGTCCACTACACTTGCGCCCTGGATAATGTCTCTCAGGAGGACATCGTCGAAGTGTCTCAAGATCTCTGCCACAACTCGCTTTGAAATTGAAGTGAATATCAGTGCGAACAGTGTCATTTTATTAGAACTTTCTATCGGCGCACTTTTATCGAAGAGGTATTCGTAAATCGATGGGTTGACTGATTCAAATCAATTTAATTTAAATTATGTTTAAATCACAGATTTAAATAGTATTTAATATATGGAACTAAATAGTACTTAAAATAGGGATTAAAATAGTATTTAAAATATGGATTTAAATAGTATTTAATATATGGATCTAAATAGTACTTAAAATAGGGATTAAAATAGTATTTAAAATATGGATTTAAATAGTATTTAATATATGGATTTAAATAGTACTTAAAATAGGGATTTAAATAGTATTTCAAATATGGATTTAAATAGTATTTAATATATGGATTTAAATAGTACTTAAAATAGGGATTTAAATATTATTTAAAATATAGATTTATATAGTTTTTAAAATATAGATTTATATAGTATTTAAAATATAGATTTATATAGTATTTAAAATATAGATTTATATAGTATTAAAAATATAGATTTATATAGTATTTAAAATATAGCTTTATATAGTATTTAAAATATAGATTTATATAATATTTAAAATATATATTTATATAGTATTTAAAATATATATTTAAATAGTATTTAAAAAATAGATTTAAATCATGTTGACAATATAAATTGGATTCATGTTGACAATATAGATTCGAATCATGTTGACAATATAGATTCGAATCATGTAGACAATATAGATTTGAATAATGTTGGCATTATAGATTGGAATCATTTTCACAAAAGTTGTAGATTTGAATCATGTTGACAAATGTTGTAGATTTGAATCATGTTGACCATATAGATTTGATTCATGTTGAAAATATAGATTTAAATCATGTTGACAATATACAAATAAAACATGGTGACAATATAGAATTAAATCATGTTGACAATATAGATTTAACAATGTTAACAATATAGATTTCAACAATGTTGACAATATAGATTTAAATCATGTTGATAATATAGATTTAAACCGTGGTCAAATATAGATTTAAACCGTGGTCAAATATAGATTTAAACCGTGGTCAAATATAGGTTTTAACCGTGGTTAAATATAGATTTAAACCGTGGTCAAATATAAATTTAAATCATTTTTACAGTATAGATCAGATAAATTTTATTGGATTATTAAAAAAATGACCAATTAGGCCTAAGTGTTTGTAAAAATTTCAATTCAATGCAAATCATATGGAGAATATAAAAATTCAAGTTATAAACGTATTATTGTCTTATTAACCTTATTTAATATAAAGATAATAAGAAAAATATAATTGTGCTCTTAATGAACTGGTTTAAAGGCTTATGCTAAATTAAAAGCATTATCTTTTTTATTAAAGATATTTTAGAGTTTTTATTTAAATAAGGTGTTTTGGCATTTCCAATGCAAAGAAATTAATAAATTAACTATAGAGTAATGTTTCAATTTGAAGGTTTATTTTCGGTTTTATTTTATTTGATTTGTAGCCGAGCGTTCTGGATTGTTCTGGCGAATAGTGTAGGGCACGCTGGAACCTAGGAGCAACAAACACAGCACCCCACACAAGGAGAACGCAACCCTTCAAAAGTCGTGCATTTTCTTGCGTACAGTTTTCATTGGTTAGATGCTTTAGCGCCTGCTGCCGTCGGAAGGGGAAAATTCGGAAATTGGATTCCCCCTTTCCGTAAAACGTTCAGCATAAAGGTTCGTCCACTTAAATTTGTACACAACACTGCCTAGCGTGTTTAAAGGCTGGCTGCGTTCTCCTTGTGTTTGTTGCTCCTACTCCTAGCTGGAACTATATTTGGCTCTTTCGATTTAGGACATAAATTACTGACACGTACGTAAAGTTTCCTTCGTTACATTTGCCTTTCCACTTTATTGTTTGGGTAGTTCTAATATAGATTCTATCATCGTGAGTTTAAAAAAAAATATTTTCAATTTAAAAATTCTAACTAAATATGCAATTGTATTTTAGTCATAAAAATTTCTCATTTCCGAGATACGGTAAAAATTATATACTGCCAATACATTTGTCGAAGGTATTCATGTAGAGATTCTTTGCTATTCTTTTTAAAATCCCTGAAATAAATTCATTTAATATATTATTTATTTTAAGCATTTATGAAGTTTTAAAAAAAAGCGTGATAAGGTTTAATAGGAGGATTTTAAGCTAAAAACGCGTGGTGATTTTAAGTTTCAAATATTATCTTAAAACTAAATAATAATACTTTTATAATTGGCTGGATTTTAGTAAATCGTGGTCGATAATTTCACAATTTTAATGAAATGAAAGGAAAGATTCTGCATATGAATATTGTAGTGATGTAAGTCGGAAAATTTCGCGCTCGGAAAATTTTCCGAAAAAAATAAAAAAAAGTTTTCATTCCATGATTAGTCTAATATATTGTTTGCAAATTGAAATAAAGCGGTATTTTCGCCTCATTTTTTCGAATCTGAAAGTAAAACTAAACCTCTAGACTAGTTTAAACTGATTAACAATGTAACGCTATTAATGTTTTGTAGTATGTTTACTGATATTAGACATTTTATATCGTTAAAAAGTTAAAAACATTAAAAACCTTTAAAAGGTAATTTATGTTTCAAATTTTTATTTTTCCGATTTGCGGAAAATTTTCCGAATTTTATTTTTCCGGAAAATTAACAACACTAGAATATTGTTAAAAACATGAAACGAACTTAAATTCGTTTCAACTTTGTTTCGGGCCAAAAGTAATAATAATAATAATAACCAGCTATGCTAGTAATCTAGCTCCTTTTAAGGTTTTTAAACCAGGTAATCAGGTAGTGGCCAAACGTTTATGCATAATACACTCACTATTACTTTTAGCCTCATCAAGTTTTTATTTAAAGGTGCCATTTTGAACCAACCTTAGCCGACAACACTGACTTCATGCTTTTTGATTATAAGTATAGGCAGTGTATTTTCTTTAGAGCTAGTTACTTTAGTTTGGTATTTTTTGGTACATGGCGATTGTGTAAGGTAGCCCATAACAAAACGGTATTTAAAAATATAAAAATAAAGCAATGTTATGAATGGCATATTCTTACACAATCAAATCTTAAGAAACTGGTAAATGCCAATTTAAATATTTTTCTTCCATAAGCCCCATATTGTAATCTTTAGCATAGTTGGAGTAAAATTATCCCCCATTGGGAGAGATTAACGGTAATAGTTGGTGTAGGGAGCTGTTGGCTAGCGTGGCATGCAGGGCTTGCCACCACCCTCCTATGCATTGTAACCCGGCCACCTGAATTAAAGGCTTTAAAAGTCGCTCGATGACTTAGGCCCAAGGTGGTGCCTTAGGTATTAGCCTAGCTGATAATTATTATTATAATTATTATTATTATTAAATCGATCCGTCATATCACTGCATGATAATTTGGTTTAAAAAAAAACTCGTATTCTGAAATTTCCACGCATTCTTCCAACGCCTTTCATTGAAGAATCCTCCTTTATCGAAATTTTGATATTATCGGAAGTGTGCTTATGTTAGCTAGTGCAATATGGATTTCTAAATTTCAAGTGATAATTATTGACAGGAATCCATACCTCTACTTGGAATGCTTATCGCGGCAGATATTCGTCTCGATGTGGCGGACGGTTTTTATGACGTCACTATGTTAACTTACCAAAAAACAACGTGAGAGGGGAGCGCGCCAAGGGGATATTTTTCTCTGGTAGGCGGGGCCAAAGCCGTCAGAGTGATCTTACCATACGCGATACGCCAGGATAAGCATTCCTGTATGGATTCCTGTTGTCGGAAATGTCACTTCGGATAATAAAATATCTAAAATTGAAACTTAATAGAAAGAAATATAACTATTTAATAAATTTCAGAGGTTCGTTGACCTGTCAGCAATTTTAGCGAAAAAACCCAGCGCGTCAGTGTGAACATCATCGACTACTGACCCTGCCTCATTTAACTTCATTAAAAAATCTAGTGATTTATCAGTATTTTTAACTATGAATTCCCGATCGAATCGTCTTAGAGTAAGCTTACCTTTATGATTATGAACTTTTCTAATTTTTCTCATTGAAATGTTAGTCTTTTGGGAACGCCTAGTGATTGAGATTACCGGTATCGTGGAATGTTGAGCGTCGCTGTGAGTTTAGGATGGGTGACATTGTACGTCGCTATTCCCGGCATCTCCTGGCTTTGTAGGGATTCCCAGAACTTGCAATCCCTCCCCCCCGAAACGTATGGTCGTACGTACAAATATTTTAATTTTTTTACTTTTTTTTCAATGGTGTGCCCCCCCCCCCCGAAACAAAATCCTGGCTACGCCACTGCTTACTCGCAACGTCTTCATAGCCCTTTACTTACTTACAATTACAATATCCTTATTGTAAGTACTTGAAATATTACCACTTCATGATCAGGATCTTTTAATGGAGAGGTCAGCGCACTCTTCGTTTTCTTGCGAAACTCATTCGTCAGTTAAAAGATAGATAATTTTAATTAGCTATCTGTACTGTTATTCCAAACAACATTTTTTTTAAAATAATGTTATATTCAACCACTATTATATTATAAAATAAAAAGTTAAGATTCAGTAGATGGCGTAAGTAGTGTCCACATATACTAACTCTACTATAATTTCTGCACTAATATTACATAACTTACGAAAGTGATCGCTAGACGGCGCCAGGAAACACTGTGCAACTCTTTATCGATATATTTAGCCCCTCAGCACTGTTTTAAAACGAACTATCTCCGTTAATCAAACTTGAAATAAAATGTAAGTAAATAATGCCACCCAAGTTCGGCCAAAATATTTTGGATGTATCAACCGAACTAAGGGTGTATCAAAAAATAATAATTTAAAATAATAATAATAATCAGTTTGGCTAATACCACAGCACCACCTCAGTCCTGATAATTACTTACGGGTGGTTTGATATTCTAGCACCTAGTAGAGCCACCTAGATTGAAATAATAATAAATAATAAGCTCAAGGCACCATTTAGTGACCATTAATGCCTTTAAAATTTAATGCGGGGTTCAATGCGTGGTAGTGTGGTGATGAGCATTTCATGCCACGTGAACCTACAGCTCCCTACACTCACTAATACCCTTAACCCCGAAGAACATGTATTAATCTTCTCTAAATAGTAGGGAGAGAGCGAACTCACTGAGGTCTAAGGTTTCACTCAATGCCACAAGCTAGGATCAAAAGAATTTAGTACACAAGCAAACGCGCCTTCAAAATTGACCGCCATTACCTTACAGTCTACGGGGAGGGTGATGATAAAACCGGTTTTGGGGGGAAGAAATTTCTGCTCGTTGGTTTTCTGTACGATAATGGCGGCGCCCAGTTAACGTTTCTAAAAAGAATTTATAGAAAAAGAGTTGCTGCGTGCATCTACGCAAACTGGAATAAAAGTAGACCATAATCGGCTTTTGTGAGACATATGAGCTGGAATTCGATAATTGAAATTAGTAGAATCTAGCAAAGATATAGCGAGATTTAATGAACAACTGTAAGACACTCTTAGTATGTTAAATTTGTGTAAAGAAGTCAATATTATTATTATGACTCAATAAATTAGCTAGGAGCAACAAACACAAGGAGATCGCAGCTAGCCTTTAAACACGCTAACCAAGGGTTGTGTACGAATTTCATTGGACGAGCGTCACGAGCCTTTACGCTGAACGTTTTACGGGCGGGGGGAAGACAATTTCCGAATTTTCCCCTTCCCACGGCAGCAGGCGCTAAAGCGTCTAGCCAATGAAAAACGTACGCAAGAAAATCCACGTCTTTTGACGGGTTGCGTTCTCCTTGTGTGGGGTGTTGTGTTTGTTGCTCCTAGTAAATTATTATCAGCGGTGGGCAAGCCAGAGTAAGAGTTTCAGCAAAGTGATCAGCATCTAGCTGAAAATTTTGGTTTTTTAACATAGATGACGTGGTTGGCTTCTACTATGCAACTATTAAATATACAATCTATTTTAAAAGGAAGAGCCAACCATCATCTTTTGATGGACAGAACTATTTAGCCTAATTCGTTATCAACTAATGAGCAGACGAGTTGGTTGAAAATCCTTTGGTCGATTACAGGTGGCTTTGGTTTCAGCATGACGGTTTGCCAGCGCATCAACCTGGTGATGTTGTAGAATTTCTAGCCAACGAGTTTCCTCAACTATAGATTATAAGGAATGAGCCTGTTCTCTGGTCACCAAGATACCCTGACCTGACACCTCTTAACTTTTTTCCTGGGGTTTCATTTGGGGTAGATCATACTGAAAAATTTAAAATTGTTTCACTAGAATGTTTGGTTAATTAAATTAATTAAAATATTTTAATTTTATCCCCCGACGAGAAGCTACAGAAAATTTTCAGTTTAAGAGAATAACTGTTAAAAATACCTATTCTACAACAATTTAATTAACATATAGACTAAATACCCAAGGCACAACCTTAGGCGTAAATCAGCCAGCGACTTTAAATCAGGTGGGTTACAATGCTTAAGAAGTTGGTTGCAAGTCCATCATGCCACGTTGGACTAAAACTACCATTAACCTCAACAAGTTTTCATGGAAAGGGAAAAGCCAACCCCTTTAACCAGTGGGGAGAAAATGCTAGAGTACATTCGAGTTTTCATCCAGTAATCCTGTTGCTGCGAGGCCAAAGTGCTATCCATTCTTCCACCCCACCTAAACATAATCTAGGTGTGTACTTTTTCCTATTTTCATCTTTATTTTGTTCGAAGATATGTTTATATAATAATAAAATTTTATTCCTAAACCCAAACAGCAAAGACTTTATAAAAAGTAACTTGTACGTCCAGCCCGAGGGGTAAGACAGTCTCATATAATCTGTACACCGAGTTCGTGCATTTAGCACTGTCAAAGGTACATATTTTCAAGAGTTCGCGAGTTCCATTTAGCACTGTCAAAGGTACGGCAGTGTACACCGAGTTCGCAGAGTGTCTTACCCCTCGGTCCAGCCACTTTAGTTAATATTTCTTTGTGAAATGCGGGATCAGTTTCATTGAAATTTTTATGAAATCAGGGATCAAGGATTTTATTATTTCAC
This sequence comes from Leiobunum rupestre, assembly GCF_980474605.1. NCBI lineage: Eukaryota > Metazoa > Arthropoda > Arachnida > Opiliones > Sclerosomatidae > Leiobunum > Leiobunum rupestre. Next base: position 61,463,797 of record NC_143384.1, read on the forward strand.
ATTAAAAAATTGTGTACAATTTTATTTTTCATAGTAATATTTTTATATTTACTCCACCAATAGTGTATACAGTTAGTTTTTACTCCGATGTCTCGATTCGTCCATCTTAAATATTGAAATTGAGCATACGATGCGTCTAGTACAGAGACCTCCTTTTTAAACTATTGTCGTCTTCTGGTGTCTTTGTTGCGCAGTAGCTTAGTATCGTTTCGTAAGTGCAGGAATGTCTGCAGCACTCATCGACTATCCCCCTGGTGGCGATTTGGTTTCGCTTCACGTAATTCAGATCACTTCCGCTTTGTCCAACTCGCCGAACATTCTGCTCGTCCAGAACGGCAAACAATAAGCTGTCCATCAGCGGATTAACTGCGAATTAGAGGTTGGAATTATATGGGAACCCTTTGGGGAGTTACAGAAATTATACCTTTAAGAAAAGTAATTTTAGGTGCACAAAATGGATTTAATGTTTCCACATTCGCGCTTAATGGAATTTAACGGTTACATTTTTACACAAACCAGTTATCGTGTTATTATTCCAAAAAATTGACCTAAAGGCTGGCGATTTCAAAATAACTACGCCAAGGATGAAATGTAATTTTTTGTGTAACTTGGTGCAAATAAAATATGCTCTTTACTAACAAACAAGACCGGTAACAGCCTTGACGCTCATGGTTTGTTTAAAATGGCAAAATGTTAGTCATTTATCGGTGAATGTTTTAAAGCAAACTTTGGTATGTAGTGAATTAACGATTTCTCGATTTTGTATCAATTGTTAATTTATAATATTCCTCTATTTTGAAAAATATTCTTTTAACGTGGGTTACTTAAGGAGGAAGAATACAGTAAAAGCCTCTTTTTCGTTCAAGCTGAACGTTTCTGTTTTAACAATTACATTATTGAATTATATTTTTCTTGTTCGGCTGAACCTTCCTCTAGTGCTTAAAACAATTTTGATAATTATAATATTAATAGTTAACGAGATATAAGGTCCTAACTAAAGGGTAGTTTGGGCGCTTGCCCAACTTGTTTAGTTCCGGGGGCCCGAATTAAAACGTAATAACTTAATTATTTTAAAATTTAAAATTGTCAAAATTATTTTAAGCACTAAACAAGAGGCTGTTCTACACTTAAATATTAATTTTATAAGTTAAAATACAAAATTAAAAGAGTTCTGCTTGAAATAACGCGAAATTAGACAATGGCCACTATAGTCTTCCCCCTTAACTTAAACTAGAAGCAGAAAGTAGCCCATTCTCAGAAGTGATTTACATATTTACTTTCAGCTAGATTACAGTTAGACCACAACCTTAATACAGCAGAATTGCAGCCCCATTGCATTTATTTTGTAGTCACATTGCAGACCCATTACATCTAATTGCAGTCGAATTTTAACTCTATTACAATTATTTTGCGGCACAACTACAGTTAATTTATAGTCGCATTGAAGCCTCATGTCATTTATTTTGTAGTCACATTGCAAAATTATTTTAATATAAGTAGTTAACTTTATAGGCTGAAAAGGTTGTTGTGGTTTGGTTTGTAACTGACATTTTTTCCAAGCACACAGGACCAAACTGAACATTTAATTAAATTGAACTATCTCGTCTCAGATAGTACAGCTTATAGTGTAAAAGGGTCCATTTATTGAAGTTCAATAGTTAAAATAATGAAAACTAATTGGTTAATTTTGCAGTTTTGGGTTAAGTGATTGGAAATGTATCGAATTTCCAGACCAATTACAATAAATAATCTGCAATTGTAGCTTCGTTTCAGTTGTACATTAACTTTTGTTAAAATAATAGGGCTGCTGTTACAGCAAATGTTTAGTATGATAACAGCACATAGATATTTGCTACAATTGTATGCTAATAGCAGTCCAATTGCAGCTTTTATCTAAAAATTTTAATGACTGCTTTTTTGTTACATTACAGTTTGGTGACTGCATTTTTATCTAAATTACTAACACAATATATTTGCAGTCGAAAATCTGCAATTGTAGCTTTATTTCAGTCGTTTATTTCAGCTGCCAAAAATAAAATACTAGTACTGCTATTTCATCATTTGAATTTAGAGGCACATTGCATCTCAGATTAAGGTTACAAGAAGCAGTCAAGTGGTATCTTTTATCAAAAAAAAAAGGGAAAATAACAATTTTAGACATCAACAAATGACTTATAACTGAGAAATTGCTATAATTTCAGTCATTTTCTCACACTTTGCAGTCTGAAAAGGTAATGCAATCAAAATTACAGTCTCCGTATTTTTGGATGAAATTGACTAAAATTCATAGTAGTTCAGTGTAGCCCAATTCCAGTTAAAATTCAGACTGGCAGTCAAAAAACAGCTTAATAGTAGTCAAATTACGGCTTATTATTTTGTAATGGTGTGGTTTCAACAGCCTATATTTAAGTGTGAACCAGCAAAATATTGAAATGCTTACTACGAACGCTCCTTTTGGAAGATTCCGTATAAACGTGATCGCAAACAAACCCCACCATATCGGCCAGATCAGATCCACAGAGTCGAACTTTCCTCTTTTCAAAATGACGAGCTCCAACTTCACTGCATACAGTGAAAACGCCAAGCAAAGCAAAGAGCAGAGCGGTCTTAATCGATTCCATTTATTCAGTTGGGATAACTTCAGAATTGAAAACTATTTAACAAAACCAGTTCTATCTATTAACAAAATAAATCCCAATCTCTGTGTAATTACTTTTTGTGATATTAAATTTTAGTTTCACCTAATTTGTACGAGGTTGGTGGGTACTGTGGACACCCGTCCAAAAAAAGAAATCTTATCTAATGCTGTTTGCCTTATCTCGGTTTTTGTATTTCAAGGCCACAGAGATGTAAGCAATATATTTAAATTCAAAATTACTGATAATGCATAGTATGATACTTCATTAACGCTCGTCTAATTTAAATTTAACTATGGTCCATGATTTTAAATTATATTAGAGATCAACAAGGTAGCTTCATCTACATACGTATTTTATATATTTTGCTCGAAGATATCCGAAATTAGTCTTTACAGTTTATATAGAGCCATGTAGATTAGTCTTTACAGTTTCTATAGAGCCATGTAGATTAGTCTTTACAGTTTCTATAGAGCCATGTAGATTAGTCTTTACAGTTTCTATAGAGCCATGTAGATTAGTCTTTACAGTTTCTATAGAGCCATGTAGATTAGTCTTTACAGTTTCTATAGAGCCATGTAGATTAGTCTTTACAGTTTCTATAGAGCCATGTAGATTAGTCTTTACAGTTTCTATAGAGCCATGTAGATTAGTCTTTACAGTTTCTATAGAGCCATGTAGATTAGTCTTTACAGTTTCTATAGAGCCATGTAGATTAGTCTTTACAGTTTCTATAGAGCCATGTAGATTAGTCTGTACAGTTTCTATAGAGCCATGTAGATTAGTCTGTACAGTTTCTATAGAGCCATGTAGATTAGTCTTTACAGTTTCTATAGAGCCATGTAGATTAGTCTTTACAGTTTCTATAGAGCCATGTAGATTAGTCTTTACAGTTTCTATAGAGCCATGTAGATTAGTCTTTACAGTTTCTATAGAGCCATGTAGATTAGTCTTTACAGTTTCTATAGAGCCATGTAGATTAGTCTTTACAGTTTCTATAGAGCCATGTAGATTAGTCTTTACAGTTTCTATAGAGCCATGTAGATTAGTCTGTACAGTTTCTATAGAGCCATGTAGATTAGTCTGTACAGTTTCTATAGAGCCATGTAGATTAGTCTGTACAGTTTCTATAGAGCCATGTAGATTAGTCTTTACAGTTTCTATAGAGCCATGGCGAGAAGACGATTTGTTATTTTTAGCCTGTTTAGCATGCAGACAAAAAACCAGTAGCTGATGGACTTCTCACATTGGACGCTACGTGGGGCTATGTTAACTGAAACTAACTAAGAAGAACAAATTTTGTGATTGGTGTTAGGTGGTTTCTTTTCGCTTTTTCCGAGATTTCGGAGTAGGGTAAGAAGAGTCATTTTGCTCCGATGCTGGCGAATAGTTTGAGTCGGAGTAAAAACGTTTTTCCAAAATGGCTGCCTGTGGCCTTCTCAGCAGATAAATTCCGGCTAGCAGACGACAAAATCGGATTTACTCCTTTACAAGCGAATAGTTTGTGGGACAGAGTAATTATCATCCCCGGAACAGGCGAATAAAACATTTTAGGGTAAAAAGAGTGCACTTTTAGTCCGAGAACAGGTGAAAAGAATCCACCTGTTGATGTTCTTAGAGACGCGTTTTCAAAGTAACTACAATAATAATAATTTAACTAACATAAAACAATGACTTACCAGTTCGAGTACCAGAGTATTGAGCGTGTGAACCGATGCAACGCTCACAAGAATGCCTCGAAGAAGACCCGAGGGTTATATATAGTCTGATTCGTCCTCGTGTTTCTTCCCCTTGGCCGAGATTTGTGTTGGTCCCTGTTAATATCCCATTGTGGGCGACAGTCTTTCTTGACATTTTACGCAGAAACACTTAAGGTCCGCGGATTAAGCTCCTTCAGAAGAAATTCGTCAATGCTTAAAACACACACACCCAGTTTCCAAATATAGTTTCCAGCATTTGCGTTCGATAGTCGACACTTAATTCCTATATTACTCGTGACCAGGTTCACACAGCAATTACGGGGCCAGGATGTAGGCCTAGTAGAACATCGCCTACCATGGTATTTGAAAGAAGGCGACTGTGGTTAGCAATACCTAGAGCCAGGGGTGGCTTAACCCTTTCGGCGCCTTTAGGCACAGAAAAATTTGGCGCCCCTTGGCATTGGTCAGCTAAGGAGGGGCGTATCGGTTTTTAATAAATAAATAAATATATTTTAGTTTCCCCAAACCTTTTCGGCGTTATTTTGAGTAGGGGCAAGCCAAGTACATGGACCGTGGGGCTTGATCAGAGTTTTGGCGCCCCTAGGAAAATGGCGCCCTAGGCACGTGCCTACTTGGCCTAATGGTTAATACGCCCCTGCCTAGAGCTCGGCGTTTGGATAAGAAATATCTGATTTATTTGTTTTTATAAATAGCTGAAAATTATCCGAATAAAAACTAATATTTTGCATATTAATTCGTTTTATAACCGCGAATGATATCCATAAATAAACACTTAAACGAAATTTTTATGAATAATTGAAATTTTGGCGGTTAATTTATCTAGCAATACCCCTAATAAGGATTGCCCAAAAAGTGTCATATCCTTTGGGAATTATTTTCCCGAAAGTCATATTTAAAAGAAAATGCTTATAGCAAGAATAACATTTAAAGAAAATCAACATATTTTTCCACTTTAAGGAAATCCAAAAAACGACTAAATCCCTCTAAGGGGCCCATAAACTAATGGCCCCCTACAAATTTGAATAACCGTCCCAACAATTCCTTAATTAATGGGTATAAGGTAGATTGTTTAAACCTTTAGCTAAACCAAGGCCAAAGTTTTATATGAAATCCATTAGCTGAAGTAACGAAAGCTTTCCTAAGATGTACATGCATAAAACGTAGATAATGTACTTATGATTTTCTTAAGGCTCTTAATCCACGAACCTTAAGTGTTTCTGTCAAGAAAAACTGTCCCCAATAATTGAAATGTGTTCGAAGTGAAGAAAAACAACGACAATATATATAGCCCTGGCATTCTGTTCAAGACGTTCTTGTTATAGCCCTGGCAACCTATTCAAGACGTTCTTATTACCGTTGCTTCGGGTAACGGTTAACTTGACTGAGAAGAGACAAAAATGGTAAGACAAAATCTTTAAAAAGTTAATTAAAATCACTGATTAAATTACGCGAAAAGGTACCAAAGTCCATAATGAAAAGGGGGCAAAAAGCTAAACCCTGGCAAATTTAAAGTAATGATAAGACTTACGAAATACTCGGACCAATTGGTCTTAGAGAATAAAATAAAAACGCGAAAATAGCGTAATTTAACTGCATTATAGTCCATTTGTGGTTTTTATTAATTTAAAATATCGTACATATCATTCTCCAATATCCCACTATTTGGCTTTCCGTGCTATGCAAGGTGTTTTGAAATTTTCAATGTCTAGGGCTAGCTTCTCTTTTGGGTTAAGACAGTCGTAACCGGTCTACCACTGGAAATAATTATGGCTATTGTAATTTGATCCGAGGTTCGCGTTTTAATTTTATTCTCGAAGACCTATTGATTCGAGTATTTCGTAAGTTTTATCATAACTTTAAATTTATTCGGGTTTAGCTTTTTTTGCCACCAAAATCTTTTAACCTGAGCGAAAATGTTTTATTACGGTTATTGAGTTGTAAACACCAAAGCAGTGATAAACGTATTTGAACTTGTACAGTTGTACTGCTGAAACGAGGGTTCTTTTAAACTATGGACAATTTGCAGGAACAGACGAACAGGATTGCGTTGCTTTTAGCTATTCTCGGTGTCTTTACTGTATTGAGTGAAGTTGGTAGTCATTCGTTGGGGAAAAGGCAAATTCGAGCGTGTGGATCTGAATTGTCTTATATAGTAGGCGTTGTTTGTGACTACTCGTATGTGGAATATTCCAAAAGAAACGTCGATGGTATGTATTAAAATAATTTAAATGTTCCAATGTGGAATATTTTTACTACAACTAACAAGTAAGATGAAGATGTCGCGACGCAACATTAGGGGTTTTATCATTTCTATTTAATAACGGCCGTGTTTTCAGTCATGGACCAAGAATCTAAGGGGACTCACTGTTCATGCTTTAAAAAGCACGCGTGAGTACTGGGAATTGAAAAATCACGGTTAATATTAGTTCAATGTGGACAAACTTGGCGTCGCTGAAGTCGATTTCCGGCGTAGTTTCGTAGAGAAGCTGGAGTGATCCCGTTCAATCCCGCACGATGTATACAACTCGATAAAAATATACGACTGAAAAAACGAAATAAAATACAAATAAAACGAAAGATATTTAAAATTAAAAAAACTGATCCTAATAAAACGTAAAAATACCCTCCACATCACGCACATTCTAAATACGCAGAATTAACGTTATACTATATCCAGTTTAAAATATTAGAGTATCAAAAAATAAAAATAACGAATAAAAAAATATACAATAACAACCCAATCAATCAGACTTCAGAAACAAAACTCATAGAAAAATATTATAACGCAGTCAAGCAATCAGACTTCAGAATCAAAATAATTCATAGAAAAATATTATAACGCAGTCAAGCAATCAGACTTCAGAATCAAAATAATTCATAGAAAAATATTATAACGCAGTCAAGCAATCAGACTTCAGAATCAAAATTATTCATAGAAAAATATTATAACGCAGTCAAGCAATAAATTAGTTCAAATATTTAGAAATCAAGCAATAGAAAATATAATATCAAGAAGCGCAACACCTTACCATTCACAAGTACGATTTTTCACGTTATTATAATGAAACCGGATAAGCTTTTGGGCATGACTTATGCTCTGAAAGGTTCCTCTAAGACTGGACGATTTTGCGGGAAAAAGGAAATAAACTTAAAAAATAGTAGATCCAAATATAAGACAGAAAAAACCAACAATACCAAAGATTAGACAAAAAAGAACGTAATCGGGATCAGTTAAAAAACACAACAAAAAAGCGTATCCGAAACAAGATATCACCTTTAAAACCGAAATTTAATACTCTGTTAATTTGTAATAAACGCTTCCGATAAAGCTGAGGGTCTAATTTTCGATTAAGCGTAATAAGTGTCGGTGGTTCTGTGGTAGAACGTCCGCCTGTCAAACAGGACGTCTCGGGTTCAAATCCCGCCTGATGCGATCGCAAATTGATACTAAGACGAATACCGTAAACAATTGGTGGAAACCCTGCCATTAGGACGTTGAGACGTTTATCGTAACCCTCAGCACTTGGTCCGTCCCAAATTCATTAAGAAGAAGTTGGAGAGCAAAGAGGCATATGCAAATTCAACACTCACAACCACCATTACACAAACTCAACACTCACAACCGCCATAACAAACAAACTCAACATTCATACACTACACGTAAACATTGCAACATGGGGTCCCCTTAGATTCCTGGTACATGTTTCAGAATAGTCGTAGTAAAATCTTCCTCATATTCAAATTAATTTTTTATTTTGCAATTTCACTATAACATTGATCATGAACGTATTCATTATGTCATGATATAATTTCAAAAAGAGGAAACACAAGAATAAATAATATAAGGTTAATTCAGGTGAAAAAGCTCTATTATTAAAATACTGTAGAAGAGAGCTTTCGGCTCGCGAGCCTTTTTCAACCTGTCTTTTTTTATTTCCTTTTTCTCTCTTTTATAAATTATATGTCTTATTGAACCATGGCAAAAATTGGTATTCATTCCATCATGAATTGGTCAAAAAAAATTTCTTATAAAAAAAACATCAAATTCAATTTATCGGAAAGTTTTATGATTAAAAAGCAGACATACATGCGAGGGTGTTACTAGTTATATTCTTAACTACCAGAATTAACTCTTGCTAATATAGATTTTTGAATATCTTTATTGGAAATACCGAACTGTGAAACCATAACAATTTACGAGTTCCACACTTAAGTTGTAGTTGTTGCTTTATTTAAAGGCCTAGGTTTTTTTCTGCCTGTCATTCTTTAAATTCACTTACAAGGAGACGACCCGAGGTGTTACACACCGATTTTGTTCAAACTCGGGGGATTGGTAGACCTTCATGTAACTTGAACAAGTTGGCAAGCTTGCCAAAATATACCTCTCCTCGGAAGAATTGTCCCTGGTGGTATTAATTTCTCGAGACGACCCTTAAAGATATATCTCCGCAATTCTGAGTTATTTACTAAAAACGTAATCCCGGTTACATCCCACCCGGTATAAAATTTTAATTATAATTCAAATAAATGAGACGAAACAACCGATTTTAATTTATTCAAAATATTATAAATTAAGTAGTTACAACAGTGAGTTAGACGTACTAAAACAATGCACAATTGAATTTAACCCTTTTTACAGTACAAGTTTATCAGTTGAATATAATACGAAGCAAATTTTAATGAAAGAAATATCTACAGATGGTATTTGTATTTTTCTCGCTTACGAAATACTTGCCGCATCTTTAACGCTCATTTTATTTCAACACTCGTAGACTTCCAGTTGACGTTGTGACACATACCGCATGAAAAAGACCAAAACCATCCAATTTCCAATATCATATAATGACTCGCACACCCAGGAAATCATTAACTGCGTTAGAAATCGTAGATATCCAAATATCCACACCAAATGTATTTACAAGAAGCAAAAACCTTACCATCAACAAAGCACAGAGAGCCACTTGACTAACCGCCAGCTCTTAAAGCAATAAACGTTAAATTATCGCCTTTGCATTAACATAACTATATATAGGTTGATAATAAAACCCTTAAATAAATAACAAAAAACTAACAAAGTGGACCACCCACAGGGTCTACCCTTTTACCCTCTAATCTCGGCTGACTGCGCTAAAACAAGATTTGACCTTTAAAATTGCATACTTAAAAAATTTAGACTTTAAAAACCATTAATATACTCTTCCGCCAAGCTGAGTTTATAATTTTCAAATAAGCGTTACATCTGACGGTGGTTTTGTGGTAGAACATTCGCCTGGCATGCAGAAGGGCTCGGGTTCGCAACCTGGGCGGTGCTTTCGTTTTTAATCAACAGAGAATACGCTACATTAGAATTACTTCGATGCAATAATTTAAATGGAACACGAAATTTCGTTCTATTTAATAAAAACCGAAATTTAATACTCGGTTAATTTGTAATAAACGCTTCCGATAAAGCTGAAGGTCTAATTTTCGATAAAGCGTAACAAGTGTCGGTGGTTCTGTGGTAGAACGTTCGCCTTTCAAACAGGAGGGCTCTGGTTCAAATCCCGCCTGATGCGATCGCAAATTGGTACAAAGATGAATACCGTAAACAATTGGTGGAAACCTTGCCATTTGGACGTTGAGACGTTTATCGTAACCCTCAGCACTCGGTCCGTCTCAAAAGTCAATAAGAAGAAGTTAGAGAGAAAACGCACATACATACGAAACACAACACACTGAACACCCACAACCGCCATAACACAAACTCAACATTCCCACATTACGCATAAACATTACAATAACGAAAAAACAACCATACCAAACCGTACCAACCGCAAATTACTCCGTTAACGCTCACCGTCAGACGGTGGTTTTGCCAACCTTTAAACTGCAAAAACGGTTTTTCGACTTTGCTCCGGTAACGCGTTCGCAGCCCACAGACAGACAGACACACACACACAGACAGACAGACACGATGATTGTATAACCCCTCCTAGGGGACATAGTCCCCTCGGAGAGGTAAAAATCCTAAAGATAATTTATTCAATGGGCAACGGTTTTGCCATAGCAACGAAATATGTTTTTGTTTCCAGTGTTTTTAACATTTTTCAATTTTGGAAAAAAAAATATTTAAACAATTTTGCGATTGTTGGTCGAATTTAGTTTCTATTTATATAATTTTTACAAAACTTTAAAATTTGGCTAATTTAAAACTATTATTTTCCAATTTTGGTCAAGTTTGATCAAATTGAAAAAAATAAATACTTTGTTTTTCAAAAAATCGCAATTTATCTATACACTAATCCAATTTTACACAACTTATAAATTTCTTTCAATTCCTATGAATTTTGAACGAAACTACTGTTTTTGATCAATATTTTCAATTTTGAATTAATGGCTTTAAGGGGCCGCTCGATGACTTAGGCCTAAGGTGGTGCCTTGGGTATTAGCCTAGCTCATTATTATTATTATAATTATTTAAATTTAATTATCGGCTCAAATAATAATTTTGAGTCATCGTGACGTGAAGTCTCTAATTATTGCAATCACAATTTACCAGATAATCTGCTGTTGGACAGACTAATGATAGACATTCTGGAGGACCATTTTCTGGAACGGCTCGGGAACAGCGGAAATCAACTCAAAGAAGTGAAGCGAAACCAAATCGCCGTCAGGGGGATAGTCGATGAATGTTGCAGACGCTCATGCTCATACCAAACGCTCAAAAGCTATTGCGCGACAAAGACATCTGAAGACGATAACAGCATTTAGCTGGACCACTAAACTCAACGGAAATATTTTGTTTCAATACGCTGAGTTTAAGAAATTAAAACTGTTGCAAATCGAAATTTAAATTTAGTAAAATATGTTCGTTGAAAAATAAATGATCTATAAAAAATATGAATTTAAAGGATTTTTTACATAAAGTGAACTTGTCCTACATGAGCCCTTCAATACAGTTTTTGTTCGATATTGTCTATCTCACTAATGCACTGTGGTTCTGATATCTTTGAACAACAAAGTCCGACATTTTGTAAACATACAAATAAGCACTCTTGAGTGGAAATTTCAAATGTTGAACGGTTTCATCCTTCAAGGCTCACACTACAGTGTAGGAAATCTAATTTGACTCGGTTTGACTGCCAATTAAAGTTTAGATAAAAAGTTCAAGGCTGTTTTTGGTTGCAGGACTTCAGGAAAGTTAAATAAATTTATCAAAAGCCAGATGAGCTCCAAATAGAGAAATATCGGCGTGACGTATGTCGATGTCGCCCATGTTTTTTATAGATAAAAAACTGTCCTCAAAATGGCGGCTATAGCCCAAAGCTACAGAGCGATACTACTCTATAGGGCAAAACCGGTCTACCGTGGGAAATTCTGACTATTTTAATTAGATTCTAATTGGTTTTTGACTAGAAGACCTATCTGATCCGAGTTTCGCGTTTTAATTTTATTCTCGAAGACCTATTCTTCCGAGTATTTCGTAAGTTTTATCATAACTTTAAATTTGCCAGGGCTTAGCTTTTTGCCCACTTTTAACTATTTTTCAAGTAATTTAACTGCGTTATAAGTCATAGGTGGTTTTTATAACTTTGGCAAACAATAAGCTTTGGAAATTCCATCGTCTACATTATTAACAATTCTGAATAACCAACGCCGGATAAACACTCATCTTTTCGGTTTAGTCAGTCGCTTGCCAGATTACCAGCACGGTACTGTTGAGCCCCAAACCGGGCGAAACCAGTTTACATAGTATCGAACTAAATTATAGCTATTTTTAATACTTTTAAATTGGATTTTCAATCGAAGATTATATTTGGTTCGAGTTTCGCGTCTTTAATCTATGACCTTTTGGTACCAGTAATTCTTAAGTTTTTAAATTTCTTTAATTTTGTTCAGGCTTTAGCTTTTCTAGCACCTTTTCATGAACTTTTCTACCATTTCGCGTGTTTTAACAATTTTTGCATTGCAGTTCAAAGGTGATTCTTTGAGTTACAGTCCTATTGTGTTATCTATAACGCTAACCATTAGCCACTCCTTCTAAGTCTAATTTAAAATCTTTAGTGATACACGTAACAATGTGATGCCTCTTTGGCCCCGAGTTCCCCCTGGCCCCACTTTCGTTCACCTTCCGGGAACTCAGACGATCGTCTTCACCATATATGTGGGGTGGCGGAGTGGTTAGCACTTTCGCCTCGCAGCAAGAGGAGCCGGGTTCGATCCCAGCTTGTGGCACTGGGTGAAAATTCGGAACCACTCCTTCTGCGTTGAGTTTGCAAGTTCTCTCCCCACTGGTTTAAGGGGTTTTCCCCCGAGCTCTTCGGTTTCCCCTTCCATAAAAACTTCTTGAGGTTAACGGTAATAGTTAGTGTAGGGAGCTGTTGGCTCGATCACGTGGCATGCAGGGCTTGCCACCACCCTCCTACGCAGTCTAACCCGGCCACCTGAATTAAAAAGGCTTCAAAAGTCGCTTGATGACTTAGGCCTAGGGTGGTGCCTTGGGTATTAGCCTAGCTGATTATTATATATGGTTTATATTATTAACATCAGGCGCGTAGGAACGTTTAGGATCAAGGGGGCTTTTAGCGCTTCTTACGGACCTATTTGGTGCCCTTTCCATTATTAACGAGGTATATTGTAACCCTGTACCACCCTGTTCATACGCCACTGTTTAACATATATTAGAAATTTAAACGACCTTTACAGAGTTTGCTATTAGCCTGGTCAATCCAACCTCTTAAAAACGGGTAGGGAGAACTTGTAGGATTCTAGATTGAACAGACTAAACCTACGTCTACAATCAGCTACAAGCTAACCTTTCCAATGTTCCACCAGCCCCCTTGAAACGTTCCGCCAGCATTCACCCACCTCAGCTCGAGTTGGTGAAAAATGAGGTCGCTAGGCTACTTACTATCTTGCAAACCGTTACTCTTTACTTACTTTCTTTCTGCTAAGTTCATTTCAAAAGCTAAAAGCGCTTAAAATATATTGTAGGTTCTTTTGTTCCGACAATAGGACATTATTTACACTGTTTCTATTGTTCTTTTACGTAAATTAGTTTAATAGACAACAAAAGTGTAAAAACCAGTCCTGTGAATAGCTAGGATATCAGAAAGCTAGTTATTCGCGTTGCACAAAAATGGCAACAATTAAATTTAATGGCAAAAAAATTGTTATTTATCTTTATATATTTACCCAATTAAAACTGTTCTACAGCCATCACGAAAAGCCGTTTTGCATTTAATTACTGCAGTAGCAATTCGTATCTTTAGCCATGACAGCCACGTTGGTATACAATTTGTTTTCTGTTGGAAAAAGCGTGGGTTATGCTAGAGTAATTCGTTTTTGTAACACTTTCAACTTGTCTAAACAAATGGGAGGGTTCAATCAAAACAGTAACCTCTCAATGGATCCATGCTTAAATCCAAGCCTAATTTTTTGTATATCTTAAAAAGTGCTCACTAAAAATTTCACTTTGCGAAACTCGACTTGAAGACATCAATGACACTTTTTTTTTAATATATTGACAAAGTGGTGTCGGCCCGAGGCCTTAGACACCAAACATCAATGACACTAAATCGTACCAAAAATTTTGATTAATTTAATTTAAATTAACATGTTTTCTTTTCGCCCCTCTCTGAAAATTGGTTGATCTCCCATAAAACCTAATTCCCATTAAGCCGAATCAATATTTAGTCAATCAGGAGTCCATACCTCTACTTGCAATACTTATCCTCGCGTATCACGTATGGTAAGATCACTCTGACGGCTTTGGCCACGCCTACGAGTTAAAAAATCCCCTCTGCGCGCGCTCCCCTCTCACGTTGTTGTTTGTTAAGTTAACATAGTTAACCGTCATCCACATCGATACGAAAATCTGCCGCGATAAGCATTCCAAGTAGATGTATGGATTCCTGAGTAAATATATATATATGAAAATAGCACCAAGTTGGCGGGGTCCCATTCATATTTTTAAAATAATATATCCCAATGTGTTAGGGTTAGGTTATGGGTTTAGTTTAGGGTATAGGTTAGGTAAGGTTAGGTTGGGTTAGATTGTGTTGGGTTGGGTTGGATAAAATTATTGCGTATTAAAAGTTCCTCGTAAATTTATTTGAAATCCGCCAAAATTGTAGGATTCGATTGAAAGGGAAATAGGTTGTATGGGAGACAATCGAAATTTCGATGAAATGTTTTACCAAAGGAGCTTGCTGCTTGCGGAAGAACATCATTGAAACAAATCAAAGTCGCCGGATATGTAGATACATACTTCTCTCGCAAGAGGTATTTTATTTACTTCTGTTGTAATTTTGGCAAAAAAGATACAAAGTTGAGACGAATGTAAATTTATTGATTTATTTATTATGTTCTTTTTTTGGACAAGTGATTTTTTACGAAAACTACTTAAGGTAGACATTGATTGGTGGAATTTCCATCACTTTCTGAAAATATTTTCACACTTTTAGACAAATTATTTTTTTAACACTAGGTAAAAATGAATTCAAACGGCGAATTAGAGTTAATTGAAACGCCGAATTAGACTTAATGAATAGAAACGTAGAATTAGACTTAACGAATAGAAACGTAGAATTAGACTTAACGAATAGAAACGTAGAATTAGACTTAATGAATAAAAACGTAGAATTAGAATTAATGAATAGAAACGTAGAATTAGACTTAATGAATATAAACGTCGAATTAAAGTTAATTGAAACACCAAGTTAAACTTAATGAATAGAAACGCCGTATTGGACTTAATGAATAAAAACGCCGAATTTGAGTTAATTAAGGCAAACGGCGAATAAGAGTTAATGGAAACGCCGAATTAGAGTTAATGAATTAAATTACCGAATTAGACTTAATGAATAGAAACTCCGAATAGACTTAATGAATAGAAATGCCGAATTAGAGTAAATAGAAACGCCAAATCATACATAATGAATAGACAAGGCAAATTAGTAAGTTGAAACGCCTAATTATACTTAATGAATTGAAACGGCGAATAAGACTTAATGAATTGAAACGGCGAATAAGACTTAATGAATAGAAACGGTGAATTACAGCTCATTGAAATGCCTCTCCTAACCAAGTATTGACGTAATAATCGGCCATTTCTCAGTACTGTGGTCTATGGTATTGCTGGTGCTTTTCCATCAATGTGTAACTAGAGATCATCGAGGTGTCGCTAATCCAATCAATCCTCCTAAGAGACATCTCGAACTCAACGTTGCTGTTTAATATTTCCTCCAGTCCTCAAACTTGAACTTGGTGAAAAATTGCTTGGGCAAAATGAAAAAAAAACATTCACTTATTCGAGAAATTGGAAACATTCCTTCGATGGAAGCCAGGACCAACTGTTCAAAATCAATCATAAATTTATTTGGATTAAATGCCAGACCACGATTAGTGGCGATGATTTGGATTGCGCGAAATATCCTATCGTAAGACCCACGAGATTTATCTGGAAGTAGAGCAAAAAGCTGTGGCAGGATTTTCTTTTCTACTTGGCAATGTAATGTGTATAGCTGGTAAAGTAGTGCAAGAGAGGCTTTAAATGTACCATCCATACTGAGCGTGGACTAACAAGGAGACATCCCGAAGTGTAAACCACCGATTTTGTTCCAACTCGGGGGATTGGTAGACCTTCGTGTAACTTGAAAAATCCTAAAGGGAATTTATTCAATGGGCAACCGTTTTGCCATGGCAACGAAAAATGTTTTTGGCAACAACAAATGGAAATTTTCCCATTGAAAATAACATGGGATTCTGACCGAATCCTAGGAACCCCCATGTGAAAAATTTTAACAAATTTCAAAATTTCAAAAATGACAAAAATGGAAAAAAATAGATAAAAATTGACCAAAAAAACATCAAAATTGATCAACTTTTGATCAATTTGAGGTCAAAATCCCATGTTATTTTCAATGGGAAAATTTAATATTTTGTGTTGTCAAAAACATTTTTCGTTGCCATGGCATAACGGTTGCCCATTGAAAAAATTCCCTTTAGGGTTTTTCATGATACATGAAGGTCTACCAATCCCTCGAGTTTGAACAAAATCGGTGGGTTACACTTCAAGCTGTCTCCTTCAGCTACGAAAAAGAAAAGTCTTGAAGTCGAATACTGATACTGGAACTGTACCTTCTACGACGAACTATGGACCTACTATTATTGTTCCTTCTGACAATCGTGATACTTCAGAGATGGACGAATGTCCCACTCTTTCTGCTGATTGTGTTTCTGGTACTCATAATATTTGCGTTTGCCCTATTTGTGCTTTGTCGGTGTAAAGTGAAGAGGATCAACTTTCCTGTGGGGACTGCGGCCTTACTTTCCATATTTCATGCCTTAATATTACCACTGATGTCTACGAGCTAATATGCCAAAATGGGAATTTTCATTAGTTTTTCTCGTCATGCAACCCCTTCGTGGAAAGTAAACTTCGTGAGCTCATTGAGATCCGTGATTTAGCGGCAAAAATTAATGACATTGATAAATTCCAATCGGTTTTTGTTGATAATGTTTCATCTAACACGAAGAATATTGCTGACATTGATAAGAGGTTGGATTCCTTACATCTCGCCTATTTAGATGATCACAAACACTTATCATCTCTTCAATCTAAATGTTCTGAGCTCGAATGAAACGTTGGCGACGCCTTCTCTACCTTATCTAAAGCCCAAGACCACCTCTTTAATGCTTTTAAAGAACAAGCTGCGTCAAACAAACAGACTATTGACAGTGTTTCGGAACGACTAACTGCTATTCCTGCGCAAATCACTGAACATGTTGCAGTGCTGGAGTCCTCACTTCTAAGGGTTTTATCTTCGAAATTGGACCAATTGCAGCCCCAATCTGTTCCTGAACGCAATGATTTTGTTACAACTGATGACCTCTTACAGTATAGCCGCCGTTTCAACGTTATCCTTTTTGGCCTCTCGGAAGATTTATCTCGAGATCAAGAACTGGGTGTCTTAGGTGAGCTCTTCTCTGAAATCGGTGCTCCGGATTCAACTCCATTTTTTCGACTTGGACGACCACCGCCACCAAACTCTAGACCAAGGCCTGTTAAGATCATGTTCACGACGATTGCGCATAAAAAAGCTTTTCTAGCCATTATCAAAGCAAGACGTCGGGATCCTCAATTTCAGCTCTCTGCGAGAATTGACCAAACACCGAAACAACTTGATGACTACCGAAGGGCGAGTGATGAACTCACACGTCGTTTGCATGATGGAGAAAGTGACCTAACTATTTGACAAAATAAAGTGGTCTGCGTCCTTGACTCTAATGGTGATTATTCTGGTGCATCAGCTACCTTGGCGGATTCTACCAAGCCCAAACGTTTAACTAATGTATCATCGTATCGATATTTAGTTCCAGCGCAAGAAACCCGATTCATTATGAACTTAAATGGTCCCCATGGAATCCCTAATTCTCTTACTGGTAATTTTTATCAACCACGTCAACTCTCCCCAAAAAACTTATCTGCGCCGCGCTTTGGCCCCACTTCGCTGATGCGCGGAAATTACCTGTAACTTCAATTTCAAACCCGTTGCCAACCTCAACCTCGCCACCCACTTTAACCTTACCGCCAACTTTAACCTCGCCGCCAACTTTAACCTCGCCGCCAACATTAACCTCGCCGCCAACTTTAACCTCGCCGTCAACTTTAACCTCGCCGCCAACTTTAACCTCGCCGCCAACTTTAACCTCGCCGTCAACTTTAACCTCGCCGCCAACTTTAACCTCGCCGCCAACTTTAACTCTGCCGCCATCTTTAACTCCGCCGCCAACTCCAACTTCTCCGTCACCTCCAATCTCCCGTTCTTGTTTAATTTCTTAGTCTACATCAAAAGCTACAATATCAAAGTCTTCTATATCTTCCGCGTCAACCATTACCTCTACGACAATTATAAACTCCACGTCAATTATATCTTTTGCGTCAACCATGACCTCTGCGTATACCATAACCTCTGCGCCAACGACAACTACAATCTTCACGTCAACTACAACTATCACCTCTGCGCCAACTATAACACCCGCGTCAACTTTATTATCCGCACCAACTATAACATCTGCGTCAACTTTATTTTCCGCACCAACTATAACATCTGCGTCAACTAACGCACCTAGACCAACTATAGCTTCTGCGTCAACTATCGCACCTAAACCAACTATAGCTTCTGCGTAAACTATAGCTTCTGCGTCAACTATAGCCTCTACGTCAACTATAGCCTCTGCGTCAACTATTACCGCTGCGTCAACTATAACCTCTGCATCAACTACAACCTCTGCGTCAACTATAACCTCTGCATCAACTACAACCTCTGCGTCAACTATAACCTCTGCGTCAACTATAACCTCTGCGTCAACTATAACCACTGCGTCAACTATAACCTCTGCGTCAACTATAACCTCTGCGTCAATTATAACCTCTGCGTCAACTGTAACCTCTGCGTCAACTATAACCTCTGCGTCAACTACAACCTCTGCGTCAACTATAACCTCTGCGTCAACTATAACCTCTGTGCCAATTATATTATCTGCACCAACTTTAACAGCTGCGCCATTTTTGTCATCTGTGTCAACTATAACGCCAGTGTCAACTGTATCATCATCAGTGTCTAACTTTCCAGCATTGTCGACTATTATAACCGTGCCTCCTACATCTCTTGCTTCTCGCGCTTTAATGACTACTGTGTTAACCTCTTCAGCTACAACACCCACGTCTAACGTCCCAACTGCGTCGACTATACCTACTGTGTCAAATCTTCACTCATCATCGGGATCTCGTATCTTCAATTGTTATGTCTCTAAACATTTCAATTCTTCGACCAGTTCTAGTGCCACCCTCGCTTTACTTACCAACATTCAAGGCTTTCGAAGTCCCTATAAATTTTTGGAACTTCAAAACTTGGCTCTTAGTCAAAGGGCCCAATTTGTCGCCTTAACGGAAACGTGGCTTACGCAAGACACCTTAGACTGTGAACGTTCCCTATTGCATTATAACCTTTTTCGCAAGGATCGGCACCCTCTTAAAGACAGAGGAGGTGTTGCCCTCTACGTCTCGAGTCTTTTTTCGGTCTCTTCGGTGGACTTATTTGATGATACTGTGTTGTCTGACTGGTCTCTGAACTTGGGTCTAGAGTTTTTAAGTGTCTTGTGTTCTAACGTATTCTCTTCGCTAGTCGTCGGTGTTCTCTACCGTTCCCCTAGTTTCTCAAGTCACGAAGAAGTTAAGCAAATTTTAAAAACTGCTAATGACTATTGTACTCTTCATCATTATGGAATATTAATTCTTGGGGACTTTAACTATCCCAAACTGGACTGGATCGCGTTTGAAGCTGCTCCTGATGCAACTAAGGGAGCGAAAACTTTCCTTGAGGTTGTCTCTAATGCAGGTCTCTATCAAAAGGTTACTCTCCCTACTCGTGCCGGTTCAGCTCACGAACGTGCGAATGTTCTAGATCTGGTTATTACTTCGGACCCGAACCTGGTTTTTGATGTCCAAACTGCGCCTCCCATTGGTTCTAGTGCCCATGCTGTCGTTGAATTCCTTATTGATTTCTCGCCTACACCCCAAGATAATTGGAACAGAAGCTCTCGTAATTACTTCAAAGGGGATTATGACAACTTCCGAGCTTATTTAAATAATATTGACTGGAAGGCTTTGCTTTCTTCTGGTTCCATTGACTCTAATTGGAAGAGTTTCTGTGACGTAATTCTTGATGGCACTTCACGATACGTACCGTTAAAACTACAGCCTCGTCAGCGTACGCCTTCCTTTGTGCGCTCTGATAAGTCTAAGAAAATGAAGGATTCTGCTTGGAAACGGTATGTTCGGCTTAAACGTCGGCAAGCGTCTCATAATTTAGTTCAGGAAGCTTACGATAACTACAAAAAGGCTCGGAATGCTCTAACAAATGCCGCTCGGAAGTGCAAACGCAAACATGAAAATCAGCTGGCCAACTTGATTTCAACAAATCCGAAAGCTTTTTTTGCGCATATCAATAGCAAAAGAATAAGTCGTTTTAAAGTCTCCCATCTTGAAGATGACTCTGAGAATGTAATCAGGGACCCTGAAGACATAGCAAATCTACTCAATGATCACTTTGCGAGGGTTGCGTCTAATGTTCCATCCTCTGCCCAAGGAGTTTCCCCTGCTGTTGCTTTTGGGAGCCCTCGTCTTTCCACTTTTGCTTGCACGCCTGATGATGTTTTTAAGCAGCTCAACAATTTGGATTGTTCCAAGTCTGCGGGTCCCGATGACATTCACCCGTATCTCTTAAAAACACTTGCCATCCCTCTTTGTCACCCTCTGAATTTATTATTTAATCAGAGTTTTTCTTCTGGCGTTGTACCTCAGTCTTGGAAAATAGCTAATGTTACTCCAATTTATAAGAAAGGGAAGCGTACCAATAAGGCCAATTATAGACCTATTAGCCTACCTAGCCAAGCCTGCAAAGTTTGTGAGCGCATAGTGAAGTCATTATTGGACCGATTTTTGAATGAAGTGGAGTTCTTTCACCCGTCCCAACATGGGTTTCTGCATGGAAGGTCTTGCAGCTCTAATCTTCTTCACGCGACCTCCGATTGGACTAACTGGTTGGACTCTGGTTTGTCTGTTGATGTTTTATACCTCGACCTTGCGAAAGCCTTTGATACGATACCATTCGCGGGCCTTGCGGAAGCGATTTGTCGTGCTGGTATTATTGGTCAGGCGTCTGACTGGCTTGTTAGTTTTTTTACTGATCGATACCAACGCGTTGTTTTTAAGGGCTGTTTCTCGGAGAGTAAAGAGTTGCGTAGCGGAGTCCCCCAAGGCTCTGTTCTGGGCCCTTTACTATTCAATATCTTTATAAACAGTTTACCTGAAGTCATTCGGAACGCAATTATTCTACTTTTTGCTGACGATTCGAAGCTTTATATGGCTATTACGAATGATATGGATTGTGCACGCCTACAAGCTGACTTAAACGCGGTACTTAATTGGACTACTGACCGTGGTATGCATTTTAATATCTTTAAATGAGAAGTCCTTGCCCTTGGCTTCAAAAACCCAAATTTTACATGTACGATTCATGGTTGCGCAACACCTTCTGTAACTAAAGTGAGAGATCTGGGCGTAATAGTTGATGACAAACTTAAGTATCAAAGCCACTCTATTACCGGTCTTGTACGCCGAAATTTTTGCTTTTATAGTGAAGCCTTTATGAAAACTATTTACACATCCTTGATTTTACCGATCATAGACTATGGCTCCGTTATCTGGTCCCCTTCGCTTATAACTCCAATGACCCTCATTACAAAGGCGCATAATCGTTTTACCAAACTAACGCGCAATTTCCAAAAAAATGCTCCCCACCAGCGCGATGCCAGCTTAAAACTTTTGGCTCCGTCTAATCGCCACCGTGTCAACGATTTGGTTTTTTTACACGACATTTATCATGGGAGGATTGACCCAACTTTAAAACAATTATTTGTGCTTTCGTCTGTCACATTAACACGAGGGCATCATGCAAAATTGCGAAACCCCATAGTGAAATCGTCTGTCAAGCAACAACATTTTTCTGTACGTGTGATAAATGACTGGAACAATCTTCCTTCCGATCTAATTGATTTAAGATCTTCAAGAACATTCCGAGGTAATGTTACTTCCTGGATAAAAACTTCACTTACTTGTGTAACTTAACTCATCTTTTTTTTTGTTCCTCTCCTTTGTGATTTTGTTTATGTGTATATATGTGTATATGTATATATGTATATTTATATATATATATCTTGTTTGTGATGGCTACAGACAAGCCTTTCGGCTTAGTAGCTCTACACACCATGTAACTAAATAAATAAGTAAATAAATAAATAAATAAATAACTGAGCTCAATTAACAGTTTAAAACCATTTATTTAAATTCAAAGAATAATCATAACGATTAAGAGTACAGAAGTTGACTGACACTTTTGACTGAACGTTCCTAATTTTTATACAGATTTAAAATATGATTACTTAAAAATAAACCCGTTTTTAGTTCCACATCGAGATATATATATCGAAGTGGGACTATTGCTATGGACGGACTGTCGTTAAGTGTTGTTGTTTGTTTGTTTGTTGTGGCAAAGCGACGACACGGTAGATGGAGCTGCGAAAAATAAATTATAAATATAATTTATATTGTTGGCCTGGCCGGGGCTCGAACACAGACAGCCGCTCGCCGCGTAATCTCCAAAAACCCCACGGCCTACCAACCGAGCCACGCCGTCTTCAATTAGTTTTTGCTTGAAATTTTACCATTGAACAGTTTTTATCTTCCATTGGGGGCGGGACGAAATTTTGCGTTTACTCAAAAGCGGGACAAGTAGATTGTTAACTAGTAGTGCCCGTTAAGGCAGGAGAGCGCTGACGGTGCAGTCTGCGGATTGGACTGAGGATTTGCGAACAACCATATTCCGTTCTCTTTTCGTATCACATAGGCTTTTTCGACCGTCAATTTTCTCCCTCGCCCCTGAATCGCGAGGCCCCGCTGACGGTGTGGTCTGCGGGTCGGACTGGGGATTTGCGGACAACCATATTCCGTTCTCTTTTCGTATCACATAGGCTTTTTCACCCAACAATTTTCTCCCTCGCCCCTGAATCGCGAGGCCCCGCTGACGGTGCGGTCTGCGGGTCGGACTGGGGATTTGCGGACAACCATATTCCGTTCTCTTTTCGTATCACATAGGCTTGTTCACCCGACAATTTTCTCCATCGCCCCTGAATCGCGAGGCCCCGCTGACGGTGCGGTCTGCGGGTCGGACTGGGGATTTGAGGACAACCATATTCCGTTCTCTTTTCGTATCACATAGGCTTTTTCGCCCGTAAATTTTCTCCCTCACCCCTGAATCGCGAGGCCCCGCTGACGGTGCGGTCGACGGGTCGGACTGGGGATTTGCGGACAAGCATATTCCGTTCTCTTTTCGTATCACATATGCTTGTTCACCCGACAATTTTCTCCATCGCCCCTGAATCGCGAGGCCCCGCTGACGGTGCGGTCTGCGGGTCGGACTGGGGATTTGAGGACAACCATATTCCGTTCTCTTTTCGTAATACATAGGCTTTTTCGCCCGGCAATTTTCTCCCTCACCCCTGAATCGCGAGGCCCCGCTGACGGTGCGGTCTACGGGTCGGACTAGGGATTTGCGGACAACCATATTCCGTTCTCTTTTCGTATCACATAGGCTTGTTCACCCGACAATTTTCTCCATCGCCCCTGAATCGCGAGGCCCCGCTGACGGTGCGGTCTGCGGGTCGGACTGGGGATTTGAGGACAGCCATATTCCGTTCTCTTTTCGTAATACATAGGCTTTTTCGCCCGGCAATTTTCTCCCTCACCCCTGAATCGCGAGGCCCCGCTGACGGTGCGGTCTACGGGTCGGACTAGGGATTTGCGGACAACCATATTCCGTTCTCTTTTCGTATCACATAGGCTTGTTCACCCGACAATTTTCTCCATCGCCCCTGAATCGCGAGGCCCCGCTGACGGTGCGGTCTGCGGGTCGGACTGGGGATTTGCGGACAACCATATTCCGTTCTCTTTTCGTATCACATAGGCTTTTTCGCCCGTAAATTTTCTCCCTCACCCCTGAATCGCGAGGCCCCGCTGACGGTGCGGTCTGCGGGTCGGACTGGGGATTTGAGGACAGCCATATTCCGTTCTCTTTTCGTAATACATAGGCTTTTTCGCCCGGCAATTTTCTCCCTCACCCCTGAATCGCGAGGCCCCGCTGACGGTGCGGTCTACGGGTCGGACTAGGGATTTGCGGACAACCATATTCCGTTCTCTTTTCGTATCAGTTCACATAGGCTTTTTCACCCGACAATTTTCTCCCTCGCCCCTGAATCGCGAGGCCCCGCTGACGGTGCGGTCTGCGGGTCGGACTGGGGATTTGCGGACAACCATATTCCGTTCTCTTTTCGTATCAGTTCACATAGGCTTTTTCGCCCGTCAATTTTCTCCCTAGGCCCTGAATCGCGAGGCCCCGCTGATGGTGCGGTCTGCGGGTCGGACTGGGGATAATAAGTGTGGCACTTTCTTATCGAAACCGTGTTTGGTCAAAAGTAATAAGTGTGGCACTTTCTTATCGAAACCGTGTATGGTCAGAAGTAATAAATAAGTGTGGCACTTTCTATAGCGGTATAAGTAGATTGTTAACTAGTAGTGCCCGTAAAGGCAGGAGAGATAGATCCGTTAGACATTGCAGCAGAGAGCATATAATATTATATAATAATAATAAGTGTGGCACTTTCTTATCGAAACCATGTTTGGTCAGAAGTAATAAGTGTGGCACTTTCTTATCGAAACCGTGTTTGGTCAGAAGTAATAAATGTGGCACTTTCTTATCGAAACCGTGTATGGTCAGAAGTAATAAATAAGTGTGTAACTTTCTTATGGAAACCGTGTATGGTCAGAAGTAATAAATAAGTGTGGCACTTTCTTATGGAAACCGTGTATGGTCAGAAGTAATAAATGAGTGTGGCATTTTCTTATCGAAACCGTGTATGGTCAGAAGTAATAAATAAGTGTGGCACTTTCTTATCGAAACCATGTGGGGTCAGAAGTAAAAAATAAGTGCGGCACTTTCTTATCGAAACCGTGTATGGTCAGAAGTAATAAATAATTAGTGTGGCACTTTCTTATCGAAACCATGTGGGGTCAGAAGTAAAAAATAAGTGCGATACTTACTTATCGAAGCCGTGTATGGTCAGAAGTAATAAATAAGTGTGTAACTTTCTTATGGAAACCGTGTATGGTCAGAAGTAATAAATAAGTGTGGCACTTTCTTATGGAAACCGTGTATGGTCAGAAGTAATAAATAAGTGTGGCACTTTCTTATGGAAACCGTGTATGGTCAGAAGTAATAAATAAGTGTGGCATTTTCTTATCGAAACCGTGTATGGTCAGAAGTAATAAATAAGTGTGGCACTTTCTTATCGAAACCATGTGGGGTCAGAAGTAAAAAATAAGTGCGGCACTTACTTATCGAAGCCGTGTATGGTCAGAAGTAATAAATAAGGGTGGCACTTTCTTATCGAAACCGTGTATGGTCAGAAGTAATAAATAATTAGTGCGGCACTTTCTTATCGAAACCATGTGGGGTCAGAAGTAAAAAATAAGTGCGGCACTTTCTTATCGAAACCGTGTATGGTCAGAAGTAATAAATAATTAGTGTGGCACTTTCTTATCGAAACCGTGTATGGTCAGAAGTAATAAATAAGTGTGGCACTTTCTTATCGAAACCATGTGGGGTCAGAAGTAAAAAATAAGTGCGGCACTTTCTTATCGAAACCATGTGGGGTCAGAAGTAAAAAATAAGTGCGGCACTTACTTATCGAAGCCGTGTATGGTCAGAAGTAATAAATAAGTGTGTAACTTTCTTATGGAAACCGTGTATGGTCAGAAGTAATAAATAAGTGTGGCACTTTCTTATGGAAACCGTGTATGGTCAGAAGTAATAAATAAGTGTGGCACTTTCTTATGGAAACCGTGTATGGTCAGAAGTAATAAATGAGTGTGGCATTTTCTTATCGAAACCGTGTATGGTCAGAAGTAATAAATAAGTGTGGCACTTTCTTATCGAAACCATGTGGGGTCAGAAGTAAAAAATAAGTGCGGCACTTTCTTATCGAAACCGTGTATGGTCAGAAGTAATAAATAATTAGTGTGGCACTTTCTTATCGAAACCGTGTATGGTCAGAAGTAATAAATAAGTGTGGCACTTTCTTATCGAAACCATGTGGGGTCAGAAGTAAAAAATAAGTGCGGTACTTACTTATCGAAGCCGTGTATGGTCAGAAGTAATAAATAAGTGTGTAACTTTCTTATGGAAACCGTGTATGGTCAGAAGTAATAAATAAGTGTGGCACTTTCTTATGGAAACCGTGTATGGTCAGAAGTAATAAATAAGTGTGGCACTTTCTTATGGACACCGTGTATGGTCAGAAGTAATAAATAAGTGTGGCATTTTCTTATCGAAACCGTGTATGGTCAGAAGTAATAAATAATTAGTGCGGCACATTCTTATCGAAACCATGTGGGGTCAGAAGTAAAAAATAAGTGCGGCACTTTCTTATCGAAACCGTGTATGGTCAGAAGTAATAAATAATTAGTGTGGCACTTTCTTATCGAAACCGTGTATGGTCAGAAGTAATAAATAAGTGTGGCACTTTCTTATCGAAACCATGTGGGGTCAGAAGTAAAAAATAAGTGCGGTACTTACTTATCGAAGCCGTGTATGGTCAGAAGTAATAAATAAGTGTGTAACTTTCTTATGGAAACCGTGTATGGTCAGAAGTAATAAATAAGTGTGGCACTTTCTTATGGAAACCGTGTATGGTCAGAAGTAATAAATAAGTGTGGCACTTTCTTATGGACACCGTGTATGGTCAGAAGTAATAAATAAGTGTGGCATTTTCTTATCGAAACCGTGTATGGTCAGAAGTAATAAATAAGTGTGGCACTTTCTTATCGAAACCATGTGGGGTCAGAAGTAAAAAATAAGTGCGGCACTTACTTATCGAAGCCGTGTATGGTCAGAAGTAATAAATAAGTGTGGCACTTTCTTATCGAAACCGTGTATGGTCAGAAGTAATAAATAATTAGTGCGGCACATTCTTATCGAAACCATGTGGGGTCAGAAGTAAAAAATAAGTGCGGCACTTTCTTATCGAAACCGTGTATGGTCAGAAGTAATAAATAATTAGTGTGGCACTTTCTTATCGAAACCGTGTATGGTCAGAAGTAATAAATAAGTGTGGCACTTTCTTATCGAAACCATGTGGGGTCAGAAGTAAAAAATAAGTGCGGCACTTTCTTATCGAAACCATGTGGGGTCAGAAGTAAAAAATAAGTGCGGCACTTACTTATCGAAGCCGTGTATGGTCAGAAGTAATAAATAAGTGTGTAACTTTCTTATGGAAACCGTGTATGGTCAGAAGTAATAAATAAGTGTGGCACTTTCTTATGGAAACCGTGTATGGTCAGAAGTAATAAATAAGTGTGGCACTTTCTTATGGAAACCGTGTATGGTCAGAAGTAATAAATAAGTGTGGCATTTTCTTATCGAAACCGTGTATGGTCAGAAGTAATAAATAAGTGTGGCACTTTCTTATCGAAACCATGTGGGGTCAGAAGTAAAAAATAAGTGCGGCACTTACTTATCGAAGCCGTGTATGGTCAGAAGTAATAAATAAGTGTGGCACTTTCTTATCGAAACCGTGTATGGTCAGAAGTAATAAATAATTAGTGTGGCACTTTCTTATCGAAACCGTGTATGGTCAGAAGTAATAAATAAGTGTGGCACTTTCTTATCGAAACCATGTGGGGTCAGAAGTAAAAAATAAGTACGGCACTTACTTATCGAAGCCGTGTATGGTCAGAAGTAATAAATAAGTGTGGCACTTTCTTATCGAAACCGTGTATGGTCAGAAGTAATAAATAATTAGTGTGGCACTTTCTTATTAAAGGGAGAGTGACCGAAAAAAAAACAGTTGGTCTCATTCGATAGAACTCTTTAACGCGCACTCTTTAACATAGGGTGGTGAATTTTATATCAAACAATAGGAAATCACATGGGCCCAACAGATTTTTTATTAGTTTGCCCACCCGGGTCAGCTGATGGTGGGCGCCATCCACTCTTTAACTTAGGGTGGCAATTTATTTATCAAACGATAATAAATCACATAGCCTCATTAGCTTTTGTATTAGTTTGCCTACCTGTGTCTACTAAGGGTGTATATGTTTGTCCACTCTAATACACTGATGTGGAACTAATGTTACGGCCTGGGCCGACTTGTTAGTTCCACATCGAGATATACAGGGTTGAAGCTTCAGCCGTGGTCCAGCCTCGGTACTTCTCCTAGTACACCAGAGTGCTGCGGGTGGACCACTTCTACAGGCGCTGGTAGGCCAAAAATAGACCAATGGGAGAATTGGATGCCTCAGCCGTGGTCCAGCCTCGGTACTTTTCCTAGTCTAAAAATAGATCAATGAGAGAATTAGAAGCGCATCTTACAAATGCTTTTTCGGGCGATTGGATAAAGATGCGCTTATAGTTATCCCATTGTTCTATTTGTGGAATATCAGCTCCTGTAGAAGTGCTCGACCCGTAGGACTCTGGTGTACTAGGAGAAGTAGCGAGGCTGGACCACGGCTGAAGCTTCCACCCTGTATATATCGAAGTGGGACTATTGCTATAGACGGATTGTCGTTAAGTGTTTGTTGTAGTTGTTTGTCGTGGAAAAGCAACGACACGGTAGATGGAGCTGCGAAAAAATATTTATTAATATAATTTATATTAACGACGGCGCCGGGACTCGAACACAGATGGCCGCTGGCCGCGTTAACTCGTTTACCGACACCTTACCAATCGAACCACGCCTTTCTCTTGAAATTGTCGCTTGAACTTTTACTATTGAACAATGGCCCCGGAACTAGCCTTCTTTAAACGAAAATATTTTTTCAAAATGCTAGTTCCTGGGCGTAACGATTTTCTTTATCCTGTTTACTGTTTACTCCGCCGCCTCATGCGTGCCGTTAATTTCCGCCCCCTCTGACCAACCCCCTTAAAGGGAGAGTGACTGAAAAAAGTTGGTCTCATTCATTGGTTTGCCCACCCGCGTATTCAGAGGGTGGGCGGTGCGCACTCTTTAACATAGATTGGTAAATTATATATCAAACAATAGGAAATCACATGGGCTCAACAGCTTTTATATCAGTTTTCCCACCCGGGTCTCCTGATGGTGGGCGGCATCCACTCTTTAACTTAGGATGGCAATTTATATATCAAACGATAAGAAATCACGTAGCCTCAACAGCTTTTGTATTAGTTTGCCTACCTGTGTCTACTAAGGGTGTATGGGTTTGGGTTTGCCCACTCTAATACACTGATGTGGAACTAATATTACGGCCTGGGCCGACTTGTTTACGCTTAAAATTATCATAATTTTTCATTAAAAAAAGACATCTACAGAAAAGAACCTTTACGCAATTTCGTACTACATCATAAGATATTTCGTAAAAAAGAACTAGCTAGTCTACGAACATTCCGCCCGCCTTTGAACGTCAAGTTTCAAAAAGTAAGTGACTTATTCCAATTGTAACGGTTTTGTTATAGATCTTTTGATTTGATTGCCAGCCGTTTTAATAGTCACCACACGTACAAGATCATCTGTACCTGGATGAACTTCCACGATGTGACCCAACATCCATTTTATTGGTGGTAAATTCTCGTCTTTTAATAAAACAAGGGTGTCGACAGTGAGCTTCGGATATGGCTTGGTCCATTTTGGACGTTGTTGTAACCGGGATAGATATTCCTGGCTCCAACGTCTCCAAAAAATGCTGAAGTAATTTCTGCGTTAGTTGCCATTGAGAGAGTCGGTTGATTTTCTCAGAACTTCGATTAGGCTCAGGAACAGCGGTAAGAGGGCCACCCACAAGAAAGTGCCCAGGAGTTAAGACGGACAAGTCGCTCGGATCGTTACTCATGGAAGTCAGGGTTCTGGAATTGAGGCCGGCCGGAATTTGGCAGAGTAACGTCTGGAATTCTTAGAAATTTAGTGTTGTGGAACTGGTGACTCTCTTCAAATGAAATTTAACCGACTTGACACCAGCCTCCCACAGGCCGCTGAAATGAGGTGCTGCCGGTGGATTATAAAGCACCAATGGATGCCTTCCTCTGCTGACCAGTCAGTGATTTTGGACTGGCTGGTCGTTGCCGAGATGAGTTTGATAAAGTCTTTTAATTCTCGATTAGCGCCAATGAAATTTGACCCACAATCGCTGTAGATGGTGTTGCATTTCCCTCTTCGAGAGACGAATCGCTTCAAGGCGGCTAGAAACGCCTCTGTCGTCATATCGCTTACCAATTCCAAATGTAAAGCACGAGTATTGAAGCAGGCAAATAAGGCTACGTATGCCTTAAACGCTTTTGGCCTCAGCCCTTTAGAACTCTGAGTATGAAGGGTCTAGCGTAGTCGACGCCGTGAGAAAAGCTCGGGCTGGTGTTACTCTGGCCTGGAACGTGACACCAGTGAGCGGATGGTAAAAGCTCCTGAATTTAAGCGACTCGGTTCGTCACAAACGTTTTCCAACTATGTGGCGGTGATGAAACCCAGGCTAAGACGATTTTTGAATGGGTCCAGCAGTGTAGATGGGGAATGTCATCTTTAATCGATTCTTGCACCAGTTCGACAAGTCTTGCCAGTAAAACTGCTCCGCAAAGCTCCAGTCTTGGTATGCTCGTCTTCTTTAAAGGAACTACTCTGGTCTTCGCTGCGATTAATGGGATATAGATTTGACCATCTGACGAAACAGTTTTCATGTAAATCGATGCTGCAAATCCTTTTTCAGAGGCGTCGCTGAACCCATGTAAGCTTTTGTCTCGTGCTTCTGGGCGGGATATACAGGGTGTCTTAGTTTGATCGGCCCAGGCATTTTTCTCAAAAACTATAGTTGCTAGAAATGTGAAATTATCAGGATATACTCTCTCGGGGAGGACCCTTTTCTTTTGGAATTTTCAGAAAAATCGTGAAATTTTTAACCGTTTCCAATTTTTATTTTTTGAACGATATTTGGTAGACGAAAATTTTCAATCAACAAGTTGTAGATCGTACTCGAAAACCTTTATTGAAATTGGTTTGGTCAAAAACGGACAATTTTTCATTGAAATAATACGTCATGAAAAAAAAACAAGTTGGTACTACCCAAAAAGGTTTACGTCTAGAGGTCGGGGACGGTTAACTTTTATTCAATAGATAAAGCTCTCAAAATTATTCGTAAAACGTTTTGATCAAGTAATTTATATTTCTGTATTATCCGATTGATTTTTGATAAATTTGTAAAATTAATCGGAAAAACGACGTTTTTTTCGATAAAAAGCTCAAATTTTACGAATAATACATGTGCTTTAATCATTTTCCGAAATATTAACCGGTAAATTTCTTTGTTTACATTTTTCTCTCGAAAAAATCAATTTAAATAATTTTTTAGAGAAAATACAATTTACATAGTAGAATTCCAGAATTCACGCGTCTTATTTGGGGCAGGAATGTTGCAAGAAGTCTACGAAACCGTCTAATTTATGCCAACTGAATTTCCCACGTGTTTTTTATTTTGCACTACTCTGTCGCTTAAAGTGTGGCTCCATTTTAGTATTTAAAGAGACACAGCTTCGTTTAAAAATCATTCTCTGAACGTACTCCAGTAAAATCAAAAAATGCCTCGTTATACCGGTGAACAGCGGTTCAGGATGGTCCAATTATACTACGGAGATGGTCAACGAAATGCACGTGAAGTGAGTCGATTATTTTAAATGTTGTATCCTGACAGTCATCCAAATCACGACACTGTTCTCCGTGCTGTCCGTGACTTTGAAAACGAAGGCAACGTGAATCACAGATTCCGTGGACCTGGCCATGAGAACATAGACATGGAAGTCATCGCCTGCTTTGTCGCCTACCCTCAAGCAAGCATAAGAATGGCCTGCTCTGATTTGGACTTGTCAAAGTACTACGTTTGGAGTGTCCTTGACCGTCATAACTATCACCCATTTCTTGCCACGCTCCTCCAAGCACTTTACGATGGTGATCAGCGACTTCAGCTGGATTTCTGTAAATGGTTTTGTACTATGGCCGACGGAAACGAAGATTCCCTCCGTTTAATTCTTGTGTCCGACGAGTGCTCCTTTGGGAGAGACTACCCGTTTAACAGCCAAAATAACCACATGTGGAGTTATGAAAATCCGCACTGGGGATTTCCTCACCACAATCAGGTACAATTCCGTTTAAACGTCTGGGCTGGTCTTCTGGGAGATCGCCTTATTGGGCTATTTTTCTTCCGCGTCGACTCAATGGGCAGAACTACCTGGCCTTTCTACAAAATGAAGTCGCAGACGAGTTGGAAGATGTGCCATTAGTCGACGTCCCACGACTTTGGTTCCAGCATGACGGTGTACCTGCCCACCAAGAAAGACACGTCTTGCAGTACCTTAACGAGTTCTCTGTGCGATGGATAGGCCAGAGCGGTCCAGTACGATGGCCTCCGAGGTCCCCAGATTTCAAATCGCCAGACTTTTACCTACGGGGATTCGTCAAGAAGGAAGTGTATAAAACGCCTGTCACTAGGAAGAAGATCTACGCCAGAGAATAATCGCGGCGTTCCAACTCGTAACTCCCGAGATGGTCCGTGCTTCGTTTCAAAATATGCTTCATGGCGCACGGACTTGTATTGCAGCGGATGGTGGAATTATTGAACCTCATTTAAAATAAGACACGTGAATTCTGGAATTCTACAATGTAAATTGTATTTTCTCTAAAACATTATTTGAAATGATTTGGCTTAAAAAAGTCCCTTTTTTTATCTTTAGAAACATAGGATCATTTCAAATTAAATGGGTATCTCTTTCTTTTTCATGAGACGTAAACCTTTTTGGGTAGTACCAACTTGTTTTTTTTTCATGACGTATTATTTCAATGAAAAATTGGCCGTTTTTGACCAAACCAATTTCATTAAAGGTTTTAGAGTACGCTCTACAACTTGTTGATTGAAGATTTACGTCTACCACTTATCGTTCAAAAAATAAAAATTTCAAAACTGTAAAAATTTCACGATTTTTCTGATAATTCCAAAAGAAAAGGGTCCTCCCCGATAGAGTATATCCTGATAATTTCACATTTCTAGCAACTATAGTTTTTGAGAAAAACGCCTGAGCCGATCAAATTAAGACACCCTGTATGGCGTGGTATTGCTAATTTCTCGATGAGTGTTAGGTTTTCTCTGATAGCTTGCCATTTGTTAATCAGTTGAGTCGGTAACTCCTCGTCCCAGTCAATTTTAAGTTGCCACATCTCCGCATGGTGTGGCATATAATATGCAGCCTTATCTTGATGATTCTGGTTTAAGAGTTCCATATGTCCCATCTCAATGTACTCATCATTGAAGTCGTGATACTTGCGCAGAAGGACAAGGTCGGCTTGTAAACGCCTTTCCAAATGTAGAAACCTCTTGATAGCAGACTTTCTCGAGTCACCCAGTTCTTTTGGAACATACTTGAAAGGAAGGCGTACGACGAATCTTCCTGTACTGGTTCGTAAATGTGTTTCTTCGAAAAATTGTTCGCATTGCTTCTCGTCTGAGGTAAGTATTCTTCTAGAGGTGAGTTCTTCAAGTTCCCAGAACTTGGACAGTTGATCGTTCAGACAACAGGAATGGACTTGAATTACTCGGAATCCTTGACGCTTCTTGGTGCAATTTCCCGCCAAGAGCCCACCCGAAACTCGTCTTGAAGGCTATAGGTAGCTGTCGTCGTCCCTTGCGTATACGTTCTTCGACTACATCAAAGTAAATGTCAGCACGTCAACAGGACCAGAAATGTTGAAGGTTGAATCCGTTAGTTTCAGTCCCTTGATATATGATAATTGACTTGGATTGAACGAATAACTCCAATCTGTATATCCAATTGCACGCTTCCACGAGCAGTTCCAATGCTGGCGGCGCCAATGCCACCTATAGTGAGATTGCAGCGAGTACGTTTCAGTTGCAGTCTTCGAATACCTTGCTCAGTAATAAATGTTGCCTGCGATGCTGAATCTAAGAGAGCTCGAAGTGGTTGGAAATGTCCAGTTACACTCTAAAAACACAACACTAGAAATTGAATGCATCAGCATTCAATGCCTTGCCACTGTGGTGGAATGCTTTACCATTCAAATGTAAGTGCTCACGGGGCGTTCAACTTTGACTGCTAGGTTAACATTCAATATTGAAAGCGAAGATTCAATCCTGAATGGGTAAAGCATTCAAAGCCAATAGTCGCACAGTTCATCTTTGATTGCTGAAGTTCCAATTTAAGTGATCCGGCGTTCAAATTTAACTCTTTTGGCGATGATATTTACCTGAAATGGCGTTCAAATGTGCGTGATTTATCACTCAAATGTAAGTCTTTAGGCGTTCAAATTTAAGCGTTCCGGCGTTCAAATTTAAGTATTTTGGCGTTCAAATTTAAGTCATGGGTCTATCATATTTACCCGAAATGGCGTTCAAATATGCGTGATATACCATTCAAATGTAAGTCTTTAGGCGCTCAGATTTAAATGTTCCGGCGTTCAAATATAAGTCTTTTGGCGTTCAAATTTAAGTCTTGGGTCGATCATATTTTCCTGAAATGGCTTTCAAATGTGCGGGATTTATCATTCAAATTTAAGTCTTTTGGCGATCAAATGCACCTGAATTGCTGTTCAAATTCAAGCGATATGTCGTTCAATATAACGACAATTGAGCTTCACATTAACGCGTACAGGTGTGCGTGAATCATTTTTATTATATGGTTAATTTGAGGCGACAAATATGTTTAATTGTTTATGTGCTAGAAAGGGAACAAGTAAGCTTACAGCATTAATAAGTTCATAGTTTAGAAAATACGTTTTTATTGAAATTTAAACTTTATTCTTTAAACAAAATTAGTGTATTCTAAAGCATGATCCATAAACTTATAGTTATTCTGTAAGTCTATTAACAATGCCTACTACCGGCGACGAAACATCCGTTGTTACAATTTTAAAAAACACTTTCTGGAAATTCTTTATCCATTGTTTTTCTCAAGGAAGTCGGATACTCAAGTTGAAACGTATGGTATCCAGAAAACAAGGATGCGACTGTCATTCTTATAGAGTTGACGTCAAATGACACCCCGTCAATTTTAACCTCCAAGGGAGAATTTAATATTTCTCTAATGTTTTCATTTTGGAATACTATTTTCGGTGTATTCCCAATTGGATCCTGTATGAAATATAAAAATATAAAAATATAAATTTTGTAAAATATAAAACCGCATGCTTTAAAAAAATTATTCTCACTTTAAACGTGAACTATGAAACTATGTGGTAATTCACCACTTCAGTATTTATTGTGCCATTTACGGAAATTTTCCGAGAGCACATACTATATAAATTTTGTAGAAACGGAAGAAGGAAATTGCATACTAAGCAGTTATCTTCTTTAATAGTAGATGGCGCGTCAGTCACTGCGTTTGCGCAGATCGTGTTACTGAAGTGGTGAATTATCTTGATTTTTATTTAGTGAAGGCTGAAAAGCTCTTTCTAAAAACGCCAACCATTAATTTCGAGTTATCAGGTTTTGGAGATCAGGTAGCGAAATAAAATGAAATCTAAATTCCCAATTTAAATTTATATCAAGTATATTTCTGTTTAAAATCTGTAGAGTCAATAGTTTTCATTTCAACACTAAACGTTTACTAGTGTTTCAAAAATCTCGTTCCATAAGCTTAACGTAGCCATTGTTTACCGGAAGCGGGGAACCCTATATTTTCTTTAAGAACAAATAATTTCATTGCTTAATTCTAAGCCAAGAATAATATAAAATTAGAATAGCAAAACCAATTGATATTTACCTGCTTGTTAAAAGGTACCCTCGTGAAGTCGTGGTAGTTGAACAACAAAGTAGGCTAAGGCTTAACACGACCGGGAAAAAATGGCTTAGTTCCCACGATACTCTTAAGTAATAGCAGGGTCTTTTTGGAGTGGGTAGCGACGCATCGCTGCCACGTTTTAAAACGCAAATGATTCCAGGCCGGAGCGCTTCCGCAGCCGTTACGAGAAAGCGGGGCTGAACATCGAAAATTATTGTAAAATGAATTTCAAAATTTTGTAAATTATTTTAATCGTGTAAATTTGTGCTACTAGAGGGTTAAAGTAATATTCATTTTAGATTAATTAATTGGTTCGTATTTTAAATAGCTCAGCCCGATCACGTTTGGTATACAAATTTATGGTACCCTGAATGTGGTTTTCGATGGTTACGGTCGGTCGGCAAAACAACTTTGTTTAATTCAATTAATTTAATAATAAGGTGTATCCGCTATATACAAGATAATACACAATGATCTTAGCCAAGAGTCCGAGTTTTTTAATTCTTTAGCCATTACCGCCTAAATCTAGTGATCCGGGTTCGATTCCATACCGTTTAATTATTGCTAATTAAAATAAAAAATTGCACTGAATTGTCTTTAAAAAAAGCTCAGCTCAAATTTTATTATTAATTATATAAATAATGTATAACAAAACTATTAAAGAAACAATTGTCTCTTCCAAAATTAAAAAGCATAAAGAATGGCAGAGAAACGTTAAGCTTTATGTTTAAAAAAAGGGTCCGGTGCAGTAAGTGTCGGTGGCTCAACGGTTAAGCACTCGCTCGGAGTGCAGAGCGCTGGGAGTTCTGTTCACGGTAGCCGGATTTGTTAATTCATTTGAATAATTACTAATACGCAAGTCACAACATTTCAATTTCTTCTGTGCAATAATTTAAATCGAACCCAAAATTTTGTTATATTTATCATGGAAGAATAAAGCTTTCTTCTTCCATGTATTTACATAAGAAGCGAAAAATAAAACACTATTGATATACGCTTTTGATGAAACTGAATTTCTAATTTTCAACAAAGTGATTTAAAGGGGCTCTAAAGTTCGGTGGCAAAAAAAAAAAGAAAATTGAGCATGCTTTTCATTCCCCCAACCCCTCACTCGGCCTTGGCAGAGGCGGGCAGAGCCAACCGTATATTTCGCACTTTACTGACTTTACACACATTTTGCCACCGAACTTTGGAGCCCCTTTAAGCAAAAGTGGATATAAAACAGAAAGTCTGGGAGGAAAAGGGTTCGTTAGCTTTCTCAGTGGTTTCCTTCAAAAATGAGGAGCTATTTCCCCTATACAATGAATGAGCCAATCAGGAACGACTCTGTTACGTTTTACCTCTGTCTCATGACGTCATGGTCAGAGGAAATAGTTCAGATGGGCGATGCTAGCTAACCTAGCGGTAAAACCAAGAAGCATATCCTCCTTGGTAAAACTCCCGAAGACGTTGTCACGTTGGTTAATTTATTCCTTTTTCAAAAATTTTGCCTCTGTTAAGTTCAAGCGTGGCTCAAGCCCGTAAGAAATATACACCAGAAGAGTTAGCTTTAAAGCCGAAAAGTAAATTTAGTCAGTGTAATTTAAAAGATTTGTATTCAATTGGTACTGTACAAACCAGTGAAGATTTAAACCAAGGCTTAGCTAAAATTCCAGTAGATAGGGATGTACAGACAAATTTTAGTATAGTAACATGGATTAAATAACCTTATAAGGTTATTTAATCAATGATAGTAATAACCAAGGTAATAATGCAGAATCGCAAACTGAGATTTTGGGTTCAATTGTATCTCAAAAAAAGGGGGATGAAATTAATTGTTTCTTCAGAGTAATGCGAATGTAACAACTCGTGTTGAGAGCACATATATTCTAGTAGTTCTTTTAAAGTTCCATTGTTTTTAAATTCGTTAAACACTTAAAACCGCACACCCCATTCATTCAAAACCAAAACGTTTTTATCAATTATCTACCAAACATGTCGCACCAAATCCAGCCCAAAGACTATATAATCAGGTGGATAAGAAACTGAAGAAGAACTATAATATATCAGCCGATTTACGCAGGTACATGCGAGTAAAGCGCCATTTGTAATGCTCCGCCAAAGGGGGTAGGCACAAACTAGGGGCATGCTTGGGGGATCCTCATTTTTGATGGAACAGGGCTACCGGGTCCTCCCAGACTTTCTGTTTTATATCCACTTTTGCTTTAAGTATCGGAGGTTCTTTGGTACTGGTAGAACGCCCGCCTGTCATGCAGGAGGAGTCAGATTCGAAACCCACCCGATGCGATCACAAGTAAGACATATACCGTGAACATTTGTTGGAAACCTTGCCATTTGGATGCTTAGACGTCAAAAGCATCGTGAAAGATTTTTGAACGCAGAGGCTTATGCGTGATCGTTAAGGTTGAGCAAACCGTCGTCTGCTAAACTTCGGCTGCTCACAAAGTCGCTTGGATACACTATTTAGCTTGCGTAAGCGTCGTCACTTTTTATAGCAGACGACACAGCAGCCGAGAGCTCACTCGACCAACGATCTTTTGTGCAGTGGTGTCACGAGGATTTCAAAACTGGTGGCGCTTAAGCCATTAGCACTGGTCAGGGGCGTCCTATCGTGAGTGATATGGGGGAGGGGGGAGCTCCCAAAAAGGTTTTTAAAGTTGAAATATTGAGGCCGACTATGAAAAATTAAATTTTTGATGCCCATTTTTAAGTTCGAAGAAACTTTTCGACAAGTGAATTGGAAAAATTGGGAATTTTAGGTGGCGCTTCTCGGAAATTTTAGGTGGCGCTTCAGAAATTTGACAGGTGGCTTAAGCGCCGCCTAAAACATAAGCATTCCAAGTTGAGGTATGGATTCCTGATAAGAGTCATTGGTGCAGCTACACATGAATAATTGCTAGTTCGTGATATTAAAGCTTTTAGAAGTACATGTAACCTAGGAGCAACAAACACAAGGAGAACGCAGCTAGCCTTTAAACACGCTAACGAAGGGTTGTGTACGAATTTCCTTAGACGAGCGTCACGAGCCTTTACGCTGAACGTTTTACAGGTGGGGGGAAGACAATTTCCGAATTTTTCCCTTCCGATGGCAGCAGGCGCTAAAGCGTCTAGCCAATGTACACAAGAAAATCCACGACTTTTGACGGGTTGCGTTCTCCTTGTGTGGGGTGTTGTGTTTGTTGCTCCTAGATGTAACTAAGTCGTATTCATAATTAATAACGAATAAAATAGGATGAATCGTATTAAAGGGAATCTCGGTTTCAGGTTTTAGGCCCGAAGCCATGGAGTTAGATTTTAAATATTTACTTGGTGCGTAAAATTTTAGTAAAAAACAAATAGTGTTAAAATTAGCGTTTTATCATGATTCTGAGCGCATATGAGGACCTACTTAATTCGGGAGACGGAATGAATTACGACTAAAAATATTTAAAAAGTAAAAGTTTACTTATCCGTCTCGTAAAACGTTACGCTATAGAGTTCCTATAAATAGAAGAGGTAAACAAAATGTTAAAATTAACGAATAAATATGTAAATCCGTGATATTCAAAAAATTTATCTTGTTTCTCAGCCCATTTGCAATTAAATAAAAAATTGATAAACCCGGGTGGAGTTCAGGTAAAATAGTTGGCGTACCCGTCTCGCAGGCTGCAAGAGCGATGGTGACGGCAATCGGGAACTGATTGCCTACAGCTGGGCAGAAAGGACCGTAGGAGCCAGGTTCAGAATGGTGCAATAGTGTAAGAACGGGAAGCGCATCTTGAAGTAGGCGCCACTGCGAAGTGTTTTCATACCAGCCCGAAAGATGACTGATATTGTTTATTCTCCAACATTTTGTGGAGGTTGGAATGGAAAGGTCAGGAGGGCGAGTCCGCCTCGAACTTTCGTCCGAGTCGGTTCTTTTTCTTTCGCTTCGTGTTTTCGGTTCGCCCCCTTCTCGGGTTCACTTAGTCTTTTGCGCAGTTGTGTGTTTCCCTTCCCAATTAGGGCAAGTTTTTCTCTTTAGGCTTAGGCCGTTCTTATTCTCTATTCCCTGCATCGAGTCACGGCCGGTGCAAGAAGATAACTGGTATTTATTTGTTTTAATTCCTTTTTCATTGTGTCCCCGTTATTTATTCTTTTAGCGCTTGCGGGTTTCTCTTTTTCTAACCCTTTGTGGGTTTCAGCTTCGGTCGTCATGGGTAAACGGTCTCATACCGCAGACTCTGGCGCGTCTGGTCCGAAGCACCCCCCTTCTAATGTAGGATTGGTCACGAGTCCTCCTCCACTGATCTTCGTAGCTTCCGACTCTAACACTCCCCTGGCTCTATCGGCCAGGGACGTGATAACCTCCCCTGATATTGATCGCGCCGATATCTCCGATATTCGCCTATTGCCGAATGGACGGATTTCCATTACTCCTATTAACGCTATCGTTGCTGGCAAGCTTCGAGTCATTAAACACCTCCATTCCATTCCGGTCAAACTGGTCGACGCTCCGAATCTCCAACCTCTCCACCGCCGTAAAATCATTCGTGTTCATTCAGGTACTGGATACTCCGATGCTGAAATAAAGGTCGAAATCTCGGCCAACTCCAATTCCCTCGTAGAATGCCGTCGTCTAGGTTCTAGTAGTAGTGTAGTCCTTCTTGGGTTCTCCACATACGTTCCGGAAAGGGTTCAAATTTATGGTGAGCTTTTTTACATCTTACCTTTTAAAGATCGTCCTATGCGTTGTCGCCAGTGTCTGCACTACGGGCACACTGAAAAGCGATGTCGTCAACCTGAAAACAAGTGGCGCTGCTCCCGTTGTAGTGAGACGCATCCAGAGACTGACAGCTGTACGAAACCATACAAATGCAACTATTGCCAGGGCCCCCACCCTAGCTTTTATCGACTCTGTCCTATTTTTGGGAAAGAAGTTGAAATTAAGAAATTCCAGGCAGAGAAAGGAATTACTTTCTCGGAAGCTCGGATCTCAGTCACTGCGAATTATGCTGCCGCGGCCAGAGCTGCCCCTGTGACCCCTCCTTTCACCGCTGGCGTAATGGATTTTCCCCCGATTCCTACTCTACGTTCCACTAAACCGTCATTGGACTTACACCCATCTCCTCTTATCCGCACCTCGGATGCTTCATCTGAAGTCTTCGTTGAGCCCCCAGCCACTGCTTCTCGAACAGCTGTGGTCTCTGCTGTTGTGGCGGAGATTATTATGCCTTTTCTTCTTGAACTCACTTCCTCTCTTCAGGATCCTCGACTGGTTTCCACGATCACCAGTGTGGCCGTGTCACACTTCAGCAATATATCTGATGCCCAACTAGATAACTTTGGAAAGTTTGGTAGGCGATCTAAGTCTTCCGCTATGGACGTCGCCGATCCTTCCAATGAGTCTTGATTATAGTTTCCTTCAGTGGAATATTTGTGGAGTTCGGGCTCACATAGGTTTCCTGTCTCAATTGTTAATCCAAACTTCTCCCTTTGGCCTAAGGTGGTGCCTAGGGTATTAGCCTAGCTGATTTTATTTATTTTTTTATTAGTTGTTGGTCTCCAAGAGACTTGTTTTTCGGAATCTTCAACTCTGTATTTACGTTTTGGTCGTTACTCCGTCTATCGTAGTGATCGTTCTGGCCGCCCTGGAGGGGGAGTGTACTCCTCTCCCCAAGTTTGTCACACTTGAAGTTGTTGCAGTTACCTGCTTTATTGCTAACCGCTGGGTGGCGGTTGCTAGCGCTTATGACCCTCATGGCTGCGCATCGCGTATCGTCTTGGATCTTCTTTCCGGATGCCTCGGAGACTCCTTTGTGATTATGGGTGATTTTAATGCCCATCATCCTTTATGGGGTTCACCTTCCACTAATGCCCAGGGCGTTTTATTGGCCGATTGGTACGAGTCCCTGGACAGATTCACGTTGCTCTACAACGGGTCGATTACTCGCAAGAGTAATGCTGTTCAGAATGACTCTTCGATTGACCTTACTTTCGTCAGCTCTGACTTGGCTCTTACATGTCAGTGGCCTGTGCTGCCGGATTCCGGCAGTGACCATTTCCCTTTGCTTATTAGCTGCACCGAAGGTGGTGCTACTGTAAATGATGCCCCTCCTCGTTGGGATTACGCTCGCGCCGACTGGAATCGCTTTCACTCCCTTGCTGGCCAATTGTTTACTGGTTTGACTTCCTCTCCCTCATTAGATGCCTTTACTTCCCATGTTGTCACTGCAGCCCATTCCACCATCCCTGTCCATGGCTCTAGTCCTGGATCTCACTCTCTGCGAACTCGTCCGTGGTGGTCTACTCGTATTGCCATTACCCTTAGAGCCGCTGCTGCGGCTCGACGCAGGGCGCATCGGACTAAACGCTCTGATGATCTTCAAACTGCTCATCGGCTCACGGCGCGTGCTAAGTGTCTTGTCCGACAGTCCCGTACCTCTTCTTGGCGTACTTTCTGTTCGTATCTATCTGATGCGGCTCCCCTTCCTTCCCTGTGGCGGAAGGTTCGCTGGTTTGACGCTACTCCTCCCACTTCTCCGATTCCCCCTTTGAAATCGGTCTCTGGCCCCGTGTCCTCGGCTGCAGCGGCCACTGACGTTTTGGCTCACATTTCTCTTCTGCGGCAGTGGCGGGTACTAGGCATCGTCCCTTGGCCTCTGCCTTTGCACCCTCCGCTCTTTCACGTCCTTTCACGTTGGATGAGTTTTTTTACGGATTGTCCCGTACCAGGAATACTGCACCCGGAGCTGATCGGGTTTCTCTTTTATTGATTCGAAATCTTCCTATGACTGCCCTCTACATTCTTCTTGGGATCTTTAACGCCGGCTGGTCAGCGCACTATATGCCTACCGCCTGGAAATCCGGCATCATTGTGGCTTTTCTTAAGCCAGGAAAGGATCCTAACGATCCAGCTTCTTATAGGCCCATTACACTTTTATCTGTTCTCGGGAAGCTTTTCGAGCGCCTCATTCAGCGTCGCCTTGATTGGTGGCTCGAATCGCTGGGTACTCGCTCGCCTTTTCAGACGGGTTTCCGTCATGCCCACCGCAGTATGGATAATGTTGTCTATCACAGCGAGACTGCTAAGCATGCCCTTTCCACACAAAATTCTTGTGTGGCCGTTTTCCTCAACATCAAGGAAACGCCAATCATGATTTTGTCCTTCGCAAACTAACAGCGCTGGGCTTCGACGCTTCGATACTAACCTTCTTCCGGTCTTACCTCACGGACCATGTCGCTCATGTGCGGGTGTGTAACTCGCTCTCTTTTCCTTTCCCGCTGCTTCGTGGTGTGCCTCAAGGTGCTGTTCTCAGCCCGCTGCTCTTCAGTCTCCTCCTGGATGATCTGCCCGCGGTATAGGTTTCTCAGCGATGGCCTACCGCGCTGCATCTGCAACATCCCTTGCTCTGTTGGATCGCGTTCAGTCCGCCTTCCTACGGGTGGTACTTGGAGCACCGAAGTCTGCGTCTATAGGTGCGCTGGAAGTTGTAAGCTTTGTCCCTCCTCTGTCTTTACATCGCGATATACAACTTTTGAAGTACGGGATTCACTGCTTCACCTGTCCTCTTTCCCACTTTCTTGCAGAATGGATGTCCCCAACTAATCCCACTTCAGCTTCCCTTCGTGGGGCTCTAGCTCACCTTTCTCTTATTCACAAGGTCGACATTCTTTACCGCTCTATCCTACGTGCCCCCCTTGCGTCGTATTTTGCCCCCTGGACCAGTTCCCCATTCTATGTAGACGGGGATTGGATTGTGGGGACGAAAGCATCCTCTCTTCCAATGGAGTTGACTGATAAATTTTCTTGCCGATTGTCTCTCTATCCATTGGATCACTGTGTAGTGTTTACCGATGGTTCCCGTCATCCTAATGTAATGTACTCTGGGCTGGCTTTTCATATTCCTAGCCTGGATGTCACGTACTCTTTCCGCACATCTTCTGAGTTGTCCATCTGCCGCGTCGAACTGCCGGCAATTGTCCAGGCTGCCCTCTGGCTACGGGATCATCGCATTTATGACGCTAGGATTTGCTCGGACTCCCGCTCTGCTCTTGCGATACT
Source organism: Leiobunum rupestre (assembly GCF_980474605.1). Lineage (NCBI taxonomy): Eukaryota > Metazoa > Arthropoda > Arachnida > Opiliones > Sclerosomatidae > Leiobunum > Leiobunum rupestre. The sequence continues at coordinate 61,507,616 of NC_143384.1, forward strand.
TAGCCGCGCAGACGGCACCGATCCCTTATTACTCCCACTTGCTTCTCGGCTTCGAGATTGTCCTACTGCCCGTTTCTCTCTTCTGTGGGTTCCAGCGCACGTAGGGATTTCCGGTAACGAGGTTGCCGATAGAGCTGCTAAAAACGCCACTGCTTCCCTGGTATCGCCTTATATTTTCTCACCTGCTGACACTTTACAATGCCGCAAGACTCTTTCTGGTGCATTGATGACCTCCTGGACACTTCATTTCTCTGCGCTATCTACCGAACGTTTTCTGTATTCGGTCCAACCGACTCCGCAGTACCCAGCCATTTGGCACCTCCGCTTGCGGCAATCACTAGAGCGTCCTTTTTTCTTGGCCGTGTTAGATCGCTTCCCCACTCCTGCCGAGCTTTATCGCTCCGATCGTGCGCCTTCCGCGTCCTGCTCAGCATGTGCACTACTCGGAGACCTGGAACATTTTCTTTTTTCGTGTCCCCGCTTCGCGGCTCACCGCGGCCCTTTAGTACGCTGCCTTATTGGTCTTCCGGTTCATCCTAGTGGCTCTCATTTAGCTCAAGCTCTTACCCACGCGCATCATCCGGAATTGCTGCGGACCCTTTCAGTGTTCCTCTCTCACCTAATTTCTCTAGGCCTTCTCTAGACTAAGTCTTCTCTCTTACTTCTATAGCTTTATTCAAGGTGCAGGGCGCCTAAGGATTGCGTACGATCCGACGCCTTACTTGTTTTCACACAAAAAAAGGTCAGGAGGGCAAATCGGATTTGGAAAACAAAACGCTGTCCGAATGAAGTTGGGAAATGTGAGTTACGAGACAACAACGCCAAAAAGGAGTTACGTAAGAGAAATATTAAAACAATAGTCAGAGAGCGATATTCCCCAAAATCGAAGCTATCTCGTAATACAAAGTATCAAAAATGTCAGGGAAGGCGTCAAAAACACCTATCTGTAAGGCCTTAAAAGGTTTAAAAGTTAAGCGGGAGACCAATTCGGGAAATGAAATCAAATCAGGAATCCAACGCCACCAAAGACAGTCAGAATCGCGAAGGTCCATGACGGACAAAACTCCATCGTGGACAAACTGATTAAAGAGAAAACCTTCGGACAGCCCTCCAAAGCCACGCCACATACCATATACCAAACCCAACTGTTTGCAAGTTGCTAATGTATGCTTGAGAGTAAGTGCAAAACGTATCTAAGTACGTTCTTCGGGTGACCATTCCACGTCATCTCCGCCCCCTAGGAGCAACAAACACAGCACCCCACACAAGGAGAACGCAACCCGTCGAAAGTCATGCATTTTCTTCTGTACATTTTGCATTGGTTAGACGCTTTAGCGCCTGCTGCCGTCGAAAGGGGAAAATTTTGAAATTTTCTACCCCCCTTTCCGTAAAACGTTCAGCGTTAAGGCTCGTCCAATGAAATTTGTACACAACTCTGCGTTAGCGTGTTTAAAGGCTAGCTACTTTCTCCTTGTGTTTGTTGCTCCTAGCCGCCACGCACCATACCAAAAGTCTACGGTTTTCAAGTTGCTAACGCTCGCTTGAGAGTAGCTGCAAAACGTATTTAATTTATTTGTGGAATTAATTAGACGTCGGTGGGGAACCAGTTCGTTTGAGCGAGCGAGTTGAAAGTCAAGGAGGTGAAGAAGAGGTGCCATAACGATGAAGGATAACGCTCCAAAGAGGGGAAAATTTAACAGATGGGCTGCGTTCAGTAACGCTCAACAAAGTTATCTGAAAAATTATCTTGTTGAACGCGTTTTACGCTTGTTGTAAATTTTGTCAAATATCGTTTGTCACGGCTTCTGCAGCTAGCCTTCTTCCGTGCTGTGACGTCACGTGACCGTTTATCATCGAAATAATATTTTCCTTCAGCCAATCATTGACTAAACATTTTTAACTTGACGTCAAAACCACATACGCGAAAAATCGTACACTAGAGTAAACGGTTGCAACGTTGAGTTTGTTGAGGGAACTTGCTGAACGCTACCCTAGTGTGCGAGCTATTAATTTTGATGTGATCTTGGATTAATAATAGTAGTACCTACCTGGATATATCAGTCTAGCGTTCCCCGTGCATTTCCTAAGTGTTTGTTACGGGTTCTGCCTTGTAGAAGGCTACGGGTTACAGGAGTTTCGGAAATTCTCCGTTAACTTCGCTGAAGCGGCACTGCTGTCGCAAAAGTCATTTGCTGGTCAGATTTTTGTTAATCCAAGATGTGATCATGTGAAAGGACGCGTAGGTTTAAAGCAAAGCGATTGAGAGGGGCTAAAAATTCAGGTGGGAAATGTTTTATTGATTTAATTTAAATCAATAAAAAGTATATTCACAATTAAAGATTCATTTGCCTTAGTTAATGGTTTTTCATGAGTTATTTACAAGTTAGATTTAAAATTAAGTTTAATTTGGAACTTTTAGCGCCAGAGATTCCGAAAAAAATATATCATCCGCCAAGCTGAACTATGACATTTTATATTATTTTTTTTAACCTCAGGAAGTTCACCATCAGATGGCGCTTATAGGTAACTCTCCCAGACATTAGCGATTGTCTGCTAGCTGTCACTTCCGTGCTCATTCCCCGTAAGTCATTTATTATAAATTAGAGAAAGCATTCGACTGATCTATTTTCCACGATTATCTTTTCAAAACTCTTATCACTTTTAAATAATGTTTAGCTAAGGCTTAGGGGAATAAAACTAAGGAATTTTATGGGAATTAGAATAAAACAGCTGTACAATAGATTGTGACGAGTTATTGCCCTTTGAATAATATTAATTTCGAATATTTGTGTTTGATCGCTTCACTCTTTATTTGTAGATTCTTATCTTTTGTTATTTTGTGTAATGACGAACATTATAAAGTCTGGGAATTTCAGTTTCATCCAGTCAGAACTGGAGTGGGTCGGGTGGTTAGAGATCTTTTATAAGCACCTTCAAACTGTTTTGTAGTAGTATCAGGGGGGTATTAGCCATTAGGCAGAGTAGGCACGTGCGTAGGGCTGCATTTTTCAAGGGGGCGCAAAAACTCTGATAAAGCCCCACGATCCAAGTACTTGGCTTGACCCTATTTAGCTGACCAGCCCGTTAGACAATGGCAAGGGGCGCCAAATATTTATGTGCCTCGAGGAGCCGAAAGGGTTAATTCGCCCCTGAGTAGGATAACTATTCCCAATGCCTTTTCCTCGGATTGTGTTAAAAAATAATTCCTAATGATCATGAGAAAACTTGCAGGTAAGTAAATAACTAGAAAAAAAATTTAAATTGAAATTTTCTTTTCTGCTGTAGCCAGAAATAGATTACTTCAATTGAGGGTTTGTTGACAAAAGGTATTTCTTTGAAATCTCAAATATGCTGGTAAATGAAATGGCTAAACCTAAGGGGCCGGTCTTCCGTTTGCTTTTAAGCCTAAGTCGTATTTCGCGCCTTTGTTTTTTGTTATGTAATTAGTTTCACCAATAAATGGCGCTTTTAACAGACTTATAACGGAATTATCGATCTTCTGCCAGTTGTCGATCCCGCGTCTTTCCGACCAGCCTATTACAGCGTAATGGATCTATTCTATTTCATATCCAAGGATCCTTTATGTGGTATATATCTCTGCTTTTAATTTTTCTGTAGCAGACGCTAGATCATATGTGTTACCAGGCTGAGAAATAAGGAATTTTTTAAACGGGACCTGTGGCCAGTAGAGCCTAGGTAGTTTAATTAAAAAACTGGCCACTGGCCACTTACCATTTTTAACCTTCAAAATCGGGCTTTCATAATACAGTCAAAGGCGATTGGCCTGTGATAGTGCCTTATTTCTCACACTGTGTGCTACCTTGGAGAAGCTAGCGCCGCTACGCCACCTAGACTAAAATAATCCTTATATAGACTGGTAACTAGAAAACAACATTATTTGCTTGGTTTTATTTTTCAAGATTCAACAATAAATATATTAATATCAAGAATGTATTTATTTATACTCAGGGAGAATGAATATGTCGAGATTATTTTTAGCGTTTCTCCAATTCCACCCGTTGGGGCCCCCGGTATGCTCCCCCGCTTTAATAAAATCAAATAATACTGCAATCTCATTGGTTCTTAGAAATTACGTTTTTCGACGCGATTAACGCTGCTGCGAGGACGCAAAAAATAAGTCCACCTCCTTTTTTCCTCCCCCCCCCTTAGCGTGACGGGGTTAGGGCCTCAACGTGTCCGTCGATAGTCTCGACATATTCATTATCCCTGAGAATAAATAAATACATTCTTGTTAATATATAATCCAACAAATCATTTTTAATACTATGGGCACCCCCTATAGCCACCGGCACTCGGGGCGGCTGCCCATCCTGCTCCATCCTCGCTTCACCACTAAGTACAGAAAAGCATTTGGTAGCACTGCTCTTGACGTAACGCTGCAAACCTTATGCAACAGTTCAGATACCGCTGCAGGTCCAATAAACGCAACAGTACCATCATTGGATTAGCAACTGAGTGGCTGCCTAGTGGCCTTCTGTCGCGGACTCCGCTAAAAAGATATACCTCTCTCGTCTGCACACAGCAGTTAAAAGTCCCGACCTGGACGCTTATGTCAAGGGTTTGGGCATCACTCCGTCCGGCATCCAGCTGATAACCCTGGGCAAAAATGACTTCCAGACAGCGTTCCTTGATGTCGATCCAAAGGATGAGGCCACTATCCTTGATCCAGCGCATTGGCCTGTCGGGGTCGTTGTCTCGCCCAGCGAAAAGGCCAAGTCCAGATGCCCTGTGGCTAAATGGGGCATGAGAGACGATCCAGCGTGGTCTCATCTAGCCGCTAAACTCACCAAAACCCTCCTCGTATCGAAGGCTCACGTGACAGCCAGGGCCGCCCACGTCGAGGACCATCTGTTTAAGCTTGGGCTTCACCCACTCTCCGTCTCAGAGGTGGAGGCTGGCAAGCAGCAAACCTTCAGCTCTTTCAAGGTCGAACTCCCGGCCCATAAGGTCCGCCGGGCGCTCATACCTGATAATTGGGCCAAAGGCATCACAGTTGCCTTCTATCGCCCTCCCGCTAGCAAGCAGCCTGAATTGCCCAAGGCCCGCCCACAAGAGTGACTTGCGACAACTGGGATCACCCTTTTGTACACTAATCTGTGTTCTCTCACAAATAAGCATCTCGCCCTCCGGACCTTCACTGACACCATATACTTGCGCTCACTGAGACGCACCTGGACACCTCATTCTCTTCCCTTGAGCTTTTTGGCCCTACGTTCAACGTCTTCAGAAAGGACAGAAATAAAAACGGCGGCGGGGTTTGCCTCGCTATAGACAGTAGGTTACGATCCTTCCCACTTGATCTCCACACGGAAGTCGAGGCTGTGGCTGCCAGGATTACTGTCGGCTCCTCCTGCCTCCGGATCTGCTGTATCTACCGGCCACCATCAGCTTAACCTGCTTATAACAGACGCATCCACAATCTCATCACCCGTCTCCCTGATGCCAAATCGGACCTCATTATAGTCGGCGATTTCAACTTTCCTAAAATTGACTGGACATCCCTCACTAGTCCCGCCGCGGAAGACACGAACTTCCTTCACGCCATGCTGTCCGCCAATCGGACGCAGTGTGTCCTGGATAGAGCATAGCGCCGAACCAATCTTCAACGGCGGCGGCGGGAACGATAATTAGTTCGTCGGCGGCGTGGCGCGCCGATTTGCAGAAAATAATCGGCAGCGTTGAAAAAATCGGCGGCGGCGGCGCCTAAGGGGAAAAACTGCCCCCCCCCCCTCAGAAATAGCGACAGCCTTTTAAAAGACCGCTAGAGCTTGAACTGTTAAACACATTTTTAAAAAAAACATGTTTAATAGAATGTATTTTATTAAAATAGGAACCACTTGTTTCCAAAACGAGAAAGAGGTAACTTTGGTTACATACTATCATATGTAACTTATTTAATCATAAGTGTGCCAGAAAGAACTTTTTCACAATGAGACCTTGTTGCAAGGATATGACGTAATTGACGTCACTTCCCAGTCGATGACGGTTTTATCGTCATCAAAAGTAGTTCTGGCGGGGAGGGAAGAAAGTTAAAACCAGTTTTACGCGACGTTAGTCCGTATTTTCTTTGGTGGCTGTGAAACAAGGTCTCATTTAAACTTTTAATATAGAGATGTTAAACAGAGGCACACTTATGAGTAACTATGTTACATATGATACTATTAAACTAAAACATTTACGCTGGTAATAACAATACTGTACTTATTTACTAGTATTTCACTAGTATTATTATATATATACTCTTTTTAGAAACGTTTACTGGGCGCCGCCATTATCGTACCGACAAGCAACGAGCCAGCCCTCTACCGCTGAAATTTCATCTCCCCAAAACCAGTTTTTTCATCACCCTCCCTGTAGACTGTAAGGTAATGGCGGTCGATTGGGAAGGCGCGTTTAAGTCTATTATCACAAATTATTTTATCTTTGTATCAAAGGAATTTTTAAAATATAATAGACTAGTTATTGCTGAATGCAGCTGCTGATACGCTTCTGTACTTATTGCAAAATACGAGGCGAGGCAACTCCAAAGCAGTTTCCGTTTCTCTCTCTCCGATCCATAGACATAATAAAGAAATAGACACCTTACGCGGAGTTTGATTTGCCAAAAATATACGGGAGCGATAACTAGCAGACAACCGGTATTTGTTCCGTATTCCTGTGGTACCACGTTTAAGCGACGCCTGTCGATTAGGCGAGAAAATACAAAATCATCACGTGATACGTCACACATGTTCGTGTTTGTAATCTTTTAGGTACTCTGACGTGATTCGCGAATATTTTGGCTGTGAGAATTTAAAATAAGGTAAATTTTTATTATAATTTTTAAATAAGTCAATTAATTCTTTCAAAACCCAAATAAAAAGCAGCAGATGATCTTATAATTAAAAACAAAAAATTATATTTGCGAAATGATATTTTGTCAAAGGCTTAAGAAACTATCAGGTTTGTTGTGGAACTTGTGGTTATGGCTTGTTATGGGAATATTCTGAGATTCTAAATTGTAAACAAAAGTAAATGGAATTTTGATTCTACCTTGGATTAAGAATGATTCTACTAAAGGTATGTAGCTATTGTTCTTGAAATAAAATTAGCTTTGACAATTTAAGTCTGATGGCTTGACCCTTCATTTCTAGATTTTTGTCCTTCTCTAATTTGTGGAGTCTGAGCTTGCAATATAAATTAATAACTTTCTTAATGATGATGTTCGATTCCAACTTCAGGATCAAACATGTTCATGGTGATCTGGTAAGATGTCCATGCCAACAATATTTCATAATACATTTCTTTTATAGAGAGAGGAATATCTCTTCATAACAACTAAACAAAATTGGCTAAAAACCAAGGAGATCTTACTCAAATTATAATAACATAATTAAACCTACACGAAATGATCCTTGGTCAAAATTTAAAGGTGAGAAGTTAGCATCACCGGTTTTTTCTATTTCACTTTCAACTGGATGTAATTTCTATAAATTAAATAAAAAAATTATTTTGACTATTTTTACTTGTTTTAATTCTATGGAAACCAAACCAGAGTTGGAATGGCTTTTGGTGTGACCCACCTTTTGCCATTTACAATTTGTATATCCCGTTTTAAAAAGTGATCATTACAAATTAAATCATGATTTGAATGTGTCGCGATTTACAGCAATTGTCCATTGAGAAAGTATTGTAGGTTTCGTTATAAAAAGATTTTAAATAAGAATGAATATTCATCGAAATAATATGATAATTTAATCCTACTTATGGAATGAAACCTTTTCCGGTCTTGTTTTACTTGTTATTGCAATGCGTAAAAACACTAAAATTAACCTTTTTTTACCAAATAAAAAAAAATCACCAAAACGAATTATGAAACATGTTAGCTAACATAAAAGTACTACCCGTTTATCAAATTCACCCCTAAAGTTTTTGCGTCTGATTTTAAACCGGATAAATATTCCTAAGCGTTAGGTACTACATGGCCTAGGCCAAGCGCTCACTACTCCTCGTAACGTCTCTGTCATGGCTTCCACGAGCCTTTGCTTCGTAACGGAGACAATTCCTTGTGGAAGGCAGGACGGATACGAAACAGAAAGCCAGTGGGCGCCTAGTCCAAAGCGCCACTTAAGTTTAGTGGCGCTTTATAAGTAGGAATAAACTATCATATTATTTCAATGAATATTCATTCTTATTTAAAAATCTTTTTATAACTATAGGCAGGATCGAACATCATCATTCAGAAAATTATTAATTTATATTGCAAGCTCAGACTCCACAAATTAGCGAAGGACAAAAATCTAGAAATGAAGGGTCAAGCCATCAGACTTAAATTGTCAAAGCTAATTTTTTTTCAAGGACAATAGCTACATACCTTTAGTAGAATCATCCTTTTCATCGAAATTCCATTTACTTTTGTTTACAATTTAGAATCTCAGAATATTCCCATAACAAGCCATAACCACAAGTTCCACAACAAACCGGATAGTTACTTAAGCCTTTGAAAAAATATCATTTCGCAAATATAATTTTATGTTTTTGATTATAAGATCATCTGCTGCTTTTTATTTGGGTTTTGAAAGAATTAATTGACTTATTTAAAAATTATAAAAAAAATTTACCTTATTTTAAATTCTCACAGCCAAAATATTCGCGAATCACGTCAGAGTACCTAAAAGATTACAAACACGAACATGTGTGACGTGTCACGTGATGATTTTGTATTTTCTCGCCTAATCGACAGGCGTCGCTTAAACGTGGTACCACAGGAATACGGAACAAATACCGGTTGTCTGCTCGTTATCACTCCCGTATTTAACCCCCGTAGAATCTTGGGTCTATTTCTTTATTATGTCTATGCTCCGATCCCAGCTGTCTGCTGCAGAAAATGTTAGTGCGCGCGGTGCAGTGGTGCCAGATCTTTTGGAAATTATTATTTTTTCCAATTTTATAACGCGAGTACGGTGCACCCACCAACCTAGAAATCGTATTTAGAATTTAGATCTCAAAACGCAATTATTATACTATAATAATGTAAATAAATTCGGCGGCGAAATAAAAATGTTTCGGCGGCGGCGGCGGCGCCGCCGAATTTAAATTTCTCGGCGGCGGCGTTTCGGCGTTATCTAAATAATCAGCGGCGGCGGCGCTATCCTCTAGTCCTGGAGCCCACACGCGACAACATAAACGGTGGAAATATCCTCGATCTTATCTTTGTCTCGAACCCTGGCCTTCTGGGGGCAGTCACTCACCTTCCGTGTATTAGCGACCATGACTTTCTCCTCTGCCCTATCCGGGGGGTGAGTCCCCCAGCTTGGGTACCGCCTCGCTCGGTCTTGGACCTTAACCGTGCCGACTTCACGGCTATCTCCGCTCAACTCTCAGCCATTCAGTTCCCTCCTGTGGTCCAGGAAGCTTGGAGCACCCTACGGTCAGCCACTGAGGCTGCCACGGCGGCTCATGTGCCCGTAAAAAAAAATTCATCGCGCCAAAGCTTGCCCTGGGTGGGGCCTCCGCTTCGTCGGTTGATTCGCATATCTAAGCGCCGATACAACCGAACCAAACTTCATCCTAGTGACGCTAACAGGAAGCACTTCTCGTGGCACCGTGCAATCGTAAAGTTTGCGCTCCGGGCTGCATGCACTCGCCATTTGGATCTGGTTGCCTCGGACCTGGATTTTAACCGGAATTGCTTTTTTCCAGCTCGTCTCTCGGAAAAACAAGACGTCTTCGGTCCCAGACCTCAAGATGGGCTCGACTCTTTACACGTCTGCCGCCGATAAGGCTAACCTGCTTGCTGCTTCCTTCCAAAAAACTTTTCCTGAATATAACTTCGACTCGGTTTCTCTCCTGCCCCGGAGGGCCCCAACTATGGACCCCGTCCAATTCTCTGTACCTGGTATTCGGAAACTGCTCAGGACGGTCAAGCAATTGAAGGCCCCTGGCCCCGACGGCATCCACTCTACCCTACTTCGGAAGTGTGCAGATGCTCTTGCTGCTCCCTTGACTGCCCGCTTCCAACTGTCGTACGACGCCGGTGCCATTCCCTCTGACTGGAGTTGCGCAAACGTCACCCTGGTTTCGAAGGGTGGTGATACCTCTGACCCGTCTGAGTACCGCCCGATCGCACTCCTCTCTCAAGTCCTCAAGCCCGATGAGCATGTCGATGCTTCCCAGATCACCACGCACCTCTCTACTAATGATGTGCTTATGCCGTACCAGCATGGCTTCCGCAGCGGGTTCAGCACTGAAACTCAACTCCTCTGCTGTATTGAGGACTGGACTGCAGGGCTGGAGTTAGGGGGCCGTGTGGACATAATCTTCCGTGACTTCCGAAAGGCCTTCGACTTGGTTCCACACGAACTTCTAAAGTCCAAGCTTCACTCCTACGGGGACCGTGGAAATATCTCGGAGTCACCCTCACGGACACGCTGGAGTGGTCTACCCACATTGCCCGGGTGACCTCACAGGCCGCGCGTGCATTGGGTTTTGTCAAACGACATCTGGTCCACTGCTCTTTCAGCACTAAGTCTCTGGGTTTCAAAGCCTACGTTCTCCCTATCTTGGAGTACTTCTCGGCCGTTTGGGCACCCGCCACGGCTAGCGGTATCCATTCAATTGAGGCTGTCCAGAGACGGGCTCTTCGGTTCGCGGCTAGCATCGGCTTTCGTGGAGCACCTGTATGACCAGTTTGTGTTATATTTATTAAAGCCCCTGTTCCACGAGCAATGCTCATACTACAGGGGCGCAAACATACGACAAGAAAGGCCTCGTCAACTGGAGGAGGTACAAACGGGGAAGAGCAAAAAGCACGGGGCAGGCAGGCAGTGCAAAAAAGTGCAAGCTGGATTGTTACCATAATAGGAGAAGTGGTGAGTGAGAATCAACGCGACCGAAGTCACAAAAGGGGAGGCTGCACGCTAGTACAGGCTATCCCAGGGATAGCAGACGGAAGCCCAACGGGCAAAGGAAGTGCAAAATACGGAGGTACTGGAGTGTACAGAAGCGGAACAAGTGAAAAATCACGAATGAAACGGATGTTGAGTGAGAAATTTAGACTGCAGACTTATTGCAAGAAAAAGTGCAGGAGCTTACGCAAGCGAATCATCCTGGTCGCTTGGTAAGGTAGTGTGATCAACAGCAGGGCGCAAATGCATGGACACAACATACTCAAAATTAAAAACTAAGTACTTCATTAACTTAGAAAAGGTAGCCATAGTGGTGGTGTTTACAACAACGGTGCCAGCGTCGTTCAAGAGAGAGTGCCGAAATCTCTGTGTAAGAGGGCAGTCAGACAAGGAATGCGCGGCGTCCGCATTAGGGGAGCTGGATATACAAGAGGGCTCGGTACAGTGACCAAGCCGGAAAAGATAGGCCGGGAACTTGCCGTGGCCAGAGAGAATCTGGGAGGAAAAATAATCAACGTCAGCGTGAAAATTGCCTATATCAGGAATAAGGGAGAACGTGTGTCGACCCTTATCTGAAGTGGTCCATTGAATTTGCCACGTATTGTAGCTAGAGGTACGAAGGCGACTCTTAATGTGAGTCTTAGTAATGGGCAAGCGGAGCACCTTTCCAACTCCAAGTGCCGCTTCCTTAGCAAGAGCGTCGGCGCGCTCGTTTCCAGGAGTACCTGCGTGGGCCCACGATATATTTATCAAATCCGGACCAATGTCGGTAAGTAGGGTTTTTATACGATAGTGGCATTGGGATTTCTTAAAGTCTGAACTGAGGACAGACTATCTGTAAAGAGTATAGTGGGGGAAGCGACCTGTTGCTCCCTGACCCAGAGAAGTGCGTAAAAAATTGCCAGAAGCTCGGCCTGGAAAATGTCGGCCTCTTGGTTCAAATGGAATTGTTCGTGGTGGACCTCATGTCCCTGCCAAAACACTACGAAGGCACATCCAGTGCCGGCAGCATTCTTAGAACCATCGGTAAAAATTTCATACCACAAACCCCTGGGCTCGGTGGTCGGGCATGGGTAGGCAAACCTGCAAGCAGGATGCTCGTACCAAATATCGTGCGGTCTCAACAAATTAGTTGGTAGTAGACGGTCGTGCAGATGGGTAGCGGGAATACCAATAGAGAACAGCCGGAAGACAGCCGCCTCCTGACTTGCAATAAGGTGAACAGGAGTCAGACGAGCCAAGACAAGCAGGGCGTCGGTAGATACCGTGCGGTATGACTTTGTGATGCGGAGAGCAAAAATGCGTTGGATACTTCGGAGTTTTTGAACCATCTTGACATTGCCTGATTCACGCCACCAGGCTCCGGCGGCATAGACGATGATACGCTCTATGCCCCATCGTATATGTTACGCAGGGCTGCACCCTTAATGCCCCAGGTCTCGTGAGCATACTGGGCAATATTCTGGGACAGGGCAGCAACTTAAGTTTGACAGAATTCAAATGCGGAATCCAATTGAGGTGGTTGTCGATAACGACACCCAAGTACTTAAACGTGGTGGAATGAGAGAGGCGAACCTCCCCCAATGTATGACCAATGTTCTCACTAACTTCAAGTGGAACACGCTTGCCTCTCGTCGCCGTGTTAAACGCCTGGTCATAGTAAACTCGGTCATTCACCGCCAAGGAGGCACCCTTGCTCTTCTTTCCGCTGTTGTTTCTCAGTGGTTCCGACATCCCCGAGGTCAACGTACGGCGTCTTTGGTTCTCCCAGGTCTTCGCATTGCGTGCCGCAGACACTCGTTCCTACCCTCATCCATCTGGGACTGGAAATCTCTGCCCGATCATCTCAAGGGCATTCCCAAGCAAACCCAGTTCCGAAAGGAGCTTGGGAACTTTCTTGAAATCTTCGAATAAGGGTCAAAAAATCTATCCTAACAAATTTATCGTTATTGTTTCTCTATTTTCACTGTATGTTTATATTTCTATCTATTGTTTGTACATATATCATTTCCCGATGTCTTGACGTGATGGGTCTCAGACCTTTTGTTAAGCAAATAAAGAACTAAAGAACGCAGCCCGTGGTCGATTTTTGCATTGTTGCCTTTATTTTTCTCATCCCCTGAGAGCTTTCATAAAAATCAAAACTATTGTCCGTGTTATGTCAGGTCTTTGTAATAGCACAACAAAATAAAAGGCTCGTGGGATGCCGGGATTTTTAAGTTTTTAACGGTTCAGGCGGGGTTGCATTTTGATAATTCAAATCACTTTTTCGCCGTTAAATACTCAATACTGTTTTGTTTAATGTAAATATTTTACGATCGTTAATTTAAACGTATTGGTAAGATTTGTTTTTTTCTAACAACTATTTTAATTGTGAAGTATTCTGTGGTTTATTTGCTGTATGTGAAAATATTCATAATTATACACTTTAAATCATTGGCTTGGACCTTACTGTACAAAGGGTTTGAATTAATTGATGGCACATTGAGGAAATTAAGAAAACTGCAACCTTCATTTATTTCATTTATGTAATTCTATAGATATTGAACAATTACGATTGTAAATATATAAAAATTAAAGGTAAAGTTAAAAAAAAACATATGAAAAGTGTGCACACCACGTAGAATTAAAATTAAGGTTGTAGAGTTATTGTAATAATGTAGTGGAGCAAGGTAATGTTGAAGAAGGTCACTTGAGTTTTCTTAAAGTATCCATTTCAATAATGGTCAATCTATTGATATTTCTGTTTTTCTTATTTTATTTATTACTTTAAAGTTTAAACTGCAGTGTAGATATAACTGTGTATTAAAAAATCCTTTTTATTTAGAAGTTAAGCATGGCCTCCTCTTTGGGGAAAATGTCATTAGTGGCGCAGTTTGATGATTTATGCCGATACTATGCAATTTTAAATGAAAGTCAACAAGAATCCAGCATCGAATCTGGTAATTATGGCGTGCTCGAAATCAATGATTTTTGTTGTATAAAACTTAGTTACAAATCCAAGTTTCGTAATTTAACTATTTTACTGTTAAGAACATTGTCTAAAAATTCGATAAGCCCAATTGATTTTAGACTGTCAATATCCAAGCAAACTAGGTTCCTTATGTAAGAATGCTTGGTGACGCTTTAACTGATAGAAATGTTTGAAAAAGTAAAAAAAAAACTTGTTACTTCAAAACACAAACCAACTGATTAGATTTAGATGTGGATTGGTGTAGTTGGTGGAAATTCCAATTAGGAAAGTATATATAAATTGCGAGCTTTTCTCGTATAAAATTATAATGGTACATCTATACTAAACATATTTGTAAACTTGAGATAATGATAATTAATGTTCTAAAATTTGTTGAAACTAATGCTCTAATTCTTTTTATTATTATCCAGAGTTCCTTAAGTTTGTGCAAATTGTCCAAATGGGCCGCAAACAATGGCTGAATACGGAAGCTTTATATCGGGAGTTACAACTTGAATATAACACTGTGGCTCTGGAACGCAATGAGTGGAAATCAAAATTTGACAGTCTCGTGTCAGTATTACTATTTTTTATTTTGAATAAATCTTTAAAGCAATTATGTTTATGCTGCTTCCAGTGCACTATACCAGTTATACTAAGTCTACTTAGTAAAATATAGTTAATCCAAGAATGTATTTATTTATTCTTAAAGGGAGAATGACTGTGTTCAGACAGTTTTCGGTGTTGCTCCCAATGCACCTCATGCCTTAAAAATATGAAATTAGCCTGGTATTTCATCCGTTCCAATAAAAACAAATACTTCCGATGCGATAGAAGCAAATGACAGTGATGTTTTACCTCCCCCCCTTTCTCTTTCTGAGGGGGGGATACTAAACCATGAAGCCCACGGATTGTCTTAACATAGTTATTCTTCCAAAGTATATTAAATACATCCTTGGTTTGTCTAATCATCATACCCTACAACTTTTTCATGGCGATTTAATTTTTTGGTCTTAGCTAAGTGTCAGAAATAATCAGCTAAGCTATTACCCGAGCAACTTTTAAAGCCGTTGATTTAGGTGGCTGGAATCAGAGTGGTTTTTTAAGAAAATCAAAAATAGATTGATTTGATCTAAATTGGAATTTTGTGAATTTTAATGATTTTTTTAAGGTTTTATGTCTGTTTTCTTAATAAATTGATAAATAGTTTGAGTGCAGCGATAACGTAAACTTTATTTTAAATTATTCATTATTAAATTGAATTATTATTAATAATAAAACTTAATTGCATTTTCTCTGAATTGAAATTTCTAAAGAACCTTCTTAAAAAAATCACTTAATTTTAATAACTGATTTAAATGAAATAGATTTAAATCAGACAACCCTGGCTGAAATATTGTGTTAATGTTATATTTTGCATTAGGAAAAAGTTCAGGGATGAGCGAAACAGAAGACTAGATGCGGAGAAGCGTTTGCTTGATCTAGTAAGTTTTAGTGCATTCTAAGATATGTGACACGTTATTAATTTCAGTTCCTGGTTTCTATTTGTTTAGAAAATGATTTTTGGAGAGGTGAAAGAAGTGGTCAACCGTGACAATACAATAGCTGATCAAACTAAAGAGATGTTTGCCCAATACGTTAGATATGTTCCACCAGAAACTATGTACACAAACCTTTCAATTGATATTTTTTCTAAACATAGTTTAATGTATCATTTCTTTTAATAATTTTAGCAATGAAATTATTACTGAACAGTCTGAATTTTATGATAAAACTGAAGACGATTTAGATTTGGAAGATGATGAACAGTCTAGACCAGGAAAACGTCGCACAAGAAGTGGTGGAAAACACAAGAGCGAAACCACACCCCCAAAACGAAGGAAATCTGGGGTAACTGTTTTTTTTTTTTTATGGCATAGGTTTAACATTTCTGATTTTAGGATACAAATTTATACGTTGCCGGCAGCAGAGACAAAACGTTAATTGCAACCACCACAGTGACGGTTCCTCCTCAAGGCAATATTGTAGCTACATCCAGAATAGAATCACAAGCCCAGCAAGACCAAATACCTCATCGTGAGTTTGAACGGTGTAACAGTGAACCAGAACCATTCATCTACAAAGAAGAGATACCCAGTGCTCCACCTGCTCAAAGTCGCCCATTTCTTCGTTCAGGTGCTTTTCAAATTGAGATTTAGAATATATACTAACAGGCGCCCCTGGGATAGTAATGTCAGGCGCCATTTTTCATACAAATTAAATGTATGTGATTGGAGCACATCCAGTTACGTTTTCCCCTGTCTTGTGCTGGGGGTAAATTAGACCATGATACCTTCGGATCGTCTCAAATGGTTATTTTCTAGGGATGTTAATTTTCCGGAAAAATAAAATGCGGAAAATTTTCCGCAAATCGGAAAAATCAAAATTGGAAACATAAATTACCTTTTAAGGGTTTTTAAACTCTTTTTAACTTTTTATCGATATAAAATGTCTAATATCAGTAAACATACTACAAAACATTAATAGCGTTACATTGTTAATCAGTTTAAACTAGTCTAGAGGTTTAGTTTTACTTTCAGATTCGAAAAAATGAGGCGAAAATACCGCTTTATTTCAATTTGCAAACAATATATTAGACTAATCATGGAATGAAAACTTTTTTTATTTTTTTCGGAAAAATACGGAAAATTTTCCGGAAAAAAGGCCTCGGTCATTTTCCGACTTACAACACTATTATTTTCACTAAGTATAAATAAAATAAGCACTTGAAATTATTGGTTTAGTGGTGTTTGTTTACTTAACAAAAATATTAATCAGCTAATTGCTTGTCTGGAATTATCATTCTTGCAGAGCCATTTTGATGGATAAGTAAATATAATTAATATTTATCTTTAGATTCTGATAAACCAAGATTTCCATCCATTAACTCATCGTCGTCAATAGTGAACAGAATGGGCATTGGTAACTCTGATGTATTCTCTACTCCAACATCTACCGGAACTCCAGTTCAAAGGTATGAATTTACTTGTATTTTCTGTCACTCTGAAATTTAATATTTTTTGTATTCTAATTTTTTAGGAGCAATTCAATCCTTCAAAAACGCCAACTATCAGGGACAAAAATTAATTGCAGACCTCACAATTTTGTAACAAAAACTGTTATCCGTCCTGAGAAATGTAACCCATGTGGTAGACGCATTAAATTCTACAAGGAAGCCTTGAAATGCATAGAGTGCAGATCAACCTGCCATCCGGAGTGTCAAAATAGAGTCGGCCTTCCGTGTGTGCCCTGCACTAATACACCCAACAAAGGAGAAAGGGTAAATTAAATCTCTCTGCAGTTTCTCATGATATTGATCTAAACTCATTTAAACTGTGCTTTAAGGTCTAGAGTGACCATGACTTTTGTCTCTTCAGTTCATTTTTAGATGATGTTCTCCACTTGTAGTTATTAACACCTGAAAATTATCGTTACGTCCACCTTTCTTTAAATAAATTGTTTGTTGGTGTATGGCAGACATTACAAACTGTTGTGAACTAAGGGTTTTTAACTCTAGACTAGTTTAGAGGTTTAGTTTTACTTTTGGATTCGAAAAAATTGGGCTACTTATGGAATGGAAACCTTTTTTATATTTTTCTGGAAAATGCGGAAAATAACCATCTGCAATTACTAATTAGCCAGAAAATTTTCAGAGTGGGAAAGTTTTTGATTTACAACTCTATAAGTTGCTGATAAGTGATTGCCCTTTAAATATATCAAATGCAGAAGGAAACATTTTGAAAAATTACCTGGCATAATTTATTTTCTGCCTGTGCGAATTTGATAAGTCACTACATCTTGCATTCTACATAGTTTAATCCAAGATAAGTTTCATGGTGTTAAGGACTTAGGGGCTACAGCAGTTGTTATATTAGGATTGACATCTTAAGGGAAAAGAAAATCTTTGGCATTTCAGCGCTACCAAAATTTTTTAGTCTAAATAAAATACTAAGTTGATGCATTAGGTAGTAAAAGTTAAAAATAAATAGATGATTGGTTTTTTCATATGCTATAAGAACTTGTATTATTTTGATTTCCTTGGTGATGTGCCACACTGATATCCAACTAGGGGAAATCAAAACTAATTTGTACAATTGGTTGTATAACATTTGATTATATGATTTTTTTGTACACTAGCTAAAAGTGTAGCACTAGAATAGTCACAAGTATCCACTAATTACTGTTAATTTCAGACAACAATTGCTGATTATGCGCCGAAAAAAGCACCAATGGTCCCAGGCTTGATTATTTACTGCGTCAATGAGATTGACAATCGTGGAATGTCCGAAGTTGGCCTGTACAGAGTTCCTGGCTCTGAGAAAGATGTCAGAGAAATGAAAGAGCGAATTCTCAAAGGAAAAGGAGTTCCTAATCTTGTAAATATATTTGGGGAATCGATTCTGATACCTTTTCTTCTCGATTTTAATTTAATTGAAAATTCATTTTATACTACTATGTCTATTTACTTTCCATAAAGAAATCTACTTTTAAGTAATTTGTGAAAATTGTTATGAGTTGGTTTTTCCCTTTTACTTGGTAAATATCATTAACTTAGAATTGAACCAATTCATTAAAATTGCTATATCAATAACCTAAACTGGTATTATATCCGTTTTCTTTTATCATCGCTAATGTTTCTGCTCTCGTCATTTATTTATTATTTTATTTTTAGTCTAAAATTGATGTTCACATTTTGTGTGGTGTTATCAAAGACTTTCTGCGTAGTTTCGAAACCCTGGTACCACGAGCATTGTGGCATGAGTTTATCAAAGCTTCAGGTTTGATCTATTTGGGACATTTTAAATTGGAAACTTTGTTGTATTTGTGGATATGAAAAATTTCTTTTAGTTTAATCTACGCATAGAATTTTTACTCAAATTAAAGTTTTCGTTAATGGAACCAACAGAAGTGACAATTAGTTTAATTTAAATGGAGTATTAGAAATTAAACCAGGTTTAAACCTAAAAGGCTGAGTTACGAGTTTTTTCGAAAAATGGGTTTTTTTAACCCGGGTTTTTAAATATTCGCATATCACAAAGTTTTTTTAGGACCATTTGTGAAAGCAACTGTATTTCAACTCTCTTTGTATATTTTTAGAGATTAAAGACCCGCAAGATAACTTGACTGCCCTGTACCAAGCGATTAGTCAACTACCACAACCAAACAGAGATACGCTTGCCTTTCTTATCCTACACTGGCAAAGGTATGCTTCATATCTTTTATTGATTTTTAGAATAGCCTTTAAACAAAGTTTCTCAAACTGAAATGGCTACTGCTGATTAGATATTTATAAATTTAACGTTAACAAAAATTAGAGTAACTCTACCATAATTATATACAGGGTGTTATACAGGCTGTATCGTTTTTTAGTTAACACCCTGTATCATCCACTTTGAATTGCATAGTGTATTTAATTATCATACTTTGCAACAGTTTACTCGGTCTTGAGTGTTATTTCAAATGTATTGTTATAAATAGCTGGCTGACATAATCTGGACAAGTAACTTTTAGCTTAAGGGTTTGGTCAGGTTTCTTTTTTGATTGAAACAAGATTTGCCTTGAGCATTAATTTTGACAATTGCAGTAATTTCATGAATTTTATTTTTTCAGAATTGCAGACACTCCAGAAATTAAAATGGGTATAAGAAATTTGGCTACTGTGCTAGGACCTACTGTTGTTGGCTATTCATCGGCTCATTTGGAAGCTGTGGCTTTGGTTTCGGAACAAGGAAAGCAGTGCTCTGTAAGTGTTCCTAGCTTATATCTCAAAAGTTAATAACATATTTTTCCTTTCCAATTAAATTGGAACTAATTAAGAATGTATTTGAAATTGGGGGAAACAGTCTCAAACCAGTATTGGCTTAAAATACATTTTTATTAGTTTCTGATTTTCAATAAGCCCAGGGAAAAGTACCATCAGTTTAAGATGTTTTTAATACTTGGGGCATTCCATGCGAAATCAACACACTTATTTATCTGACCATCTTGAATTTTTATTTGTTGAAAAATTAGCTAGAGTCTGTTTTGTTTTCGTAGTTTCATCTTTCATATTTACAGGGTTTCCACTTAAAAACGGTCCAGAGCTAATAATTGAAAATCTTTGTTACCTAGAAATGTGATATTTTGAGATCGCATAGCACTCGTAGGGGATCATTACAGGGAAAAAAACTCAGTGACCTTGAACCATGTCCTCAAGGTCATTCAAAATTATCTTGAGAACCGTAGTGCTTTGAGACTCAGTTCCAATTAAGTAGATAGTTTTTCTTGCATAACCATTCTTTTTAACCTACTATAAAAAATTAAATTAGCTTTATACTGTTTTGGGACAGAATTTTCTTAATATATGGTTACAGTACTTTATCTTGCCAGATGTTGCCATTTCTTCAGTATCATAAGAGATCTATGACTTCGCTTGGGATAGAAATGAGAAATTATCATGGTACTTAAGCTCATCTTGTCATAAGATATAGTCTTGTTTCTATGATATCATACTTTGAATCTATATGCATTGTGGTTATTTATCACATAGTAACACACTGTATATTTTAAATTCTTACTAATTATATAAAAGAGACTCTTAACTTTGCATATTTAATTAAAATCAATGATATTTACAATGGTCATGGTATTGATTTTAATTAAATATTCAAATTTAACAAAGTCTCCTTCACAATCATTACCAGCATACTGAACTTACAAAAACTACGTAAGCCTTTGATTCTTATTAAGTGGTAAAATAAGTGGATGGTAAAAGCTTAGAAATGTATAAGTATCAAAACTTATTCTTATTTTGCCAATTTTTTAAAAAGGCCACCTTTTAAATATTGAAGTTTTATTGTCAGCTGTTATAGCAAATGTCATAAACTTACCTAGGGTAATTCGAGTTGGAAATTGGTATTTAAAAATTGATATGATACTAATTAAATTATATGTCCATAAAGAAAGTAGAACTTAACAACAATACAATCAAGGTTGATAAAAATTAATAGAACCTACTCCAAACATATTGTACAAGTCCTTAGACAACTGAAGATATAAAAACTAACGTCAAGAATAATATATTAAGATACATTCTCTAAATTTTTCAGCTTCTAAGTTTATCAAATATGAACACTTATTTGGTCAAAGGCTAATTATGAAACCCCCCCCCCATAAAGATAACCAGATAATTATAACACAAAAATATAATTTTCTTCCTTTCACTGCAGGATGATAATTTAAAATGGAAAAGTTCATAGCTTTTTCTCCAGTACCCATTTTGGAAGTTCCATCCAGCTCCCCCCTTTTTGTTAATTGTAATGGTGCCCTCTAGTACCTGTGACTTTTCTCTAAAAGACTTTTTTTCAAGGTTATGGAAAAGTTATTGAACATTTCAAGTGATTACTGGAGTTCATTCACAAATGTTGATAACACTGAAGTTTTTTCAAGCCATGTCACTACACCGGAATCTAATTTAAGTAAGTTTATTAAAATTCAATCATTCAATAGTATTATACCACTATCTATAAACTTCTGTGTTTTTAGCACCAGTCAACAGTAAGGGTTCTCTCCGCAGCGGATCTTTCTCAAGCCTGAGTCAAGCTGTTGGTAAAACACCACTTTCAAGCAGGTAATTATTTCATGTTCACTGATGTATCAAGCATATTTAAGGGGGTTTGGAGTAATATTCCTTTTCCATATCAAGCGGGAGTGCAAATCATAAGTTACTTAAAGATCTCAAGGGGGGATGGGGTCAAAGGTTAGAACTTGACAACCAAAAACTTCCACAATTAAGCATGAAGTCGTCGTCATCTTTACTATCTGTAAGTTGGATCATTGAGTTGGGAATAAATAGTGGTACAGCTAAATCTGGCTGGCGCGGGACCAATTTCGTTCAATAAGGAGACTTTATCAACTTTATCGTTCAACCGTGGCGGCATCTGTCTCTTGTAGTGGCAACTATATTGAATTATTTTCGCAAATCTGATGCGAAATTGAAATGTATGATTACTCGTAACAAACAAACCTTTGAAGTTGTTTAAAAAATAATTTTATTCTGTCAACACGATCATTTTAACTCAAGTTATGGTGAGTATGGCACTACCGCCTAATTATAAAGATGAATTTCGTACAGTCTTATCAGAACAGGTCCCGCGTAACCATGGCAACCGAAATCTTAATTGTAATTCTAGCAATATTATTCCCAATTCAATGAGTTGGATAGCCATAAAATGTTGGCAAAGGCATAAGTTTTGAAATATCGAAAATGCATCACAAATTACATTTGACACCATCAAAATGATAGAAAAGGCGAAAACAGAAAAGCAGATGATACAGTTAAACAAGAGTGGTAAAACTGGGAGATTTTCCTAGTATTAAAACAACTACGTGAGGGGAAATATAACAAATGGGGGATATTTTTTCTAGTAGGTGGAATAAGCATTCAAAGTTGGTGTATAAATTCCTGATATTAAACTGATTCTTGAAGTAGTCTCTTGCCAGTACTAAGAAATTGTGTTCCTTAACTACACTGCTTATATACTGCGTTAGAAATACAAGGGGTAAAGGTTAGGTTAGTATTGTCTTTTGAAAAAAGTTGGATGTTATAGATGAATGCCTTAATTTAAGTAACTAATTAGTTTAATGTTTACTTATGACAAAACTTAAAGTAAGATGATATAAAATTTTTCTCTGTTTTGAAAGAAAAAAAGATTTGTTAGTTTTGCTCATTTCAGGGACAAAAGTTGAGTATTCCTGGTTTTCAGGGTCCTTGTATTGTACTTTTGAAAATAATAAACAAATAGTTATCTGGTAGCAATACATACCTGTGAAACCCTTTTGCAGCAAATATAGATTAATTAAACCACTATGAATGTATTCAATTCTACTATGAATCAGAAACATATGGTTGTAGGTATAAATGTTTAAAAAATAAATTTTATGGGTCCCCCCAACTAAAATCCTCTTGCTACGCTACTGCCATGATTATCAAACTGCGTAAGGTATTCTCCCTCAAATCTCTTACATTGTTAGATCATGGGATCTTTATTCTTGTGACATGATTATCCATCTGGTCTCAACAACAGTTTTGACCCATTTTATCAACCACCAATTTTATATTCTGAAATTGATATAATCTTTTCAATTAAACTAAAATTAGCCAAATGTTAGTTCTTTGGATTTATACAGGGATGGTTTGGCTCCCTTAGTACAGAATCTTGCAGTGTGCGATAATATCACAGTTGCTATTATGCAGTGACGGCTTAAGATGGCTGGATCCCCGGGTCGGCAATGTTTCGTCGGCGGGGCGGCTTCCTAGCCCACCCCTGCCTAGCTATGGTCCGCCACCCTACCGACGTTTTTGACAGGCAAATGACACCACCAGCTACCCTGGCACCCGGGGCGGACTGCCCCCCCCCTTAACCCAATGGGGGGATTGAGGAGTTTGTATTCCCAATTAGAGAATTCCGTAACCCCGGAGCTTTCATATGTAAATTTGACAAAGGTAGGCCCCAACTTTATCAAAGATTACCAACATATTTTGCTTCAACTGTTAAAATGCGAAATCGAGAAGTTTTCATCAACAGAGTGAATAATCATTGAATGAGACGCAATTGTCATGTTAAAACAACCTATTGATAGAAAAGGTTGGAATGAGTGCATTGATGGTTTAGCATATTTATACTGAACATGACCTTAAAATTTATTCTGTATGTTTGTTAGAAATAATAACATGGGATTGAGACATACCCCGATGAGGAACAAGTTTTTCGCTTCTCCAAATCTTGGATCAAAACAGTGAGGACAACCACTTGCATTTACAGAAAATGTATTTAGTGTACTTATTTTTAGATCATACTACGGTTTTTTTAACTTGAGTAAGATTGAACTAATATTTTTAACTTGTGTATCTTTTAAAATTTTTCACCATTTAATTTTGAAAAAAAAAAAGATTTTATAAATACATGTCATGATTTAAAAATTCGCACAAGTATTTCTTTCTATTGCAGTATAACATAAAAATGCCGACCTGTGTTTAGTGTACTTATTTTTATATCATACTACTAACATTGTTAAGTTGTAAGTATCATTTAAATTTTTTCACCATTGAAGTTTGAGAAATTAAATTTAATAAATTTATCACAATTGGAAAATTCACCTTTAAGATTTCTTTGTATCACAATAACATAAAATTTTCTGAAAGTTTACAATTTATTTTCACAAAGTATTTATTGCACATTTAACTAGTTTAAGTATCTTTTAAATGTTTTCATTTAAATCTGTAAAAAGTGTTATAATTTTTTTATGATTTGAAAATTCACCATAACATTTCTCAGTACTGCAACAAAATTAAAAATAAATTAAGTTGCTACATTTAAGTACATAATTTCTTTTTGAAAATTGGGTTCTTGGTCTCATTAATAACAGAAGTTAAGAAGGTATTCTATTATACGCAGTGGTGTAGCCAGAAATTCAACCTTCACATACTGGACCCTCCTTGATAAGAGGGGTGTCGAGAAGGGGGTGGAAAGTTAGTACAGTCAAAGGTAGGCCCAAGGGGGGTCTGGACCCGGACCCCCCCCCCTTGTGTACGACCCTGATTATAAAACCCATTTGCAATTCACTAGCAAGTATTAATACAAAGAGGCTGAATGTGGAAGCTACTCTTAATATGGTCCTTGTACACTCCATCAACCTAAATAGGTTCTTGATAATAGCAGTAATTATGGGAGCAGCAGTTGTTCTAAAGTTTGTTTTTATATATTCAATTATTTTTTGTTGTATGCATATGAAAAAAGCGCTTTATTTAAAGATAAACAAAGCAAACCACCAAGGTTTATTTAAAAAACTCAGTTTAAACCAACACTATGGAAAATAAGAGCTTTTTAAATTGAGACAATAATTCCACTGCAACATTGACACATCTGAGTTGTTCATTTGGATCTTAATTAAAATAATGGAAAGAATTTAAGCCTGTTTGATGTAGAACTACATTTGTTTAGCAGCAGGGCAGTCTGTGCATATCCAGAACTGTTTCTCTGATTGTTGATAATAATAGATCCTGACATACATTATAAAATATAGATATAAATACAGGGTTCATACAGACCTGGAAAACTGGGAATTAGATTGTTGACAGAAAAGTCAGCCAAATTGCCATTATTTAGTAAAAATCAAGGAAATTTATGAGGGTTCAGAAAGTTTGCCCGAAAGAGTACAAATTTACATAAAAAATCTTCCTTACTTAAGATTTGCCTTTATTACTTCTCTTTTATGTGGAACCAATTTGTTTAAGTGTCAACCATGAATTTAGTGACCCTATACTTTGTAATAAGATTAATTTAGCTATGACATATGGAGAGTTACACTAGGTAAGTGTTTTTGACATAACCTCATTAAAAATGTTTAATCTTATTCTCTTGGGTGCTCAAGCTTTCACCTGGAAAAATCAGAATTATTAGTGGAGAAACCTGGATATAGCAAGGTAATTGGTTTGCCAGTAGTAATATGTAAGATGTTACGGATAGGAGTATCGAAACTTTCATATTGTATTCTGTGGGCCCCTACGAGTTTAAAGTGTTAAATGAACCATGGTCCTAAAAAACCATGTTTAAAAGTTACGAGCTCTCAAAAATCGGCATAAAACCATCGAAATCGATGCAAATGTGAAATCGTTATTCTTCCTTGAGCCCAATGGTTTTCATAAACTTGTGGGTGGTTTTTTAGCGATAAAGTGATAAAAAGATTGTCGAATATCAAAAAATTCATTACTCGTAATGCACCGCCAAATTTTGAACTTACTAAATTTAAGCTGGAAAGATTGACTAATTATAAAATATTTCAAGTTAATGATAACATCAGATAAACCCTAGTAGATAAACACGTAATGAAATTGTTATCTTTATTAATAAGTACAAAAAAATATTTACAACATCTGTTCAAAATACCCGCCTTGGGGCCCAAGGCGGGTATTTTGAACTAAGACACAAACGACAACGTCGTAAAAATGATTGACGAACGTTTTCAAACATTTATGGTGTATTACGAATAGTCTCACCTCCATCAATTATTCGCTGCCGTAAGTCGTCGACATCTTGGACTTCGGTTTTGTGAACTAAGGCTTTGAGATGTCCCCAAAGATAAAAATCGCATGGGTTCAAATCAGGAGATCGTGCCGGCCATGGAATGGCTCCTCGTCCTACCCACCTCAAAGGCAAGGTCGCATCAAGATGATCTCTTATGGCACCGCAGAAATGTGGTGGCGCTCCATCGTGGAAAAACCACATTCGCTGTCTAGTTGCTAACGGAACGAACTCCAGTAGTTCTGGTAAGGCTAGTTGAAGAAAGTGATGACAATAGCAGAGACGATTTCAATAATGTGGAATGTTTCGAGAGACACAACTCTGTACTCGACTTATCGTCAGAGTTTTTGGAAGACAGTGGACGATTGGGACCACGATTTTCAAACACTGTCAATGGTTATTCAGGACTTACAGGTATTTTACCTTAAGCACACCAGAGGTATATTACCTAAGACATCAATTTCAATTGTAACTATTCTTTTTTAACAGTAGAATTGTGTCTACGCGACTTCGGCCAACTAAATGTACAACTAATTAGCGAGTCTACACCTTTTATTTGCCTCTCGGGTTCGACCGGAAAACCTCATGTCATAAGGAAGTCTACGTTGTGCTAGCTTTTAAACGCAGAAAAATCGAATTTAATTAGCGATCGGTTTCGTCGCGTCATGCAACCAAATATTACATCCAAAACGTCAAATCGTGGCCTTCTTAGATAACGGTTTTCCGCCGTTTATACTGTAACGTGGAGAGCGGAAGAAATAATCAAAGGTTCCATATGTTTCGAAAATATAAATAAAAAGATTGGCTTGTTGGATGTGCTTTAGACTTTAGCTATCTTAGAGGTGGAACAGCCAAAGAACAGCAATACTCTAAAGACTGCACCAATACATTTGCCATCTAGCACTTCTAAATCTAAAGGCATAGGGGTGTTATGTATGTCGTATGAACTAAAACGAAATAATATTTTAGTTGAAATTCCTTTAACGGTTCATGGCTTTTATGTCATATTGCTGATCCTATATTTGACCAAACAAAATTGTGTTTGGATTTTATTTAAAATTAATTTAAATGCTATTAAATGTATCTGAGTATTTGCAAAATGTAACGATACCTAAATAAAACTGCACCTGCCTAAAAGTAACTTAATTTTCATTTTAGCATTTTCTTTATTACTAAAGAATCGCTTCTCAGCTTTAAAGGAATCTATCTCTCGCAACCACTCGCTCGATCAAATAGATATTTAAAAACCATTAGTTCACTCCTTAAAATTAGCTAGACATTTTAATGCTGTGCTTTCTATTTGTTAAGCACATATTTTCATGTAATATGCATTAGTCCTATCATAAGAGTCAACTCCTAATATTAAATCTAAATGTAGATCACTTCAATACGCCAAAAAGGGCAAGCTGTTTGAAACTCAACGTGAACTCTCTGAAACTCTCTCCGAACTCTCAAACTCAGCTCGAACTCCCACAAACTCAGCTCGAACTCCCACAAACTCAGCTCGAACTCCCACAAACTCAGCTCGAACTCCCACAAACTCAGCTCGAACTCCCACAAACTCAACTCGAACTACCACAAACTCAACTCGAACTCTCTCAATCTGTGCAAACTCTTACGAACTCTTGAAAACTCCCTGAACTTTATTCGAACTCGAAAAACTCAGTTTGAACTCATGTGTGATCATGATTACTCACTAGAAGATTTTGTTGAGGTCGATCTGTAGTATTGTGTAGACAGTAGATGCCTTAATTATGAAATTTCAGAAATATCGAATCATTTTTCACGGTTTTGAATTTTTTTTCCGGTAGGTGGTAGCGGAATAGTTTCAATGATAAACTTGTAGCGCATACTCTAAACCATAAAATAAAATTTGATCTGTGAAAATTGGATTATTTTTCATTGAGATACGAGGACATGAATAAAAACAAGTTGGTAGAAGGAGGCCTTACCTTTTTGAATAAGCTTTCTTTAACGGTGTTATGGGTTGGTCTTCTGTTGGGATAGCACATACTATATAACTGACTAGCTCCATTAGCTTCTCCGTAAAACAGTTGCACCATTAAAGTCCGCTCTGCTGCAGAATAACCCGGCATACTTGACTTATCTGACTAAATTGAGAGCGTGATTTTAAACATGAAAGGTTACGCTAGGAAATTGAAACTGGACCGTTGTTCAAAGCATTCAAATGTTGAAACCTTTTTTAAGCACTAGTAGGTGCTTTTTCAAAAAGGTATGGCCTCCTTCTACCAACTTGTTTTTATTCATGTCCTCGTATCTCAGTGAACAATAGGCCAATTTTAACAGATCAAATTTTATTATGCGCTACGAGTTTATCGTTGAAACTTTTCCGCTTCCACCTACCGGTGACAAAATACTTTTTTCATAACCGTGAAAAATGATTCGATTTCATAATTAAGGCTACTACACCGTCCCCAAAAATTTCAAAATTCTAAGTGAAATAGTTTTTGAGAAAAATGCACTGTTCGAGCAATTTGGGACACCCTGTATATATATTTTCATTGCCTGAAGAGCTGGGTCATCACGGGTAGCCTTTTGCATCGCTTCACGTTTAGCTTGAGTGAGTGTGGTCAGGACGTGTAAAGCTGCATGTTGACCTTCTGTTGTGTTTCGTTGTGCTTATAAATGAATCGCATTTACTGATGAAAATTATATTTAATGGGCAACTTATTAACATAATACAACTAGGATGAAACTACACGAGTTGGTGTTCAGTCTCTCATCGGGAACCAGAATAACGCTCACGGAATTTCTCCCTCCGACCTCGCACGAGCGCCCCCTAGCAGTTTAGTCCATCAACCCACTAACTACTTAGGTGTCTCTACTTGGGTTTGGAGAAATCTGCACTTTTGCAGTTTTAGTTTTAGACCAAAGTCACTAAATTTCTTTAAGACTTTTTCCAAGGTGTGCAGGTGCTCTTGCTTGGTGCTCCCTTCAACAGGAGTGTAGTCTTAGAAGAGAGTGACGTTCCGGACGTCACTAAGGTCCATTTCCATTAACTGTTGAAAATGGACGATGTCGGAGCTACAACGAAAGCTGGACATGCATCAGATTTATAGTCCGGTGTACCGGTAAGATTTAAACCACACCACCGGAGGTCCATCATCAAATGCCCTACGCCAGCGTCCACACGCCCGGACAGGTGACAAAACCAGCATGGGTAGTAGAACCCTACTACTGATGGCCGCACCTTCGACGCAAGCCGCTCAACCCAGCAGAAGGTGCAGCAATGGGCCGACCAACTCGCCACTTCGCACACAGCAGTGGGAATAAGAGCGGATGCTCTGGCAACGCCAGCAGACACTCTACCTAGAAAGGTAGAGAGCCAAGCCCCTTGGAAAGAGCGTCTAAAGGGGAACGGCGGGCACACGGCAAACCGCATAACCCGGCACAGCTGGCACTGGAAATCCCGGTGGAACCCCAAAAGGTCGGGAGATGGGCGCCGTGCCCTCTTACGGAGGCCCGCAGCCCCACCGCAGGCAACTCAATCCGCGGAGACGGCCAGTTTGCCCGGCCCCTCTCCGTTAGCCTGGGCCGAAGCCCAGTTAACAGTTCACACCGGACTGAAGTCGGAGGTGGAGATAGGACCATTTGGACGGAGCTAACATCTCCCAGTGCGCCACCGGCCGTGCTGGGTTACAAGAGCCGGGCCCCGACTCCCCGGGAAAGCCACCAGTTATTGCACACTCCGACCCCTCGTGGGCCTACAACGAAAGCTAATCGGTTGAACCGGAATAGGCGAAGAGTCGTGTTAATGAACGTGAATTTTCGTGAAACTACGTCGAGTTCAACTTGGTTGTAGGCGTCCCGGAGATCAAGTTTCGAGAACTTGCACCCGGCTATCGCAAAGATGTCTTCATCGTTCAGTATTGGGTGTTTATTGACGTTTAGTTGCGGATTTATGGTAGTTTTTTAATCGGCACAAACGCGTAAGCCACCATTAGGCTTCATCACTGTGACAATTTGTGATGCGTAGTCAGAGCAATCTACCTTTTCAATGATTCGCACTTGTGCCATTCGTCGTATTTCAGCCTCCAACACATCTTTACGATGGTTCGCTATCGGAGTATGCCGCAGCTGCGACATTTGTCG
The DNA here is from genome assembly GCF_980474605.1 of Leiobunum rupestre. Taxonomy (NCBI): domain Eukaryota; kingdom Metazoa; phylum Arthropoda; class Arachnida; order Opiliones; family Sclerosomatidae; genus Leiobunum; species Leiobunum rupestre. The sequence continues at coordinate 61,537,690 of NC_143384.1, forward strand.
TTTACTCTAATGGCTTGGAACTCTTGTCAATGACATTTCGTCTAGACATGAGTTATAATTTTAGTATTTTTTACATAGAGGTTTACTCCATTTTGGAGGGCATTAAGTAGTTCGCTAGGGAACGACCCCACGATGCACAGGTAGCTATCAGCTATGTCGAGTGATAGTCTGGCATGTGTGCAACCATTCGGGATTTTATTATTAATCATGGTACTAAAATCGCCCTTAACTGGGTTAAAGCACACAGTGGTATTTTAGGAAACGAGCGAGCGGAAGCTCTGGCCAAGGGGTGTCCATGTCGTTACACGGTTACTGTAGATTGAACTGGATCTTTTCGTGAAATTTATGTACATAAACAAAATGTAGATTTTACATTTAAAAGTTTACGGTAGAGGTTTTCGTTGTTACAGGACAATATGAAAACATAACAGTAGGTAACTCTATACATTTTATATACACTATAGTACAGTTTCTAGCTAAAAATGTTTAAACTACAGTTCACCCCTCAGTATATTTTACAGTTATTAGTATTTTATGGAAAAATATGTGAAATATACAGTCTGAAGTGCTGTATATTTTACCGTAAGTTATGTTTATTATATTGAAGAATTTGTAAAATATACAGCTCAAATTACCGGATATTGTACAGTAAGATATATTTAATATATCGAGGAATATGTGAAATATACAGTCTGAGGTACTGTATATTTTAAGGGTACACTGAGAGAAATTTCTACTGCATAAATTACAGAAAATATCTGGCAAACCATCATTCCAGAAATGTTCTGATTTCTTTACAGATATTTCCATAATAAAGGTTTACAGAAACCAACTGCTTTTTTAACAGATAAAAAAATGTTTTTCACTTACAGATTAATTATATAAAAATTACAGATATTTGTATTGTAAATAATACAGAACAAATATGTTAAATAAAAATGTAACTTTTTTTTTTTAAAAATCAATGTTCTGTACATATTAAAGAATGTTTTATTTAAAAACTGAACAAATTGTGTTTTTATAAAACGGACTTCTGTAAATATGGCATACATTTCTGTAGGACAAACTGAACAACCTGTGTTTTTATAAAACGTACTTCTGTAAATATGGCACAAATTTCTGTAGGGCAAACTGAACAACCTGTGTTTTTATAAAACGAAATTCTGTAAATATGGCATACCGTTCTGTAGGACAAACTGAACAACCTGTGTTTTTATAAAACATACTTCTGTAAATATGGCATACATTTCTGTAGGACAAACTGAACAACCTGTGTTTTTATAAAACATACTTCTGTAAATATGGCACACATTTCTGTATAACAAACTGAACAATCTGTGTTTTTATAAAACGTACTTCTGTAAATATGGCATACCGACACCGTTCTGTAGGACAAACTGAACAACTTGTGTTTTTATAAAACGTTCTTCTGTAAATATGGCATACAGTTCTGTAGTACGTCTTATGTGTTGCAAAAAACGGAATTCTGTAAACATTTCAGATAATTTCGGTAAAAAACACTTAACCCAGATTTTCTGAAATACTTTGAATTCGGTTTTTTAAGGAAACTTCTTTTGAAAAACGGACATTCCGTTGTGATAAAAAACCTATATTCTGCAAATATTACGAAATATTGGATACAATTTCGAAAAAATCATTTATTCGTGAGCCAATTTCCCAAAATTACTACAGGATTTTATTTTTAATTAATATCCAATCATATTGGGATATTTTGTTTACATAAAAAAGATCTTCACGTTTATAACCTCTTTCGGGTTCTCTGGATTTATCTTGGCGATGCATCTATAATATTGAAAGAAAATTAGTTAAACCTTGACCTCAATAATTTATGTTTAGTAGTAGAGTCAGCCCGCATTCAAAGAAAGGACTTATTATGCAAGGAAAGATTATTCCCTCTTAATGTTAATACGGGTTGCCAAAACGTTTTCATTTAAAAATTCCCCAACTTTTCCCTGACCGTCTAAAACAATTTTCATGGACCAATCAGTAGAGTAGCTAGGGGGGCGGCACTTTTCACTTCATGGCAACTGAAGCGACGGTCAATACTCCATTTTAAACTAGTTTTGAAAACTATTTCTCTGCAAAAGGTCTAGCTACGCCACTGGGACCCATAACTTCTTTTGAAGTGGTAATTAAATATGAACAAGAGCACATAATATGCTGACATTAGAAAGCTATAAAGAAGTTAAAGACAGTAAATCTAATGTGGTCACCGGCCAGTGATGGTCGTTGTTCTACCCCTGTGAGAACAGTGTAGAATCTGACAGGCGAGATGCGCGAAACTTCAAAGGGAGAGGAGCGTGAGAGGAGTTTCACAAAGTACGCGTTTCAGATTTGTCAAAAAACGTCCAAAATATTAGAAAATAATTCAATATTATTGTAGTACAGTTCAAAAGAAATAATTCAAACAATGTCATCTTCACGAGTTCTACTACAGTCGAACTATGGTCCCCAGAAAGCTTAGTATGGTTTGCACAATCTTTGCGTCAATGTCCGTCATGTGTTCTACGGCACCCACTCCCATATAGTAAAATTTAGCCAACGGGTTTACTTAATACAATAGGTGTTTCAATAAAATAATAAATAAAAATTAATTAAGCTTACTTTTAAATTAGTGCCTCACCACCTAAGCTCCAGTCTACGTCACTATTTACATTCCTTAACATCAAAACTGGAACATTAAAATCGTATAACTTTAACTTACGCTGCGCTGCAGTTTCGACACTAACTTTAGTCCGGAGTCATGAGCAGTGTTGCCACTCTATGATTTACAAAATTCCAAGATCGAGCTCGAAAAAATGCCAAGAAATGACAAGCGCGAAATTTGAAAGCAGAAACGAAAATTAAGCGTGAAAATTTTGTTTTATACAGGTCACCATGTTTTATAAAAACAAAGTAGTGGGCTCAAAATGACTAAATTTAATTACATAAATTAACTATTTATGTTTTAAATTAATCTTGTGCACTGGAAAAATTCGTCGTCTACGTTATTTTAATTTTGGTAATTTTTGCGCAAGTTGTTAAACTGTAATTTAAAAAATAAGACATTCGGTTACCATAGAACCTTCCAGCGGCCAACGCGAGAAGTTCGCTAAACTACTGGATTTCCGTCTGCTAATTCGTCTACTCACAGTCTAGTCCATCCTAATTTGACCTTCGAAACGCATCTGGGCTGCTTCGGCTTCCCGAGCTTGGGATTCATTTTCCTTTATTCCAAGGGACTCAAGTTCCAAGAATTTCCGTAAGGCACCTAAAAATTTTTCTATTTCACTCACGCTCGCGTTATTTACCGATATGGCGGTATAATGAGCTGCTATCGAATTGACTGGTTGATTGGATGGTCCCTGAAGCAACCAACCAAATTTACTTTTCTGGGCTACAAGGGCCCCCTTTACTCGAATTATTTCATCAACGCTGACCGCATTCCAATAGTAGTCCGCTCCTAACAGGAAACCTAACTCCTGAGCGTTTGTTGCTTGACACGTGTCTTGGTCAGCTAAAGTCAAACCAAGTTCCGATATTCGTTCTATTATTTCTTCGCAGGGTGTCTCTATTTTCGCTCCGCTTATTTCCGGAATTTCCAATGCCTTGACTGCCAAATCTTGCTTGTCATGTAAACTGCGTAAAATGACCTTGACCCTTTTGCAGGTTACTATCTTCGGCTCCTGCTGTGCGAACGAGTGAACTAGTAGATTTTCTTCGCCATCTTCCTCCAGGCCTAACTGTTGAGAGATGTCCCTCCTTATAATGCTTTTCTGGCTGCCTCCGTCAAAGAGACAGCGCAAAGTCATGGTTCTTTCACTTCCTACGATTTTAATTATCGCGGTTTGTAGAAGTATGGCGCCAGGGGCTGAGTTTGTAGGGGCTAGGTGCTGCCCCACAGTTATGGCTTTCGACAGCGTATTTCCTGAATCCTCCGTGTCGTTCTGGTTTTCGTTTCTTTCTTTCGGCGTTTCTCCAGCTCCTCCGTTACCCCCCTTTCGTTCTTCGCAAAGTGACGTGATGTGGCGCTTACTACATTTTTTGCATTCAACTTGGCCTGTACATTTGCTCGCTATATGGTCAGACCTCGCGCAAATATAACATCGACCTTGGGAGCGGATTATTGCTCTCTTCTTAGCAATTGAAACGGCATAGCAATTTTCGGTCTTGTGATTTGTACGTCTGCAAAAAATGCATCGTAGCGATTTATTACTCTGTCCCGCTCCTATGTTAAAGCTCCCTGTTGACGATTGGGATCCTCCCCTTCCTTTCTGGTTATTTCTGCCATAAACTCCGTAGTTTGAGCGTTGTTCGGATTGTCCTGACCTATTTGCGGTTGATCCGCTGCTAGCGTTGCACATATACAAGCTGGCCCTCTCTCTGGTCTCGACTTCCCGTCGGAATACTGAAAGCCGTTCCTTAACGTCCCAGTCCTGATCCACATCTCTTCTACGGCTATATTCCAGGGTTATTTCTACTGGTAAAAGCTCCACGATCAGAGGGCACAGCACTGGACCGAATTCCTTGAAGTTCGACCTTAATGGTTCCAACGCGGAAATCTCTACTTCGCAGCGATCGTATAGATTTCGCAAAATAATTACGTCCGATACGTCTCTTACAGGCTGCAATTTTTTTAAATTAATGACGTGGAATCGAATTACTTCGTCATTTCTTCCGTATCTGTTCTTCAGAATTTTTACCGCGATGTCGTAGTTGCTGTTAGTTAGCTCGAGACTAGCGATCGTAAATATAACAATTTTAGTTTATTTTCCATTGGCTGTTTGTCTACCGTGATTTCGAATATTGCCCAGAAATCTGTCCATTGCGTATTATCCCCCGAAAACCTTTTGAGTTTGTATTCAGGTAATTTCATGCCAGTTACAATGGGAAACTGCTGCGGTAAATTTAATTGAGCCGCGTGAGCGCCCGATCCAAGGTTGCTGATGTTATTTGGGTATTGCGAGGGGAAAAAACTCGGCCCAAGTCCCGTTGTTCCTGGAAGTTGTCCTCCACTCGTTACTGAAGGTTGTCCTCCACTCGTTCCTGGATTCGTGGTTGGTCCGCTGATCATCGGGGTAATTGGCTGGGGAACAGGGGTTTGTCCCATCGTTCCCAGAGAAAACACGCTGCCGGGGTGTACCGTTGTTGACCCTCCTCCACTAACGCTTGTCGAACAGGGTAGAATTTTTGATCCCTGCGCGAAAAAGCTCTGAAGCTGTTGATGAAGCGCTGCGTTCGTTACCGATGTCGGTTGGATTCCTTGAACACAGGCCCCACCCGAAGCATGAGGAAACGGTGGGGCTGTACTCGTTGTCGTAGTACTAGTGCTCGTCATAAAAATGGCGCTTGTCGCCGCTGCAGAACTTGTGACAATGGTGCTTGGCGTGGAAACGACGCTCGATGCCGTCGTCGCAAGAAATGCACTCGAACTTGGGTTTACAGGCTGTACTAAAATGCCGCCACTTGCTGCCAAGGCTCCGGTTCCTCCAATTAGTACTTGGCTCGATTTTATAGTACGTATAGCCTTGGTAAGGTTATCCTTAGCTTTTCTAACCGTATTTTCATACTTGTCTGAATTGGTTGTCCATGCATCTAATACGGCTGAATCCAAGACTTCCGATTCGAAATCGTTATCGATTTTTTCCAACTTATCTTCCTTATTTTTAAGTTCGCTGAAGTTGTCCTCTAATTTGGTTTGATCCAATTTTGACTCACCGAGGTTTTCTCTGATTTTGTTGATTAATGACGTTGTTAATCTTCTCATCGTCGTCCTTCTCTGCTTGATAGCGTCCTCTTTCGATGCTATCTTGGCCGGAACTTCTTTTTGACTTTCGTCCGCGGAATCGTTGTCACTGGCCATTCTTCGGATGTCCGTTAATAGTCTTTGATTCACTAAGTAGCGCGAACTTTCAGGACGGTCCCTCTTCTAGTTAAAATTATCGTATCGATTAAACTCCCGGGTTTCGGCACCATGAAGAAATTAGCGACCAGCACGGTTTATCTTATGGCGTAGATGGGAGAGCATAAATGGTTCTTAAAATTAGGAGCTAAGTCGATACGAAATAAACTTGCTACTTCTTGAGATATAAACAACACGGTTTTATGCAATGAAGGTTCGTATTTTCCACGTTAGGCTTAATACGAGGTTTTTTAAAAATGAAATTACAGTAACCGTTCAGTTTGATACTTCAATAACAACTAACTTTTAAAACGCGTGTTTTACATTGGCGCGCGCCACGAGTCACATTCAATTTTGTATATATAAGAAAGATACATTTTTATAACGCTGCGTTTCAACAACGTCCTCAACTGCATTTCTTAAATAATTTTCGAGAAATGCATTATGAATGCACACAAGCCGTGCGCGAACGTTTTCAAACTTAGAGCCGCGCGGGAGAAATCTCCGCCACGAACCCTTAGCACCGTAGCCAAGGCTGATTCACGATACACGCATGGGCCCGTCATTCAAATTATTCTTGAACCCGTTGGAAGATTAAAGGAGTGTTACGGATAGTTTCACAGGCATCAATTATTCGTTGTCGTAGGTCATCAATGTCGCGAACTTCAGTCTTGTAAACCAAGTCTTTAATGTGTCCCCAGAGATAAAAATTGGGAGGCGTAAACCGGGAGATCGAGCGGGCCACGCAACGGTCCCCCCTCGACCAAGCCATCTTAAGGGAAACGCCTCATGGTGATCTTTTACTTCACGGCTTAAGTGTGGTGTAGCTCCGTCTTGCTCAACGTTGCTAATGGTACGTCTTCCAGTAATTCTGGCCAAGTATCTCGTAGAAACCGTAAGTACTCCTCACCATTTAGCGTGGGTGGAAGAAAGACAGGTCGAAGTAAAGTGTTACCAACAATGCCACACCAGACATTAAGGCTAAATTGCTGTTGGGTGGCTCTAACAGTTGTCACGTGAGTGTTTCTTTGACTCTACTGATGGTTACTGTGCAGATTGATAGTGCCGTCACGAGAAAAATTGGCTTCATCAGCCGTTAGGATTATAGCCAGAAACTGTGGATCTTCAGCGACTCTGTACACAAACCACTGGAAAAATGAAACTCGCCTAGGACAGTCTCCTTCGTTCAGAGACTGAACCTTTTGCAGATGGTAAGGGTGATACTGGTGAACATGAAGTATTCGCCACACTATGACGTGATTCACCCCCAATTGTCGGGTACTTCTTTCGCGATGATTGTCGAAAAGGGTAAGCACCTAAATATTCGTATTTTTAATTATCGACTCTTGATTTATTTATCAATAAATGGAAGTAAATAATTTTCAATAGATTAAAAGCGACGAAGAAATGATTATAAGCAAAGTGCTAGTTTTAAAGACAAAGTGTAATTACTTGTTCTTCTGGAACAACTTCCGTCCTTTCACGATTACTTGCTGGTTGAATATGATCACGCTCTCGTAAATGTCTATCGACGGCTACGAACGTGCGTCCATCTGGTAATCATCTATCGGGGAACTGCTCCTCGTATAACCTCCTCACGTCTAAACTATTACCATGGGCCCGTCCGTACATCAAATGCATACCCGCGTACCCAGAGTTAGTGAAATTCGCCATAGCTGGTATCATTTTGACGCAAAGTAATGATTATCAAAGCGGGACGTTATTTTATATTTGAAAATCAACCATCCCGTTTGCGAAAGTTTAAAAACTGAAAAAAAAAAAGAATTTGGAAAATGTCCCTCTGGTTTATTGTAGCTTATCTAAACACTTTTTTACAACTAAATTTAAATTCCTCTTCTCCGTAACTTTATGAACTTAAATGAATGTAAAACGTCCAATATTTAAGTAATTACTATTTATAAAGGTGATCTCAGAACAAATACCCAGCAATTTGGGGGGGGGGGGGTACGTGCGTGCCAATAACGTCAAGTTGTGACGAATTATACGTGGCCAACAATTTTTCCGTCGTTTTATACTGAATGTTCAAAAACTTCACATAAAGTTAAATATCCGTGGCGGTCCAAGAAACGTCATGCGATGCGCGTCAATTGTTAAGTCACACCAACAGCGATGTAGTCGTATTGTTAGTAACCATTTATTTGGAACTTACTTTCTTCCACTTAGGCTAAATGGTGAGCCTCTGCTTCTTCCTTAAGCCAAGGTGTATGGTATCGTGCTGAGGGCTGGGTGGCACCGGGCAAGCGAAAATACGATATCGTGAACGATCCCCTCGGGGCACCAGGCGACACCCCGTTGTATTTTAGCCTTCCGCCCGGACAGAGGATTAAGGGCGGTGACCTTTTACTTTCCTCTTTACTCGTGGGATCCAAAAACCAAAACAAAAAACCATCGGGCAAAGGTCTGTCTTTGACAGCACCCAGCTCTAGCCAGGGGAAGGGTGTAAATCAGGATACTACCCTCCCTTCAACAAGTTCAGGTCATGGGTCTGTCTTGGAAGATACCGAGCCCATGGTGCTAGGGTATGCCTCCGGCAGTACCCAGCATCAGAAGCACGGGTCTACCAAAGGCAGTACCACGACGGAGGGAAGCAAGGTAAGTGCTTCAAATGCTCGTATTCGCAAGAGGAACAAGCGTCGTAAGACAAACAAGAAGGTGGCAGACGACTCTCCAAAGGGTAACTCCTCTTCTAACAAGAGAACAAGGGAGTCAGATCAAGACTCTCCAAGCTCTCAACAACAGGCTGCCAAGAAGTTCAAACCACTGACCTTCAGTGAAGCTGTGGGTTCGATGCGGATGGCCATCATTAAAGAAGGCTTTCCCTCGAACGGCTTAACCGAGGCAGAAATGGGCACCATCCAGCGTGGAGTTCTGGAGAGGATAGACGGGATACACTCGGGTAACCCTCTTCCTCAATTCCTGCAATTCCAGCTGAAAGGAGGTGCCCTGGTTTACCTGTGCAAGGATGACTTCACAAGTAAATGGTTAAGCCAGGAGTTCGACCGCAACGAACAGGTTATCCAGGGAACGAAGCTTTTGGTAACAAAAGCCAGTAACCTGCCGAAACCTTTTAAGGTCGCTTTCCGTACAAGGGACGTCTGGACGAAGGACCCTAAAGTTCTTCTCAGGTGACTTCAAACCTTCAACGGTGCGCTGAACACCAGCTGCTGGGCAAGTCCGAGGAACCTGCTGCCATTCGTTGGATTTTTCTAATGGATGGTGAGTCGGTCAACGGCATCAAAACGGCAGGATTTGCCGCTCAGACAGGTTTGGACAGGGGTATCTTTAAGATACTCAGTCTCCCAAATCAGACCTCAGTCGTAAGTGCTGTAGAGGGTGTGGTTAATCCTACACCTGTTAATGAATCCGAGTCTAATGACTCGATCATTTCAGGACTAGAGGACCTAGAGCCTCTGTTGAGCGATTACTCGGAAGGGGATACGCTGACAGAGGACATCAAGATACTTAGTGTTTCGGACGATGAAGAGGTCCACGGCATGGTGGCTCAGCCAGGTGGAGCAAAAGTGGGGGAGACTGGTGTTGGAACTAACCTAACCAGCGGGAGTGGTGTGGTCTCCACTGGTGTGGGGGGGGGGGGGCGGTGACACCGGTCAACCTCCAATCTAGGCCTGTCGCCATGAGCATTAAGGTGGTGCAGATAAATCTCCATCACAGCAAGGCAGCCTCCGCTGTACTTTGTCGAAGGCTTGCTAAGGAGCAAATTGATGTTGCTCTTATTCAGGAACCTTGGATAGCCAAGGATAAAATCCTTGGTCTTAATAGTGCAGGTAATGTCTATTATGACTATAATTCCGTCTCACCTAGAGCTCGTGTATTGGTACGCAAGGACATTCATGCCCTTCCGCTCTCAATCTATCTCTCTGGGGACACTGCCGTGGTTAAAATCATTTTCCCTACCGCTGATGGGACTGATGAAATAACGCTGGCTTCTGCTTACTTTCCTTATGATGCTGCTCTGCCAACACCATCACAGGAGGTGACCAATCTGGTCAACCACTGTGAGCGGTCGGGAAAGAAACTCATTATAGGTTGTGATGCGAACGCTCATCATGTTATCTGGGGTAGCAGTGACTCCAACGATCGTGGTGATAAACTAATGGAATACGTGATTAGTACGAAACTTCATATTCTTAATAAGAACAATGAACCAACTTTTGTTACTCGTAATAGAAGTGAGGTCACAGAAAATGTCACAGCTATAATTAATGACTGGCATGTGTCCAGTGAACCATCACTGTCGGATCACAGACACATTTGCTATAAAGTCAGGATGAAAGTGGTTCCGGTTTATACCAGGCAATGCCAGGCGAACCAATTGGCCTGGTTTTAGGGATGATTTAAATTTTCATCTGAAGGATGATAAGCCTAGGCTGTCATCGGTGCTGGATTTTGATTTGGCTGTTGATCGCATGCAACATGCCATTATCGACTCCTACCACCGCAACTGTCCGGTGAAGTCTGCCAACCAGCCAAGGTTAGTTCCTTGCTGGAACCATGAGATTGGCAGACTTCGCAAAGAAACTAGGAGGTTTTTTAACAAAGCTAAGAGGTCGGGTGATTGGGTTGCCTACAAGCACACCCTCACTGCGTACTATAAGGCCATCCGCGAGGCCAAGAGGGACTCGTGGAGAAATTTCTGTGAGAATATCTCTGATATTACCAGTACGGCAAAGTTTATGAAAATTATGGCCAACGATAAGACTTAACATCTTGACACTAATAAGCTGAAAGATAACAGTCATTCCTCGTCGGGTAAGGAAACTCTAACTCATATGTTAGATGTTTACTTTCCTGACTCCAGAATTACGAACAGTACTGTTTCTGACCCCCTTCCCATTAGGATTGCACGTACCAAAAGGGAGGATTGGGCGGTGGCAAACAAAATTGTCACGCACTCCAGACTTATCTGGGCAATTAAGTCTTTTAAGCCCTATAAGTCTCCGGGGCCGGATGGGATAATTCCCATTCTGTTGCAGGAGGGCATTGATATTATCTTCCCAATGTTGAGTAGAATCTATAGGACTTGTATTGCCCTTGGATATATTCCTAGCACCTGGAAACTTTCTAGGGTGATTTTTATACCGAAGCCAGGGAAATCTAACTATCTCAAGGCTAAGGCCTTCAGGCCAATCAGTTTGACTTCTTTTTTTCTAAGGATTTTGGAGAAATTGGTAGACAACTATATTAGGGGAGAGGTTATTTCTCATACACCTCTCTCGACGGCTCAGTATGCCTACCAAAAAGGCAAATCTACTGAGACTGCCATTCATGGCATAACTAATTGCATTGAAAGGGCTATCAACTATAAGGAAATAGCGTTAGCAGTTTTCCTTGATATAGAGGGCGCTTTCGATAAGGTGTCCAGCGCAGTCATCATGAAGGCTGCATAGCGCTTTGACATTAATGACACTCTCTGTCTCTGTATCAAAGCTATGCTGACGAATCGTGTGGTGGTATCCTCCCTGCTTGGTGAATCCCTTAAGATCACCACCAACCGTGGTTGCCCGCAAGGTGGTGTTCTATCACCTCTGTTGTGGTGCCTGGTTGTGGATGAACTTTTGGTGAGGCTAAAGAGGGATGGGTGCCGCTGCTTCGGCGATGCCGACGATATCGCCATCATCTTTACGGGAAAGTTCCCCAACACTATTAGCGATTTAGTGAGAAGGGCTCTTGCATCAGTAGAAAACTGGTGCAGGGAAGTTGATCTTACGGTTAATCCTAATAAAACGGTTCTTGTTCTTTTTACTCGTAAAAGGTTGCAAAATTCTTTTAACAATATCTGTTTATTTGGGACTATTTTGAGCGAAAGCACGGAGGTGAAGTACCTTGGTATTATTCTTAACAACAAACTAACATCGAAGCCCCACCTTGACTCTATAGTTAAGAACGCTAAGATGTTACTTTGGAGAACCAGGAGTGCAGTTAGCAGGTCATGGGGTCTTAGCCCTAAAGTGGTCTTCTGGCTGTACACCATGATCATCAGACCATTGCTCTCTTATGCTGCAGTAGTCTGGTGGCCTAGAGTCCAAATTAAGACTGTGCAGAGTGATCTGCGCACCCTACAAAGCCTGGCTTGTGTCAGCATCACAGGAGCTATGAGAACAGCCCCAAGTGCTTCTCTAGAAATTCTCCTGAACATTCTTCCTCTTCATCTTTTTATAGAAGAAGCTGCTGCCATGGGAGCCTATAGGCTCAACCAGAATGGTTGGTGGAAGGCGAATATTTGGGAATATAGCCACACCAAGATCTATCGGGAAATTTCATGTCAGTTACCTGTCTACCTCATGGGTTCTGATATGATGGCTACGAAGCTGCATTTTAGTAAGTCTTTCAATACCTATTATCCAAGCCGTACGGAGTGGGCCAACCATAGTACCCTCGGGGCCAGAGGATAAATCGTCTGGTTTACCGATGGGTGTAAGACCCGCTCTGGATCTGCTTCGGGTATGTATTGTCTTACTAGCAATCTCGGCTTCTTTGAAAGCCTTAGTGTTTATGCTAGCGTTGTTCATTCGGAAATTGCCGCTATTTGCTTCTGTGTTGACTTTTGTCTCAAAAAGAAGCTTCATGGCAAGGTTATCCAAATTTATTCGGATAGTCAGGCACTCAACCAGTTTCAGGTCTCTTCAAAACTGGTGTACAGCTGTTTGAATCTCCTCTCGGAGCTAGGTACCAACAATAAAGTTGGGTAAAATTAGGTTCCTGGCCATCGGGGGTAATATGGTAATGAGAGGGCCGATGTCCTAGCCAAGAAGGGGGCAAAGGCTTTGTTCTTTGGTCCTGAACCTGCCGTTCCTATCTCCTCTAGCATAGTTCGCGGCCTTATCTCTAACTCCATGACGGACCGTCAACTCAAGCTTTGGCTTGAGATGGATGGCCAAAGGCAGGCTAAAGAGTTTATCTCGTGTCCGTCTAGGCAAAGAGCTAAGGAGCTGCTCTCGCTTTCCAAATCTAATATTAGGTTGGTCGTTCGCCTATTAACAGGTCACTGTTTCCTTAACAGACATCTTTATCTGATTGGAATCAGTGATGATCCAATCTGTAGAGCATGTCAGGCTGAGGAGGAAACCGCCTCTCATGTGCTTTGTAGGTGCGACTACTACGCGGCCCAAAGATTCGAGCATCTTGGTATGCATCAGCTGGAAACTTCTGATTTCTATAATATACCGGCCAAAAGGATTCTCCGTTTTGTGTCGGATATCGGGCTTTTTAAGTCTTAAGGTTCGGGCTTGCCCCTTTCACTAATAATAATAAATGGTGAGGCGTATGTATGGTTAATACAAGACACTTTGCCTGAATTACTGAAATACGTACATTAGCAACGAGGAGGCGCATGTCGTAATTGAATGACGGAGCCCCACAACATTGTAGCCGATAAGAACTCACCTTGATGCGTTACCTATGAGATGGATTGATCGAGGGGTCACTGTTGCGTGGTCCACTCGATATCAACTAGTATTTAATATTTATATTATAATTATATTTTTATTTATATTTTATAATAATATAATAAATAAATTATTAATACAGAGGTAAAACAGACTTATCTCTGGGAACACATTAAACACTTGGTTCGCGACATTGATAACCTACGACAACGAATAATTGATGCCTGTGAAACTAAAGTTTCAACTGTCATGAAATACGTACAAATTTAATTAAATTACAAAAATGGTCAAAATGACCACCTACAAATGATTCTTGAACCCATTCGAAGATTCCAGGCGTGTTACGGAATAATTTAATTAAATTTGTGGGTGTTTCATGACATTTGAAGAATAAAAGGTTCCCAATTCAATTAGAAACTTTCATTTAAACAACGATGACTTTGAAACACCTTCGTTTTACGTAAAATGTAATTTACACACTTATCCTATTTATTCTAATTTAATATCGAATTTTTAATACTAGTGATCGTTTTCTTATCTTTTTCGATAAAAAACAAATGCTTAGTATAAGGAAACAATTGGGTCCAAGGAATAATAGAAACTGCACATTTGCCCGTTTTTCGACGTTTTGGAGGCCGATTTTTGAGTTCCAATTACTTGGAAGCAATGAATTTTGCGACCCATGTTTATTTGACATTTTCGACTCAATATGACACAAAGAACACGTCACTTAATTTTTGACATGCTTATCTGTAACACCCTGTAAAATGGCAATTTGCCCGACTTTTCTGTCAAACATCTAATTACCGGTTTCCCAGGGTCTGTATGAATCCTGTATTAATATCTATATTCATAACTGTACAGATTATCCACAATTTGGTCAGGCTCTATTATAATCAACAATCAGAGAAACAGCTCTGGACATCCACAGACTGGTAACCTGCTGCTAAACAAATGTAGTTCTACATAGAACAGGATTAAAATTTAGATCCAAATGAACTCAGATGTGTCAATATGTTGCAGTCGAACTATTGTCTCAATTTAAAATGCGGTTTTATTTTCCATAGTGTTGGTTTAAACTGAGCGTTTTTTAAATAAACCTTGGTTTGCTTTGATAAAGCGTTTTTTTTTCAAATGCATTCAACAAAAAATTTTAATATATTAAACCAAGATTACGGTTTAGCACTTTTTTATTTAAATTTAAGTTATGGTTAGTGTGATTCCAGTTATTTTCCACCCTGCTGTTTTTCAGGATTGTTTTGCTTTAATCACTTGAGGGTCATTCCATGTCAAATGTCCCGTTTTTTGAATAAAATGCCCCACGGCACTATGCGCGATTTCGACGAAAATTTACACGTTCGTAATTTAAATAGTTTTAGTGGGAAATCCAAATTGTTAGCCCTAAATTCATTGTAGTTTTTAAAATATGATTTTTTTTAAACATTTATGTATTAAGTGTTCATTTTCAAAACGCCGAAAGTCCCGGTATTTTCGTACACATAATTCTAAAAGTATTAGAGTTAGTCCTATAAAACCTTTTACGCTATAAATATGGGTAGTAGAGAGTAAGTAGGATAAATTTTATTCAATTAGTGTTTAAATTAAAAATTGTTGAAAACGTCGATTTTTACTCGAATGTCGCTAACTGAGGTAAACTAAAAAGGTTTCTGTCGCGAAAGTATTAAATCTGAAATAAACATTGATAATTATAATAAGTAAAATCGACCCAATAAACAGGAAAATTGCATTGAAAAAATTCTAGGAAATTTAGTTTCTGAAATATAGCTACTTGAACCGATCCATTTTTTGAAAAACTGCAAAACATGGTAGTGTTTTAGGGGGAATTACGGTATAAAGGACAAAAATATACAGAAAAATAATAGTACCGTTAGAAAGCTGAGATTTCAAGCTAACAAATGCATAAATAAAAAAGATGTATATGAGAGACCTTCAACCCAAAAAATAACATTACAAAATATCCTATTTTATCTTAAAAACAAATGTTATTTTGCATTTTATAATACAGAACAAAAAACTTTAGAGCAAAATATTTTTATTTTTGTTTGGTTTTTGGGTGTTCTATTATTACTATCATATGTAACATAATTTCTCATTAGTATGCCACTGTCCCTTTATTCCATTCAAAAATCTTCACTAATGGTTTGTTTCACCACGAACCAGTAAAAAGGTGGACTACGTTAGATTTTACCTTTTTATTCATCCTTGTAATTTTGGGAGTCACACTATTGGCTTGTAACATATTTATTTAAGCCAGTTCTATAATTAACTTATATTTTTATCTGAAAACCTCTAAATGGAGAAGGAATTTTGCGTCGGAATTTTAGTCAGCCCAATGTAGCTTTATTGAAATTTATAAACTCGCTCGGTTTGTGGGGATGAAGTTAAATTATGAGTAATTTAGAAAAATAAAAGGTTGGGGAAAATTGACCAATAACTGATCGCTTTCCGAAAATGGAACAAGTCGTCGAATGGGATATTCCACCAGGGCTTTCTGGTTTGGGCGACATCCCTTTTTGTACTGTTAAAGGTAGGAGCTGCCGCTCCCTATCTAAATTCTCTCTGCCCATACCAAGTTTAGTCTAAACTAGGCCTAACTCTTCTAAACTGTTTAGAAGAGTTAGGCCTAGGCTCAAAAGATGCGCCAGAAAAGCTCAACCTGAATTTCAACTCTTTTTTCAATAAACCTGCTTCTTTTATTTGACATAGCAAATTTATTTTAGAACCTCAGTCTCCGAAAAACTGTATTAATTGCATTAACAGCACTTGACAGTATACTGTAGTTCATTTTAGCTCCTAAGCCTTGGTTGTTCAAATCGGTTAGTTTACTAAAATGATGGCCGTCAGTTTATCAGAAGTAGAGCTAATTGAGCGACGGCATAATCCATAGTGGCATAATCAGCATTTGAGATTCGATGACGTCAAATATTACATCAAATATGACGTCAAATATTACGTAGGGTACGGCTGACGCAATATCTGTGAAACAAACCGTTAGTGAAGTAATATTTTCCAACGTCTTTCAGGAGCAAAATTTTCTTGTTACCTAATTTGCTAAGTACGTTTTACCATCTGAACATATTTCAGGTTTTACTACGGATATTATATTTTGAAACGGCACCCAACATACGTCTTTTCTTCTTGGCCAATAAAGCATGGTGCGATCGAGTACCGGGAATTGTTTTTACTCCGATACATCTTTCGTTGAGGCCAAATTTTTCCACTTGTTTATCAACGTCTTTTTTAGAGACGTAATTAAATTGAACATTGGTCACATTTTGAACGCACCAGGCATACATCTCTTCTGGTTTTGGTATTTGGTTTTTTTTTTCGACTCCAAACTGGCCTTAGCCACGAGTCTTTTCACTGTCCCACCAATTCCATGCTTTTCTTCAGATAAATTAATATGAACTTGAGATCAAACGGATAAATGAGGATTAATTTGCGACAAGAGTTGTCCTGTTCCAAACGAACTGTGCGGACGTTTTAACTTGGGAAAAATGCGTGCCAGGAACATTTATTGCATGTACATATGACGACGATTGGTACATTGAGAACATTGTAAAATGCTGCGAAGAAGAAAAAGACGTATCTGTTACTTTCTTTCGTAGAAAAGATCTTAAGCTTTATTGGCAAGAAGAGAAGACGTATGTTGGGTGCCGTTTCAAAATATAAAATCAGTAGTAAAACCTGAAATATGTTCAGATGGTAAAACGTATGTTCTTAGCAAATTAGATCACAAGAAAATTTTGCTCCTGAAAGACGTTGGAGAATAATTTTTTTCATTGTTTTGAGCAAAATTTCGCAGAGAAAATTTGTATTTCTTGTTTAGTTCCTTAATTATTTAAGTATTTATCCATAGTAATAATAGAACACCCAAAAACCAAACAAAAATAAAAATATTTTGCTCTAAAGTTTTTTGTTCTGTATTATAAAATGTAAAATAACATTTGTTTTTAAGATAAAATAGGATATTTTTTAATGTTATTTTTTGGGTTGAAGGTCTCTCATATACATCTTTTTTATTTATGCATTTGTTAGCTTGAAATCTCAGCTTTCTAACGGTACTATTATTTTTCTGTATATTTTTGTCCTTTATACCGTAATTCCCCCTAAAACACTACCATGTTTTGCAGTTTTTCAAAAAATGGATCGGTTCAAGTAGCTATATTTCAGAAACTAAATTTCCTAGAATTTTTTCAACGCAATTTTCCTGTTTATTGGGTCCATTTTACTTATTATAATTATCAATATTTATTTCAGATTTAATACTTTCGAGACAGAAACCTTTTTAGTTTACCTTAGTTAGCGACATTTGAGTAAAAATCGACGTTTTCAACAATTTTTAATTTAAACACTAATTGAACAAATTGAATAAAATTTATCCTACTTACTCTCTACTACCCATATTAATAGCGTAAAATGTTTTATAGGACTAACTCTAATACTTTTAGAATTATGTGTACGAAAATACCGGGACTTTCGTCGTTTTCCAAATGAACACTTAATACATAAATGTTTAAAAAAATCATATTTTAAAAACTACAATGAATTTAGGGCTAACAATTTGGATTTCCCACTAAAATCGCGCATGGTGCCGTGGGGCATTTTTTTCAAAAACGGGACATTTGACATGGAATGACCCTTGAGAGCAACTGCTGCCCCCTGGGGTCACATGTTTGTAAAGAAAAACACATGCCCCCATTATTATTATTATTATTATTGAGTGGGGTGGCAAGCCAAACACTTCGACCTAAGGTCCATTGTGCATCCCCAAACTGGTTGACTTAAATAAGTCCTATTGCCGACATAAAGCTTAAAATCTGCCCGGCCGTGATATTAGAGACGTCATACGTCTCCAACCGATGCATACCCAAATGCTCAAACCTCTGGGCTGCATAGTAATCGCAGCTACAGAGTACATGTGAGGCAGTTTCCTCCTCAGCTAGACAAGATCTGCAAATCGGTCATCACTGACCCCAATAAGCGTTAAATGTCTGTTAAGATGGCAGTGACCTGTTAGTAGGCCAGTAACAATCCTAATACTGGACCTAGAGAGCGAGAGTAATTCTCTAGCTCTCTCCCTAGATGGGCCAAGAGTGAACTCTTTGGCCTGCCTTTGACCCTCAATTTCAGACCATTGTCTGAGTTGACGATCCGACATAAACTTGGAGATTAAGCCGCGTACAAGTCCTCGGGAGATGGGGAGAGCAGGTTCTGGACCAATGAACCCAGCCCTCGCACCTTGGCCAAGGCGTCGGCCCTTTCGTTCCCAAGATGCCCCTTATGCCCAGGTACCCAACAAAGTTGAACTTTATTGTGCAACCCAAGAGTGCAGAGGAGATCTAAGCAGCTAAAAACCAGTTTAGAAAGAATACTATACTGGCTGAGAGCTCTAAGAGCAGCCTGGCTATCTGAATAAATCTGGATAACCTTCCCATGATACCCCTGATGTAAACAGTGAGCAACACAGGAGCAAATGGCAAAAATTTCAGCCTGGAATACACTAGTGTGTATCCCTAGACTTTCATAAAAGCCAAAATTATTAGTAAGGCAATACATCCCCGCACCAGTGCCATAGTGTGTCTTAGACCCATCAGTGAACCAGACGATCTCTCCTCTGGTACCGAGGGTCAAGTGACTCCACTCCGCACGGCTAGGGAAGTTGACCTCAAAAGGTTTACTAAAGTGGAGTTTAGTAACCATCAGATCAGAGCCCATTGTTAAAATCGGCATCTGATTGGACATATCTCGGAAGAGCTTGGTGTGGCTATGCTCCCAATTATTAGCCTTCCACCAGCCATTTTGGTTAAGCCTATAGGCACCTAAAAGGGCAGCTTCCTCAATAAAAAGGTGGAGAGGAAGCATATTCAGCAGTATTTCCAGAGAAGCGCTTGGGGCTGTTCTCATGGCTCCTGTAATGCCGACACAAGCCAGCCTTTGCAGAGTGCGCAGATCAAACTGCACAGTCCTTAAAGTAACCCTTGGCCACCAGACCACAGCTGCATAAGACAGGATAGGTCTGATGATCATGGTGTACAGCCAGTACCCAGTCCTGGGGCTTAAGCCCCAGGTCTTGCTAACTGCACTTCTAGTTCTCCAAAATAACATTTTGCCCCTCTTGACTATGTAGTCAAGGTGTGGTTTCCATGTTAGTTTGCTATCCAGGATGACCCCGAGGTACTTCACCTCGGTGCTCTCCACTAGGTCCTATCCAAATAAGGAAATACCCTCAAACATACCTTTTATCCTTCTACGAGTAAAAGGAACCAAGACAGTTTTATTAGGATTAACCATGAGGTTGACCTCCCTGCACCAGCTCTCAACTGATGCTAGGGCCCTCCTCATTACGTCCTTCACTGTTGCCGGGAATTTCCCAGTAATGATGATAGCAATATCATCGGCGTAACCGAAACAGCGGCATCCTCCCCTGTTAAACCTCCGAACGAGTTCATCCACCACCAGGCACCACAGAAGGGGAGAAAGAACGCCCCCCTGTGGGCAACCACGACTGGTGGAGACCATAAGGGAGTCCCCCAGCAAGGAGGATACCACTTTTCGGTCAGTTAACATAGATTTGATCCAAAGGCACAATGTGTCATTGATACCAAACCTTTTCGCAGCCTTAAGTATGACTGCGCTGGAGACTTTATCAAAGGCTCCCTCAGTATCAAGAAAAACTGCTAATGCAATTTCCTTGTGCTCAATTGCTTTTTCCAGGCAGCTGCTGATACCATGCAGGGCGGTCTCAGTAGACCTACCCTTCTGGTAAGCATGCTGCGCAGCCGACAGAGGAGAGTTGCAAAGAACCTCCTCCCTAATGTAGTTGTCCACCATTTTCTCCAGAATTTTTAGGAGAAAAGAGGTGAGACTAATTGGCCTAAATGCCTTAGCTTCCAGGTAATCAGATTTAACAGGCTTAGGTATGAAGATCGCTTGAGAAAGCTTCCAGGTGCTAGGTAAATGCCCTAGAGCAATACAAGCCCTGTAGATTCTCAGCAGCATAGGGCATAGAATATCAATGCCCTCCTGTAAGAGGATAGGAAAAATCCCATCCGGTCCCGGGGACTTATAGGGTTTAAATGACTTTACAGCCTATATAAGTCTGGAATGCGTGGCGACCTTATTCGCCACTGCCCAATCTTCCCTTTTGGTTCGATTGATCCTCAAAGGGCGATTGACAGTGTTACCATTGCTAGTGAGCTTAGAGTCCGGAAAGTGTACATCTAACATGTGTCAGAGTGTCCTTACCGGACGTGGAAAAACTACCATCTTTCAACTTAATGGTGTCAAGATGCTTAGTATTATCGTGTGCCATAATTTTCATTAATTTGGCCGTACTGGGAACATCCGCTATGTTCTCACAGAAGTCTCTCCATGAAGCCTTCTTGGCATCGCGGATAGACTTGTGGTAGGTGGTGAGGGTGCGTTTATAGGCATCCCAATCACCCCCCTTCTTTGCCCTATTAAAGAGCCTACGAATTTCCTTGCGCAGCCTGCCAATCTCGTTGTTCCACCAAGGCACTAGCCTTGGCCGGTTGGCAGGCTTTGCCGGACAGTTGCGGTGATAGGAGTCGATAATGGACTGTTGAACGCGTTCAACAGCCAAATCAAAATCCAACACCGATGACAGCCGTGGCTTATCACCCTTTAGGAAGAAATTTAAGTCTTCCCTGTAACCGGACCAATCTGTGCCCCTAGGGTTACGAATAGTGGTACAAGCCCATACAGGTTTGACCAGAATATTGAAGCAAATGTGTCTGTGATCCGACAAAGACACATGCCAGTTCTTGATTTTATCTGCGACATTTACTGTACACAGTGTGAGATCAATGACCTCACTTCTGTTAGAAGTAACAAAAGTTGGTACATTGTTCTTATTCAAAATGTGAAGTCTGGTACTAACCAGATATTCCATTAAGTCGTTACCGCGCTGGTTGCAGTCTGAGCTGCCCCAGATTTCGTGGTGCGCATTAGCATCGCAACCGATGACTAGCCTCCTCCCCGAACCCTCACAATAGCTGACCAATCTGGTCACCCCCTGCGAGGGAGGGGGGAGAGCATCGTCGTATGGTAGGTATGCCGATGCCATAGTAACCTCCCCACCTTCCGTGATGAGCTTTACCGTGGCAATATCCCTGGAGTTGTGCACTGAGAGCGGAAGGGCATGAATGCCCTTGCGTGTCAGTGCACAAGCCCTCGGTGTAGCAGAGTTATAATCATAGAATATATTACCTGCATTTTGGAGACCAAGTATCTTTCCATTGGCAGTCCATGGCTCCTGTATGAGAGCGACGTCGAAGCTCTCCTTTGCGAACCTCCTGCAGAGAACTGCAGTGGCTGCCTTGCAGTGGTGCAAATTAATTTGCAGCACCTTTACACTCATCTTGGTTTAAGGTGAGCTCGGTTGCAGGCCTTAGATGTCTATTCAGACACAGTGGTGGTTGTGTTTGTGGAAACCCCAACACACCCACCGGTCTGACTTACATCCCTAGCCTGCCCCCCTGTTGCAACCTCCAGTGGTACAACCTCTTTGATCTCGTCGGTGTCCGACAAAGCAAAGGCCTTTAGCTCCTCCACGAGATTATCTTCCATTGGAATGTCCTCTCCGGAGTCCCCGCCAGCCAGAGCCTCATCTTCCATCCTTGAGATCTCCAAGGCAGAGGGTTCGACTGAACCACCCTCCTTTACAGGATCCACCGGAGCTGTCGGGTCTGGTTCATGAAGTATCTTAAAGATACCACTGTCCAGACCCGTTAAGGCTCGGTGTCCTGCCTCCTTGATAGCCTTAACCGACTCTCCATCCACCTGGAAGATCCAGCGGATGGCAGTCGGCTCATCGGCTTTATTTACGACCTTCCAACATTGCGTATTTAGCGCGTTGTTGTAGGTCCTGAGTCTACGAAGGAGGACATTGCCATCCTTGGTGTAGACGTCCTTGGTGCGGAAGGCTACCTTGAAAGGTTTCGGTAGGTCGACGGCCTATATTACTGAAAGCCGTGACCCCCCGGAGACCAATTCCTTCTGGTTAAATCCTCCCACCAACCAATCCGCTGTAAACGCATCCTTACAGAGGTAGTGAATGGCGCCCCCAACCAGCTGAAAGTTCCCAAAACGAGGTAGAGGGTCTACCGAAGGTGACCCATCTATCCGCTTCAGGACCTCACGCTGGATGGTGCCCATTTCCTCTGCGGAGATGGTTTTCACAGGATAGCCTTCTTTAACGATGGCCATCTTTGTGGAGCTTAAGGTTTCGCTATAGGTTTGGTCGTGAGACTTCACCTTTTTGGAAACCTGAGACAGGGAATCGGGGGAGTCATTTTCCCTGGAACGTTTTGAAAGTGATGGCGGGGGGTCGTCCTTACCAGAGACCTCCTCCTGCATCAATCTTTCCCTGCGGCGTCGATTCCGCTTTTGAGTTTTACTGAGGGGTTTCTCCCCCTTGAACCCTTGCTTCACCGACTGGGTCTTGCCAGAGGCAGACCCTTGAAGGCTAGGCCGGGTTCTTGTAGGGGAAAGTCCCCCCTCCAGGTTAGAAACAGGGGGGTAACATCCGAAGATGAACCCGCCCCTTGCTTTGGGTCGGGTTCTTTCGAACCCTCCCCTTGCTTTGGGTCGGGTCCTTTCGAACCCTCCCCTTGCTTTGGGTTGGGTCCTTTCGAACCCTCCCCTT
Organism: Leiobunum rupestre; assembly: GCF_980474605.1. Classification (NCBI taxonomy): domain Eukaryota; kingdom Metazoa; phylum Arthropoda; class Arachnida; order Opiliones; family Sclerosomatidae; genus Leiobunum; species Leiobunum rupestre. The sequence goes on from NC_143384.1 coordinate 61,560,710, forward strand.
GCTTTGGGTTGGGTCCTTTCGAACCCTCCCCTTGCTTTGGGTTGGGTCCTTTCGAACCCTCCCCTTGCTTTGGGTTGGGTCCTTTCGAACCCTCCCCTTGCTTTGGGTTGGGTCCTTTCGAACCCTCCCCTTGCTTTGGGTTGGGTCCTTTCGAACCCTCAACTTGCTTAACGCCGGGTTCTTTCGAACCCTTGCCCGGTTTTTGGTTTTTTTTGTGTTTCCATTTTGGTCACACGAGAAAAGAGGAAAGTAAAAAGTCACCGCCCTTAATCCTCTGTCCGGGCGGAAGGCTAAAATACAACGGGGTGTCGCCTGGTGCCCCGAGGGGATAGTTCACGATACCGTATTTACGCTTCCCCGGTACCACCCAGCCCTCAGCACGATACCTCACACCTTAGCTTAAGGAAGAAGCAGAGCCTTAGTTGGCCAGCATGAAGGGTTTCCCCTCCACCTGTTACTCCCTTCCACCACGAAGAGGTACAAGGTTGCAGTTTATGGAAGGGACATACCCCCATAATTACTGCTATTATCAAGTACGTTTTTAGGTTGATGGAGTTTACAGAATGTTCTTACAAGGACCATATTATTATTAAGAGTAGCTTCCACATTCAGCCTCTATGTATTAATACTTGCTAGTGAATCGCTGAATGGGTTTTATTGAAGCTTTTAATAGGACACCTTCTTAACTTCTCTTATTAGTAAGCAGAACTCAATTTTCAATAAGAAATTATATACTTAAATGCTGAAGCAACTTAATTTATTTTCAATTTTGTTTGAGTTATATGTTGCAATACTGAGAAATGTTAGGGTGTATTTTCAAATATTCAAAATGATACTTACACAAGTTTTAAATATTAGTAGTATATAAAAATAAGTACACTAAATACATTGTCTGAATTTTATGTTATATTGTATTTGAAAGAAATACTTGAGGGAATTTTTTTAAATCATGACATGTATTTATAAAATCATTTTTTTTTTTCAAAATTTAATGGTGAAAAATTTAAAAGATACACAAGTTAAAAATATTAGTTCAATCTTACTCAAGTTAAAAAATAAGTACACTAAATACATTTTCTGTAAATGCAAGAAGTGGTTGTCCTCACTGTTTTGATCCAAGATTTGGCGAAGTGAAAAACTTGTTCCTCATCGGGGTATGTCTCAATCCCATGTTATTATTTCTAACAAACATACAGAATTATTTTTAAGGTCATGTTCAGTATAAATAAGCTAAACCATCAATGCACTCATTCCAATCTTTTCTACCATCTGGGTCTATAGAATAGGTTGTTTTAACATAATCATTGAATGAGATGCGTTTATCATTCACTCTGTTGATGAAAACTTCTCGACTTAGCATTTTAACAGTTCAAGCAAAATATGTTGATAAAGGTGGGGCCTACCTTGGTCAAATTTACATAGGAAAGTTTCTTATTGGGAATACAAACTCCTCAATCCCTCTATTGGGCCAAATAGGCATAATAGCTACTGTGAAGTTATCACACACTGCAAGATTCTGTACTAAGGGAGCCAAACCATCCCTTTATAACTAACATTTGACTAATTTTGGTTTAATTGAAAAATTTATATCAATTTCAGAATGTAAAATAAATGGTTGATAAAAATAAGTTTCAAAACCATGCTGGTCAAAATGGTTGTTGAGACCCAATGGATAATCATGTCACCAGAATGAAGTCCCTCTGATCTAAGATATTTGAGGGAGTCTACCTTATGCAGTTTGTTAATCATGGCAGTAGGGAATATGAGTACCATGAAAACCAGGGATACCCAAATTTTGTCCCCAAAATGAACATATCATGGTATTTTGAGCGAAATAACACAAATCTTTAGGTTTTGAAAAAGCAGGTAAATTTTTATATCATCTTACTTTAAGGTAATTTGTGATGCTGATAATATGTAGGCGAGTTGAATAAACACACTTGTATAGTAAGTTAAAGGAACGTTTTTATGAGCGTGCCCGATTGAGCGTGTCGTTACCAGGGAATAGGGGAGGGAGGAGGGGGGAGGAACTGGCCCCGACGCTCGGAGGAGCATGCACTTCATGCGCCGTCTACATCCAACATTCAACAACATACATATCATATATAACAGCTGACATTTTAGGCCTAGCCAACTTACAGATTTTAAAGCAGACGACTTTGTTTAATTTTGGGAGTTTTTGGTAGTAAGGGTTTTATCCAATGAAACGCGCCTTTGACCCCATCCCCCCTTTGAGATCTTTTAAGTAACTTATGATTTGTACTCCCGCTTGATATTGAAAAGGAATATTACTCCAAACACCCTTAAATATGCTTGATACATCAGTGAAAATGAAATGATTACCTGCTTGAAAGTGGTGTTTTACCAACAGCTTGACTCAGGCTTGAGAAAGATCCGCTGCGGAGAGAACCCTTACTGTTGACTGGTGCTAAAAACACAGAAGTTACAGATAGTGGTATAATACTATTGAATGATTGAATTTTAATAAACTTACTTAAATTTGATTCCGGTGTAGTGATATGGCTTGAAAAAACTTCAGTGTTATCAACATTTGTGAATGAACTCCAGTAATCACTTGAAATGTTCAATAACTTTTCCATAACCTTGAAAAAAAGTCTTTTAGAGAAAAGTCACACATACTAGAGGGCACCCTTACAATTTACAAAAAGAGGGGAGCTGGATGGAACTTCCAAAATGGGTACTGGAGAAAAAGCTATGAAATTTTCCATTTTAAAGGGAGAAAATTCTTTATGATATAATAATCTGGTTATCTTTACGGGGGGTTTCATAATTAGCCTTTAACCAAATAAGAGTTCATATTTGATAAACTTAGAAGCGGAAAAATTTTGAGAATGTATCTTAGTATATGATTCTTTGACGTTAGTTTATATCTTCAGTTGTCTAAGGATTTGTACAATATGTTTGGAGTAGGTTCTATTAATTTTTATAGTTGGATAGTTGTTAAGTTTTATAGAGTTTCCTCATTTAACCTTATTTCACTATTCTTGACAACTACATTTTAATTGCAAATTCGTATTTTTATCTCTTTATGGACAAATAAATTGAATAATTTCATATCAATTTCTAGTTACTAATTTCCACCTCTAATTACAAGTTTTTGACATTTTCTATAACAGCTGACTATTAAACTTCAATATTTTTTAATTCATTGTTGCATCACATATTTCACAATGACATCTAGAGTTCATACAGGGTCAAAATAAAGTCAGGGTCGGGGTGGGTCTAACCCTGCGAAAAACAAGTCGGGATCAGGGAAGGAAAATTCTTTGTATTTATTATGAATAGAAAAATTAAAAAAAAACCCCAATTTAGATTAGATAGTGAATCTTGTGTAAGCCAGCTTCTGAGCCTAGGGACTATTAGTAATAGTAACAATATATAAGATAGGTAGATATTAAAATAGAGGTCTATAGCTTAAGCATTGTAATTGATTAAGTAAGTTGTTTCATAAATTCACAAGTTATTTACAAACATTGTAACTCCACACTCCTTAGCTAACACTGAGAGCCCAAAACAATGACAATTATGAAATTAAAACTTAAAAGCGACTCAAGTCGGAGTCAAGCGAGAACTATGTCAGTGGCATCAGCCGAAGGCCATTCGGATCATTCCATTGTTGCCCATGAAAAAAAATGGAGAGAAGAACCTATCTATTTTATATTTTTAGGATTTTAGCGGGGTGCATCGGCGTGAAAATTTAAAATTACATTACGAAAACATAACCCCGAAAAATGGAAAACCCTGACTTAGTTTCCGTACTAACACTAATGATATTTATTTGATATGGAAATACACTGCATTTCACACTGCAAGAGCAGAACTAGTAGATTCTTCTAATTTCCATAAACTTGAGCCAAATGTTTGTTCTGTCACCTCACCAAGAGTCTGGAATCTATAGTGTGTTCTGCAGTTCTAGTTTTGATTTACTTTGAATGAGTAATTTTTATCACAGAAAATAAATAACTAGAAGACTCTAGGCTCTCCCCGAACTCTAAGGGGTACGGAAAAAGGATTTCTTTCATAAAAACAGCAACATAGGAACATTTTAAAAAACTTAAAAAACATTGTTTCAACTAAATTATAACCAAAACCAACTTTGGTACTAAGTCTTAACTACTGTGATATATATCTTAACTTTGTCAATTTTGTAAACTGACCTTTAACATAAACCCTTTTTGTGTTAATTTTGCTAACTTCCCATTGAGTAATTTACTTTGGTTCAGAGCCACGTGGGTATACAATGTGATGGCGCACACCTTTCTAATTAATTGGAACCGAGTCTCTAAGCACTACGGGTCTCAAGATAATTTTTAATGACCTTGGGCACATGGTTCAAGGTCACTGAGTTTTTTCATCTAAGGATCCCCTATGGGTGCTATGCGATCTCAAAATATCACATTTCTAGGTAAAATAGCTTTTCAATTATTAGCTCTGGACCATTTTTAAGTGGAAACCCTGAAAATATGAAAGATGAAACTACGAAAACAAAACAGGCTCTAGCTAATTTTTCAACAAATAGAAATCCGAGGTGGTCAGGTAAATGAGTGTGTTGATTTCGCATGGAATGCCCCAAGTATTAAAAACATTTTAAGCTGATGGTATTTTTCCATGGGTTTATTGAAAATCAGAAACTAATAAAAATGTATTTTAAGCCAACACAATACTGGTTTGAGACCGTTTTCCCCAATTTCAAATACATTCTTAATTAGTTGCGATTTAATTGGAAAGGAAAAATATTTTATTAACTTTTGAGATATAAGCTAGGAACACTTACAGAGCACTGCTTTCCTTGTTCCGAAACCAAAGCCACAGCTTCCAAATGAGCCGATGAATAGCCAACAACAGTAGGACCTAGCACAGTAGCCAAATTTCTTATACCCATTTTAATTTCTGGAGTGTCTGCAATTCTGAAAAAATAAAATTCATGAAATTACTGCAATTGTCAAAATTAAAATATGCTTAAGGCCAATCTTGTTTCAATCAAAAAAGAAACCTGACCAAACCCTTAAGCTAAAAGTTACTTGTCTAGATTATGACAGCCAGCTATTGGTAATAATACATTTGAAATAACACTCAAGATCAAGTAAACTGTTGTAAACCATGATAGTTAGATACACTACGCAATTCAAAGGGGACTTAACACATTCTTAATATATAAATATGGTAGATTTACTCTAATTTTGTTAATGTTAAATTTATAAATATCTAATCAGCAGTAGCCATTTCAGCTTGAGAAACTGTTTCACGGCTATTCTAAAAATCGTTAAAAGACATGAAGCATACCTTTGCCAGTGTAGGATAAGAAAGGCAAGCGTATCTCTGTTTGGTTGTGGTAGTTGACTAATCGCTTGGTACAGGGCAGTCAAGTTATCTTGGGGGTCTTTAATCTCTAAAAATATCCAAAGAGTTGAAATAAAGTTGCTTTCACAAATGGTCCTAAAAAAACTTTGTGACATGCGAACATTTAAAAACCCATTTTTCGAAAAAACTCGTAACTCAGCCTTTTAGGTTTAAACCTGGTTTAATTTCTAATACTCCATTTAAATTAATTTTAACTAATTGTCACTTCTGTTGGTTCCATTAAGGAAAACTTTAATTTGAGTAAAAAATTCTATGCATAGATTAAACTAAAAGAAATTTTTCATATGCACAAATACAACAAAGTTTCCAATTTTTTCATATGCACAAATACAACAAAGTTTCCAATTTTTTCATATGCACAAATACAACAAAGTTTCCAATTTAAAATCTCCCAAATAGATCAAACCTGAAGCTTTGATAAACTCATGCCACAATGCTCGTGGTACCAGGGTTTCGAAACTACGCAGAAAGTCTTTGATAACACCACACAAAATGTGAACATCAATTTTAGACTGAAAAAAATTAATCATAAATAAATGACGAGAGTAGAAACATTGGCAATGATAAAAACATACTCATATAAAATAAGTTATGGTTACTGATATAGCAATTTTAATAAATTGGTTCAAGTCCAAGTTAATGATATTTACCAAGTATAATGGGAAAAAACCAACTCATAACAATTTTCACACATTTTTACAAATTATTTAAAAGTAGATTTCTTCAAGGCAAGTAAATAGACAAAAAGTAGTTTATAAATGAATTTTCAATTAAATTACAATCGAGCAGAAAAGTATCAGAATCGATTTCCCAAATATATTTACAAGATTAGGAACTCCTTTTCCTTTGAGAATTCGCTCTTTCATTTCTCTGACATCTTTCTCAGAGCCAGGAACTCTGTACAGGCCAACTTCGGACATTCCACGATTGTCAATCTCATTGACGCAGTAAATAATCAAGCCTGGGACCATTGGCGCTGTTTTAGGTGCGTAATCGGCAATGGTAGTCTGAAATTAACAGTAATTAGTGGAGACTTGACTATTCTTGTGCTACACTTTTAGCTAGTGTACAAAAAAAACAAATTCTCAAATGTTACATAATGATTGTATAAATTTGTTTCGATCTCTACTAGTTGAATATCGACCTGGCACTTCCCACAGTGCCAAATATGTAGCATCACCAAGGAAATCAAAATAGTACAAGTTCTTAAAGTATACGGTTAAACCAAGTAATTTTGTTTAGTATTGATTAACATATCTTCTCCAGAAGGAATTGGTCTCCGGGGGGTCACGGCTTTCAGTAATGAAGGCCGTCGACCACCGAAACCTTTCAATGTAGCCTTCCGCACCAAGGACGTCTACACCAAGGATGGCAATGTCCTCCTTCGTAGACTCAGGACCTACAACAACGCGCTAAATACGCAATGTTGGAAGGTCGTAAATAAAGCCGATGAGCCTACTGCCATCCGCTGGATCTTCCAAGTGGATGGAGAGTCGGTTAAGGCTATCAAGGAGGCAGGACACCGAGCCTTAACGGGTCTGGACAGTGGTATCTTTAAGATACTTCATGAACCTGACCCGCCAGCTCCGGTGGATCCTGTAAAGGAGGGTGGTTCAGTCGAACCCTCTGCCTTGGAGATCTCAAGGATGGAAGATGAGGCTCTGGCTGGCGGGGACTCCGGAGAGGACATTCCAATGGAAGATAATCTCGTGGAGGAGCTAAAGGCCTTTGCTTTGTCGGACACCGACGAGATCAAAGAGGTTGTACCACTGGAGGGTGCAACAGGGGGGCAGGCTAGGGATGTAAGTCAGACCGGTGGGTGTGTTGGAGTTTCCACAAACACAACCACCACTGTGTCTGAATAGACATCTAAGGCCTGCAACCGAGCTCACCTTAAATCAAGATGAGTGTAAAGGTGCTGCAAATTAATTTGCACCACTGCAAGGCAGCCACTGCAGTTCTCTGTAGGAGGTTCGCAAAGGAGAGCTTCGACGTCGCTCTCATACAGGAGCCATGGACTGCCAATGGAAAGATACTTGGTCTCCAAAATGCAGGTAATATATTCTATGATTATAACTCTGCTACACCCAGCGCTTGTGCACTGACACGCAAGGGCATTCATGCCCTTCCGCTCTCAGTGCACACCTCCAGGGATATTGCCTCGGTAAAGCTCATCACGGAAGGTGGGGAGGTTACTATGGCATCGGCATACCTACCATACGACGATGCTCTCCCCCCTCCCTCGCAGGGGGTGACCAGACTAGTCAGCTACTGTGAGGGTTCGGGGAGGAGGCTAGTCATCGGTTGCGATGCTAATGCGCACCACGAAATCTGGGGCAGCTCAGACTGCAACCAGCGTGGTAACGACTTAATGGAATATCTGGTTAGTACCAGACTTCACATTTTGAATAAGAACAATGTACCAACTTTTGTTACTTCTAACAGAAGTGAGGTCATTGATCTAACACTGTGTACAGTAAATGTCGCAGATAAAATCAAGAACTGGCATGTGTCTAACGAACCGTCTTTGTCGGATCACAGACACATTTGCTTCAAAATTCTGGTCAAACCTGTACGGGCTTGTACCACTATTCGTAACCCTAGGGGCACAGATTGGTCCGGTTACAGGGAAGACAAATTTCTTCCTAAAGGGTGATAAGCCACGGCTGTCATCGGTGTTGGATTTTGATTTGGCTGTTGAACGCGTTCAACAGTCCATTATCGACTCCTATCACCGCAACTGTCCGGCAAAGCCTGCCAACCGGCCAAGGCTAGTGCCTTGGTGGAACAACGAGATTGGCAGGCTGCGCAAGGAAACTCGTAGGCTCTTTAATAGGGCAAAGAAGGGGGGTGATTGGGATGCCTATAAACGCACCCTCACCACCTACCACAAGTCTATCCGCGATGCCAAGAAGGCTTCATGGAGAGACTTCTGTGAGAACATAGTGGATGACCCAGTACGGCCAAATTAATGAAAATTTTGGCACACGATAATACTAAGCATCTTGACACCATTAAGTTGAAAGATGGTAGTTTTTCCACGTCCGGTAAGGACACTCTGACACATATGTTAGATGTACACTTTCCGGACTCTAAGCTCAGTAGCAATGGTAACACTGACAATCGCCCTTTGAGGATCAATCGAACCAAAAGGGAAGATTGGGCAGTGGCGAATAAGGTCGCCACGCATTCCAGACTTATATGGGTTGTAAAGTCATTTAAACCCTATAAGTCCCCGGGACCGGATGGGATTTTTCCTATCCTCTTACAGGAGGGCATTGATATTCTATGCCCTATGCTGCTGAGAATCTACAGGGCTTGTATTGCTCTAGGGCATTTACCTAGCACCTGGAAGCTTTCTCAAGCGATCTTCATACCTAAGCCTGGTAAATCTGATTACCTGGAAGCTAAGGCATTTAGGCCAATTAGTCTCACCTCTTTTCTCCTAAAAATTCTGGAGAAAATGGTGGACAACTACATTAGGGAGGAGGTTCTTTGCAACTCTCCTCTGTCGGCTGCGCAGCATGCTTACCAGAAGGGCAGGTCTACTGAGACCGCCCTGCATGGTATCAGCAGCTGCCTGGAAAAAGCAATTGAGCACAAGGAAATTGCGTTAGCAGTTTTTCTTGATATTGAGGGAGCCTTTGATAAAGTCTCCAGCGCAGTCATACTTAAGGCTGCGAAAAGGTTTGGTATCAATGACACATTGTGCCTTTGGATCAAATCTATGTTAACTGACCGAAAAGTGGTATCCTCCTTGCTGGGTGACTCCCTTATGGTCTCCACCAGTCGTGGTTGCCCCCAGGGGGGCGTTCTTTCTCCCCTTCTGTGGTGCCTGGTGGTGGATGAACTCGTTCGGAGGTTTAACAGGGGAGGATGCCGCTGTTTCGGTTACGCCGATGATATTGCTATCATCATTACTGGGAAATTCCCGGCAACAGTGAAGGACGTAATAAGGAGGGCCCTAGCATCAGTTGAGAGCTGGTGCAGGGAGGTCAACCTCATGGTTAATCCTAATAAAACTGTCTTGGTTCCTTTTACTCGTAGAAGGATAAAAGGTATGTTTGAGGGTATTTCCTTATTTGGAAAGGACCTAGTGGAGAGCACCGAGGTGAAGTACCTCGGGGTCATCCTGGATAGCAAACTAACATGGAAACCACACCTTGACTACATAGTCAAGAGGGGCAAAATGTTATTTTGGAGAACTAGAAGTGCAGTTAGCAAGACCTGGGGCTTAAGCCCCAGGACTGTGTACTGGCTGTACACCATGATCATCAGACCTATCCTGTCTTATGCAGCTGTGGTCTGGTGGCCAAGGGTTACTTTAACGACTGTGCAGTTTGATCTGGCACTCTGCAAAGGCTGGCTTGTGTCGGCATTACAGGAGCCATGAGGACAGCCCCAAGCGCTTCTCTGGAAATACTGCTGAATATGCTTCCTCTCCACCTTTTTATTGAGGAAGCTGCCCTTTTAGGTGCCTATAGGCTTAACCAAAATGGCTGGTGGAAGGCTAATAATTGGGAGCATAGCCACACCAAGCTCTTCCGAGATATGTCCAATCAGATGCCGATTTTAACAATGGGCTCTGATCTGATGGTTACTAAACTCCACTTTAGTAAACCTTTTGAGGTCAACTTCCCTAGCCGGGCGGAGTGGAGTCCCTTGACCCTCGGTACCAGAGGAGAGATCGTCTGGTTCACTGATGGGTCTAAGACACACTATGGCACTGGTGCGGGGATGTATTGCCTTACTAATAATTTCGGCTTTTATGAAAGCCTAGGGATACACACTAGTGTATTCCAGGCTGAAATTTTTGCCATTTGCTCCTGTGTTGCTCACTGTTTACATCAGGGGTATCATGGGAAGGTTATCCAGATTTATTCAGATAGCCAGGCTGCTCTTAGAGCTCTCAGCCAGTATAGCATTCTTTCTAAACTGGTTTTTAGCTGCTTAGATCTCCTCTGCACTCTTGGGTTGCACAATAAAGTTCAACTTTGTTGGGTACCTGGGCATAAGGGGCATCTTGGGAACGAAAGGGCCGACGCCCTGGCCAAGGAAGGTGCGAGGGCTGGGTTCATTGGTCCAGAACCTGCTCTCCCCATCTCCCGAGGACTTGTACGCGGCTTAATCTTCAAGTTTATGTCGGATCGTCAACTCAGACAATGGTCTGAAATTGAGGGTCAAAGGCAGGCCAAAGAGTTCACTCTTGGCCCATCTAGGGAGAGAGCTAGAGAATTACTCTTGCTCTCTAGGTCCAGTATTAGGATTGTTACTGGCCTACTTACAGGCCACTGCCATCTTAACAGACATTTAACGCTTATTGGGGTCAGTGATGACCCGATTTGCAGATCTTGTCTAGCTGAGGAGGAAACTGCCTCACATGTCCTCTGTAGCTGCGATTACTAGCAGCCCAGAGGTTTGAGCATTTGGGTATGCATCGGTTGGAAACGTATGATGTCTCTAATATCACGGCCGGGCAGATTTTAAGCTTTATGTCGGCAATAGGACTTAATTAAGTCACCCAGTTTGGGGATGCACAATGGACCTTAGGTCGAAGTGTTTGGCTTGCCACCCCACTCAATAATAATAATAATAACATATCTTCTATTTACTTTTACTACCTACTGCATAAACTAAATATTATATTTAGACTAAAAAGAGTTCAGGTGGTTCTGCAATGTCAAAGATTTTCTTTTCCCTTAAAATGCCAATCCTAATATAACAACTGGTGTAGCCCCTAAATACTTAACACCATGAAATTGTAAATCTTGGATTGATCTATGTAGAATGCAAGACTTTTCAAATTCGCACAGGATAAAATAAATTATTTCATTTAAATTTTTCAAAATGATTTCTTCTTTCTTGGATATAATTGAAGGACGGACAATCAGTCATCAGCAACTTATAGTTTTAAATAAAAAATTTTCCCACTCTGAAAACTTTACAGCAAATTACAGAGTCCTTTTTTCCGTAATATTTTCCGCAATTTACCCAAAAAAAAAGGTTTTCATTCCATTATTAGCCTAGTTTTGTTCGCCTAATTTTTTCGAATCCCAAAGTAAAACTAAACTTCTAAACTAAGCTAGAGTTAAAAACCCTTAGTTCACAGCAGCTTTTAATGTCTGCCATACGCCATCAAACCATGTTTTGATAGAAAGGAGGACATAGCGATAACTTTCAGGTGTTAATCACTACAAATGGAGAATTTCATCTGAACATGAACTGAAGAGACATTAGCCATGGTCACTCTATACCTTAAAACCCAGTTTAAATGAGTTTAGATCAATATCATGCGAAACACTTTTGGCGAATTGTTTAAATAACAACTAAAAATTATACTTTAAATTGCAGAGAGATTTAATTTACCCTTTCTCCTTTGTTGGGTGTATTAGTGCAGGGCACGCATGGGAGACTGACTCTATTTTGACACTCCGGATGGCATGTTGATCTGCACTCAATGCATTTCAAGGCTTCCTTGTAGAATTTAATGCGTCTACCACATGGGTTACATTTCTCAGGACGGATAACAGTTTTTGTTACAAAATTGTGAGGTCTGCAATTAATTTTTGTCCCTGATAGTTGGCGTTTTTGAAGGATTGAATTGCTCCTAAAAAATTAAAATACAAAAAATATTAAATTTCAGAGTGACAGAAAATACAAGTAAATTCATACCTTTGAACTGGAGTTCCGGTAGATGTTGGAGTAGAGAATACATCAGAGTTACCAATGCCCATTCTGTTCAATATTGACGACGATGAGTTAATGGATGGAAATCTTGGTTTATCAGAATCTGAAGATAAATATGAATTATATTTAATTATCCATCAAAATGGCTCCGCAAGAATGATAATTCCAGACAAGCAATTAGCTGATTAATATTTTTGTTAAGTAAACAAACACCACTAAATCGATATTTTTAACAAAGTAAATTTAAGTTTTTGGTATGGTAATTTCAAGTGCTTATTTTATTTATGCTTAGGGAAAATAACCATTTGAGATGATCCGAAGGTATCACGGCCTAATTTACCCCCAGTACAAGACATAAGTTTATGTATTTGTACCCCATTGCTCCGCCTTAAGCACTACATCGGCCTACGACACTAACCAGGCCAGGACAAAAGTGTGCTTGCAAAACAACGTTCGGCCAATGAGACAGCCATCAGCACAAGACAGGGGAAAACGTAACTGGATGTGCTCCAATCACATACATTTAATTTGTAAGTATTCAATAAAGAACCGACCATATGAAAAAGGGCGCCTGACATTACTATCCCAGGGGGGCCTGTTTGTATATATACTAAATCTCAATTTGAAAAGCACCTGAACGAAGAAATGGGCGACTTTGAGCAGGTGGAGCACTGGGTATCTCTTCTTTGTAGATGAATGGTTCTGGTTCACTGTTACACCGTTCAAACTCACGATGAGGTATTTGGTCTTGCTGGGCTTGTGATTCTATTCTGGATGTAGCTACAATATTGCCTTGAGGAGGAACCGTCACTGTGGTGGTTGCAATTAACGTTTTGTCTCTGCTGCCGGCAACGTATAAATTTGTATCCTAAAATCAGAAATGTTAAACCTATGCCATAAAAAAAAAAAAACAGTTACCCCAGATTTCCTTCGTTTTGGGGGTGTGGTTTCGCTCTTGTGTTTTCCACCACTTCTTGTGCGACGTTTTAATGGTCTAGACTGTTCATCATCTTCCAAATCTAAATCGTCTTCAGTTTTATCATAAAATTCAGACTGTTCAGTAATAATTTCATTGCTAAAATAATTAAAACAAATGATATATTAAACTATGTTTAGAAAAAATATCAATTGAAAGGTTTATGTACATAGTTTCTGGTGGTACATATCTAACGTATTGGGCAAACATCTCTTTAGTTTGATCAGCTATTGTATTGTCACGGTTGACCACTTCTTTCACCTCTCCAAAAATACTTTTCTAAACAAATAGAAACCAGGAACTGAAATTAATAACTTAAAATTTGAAAGGTTTTACCAGCCATGGCTTTAGAATTTAAAATAAAATGAAATTACGCAATAAAATCCTCGGCTTGAAAAGGGACCACGGTCCGAAAGCTCGCCCATGTAAATAAAAATATATAAATTTTAGCCATGAAGTATCCAGTCTTTTTATTACGTAATTTCATTTTATTTGAAATTAATAACGTGTCACATATCTTAGAAAGCACTAAAAATTTACTAGATCAAGCAAACGCTTCTCCGCATTTAGTCTTCTGTTTCGCTCATCCCTGAACTTTTTCCTAATGTAAAATATAACATTAACACAATATTCCAGCCAGGGTTGTCTGATTTAAATCACAATTTCATTTAAATCAGTTATTTAAAAACCTATTTAAATCAAGTGATTTTCAAAACAAAATCATTGATTTAAATCACGTATTGTACTTCCACGTATTTATGAAATGTACGAAAGGTTTTTTAGAAATTTCAATTCAGAGAAATTCAATTAAATCTTATTATTATTAATAATTCAATTTAATAATGAATAATTTAAAATAAAGTTTACGTTATCGCTGCACTCAAACTATTTATCAATTTATTAAGAAAACAGACATAAAACCTTAAAAAAATCATTAAAATTCACAAAATTCCAATTTAGATCAAATCAATCTATTTTTGATTTTCTTAAAAAACCACTCTGATTCCAGCCACCTAAATCAACGGCTTTAAAAGTTGCTCGGGTAATAGCTTAGCTGATTATTTCTGACACTTAGCTAAGACCAAAAAATTAAATCGCCATGAAAAAGTTGTAGGGTATGATGATTAGACAAACCAAGGATGTATTTAATATACTTTGGAAGAATAACTATGTTGAGACAATACGTGGGCTTCATGTTTTAGTATCCCCCCTCAGCAAGAGAAAGGGGAGGGGGTGGAAAAACATCACTGTCATGTGCTTCTATTGCTTTGGAAGTATTTGTTTGTATTGGAACCAATGAAATACCAGGTTAATTTCATATATTTAAGGCATGAGGTGCATTGGGAGCAACGCCAAAAACTGTCTCAACACAGTCATTCTCCCTTTAAGAATAAATAAATAGACATAATTGCTTTAAGGATAAATTCAAAATATAAAATACTGACACGAGACTGTCAAATTTTGATTTCCACTCATTGCGTTCCAAAGCCACAGTGTTATATTCAAGTTGTAACTCCCGATATAAAGCTTCCGTATTCAGCCATTGTTTGCGGCCCATTTGGACAATTTGCACAAACCTAAGGAACTCTGTATAGTAAGGAAAAGAATTAGAGCATTAGCTTCAACAAAATATAAAACAATAATTATCATTATCTCAAGTTTATAAGTATAAAATTTTGGGTGAGCTGTAGACTTTAGTCATTTAGCCTATTACGCATTCTTCGCTTCATTGTAATAGTGCATGAGGACCACAGGTAGCCATGACCAAGCATTTATTTATTTATTCAATTGAATACAGGCTACGAAGCTAGATGTTAGCTTATGAGTAGGCAATGGTATACAATGAGGATAAATTAATAAAGAATAAGAAAAAAAAGAATCGTTGCAAAATAGAACCAAACAATATCAATATACAATAGGGACAATACCTTTAGACAAGTTAAGGAAAAATTATTGTGAAAAAAAAAAAACAGAATAAATGTTACAGGTTAAAAGAACTGAACAGGTTGGTTACTTAAGAACGCACTAACATGTTTTCTGAAGGCAGCGAATTCCGTTTGTTTACAGCGTGGAATGCAAGGTTTCAACGATGTACATTAGTTTTTGAAAGTTTTGGCGCAGTGGCCTCGAGTCTTGAGTAGAGGGGGCAATGGCGGAATTCCCGGAACACATTTACAGATTTGAATTATGCCTTTGACAGTATGGCGTAACAAGGGGGCATCAATGCTGCTGAGAAGTTTGTTCCATTCCTCGGGGGGTCAAAGGGCGATACTTTTGCTCGTTGGGTATAATGTCAAATCTACATCACTTCGCACTTAGCTATAGGCAATTATTTCTAATGAGACACTTATGAAATAAGAGTTAAAAACTGGTTCTTTTTGCTATAGAGCTTTCTTTGGGTCAAACCATACTGAAACAGGATATGACAACCAATAAGAAATATCGGATAAATTCAATATCAAACATTGCATTTTCGGCTAATTCCTTGTTTAGGCTGATTTTTATTCACAAAAACCTCCATGCGTCACAAGCAAAACATTAGATTATGAAGCTGCCGTTTTGTTGTAGTTTAACCCATAGCAACACAGTGTCACGTATATTGTAACATTTAAAATTTAGTTAACAATCCACTCTTAATCATGGCGCTACATATCGTGCAATGAACTAACTGAACATAAAAAAAAACATACGGCAGTCAATGAAAATTAAGATAAAAAATAACAAAGTTAGCGCAACTATTATGCTATCAGGGACCAAGAACGTAATTATTTATAATAAGGCACAGAACTATCTGCAAGTATGCTCCTACAGATTTTCGGTCAAGCGATCCGACATTTGCAAATTTATTGTATGGGACTTTGAATCTCAAAGTGTCTTCAGAAATCAGAAACTGATTTTGAGATTTCAGATCAGAATTTTCGGTTGATTTTATAACTAAATTTCACCTAGATTTCGGAATTTAGAAGTTGATTTCAAGACTTCTAAAATCCTTTCTCAAGTAGAGTGTGTGGAATTGGTACAAATGTTGGACCCATCATTCTTGGTTCAACTATTTACTATTTCAGTCTTTTTATAAATTTTTCCAAAACCTTTTTCAGGATTCAGTATAATTTCTTAGCAGAAAAGCTCCCAATTTATATATATACTTTCCTAACTGGAAAATTGGAATTTCCACCAACTACACCAATCCACATCTAAATCTAATCACTTGGTTTGTGTTTTGAAGTACCAAGTTTTTTTTTTACTTTTTCAAACATTTCCTTCAGTTAAAGCGTCACCAAGCATTCTTACAAAGGGAACCTAACTTGCTTGGATATTGACAGTCTAAAATCAATTGGGCTTATCGAATTTTTAGATAACGTTCTTAACAGTAAAAGAGTTAAATTACGAAACTTGGATTTGTTTAATACAACAAAAATCATTGATTTTGAGCACGCCATAATTACCAGATTCGATGCTGGATTCTTGTTGACTTTCATTTAAAATTGCACAGTATCGGCATAAATCATCAAACTGCGCCACTAATGACATTTTCCCCAAAGAGGAGGCCATGCTTAACTTCTAAATAAAAAGGCTTTTTTTTAATAGTTATATCTACACTGCAGTACAAAGTAATAAATAAAACAAGAATTACAGAATTATCGATAGATTGACCATTATTGACACAGATACTTAAAGAAAACTCAATAGTGACCCTTTTTCAACATTTCCAGGCTGCTCCACTCCATTATTACATTGATTCTACAGTCTACACCCTTAATTTTAATTCTACGTTATTTTAGCATTTCCATGTTTTCATTTTATATTTTTAAACTTATATACATTTATGATTGTAATACTCCAATATCTATAGGATTACATACATGAAAAAAAGATTTCTGCAGAAAATTTAGTCTATGCAGTTGCCTTATCAATTAATTCAAGTATACCCCCTTAAGGTCCCAGCATTTGGTCCCAGCCAAAGGTTTAAAAACTATTATTTTCACATAAATCACTTCGATGTGCCACAGAATACTTCACAACTAAAATAGTGTTTGAATAAAACAAGTCTTACCATATGTTTAAATTAACGATCGTAAGATAATTATATTAAACAAAGCAGTATTGAATATTTAATTCCAAAAAATTTATTTGATTTAACAAATAAGCAACCGCCTGAGCCGTTAAAAACTTGAAAATCCCGGGAGCCTTTTATAATTTGTTGTGCTATTACAAAGACTTGATATATCACGGACAATAATTTGGATTTTCTAGAAAGCTTTAAGGGGATGAGTAAAAATAAAGGCAACAATTCAAATTTTTTTTTTTTTTAGTTCGCGAGCATGGCTGCGTTTAGTAAAAGTAATCGGACCTTCACTAGCCGTATCTGATTCTCTGAACCAATGAGGTAGAATAAACAGAGATCCAAACAAATCTGGGATTCACGGGACAAGTTATATGTGAGTCGGAGAATTAGGCTTAAGTTTCAACTTTATTGAATTATGCTGGGGCCATCTGTTTCTATAAGCAGACACTTTTGCAAAATATGTTAAAGTTTAGTTTTACAATAACACGATAGATGGCGCCAGCACGATTTGATTAAGTTCATTAACTAAGCCTAACTCTCCAACTCAACAAATACTGTCCCGCGAAACGGTAGGTCCTGGAATGCGGATTAGGATCTCTATTTATTCTACCTCATTGATCTGCACCGTGGCATATCTTTTGCAGAGCATTACATCAAGAGATGAACGCTTTTCTGTACTCACGCAATAGGTAATATCAAAAGTGACATAATTACCAAAAGTGTGTCAATCGGACCTATTTCACAATGAATGTTACGAGCGAAATACAAGTTGGTTGGGGAGAAGGGAAAGAATGCCTTGGGGAGGGAAGGAAGTTAAAATCAACATATACCACCTCGTAGTGAGAAACGGAGAAACTAAGTAGCACTGGTCAAAGTCAAAGTTAGTGTATTTTTTTGATTAGACTAAAAAAAGATCCAGAAAGGTGACAATAAATAGTCTTTTATGTTGTCGATCTCGAGTCGAGCATTCGTTAAACCTTTAGCATACGAAAGTACAGGGTGTTGTATTCTATTAAACATTCCGTTATATTACATTAAATACTTTTATTAGTCAAACCACATATCAGGATCAAACTGTGATCTCCCGTCTACATAACATGAACTGATTAATCTACATGTGATCACCTTGGGGTGTGTTGCCCCCTAGTGTCTAACTAAAGAACTGATAATAACAATATGACGTAATGATAATATATATGACAATATAACACAGGGATTGTCACACTTTTGGTAATTATGTCCCTTTTGGTAATATATAATATTCTAGATACAAAATTCATTTTATGCCATAAAACGCTGGCAGACAGCTGCAACTATAGAACAATGCGGTTTGACAGAGCGCGTAGAGGCAAAGGAAACCTTCTTCGAACTCACTACAGTATTTTGAAAATGACAGTTTGACCATGGGCAAATTACTACAGGACTCGTAATGTAAGCCTATAAAACTTCGTCTTCCAAATGTCGCGTTGAAATTTTACGTGAAGGGCAGCGCCACCTAGTGAAGTTCTTTGAATTAAAAAATTTGGGACAAGATGGCAGCGTCCATGGAGTTGGAGATAAGATTTTTGAAAGGTAAAATTAACTCCGAATTTTCATTATACTAATCTATTTTATTAACTAATATGATACGTATTTTTGGATATCAGATATTCTTGAGAATAGATTTAAATCTATTCTTTGCGAAACGGTTGAAAAACTAGAGGATGCGCAAAATATCCCTCTTAATGAATCTTCGAAAAGGCTGCTAAATTACATAATATCGAATGGATATTCAATAGAATATTTGCAAGTAAAGAGTACAGCTCAAGGCGTAATATTGACTTCATTAATTACTGGTAAAGCTAAATTTTCCATGGAAATTTTGTACCAGATTTTTAACTCTCGCGAATTACGCACGGTAGCGCTCCAGTCGAATAGCGCGACAGTTTGAAGAGAAATACGCTATGGGAGCTTAGTTTAGAATTGCGAGTCCTGTAGTAGTTTGCCCATGGTTTGACTGTTACCGAGAATTTGTAACCTACGGACAACCCACAAAAACCAAGGGGGCGTGGGAGTCGAGGTGACGACACCACAAACCATATACTAAGAGCCAACGGTTGAGAGTGAGTACAAAACGTATCTAAGTACGTTCTTCGGATGACTATAATTCCACGTCATCTCCGCCACGTACCATACCAAAAACCAACGGTTTTCAAGTTGCTAACGCGCGTTTGGTAGTAGGCGCACAACGTATTTAACTACGTTCTTCGGAATAGAGCTGTAAGATCGTTAGCGTTTGTGGCATTAATTTGACGCCGGTGTGGGACAAGTTCGTTAGGGCGAGCGAGTTGAAAGTCAAGGAGGCGAAGAAGAGGTGCCATAACGATGGAGAATAATGCTCCAAAGAGGGGAAACCTTGACGAATACAGCGGTAAAATTTAACAGATGGACTGCGTTCAGTACCGCTTAACAAAGTTATCTGAAAAACTATTTTCGTTGAGAGCGTTGCTAAAAGTGACCTACGATCTTGTTGAACAGTTTTACGCTGGTTGTAAATTTTGTAAAATATCGGCTCTCACGGCGTCTGCAGCTAGCCCTCCTACGTGCTGCGACGTCACGTGATCGTTGATCAACGAAATAATCTGCTACTTCAGCCGGCGATTTCGTTGACTTAACGTTTTTAACTTGACGTCTAAACCCGATTCGCGAAAAATAGTACAGTTGACGGTCTCAACGTTGAGTTAAAGGTGATACCTCGGAGAAGCTAGCGCCGTTACGCCACCTAGACTTATTTCGGGCTGCGTTCAGTAACCGGCAGCAAATGCAACATTTTAAAATCTATCAAGTGGTTTCTTACTAAACGATTTTCCCAATTTCCGGTATGACGTTGCGCTGCTCGATCGATTGAAAGTAATCCAACCTTCTGGGGGAGCCGGTTCATTTGTAGCGTGACGTCACAACGTTAAGGAAAGTAATGGCGTAGAACCCATAGATATAGAAAATATATAATACTCTAGATACAAGATTTACGAGGGACGTGACAGCTAGCAGACAGGGTTTTTTTCGACAGTAAGTAGCGACATCGTTGGTGAAGTCAAAAATTAAGTAATTGTCACCGTCACGTCACGTGACTCTTCAGCTGGGGCTCTTGCGTCCTAGAACTAGCAGTCGACCCATTTTTTTTCTGGGTTTATTCAACTGTGGCGCCATCTATCTGTAGTCAAGAGCACGGTTACAAGTTTTTGAGCTGTATCGCCATCTGTCTGTTGCCAGGAACTCGGCAAATTTTAACTAGGCCTAATACGTTGAAAACCAAGTAGCGATATTTTTTTGCGTTTCGAGTTTAAAGATATAAAAGGGTTAAGCATTGTGTAGTACGTTAGTGCAAGAACACATCACTAAATTGAAAAAACGCTTCATTTCATAAGAAGGACTATAAGTGTATAATATTGTTATATTTAATAAATAAACTATTGTTAATTCCATTATTGTCAATAGAGGGCGATAGGGTCTTTAAAAAACACACTCAGGCGGACAATCTATCAAGGGCTGCGTTCAACAACTATCAACGGAGAAAAACCGCTGAGTTATCGTTGAGTTCTTTTAATCAACGCTACGTCACAAAAATCTAAAAGTTGTTGTACGATTTATAGTTCGCTGACTTAACGAACAAAATATCGTCTGCTACCCCTCCTTTAACTTTGTCGAATGATGTCACGACACCGATGAGCAACGGAAAAACCTGCTCCTCCGACCGCTGACTTCGTTGAGCAACATGACGTAGAAACCGGAAGTTAAAAAAAGCGTACAGTAAGCTCAACGCTCAGCGCTGAGTCCGCTGAGTCCCGCTGAACGTAGCCAAGCAGTAGAATGTCGGTATCTCCAGTTATTACTTAAGGGTAATTAATTTGTATATATGTTAATAAAGTTAAATCTATATTCATTCTGGCATGGTCTTAATATAATAAGTTATAAAAAACAAATATTGTTACAATATTATAGACTTATGGTAGGACAATTTATTTGTAATTACATATAAACTAATAATTGATTTAAGCAGTAACATAATCATGGGTTTCCTCTATCAAAACCTGAACTACTTGAGAAATGGCTACCATCTATAAACCGCGAAAATTGGTATCCATCCCTTTAAAGAAAGTGAAAAGGAAGTTATAAATGGCAAACGATGCCATAAAAACACCGCACTAAACATTAAACAATTACTCGGGTGACTTTCAAGATCGATACCGGTGCCCAAGTAAATATACTGCCGCAAGGAGTTGCTTGCTATCGTTTTTGCGGGTGAACATTTTAATTTCTACGTTGCTGGCTCAAAAAATAACCGTCGAAACAGATCACAATCCCCTTTTTGGCATCATCAAAAAACCTCTTCATCTTTTATAGCCTCGCCTTCAACGTCTACTGTGCCTTTTTCGCTCCCAGCTCGATCTTGTTTACGTTCCTGGCTCTTCCCAACTCCACATTGCGGACATGTTGTACAAA
Source organism: Leiobunum rupestre (assembly GCF_980474605.1). Taxonomy (NCBI): domain Eukaryota; kingdom Metazoa; phylum Arthropoda; class Arachnida; order Opiliones; family Sclerosomatidae; genus Leiobunum; species Leiobunum rupestre. The sequence continues at coordinate 61,582,303 of NC_143384.1, forward strand.
AAACAACATCTCATTAATACTGATCTTTTAGATGGCCCATATACAGATGCAGTGGTGTAGTCGGGGCAGGGCGTCGCCCTGGTGCTTTTTTCAAAGGCAGGGCCCCGCCCCGCCTTGGTTTTTCCATTTTGCCAGGGCGGGCCCTGCCTCTTTTTTTCAACTTGCCAGGGCGCGCCTTGCTTCTATTTCGTATATCATTTTTTTGAATAAAGGGTGTGTGAATTTATGATAAATTTTGCCCGCAGAAAAATACCATAACAATTTCAAATCGTTACCTAGGTACGGCCAGCTTCGATCACGTTAAAAATTGAAGTTGGACGTACATTTATAGATTTAAGATTTAAGATTTCTTGGTAAACCCATACAAGGTACAACCACCAAATTAAAGGGAGCACGGTTTAAAAACAATACACAACATTAAACCAAATATATAATATATAGTACTGGAAAGTATCAAATATAAGTTACAGAATGCAACAATAAAATTATATATATAACGAATAAACATTTAAATTCCTAAATATTTTCTCGACGCCACTTATCTTTATTAGCCCTCCAGGTAACCAGAATGTGTTTAAATATACAAGTGAGGAAAATATCTCGACAATCCAAGGGCTTCCTCTAAGGAGATATCCGGGTTCCGCACGCGCCATTCAAAGATATCTTCATCGCTTTCACCAACCGGACAATGAAAGAGTACATGGGCGATGTCTTCATAGGCATTCCCACACAGCTTGCAGGCCGGTTCAAAACCAAACAACCGATGCAATGTTGCCTCTCTCCCGTCAGAAGGCAGCCCGTTCTAACGTCGAACAGGAGGCCACTACACCAAGAACCATCATATCACGATTCGGTTTGTGGCTTCTGTTTCACTTGGTAGAGCTTTAGACTATTCTAGCTTTTGACATCATTACGCCAACGCCTCTCCGCCGCGCCGCTTCATGAACATCTCGCACTACTACAGCAGCCCATTCTCTCTCGTTCGTCGCTGTATTCCGGGTCGTGCCATTGCCATAGACACGATCAAGCTGTGCCATACGCTTAAGTAGCCTGGTCTCAACTCCTTGAAGCCTCAGCGATCTAAAAACTATGCCAGGAAGCATGGATGCCAGCATAAGTAACAGCTGCCCTAGGTATTTCAGCTTATTCGTAGCTTCACGTTCCTCCATGCTGCTCCAACCCAATTCACCTTTAATTGCCGCCGAAAGTGCAGCACGGCCAACTTATCTCTGAGCATATTCAAAGGCTGTAATTGAGACCCGGGAATACGGTAGAACAACGTTTGCATACGTGATGGTGGGTACCGCCACAGCTTTCCACAAAGTCCTAGATACACTGTATTTGTTATATGATCCATCCGCCATATTCTTGACCGCCCACCGTAGATGAGTAGCTTTAGCTACAAGGTTGCGCTCATGATTTTCCATATAGTTAGGCTTGGAACAGAACAGGACATCAAGATAGCTTTACTCTTCCACCACTTCCAAAGAGGCGTTTTGCAACGTAAAGGGGACCGGGCTAGCTTCCTTTGACGTACCAAACAACAAAACTTTTGATTTCTCTGGGCTAAACCTTAACGCCTTGGAATCGGCAAAGCAGAACATCTATCCAACAGCTCCTGTAAATCCGCCGCAGAATGTGCCAAAAGAAGAATGTCATATGCAAACAGTAAGCAAGGGATCGACACTTTGCCAACAGAGGCACCTTTATCCTTCTCCACCTTTTCGATCTTAGCGCCAACTCCCGACTCGGACAAACTCACCGCAAGGCCATTGATATAAGAAATAAACAGTACGGGGGAAAGTGGACACCCCTGACGCAAACCTACACCACACCTCAACGCCGCAGTAGTAACACCTTTGGCTGTGTATATATACGAGCTATCAGCGTATAGATTTTGAATTTGGCGAACGACACTCGGGACAAAGCCGAAGCCACGCAACGTTTTCCACAACTTATCATGATTGACACTGTCGTACGCCTTGTGAAGGTCAAGATACGGAGAATATATAGAGCCCCCCTGCTTCTGATAGAGTTCAACCAACTGAGAAAGCACAAAAATATTGTCCGAAATCCTTCTATCTCTTCGAAAACCTTACTGAGCTTCATCGAGCAAGCCGTTTAATTCCATATACCCGCTAATGCGTTCTTTCCAAAGTATGGCATACACTTTGTAGAAGACCGACGTTACTGCTATAGGTCGATAGGAACTGAGTTCTTCCTCAGCCTTTCCCTTTCTTTTGAAAACCATAGTAACACGTGACTCTTTCCAGCTATCCGGAATATCATCTTGATGCATAATTTCGTTAAACAGAAACAAAATACAATCCTTTGCCGGTACAGCCAACTTCGATTTCGCGCGTAATCGAAGTTGGCTGTACCCAGGTAGCGGCCCGGTTCTTTTTATTTTAGGACTACACCACTGTACAGATGTATATGCTCTTTCGGCGTTTTCGCCAGTTGCACCAGCCAAATCTGAACATGCGACGGCCATGGATCCGACCCTCCAGCAGGTAATCCATTTAACCAGTATGGTTGGCCGCACCACTCCAACCAGATGTCTCCTGCTATCAAGCCGTATTGGCATCATCACGATGAATTACATCTACAGAATAATTTACTTTACCGAAATGAGTGTCTTGTTGTACCCAAGTCTTTACCACTCGAAACCTGACAAATATACACGGTTCTCATCAAGGTATCAACTCTTGCATTGCGAAGGCTAAAATTAATTTATTTTGGCCAGGAATGTCCGAGGACATCACATGATTTGTCCAGGAATGTGCTCTCTCTGCCAATAGAGCTCGGGCCAATGCTACCGCATCCCGTACCACAACTACCCTGGCAAACTGCAGGTACTGATTTGTTTCACGTGAAGTCCTAGAACTTCATGCTGCTTGTAGATCAGCTGTTCCCAAAAGGTGTTCCGCGGAACCCTAGGGTTCCGCGGAAGGATCACAGGGGTTCCGAGAATTCGCAGTGCGGCCATCTTTGTTTGTGTCAAGAGTCTTTTAAGATAAGTAAAAAATTAGTTGGGGTTCCACCAGAATTAGGTGGATAATTTAGGGTTCCATGGAAAAATAAAATTGGGAACCGCTGTTATAGATTATTGCTCAAAGTTCGTTGAGGCTAAAGAATTGAGCAATACCACCACCCAGAGCGTTAGCGACTTCCTGGCTCCTCACTTTGGCCGTCATGGTGCTCCCACAACGTCACCTCCTCGCATTGGTCGATAAAACTCGGTAGCGGTATGGCGATGACGAAGTGAATTTTGGAGACAAGAATATGGTTTTCGCCGGGCTATGTCGTTATGGTGATATTTTATCGATTTCGCCATAACGACATGGTTATCACCAAGACAAGAATTCAATTTCGGTAAATTTTGTACCATGTCCAGCGGCCTTCGTCAAATTCTACTATAAGTCGCCTGGGCCTTGGCCAATTATTTAAATTAACAAAAAGCTACGGTAATATATAATAATATATATATTATAATTTACTTGCCTTTGATATTAGTTTCCCATGATTGAACTTATTTTCGACTTGTCATTTCAATTTCAATTAATTTTAAACTTTTAAAGCTATAAACGAAATATTTCTCAAATCTAGGCCGCAAGAGCCCCAGTTTAAGAGTCACGTAACGTGACGGTGACAATTACTTAATTTTTGATTTCGCCGACGATGTTGCTACTGTCGAAAAAATCTGCTAGTTGTAAAGTCCCCGTTAAGCCCTCGTTGTCACCGGGTCGACTTCGTTGTCAGGTGTCAAAAGCTCTTGAAGCGTTTAATTGGGGCAGGGTTTTTTGGGTGAAAAATGACAACTGTTGCCTGGTGATGTGTGTTCCGCAGCTTACTTTGCGACAGTGTTTCGAAATCGACTTTTTAGTGACAAAATTAAATATCAACACAATATAATAAATGAATATATATTTTTAATTGTTGTTTGAAGTTGTATCCGAAAATATAAATTATATTTCGCTACCTGCCACCAGAGGGCCAAACGTTCCCTACATGGAATTCCACTGAATTTCTTTTTGCAAATCGTGTATAGAATTATGTCATACATAAATTTTAAGTTTGGTTAAATTCGGTTGGACAGATCATCTGTAACATGCAATCAAAGGGCCAATTTTGACCAAAATACAGCTTTTTCTAAAGGCTATTTATCCAAAAGTTGCAAGTTGTTGCAAAATATTTCATCACTTTCTTGTAGAACCGTTCCCGTAGGATAACTTACAAAAAACCTGCGCACCAATCACCTCCAAGTTTTTAAGATATATCAAGTTTTATCACGTTTAAAAATATTTTTTGAAATAGCTAATTTATGGTGTCTCTGTAGATCTTGTTTGCCTTTTCGTTACTATAAAACCTACTTCGAAGGAGAAACTCCTAGCTCATTCTAATATTAGTAGGAGTTTTCGTGCCTGGCTTCAAATAGGTTCGGCGCATGCGCAACTGTTTGAATGTAATTAATGGGTACGCTAAGTAATAAATTAATATAAACAATTTTAAAAAAGGTCCTCGTGCCTTGACTTTGAAGCCTGAGCCGCTTTAAAGCAAATAGTCGTGAAATTAACAAGTTGGCAAGCCAAAATATACCTCTCCTCGGAAGAATTGTCCCTAGTGGTATTAATTTCTCGAGATAACCCTTAAAGATATATCTCCGCAATTTAGAGTTATTTGTTAAAAATATTAACCCATTTCTATCCCGCCCGGTATAAAATTTTAATCATAATTAAAATAATTGAGACGAAACGACCAATTTTAATTTATTCAGAATATCATAAGTTAAGTAGTTACAACAGTAAGTTAGACGTACTATAACAATGCACAATTGAATTAAACCCTTTTACAGAACAAGTTTATCAGTTAAATATAATACGAAGCAAATTTTAATGAAATATCTACAGAGGCTTTTTGGAATTACTCGCTTACGAAATACTTGCCGCATCTTTAACGCTCATTTTATTTCAACACTCGCCCTTGATGAAGATACCGTAGATATCTGGTAGTGGACGACTCGTTCACTTCCTGTTGACGTTGTGACGCATACCACATGAAAAAGACCAATGCCGTCCAATTTCCAATATCATATAATGACTCGCACACCCAAGAAATCATTGACTGCGTTAGAAATCGTAGATATCCAAATATCCACACCAAATGTATTTACAAGAAGCAAAAACCTTACCATCAACAAAGCACAGAGAGCCACTTGACTAACCGCCAGCTTTTAAAGCAATTAACGTTAAATTATCTCCTTAGAATTAACAGAACTATATATAGGTCGTTAAGAAAGTGGACCACCCACAGGGTCTACCCTTTAACCCTCTAATCTCGGCTGACTGCGCTAAAACAAGATTTAACCTTTAAAAAATACCAGATTAGGCCTTCATAAATTCATTAATAAAAAAAGACTTTATTACCTATTATGCTTACGATGCCTGTCTTAATTTCAGTGAATCTAAGCAGCTATCGGTGGTTCTGTGGTAGAGCGCTCGACTGCCAAGCCGAATGGTCTGGGTTCGAAACCTGGGTGGCGCATTTGTTTTTAATCAATAGAGAAACGCTAAATTAGAATTTCTTCGATGCAATAATTTCAATTTCAATTCTATTTCAATTAAACCAAAATTTCGTACTCTATTAAATACGCTTCCGATAAAGCTGAAGGTCTAATTTTCAATAAGGCGTAACAAGTGTCGGTGGTTCTGTGGTAGAACGTCCGCCTGTCAATCAGGAGGTCTCGGGTTCAAATCCCGCCCGATGCGATCGCAAATTGATACTAAGACGAATACCGTGTACAACTGGTGGAAACCCTGCCATTGGACGTTGAGAGGTAGCATTACACTCAGCACTCGGTCCGTCCCAAAGTCATTAAGAAGAAGTTGGAGAGAAAACGCCCATATAAACACAACAGACTCAACATGCACATCCATCAGAACACAAACACAACAAATTCAACACTCACAACCTACGCATAAACATTACAAAAACCGAAATACACCAAACCGTCACGACGGTGAGCGAAAAAACACCATCCAAACCAAACCGCAAATGCATCCGTTAACGCTCACCGTCACACGGTGGTTTTGCCAACCCTTTGAGAAACTGCGTACGCAGTGATTACACTTTGCACCGAAAATGCGAACGCGTTCGCAGTCCTGACAGACAGACCCACCCACAGACCCACCCACAGACAGACACGGTCGTTGTATAACCCCTCCTAGGGGACTTTGTCCCCTCGGAGAGGTAAAAACGTTTTATTATACTTCTTTATTTTAAAAATAGATCATCATTTTACGAAAATGAAACATTTTATAGGAAGAAATTCCTATTCTTATTACCGGATTTATTTATGGATTTTGAAAAAAAAACCACTAAATTAAGGTATTAAATAGTATTTATTTAATAAAACAAATGAGCGCTCGCAATAAAAGCAAGTAATTTAGAAAAAATAATAAATAATAATGTAACTGCATTGCATTTTACAAAATACATACTTCCATAACTGCAAATAATTTAAAAAAATAATAAGCTATTGTAATTCAATTTCCAAAATAACTATTGGCAAAACGGAAATAAAATCCATTGGATCTTCCGAAATATGATCGTACAATAAATCGACGCCATGGGATATTGCGCCTTCTCTCAAGCGGTTATAAGTTTTAACTGTTAAGCGTTCGTTAATTATTAGAGCGAAGGCTTCTTGCGTGGAATATTTCCGGATAATATTAGAATTTTTATACTTACTAAGAATTTTCGGTGGTCTTGAAGGACTTTTCAGCGCCTATTTAAGCAGATTCGAAAGGTTTCTTTCCCCATCGCGCTTTGCAGACAACTGGACCGCCTTCAAAACCTTATTCAAAGGTTGCTCAGACAAGGTATTTGATAGGACTGCAATTTTAATTTTCTGTGACCGAAGACACACCAGTGGTCAGTCCTTAGTTGGTCTTCCGACGGAACCAGGCCCGGATTAACCAATAGGCCGACTAGGCCTGGGCCTAGGGCACCAAGTCTACAAGGGGCACCAAGAAGTTTCGAAAAAAATAAATTTAAATTTACTTCTCAGAAAAAAAAATTATTCCGGAATAATTTTAGTATATGCGTCCAAATTTTTCAATACCATGTAAAGCAAACTCATTTATTAAAGTCTACATTGAAATTGTATTTTCCATCATATGTCAATTTCAAATTGCCTGAGTGCCTTGCTCGCTCGCCACGGAAAGGGGCACCAAAATTAGCTTGGGCCTAGGTCCCCACAAGGTCTTAATCCAGTCCTGGACGGATCTAGTGCTATACGCGGAACCTGAATCTTTGCAAACCGACATTTGATTTCGCGTGATTTTTGTGAAAGTCGTATTTAACCATTTAGAGTACTTCGTCAGGAAATGTTTTTTAATGCGATGACTTCTTTATGAACTCTGATTTTAAGTTCTTTATTTTTTTAATTATCGTCGTATTTCCAGATTCATCCAGCTTCGAAGTTTCGGTATCTTCGGTGAGCTCTAAACAAAGACGTAATTCCTCTTTAGGGTCATGTCTCTTCATAAAAACCTCGACCAAATCTCTTTCTTAACAACTTGTTCGAAAGTAGATGAATAAACATTATAAGTTGTTGGTTCTGACATTATATTGGTTTGATATTTAATTTTGTCACTAAAAAGTCTATTTCGAAACACTGTGGCTTTGGTACCACTAAATGTGGCTGTCCACGCTGCATTACATGTGCCCACGTACGCTCTGACTTTATTGTTACAAGGCCGAAGCCCATTTACACTATCAACTTCCAACGTCATTTACTGTCCGTGACCTTGCTGACCGATTTCGTGAACATTTGCGTGATATACGAAGCGCCCGCGAAACAAATCACGTTACTCACCATTTAAATAATGTTCCATTTGCGTCCTTAAATCACACCATGATGATCGTCTTCAAACAGTCCCGGAAGAAAACAAAGTCATTTTTAATTTCGGGACTGAACACCCTTTGCGAATAAATGAAAAACTTACGTTTCGTTTAGTTATTTTATGAAATAGTTTTCTATTTATATTTACATGTAGTTGATATTTCGTTTGTTTAGGCAACGTTTGATTGTGTAACCCTTTTCTTTTTTAGCGCTGGTTTCGTTTGCTATTTCCCTTTTGGCCATTTATTTTGTTTTTTAAAGTCTCCTTTTAGCGTGTTCATTTTGCGCGTGTTAAAACCCTTTTATATTCCTCAATTTATTACTCTTAATTTGACTGCATTTTTATCTTATTAAAGTTAAGGGTTCTATTGCCGTTGTTTTACTTTATTCAATAACTTGAAGACTGTCGGTCTCTGGTGCGGTAGTTGGCGAGGAAGTATGGATTTCCCGCTAGGTTTTAGCTGGTCTTCTGAAGTCGTCCATCTCCGAAAATAGGAGCCTATATTCTATGCATTCGGAATCCAGTTTTCGATAGAAAACTACAGAGATTTTAATTTCGAAATTCGAAAGCTCAGAAAATGGTATTTTGTAAAGATTTCCATCGATAAATACTTTCGAAATCTGAGTAATTGCTCAAAATAAATCTCAACAGGCTGTCGAGATCGAAAATTATATAGTTCAATTGTCGTCTGCTTGTTTCCCGAAACTGCCAATGGAAAATATGGTGGTAAATTTGGTTAGACATGAAGTGTGGCAATTGCTAAAGAACTTGATGTAAGGCGGGTTTTAAGGGATAGATCCAAAGCTTTTTAAATCTCAGAAATTAATTTTCGTTGATTGCTTTGCCTCAAAAAGGTAATTGTTATTGAGTTGTGTGAACCATTAAGCGAGACATTATCTGCCCATCGAAGTACTGCTATACCTGTGGACTGTTAGGTAGTTGACTTACGTTTTGACGGTAGTGTGGTGTTTATATCATCGTTACTAATATCTATATCCTTCACAAAATATAGCTGCTTAAAGCATTATGATTTTTTTGCGTGTGGTTCAATTCAATTGTCCGTTGCGGGGGGGGGGGGGTTGTGACTTTGGATTACATTTCCAATGACAGAAGTAGCCAGAAATGCTGTTGAAATACTGTTTTAAATGGTTAACATTTAAAATTCTGTTTCTAGTAATAATAATAAATTAATTACATAGATTTGTCCAAAAAACGAAATTCCTCGGCATCTTAGGAGCAATTGACTGCACACACGTAGAGATTTCCCCACCAACATCTTCATTACCTGGTATTACTTTACTTTAATAAAAACTTGTCGAGGTTAACGGTAATAGTTAGTGTAGGGAGCTGTTGGCTCGCGTGGTATGAAGGGCTTTCCACCATCCTCCTACGCATTGTAACCCGGCCACCTGTTTAAAGGCATTATAAGTCGCTAGATGACTTGGGCCTAAGTTGGTGCCTTGGGTATAAGCCTAGCGGAAAAAAATTACAGGATTTTTTTGCTAATAGAGTTATAAAGGCCCATACTAAACAAGTCGGCCCAGGCCGTAATATTAGTTCCACATCGGCGTATTCGGGTGGTCAAACCCATACACCCTTAGTAGTATGCAAACTAATACAAAAGCTGCTGAGGCCATGTGATTTCCAATCGTTTGATATAAAAATTTCCATCCTAAGTTAAAGAGTGGATGCCGCCCACCCTCAGGATACGCGGGTGGGCATACCAATACAAAATCTGTTGAGGCCATGTGATTTCCTAGCGTTTGATATATAATTTACCATCCTATGTGAAAGAGTGGCCACCGCCCACCCTCATGATACCCGGGTGGGCAAACCATTACAAAAGCTGTTGAGGCCATGTGATTTCCTATCGTTAGATAGACGGAAAGTATCAAAAGTGAAATAGGTAAGCAAAACACGACGAAGATAATTCTTTTAAATTATGGAAATTAGTGGAAAATGATTTAAAGAAATTCTTAAACTGGGAAATTTATATCAAACATTTGGGTAGTTTAGGCACCAAAAGTCATGTAAATTCGCAAATGCATAAAAAAAAATTCCCATGAATGTAATTTTACGGAAAATAGGAAATCAGTTGAAGACGCGTCAGTGGCTCAGTGCGATGATTTCATCGCAATTTTTAGGGCGTATTACAATTTTCGTGGCGTACGATATCGTCCCATTCGGTGACTTTCCCTTTAAGGGGGTTGGTCGGAGGGGGCGGAAATTAACGGCACTGCGTGCGCGTCAAAGAGTTCTATCGAATGAGACCAACTTGTTTTTTTCAGTCACTCTCCCTTTAAGGGGGTTGTTCGGAAGGGGCGGAAATTAACGGCACTGCGTGCGCGTCAAAGAGTTCTATCGAATGAGACCAACTTGTGTTTTTCAGTCACTCTCCCTTTAAGGGGATTGGTCGGAGGGGGCGGAAATCAACGGCACTGCATGCGCGTCAAAGAGTTCTATCGAATGAGACCAACGTGTTTTTTTCGGTCACTCTCCCTTTAAGGGGGTTGGTGAGAGGGGGCGGAAATTAACGGCAGGCGTGAGGGGGCGGAAAATCTCTGGACCAACTATACAAACTATACAAGTTCGCCAAGAAGGCGAAAATATTATTTCTTGCCACACATAACCGACTACAATAAGAAAGTGCCACACTTATTTCTTCTGACCACACACGGTTTCGATAAGAAAGTGCCACACCTAATTATTATTTCTGACCACACACGGTTTCGATAAGAAAAATTGCCACAATCCAGGGGGCGCCACCGTCGCGATGCGACGTGCTAGAACTAAATTCAACTTTTACCTAAGAAGAATCTATTTCCGTTTGATTAATCCATGATAGATCCTTCCTAGGTGAAAGTTGAACATGGATCTATCTATCTTTAGCCAGTGTAAGTTTTTATCATATAACTATTCTTGTTTTTTCTTTGAGTAAACAGTAAACAGTAAACAGGATAACGAAAATCTTTACGCCCAGGAACTAACATTTTTTAAAAATATTTTCGTTTAAAGAACGCTTGTTCCGGGGCCATTGTTCAACGGCAAAAGTTCAAGCATGCAATCTGACGAGGACGGCGTAACTCGGTTGGTATAGACGTCGGTTTTGGAGATTACGCGGCCAGCGGCTATCTGGGTTCGAAACCTGGCGCCGCCTAAAACTATAAATTATATTAAAAATTATTTTTCGCAGCTCCATCTACCGTGTCGTCAATAAACACTTAACGACATTCCGTCAATAGCAATAGTGTCACTTCGAATATATATTCGATGTGAAACTAAAAACGTGCAAAGCAGTGTAATTACACTACACGAATGACTTTTTGGGTTTAAAGAGTGTACTTTTATTGTCCATAGTCTATAATCCTACAGGCTCATTGTACTATTTTTATTTCTTGGTTAAATTACAAAACGTAATTAATGTTAATTTAAAGAAATGTCACAATAAAAGAAAATTTTTATAAATTTCGCACAATTAACCCATTCTACCAACTTATTTTACTTTACAGGCTAATCTTTTAAATAGGTGACTAATTGTGAAAATGATCACTACGAGATTGGCAATTACGATTTAGTAATTCTTCATGTTAAATTATTATACTGGGTGTCCTCAATTGCTCTGACCAAGCGCTTTTCTCAAAAACCATTTTTGATAAGAGTTTTGAAATGTGCAGGGTATATGTATTTAGTTGGAAACGTTTTAAATCCTAAATTAAAAAAAAATTAAAATATTTCATGGTTTTGAAAAATTTAGTTTTCGACCGGTAGGTGACGGAAGAAAAATGACGATGAGAAAAAGACTACCTTGTCTCCTAATTATGAGGTCATAAAAAAACAAGTTGGTCGTAGGAGGCAACAGGGTTTTACTGGGGCTTAAATGTTTTTTTTTTCAGACGAACGCATATCATGGTATCAGAAGTTAATTAGTAAATAAAGTTAAGGTGGGCTAACTTTGACCTACTGCTTGTTTTACAAAACATGTTTCTTTTGTTTCATTTGTACAAAGGTTAGTTTCTATTTAGTATGTAGTATATACCTTTCCATAAAATATTTCAACGTGGTTTCAATGTTTTTTCTACGTCACCTACCACTAATTTCGCTAAAACTAAATAAAAAGTTGGCTTTACTTTTTGCATTTTCCGGTAAGATTTCGCAAAACATTTTACACGAAGCTCGGGTTAGGTTTAGTGACTTTGGAGTTCAAACTGATTTTAATTTATTTTCGATACTAATTAAATGAATTATTATTGTAATACTCATTTCAACTCTGTGAAGATATTGTTAATGCTTAGATATTATCTAGCTAGTATTTTATGATAAACAACAAAATTTACCTGATACAATACTGTGGCTGTCAATGAAATGTTAAGCCTTAGTTCACAAGCCTATAAATTGGTCAAAACCGTACTAAATTTTTCGTTTTTTTTCAATATTTAAATCTTCTCCTTTTATATAGTTAAGTAAACGAAATACTTTGATACTTGAAACATTTGATATAACAAATTTAACAATATAACTTGGATTAATTTTAATCCGCCGTGTTTTGTAAATACTTACAAGTGCACTTGGTAGCAGACGACATACTGAGCTCAAGAGTCAAGCGAGGGAAAAAACAAGGAGTAATATATATTACGTTGATCTAAATCATCCTTGCAAAACAGTTTTCCTTCCTCCTCTTACAGAAAAGAACATTTTAGTTCCTTATTCCGTTGAGCAACGCGCCTTAATGGTGGAATTATTTTTGGGTGAAGCCAATAAAAACGCTAGTAGAGTATGGCAGTTATTTAGTATGCGCTACCCTAACACAAATCCCAGTCATAACACCGTTCTTGTAGCTGTTCGAGATTCCCAGAACCGTGGGAATGTCGTTCCTTTGTCCGAGGAGCTGCATGGTCGCCAACACATGAACGAAGAATGTGATGTGTTTAGCTGCTTCGTTGAATCTCCCTAAGCAAGTATTAGAAGTGCAAGAGCAGACCTAGGTTTGTGAAGGAGCCACGTCTGTAAGACCCTTCACAGATATATCTTCCATCCATATCGAGCAACACTACATCCAGCTCTTCATGACGGATATGCGGATCGTAGATTTGACTTCTTCTAGGGACCGATGAGTGTTCGTTTAACCACCAAAACATGCACATGTGCAGTGATGTGAATCCTCAATGGGGATTTACTACCCACATGAATCGCAGTTTTTGTATTTTTTCTACAAGTAAAACAAAAACAGATAAGCTTAATTTTGAAGAAAAATTTCATAGTGGTTTCAAGTGCTATTATAATACTAGGGCTGTTGAAACATTTACTTTTCTCTCCGGTGAGGCTGTCGAAATGGCGGAACTATATTTACGGTTAAATAATTAGTAAGCAACTCCTAAACAGTGGCGTCGCAAGGAGTTTTACAGAGGTGGGCTAGTGACTCGACTTTCCGCTCTTCTCCCCGGCCCCAATAGGAGCTTAAATAAATCATCATATCCCAGGAAACCGCCAAGTAATATTTCCGAGAGAAAGGTATTTTTATATAGGAAATAATGTAAACTTTTCACCTGCAAAAAGAACACCGTGTTATTGCCAAGCCTCAATATGGCAAAAAAATTACCTGGTTCAAAAGGAACGCCATGGGAAACGCTTGTTGCTGCCGTGAATGTGAAAAATGTCCATTATTTTAACAAGCACTATATATACAGTGACTGCGGGTCTTGGCTCTCTAAAATATTACTTCTTGACGATTTCCTGGGAGGTTGGTTTCTTGATGCGTATATTATGGAAGTATACAAATTTCTGATTGGTTTTCAAGCTATACACATTTAGTACGACATGCACTTATAATAAAATGTAAAACATTTAGGGGAAAAACTATCAAAATTTACTAAAACTTAAACATGAGTTAGATTTATTCAAAGAAAAATATTCTTCTACCATTATCTTCTACAAACTCTTCATTGGGTCTAGTTCTATTGAAATAGATAGTTTAGGCATTTATTTATGTTTGGAAATGTAAATTTCGTATAAAAAATACGACCGAAGCAAAATCTATTGAAATGTTTTCCTCACTCGTCCGCGTAACCTACTATATTATATAAAATATATAAAATTTATTTAATAAAATATACCGGAATCGTTCCTGTTTTCTACCATAACAATACCTTTGTTCGTTTTAAAATTTATTACCGGTTTTGCATGAAATTTTTGGTAATTCATAAATTGAGGTTGAAAAGATTTAAAATATTTATAATTAATATTCCTATCGGCAAACCAGAGATTTGTGTAAACAACCTCGTAATATTTCCCCAAAGACAGCCATGTAATTACCGGCTCCTTATCGTTTTAGTTTACATCTACTTATAAGCGTATAGTTACTTCGTCGCCAACGGGAAAATCGAGTCACCTTGACCGGAAAAGGAAGAGAAAACATCTCATAATGCATGAAATCGCGGCAGACATCGAAGTTGTTTTACACGGCGCTAACGTTTTATTTACGGTTGAGAAAGCCTCCCCAGTTTTACGAAAGACCTGTTTGATGACCTTCGTCATTTTCGCACGCGAAAAGTAAGAGACCCACTGGGAAAGAGAAAGTCGACGGATTGACTGTAAAATTCCAATCCATTTTGACGAGAGACACTCGCTGTTGGCTGGAACTGATTGAGTGTTTAGAAATACAATTTTAAATATTAATAAAACTAAGACAAAATGGAGACTGGTGGTATGATAAGTGTTATACTTATTCTGTCCGTTCAACTGTGGGTCGTATTGGGCACTGGTTCGGCGTACCGTCCATATCGTCCCGCGGTTTACCATCCAGCGCCGCCCAAGACCGAATCGCGAGTCGAATACGCGATGAAATCCGCTGGAATAATCCCGGATGTTTTGCCCAATGCGCCCAAGCAATATGTCCTAGTAAGTATTGGCCAGTTTCTTTTAATTAGAAAACATTTTTGAACAATTGCGCCATTTCTAATAGGTGGAATATTACGGGAGGTTTCCGGTTCTTCTGGGAAATAAGCTGACTCCTCCTCAAGTGAAGGACAAACCTTTCATCCATTTCGACGCTGAGAAAGACGCCCTGTACACAGTCGCTATGATCGGTAAGTTTTAGAGTTTAGCACCATCTATCGTAATACCCGCGAGGAATTAGCAGACGAATTGTGGGTATAAATATTTTAGGCCTGAAACTTACAGCTGTTGTACAGAATTATGAACCCACAATAAATCCTTCACTCACGCGATCGAGGAAAGTGCCAAGATGTAATATATTTCCGAGAGCATTTTACTGTAAAAATGCTTGTTGAAATAATGGAAACTTTTCATGTGTACCTTATGTCCTTTTAATCAGGTATCATTTTTTTTAAATATTAAGGCTTAGGAAAACACGACTTTCTGTTTACTGGTGAAAAGATTCCATTATTTCCACAAACACTAAATAAACAGTACCTTGCAGGTTCTGGCTCTCGGAAATATTACTTCTTGGAGATTACCTTGAACATGTTTTATTTAAGCGGCTATTAAACAGTTTTTTCGATACTCAGGTAAGAAATCTGAAAATATACCTGCGGTGCATCAAATATAAGATATCTTAGAATATTTGTAAAATTTCTTCCCATCTCACGAACTTGACTGTTTTTCGAACGATATTAAATACATCATTGTTCGAAAGATTTTTTAGAGGTTGTTTACAACTCGAATTCAAGATGACATTCAAAATAAAAATAACGATTTAAAAGTAATGAAAATTGGTCCTCATAATTTTTTTTGGGCAATATTAACATAATTTATATTACCAAAAGTAAATAGGGGGAGAAAGTCTTCAGATTTTACCTTCCACCATGCTTGACACCCTTTTTAAAGAGCTAGTGATCACGTGATATTTCTAACAAATAAGGATAGCACATTACGCGCGAAGTAGTGCATTTGTGGTATTCCGGTCCGCGCTCAAGATGAAAATTTTGAATTTTATTCCCTGGCAACCATGTCACCGCCTCGCGATTTCAAATAATCTCTCTGTCAAATGCTGACCATTATTTCCTTCGATAACGGTTGATTTTAATTAATAATTACTATATCAATTGTAAAATAAACAAAAAAGCTCGTAGCTACAGCTATTATTTCCGTTAAATATGCAAATTGATAGGCCTTAACATCGTAGATTTACCAATTAGTCCCAATCTCTGCTCTTAGATGGCGCCACGCTCTCCACGATTTAAGTGAGCGTTATTCTAGTTACGGTTTATTTCTTTTCAAAAGTCGTGTTATTAGTTTAAAAATGTCGCATTTTAGTTTCTATCATATATTTACTTTATTTAGGAACTAAATTAACCAAATTATAGAAAGCAAAAGTTTAATATTCACGTATTTTATAGATAACTATTTTTCATCGTGACGGAGTACAACCGTTACCTTTGTGTCCCTGTAAAGAGGCGAGGGGGAAGTCATTTCCGAAGCCCACAAATTTTACCCCTCAAATAAGACGTCGTGCGGTGGGACCCAAGTGCCAGACTTTCTCCCCTATTTTCTTTTGATATTACGTATTGAGTTGGTATTTAAAAATGTATTGTATTGTTATCAGATGAAGTTTTTTAAAAATATGAACGGATTAGCGTTTCAGATTATCAACGGTAATATTTTACTTTGTATTTGCTTTAAGAGACGGTTTGTTAAAAAATCTTGTTTTTTAAAATAAGGAACCTTGAAGCACACCAGTTCATTGTGGTGCCATCTACCGCAGTTTCTCGCACGCTAACTGATAACAAAATCCATATTGCCAATAATGATATTTTTTTAGACCCAGATGCTCCAAGCAGACAACAGCCAAATATTAGCGAAGTGCTCCACTTCTTGGTGGGCAATGTGCCTGGGAACAACATTCACGGAGGTGACATGAGGGCCGAATACCGTGGAGCACGCCCTCCTCCAGGCACAGGTCAGAGGATCAGAAGTCACTTATTTCATACACCCTTCTATAAATGCTTACTAATTTAAACAGGAAAAGGCCTTCACATAGACCATATAGCGTTACTTCAAAGCCTTATTTGATTAACATTTTTTAAATCGCCAGCCCGAAAATGCGTACGCTTTCGCAGCCCAGACCCACAGACAGACAGACACGCGATTGTAAAACCCCTCCTAGGGGACTCCTTGCCGACCCTCGCTAGGAAGGTTTGTGGAAGCTACTCGGTATAGTCTAAGCGCACCCTACCAAACCCGAAGGGTTATACTCCCTTTAAAGCTAACCTTTTTAGGGTTAATTTTGCTTATGGGGATTTCATGTTTTTACTGCTTTTGAAAAGGAAGTTCCTTAAGAATTTCAAATAATGAGTTTGTCCCGTCTGTGTAATTAAAAATGTTGTGAGGTTTCCGTTTGAAATGTAATCCAAAAATTAATAGCATAATTTATAAATTGGGTTTCTCAATGTTTTAAGAATTGAATGAATGAATTTAGATCAACTATTGATTTCAGGAATTTGAAATAGGAATAGGAAATGAATAAGTATTGAAAGGTAGCTAACTAATTATCCTTTGCGTAACCGATCATATTTTCTAAAAATTGCAACCCCCCCAAAACATTGGTAGATTAGATATACCAGTAAGTACCACTTACAGTAATGTAAATCAATTTCGAAAAACTTAATTATTTCGGATTTAAAAATGGCTTTCTACAAGGTATTAAAACAATTGTCAATGGGACAGCCGAATTTTATTTAATTTTTTTAAACTTAACGAAGTGTCTTTATGTCGGATGATTTGGTTTACGTTTTCTTATTGCATCGTAAAAATGGCACTTTCTTTGTTACGTTGAAGCCATTCTTCGATCATCTTTGTACTTGTGGCATTTCACCTTCTTTTTCTTAGTGGTAGTTTTCGTTGCATTCTTTTCCACGACTGCCCTCTAAATCAGTCGGGAAGAATTAGTATTCATAATCAGCTAAACTAATACTAAGGCACCACCTTAGGCCCGATCTTAAAAAAAGGTGATATAAATGACCCCAGCAACTATAGGCCTATTGCTCTCTTATCAGTAATAGCAAAGATTTTTGATAAATGTTTTAACACCCACTTAATGAAATTTGTAAATAAATTTAATCTTATTTCTAATGAGCAATATGGCTTCATGGAACAAAGTGGGGTGGATTACGCTATCGCCCACGTATATAATAAAATACTGACTCCTCTAAAATTACCGTAGCTGTGTTTCTCGATTTAAAAAAGGCTTTTGATTTTATTGATCACAACCACTTAATCCAAAACTTCATATTATGGGAATTAGAGGAACTCCTAACGATTGGCTAAAATCCTATCTTTCCAAAAGAAATATTAAAACGAAAATAAACAATTCCATCTCGGACAATCAACTTCTACGCTGCGGTCTCCCTCAGGGTTCTATATTGTCCCCTATTCTATTTAATCTGTACTTCAATGATATTCTATATTTACTTAATGAAGAGTCTTCATTGAAGACCCGCTAACTCTGTACGCGGACGACTCTCTCCTACTAAATAGCGATACTGATCTTACTCGAGCAATTAAAAATACCAACGTAAAATTATCTACCATGAATAACTGGCTCAAAAAAAAACAATTTAATCCTAAACCAATCTAAAACTGTCTGTATGTATATCTCAAACAAACCCCTTAAATAATACCTAACGTAACGGTGAACATTGATCATTGCCCCATCGAAAGAGTCGGATATTATAAGTACCTGGGGTTATGGTTTGACGAAGCCCTAAGTTGGACTAAGCACGTGGACTTTATTGCTATATATATTATCTCCAGAAACCGACATATTTTTGACAAAAAAACCATGATAAATCTATACTACTCCCTAATATATTCTTACCTAAACTACTGTACGTTCGTCTGGGGTAATACTACCCAAGCAAATACCAACCGGTTGCTTCTACTTCAAAAGCGGATCAAAAACCGTTTAATGAGCATACTGGCCCAATTTTTCAAATGTTAAATATCCGAACATTACCACAAATTGTAAATCTTAGTTCCTTGACCTTTATTTATAAATCGATAAACAACGAAAAACACAATGAATTCAATGTAAATAAAAGGTCCGCTCATGACTTTAGGCATAATCAACCTAAGCTAAGTCACAGACTGAACTCAATTTTCCATAGAGGTGTAAATTTGTTTAATTCCTTAAAAACTGACAATATCAAAACGTTATCTACCTTTAAAAAGGTGGCTCGAGAGTATGTTCTTAATTTTCGTTAGATACTACCAATCAATAATTTGTAATTTTCTCTTTAAAATCTTTAACCTTTTTGCTCTCATAAATATCTAACCTATTTTTGACTACAATTGTAAACACGCGTATACAAACTGTCTAATTACTACGCTATTTGCAATTTGTTTCCTTTTTTTTGTCCCAAGCGTTGTAGGGCGTTGTAGTTTAACCGAGGACTTAGCCCAGCACTACTGGAACCATGTAAACAATTTCTGCAAAAATAAATTATTATTAAGTCAGTTAGCGACTTTAAATGCCTTCAAATTAGGGGTCTGGATTACAGTGCGTAGGTGGTATAACCCCCTTCGAGCCAACAGCTTCCTATACTTTACCTCAACAAGTTTTTATAGAAAGCGGAAACCGATGAACGAGTGGAAACAAACTGCGATCGATCCCGGCTCCTTTTGCTACGAGGTGAAAGCTCTTACCACTCCAATACACCACCTACTTCTAGAAATTTTTTAGAAGGCTTTGTATAATTTGTTTTACCGTTGTTTTATTCCAGGTAAACCTTTCTGGTGCGTTGTTAGTCAATTCTGATTTGGAAACTCTTTTTTCTAGGAAATTTATTTTCCGATTATATTTACAAATTTGGTGGCAAACAAACCGATATTACTTAGCTCCATAAAATAATCCCGGTCCAAACGTCAGAACTTTGACAACCGCTTTGACCATTTAATATAAAATCGCTGGTAACACTGTATCTTTGACTTTGACGTAATTTTTTTATCACACTGCAAGAAGTACCGTAACCATTGAAAATCCATTTAAATATACAAGAATAAAATAGTGATGCTAAAATGGCATCCAACGGTCCCGTCACTACGTTTCGGATCACAGAGTAACCCACTCACATAGGGTGGAAGGCTATCAGCGAAACTCCTGTAATCCCAGGCGTCCGGGAGGCAGAGTTTGTGGTAGGCCGTGTGAGGACGACTAACAATCCCCCAACGGGTGGTCGTAATACTTCCGCCACGGGTGTCCCCACCCCTGTCCCCACGTATCCCCCCGTTGGCGTGGCCGTTACACATATCTCACCCTGATTAATCAGTTATTGTGTGTGTGCTGGTGTCTAAGGCCTCGGGTCGACACCGATGTTTGTGTAGCTCATTCGTCGCAAAATACGTAGAAGCCCAGTTCAATTTATGCTTAAAAACAGAACTAACTGAGCAGAACTAACCAAGTTTGGCATAAACCTACACGGAATTCTAAAAAGTTATTTATGGTTACGTAAAATGACAAATTAAAAACTACGGTATTTGTTTTGAAAAATGTTTAAAATGATTAAAGCCGAGAACCCCAAAGATGGCCTGAAAAAATTTAAACTCTACTCTGGCCCTCTTCAGATCTGTAATTACAACCACGGAGAGGGCCTGAATGAGACAATAAAGTCGGGTTTTAAATAATTTTTACAATAAATCACGTTTATTTTAAACTTTTCAATTTAAACATTTTAAAACTGGCCAGGAAAAAATTGGCCAACTGAAAATCGTGCTTGTAAGAAATGGTAATCGGTTAATTTTGGTTTTACACTGAAGTTATTTGTTCTCATAAATTTAATTCCACGTGGTTTTTGGATAACTTCTTAATTGCGTTAAAAATGTTCCTGACATTTGATTTTTAATTCTATTCGAACAGGTCCACATCGCTACATTTATTTCGTGTTCAAACAGCCGAAAATGATCACGTTCGACGAAGAGAAAATCACGTCTTCAGAAGAAGACCGAACAAAGCGCTTCAACTTCAAAATTAGAGATTTCGCCGAGAAATACCAACTGGGAGACCCCGTCGCTGGAAACTTCTTTTACTCGTCTTTCGATTACTACGTTGGGTCCCCCTGGAGACCCATCTATTACAAACCCAAGAAATACAACCGTTATTCGTGGTAGACCATGTTTGGAAAAACAAATTCGTATACCAGCGTAAAACGGAATCAAACTCAACGCCACAGTGACACGCTAAAATGATACGTGACTATTAACGTAGCAACTGTTCCCAATTTTTATTGGCCAAACTTTTTTCAAGCAAATTATCCAAGTATTCATAGTGACCTATCATTAAACTAACCTCAACCTCACATAGGAATAAAATAATTTATTTTAATAATAATAATAATAATCAGCTAGGCTAATACCCAAGGTACCACCTTAGGCCTAAGCCATCAAGCGACTTTTAAAGCCAATAATTCAAGTGGCCTAGTCACAATGCGTAGGAGGGTGGTGGCAAGCCCTTCATGCCACGCGAGCCAACAGCTCCCTACACTAACTATTACCGTTAACCTCAACAAGGTTTTATGGAAGGGGAGCTAACATTAATGTAACCTCGACCTCACCTAACTTAACCTAACCTCACCTTATCTTAATCTAACCTCACTTAACTTAACCTAACCTCACCTAACTTAACCTAACCTCATCTAACCGCAACCTAAAGAAATCGAAATGCTGAGTAAAACTATATGCCTAAACATGATATTCATAGACCTTGGAAAAGAAACAATATGATGAAATCCTCAATCAATGAAATTGGGAATGGTTGCTACGTTTATAGCCTACTAATGGGATACGCAACCAAAGTGGACAGGAGAGAAAAACATATTGGTTGATTTAAAGTAACAGTCATCGGAGAGTGTACGGTTTCATAGAAAAACCGATTAGCTAAGTGATTAATGAAGTTGCTGCACAATTTGTACAAAAACATATAAAATAATATTTACTTTAACTAATTATTAATTCGTTAATTATGAGTTTGTGAAATTAAATTGTATTAATATGGAAATAAACTCAAAATTATATTAATAAAGTAATTACGGGTATCCAAATTAACGCTATATTGGTAAATAATTCTAGATCACTCCATTCAAGAATCATCGTTATAATTCGGCACTCAACAGTCAATCATCCGACAAACCGACTTCTCTAGGCGATCATGGCGATGACGTCGATAAGCAGTTTGACGTCAGTTGGAAACTTGAAAAAGCGTTCAGTAAGAAACCGGTGTTACCCATTGATGTCATCAGTGAGAGTTACTGAATGTGCCAATGATTTCGTGAGCAGTAAATACCATTCCGTCCTTGCGAATAGTATGGGTGGGTGTATCATGCCCAGCGTAAAATATTTCCCAAGAAATTAAAGCTAATAACTAATTACTTTTGGCCTCTTCGGACAATGAATGAATGAATGTGTAGATTGCTTTACTTTCAATTAAACTATTCGCCAGCCACATAAATAGATCAGCTCAAAAGTCGATTTTTAAGCCGATCACTATGATTTTGCAAACGAACACTAACATACGATTACTTCAGTAAATTATTGCTATTAAGAGCAGAATGTATAGCCGGAATACCAATTGCCTTTAGTAGTTTTAAGTGTCGGGTACTTCTCACCACCGGAATAGAAGAATGGTTTGATTTAGAGAAAAAATCATAAACCCCCATTAGTAGCACAACCAGGGAATCGGAGCCACCTACTTTGTCACAGAATGGTTTAGCAGTGCTGTTGAGATAAGATAGTATGGCAGTAAGATTCTACTTTACATGCTCAATAAGGACAAAGATAATCTAGACTACGTACCCTAGATTGGAAATGCGGCGAGATTCCTACGGGCTCCAGTCTAACCATGTGATTCCCTAGTTGCGGGGGGGCAATGTAATAGCGTGGGGGTAAAAATTCTGAAAAATTCAGTTCGGTTCAGTTTTAAATCTCGTATCCGCGGTCGGTGCTGGCTGCTGGCAGTCTAAACAAAAAAGTCGGGACTGGAGGACGAGGCCCGAGGGTTCGACCAAGTTTGATTTGAAGCGTAAATTTTCTTTATTTTACTGATTGGATTTCAAAGGTATTTGTTTAAAGTTACATTAACCAGATATAATATTAAACTAAGGTTTATTTTATTTTACCAAGGTGTAAACTAAATATGGGAAAATCTTGCCAATTCGAGAGTTGTAAGAACTATCACAAATCATCTTTAATCATAAATAATAATTAAATTGAAATTGTAGCGAAGTTTATTAATACGTTGGTGTCTTCAATTGTAAATATGGACAAGTAATGGAATGCTTCATTTGTCATCATTTTTATTGGATTTGCCTTAATTAGAGATCGGCGTTTGAATTAGAAATTATCCAATTATTTATTTTTATTCATAAAATCATAACCGCAAATTATCCAAAAAATATACGAAAAAAAAATAAAATGTTCATAAAAAACAGTTAACCAAACTTTTTATGGTGAATCGAAATTTTGCCGGTTAATTTATTCGTTCCGCCGACCTCTAGCCTTAATTTTTTTCTAAGCAAAGCTGTTTAAAAATAATAAAAATATAGAAAAACCTTTGAAATTAAGCATTTAAAACTTATTTGTACAAAAGGTAAATCAGGAGATTCAATCTCTTCATTGTGCAAAGATATTAATTTTGAAGCGTTTTTTAAAGTCTACCCCTGAAATTATATTTAAAACAAACAATTTATGACTATATCGATGATAATTAAAATTGTAATACTAACCATTCGGCTTTTTTGATTTGCGTTGTTTCTTTTGACAATAAGCGTTATCCCTTTTTAGCCCGAGGCCCGAACGAGGACACGAGGTCCATATATCGAAGCAGACGAACCCGCTGAAACTTTTCAGACTAAACTTCCACCCCCACCTCTCCCACTAGGGAATCGCATGAGACAACGCATTTCGCGTACGTTTCTACCCCCTGATAGGATAAGGGCCAAAGAGTACCGAATATTTTATCCCCCATTCCCCCCTTAAACCACACATAAACTCATGATTTTATTTTAAAAATTTTGAATGTACTGAAAAAGGTGATAAATGTTTGGTGTTGTAGAAGAAATAGTGCTGGGCTGCTATAAAGCGCGAAAAAATAGATTAGTCCATTATGAAAAGGGATAAAAAAGCTAAAGCCTAAACAAATTTGAAGAAATTTAAAAACTTACATATAGCTCGTACCGATAGGTCTTCGAGCAAACAAAATCACGCGAAACTCGGACCAAATAGATCTTCGAGGGAAAAACTAAATAGGTGCTTCCTTTTAACATTATATAAAGCACCACTCTGTAAGGATCAAAATAGCCACGATGAAAATAGATGAAGTAAGTGCGATGAAATTGGGTAAATTTAAATTGTTTCTCTATTAGAAACTGAATTTTTAAATATAGGGCTTTAAACGTCTCCAAGTTGAGCTGACAAACCATAGAGAAAGTTATTGTTATAAAGTCACCGTAGCACAAACTTGATACTTGACTACAAAGGATATTTATTGAAATGTCTTTTGATTATGAACCCTAAAGACATTAGTTTCGTACAAAGTTGGCAATATCGTGTTCGAAATTTAGTCTAAATGAAGAAGCCATTTCATCACTTAGTCGTTTATTTAATTGACAACTAAAATCGTATTATTTTTGAATGTTTGATTGTAATGTTTTGAATACAAATGTTATTCATACATTATATTTCAATTTCTTGGCCGCACATTCGCCAATAAACATAATTCACTTACTTGTACGACAGGAATTTGATCCGCTATTATGTTGCCGTTGGGTTGGATATTTCTGAACTCTTGGAAGAAGCATTCAGCTCAGTAGCGGCGCCAGGATTTTTGGGGAGGTAGGCCAACCATTTGGAGGCCCCCCAAAATTATGAAGCCCCCCAAACCACAATTTTTCAAATCCGTCCAGTTGTATTATTTTTTTAAGCAAGTGGTGCAATTTTTACAGAAATTTCTGATGTTAAATAATTGAGAGGCCCATATATTAAATTTTAAGACCCTTTAAGACGACTTTTGACGGTCGTTATTAAAATTTCAAATAGGCCCAGGCCTACCCCGGCCTGTTGCTGGCGCCGCTACTGATTTCAGCTGTTATTTCCTGTAATACACATTTTAAATATTTACTTAATAGGGTCAAAAAAGCATTATAAGTAACTAATAATTATAAAAAAACTAATGTTGGCACCATGAAGTTATTCTTCTTAAATTTACGGATTTGACTGGCCAGCGCCTTCTGTACGCTACACTTTCATTTAGATGTGGAAAATGAAAGTTTTAAATTATAATTTATTAATATTATTTCTTATGGTAATTATTTGTATTTTTCTAACTGTAAATTATAGTAATTTTTTAGTCAACGATTGGAAATTAAAAAAAGTATCTGAAACTAGATTTTCCAACACCGAACTTCCTTAAACCCTTTTTTCATCTCACCATTCTCCATTTCTGCCACAGCTGCAGTCCTTGTAGCTAGTGATTTCTTAAATTAATTACAGGTCAATTATAAACAATTATTTTAGCAGTGTTCATTCCCGTAGACAGAAAAATTTCGTTAAGGGGGCAGTAGCTTTTTGTGAGGGGGCACATTTTTTTCGTTACATAATTTTGAAAATTAACATAAGTGGCGCCGTTAAATCTTTTTGGTGTTCAACAAAAAATAAAACCTTGCTTTCTCGAGCAGACCATTCTACAACTTGTATTTTATTAAGATATAGTTACCTATAAATAACGATCTAAACCTTAGACAAAGACAAGTGGTCCAAAAGGAAAATTTCAAGGAATAGAAGTTTAAGAAACTAATAAAGATGAAGGGGCAGATAATATTCTTTGAGGGGGAATGGATTAAATTGAAGGGCAGGTGAAGGCAAATAAAAATTTCATTTGAGGGGGCATGGCCCCGGAATGCTCCCCCCCCCTTCCTTGGCTACGGGCCTGGCAGTGTTGTTGGTCTTGATTTTGGGAAGGTAGGCCAAGTACTTGGGCCCCCTTATTTCATTTGATTGGGCCCTTTTTATTTTATTAAAACTGAAAACTATAGTGTTCTACCCTGAAAAGAAATATTTTTTTAGAAAAGTGAAATGCTAACTCTAATTTTCATTATTTTGGGTCTACCTTAAAATTTTCAAGGTAGACCATGTCATACCCATCCTGCCTTATAGCGAAACCAATGTTATTACGGTTGTATTTAAATGATCCATAGCAAAGTAATCTGCAGAAATAATATCCAAAAGAAAATATCCATTTAAAAAAGAAATGGTTAAATAAAGTGCAACGATTTGTTTTAAAAGTTTAACCAATAAATGAATTATAACAAAAACAGTTCTCCGAACTGAAAAAACTGTTTAGAGCTCTTACCAGTTAAAGCCTTAAAATTGTGCAAATATTACTTTTAATCTAATTTTATATCAGTCTTCCAAACAACAAATAGTCATATTTTTAACCGAAAAATAAATATCATTATTTTTATAAATGTACCTCTCCTAACATTTACAATTTTACTCTCTTATTGTTCATGGAGGCGTATATTTTTGTGAGGTACGCAGGACGGTCCTGCGTATATAAGCTCACAAAAATATGAAGTGAACCCTCCTGATTTTAAATCCGTTTACAGAATTAAAATACGACAAGTGGTTGAGGTTACAGAGCGACCCAAAAAGGGCTTAAAAGTCTCTCAAGCTGAGTTGACGTCTTCCACGACAAAACCGGTAAATTGCCAATATACGCGCAGCAGAGGTGGAAATGGGGAAAAAAGTTGAGCTCTAAATGTAGGTGGTAAATAATGGTACGGTATGCTATAAAATATGAAAAGTAGTAAATAATGGTAGATAATGATAAATAAAATATTTCCCTAAATTATTTACAGTATTCAAAACTTAAACCTACATTTATGGAGATGAAACCTTTAATATTTAGAAAAGACTTGAAGAGTACTGAAAATAAAGTTTAAGATCTTCTAAAGTTGATATAGTCAGTTTTTTTAAGGATTTTCTTGATTTATTCTTTTTTTATTTACCGCTATTAACCAATGTTTACCGCTGTTAACCATTATTTACCACCATATACCTTTAATTACCGCTGCAAACCATTACTTACCACTGTTTACCATTATTTACCACTATTTACAATTTTTACCACTATTTGCCATTATTTACCACTATTTATCGTTTTTAACTTCAATTACCATTTTTACTACTATTTTCCATTATTTATCACTTTTTATCGTTTTTTAACTTAATTTACAACTATTTACTATTTTTGACCATCATATACCGTTATTTACCACTATTTACCATTTACTTATTGACTTTAGGAACATGGAAGGAATTCAACCTAATAATAACTGCTAGATGATGGAGAATGGCGGACATAGTGAACGGTGACGGTGGCGCGAAAAAGTCTATAAGATTTTCCCAGGTACAGGTCATTACCCCGTTTTCCTAACGGTTAATTTACCGCTACTCAATAAGCACTTTTGCATAGATTAATTTTGCGCTGTTGCCAAGCTCGTTACCTTGACCAGAAAAGGAAGAGTAAATATTACTTAATGCGTGATAGATATTGAAATTGCTTATGCATATAATTGTAATTTTAGTATTATTTACGGTTGATAAAACCTGCTTTTTATGAAAAACCCGTTTGTTGATCTGCGCCGTCAAAAAGAAGAGTTCAACTGGAAAATCGAAAGGCAACGGATTCAAATCCATTTTGAGAAGAGTCACCAACTCTTGATAATCCTATTTTAAATATTTTTTAATATAAGGAAAACATGGAGTCTTGTGGGAACATTAGTGTCATATTCCTTCTCTGTTCAATAGGGAGTTAACAACTGACATAGGTTTGACGTCATTTTCAAAAATAGGCGCGATTTACACGCCATCTCTCGAGGCATCCGCGAACTATATTTCATAATAAAGCTGTGGTCGGCCATATTGGGTAGAAATTATCTGTTTACAGTCGGAGCTCTAAAGATGGTTAAAAGTTGCGGTGTCAAGGGGTGTAAAAGTGTTTTTGGGGCGATAGATAATGAGAGTAAGATAGAATTTTTCAGGATCCCTCGCGTAGTAAAACACCAAGGTGAAAAAACCGAGGAACTTTCAAAAGAGAGAAATCGTAAATGGCTTAGATTTTTAAGCCTTGCACCTGAAGCCTACAGTGAACATATGAGGATATGCTCAAAACACTTTCTCTCTGGAGGTAAAGGTTAACAAATATTTTGGTTAATTAAATAAGTATTCTAAAATATATCCAACATATTACAGCACCATCGTCATTGTTTGACACTTCTAATCCAGACTGGCTCCCGTCTAGATTCGTAAATGGCAATGAAAAATATGAAAGCGTCAACAGTTCAAAACTGCAACGTTTTGAAAGAAGACTTAAACGAGCGTGCCCAGAACAACTACCCAACGCTAAAAGAAGAAAAGTCAAAGCTTCACAATTAGATATTTCTAACATAAGCACCAACATCCTCGAAGATAGCGCACTTGGGTTATCATTACAAGAATCGGAGTTAGGAGTTGATACTTCTTTGGTTATGAATAGCACGTTTAATGAAATAAGCTTATCTGAAGTTTCGAAATCTCCTTTAAAAAACATTTCCAATGATTTTGGAACGCAAACTTATATGGTACGGAAGGATATCAGTGCCCAGGTAACGGTTGGAAAAGAAGTGTGCGACTTCAGCGGGCAAACAGATATCACTCCAAAAGCTAGTTTTGATACTCAAACAATGAAAGTTGAAATTATGGAAAATGAAACCCAAACGCTCTTCAGGGTTATTGAAATGTTTGAATTTGAAGCAAGCAAGCTCAAAGTTGAAGAATCTTTCACCGAAGCTGAAAAATTTAAAGCATCAATTAAAGAGGCAGAAGATAAAATTAAAAATTTGTTTGAAGACAATGTTCAGCTAATTTGTAAATTAGAGAAACTTCAAAATGAACTGAACTTAAGAAACTTCGTTCAATCAACATTCGTCAATGATGATTCCCGCACAAGGTTTTTTACCGGACTAGAAACCTAGTCGACTCTCTTGACATTGTTTAACGGAATCAAAAGCTACTTGTTTCAAAATTCCAAACTGACCCCTTTCCAGCAGTTAATTTTGACTTTGATGAAACTCCGGCTTGGGTCCAGCAACAGAGACCTAGCGTATAGGTTCAACGTTTCCGAAATGACAATATCAAGATTATTTTATAACTGTTTGAATGCGTTATACAAACGTATGACAAAATTTATTCACTGGCCAGATAGAGACGAGCTACAAAAAACAATGCCTATGTGCTTCAGAGATAAATTTGGTCAAAAGGTTGCAGTTATCATCGACTGTTTTGAAGTTTTTATGGAAAAACCATCAAACATACTAACAAAAGCCGAAACATGGTCTAGTTACAAGCATCAAAACACAGTAAAATTCCTCATTGGAATAACCCCGCAAGGAACAGTTTGTTATCTTTCTAAAGGATGGGTTGGAAGAGTAAGCGATAAACGCTTAACAGAGAATTGTGGTTTTTTGGATAAGCTCACGCCTGGTGATGTAATTCTCGCAGACCGTGGGTTTACAATCGAAGATTCCGTAGGATTGTATTACGCAACTCTGAAAATTCCGGCATTTCGTGATAGAGGGAAAAAACAGTTAGATCCCCATAAAGTAGAGTCAACGAGGAAAATAGCAAATGTCCGTATCCATGTTGAAAGGGTGATAGGTACTGTAAGAAAGAAGTACCCTATTTTATTCTCTAAGCTTCCGATTGAGTTGCTACACACCACAGATGGGGAGAAAGTAGCAACTATAGATAAAATTGCCGTAGTAGCTCGCGCTTTAACTAATCTTTGCCAATCAGTTGTGCCATTTGATTAAAATAATTTTCAAAATTAAAATCTTGCTCGTATAACCTGGAAAAATTTGTAAATTAATATCAAGTGATAGTTTTAAACAACTTCATTTTCTTTTATTTTTTACTATGGTTTTTTTACGCTTATTTGATCGATTAACTTTAACACAATCAGGGCAAAACCATTTCCCTTTGGGAACATGATTTACATTTATCTTTAAACACTCTAAATGAAACCACTGCAGTACACAATTTTCAGCATCGCAACCAATCATTTCACCTTCATCATTACCTCCGCAGTAACAGTATGTTAGGGTTTTCTTTGCATTTATTTTATTGGGCGAGTTAAAATATAAAGGATTAGCCTGAGAATTTGTCAATTTATTGGGGGAGATAAAAGATAGAGGATTGTTTTGAGATTTAATCATTTTTTGTGGTGAGATAAAAGAAAGGGGATTGGAGGGAGAATTTGGAATACATGCAAACCCTTTGGATGTTGATGGAACGGAGTTATCTAGACTCTTTTTTGTTTTAACAGGCGTACCATATTTTTTCAATGTATCACTAAGAATATTTGTACTGTTACAGCTAGGAACATTTATACTTTTAGAGCTAGGAACATTTATACTTTTAGAGCTAGGAACATTTTTATTCTTACTGGTAGAAACTTTTCCACACTTACGACTAGGGACGGATTTATTGGTTTTATCATTGGGATTGTTTTTTAAGGTTTTATCACCTACTACGCTTTTCATCACATCATTAACATTTTCACTATCGCTGTCTGAATCACTAGCAATTATACTAGTACACGGAACATTCGGAGTCCCGGTAACTGGTGGATTAACTTTGTCAGAGCTGAAGAACTTTGCTACAAGTTCGGGCAAAATAGCACGGTAGAAGAATTTTTTAGCTTTCTGCAAGGCTACATGAAAAAATTCTTCATCTGGCGGAATTCTTTCGATGTGGTAGTCCTTCATGGTCCAAACACAAAAATCCGAATACGCAGATTGTGTTACAAACATTTGAAACTGAATTTGATAATAGTACGTATGGGAACGATCCAAAGCATATCCCTCAGCGGTTTTTTTCAAACACGAATTTTTGTTTTGCGAGTAAACTGAGTCATTTTTCACAGAAAAAGGACATTTCACTTCAATAGTGCCTCTACCGCAACACGAACAAGATATTATACCATCTGGCGATGCACCAATGAAAGGGTAATCAATGTTTAGACATAACCCAGAATTGCTTACCGATAAATTTTGATGATTTTTTGATTGAACCTCAACATACACTTTTCTTGCCACATCTTCGTGATCACAACCCCAGTTAGTTGCCTCCGTCTGAAAACGAAATTCGTTTGGGTAACAGATGGTGTTGATTAAAGAAATGGATGGCATTGCAGGATCCGAAGAGCAACATCGCTTCGCATTTGATGCTGTGATTCTTCCAGCTCGAAAACGATTCCAAAGTTTACAACTATTCTGGAGTCGCGTTTCTTCTTCAAGAGTCGTAGCTTGCTGCTCATTAAATCCTATTTCCACGCTATCACAGAAGTTGAGCAGATTAGGAAAAGACAAAACTTGAAGAGATTCATCAAAGAGTTGAGTTAAAACTGGTGGGTACTTTTCACTTAGACAATTTGGCACGAATCCATCTTGAAATTGTTTTAGGACACTAAAAATCCCCAATTTGGTATCACTCTTAAAAAATTCAGTACACCAATCAATGAACTCTTTATGTGATATGTCTGGGACCTCTTTTTGACTCGTAACATCAGTTTTAGGCTTGGGAGGAGCTTTTTCTTCAGGGCTCACCAGACAGTCAAGCTGCGTCTTTTTTCTCTGAGGTGTTGTTAGGTCCGCTTGAAACAGGGGATAAACCTCCACGGTTTTTGTAGTAGGGACACCCCATTTCCTTCTTTCACCAGTGCAGCTCTTTAGTTCCCGAATCCTCACGGCATACTCAATGTAGTATAGTCGAGAGGCTACATGTGTACAACACTCATCTAACCCTGCAACACACGTGCAGTGGGCACCCAAAATGCGTCCTGTTTCATTAGTAATAACCCAGCAATGTAATGGCTGATCTCGTAGGGATTGTGAATGTAAAACCTATAACAGCACTACATTGAGTAATAGTTTCTTAGAAGAAATTAATCAGAAAGAACTTACCGAGCATTTCACGATGTAGTTTTTGCCTATCTGTTTCGATTGAACAGCACGGACAAACCCATTCTCAAAATTATTATAGGCTAAAAGGCTTTTTCGATTATTTAATTGGTCCTCAGTAAATGGTGAAATACCGTGAATTAAATAATGATAAAGATGCCCATATTCTGTAGGCGGCAAATGTTCAAAACCAAACCTTACACCTCAATGTTCTCCATCCCCATGAACTTGTTTCAAATCGTCTGAATTCATTTTATACGGATCGATAGTGTTGATTAATTTCATTTTTTCAAGGTACCTCTTTTTAACATGATCAGGGAGTTCATTAACATAATCTGAAGGAACATCTTCCTTTACTTTCTTAGTCCTACCCATGGCTAGGTTATTCAACTTATTCTACGTTTCTACCCAATATGGCGGACACTATAGTTAATACAAATTCACGAGAGATGGCGCCAAATTGCCAGCGAAAAAAAAAAACCTCTACGTAACCTTTTTTTTTTACCCCTCGGATGTTAACTCCCTATTGTGGTTCGTATGGACCACTGGACCAGGCTACCGTCCATATTAGCCCACGGCGGGGGAGGGGGGGGGGTAGAACGTGGAAATATGTTCGCTCCTTCCGCGGTGCGCGATCACGGACGAACGCATAGGGGCAGGGGGGAGTTACCCTTATTTTTTTACAGAGCCAGCACCCCCTCCATTGCGTTTTCAACTCGGGCCACGGTGGTGTCAGAATAATTTTGGAGCTGAGGGGGAGGGGGAAAGAATATGTGAAAGAAGGGCCTTTTCTTCAGTCAGATTCTGTCCTTCCTCGCTTGTATTGTATTTAGTGGCTAAACACAAAAGGAATGAGACGCTTTAAGAGTTCGTCATCACCTTATCTTTGATTAATTCATCGGCATAAAGTGTTTGTCCCATAAAGAGGGAATCATTCGTTCTTTTTATTCTTATGGATATTGTATGTTTAGCTTCTCCAAGATCTTTTACTTCGAGACTCTTGTTTAATTCCTTCTTAAGCCATTCAATCTCTTCATCGTTACCAAAACCGCGGAGGTCGTAAACGTAGGTTGCCACGGGAATTTCTCTTCATGGGTCAGCTCGTGATCGTTTGAATACAAGCGATTTCAAAACTTCGTCTAAATGTCGGTTACTACCAGATTGATGCGATTCATATATACTTTTCTTAAGTTTCCAAACATAATTTATATTTTCCAAATTGGTATCAGTAGGTAAGGCGTTCGGTCGACAGATAAGCAGTGGTAATAAAAAATGATGTATCTTCTAGTTA
The DNA here is from genome assembly GCF_980474605.1 of Leiobunum rupestre. Lineage (NCBI taxonomy): Eukaryota > Metazoa > Arthropoda > Arachnida > Opiliones > Sclerosomatidae > Leiobunum > Leiobunum rupestre. The sequence continues at coordinate 61,615,503 of NC_143384.1, forward strand.
CTGTTGCAATAATTGCTCTTAGATGGCAACACTGCCTCTCTAATGTATCTGTAGAATGCGCTACGACTAAGCTAGTCGACATCGTGAGACCAAAGAATAAAGATTCACTCATTGTTACGTTAACCTGTTTAATCATTTCATAAAGAATATAAAGTATGAAACAGTTACGTTCAACAGCGATTAAAAATGAAATTCTGGTAGCTTTCGCTTGACCTACTGGCACGTAGGCCTTATACGTGTAAAGTAGTCCAATCCGGGCATCTGTGTATTTCCAAGCGCTATAGTCTTGCTCGGTATCGAGGCAATTAATTCACCGAATTCGTTGTATTTGGTCTTGAAAATCCATTTCCCTTTGATTGTTCTTCGTTGCTTAGGTCGGCGAACGAATTCAAATGTGTTGTTTCTCAATAAATGTATCGTTTCTTCTAGCATCGCGTCTTTTCACTCCGTACTGTTTCTCGACGACAAAGCTTGCCGACTAGTTTGCGGATCAACTTTGGTTTGTTCATTTACGTGAATTTGATTCTATGATCGGTCTGTACCAGTAACGTAATCCTGTGTCCACTTCGGTAGTACTATTCTTCTTCTCACTTCTTGTTGCACTTTCTCTCGCAGTCGTTCTTCAAGCGGTTCTTCTTCATTTTCTCAGCGATGTTAATTTTTTGCATTTGCATTTTCTCCAGGCTCTTCTTCATTTTGTACATTTGCGTTTTCTCTAGGCTCTTCTTCATTTCCCGCATTTGAGTTTCCCCCAGGCTCTTCTTCATTTTGTACATTTGCGTTTTCTCTAGGCTCTTCTTAATTTTCCGCATTTGAGTTTTCTCCGGGCTCTTCTTCATTTTGTGCATTTGCATTTTCTCCAGGCTCTTCTTCATTTTGTTCATTTGCGTTTTCTCTAGGCTCTTCTTCATTTTGTACATTTACGTTTTCTCCAGGCTCTTCTTCATTTTGTACATTTGCGTTTTCTCTAGGCTCTTTTTCATTTTCCGCATTTAAGTTTTCTCCAGGCTCTTCTTCATTTTCCGCATTTAAGTTTTCTCCAGGCTCTTCTTCATTTTGTACATTTGCGTTTTCTCCAGGCTCTTCTTCATTTTGTACATTTGCGTTTTCTCCAGGCTCTTTTTCATTTTGTACATTTGTAGTTTCTCTAAGTTGACCAATTTCCATGGAGTGCCGAATCGTGTTTTCAAGAGTTTGTTCATTCATTTCCACTTAAGTTCCTTTAGTTTTCACAAGGAATTTTTTTCTTCAAATTGAACGTCTCTGTTTATGAACCCTTTGTCTGTTTCTGAATTCCACCGTTTATACGCTTTAGTGTGCACATCGCACCCAATTAAAATGCACGTGATTCCCTTAGGTGACAGATTCGATGATCTTCTTTTATTTAAGGCGCATGCCCTACAAACGAATACTCTTAGAAAGCTAATATAAATTGCTTTTCTTTTCCACAGTTCTTAAGGCGTTTTGCCTTTTTTCACTTTGGTTTGGCATCTGCCTCGATTATAAATATAGACAGTATATATTCCTAAGGGGACGAGAAATGGTCTAACTTCCACTGTTTCTCTCACCGACACTCTTTTATTGAAGGAGGGGGGAACAAACGTAGGCTTGTAAGTGCTTCAAGTGACCTTGAAATCTCCCGTTTTTAATGTACGACAGTCTTTATTCAGTTGGGGCCCTAGCATCGATACGAACTCTTGGAGTTGGCCGCAGGGCCGCCTTATCCATAAGTCAGACTAGGCGAAGTGCCTAGGGCCTACGAACATTTTAGGAGACATTAGGGCCCACGATTCCATATAATAGGGCCTACGTAGGTCCGAAAAGTCGGTAACTGAAATGTTTTTGCCTAAGGCCTACGGAAAGGCTAAAACTGCCGTGGTTGGCCGCAATGCAACTGTGGTGTGGTCTAAAACTCATGAGATAGTATTCTCGTCCCCTTAGGGATATATACTATCTATGATGTAAATCGCAACTTTTACGGCGTCCGCCCAAAAACCAGTTGGCATTCCTGACTGAATGAGTATGCATCTTGCGGCGTCTAGTAGTGTTTGATTTGCGCAGTGATATATGGGCAATCTCCTCTCACCGTGAGATCAGTGATAGCAATTGAGAGGAGGTGAGATGCTCTAAGCTTCTAATGGAGCGGAGCGTGAGATGCGTTTCCAAGCTATGAATTTAAGTGAGAGGAGAGTGAGTGGAAATAAAATTTTTCAAAGAATGTATTTGGAGTGTGAGCGAGGTTAATTTAATTAGTGAAATGCGATGAGAGGAGATCAGCTAAAAAGGTAGTTTGCGGTGGTGAGAGGAGGTGAGTTTGAGTTTAGATGTAAGAAAACCAAAACAAAGGAAATATAAAAACATGACCTTCTTGGAAATAATTATGTAACTTTGGCCCAATCGTACAATAACATAATATTCTGACGTTAGAAGTCTATAAAGAAGTTAAAGACAGTAAATATAATGTAGCCACCGTACCAGTGATGGTCGTTGTTCTACCTGTGTGAGAACAGTGTGATAATCTGAGAGGAGGGGAGATGCGCGAAACTTCAAAAGAAGAGGAGCGTGAGAGGAGTTTCACAAAGTACGCATTTCAGAGAGAGGAGATTGAAAGGAGACATTTTATGACTTCCATAAGCGGAAAAGAGCGTGAGATCAGATTTTTCAACAAAACTAGCGGGAGTGTGCGCGAGGTTAGATAAATTAGCGAAATTCGATGAGAGGAGATGAGATAAAAAAGTTAGTTTACGGTGGTTAGAGGAGATGAGTTTGAGTTTAAAATTTTAGAAACGGGAATGAGGTGGAGTGAGAGTTATCACAAAATTTTTAAAAATGCCCATCACTGGATTTGCACGTACCGCAATCCCATTTTGTTGAGGCGTATCGTGAATTGTCAATTGTCTATCGATGCCCTTCAACCTACGCCCCCAACCATGTGAATACTCACTTCCCCCACGTCAAAAATTAACCTTAGGGGAGTGTGAGAAAAGACGAAATAGCAGACGACGTTATGACTTTTCACAAGATAGGGTCAGAATATTTTAACCCATTTACTTTCCAAATTGACCTATTTTCTATAGCGTAATAAGAAGTTAACTCATTCACTATGAACGTCAGACTCCAGTATTTGGTTCCGATGCTTACCTTCACATATTTTATGTTTTGGTTTTCGTAAAATTATACTTCGACTTTCATGAAATTGAAACCCACATTATACGACCCGTGACCTAACTAAAAGGGCCCACCCACCATTTCTCAATAATTTATCAATCAGTGTTTACTTTTTCAAAACAAACAATGATTGCTTTGAAAACGTTTATTACCGGTTTTGCATAAAATGTATTAAAGTTCCGGCTTAAAAGATTAAAAAATTCATTTAAATAAGTTATTATCAAACAGCAAATACGTATAAACAACTTCGCAAGATTTTCCCACGTATAGGTAATTACCCCCTTTAGTTAACGGTTAATTTACCACTACTCGATAAGCAGTTTTGCATCTATTATCATTTTTGTATCGTCGCCAAGGTCGTCACCTTGACCGGGAAATGAAGAGAAAATATAACGTAATGCTTGACAGATATTGAAATGAACCCATACTTCGCTAAAATATTATTTAACGGTTGAAAGAGAGTCAGACATTTAACGAAAGACGTGTTTGTTGACCTTCGCCGTCTTCGCAGTCAAAAAGGAGAGACCAACTGGAAAAGAGAAAGTCTACCGATAGACTGTAAAATTCAAATCTATTTTGAGGAAAGTCACTCGCAGTCGGTGTTCTTGCCAACTCAGTCTTGGAAATACTATTTTAAATATTATTAAACTTAAGACAACATGGAGTCTTGTGGTAAGATTAGTGTGATATTTATTATGTCTGTTCAATTGTGGGTCGTACTGGCCACTGGACCGGGGTACCGTCCATTTAGTCCACCGATGTTCTATCCTGGGCCGGAGAGTACCGAATCGCGAGTCGAATACGCGATGAAATCCGCTGGAATAGTTCCGGATATTTTACCCAATGCACCCAAGCAGTATATGCTGGTAAGTATCAACCAGGAACTTATATTTAGCATATATGAAAAGCATTCATTTTCTTAATAGGTAGAATACTACGGGAGATTTCCGGTTTTGCTGGGAAACAAGCTGAGACCTCATCAAGTGAAGGACAAACCTTTCATCCATTTCGACGCTGACAAAGATGTATTGTACACAGTCACTATGATCGGTAAGTCTAGATCCTAAGCATGCACCTAAAATCCATCTTTTCTGAAGACTGACTACTATGAATGACCGATTTGATAGAAGTTTGATGTTCGTTGCCGTAGCGATGCAAAACCTTCTAGATAATGTTTAACTTTCACAAAATTCCTTGTTAAAATTCAAATATGCAGTTCTTGGTACCGTCACCGGGAAACCTAATAAGCATTTCACTAAAATAACGGTGCGTTCTTGTTTAATGTGTTTCCTATTTCTACAATACTTCTCCAGCTCTCTCACTAAAGAGATCTAATGAATTCATCCATGGGCATTATGGGCTTGACCTATTTCTCTTCATACATCTAATAAACGAAAACGTTTGAGTTGTCCTTCGCAGTTTGGACGCTATTCGGTGGATATTAAATCTAATATTAAATCTTAGACTTATACTTGTTCTAGCTTTTAAGAAATTAACCAACTTTCGTAAAAAAAGTTTGCATGTTTCTCCACAAAACGAAAAAGTTAGTGTCAACATTTGTACTTTTATAGACCAATTCAAAAATCACAGTGAAACAATCATTAAAAAAACATTTTTCGGCGTTATATTTTATTTAAATTAGGTTTGCCAAATTTTTAAACGTCTAAAACTTTTTTAAGCGAATTAAGCACAAACGTCTAATTCTTAAAAAAATCCTTCTTAAAAAATAAGCATGAAAAATATTTTCACAGTTTTTAGACTATTTATAAACCTCTACATTTCAGATTTGTTTCGCCATATGATAAGACTTATCGTATTTAATTTATAATTTTTAATCGCGTTACCCCTGTAAAACGATCTTCTCCTTGTCATATGGGTATCGATATATTCATTCAAGGTAACAGCATGCCTAATTTTTTCAGAATTCCTACATTATACTGATTAGCGCCAAAGGGGAAACCGGTCTACTGTTGAGTTTCTGTTTATATTTCGGGATTCTTGTGTCTCTATATTTCCATTATATTCGTTTTTTCTAGTTTAGTGACGGTGCCAGGTTGTATGCCAGGTAGGCCGTTAAATTTGAAGTCATATTGAAAATACGCGAAAACATGGGAGGAAGTAAATTTTAAATTCATTGAAATTCTGCTGCAATTTATAACAAGGAGAATACAATTTAAAATTTTTAATATTAAACATATTTTTTTAGCTTTAGGAAATTAGAAATGACCCCGAAATCCTTCTATGGGCCCCGAGGTACTTGGCCTAACTTCCCAAAATTTCCAGCTGTCACTACCTTTAGAATTAATTCAATCTTTTGGTTTAGATCCTGACGCTCCGAGCAGACAAAACCCGAATATCAGCGAAGTACTCCACTTTTTAGTGGGAAATGTGCCCGGAAACAATGTTCACGGAGGTGACATGCGGGCGGAATACCTGGGAGCTCAGCCTCCCAAAGACTCAGGTCAGATGACATTTTCTAGATTTGAGAATAATAAACATTAGCACATATAGTTGATTTAATTCGAAGATATCTATTTTGGGCAAACATAAATATTATATGGTATCTATGGCCACAAATGCTATTAGCTTTTTCATGAAGTATGTTACAGAATTGCACAAAAAATAGACAGCAAAGTAAAATATGTTATTTAAAAATTCTACCGTTTTGGAGAAATCTACTGTTGGTTATCGTGTCAGAACAAATACAAGAACGATTTCGAGTGTGCAAAGATTTTTAGAAACTAGATAATGGCCAACACCATTAGTCTTCATGATTTGATACAGTAATTGACAATTTTTAGTTAAGTTGATCATATTGGCGTTCCAAGAATCTCACGGAACATACCACCGATGTATTTAAACCTTTCATCTGAAAAGGATTGAGAGTTATTTATAGTTAATAAAATGGCGATGAGTTCGATAAACATTGTCTTCCAAGCAAAGCAGCACGGGCTCGTCTCATAATTTAGGATAAATAACGAGTTTAGAACCGTGTCCTTACAATACAAGTGAGCCCAAATCGAGATAATCCTAACTTTCAAAAAAGTATACGCTGGAACCAAATCTACTTGAACAACGTAAAAACAGTTCAGCCCGATCGGCGACGTATTTTGATTGCTGGGACGAGGCTGAACCCATAGAAAACTCATAGGTAACTAAAATGCTGCCGCCTACGGCCGAGCTTGACGCCAGTTCGCCTTGAACCTTCAGCCAATGAGAGGCCGTAGAGTGGTTCCGCCAAGGAGGATAATAATCCTCCTTGGATCCGCTACTATAGCGGGAGATAGGTGACGTCATTCTCTCTGGTGACATTAAATTCTTGGCAGAACCACTCTTTGAGCTCTGATTGGCTGAGATCTGGCTATCGTCTGCCACGGCGTTTGGCCCATTTGCCAGTTACACGGCAGCATTCTAGTTACCTATGAGATTTCTATGGCTGAAAAAGATCGGTGGTCACATGATTTGGTTATTTTCTGTCGTATGGTTAAAGTATTTGAGCGCGCGCTTTATTTTTCATTTTCAACGCGCGTGCACAATCGCGCGAGCCACAATCTAGTAATATATCAAGAGCGCGCGCCCATAAAATTAACTCTTTTGTACATGTGTTTGTCGATATTATATTTCAGAAACACCTATTGGTGGACCTTAAAATTCATTTTGCGCGGGAAAATAAACTTCCATATTGGGTTATAAAAGCAAATAAATAAGCCTGCTATACCATTAACCAAGAATCTAAGGGGACTCACTGTTCATGCTTTATATGAAAAAAAAAACGGATAATTTTGGTTCAATGTGGACAAAACTTGGCGTTGCTGAAGTCGATTTCCGACGTAGTTTCTTAGAGGAGCTGGAGCGTTCACGTTCATTTTTGACAAAATGGTGCCGTTGTTGTCGGTTAAATGATTAGGCTTAGTTTTAGACCTTTTATTTGGAAATTGGGCCCTTAAAAGTTTAAGTAATGGTAATTAACCATTCTGTTAAGTAAAAATAATAAACAGTAAGCCGCATATAGCTGAGGTTTTTAAACTAATTAATTGGAATCCATTTCATTTCTAAACTTAATGAACTAAGCCTAACCTAACTTTATCGCACGTCCGGTCGTCTAAGCCCCGACTAAGATTCTCGTTGTGATAGTTGAACAGAATTCTTGAGGCGCTTCAAAGCGACTGATGTACCCAAGTTAGCCTTTCGATTTAGGCCACGCGTACCGTGTCAAAATATCGGGAACAATGAGTTCCCTTTAATTCTTGGTCCATGGCTATACCTCTTGATGTAAAGATAGTGTCGGGCGCAAAAACGTATTTTTGTAATCGGTCAATAGTTCTTTCTATAATAAAATAGAATCAAAACATACATTATAAAAGTTGTATTTTTGTTGGCACGCGCTGTTCTATTTTTAATATAAATTTATTCTCGCAATTTTCCACGCGATCTCTAAAATAAAAAAATAGCACGCGCTCTAATCTTTCACAGTACAATAAAACTAACATAAACACGTGACCTCCCGTACTTACAAGAATCTCCGATTGCTCCTGCCGTCATTTTTATCTCAATATTTACATTTTAGGTGTTGAAGACTCGATTTATCTCTAAGAACTCTTCTAATCTCTAGGTATATCTTCATTTGTATTGGCTGTATCGATGTAGGCTGATAATGAAGTACAATCATTTATCTTTAGGTTTTCGTTTTGGCGTGAACGTCGCGCGCCATCTAGTGTATACCATGAGATAGTGAATTCACCAACAATGACGATAGTGAGTCCTAGGATGAGACGAGTCCAATGCAAAATTATCTAGTTATGGACAAAAGTAAATAGGGGAGAAAGTCTGGCACTTGGGTCCAACCGCACGACGTCTTATTTGAGGGGTAAAATTTTTGGGCTTTGGAAATGACTTCCCTCTCGCCTCTTTACAGGGACACAAAGGTATCAGTTGTACTCCGCCACGATGAAAAATAGTTCTCTATAAAATAAGTGAATATAAAAATTTTGCTTTCGATAATTTGGTTAATTTAGTTCCTAAATAAAGTAGATACATGATAGAAACTAAAATGCGACATTTTAAAAATAATAACACGACTTTTGAAAAGAAATAAACCGTAACTAGAAAAATGCTCACTTAAATCGTGGAAAGCGTGGCACCATCTATGAGCAGAGATTGGGATAATTGATATATCTAATATGTTAAGGCCTAACAATTTGCAAGTGTAAATGAAATAATAAATATAGCTACGAGCTTTTTTTGTTTATTTTACAATTGATATAGTAATTATTAATTAAAATCAACCGTTATCGAAGGAAATAATGGTCAGCATTTGACAGAGAGACTATTTGAAATCGCGAGGCGATGACATGGTTGCCAGGGAATAAAATTCAAAATTTTCATCTTGAGCGCGGACCGGAATACCACAATCCACAAATGCACTACTTCGCACGTAATGTGCTATCCTTATTGGTTAGAAATATCACGTGATCACTAGCTCTTTAAAAAGGGTGTCAAGCATGGTGTAAGGTATAATCTGAAGGCAATGATAGACTTTATCCCCCTATTTACTTTTGGTTCTGGATGAGCCCCTGCATCCCAAAATGAGACGCACGAAAAAACCCCAATAAAATTCGAGTCTGACTCAGAGCCCGAAATTTGGTGGTGTTACCTGAGTCTGAGGCGAATTCCTTCAAAAAAATCGTTGCGAAAGTGAGTTAAAGACTACGCAGTTAAATGGTCAGATTTCAAACTTAAACTTATTTATTGTGGTTTTAAAGGGGTTTGAAAATTCGAATACATAGGAGAAACTCTTATGAGGACCAGCTAGTATTTTTTATCTCTTTGTTGACAGAATGACTACCAGGTCACATTCATAGCAATATCATAGCTACAAATTTAAGATTTCTATTTTCACAACGATGGCGATGAAAATCCCATTCAACCATTCAAAACGCGTTATTGTTTTCCAAATTTAAGAAAAGGTTCCTTCAGAAATGAAGCCGGTGTTTATATCGATCGACTTTTATTTGCGATTTAATAATTTGTCATTATTTTGCTGAAGTAAGCGTCATTTTTCATTACGAAGGCGTTTTAATTTTCAATAGGTCTTGACTGGCGAAGGAGATATCTCGTCATATTTACCTAGACGCAGGGTTGGCATAGAACCAGCCATACCGCATATAGCCTCCTGGATAAATCCGGTTATAGCCACTTGAAAAAATCCAGATTTTTTTGACTTTTTATAAAAAAATTACAATAAGAATATTTTAGTAAATTAATAGTTTTTATTTAGAACTTTAGTTTTTTTTGTTTCATATTTAGAAACCGGTTTACTTTTACCCGTTTTTCGGTAGGATTAAAGTTCCAAAGTTCGCTGCCTCGCTTCTGTCGGTGCGTCATACACAAAAACTAGGGGGAATTTCCTGAGGAAATCAAAATAATTCAGTTATTTTATATAGTTATTTCGCTTTATTTGTTTAGTATGTTATTTACGACAATAACTGCAGACAATTTCTACTTACATAAGTAAAAGGTACTGTTTATATTTTAGCCTGTTATAACCGAAAAAAACGGATATAGCCAATTAAAACCACTGGTCTGGATTTTTTCAAAAAAGCCGGCTTTCTTCCAACCCTGCCTAGACGTTACACACAAGGTGTATAACGTACAAATTTTTACATTTGATTTTTAATTCTTTTTGGACAGGTCCACATCGTTACATTTTTTTCGTGTTCAAACAACCAAAAATGATCACGTTCGAGGAGGAGAAAATCTCGTCTTCGGAAGGGGATACGTCCAAAAGGCTCAACTTCAAAATTAAGGATTTCGCCGAGAAATACGAACTTGGAGACCCCATCGCTGGAAACTTCTACTACTCATCATTCGATCATTACGATGGCGCTCCCTGGAGACCCATTTACTACAAACCCATGAATTACAACCCATATTGGTGGTAGACAATCCATGTTGGGGTATACCACGAAATATGAGGAGAGGCTTTAAATTATTAAATAAATCGCTCTGTAATCACCAAGTAATCGTTGTAGTTGTTGCGTGATCATTACGTAATCCAAACTAAATAACCTCGTTATCATTTTGCATTTGCAGTAATTGATCTGTAATCGCTGTTTTAGATTACTGATTACGTAATCGGTGTAGAGAAAACAAAGGCTAGCACCTCGGCCGTAACCAACTTCTGCAACAATTTGAAGTCGAAGGAACACATTATTATGGTGATTTACAAGCTTTCATTTAATCTCTTCGAAAAACATTTTTAAATCTTGGTTTTCAGTAGCGCTTTAATGTGTTTACTCATAGACGCAAAATGTTTTTTTGCCTCACTGCTTGAAAAAAAATCAGTTCTCCTCAATGTTCTAGTTAACTCCATTGAGATAACTGTATCAATGCTAATGAAACGAAGTTTATATAAAATAAAAACAAAACGCTGTCGATGATTTGGAAAATAAATATTATATTTTAGCTCTGGTTTGATTATATTGACAAAAGGAATAACGGGTATATTTTGGTTTTTAGAGTTTTAAAGTTGGTTTTTTTTCAATTAAAATTTTCATGCTTTTACATACAATCCCAATTGGGGATTTGTATGTATTAGATTTACAAATGGTGTAGCAGATGCTGCCGCAGAATTCTTCAAAAGAGCGGAGTCTTCTTTGTTGTGAAAGAGAGGCTCGCTCATAAATGAGCCTTTATCTAGATAAAATATTGAGCAAAAAGAGATGAGTTTTTGATATCACCAGATAGGTGCCATTTTGTACCACACATGGGCAAAATAGCTGCCCTCCACCATCCATCCCTCTGCCCTCCGGAGCGAACGTACGTACTCCTTCATTCATCCATCCGCCCTCCATAACTAATATCTGCCCTCCATCCTCTACCCCTCCGCCCTCCAGAGGGTAGATCTACACTCCGCCTAATACCCTCAGTACTCCAGTGAGTAGAGCTACACTCCGTCATATACCCCTCCGCCCTCCGTAGCTAAATCTGCCCTCCATCCTCCACCCCTCCGCCCTCCGGAGCGAAGATACGCACTCCGTCATTCATCCCTCCACCCTCCGTAGCTATATGATATGCCCTCCATCCTTTACCCCTCCGCCCCCCGGAGCGAAGACACGCACACCGTCAATCATACCTCTTTCCTCCAGAGTCTAGAAATACACTCCGTCAAATTCCCCTCCGCCCTCCGGAGCGAAGATCCATCCTATGCCCTCCAAAGCTAAGATTTGCCCTCCACCCTCCACCCTTGAGAGAGTAGATCTGCACTACGTTATTACGAGTTAATCTGAAATTGATTTCTACTAAACCCTAAAGTGTATATTGTAGTTCTTCCAAAAACACAGTTCAATTGGTTGGTTTGACGTTTACTACATTAAGCCCCATTTTCATGCTCGCTGGTAGCGTGTAAAAATCGACAAAATCCGCTTCAGCTACACACTTTTTGACTTTCCGCGTCGATCTGTTTCAAACAGATATTTTAGGTTTCTTTTCATGCTAGCGAGTGGCGGAAGCGAATTTAGACGATTTTTACCCGCTACCAGCGAGCATGAAAATGGGGCTTTAAGGAGTAAGCGTTTTATAAATTATGGCTTAAGGGCCGTGAACAGACTACATTTTCTCGTGCGCGTCCTACACATGCCAATTTTTTTTGGCAAGAGACCATACTGCCACTCAAGGTAGTCAAGCTGTCTGTCGTCAAAAGGTTGGCATAAGTAGGATGGGAGAGGTTGAAATTCGCGCACGAGAAAACTTTGTAACTATTCTAGGCCTTTAAGCTGTATTTAAGGCACTTTTTTTAACGAACACGTTGAGAGAACATCTCCGTTCGTAAACTTTACACATTACAAGGCGTAACACGAATAGTCCAAGAGCCTATGACAAAAGAAGTGACTGATACAATACACGGTAGTCTTTGAATTACCATTACGAAGGGTAACCAAGAAATGTTTGTCTTACGGGCCGGACTGCGGGTTTTTCACCATGGCAACCAAAAACATTTTCAACAACAAAAATTTCCTAGGGGATTTTACATGGGAAATCAACAGAATGTAAGGGTTCCCCCCCCCTCTTTGAAATTTTTAAAAAATTCAGACAAAATTGTTTTTGCTCCAAATTGTTTCAAAACTTTGTAATTAACTAAAATCAAGTAAATAATGCTAAATCTCAGTAAAATTATGAAATTGCGATTGAAATTTCACTGCTTTTTTGAAATTCCACAAATCACACGATGTTGCCTAAATTTACTAAAATGGTGTAAATTTCATGAAATTTAGTTAAATGCGTCGCTTTGGAACCATTTGGAACAAAAATATTTTGTCTGATTTCAAATTTCGTGATTTTCATCGTCTTTTCGCGCCATCTAGGAACCGAAATTGGAATCTATTTTTTAATTTCAAGTTGTCATGAGATTAATTACTGAATACAGCTGAATTATTTTGTTAAAGAAAGTTCGATAATGGAAGCTCCAAATATTTTAAATAGCCCAAGAGGTTATTATAAAAAGCATGATTAAGGTTTATTGTTAAGAAGTAAAGAGAAATACATAATTTTAAACGTTTATAGCTCATTAAGACAACATTAGCCCCAAGAAAGCGTGGTAACTATTTTAAAAGAAACGGCCAATTTAACTGGTAAGACGGAGAAATAAATTTACAAAATTAAATATTTCTACATACTATTTTAAATTTAAGAATGATAGGAATGCCTTACCTTTCAAATTTGCTCGCCCCCACAATTATGAAATTTAAAAATAAAGATTCCAATTTTGGTTTCTAGATGACGCTAAAAGACGACGAAAAGAGCAATATTCGAATTTGACCGTAAAATGGCTAATTTCAAATTTCACGCGGTGGAATGACCGGAAACGATATGAGGCATCCTTGCGCCGATTGTACTATATATTTTGTCTTTCTTAGCCTGTAATTGACTATAGGGAAAACAGATTTATAAAACTTAATTGAACGACTTAACCGGTGAATTTGGCTCGGTTAGGGCCAATGTAGAAGTATAAACAAGCATCACGCTAAAGTAAAAGTATGTTATAAAAGAATGTAAAAGCGACATGTTATAGGCATTCTTTAAGCCATTCAGATCAATTTTTGCTGGACAATATCACATGAATTATCAAAAATGCAACTTCATAACGTCTATCCTTCAGCCAAACTGTCCACCCTTATTAAAAAGCCCTGTTAACCTCTGTGAAAATGGACTATCTAGGTGAGCACTGTTATATTTGCGTTAATCTAATTACTCTTGAGAATGAGTTTAACATTAACTAAATGAATTAAATGAGAGTCAAACAGTATTACAGAAACTAACGATTTAATAAGGCTATTAACGAAAGAGATTAACATTTACCTCGAGCATTGTTACAGCTTTTTCATACAGCGAGGTAATAATGAGATATTCGCGCGCATTAGGGGTCACAGGTGTAAATACACGGGCGTTTAGAAATAGCGGCGATGGCGCCATCTAGAGATCATAATCAGAACATAACAAGCACAAAGCACACCCCAGCCCATCAGTGTTCTCCCGTCCATCCCTCCCATTACGCAATAATCCCTCCGCCTTTACCCTCCGTCCTCCATATTAAAATATAGCCCTCCATATTCTACCCTCCACCCTCCCGAATACGATTTAAACCCGGCGTTTTCTACCCTCAACCCTCCATTGAAACCTTGAGCCCTCCATATTCTCTCCTCCACCCTCCCGAATACGATTTAACCTCTCCGTTTTCGACCCTCCACCCTCCTCAATAAAATGCAGCCCCTCCATTTTCTGCCCTCCGCCCTCTATTCTTATTACAAGAGGGATGGCTTCTACCCTCTAACCTCCGACATATATCGGAGGGTCCCTCCGGAGTTTTGCCCATGTATGATTTGTACAAGCTGTGACCATTATTGGTCGTCAGTTCATTTTTTTTTGCTTCTAGTTACAACAAGGAGAGTACATTTGAATTTGATATTTTATAAATGGCCAGCCCAAGAGTCGATTTCTTGTATATAGCCTAGGTGAGCTACGTGTATAACACTATTTTTCGAAAAGTAGAAATTATATAACAGATCTTTTAATAATTTCCTAGCTAAACAGGCCAATCTCTTTCAAAATGACCACATACCGCTAATTCAATAGGATTAGCCATCTATTTTTTTTCATTTTGTGCTCAGTCCTATTTGATTGGTACTTTGGTTTTCGAAATAAAGCTAAGATAGCCTACGTGAAGATAATATACTTCCAAATATAGTAAGTCTTTAACTGACCTATTTACAAAATCAATGAGATATAGTTAATTAACTATTTATAATGGTTTGTATAAAACTTTTCCCTTTAAATCAGTAGGATTTTGATCAAAAATCCACTATTTATCCAGAGAACTAGATTGGCAGGTTTGCCAAAAAAACTTTTTTGAGCCTCCCTGGTTCATGAAAAATTTGGCTAAGTCTTCTGCTACTCTATATACAAAAGTAAATAACCACATAAGTAGTATTTTATAGAATGGTCTATTTAATTGGGATATAAACGCAAAATTGAGGAATCGTTAAATCATTAAACAATCGATACTAGGCAAAACAACGGTGGAAATAGTGAGCACAAATGGCGGAAATATAGTAGAAAATGAATCAATTTTATTTGCATGTGGCTCAATTCTTGAAATCCCACTTAACCGAAAATTTTTTTTGAAGCCAAGTGAAATTTAGTTTGTTAAGGCTGTTGGACTACACCCTTTTAGCACATTCGTACAGTGGCGTAGCTTGGGGGGGGGCGTGAGCAGCCCGCACCGGGTGCCACCTGTTTGGGCCAAAAAAAAGTCCACAAACTAGAGATATTCGAAAAACGTTTTGACTAGTAAGTAGCACATCATGATATCCGCACCGGGTGCCACCATTGCTAGCTACGCCACTGCATTCGTATTTAACATTGGATCACTTTGTTATTTAATTTTCGTGTGCAAAACATTTGGGACAATTAACTGTTGCTTAGGTTCACTCACAACTTCAAATGAATTTTAACACTCTCCTCAGTCAATGCTGCTTAAACAGAGAATCAAACTTTTGCGTATTATACCAGTTCGTGCTATATTCAATTACATTATATTAAAGATTTTTAGTTAAAATTTCATTAAATTTAATATCTAAACATGTAAAAAAATTGATTAAAATGGGTTGAATGTCTAATAAATTGAACGATGTCGCTCTTAGAGTTCCTGACGCCTAAAGGTACAGGCCAACAATTTTTTTTTCTATTATTTTTCAAATAGGAAAATGGGAATAGCCAGTTAAAGTTTTACTCGTAGCAGAAGATAATTATGTCCAATTTAATTGATCGGGAAAATGTATGATTTGAAAATGGTGGATAAAAGACGTTCTCTGTTTGCTACCCCACTATATTTGGGAATAAGGGGATCTCTGAAAGAAATATTGTCTGTTGGTTCGTTACCAGTGGTGTAGTCGGGCCAGGGCGGGGCAGGGCGTTGCCCCGGTGCTTTTACAAAGGCAGGGCCCCGCCCCGTCTTGGTTTTTCCCTTTTTCCAGGGTGCGCCCTGCCTATTTTTTTCAACTTGCCAG
This sequence comes from Leiobunum rupestre, assembly GCF_980474605.1. Taxonomy (NCBI): domain Eukaryota; kingdom Metazoa; phylum Arthropoda; class Arachnida; order Opiliones; family Sclerosomatidae; genus Leiobunum; species Leiobunum rupestre. The sequence continues at coordinate 61,631,234 of NC_143384.1, forward strand.
GGCGCGCCTTGCTTCTATTTCGTAAAGGGTATGTGAATTTATGATAAATTTTGCCCACAGAAAAATACCACAACAATTTCAAATCATTACCTTGGTACGGCCAGCTTCGATCACGCTAAAAATGGAAGTTGGAGGTACATTTATAGCAGCCGGTACAGCCAACTTCGGTTACGCGCGAAATCAAAGTTGGCCGTAAGCAGGTAGCGCCCCGGTTCTTTTTATTTTAGGACTACACCACTGTTCGTTACCAGAAAACAGCAACTACAATCCTTACTCCAGCGATTTATAGCGATGCCTCTTGTAAAACCTGGAGAACTGGACAACGTGTGGGAGATTATTTACGAAGAGAAGCTAACTAAAAATATGACTTCGATGCTAGGTTTGATAGAGCCATATGGAATCACTGCAGTGGCGTAGTGAGGGGGGGACACTGGGGCCCATGCCCCCCCCCGAAACGTATGGTCGTACGTACAAATATTTTTGTTTTTACTTTTTTTTCAATGTGTGCCCCCCGAAAAATCCTGGCTACGCCACTGAATCACAGAAGTAACTGTGGAACAAGAACAACAAACAACATGAAAGGATGGCATCACGCGCTTAACAAGAGAACCGCTCGTATGCACCCTAATATTTTTGAGTTAATTCAGGCTCTGAAGGAAAAAGAAGTGAAGGTAGTAGACAATTTGAAGCTGCTTCGGAATGGAAGAAAAACTATTGGACGTGACCCAACGTACGTCAAACTGGATATGCGCCTTTGGAGTTGAAGAAAATAGTAGCAAGTTCCTACTTATCTTGCTTAGAATATTTAGACGCGGCCAGCCATCTTGCCAACATTGTGAATAATGTTTGGTAAAAAATAATTAATGCAAATAAATATTACTTGCGGCAAAACGTTTTATGATAATGATATTACACCATAAGCCTATCATAAGGTCCCCATAAGTAAAGGTCTCCCACAGGTGCCCATGGTAACGGCGTTGTCCGTTAGAGAAGAAAGTTAACGTATGATGGTAGGGGAGTAGCGACATCTTTTTAAAAATTTCTAGATCTAAAATATTTTCTTACTTGGTAGAGCAGCCACACTCGGGTTGATAAATGAAACACAACACGCGTCTAAATCTCCAATTTGAAAAATAAATACCTTCAGGAACTCTTATTTCTTATAACCAGTATTAGGTTCTGATGTATCATTTTACAAAGATAATTGTTAATTTTAAGATTTAAAACGATAAAATTGTGAATAAGCCTTAGCAACGGTTTTAGGGCTCGTGGCGGATATTTCTCCCACGTGGTTCTAAATTTAAAAACGTTCGCGCACGGCTTCTGCGCATTCATCATGCATTTCGGCAAAATGATTTCAGAAATGCATAGTTGAAGACGTAGCCACTAGGAGGTGCAGATTTTGAATACCTACCTCATAATAATGGTATAATCGACAACAATTTGGTCTAGATATTTGCTTTTGGGGACCTTATGATAGGCATCATAGGCTTATGATTACACTACTGAGGCGGCGAAATGAAGCGGCGGCTAAATGGGGCTTTTTCGGCGGCGAAACGGGATCAGGCCATATAAAGAGAAGCTTGCATGTCTAAGCTCTTTGCATTAATACTTGTTGGCGAATTGCTGAATGGGTTTTATTGAAGAGTTTATTGAACGAAAAAAGAGTCAAGTTGATAGGCTTTCGAAATTAAAAATGAAAACGACGTAATAAATGTGGGTTTAAAGTAATTTATGTAATGAAAGGATAGACGTAAAAATTAATATAAATTGCTTTGAAAAGGCTTCAAGGAGACGGTGGTGGAGCTTGAACATTAAGACTTATTCAAATGGGCCATTAGTATGAGTCCGAGCAATATATGCAAGGCTTTGGCCATAGGAATGTCCCTCTGGTATCGAAATATTTTAATAACTTGAAATCTACTTACTATCAGTTTGCACTTTTTATGCTTTATTATGAGGTTTAAATGATAAAATATATTTTTAATAAATAAATAATTTATTTGCTTCTTAATTTCGATTTATCTTTAAATAATTAAACTAAATTTTATATAGTTTAATTCATTTAATAGAAATGACAACCAAACACCTCTATAATGAATCTTAAATCAATATAGTCCAAATCTTTCTCGCACTTTTGAATTAATAAAATATATCAGCCTCTAGAAAATTATCACATCACAAAAAGTTCATTTCTTTAAACAACGACAATTATGTAAATTTAAAATTATTTGTATATCATCATTTAAATAATTAAACTCCCTGGTGAAATTTTTAGAACGGAAATTGAAATACGAATTGACCTACCGAAAATTAACAACGGATCGGGAAATTTCAGAGTAGAAGACATAAGCCACAACCATAAGTCTATAATATAGTTCCATAGGTTTGTCACTTTGGGGAATATTTTACTTAATGGCAGTCACGGAATGTCGTCATCACAAGAAGAAAGGTTCGCATTTCATTGGTTGTGACATAAGTGTGTATTATTATTAAGTGTGACACTAGGGGAAATTTTCTCCTTGCAGTCTGTTTGGTTCACGAATACACTCTTTTTAGAAACGTTTACTGGGCGCCGCCATTATCGCACAGACAACCAACGAGCAAGCCCTCTACCGCAGAAATTTCTTCCCCCCAAAACCGGATTTTTCATCACCCTCCCCGTAGACTGTAAGGTAATGGCGGTTGATTGGGAAGGCGTGTTTAAGAGTCAATAGCTATCAGTAAAACTTTTGCATGTGAAGAATTTGAAGTGTCACACTTATGTCACAATATTATGCACTTATCCCACAAAAAATGAATTACGAACCTAACTTTTTGGCTACTGTATTGTAACGAAGTACGAAATAAAACGCAAAATTTAAATTTTTCTACCAATATGCTATTCTGACGAGTAATTACCACCTTCGTCTGATCATCGCTAAACTCTAGTTCCTAATAAATAAAATATATTTGAGTACCCAGAAATGTTATTCAAAATAACCATTGATAAAGAAGTGCTAAAAACGTTTATTGACTCTCTATTTGTTACAGATCTGTAAATATCAAAAATGACAAAAATCATGATCCGTCAAAAAAGACAATGCGTGTGTGCAGAAGAGGCTACTATCGAAATATCAAACTATCGATAGTATTGGTTCAAATTAAAAATCGTGGCGGTCTGTAATGCCAACGTAATTGACTTCAATGAAATGCTTCGATGCATACGGTCGATGTTACCAAAAATAAACAGATATTTGTCGTCTGCTAAGCATTTAGTTTTTGATTTGACTAAATTACCGGATAAAGCATAACATACTGCCACTACTTAAAATTGAACTTACACAATCGATAATTAGATTTTTCGATATCCGCCCCTTATCCACATTTTTTGTTATTTTTATTTTTACAAAACAGCCTTCCAGTATCCTTTTTCCCAAATTATCTGCCAGTTTTTGGTGGGCGTAACCGTCGTAATAATAATAATAATATTTATTTCCATCAGCAAGCGACCACAGAGGCAAAGCCTATAATAAGGGATCGCCGGACAACACAAACAGAAAAAGTAAAATAAACGTATAAATAAAAAATATATATAACTTACCTAGATACAAGATAATTAAAAAAAATAAATTGAAGATAAAAATATTAAATAGGAAAAAATATAATTTAAGAATGGATTGAGAATTATGATAAAGCCAATCATCAAAGAAAAATATTTACACCCTAATGTCCCTAGGTCGTACTTTTTGCTCTTGAAATAAACCAACTTTCCAAAAGTCCTTCCTGGTCCAGTTAATCAATTACTAAACATAGGTTGTCTATATACGTAAGAAACTGTGTAAAATTCTTGTTAAGTCAAAGTTTTTGCTTAAATAAGTATCAAAATGGCTTCCTACATTTTGTTATGTTTTTTTTTGGGAAAATATTTCCTTATTGCAAGCAAAAGAAGAACCACTGCGAAAATAAACGTAAAGAAATAGGCGTTTTATTCTCTACAAACGGAAATGTAATTCAGGGAAATGTTAACGCTTGACGAATCCTCTTTTCTTCTGACAGAAAATGACTATTAAATAATCCCCTAAATAAACCGTTTCAGGATGCTTGTAAATAAAAATATTTTTAGATTTTATTTTCAAAAATGGGAAGGTAAATATTGGACTTGTACGTGCGTGGCAAACACGCTTGTGGGCTTAGTGGACAAACGAGCCAGTATCGAAGTGCGTCAAATTGACACGAGAGAGATGAAGAAGATTGTGGTCGTTTGCATCGTCGCCAGCTTATGTCAAGTCGGAGTGCCAATTGATTTGTCTTCGTACAGCGAGGCTATTCGAAAAACATTTTTAAAAGAAGCGATATTCCCAGGCGTTTTTGCGTCTATTCCTCGGGACCTCTTGTGGGTAAGTTCGTAATATCATGTACTATGTGGTTTCTTTTCACCTTTTCTGAGATCATAATTTAAAATCTCAAAGTCACCTTAGAAAACAGTAAATGAGCAAAAAATTCGTAATTTAAAATCTCAAAAGGAACATAAAAACCTTAAATTAGCACGAAAACGTAATTTAAAATCTCAAAGTCACCTTAGAAAACCGTAAATGAGCAAAAAATTCGTAATTTAAAATCTCAAAAGGAACATTAAAACCTTAAATTAGCACGAAAACGTAATTTAAAATCTCAAAGTCACCTTAGAAAACCGTAAATGAGCAAAAAATTCGTAATTTAAAATCTCAAAAGGAACATAAAAACCTTAAATTAGCACGAAAACGTAATTTAAAATCTCAAAGTCACCTTAGAAAACCGTAAATGAGCAAAAAATTCGTAATTTAAAATCTCAAAAGGAACATAAAAACCATAAATTAGCACGAAAACGTAATTTAAAATCACAAAGTCACCTTAGAAAACCCTAAATGAGCAAAAAAAATCGGAATTTAAAATCTCAAAATGAACATAAAAAACTATAAATCAGCACGAAAACGTAATTTAAAATCCAAGTCAACTTCAGATTTAAAATCTGGTATACCCAATTTACAAAACCGCTCCTTCATTTTGAAGACGAATATTCCTTTTGACGGTTTTTCGAAAGTGCATTTCAATATTCATTTATAGTAAATATAATAAATACAATGCCCATATAATTTCAAAGTTGTAGATTTTAAAATTTTTTATAAGCATTGTGTAATTTCAAAACTTAAATATATTTTAATTCCAATTCCAATTTCATATTTGTTTCTCTTTAATTTATGCTATACGCTTTGTCGGTTTCAAACGAAAATGACACGCAGCGCCTTTCGTGGTGAGATCACGCGTAACTTGGTTAAACGTTTTTACCCGCCCCCATTGAAATTAATGTAAAGTTGGTGATAATTAAACGTTAATTAAATGTAATATAAAATCGTCTTGAAAAATCGTTTATCGCTTTATAACGTTCAAAAATAATATTTTTAACGCGCCATGTAGATAATCGAACATCTGCTCGTTTAGGTAAAGTTTGCGTTGTCAACGCGAGTATTAGAAAGCAAAATGTGATTTTAGAAAGTAGGTTGTAATTCGGAACGATATTAATACTTTTCGCGAATTTTGTCATCGGGGAATTATACATATGACTTGAAATAAGTTTCCAGGTTTATTTAAAAGCTAGTTTCATAACTTTTCATCCATTGGTTCGTTCACAATGTATCTTTAAAGTAAACGAAAATTTGAAGGCGGTGACCCTTGCCCAGCCTTAAGCCTCGGTTTAATCTACCGCGTATTTTGAAACTCAAAAACCCGAGTACTATCTTTAAATGATGGCGAACGCTAATTGTAATACGAAACAAATAACGAAAAACGCGGGATTTTTGGCGTTTAATGGACTTAGAACGTTTTTCGTTATTTGTTTGTTATTACAAGGAGCGTTTGGGTTTTTCCGTTTGAAAATACGCGGCAGATTAAACCGAGGCTTAGTACTGGGCAAGATTCACTGCCTTTCATTTGCTTTCTAATACGCGGGTTGACCACGCAAACTTTACCTAGACGAGCAGATGTTCGATTATCTACATGATGCGGGAAAAATAATATTTTTTATTGTTATAAAGCGATAAACGATTTCTCAAGACGATTTTATATTACATTTAGTTTCATATTAACGGGAAAAATTGTCAGTGGAATATTTCTGATAACATTTGTTAGGTTAATTAACGTTTAATTATCGCCAACTTTACATTAATTTCAATGGGGGTGGAGAAAAACTTTTAACCAAGTTACGCGCGAGCTCGTCACGAGAGGCGCTGCAAGTCAATCGCTCGCTCCCTATTGCCCTAAATTCAAATGTGTCATTTCCGTTTGAAGATTAAATTGTTGTAAGGAATTATTCAAGATTTAATCGGTATCTCAATGACAACCATTTGGTAATAGGTTTTAGCATTTGTATCCGTTGATGTCGCATTTTTATGATTTAATGTTTTCAAAACGCCTTGTAAGATAGTCTTTATACTTAAAATATAAAGAAACAAATCACTGATGCACAGTATAACAAACGTAATGCAAATGTTACGTACGACGACTGGTGAGATCAAGTCGAAACGTTTGTTAATAAAGGGTTTTTATACTAGGCATCAGTGGTAGGTTTCGTTATATTTTAAACATATTTATGCACAAGTCTTAGCCAGTTTTCGCCAAAGTTGTCTTTCACCATTAAAGCCCTATCGGCCAAAGATAAATTGTGTACGGTTTTTTGTACGACTAAGTACATAACATTTGGTTAAAAAATAATGAAGGAATAGTCACGTCACGAGATAACAAAATTAATTTTTATCGGTGACACTTCCAAAAACGACCAATTATTATTTGAAAGCCCAAGGGCTGGTGCCCATCTGCCCCACCTTTAATTCGGACCTAATAGGGTCTAAAGCCGTACAAAAATCACTCCAAATACCATAGTTGGACTACATTGAAATATATTTTGTAGTTTTGAGAAATATAATATGTTACTATAAATACTGCTGTTTGTCTCGTACAGGTGGAATATGGAGGGAAAACTCCTGTCCGTCTAGGAAATGAAATCAGCCCATCGCAAGCAGTCGAAAAGCCATTCATTCACTTTGATACCATGCAAGATTTCTCGTTTTATACCTTAGCCATGATTGGTACAATGTTTTCTCACTTAAAATAGAGAGGTTAATCCACTTCTAGAAAACGTGAACGGAAGAACTTGTAGCTGAATGTAGATTGCACAACTTAAAGCTACCCATAAGATTTCTAATTAACGGTTTCCAGTGGTGGCTTAACCTGTCTTATGCTATACACCTTTGAGTAAACTCTCTCCCTAGAATATCAAAACGTCATTTCCTGTTTAGCGAAGAATATAAAAATAAATTTTCTATTACGTCACGGATAATTCTTGATATAAATCTAGCATTTTAATAAATAAACAAAATTCAAATTAATCATAAAATTAAACAATGGGAATTTCTATTAAATGCATTTTTATCCTATACGTTTACATCATAGTAATGTTTTTACAGCTATTTAGAATAACGACCGAAGTTTGCACCTGGGGCATTAAAATAAAACGTGTACCTTCGCACTAACAATTCTAAGTTCGCATGCTTTAAGAATACACCGCATCATGGCTCAAAACGTACAACCCACACATCAAAAATTGGTCACCGTTGCTTTTACCTTGGTTATACAAATATCCATGTCTCTCTGGGAAATGCAGGTTACCCCACAGGTTACCTCAGCTGTTCTTAATGATTAAGTTGCAAAGGATATGGCAAAGTGAGATTCTCATACGCATTTAGAGTCATTAATTTTTGCAGTTGAATAAATTAATCAGCGTTAAAAAAGTCAACCCATTAATTACGCTAAATCGTCGGGCGACTTTTTTTTGGAAAAAGTGCCCCAACATTTATAGTAAGCCGTCGGGCCAACCATTGATTAGGTATACCTTACAATTAAACTAAACGGCTGGACCGACCAATTTGTGGGTAGACCCAACTTACACACAGACGTTAGGCCAACTCATTTCTGGAAAGTTGGCCCAAACTTTACTCAATGCCGTCGAGCCGACGTCTTTCTGGGCAGTCTGGGGACTGTAACAATAGCGACTCTCCAGTGGATAGCAAAAAGGAAAAGTCGGAGATGCACTCTTCGCCAACTGTCGGTCCGACCAATTTTTAGTAACATCATATTAATGGTTTTTACAATAGTCGGCCCAACGGTCGGTATAGCTAACACCAAAAACTTGCTATCCAGGAAATGGTCCTATAATGACTCTTATACGACTACGACCACTTTCCGACAACCTTTGGACTGGCTTGTGCTGTGTGGGTAGTTTTAGTTAATCCAAATATGATTTTGAAAAATCAGCGGGAGCCTGCAAAGATACAGGTTTCAATCGAAGTTCAGTACAAAGAGATGCGTACATTTTCGTAAGAGATATAATTTAACTTGGTAATTATTGTTCGTAAATTGAGAAATCCTTATTCAACGAAAATTAAACGGTCTGCGCTATTCAAATGGCAGTTTTAAGTTGGTATATACCCATCTAAAGAGTTTACTCACAGGCAAATCGGTAAACTGGTTCAATGGGTTTTTAAAGTAGTTTATAAATTTCAGATCCAGATGCTCCGAGTCGAGATAATCCAAACATAAGTCAAGTTATTCACTATTTGGTTGGAAATATTCCTGGAAATGACGTTGTCGGCGGAGAAATTGTAGTTGAGTACATAGGACCGCAACCTCCACCAGGAACTGGTAAGCGTGGTTATAGAGACCATAAATGTGTCAGTTAGATGAAATAATTACTTACGTGTGAAAGAATGCAGCAATGCACAACTTAAAGACAAATTGTCACTCGTCGCACTTACGCCTTGGCACTTCTCCCTGCGAGAGGCAAAGAGCGCGTATTAGGTTTAATGAATCAATCTTAAGTCCACCAAAAACGTTTGGTCATTATTGGACACCAAATTATTAACTTATGGTAAAACCAAAGTTAACGTAATCACTCATAAGTATGACTGTGTATAACATTTCCATAGAACACAATTCAATGAGGCATTGCTTCACACGGAACATACTATTAGTGGACCGTATATGTACAAATTATTTTTTTTTGTGCTATTGAAAACGTTACCAAAGAACTAAAATCTCAGGATCGCTAGGCACGAGCTAAGCTGTAAATTGTCCAAGTTAGAAACATTCTAGGAATTCTGATTGATTTCAAAATCAGCTTCACTAACTGTTGTTTCTCATCTACAAAAATGACGACACCTAGGAGCAACAAACACAGCACCGCACACAAGGAGAACGCAACCCGTTAGAAGTCGTGCATTTTCTTGTGTACATTTTTCATTGGTTAGACGCTTTAGCGCCTGCTGCCGTCGGAAGGGAAAATTCGGAAATTGTCTCCCCCTTTTCAGTAAAACGTTCAGCGTAATGGTTCGTCCAATGAAATTTGTACACAACACTGCGTTCGCGTGTTTAAAGGCTAGCTGCGTTCTCCTTGTGTTTGTTGCTTCTAGATGACACGTTTTCATTACGAATTGGAAACGAGGTAATTTGCGTCATATCTCGTGAACAAGGTTTATAGGCATACTTATGAGTAAATAGGTTAAAACTATCCGTAAGTCCGGAACCGTCGCGTTGGATGAGTCCTCTCTCGCGCAAACTTTTCACCGAAAAAAAATCTAGAACCGTTCTAACGCAAACTATTTGCTCGTGGGAATTAGTTATCGGACCTTTCGGAACTGTTCTAGCAGTACCTGCTCAAGAGCAGGTACCATCATGAACTCAAGGCTGTCCTCTCTTACCATCATGAACTTAAGGCTGTCCTCTCTTACCATCATGAACTCAAGGCTGTCCTCTCTTACCATCATGAACTTAAGGCTGTCCTCTCTTACCATCATGAACTCAAGGCTGTCCTCGCTTACCATCATGAACTCAAGGCTGTCCTCTCTTACCATCATGAACTCAAGGCTGTCCTCTCTTACCATCATGAACTCAAGTCGGTCCTCTCTTACCATCATGAACTCAAGGCTGTCCTCTCTTACCATCATGAACTCAAGTCGGTCCTCTCTTACCATAATGAACTCAAGTCGGTCCTCTCTTACCATCATGAACTCAAGGCTGTCCTCTCTTACCATCATGAACTCAAGGCGGTCCTCTCTTACCATCATGAACTCAAGGCTGTCCTCTCTTACCACCATGAACTCAAGGCTGTCCTCTCTTACCTTCATGAACTCAAGGCCGCCCTCTCTTACCATCATGAACTCAAGGCTATCCTCCCTTACCATCATGAACTCAAGGCTGTCCTCTCTTACCATCATGAACTCAAGGCGGTCCTCTCTTACCATCATGAACTCAAGGCTGTCCTCTCTTACCATCATGAACTCAAGGCGGTCCTCTCTTACCATCATGAACTCAAGGCTGTCCTCTCTTACCATCATGAACTCAAGGCTGTCCTCTCTTACCATCATGAACTCAAGGCTGTCCTCGCTTACCATCATGAACTCAAGGCTGTTCTCTCTTACCATCATGAACTCAAGTCGGTCCTCTCTTACCATCATGAACTCAAGGCTGTCCTCTCTTAACATCATGAAATCAAGGCGGTCCTCTCTTACCATCATGAACTCAAGGCGGTCCTCTCTTACCATCATGAACTCAAGGCTGTCCTCTCTTACCATCATGAACTCAAGGCGGTCCTCTCTTACCATCATGAACTCAAGGCTGTCCTCTCTTACCACCATGAACTCAAGGCTGTCCTCTCTTACCATCATGAACTCAAGGCCGCCCTCTCTTACCATCATGAACTCAAGGCTATCCTCCCTTACCATCATGAACTCAAGGCTGTCCTCTCTTACCATCATGAACTCAAGGCGGTCCTCTCTTACCATCATGAACTCAAGTCGGTCCTCTCTTACCATCATGAACTCAAGTCGGTCCTCTCTTACCATCATGAACTCAAGGCTGTCCTCTCTTACCATCATGAACTCAAGGCGGTCCTCTCTTACCATCATGAACTCAAGGCTGTCCTCTCTTACCACCATGATCTCAAGGCTGTCCTCTCTTACCATCATGAACTCAAGGCCGCCCTCTCTTACCATCATGAACTCAAGGCTATCCTCCCTTACCATCATGAACTCAAGGCTGTCCTCTCTTACCATCATGAACTCAAGGCGGTCCTCTCTTACCATCATGAACTCAAGGCTGTCCTCTCTTACCATCATGAACTCAAGGCGGTCCTCTCTTACCATCATGAACTCAAGGCTGTCCTCTCTTACCATCATGAACTCAAGGCTGTCCTCTCTTACCATCATGAACTCAAGGCTGTCCTCGCTTACCATCATGAACTCAAGGCTGTTCTCTCTTACCATCATGAACTCAAGTCGGTCCTCTCTTACCATCATGAACTCAAGGCTGTCCTCTCTTAACATCATGAAATCAAGGCGGTCCTCTCTTACCATCATGAACTCAAGGCGGTCCTCTCTTACCATCATGAACTCAAGGCTGTCCTCTCTTACCATCATGAACTCAATACGGTCCTCTCTTACCATCATGAACTCATGGCTGTCCTCTCTTACCATCATGAACTCAAGGCTGTCCTCTCTTACCATCATGAACTGAAGGCTGTCCTCTCTTACCATCATGAACTCAAGGCGGTCTTATCTTACCATCATGAACTCAAGGCTGTCCTCTCTTACCATCATGAACTCAAGTCGGTCCTCTCTTACCATCATGAACTCTAGGCTGTCCTCTCTTACCATCATGAAATCAAGGCGGTCCTCTCTTACTATCATGAACTCAAGGCTGTCCTCTCTTACCATCATGAACTCAAGTCGGTCCTCTCTTACCATCATGAACTCAAGGCTGTCCTCTCTTACCATCATGAAATCAAGGCTGTCCGCTCTTACCATCATGAACTCAAGGCGGTCCTCTCTTACCATCATGAACTCCAGGCGGTCCTCTCTTACCATCATGAACTCCAGGCTGTCCTCTCTTACCATCATGAACTCAAGGCGGTCCTCTCTTACCATCATGAACTCAAGGCTGTCCTCTCTTACCATCATGAACTCAAGGCTGTCCTCTCTTACCATCGTGAACTCAAGTCGATCCTCTCTTACCATCATGAACTCAAGGCTGTCCTCTCTTACCATCATGAAATGAAGGCGGTCCTCTCTTACCATCATGAACTCAAGGCGGTCCTCTCTTACCATCATGAACTCTAGGCGGTCCTCTCTTACCATCATGAACTCAAGGCTGTCCTCTCTTACCATCATGAACTCAAGGCTGTCCTCTCTTACCATCATGAACTCAAGGCTGTCCTCTCTTACCATCATGAACTCAAGTCGGTCCTCTCTTACCATCATGAACTCAAGGCTGTCCTCTCTTACCATCATGAAATCAAGGCGGTCCTCTCTTACCATCATGAACTCAAGGCTGTCCTCTCTTACCATCATGAACTCTAGGCTGTCTTCTCTTACCATCATGAACTCAAGGCGGTCCTCTCTTACCATCATGAACTCAAGGCGGTCCTCTCTTACCATCATGAACTCTAGGCGGTCCTCTCTTACCATCATGAACTCAAGGCGGTCCTCTCTTACCATCATGAACTCTAGGCTGTCCTCTCTTAAATTCTTCTGCAATAGTTTTTTTAGTTATACGTGCTTTTAAGATAGAATTTTCGACAATTCGTACACCAAGTTCTGAACTGTCCTTAACGCTTTGGTAACGTCATAGCTCAGTCCGCAACAGTTCTTTGAACGGTTCTGGACTTACAAATAGTTTTCCGATATTATGTTTTAGAAAAACTAAGTGGTTTAAAATAGAAGCACCGCCTCTTTTAGTTTGTAGAGTATTTACATTTGTAGAATGAAATATTTTAAAACTGGCACATTTTTTGGAAACGTAATAATAAACTTATGGTATCATGAATTAGGCTATCACCGTTACGCTTTCTTTCTGTTCAAACAAACGGACATGCTGTTGTTCGACGAGGAACAAATCAAACAAGAAGCGGAAGTTTCCAGGCGATACTATTTCAACCTTAAAGTCTTCGTGGACAAATACGACCTGGGGGACCCCATTGCCGGCAATTTCTTCTTCTCTCAATCTGAAGAGACGTCGAACCAAGTCATTGAAAACCGAGTCTTGGCGACAGGATGCTAAGTTATTTCAAATATACTCTCTCGCAAAAAGGATTCATTCAAGAAACGTCGGAAGTTTTACATTAAAGGATTGCGTCTAAGCAAGAAATTATTTATTTATTGTAATGGAGAAAGACTGTTGAGACTTTATTTAGCGTTGCTTCCAATTCTCCTCATGCTCTAACAGTAAGCTCCATCAAACCAAGCTGGCATCTCATTGGCTCCTTAACACTGACGCGATTGAAGCACACTCTGGTGACGTTCTTTCTTTCCCCCTCTCGTGCCGCATTAATACAGGCCTTTCAATTAGAAAAATTGGCCTTCTTGTTTTGATGTTGATGCTGCCTCATGGGTGACGTATCGATGACGTTTTACTACGAAAATCCCAGGAAATAAGAGTAAATTCGACGAGGCACCCTGTTTTTAAGCATACACTGAACTGAACTTCTACGTGTTTCTTGACTAATGAGTAATGAGCTACATCAAAACCAGTTCAGCTAGCGTAGCTTATTCTATAGAAAGGCTTTTTCGACCAGGATTCCTGTAAATCGTCTCAGTATAGTCTCTCTCCCGAAATATAAATAAATATATTAGTTTTTGAAGTTTGAATATAATTCAATCGAAAAAACAATTTATATACTATATTTCACTGCTTTTAAACATTTTTTATAATAAAATTGATTTCACGAAAAATTATTTTTTGGAAGACCAGAATGTTTTATTTTTAAATTAAAATCGATTTCATGAGAAATTATTTTTTAGAAGACGTGTATGTGTAACAAGGCCGATGAGCTTAAACTTTGCATTTCAAGCTCACGCCTAAACTTGTTATTTCAAGTTGACGCCTAAACTTGTCATTTCAGGCTCCCGCCTAAATTTGGCATTTAAAGCTCACGACTAAACTTGACATTTCAAGCTCACGCCTATACTTGGCATTTCAAGCTCACGTCTAAACTTGGCATTTCAAGCTCACTCCTAAACGCATGTTGGTACTTTCCGCCACTAACATATGTTATTATAATCTGTGAGGCTTTAAAGGGAATATAACCCTCAGTATTTCGTTCACCCTGCTAAAAGTGTTCCAATATTGTTCACTCCCTCCTATGGCTTTTGCCATTTTCGGCGATGATTAGTGGTTTAAGAGGTAGTCCCTAAAATTGTTGGGGTCGTACGTAAAGAACGCCTTGAAGACTAGCTTCATTTTAAAATTGGTGGTGCAGATGTACAACGTGTGACCCAATTGGTACAAACCCGGAGTATGGTGTCCTATTTTCATTTAATATTGGAAAGTAATTAGACCGACGGAGGATCTGTGTGGCAGCCTTCTGTGGTCTGAAATATTCAAGGTTAGATTTTATGACAAAATTTAACAATCGGTGGATAATCTTTTTTTATTCAGATAATTTTTAGTAATTAGTAATTATTCCACAAATTAGTTTCTGCTGAAATTTAATTTAATTTAACATTGACGTTACAATTTTGGTACCACGTGAACCAACAGCTAGTTACATTCATTATTACCGTTAACCCCTGCAAGTTTTCACGGAAAGGGGTAACCGAAGGACGCGAGGCAAATATCCTTTAACCAACGACGAGAGAACATACAAACTCAACGCGTAAGTTGAACCAGAGTCCATTTGGAAAGTGAACTGAAACAAATAGCAAACGTTTTGGATTTGAACTTTACGCCTAATATCGTTTTAGTATTAGACGTGTTCGATCCCAGCTTGTGGCACTGGGTGAAAACTTGAAACCACTCCTTCTGCGTTGAGTTTGAAAGTTCTCTCCCCACTGGTTAAAGGGGTTTTCCCCCAAGTTCTTAAGTTTCACCCTCCCATAAAAATTTGTAGAGGTTAACGGTAATAGTAAGTGTAGGGAGTTGTTGGCTCGCGTGACATGAAGGTCTTGCCACCACCCTCCTTCGCATTGTAACCTGGCCACCTGAATTAATGGCTTTAAAAGTCGCTCGATGACTTGGGCCTAAGGTGCTGGCTTGGGTATTAGCCTAGATTATTATTATTATTATTACCTAAGGTAATCGTCGATCGTAACCGGGAAATTCGGTTTTTTGAAGCCAATGAAAAGATCATTAATAGTTGATTTTATAAAATAAAAAGTGGTCTGGCCCAACTTGTTAAAATGTTGCCCTTACGTCACAAGATACAGCTTTATTAGTGTATCTTTCGCACGAGCGATTTGCACGTGCGCTAGAAAGAAGCTACTCTCCTCTGGCGACTGTAGCGCGTGCTCATTGACTTGTAAAAGTAAGAAACTGTGACGTAACAGAAACATTATGTAATTAATTTTTTATTATGCTCGTAGAGTTGTTTGGACTATGGTTTTATTATGATTTTAATTAAAATGTCATGTGTGAGTTTCTCTACAATTCGGACATAAAGTTTATTTTTTTATTAATTCGAAATTTTTGCAAAACCGATCTCTTTTAATTCTTTTATTTATTTGATTCGAAACCTAAGCTTAAATAAACTTTATTATTTAATATTACAATTTATGTTTTTTATTTCTAACGTATTATTTAACAAAATATAAACCTTTAAAAATCAATCGATATAAATAGTCTTATTAACATATCAGCTTTATTGGGTTTGTTATATCTAGGCGCAAAAAACACAGCACCCTACTCAAGGAGAACGCAACCCGTCAGAAGTGGTGGTTTTTACCTCTCTGAGGGGACAAATTCCCCTAGGAGGGGTTATACAACGACCGTGTCTGTCTGTGGGTCTGTGGGTGGGTCTGTGGGTGGGTCTGTCTGTCTGTCAGGACTGCGAACGCGTTCGCATTTTCGGTGCAAAGTGTAATCACTGCGTACGCAGTTTCTCAAAGGGTTGGCAAAACCACCGTGTGACGGTGAGCGTTAACGGATGCATTTGCGGTTTGGTTTGGATGGTGTTTTTTCGCTCACCGTCGTGACGGTTTGGTGTATTACGTTTTTGTAATGTTTATGCGTGTTTGTGTTCTGATGGTTGTGCATGTTGAGTCTGTTGTGTTTATATGGGCGTTTTCTGTCCAACTTCTTCTTAATGACTTTGGGACGGACCGAGTGCTGAGTGTAATGCTACCTCTCAACGTCCAATGGCAGGGTTTCCACCATTTGTACACGGTATTCGTCTTAGTATCAATTTGCAATCGCATCGGGCGGGATTTGAACCCGAGACCTCCTGATTGACAGGCGGACGTTCTACCACAGAACCACCGACACTTGTTACGCCTTATTGAAAATTAGACCTTCAGCTTTATCGGAAGCGTATTTAATAGAGTAGGAAATTTTGGTTTAATTGAAATAGAATTGAAATTGAAATTATTGCATCGAAGAAATTCTAATTTAGCGTTTCTCTATTGATTAAAAACAAATGCGCCACCCAGGTTTCGAACCCAGACCATTCGGCTTGGCAGTCGAGCGCTCTACCACAGAACCACCTATAGCTGCTTAGATTCACTGAAATTAAGACAGGCATCGTAAGCATAATAGGTAATAAAGTCTTTTTTTATTAATGAATTTATCAAGGCCTAATCTGGTATTTTTTAAAGGTTTAATCTTGTTTTAGCGCAGTCAGCCGAGATTAGAGGGTTAAAGGGTAGACCCTGTGGGTGGTCCACTTTCTTAACGACCTATATATAGTTCTGTTAATTCAAAGGAGATAATTTAACGTTATTTGCTTTAAGAGCTGGCGGTTAGTCAAGTGGCTCTCTGTGCTTTGTTGATGGTAAGGTTTTTGCTTCTTGTAAATACATTTGGTGTGGATATTTGGATATCTACGATTTCTAACGCAGTCAATGATTTCTTGGGTGTGCGAGTCATTATATGATATTGGAAATTGGACGGCATTGGTCTTTTTCATGTGGTATGCGTCACAACGTCAACAGGAAGTGAACGAGTCGTCCACTACCAGATATCTACGGTATCTTCATCAAGGGCGAGTGTTGAAATAAAATGAGCGTTAAAGATGCGGCAAGTATTTCGTAAGCGAGTAATTCCAAAAAGCCTCTGTAGATATTTCTTTCATTAAAATTTGCTTCGTATTATATTTAACTGATAAACTTGTTCTGTAAAAGGGTTTAATTCAATTGTGCATTGTTATAGTACGTCTAACTTACTGTTGTAACTACTTAACTTATGATATTCTGAATAAATTAAAATTGGTCGTTTCGTCTCAATTATTTTAATTATAATTAAAATTTTATACCGGGCGGGATAGAAATGGGTTATTATTTTTAACAAATAACTCTAAATTGCGGAGATATATCTTTAAGGGTTATCTCGAGAAATTAATACCACTAGGGACAATTCTTCCGAGGAGAAGTATATTTTGGCTAGCCAACTTGTTCTTGTGTACAGTTTTCATTGGTTGGACGGTTTGGTGCCTGCTGCCGTCGGAAGGGGAAAGTTCGGAAATTGTCTCCCCCCCGCCTGTAAAACGTTCAGCGTAAAGGCTCGTCCAATGAAATTTGTACACAACACTGAGTTGGCGTGTTTAAAGGCTAGCTGCGTTCTCCTTGTGTTTGTTGTTTTAGGTTATATTGACAGCTCATGTTTAGAATTCCGCTTTTTGGATTTACTGCACAGTTTAATTTCAGTATACCAGGAATTAATAAAGCATGTTTGTTTTAGAAATATGTTTTACATTTTAAGCTTCCTTATTGTTTTGAAGTACGTAAGTCATCATCCGGATCATTAGGATATGTTTCATGCGTAAAATCGCTGCACACAAATACTGGGATCGTCTCTGCATTGGCTTTTAAATTGAGGACATGAAAAGCGAAGAAATTTGAGAAATATTGTAGGAAAAATGAACAAGTCTACGAACAAAAAAGTTTTGATAGCGTGTGACATTATCGATAGTAAAATGTTTTTAAAGGGTGATTAGTAATAATAATAACCTAAGCTAATATCCAAGGCACCACCCTAGGTAAAAGTCATCTAGCGACTTTTAATACCTTTAATCCAAGTGGCCGGGTTAAATTGCGTAGGAGGGTGGTGGATAGCCCTTCATACTAAGCGAGCCAACAACTCCTTACACTCACTTTTACCGTTCTGGAAGAACTTGAGTGAAACTCCTCTAACCAGTAGGGAGAGAACTCAGCGCAGAAAGAGAAGTTCCGTGATTTCACCCATCAGTGTCACAAGCTGGGATCGAACCTGGCTTCCTTTTGTTGCGAGATGTGCTAACGATTCTGTAGGATCATTTAATCACGATTGAAAATTTTTGGTTAAAAAGGTCTATTTATTTATTTTCATTTATTTGTGTATAGCAAGGAGGTTACACGAAACCAAGTGACAAGAGCAAGTCCATCGGAGCTACCCTCGTCACGTTCCTCACTTCAGATAACTCCGCGAACTCGTACAGCACATGTTGTAAATCTACAGATTTCACGAAACACGGTTGGCATGTTGGGTCCCCTTTAAAAGCTTGTGAAAACTCTGAGGAAGGTTTCTCCACTGGCTAGGCGCCATAGCAACACGCCAAATGAAATTATTGGTAATTATTGAAAATGCTAAAAATCGAGAAATAACAAATTCATTTAAAATTTTTTTTTCTGTTGTTCCCATGTCTACGAAATGCGAAATACTATGTCGAAGGGTGTGAAGATTTACAAATTAAACTTAGCTAAAACTGAATAGCACATCTACACGGTTACCGTTTATAAAGAGAACTGCCTTTTAATACGCAACGAAATACAACAAAAACATAAGAGTATAGTTATACATGTATCGGGATTCAAAGTCCACGGGGTCCTCGGGTCGAGGAGGTCGAGAGAGAGAATAAAACAAAACACAAGAAACCACGTGTCAGAATATAGGGCGGGAAAATTAAAGTATTCCAACACTCTCCCTTTTTTACGTGCTTCAGTTATTCCCGTAAACCGATCGCGTTATTACAAAAGTTCATTTTTCGACGCGCCACAGATTTAATCAAAGCGTCTGCTATCATGTCTTCAGTAGCAATCCAAAGTACTTTTGTGTCTCCTCTTTTTATCGCTTCACGAATAAATTGATGTCTCACATCTATGTGTTTGGTTCTCGCGCGATAGACACTATTCTTTGTAGGGATTGCAATTGCTGGATCCCTCATCCAGAAATCCAGCTGGATCCAGCGCATTTTTTGGTCTGCTGGATCCAGCTATGCGGATTCGCAAGTAATTAACTTTTAAATAATTAGCTCATAAACCGCTTTGCTAGGTGCGCTACGGCTCTGCGTGAGACAAGACCATCAATACCATTTGTTTCTTGAGATTGTTTTAAAAAAGGCCTCTTGTATTAATGTATGTGGTTTAATATTTTTTGAAAAGTAGTTAGTTGCCAGTATTTACAATACAGTCTGGTTTATTTGTAATTGTCTGCATTATTCTTCCAAGATGTCAACAAGAATCCCCTTAACTAGTTGGTGTAGATAGATACCCGAACCCACGTGCGTTAAAAATTATACAAACGTAATTGATTTAATCCTTTAAACTACTTCAAGACTAATATTTTATAACTTCTAATTCTAAGAAGACTTTTCCATAACAGAGCTCTCACGAGGGGTTTTACAATTTTTTGGTGTGTCTGTTTGCAAAGTGTATTCACCGCGTTGGTAGTTTCATGAACTTTGGAAAAGGTTCACCAGGGCAAAACCGGTGTAACGGCTAAACTCCTCGTTACATCTGATATATTTTTTAACGTTAACGCACACCGCAACGACGGTTTTGACTTACTTGTTAGTGTAAACCAGCTTTTGAACGTTTGTATTCGAATTCGTGCTTTTATAATGTTTTGTGTACTGTGTGTTAGTGTTTAGACATGGGTGAATGTTGTGTATGTTCTGTAAGTATGGGGCTTCTTCTCTCCAACTCCTAATTTTGTTGCAACGATACTTATACAAACAACTTTGGGAAAAGTCCGTCTAAATTTACGTTTTTATGAACACATTAACGTCATTTATTCTATATTATTTATTATATATATTAATTTAATCAACAAGATTTTTATTATTTAGATTAAATTAAAATTAATTGAAAAATTCCGAGGAGAGGTATATTTTGGGTTTCTAACTTGTTGGGCATTTTTGATAATTTTTTTTTAAATATATAAATTGCTAGATCCGCGTTGGATCCAGCGGGATTGATGCCGGTCCAGCAAAAATCCAGCTGGATTGAAAACCCTGCTGGATTGCAATCCCTAATTCTTTGCAAGTTCAACAGCGCCTTTGTTGTCGCGCAGAATAGTCGTAGGATCAGCAGCTCCTTCAATTTGTAATTCGATGAGACCTCGACGGAGCCAAATTCCTTCAGTGCACGCCGCTGCTAGAGCCATATATTCTGGTGTGGGCTGCTTCTTCGAATTCCAAGAAATAGCCCCTCCGTCTAATGTAAACACGTACCCAGTGTCAGTGATTGATTTTCGATCATTGACGCAATTGGCATAGTCGGCATCCGCGTGTCCTAAGAGTTGATAATTTGTTGACTTCGCAAATGTCAATTTGTAGCTCGTTGTACCGCGCAGGTACCTCATTAGACGCTTTGCAGCTGTCCAGTGTGCCTTTCCTGGGTTGGAACAATATTGACTCAGGAGTCCAACTGCGTGAGCTATATCCGGTCGAGTAGCCAATGCCGCGTAAAGCATTTTTCCAATGATTGATTGGTATGGAAGCTTTTCCATGTCAGCCTTGTCGGCCGCGGTCGACGGTTGCATTCATTTTGAGAGAGATGCATTTCTATCTAGCGGCGTCAGAACTGGCTTGCTATCACGCATATGGTACGTTTTCAGCATATCTTCTATGTAAGTTGCATGGTCCAACGTAATCGTTCCTTTCTCACGATTACGTAAGATTCGAATGCCTAGAATGTAGTGTGCCTCTCCGAGGTCTGTCATATCGAACCTTTTTCGAAGTTCGGATTGTAACCATGACTTTCCGTTAGTGTTATTTGAGAAAATGAGTAAGTCATCGACGTATACCGCAACTATAAGAACTTCGCCGTTTTCAATTAGGTAGTACACTGTTAAAAAAATTCGTTCAGAAGACGTTCAACTTAGAACAGTCTGTTCAAAAATGAACGATAGCGTTCTAAAGGTATGTAACAGAGAACGGTGTGTTCAAGATATTTTTTTTCGTTCAAATAAGATCGAATGCTCTTTCGCCCTCTGGAGGAATGCTTGTAAACTACACAATAGAATAGATTCGTTCCCCTTAGAACAGGTTTTACACACAATCCTATGTGGATTTCTTTGTATTGGTTTCATGTACATGTATTAACATGTAAGCGTGACACTTTCAACGTATGACCAAAAGTAACAAATAAGTGACACTATTTTCCGGAAAACGTCGTAAGGCCAAAAGTAACAAATAAGTGTGACACTATTTTGCGGAAAACTTCGTATGGCCAAAAGTAACAAACAAGTATAACATCCATAAAGTAATAAATGAGTGGTTTAGAGTGCGCTTTGTTATAGGTAGTTTTTTCGTACATTATTATGTTGTTTTAAGTTAGTGTACTGGTTGATTAAACTATTACTCGTAATAGTTTATTTACAGGGTGAGTTAGAACAGGTTGTAATGAAGTTGCTTTTGTAGCTGTATGTACAGTGTGTTTGAAAATTTACCGAAGATTCAATTTCATTAGCGACTCAAATGGCGTTAGATCTGTAACGCTGATTCTCAGAAACTATCCCACCTATTGAAAAGAAACTTCACACAAATAACGATTTAAATAACCTCCGTGTCCTAACGAAGTGAAAACGAAAAAGGGTTGTGAAAGGTCCGATTTTTTAGGACACGCACAGTTTTTTTTAAGTATATTTTTATTCAATTGGCAAGGTAGACGAAATTCGTTCGAAAATGTAATTGCCCAAGTTCCAGAATTAAAATTTACAGAAAATATTTCGTAATATACTGCAATTTGGTTTGACGTTTTAGCATATAAATAAATTCTATAATCGTTCGTCACCAGTTCTCGGCCTCTCGGCTGAGGAAAGATTGTAATATCTCTTGCACTATGTAAAGGTTCTTTTTAAGTCACCTGATGTTACGCATATCACTTTCGTTGTAGATATTTTAAGCTTAATAAGGTAGTTGAGGTTGGAACTAAATTTAATTAAACTAGTTTTAGGCCTGGTTTTCTTTTTCGGTGGGCAATGGGTTAGGTTAGGTTACAATTATTAATTAAGCATGATGATCTGCCGGCAGGAGACATGAGCTATAATTTTGAAAGCAATTACTTCATGGACTCTTTGTATTGGATAACGATAAAGCAGTCCAAGTCGAACGAGAAAATGATCCACGGCGAACGGCAAAGAGTTCTACCGCGAACGACAAAGCGTTCCGTGGCGAACGAGAAAATGATCCACGGCGAACGACAAAGCGTTCCACCGCGAACGACAAAACGTTCTAATTTGAACAAAGAAGGTTTGTTCAATATAGAACATCTAAGTTCAATATTGAACCATCAACCATCGTTCTTTATCGAACGAATATTTTTTGTTCATATTAGAACAAAATGGCGTTCTGTTACAGGGACAACCTTCTGAACGGCAATTTGTTCAAATTAGAACAATTTTTTTTAACAGTGTAAATGCAACAGTCAAATGTCGCACTCGTCAGTCCAATATTACGTAGCATTCCAACTAATTTTTCTTACCATGCTCTACCAGCCCATTTCAATCCATATAAGGATTTCTTCAGCTTACAAAAGAAGAATTTACCGTTGGGGTCCCTTTTTTCGTAGCCTTTAGGTTGTCGTACATATATTTCCTGTTCTAAATCGCCGTTTAAGTACGCTGTAACAACAACCATCTGATCCACGTCCCAATCTAATTTTGCAGCCAATGCAATTAGTAAACGCAACGTAGTGTATTTTACTACTGGCACAAAGGTTTCGGCGTAATCTGCCATCTTTTTGGAAACAACCTTGAACTAGTAATCGAGCTTTATACCGTTCGATGGATCCGTCGGCATTTCGCTTAATTTTATAGATCCATTTACTTCGTATAGCCACGCGACCGTCTGGGAGGTCAACCAGTTCGTATGTTTCATTTTTGATAATAGAATCGTATTCTTCTTGCATGGCTTTCTTCAATTTTTTAGAGTCTAAGCCTTGAACAGCTTCTTCGTACAAACTCGGTTCATTTATGGAGCATTCATTCAGTTCGTCAACAATGAAAGCATAGTTGCTAAGAGAAGCAATCGGGGAAAGTTCTTCGTAGATTTCTAACTCAGCAAGCGAGTAAGGTGAGGCCTTGGCTAAATCCGCGAATTCATCCTGACCATATCGAATAGGTGGTCTTCGATGTCGTTCCGGATACCTTCTTTCTGCAGGTTGGGGTTGCTCATAATCGTTGCGGTCAAGACAAATGACATTGGGCGCTTCAACTACTTGAACTTCTCGTGCTAAAACCTCTTCAATGTCATCACGCTCTTGGATCACTAAGACGGGAGCTTCGGCCCTTTGAACCTCCTCTGCTTTTTGAGCGAGTAACGCTGCAACGGCTTCAGCTGTTGCGTCAGTAATAGGTGATAGTTCTATTAGAAATGGACTTGTATATCTTCCATTGATTCGATGGATCTTGTTATCTGACTTTCTACGAAAGTTACGTCTCTCAAAATAGTTAATTGCAACGTTTTTGCGTTGATCAATCTCTATCCTTTGGTCGTGGAACGTCTTCACGTCCCATTTCTTCCGCTTTTCTTTAGGTATATTTACGAAAGCTCTGCATCCGAATACTCTCAAATGTTTTAGATCTGGTCTTGTCCCATTCCATATTTCAAACGGAGTTTTATCTTTGACAGCCACAGAAGTTTCCCTGTTCTTTAGGCAGCACGCTGTATTGACAGCTTCTGCCCAGAACGTCTTTGGCAAATTGGCGTCAGTCATCATTGCTCGGGCTCTATCCGCTAGCGTCTTATTGGTGCGTTTAGCTACGACGTTCTGCTGCGGGAAATATGGTACCGTCGTTTGATGTATAATTCCTTCAGATTTGAGAAATTCTTCCATTCGTCTAGTTACATATTCCGTTCCATTGTCAGCTCTTAACTTCTTGATGTCATCCGAGATAAATCATCTATTATGCAGAACATGTATCTGGCCCCACTTATCGAGTTTTCCGTCATGGTTCCACACAAATCAGAGTAAAGTAGCTCTAGTACGCTTGCTGAACTTTCCTTTTTACCTCTCCGAGGGGTCAAAGTCCCCTAGGAGGGGTTATACAACCATCGTGTCTGTCTGTCTGTCTGTCTGTGGGTCTGTCTGTCAGGCCTGCGAACGGGGCAAAGGTTAATCATCGCGTACGCAGTTTCTCGAAATCCGCGTTCGCAATTGCTTGGACTTAGGGAACGAAGTCGAAAGATTGGCAAAACCACCGTGTGACGGTGAGCGTTAACGGACAAATTTGCGGTTGGGACGGGTTTGGTTGTTGCTTTTCGTTAACGCTCACTGTTTAACTCAGTTTGATTGGATATTTTTTTGGAATGTTTATGTGTTGAGTGTGAATGTTGAGTTTGTGTTATGACGGTTGTGTTTGTTGTGTTTGTGGTGAATGTGTTTTTTATCCAATTTCTTCTTATTCTTGACTCTTGGGACGGATCGAGTGCTGAGTGTTATGGCAACCTCTCAACATCCAATGGCAGTGTTTCCACCAATTGTTTACGATCTTCGACTTAATGTCAATTTGCGATCGTATCGAGCGGGATTTGAACCCAAAACCTCCTGTATGACAGGCAGACGTTCTACCACAGAACCACCGATACTTGTTACACTTTTTCGGAAATTAGACTTTCAGATTTATCGGAAGTGTATATTACTAATTAATAGAGAATTAAATTTTGGTGTTTATTTATATAGAACGAAATTTCGTGTTCGATTTAAATTTTTGCATCGAAGATATTTTAATGTAGCGTCTTCTCTGTTGATTAAAAACAAAAGCGCCACCCAAGTTTTGAAACTGGGCCGTTCAGATAGGCAGTTGAGCGCTCTACCACAGAACCAACGATAACTCCTTAGCTATACTTCAAATAAGACACTCATCGTAAGCATAATAGTTAATAAAGTCTTGAATTTTTTGTTTAATATAATAAGTTGCTTAATTTCAATTTGGTACTTTTGTTTAGTGTTTTTTTAATGAATGGAGTTAAAGATTTTTTCTTTTATTATTTGACGTTTTATTTTTGCTGTTGTATATTTTTTATCTTTTATTCTTTTAAAATTATTTACTTCTTCCGCGAAATGGTTAATTTTTTGGAGGAACCTTTTTGTCACTTATTTTTTGTCTATTAATGTTATGAGAACATTTACGTTTTCGGAAAGAATCATTTTTGATGGAACCTTCAAAGTGTATACGTCGTATTTTCCAACTTCTGCAGTTTGATTATAACTAGGTCGAAAGTTCGTAATTTATTAATGCTTATTCTTATAGACTTAAAATTTGTGATATGGTTGTATTATTGCGGTGGTGTTGGTTTGGAGTTTAATATTTAAAATTAAGTTAAGTGCCTTTTCTGTGCTTTGTCAAAGGTAAGGTGTGTTTAGTTTTTTGATATTAATTTTTTTTTGATTCTCTGCAGCCCGATCTATTGGGATGTTATTATTAATTTTTCTATTTGTTATTCTGGCTCTGAAGCCTGATCGATTGGGTTGTTATTATTTATTTTTCTATTTGTTATTCTGGCTCTGAAGCCTGATCGATTGGGTTGTTATTATTTATTTTTCTATTTGTTATTCTGGCTCTGAAGCCTGATCGATTGGGTTGTTATTATTTATTTTTCTATTTGTTATTCTGGCTCTGAAGCCTGATCGATTGGGTTGTTATTATTTATTTTTCTATTTGTTATTCTGGCTCTGAAGCCTAATCGATTGGGTTATTATTATTTATTTTTCTATTTGTTATTCTGGCTCTGAAGCCTGATCGATTGGGTTGTTATTATTTATTTTTCTATTTGTTATTCTGGCTCCGAAGCCTGATCGATTGGGTTATTATTATATATTTTTCTATTAATTATTTTTGATCTGCTCTGGTCTGATTGATTGGGTTGTTATTATATATTTTTCTATTGGTCGTTTTGGCTCCAAAGTTTGATCGATTAGGTTTTTGTATTTTAATTTTTTGATTATGTTGAGCTTTTGGGCGGTATTGTTAGCTTTTAATTATCATTTTTTCGTGTGAAGTGGTATAAAGAAGGTTTTTTGTGTTATTTCGTAAACGAGAAAAATACAAATACCCTCTGTAGATATATTTTCATTAAAATTTGCTTCGTATTACATTTAACTAATAAACTTGTTCTGTAAATAGGGTAAAATAAAATCGTGCGTTGTTCTAATTCGTCTAACTCACTGTTGTAACTACTAATTTATAATTCTGAATAAATTAAACTCGATAGTTTCGTCTCAATTATTTTAATTATAATTAAATTATATACCGTGCCGGATTGAAACGGGATTACGTTTTTAGTAAATAACTCTGAATTGCGGAGATATCTCTAAAAGTTATCTCGAAATTAATACCACTAGGAACAATTCTTCCGAGGAGTGGTATATTTTGGCTTGCCAACTTGTTCGAAACGCAGTTCTGTGCTGCTTGCCTTTAATACAAGGTACACAAACGGTTTGATCTGAGATAGATAAATATTCTGTCCACCATTTCTTTTAAGCGTCGCATTCCTCCAATGCTTAAATGTCCAAAACGTTGATACCAGATTCCGAACGTCAACTTTTCAGACATGAAACAATTCTTCTCCCAGGCGCCATCTAATTTATAAAGACTGTTGTCGTCTACTGCATAGCGAATATTTCTCGAGTAGTTTTTCGACGAATTATCTCCTCGTTGTCGAATTCAACGCTCAAACCATAGCGACCGTAAACAAATTCTCGTTTAAATTAGGAACTACCAAAACCTTGCTCAATGGTAGAGTAACATCTTGACCTTTAACCTTAAATATTTAAAATGATGAATAATAATTTATAGTACCTAACGTTAAAACTTCGTAAAGGACATTCACCAATAAGAAGCAGTTGAAGAGAAAACGCCCGTACACAAGGCGCCAGCCATGCATCACACTGAACAGGACATTTTAAGAAATATTTTACATTAGATAAGTTCTCCAAACTTGATAATTGCCAAATCTCAATTCGAATCTGTTGGGATCTTTAAGCGCAGGTTTGAATCCTGCAGCCTGCGAACATAACATTAAATGGCGTTTAAATGTGAGTCAAATATTTAAATTTAAAAGTTTTAAAATTTAGGTTAATAACAAGCAGTCGTGCTGAGTGGCTAAAGCGACAGAATTGAAATCTGTTAGAATCTTCTCGCGCCGGTTCGTATCCTATCGACTGCGGACATAGCCTTTAATGGCGTTTATATAAAAGTCAAATATTAAAATTTAAAATTTCTCAAATTTATGACAATATCAAGCACTCGTGGCCGAGTTGTTAAGGCGACAGCATAGAAATATGTTGGGATTTTCATGCGCAGTATCGAAACCTGCCGACCGCGGGCATAACCTTAAACGGCGTTTATATGTACGTCAAATATTTAAAAGTTCTCAAAATGGTTAAGGGGAAAGACTAGAAATCTGTTGGTATCATCCCGCGCAGGTTCAAATCCTGTCGACTGCGAACATACCATTTAATGGCGTTTATATGAACGTCAAATATTAATATTTAAAAGTTATAAAACTTAGGTCAATAACAAGCAATCGTGGCCGAGTGGTTAATTTGACAGTTTTGAAATCTTTTGATATGTCTCCCCCTCCCAGGTTCGAATGCGGTCGACTGCTGAAATACCATTTAATGGCATTTTTTGAACGTAAAATATTTCAATTTAAAATTCTCAAATAAAGGTCAATATCAAGCAGTCGTGGCCGAGTGGTTAAGGCGACAGACTAGAAATCTGTTGGGATCTTCCCGCGCAGGGTCGAATCCTGCCGACTGCGGATATAACATTCAATGGCGTTTTTATGAACGCCAAATATTTCAATTTAAAAGTTCTCATATTTAGTTCAGTATCAAGCAGTCGTGGCCGAGTGGTTAAGGCGACCAACTAGAAATCTGTTGGGATCTTCCCGCGCAGGTTCGAATCCTGCCGAGTGCGGATATAACATTTAATGGCCTATTTATGAACGCCAAATATTTCAATTTAAAAGTTCTCATATTAAGGTCAATGTCAAGCAGTCGTGGCCGAGTGGTTAAGGCGACAGACTAGAAATCTGTTGGGATCTTCCCGCGCAGGTTCGAATCCTGCCGACTGCGGATACAACATTTAATGGCGTTTTTATGAACGCCAAATATTTCAATTTAAAAGTTCTCATATTAAGGTCAATTTCAAGTAGTCGTGGCCGAATGGTTAAGGCGACAGACTAGAAATCTGTTGGGATCTTCCCGCGCAGGTTCGAATCCTGCCGACTGCGGATATAACATTTAATGGCGTTTTTATGAACGAAAAATATTTCAATTTAAAAGTTCTCATATTTAGGTCAGTATCAAGCAGTCGTGGCCGAGTGGTTAAGGCGACAGACTAGAAATCTGTTGTGGTCTTCCCGCGCAGGTTCGAATCCTGCCGACTGCGGATATAACATTTAATGGCGTTTTTATGAACGCCAAATATTTAAATTAAAAAGTTCTCATATTTAGGTCAATATCAAGCTGTCGTGGCCGAGTGGTTAAGGCGACAGACTAGAATTCTGTTGGGATCTTCCCGCGCAGGTTCGAATCCTGCCGACTGCGGATATAACATTTAATGGCGTTTTTATGAACGCAAAATATTTCAATTTAAAAGTTCTCATATTTAGGTCAATATCAAGCAGTCGTGGCCGAGTGGTTAAGGCGACAGACTAGAAATCTGTTGGGATCTTCCCGCGCAGGGTCGAATCCTGCCGACTGCGGATATAACATTCAATGGCGTTTTTATGAACGCCAAATATTTCAATTTAAAAGTTCTCATATTTAGTTCAGTATCAAGCAGTCGTGGCCGAGTGGTTAAGGCGACCAACTAGAAATCTGTTGGGATCTTCCCGCGCAGGTTCGAATCCTGCCGAGTGCGGATATAACATTTAATGGCCTATTTATGAACGCCAAATATTTCAATTTAAAAGTTCTCATATTAAGGTCAATGTCAAGCAGTCGTGGCCGAGTGGTTAAGGCGACAGACTAGAAATCTGTTGGGATCTTCCCGCGCAGGTTCGAATCCTGCCGACTGCGGATACAACATTTAATGGCGTTTTTATGAACGCCAAATATTTCAATTTAAAAGTTCTCATATTAAGGTCAATTTCAAGTAGTCGTGGCCGAATGGTTAAGGCGACAGACTAGAAATCTGTTGGGATCTTCCCGCGCAGGTTCGAATCCTGCCGACTGCGGATATAACATTTAATGGCGTTTTTATGAACGAAAAATATTTCAATTTAAAAGTTCTCATATTTAGGTCAGTATCAAGCAGTCGTGGCCGAGTGGTTAAGGCGACAGACTAGAAATCTGTTAGGATCTTCCCGCGCAGGTTCGAATCCTGCCGAGTGCGGATAAAACATTTAATGGCCTATTTATGAACGCCAAATATTTCAATTTAAAAGTTCTCATATTTAGGTCAATATCAAGCAGTCGTGGCCGAGTGGTTAAGGCGACAGACTAGAAATCTGTTGGGATCTTCCCGCGCAGGTTCGAATCCTGCCGACTGCGGATATAACATTTAATGGCGTTTTTATGAACGCCAAATATTTCAATTTAAAGGTTCTCATATTTAGGTCGATATCAAGCAGTCGTGGCCGAGTGGTTAAGGCGACAGACTAGAAATCTGTTGGGTACTTCCCGCGCAGGTTCGAATCCTGCCGACTGCGGATATAACATTTAATGGCGTTTTTATGGACGCCAAATATTTCAATTAAAAAGTTCTCATATTTAGGTCAATATCAAGTAGTCGTGGCCGAGTGGTTAAGGCGACAGACTAGAAAACTGTTGGGATCTTCCCGCGCAGGTTCGAATCCTGACGACTGCGGATATAACATTTAATGGCGTTTTTATGAACGCAAAATATTTCAATTAAAAAGTTCTCATATTTAGGTCAATATCAAGCAGTCGTGGCCGAGTGGTTAAGGCGACAGACTAGAAAACTGTTGGGATCTTCCCGCGCAGGTTCGAATCCTGCCGACTGCGGATATAACATTTAATGGCGTTTTTATGAACGCAAAATATTTCAATTTAAAAGTTCTCATATTTAGGTCAATATCAAGCAGTCGTGGTTAAGGCGACAGACTAGAAATCTGTTGGGATCTTCCCGCGCAGGTTCGAATCCTGCCGACTGCGGATATAACATTTAATGGCGTTTTTATGAACGCAAAATATTTCAATTTAAAAGTTCTCATATTTAGGTCAGTATCAAGCAGTCGTGGCCGAGTGGTTAAGGCGACAGACTAGAAATCTGTTGGGATCATCCCGCGCAGGTTCGATTCCTGCCTACTGCGGATATAACATTTAATAGTGTTTTTATGAACGCAAAATATTTCAATTAAAAAGTTCTCATATTTAGGCCAATATCAAGCAGTCGTGGCCGAGTGGTTAAGGCGACAGACTAGAAATCTGTTGGGATCTTCCCGCGCAGGTTCGAATCCTGCCGACTGCGGATATAACATTCAATGGCGTTTTTATGAACGCCAAATATTTCAATTTAAAAGTTCTCATATTTAGTTCAGTATCAAGCAGTCGTGGCCGAGTGGTTAAGGCGACCAACTAGAAATCTGTTGGGATCTTCCCGCGCAGGTTCGAATCCTGCCGAGTGCGGATATAACATTTAATGGCCTATTTATGAACGCCAAATATTTCAATTTAAAAGTTCTCATATTAAGGTCAATGTCAAGCAGTCGTGGCCGAGTGGTTAAGGCGACAGACTAGAAATCTGTTGGGATCTTCCCGCGCAGGTTCGAATCCTGCCGACTGCGGATACAACATTTAATGGCGTTTTTATGAACGCCAAATATTTCAATTTAAAAGTTCTCATATTAAGGTCAGTATCAAGCAGTCTTGGCCGAGTGGTTAAGGCGACAGACTAGAAATCTGTTGGGATCTTCCCGCGCAGGTTCGAATCCTGCCGAGTGCGGATATAACATTTAATGGCCTATTTATGAACGCCAAATATTTCAATTTAAAAATCTCATATTAAGGTCAGTATCAAGCAGTCGTGGCCGAGTGGTTAAGGCGACAGACTAGAATTCTGTTGGGATCTTCCCGCGCAGGTTCGAATCCTGCCGACTGCGGATACAACATTTAATGGCGTTTTTATGAACGCCAAATATTTCCATTTAAAAGTTCTCATATTTAAATCAATATCAAGCAGTCGTGGCTGAGTGGTTAAGGCAACAGACTAGAAATCTGTTGGGATCTTCCCGCGCAGGTTCGAATCCTGCCGACTGCGGATATAACATTTAATGGCGTTTATATGAACGCCAAATATTTCAATTTAAAAGTTCTCATATTTAAATCAATATCAAGCAGTCGTGGCCGATTGGTTAAGGCGACAGACTAGAAATCTGTTGGGATCTTCCCGCGCAGGTTCGAATCCTGCCGACTGCGGATATAACATTTAATGGCGTTTTTATGAACGCCAAATATTTAAATTTAAAAGTTCTCATATTTAGGTCAGTATCAAGCAGTCGTGGCCGAGTGGTTAAGGCGACAGACTAGAAATCTGTTGGGATCTTCCCGCGCAGGTTCGAATCCTGCCGAGTGCGGATATAACATTTAATGGCCTATTTATGAACGCCAAATATTTCAATTTAAAAGTTCTCATATTAAGGTCAGTATCAAGCAGTCGTGGCCGAGTGGTTAAGGCGACAGACTAGAATTCTGTTGGGATCTTCCCGCGCAGGTTCGAATCCTGCCGACTGCGGATACAACATTTAATGGCGTTTTTATGAACGCCAAATATTTCCATTTAAAAGTTCTCATATTTAAATCAATATCAAGCAGTCGTGGCCGAGTGGTTAAGGCGACAGACTAGAAATCTGTTGGGATCTTCCCGCGCAGGTTCGAATCCTGTCGACTGCGGATATAACATTTAATGGTGTTTATATGAACGCCAAATATTTCAATTTAAAAGTTCTCATATTTAAATCAATATCAAGCAGTCGTGGCCGAGTGGTTAAGGCGACAGACTAGAAATCTGTTGGGATCTTCCCGCGCAGGTTCGAATCCTGCCGACTGCGGATATAACATTCAATGGCGTTTTTATGAACGCCAAATATTTCAATTTAAAAGTTCTCATATTTAGTTCAGTATCAAGCAGTCGTGGCCGAGTGGTTAAGGCGACCAACTAGAAATCTGTTGGGATCTTCCCGCGCAGGTTCGAATCCTGCCGAGTGCGGATATAACATTTAATGGCCTATTTATGAACGCCAAATATTTCAATTTAAAAGTTCTCATATTAAGGTCAATGTCAAGCAGTCGTGGCCGAGTGGTTAAGGCGACCGACTAGAAATCTGTTGGGATCTTCCCGCGCAGGTTCGAATCCTGCCGAGTGCGGATATAACATTTAATGGCCTATTTATGAACGCCAAATATTTCAATTTAAAAGTTCTCATATTAAGGTCAATGTCAAGCAGTCGTGGCCGAGTGGTTAAGGCGACAGACTAGAAATCTGTTGGGATCTTCCCGCGCAGGTTCGAATCCTGCCGACTGCGGATATAACATTCAATGGCGTTTTTATGAACGCCAAATATTTCAATTTAAAAGTTCTCATATTTAGTTCAGTATCAAGCAGTCGTGGCCGAGTGGTTAAGGCGACCAACTAGAAATCTGTTGGGATCTTCCCGCGCAGGTTCGAATCCTGCCGAGTGCGGATATAACATTTAATGGCCTATTTATGAACGCCAAATATTTCAATTTAAAAGTTCTCATATTAAGGTCAATGTCAAGCAGTCGTGGCCGAGTGGTTAAGGCGACCAACTAGAAATCTGTTGGGATCTTCCCGCGCAGGTTCGAATCCTGCCGAGTGCGGATATAACATTTAATGGCCTATTTATGAACGCCAAATATTTCAATTTAAAAGTTCTCATATTAAGGTCAATGTCAAGCAGTCGTGGCCGAGTGGTTAAGGCGACCAACTAGAAATCTGTTGGGATCCTCCCGCGAAGGTTCGAATCCTGCCGAGTGCGGATATAACATTTAATGGCCTATTAATGAACGCCAAATATTTCAATTTAAAAGTTCTCATATTAAGGTCAATGTCAAGCAGTCGTGGCCGAGTGGTTAAGGCGACCAACTAGAAATCTGTTGGGATCTTCCCGCGCAGGTTCGAATCCTGCCGAGTGCGGATATAACATTTAATGGCCTATTTATGAACGCCAAATATTTCAATTTAAAAGTTCTCATATTAAGGTCAATGTCAAGCAGTCGTGGCCGAGTGGTTAAGGCGACAGACTAGAAATCTGTTGGGATCTTCCCGCGCAGGTTCGAATCCTGCCGAGTGCGCATATAACATTTAATGGCCTATTTATGAACGCCAAATATTTCAATTTAAAAGTTCTCATATTAAGGTCATTGTCAAGCAGTCGTGGCCGAGTGGTTAAGGCGACAGACTAGAAATCTGTTGGGATCTTCCCGCGCAGGTTCGAATCCTGTCGACTGCGGATATAACATTTAATGGCGTTTATATGAACGCCAAATATTTCAATTTAAAAGTTCTCATATTTAAATCAATATCAAGCAGTCGTGGCCGAGTGGTTAAGGCGACCAACTAGAAATCTGTTGGGATCTTCCCGCGCAGGTTCGAATCCTGCCGACTGCGGATATAACATTTAGTGGCGCTTTTATGAACGCCAAATATTTAAATTTAAAAGTTCTCATATTAAGGTCAAACTCAAGCAGTCGTGGCCGAGTGGTTAAGGCGACCAACTAGAAATCTGTTGGGATCTTCCCGCGCAGGTTCGATTCCTGCCGACTGCGGATATAACATTTAATAGTGTTTTTATGATCGCAAAATATTTCAATTAAAAAGTTCTCATATTTAGGCCAATATCAAGCAGTCGTGGCCGAGTGGTTAAGGCGACAGACTAGAAATCTGTTGGGATCTTCCCGCGCAGGTTCGAATCCTGCCGACTGCGGATATAACATTCAATGGCGTTTTTATGAACGCCAAATATTTCAATTTAAAAGTTCTCATATTTAGTTCAGTATCAAGCAGTCGTGGCCGAGTGGTTAAGGCGACCAACTAGAAATCTGTTGGGATCTTCCCGCGCAGGTTCGAATCCTGCCGAGTGCGGATATAACATTTAATGGCCTATTTATGAACGCCAAATATTTCAATTTAAAAGTTCTCATATTAAGGTCAATGTCAAGCAGTCGTGGCCGAGTGGTTAAGGCGACAGACTAGAAATCTGTTGGGATCTTCCCGCGCAGGTTCGAATCCTGCCGACTGCGGATACAACATTTAATGGCGTTTTTATGAACGCCAAATATTTCAATTTAAAAGTTCTCATATTAAGGTCAGTATCAAGCAGTCGTGGCCGAGTGGTTAAGGCGACAGACTAGAAATCTGTTGGGATCTTCCCGCGCAGGTTCGAATCCTGCTGAGTGCGGATATAACATTTAATGGCCTATTTATGAACGCCAAATATTTCAATTTAAAAATCTCATATTAAGGTCAGTATCAAGCAGTCGTGGCCGAGTGGTTAAGGCGACAGACTAGAATTCTGTTGGGATCTTCCCGCGCAGGTTCGAATCCTGCCGACTGCGGATACAACATTTAATGGCGTTTTTATGAACGCCAAATATTTCCATTTAAAAGTTCTCATATTTAAATCAATATCAAGCAGTCGTGGCTGAGTGGTTAAGGCAACACACTAGAAATCTGTTGGGATCTTCTCGCGCAGGTTCGAATCCTGCCGACTGCGGATATAACATTAAATGGCGTTTATATGAACGCCAAATATTTCAATTTAAAAGTTCTCATATTTAAATCAATATCAAGCAGTCGTGGCCGATTGGTTAAGGCGACAGACTAGAAATCTGTTGGGATCTTCCCGCGCAGGTTCGAATCCTGCCGACTGCGGATATAACATTTAATGGCGTTTTTATGAACGCCAAATATTTAAATTTAAAAGTTCTCATATTTAGGTCAGTATCAAGCAGTCGTGGCCGAGTGGTTAAGGCGACAGACTAGAAATCTGTTGGGATCTTCCCGCGCAGGTTCGAATCCTGCCGAGTGCGGATATAACATTTAATGGCCTATTTATGAACGCCAAATATTTCAATTTAAAAGTTCTCATATTAAGGTCAGTATCAAGCAGTCGTGGCCGAGTGGTTAAGGCGACAGACTAGAATTCTGTTGGGATCTTCCCGCGCAGGTTCGAATCCTGCCGACTGCGGATACAACATTTAATGGCGTTTTTATGAACGCCAAATATTTCAATTTAAAAGTTCTCATATTTAAATCAATATCAAGCAGTCGTGGCCGAGTGGTTAAGGCGACAGACTAGAAATCTGTTGGGATCTTCCCGCGCAGGTTCGAATCCTGTCGACTGCGGATATAACATTTAATGGCGTTTATATGAACGCCAAATATTTCAATTTAAAAGTTCTCATATTTAAATCAATATCAAGCAGTCTTGGCCGAGTGGTTAAGGCGACAGACTAGAAATCTGTTGGGATCATCCCGCGCAGGTTCGATTCCTGCCGACTGCGGATATAACATTTAATAGTGTTTTTATGAACGCAAAATATTTCAATTAAAAAGTTCTCATATTTAGGCCAATATCAAGCAGTCGTGACCGAGTGGTTAAGGCGACAGACTAGAAATCTGTTGTGGTCTTCCCGCGCAGGTTCGAATCCTGCCGACTGCGGATATAACATTTAATGGCGTTTTTATGAACGCCAAATATTTAAATTAAAAAGTTCTCATATTTAGGTCAATATCAAGCTGTCGTGGCCGAGTGGTTAAGGCGACAGACTAGAAAACTGTTGGGATCTTCCCGCGCAGTTTCGAATCCTGCCGACTGCGGATATAACATTTAATGGCGTTTTTATGAACGCAAAATATTTCAATTTAAAAGTTCTCATATTTAGGTCAATATCAAGCAGTCGTGGCCGAGTGGTTAAGGCGACAGACTAGAAATCTGTTGGGATCTTCCCGCGCAGGGTCGAATCCTGCCGACTGCGGATATAACATTCAATGGCGTTTTTATGAACGCCAAATATTTCAATTTAAAAGTTCTCATATTTAGTTCAGTATCAAGCAGTCGTGGCCGAGTTGTTAAGGCGACCAACTAGAAATCTGTTGGGATCTTCCCGCGCAGGTTCGAATCCTGCCGAGTGCGGATATAACATTTAATGGCCTATTTATGAACGCCAAATATTTCAATTTAAAAGTTCTCATATTAAGGTCAATGTCAAGCAGTCGTGGCCGAGTGGTTAAGGCGACAGACTAGAAATCTGTTGGGATCTTCCCGCGCAGGTTCGAATCCTGCCGACTGCGGATACAACATTTAATGGCGTTTTTATGAACGCCAAATATTTCAATTTAAAAGTTCTCATATTAAGGTCAATTTCAAGTAGTCGTGGCCGAATGGTTAAGGCGACAGACTAGAAATCTGTTGGGATCTTCCCGCGCAGGTTCGAATCCTGCCGACTGCGGATATAACATTTAATGGCGTTTTTATGAACGAAAAATATTTCAATTTAAAAGTTCTCATATTATGGTCAGTATCAAGCAGTCGTGGCCGAGTGGTTAAGGCGACAGACTAGAAATCTGTTGGGATCTTCCCGCGCAGGTTCGAATCCTGCCGAGTGCGGATAAAACATTTAATGGCCTATTTATGAACGCCAAATATTTCAATTTAAAAGTTCTCATATTTAGGTCAATATCAAGCAGTCGTGGCCGAGTGGTTAAGGCGACAGACTAGAAATCTGTTGGGATCTTCCCGCGCAGGTTCGAATCCTGCCGACTGCGGATATAACATTTAATGGCGTTTTTATGAACGCCAAATATTTCAATTTAAAGGTTCTCATATTTAGGTCGATATCAAGCAGTCGTGGCCGAGTGGTTAAGGCGACAGACTAGAAATCTGTTGGGATCTTCCCGCGCAGGTTCGAATCCTGCCGACTGCGGATATAACATTTAATGGCGTTTTTATGGACGCCAAATATTTCAATTAAAAAGTTCTCATATTTAGGTCAATATCAAGTAGTCGTGGCCGAGTGGTTAAGGCGACAGACTAGAAAACTGTTGGGATCTTCCCGCGCAGGTTCGAATCCTGCCGACTGCGGATATAACATTTAATGGCGTTTTTATGAACGCAAAATATTTCAATTTAAAAGTTCTCATATTTAGGTCAATATCAAGCAGTCGTGGTTAAGGCGACAGACTAGAAATCTGTTGGGATCTTCCCGCGCAGGTTCGAATCCTGCCGACTGCGGATATAACATTTAATGGCTTTTTTATGAACGCAAAATATTTCAATTTAAAAGTTCTCATATTTAGGTCAGTATCAAGCAGTCGTGGCCGAGTGGTTAAGGCGACAGACTAGAAATCTGTTGGGATCATGCCGCGCAGGTTCGATTCCTGCCGACTGCGGATATAACATTTAATAGTGTTTTTATGAACGCAAAATATTTCAATTAAAAAGTTCTCATATTTAGGCCAATATCAAGCAGTCGTGGCCGAAGGGTTAAGGCGACAGACTAGAAATCTGTTGGGATCTTCCCGCGCAGGTTCGAATCCTGCCGACTGCGGATATAACAGTCAATGGCGTTTTTATGAACGCCAAATATTTCAATTTAAAAGTTCTCATATTTAGTTCAGTATCAAGCAGTCGTGGCCGAGTGGTTAAGGCGACCAACTAGAAATCTGTTGGGATCTTCCCGCGCAGGTTCGAATCCTGCCGAGTGCGGATATAACATTTAATGGCCTATTTATGAACGCCAAATATTTCAATTTAAAAGTTCTCATATTAAGGTCAATGTCAAGCAGTCGTGGCCGAGTGGTTAAGGCGACAGACTAGAAATCTGTTGGGATCTTCCCGCGCAGGTTCGAATCCTGCCGACTGCGGATACAACATTTAATGGCGTTTTTATGAACGCCAAATATTTCAATTTAAAAGTTCTCATATTAAGGTCAGTATCAAGCAGTCGTGGCCGAGTGGTTAAGGCGACAGACTAGAAATCTGTTGGGATCTTCCCGCGCAGGTTCGAATCCTGCCGAGTGCGGATATAACATTTAATGGCCTATTTATGAACGCCAAATATTTCAATTTAAAAATCTCATATTAAGGTCAGTATCAAGCAGTCGTGGCCGAGTGGTTAAGGCGACAGACTAGAATTCTGTTGGGATCTTCCCGCGCAGGTTCGAATCCTGCCGACTGCGGATACAACATTTAATGGCGTTTTTATGAACGCCAAATATTTCCATTTAAAAGTTCTCATATTTAAATCAATATCAAGCAGTCGTGGCTGAGTGGTTAAGGCAACAGACTAGAAATCTGTTGGGATCTTCCCGCGCAGGTTCGAATCCTGCCGACTGCGGATATAACATTTAATGGCGTTTATATGAACGCCAAATATTTCAATTTAAAAGTTCTCATATTTAAATCCATATCAAGCAGTCGTGGCCGATTGGTTAAGGCGACAGACTAGAAATCTGTTGGGATCTTCCCGCGCAGGTTCGAATCCTGCCGACTGCGGATATAACATTTAATGGCGTTTTTATGAACGCCAAATATTTAAATTTAAAAGTTCTCATATTTAGGTCAGTATCAAGCAGTCGTGGCCGAGTGGTTAAGGCGACAGACTAGAAATCTGTTGGGATCTTCCCGCGCAGGTTCGAATCCTGCCGAGTGCGGATATAACATTTAATGGCCTATTTATGAACGCCAAATATTTCAATTTAAAGGTTCTCATATTAAGGTCAGTATCAAGCAGTCGTGGCCGAGTGGTTAAGGCGACAGACTAGAATTCTGTTGGGATCTTCCCGCGCAGGTTCGAATCCTGCCGACTGCGGATACAACATTTAATGGCGTTTTTATGAACGCCAAATATTTCCATTTAAAAGTTCTCATATTTAAATCAATATCAAGCAGTCGTGGCCGAGTGGTTAAGGCGACAGACTAGAAATCTGTTGGGATCTTCCCGCGCAGGTTCGAATCCTGTCGACTGCGGATATAACATTTAATGGCGTTTATATGAACGCCAAATATTTCAATTTAAAAGTTCTCATATTTAAATCAATATCAAGCAGTCGTGGCCGAGTGGTTAAGGCGACAGACTAGAAATCTGTTGGGATCTTCCCGCGCAGGGTCGAATCCTGCCGACTGCGGATATAACATTTAGTGGCGCTTTTATGAACGCCAAATATTTAAATTTAAAAGTTCTCATATTAAGGTCAAACTCAAGCAGTCGTGGCCGAGTGGTTAAGGCGACAGACTAGAAATCTGTTGGGATCATCCCGCGCAGGTTCGATTCCTGCCGACTGCGGATATAACATTTAATAGTGTTTTTATGAACGCAAAATATTTCAATTAAAAAGTTCTCATATTTAGGCCAATATCAAGCAGTCGTGACCGAGTGGTTAAGGCGACAGACTAGAAATCTGTTGTGGTCTTCCCGCGCAGGTTCGAATCCTGCCGACTGCGGATATAACATTTAATGGCGTTTTTATGAACGCCAAATATTTAAATTAAAAAGTTCTCATATTTAGGTCAATATCAAGCTGTCGTGGCCGAGTGGTTAAGGCGACAGACTAGAAAACTGTTGGGATCTTCCCGCGCAGGTTCGAATCCTGCCGACTGCGGATATAACATTTAATGGCGTTTTTATGAACGCAAAATATTTCAATTTAAAAGTTATCATATTTAGGTCAATATCAAGCAGTCGTGGCCGAGTGGTTAAGGCGACAGACTAGAAATCTGTTGGGATCTTCCCGCGCAGGGTCGAATCCTGCCGACTGCGGATATAACATTCAATGGCGT
This sequence comes from Leiobunum rupestre, assembly GCF_980474605.1. NCBI lineage: Eukaryota > Metazoa > Arthropoda > Arachnida > Opiliones > Sclerosomatidae > Leiobunum > Leiobunum rupestre. Next base: position 61,671,261 of record NC_143384.1, read on the forward strand.
TTTTATGAACGCCAAATATTTCAATTTAAAAGTTCTCATATTTAGTTCAGTATCAAGCAGTCGTGGCCGAGTGGTTAAGGCGACCAACTAGAAATCTGTTGGGATCTTCCCGCGCAGGTTCGAATCCTGCCGACTGCGGATATAACATTTAATGGCGTTTTTATGAACGAAAAATATTTCAATTTAAAAGTTCTCATATTTAGGTCAGTATCAAGCAGTCGTGGCCGAGTGGTTAAGGCGACAGACTAGAAATCTGTTGGGATCTACCCGCGCAGGTTCGAATCCTGCCGAGTGCGGATAAAACATTTAATGGCCTATTTATGAACGCCAAATATTTCAATTTAAAAGTTCTCATATTTAGGTCAATATCAAGCAGTCGTGGCCGAGTGGTTAAGGCGACAGACTAGAAATCTGTTGGGATCTTCCCGCGCAGGTTCGAATCCTGCCGACTGCGGATATAACATTTAATGGCGTTTTTATGAACGCCAAATATTTCAATTTAAAGGTTCTCATATTTAGGTCAGTATCAAGCAGTCGTGGCCGAGTGGTAAAGGCGACAGACTAGAAATCTGTTGGGATCTTCCCGCGCAGGTTCGAATCCTGCCGAGTGCGGATATAACATTTAATGGCCTATTTATGAACGCCAAATATTTCAATTTAAAAATCTCATATTAAGGTCAGTATCAAGCAGTCGTGGCCGAGTGGTTAAGGCGACAGACTAGAATTCTGTTGGGATCTTCCCGCGCAGGTTCGAATCCTGCCGACTGCGGATACAACATTTAATGGCGTTTTTATGAACGCCAAATATTTCCATTTAAAAGTTCTCATATTTAAATCAATATCAAGCAGTCGTGGCTGAGTGGTTAAGGCAACAGACTAGAAATCTGTTGGGATCTTCCCGCGCAGGTTCGAATCCTGCCGACTGCGGATATAACATTTAATGGCGTTTATATGAACGCCAAATATTTCAATTTAAAAGTTCTCATATTTAAATCAATATCAAGCAGTCGTGGCCGATTGGTTAAGGCGACAGACTAGAAATCTGTTGGGATCTTCCCGCGCAGGTTCGAATCCTGCCGACTGCGGATATAACATTTAATGGCGTTTTTATGAACGCCAAATATTTAAATTTAAAAGTTCTCATATTTAGGTCAGTATCAAGCAGTCGTGGCCGAGTGGTTAAGGCGACAGACTAGAAATCTGTTGGGATCTTCCCGCGCAGGTTCGAATCCTGCCGAGTGCGGATATAACATTTAATGGCCTATTTATGAACGCCAAATATTTCAATTTAAAAGTTCTCATATTAAGGTCAGTATCAAGCAGTCGTGGCCGAGTGGTTAAGGCGACAGACTAGAATTCTGTTGGGATCTTCCCGCGCAGGTTCGAATCCTGCCGACTGCGGATACAACATTTAATGGCGTTTTTATGAACGCCAAATATTTCCATTTAAAAGTTCTCATATTTAAATCAATATCAAGCAGTCGTGGCCGAGTGGTTAAGGCGACAGACTAGAAATCTGTTGGGATCTTCCCGCGCAGGTTCGAATCCTGTCGACTGCGGATATAACATTTAATGGTGTTTATATGAACGCCAAATATTTCAATTTAAAAGTTCTCATATTTAAATCAATATCAAGCAGTCGTGGCCGAGTGGTTAAGGCGACAGACTAGAAATCTGTTGGGATCTTCCCGCGCAGGTTCGAATCCTGCCGACTGCGGATATAACATTCAATGGCGTTTTTATGAACGCCAAATATTTCAATTTAAAAGTTCTCATATTTAGTTCAGTATCAAGCAGTCGTGGCCGAGTGGTTAAGGCGACCAACTAGAAATCTGTTGGGATCTTCCCGCGCAGGTTCGAATCCTGCCGAGTGCGGATATAACATTTAATGGCCTATTTATGAACGCCAAATATTTCAATTTAAAAGTTCTCATATTAAGGTCAATGTCAAGCAGTCGTGGCCGAGTGGTTAAGGCGACCAACTAGAAATCTGTTGGGATCTTCCCGCGCAGGTTCGAATCCTGCCGAGTGCGGATATAACATTTAATGGCGTTTTTATGAACGCCAAATATTTCAATTTAAAGGTTCTCATATTTAGGTCAGTATCAAGCAGTCGTGGCCGAGTGGTAAAGGCGACAGACTAGAAATCTGTTGGGATCTTCCCGCGCAGGTTCGAATCCTGCCGAGTGCGGATATAACATTTAATGGCCTATTTATGAACGCCAAATATTTCAATTTAAAAATCTCATATTAAGGTCAGTATCAAGCAGTCGTGGCCGAGTGGTTAAGGCGACAGACTAGAATTCTGTTGGGATCTTCCCGCGCAGGTTCGAATCCTGCCGACTGCGGATACAACATTTAATGGCGTTTTTATGAACGCCAAATATTTCCATTTAAAAGTTCTCATATTTAAATCAATATCAAGCAGTCGTGGCTGAGTGGTTAAGGCAACAGACTAGAAATCTGTTGGGATCTTCCCGCGCAGGTTCGAATCCTGCCGACTGCGGATATAACATTTAATGGCGTTTATATGAACGCCAAATATTTCAATTTAAAAGTTCTCATATTTAAATCAATATCAAGCAGTCGTGGCCGATTGGTTAAGGCGACAGACTAGAAATCTGTTGGGATCTTCCCGCGCAGGTTCGAATCCTGCCGACTGCGGATATAACATTTAATGGCGTTTTTATGAACGCCAAATATTTAAATTTAAAAGTTCTCATATTTAGGTCAGTATCAAGCAGTCGTGGCCGAGTGGTTAAGGCGACAGACTAGAAATCTGTTGGGATCTTCCCGCGCAGGTTCGAATCCTGCCGAGTGCGGATATAACATTTAATGGCCTATTTATGAACGCCAAATATTTCAATTTAAAAGTTCTCATATTAAGGTCAGTATCAAGCAGTCGTGGCCGAGTGGTTAAGGCGACAGACTAGAATTCTGTTGGGATCTTCCCGCGCAGGTTCGAATCCTGCCGACTGCGGATACAACATTTAATGGCGTTTTTATGAACGCCAAATATTTCCATTTAAAAGTTCTCATATTTAAATCAATATCAAGCAGTCGTGGCCGAGTGGTTAAGGCGACAGACTAGAAATCTGTTGGGATCTTCCCGCGCAGGTTCGAATCCTGTCGACTGCGGATATAACATTTAATGGTGTTTATATGAACGCCAAATATTTCAATTTAAAAGTTCTCATATTTAAATCAATATCAAGCAGTCGTGGCCGAGTGGTTAAGGCGACAGACTAGAAATCTGTTGGGATCTTCCCGCGCAGGTTCGAATCCTGCCGACTGCGGATATAACATTCAATGGCGTTTTTATGAACGCCAAATATTTCAATTTAAAAGTTCTCATATTTAGTTCAGTATCAAGCAGTCGTGGCCGAGTGGTTAAGGCGACCAACTAGAAATCTGTTGGGATCTTCCCGCGCAGGTTCGAATCCTGCCGAGTGCGGATATAACATTTAATGGCCTATTTATGAACGCCAAATATTTCAATTTAAAAGTTCTCATATTAAGGTCAATGTCAAGCAGTCGTGGCCGAGTGGTTAAGGCGACCAACTAGAAATCTGTTGGGATCTTCCCGCGCAGGTTCGAATCCTGCCGAGTGCGGATATAACATTTAATGGCCTATTTATGAACGCCAAATATTTCAATTTAAAAGTTCTCATATTAAGGTCAATGTCAAGCAGTCGTGGCCGAGTGGTTAAGGCGACAGACTAGAAATCTGTTGGGATCTTCCCGCGCAGGTTCGAATCCTGCCGACTGCGGATATAACATTCAATGGCGTTTTTATGAACGCCAAATATTTCAATTTAAAAGTTCTCATATTTAGTTCAGTATCAAGCAGTCGTGGCCGAGTGGTTAAGGCGACCAACTAGAAATCTGTTGGGATCTTCCCGCGCAGGTTCGAATCCTGCCGAGTGCGGATATAACATTTAATGGCCTATTTATGAACGCCAAATATTTCAATTTAAAAGTTCTCATATTAAGGTCAATGTCAAGCAGTCGTGGCCGAGTGGTTAAGGCGACCAACTAGAAATCTGTTGGGATCTTCCCGCGCAGGTTCGAATCCTGCCGAGTGCGGATATAACATTTAATGGCCTATTTATGAACGCCAAATATTTCAATTTAAAAGTTCTCATATTAAGGTCAATGTCAAGCAGTCGTGGCCGAGTGGTTAAGGCGACCAACTAGAAATCTGTTGGGATCCTCCCGCGAAGGTTCGAATCCTGCCGAGTGCGGATATAACATTTAATGGCCTATTTATGAACGCCAAATATTTCAATTTAAAAGGTCTCATATTAAGGTCAATGTCAAGCAGTCGTGGCCGAGTGGTTAAGGCGACCAACTAGAAATCTGTTGGGATCTTCCCGCGCAGGTTCGAATCCTGCCGAGTGCGGATATAACATTTAATGGCCTATTTATGAACGCCAAATATTTCAATTTAAAAGTTCTCATATTAAGGTCAATGTCAAGCAGTCGTGGCCGAGTGGTTAAGGCGACAGACTAGAAATCTGTTGGGATCTTCCCGCGCAGGTTCGAATCCTGCCGAGTGCGCATATAACATTTAATGGCCTATTTATGAACGCCAAATATTTCAATTTAAAAGTTCTCATATTAAGGTCATTGTCAAGCAGTCGTGGCCGAGTGGTTAAGGCGACAGACTAGAAATCTGTTGGGATCTTCCCGCGCAGGTTCGAATCCTGTCGACTGCGGATATAACATTTAATGGCGTTTATATGAACGCCAAATATTTCAATTTAAAAGTTCTCATATTAAGGTCAAACTCAAGCAGTCGTGGCCGAGTGGTTAAGGCGACCAACTAGAAATCTGTTGGGATCTTCCCGCGCAGGTTCGATTCCTGCCGACTGCGGATATAACATTTAATAGTGTTTTTATGATCGCAAAATATTTCAATTAAAAAGTTCTCATATTTAGGCCAATATCAAGCAGTCGTGGCCGAGTGGTTAAGGCGACAGACTAGAAATCTGTTGGGATCTTCCCGCGCAGGTTCGAATCCTGCCGACTGCGGATATAACATTCAATGGCGTTTTTATGAACGCCAAATATTTCAATTTAAAAGTTCTCATATTTAGTTCAGTATCAAGCAGTCGTGGCCGAGTGGTTAAGGCGACCAACTAGAAATCTGTTGGGATCTTCCCGCGCAGGTTCGAATCCTGCCGAGTGCAGATATAACATTTAATGGCCTATTTATGAACGCCAAATATTTCAATTTAAAAGTTCTCATATTAAGGTCAATGTCAAGCAGTCGTGGCCGAGTGGTTAAGGCGACAGACTAGAAATCTGTTGGGATCTTCCCGCGCAGGTTCGAATCCTGCCGACTGCGGATACAACATTTAATGGCGTTTTTATGAACGCCAAATATTTCAATTTAAAAGTTCTCATATTAAGGTCAGTATCAAGCAGTCGTGGCCGAGTGGTTAAGGCGACAGACTAGAAATCTGTTGGGATCTTCCCGCGCAGGTTCGAATCCTGCTGAGTGCGGATATAACATTTAATGGCCTATTTATGAACGCCAAATATTTCAATTTAAAAATCTCATATTAAGGTCAGTATCAAGCAGTCGTGGCCGAGTGGTTAAGGCGACAGACTAGAATTCTGTTGGGATCTTCCCGCGCAGGTTCGAATCCTGCCGACTGCGGATACAACATTTAATGGCGTTTTTATGAACGCCAAATATTTCCATTTAAAAGTTCTCATATTTAAATCAATATCAAGCAGTCGTGGCTGAGTGGTTAAGGCAACACACTAGAAATCTGTTGGGATCTTCCCGCGCAGGTTTGAATCCTGCCGACTGCGGATATAACATTTAATGGCGTTTTTATGGACGCCAAATATTTCAATTAAAAAGTTCTCATATTTAGGTCAATATCAAGCAGTCGTGGCCGAGTGGTTAAGGCGACAGACTAGAAAACTGTTGGGATCTTCCCGCGCAGGTTCGAATCCTGCCGACTGCAGATATAACATTTAATGGCGTTTTTATGAACGCAAAATATTTCAATTTAAAAGTTCTCATATTTAGGTCAATATCAAGCAGTCGTGGCTGAGTGGTTAAGGAGACAGACTAGAAAACTGTTGGGATCTTCCCGCGCAGTTTCGAATCCTGCCGACTGCGGATATTACATTTAATGGCGTTTTTATGAACGCCAAGTATTTCAATTTAAAAGTTCTCATATTTAGGTCAGTATCAAGCAGTCGTGGCCGAGTGGTTAAGGCGACAGACTAGAAATCTGTTGGGATCTTCCCGCGCAGGTTCGAATCCTGCCTACTGCGGATATAACATTTAATGGCGTTTTTATGAACGCCAAATATTTCAATTTAAAAGTTCTCATATTAAGGTCAAAATCAAGCAGTCGTGGCCGAGTGGTTAAGGCGAACGACTAGAAATCTGTTGGGATCTTCCCGCGCAGGTTCGAATCCTGCCGACTGCGGATACAACATTTAATGGCGTTTTTATGAACGCCAAATATTTCAATTTAAAAGTTCTCATATTAAGGTCAATTTCAAGTAGTCGTGGCCGAATGGTTAAGGCGACAGACTAGAAATCTGTTGGGATCTTCCCGCGCAGGTTCGAATCCTGCCGACTGCGGATATAACATTTAATGGCGTTTTTATGAACGAAAAATATTTCAATTTAAAAGTTCTCATATTATGGTCAGTATCAAGCAGTCGTGGCCGAGTGGTTAAGGCGACAGACTAGAAATCTGTTGGGATCTTCCCGCGCAGGTTCGAATCCTGCCGAGTGCGGATAAAACATTTAATGGCCTATTTATGAACGCCAAATATTTCAATTTAAAAGTTCTCATATTTAGGTCAATATCAAGCAGTCGTGGCCGAGTGGTTAAGGCGACAGACTAGAAATCTGTTGGGATCTTCCCGCGCAGGTTCGAATCCTGCCGACTGCGGATATAACATTTAATGGCGTTTTTATGAACGCCAAATATTTCAATTTAAAGGTTCTCATATTTAGGTCGATATCAAGCAGTCGTGGCCGAGTGGTTAAGGCGACAGACTAGAAATCTGTTGGGATCTTCCCGCGCAGGTTCGAATCCTGCCGACTGCGGATATAACATTTAATGGCGTTTTTATGGACGCCAAATATTTCAATTAAAAAGTTCTCATATTTAGGTCAATATCAAGTAGTCGTGGCCGAGTGGTTAAGGCGACAGACTAGAAAACTGTTGGGATCTTCCCGCGCAGGTTCGAATCCTGACGACTGCGGATATAACATTTAATGGCGTTTTTATGAACGCAAAATATTTCAATTAAAAAGTTCTCATATTTAGGTCAATATCAAGCAGTCGTGGCCGAGTGGTTAAGGCGACAGACTAGAAAACTGTTGGGATCTTCCCGCGCAGGTTCGAATCCTGCCGACTGCGGATATAACATTTAATGGCGTTTTTATGAACGCAAAATATTTCAATTTAAAAGTTCTCATATTTAGGTCAATATCAAGCAGTCGTGGTTAAGGCGACAGACTAGAAATCTGTTGGGATCTTCCCGCGCAGGTTCGAATCCTGCCGACTGCGGATATAACATTTAATGGCGTTTTTATGAACGCAAAATATTTCAATTTAAAAGTTCTCATATTTAGGTCAGTATCAAGCAGTCGTGGCCGAGTGGTTAAGGCGACAGACTAGAAATCTGTTGGGATCATCCCGCGCAGGTTCGATTCCTGCCGACTGCGGATATAACATTTAATAGTGTTTTTATGAACGCAAAATATTTCAATTAAAAAGTTCTCATATTTAGGCCAATATCAAGCAGTCGTGGCCGAAGGGTTAAGGCGACAGACTAGAAATCTGTTGGGATCTTCCCGCGCAGGTTCGAATCCTGCCGACTGCGGATATAACATTCAATGGCGTTTTTATGAACGCCAAATATTTCAATTTAAAAGTTCTCATATTTAGTTCAGTATCAAGCAGTCGTGGCCGAGTGGTTAAGGCGACCAACTAGAAATCTGTTGGGATCTTCCCGCGCAGGTTCGAATCCTGCCGAGTGCGGATATAACATTTAATGGCCTATTTATGAACGCCAAATATTTCAATTTAAAAGTTCTCATATTAAGGTCAATGTCAAGCAGTCGTGGCCGAGTGGTTAAGGCGACAGACTAGAAATCTGTTGGGATCTTCCCGCGCAGGTTCGAATCCTGCCGACTGCGGATACAACATTTAATGGCGTTTTTATGAACGCCAAATATTTCAATTTAAAAGTTCTCATATTAAGGTCAGTATCAAGCAGTCGTGGCCGAGTGGTTAAGGCGACAGACTAGAAATCTGTTGGGATCTTCCCGCGCAGGTTCGAATCCTGCCGAGTGCGGATATAACATTTAATGGCCTATTTATGAACGCCAAATATTTCAATTTAAAAATCTCATATTAAGGTCAGTATCAAGCAGTCGTGGCCGAGTGGTTAAGGCGACAGACTAGAATTCTGTTGGGATCTTCCCGCGCAGGTTCGAATCCTGCCGACTGCGGATACAACATTTAATGGCGTTTTTATGAACGCCAAATATTTCCATTTAAAAGTTCTCATATTTAAATCAATATCAAGCAGTCGTGGCTGAGTGGTTAAGGCAACAGACTAGAAATCTGTTGGGATCTTCCCGCGCAGGTTCGAATCCTGCCGACTGCGGATATAACATTTAATGGCGTTTATATGAACGCCAAATATTTCAATTTAAAAGTTCTCATATTTAAATCCATATCAAGCAGTCGTGGCCGATTGGTTAAGGCGACAGACTAGAAATCTGTTGGGATCTTCCCGCGCAGGTTCGAATCCTGCCGACTGCGGATATAACATTTAATGGCGTTTTTATGAACGCCAAATATTTAAATTTAAAAGTTCTCATATTTAGGTCAGTATCAAGCAGTCGTGGCCGAGTGGTTAAGGCGACAGACTAGAAATCTGTTGGGATCTTCCCGCGCAGGTTCGAATCCTGCCGAGTGCGGATATAACATTTAATGGCCTATTTATGAACGCCAAATATTTCAATTTAAAGGTTCTCATATTAAGGTCAGTATCAAGCAGTCGTGGCCGAGTGGTTAAGGCGACAGACTAGAATTCTGTTGGGATCTTCCCGCGCAGGTTCGAATCCTGCCGACTGCGGATACAACATTTAATGGCGTTTTTATGAACGCCAAATATTTCCATTTAAAAGTTCTCATATTTAAATCAATATCAAGCAGTCGTGGCCGAGTGGTTAAGGCGACAGACTAGAAATCTGTTGGGATCTTCCCGCGCAGGTTCGAATCCTGCCGACTGCGGATATAACATTTAATGGCGTTTATATGAACGCCAAATATTTCAATTTAAAAGTTCTCATATTTAAATCAATATCAAGCAGTCGTGGCCGAGTGGTTAAGGCGACAGACTAGAAATCTGTTGGGATCTTCCCGCGCAGGGTCGAATCCTGCCGACTGCGGATATAACATTTAGTGGCTCTTTTATGAACGCCAAATATTTAAATTTAAAAGTTCTCATATTAAGGTCAAACTCAAGCAGTCGTGGCCGAGTGGTTAAGGCGACAGACTAGAAATCTGTTGGGATCATCCCGCGCAGGTTCGATTCCTGCCGACTGCGGATATAACATTTAATAGTGTTTTTATGAACGCAAAATATTTCAATTAAAAAGTTCTCATATTTAGGCCAATATCAAGCAGTCGTGACCGAGTGGTTAAGGCGACAGACTAGAAATCTGTTGTGGTCTTCCCGCGCAGGTTCGAATCCTGCCGACTGCGGATATAACATTTAATGGCGTTTTTATGAACGCCAAATATTTAAATTAAAAAGTTCTCATATTTAGGTCAATATCAAGCTGTCGTGGCCGAGTGGTTAAGGCGACAGACTAGAAAACTGTTGGGATCTTCCCGCGCAGGTTCGAATCCTGCCGACTGCGGATATAACATTTAATGGCGTTTTTATGAACGCAAAATATTTCAATTTAAAAGTTATCATATTTAGGTCAATATCAAGCAGTCGTGGCCGAGTGGTTAAGGCGACAGACTAGAAATCTGTTGGGATCTTCCCGCGCAGGGTCGAATCCTGCCGACTGCGGATATAACATTCAATGGCGTTTTTATGAACGCCAAATATTTCAATTTAAAAGTTCTCATATTTAGTTCAGTATCAAGCAGTCGTGGCCGAGTGGTTAAGGCGACCAACTAGAAATCTGTTGGGATCTTCCCGCGCAGGTTCGAATCCTGCCGACTGCGGATATAACATTTAATGGCGTTTTTATGAACGAAAAATATTTCAATTTAAAAGTTCTCATATTTAGGTCAGTATCAAGCAGTCGTGGCCGAGTGGTTAAGGCGACAGACTAGAAATCTGTTGGGATCTACCCGCGCAGGTTCGAATCCTGCCGAGTGCGGATAAAACATTTAATGGCCTATTTATGAACGCCAAATATTTCAATTTAAAAGTTCTCATATTTAGGTCAATATCAAGCAGTCGTGGCCGAGTGGTTAAGGCGACAGACTAGAAATCTGTTGGGATCTTCCCGCGCAGGTTCGAATCCTGCCGACTGCGGATATAACATTTAATGGCGTTTTTATGAACGCCAAATATTTCAATTTAAAGGTTCTCATATTTAGGTCAGTATCAAGCAGTCGTGGCCGAGTGGTAAAGGCGACAGACTAGAAATCTGTTGGGATCTTCCCGCGCAGGTTCGAATCCTGCCGAGTGCGGATATAACATTTAATGGCCTATTTATGAACGCCAAATATTTCAATTTAAAAATCTCATATTAAGGTCAGTATCAAGCAGTCGTGGCCGAGTGGTTAAGGCGACAGACTAGAATTCTGTTGGGATCTTCCCGCGCAGGTTCGAATCCTGCCGACTGCGGATACAACATTTAATGGCGTTTTTATGAACGCCAAATATTTCCATTTAAAAGTTCTCATATTTAAATCAATATCAAGCAGTCGTGGCTGAGTGGTTAAGGCAACAGACTAGAAATCTGTTGGGATCTTCCCGCGCAGGTTCGAATCCTGCCGACTGCGGATATAACATTTAATGGCGTTTATATGAACGCCAAATATTTCAATTTAAAAGTTCTCATATTTAAATCAATATCAAGCAGTCGTGGCCGATTGGTTAAGGCGACAGACTAGAAATCTGTTGGGATCTTCCCGCGCAGGTTCGAATCCTGCCGACTGCGGATATAACATTTAATGGCGTTTTTATGAACGCCAAATATTTAAATTTAAAAGTTCTCATATTTAGGTCAGTATCAAGCAGTCGTGGCCGAGTGGTTAAGGCGACAGACTAGAAATCTGTTGGGATCTTCCCGCGCAGGTTCGAATCCTGCCGAGTGCGGATATAACATTTAATGGCCTATTTATGAACGCCAAATATTTCAATTTAAAAGTTCTCATATTAAGGTCAGTATCAAGCAGTCGTGGCCGAGTGGTTAAGGCGACAGACTAGAATTCTGTTGGGATCTTCCCGCGCAGGTTCGAATCCTGCCGACTGCGGATACAACATTTAATGGCGTTTTTATGAACGCCAAATATTTCCATTTAAAAGTTCTCATATTTAAATCAATATCAAGCAGTCGTGGCCGAGTGGTTAAGGCGACAGACTAGAAATCTGTTGGGATCTTCCCGCGCAGGTTCGAATCCTGTCGACTGCGGATATAACATTTAATGGTGTTTATATGAACGCCAAATATTTCAATTTAAAAGTTCTCATATTTAAATCAATATCAAGCAGTCGTGGCCGAGTGGTTAAGGCGACAGACTAGAAATCTGTTGGGATCTTCCCGCGCAGGTTCGAATCCTGCCGACTGCGGATATAACATTCAATGGCGTTTTTATGAACGCCAAATATTTCAATTTAAAAGTTCTCATATTTAGTTCAGTATCAAGCAGTCGTGGCCGAGTGGTTAAGGCGACCAACTAGAAATCTGTTGGGATCTTCCCGCGCAGGTTCGAATCCTGCCGAGTGCGGATATAACATTTAATGGCCTATTTATGAACGCCAAATATTTCAATTTAAAAGTTCTCATATTAAGGTCAATGTCAAGCAGTCGTGGCCGAGTGGTTAAGGCGACCAACTAGAAATCTGTTGGGATCTTCCCGCGCAGGTTCGAATCCTGCCGAGTGCGGATATAACATTTAATGGCCTATTTATGAACGCCAAATATTTCAATTTAAAAGTTCTCATATTAAGGTCAATGTCAAGCAGTCGTGGCCGAGTGGTTAAGGCGACAGACTAGAAATCTGTTGGGATCTTCCCGCGCAGGTTCGAATCCTGCCGACTGCGGATATAACATTCAATGGCGTTTTTATGAACGCCAAATATTTCAATTTAAAAGTTCTCATATTTAGTTCAGTATCAAGCAGTCGTGGCCGAGTGGTTAAGGCGACCAACTAGAAATCTGTTGGGATCTTCCCGCGCAGGTTCGAATCCTGCCGAGTGCGGATATAACATTTAATGGCCTATTTATGAACGCCAAATATTTCAATTTAAAAGTTCTCATATTAAGGTCAATGTCAAGCAGTCGTGGCCGAGTGGTTAAGGCGACCAACTAGAAATCTGTTGGGATCTTCCCGCGCAGGTTCGAATCCTGCCGAGTGCGGATATAACATTTAATGGCCTATTTATGAACGCCAAATATTTCAATTTAAAAGTTCTCATATTAAGGTCAATGTCAAGCAGTCGTGGCCGAGTGGTTAAGGCGACCAACTAGAAATCTGTTGGGATCTTCCCGCGCAGGTTCGAATCCTGCCGAGTGCGGATATAACATTTAATGGCCTATTTATGAACGCCAAATATTTCAATTTAAAAGTTCTCATATTAAGGTCAATGTCAAGCAGTCGTGGCCGAGTGGTTAAGGCGACAGACTAGAAATCTGTTGGGATCTTCCCGCGCAGGTTCGAATCCTGCCGACTGCGGATACAACATTTAATGGCGTTTTTATGAACGCCAAATATTTCAATTTAAAAGTTCTCATATTAAGGTCAGTATCAAGCAGTCGTGGCCGAGTGGTTAAGGCGACAGACTAGAAATCTGTTGGGATCTTCCCGCGCAGGTTCGAATCCTGCCGAGTGCGGATATAACATTTAATGGCCTATTTATGAACGCCAAATATTTCAATTTAAAAATCTCATATTAAGGTCAGTATCAAGCAGTCGTGGCCGAGTGGTTAAGGCGACAGACTAGAATTCTGTTGGGATCTTCCCGCGCAGGTTCGAATCCTGCCGACTGCGGATACAACATTTAATGGCGTTTTTATGAACGCCAAATATTTCCATTTAAAAGTTCTCATATTTAAATCAATATCAAGCAGTCGTGGCTGAGTGGTTAAGGCAACAGACTAGAAATCTGTTGGGATCTTCCCGCGCAGGTTCGAATCCTGCCGACTGCGGATATAACATTTAATGGCGTTTATATGAACGCCAAATATTTCAATTTAAAAGTTCTCATATTTAAATCCATATCAAGCAGTCGTGGCCGATTGGTTAAGGCGACAGACTAGAAATCTGTTGGGATCTTCCCGCGCAGGTTCGAATCCTGCCGACTGCGGATATAACATTTAATGGCGTTTTTATGAACGCCAAATATTTAAATTTAAAAGTTCTCATATTTAGGTCAGTATCAAGCAGTCGTGGCCGAGTGGTTAAGGCGACAGACTAGAAATCTGTTGGGATCTTCCCGCGCAGGTTCGAATCCTGCCGAGTGCGGATATAACATTTAATGGCCTATTTATGAACGCCAAATATTTCAATTTAAAGGTTCTCATATTAAGGTCAGTATCAAGCAGTCGTGGCCGAGTGGTTAAGGCGACAGACTAGAATTCTGTTGGGATCTTCCCGCGCAGGTTCGAATCCTGCCGACTGCGGATACAACATTTAATGGCGTTTTTATGAACGCCAAATATTTCCATTTAAAAGTTCTCATATTTAAATCAATATCAAGCAGTCGTGGCCGAGTGGTTAAGGCGACAGACTAGAAATCTGTTGGGATCTTCCCGCGCAGGTTCGAATCCTGTCGACTGCGGATATAACATTTAATGGCGTTTATATGAACGCCAAATATTTCAATTTAAAAGTTCTCATATTTAAATCAATATCAAGCAGTCGTGGCCGAGTGGTTAAGGCGACAGACTAGAAATCTGTTGGGATCTTCCCGCGCAGGGTCGAATCCTGCCGACTGCGGATATAACATTTAGTGGCTCTTTTATGAACGCCAAATATTTAAATTTAAAAGTTCTCATATTAAGGTCAAACTCAAGCAGTCGTGGCCGAGTGGTTAAGGCGACAGACTAGAAATCTGTTGGGATCATCCCGCGCAGGTTCGATTCCTGCCGACTGCGGATATAACATTTAATAGTGTTTTTATGAACGCAAAATATTTCAATTAAAAAGTTCTCATATTTAGGCCAATATCAAGCAGTCGTGACCGAGTGGTTAAGGCGACAGACTAGAAATCTGTTGTGGTCTTCCCGCGCAGGTTCGAATCCTGCCGACTGCGGATATAACATTTAATGGCGTTTTTATGAACGCCAAATATTTAAATTAAAAAGTTCTCATATTTAGGTCAATATCAAGCTGTCGTGGCCGAGTGGTTAAGGCGACAGACTAGAAAACTGTTGGGATCTTCCCGCGCAGGTTCGAATCCTGCCGACTGCGGATATAACATTTAATGGCGTTTTTATGAACGCAAAATATTTCAATTTAAAAGTTATCATATTTAGGTCAATATCAAGCAGTCGTGGCCGAGTGGTTAAGGCGACAGACTAGAAATCTGTTGGGATCTTCCCGCGCAGGGTCGAATCCTGCCGACTGCGGATATAACATTCAATGGCGTTTTTATGAACGCCAAATATTTCAATTTAAAAGTTCTCATATTTAGTTCAGTATCAAGCAGTCGTGGCCGAGTGGTTAAGGCGACCAACTAGAAATCTGTTGGGATCTTCCCGCGCAGGTTCGAATCCTGCCGACTGCGGATATAACATTTAATGGCGTTTTTATGAACGAAAAATATTTCAATTTAAAAGTTCTCATATTTAGGTCAGTATCAAGCAGTCGTGGCCGAGTGGTTAAGGCGACAGACTAGAAATCTGTTGGGATCTACCCGCGCAGGTTCGAATCCTGCCGAGTGCGGATAAAACATTTAATGGCCTATTTATGAACGCCAAATATTTCAATTTAAAAGTTCTCATATTTAGGTCAATATCAAGCAGTCGTGGCCGAGTGGTTAAGGCGACAGACTAGAAATCTGTTGGGATCTTCCCGCGCAGGTTCGAATCCTGCCGACTGCGGATATAACATTTAATGGCGTTTTTATGAACGCCAAATATTTCAATTTAAAGGTTCTCATATTTAGGTCAGTATCAAGCAGTCGTGGCCGAGTGGTAAAGGCGACAGACTAGAAATCTGTTGGGATCTTCCCGCGCAGGTTCGAATCCTGCCGAGTGCGGATATAACATTTAATGGCCTATTTATGAACGCCAAATATTTCAATTTAAAAATCTCATATTAAGGTCAGTATCAAGCAGTCGTGGCCGAGTGGTTAAGGCGACAGACTAGAATTCTGTTGGGATCTTCCCGCGCAGGTTCGAATCCTGCCGACTGCGGATACAACATTTAATGGCGTTTTTATGAACGCCAAATATTTCCATTTAAAAGTTCTCATATTTAAATCAATATCAAGCAGTCGTGGCTGAGTGGTTAAGGCAACAGACTAGAAATCTGTTGGGATCTTCCCGCGCAGGTTCGAATCCTGCCGACTGCGGATATAACATTTAATGGCGTTTATATGAACGCCAAATATTTCAATTTAAAAGTTCTCATATTTAAATCAATATCAAGCAGTCGTGGCCGATTGGTTAAGGCGACAGACTAGAAATCTGTTGGGATCTTCCCGCGCAGGTTCGAATCCTGCCGACTGCGGATATAACATTTAATGGCGTTTTTATGAACGCCAAATATTTAAATTTAAAAGTTCTCATATTTAGGTCAGTATCAAGCAGTCGTGGCCGAGTGGTTAAGGCGACAGACTAGAAATCTGTTGGGATCTTCCCGCGCAGGTTCGAATCCTGCCGAGTGCGGATATAACATTTAATGGCCTATTTATGAACGCCAAATATTTCAATTTAAAAGTTCTCATATTAAGGTCAGTATCAAGCAGTCGTGGCCGAGTGGTTAAGGCGACAGACTAGAATTCTGTTGGGATCTTCCCGCGCAGGTTCGAATCCTGCCGACTGCGGATACAACATTTAATGGCGTTTTTATGAACGCCAAATATTTCCATTTAAAAGTTCTCATATTTAAATCAATATCAAGCAGTCGTGGCCGAGTGGTTAAGGCGACAGACTAGAAATCTGTTGGGATCTTCCCGCGCAGGTTCGAATCCTGTCGACTGCGGATATAACATTTAATGGTGTTTATATGAACGCCAAATATTTCAATTTAAAAGTTCTCATATTTAAATCAATATCAAGCAGTCGTGGCCGAGTGGTTAAGGCGACAGACTAGAAATCTGTTGGGATCTTCCCGCGCAGGTTCGAATCCTGCCGACTGCGGATATAACATTCAATGGCGTTTTTATGAACGCCAAATATTTCAATTTAAAAGTTCTCATATTTAGTTCAGTATCAAGCAGTCGTGGCCGAGTGGTTAAGGCGACCAACTAGAAATCTGTTGGGATCTTCCCGCGCAGGTTCGAATCCTGCCGAGTGCGGATATAACATTTAATGGCCTATTTATGAACGCCAAATATTTCAATTTAAAAGTTCTCATATTAAGGTCAATGTCAAGCAGTCGTGGCCGAGTGGTTAAGGCGACCAACTAGAAATCTGTTGGGATCTTCCCGCGCAGGTTCGAATCCTGCCGAGTGCGGATATAACATTTAATGGCCTATTTATGAACGCCAAATATTTCAATTTAAAAGTTCTCATATTAAGGTCAATGTCAAGCAGTCGTGGCCGAGTGGTTAAGGCGACAGACTAGAAATCTGTTGGGATCTTCCCGCGCAGGTTCGAATCCTGCCGACTGCGGATATAACATTCAATGGCGTTTTTATGAACGCCAAATATTTCAATTTAAAAGTTCTCATATTTAGTTCAGTATCAAGCAGTCGTGGCCGAGTGGTTAAGGCGACCAACTAGAAATCTGTTGGGATCTTCCCGCGCAGGTTCGAATCCTGCCGAGTGCGGATATAACATTTAATGGCCTATTTATGAACGCCAAATATTTCAATTTAAAAGTTCTCATATTAAGGTCAATGTCAAGCAGTCGTGGCCGAGTGGTTAAGGCGACCAACTAGAAATCTGTTGGGATCTTCCCGCGCAGGTTCGAATCCTGCCGAGTGCGGATATAACATTTAATGGCCTATTTATGAACGCCAAATATTTCAATTTAAAAGTTCTCATATTAAGGTCAATGTCAAGCAGTCGTGGCCGAGTGGTTAAGGCGACCAACTAGAAATCTGTTGGGATCCTCCCGCGAAGGTTCGAATCCTGCCGAGTGCGGATATAACATTTAATGGCCTATTTATGAACGCCAAATATTTCAATTTAAAAGTTCTCATATTAAGGTCAATGTCAAGCAGTCGTGGCCGAGTGGTTAAGGCGACCAACTAGAAATCTGTTGGGATCTTCCCGCGCAGGTTCGAATTCTGCCGAGTGCGGATATAACATTTAATGGCCTATTTATGAACGCCAAATATTTCAATTTAAAAGTTCTCATATTAAGGTCAATGTCAAGCAGTCGTGGCCGAGTGGTTAAGGCGACAGACTAGAAATCTGTTGGGATCTTCCCGCGCAGGTTCGAATCCTGCCGAGTGCGCATATAACATTTAATGGCCTATTTATGAACGCCAAATATTTCAATTTAAAAGTTCTCATATTAAGGTCATTGTCAAGCAGTCGTGGCCGAGTGGTTAAGGCGACAGACTAGAAATCTGTTGGGATCTTCCCGCGCAGGTTCGAATCCTGTCGACTGCGGATATAACATTTAATGGCGTTTATATGAACGCCAAATATTTCAATTTAAAAGTTCTCATATTAAGGTCAAACTCAAGCAGTCGTGGCCGAGTGGTTAAGGCGACCAACTAGAAATCTGTTGGGATCTTCCCGCGCAGGTTCGATTCCTGCCGACTGCGGATATAACATTTAATAGTGTTTTTATGATCGCAAAATATTTCAATTAAAAAGTTCTCATATTTAGGCCAATATCAAGCAGTCGTGGCCGAGTGGTTAAGGCGACAGACTAGAAATCTGTTGGGATCTTCCCGCGCAGGTTCGAATCCTGCCGACTGCGGATATAACATTCAATGGCGTTTTTATGAACGCCAAATATTTCAATTTAAAAGTTCTCATATTTAGTTCAGTATCAAGCAGTCGTGGCCGAGTGGTTAAGGCGACCAACTAGAAATCTGTTGGGATCTTCCCGCGCAGGTTCGAATCCTGCCGAGTGCGGATATAACATTTAATGGCCTATTTATGAACGCCAAATATTTCAATTTAAAAGTTCTCATATTAAGGTCAATGTCAAGCAGTCGTGGCCGAGTGGTTAAGGCGACAGACTAGAAATCTGTTGGGATCTTCCCGCGCAGGTTCGAATCCTGCCGACTGCGGATACAACATTTAATGGCGTTTTTATGAACGCCAAATATTTCAATTTAAAAGTTCTCATATTAAGGTCAGTATCAAGCAGTCGTGGCCGAGTGGTTAAGGCGACAGACTAGAAATCTGTTGGGATCTTCCCGCGCAGGTTCGAATCCTGCTGAGTGCGGATATAACATTTAATGGCCTATTTATGAACGCCAAATATTTCAATTTAAAAATCTCATATTAAGGTCAGTATCAAGCAGTCGTGGCCGAGTGGTTAAGGCGACAGACTAGAATTCTGTTGGGATCTTCCCGCGCAGGTTCGAATCCTGCCGACTGCGGATACAACATTTAATGGCGTTTTTATGAACGCCAAATATTTCCATTTAAAAGTTCTCATATTTAAATCAATATCAAGCAGTCGTGGCTGAGTGGTTAAGGCAACACACTAGAAATCTGTTGGGATCTTCCCGCGCAGGTTTGAATCCTGCCGACTGCGGATATAACATTTAATGGCGTTTTTATGGACGCCAAATATTTCAATTAAAAAGTTCTCATATTTAGGTCAATATCAAGCAGTCGTGGCCGAGTGGTTAAGGCGACAGACTAGAAAACTGTTGGGATCTTCCCGCGCAGGTTCGAATCCTGCCGACTGCAGATATAACATTTAATGGCGTTTTTATGAACGCAAAATATTTCAATTTAAAAGTTCTCATATTTAGGTCAATATCAAGCAGTCGTGGCTGAGTGGTTAAGGAGACAGACTAGAAAACTGTTGGGATCTTCCCGCGCAGTTTCGAATCCTGCCGACTGCGGATATTACATTTAATGGCGTTTTTATGAACGCCAAGTATTTCAATTTAAAAGTTCTCATATTTAGGTCAGTATCAAGCAGTCGTGGCCGAGTGGTTAAGGCGACAGACTAGAAATCTGTTGGGATCTTCCCGCGCAGGTTCGAATCCTGCCTACTGCGGATATAACATTTAATGGCGTTTTTATGAACGCCAAATATTTCAATTTAAAAGTTCTCATATTAAGGTCAAAATCAAGCAGTCGTGGCCGAGTGGTTAAGGCGAACGACTAGAAATCTGTTGAAATCATCCCGCGCAGGTTCGAATCCTGCCTACTGCGGATATAACATTTAATGGCGTTTTTATGAACGCCAAATATTTCAATTTAAAAGTTCTCATATTTAAGTCAATATCAAGCAGTCGTGGCCGAGTGGTTAAGGCGACAGACTAGAAATCTGTTGGGATCTTCCCGCGCAGGTTCGAATCCTGCCGACTGCGGATATAACATTTAATGGCGTTTTTATGGACGCCAAATATTTCAATTAAAAAGTTCTCATATTTAGGTCAATATCAAGCAGTCGTGGCCGAGTGGTTAAGGCGACAGACTAGAAATCTGTTGGGATCTTCCCGCGCAGGTTCGAATCCTGCCGACTGCGGATATAACATTTAATGGCGTTTTTATGAACGCCAAATATTTCAATTTAAAAGTTCTCATATTAAGGTCAAAATCAAGCAGTCGTGGCCGAGTGGTTAAGGCGACAGACTAGAAATCTGTTGAAATCATCCCGCGCAGGTTCGAATCCTGCCGACTGCGGATATAACATTTAATGGCGTTTTTATGAACGCCAAATATTTCAATTTAAAAGTTCTCATATTTAAGTCAATATCAAGCAGTCGTGGCCGAGTGGTTAAGGCGACAGACTAGAAATCTGTTGGGATCTTCCCGCGCAGGTTCGAATCCTGCCGACTGCGGATATAACATTTAATGGCGTTTTTATGAACGCCAAATATTTCAATTTAAAGGTTCTCATATTTAGGTCAATATCAAGCAGTCGTGGCCGAGTGGTTAAGGCGACAGACTAGAAAACTGTTGGGATCTTCCCGCGCAGGTTCGAATCCTGCCGTCTGCGGATATAACATTTAATGGCGTTTTTATGAACGCCAAATATTTCAATTTAAAGGTTCTCATATTTAGGTCAATATCAAGCAGTCGTGGCCGAGTGGTTAAGGCGACAGACTAGAAAACTGTTGGGATCTTCCCGCGCAGGTTCGAATCCTGCCGTCTGCGGATATAACATTTAATGGCGTTTTTATGGACGCCAAATATTTCAATTTAAAAGTTCTCATATTTAGGTCAATATCAAGCAGTCGTGGCCGAGTGGTTAAGGCGACAGACTAGAAAACTGTTGGGATCTTCCCGCGCAGGTTCGAATCCTGCCGACTGCGGATATAACATTTAATGGCGTTTTTATGAACGCAAAATATTTCAATTTAAAAGTTCTCATATTTAGGGCAATATCAAGCAGTCGTGGCCGAGTGGTTAAGGCGACAGACTAGAAATCTGTTGGGATCTTCCCGCGCAGGTTTGAATCCTGCCGACTGCGGATATAATATTTAATGGCGTTTTTATGGACGCCAAATATTTCAATTAAAAAGTTCTCATATTTAGGTCAATATCAAGCAGTCGTGGCCGAGTGGTTAAGGCGACAGACTAGAAAACTGTTGGGATCTTCCCGCGCAGGTTCGAATCCTGCCGACTGCAGATATAACATTTAATGGCGTTTTTATGAACGCAAAATATTTCAATTTAAAAGTTCTCATATTTAGGTCAATATCAAGCAGTCGTGGCCGAGTGGTTAAGGCGACAGCCTAGAAAACTGTTGGGATCTTCCCGCGCAGTTTCGAATCCTGCCGACTGCGGATATTACATTTAATGGCGTTTTTATGAACGCCAAGTATTTCAATTTAAAAGTTCTCATATTTAGGTCAGTATCAAGCAGTCGTGGCCGAGTGGTTAAGGCGACAGACTAGAAATCTGTTGGGATCTTCCCGCGCAGGTTCGAATCCTGCCTACTGCGGATATAACATTTAATGGCGTTTTTATGAACGCCAAATATTTAAATTTAAAAGTTCTCATATTAAGGTCAAAATCAAGCAGTCGTGGCTGAGTGGTTAAGGCGAACGACTAGAAATCTGTTGAAATCATCCCGCGCAGGTTCGAATCCTGCCTACTGCGGATATAACATTTAATGGCGTTTTTATGAACGCCAAATATTTCAATTTAAAAGTTCTCATATTTAAGTCAATATCAAGCAGTCGTGGCCGAGTGGTTAAGGCGACAGACTAGAAATCTGTTGGGATCTTCCCGCGCAGGTTCGAATCCTGCCGACTGCGGATATAACAATTAATGGCGTTTTTATGAACGCCAAATATTTCAATTTAAAGGTTCTCATATTTAGGTCAATATCAAGCAGTCGTGGCCGAGTGGTTAAGCCACAGACTAGAAAACTGTTGGGATCTTCCCGCGCAGGTTCGAATCCTGCCGTCTGCGGATATAACATTTAAGGGCGTTTTTATGGACGCCAAATATTTCAATTTAAAAGTTCTCATATTTAAGTCAATATCAAGCAGTCGTGGCCGAGTGGTTAAGGCGACAGACTAGAAATCTGTTGGGATCTTCCCGCGCAGGTTCGAATCCTGCCGACTGCGGATATAACAATTAATGGCGTTTTTATGAACGCCAAATATTTCAATTTAAAGGTTCTCATATTTAGGTCAATATCAAGCAGTCGTGGCCGAGTGGTTAAGCCACAGACTAGAAAACTGTTGGGATCTTCCCGCGCAGGTTCGAATCCTGCCGTCTGCGGATATAACATTTAAGGGCGTTTTTATGGACGCCAAATATTTAAATTTAAAAGTTCTCATATTTAGGTCAATATCAAGCAGTCGTGGCCGAGTGGTTAAGGCGACAGACTAGAAATCTGTTGGGATCTTCCCGCACAGGTTCGAATCCTGCCGACTGCGGATATAACATTTAATGGCGTTTTTATGAACGCCAAATATTTCAATTTAAAAGTTCTCATATTTAGGTCAATATCAAGCAGTCGTGGCCGAGTGGTTAAGGCGACGGACTAGAAATCTGTTGGGATTTTCCCGCGCAGGCTTGAATCCTGCCGACTGCGGATATAACATTTAATGGCGTTTTCATGGACGCCAAATATTTCAATTAAAAAGTTCTCATATTTAGGTCAATATCAAGCAGTCGTGGCCGAGTGGTTAAGGCGACAGACTAGAAAACTGTTGGGATCTTCCCGCGCAGGTTCGAATCCTGCCGACTGCGGATATAACATTTAATGGCGTTTTTATGAACGCAAAATATATCAATTTAAAAGTTCTCATATTTAGGTCAATATCAAGCAGTCGTGGTCGAGTGGTTAAGGCGACAGACTAGAAAACTGTTGGGATCTTCCCGCGCAGGTTCGAATCCTGCCGACTGCGGATATAACATTTAATGGCCTATTTATGAACGCCAAATATTTCAATTTAAAAGTTCTCATATTAAGGTCAGTATCAAGCAGTCGTGGCCGAGTGGTTAAGGCGACAGACTAGAATTCTGTTGGGATCTTCCCACGCAGGTCCGAATCCTGCCGACTGCGGATACAACATTTAATGGCGTTTTTATGAACGCCAAATATTTCAATTTAAAAGTTCTCATATTTAAATCAATATCAAGCAGTCGTGGCCGAGTGGTTAAGGCGACAGACTAGAAATCTGTTGGGATCTTCCCGCGCAGGTTCGAATCCTGCCGACTGCGGATATAACATTTAATGGCGTTTATATGAACGCCAAATATTTCAATTTAAAAGTTCTCATATTTAAATCAATATCAAGCAGTCGTGGCCGAGTGGTTAAGGCGACAGACTAGAAATCTGTTGGGATCTTCCCGCGCAGGTTCGAATCCTGCCGACTGCGGATATAACATTTAATGGCGTTTTTATGAACGCCAAATATTTCAATTTAAAGGTTCTCATATTTAGGTCAATATCAAGCAGTCGTGGCCGAGTGGTTAAGGCGACAGACTAGAAATCTGTTGGGATCTTCCCGCGCAGGTTCGAATCCTGCCGACTGCGGATATAACATTTAATGGCGTTTGTATGGACGCCAAATATTTCAATTAAAAAGTTCTCATATTTAGGTCAATATCAAGCAGTCGTGGCTGAGTGGTTAAGGCGACAGACTAGAAATCTGTTGGGATCTTCCCGCGCAGGTTCGAATCCTGCCGACTGCGGATATAACATTTAATGGCGTTTTTATGAACGCCAAATATTTCAATTTAAAAGTTCTTATATTAAGGTCAAAATCAAGCAGTCGTGGCCGAGTGGTTAAGGCGACAGACTAGAAATCTGTTGAAATCATCCCGCGCAGGTTCGAATCCTGCCGACTGCGGATATAACATTTAATGGCGTTTTTATGAACGCCAAATATTTCAATTTAAAAGTTCTCATATTTAAGTCAATATCAAGCAGTCGTGGCCGAGTGGTTAAGGTGACAGACTAGAAATCTGTTGGGATCTTCCCGCGCAGGTTCGAATCCTGTCGACTGCGGATATAACATTTAATGGCGTTTTTATGAACGCCAAATATTTCAATTTAAAGGTTCTCATATTTAGGTCAATATCAAGCAGTCGTGGCCGAGTGGTTAAGGCGACAGACTAGAAAACTGTTGGGATCTTCCCGCGCAGTCTCGAATCCTGCCGTCTGCGGATATAACATTTAATGGCGTTTTAATGGACGCCAAATATTTCAATTTAAAAGTTCTCATATTTAGGTCAATATCAAGCAGTCGTGGCCAAGTGGTTAAGGCGACAGACTAGAAATCTGTTGGGATCTTCCCGCGCAGGTTCGAATCCTGCCGACTGCGGATATAACATTTAATGGCGTTTTTATGGACGCCAAATATTTCAATTTAAAAGTTCTCATATTTAGGTCAATATCAAGCAGTCGTGGCCGAGTGGTTAAGGCGACAGACTAGAAATCTGTTGGGATCTTCCCGCGCAGGTTCGAATCCTGCCGACTGCGGATATAACATTTAATGGCGTTTTTATGAACGCCAAATATTTCAATTTAAAAGTTCTCATATTTAGGTCAATATCAAGCAGTCGTGGCCGAGTGGTTAAGGCGACAGACTAGAAATCTGTTGGGATCTTCCCGCGCAGGTTTGAATCCTGCCGACTGCGGATATAACATTTAATGGCGTTTTTATGGACGCCAAATATCTCAATTAAAAAGTTCTCATATTTAGGTCAATATCAAGCAGTCGTGGCCGAGTGGTTAAGGCGACAGACTAGAAAACTGTTGGGAACTTCCCGCGCAGGTTCGAATCCTGCCGACTGCGGATATAACATTTAATGGCGTTTTTATGAACGCAAAATATTTCAATTTAAAAGTTCTCATATTTAGGTCAATATCAAGCAGTCGTGGCCGAGTGGTTAAGGCGACAGACTAGAAATCTGTTGGGATCTTCCCGCGCAGGTTCGAATCCTGCCGACTGCGGATACAACATTTAATGGCGTTTTTATGAACGCCAAATATTTCAATTTAAAAATCTCATATTTAGGTCACTATCAAGCAGTCGTGGCCGAGTGGTTAAGGCGACAGACTAGAAATCTGTTGGGATCTTCCCGCGCAGGTTCGAATCCTGCCGACTGCGGTAATAACATTTCATGGCGTTTTTATGAACGCCAATTATTTCAATTTAAAAGTTCTCATATTAAGGTCAATATCAAGCAATCGTGGCCGAATGGTTAAGGCGACAGACAAGAAATCTGTTGGGATCTTCACGCGCAGGTTCGAATCCTGCCGACTGCGGATATAACATTTAATGGCGTTTTTATGAACGCCAAATATTTCAATTTAAAAGTTCTCATATTAAGGTCAATATCAAGCAGTCGTGGCCGAATGGTTAAGGCGACAGACAAGAAATCTGTTGGGATCTTCCCGCGCAGGTTCAAATCCTGCCGTCTGCGGATATAACATTTAATGGCGTTTTTATGAACGCCAAATATTTCAATTTAAAGGTTCTTATATTTAGGTCAATATCAAGCAGTCGTGGCCGAGTGGTTAAGGCGACAGACTAGAAATCTGTTGGGATCTTCCCGCGCAGGTCCGAATCCTTCCGACTGCGAATATAACATTAAATGGCGTTTTTATGAACGCCAAATATTTCAATTTAAAAGTTCTCATATTTAGGTCAGTATCAAGCAGTCGTGGCCGAGTGGTTAAGGCGACAGACTAGAAATCTGTTGGGATCTTCCCGCGCAGGTTCGAATCCTGCCGACTGCAGATATAACATTTAATGGCGTTTTTATGAACGCCAAATATTTCAATTTAAAAGTTCTCATATTTAGGTCAGTATCAAGCAGTCGTGGCCGAGTGGTTAAGGCGACAGACTAGAAATCTGTTGGGATCTTCCCGCGCAGGTTCGCATCCTGCCGACTGCGGATATAACATTTAATGGCGTTTTTATGAACGCCAAATATTTCAATTTAAAAGTTCTCATATTTGGGTCAATATCAAGCAGTCGTGGCCGAGTGGTTAAGGCGACAGACTAGAAAACTGTTGGGATCTTCCCGCGCAGGTTCGAATCCTGCCGACTGCGGATATAACATTTAATGGCGTTTTTATGAACGCAAAATATTTCAATTAAAAAGTTCTCATATTTAGGTCAATATCAAGCAGTCGTTGCCGAGTGGTTAAGGCGACAGACTAGAAAACTGTTGGGATCTTCCCGCGCAGGTTCGAATCCTGCCGACTGCGGATATAACATTTAATGGCGTTTTTATGAACGCAAAATATTTCAATTTAAAAGTTCTCATATTTAGGTCAATATCAAGCAGTCGTGGTTAAGGCGACAGACTAGAAATCTGTTGGGATCTTCCCGCGCAGGTTCGAATCCTGCCGACTGCGGATATAACATTTAATGGCGTTTTTATGAACGCCAAATATTTCAATTTAAAAGTTCTCATATTTAGGTCAGTATCAAGCAGTCGTGGCCGAGTGGTTAAGGCGACAGACTAGAAATCTGTTGGGATCTTCCCGCGCAGGTTCGAATCCTGCCGACTGCGGATATAACATTTAATGGCGTTTTTATGGACGCCAATTATTTCAATTTAAAAGTTCTCATATTTAGGTCAATATCAAGCAGTCGTGGCCGAGTGGTTAAGGCGACAGACTAGAAATCTGTTGGGATCTTCCCGCGCAGGTTCGAATCCTGCCGACTGCGGATATAACATTTAATGGCGTTTTTATGAACGCCAAATATTTCAATTTAAAAGTTCTCATATTTAGGTCAATATCAAGCAGTCGTGGCCGAGTGGTTAAGGCGACAGACTAGAAATCTGTTGGGATCTTCCCGCGCAGGTTTGAATCCTGCCGACTGCGGATATAACATTTAATGGCGTTTTTATGGACGCCAAATATCTCAATTAAAAAGTTCTCATATTTAGGTTAATATCAAGCAGTCGTGGCCGAGTGGTTAAGGCGACAGACTAGAAAACTGTTGGGAACTTCCCGCGCAGGTTCGAATCCTGCCGACTGCGGATATAACATTTAATGGCGTTTTTATGAACGCAAAATATTTCAATTTAAAAGTTCTCATATTTAGGTCAATATCAAGCAGTCGTGGCCGAGTGGTTAAGGCGACAGACTAGAAATCTGTTGGGATCTTCCCGCGCAGGTTCGAATCCTGCCGACTGCGGATACAACATTTAATGGCGTTTTTATGAACGCCAAATATTTCAATTTAAAAATCTCATATTTAGGTCACTATCAAGCAGTCGTGGCCGAGTGGTTAAGGCGACCGACTAGAAATCTGTTGGGATCTTCCCACGCAGGTTCGAATCCTGCCGACTGCGGTAATAACATTTCATGGCGTTTTTATGAACGCCAATTATTTCAATTTAAAAGTTCTCATATTAAGGTCAATATCAAGCAATCGTGGCCGAATGGTTAAGGCGACAGACAAGAAATCTGTTGGGATCTTCACGCGCAGGTTCGAATCCTGCCGACTGCGGATATAACATTTAATGGCGTTTTTATGAACGCCAAATATTTCAATTTAAAAGTTCTCATATTAAGGTCAATATCAAGCAGTCGTGGCCGAATGGTTAAGGCGACAGACAAGAAATCTGTTGGGATCTTCCCGCGCAGGTTCAAATCCTGCCGTCTGCGGATATAACATTTAATGGCGTTTTTATGAACGCCAAATATTTCAATTTAAAGGTTCTCATATTTAGGTCAATATCAAGCAGTCGTGGCCGAGTGGTTAAGGCGACAGACTAGAAATCTGTTGGGATCTTCCCGCGCAGGTTCGAATCCTTCCGACTGCGAATATAACATTAAATGGCGTTTTTATGAACGCCAAATATTTCAATTTAAAAGTTCTCATATTTAGGTCAGTATCAAGCAGTCGTGGCCGAGTGGTTAAGGCGACAGACTAGAAATCTGTTGGGATCTTCCCGCGCAGGTTCGAATCCTGCCGACTGCAGATATAACATTTAATGGCGTTTTTATGAACGCCAAATATTTCAATTTAAAAGTTCTCATATTTAGGTCAGTATCAAGCAGTCGTGGCCGAGTGGTTAAGGCTACAGACTAGAAATCTGTTGGGATCTTCCCGCGCAGGTTCGAATCCTGCCGACTGCGGATATAACATTTAATGGCGTTTTTATGAACGCCAAATATTTCAATTTAAAAGTTCTCATATTTGGGTCAATATCAAGCAGTCGTGGCCGAGTGGTTAAGGCGACAGACTAGAAAACTGTTGGGATCTTCCCGCGCAGGTTCGAATCCTGCCGACTGCGGATATAACATTTAATGGCGTTTTTATGAACGCAAAATATTTCAATTAAAAAGTTCTCATATTTAGGTCAATATCAAGCAGTCGTTGCCGAGTGGTTAAGGCGACAGACTAGAAAACTGTTGGGATCTTCCCGCGCAGGTTCGAATCCTGCCGACTGCGGATATAACATTTAATGGCGTTTTTATGAACGCAAAATATTTCAATTTAAAAGTTCTCATATTTAGGTCAATATCAAGCAGTCGTGGTTAAGGCGACAGACTAGAAATCTGTTGGGATCTTCCCGCGCAGGTTCGAATCCTGCCGACTGCGGATATAACATTTAATGGCGTTTTTATGAACGCCAAATATTTCAATTTAAAAGTTCTCATATTTAGGTCAGTATCAAGCAGTCGTGGCCGAGTGGTTAAGGCGACAGACTAGAAATCTGTTGGGACCTTCCCGCGCAGGTTCGAATCCTGCCGACAGCGGATATAACATTTAATGGCGTTTTTATGAACGCCAAATATTTCAATTTAAAAGTTCTCATATTTAGGTCAATTTCAAGCAGTCGTTGCCGAGTGGTTAAGGCGACAGACTAGAAAACTGTTGGGATCTTCCCGCACAGGTTCGAATCCTGCCGACTGCGGATATAACATTTAATGGCGTTTTTATGAACGCAAAATATTTCAATTTAAAAGTTCTCATATTAAGGTAAAAATCAAGCAGTGGTGGCCGAGTGGTTAAGGCAACAGACTAGAAATCGGTTGGGATCTTCCCGCGCAGGTTCGAATCCTGCCGACTGCGGATATAACATTTAATGGCGTTTTTATGAACGCCAAATATTTCAATTTAAAGGTTCTCATATTTAGGTCGATATTAAGCAGTCGTGGCCGAGTGGTTAAGGCGACAGACTAGAAATTTGTTGGGATCTTCCCGCGCAGGTTCGAATCCTGCCGACTGCGGATATAACATTTAATGGCGTTTTTATGGACGCCAAATATTTCAATTAAAAAGTTCTCATATTTGGGTCAATATCAAGCAGTCGTGGCCGAGTGGTTAAGGCGACAGACTAGAAAACTGTTGGGATCTTCCCGCGCAGGTTCGAATCCTGCCGACTGCGGATATAACATTTAATGGCGTTTTTATGAACGCAAAATATTTCAATTAAAAAGTTCTCATATTTAGGTCAATATCAAGCAGTCGTTGCCGAGTGGTTAAGGCGACAGACTAGAAAAATGTTGGGATCTTCCCGCGCAGGTTCGAATCCTGCCGACTGCGGATATAACATTTAATGGCGTTTTTATGAACGCAAAATATTTCAATTTAAAAGTTCTCATATTTAGGTCAATATCAAGCAGTCGTGGTTAAGGCGACAGACTAGAAATCTGTTGGGATCTTCCCGCGCAGGTTCGAATCCTTCCCACTGCGAATATAACATTTAATGGCGTTTTTATGAACGCCAAATATTTCAATTTAAAAGTTCTCATATTTAGGTCAATTTCAAGCAGTCGTGGCCGAGTGGTTAAGGCGACAGACTAGAAATCTGTTGGGATCTTCCCGCGCAGGTTCGAATCCTGCCGACTGCGGATATAACATTTAGTGGCGTTTTTATGAACGCCAAATATTTCAATTTAAAGGTTTTCATATTAAGGTCGTTATCAAGCAGTCGTAACCGAGTGGTTAAGGCGACAGACTAGAAATCTGTTGGGATCTTCCCGCGCAGGTTCGAATCCTGCCGTCTGCGGATATAACATTTAATGGCGTTTTTATGAACGCAAAATATTTCAATTTAAAAGTTCTCATATTTAGGTCAATATCAAGCAGTCGTGGCCGAGTGGTTAAGGCGACAGACTAGAAATCTGTTGGGATCTTCCCGCGCAGGTTCGATTCCTGCCGACTGCGGATATAACATTTAATGGCGTTTTTATGAACGCCAAATATTTCAATTTAAAAGTTCTCATATTAAGGTAAAAATCAAGCAGTCGTGGCCGAGTGGTTAAGGCAACAGACTAGAAATCTGTTGGGATCTTCCCGCGCAGGTTCGAATCCTGCCGACTGCGGATATAACATTTAATAACGTTTTTATGAACGCCAAATATTTCAATTTAAAGGTTCTCATAATTAGATCGATATCAAGCAGTCGTGGCCGAGTGGTTAAGGCGACAGACTAGAAAACTGTTGGGATCTTCCCGCGCAGGTTCGAACCCTGCCGACTGCGGATATAACATTTAATGGCGTTTTTATGAACGCCAAATACTTCAATTAAAAAGTTCTCATATTTAGGTCAATATCAAGCAGTCGTGGCCGAGTGGTTACGGCGACAGACTAGAAAACTGTTGGGATCTTCCCGCGCAGGTTCGAATCCTGCCGTCTGCGGATATAACATATAATGGCGTTTTTATGAACGCCAATTATTTCAATTTAAAAGTTCTCATATTAAGGTCAATATCATGCAGTCGTGGCCGAATGGTTAAGGCGACAGACAAGAAATCTGTTGGGATCTTCCCGCGCAGGTTCGATTCCTGCCGACTGCGGATATAACATTTAATGGCATTTTTATGAACGCCAAATATTTCAGTTTAAAGGTTCTCATATTTAGGTCAATATCAAGCAGTCGTGGCCGAGTGGTTAAGGCGACAGACTAGAAATCTGTTGGGATCTTCCCGCGCAGGTTCGAATCCTGCCGACTGCGGATATAACATTTAATGGCGTTTTTATGGACGCCAAATATTTCAATTAAAAAGTTCTCATATTTAGGTCAGTATCAAGCAGTCGTGGCCGAGTGGTTAAGGCGACAGACTAGAAATCTGTTGGGATCTTCCCGCGCAGGTTCGAATCCTGCCGACTGC
The DNA here is from genome assembly GCF_980474605.1 of Leiobunum rupestre. Lineage (NCBI taxonomy): Eukaryota > Metazoa > Arthropoda > Arachnida > Opiliones > Sclerosomatidae > Leiobunum > Leiobunum rupestre. Next base: position 61,702,322 of record NC_143384.1, read on the forward strand.
GGATATTACATTTAATGGCGTTTTTATGAACGCCAAATATTTCAATTTAAAAGTTCTCATATTAAGGTCAAAATCAAGCAGTCGTGGCCGAGTGGTTAAGGCGACAGACTAGAAATCTGTTGAAATCATCCCGCGCAGGTTCGAATCCTGCCGACTGCGGATATAACATTTAATGGCGTTTTTATGAACGCCAAATATTTCAATTTAAAAGTTCTCATATTTATGTCAATATCAAGCAGTCGTGGCCGAGTGGTTAAGGCGACAGACTAGAAATCTGTTGGGATCTTCCCGCGCAGGTTCGAATCCTGCCGACTGCGGATATAACATTTAATGGCGTTTTTATGAACGCCAAATATTTCAATTTAAAGGTTCTCATATTTAGGTCAATATCAAGCAGTCGTGGCCGAGTGGTTAAGGCGACAGACTAGAAAACTGTTGGGATCTTCCCGCGCAGGTTCGAATCCTGCCGTCTGCGGATATAACATTTAATGGCGTTTTAATGGACGCCAAATATTTCAATTTAAAAGTTCTCATATTTAGGTCAATATCAAGCAGTCGTGGCCGAGTGGTTAAGGCGACAGACTAGAAATCTGTTGGGATCTTCCCGCGCAGGTTCTAATCCTGCCGACTGCGGATATAACATTTAAGGGCGTTTTTATGAACGCCAAATATTTCAATTTAAAAGTTCTCATATTTAAATCAATATCAAGCAGTCGTGGCCGAGTGGTTAAGGCGACAGACTAGAAATCTGTTGGGATCTTCCCGCGCAGGTTCGAATCCTGCCGACTGCGGATATAACATTTAATGGCGTTTATATGAACGCCAAATATTTCAATTTAAAAGTTCTCATATTTAAATCAATATCAAGCAGTCGTGGCCGAGTGGTTAAGGCGACAGACTAGAAATCTGTTGGGATCTTCCCGCGCAGGTTCGAATCCTGCCGACTGCGGATATAACATTTAATGGCATTTTTATGAACGCCAAATATTTCAATTTAAAGGTTCTCATATTTAGGTCAATATCAAGCAGTCGTGGCCGAGTGGTTAAGGCGACAGACTAGAAAACTGTTGGGATCTTCCCGCGCAGGTTCGAATCCTGCCGACTGCGGATATAACATTTAATGGCGTTTTTATGAACGCAAAATATTTCAATTAAAAAGTTCTCATATTTAGGTCAATATCAAGCAGTCGTTGCCGAGTGGTTAAGGCGACAGACTAGAAAAATGTTGGGATCTTCCCGCGCAGGTTCGAATCCTGCCGACTGCGGATATAACATTTAATGGCGTTTTTATGAACGCAAAATATTTCAATTCAAAAGTTCTCATATTTAGGTCAATATCAAGCAGTCGTGGTTAAGGCGACAGACTAGAAATCTGTTGGGATCTTCCCGCGCAGGTTCGAATCCTTCCCACTGCGAATATAACATTTAATGGCGTTTTTATGAACGCCAAATATTTCAATTTAAAAGTTCTCATATTTAGGTCAATTTCAAGCAGTCGTGGCCGAGTGGTTAAGGCGACAGACTAGAAATCTGTTGGGATCTTCCCGCGCAGGTTCGAATCCTGCCGACTGCGGATATAACATTTAGTGGCGTTTTTATGAACGCCAAATATTTCAATTTAAAGGTTTTCATATTAAGGTCGTTATCAAGCAGTCGTAACCGAGTGGTTAAGGCGACAGACTAGAAATCTGTTGGGATCTTCCCGCGCAGGTTCGAATCCTGCCGTCTGCGGATATAACATTTAATGGCGTTTTTATGAACGCAAAATATTTCAATTTAAAAGTTCTCATATTTAGGTCAATATCAAGCAGTCGTGGCCGAGTGGTTAAGGCGACAGACTAGAAATCTGTTGGGATCTTCCCGCGCAGGTTCGATTCCTGCCGACTGCGGATATAACATTTAATGGCGTTTTTATGAACGCCAAATATTTCAATTTAAAAGTTCTCATATTAAGGTAAAAATCAAGCAGTCGTGGCCGAGTGGTTAAGGCAACAGACTAGAAATCTGTTGGGATCTTCCCGCGCAGGTTCGAATCCTGCCGACTGCGGATATAACATTTAATAACGTTTTTATGAACGCCAAATATTTCAATTTAAAGGTTCTCATAATTAGATCGATATCAAGCAGTCGTGGCCGAGTGGTTAAGGCGACAGACTAGAAAACTGTTGGGATCTTCCCGCGCAGGTTCGAACCCTGCCGACTGCGGATATAACATTTAATGGCGTTTTTATGAACGCCAAATACTTCAATTAAAAAGTTCTCATATTTAGGTCAATATCAAGCAGTCGTGGCCGAGTGGTTACGGCGACAGACTAGAAAACTGTTGGGATCTTCCCGCGCAGGTTCGAATCCTGCCGTCTGCGGATATAACATATAATGGCGTTTTTATGAACGCCAATTATTTCAATTTAAAAGTTCTCATATTAAGGTCAATATCATGCAGTCGTGGCCGAATGGTTAAGGCGACAGACAAGAAATCTGTTGGGATCTTCCCGCGCAGGTTCGATTCCTGCCGACTGCGGATATAACATTTAATGGCATTTTTATGAACGCCAAATATTTCAGTTTAAAGGTTCTCATATTTAGGTCAATATCAAGCAGTCGTGGCCGAGTGGTTAAGGCGACAGACTAGAAATCTGTTGGGATCTTCCCGCGCAGGTTCGAATCCTGCCGACTGCGGATATAACATTTAATGGCGTTTTTATGGACGCCAAATATTTCAATTAAAAAGTTCTCATATTTAGGTCAATATCAAGCAGTCGTGGTCGAGTGGTTAAGGCGACAGACTAGAAATCTGTTGGGATCTTCCCGCGCAGGTTCGAATCCTGCCGACTGCGGATATAACATTTAATGGCGTTTTTATGAACGCCAAATATTTCAATTTAAAAGTTCTCATATTAAGGACAAAATCAAGCAGTCGTGGCCGAGTGGTTAAGGCGACAGACTAGAAATCTGTTGGCATCATCCCGCGCAGGTTCGAATCCTGCCGACTGCGGATATAACATTTAATGGCGTTTTTATGAACGCCAAATATTTCAATTTAAAAGTTCTCATATTTAAGTCAATATCAAGAAGTCGTGGCCGAGTGGTTAAGGCGACAGACTAGAAATCTGTTGGGATCTTCCCGCGCAGGTTCGAATCCTGCCGTCTGCGGATATAACATTTAATGGCGTTTTTATGAACGCCAAATATTTCAATTTAAAAGTTCTCATATTTAAGTCAATATCAAGAAGTCGTGGCCGAGTGGTTAAGGCGACAGACTAGAAATCTGTTGGGATCATCCCGCGCAGGTTCGAATCCTGCCGACTGCGGATATAACATTTAATGGCGTTTTTATGAACGCAAAATATTTCAATTTAAAAGTTCTCATATTTAGGTCAATATCAAGCAGTCGTGGCCGAGTGGTTAAGGCGACAGACTAGAAAACTGTTTAGATCTTCTCGCGCAGGTTCGAATCCTGCCGTCTGCGGATATAACATTTAATGGCGTTTTTATAAACGCAAAATATTTCAATTTAAAAGTTCTCATATTTAGGTCAATATCAAGCAGTCGTGGCCGAGTGGTTAAGGCGACAGACTAGAAATCTGTTGGGATCTTCCCGCGCAGGTTCGAATCCTGCCGACTGCGGATATAACATTTAATGGCGTTTTTATGAACGCCAAATATTTAAATTTAAAAGTTCTCATATTTAGGTCAGTATCAAGCAGTCGTGGCCGAGTGGTTAAGGCGACAGACTAGAAATCTGTTGGGATCTTCCCGCGCAGGTTCGAATCCTGCCGACTGCGGATATTACATTTAATGGCGTTTTTATGAACGCCAAATATTTCAATTTAAAAGTTCTCATATTAAGGTCAAAATCAAGCAGTCGTGGCCGAGTGGTTAAGGCGACAGACTAGAAATCTGTTGAAATCATCCCGCGCAGGTTCGAATCCTGCCGACTGCGGATATAACATTTAATGGCGTTTTTATGAACGCCAAATATTTCAATTTAAAAGTTCTCATATTTATGTCAATATCAAGCAGTCGTGGCCGAGTGGTTAAGGCGACAGACTAGAAATCTGTTGGGATCTTCCCGCGCAGGTTCGAATCCTGCCGACTGCGGATATAACATTTAATGGCGTTTTTATGAACGCCAAATATTTCAATTTAAAGGTTCTCATATTTAGGTCAATATCAAGCAGTCGTGGCCGAGTGGTTAAGGCGACAGACTAGAAAACTGTTGGGATCTTCCCGCGCAGGTTCGAATCCTGCCGTCGGCGGATATAACATTTAATGGCGTTTTAATGGACGCCAAATATTTCAATTTAAAAGTTCTCATATTTAGGTCAATATCAAGCAGTCGTGGCCGAGTGGTTAAGGCGACAGACTAGAAATCTGTTGGGATCTTCCCGCGCAGGTTCGAATCCTGCCGACTGCGGATATAACATTTAATGGCGTTTTTATGAACGCCAAATATTTCAATTTAAAAGTTCTCATATTTAGGTCAATATCAAGCAGTCGTGGCCGAGTGGTTAAGGCGACAGACTAGAAATCTGTTGGGATCTTCCCGCGCAGGTCCGAATCCTGCCTACTACGGATACAACATTTAATGGCGTTTTTATGAACGCCAAATATTTCAATTTAAAAGTTCTCATATTTAGGTCAATATCAAGAAGTCGTGGCCGAGTGGTTAAGGCGACAGACTAGAAATCTGTTGGGATCTTCCCGCGCAGGTTCGAATCCTGCCGACTGCGGATATAACATTTAAGGGCGTTTTTATGAACGCCAAATATTTCAATTTGAAAGTTCTCATATTTAAATCAATATCAAGCAGTCGTGGCCGAGTGGTTAAGGCGACAGACTAGAAATCTGTTGGGATCTTCCCGCGCAGGTTCGAATCCTGCCGACTGCGGATATAACATTTAATGGCGTTTATATGAACGCCAAATATTTCAATTTAAAAGTTCTCATATTTAAATCAGTATCAAGCAGTCGTGGCCGAGTGGTTAAGGCGACAGACTAGAAATCTGTTGGGATCTTCCCGCGCAGGTTCGAATCCTGCCGACTGCGGATATAACATTTAATGGCATTTTTATAAACGCCAAATATTTCAGTTTAAAGGTTCTCATATTTAGGTCAATATCAAGCAGTCGTGGCCGAGTGGTTAAGGCGACAGACTAGAAATCTGTTGGGATCTTCCCGCGCAGGTTCGAATCCTGCCGACTGCGGATATAACATTTAATGGCGTTTTTATGGACGCCAAATATTTCAATTAAAAAGTTCTCATATTTAGGTCAATATCAAGCAGTCGTGGTCGAGTGGTTAAGGCGACAGACTAGAAATCTGTTGGGATCTTCCCGCGCAGGTTCGAATCCTGCCGACTGCGGATATAACATTTAATGGCGTTTTTATGAACGCCAAATATTTCAATTTAAAAGTTCTCATATTAAGGTCAAAATCAAGCAGTCGTGGCCGAGTGGTTAAGGCGACAGACTAGAAATCTGTTGGGATCATCCCGCGCAGGTTCGAATCCTGCCGACTGCGGATATAACATTTAATGGCGTTTTTATGAACGCCAAATATTTCAATTTAAAAGTTCTCATATTTAAGTCAATATCAAGAAGTCGTGGCCGAGTGGTTAAGGCGACAGACTAGAAATCTGTTGGGATCTTCCCGCGCAGGTTCGAATCCTGCCGTCTGCGGATATAACATTTAATGGCGTTTTTATGAACGCCAAATATTTCAATTTAAAAGTTCTCATATTTAAGTCAATATCAAGAAGTCGTGGCCGAGTGGTTAAGGCGACAGACTAGAAATCTGTTGGGATCATCCCGCGCAGGTTCGAATCCTGCCGACTGCGGATATAACATTTAATGGCGTTTTTATGAACGCAAAATATTTCAATTTAAAAGTTCTCATATTTAGGTCAATATCAAGCAGTCGTGGCCGAGTGGTTAAGGCGACAGACTAGAAAACTGTTTAGATCTTCCCGCGCAGGTTCGAATCCTGCCGTCTGCGGATATAACATTTAATGGCGTTTTTATAAACGCAAAATATTTCAATTTAAAAGTTCTCATATTTAGGTCAATATCAAGCAGTCGTGGCCGAGTGGTTAAGGCGACAGACTAGAAATCTGTTGGGATCTTCCCGCGCAGGTTCGAATCCTGCCGACTGCGGATATAACATTTAATGGCGTTTTTATGAACGCCAAATATTTAAATTTAAAAGTTCTCATATTTAGGTCAGTATCAAGCAGTCGTGGCCGAGTTGTTAAGGCGACAGACTAGAAATCTGTTGGGATCTTCCCGCGCAGGTTCGAATCCTGCCGACTGCGGATATTACATTTAATGGCGTTTTTATGAACGCCAAATATTTCAATTTAAAAGTTCTCATATTAAGGTCAAAATCAAGCAGTCGTGGCCGAGTGGTTAAGGCGACAGACTAGAAATCTGTTGAAATCATCCCGCGCAGGTTCGAATCCTGCCGACTGCGGATATAACATTTAATGGCGTTTTTATGAACGCCAAATATTTCAATTTAAAAGTTCTCATATTTATGTCAATATCAAGCAGTCGTGGCCGAGTGGTTAAGGCGACAGACTAGAAATCTGTTGGGATCTTCCCGCGCAGGTTCGAATCCTGCCGACTGCGGATATAACATTTAATGGCGTTTTTATGAACGCCAAATATTTCAATTTAAAGGTTCTCATATTTAGGTCAATATCAAGCAGTCGTGGCCGAGTGGTTAAGGCGACAGACTAGAAAACTGTTGGGATCTTCCCGCGCAGGTTCGAATCCTGCCGTCTGCGGATATAACATTTAATGGCGTTTTAATGGACGCCAAATATTTCAATTTAAAAGTTCTCATATTTAGGTCAATATCAAGCAGTCGTGGCCGAGTGGTTAAGGCGACAGACTAGAAATCTGTTGGGATCTTCCCGCGCAGGTTCTAATCCTGCCGACTGCGGATATAACATTTAAGGGCGTTTTTATGAACGCCAAATATTTCAATTTAAAAGTTCTCATATTTAAATCAATATCAAGCAGTCGTGGCCGAGTGGTTAAGGCGACAGACTAGAAATCTGTTGGGATCTTCCCGCGCAGGTTCGAATCCTGCCGACTGCGGATATAACATTTAATGGCGTTTATATGAACGCCAAATATTTCAATTTAAAAGTTCTCATATTTAAATCAATATCAAGCAGTCGTGGCCGAGTGGTTAAGGCGACAGACTAGAAATCTGTTGGGATCTTCCCGCGCAGGTTCGAATCCTGCCGACTGCGGATATAACATTTAATGTCATTTTTATGAACGCCAAATATTTCAATTTAAAGGTTCTCATATTTAGGTCAATATCAAGCAGTCGTGGCCGAGTGGTTAAGGCGACAGACTAGAAATCTGTTGGGATCTTCCCGCGCAGGTTCGAATCCTGCCGACTGCGGATATAACATTTAAGGGCGTTTTTATGAACGCCAAATATTTCAATTTGAAAGTTCTCATATTTAAATCAATATCAAGCAGTCGTGGCCGAGTGGTTAAGGCGACAGACTAGAAATCTGTTGGGATCTTCCCGCGCAGGTTCGAATCCTGCCGACTGCGGATATAACATTTAATGGCGTTTTTATGAACGCCAAATATTTCAATTTAAAAGTTCTCATATTTAGGTCAATATCAAGCAGTCGTGGCCGAGTGGTTAAGGCGACAGACTAGAAATCTGTTGGGATCTTCCCGCGCAGGTCCGAATCCTGCCTACTACGGATACAACATTTAATGGCGTTTTTATGAACGCCAAATATTTCAATTTAAAAGTTCTCATATTTAGGTCAATATCAAGAAGTCGTGGCCGAGTGGTTAAGGCGACAGACTAGAAATCTGTTGGGATCTTCCCGCGCAGGTTCGAATCCTGCCGACTGCGGATATAACATTTAAGGGCGTTTTTATGAACGCCAAATATTTCAATTTGAAAGTTCTCATATTTAAATCAATATCAAGCAGTCGTGGCCGAGTGGTTAAGGCGACAGACTAGAAATCTGTTGGGATCTTCCCGCGCAGGTTCGAATCCTGCCGACTGCGGATATAACATTTAATGGCGTTTATATGAACGCCAAATATTTCAATTTAAAAGTTCTCATATTTAAATCAGTATCAAGCAGTCGTGGCCGAGTGGTTAAGGCGACAGACTAGAAATCTGTTGGGATCTTCCCGCGCAGGTTCGAATCCTGCCGACTGCGGATATAACATTTAATGGCATTTTTATAAACGCCAAATATTTCAGTTTAAAGGTTCTCATATTTAGGTCAATATCAAGCAGTCGTGGCCGAGTGGTTAAGGCGACAGACTAGAAATCTGTTGGGATCTTCCCGCGCAGGTTCGAATCCTGCCGACTGCGGATATAACATTTAATGGCGTTTTTATGGACGCCAAATATTTCAATTAAAAAGTTCTCATATTTAGGTCAATATCAAGCAGTCGTGGTCGAGTGGTTAAGGCGACAGACTAGAAATCTGTTGGGATCTTCCCGCGCAGGTTCGAATCCTGCCGACTGCGGATATAACATTTAATGGCGTTTTTATGAACGCCAAATATTTCAATTTAAAAGTTCTCATATTAAGGTCAAAATCAAGCAGTCGTGGCCGAGTGGTTAAGGCGACAGACTAGAAATCTGTTGGGATCATCCCGCGCAGGTTCGAATCCTGCCGACTGCGGATATAACATTTAATGGCGTTTTTATGAACGCCAAATATTTCAATTTAAAAGTTCTCATATTTAAGTCAATATCAAGAAGTCGTGGCCGAGTGGTTAAGGCGACAGACTAGAAATCTGTTGGGATCTTCCCGCGCAGGTTCGAATCCTGCCGTCTGCGGATATAACATTTAATGGCGTTTTTATGAACGCCAAATATTTCAATTTAAAAGTTCTCATATTTAAGTCAATATCAAGAAGTCGTGGCCGAGTGGTTAAGGCGACAGACTAGAAATCTGTTGGGATCATCCCGCGCAGGTTCGAATCCTGCCGACTGCGGATATAACATTTAATGGCGTTTTTATGAACGCAAAATATTTCAATTTAAAAGTTCTCATATTTAGGTCAATATCAAGCAGTCGTGGCCGAGTGGTTAAGGCGACAGACTAGAAAACTGTTTAGATCTTCCCGCGCAGGTTCGAATCCTGCCGTCTGCGGATATAACATTTAATGGCGTTTTTATAAACGCAAAATATTTCAATTTAAAAGTTCTCATATTTAGGTCAATATCAAGCAGTTGTGGCCGAGTGGTTAAGGCGACAGACTAGAAATCTGTTGGGATCTTCCCGCGCAGGTTCGAATCCTGCCGACTGCGGATATAACATTTAATGGCGTTTTTATGAACGCCAAATATTTAAATTTAAAAGTTCTCATATTTAGGTCAGTATCAAGCAGTCGTGGCCGAGTTGTTAAGGCGACAGACTAGAAATCTGTTGGGATCTTCCCGCGCAGGTTCGAATCCTGCCGACTGCGGATATTACATTTAATGGCGTTTTTATGAACGCCAAATATTTCAATTTAAAAGTTCTCATATTAAGGTCAAAATCAAGCAGTCGTGGCCGAGTGGTTAAGGCGACAGACTAGCAATCTGTTGAAATCATCCCGCGCAGGTTCGAATCCTGCCGACTGCGGATATAACATTTAATGGCGTTTTTATGAACGCCAAATATTTCAATTTAAAAGTTCTCATATTTATGTCAATATCAAGCAGTCGTGGCCGAGTGGTTAAGGCGACAGACTAGAAATCTGTTGGGATCTTCCCGCGCAGGTTCGAATCCTGCCGACTGCGGATATAACATTTAATGGCGTTTTTATGAACGCCAAATATTTCAATTTAAAGGTTCTCATATTTAGGTCAATATCAAGCAGTCGTGGCCGAGTGGTTAAGGCGACAGACTAGAAAACTGTTGGGATCTTCCCGCGCAGGTTCGAATCCTGCCGTCTGCGGATATAACATTTAATGGCGTTTTAATGGACGCCAAATATTTCAATTTAAAAGTTCTCATATTTAGGTCAATATCAAGCAGTCGTGGCCGAGTGGTTAAGGCGACAGACTAGAAATCTGTTGGGATCTTCCCGCGCAGGTTCTAATCCTGCCGACTGCGGATATAACATTTAAGGGCGTTTTTATGAACGCCAAATATTTCAATTTAAAAGTTCTCATATTTAAATCAATATCAAGCAGTCGTGGCCGAGTGGTTAAGGCGACAGACTAGAAATCTGTTGGGATCTTCCCGCGCAGGTTCGAATCCTGCCGACTGCGGATATAACATTTAATGGCGTTTATATGAACGCCAAATATTTCAATTTAAAAGTTCTCATATTTAAATCAATATCAAGCAGTCGTGGCCGAGTGGTTAAGGCGACAGACTAGAAATCTGTTGGGATCTTCCCGCGCAGGTTCGAATCCTGCCGACTGCGGATATAACATTTAATGGCATTTTTATGAACGCCAAATATTTCAATTTAAAGGTTCTCATATTTAGGTCAATATCAAGCAGTCGTGGCCGAGTGGTTAAGGCGACAGACTAGAAATCTGTTGGGATCTTCCCGCGCAGGTTCGAATCCTGCCGACTGCGGATATAACATTTAATGGCGTTTTTATGGACGCCAAATATTTCAATTAAAAAGTTCTCATATTTAGGTCAATATCAAGCAGTCGTGGCCGAGTGGTTAAGGCGACAGACTAGAAATCTGTTGGGATCATCCCGCGCAGGTTCGAATCCTGCCGACTGCGGATATAACATTTAATGGCGTTTTTATGAACGCCAAATATTTCAATTTAAAAGTTCTCATATTTAAGTCAATATCAAGAAGTCGTGGCCGAGTGGTTAAGGCGACAGACTAGAAATCTGTTGGGATCTTCCCGCGCAGGTTCGAATCCTGCCGACTGCGGATATAACATTTAATGGCGTTTTTATGAACGCCAAATATTTCAATTTAAAGGTTCTCATATTTAGGTCAATATCAAGCAGTCGTGGCCGAGTGGTTAAGGCGACAGACTAGAAAACTGTTGGGATCTTCCCGCGCAGGTTCGAATCCTGCCGTCGGCGGATATAACATTTAATGGCGTTTTAATGGACGCCAAATATTTCAATTTAAAAGTTCTCATATTTAGGTCAATATCAAGCAGTCGTGGCCGAGTGGTTAAGGCGACAGACTAGAAATCTGTTGGGATCTTCCCGCGCAGGTTCGAATCCTGCCGACTGCGGATATAACATTTAATGGCGTTTTTATGAACGCCAAATATTTCAATTTAAAAGTTCTCATATTTAGGTCAATATCAAGCAGTCGTGGCCGAGTGGTTAAGGCGACAGACTAGAAATCTGTTGGGATCTTCCCGCGCAGGTCCGAATCCTGCCTACTACGGATACAACATTTAATGGCGTTTTTATGAACGCCAAATATTTCAATTTAAAAGTTCTCATATTTAGGTCAATATCAAGAAGTCGTGGCCGAGTGGTTAAGGCGACAGACTAGAAATCTGTTGGGATCTTCCCGCGCAGGTTCGAATCCTGCCGACTGCGGATAAAACATTTAATGGCGTTTTTATGAACGCCAAATATTTCAATTTAAAGGTTCTCATATTTAGGTCAATATCAAGCAGTCGTGGCCGAGTGGTTAAGGCGACAGACTAGAAAACTGTTGGGATCTTCCCGCGCAGGTTCGAATCCTGCCGTCGGCGGATATAACATTTAATGGCGTTTTAATGGACGCCAAATATTTCAATTTAAAAGTTCTCATATTTAGGTCAATATCAAGCAGTCGTGGCCGAGTGGTTAAGGCGACAGACTAGAAATCTGTTGGGATCTTCCCGCGCAGGTTCGAATCCTGCCGACTGCGGATATAACATTTAATGGCGTTTTTATGAACGCCAAATATTTCAATTTAAAAGTTCTCATATTTAGGTCAATATCAAGCAGTCGTGGCCGAGTGGTTAAGGCGACAGACTAGAAATCTGTTGGGATCTTCCCGCGCAGGTCCGAATCCTGCCTACTACGGATACAACATTTAATGGCGTTTTTATGAACGCCAAATATTTCAATTTAAAAGTTCTCATATTTAGGTCAATATCAAGAAGTCGTGGCCGAGTGGTTAAGGCGACAGACTAGAAATCTGTTGGGATCTTCCCGCGCAGGTTCGAATCCTGCCGACTGCGGATATAACATTTAAGGGCGTTTATATGAACGCCAAATATTTCAATTTAAAAGTTCTCATATTTAAATCAATATCAAGCAGTCGTGGCCGAGTGGTTAAGGCGACAGACTAGAAATCTGTTGGGATCTTCCCGCGCAGGTTCGAATCATGCTGACTGCGGATATAACATTTAATGGCGTTTTTATGGACGCCAAATATTTCAATAAGAAAGTTCTCATATTTAGGTCAATATCAAGCAGTCTTGGCCGAGTGGTTAAGGCGACAGACTAGAAATCTGTTGGGATCTTCCCGCGCAGGTTCGAATTCTGCCGACTGCGGATATAACATTTAATGGTGTTTTTATGAACGCAAAATATTTCAATTTAAAAGTTCTCATATTTAGGTCAATATCAAGCAGTCGTGGCCGAGTGGTTAAGGCGACAGACTAGAAAACTGTTGGGATCTTCCCGCGCAGGTTCGAATCCTGCCGTCTGCGGATATAATATTTAATGGCGTTTTTATAAACTCAAAATATTTCAATTTAAAAGTTCTCATATTTAGGTCAATATCAAGCAGTCGTGGCCGAGTGGTTAAGGCGACAGACTAGAAATCTGTTGGGATCTTCCCGCGCAGGTTCGAATCCTGCCGACTGCGGATATAACATTTAATGGCGTTTTTATGAACGCCAAATATTTCAATTTAAAAGTTCTCATATTTAGGTCAGTATCAAGCAGTCGTGGCCGAATGGTTAAGGCGACAGACAAGAAATCTGTTGGGATCTTCCCGCGCAGGTTCGAATCCTGCCGACTGCGGATATAACATTTAATGGCGTTTTTATGAACGCAAAATATTTCAATTTAAAAGTTCTCATATTTAGGTCAATATCAAGCAGTCGTGGCCGAGTGGTTAAGGCGACAGACTAGAAATCTGTTGGGATCTTCCCGCGCAGGTTCGAATCCTGCCGACTGCGGATATAACATTTAATGGCGTTTTTATAAACTCAAAATATTTCAATTTAAAAGTTCTCATATTTTGGTCAATATCAAGCAGTCGTGGCCGAGTGGTTAAGGCGACAGACTATAAATCTGTTGGGATCTTCCCGCGCAGGTTCGAATCCTGCCGACTGCGGATATAACATTTAATGGCGTTTTTATGAACGCCAAATATTTCAATTTAAAGGTTCTCATATTTAGGTCAATATCAAGCAGTCGTGGCCGAGTGGTTAAGGCGACAGACTAGAAATCTGTTGGGATCTTCCCGCGCAGGTTCGAATCCTGCCGACTGCGGATGTAACATTTAATGGCGTTTTTATGAACGCAAAATATTTCAATTTAAAAGTTCTCATATTTAGGTCAATATCAAGCTGTCGTGGCCGAGTGGTTAAGGCGACAGACTAGAAAACTATTGGGATCCTCCCGCGCAGGTTCGAATCCTGCCGTCTGCGGATATAACATTTAATGGCGTTTTTATGAACGCAAAATATTTCAATTTAAAAGTTCTCATATTTAGGTCAATTTCAAGCAGTCGTGGCCGAGTGGTTAAGGCGACAGACTAGAAATCTGTTGGGATCTTCCCGCGCAGGTTCGAATCCTGCCGACTGCGGATATAACATTTAATGGCGTTTTTATGAACGCCAAATATTTCAATTTAAAAGTTCTCATATTTAGGTCACTATCAAGCAGTCGTGGCCGAGTGGTTAAGGCGACAGACTAGAAATCTGTTGGGATCTTCCCGCGCAGGTTCGAATCCTGCCGACTGCGGATATAACATTTAATGGCGTTTTTATGAACGCCAATTATTTCAATTTAAAAGTTCTCATATTAAGGTCAATATCAAGCAGTCGTGGCCGAATGGTTAAGGCGACAGACAAGAAATCTGTTGGGACTTTCCCGCGCAGGTTCGAATCCTGCCGACTGCGGATATAACATTTATTGGCGTTTTTATGAACGCCAAATATTTCAATTTAAAAGTTCTCATATTTAGGTCAATATCAAGCAGTCGTGGCCGAGTGGTTAAGGCGACAGACTAGAAAACTGTTGGGATCTTCCCGCGCAGGTTCGAATCCTGCCGACTGCGGATATAACATTTAATGGCGTTTTTATGAACGCAAAATATTTCAATTTAAAAGTTCTCATATTTAGGTCAATATCAAGCAGTCGTGGCCGAGTGGTTAAGGCGACAGACTAGAAAACTGTTGGGATCTTCCCGCGCAGGTTCGAATCCTGCCGACTGCGGATGTAACATTTAATGGCGTTTTTATGAACGCAAAATATTTCAATTTAAAAGTTCTCATATTTAGGTCAATATCAAGCTGTCGTGGCCGAGTGGTTAAGGCGACAGACTAGAAAACTATTGGGATCCTCCCGCGCAGGTTCGAATCCTGCCGTCTGCGGATATAACATTTAATGGCGTTTTTATGAACGCAAAATATTTCAATTTAAAAGTTCTCATATTTAGGTCAATTTCAAGCAGTCGTGGCCGAGTGGTTAAGGCGACAGACAAGAAATCTGTTGGGATCTTCCCGCGCAGGTTCGAATCCTGCCGACTGCGGATATAACATTTAATGGCGTTTTTATGAACGCCAAATATTTCAATTTAAAAGTTCTCATATTTAGGTCACTATCAAGCAGTCGTGGCCGAGTGGTTAAGGCGACAGACTAGAAATCTGTTGGGATCTTCCCGCGCAGGTTCGAATCCTGCCGACTGCGGATATAACATTTAATGGCGTTTTTATGAACGCCAATAATTTCAATTTAAAAGTTCTCATATTAAGGTCAATATCAAGCAGTCGTGGCCGAATGGTTAAGGCGACAGACAAGAAATCTGTTCGGACTTTCCCGCGCAGGTTCGAATCCTGCCGTCTGCGGATATAACATTTAATGGCGTTTTTATGAACGCCAAATATTTCAATTTAAAAGTTCTCATATTTAGGTCAGTATCAAGCAGTCGTGGCCGAATGGTTAAGGCGACAGACAAGAAATCTGTTGGGATCTTCCCGCGCAGGTTCGAATCCTGCCGACTGCGGATATAACATTTAATGGCGTTTTTATGAACGCCAAATATTTCAATTTAAAAGTTCTCATATTTAGGTCAATATCAAGCAGTCGTGGCCGAGTGGTTAAGGCGACAGACCGGAAATCTGTTGGGATCTTCCCGCGCAGGTTCGAATCCTGCCGACTGCGGATATAACATTTAATGGCGTTTTTATGAACGCCAAATATTTAAATTTAAAAGTTCTCATATTTAGGTCAATATCAAGCAGTAGTGGCCGAGTGGTTAAGGCGACAGACTAGAAAACTGTTGGGATCTTCCCGCGCAGGTTCGAATCCTGCCGACTGCAAATATAACATTTAATGGTGTTTTTATGAACGCAAAATATTTCAATTTAAAAGTTCTCATATTTAGGTCAATATCAAGCAGTCGTGGCCGAGTGGTTAAGGCGACAGACTAGAAAACTGTTGGGATCTTCCCGCGCAGGTTCGAATCCTGCCGTCTGCGGATATAATATTTAATGGCGTTTTTATAAACTCAAAATATTTCAATTTAAAAGTTCTCATATTTAGGTCAATATCAAGCAGTCGTGGCCGAGTGGTTAAGGCGACAGACTAGAAATCTGTTGGGATCTTCCCGCGCAGGTTCGAATCCTGCCGACTGCGGATATAACATTTAATGGCGTTTTTATGAACGCCAAATATTTCAATTTAAAAGTTCTCATATTTAGGTCAGTATCAAGCAGTCGTGGCCGAATGGTTAAGGCGACAGACAAGAAATCTGTT
Organism: Leiobunum rupestre; assembly: GCF_980474605.1. Lineage (NCBI taxonomy): Eukaryota > Metazoa > Arthropoda > Arachnida > Opiliones > Sclerosomatidae > Leiobunum > Leiobunum rupestre. The sequence goes on from NC_143384.1 coordinate 61,718,235, forward strand.
GGGATCTTCCCGCGCAGGTTCGAATCCTGCCGACTGCGGATATAACATTTAGTGGCGTTTTTATGAACGCAAAATATTTCAATTTAAAAGTTCTCATATTTAGGTCAATATCAAGCAGTCGTGGCCGAGTGGTTAAGGCGACAGACTAGAAATCTGTTGGGATCTTCCCGCGCAGGTTCGAATCCTGCCGACTGCGGATATAACATTTAATGGCGTTTTTATAAACTCAAAATATTTCAATTTAAAAGTTCTCATATTTTGGTCAATATCAAGCAGTCGTGGCCGAGTGGTTAAGGCGACAGACTATAAATCTGTTGGGATCTTCCCGCGCAGGTTCGAATCCTGCCGACTGCGGATATAACATTTAATGGCGTTTTTATGAACGCCAAATATTTCAATTTAAAAGTTCTCATATTTAGGTCAGTATCAAGCAGTCGTGGCCGAATGGTTAAGGCGACAGACAAGAAATCTGTTGGGATCTTCCCGCGCAGGTTCGAATCCTGCCGACTGCGGATATAACATTTAATGGCGTTTTTATGAACGCCAAATATTTCAATTTAAAAGTTCTCATATTTAGGTCAATATTAAGCAGTAGTGGCCGAGTGGTTAAGGCGACAGACTAGAAATCTGTTGGGATCTTCAAGCGCAGGTTCGAATCCTGCCGACTGCGGATATAAGATTTAATGGCGTTTTTATGAACGCCAAATATTTCAATTTAAAAGTTCTCATATTTAGGACAATATCAAGATGTCGTGGCCGAGTGGTTAAGGTGACAGACTAGAAATCTGTTGGGATCTTCCCGCGCGGGTTCGAATCCTGCCGACTGCGGATATAAGATTTAATGGCGTTTTTATGAACGCCAAATATTTCTATTTAAAAGTTCTCATATTAAGGTAAATATCAAGCAGTCGTGGCCGAGTGGTTAAGGCGACAGCCTAGAAATCTGTTGGGATCTTCCCGCGCAAGTTCGAATCCTGCCGACTGCGGATTTAACATTTAATGGCGTTTTTATGAAAGCCAAATATTTCAATTTAAAAGTTCTCATATTTAGGTCATTATCAAGCAGACGTGGCCGAGTGGTTAAGGCGACAGACTAGAAATCTGTTGGAATCTTCCCGCACGGGTTCGAATCCTGCCAACTGCGGATATAACATTTAATGGCGTTTTTATGAACGCCAAATATTTAAATTTAAAAGTTCTCATATTTAGGACAATATCAAGCGGTCGTTGCCGAGTGGTTAAGGCGACAGACTAGAAATCTGTTGGGATCTTCCCGCGCAGATTCGAATCCTGCCGACTGCGGATATAACATTAAATGGCGTTTTTATGAACGCCAAATATTTCCATTTAAAAGTTCTCATATTAAGGTTAATATCAAGCAGTCGTGGCCGAGTGGTTAAGGCGACAGCCTAGAAATCTGTTGGGATCTTCCAGCGCAAGTTCCAATCGTGCCGACTGCGGATTTAGCATTTAATGGCGTTTTTATGAACGCCAAATATTTCAATTTAAAAGTTCTCATATTTAGGTCAATATCAAGCAGTCGTGGCCGAGTGGTTAAGGCGACAGACTAGAAATCTGTTGGGATCTTCCCGCGCAGGTTCGAATCTTGCCGTCTGCGGATATAACATTTAATGGCGTTTTTATGAACGCCAAATATTTAAATTTAAAAGTTCTCATATTTAGGACAATATCAAGCTGTCGTTGCCGAGTGGTTAAGGCGACAGACTAGAAATCTGTTGGGATCTTCCCGCGCAGATTCGAATCCTGCCGACTGCGGATATAACATTAAATGGCGTTTTTATGATAGCCAAATATTTCCATTTAAAAGTTCTCATATTTAGGTCAATATTAAGCAGTAGTGGCCGAGTGGTTAAGGCGACAGACTAGAAATCTGTTGGGATCTTCCTGCGCAGGTTCGAATCCGGCCGACTGCGGCTATAACATTTAATGCCGTTTTTATGAACGCCAAATATTTCAATTTAAAAGTTCTCATATTAAGGTTAATATCAAGCAGTCGTGGCCGAGTGGTTAAGGCGACAGCCTAGAAATCTGTTGGGATCTTCCAGCGCAAGTTCCAATCGTGCCGACTGCGGATTTAGCATTTAATGGCGTTTTTATGAACGTCAAATATTTCAATTTAAAAGTTCTCATATTTAGGTCAATATCAAGCAGTCGTGGCCGAGTGGTTAAGGCGACAGACTAGAAATCTGTTGGGATCTTCCCGCGCAGGTTCGAATCCTGCCGTCTGCGGATATAACATTTAATGGCGTTTTTATAAACGCCAAATATTTCTATTTAAAAGTTCTCATATTAAGGTAAATATCAAGCAGTCGTGGCCGAGTGGTTAAGGCGACAGCCTAGAAATCTGTTGGGATCTTCCCGCGCAAGTTCGAATCCTGCCGACTGCGGATTTAACATTTAATGGCGTTTTTATGAAAGCCAAATATTTCAATTTAAAAGTTCTCATATTTAGGTCATTATCAAGCAGACGTGGCCGAGTGGTTAAGGCGACAGACTAGAAATCTGTTGGAATCTTCCCGCACGGGTTCGAATCCTGCCAACTGCGGATATAACATTTAATGGCGTTTTTATGAACGCCAAATATTTAAATTTAAAAGTTCTCATATTTAGGACAATATCAAGCGGTCGTTGCCGAGTGGTTAAGGCGACAGACTAGAAATCTGTTGGGATCTTCCCGCGCAGATTCGAATCCTGCCGACTGCGGATATAACATTAAATGGCGTTTTTATGAACGCCAAATATTTCCATTTAAAAGTTCTCATATTAAGGTTAATATCAAGCAGTCGTGGCCGAGTGGTTAAGGCGACAGCCTAGAAATCTGTTGGGATCTTCCAGCGCAAGTTCCAATCGTGCCGACTGCGGATTTAGCATTTAATGGCGTTTTTATGAACGCCAAATATTTCAATTTAAAAGTTCTCATATTTAGGTCAATATCAAGCAGTCGTGGCCGAGTGGTTAAGGCGACAGACTAGAAATCTGTTGGGATCTTCCCGCGCAGGTTCGAATCTTGCCGTCTGCGGATATAACATTTAATGGCGTTTTTATGAACGCCAAATATTTAAATTTAAAAGTTCTCATATTTAGGACAATATCAAGCTGTCGTTGCCGAGTGGTTAAGGCGACAGACTAGAAATCTGTTGGGATCTTCCCGCGCAGATTCGAATCCTGCCGACTGCGGATATAACATTAAATGGCGTTTTTATGATAGCCAAATATTTCCATTTAAAAGTTCTCATATTTAGGTCAATATTAAGCAGTAGTGGCCGAGTGGTTAAGGCGACAGACTAGAAATCTGTTGGGATCTTCCTGCGCAGGTTCGAATCCGGCCGACTGCGGCTATAACATTTAATGCCGTTTTTATGAACGCCAAATATTTCAATTTAAAAGTTCTCATATTAAGGTTAATATCAAGCAGTCGTGGCCGAGTGGTTAAGGCGACAGCCTAGAAATCTGTTGGGATCTTCCAGCGCAAGTTCCAATCGTGCCGACTGCGGATTTAGCATTTAATGGCGTTTTTATGAACGTCAAATATTTCAATTTAAAAGTTCTCATATTTAGGTCAATATCAAGCAGTCGTGGCCGAGTGGTTAAGGCGACAGACTAGAAATCTGTTGGGATCTTCCCGCGCAGGTTCGAATCCTGCCGTCTGCGGATATAACATTTAATGGCGTTTTTATAAACTCAAAATATTTCAATTTAAAAGTTCTCATATTTAGGTCAATATCAAGCAGTCGTGGCCGAGTGGTTAAAGCGACAGACTAGAAATCTGTTGGGATCTTCCCGCGCAGGTTCGAATCCTGCCGACTGCGGATATAACATTTAATGGCGTTTTTATGAACGCCAAATATTTCAATTTAAAAGTTCTCATATTTAGGTCAGTATCAAGCAGTCGTGGCCGAATGGTTAAGGCGACAGACAAGAAATCTGTTGGGATCTTCCCGCGCAGGTTCGAATCCTGCCGACTGCGGATATAACATTTAATGGCGTTTTTATGAACGCAAAATATTTCAATTTAAAAGTTCTCATATTTAGGTCAATATCAAGCAGTCGTGGCCGAGTGGTTAAGGCGACAGACTAGAAAACTGTTGGGATCTTCCCGCGCAGGTTCGAATCCTGCCGTCTGCGGATATAACATTTAATGGCGTTTTTATAAACGCAAAATATTTCAATTTAAAAGTTCTCATATTTAGGTCAATATCAAGCAGTCGTGGCTGAGTGGTTAAGGCGACAGACTAGAAATCTGTTGGGATCTTCCCGCGCAGGTTCGAATCCTGCCGACTGCGGATATAACATTTAATGGCGTTTTTATGAACGCCAAATATTTAAATTTAAAAGTTCTCATATTTAGGACAATATCAAGCTGTCGTTGCCGAGTGGTTAAGGCGACAGACTAGAAATCTGTTGGGATCTTCCCGCGCAGATTCGAATCCTGCCGACTGCGGATATAACATTAAATGGCGTTTTTATGATAGCCAAATATTTCCATTTAAAAGTTCTCATATTTAGGTCAATATTAAGCAGTAGTGGCCGAGTGGTTAAGGCGACAGACTAGAAATCTGTTGGGATCTTCCTGCGCAGGTTCGAATCCGGCCGACTGCGGCTATAACATTTAATGCCGTTTTTATGAACGCCAAATATTTCAATTTAAAAGTTCTCATATTAAGGTTAATATCAAGCAGTCGTGGCCGAGTGGTTAAGGCGACAGCCTAGAAATCTGTTGGGATCTTCCAGCGCAAGTTCCAATCGTGCCGACTGCGGATTTAGCATTTAATGGCGTTTTTATGAACGTCAAATATTTCAATTTAAAAGTTCTCATATTTAGGTCAATATCAAGCAGTCGTGGCCGAGTGGTTAAGGCGACAGACTAGAAATCTGTTGGGATCTTCCCGCGCAGGTTCGAATCCTGCCGTCTGCGGATATAACATTTAATGGCGTTTTTATAAACTCAAAATATTTCAATTTAAAAGTTCTCATATTTAGGTCAATATCAAGCAGTCGTGGCCGAGTGGTTAAAGCGACAGACTAGAAATCTGTTGGGATCTTCCCGCGCAGGTTCGAATCCTGCCGACTGCGGATATAACATTTAATGGCGTTTTTATGAACGCCAAATATTTCAATTTAAAAGTTCTCATATTTAGGTCAGTATCAAGCAGTCGTGGCCGAATGGTTAAGGCGACAGACAAGAAATCTGTTGGGATCTTCCCGCGCAGGTTCGAATCCTGCCGACTGCGGATATAACATTTAATGGCGTTTTTATGAACGCAAAATATTTCAATTTAAAAGTTCTCATATTTAGGTCAATATCAAGCAGTCGTGGCCGAGTGGTTAAGGCGACAGACTAGAAAACTGTTGGGATCTTCCCGCGCAGGTTCGAATCCTGCCGTCTGCGGATATAACATTTAATGGCGTTTTTATAAACGCAAAATATTTCAATTTAAAAGTTCTCATATTTAGGTCAATATCAAGCAGTCGTGGCTGAGTGGTTAAGGCGACAGACTAGAAATCTGTTGGGATCTTCCCGCGCAGGTTCGAATCCAGCCGACTGCGGATATAACATTTAATGGCGTTTTTATGAACGCCAAATATTTGAATTTAAAAGTTCTCATATTTAGGTCAGTATCTAGCAGTCGTGGCCGAATGGTTAAGGCGACAGACTAGAAATCTGTTGGGATCTTCCCGCGCAGGTTCGAATCCTGCCGACTGCGGATATAACATTTAATGGCGTTTTTATGAACGCCAAATATTTCAATTTAAAAGTTCTCATATTTAGGTCAATATCAAGCAGTCGTGGCCGAGTGGTTAAGGCGACAGACTAGAAAACTGTTGGGATCTTCCCGCGCAGGTTCGAATACTGCCGTCTGCGGATATAACATTTAATGGCGTTTTTATAAACGCAAATTATTTCAATTTAAAAGTTCTCATATTTAGGTCAAAATCAAGCAGTCGTGGCCGAGTGGTTAAGGCGACAGACTAGAAATCTGTTGGGATCTTCCTGCGCAGGTTCGAATCCGGCCGACTGCGGCTATAACATTTAATGCCGTTTTTATGAACGCCAAATATTTCAATTTAAAAGTTCTCATATTAAGGTTAATATCAAGCAGTCGTGGCCGAGTGGTTAAGGCGACAGCCTAGAAATCTGTTGGGATCTTCCAGCGCAAGTTCCAATCCTGCCGAATGCGGATTTAGCATTTAATGGCGTTTTGATGAACGCCAAATATTTTAATTTAAAAGTTCTCATATTTAGGTCAATATCAAGCAGACGTGGCCGAGTGGTTAAGGCGACAGACTGGAAATCTGTTGGGATCTTCCAGCGCAAGTTCCAATCCTGCCGACTGCGGATTTAACATTTAATGGCGTTTTTATGAACGCCAAATATTTCAATTTAAAAGTTCTCATATTTAGGTCAATATCAAGTAGACGTGGCCGAGTGGTTAAGGAGACAGACTAGAAATCTGTTGGGATCTTCTTGCGGAGGTTCGAATCCTGCCGACTGCGGATATAACATTTAATGGCGTTTTTATGAACGTCAAATATTTCAATTTAAAAGTTCTCATATTAAGGTTAATATCAAGCAGTCGTGGCCGAGTGGTTAAGGCGACAGCCTAGAACTCTTTTGGGATCTTCCCGCGCAAGTTCGAATCCTGCCGACTGCGGATTTAACATTTAATGGCGTTTTTATGAACGCCAAATATTTCAATTTAAAAGTTCTCATATTTAGGTCAATATCAAGCAGACGTGGCCGAGTGGTTAAGGCGACAGACTAGAAATCTGTTAGGATCTTCCCGTGCAGGTTCGAATCCTGCCGACTGCGGATATAACATTTAATGGCGTTTTTATGAACGCCAAATATTTCAATTTAAAAGTTCTCATATTTAGGAAAATATCAAGCTGTCGAGGCCGAGTGGTTAAGGCGACAGACCAGAAATCTGTTGGGATCTTCCCGTGCAGGTTCGAATCCTGCCGACTGCGGATTTAACATTTAATGGCGTTTTTATGAACGCCAAATATTTCAATTTAAAAGTTCTCATATTTAGGAAATTATCAAGCTGTCGTGGCCGAGTGGTTATGGCGACAGACCAGAAATCTGTTGGGATCTTCCCGCGCAGGTTCGAATCCTGGCGACTGCGGATATAAAATTTAATGGCGTTTTTATGAACGCCAAATCTTTCAATTTAAAAGTTCTCATATTTAGGCTAATAACAAGCAGTCGTGGCCGAGTGGTTAAGGCGACAGACTAGAAATCTGTTGGGATCTTCCTGCGCAGGTTCGAATCCGGCCGACTGCGGCTATAACATTTAATGCCGTTTTTATGAACGCCAAATATTTCAATTTAAAAGTTCTCATATTAAGGTTAATATCAAGCAGTCGTGGCCGAGTGGTTAAGGCGACAGCCTAGACATCTGTTGGGATCTTCCAGCGCAAGTTCCAATCCTGCCGACTGCGGATTTAGCATTTAATGGCGTTTATATGTACGTCAAATATTAGAATTTAAAAATTCTCGAATTTAGAACAATATCAAGCAGTCGTGGCCGTGTGGTTAAGGCGACAGACTTGAAAACTGTTGGGATTTTCCCGCGCAGGTTCGAATCCTGCCGACTGCCGATGTAACATTTAATGGCATTTTTATGAACGTCAAATATTTCAATTTAAAAGTTCTCATATTTAGGACAATATCAAGCTGTCGTGGCCGAGTGGTTAAGACGACAGACTAGAAATCTGTTAGGATCTTCCCGTGCAGGTTCGAATCCTGGCGACTGCGGATATAAAATTTAATGGCGTTTTTATGAACGTCAAATATTTCAATTTAAAAGTTCTCATATTTAGGACAATATCAAGCTGTCGTGGCCGAGTGGTTAAGACGACAGACTAGAAATCTGTTGGGATCTTCCTGCGCAGGTTCGAATCCGGCCGACTGCGGCTATAACATTTAATGCCGTTTTTATGAACGCCAAATATTTCAATTTAAAAGTTCTCATATTAAGGTTAATATCAAGCAGTCGTGGCCGAGTGGTTAAGGCGACAGCCTAGACATCTGTTGGGATCTTCCAGCGCAAGTTCCAATCCTGCCGACTGCGGATTTAGCATTTAATGGCGTTTTTATGAACGCCAAATATTTCAATTTAAAAGTTCTCATATTTAGGTCAATATCAAGCAGACGTGGCTGAGTGGTTTAGGCGACAGACTGGAAATCTGTTGGGATCTTCCAGCGAAAGTTCCAATCCTGCCGACTGCGGATTTAACATTTAATTGCGTTTTTATGAACGCCAAATATTTCAATTTAAAAGTTCTCATATTTAGGTCAATATCAAGCAGACGTGGCCGAGTGGTTAAGGCGACAGACTAGAAATCTGTTGGGATCTTCCCGCGGAGGTTCGAATCCTGCCGACTGCGGATATAACATTTAATGGCGTTTTTATGAACGCCAATTATTTCAATTTTAAAGTTCTCATATTTAGGTCAATATCAAGCAGACGTGGCCGAGTGGTTAAGGCGACAGACTAGAAATCTGTTGGGATCTTCCCGCGGAGTCTCGAATCCTGCCGACTGCGGATATAACATTTAATGGCGTTTTTATGAACGCCAAATATTTCAATTTAAAAGTTCTCATATTAAGGTTAATATCAAGCAGTCGTGGCCGAGTGGTTAAGGCGACAGCCTAGAACTCTTTTGGGATCTTCCCACGCAAGTTCGAATCCTTTCGACTGCGGATTTAACATTTAATGGCGTTTTTATGAACGCCAAATATTTCAATTTAAAAGCTCTCATATTTAGGTCAATATCAAGCAGACGTGGCCGAGTGGTTAAGGCGACAGACTAGAAATCTGTTAGGATCTTCCCGTGCAGGTTCGAATCCTGCCGACTGCGGATATAATATTTAATGGCGTTTTTATGAACGCCAAATATTTCAATTTAAAAGTTCTCATATTTAGGAAAATACCAAGCTGTCGTGGCCGAGTGGTTAAGGCGACAGACCAGAAATCTGTTGGGATCTTCCCGCGCAGGTTCGATTCCTGCCGACTGCGGATATTTCATATAATGGCGTTTATATGTACGTCAAATATTAGAATTTAAAAGTTATCATATTTAATTCAATAACTAACAATCGTGGCCGAGTGGTTAAGGCGACAGGCTGGAAATCTGTTGGGATATTCCCGCGCGGGTTCGAATCCTGCCGACTGCGGATATAACATTTAATGGCGTATTTATGAACGCCAAATATTTCAATTTAAAAGTTCTCATATTAAGGTTAATATCAAGCAGTCGTGGACAAGTGGTTAAGGCGACAGCCTAGAACTCTTTTGGGATCTTCCCGCGCAAGTTCGAATCCTGCCGACTGCGGATTTAACATTTAATGGCGTTTTTATGAACGCCAAATATTTCAAATTAAAAGTTCTCATATTTAGGTCAATATCAAGCAGACGTGCCCGAGTGGTTAAGGCGACAGACTAGAAATCTGTTAGGATCTTCCCGTGCAGGTTCGAATCCTGCCGACTGCGGATATAACATTTAATGGCGTTTTTATGAACGCCAAATATTTAAATTTAAAAGTTCTCATATTTAGGAAATTATCAAGCTGTCGTGGCCGAGTGGTTAAGGCGACAGACCAGAAATCTGTTGGGATCTTCCCGCGCAGGTTCGAATCCTGCCGACTGCGGATATAACATTTAATGGCGTTTATATGTACGTCAAATATTAGAATTTAAAAATTCTCGAATTTAGAACAAAATCAAGCAGTCGTGGCCGTGTGGTTAAGGCGACAGACTTGAAAACTGTTGGGATTTTCCCGCGCAGGTTCGAATCCTGCCGACTGCGGATATAACATTTAATGGCATTTTTATGAACGTCAAATATTTCAATTTAAAAGTTCTCATATTTAGGACAATATCAAGCTGTCGTGGCCAAGTGGTTAAGACGACAGACTAGAAATCTGTTGGGATCTTCCCGCGCAGGTTCGAATCCTGGCGACTGCGGATATAAAATTTAATGGCGTTTTTATGAACGTCAAATCTTTCAATTTAAAAGTTCTCATATTTAGGCTAATAACAAGCAGTCGTGGCCGAGTGGTTAAGGCGACAGACTAGAAATCTGTTGGGATCTTCCCGCGCAGGTTCGAATCCTGCCGACTGCGGATATAACATTTAATGGCGTTTTTATGAACGCCAAATATTTCAATTTAAAAGTTCTCATATTTAGGTCAATATCAAGCAGTCATGACCGAGTGGTTAAGGCGACAGACTAGAAATCTGTTGGGATCTTCCTGCGCAGGTTCGAATCCTGCCGACTGCGGATATAACATTCAATGGCGTTTATATGTACGTCAAATATTAGAATTTAAAAATTCTCGAATTTAGGACCATCAGTCGTGGCCGAGTGGTTAAGGCGACAGACTAAAAATCTGTTGGGATCTTCCCGCGCAGGGTCGAATCCTGCCGACCGCGGATGTAACATTTAATGGCGTTTTTATGAACGCCAAATATTTCAATTTAAAAGTTCTCATATTTAGGACAATATCAAGCTGTCGTGGCCGAGTGGTTAAGGTGACAGACTAGTAATCTGTTGGGATCTTCCCGCGCGGGTTCGAATCCTGCCGACTGCGGATTTAACATTTAATGGCGTTTTTATGAAAGCCAAATATTTCAATTTAAAAGTTCTCATATTTAGGTCATTATCAAGCAGACGTGGCCGAGTGGTTAAGGCGACAGACTAGAAATCTGTTGGGATCTTCCCGCACGGTCTCGAATCCTGCCGACTGCGGATATAACATTTAATGGCGTTTTTATGAACGTCAAATATTTCAATTTAAAAGTTCTCATATTTAGGACAATATCAAGCTGTCGTGGCCGAGTGGTTAAGACGACAGACTAGAAATCTGTTGGGATCTTCCCGCGCAGGTTCGAATCCTGGCGACTGCGGATATAAAACTTAATGGCGTTTTTATGAACGCCAAATCTTTCAATTTAAAAGTTCTCATATTTAGGCTAATAACAAGCAGTCGTGGCCGAGTGGTTAAGGCGACAGACTAGAAATCTGTTGGGATCTTCCCGCGCAGGTTCGAATCCTGCCGACTGCAGATATACCATTTAATGGCGTTTTTATGAACGCCAAATATTTCAATTTAAAAGTTCTCATATTTAGGTCAATATCAAGCAGTCGTGACCGAGTGGTTAAGGCGACAGACTAGAAATCTGTTGGGATCTTCCCGCGCAGGTTCAAATCCTGCCGACTGCAGATATAACATTAAATGGCGTTTATATGTACGTCAAATATTAGAATTTAAAAATTCTCGAATTTAGAACAATATCAAGCAGTCGTGGCCGAGTGGGTAAGACGACAGACTAGAAATATGTTGGGATCTTCCCGCGCAGGTTCGATTCCTGCCGACTGCGGATATAACATTTAATGGCGTTTATATGTACGTCAAATATTAGAATTTAAAAATTCTCGAATTTAGAACAATATCAAGCAGTCGTGGCCGAGTGGTTAAGACGACAGACTAGAAATATGTTGGGATCTTCCCGCGCAGGTTCGAATCCTGCCGACTTCGGATAAAACATTTAATGGCGTTTATACGTACGTCAAATATCAGAATTTAAAAGTTATCATATTTAGGTCAATAACTAACAATCGTGGCCGAGTGGTTAAGGCGACAGGCTGGAAATCTGTTGGGATATTCCCGCGCGGATTCGAATCCTGCCGACTGCGGATATAACATTTAATGGCGTTTTTATGAACGCCAAATATTTCAATTTAAAAGTTCTCATATTAAGGTTAATATCAAGCAGTCGTGGCCGAGTGGTTAAGGCGACAGCCTAGAAATCTTTTGGGATCTTCCCGCGCAAGTTCGAATCCTGCCGACTGCGGATTTAACATTTAATGGCGTTTTTATGAACGCCAAATATTTCAATTTAAAAGTTCTCATATTTAGGTAAATATCAAGCAGACGTGGCCGAGTGGTTAAGGCGACAGACTAGAAATCTGTTAGGATCTTCCCGTGCAGGTTCGAATCCTGCCGACTGCGGATATAACATTTGATGGCGTTTTTATGAACGCCAAATATTTAAATTTAAAAGTTCTCATATTTAGGAAATTATCAAGCTGTCGTGGCCGAGTGGTTAAGGCGACAGACCGGAAATTTGTTGGGATCTTCCCGCGCAGGTTTGAATGTTGCCGATTGCGGATATAACATTTAATGGCGTTTATACGTACGTCAAATATCAGAATTTAAAGTTATCATATTTAGGTTAACAACTAAAAATCGTGGCCGAGTGGTTAAGGCGACAGGCTGGAAATCTGTTGGGATATTCCCGCTTAAGTTCGAATCCTGCCGACTGCGGATATAACATTAAATGGCGTTTTTATGTACGTCAAATATAAGAATTTAAAAATTCTCGAATTTAGGACAATATCAAGCAGTCGTGGCCGAGTGGTTAAGACGACAGACTAGAATTTTGTTGGGATCTTCCCGCGCAGGTTCGAATCTTGCCTACTGCGGATATAACATTTAATGGCGTTTATATGTACGTCAAATATCAGAATTTAAAAATTCTCGAATTTAGGACAATATCAAGCAGTCGTGGCCGAGTGGTTAAGGCGACAGCCTAGAAATATGTTGGGATCTTCCCGCGCAAGTTCGAATCCTGCCGACTGCGGATTTAACATTTAATGGCGTTTTTATGAACGTCAAATATTTCAATTTAAAAGTTCTCATATTTAGGTCAATATCAAGCAGACGTGGCCGAGTGGTTAAGGCGACAGACTAGAAATCTGTTGGGATCTTCCCGCGGAGGTTCGAATCCTGCCGACTGCGGATTTAACATTTAATGGCGTTTTTATGAACGCCAAATATTTCAATTTAAAAGTTCTCATATTTAGGTCAATATCAAGCAGACGTGGCCGAGTGGTTAAGGCGACAGACTAGAAATCTGTTAGGATCTTCCCGTGCAGGTTTGAATCCTGCCGACTGCGGATATAACATTTAATGGCGTTTTTATGAACGCCAAATATTTCAATTTAAAAGTTCTCATATTTAGGAAAATATTAAGCTGTCGTGGCCGAGTGGTTAAGGCGACAGACCAGAAATCTGTTGGGATCTTCCCGCGCAGGTTCGAATCCTGCCGACTGCGGATATAACATTTAATGCCGTTTATATGTACGTCAAATATTAGAATTTAAAAATTCTCGAATTTAGAACAATCAGTCGTGGCCGAGTGGTTAAGGCGACAGACTAGAAATCTGTTGGGATCTTCCCGCACAGGTTCGAATCCTGCCGACTGCGGATATAACATTTAATGGCGTTTTTATGAACGCCAAATATTTCAATTTGAAAGTTCTCATATTAAGGTTAATATCAAGCAGTCGTGGCCGAGTGGTTAAGGCGACAGCCTAGAACTCTGTTGGGATCTTCCCGCGCAAGTTCGAATCTGCCGACTGCGGATTTAACATTTAATGGCGTTTATATGTATGTCAAATATTAGAATTTAAAGATTCTCGAATCTAGAACAATATCAAGCAGTCATGGCCGAGTGGTTAAGGCGACAGACTAGAAATCTGTTGGGATCTTCCCGCGCAGGATCGAATCCTGCCGACTGCGGATATAACATTTAATGGCGTTTTTATGAACGCCAAATATTTCCATTTAAAAGTTATCATATTTAGGTCAATATTAAGCAGTAGTGGCCGAGTGGTTAAGGCGACAGACTAGAAATCTGTTGGGATCTTCCTGCGCAGGTTCAAATCCGGCCGACTGCGGATATAACATTAAATGGCGTTTTTATGAACGCCAAATATTTCAATTTAAAAGTTATCATATTTAGGTCAATATTAAGCAGTAGTGGCCGAGTGGTTAAGGCGACAGACTAGAAATTTGTTGGGATCTTCCTGCGCAGGTTCAAATCCGGCCGACTGCGGATATAACATTTAATGGCGTTTTTATGAACGCCAAATATTTCAATTTAAAAGTTATCATATTTAGGTCAATATCAAGCAGTCGTGGCCGAGTGGTTTAGGCGACAGCCTAGAACTCTGTTGGGATCTTCCCGCGCTAGTTCGAATCCTGCCGACTGCGTATATAACATTTAATGGCGTTTTTATGAACGCCAAATATTTCCATTTAAAAGTTATCATATTTAGGAAAATATTAAGCTGTCGTGGCCGAGTGGTTAAGGCGACAGACCAGAAATCTGTTGGGATCTTCCCGCGCAGGTTCGAATCCTGCCGACTGCGGATATAACATTTAATGCCGTTTATATGTACGTCAAATATTAGAATTTAAAAATTCTCGAATTTAGAACAATCAGTCGTGGCCGAGTGGTTAAGGCGACAGACTAGAAATCTGTTGGGATCTTCCCGCGCAGGTTCGAATCCTGCCGACTGCGGATATAACATTTAATGGCGTTTATATGTACGTCAAATATTAGAATTTAAAAATTCTCGAATTTAGGACAATATCAAGCAGTCGTGGCCGAGTGGTTAAGACGACAGACTAGAAATATGTTGGGATCTTCCCGCGCAGGTTCGAATCCTGCCAACTGCGGATATAACATTTAATGGCGTTTATACGTACGTCAAATATCAGAATTTAAAAGTTATCATATTTAGATCAATAACTAACAATCGTGGCCGAGTGGTTAAGGCGACAGGCTGGAAATCTGTTGGGATCTTCCCGCGCAAGTTCGAATCCTGCCGACTGCGGATATAATATTTAATGGCGTTTTTATGTACGTCAAATATTAGAATTTAAAAATTCTCGAAATTAGGACAATATCAAGCAGTCGTGGCCGAGTGGTTAAGGCGACAGACTAGAAAACTGTTGGGATTTTCCCGCGCGGGTTCGAATCCTGCCGACTGCGGATATAACATTTAATGGCATTTTTATGAACGTCAAATATTTCAATTTAAAAGTTCTCATATTTAGGTCAATATCAAGCAGTCGTGGCCGAGTGGTTAAGGCGACAGACTAGAAATCTGTTGGGATCTTCCCGCACAGGTTCGAATCCTGCCGACTGCGGATATAACATTTAATGGCGTTTTTATGAACGCCAAATATTTCAATTTGAAAGTTCTCATATTAAGGTTAATATCAAGCAGTCGTGGCCGAGTGGTTAAGGCGACAGCCTAGAACTCTGTTGGGATCTTCCCGCGCAAGTTCGAATCCTGCCGACTGCGGATTTAACATTTAATGGCGTTTATATGTATGTCAAATATTAGAATTTAAAGATTCTCGAATCTAGAACAATATCAAGCAGTCATGGCCGAGTGGTTAAGGCGACAGACTAGAAATCTGTTGGGATCTTCCCGCGCAGGATCGAATCCTGCCGACTGCGGATATAACATTTAATGGCGTTTTTATGAACGCCAAATATTTCCATTTAAAAGTTATCATATTTAGGTCAATATTAAGCAGTAGTGGCCGAGTGGTTAAGGCGACAGACTAGAAATCTGTTGGGATCTTCCTGCGCAGGTTCAAATCCGGCCGACTGCGGATATAACATTAAATGGCGTTTTTATGACCGCCAAATATTTCAATTTAAAAGTTATCATATTTAGGTCAATATTAAGCAGACGTGGCCGAGTGGTTAAGGCGACAGACTAGAAATCTGTTAGGATCTTCCCGTGCAGGTTTGAATCCTGCCGACTGCGGATATAAGATTTAATGGCGTTTTTATGAACGCCAAATATTTCAATTTAAAAGTTCTCATATTTAGGAAAATATTAAGCTGTCGTGGCCGAGTGGTTAAGGCGACAGACCAGAAATCTGTTGGGATCTTCCCGCGCCGGTTCGAATCCTGCCGACTGCGGATATAAAATTTAATGGCGTTTATATGTACGTCAAATATTAGAATTTAAAAATTCTCGAATTTAGAACAATATCAAGCAGTCGTGGCCGAGTGGTTAAGGCGACAGACTAGAAATCTGTTGGGATCTTCCCGCGCAGGTTCGAATCCTGCCGACTGCGGAAATAACATTTAATGGCGTTTAAATGTACGTCAAATATTAGAATTTAAAAGTTATCAAATTTAGGTCAATAACTAACAATCGTGGCCGAGTGGTTAAGGCGACAGGCTGGAAATCTGTTGGGATCTTCCCGCGCAAGTTCGAATCCTGCCGACTGCGGATATAACATTTAATGGCGTTTTTATGTACGTCAAATATTAGAATTTAAAAATTCTCGAATTTAGGACAATATCAAGCAGTCGTGGCCGAGTGGTTAAGGCGACAGACTAGAAAACTGTTGGGATTTTCCCGCGCGGGTTCGAATCCTGCCGACTGCGGATATAACATTTAATGGCATTTTTATGAACGTCAAATATTTCAATTTAAAAGTTCTCATATTTAGGTCAATATCAAGCAGTCGTGGCCGAGTGGTTAAGGCGACAGACTAGAAATCTGTTGGGATCTTCCCGCGCAGGTTCGAATCCTGCCGACTGCGGATATAACATTTAATGGCGTTTATATGTACGTCAAATATTAGAATTTAAAAATTCTCGAATTTAGAACAATATCAAGCAGTCGTGGCCGAGTGGTTAAGACGACAGACTAGAAATATGTTGGGATCTTCCCGCGCAGGTTCGAATCCTGCCGACTGCGGATATAACATTTAATGGCGTTTATATGTACGTCAAATATCAGAATTTAAAAATTTCTCGAATTTAGGACAATATCAAGCAGTCGTGGCCGAGTGGTTAAGGCGGCAGACTAGAAATCTGTTGGGATCTTCCTGCGCAGGTTCGAATCCCCCCGACTGCGGATATAACATTTAATGGCGTTTTTATGAACGCCAAATATTTCAATTTAAAAGTTCTCATATTTAGGTCCATAACAGGCAGTCGTGGCCGAGTGATTTAGGCGACAGACTTGATATCTGTTGGGATATTCCCGCGCAGGTTTGAATCCCGTCGAATGCGGACATAACCTTAAATGGCGTTAATATGTACGTCAAATATTAGAATTTAAAAATTCTCGAATTTAGGACAATATCAAGCAGTCGTCGCCGAGTGGTTAATGCGACGGACTAGAAATCTGTTGGGATCTTCCCGCGCAGGTTCGAATCCTGCAGACTGTGGATATAACATTTAATGGCGTTTTTATGAACGCCAAATATTTCAATTTAAAAGTTCTCATATTTAGGACAATATCAAGCTGTCATGGCCGAGTGGTTAAGGCGACAGACTAGAAATCTGTTGAGATCTTCCCGCGCAGGTTCGAATCCTGCCGACTGCGGATATAACATTTAATGGCGTTTTTATGAACGTCAAATATTTCAATTTAAAAGTTCTCATATTTAGGACAATATCAAGCTGTCGTGGCCGAGTGGTTAAGGCGACAGACTAGAAATCTGTTGGGATCTTACCGCGCAGGTTCGAATCCTGCCGACTGCGGATATAACATTTAATGGCGTTTTTATGAACGCCAAATATTTCAATTTAAAAGTTTTCATATTTAGGTCAATATCAAGCAGTCGTGGCCGAGTGGTTAAGGCGACAGACTAGAAAACTGTTGGGATTTTCCCGCGCAGGGTCGAATCCTGCCGACTGCGGATATAACATTTAATGGCGTTTTTATGAACGCCAAATATTTCAATTTAAAAGTTATCATATTTAGGTCAATATCAAGCAGTCGTGGCCGAGTGGTTAAGGCGACAAACTAGAAATCTGTTGGGATCTTCCCGCGCAGGTTCGAATCCTGCCGACTGCGGATATAACATTTAATGGCGTTTTTATGAACGCCAAATATTTCCATTTAAAAGTTCTCATATTTAGGTCAATAACAAGCAGTCGCGGCCGAGTGGTTAAGGCGACAGGCCTGAAATCTGTTGGGTTCTTCCCGCGCAGCTTCGAATCCTGTCGTTGGCGGACATAACATTTAATGGCGCTTATATGTACGTCAAATATTTCAATTAAAAAGTTCTCATATTTAGGACAATATCAAGCTGTCGTGGCCGAGTGGTTAAGGCGACAGACTAGAAACCTGTTGGGATCTTACCGCGCAGGTTCGAATCCTGCCGACTGCGGATGTAGCATTTAATGGCGTTTTTATGAACGCCAAATATTTAAATTTTAAAGTTCTCAAATTTAGGTCATTAACAAGCAGTCGTGGCCGAGTGGTTAAGGCGAAGGACTTGAAATCTGTTGGGATTTTCCCGCGCAGGTTCGAATCCTGTCGACTGCGGACATAGCATTAAATGGCATTTATAAGAACGTCAAATATTTAAATTTAATAGTTCTCAAATTTAGGTCATTAACAAGCAGTCGTGGCCGAGTGGTTAAGGCGACAGACTTGAAATCTGTTGGGATCTTCCAACGCAGGTTTGAACCCTGTCGGCAGCGGACATAGCATTTAATGGCGATAATAAGAACATTTAAATTTAAAATTATCTAATTTAGGTCCTTAACAAGCAGTCGTGGCCGAGTGGTTAAGGCGACAGACTCGAAATCTGTTGGGATCTTCCCGCGCAGGTTCGAATCCTGTCGACTGCGGACAAACCATTGAATGGCATTTATAAGAACGTCAAATATTTAAATTTAATAGTTCTCAAATTTAGGGCAATAAAAAGCAGTCGAGGCCGAGTGGTTAAGGCGACAGAATCGAAATCTGTTGGGATCTTCCCGCGCAGGCTCGAATCCTGTCGACTGTGGACATAGCATTAAATGGCATTTATAAGAACGTCAAATATTTAAATTTAATATTGCTCAAATTTAGGTCAATAACAAGCAGTCGTGGCCCAGTAGTTAAGGCGACAGACTCGAAATCTGTTGGGAACTTCCCGCGCAGGTTCGAATCCTGTCGACTGCGGACATAGCATTAAATGGCACTCATAAGAACGTCAAATATTTAAATTTAATATTTCTCAAATTAAGGTCATTAACAAGCAGTCGTGGCCGAGTGGTTAAGGCGACAGACTTGAAATCTGTTTAGATCTTCCCGCGCAGGTTCGAATACTGTCGACTAGGGACATAGCATAAAATGGCTTTTATATGAACATCAAATATTTAAATTTTAAAGTTCTCAAATTTAGG
Source organism: Leiobunum rupestre (assembly GCF_980474605.1). Lineage (NCBI taxonomy): Eukaryota > Metazoa > Arthropoda > Arachnida > Opiliones > Sclerosomatidae > Leiobunum > Leiobunum rupestre. Next base: position 61,737,272 of record NC_143384.1, read on the forward strand.
TCATTAACAAGCAGTAGTGGCCGAGTGGTTAAGGCGAAGGACTTGAAATCTGTTGGGATTTTCCCGCGCAGGTTCGAATCCTGTCGACTGCGGACATAGCATTAAATGGCATTTATAAGAACGTCAAATATTTAAATTTAATAGTTCTCAAACAAGCAGTCGTGGCCGAGTGGTTAAGGCGACAGACGGAGTTGCGTTTGAGTTCTCGGAGAGTGCGGGTCGTTTGATTTTGCTCTCCGTGTTTCGTCGCGCTAAGCCTTAGCTGGCTTTTTGCCTGTTTATTTTTGCTATCTGTTATTTTTCGTTAATTTAATTTAATAGTTGTTCATTTTTTGATCTCGTTACCCCTCCTGGGTGTTTCTACCCAGGATGGAAGCTCTAAAACGGTCTGTTTTTATCGATTTTAAGCGGAATCTTCCAAGTTTTGACGTTGTTTCTACGGCCGTTATTGCGAATTTTGGATTGGATTGTGTTTCTTCTCTCGTTGCCTGTGATGAGGGTGTTTATATTCTAACGCTGAAGAATGTAGCCGATGTCGTTGGCGTAATCGACTCTGGGTTCGATCTCAATGGTGAGGTTTATGAAATATCAAGCGTTTCCGCGAAGACGGTGAATGTCGCCTTTTATGATCTGCCGGAATTCGTGACGGATGAGTCAGTTTTGTCGAAGCTTACATCCCTTGGCTGCGAAATTAAAGGAAAAATTGTCTGGCATAAAAAATCTTCGTTTTATTGTGGATTACGTACTGTGTGGGTTACTTTACCTGAAGGGCTGTCTTCGCTCCCTTATCGCTTACGGGTCGCCGATGCTCTCGGTCGGGAGAAGTTTTACGCTGTGAAGCATGATTCCCAAATCAAGGTGTGTAACAAATGTTATTCTACCGATCATATATATCGTCAGTGTCCGGAGTTCAAGTGTTTCAAGTGCCAGACGCAGGGCCATGTTATCCGGGACTGTCCTCTATGGCCCCGGCAGGTGCCCCGCGATTTCGAAGTGGCGTCAGGCGGTGGTGATGACGGTGAAGCGATGGTCGTCGACCCTGCCTCAGTTGTTATTCCTCTAGGTTCTACGGTCCGGGCCGGTGGCGGGGAATCTTCAGTCGTCGGTGACGGTGTCAAGTCTGATCCACGTCGGGGTGCTAAGCATTCGATGTCGTCTAGTGATGGTGATGTTGGTAAGGAGCTGTCTTCTTCTTCTGGCTCTGCTACGAAAGTTCAAAGGGTTCCCGTTGCGATGCGTCTGTACCCTTTCAAGGGTCATCGCCGGCCTGAGTGGTGGCCTAAGGAGGTTGCTTGGCCGCCATCTTCGGAGAACGAATATTTTGCTCGGGTGTGTCGGTATCAGGGTCAGCCGGTTACCAGTCCTCTGTATAGGGACTTTGTGATCCCGGATGATTACGGTTTCAAGGTATAAGCTATGGCCAAACGGATGCGTATTCTATGACTGTATTGTAATATTTTCTATGTTATGTCGACCATCATTCTTTGTTTTTTATTTCCAATACGAGTGTTTTCAATTATTTATGTATTTTCCATGCTGTGCGATTTAAATAGTTGCTTAGTTTCGTTTATTCATACTTAACATATAATGCAATGATTCATCGTTTAAGATTTTTCCTATTATTTTTTGAGGTGTCGTACGACCTACTTATTTGTTTTCTGTTATTTATTCATTATCTTTATGTATCTTTCAGTTGCTTTTTTTCGAGACAGATTTGTTATTTTTTCCTCGGGCGTTTTTTTCTTTATCACTTATGTTATATGTTGCTTTTCGCGTCTTTATATAATACACGCGTACTGTATTTTTTAATGACATAATTAAAAAAAAAAAAAAAGGCGACAGACTAGAAAACTGTTGGTATTTTCCCGGGCAGGTTCGAATCCTGCCGACTGCGGATATAACATTTAATGGCGTTTTTATGAAAGCCAAATATTTCAATTTAAAAGTTCTCATATTTAGGTCAATATCAAGCAGTCGTGGCCGAGTGGTTAAGGCGACAAACTAGAAATCTGTTGGGATCTTCCCGCGCAGGTTCGAATCCTGCAGACTGTGGATATAACATTTAATGGCGTTTTTATGAACGCCAAATATTTCAATTTAAAAGTTCTCATATTAAGGACAATATCAAGCTGTCATGGCCGAGTGGTTAAGGCGACAGACTAGAAATCTGTTGAGATCTTCCCGCGCAGGTTCGAATCCTGCCGACTGCGGATATAACATTTAATGGCGGTTAAATGTACGTCAAATATTAGAATTTAAAAATTCTCGAATTTAGAACCATATCAAGCAGTCGTGGTTAAGGCGACAGGCTAGAAATCTGTTGGGTTCTTCCCGCGCAGGTTCGAATCCTGCCGACTGCGGATCAAACATTTAATGGCGTTTTTATGAACGCCAAATATTTCAATTTAAAAGTTCTCATATTTAGGACAATATCAAGCTGTCGTGGCCGAGTGGTTAAGGCGACAGACTAGAAATCTGTTGGGATCTTCCCGCGCAGGTTCGAATCCTGCCGACTGCGGATCAAACATTTAATGGCGTTTTTATGAACGCCAAATCTTTCAATTTAAAAGTTCTCGAATTTAGGACAATATCAAGCTGTCGTGGCTGAGTGGTTAAGGCGACAGACTAGAAATCTGTTGGGATCTTCCCGCGCAGGTTCGAATCCTGCCGACTGCGGATATAACATTTAATGGCGTTTTTATGAACGCCAAATATTTCAATTTAAAAGTTCTCATATTTAGGTCAATAACAGGCAGTCGTGGCAGAGTGGTTTAGGCGACAGACTTGATTTCTGTTGGGATATTCCCGCGCAGGTTCGAATCCCGTGGAATGCGGACATAACCTTTAATGGCGTTAATATGTACGTCAAATATTAGAATTTAAAAATTCTCGAATTTAGGACAATATCAAGCAGTCGTCGCCGAGTGGTTAATGCGACGGACTAGAAATCTGTTGGGATCTTCCCGCGCAGGTTCGAATCCTGCAGACTGTGGATATAACATTTAATGGCGTTTTTATGAACGCCAAATATTTCAATTTAAAAGTTCTCATATTTAGGTCAATATCAAGCAGTCGTGGCCGAGTGGTTAAGGCGACAAACTAGAAATCTGTTGGGATCTTCCCGCGCAGGTTCGAATCCTGCCGACTGCGGATATAACATTTAATGGCGTTTTTATGAACGCCAAATATTTCCATTTAAAAGTTCTCATATTTAGGTCAACAACAAGCAGTCGTGGCCGAGTGGTTAAGGCGACAGGCTAGAAATCTGTTGGGTTCTTCCCGCGCAGGTTCGAATCCTGTCGTTGGCGGACATAACATTTAATGGCGCTTATATGTACGTCAAATATTCGAATTTAAAAATTCTCGAATTTAGGACAATATCAAGCGGTCGTCGCTGAGTGGTTAAGGCGACAGACCAGAAATCTGTTGGGGTCTTCCCGCGCAGGTTCGAATCCTGCCGACTGCGGATCAAACATTTAATGGCGTTTTTATGAACGCCAAATCTTTCAATTTAAAAGTTCTCGAATTTAGGACAATATCAAGCTGTCGTGGCCGAGTGGTTGAGGCGACAGACTAGAAATCTGTTGGGATCTTCCCGCGCAGGTTCGAATCCTGCCGACTGCGGAAATAACATTTAATGGGGTTTAAATGTACGTCAAATATTAGAATTTAAAAATTCTCGAATTTAGAACAATATCAAGTAGTCGTGGCCGAGTGGTTAAGACGACAGAATAGAAATATGTTGGGATCTTCAAGCGCAGGTTTGAATCCTGCAGACTGCGGATATAACATTTAATGGCGTTTATATGTACGTCAAATATCAGAATTTAAAAATTCTCGAATTTAGGACAATATTAAGCAGTCGTGGCCGAGTGGTTAAGGTGACAGACTAGAAATCTGCTGGGATCTTCCCTCGCAGGTTCGAATCCTGCCGACTGCGGAAATAACATTTAATGGCGTTTTTATGTACGTCAAATATTAGAATTTAAAAATTCTCGAATTTAGGACAATATCAAGCAGTCGTGGCCGAGTGGTTAAGGCGACAGACTAGAAAACTGTTGGTATTTTCCCGGGCAGGTTCGAATCCTGCCGACTGCGGATATAACATTTAATGGCGTTTTTATGAAAGCCAAATATTTCAATTTAAAAGTTCTCATATTTAGGTCAATATCAAGCAGTCGTGGCCGAGTGGTTAAGGCGACAAACTAGAAATCTGTTGGGATCTTCCCGCGCAGGTTCGAATCTTGCCGACTGCGGATATAACATTTAATGGCGTTTTTATGAACGCCAAATATTTCCATTTAAAAGTTCTCGAATTTAGGACAATATCAAGCTGTCGTGGCCGAGTGGTTAAGGCGACAGACTAGAAATCTGTTGGGATCTTCCCGCGCAGGTTCGAATCCTGCCGACTGCGGATATAACATTTAATGGCGTTTTTATGAACGTCAAATATTTCAATTTAAAAGTTCTCATATTTAGGACAATATCAAGCTGTCGTGGCCGAGTGGTTAAGGCGACAGACTAGAAATCTTTTGGGATCTTCCCGCGCAGGTTCGAATCCTGCCGACTGCGGATCAAACATTTAATGGCGTTTTTTTGAAGGCCAAATCTTTCAATTTAAAAGTTCTCGAATTTAGGACAATATCAAGCTGTCGTGGCCGAGTGGTTAAGGCGACAGACTAGAAATCTGTTGGGATCTTCCCGCGCAGGTTCGAATCCTGCCGACTGCGGATATAACATTTAATGGCGTTTTTATGAACGCCAAATATTTCAATTTAAAAGTTCTCATATTTAGGTCAATAACAGGCAGTCGTGGCAGAGTGGTTTAGGCGACAGACTTGATTTCTGTTGGGATATTCCCGCGCAGGTTCGAATCCCGTGGAATGCGGACATAACCTTTAATGGCGTTAATATGTACGTCAAATATTAGAATTTAAAAATTCTCGAATTTAGGACAATATCAAGCAGTCGTCGCCGAGTGGTTAATGCGACGGACTAGAAATCTGTTGGGATCTTCCCGCGCAGGTTCGAATCCTGCAGACTGTGGATATAACATTTAATGGCGTTTTTATGAACGCCAAATATTTCAATTTAAAAGTTCTCATATTTGGGACAATATCAAGCTGTCATGGCCGAGTGGTTAAGGCGACAGACTAGAAATCTGTTGGGATCTTCCCGCGCAGGTTCGAATCCTGCCGACTGCGGATATAACATTTAATGGCGTTTTTATGAACGTCAAATATTTCAATTTAAAAGTTCTCATATTTAGGAAAATAGCAAGCTGTCGTGGGCGAGTGGTTAAGGCGACAGACTAGAAATCTGTTGGGATCTTACCACGCTGGTTCGAATCCTGCCGACTGCGGATATAACATTTAATGGCGTTTTTATGAACGCCAAATATTTCAATTTAAAAGTTATCATATTTAGGTCAATATCAAGCAGTCGTGGCCGAGTGGTTAAGGCGACAGACTAGAAATCTGTTGGGATCTTCCCGCGCAGGTTCGAATCCTGCCGACTGCGGAAATAACATTTAATGGCGGTTAAATGTACGTCAAATATTAGAATTTAAAAATTCTCGAATTTAGAACCATATCAAGCAGTCGTGGCCGAGTGGTTAAGGCGACAGGCTAGAAATCTGTTGGGTTCTTCCCGCGCAGGTTCGAATCCTACCGACTGCGGATCAAACATTTAATGGCGTTTTTATGAACGCCAAATATTTCAATTTAAAAGTTCTCATATTTAGGACAATATCAAGCTGTCGTGGCCGAGTGGTTAAGGCGACAGATTAGAAATCAGTTGGGATCTTCCCGCGCAGGTTCGAATCCTGCCGACTGCGGATCAAACGTTTAATGGCGTTTTTATGAACGCCAAATCTTTCAATTTAAAAGTTCTCATATCTTGGTCAATAACAGGCAGTCGTGGCAGAGTGGTTTAGGCGACAGACTTGATTTCTGTTGGGATATTCCCGCGCAGGTTCGAATCCCGTCGAATGCGGACATAACCTTTAATGGCGTTAATATGTACGTCAAATATTAGAATTTAAAAATTCTCGAATTTAGGACAATATCAAGCAGTCGTAGCCGAGTGGTTAATGCGACGGACTAGAAATCTGTTGGGATCTTCCCGCGCAGGTTCGAATCCTGCAGACTGTGGATATAACATTTAATGGCGTTTTTATGAACGCCAAATATTTCAATTTAAAAGTTCTCATATTTAGGACAATATCAAGCTGTCATGGCCGAGTGGTTAAGGCGACAGACTAGAAATCTGTTGAGATCTTCCCGCGCAGGTTCGAATCCTGCTGACTGCGGATATAACATTTAATGGCGTTTTTATGAACGTCAAATATTTCAATTTAAAAGTTCTCATATTTAGGAAAATAGCAAGCTGTCGTGGGCGAGTGGTTAAGGCGACAGACTAGAAATCTGTTGGGATCTTACCGCGCAGGTTCGAATCCTGCCGACTGCGGATATAACATTTAATGGCGTTTTTATGAACGCCAAATATTTCAATTTAAAAGTTCTCATATTTAGGTCAATATCAAGCAGTCGTGGCCGAGTGGTTAAGGCGACAGACTAGAAATCTGTTGGGAACTTCCCGCGCAGGTTCGAATCCTGCCGACTGCGGAAATAACATTTAATGGCGGTTAAATGTACGTCAAATATTAGAATTTAAGAATTCTCGAATTTAGAACAATATCAAGCAGTCGTGGCCGAGTGGTTAAGGCGACAGGCTAGAAATCTGTTGGGTTCTTCCCGCGCAGGTTCGAATCCTGTCGTTGGCGGACATAACATTTAATGGCGCTTACATGTACGTCAAATATTAGAATTTAAAAATTCTCGAATTTAGGACAATATCAAGCGGTCGTCGCCGAGTCGTTAAGGCGACAGACCAGAAATCTGTTGGGGTCTTCCCGCGCAGGTTCGAATCCTGCCGACTGCGGATATAACATTTAATGGCGTTTTTATGAACGCCAAATCTTTCAATTTAAAATCTCGAATTTAGGACAATATCAAGCTGTTGTGGTCGAGTGGTTAAGGCGACAGACTAGAAATCTGTTGGGATCTTCCCGCGCAGGTTCGAATCCTGCCGACTGCGGATCAAACATTTAATGGCGTTTTTATGAACGCCAAATCTTTCAATTTAAAAGTTCTCGAATTTAGGACAATATCAAGCTGTCGTGGCCGAGTGGTTAAGACGACAGACTAGAAATCTGTTGGGATCTTCCCGCGCAGGTTCGAATCCTGCCGACTGCGGATATAACATTTAATGGCGTTTTTATGAACGCCAAATATTTCAATTTAAAAGTTCTCATATTTAGGTCAATAACAGGCAGTCGTGGCAGAGTGGTTTAGGCGACAGACTTGATTTCTGTTGGGATATTCCCGCGCAGGTTCGAATCCCGTCGAATGCGGACATAACCTTTAATGGCGTTAATATGTACGTCAAATATTAGAATTTAAAAATTCTCGAATTTAGGACAATATCAAGCAGTCGTCGCCGAGTGGTTAATGCGACGGACTAGAAATCTGTTGGGATCTTCCCGCGCAGGTTCGAATCCTGCAGACTGTGGATATAACATTTAATGGCGTTTTTATGAACGCCAAATATTTCAATTTAAAAGTTCTCATATTAAGGACAATATCAAGCTGTCATGGCCGAGTGGTTAAGGCGACAGACTAGAAATCTGTTGAGATCTTCCCGCGCAGGTTCGAATCCTGCCGACTGCGGATATAACATTTAATGGCGGTTAAATGTACGTCAAATATTAGAATTTAAAAATTCTCGAATTTAGAACCATATCAAGCAGTCGTGGTTAAGGCGACAGGCTAGAAATCTGTTGGGTTCTTCCCGCGCAGGTTCGAATCCTGCCGACTGCGGATCAAACATTTAATGGCGTTTTTATGAACGCCAAATATTTCAATTTAAAAGTTCTCATATTTAGGACAATATCAAGCTGTCGTGGCCGAGTGGTTAAGGCGACAGACTAGAAATCTGTTGGGATCTTCCCGCGCAGGTTCGAATCCTGCCGACTGCGGATCAAACATTTAATGGCGTTTTTATGAACGCCAAATCTTTCAATTTAAAAGTTCTCGAATTTAGGACAATATCAAGCTGTCGTGGCTGAGTGGTTAAGGCGACAGACTAGAAATCTGTTGGGATCTTCCCGCGCAGGTTCGAATCCTGCCGACTGCGGATATAACATTTAATGGCGTTTTTATGAACGCCAAATATTTCAATTTAAAAGTTCTCATATTTAGGTCAATAACAGGCAGTCGTGGCAGAGTGGTTTAGGCGACAGTCTTGATTTCTGTTGGGATATTCCCGCGCAGGTTCGAATCCCGTCGAATGCGGACATAACCTTTAATGGCGTTAATATGTACGTCAAATATTAGAATTTAAAAATTCTCGAATTTAGGACAATATCAAGCAGTCGTCGCCGAGTGGTTAATGCGACGGACTAGAAATCTGTTGGGATCTTCCCGCGCAGGTTCGAATCCTGCAGACTGTGGATATAACATTTAATGGCGTTTTTATGAACGCCAAATATTTCAATTTAAAAGTTCTCATATTTAGGACAATATCAAGCTGTCATGGCCGAGTGGTTAAGGCGACAGACTAGAAATCTGTTGAGATCTTTCCGCGCAGGTTCGAATCCTGCTGACTGCGGATATAACATTTAATGGCGTTTTTATGAACGTCAAATATTTCAATTTAAAAGTTCTCATATTTAGGAAAATAGCAAGCTGTCGTGGGCGAGTGGTTAAGGCGACAGACTAGAAATCTGTTGGGATCTTACCGCGCAGGTTCGAATCCTGCCGACTGCGGATATAACATTTTATGGCGTTTTTATGAACGCCAAATATTTCAATTTAAAAGTTATCATATTTAGGTCAATATCAAGCAGTCGTGGCCGAGTGGTTAAGGCGACAGACTAGAAATATGTTGGGATCTTCCCGCGCAGGTTCGAATCCTGCCGACTGCGGAAAAAACATTTAATGGCGGTTAAATGTACGTCAAATATTAGAATTTAAAAATTCTCGAATTTAGAACAATATCAAGCAGTCGTGGCCGAGTGGTTAAGGCGACAGGCTAGAAATCTGTTGGGTTCTTCCCGCGCAGGTTCGAATCCTGTCGTTGGCGGACATAACATTTAATGGCGCTTATATGTACGTCAAATATTAGAATTTAAAAATTCTCGAATTTAGGACAATATCAAGCGGTCGTCGCCGAGTGGTTAAGGCGACAGACCAGAAATCTGTTGGGGTCTTCCCGCGCAGGTTCGAATCCTGCCGACTGCGGATCAAACATTTAATGGCGTTTTTATGAACGCCAAATCTTTCAATTTAAAAGTTCTCATATTTAGGTCAATATCAAGCAGTCGTGGCCGAGTGGTTAAGGCGACAGACTAGAAATCTGTTGGGATCTTCCCGCGCAGGTTTGAATCCTGCCGACTGCGGATATAACATTTAATGGCGTTTATATGTACGTCAAATATCAGAATTTAAAAATTCTCGAATTTAGGACAATATCAAGCAGTCGTGGCCGAGTGGTTAAGGCGACAGACTGAAATCTGTTGGGATCTTCCCGCGCAGGTTCGAATCCTGCCGACTGCGGATATAACATTTAATGGCGTTTTTATGTACGTCAAATATTAGAATTTAAAAATTCTCGAATTTAGGACAATATCAAGCAGTCGTGGCCGAGTGGTTAAGGCGACAGACTAGAAAACTGTTGGGATTTTCCCGCGCAGGTTCGAATCCTGCCGACTGCGGATATAACATTTAATGGCGTTTTTATGAACGCCAAATATTTCCATTTAAAAGTTCTCATATTTAGGTCAATAACAAGCAGTCGTGGCCGAGTGGTTAAGGCGACAGGCTAGAAATCTGTTGGGTTCTTCCCGCGCAGGTTCGAATCCTGTCGTTGGCGGACATAACATTTAATGGCGCTTATATGTACGTCAAATATGAGAATTTAAAAATTCTCGAATTTAGGACAATATCATGCGGTCGTCGCCGAGTGGTAAAGGCGACAGACCAGAAATCTGTTGGGGTCTTCCCGCGCAGGTTCGAATCCTGCCGACTGCGGATCAAACATTTAATGGCGTTTTTATGAACGCCAAATCTTTCAATTTAAAAGTTCTCGAATTTAGGACAATATCAAGCAGTCGTGGGCGAGTAGTTAAGACGACAGACTAGAAATATGTTGGGATCTTCCCGCGCAGGTTCGAATCCTGCCGACTGCGGATATAACATTTAATGGCGTTTTTATGAACGCCAAATATTTCCATTTAAAAGTTCTCATATTTAGGTCAATAACAAGCAGTCGTGGCCGAGTGGTTAAGGCGACAGGCTAGAAATCTGTTGGGTTCTTCCCGTGCAGGTTCGAATCCTGTCGTTGGCGGACATAACATTTAATGGCGTTTATATGTACGTCAAATATTAGAATTTAAAAATGCTCGAATTTAGGACAATATCATGCGGTCGTCGCCAAGTGGTAAAGGCGACAGACCAGAAATCTGTTGGGGTCTTCCCGCGCAGGTTCGAATCCTGCCGACTGCGGATATAACATTTAATGGCGTTTTTATGAACGCCAAATATTTCCATTTAAAAGTTCTCATATTTAGGTCAATAACAAGCAGTCGTGGCCGAGTGGTTAAGGCGACAGGCTAGAAATCTGTTGGGTTCTTCCCGCGCAGGTTTGAATCCTGCCGACTGCGGACATAACATTTAATGGCGTTTATATGTACGTCAAATATTAGAATTTAAAAATTCTCGAATTTAGGACAATATCAAGCAGTCGTGGCCGAGTGGTTAAGGCGACAGACTAGAAATCTGCTGGGATCTTCCCGCGCAGGTTCGAATCCTGCCGACTGCGGATATAACATTTAATGGCGTTTTTATGTACGTCAAATATTAGAATTTAAAAATTCTCGAATTTTGGACAATATCAAGCAGTCGTGGCCGAGTGGTTAAGGCGACAGACTAGAAAACTGTTGGGATTTTCCCGCGCAGGTTCGAATCCTGCCGACTGCGGATATAACATTTAATGGCGTTTTTATGAACGCCAAATATTTCCATTTAAAAGTTCTCATATTTAGGTCAATAACAAGCAGTCGTGGCCGAGTGGTTAAGGCGACAGGCTAGAAATCTGTTGGGTTCTTCCCGCGCAGGTTCGAATCCTGTCGTTGGCGGACATAACATTTAATGGCGCTTATATGTACGTCAAATATGAGAATTTAAAAATTCTCGAATTTAGGACAATATCATGCGGTCGTCGCCGAGTGGTAAAGGCGACAGACCAGAAATCTGTTGGGGTCTTCCCGCGCAGGTTCGAATCCTGCCGACTGCGGATCAAACATTTAATGGCGTTTTTATGAACGCCAAATCTTTCAATTTAAAAGTTCTCGAATTTAGGACAATATCAAGCAGTCGTGGGCGAGTAGTTAAGACGACAGACTAGAAATATGTTGGGATCTTCCCGCGCAGGTTCGAATCCTGCCGACTGCGGATATAACATTTAATGGCGTTTTTATGAACGCCAAATATTTCCATTTAAAAGTTCTCATATTTAGGTCAATAACAAGCAGTCGTGGCCGAGTGGTTAAGGCGACAGGCTAGAAATCTGTTGGGTTCTTCCCGCGCAGGTTCGAATCCTGTCGTTGGCGGACATAACATTTAATGGCGTTTATATGTACGTCAAATATTAGAATTTAAAAATGCTCGAATTTAGGACAATATCATGCGGTCGTCGCCAAGTGGTAAAGGCGACAGACCAGAAATCTGTTGGGGTCTTCCCGCGCAGGTTCGAATCCTGCCGACTGCGGATATAACATTTAATGGCGTTTTTATGAACGCCAAATATTTCCATTTAAAAGTTCTCATATTTAGGTCAATAACAAGCAGTCGTGGCCGAGTGGTTAAGGCGACAGGCTAGAAATCTGTTGGGTTCTTCCCGCGCAGGTTTGAATCCTGCCGACTGCGGACATAACATTTAATGGCGTTTATATGTACGTCAAATATTAGAATTTAAAAATTCTCGAATTTAGGACAATATCAAGCAGTCGTGGCCGAGTGGTTAAGGCGACAGACTAGAAATCTGCTGGGATCTTCCCGCGCAGGTTCGAATCCTGCCGACTGCGGATATAACATTTAATGGCGTTTTTATGTACGTCAAATATTAGAATTTAAAAATTCTCGAATTTAGGACAATATTAAGCAGTCGTGGCCGAGTGGTTGAGCCGACAGACTAGAAAACTGTTGGTATTTTCCCGGGCAGGTTCCAATCCTGCCGACTGCGGATATAACATTTAATGGCGTTTTTATGAAAGCCAAATATTTCAATTTAAAAGTTCTCATATTTAGGTCAATATTAAGCAGTCGTGGCCGAGTGGTTAAGGCGACAAACTAGAAATCTGTTGGGATCTTCCCGCGCAGGTTCGAATCCTGCCGACTGCGGATATAACATTTAATGGCGTTTTTATGAACGCCAAATATTTCCATTTAAAAGTTCTCGAATTTAGGACAATATCAAGCTGTCGTGGCCGAGTGGTTAAGGCGACAGACTAGAAATCTGTTGGGATCTTCCCGCGCAGGTTCGAATCCTGCCGACTGCGGATATAACATTTAATGGCGTTTTTATGAACGTCAAATATTTCAATTTAAAAGTTCTCATATTTAGGACAATATCAAGCTGTCGTGGCCGAGTGGTTAAGGCGACAGACTAGAAATCTGTTGGGATCTCCCCGCGCAGGTTCGAATCCTGCCGACTGCGGATCAAACATTTAATGGCGTTTTTATGAACGCCAAATCTTTCAATTTAAAAGTTCTCGAATTTAGGACAATATCAAGCTGTCGTGGCCGAGTGGTTAAGGCGACAGACTAGAAATCTGTTGGGATCCTCCCGCGCAGGTTCGAATCCTGCCGACTGCGGATATAACATTTAATGGCGTTTTTATGAACGTCAAATATTTCAATTTAAAAGTTCTCATATTTAGGACAATATCTAGCTGTCGTGGCCGAGAGGTTAAGGCGACAGACTAGAAATCTGTTGGGATCTTCCCGCGCAGGTTCAAATCCTGCCGACTGCGGATATAACATTTAATGGCGTTTTTATGAACGCCAAATATTTCAATTTAAAAGTTCTCATATTTAGGTCAATATCAAGCAGTCGTGGCCGAGTGGTTAAGGCGACAGACTAGAAATCTGTTGGGATCTTCCCGCGCAGGTTCGAATCCTGCCGACTGCGGAAATAACATTTAATGGCGTTTAAATGTACGTCAAATATTAGAATTTAAAAATTCTCGAATTTAGAACAATATCAAGCAGTCGTGGCCGAGTGGTTAAGACGACAGAATAGAAATATGTTGGGATCTTCCCGCGCAGGTTTGAATCCTGCCGACTGCGGATAGAACATTTAATGGCGTTTATATGTACGTCAAATATCAGAATTTAAAAATTCTCGAATTTAGGACAATATCAAGCAGTCGTGGCCGAGTGGTTAAGGCGACAGACTGAAATCTGTTGGGATCTTCCCGCGCAGGTTCGAATCCTGCCGACTGCGGATATAACATTTAATGGCGTTTTTATGTACGTCAAATATTAGAATTTAAAAATTCTCGAATTTAGGACAATATCAAGCAGTCGTGGCCGAGTGGTTAAGGCGACAGACTAGAAAACTGTTGGGATTTTCCCGCGCAGGTTCGAATCCTGCCGACTGCGGATATAACATTTAATGGCGTTTTTATGAACGCCAAATATTTCCATTTAAAAGTTCTCATATTTAGGTCATTAACAAGCAGTCGTGGCCGAGTGGTTAAGGCGACAGGCTAGAAATCTGTTGGGTTCTTCCCGCGCAGGTTCGAATCCTGTCGTTGGCGGACATAACATTTAATGGCGCTTATATGTACGTCAAATATTAGAATTTAAAAATTCTCGAATTTAGGACAATATCATGCGGTCGTCGCCGAGTGGTAAAGGCGACAGACCAGAAATCTGTTGGGGTCTTCCCGCGCAGGTTCGAATCCTGCCGACTGCGGATCAAACATTTAATGGCGTTTTTATGAACGCCAAATCTTTCAATTTAAAAGTTCTCGAATTTAGGACAATATCAAGCAGTCGTGGCCGAGTAGTTAAGACGACAGACTAGAAATATGTTGGGATCTTCCCGCGCAGGTTCGAATCCTGCCGTCTGCGGATATAACATTTAATGGCGTTTATATGTACGTCAAATATTAGAATTTAAAAATGCTCGAATTTAGGACAATATTAAGCAGTCGTGGCCGAGTGGTTAAGGCGACAGACTAGAAATCTGTTGGGATCTTCCCGCGCAGGTTCGAATCCTGCCGACTGCGTATATAACATTTAATGGCGTTTTTATGAACGCCAAATATTTCCATTTAAAATTCTAAACTTAAGATTAATAACAAGCAGTCTTGGCCGAGTGGTTAAGGCAACAGACTTAAAATTTGTTGGGATCTTCCCGCGCATGTTCGAAACCTTTAGACTGCGAACATAGCATTTAATGGCGTTTATATGAACGCCAAATATTTCTATTTTAAATTCTCAAATGAAGATCAATAACAAGCAGTCGTGGTCGAGTAGTTAAGGCGACGGACAAGAAATCTGTTGGGATCTTCCCACGCAGGTTCGAATCCTGCCGACTGCGGACATAACATTTAATGGCGTTTATATCTACGTCAATTATTCGAATTTAAAAATTCTCAAGTTTAGGACAATATCAAGCAGTCTAGGCCGAGTGGTTAAGGCGACAGACTAGAAAACTGTTGGGATTTTCCCGCGCAGGTTCGAATCCTGCCGACTGCGGATATAACATTTAATGGCGTTTTTATGAACGCCAAATATTTCCATTTAAAAGTTCTCATATTTAGGTCAATAACAAGCAGTCGTGGCCGAGTGGTTAAGGCGACAGACTAGAAAACTGTTGGTATTTTCCCGGGCAGGTTCCAATCCTGCCGACTGCGGATATAACATTTAATGGCGTTTTTATGAAAGCCAAATATTTCAATTTAAAAGTTCTCATATTTAGGTCAATATCAAGCAGTCGTGGCCGAGTGGTTAAGGCGACAAACTAGAAATCTGTTGGGATCTTCCCGCGCAGGTTCGAATCCTGCCGACTGCGGATATAACATTTAATGGCGTTTTTATGAACGTCAAATATTTCAATTTAAAAGTTCTCATATTTAGGACAATATCAAGCTGTCGTGGCCGAGTGGTTAAGGCGACAGACTAGAAATCTGTTGGGATCTTCCCGCGCAGGTTCGAATCCTGCCGACTGCGGATATAACATTTAATGGCGTTTTTATGAACGCCAAATATTTCCATTTAAAAGTTCTCGAATTTAGGACAATATCAAGCTGTCGTGGCCGAGTGGTTAAGGCGACAGACTAGAAATCTGTTGGGATCTTCCCGCGCAGGTTCGAATCCTGCCGACTGCGGATATAACATTTAATGGCGTTTTTATGAACGTCAAATATTTCAATTTAAAAGTTCTCATATTTAGGACAATATCAAGCTGTCGTGGCCGAGTGGTTAAGGCGACAGACTAGAAATCTGTTGGGATCTCCCCGCGCAGGTTCGAATCCTGCCGACTGCGGATCAAACATTTAATGGCGTTTTTATGAACGTCAAATATTTCAATTTAAAAGTTCTCATATTTAGGACAATATCAAGCTGTCGTGGCCGAGTGGTTAAGGCGACAGACTAGAAATCTGTTGGGATCTCCCCGCGCAGGTTCGAATCCTGCCGACTGCGGATCAAACATTTAATGGCGTTTTTATGAACGCCAAATCTTTCAATTTAAAAGTTCTCGAATTTAGGACAATATCAAGCTGTCGTGGCCGAGTGGTTAAGGCGACAGACTAGAAATCTGTTGGGATCTTCCCGCGCAGGTTCGAATCCTGCCGACTGCGGATATAACATTTAATAGCGTTTTTATGAACGTCAAATATTTCAATTTAAAAGTTCTCATATTTAGGACAATATCTAGCTGTCGTGGCCGAGAGGTTAAGGCGACAGACTAGAAATCTGTTGGGATCTTCCCGCGCAGGTTCGAATCCTGCCGACTGCGTATATAACATTTAATGGCGTTTTTATGAACGCCAAATATTTCCATTTAAAATTCTAAACTTAAGATTTATAACAAGCAGTCGTGGCCGAGTGGTTAAGGCAACAGACTTAAAATCTGTTGGGGTCTTCCCGCGCAGGTTCGAATCCTGCCGACTGCGGATATAACATTTAATGGCGTTTTTATGAACGCCAAATATTTCCATTTAAAAGTTCTCATATTTAGGTCAATAACAAGCAGTCGTGGCCGAGTGGTTAAGGCGACAGGCTAGAAATCTGTTGGGTTCTTCCCGCGCAGGTTCGAATCCTGTCGTTGGCGGACATAACATTTAATGGCGTTTATATGTACGTCAAATATTAGAATTTAAAAATGCTCGAATTTAGGACAATATCATGCGGTCGTCGCCAAGTGGTAAAGGCGACAGACCAGAAATCTGTTGGGGTCTTCCCGCGCAGGTTCGAATCCTGCCGACTGCGGATCAAACATTTAATGGCGTTTTTATGAACGCCAAATCTTTCAATTTAAAAGTTCTCGAATTTAGGACAATATCAAGCAGTCGTGGCCGAGTAGTTAAGACGACAGACTAGAAATATGTTGGGATCTTCCCGCGCAGGTTCGAATCCTGCCGTCTGCGGATATAACATTTAATGGCGTTTATATGTACGTCAAATATTAGAATTTAAAAATGCTCGAATTTAGGACAATATTAAGCAGTCGTGGCCGAGTGGTTAAGGCGACAGACTAGAAATCTGTTGGGATCTTCCCGCGCAGGTTCGAATCCTGCCGACTGCGTATATAACATTTAATGGCGTTTTTATGAACGCCAAATATTAGAATTTAAAAATGCTCGAATTTAGGACAATATCATGCGGTCGTCGCCAAGTGGTAAAGGCGACAGACCAGAAATCTGTTGGGGTCTTCCCGCGCAGGTTCGAATCCTGCCGACTGCGTATATAACATTTAATGGCGTTTTTATGAACGCCAAATATTTCCATTTAAAATTCTAAACTTAAGATTAATAACAAGCAGTCGTGGCCGAGTGGTTAAGGCAACAGACTTAAAATTTCTTGGGATCTTCCCGCGCATGTTCGAAACCTTTAGACTGCGAACATAGCATTTAATGGCGTTTATATGAACGCCAAATATTTCTATTTTAAATTCTCAAATGAAGATCAATAACAAGCAGTCGTGGTCGAGTAGTTAAGGCAACGGACAAGAAATCTGTTGGGATCTTCCCACGCAGGTTCGAATCCTGCCGACTGCGGACATAACATTTAATGGCGTTTATATCTACGTCAATTATTCGAATTTAAAAATTCTCAAGTTTAGGACAATATCAAGCAGTCTAGGCCGAGTGGTTAAGGCGACAGACTAGAAAACTGTTGGGATTTTCCCGCGCAGGTTCGAATCCTGCCGACTGCGGATATAACATTTAATGGCGTTTTTATGAACGCCAAATATTTCCATTTAAAAGTTCTCATATTTAGGTCAATAACAAGCAGTCGTGGCCGAGTGGTTAAGGCGACAGACTAGAAAACTGTTGGTATTTTCCCGGGCAGGTTCCAATCCTGCCTACTGCGGATATAACATTTAATGGCGTTTTTATGAAAGCCAAATATTTCAATTTAAAAGTTCTCATATTTAGGTCAATATCAAGCAGTCGTGGCCGAGTGGTTAAGGCGACAAACTAGAAATCGGTTGGGATCTTCCCGCGCAGGTTCGAATCCTGCCGACTGCGGATATAACATTTAATGGCGTTTTTATGAACGTCAAATATTTCAATTTAAAAGTTCTCATATTTAGGACAATATCAAGCTGTCGTGGCCGAGTGGTTAAGGCGACAGACTAGAAATCTGTTGGGATCTCCCCGCGCAGGTTCGAATCCTGCCGACTGCGGATCAAACATTTAATGGCGTTTTTATGAACGCCAAATCTTTCAATTTAAAAGTTCTCGAATTTAGGACAATATCAAGCTGTCGTGGCCGAGTGGTTAAGGCGACAGACTAGAAATCTGTTGGGATCTTCCCGCGCAGGTTCGAATCCTGCCGACTGCGGATATAACATTTAATGGCGTTTTTATGAACGTCAAATATTTCAATTTAAAAGTTCTCATATTTAGGACAATATCTAGCTGTCGTGGCCGAGAGGTTAAGGCGACAGACTAGAAATCTGTTGGGATCTTCCCGCGCAGGTTCAAATCCTGCCGACTGCGGATATAACATTTAATGGCGTTTTTATGAACGCCAAATATTTCAATTTAAAAGTTCTCATATTTAGGTCAATATCAAGCAGTCGTGGCCGAGTGGTTAAGGCGACAGACTAGAAATCTGTTGGGATCTTCCCGCGCAGGTTCGAATCCTGCCGACTGCGGAAATAACATTTAATGGCGTTTAAATGTACGTCAAATATTAGAATTTAAAAATTCTCGAATTTAGAACAATATCAAGCAGTCGTGGCCGAGTGGTTAAGACGACAGAATAGAAATATGTTGGGATCTTCCCGCGCAGGTTTGAATCCTGCCGACTGCGGATATAACATTTAATGGCGTTTATATGTACGTCAAATATCAGAATTTAAAAATTCTCGAATTTAGGACAATATCAAGCAGTCGTGGCCGAGTGGTTAAGGCGACAGACTGAAATCTGTTGGGATCTTCCCGCGCAGGTTCGAATCCTGCCGACTGCGGATATAACATTTAATGGCGTTTTTATGTACGTCAAATATTAGAATTTAAAAATTCTCGAATTTAGGACAATATCAAGCAGTCGTGGCCGAGTGGTTAAGGCGACAGACTAGAAAACTGTTGGGATTTTCCCGCGCAGGTTCGAATCCTGCCGACTGCGGATATAACATTTAATGGCGTTTTTATGAACGCCAAATATTTCCATTTAAAAGTTCTCATATTTAGGTCATTAACAAGCAGTCGTGGCCGAGTGGTTAAGGCGACAGGCTAGAAATCTGTTGGGTTCTTCCCGCGCAGGTTCGAATCCTGTCGTTGGCGGACATAACATTTAATGGCGCTTATATGTACGTCAAATATTAGAATTTAAAAATTCTCGAATTTAGGACAATATCATGCGGTCGTCGCCGAGTGGTAAAGGCGACAGACCAGAAATCTGTTGGGGTCTTCCCGCGCAGGTTCGAATCCTGCCGACTGCGGATCAAACATTTAATGGCGTTTTTATGAACGCCAAATCTTTCAATTTAAAAGTTCTCGAATTTAGGACAATATCAAGCAGTCGTGGCCGAGTAGTTAAGACGACAGACTAGAAATATGTAGGGATCTTCCCGCGCAGGTTCGAATCCTGCCGTCTGCGGATATAACATTTAATGGCGTTTATATGTACGTCAAATATTAGAATTTAAAAATGCTCGAATTTAGGACAATATTAAGCAGTCGTGGCCGAGTGGTTAAGGCGACAGACTAGAAATCTGTTGGGATCTTCCCGCGCAGGTTCGAATCCTGCCGACTGCGTATATAACATTTAATGGCGTTTTTATGAACGCCAAATATTTCCATTTAAAATTCTAAACTTAAGATTAATAACAAGCAGTCGTGGCCGAGTGGTTAAGGCAACAGACTTAAAATTTGTTGGGATCTTCCCGCGCATGTTCGAAACCTTTAGACTGCGAACATAGCATTTAATGGCGTTTATATGAACGCCAAATATTTCTATTTTAAATTCTCAAATGAAGATCAATAACAAGCAGTCGTGGTCGAGTAGTTAAGGCGACGGACAAGAAATCTGTTGGGATCTTCCCACGCAGGTTCGAATCCTGCCGACTGCGGACATAACATTTAATGGCGTTTATATCTACGTCAATTATTCGAATTTAAAAATTCTCAAGTTTAGGACAATATCAAGCAGTTTAGGCCGAGTGGTTAAGGCGACAGACTAGAAAACTGTTGGGATTTTCCCGCGCAGGTTCGAATCCTGCCGACTGCGGATATAACATTTAATGGCGTTTTTATGAACGCCAAATATTTCCATTTAAAAGTTCTCATATTTAGGTCAATAACAAGCAGTCGTGGCCGAGTGGTTAAGGCGACAGACTAGAAAACTGTTGGTATTTTCCCGGGCAGGTTCCAATCCTGCCGACTGCGGATATAACATTTAATGGCGTTTTTATGAAAGCCAAATATTTCAATTTAAAAGTTCTCATATTTAGGTCAATATCAAGCAGTCGTGGCCGAGTGGTTAAGGCGACAAACTAGAAATCTGTTGGGATCTTCCCGCGCAGGTTCGAATCCTGCCGACTGCGGATATAACATTTAATGGCGTTTTTATGAACGTCAAATATTTCAATTTAAAAGTTCTCATATTTAGGTCAATATCAAGCAGTCGTGGCCGAGTGGTTAAGGCGACAGACTAGAAATCTGTTGGGATCTTCCCGCGCAGGTTTGAATCCTGCCGACTGCGGATATAACATTTAATGGCGTTTATATGTACGTCAAATATCAGAATTTAAAAATTCTCGAATTTAGGACAATATCAAGCAGTCGTGGCCGAGTGGTTAAGGCGACAGACTGAAATCTGTTGGGATCTTCCCGCGCAGGTTCGAATCCTGCCGACTGCGGATATAACATTTAATGGCGTTTTTATGTACGTCAAATATTAGAATTTAAAAATTCTCGAATTTAGGACAATATCAAGCAGTCGTGGCCGAGTGGTTAAGGCGACAGACTAGAAAACTGTTGGGATTTTCCCGCGCAGGTTCGAATCCTGCCGACTGCGGATATAACATTTAATGGCGTTTTTATGAACGCCAAATATTTCCATTTAAAAGTTCTCATATTTAGGTCATTAACAAGCAGTCGTGGCCGAGTGGTTAAGGCGACAGGCTAGAAATCTGTTGGGTTCTTCCCGCGCAGGTTCGAATCCTGTCGTTGGCGGACATAACATTTAATGGCGCTTATATGTACGTCAAATATTAGAATTTAAAAATTCTCGAATTTAGGACAATATCATGCGGTCGTCGCCGAGTGGTAAAGGCGACAGACCAGAAATCTGTTGGGGTCTTCCCGCGCAGGTTCGAATCCTGCCGACTGCGGATCAAACATTTAATGGCGTTTTTATGAACGCCAAATCTTTCAATTTAAAAGTTCTCGAATTTAGGACAATATCAAGCAGTCGTGGCCGAGTAGTTAAGACGACAGACTAGAAATATGTTGGGATCTTCCCGCGCAGGTACGAATCCTGCCGACTGCGGATATAACATTTAATGGCGTTTATATGTACGTCAAATATTAGAATTTAAAAATTTTCGAATTTAGGACAATATCAAGCAGTCGTGGCCGAGTGGTTAAGACGACAGACTAGAAATATGTTGGGATCTTCCCGCGCAGGTTCGAATCCTGCCGTCTGCGGATATAACATTTAATGGCGTTTATATGTACGTCAAATATTAGAATTTAAAAATGCTCGAATTTAGGACAATATTAAGCAGTCGTGGCCGAGTGGTTAAGGCGACAGACTAGAAATCTGTTGGGATCTTCCCGCGCAGGTTCGAATCCTGCCGACTGCGTATATAACATTTAATGGCGTTTTTATGAACGCCAAATATTTCCATTTAAAATTCTAAACTTAAGATTAATAACAAGCAGTCGTGGCCGAGTGGTTAAGGCAACAGACTTAAAATTTGTTGGGATCTTCCCGCGCATGTTCGAAACCTTTAGACTGCGAACATAGCATTTAATGGCGTTTATATGAACGCCAAATATTTCTATTTTAAATTCTCAAATGAAGATCAATAACAAGCAGTCGTGGTCGAGTAGTTAAGGCGACGGACAAGAAATCTGTTGGGATCTTCCCACGCAGGTTCGAATCCTGCCGACTGCGGACATAACATTTAATGGCGTTTATATCTACGTCAATTATTCGAATTTAAAAATTCTCAAGTTTAGGACAATATCAAGCAGTCTAGGCCGAGTGGTTAAGGCGACAGACTAGAAAACTGTTGGGATTTTCCCGCGCAGGTTCGAATCCTGCCGACTGTGGATATAACATTTAATGGCGTTTTTATGAACG
The DNA here is from genome assembly GCF_980474605.1 of Leiobunum rupestre. Taxonomy (NCBI): domain Eukaryota; kingdom Metazoa; phylum Arthropoda; class Arachnida; order Opiliones; family Sclerosomatidae; genus Leiobunum; species Leiobunum rupestre. Next base: position 61,759,390 of record NC_143384.1, read on the forward strand.
CCAAATATTTCCATTTAAAAGTTCTCATATTTAGGTTAATAACAAGCAGTCGTGGCCGAGTGGTTAAGGCGACAGGCTAGAAATCTGTTGGGTTCTTCCCGCGCAGGTTCGAATCCTGTCGTTGGCGGACATAACATTTAATGGCGCTTATATGTACGTCAAATAATAGAATTTAAAAATTCTCAAGTTTAGGACAATATCAAGCAGTCTAGGCCGAGTGGTTAAGGCGACAGACTAGAAAACTGTTGGGATTTTCCCGCGCAGGTTCGAATCCTGCCGACTGCGGATCAAACATTTAATGGCGTTTTTATGAACGCCAAATCTTTCAATTTAAAAGTTCTCGAATTTAGGACAATATCAAGCAGTCGTGGCCGAGTAGTTACGACGACAGACTAGAAATATGTTGGGATCTTCCCGCGCAGGTTCGAATCCTGCCGACTGCGGATATAACATTTAATGGCGTTTATATGTACGTCAAATATAAGAATTTAAAAATTTACGAATTTAGGACAATATCAAGCAGTCGTGGCCGAGTGGTTAAGACGACAGTCTAGAAATATGTTGGGATCTTCCCGCGCAGGTTCGAATCCTGCCGTCTGCGGATATAACATTTAATGGCGTTTATATGAACGCCAAATATTTCCATTTAAAATTCTAAACCTAAGATTAATAACAAGCAGTCGTGGCCGAGTGGTTAAGGCAACAGACTTAAAATTTGTTGGGATCTTCCCGCGCATGTTCGAAACCTTTAGACTGCGAACATAGCATTTAATGGCGTTTATATGAACGCCAAATATTTCTATTTTAAATTCTCAAATGAAGATTAATAACAAGCAGTCGTGGTCGAGTAGTTTAGGCGACGGACAAGAAATCTGTTGGGATCCTCCCACGCGGGTTCGAATCCTGCCGACTGCGGACATAACATTTAATGGCGTTTATATCTACGTCAATTATTCGAATTTAAAAATTCTCAAGTTTAGGACAATATCAAGCAGTCGTGGCCGAGGGTTCGATGCTAGGTTTGGTAGTGAACGGTTCGTCTTTTTTCGCTCCGTTTTCGCTAAGCCTGTTTGCCGCCTTTAAGGTGTTATTTTAGTTCAAGTTTGTTATTTCTTCTCTGTTAAAACCTTTTTTATTTAGTTTCGGTTTCTTGCGGGTGATTCCCCTTCTGGGTCTTCTGATCCAGGATGGATATTATTAAATGGTCGGTTTTTGTGGATTTTGAAAGAAAATTACCGAAGTTTGACGATGTTGCGGAGGCGGTGAAAATACAATATGGTTTGGATGCGGTGAAATCTGTTGTTCCGTCCACGGGCGCCTACATTTTGGTATTTTCGTCTGAAACTTTGATTAATGAAGCGATTGGCACTGGGTTGGAGGTAAACAGCATTACTTATGCCATTTCGAGCGTCACCAAAAAAACTGTTACGGCAAATTTTTTCGGCCTTCTGGATTATGTTACTGATGAGGCGTTGCTGGCGAAGTTGACGATGATGGGCTGCGAAGTCAGAGGTACGATTTCGTGGCGGGAAAAAGCCGGGTTCTATTGTGGTATCCGATCAGTCCGTTGGACGCTCCCGGAAGGTAAATCAGCGTTACCTTACAGTCTTCGAGTTCCGGATGTCTTAAATAGAGAAAATTCTTAACGTGTCACTCATGAATCGCAAGTTAAAGTCTGTAATATGTGTCTGGCATCCGATCATTTATATATGGATTGCCCTCAATTTATTTGCCGTAAATGTAAAACACAAGGTCATTCTGTGCGTAATTGCCCTACTTGGTGGATATGAAGGGACAGGAGCGTGGACAACCCCCTGTCATTGTCGGGGGGGGGGGGGGGATCGAGTGATTAATTCGCTGAGGGTCGTAAGGATGCCGTCGATGGTCCCTGTTCATTGGGTGCCGGACACGAAAACGTTCATATTGCCACTCCTAACGCAACGCCGATGTCTCAGGGAATGGGCGCCGACCAAGTGGGCTGAAAGGGGTTCCAAGCACCGGATCTCATCTGGTGACACCGATTCAGCTACTAATCCGTCTACAGGTCCTCCGCACAAGATATTTCAGAAATTGCCATCGGGTCAATGGACCCAAATTCATTTGAATCCAAATGCCGGTGAAAATTCTGACGATTAATGTAGGCGGTTTGCGCGATGTAGAGAAGATGCGAAAGTTGGTTTTGTGGGCGAAGCATTATGATGTGTTGTTGTTGCAAGAGACTCATTGGGAGGCGTCTCATGTAAGTACGTTTCGGACTATTTTTTTGGGTGCGGTCTACGTGGACTTGAACTTGGACACCAAGTTTTGCGGTGTGGCGATTTGTATTTCGCGGTTACTTGATTTTAAAGAAGGTAATTTGATTAGTTCTAACGAGGGCCGGTATATATTTCTTTCCGCTGAAATTGAAAGCGAGAAGTTGATTTGGGTTCTGTTAATGCCCCAACCGATGCGGTCAATAGATCTATATTTATGCAAAATTGAATTCCCATTGTTCGTGTGATAAATCGTCCGCTATTGGGCGGTGATTTTAATGGTATTGTTTCTCGAGTTTTTGATCGGCGGTCGGCTGCCAAGATTACGGTGAATGGAATGACGAATCTTCATCGCTGGGTCTCTTATCTCTCGTTGGTAGACATTTGGCGGTTGCAACATAAAAAAACATTCGATTATACGCGATCGGGGGTGGTTTTTTGGTAACTTTGCTAGTTCTCGAATTGATTATTTTTTTGCTTTACATTCAGACGTTTATAATATTTCAAAGTGTATGCATGTTTTTTGTAGTTTATCTGACCATAAGGGTGTTTCTCTGATTTTTGAACCTAGTGGTATTCTTAGGGGGCCCGGAACTTGGAGTTTTAATTCCACTTTTTTGGAAGACGCACTTTTTTGCACGGCCATCGAGCGAACAGTTAAAAATAGTTATTCTTGGTCATGTTATTTAACCGATATCTTCGAGTGGTATGATGCGTTAAAAGTTAAAATTCGGGAGTACTGCATTTTTTACGGGCGTCACAAAGCGTTGAGGAAGCGGGCTGAATGGGCGGACCTACAAAATAGGCTTCGAGACCTACAAGATTCGCCATTAAAAACAGATACGATTTTAGACGAAATAGCTGCGATAAGGAATACATTACGAGATATGGAAGAGAGCGATTTGCAGGGTGCAATAGTTCGTTCGAGGTTGGAGTGGAGAGATTTGGGGGAACGCCCCACTCAATATTTTTTGCGGCTGGAAAAATTTCGTCAGCGTCAACGTCATATGACTTCTATGGCTCTCCCTTCGGGGGCGATTATTAAAGATCCTGCGTTAATAAGGGAGGAAGTGTTTCGTTTTTATTCGGAGTTGTATACCCGCGGCGTTACATCTGAAGCCGCCACTTACAATTTGAAGAATTTAATCTCAGGGAGGCTTACTGAAGATGACCGCGACTCCTGCGATGCCGTCGTGACCTGGAGCGACATTTACTCGGAGTTAACTAATTTGCTCAAAGGGAAGGCCCCCGGTAGGGATGGCTTTACCAATGAGTTCCTGCGTTTCTTTATCCCTCTAATTAAAGATGACTTTATGCGCTTGGTTGCCGAATGCGAAGCCCGTGGCCTTTTGCCGAATAGTATGCGGGAAGGGCTGGTGGTTTTGTTGCCTAAATCGGGGGATTTGCCTCTTCTGAAAAATTGGAGGCCAATTACCTTATTGAATGGCGATAGGAAACTCCTTGCTAAGGTTTTTCCTCGCCGTGTTTCGCCGCTTTTACCTTTAATTACGTCACCGTGTCAGACAGGGGTATTCGTGGGCGTACCATTTCCGATACTCCCCGTTTTCTGTCTGATGTAATGGAGTTTTAAAAATGGAAAATAGGCCGGGGATTTTTCTCCAACTCGATTTGTTAAAAGCATTTGATCGGGTGGAATGGCCGTATCTATTTGCAATCTTAGAAGCCTTGGGTTTCGGCGCTCGCTTCCGCGCTTGGATTCAGATGTTTTTAGTTGGCGCCAAGACCGCTATTAAGCTTCATGGATATGTTACCATTTCTTTTGTCATTAGCCGCTCGGTTCGTCAAGGGTGTCCGCTCAGTCCTTCGCTGTACGTTCTATCGTCTGAGCCTTTTTGCACTTAACTCGAAACGGACAAACGTATTTCTCGGATAATGCTCACGGACTTAACACCGTCCCCTCTGGTGTTTCAACATATTGATGACACTTCCATTCTCGTCACTGGGCCTAGGGATGTTATTTACGTTTTGGAGGATATTGAACTTTATTGCCAGTCTTCGGGAGCTGCCATCAATCTTGCAAAAAGTTCTGGTTGTTGGCTCGGCTCCTTGCGTTTTCACGCGGAACAGACTGTGGCTGGACTTGTTATTAGCGCCCGTTCAATAAAGGTATTGGGCGTGACCTTGGGCTATGACCATGACGTCGTTCCCACGATCAACTGGGAGCGTCGATATTGTGGCATATACTGGAGGTTTTTGATTTACCGGGCCACTGGTTCTCTGATTTTAAGCGGCTAATGTTGGATTTTATTTGGAAGGATAGCCCACATTCGCACATTCGATATCGTACGAAACCTTAACTCGCCAAAGAAAGTCAAGGCGGGTTTGGATTAATCAATCTTCGGATCAAACAGAAGGTACTTCGTCTGAAGGAATGTTTGCAGCTCGCTACCGGGTCCAAGCCTTCGCATGTCGCATGCGTTGCGTCTCGGTTCTTTGACGAATATGGCGGCGGACTTCGCCAGGGTCTCTCACTGCTACGGATTAGAATTGAACGTCGTCTGCTTTGCGCTATGCCGAAGCGCCATGGATCAATGTTATTGGCTTGGAAAGAGTTCTTGGCTCTCACGCGTTGGACCTTGGTTCCTTTGACCAACCCTATCATGGAGCCCCTATTTTATAACTTCAAATCAATTAATCACGAATATTTCTTTGGCCGAGCGGCGTCTCCTTGCTTCTTGCGGCTTGGTCTACCTTAAAGATATTTGCTACGAGGTTATCATGGGGTTTCTTCCGGATGAAGCGATTTTGGAATTGACCACGGAGTCCGGGATCGGGCGCCGTCGGTTGTTGCAAATTTTCCAAAGTATCAAAGATTCACTTCCTCCCGCGGTGCATCGAGTGATAAATAGTAAAGAGGTCTACGAGCTTGAGACAACGCCAACGTTCGTGCTTGTAGCGGACGCAGGGATCTCTGTGGAATTGGACAAAATTACATCTAAGTCAATTTCCAAAACTTTCAATGCGGTAACCCCGGTTCCGGAATTGAATGGTGAAGAAAGTTGGCGAGCCTACTTCGGGGGCCCTTTACAGAAATTCCGGGTTCCATCAATTGTCAATGATACGTTCGGTCCCCGTTTGTCAAGTATAAATCTACGAGTTTATCATATGGGGTTCATGGTCAAGCAGCGGCTATTTCGCGCCGGCATAACAGACGATGATCAGTGCCCGCTTTGTGGCCTTGAAAAGGAGACAGTCCCGCATTTATTTTTGGAATGTCACGACACGCATGAATGATTCGATTGGTTATTTTCTTCAGTGTTGTCGCTGCACACGCTGTTTGGTGAAAAGGGCATGTGGACGCGTTATATCGTCTTTGGACTCAAGCCTAAAACTGCGGACTTTAAAGAGCATTGGGAGGTCGCTTCCATATTAACTGCTATTGCCAAAGAAGCCATTTGGAGTAATCGTTGTTTGTACAATTTGGGGCAGATAACCAATAAGCGTACGCTTTTTTCCCGTTTTCGTGCTCTCATTAAAACTGAGGCTCGGTACCGTGTGCAATGGCCTCTCCTTCATAAGCCGGGTTGTACGGCAGCCATAGATATTTTTCGTAACATTTGAGGGGTCACAATAATCTTGGAGATATCCTTATGGTCATTAAGATTTTAAGTACCTTATTGAAATGTGCATTTGTTGTATATTTTTTGCATAAATTAACTATTTTTTATTACCAAGGGTACTCATAAAAATATTAGTTTTGTGAAATTCCGATTCATGTTGTTTGTAATTGAAATAACGTATTTTTAAATAACAAAGTATTTCTCATGTCTATATATATATATATATATATATATATATATATATTTATAACATTTCTCGATTCGATTATTTTTAAATTGTTAATTTTTTTAACTATTAACATTGTACAACAATGCATGTAACGAAATAGGTATTTTAAATAAAAAAAAGCGACAGACTAGAAATCTGTTGGGATCTTCCCGCGCAGGTTCGAATCATCATTTAAAGGCGTTTATATGAACGCCAAGTATTTCAATTTAAAAGTTAACATATTTAGGTCAATAACAAGCAGTCGTGGCCGAGTGGTTAAGGCGACAGACTAGAAATCTGTTGGGATCTTCCCGCGCAGGTTCGAATCCAGTCGATTGCGGACATGGCGTTTAATGGCGTTTATATGAACGCAAAATATTTCAATTTTAAGGTTCTTATATTTAGGTCAATAACAAGCAGTCGTGGCCAAGTGGTCAAGGCGACAGACTAGAAATCTGTTGGAATCTTCCCGCGCAGGTTCGAATCCTGTCGATTGCGGACATATCATTTAATGGCGTTTATATGAACGCTAAATATTTCAATTAAAAATTCTTAAATTAAGATAAATAACAAGCAGTCTTGGCCGAGTGGTTAAGGCGACAGATTTGAAAGCCTTTGGGATCTTCCCGCGCAGGTTCGAATCCTGTCTACCGCGGACATAGTATTTAATTGCGTATATATGAACGCCAAATATTTCAATTTTAAATTCTCAAATTAAGATCAGTAACAAGCAGTCGTGGCCGAGTGGTAAAGGCGACAGACTAGAAATCTGTTGGGATCTTCCCGCGCAGGTGCTAATCCTGTCGACTGCGGACATAGCATTTAATTGCGTTTATATGAACGCCAAATATTTCAATTAAAAATTCTCAAATTACGATGAGTAACAAGCAGTCTTGGCCGAGTGGTTAAGGCGGCAGACTAGAAATCTGTTGGGATCTTCCCGCGCAGGTTCGAATCCTGCTGACTGCGGATATAACATTTAATGGCGTTTATATGTACGTCAAATATTCGAATTTGAAAATTCTCACATTTAGGACAATATCAAGCAGTCGTGGTAGAGTGGTTAAGGCGACAGACTAGAAATCTGTTGGGGTCTTCCCGCGCACGTTTGAATCCTGTCGACTGCGAACATAGCATTTAATGGCGTTTATATAAACGTAAAATAGTTCAATTTAAAAGTTCTCATATTTAGGTGAACCAGTCGTGGCCGAGTGGTTAAGGCGACAGACTAGAAATCTGTTGGGATCTTCCCGCGCAGGTTCAAATCCTGGCGACTGCGGACATAGCATTTAATTGCGTTTATATGAACGCCAAATATTTCAATTTTAAATTCTCAAATTAAGATCAGTGGTAAAGGCGGCAGACTAGAAATCAGTTGGGATCTTCCCGCGCAGGTTCGAATCCTGCTGACTGCGGATATATCATTTAATGGCGTTTATATGTACGTCAAATATTCGAATTTAAAAATTCTCAAGTTTAGGACAATTAAGCAGTCGTGGTCGAGTGGTTAAAGCTGGTTTCACACTTGACGGAAAGTTCCAGGCGGAAAATCATACGTCAGCGGGATTTTTTTGAAATAACGTAGACGTTCGACGGCAGGGGAAATTGCTTCCCACAACGTCAGCGGAAAGGTTCAGCGCATGAGCAGTAATTACAGCCAAAAAAATGGACGTCTCGTCTGGTGAAAGTGTTCAAGTTTTAAGCGCGTTATGCGTAATAAATTATATGATGCTGTTATACTTAATGTTTGCTAGGTATCGTGATAATGAACGTGAGTTTTGGGTGAGGGAAATATTTATGAAAAGGAAGCAGCAAGGGTTACAAGAAAATCTTATAAGGGAAATAAGGCTCAATGATCCTGAAAGCCACTTCAGGTAAGCCTTTGTAACTAAAATCAATGGAAAGTGAGTGTGTTTATGAATAATTAACGTAGTTTCTTGAACAGATTTTTCCGAATGACAAAAGACGAATATGACGAAATTTTGGTAATGATTAGACCACTTATTTATAAACCAGATAGCTGGTTCAGAAAATCTATTTCTCCTGATGAAAAGTTATCTCTGACACTGAGGTAAATTACATAAGGAAATATTGTTTTGTCCATGTACGCTTAACCTCAATTATTATATTTTAGACATCTGATTACTGGAGAATCGAAGACTAGTTTATCTTTCTCATTTAGACTAGGAATAAGCACAGTTAGTAATTGTATAAAGGAAACGTGTCAAGCTATATGGTCTCAGCTTTCACCTGTCTACTTAAAGATACCCGAAACAGAACTGGAATGGCAAAATATCAGCGACCAATTTTGGAATTTGTGGAATCTTCCACACTGTGTAGGCAGTCTTGATGGAAAACATATTATTATTCAACGGCCATATAAATCAGGTTCTCTGTACTATAATTACAAAGGGTCCTACAGCGTTGTACTTATGGCCCTTTGTGATGCGGAGTATAAGTCCATTATGGTTGACATAGGCGCTTATGGAAGTCAGAGTGATGGAGGTATTTTTTCACGATCAACCTTTGGTATCAAGTTGAACACCGGACGTATGCCTCTACCTAGACCATCGCTACTACCGAATTCAAACCAAACATTTCCCTATTTCATAGCAGCAGATGAGGCATTTCCCCTTTCTCCTAATATCATGCGGCCTTACTCTCGAAGAGGATTAACTATGGAACAACGAATTTTTAATTATAGACTCAGTCGAGCTCGTAGGGTCATAGAAAATACATTTGGAATTCTCGCTGCGAGGTGGAGAATATATCACACTACAATCAACGGGAAACCAGAAAATATAGATGAAGTTATAAAAGCCTCGGTTTGTCTGCACAATTTTGTTTGGTCTAAAGAGTCCAAGAAAACCCAAAATCAGAAAATGTATATTCCATCTCAAAAATATCTTGATCATGAAGGCCTTAATGGTGAAATATTGCCAGGAATGTGGAGACAAGAGGTTGAGGGTAACAACCAGATATTAAATATGCAGAGACCTCTTCTGACAAAAAAGCATAATAGTTATGTCGGAAAGCTGAGAGATAGTTTATCTCATTATGTCAATAATCAGGGAAGTGTACCTTGGCAACTTGAACGAATAACAAATAGATGAATTTTTCAACTCTGATTAACTAGTAGTCCTATATGCGTAATATAGGTATTGTGGTTTGGGCTGAAAATAAGGAATTTGAAATCCACAAGTAAAAAGAAATTTATTTTTCTGTTAAGAAATAAACTTAAATGATGAATTTTTTGTAAAATTCATTTTATATATGAACTAGTTTTTCAGTGAAAATAAAATAATTTTTCACAGTAAAATTAAATGGAAAAACTATGTACCATTTTGTACTTTTAAAAAAAAATTGGTAATTGTAAAAAATTAATTGGTTTTTCACTGTGAAATTAATTGTAAAGAACTTTTCAATTTTGTACATTTGAACTATTATCTACTTTAAATAAAGTGAAATGGTTTTAAAAAATGTAATATTTTGTACATTAAAATAAATACTTTTGTACATTTAAAGATATTTTTATATATATATAAGGGAATATACCCTGTAGTTTACTTTTCTAAAGAGTAAAATAGTTCTTCAACTTTAAATCTTGCTTCTTTTTGTTGTTTATCTGTTAAACTTCTGAATCTTCCCATTAAACTGCTAAAGTAGTGGAATATTTCATCCTTTTCGTCACGATTCTGGTTAGCAGCAAATTGAGTAAACAAAGTCTTTTCTGAAATTTCCATCATCTTTTCAAATTTTAAGTCTAATTCATTTCTTTTTTTTTTTAGTCTCCATTGCTTTCGATGAGTTTGAAGTTTTTTCAACAAAACTAGTACTTCTATTTTTAATCAATGGTGTAGTATTAGAAGCACTTAACTTTGATGAATTAAATTCTTTTTCTTCATCATTCTCATCATCAGATTGTAAGCCACCACTGGAAATATTTCAAACCCCAATTCATAAGTAACATAATAACTATAAGTATGACACTTCCTATTCTCCCAATGATAATTTTTTTAATGAGTCTGTCTCAGCAATGACCTTATAAATCATTACATCACAAGGACTGACAACGCTCCGCGAGTTGAATCGGAACACATTTCAAACTTTATTTTGGTTTCTGAAGGTAGTTCTGATCGAATTTGAGACCCAAATACGTTTTGGTTTGTATATAAAGATATGTTTTTCGACGAATTTACAGTTTAGAATACTCCGATTACGAAATCACTATCATTAACCAACATAGTTTACTGTCATACTTACTTATATTATGTTTCTTATGCTTTTATGAACAAAAAACATACATATCCAATCCTTGTTCCATGGAATTCAGTAAAATATGAGCTTTTTCATCTGAGTCATCTAAATCATCCAAAGAATTACTCAGGTAGAAATCTGTACCTGGTAGTTCAGTTAAACTAGAATCATTACTTGCAGTCCTTAATAAAACAAATTCACCTCAGTTAGAATGTGAACTACAGTCACAGCCAACTTTGATCTGCTTGTTTATTCGCATAGAATAAACAAGTCAATCTGCATGGTTAAATAAATGTTATTACTCCCTGGGTTCCACTGATGATTGCAGGAAACCATCCAAAACATTGTACAAAGGCCAAGTAGGTTTGGGCACATCGTCCACTGCAACCCCACTTCTTTTCTTAATGCCAATCTCCCTTAAAATCTTCCTATATCTCTCTCTAAGGGATTTCCAAGTACTGTACGCCTCTTCACCTACAAAAAAATTAATATTAATGGGGATCAGTTTAAGCTTATCAACTTACCTGTTACTTTAAACAAGGCACCAATGGATGCCCATCGGCTATCCTTCAGATGTGTATCTTTGTAATCGTCATTGGCCAAGTCAAATAAGTATGGATATTTTCTAACCTCTTCGATGAAGAGTTCTTTGTTAATATTAATTTTTTTTCTTGGGTTGGCGATTCGTGGAACTTTATTTATTTTAATTTTCGGCGCCATTTTAGGCTCACAAATACGTTCAAAACAATCTATGGAGAAGCAGACGACAAATAAAGTTCGTCAGTCCTGGAACTCTCTCATTGGTTGAATGGAAGAGCGGCAAATAACGCTCGAGCCAAAATTATTCTGCGGATTTGGCATTCTGCTACGGTAATTCCGTTCGAATATTTTTCCGCTCAACGAGTACCGCCGTGTTTCAGTCGTACTTTCCGCCGAGTGTGAAACCAGCTTAAGGCGACCGACTTGAAATCTGTCGGGATCTTCCCGTGCAGGTTCGAATCATGTCGTTTGCGGACAAAGCAATTAATGGTGTTTATATGAACGCCAAATATTTGATTTTAAAAGTTCTCAAATTTAGGGCAATAACAAGCAGTCGTGGCTGAGTGGTTAAGGCAACAGACTTGAAATCTGTTGGGATCTACCTGCGCAGGCTCTAATCCTGCCGACTGCGGACATAGCATTCAATGGCGTTTATATGAACGTTAAAAATTAAAATTTAAAGGTTCTCAAATTCAGGTCCATAACAAGCAGTCGTGGTTAAGGCGACAGACTAGAAATCTGTTGGGATCTTCCCGCGCAGGTTTGAATCCTGTCGAATGCGAACATAGAATTTATTGGCGTTTATATGAACGTCAAATATTTGAATTTAAAAGTTCTCAAATTCAGGTCCATAACCAGCAGTCGTGGCCGAGTGGTTCAGGCGACAGACTAGAAATCTGTTGGGATCTTCCCGCGCAGGTTCGAATCCTGGCGACTGCGGACATATCATTTAATTGCGTTTATATGAACGTCGTATATTTGAATTTAAAAGTTCTCAAATTTAGGTCATTAACAAGCAGTCGTGGCCGAGTGGTTAAGGCGACAGACTTGAAATCTGTTGGGATGTTCCCGCGCAGGTTCGAATCCTGTCGACTGCGGAACGCGCATAAAATGGCTTTTATATGAAAATCAAATATTTAAATTTAAAAGTTCTCAAATTTAGGTCATTAACAAGCAGTCGTGGCCGAGTGGTTAAGGCGACAGACTTGAAATCTGTTGGGATCTTCCCGCGCAGGTTCGAATCCTGCGACTGCGGACATAACAATAAATGGCATTTATAAGAACGTCAAATATTTAAATTTAATAGTTCTCAAATTTAGGTCATTAACAAGCAGTCGTGGCCGAGTAATTAAGGCGACAGACTTGAAATCTGTTGGGATCTTCCCGCGCAGGTTCGAATCCTGTCGACTGCGGACATAGCATTAAATGGCATTTATAAGAACCTCAAATATTTAAATTTAATAGTTCTAAAATTAGGGTCATTAACAAGCAGTCGTGGCCGAGTGGTTAAGGCGACAGACTTGAAATCTGTTGGGGTCTTCCCGCGCAGGTTCGAATCCTGTCGACTGCGGACATCGCATAAAATGGCATTTATAAGAACGTCAAATATTTAAATTTAATGGTTTTCAAATTTAGGTCATTAGCAAGCAGTCGTGGCCGAGTGGTTAAGGCGACAGACTTGAAATCTGTTGGGATCTTCCCGCGCAGGTTTGCATCCTGTCGACTGCGGACATAACATTAAATGGCATTTATAAGAACGTCAAATATTTAAATTTAATAGTTCTCAAATTTAGGTCATTAACAAGCAGTCGTGGCCGAGTGGTTAAGGCGACAGACTTGAAATCTGTTGGGATCTTCCCGCGCAGGTTCGAATCCTGTCGACTGCGGACATAGCATAAAATGGCTTTTATATGAACATCAAATATTTAAATTTAAAAGTTCTCAAATTTAGATCATTAACAAGCAGTCGTGGCCGAGTGGTTAAGGCGACCGACTTGAAATCTGTTGGGATCTTCCCGCGCAGGTTCGAATCCTGTCGACTGCGGACATAGCATTAAATGGCATTTATAAGAACGTCAAATATTTAAATTTAATAGTTCTCAAATTTAGGTCATTAACAAGCAGTCGTGGCCGAGTGGTTAAGGCGACAGACTTGAAATCTGTTGGGATCATCCCGCGCAGGTTCGAATCTTGCCGAGGGAAACATAACATTTAAAGGGTTTTATATGTACGTCAAATATTTATATTTAAAAGTTCTCCAATTTAGGTTAATAATAAGCAGTTGTGGCCGAGTGGTTTAGGCTCAAGACTTGAAATCTGTTGGGATCTTCCTGCGCGGGATCGACTGCGGACGTAGCATTAAATGGCACTTATAAGAACGTCAAATATTTAAATTTAATAGTTCTCAAATTTAGGTTATCAGCAAGCAGTCGTGGCCGAGTGGTTAAGGCGACAGACTTGAAATCTGTGGGATCTTCCCGCGCAGGTTCGAATCCTGCGACTGCGGACATAACAATAAATGGCATTTATAAGAACGTCGTATATTTGAATTTAAAAGTTCTCAAATTTAGGTCATTAACAAGCAGTCGTGGCCGAGTGGTTAAGGCGACAGACTTGAAATCTGTTGGGATGTTCCCGCGCAGGTTCGAATCCTGTCGACTGCGGAACGCGCATAAAATGGCTTTTATATGAAAATCAAATATTTAAATTTAAAAGTTCTCAAATTTAGGTCATTAACAAGCAGTCGTGGCCGAGTGGTTAAGGCGACAGACTTGAAATCTGTTGGGATCTTCCCGCGCAGGTTCGAATCCTGCGACTGCGGACATAACAATAAATGGCATTTATAAGAACGTCAAATATTTAAATTTAATAGTTCTCAAATTTAGGTCATTAACAAGCAGTCGTGGCCGAGTAATTAAGGCGACAGACTTGAAATCTGTTGGGATCTTCCCGCGCAGGTTCGAATCCTGTCGACTGCGGACATAGCATTAAATGGCATTTATAAGAACCTCAAATATTTAAATTTAATAGTTCTAAAATTAGGGTCATTAACAAGCAGTCGTGGCCGAGTGGTTAAGGCGACAGACTTGAAATCTGTTGGGGTCTTCCCGCGCAGGTTCGAATCCTGTCGACTGCGGACATCGCATAAAATGGCATTTATAAGAACGTCAAATATTTAAATTTAATGGTTTTCAAATTTAGGTCATTAGCAAGCAGTCGTGGCCGAGTGGTTAAGGCGACAGACTTGAAATCTGTTGGGATCTTCCCGCGCAGGTTTGCATCCTGTCGACTGCGGACATAACATTAAATGGCATTTATAAGAACGTCAAATATTTAAATTTAATAGTTCTCAAATTTAGGTCATTAACAAGCAGTCGTGGCCGAGTGGTTAAGGCGACAGACTTGAAATCTGTTGGGATCTTCCCGCGCAGGTTCGAATCCTGTCGACTGCGGACATAGCATAAAATGGCTTTTATATGAACATCAAATATTTAAATTTAAAAGTTCTCAAATTTAGATCATTAACAAGCAGTCGTGGCCGAGTGGTTAAGGCGACCGACTTGAAATCTGTTGGGATCTTCCCGCGCAGGTTCGAATCCTGTCGACTGCGGACATAGCATTAAATGGCATTTATAAGAACGTCAAATATTTAAATTTAATAGTTCTCAAATTTAGGTCATTAACAAGCAGTCGTGGCCGAGTGGTTAAGGCGACAGACTTGAAATCTGTTGGGATCATCCCGCGCAGGTTCGAATCTTGCCGAGGGAAACATAACATTTAAAGGGTTTTATATGTACGTCAAATATTTATATTTAAAAGTTCTCCAATTTAGGTTAATAATAAGCAGTTGTGGCCGAGTGGTTTAGGCTCAAGACTTGAAATCTGTTGGGATCTTCCTGCGCGGGATCGACTGCGGACGTAGCATTAAATGGCACTTATAAGAACGTCAAATATTTAAATTTAATAGTTCTCAAATTTAGGTTATCAGCAAGCAGTCGTGGCCGAGTGGTTAAGGCGACAGACTTGAAATCTGTTGGGATCTTCCCGCGCAGGTTCGAATCCTGTCGACTACGGACATAGCATTAAGTGGCATTTATAAGAAAGTCAAATATTTAAATTTTATAGTTCTCAAATTTAGTTCATTAACAAGCAGTCGTGGCCGAGTGGTTAAGGCGACAGACTTGAAATCTGTTGGGATCTTCCCGCGCAGGTTCGAATCCTGTCGACTGCGGAACGCGCATAAAATGGCTTTTATATGAACATCAAATATTTAAATTTAAAAGTTCTCAAATTTAGGTCATTAACAAGCAGTCGGGGCCGAGTGGTTAAGGCGACAGACTTGAAATCTGTTGGGATCTTCAAGCGCAGGTTCGAATCCTGTCGACTGCGGACATAGCATATAATGGCTTTTATATGAACCTCAAATATTTAAATTTAAAAGTTCTAAAATTTAGGTCATTAACAAGCAGTCGTGGCCGAGTGGTTAAGGCGACCGACTTGAAATCTGTTGGGATCTTCCCGCGCAGGTTCGAATCCTGTCGACTGCGGACATAGCATTAAATGGCATTTATAAGAACGTCAAATATTTAAATTTAATAGTTCTCAAATTTAGGTCATTAACAAGCAGTCGTGGCCGAGTGGTTAAGGCGACAGACTTGAAATCTGTTGGGATCATCCCGCGCAGGTTCGAATCTTGCCGAGGGAAACATAACATTTAAAGGGTTTTATATGTACGTCAAATATTTATATTTAAAAGTTCTCCAATTTAGGTTAATAACAAGCAGTTGTGGCCGAGTGGTTTAGGCTCAAGACTTGAAATCTGTTGGGATCTTCCTGCGCGGGATCGACTGCGGACGTAGCATTAAATGGCACTTATAAGAACGTCAAATATTTAAATTTAATAGTTCTCAAATTTAGGTTATTAGCAAGCAGTCGTGGCCGAGTGGTTAAGGCGACAGACTTGAAATCTGTGGGATCTTCCCGCGCAGGTTCGAATCCTGCGACTGCGGACATAACAATAAATGGCATTTATAAGAACGTCAAATATTTAAATTTAATAGTTCTCAAATTTATGTCATTAACAAGCAGTCGGGGCCGAGTGGTTAAGGCGACAGACTTGAAATCTGTTGGGATCTTCAAGCGCAGGTTCGAATCCTGTCGACTGCGGACATAGCATAAAATGGCTTTTATATGAACCTCAAATATTTAAATTTAAAAGTTCTCAAATTTATGTCATTAACAAGCAGTCGGGGCCGAGTGGTTAAGGCGACAGACTTGAAATCTGTTGGGATCTTCCCGCGCAGGTTCGAATCCTGTCGACTACGGACATAGCATTAAGTGGCATTTATAAGAAAGTCAAATATTTAAATTTTATAGTTCTCAAATTTAGTTCATTAACAAGCAGTCGTGGCCGAGTGGTTAAGGCGACAGACTTGAAATCTGTTGGGATCTTCCCGCGCAGGTTCGAATCCTGTCGACTGCGGAACGCGCATGAAATGGCTTTTATATGAACATCAAATATTTAAATTTAAAAGTTCTCAAATTTAGGTCATTAACAAGCAGTCGGGGCCGAGTGGTTAAGGCGACAGACTTGAAATCTGTTGGGATCTTCAAGCGCAGGTTCGAATCCTGTCGACTGCGGACATAGCATATAATGGCTTTTATATGAACCTCAAATATTTAAATTTAAAAGTTCTAAAATTTAGGTCATTAACAAGCAGTCGTGGCCGAGTGGTTAAGGCGACAGACTTGAAATCTGTTGGAATCTTCCCACGCAGGTTCAAATCCTGTCGACTGCGGACATAGCATTAAATGGCATTTATAAGAACGTCAAATATTTAAATTTAATAGTTCTCAAATTTAGGTCATTAACAAGCAGTCGTGGCCGAGTGGTTAAGGCGACAGACTTAAAATCTGTTGGGATCATCCCGCGCAGGTTCGAATCTTGCCGAGGGAAACATAACATTTAAAGGGTTTTATATGTACGTCAAATATTTATATTTAAAAGTTCTCCAATTTAGGTTAATAACAAGCGGTTGTGGCCGAGTGGTTTAGGCTCAAGACTTGAAATCTGTTGGGATCTTCCTGCGCGGGATCGACTGCGGACGTAGCATTAAATGGCACTTATAAGAACGTCAAATATTTAAATTTAATAGTTCTCAAATTTAGGTCATTAGCAAGCAGTCGTGGCCGAGTGGTTAAGGCGACAGACTTGAAATCTGTTGGGATCTTCCCGCGCAGGTTCGAATCCTGCGACTGCGGACATAACAATAAATGGCATTTATAAGAACGTCAAATATTTAAATTTAATAGTTCTCAAATTTAGGTCATTAACAAGCAGTTGTGGCCGAGTAATTAAGGCGACAGACTTGAAATCTGTTGGGATCTTCCCGCGCAGGTTCGAATCCTGTCGACTGCGGACATAGCATTAAATGGCATTTATAAGAACCTCAAATATTTAAATTTAATAGTTCTAAAATTAGGGTCATTAACAAGCAGTCGTGGCCGAGTGGTTAAGGCGACAGACTTGAAATCTGTTGGGGTCTTCCCGCGCAGGTTCGAATCCTGTCGACTGCGGACATCGCATAAAATGGCATTTATAAGAACGTCAAATATTTAAATTTAATGGTTTTCAAATTTAGGTCATTAGCAAGCAGTCGTGGCCGAGTGGTTAAGGCGACAGACTTGAAATCTGTTGGGATCTTCCCGCGCAGGTTTGCATCCTGTCGACTGCGGACATAACATTAAATGGCATTTATAAGAACGTCAAATATTTAAATTTAATAGTTCTCAAATTTAGGTCATTAACAAGCAGTCGTGGCCGAGTGGTTAAGGCGACAGACTTGAAATCTGTTGGGATCTTCCCGCGCAGGTTCGAATCCTGTCGACTGCGGACATAGCATAAAATGGCTTTTATATGAACATCAAATATTTAAATTTAAAAGTTCTCAAATTTAGATCATTAACAAGCAGTCGTGGCCGAGTGGTTAAGGCGACAGACTTGAAATCTGTTGGGATCTTCCCGCGCAGGTTCGAATCCTGTCGACTGCGGACATAGCATTAAATGGCATTTATAAGAACGTCAAATATTTAAATTTAATAGTTCTCAAATTTAGGTCATTAACAAGCAGTCGTGGCCGAGTGGTTAAGGCGACAGACTTGAAATCTGTTGGGATCATCCCGCGCAGGTTCGAATCTTGCCGAGGGAAACATAACATTTAAAGGGTTTTATATGTACGTCAAATATTTATATTTAAAAGTTCTCCAATTTAGGTTAATAACAAGCAGTTGTGGCCGAGTGGTTTAGGCTCAAGACTTGAAATCTGTTGGGATCTTCCTGCGCGGGATCGACTGCGGACGTAGCATTAAATGGCACTTATAAGAAGGTCAAATATTTAAATTTAATAGTTCTCAAATTTAGGTTATTAGCAAGCAGTCGTGGCCGAGTGGTTAAGGCGACAGACTTGAAATCTGTGGGATCTTCCCGCGCAGGTTCGAATCCTGCGACTGCGGACATAACAATAAATGGCATTTATAAGAACGTCAAATATTTAAATTTAATAGTTCTCAAATTTAGGTCATTAACAAGCAGTCGTGGCCGAGTAATTAAGGCGACAGACTTGAAATCTGTTGGGATCTTCCCGCGCAGGTTCGAATCCTGTCGACTACGGACATAGCATTAAGTGGCATTTATAAGAAAGTCAAATATTTAAATTTTTTAGTTCTCAAATTTAGTTCATTAACAAGCAGTCGTGGCCGAGTGGTTAAGGCGACAGACTTGAAATCTGTTGGGATCTTCCCGCGCAGGTTCGAATCCTGTCGACTGCGGAACGCGCATAAAATGGCTTTTATATGAACATCAAATATTTAAATTTAAAAGTTCTCAAATTTAGGTCATTAACAAGCAGTCGGGGCCGAGTGGTTAAGGCGACAGACTTGAAATCTGTTGGGATCTTCAAGCGCAGGTTCGAATCCTGTCGACTGCGGACATAGCATATAATGGTTTCTATATGAACCTCAAATATTTAAATTTAAAAGTTCTCAAATTTAGGTCATTAACAAGCAGTCGTGGCCGAGTGGTTAAGGCGACAGACTTGAAATCTGTTGGAATCTTCCCACGCAGGTTCGAATCCTGTCGACTGCGGACATAGCATTAAATGGCATTTATAAGAACGTCAAATATTTAAATTTAATAGTTCTCAAATTTATGTCATTAACAAGCAGTCGTGGCCGAGTAATTAAGGCGTCAGACTTGAAATCTGTTGGGATCTTCCAGCGCAGGTTCGAATCCTGTCGACTACGGACATAGCATTAAGTGGCATTTATAACAAAGTCAAATATTTAAATTTAATGGTTCTCAAATTTAGGTCATTAGCAAGCAGTCGTGGCCGAGTGGTTAAGGCGACAAACTTGAAATCTGTTGGGATCTTCCCGCGCAGGTTTGAATCCTGTCGACTGCGGACATAACATTTAATGGCATTTATAAGAACGTCAAATATTTAAATTTAATAGATCTCAAATTTAGGTCATTAACAAGCAGTCGTGGCAGAGTGGTTAAGGCGACAGACTTGAAATCTGTTGGGATCTTCAAGCGCAGGTTCGAATCCTGTCGACTGCGGACATAGCATAAAATGGCTTTTATATGAACCTCAAATATTTAAATTTAATAGTTCTCAAATTTATGTCATTAACAAGCAGTCGTGGCAGAGTGGTTAAGGCGACAGACTTGAAATCTGTTGGGATCTTCAAGCGCAGGTTCGATTCCTGTCGACTACGGACATAGCATTAAGTGGCATTTATAAGAAAGTCAAATATTTAAATTTTATAGTTCTCAAATTTAGTTCATTAACAAGCAGTCGTGGCCGAGTGGTTAAGGCGACAGACTTGAAATCTGTTGGGATCTTCCCGCGCAGGTTCGAATCCTGTCGACTGCGGAACGTGCATAAAATGGCTTTTATATGAACATCAAATATTTAAATTTTATAGTTCTCAAATTTAGGTCAGTAACAAGCAGTCGTGGCCGAGTGGTTAAGGCGACAGACTTGAAATCTGTTGGGATCTTCCCGCGCAGGTTTGAATCCTGTCGACTGCGGACATAACATTAAATGGCATTTATAAGAACGTCAAATATTTAAATTTTATAGTTCTCAAATTTAGGTCATTAACAAGCAGTCGTGGCCGAGTGGTTAAGGCGACAGACTTGAAATCTGTTGGGATCTTCCCGCGCAGGTTCGAATCCTGTCGACTGCGGACATAGCATAAAATGGCTTTTATATGAACATCAAATATTTAAATTTAAAAGTTCTCAAATTTAGGTCATTAACAAGCGGTCGTGGCCGAGTGGTTAAGGCGACAGACTTGAAATCTGTTGGGATCTTCCCGCGCAGGTTCGAATCCTGTCGACTGCGGACGTAGCATTAAATGGGACTTATAAGAACGTCAAATATTTAAATTTAATAGTTCTCAAATTTAGGTCAATAACAAGCAGTCGTGGCCTAGTGGTTAAGGCAACAGACTTGAAATCTGTTGGGACCTTCCCGCGCAGGTTCGAATCTTGCCGAGGGAAACATAACATTTAAAGGGTTTTATATGTTTGTCAAATATTTATATTTAAAAGTTCTCCAATTTAGGTTAATAACAAGCAGTTGTGGCCGAGTGGTTTAGGCTCAAGACTTGAAATCTGTTGGGATCTTCCTGCGCGGGTTCGACTGCGGACGTAGCATTAAATGGCACTTATAGGAACGTCAAATATTTAAATTTAATAGTTCTCAAATTTAGGTCAATAACAAGCAGTCGTGGCCGAGTGGTTAAGGCGACAGACTTGAAATCTGTTGGGATCATCCCGCGCAGGTTCGAATCCTGTCGACTGCGGACGTAGCATTAAATGGCACTTATAGGAACGTCAAATATTTAAATTTAATAGTTCTCAAATTTAGGTCAATAACAAGCAGTCGTGGCCGAGTGGTTAAGGCGACAGATTTGAAATCTGTTGGGATCTTCCCGCGCAGGTGCGAATCCTGTCGACTGCGGACATAGCATTAAATGGCATTTATAAGAACGTCAAATATTTAAATTTAATAGTTCTCAAATTTAGGTCATTAACAAGCAGTCGTGGCCGAGTGGTTAAGGCGACAGACTTGAAATCTGTTGGGATCATCCCGCGCAGGTTCGAATCCTGTCGACTGCGGACGTAGCATAAAATGGCTTTTATATGAACATCAAATATTTAAATTTAAAAGTTCTCAAATTTAGGTCATTAACAAGCAGTCGTGGCCGAGTGGTTAAGGCGACAGACTTGAAATCTGTTGGGATCTTCCCGCGCAGGTGCGAATCCTGTCGACTGCGGACATAGCATAAAATGGCGTTTATATGAACATCAAATAATTAAAATTAAAAGTTCTCAAATTTAGGTCAATAACAAGCAGTCGTGGCCGAGTGGTTAAGGCGACAGACTTGAAATCTGTTGGGACCTTCCCGCGCAGGTTCGAATCTTGCCGAGGGAAGCATAACATTTAAAGGATTTTATATGTACGTCAAATATTTATATTTAAAAGTTCTCCAATTTAGGTTAATAACAAGCAGTTGTGGCCGAGTGGTTTAGGCTCAAGACTTGAAATCTGTTGGGGTCTTCCTGCGCGGGTTCGACTGCGGACGTAGCATTAAATGGCACTTATAAGAACGTCAAATATTTAAATTTAATAGTTCTCAAATTTAGGTTGATAACAAGCAGTCGTGGCCGAGTGGTTAAGGCGAAAGGCTTGAAATCTGTTGGGATCATCCCGCGCAGGTTCGACTGTGGACGTAGCATTAAATGGCCTTTATAAGAACGTCAAATATTTAAATTTAATAGTTCTCAAATTTAGGTCAATAACAAGCAGTCGTGGCCGAGTGGTTAAGGCGACAGACTTGAAATCTGTTGGGACCTTCCCGCGCAGGTTCGAATCTTGCCGAGGGAAGCATAACATTTAAAGGATTTTATATGTACGTCAAATATTTATATTTAAAAGTTCTCCAATTTAGGTTAATAACAAGCAGTTGTGGCCGAGTGGTTTAGGCTCAAGACTTGAAAGATGTTGGGATCTTCCTGCGCGGGTTCGACTGCGGACGTAGCATTAAATGGCACTTATAAGAACGTCAAATATTTAAATTTAATAGTTCTCAAATTTAGGTTAATAACAAGCAGTTGTGGCCGAGTGGTTTAGGCTCAAGACTTGAAATCTGTTGGGGTCTTCCTGCGCGGGTTCGACTGCGGACGTAGCATTAAATGGCACTTATAAGAACGTCAAATATTTAAATTTAATAGTTCTCAAATTTAGGTCAATAACAAGCAGTCGTGGCCGAGTGTTTAAGGCGACAGATTTGAAATCTGTTGGGATCTTCCCGCGCAGGTGCGAATCCTGTCGACTGCGGACATAGCATTAAATGGCATTTATAAGAACGTCAAATATTTAAATTTAATAGTTCTCAAATTTTGGTCATTAACAAGCAGTCGTGGCCGAGTGGTTAAGGCGACAGACTTGAAATCTGTTGGGATCATCCCGCGCAGGTTCGAATCCTGTCGACTGCGGACGTAGCATAAAATGGCTTTTATATGAACATCAAATATTTAAATTTAAAAGTTCTCAAATTTAGGTCATTAACAAGCAGTCGTGGCCGAGTGGTTAAGGCGACAGACTTGAAATCTGTTGGGATCTTCCCGCGCAGGTGCGAATCCTGTCGACTGCGGACATAGCATTAAATGGCATTTATAAGAACGTCAAATATTTAAATTTAATAGTTCTCAAATTTAGGTCAATAACAAGCAGTCGTGGCCGAGTGGTTAAGGCGACAGACTTGAAATCTGTTGGGACCTTCCCGCGCAGGTTCGAATCTTGCCGAGGGAAGCATAACATTTAAAGGATTTTATATGTACGTCAAATATTTATATTTAAAAGTTCTCCAATTTAGGTTAATAACAAGCAGTTGTGGCCGAGTGGTTTAGGCTCAAGACTTGAAAGATGTTGGGATCTTCCTGCGCGGGTTCGACTGCGGACGTAGCATTAAATGGCACTTATAAGAACGTCAAATATTTAAATTTAATAGTTCTCAAATTTAGGTTAATAACAAGCAGTTGTGGCCGAGTGGTTTAGGCTCAAGACTTGAAATCTGTTGGGATCTTCCTGCGCGGGTTCGACTGCGGACGTAGCATTAAATGGCACTTATAAGAACGTCAAATATTTAAATTTAATAGTTCTCAAATTTAGGTCAATAACAAGCAGTCGTGGCCGAGTGGTTAAGGCAACAGATTTGAAATCTGTTGGGATCTTCCCGCGCAGGTGCGAATCCTGTCGACTGCGGACATAGCATTAAATGGCATTTATAAGAACGTCAAATATTTAAATTTAATAGTTCTCAAATTTAGGTCATTAACAAGCAGTCGTGGCCGAGTGGTTAAGGCGACAGACTTGAAATCTGTTGGGATCATCCCGCGCAGGTTCGAATCCTGTCGACTGCGGACGTAGCATAAAATGGCTTTTATATGAACATCAAATATTTAAATTTAAAAGTTCTCAAATTTAGGTCATTAACAAGCAGTCGTGGCCGAGTGGTTAAGGCGACAGACTTGAAATCTGTTGGGATCTTCCCGCGCAGGTGCGAATCCTGTCGACTGCGGACATAGCATTAAATGGCATTTATAAGAACGTCAAATATTTAAATTTAATAGTTCTCAAATTTAGGTCATTAACAAGCAGTCGTGGCCGAGTGGTTAAGGCGACAGACTCGAAATCTGTTGGGCTGTTCCCGCGCAGGTTCGAATCCTGTCGACTGCGGACATAGCATAAAATGGCGTTTATATGAACAACAAATAATTAAAATTAAAAGTTCTCAAATTTAGGTCAGTAACAAGCAGTCGTGGCCGAGTGGTTAAGGCGACAGACTTGAAATCTGTTGGGACCTTCTCGCGCAGGTTCGAATCTTGCCGAGGGAAGCATAACATTTAAAGGATTTTATAAGAACGTCAAATATTTAAATTTAATAGTTCTCAAATTTAGGTTAATAACAAGCAGTTGTGGCCGAGTGGTTTAGGCTCAAGACTTGAAATCTGTTGGGATCTTCCTGCGCGGGTTCGACTGCGGACGTAGCATTAAATGGCACTTATAAGAACGTCAAATATTTAAATTTAATAGTTCTCAAATTTAGGTTAATAACAAGCAGTTGTGGCCGAGTGGTTTAGGCTCAAGACTTGAAATCTGTTGGGATCTTCCTGCGCGGGTTCGACTGCGGACGTAGCATTAAATGGCACTTATAAGAACGTCAAATATTTAAATTTAATAGTTCTCAAATTTAGGTTGATAACAAGCAGTCGTGGCCGAGTGGTTAAGGCGAAAGGCTTGAAATCTGTTGGGATCATCCCGCGCAGGTTCGACTGTGGGCGTAGCATTAAATGGCCTTTATAAGAACGTCAAATATTTAAATTTAATAGTTCTCAAATTTAGGTCAATAACAAGCAGTCGTGGCCGAGTGGTTAAGGCGACAGACTTGAAATCTGTTGGGACCTTCCCGCGCAGGTTCGAATCTTGCCGAGGGAAGCATAACATTTAAAGGATTTTATATGTACGTCAAATATTTATATTTAAAAGTTCTCCAATTTAGGTTAATAACAAGCAGTTGTGGCCGAGTGGTTTAGGCTCAAGACTTGAAAGATGTTGGGATCTTCCTGCGCGGGTTCGACTGCGGACGTAGCATTAAATGGCACTTATAAGAACGTCAAATATTTAAATTTAATAGTTCTCAAATTTAGGTCAATAACAAGCAGTCGTGGCCGAGTGTTTAAGGCGACAGATTTGAAATCTGTTGGGATCTTCCCGCGCAGGTGCGAATCCTGTCGACTGCGGACATAGCATTAAATGGCATTTATAAGAACGTCAAATATTTAAATTTAATAGTTCTCAAATTTTGGTCATTAACAAGCAGTCGTGGCCGAGTGGTTAAGGCGACAGACTTGAAATCTGTTGGGATCATCCCGCGCAGGTTCGAATCCTGTCGACTGCGGACGTAGCATAAAATGGCTTTTATATGAACATCAAATATTTAAATTTAAAAGTTCTCAAATTTAGGTCATTAACAAGCAGTCGTGGCCGAGTGGTTAAGGCGACAGACTTGAAATCTGTTGGGATCTTCCCGCGCAGGTGCGAATCCTGTCGACTGCGGACATAGCATTAAATGGCATTTATAAGAACGTCAAATATTTAAATTTAATAGTTCTCAAATTTAGGTCAATAACAAGCAGTCGTGGCCGAGTGGTTAAGGCGACAGACTTGAAATCTGTTGGGACCTTCCCGCGCAGGTTCGAATCTTGCCGAGGGAAGCATAACATTTAAAGGATTTTATATGTACGTCAAATATTTATATTTAAAAGTTCTCCAATTTAGGTTAATAACAAGCAGTTGTGGCCGAGTGGTTTAGGCTCAAGACTTGAAAGATGTTGGGATCTTCCTGCGCGGGTTCGACTGCGGACGTAGCATTAAATGGCACTTATAAGAACGTCAAATATTTAAATTTAATAGTTCTCAAATTTAGGTTAATAACAAGCAGTTGTGGCCGAGTGGTTTAGGCTCAAGACTTGAAATCTGTTGGGATCTTCCTGCGCGGGTTCGACTGCGGACGTAGCATTAAATGGCACTTATAAGAACGTCAAATATTTAAATTTAATAGTTCTCAAATTTAGGTCAATAACAAGCAGTCGTGGCCGAGTGGTTAAGGCAACAGATTTGAAATCTGTTGGGATCTTCCCGCGCAGGTGCGAATCCTGTCGACTGCGGACATAGCATTAAATGGCATTTATAAGAACGTCAAATATTTAAATTTAATAGTTCTCAAATTTAGGTCATTAACAAGCAGTCGTGGCCGAGTGGTTAAGGCGACAGACTTGAAATCTGTTGGGATCATCCCGCGCAGGTTCGAATCCTGTCGACTGCGGACGTAGCATAAAATGGCTTTTATATGAACATCAAATATTTAAATTTAAAAGTTCTCAAATTTAGGTCATTAACAAGCAGTCGTGGCCGAGTGGTTAAGGCGACAGACTTGAAATCTGTTGGGATCTTCCCGCGCAGGTGCGAATCCTGTCGACTGCGGACATAGCATTAAATGGCATTTATAAGAACGTCAAATATTTAAATTTAATAGTTCTCAAATTTAGGTCATTAACAAGCAGTCGTGGCCGAGTGGTTAAGGCGACAGACTCGAAATCTGTTGGGCTGTTCCCGCGCAGGTTCGAATCCTGTCGACTGCGGACATAGCATAAAATGGCGTTTATATGAACAACAAATAATTAAAATTAAAAGTTCTCAAATTTAGGTCAGTAACAAGCAGTCGTGGCCGAGTGGTTAAGGCGACAGACTTGAAATCTGTTGGGACCTTCTCGCGCAGGTTCGAATCTTGCCGAGGGAAGCATAACATTTAAAGGATTTTATAAGAACGTCAAATATTTAAATTTAATAGTTCTCAAATTTAGGTTAATAACAAGCAGTTGTGGCCGAGTGGTTTAGGCTCAAGACTTGAAATCTGTTGGGATCTTCCTGCGCGGGTTCGACTGCGGACGTAGCATTAAATGGCACTTATAAGAACGTCAAATATTTAAATTTAATAGTTCTCAAATTTAGGTTAATAACAAGCAGTTGTGGCCGAGTGGTTTAGGCTCAAGACTTGAAATCTGTTGGGATCTTCCTGCGCGGGTTCGACTGCGGACGTAGCATTAAATGGCACTTATAAGAACGTCAAATATTTAAATTTAATAGTTCTCAAATTTAGGTTGATAACAAGCAGTCGTGGCCGAGTGGTTAAGGCGAAAGGCTTGAAATCTGTTGGGATCATCCCGCGCAGGTTCGACTGTGGGCGTAGCATTAAATGGCCTTTATAAGAACGTCAAATATTTAAATTTAATAGTTCTCAAATTTAGGTCAATAACAAGCAGTCGTGGCCGAGTGGTTAAGGCGACAGACTTGAAATCTGTTGGGACCTTCCCGCGCAGGTTCGAATCTTGCCGAGAGAAGCATAACATTTAAAGGATTTTATATGTACGTCAAATATTTATATTTAAAAGTTCTCCAATTTAGGTTAATAACAAGCAGTTGTGGCCGAGTGGTTTAGGCTCAAGACTTGAAAGATGTTGGGATCTTCCTGCGCGGGTTCGACTGCGGACATAGCATTAAATGGCATTTATAAGAACGTCAAATATTTAAATTTAATAGTTCTCAAATTTAGGTCATTAACAAGCAGTCGTGGCCGAGTGGTTAAGGCGACAGACTTGAAATCTGTTGGGATCATCCCGCGCAGGTTCGAATCCTGTCGACTGCGGACGTAGCATTAAATGGCACTTATAAGAACGTCAAATATTTAAATTTAATAGTTCTCAAATTTAGGTTAATAACAAGCAGTCGTGGCCGAGTGGTTAAGGCGACAGACTTGAAATCTGTTGGGATCTTCCCGCGCAGGTACGAATCCTATCGACTGCGGACATAGCATAAAATGGCTTTATATGAACATCAAATATTTAAATTTAAAAGTTCTCAAATTTAGGTCATTAACAAGCAGTCGTGGCCGAGTGGTTAAGGCGACAGACTTGAAATCTGTGGGGATCTTCCCGCGCAGGTTCGAATCCTGTCGACTGTGGACGTAGCATTAAATGGCACTTATAAGAACGTCAAATATTTAAATTTAATAGTTCTCAAATTTAGGTCGATAACAAGCAGTCGTGGCCGAGTGGTTAAGGCGACAGACTTGAAATCTGTTGGGATCATCCCGCGCAGGTTCGAATCCTGTCGACTGCGGACGTAGCATTAAATGGCACTTATAAGAACGTCAAATATTTAAATTTAATAGTTCTCAAATTTAGGTCAATAACAAGCAGTCGTGGCCGAGTGGTTAAGGCGACAGACTTGAAATCTGTTGGGATCTTCCCGCGCAGGTTCAAATCCTGTCGACTGCGGACGTAGCATTAAATGGCACTTATAAGAACGTCAAATATTTAAATTTAATAGTTCTCAAATTTAGGTCATTAACAAGCAGTCGTGGCCGAGTGGTTAAGGCGACAGACTTGAAATCTTTTGGGATCATCCCGCGCAGGTTCGAATCCTGTCGACTGCGGACGTAGCATTAAATGGGACTTATAAGAACGTCAAATATTTAAATTTAATAGTTCTCAAATTTAGGTCAAAAACAAGCAGTCGTGCCCTAGTGGTTAAGGCAACAGACTTGAAATCTGTTGGGACCTTCCCGCGCAGGTTCGAATCTTGCCGAGGGAAACATAACATTTAAAGGGTTTTATATGTTTGTCAAATATTTATATTTAAAAGTTCTCCAATTTAGGTTAATAACAAGCAGTTGTGGCCGAGTGGTTTAGGCTCAAGACTTGAAATCTGTTGGGATCTTCCTGCGCGGGTTCGACTGCGGACGTAGCATTAAATGGCACTTATAGGAACGTCAAATATTTAAATTTAATAATTCTCAAATTTAGGTCAATAACAAGCAGTCGTGGCCGAGTGGTTAAGGCGACAGACTTGAAATCTGTTGGGATCATCCCGCGCAGGTTCGAATCCTGTCGACTGCGGACGTAGCATTAAATGGCACTTATAGGAACGTCAAATATTTAAATTTAATAGTTCTCAAATTTAGGTCAATAACCAGCAGTCGTGGCCGAGTGGTTAAGGCGACAGATTTGAAATCTGTTGGGATCTTCCCGCGCAGGTTCGTATCCTGTCGACTGCGGACGTAGCATTAAATGGCTTTTATATGAACATCAAATATTTAAATTTAAAAGTTCTCAAATTTAGGTCATTAACAAGCAGTCGTGGCCGAGTAGTTAAGGCGACAGACTTGAAATCTGTTGGGATCTTCCCGCGCAGGTTCGAATCCTGTCGACTGCGGACATAGCATAAAATGGCTTTTATATGAACATCAAATATTTAAATTTAAAAGTTCTCAAATTTAGGTCATTAACAAGCAGTCGTGGCCGAGTAGTTAAGGCGACAGACTTGAAATCTGTTGGGATCTTCCCGCGCAGGTTCGAATCCTGTCGACTGCGGACATAGCATAAAATGGCTTTTATATGAACATCAAATATTTAAATTTAAAAGTTCTCAAATTTAGGTCATTAACAAGCAGTCGTGGCCGAGTAGTTAAGGCGACAGACTTGAAATCTGTTGGGATCTTCCCGCGCAGGCTCGAATCCTGTCGACTACGGACATAGCATTAAATGGCATTTATAAGAACGTAAAATATTTTAATTTAATGGTTATCAAATTTAGGTCATTAGCAAGCAGTCGTGGCCGAGTGGTTAAGGCGACAGACTTGAAATTTGTTGGGATCTTCCCGCGCAGGTTCGAATCCTGTCGACTGCGGAAGTAGCATTAAATGGCACTTATAAGAACGTCAAATATTTAAATTTAATAGTTCTCAAATTAAGGTCAATAACATGCAGTCGTGGCCGAGTGGTTAAGGCGACAGACTTGAAATCTGTTGGGATCATCCCGCGCAGGTTTGACTGTGGACGTAGCATTAAATGGCACTTATAAGAACGTCAAATATTTAAATTTAATAGTTTTCAAATTTAGGTCAATAACAAGCAGTCGTGGCCGAGTGGTTAAGGCGACAGACTTGAAATCTGTTGGGATCTTCCCGCGCAGGTTCGAATCCTGTCGACTGCGGACATAACATTAAATGGCTTTTATATGAACATCAAATATTTAAATTTAAAAGTTCTCAAATTTAGGTCATTAACAAGCAGTCGTGGCCGAGTAGTTAAGACGACAGACTTGAAATCTGTTGGGATCTTCCCGCGCAGGTTCGAATCCTGTCGACTGCGGACGTAGCATTAAATGGCACTTATAAGAACGTCAAATATTTAAATTTAATAGTTCTCAAATTTAGTTCATTAACAAGCAGTCGTGGCCGAGTAGTTAAGGCGACAGACTTGAAATCTGTTGGGATCTTCCCGCGCAGGTTCGAATCCTGTCGACTGCGGACGTAGCATTAAATGGCACTTATAAGAACGTCAAATATTTAAATTTAATAGTTCTCAAATTTAGGTCAATAACATGCAGTCGTGGCCGAGTGGTTAAGGCGACAGACTTGAAATCTGTTGGGATCTTCCCGCGCAGGTTCGAATCCTGTCGACTGCGGACATAGCATAAAATGGCTTTTATATGAACATCAAATATTTAAATTTAAAAGTTCTCAAATTTAGGTCATTAACAAGCAGTCGTGGCCGAGTAGTTAAGGCGACAGACTTGAAATCTGTTGGGATCTTCCCGCGCAGGTTCGAATCCTGTCGACTGCGGAAGTAGCATTAAATGGCACTTATAAGAACGTCAAATATTTAAATTTAATAGTTCTCAAATTTAGGTCAATAACAAGCAGTCGTGGCCGAGTGGTTAAGGCGACAGACTTGAAATCTGTTGGGATCTTCCCGCGCAGGCTCGAATCCTGTCGACTACGGACATAGCATTAAATGGCATTTATAAGAACGTAAAATATTTTAATTTAATGGTTCTCAAATTTAGGTCATTAGCAAGCAGTCGTGGCCGAGTGGTTAAGGCGACAGACTTGAAATCTGTTGGGATCTTCCCGCGCAGGTTCGAATCCTGTCGACTGCGGAAGTAGCATTAAATGGCACTTATAAGAACGTCAAAAATTTAAATTTAATAGTTCTCAAATTAAGGTCAATAACATGCAGTCGTGGCCGAGTGGTTAAGGCGACAGACTTGAAATCTGTTGGGATCATCCCGCGCAGGTTTGACTGTGGACGTAGCATTAAATGGCACTTATAAGAACGTCAAATATTTAAATTTAATAGTTCTCAAATTTAGGTCAATAACAAGCAGTCGTGGCCGAGTGGTTAAGGCGACAGACTTGAAATCTGTTGGGATCTTCCCGCGCAGGTTCGAATCCTGTCGACTGCGGACATAACATTAAATGGCATTTATAAGAACGTCAAATATTTAAATTTAATAGTTCTCAAATTTAGGTCATTAACAAGCAGTCGTGGCCGAGTAGTTAAGGCGACAGACTTGAAATCTGTTGGGATCTTCCCGCGCAGGTTCGAATCCTGTCGACTGCGGACATAACATTAAATGGCATTTATAAGAACGTCAAATATTTAAATTTAATAGTTCTCAAATTTAGGTCATTAACATGCAGTCGTGGCCGAGTGGTTAAGGCGACAGACTTGAAATCTGTTGGGATCATCCCGCGCAGGTTTGACTGCGGACGTAGCATTAAATGGCACTTATAAGAACGTCAAATATTTAAATTTAATAGTTCTCAAATTTAGGTCATTAACAAGCAGTCGTGGCCGAGTAGTTAAGGCGACAGACTTGAAATCTGTTGGGATCTTCCCGCGCAGGTTCGAATCCTGTCGACTGCGGACGTAGCATTAAATGGCACTTATAAGAACGTCAAATATTTGAATTTAATAGTTCTCAAATTTAGGTCAATAACAAGCAGTCGTGGCCGAGTGGTTAAGGCGACAGACTTGAAATCTGTTGGGATCTTCCCGCGCAGGTTCGAATCCTGTCGACTGCGGACATAGCATAAAATGGCTTTTATATGAACATCAAATATTTAAATTTAAAAGTTCTCAAATTTAGGTCATTAACAAGCAGTCGTGGCCGAGTAGTTAAGGCGACAGACTTGAAATCTGTTGGGATCTTCCCGCGCAGGTTCGAATCCTGTCGACTGCGGACATAGCATAAAATGGCTTTTATATGAACATCAAATATTTAAATTTAAAAGTTCTCAAATTTAGGTCATTAACAAGCAGTCGTGGCCGAGTAGTTAAGGCGACAGACTTGAAATCTGTTGGGATCTTCCCGCGCAGGTTCGAATCCTGTCGACTGCGGAAGTAGCATTAAATGGCACTTATAAGAACGTCAAATATTTAAATTTAATAGTTCTCAAATTTAGGTCAATAATAAGCAGTCGTGGCCGAGTGGTTAAGGCGACAGACTTGAAATCTGTTGGGATCTTCCCGCGCAGGTTTGACTGTGGACGTAGCATTAAATGGCACTTATAAGAACGTCAAATATTTAAATTTAATAGTTCTCAAATTTAGGTCAATAACAAGCAGTCGTGGCCGAGTGGTTAAGGCGACAGACTTGAAATCTGTTGGGATCTTCCCGCGCAGGCCCGAATCCTGTCGACTACGGACAAAGCATTAAATGGCATTTATAAGAACGTAAAATATTTTAATTTAATGGTTCTCAAATTTAGGTCATTAGCAAGCAGTCGTGGCCGAGTGGTTAAGGCGACAGACTTGAAATCTGTTGGGATCTTCCCGCGCAGGTTCGAATCCTGTCGACTGCGGAAGTAGCATTAAATGGCACTTATAAGAACGTCAAATATTTAAATTTAATAGTTCTCAAATTAAGGTCAATAACATGCAGTCGTGGCCGAGTGGTTAAGGCGACAGACTTGAAATCTGTTGGGATCATCCCGCGCAGGTTTGACTGTGGACGTAGCATTAAATGGCACTTATAAGAACGTCAAATATTTAAATTTAATAGTTCTCAAATTTAGGTCAATAACAAGCAGTCGTGGCCGAGTGGTTAAGGCGACAGACTTGAAATCTGTTGGGATCTTCCCGCGCAGGTTCGAATCCTGTCGACTGTGGACATAACATTAAATGGCATTTATAAGAACGTCAAATATTTAAATTTAATATCTCTCAAATTTAGGTCATTAACAAGCAGTCGTGGCCGAGTAGTTAAGGCGACAGACTTGAAATCTGTTGGGATCTTCCCGCGCAGGTTCGAATCCTGTCGACTGCGGACATAATATTAAAAGGCATTTATAAGAACGTCAAATATTTAAATTTAATAGTTCTCAAATTTGGTCATTAACAAGCAGTCGTGGCCGAGTGTTTAAGGCGACAGACTTGAAATCTGTTGGGATCTTCCCGCGCAGGTTCGAATCCTGTCGACTGCGGACATAGCATAAAATGGCTTTTATATGAACATCAAATATTTAAATTTAATAGTTCTCAAATTTAGGTCATTAACAAGCAGTCGTGGCCGAGTAGTTAAGGCGACAGACTTGAAATCTGTTGGGATCTTCCCGCGCAGGTTCGAATCCTGTCGACTGCGGACGTAGCATTAAATGGCACTTATAAGAACGTCAAATATTTAAATTTAATAGTTCTCAAATTTAGGTCAATAACAAGCAGTCGTGGCCGAGTGGTTAAGGCGACAGACTTGAAATCTGTTGGGATCTTCCCGCGCAGGTTCGAATCCTGTCGACTGCGGACATAGCATAAAATGGCTTTTATATGAACATCAAATATTTAAATTTAAAAGTTCTCAAATTTAGGTCATTAACAAGCAGTCGTGGCCGAGTAGTTAAGGCGACAGACTTGAAATCTGTTGGGATCTTCCCGCGCAGGTTCGAATCCTGTCGACTGCGGAAGTAGCATTAAATGGCACTTATAAGAACGTCAAATATTTAAATTTAATAGTTCTCAAATTTAGGTCAATAACAAGCAGTCGTGGCCGAGTGGTTAAGGCGACAGACTTGAAATCTGTTGGGATCTTCCCGCGCAGGTTCGAATCCTGTCGACTGCGGACAAAGCATAAAATGGCTTTTATATGAACATCAAATATTTAAATTTAAAAGTTCTCAATTTAGGTCATTAACAAGCAGTCGTGGCCGAGTGGTTAAGGCGACAGACTTGCAATCTGTTGGGATCTTCCCGCGTAGGTTCGAATCCTGTCGACTGCGGACGTAGCATTAAATGGCACTTATAAGAACGTCAAATATTTAAATTTAATAGTTCTCAAATTAAGGTCAATAACAAGCAGTCGTGGCCGAGTGGTTTAGGCTCAAGACTTGAAATCTGTTGGGATCTTCCTGCGCGGGTTTGACTGCGGACGTAGCATTAAATGGCACTTATAAGAACGTCAAATATTTAAATTTAATAGTTCTCAAATTTAGGTCAATAACAAGCAGTCGTGGCCGAGTAGTTAAGGCAACAGACTTGAAATCTGTTGGGATCTTCCCGCGCAGGTTCGAATCCTGTCGACTGCGGACGTAGCATTAAATGGCACTTATAAGAACGTCAAATATTTAAATTTAATAGTTCTCAAATTTAGGTCAATAACAAGCAGTCGTGGCCGAGTGGTTAAGGCGACAGACTTGAAATCTGTTGGGATCATCCCGCGCAGGTTTGACTGTGGACGTAGCATTAAATGGCACTTATAAGAACGTCAAATATTTAAATTTAATAGTTCTCAAATTTAGGTCATTAAGAAGCAGTCGTGGCCGAGTGGTTAAGGCGACAGATTTGAAATCTGTTGGGATCATCCCGCGCAGGTTTGACTGTGGACGTAGCATTAAATGGCACTTATAAGAACGTCAAATATTTAAATTTAATAGTTCTCAAATTTAGGTCATTAACAAGCAGTCGTGGCCGAGTGGTTAAGGCGACAGACTTGAAATCTGTTGGGATCATCCCGCGCAGGTTTGACTGTGGACGTAGCATTAAATGGCACTTATAAGAACGTCAAATATTTAAATTTAATAGTTCTCAAATTTAGGTCAATAACAAGCAGTCGTGGCCGAGTAGTTAAGGCGACAGACTTGAAATCTGTTGGGATCTTCCCGCGCAGGTTCGAATCCTGTCGACTGCGGACAAAGCATAAAATGGCTTTTATATGAACATCAAATATTTAAATTTAAAAGTTCTCAAATTTAGGTCATTAACAAGCAGTCGTGGCCGAGTGGTTAAGGCGACAGACTTGCAATCTGTTGGGAGCTTCCCGCGTAGGTTCGAATCCTGTCGACTGCGGACGTAGCATTAAATGGCACTTATAAGAACGTCAAATATTTAAATTTAATAGTTCTCAAATTTAGGTCAATAA
Organism: Leiobunum rupestre; assembly: GCF_980474605.1. Taxonomy (NCBI): domain Eukaryota; kingdom Metazoa; phylum Arthropoda; class Arachnida; order Opiliones; family Sclerosomatidae; genus Leiobunum; species Leiobunum rupestre. The sequence continues at coordinate 61,794,119 of NC_143384.1, forward strand.
CAAGCAGTCGTGGCCGAGTGGTTAAGGCGACAGACTTGAAATCTGTTGGGATCTTCCCGCGCAGGTTCGAATCCTCTCGACTGCGGACATAACATTAAATGGCATTTATAAGAACGTCAAATATTTCAATTTAATAGTTCTCAAATTTAGGTCAATAACAAGCAGTCGTGGCCGAGTGGTTAAGGCGACAGACTTGAAATCTGTTGGGATCTTCCCGCGCAGGTTCGAATCCTCTCGACTGCGGACATAACATTAAATGGCATTTATAAGAACGTCAAATATTTCAATTTAATAGTTCTCAAATTTAGGTCAATAACAAGCAGTCGTGGCCGAGTAGTCAAGGCGACAGACTTGAAATCTGTTGGGATCTTCCCGCGCAGGTTCGAATCCTGTCGACTGCGGACGTAGCATTAAATGGCACTTATAAGAACGTCAAATATTTAAATTTAATAGTTCTCAAATTTAGGTCATTAACAAGCAGTCGTGGCCGAGTAGTTAAGGCGACAGACTTGAAATCTGTTGGGATCTTCCCGCGCAGGTTCGAATCCTGTCGACTGCGGACGTAGCATTAAATGGCACTTATAAGAACGTCAAATATTTAAATTTAATAGTTCTCAAATTTAGGTCAATAACAAGCAGTCGTGGCCGAGTGGTTAAGGCGACAGACTTGAAATCTGTTGGGATCTTCCCGCGCAGGTTCGAATCCTGTCGACTGCGGACATAGCATAAAATGGCTTTTATATGAACATCAAATACCTAAATTTAAAAGTTCTCAAATTAAGGTCATTAACAAGCAGTCGTGGCCGAGTAGTTAAGGCGACAGACTTGAAATCTGTTGGGATCTTCCCGCGCAGGTTCGAATCCTGTCGACTGCGGAAGTAGCATTAAATGGCACTTATAAGAACGTCAAATATTTAAATTTAATAGTTCTCAAATTAAGGTCAATAACAAGCAGTCGTGGCCGAGTGGTTAAGGCGACAGACTTGAAATCTGTTGGGATCTTCCCGAGCAGGTTCGAATCCTGTCGACTGCGGACAAAGCATAAAATGGCTTTTATATGAACATCAAATATTTCAATTTAAAAGTTCTCAAATTTAGGTCATTAACAAGCAGTCGTGGCCGAGTGGTTAAGGTGACAGACTTGCAATCTGGTGGGATCTTCCCGCGTAGGTTCGAATCCTGTCGACTGCGGACGTAGCATTAAATGGCACTTATAAGAACGTCAAATATTTAAATTCAATAGTTCTCAAAATTAAGGTCAATAACAAGCAGTCGTGGCCGAGTGGTTTAGGCTCAAGACTTGAAATCTGTTGGGATCTTCCTGCGCGGGTTTGACTGCGGACGTAGCATTAAATGGCACTTATAAGAACGTCAAATATTTAAATTTAATAGTTCTCAAATTTAGGTCAATAACAAGCAGTCGTGGCCGAGTGGTTAAGGCGACAGACTTGAAATCTGTTGGGATCTTCCCGCGCAGGTTCGAATCCTGTCGACTGCGGACGTAGCTTTAAATGACACTTATAAGAACTTCAAATATTTCAATTTAATAGTTCTCAAATTTATGTCATTAACAAGCAGTCGTGGCCGAGTGGTTAAGGCGACAGATTGAAATCTGTTGGGATCTTCCCGCGCAGGTTCGAATCCTGTCGACTGCGGACGTAGCATTAAATGGCACTTATAAGAACGTCAAATATTTAAATTTAATAGTTCTCAAATTTAGGTCAATAACAAGCAGTCGTGGCCGAGTGGTTAAGGCGACAGACTTGAAATCTGTTGGGATCTTCCCGCGCAGGTTCGAAATCTGTCGACTGCGGACGTAGCATTAAATGGCAATTATAAGAACGTCAAATATTTAAATTTAATAGTTCTCAAATTTAGGTCAATAACAAGCAGTCGTGGCCGAGTGGTTAAGGCGACAGACTTGAAATCTGTTGGGATCTTCCCGCGCAGGTTCGAATCCTGTCGACTGCGGACGTAGCATTAAATGGCACTTATAAGAACGTCAAATATTTAAATTTAATAGTTCTCAAATTTAGGTCATTAACAAGCAGTCGTGGCCGAGTAGTTAAGGCGACAGACTTGAAATCTGTTGGGATCTTCCCGCGCAGGTTCGAATCCTGTCGACTGCGGACGTAGCATTAAATGGCACTTATAAGAACGTCAAATATTTAAATTTAATAGTTCTCAAATTTAGGTCAATAACAAGCAGTCGTGGCCGAGTGGTTAAGGCGACAGACTTGAAATCTGTTGGGATCTTCCCGCGCAGGTTCGAATCCTGTCGACTGCGGAAGTAGCATTAAATGGCACTTATAAGAACGTCAAATATTTAAATTTAATAGTTCTCAAATTTAGGTCAATAACAAGCAGTCGTGGCCGAGTGGTTAAGGCGACAGACTTGAAATCTGTTGGGATCTTCCCGCGCAGGTTCGAATCCTGTCGACTGCGGAAGTAGCATTAAATGGCACTTATAAGAACGTCAAATATTTAAATTTAATAGTTCTCAAATTAAGGTCAATAACAAGCAGTCGTGGCCGAGTGGTTAAGGCGACAGACTTGAAATCTGTTGGGATCTTCCCGCGCAGGTTCGAATCCTGTCGACTGCGGACAAAGCATAAAATGGCTTTTATATGAACATCAAATATTTAAATTTAAAAGTTCTCAAATTTAGGTCATTAACAAGCAGTCGTGGCCGAGTGGTTAAGGCGACAGACTTGAAATCTGTTGGGATCTTCCCGCGCAGGTTCGAATCCTGTCGACTGCGGACGTAGCATTAAATGGCACTTATAAGAACGTCAAATATTTAAATTTAATAGTTCTCAAATTTAGGTCAATAACAAGCAGTCGTGGCCGAGTGGTTAAGGCGACAGACTTGAAATCTGTTGGGATCTTCCCGCGCAGGTTCGAATCCTCTCGACTGCGGACATAACATTAAATGGCATTTATAAGAACGTCAAATATTTCAATTTAATAGTTCTCAAATTTAGGTCAATAACAAGCAGTCGTGGCCGAGTGGTTAAGGCGACAGACTTGAAATCTGTTGGGATCTTCCCGCGCAGGTTCGAATCCTCTCGACTGCGGACATAACATTAAATGGCATTTATAAGAACGTCAAATATTTCAATTTAATAGTTCTCAAATTTAGGTCAATAACAAGCAGTCGTGGCCGAGTGGTTAAGGCGACAGACTTGCAATCTGTTGGGATCTTCCCGCGTAGGTTCGAATCCTGTCGACTGCGGACGTAGCATTAAATGGCACTTATAAGAACGTCAAATATTTAAATTTAATAGTTCTCAAATTTAGGTCAATAACAAGCAGTCGTCACCGAGTGGTTAAGGCGACAGACTTGAAATCTGTTGGGATCTTCCCGCGCAGGTTCGAATCCTCTCGACTGCGGACATAACATTAAATGGCATTTATAAGAACGTCAAATATTTCAATTTAATAGTTCTCAAATTTAGGTCATTAACAAGCAGTCGTGGCCGAGTGGTTAAGGCGACAGACTTGAAATCTGTTGGGATCTTCCCGCGCAGTTTCGAATCCTGTCGACTGCGGACAAAGCATAAAATGGCTTTTATATGAACATCAAATATTTAAATTTAAAAGTTCTCAAATTTAGGTCATTAACAAGCAGTCGTGGCCGAGTGGTTAAGGCGACAGACTTGAAATCTGTTGGGATCTTCCCGCGCAGGTTCGAATCCTGTCGACTGCGGACGTAGCATTAAATGGCACTTATAAGAACGTCAAATATTTAAATTTAATAGTTCTCAAATTTAGGTCAATAACAAGCAGTCGTGGCCGAGTGGTTAAGGCGACAGACTTGAAATCTGTTGGGATCATCCCGCGCAGGTTTGACTGTGGACGTAGCATTAAATGGCACTTATAAGAACGTCAAATATTTAAATTTAATAGTTCTCAAATTTAGGTCATTAACAAGCAGTCGTGGCCGAGTGGTTAAGGCGACAGATTTGAAATCTGTTGGGATCATCCCGCGCAGGTTTGACTGTGGACGTAGCATTAAATGGCACTTATAAGAACGTCAAATATTTAAATTTAATAGTTCTCAAATTTAGGTCATTAACAAGCAGTCGTGGCCGAGTGGTTAAGGCGACAGACTTGAAATCTGTTGGGATCATCCCGCGCAGGTTTGACTGTGGACGTAGCATTAAATGGCACTTATAAGAACGTCAAATATTTAAATTTAATAGTTCTCAAATTTAGGTCAATAACAAGCAGTCGTGGCCGAGTAGTTAAGGCGACAGACTTGAAATCTGTTGGGATCTTCCCGCGCAGGTTCGAATCCTGTCGACTGCGGACAAAGCATAAAATGGCATTTATATGAACATCAAATATTTAAATTTAAAAGTTCTCAAATTTAGGTCATTAACAAGCAGTCGTGGCCGAGTGGTTAAGGCGACAGACTTGCAATCTGTTGGGAGCTTCCCGCGTAGGTTCGAATCCTGTCGACTGCGGACGTAGCATTAAATGGCACTTATAAGAACGTCAAATATTTAAATTTAATAGTTCTCAAATTTAGGTCAATAACAAGCAGTCGTGGCCGAGTGGTTAAGGCGACAGACTTGAAATCTGTTGGGATCTTCCCGCGCAGGTTCGAATCCTCTCGACTGCGGACATAACATTAAATGGCATTTATAAGAACGTCAAATATTTCAATTTAATAGTTCTCAAATTTAGGTCAATAACAAGCAGTCGTGGCCGAGTGGTTAAGGCGACAGACTTGAAATCTGTTGGGATCTTCCCGCGCAGGTTCGAATCCTCTCGACTGCGGACATAACATTAAATGGCATTTATAAGAACGTCAAATATTTCAATTTAATAGTTCTCAAATTTAGGTCAATAACAAGCAGTCGTGGCCGAGTGGTTAAGGCGACAGACTTGCAATCTGTTGGGATCTTCCCGCGTAGGTTCGAATCCTGTCGACTGCGGACGTAGCATTAAATGGCACTTATAAGAACGTCAAATATTTAAATTTAATAGTTCTCAAATTTAGGTCAATAACAAGCAGTCGTCACCGAGTGGTTAAGGCGACAGACTTGAAATCTGTTGGGATCTTCCCGCGCAGGTTCGAATCCTCTCGACTGCGGACATAACATTAAATGGCATTTATAAGAACGTCAAATATTTCAATTTAATAGTTCTCAAATTTAGGTCATTAACAAGCAGTCGTGGCCGAGTGGTTAAGGCGACAGACTTGAAATCTGTTGGGATCTTCCCGCGCAGTTTCGAATCCTGTCGACTGCGGACATAGCATAAAATGGCTTTTATATGAACATCAAATATTTAAATTTAAAAGTTCTCAAATTTAGGTTATTAACAAGCAGTCGTGGCCGAGTAGTTAAGGCGACAGACTTGAAATCTGTTGGGATCTTCCCGCGCAGGTTCGAATCCTGTCGACTGCGGACGTAGCATTAAATGGCACTTATAAGAACGTCAAATATTTAAATTTAATAGTTCTCAAATTTAGGTCATTAACAAGCAGTCGTGGCCGAGTAGTTAAGGCGACAGACTTGAAATCTGTTGGGATCTTCCCGCGCAGGTTCGAATCCTGTCGACTGCGGACGTAGCATTAAATGGCACTTATAAGAACGTCAAATATTTAAATTTAATAGTTCTCAAATTTAGGTCAATAACAAGCAGTCGTGGCCGAGTGGTTAAGGCGACAGACTTGAAATCTGTTGGGATCTTCCCGCGCAGGTTCGAATCCTGGCGACTGCGGAAGTAGCATTAAATGGCACTTATAAGAACGTCAAATATTTAAATTTAATAGTTCTCAAATTTAGGTCCATAACAAGCAGTCGTGGCCGAGTGGTTAAGGCGACAGACTTGAAATCTGTTGGGATCTTCCCGCGCAGGTTCGAATCCTGTCGACTGCGGAAGTAGCATTAAATGGCACTTATAAGAACGTCAAATATTTAAATTTAATAGTTCTCAAATTAAGGTCAATAACAAGCAGTCGTGGCCGAGTGGTTAAGGCGACAGACTTGAAATCTGTTGGGATCTTCCCGAGCAGGTTCGAATCCTGTCGACTGCGGACAAAGCATAAAATGGCTTTTATATGAACATCAAATATTTCAATTTAAAAGTTCTCAAATTTAGGTCATTAACAAGCAGTCGTGGCCGAGTGGTTAAGGTGACAGACTTGCAATCTGGTGGGATCTTCCCGCGTAGGTTCGAATCCTGTCGACTGCGGACGTAGCATTAAATGGCACTTATAAGAACGTCAAATATTTAAATTTAATAGTTCTCAAAATTAAGGTCAATAACAAGCAGTCGTGGCCGAGTGGTTTAGGCTCAAGACTTGAAATCTGTTGGGATCTTCCTGCGCGGGTTTGACTGCGGACGTAGCATTAAATGGCACTTATAAGAACGTCAAATATTTAAATTTAATAGTTCTCAAATTTAGGTCAATAACAAGCAGTCGTGGCCGAGTGGTTAAGGCGACAGACTTGAAATCTGTTGGGATCTTCCCGCGCAGGTTCGAATCCTGTCGACTGCGGACGTAGCATTAAATGACACTTATAAGAACGTCAAATATTTAAATTTAATAGTTCTCAAATTTATGTCATTAACAAGCAGTCGTGGCCGAGTGGTTAAGGCGACAGATTGAAATCTGTTGGGATCTTCCCGCGCAGGTTCGAATCCTGTCGACTGCGGACGTAGCATTAAATGGCACTTATAAGAACGTCAAATATTTAAATTTAATAGTTCTCAAATTTAGGTCAATAACAAGCAGTCGTGGCCGAGTGGTTAAGGCGACAGACTTGAAATCTGTTGGGATCTTCCCGCGCAGGTTCGAATCCTGTCGACTGCGGACGTAGCATTAAATGGCAATTATAAGAACGTCAAATATTTAAATTTAATAGTTCTCAAATTTAGGTCAATAACAAGCAGACGTGGCCGAGTGGTTAAGGCGACAGACTTGAAATCTGTTGGGATCTTCCCGCGCAGGTTCGAATCCTGTCGACTGCGGACGTAGCATTAAATGGCACTTATAAGAACGTCAAATATTTAAATTTAATAGTTCTCAAATTTAGGTCATTAACAAGCAGTCGTGGCCGAGTAGTTAAGGCGACAGACTTGAAATCTGTTGGGATCTTCCCGCGCAGGTTCGAATCCTGTCGACTGCGGACGTAGCATTAAATGGCACTTATAAGAACGTCAAATATTTAAATTTAATAGTTCTCAAATTTAGGTCAATAACAAGCAGTCGTGGCCGAGTGGTTAAGGCGACAGACTTGAAATCTGTTGGGATCTTCCCGCGCAGGTTCGAATCCTGTCGACTGCGGAAGTAGCATTAAATGGCACTTATAAGAACGTCAAATATTTAAATTTAATAGTTCTCAAATTTAGGTCAATAACAAGCAGTCGTGGCCGAGTGGTTAAGGCGACAGACTTGAAATCTGTTGGGATCTTCCCGCGCAGGTTCGAATCCTGTCGACTGCGGACATAACATTAAATGGCATTTATAAGAACGTCAAATATTTAAATTTAATAGTTCTCAAATTAAGGTCAATAACAAGCAGTCGTGGCCGAGTGGTTAAGGCGACAGACTTGAAATCTGTTGGGATCTTCCCGCGCAGGTTCGAATCCTGTCGACTGCGGACAAAGCATAAAATGGCTTTTATATGAACATCAAATATTTAAATTTAAAAGTTCTCAAATTTAGGTCATTAACAAGCAGTCGTGGCCGAGTGGTTAAGGCGACAGACTTGCAATCTGGTGGGATCTTCCCGCGTAGGTTCGAATCCTGTCGACTGCGGACGTAGCATTAAATGGCACTTATAAGAACGTCAAATATTTAAATTTAATAGTTCTCAAATTAAGGTCAATAACAAGCAGTCGTGGCCGAGTGGTTTAGGCTCAAGACTTGAAATCTGTTGGGATCTTCCTGCGCGGGTTTGACTGCGGACGTAGCATTAAATGGCACTTATAAGAACGTCAAATATTTAAATTTAATAGTTCTCAAATTTAGGTCAATAACAAGCAGTCGTGGCCGAGTGGTTAAGGCGACAGACTTGAAATCTGTTGGGATCTTCCCGCGCAGGTTCGAATCCTGTCGACTGCGGACGTAGCATTAAATGGCACTTATAAGAACGTCAAATATTTAAATTTAATAGTTCTCAAATTTAGGTCATTAACAAGCAGTCGTGGCCGAGTAGTTAAGGCGACAGACTTGAAATCTGTTGGGATCTTCCCGCGCAGGTTCGAATCCTGTCGACTGCGGACGTAGCATTAAATGGCACTTATAAGAACGTCAAATATTTAAATTTAATAGTTCTCAAATTTAGGTCAATAACAAGCAGTCGTGGCCGAGTGGTTAAGGCGACAGACTTGAAATCTGTTGGGATCTACCCGCGCAGGTTCGAATCCTGTCGACTGCGGAAGTAGCATTAAATGGCACTTATAAGAACGTCAAATATTTAAATTTAATAGTTCTCAAATTTAGGTCATTAACAAGCAGTCGTGGCCGAGTAGTTAAGGCGACAGACTTGAAATCTGTTGGGATCTTCCCGCGCAGGTTCGAATCCTGTCGACTGCGGAAGTAGCATTAAATGGCACTTATAAGAACGTCAAATATTTAAATTTAATAGTTCTCAAATTCAGGTCATTAACAAGCAGTCGTGGCCGAGTGGTTAAGGCGACAGACTTGAAATCTGTTGGGATCTTCCCGCGCAGGTTCGAATCCTGTCGACTGCGGACGTAGCATTAAATGGCACTTATAAGAACGTCAAATATTTAAATTTAATAGTTCTCAAATTTAGGTCATTGACAAGGAGTCGTGGCCGAGTGGTTAAGGCGACAGACTTGAAATCTGTTGGGATCTTCCCGCGCAGGTTCGAATCCTGTCGACTGCGGACGTAGCATTAAATGGCACCTATAAGAACGTCAAATATTTAAATTTAATAGTTCTCAAATTTAGGTCAATAACAAGCAGTCGTGGCCGAGTGGTTAAGGCGACAGACTTGAAATCTGTTGGGATCTTCCCGCGCAGGTTCGAATCCTGTCGACTGCGGACAAAGCATAAAATGGCTTTTATATGAACATCAAATATTTAAATTTAAAAGTTCTCAAATTTAGGTCATTAACAAGCAGTCGTGGCCGAGTGGTTAAGGCGACAGACTTGCAATCTGGTGGGATCTTCCCGCGTAGGTTCGAATCCTGTCGACTGCGGACGTAGCATTAAATGGCACTTATAAGAACGTCAAATATTTAAATTTAATAGTTCTCAAATTAAGGTCAATAACAAGCAGTCGTGGCCGAGTGGTTTAGGCTCAAGACTTGAAATCTGTTGGGATCTTCCTGCGCGGGTTTGACTGCGGACGTAGCATTAAATGGCACTTATAAGAACGTCAAATATTTAAATTTAATAGTTCTCAAATTTAGGTCAATAACAAGCAGTCGTGGCCGAGTGGTTAAGGCGACAGACTTAAAATCTGTTGGGATCTTCCCGCGCAGGTTCGAATCCTGTCGACTGCGGACGTAGCATTAAATGGCACTTATAAGAACGTCAAATATTTAAATTTAATAGTTCTCAAATTTAGGTCATTAACAAGCAGTCGTGGCCGAGTAGTTAAGGCGACAGACTTGAAATCTGTTGGGATCTTCCCGCGCAGGTTCGAATCCTGTCGACTGCGGACGTAGCATTAAATGGCACTTATAAGAACGTCAAATATTTAAATTTAATAGTTCTCAAATTTAGGTCAATAACAAGCAGTCGTGGCCGAGTGGTTAAGGCGACAGACTTGAAATCTGTTGGGATCTGCCCGCGCAGGTTCGAATCCTGTCGACTGCGGAAGTAGCATTAAATGGCACTTATAAGAACGTCAAATATTTAAATTTAATAGTTCTCAAATTTAGGTCATTAACAAGCAGTCGTGGCCGAGTAGTTAAGGCGACAGACTTGAAATCTGTTGGGATCTTCCCGCGCAGGTTCGAATCCTGTCGACTGCGGAAGTAGCATTAAATGGCACTTATAAGAACGTCAAATATTTAAATTTAATAGTTCTCAAATTTAGGTCATTAACAAGCAGTCGTGGCCGAGTGGTTAAGGCGACAGACGTGAAATCTGTTGGGATCTTCCCGCGCAGGTTCGAATCCTGTCGACTGCGGACGTAGCATTAAATGGCACTTATAAGAACGTCAAATATTTAAATTTAATAGTTCTGAAATTTAGGTCATTAACAAGCAGTCGTGGCCGAGTGGTTAAGGCGACAGACTTGAAATCTGTTGGGATCTTCCCGCGCAGGTTCGAATCCTGTCGACTGCGGACGTAGCATTAAATGGCACCTATAAGAACGTCAAATATTTAAATTTAATAGTTCTCAAATTTAGGTCAATAACAAGCAGTCGTGGCCGAGTGGTTAAGGCGACAGACTTGAAATCTGTTGGGATCTTCCCGCGCAGGTTTGAATCCTGTCGACTGCGGACGTAGCATTAAATGACACTTATAAGAACGTCAAATATTTAAATTTAATAGTTCTCAAATTTAGGTCATTAACAAGCAGTCGTGGCCGAGTAGTTAAGGCGACAGACTTGAAATCTGTTGGGATCTTCCCGCGCAGGTTCGAATCCTGTCGACTGCGGACGTAGCATTAAATGGCACTTATAAGAACGTCAAATATTTAAATTTAATAGTTCTCAAATTTAGGTCAATAACAAGCAGTCGTGGCCGAGTGGTTAAGGCGACAGACTTGAAATCTGTTGGGATCTTCCCGCGCAGGTTCGAATCCTGTCGACTGCGGACGTAGCATTAAATGGCACTTATAAGAACGTCAAATATTTAAATTTAATAGATCTCAAATTTAGGTCAATAACAAGCAGTCGTGGCCGAGTGGTTAAGGCGACAGACTTGAAATCTGTTGGGATCTTCCCGCGCAGGTTCGAATCCTGTCGACTGCGGAAGTAGCATTAAATGGCACTTATAAGAACGTCAAATATTTAAATTTAATAGTTCTCAAATTTAGGTCAATAACAAGCAGTCGTGGCCGAGTGGTTAAGGCGACAGACTTGAAATCTGTTGGGATCTTCCCGCGCAGGTTCGAATCCTGTCGACTGCGGAAGTAGCATTAAATGGCACTTATAAAAACGTCAAATATTTAAATTTAATAGTTCTCAAATTAAGGTCAATAACAAGCAGTCGTGGCCGAGTGGTTAAGGCGACAGACTTGAAATCTGTTGGGATCTTCCCGCGCAGGTTCGAATCCTGTCGACTGCGGACAAAGCATAAAATGGCTTTTATATGAACATCAAATATTTAAATTTAAAAGTTCTCAAATTTAGGTCATTAACAAGCAGTCGTGGCCGAGTGGTTAAGGCGACAGACTTGCAATCTGGTGGGATCTTCCCGCGTAGGTTCGAATCCTGTCGACTGCGGACGTAGCATTAAATGGCACTTATAAGAACGTCAAATATTTAAATTTAATAGTTCTCAAATTAAGGTCAATAACAAGCAGTCGTGGCCGAGTGGTTTAGGCTCAAGACTTGAAATCTGTTGGGATCTTCCTGCGCGGGTTTGACTGCGGACGTAGCATTAAATCACACTTATAAGAACGTCAAATATTTAAATTTAATAGTTCTCAAATTTAGGTCATTAACAAGCAGTCGTGGCCGAGTAGTTAAGGCGACAGACTTGAAATCTGTTGGGATCTTCCCGCGCAGGTTCGAATCCTGTCGACTGCGGACGTAGCATTAAATGGCACTTATAAGAACGTCAAATATTTAAATTTAATAGTTCTCAAATTTAGGTCAATAACAAGCAGTCGTGGCCGAGTGGTTAAGGCGACAGACTTGAAATCTGTTGGGATCTGCCCGCGCAGGTTCGAATCCTGTCGACTGCGGAAGTAGCATTAAATGGCACTTATAAGAACGTCAAATATTTAAATTTAATAGTTCTCAAATTTAGGTCATTAACAAGCAGTCGTGGCCGAGTAGTTAAGGCGACAGACTTGAAATCTGTTGGGATCTTCCCGCGCAGGTTCGAATCCTGTCGACTGCGGAAGTAGCATTAACTGGCACTTATAAGAACGTCAAATATTTAAATTTAATAGTTCTCAAATTCAGGTCATTAACAAGCAGTCGTGGCCGAGTGGTTAAGGCGACAGACTTGAAATCTGTTGGGATCTTCCCGCGCAGGTTCGAATCCTGTCGACTGCGGACGTAGCATTAAATGGCACTTATAAGAACGTCAAATATTTAAATTTAATAGTTCTCAAATTTAGGTCATTAACAAGGAGTCGTGGCCGAGTGGTTAAGGCGACAGACTTGAAATCTGTTGGGATCTTCCCGCGCAGGTTCGAATCCTGTCGACTGCGGACGTAGCATTAAATGGCACCTATAAGAACGTCAAATATTTAAATTTAATAGTTCTCAAATTTAGGTCAATAACAAGCAGTCGTGGCCGAGTGGTTAAGGCGAGAGACTTGAAATCTGTTGGGATCTTCCCGCGCAGGTTCGAATCCTGTCGACTGCGGACAAAGCATAAAATGGCTTTTATATGAACATCAAATATTTAAATTTAAAAGTTCTCAAATTTAGGTCATTAACAAGCAGTCGTGGCCGAGTGGTTAAGGCGACAGACTTGCAATCTGGTGGGATCTTCCCGCGTAGGTTCGAATCCTGTCGACTGCGGACGTAGCATTAAATGGCACTTATAAGAACGTCAAATATTTAAATTTAATAGTTCTCAAATTAAGGTCAATAACAAGCAGTCGTGGCCGAGTGGTTTAGGCTCAAGACTTGAAATCTGTTGGGATCTTCCTGCGCGGGTTTGACTGCGGACGTAGCATTAAATGGCACTTATAAGAACGTCAAATATTTAAATTTAATAGTTCTCAAATTTAGGTCAATAACAAGCAGTCGTGGCCGAGTGGTTAAGGCGACAGACTTGAAATCTGTTGGGATCTTCCCGCGCAGGTTCGAATCCTGTCGACTGCGGACGTAGCATTAAATGGCACTTATAAGAACGTCAAATATTTAAATTTAATAGTTCTCAAATTTAGGTCATTAACAAGCAGTCGTGGCCGAGTAGTTAAGGCGACAGACTTGAAATCTGTTGGGATCTTCCCGCGCAGGTTCGAATCCTGTCGACTGCGGACAAAGCATAAAATGGCTTTTATATGAACATCAAATATTTAAATTTAAAAGTTCTCAAATTTAGGTCATTAACAAGCAGTCGTGGCCGAGTGGTTAAGGCGACAGACTTGCAATCTGGTGGGATCTTCCCGCGTAGGTTCGAATCCTGTCGACTGCGGACGTAGCATTAAATGGCACTTATAAGAACGTCAAATATTTAAATTTAATAGTTCTCAAATTAAGGTCAATAACAAGCAGTCGTGGCCGAGTGGTTTAGGCTCAAGACTTGAAATCTGTTGGGATCTTCCTGCGCGGGTTTGACTGCGGACGTAGCATTAAATGGCACTTATAAGAACGTCAAATATTTAAATTTAATAGTTCTCAAATTTAGGTCAATAACAAGCAGTCGTGGCCGAGTGGTTAAGGCGACAGACTTGAAATCTGTTGGGATCTTCCCGCGCAGGTTCGAATCCTGTCGACTGCGGACGTAGCATTAAATGGCACTTATAAGAACGTCAAATATTTAAATTTAATAGTTCTCAAATTTAGGTCATTAACAAGCAGTCGTGGCCGAGTAGTTAAGGCGACAGACTTGAAATCTGTTGGGATCTTCCCGCGCAGGTTCGAATCCTGTCGACTGCGGAAGTAGCATTAAATGGCACTTATAAGAACGTCAAATATTTAAATTTAATAGTTCTCAAATTTAGGTCATTAACAAGCAGTCGTGGCCGAGTAGTTAAGGCGACAGACTTGAAATCTGTTGGGATCTTCCCGCGCAGGTTCGAATCCTGTCGACTGCGGACGTAGCATTAAATGGCACTTATAAGAACGTCAAATATTTAAATTTAATAGTTCTGAAATTTAGGTCAATAACAAGCAGTCGTGGCCGAGTGGTTAAGGCGACAGACTTGAAATCTGTTGGGATCTTCCCGCGCAGGTTTGAATCCTGTCGACTGCGGACGTAGCATTAAATGGCACTTATAAGAACGTCAAATATTTAAATTTAATAGTTCTCAAATTTAGGTCATTAACAAGCAGTCGTGGCCGAGTAGTTAAGGCGACAGACTTGAAATCTGTTGGGATCTTCCCGCGCAGGTTCGAATCCTGTCGACTGCGGACGTAGCATTAAATGGCACTTATAAGAACGTCAAATATTTAAATTTAATAGTTCTCAAATTTAGGTCAATAACAAGCAGTCGTGGCCGAGTGGTTAAGGCGACAGACTTGAAATCTGGTGGGATCTTCCCGCGCAGGTTCGAATCCTGTCGACTGCGGACGTAGCATTAAATGGCACTTATAAGAACGTCAAATATTTAAATTCAATAGTTCTCAAATTTAGGTCATTAACAAGCAGTCGTGGCCGAGTAGTTAAGGCAACAGACTTGAAATCTGTTGGGATCTTCCCGCGCAGGTTCGAATCCTGTCGACTGCGGACGTAGCATTAAATGGCACTTATAAGAACGTCAAATATTTAAATTTAATAGTTCTCAAATTTAGGTCAATAACAAGCAGTCGTGGCCGAGTGGTTAAGGCGACAGACTTGAAATCTGTTGGGATCATCCCGCGCAGGTTTGACTGTGGACGTAGCATTAAATGGCACTAATAAGAACGTCAAATATTTAAATTTAATAGTTCTCAAATTTAGGTCATTAACAAGCAGTCGTGGCCGAGTAGTTAAGGCGACAGACTTGAAATCTGTTGGGATCTTCCCGCGCAGGTTCGAATCCTGTCGACTGCGGACGTAGCATTAAATGGCACTTATAAAAACGTCAAATATTTAAATTTAATAGTTCTCAAATTTAGGTCAATAACAAGCAGTCGTGGCCGAGTGGTTAAGGCGACAGACTTGAAATCTGTTGGGATCTTCCCGCGCAGGTAGAATCCTGTCGACTGCGGAAGTAGCATTAAATGGCACTTATAAGAACGTCAAATATTTAAATTTAATAGTTCTCAAATTTAGGTCAATAACAAGCAGTCGTGGCCGAGTGGTTAAGGGGACAGACTTGAAATCTGTTGGGATCTTCCCGCGCAGGTTCGAATCCTGTCGACTGCGGACAAAGCATAAAATGGCTTTTATATGAACATCAAATATTTAAATTTAAAAGTTCTCAAATTTATGTCATTAACAAGCAGTCGTGGCCGAGTGGTTAAGGCGACAGACTTGCAATCTGTTGGGATCTTCCCGCGTAGGTTCGAATCCTGTCGACTGCGGACGTAGCATTAAATGGCACTTATAAGAACGTCAAATATTTAAATTTAATAGTTCTCAAATTAAGGTCAATAACAAGCAGTCGTGGCCGAGTGGTTTAGGCTCAAGACTTGAAATCTGTTGGGATCTTCCTGCGCGGGTTTGACTGCGGACGTAGCATTAAATGGCACTTATAAGAACGTCAAATATTTAAATTTAATAGTTCTCAAATTTAGGTCATTAACAAGCAGTCGTGGCCGAGTAGTTAAGGCGACAGACTTGAAATCTGTTGGGATCTTCCCGCGCAGGTTCGAATCCTGTCGACTGCGGAAGTAGCATTAAATGGCACTTATAAGAACGTCAAATATTTAAATTTAATAGTTCTCAAATTCAGGTCATTAACAAGCAGTCGTGGCCGAGTGGTTAAGGCGACAGACTTGAAATCTGTTTTGATCTTCCCGCGCAGGTTCGAATCCTGTCGACTGCGGACGTAGCATTAAATGGCACTTATAAGAACGTCAAATATTTAAATTTAATAGTTCTCAAATTTAGGTCATTAACAAGGAGTCGTGGCCGAGTGGTTAAGGCGACAGACTTGAAATCTGTTGGGATCTTCCCGCGCAGGTTCGAATCCTGTCGACTGCGGACGTAGCATTAAATGGCACCTATAAGAACGTCAAATATTTAAATTTAATAGTTCTCAAATTTAGGTCAATAACAAGCAGTCGTGGCCGAGTAGTTAAGGCAACAGACTTGAAATCTGTTGGGATCTTCCCGCGCAGGTTCGAATCCTGTCGACTGCGGACGTAGCATTAAATGGCACTTATAAGAACGTCAAATATTTAAATTTAATAGTTCTCAAATTTAGGTCAATAACAAGCAGTCGTGGCCGAGTGGTTAAGGCGACAGACTTGAAATCTGTTGGGATCATCCCGCGCAGGTTTGACTGTGGACGTAGCATTAAATGGCACTTATAAGAACGTCAAATATTTAAATTTAATAGTTCTCAAATTTAGGTCATTAACAAGCAGTCGTGGCCGAGTAGTTAGGGCGACAGACTTGAAATCTGTTGGGATCTTCCCGCGCAGGTTCGAATCCTGTCGACTGCGGACGTAGCATTAAATGGCACTTATAAGAACGTCAAATATTTAAATTTAATAGTTCTCAAATTTAGGTCAATAACAAGCAGTCGTGGCCGAGTGGTTAAGGCGACAGACTTGAAATCTGTTGGGATCTTCCCGCGCAGGTTCGAATCCTGTCGACTGCGGAAGTAGCATTAAATGGCACTTATAAGAACGTCAAATATTTAAATTTAATAGTTCTCAAATTTAGGTCAATAACAAGCAGTCGTGGCCGAGTGGTTAAGGGGACAGACTTGAAATCTGTTGGGATCTTCCCGCGCAGGTTCGAATCCTGTCGACTGCGGACAAAGCATAAAATGGCTTTTATATGAACATCAAATATTTAAATTTAAAAGTTCTCAAATTTAGGTCATTAACAAGCAGTCGTGGCCGAGTGGTTAAGGCGACAGACTTGCAATCTGTTGGGATCTTCCCGCGTAGGTTCGAATCCTGTCGACTGCGGACGTAGCATTAAATGGCACTTATAAGAACGTCAAATATTTAAATTTAATAGTTCTCAAATTTAGGTCAATAACAAGCAGTCGTGGCCGAGTGGTTAAGGCGACAGACTTGAAATCTGTTGGGATCTTCCCGCGCAGGTTCGAATCCTGTCGACTGCGGACGTAGCATTAAATGGCACTTATAAGAACGTCAAATATTTAAATTTAATAGTTCTCAAATTTAGGTCATTAACAAGCAGTCGTGGCCGAGTAGTTAAGGCAACAGACTTGAAATCTGTTGGGATCTTCCCGCGCAGGTTCGAATCCTGTCGACGGCGGACGTAGCATTAAATGGCACTTATAAGAACGTCAAATATTTAAATTTAATAGTTCTCAAATTTAGGTCAATAACAAGCAGTCGTGGCCGAGTGGTTAAGGCGACAGACTTGAAATCTGTTGGGATCATCCCGCGCAGGTTTGACTGTGGACGTAGCATTAAATGGCACTTATAAGAACGTCAAATATTTAAATTTAATAGTTCTCAAATTTAGGTCATTAACAAGCAGTCGTGGCCGAGAGGTTAAGGCGACAGACTTGAAATCTGTTGGGATCATCCCGCGCAGGTTTGACTGTGGACGTAGCATTAAATGGCACTTATAAGAACGTCAAATATTTAAATTTAATAGTTCCCAAATTTAGGTCAATAACAAGCAGTCGTGGCCGAGTAGTTAAGGCGACAGACTTGAAATCTGTTGGGATCTTCCCGCGCAGGTTCGAATCCTGTCGACTGCGGAAGTAGCATTAAATGGCACTTATAAGAACGTCAAATATTTAAATTTAATAGTTCTCAAATTTAGGTCAATAACAAGCAGTCGTGGCCGAGTGGTTAAGGCGACAGACTTGAAATCTGTTGGGATCTTCCCGCGCAGGTTCGAATCCTGTCGACTGCGGACGTAGCATTAAATGGCACTTATAAGAACGTCAAATATTTAAATTTAATAGTTCTCAAATTTAGGTCAATAACAAGCAGTCGTGGCCGAGTGGTTAAGGCGACAGACTTGAAATCTGTTGGGATCTTCCCGCGCAGGTTCGAATCCTGTCGACTGCGGACGTAGCATTAAATGGCACTTATAAGAACGTCAAATATTTAAATTTAATAGTTCTCAAATTTAGGTCATTAACAAGCAGTCGTGGCCGAGTAGTTAAGGCGACAGACTTGAAATCTGTTGGGATCTTCCCGCGCAGGTTCGAATCCTGTCGCCTGCGGACGTAGCATTAAATGGCACTTATAAGAACGTCAAATATTTAAATTTAATAGTTCTCAAATTTAGGTCAATAACAAGCAGTCGTGGCCGAGTGGTTAAGGCGACAGACTTGAAATCTGTTGGGATCTTCCCGCGCAGGTTCGAATCCTGTCGACTGCGTAAGTAGCATTAAATGGCACTTATAAGAACGTCAAATATTTAAATTTAATAGTTCTCAAATTTAGGTCAATAACAAGCAGTCGAGGCCGAGTGGTTAAGGCGACAGACTTGAAATCTGTTGGGTTCTTCCCGCGCAGGTTCGAATCCTGTCGACTGCGGACAAAGCATAAAATGGCTTTTATATGAACATCAAATATTTAAATTTAAAAGTTCTCAAATTTAGGTCATTAACAACAAGCAGTCGTGGCCGAGTGGTTAAGGCGACAGACTTGCAATCTGGTGGGATCTTCCCGCGTAGGTTCGAATCCTGTCGACTGCGGACGTAGCATTAAATGGCACTTATAAGAACGTCAAATATTTAAATTTAATAGTTCTCAAATTAAGGTCAATAACAAGCAGTCGTGGCCGAGTAGTTAAGGCGACAGACTTGAAATCTGTTGGGATCTTCCCGCGCAGGTTCGAATCCTGTCGACTGCGGACGTAGCATTAAATGGCACTTATAAGAACGTCAAATATTTAAATTTAATAGTTCTCAAATTTAGGTCAATAACAAGCAGTCGTGGCCGAGTGGTTAAGGCGACAGACTTGAAATCTGTTGGGATCTTCCCGCGCAGGTTCGAATCCTGTCGACTGCGGAAGTAGCATTAAATGGCACTTATAAGAACGTCAAATATTTAAATTTAATAGTTCTCAAATTTAGGTCATTAACAAGCAGTCGTGGCCGAGTGGTTAAGGCGACAGACTTGAAATCTGTTGGGATCTTCCCGCGCAGGTTCGAATCCTGTCGACTGCGGACGTAGCATTAAATGGCACTTATAAGAACGTCAAATATTTAAATTTAATAGTTCTCAAATTTAGGTCAATAACAAGCAGTCGTGGCCGAGTGGTTAAGGCGACAGACTTGAAATCTGTTGGGATCTTCCCGCGCAGGTTCGATTCCTGTCGACTGTGGACGTAGCATTAAATGGCACTTATAAGAACGTCAAATATTTAAATTTAATAGTTCTCAAATTTAGGTCATTAACAAGCAGTCGTGGCCGAGTAGTTAAGGCGACAGACTTGAAATCTGTTGGGATCTTCCCGCGCAGGTTCGAATCCTGTCGACTGCGGACATAGCATAAAATGGCTTTTATATGAACATCAAATATTTAAATTTAAAAGTTCTCAAATTTAGGTCATTAACAAGCAGTCGTGGCCGAGTGGTTAAGGCGACAGACTCTAAATCTGTTGGGATCTTCCCGCGCAGGTTCGAATCCTGTCGACTGCGACATAGCATTAAATGGCATTTATAAGAACGTCAAATATTTAAATTTAATAGTTCTCAAATTTAGGTCATTAACAAGCAGTCGTGGCCGAGTAATTAAGGCGACAGACTTGAAATCTGTTGGGATATTCCCCCGCAGGTTCGAATCCTGTCGACTGCGGACGTAGCATTAAATGGCGCTTATAAGAACGTCAAATATTTAAATTTAATAGTTCTCAAATTTAGGTCATTAACTAGCAGTCGTGGCCGAGTGGTTAAGGCGACAGACTTGAAATCTGTTGGGATCTTCCCGCGCAGGTTCGAATCCTGTCGACTGCGGACATAGCATAAAATGGCTTTTATATAAACATCAAATATTTAAATTTAAAAGTTCTCAAATTTAGGTCATTAACAAGCAGTCGTGGCCGAGTAGTTAAGGCGACAGACTTGAAATCTGTTGGGATCTTCCCGCGCAGGTTCGAATCCTGTCGACTGCGGACGTAGCCTTAAATGGCACTTATAAGAACGTCAAATATTTAAATTTAATAGTTCTCAAATTTAGGTCATTAACAAGCAGTCGTGGCCGAGTAGTTAAGGCGACAGACTTGAAATCTGTTGGGATCTTCCCGCGCAGGTTCGAGTCCTGTCGACTGCGGACGTAGCATTAAATGGCATTTATAAGAACGTCAAATATTTAAATTTAATAGTTCTCAAATTTAGGTCATTAACAAGCAGTCGTGGCCGAGTGGTTAAGGCGACAGACTTGAAATCTGTTGGGATCTTCCCGCGCAGGTTCGAATCCTGTCGACTGCGGACATAGCATAAAATGGCTTTTATATAAACATCAAATATTTAAATTTAAAAGTTCTCAAATTTAGGTCATTAACAAGCAGTCGTGGCCGAGTAGTTAAGGCGACGGACTTGAAATCTGTTGGGATCTTCCCGCGCAGGTTCGAATCCTGTCGGCTGCGGACATAGCATAAAATGGCTTTTATATGAACATCAAATATTTCAATTTAAAAGTTCTCAAATTTAGGTCATTAACAAGCAGTCGTGGCCGAGTAGTTAAGGCGACAGACTTGAAATCTGTTGGGATCTTCCCGCGCAGTTTCGCATCCTGTCGACTGCGGAAGTAGCATTAAATGGCACTTATAAGAACGTCAAATATTTCAATTTAATAGTTCTCAAATTTAGGTCAATAACAAGCAGTCGTGGCCGAGTGGTTAAGGCGACAGACTTGAAATCTGTTGGGATCTTCCCGCGTAGGTTCGAATCCTGTCGACTGCGGACGTAGCATCAAATGGCACTTATAAGAACGTCAAATATTTAAATTTAATAGTTCTCAAATTTAGGTCAATAACAAGCAGTCGTGGCCGAGTGGTTAAGGCGACAGACTTGCAATCTGTTGGGATCTTCCCGCGTAGGTTCGAATCCTGTCGACTGCGGACGTAGCATTAAATGGCACTTATAAGAACGTCAAATATTTAAATTTAATAGTTCTCAAATTTAGGTCAATAACAAGCAGTCGTGGCCGAGTGGTTAAGGCGACAGACTTGAAATCTGTTGGGATCTTCCCGCGCAGGTTCGAATCCTCTCGACTGCGGACATAACATTAAATGGCATTTATAAGAACGTCAAATATTTCAATTTAATAGTTCTCAAATTTAGGACATTAACAAGCAGTCGTGGCCGAGTGGTTAAGGCGACAGACTTGAAATCTGTTGGGATCTTCCCGCGCAGGTTCGAATCCTGTCGACTGCGGACATAGCATAAAATGGCTTTTATATGAACATCAAATATTTAAATTTAATAGTTCTCAAATTTATGTCATAAACAAGCAGTCGTGGCCGAGTGGTTAAGGCGACAGACTTTTTTTTTTTTTAAACCCTTTATTCACAGTATTAAAATTACAAAACAATCATAAAGATTGGAGGTTATAAAACACAAAATAGAATTTAGGACAAGCAATCAACAAGCATTCTATTCAAATATTTTGTTTAACATGTTGTATAAAATTAATTCTGACGGCAAATCTAAATGTAATTTCTGTTGCTTACGACGACATTCTAGTTTTAAAACTGCATGAAATTTCTTTTGACACAAAAAGTGATTAAATTGAATATCATTAAAAGAACAATAACACCGGTATAACCAAATTTCTCTTTTCAATACAGCACAAAGGAACTGGACCACTGTCCAAAACATTTTAGAGTTATGCAAATATTTAAATTTAATAGTTCTCAAATTTAGGTCATTAACAAGCAGTCGTGGCCGAGTAATTAAGGCGACAGACTTGAAATCTGTTGGGATATTCCCCCGCAGGTTCGAATCCTGTCGACTGCGGACGTAGCATTAAATGGCGCTTATAAGAACGTCAAATATTTAAATTTAATAGTTCTCAAATTAAGGTCAATAACAAGCAGTCGTGGCCTAGTGGTTAAGGCGACAGACTTGAATTCTGTTGGGATCATCCCGCGCAGGTTCGAATCCTGTCGACTGCGGACGTAGCATTAAATGGCACTTATAAGAACGTCAAATATTTAAATTTAATAGTTTTCAAATTTAGGTCATTAACAAGCAGTCGTGGCCGAGTGGTTAAGGCGACAGACTTGATATCTGTTGGGATCTTCCTGCGCAGGTTCAAATCCTGTCGACTGCGGACATAGCATAAAATGGCATTTATATGAACATCAAATATTTAAATTTAATAGTTCTCAAATTTATGTCATTAACAAGCAGTCGTGGCCGAGTGGTTAAGGCGACAGACTTTTTTTTTTTTTTTAAAAACCCTTTATTCACAGTATTAAAATTACAATACAATCATAAAGATTGGAGGTTATAAAACACAAAATAGAATTTAGGACAAGCAATCAACAAGCATTCTATTCAAATATTTTGTTTAACATGTTGTATAAAATTAATTCTGACGGCAAATCTAAATGTAATTTCTGTTGCTTACGACGACATTCTAGTTTTAAAACTGCATGAAATTTCTTTTGACACAAAAAGTGATTAAATTGAATATCATTAAAAGAACAATAACACCGGTATAACCAAATTTCTCTTTTCAATACAGCACAAAGGAACTGGACCACTGTCCAAAACATTTTAGAGTTATGCAAATATTTAAATTTAATAGTTCTCAAATTTAGGTCATTAACAAGCAGTCGTGGCCGAGTAATTAAGGCGACAGACTTGAAATCTGTTGGGATATTCCCCCGCAGGTTCGAATCCTGTCGACTGCGGACGTAGCATTAAATGGGGCTTATAAGAACGTCAAATATTTAAATT
Organism: Leiobunum rupestre; assembly: GCF_980474605.1. NCBI lineage: Eukaryota > Metazoa > Arthropoda > Arachnida > Opiliones > Sclerosomatidae > Leiobunum > Leiobunum rupestre. The sequence goes on from NC_143384.1 coordinate 61,816,915, forward strand.
TAATAGTTCTCAAATTAAGGTCTATAACAAGCAGTTGTGGCCGAGTGGTTAAGGCGACAGACTTGAATTCTGTTGGGATCATCCCGCGAAGGTTCGAATCCTGTCGACTGCGGACGTCGCATTAAATGGCACTTATAAGAACGTCAAATATTTAAATTTAATAGTTCTCAAATTTAGGTCAATAACAAGCAGTCGTGGCCGAGTGGTTAAGGCGACAGACTTGAAATCTGTTGAAATCTGTTGGGATCTTCCCGCGCAGGTTCGAATCCTCTCGACTGCGGACATAACATTAAATGGCATTTATAAGAACGTCAAATATTTAAATTTAATAGTTCTCAAATTTAGGTCATTAACAAGCAGTCGTGGCCGAGTGGTTAAGGCGACAGACTTGAAATCTGTTGGGATCTTCCCGCGCAGGTTCGAATCCTGTCGACTGCGGACAAAGCATAAAATGGCTTTTATATGAACATCAAATATTTAAATTTAAAAGTTCTCAAATTTAGGTCATTAACAAGCAGTCGTGGCCGAGTGGTTAAGGCGACAGACTTGCAATCTGTTGGGAACTTCCCGCGTAGGTTCGAATCCTGTCGACTGCGGACGTAGCATTAAATGGCACTTATAAGAACGTCAAATATTTAAATTAAATAGTTCTCAAATTAAGGTCAATAACAAGCAGTCGTGGCCGAGTGGTTTTGGCTCAAGACTTGAAATCTGTTGGGATCTTCCTGCGCGGGTTTTACTGCGGACGTAGCATTAAATGGCACTTATAAGAACGTCAAATATTTAAATTTAATAGTTCTCAAATTTAGGTCAAAAACAAGCAGTCGTGGCCGAGTGGTTAAGGCGACAGACTTGAAATCTGTTGGGATCTTCCCGCGTAGGTTCGAATCCTGTCGACTGCGGACGTAGCATTAAATGGCACTTATAAGAACGTCAAATATTTAAATTTAATAGTTCTCAAATTTAGGTCATTAACAAGCAGTCGTGGCCGAGTGGTTAAGGCGACAGACTTGAAATCTGTTGGGATCTTCCCGCGCAGGTTCAAATCCTGTCGACTGCGGACATAGCATAAAATGGCTTTTATATGAACATCAAATATTTAAATTTAATAGTTCTCAAATTTATGTCATTAACAAGCAGTCGTGGCCGAGTGGTTAAGGCGACAGACTTTTTTTTTTTTTTTTTAAAACCCTTTATTCACAGTATTAAAATTACAATACAATCATAAAGATTGGAGGTTATAAAACACAAAATAGAATTTAGGACAAGCAATCAACAAGCATTCTATTCAAATATTTTGTTTAACATGGTGTATAAAATTAATTCTGACGGCAAATCTAAATGTAATTTCTGTTGCTTACGACGACATTCTAGTTTTAAAACTGCATGAAATTTCTTTTGACACAAAAAGTGATTAAATTGAATATCATTAAAAGAACAATAACACCGGTATAACCAAATTTCTCTTTTCAATACAGCACAAAGGAACTGGACCACTGTCCAAAACATTTTAGAGTTATGCAAATATTTAAATTTAATAGTTCTCAAATTTAGGTCATTAACAAGCAGTCGTGGCCGAGTAATTAAGGCGACAGACTTGAAATCTGTTGGGATCTTCCCGCGCAGGTTCGAATCCTGTCGACTGCGGACAAAGCATAAAATGGCTTTTATATGAACATCAAATATTTAAATTTAAAAGTTCTCAAATTTAGGTCATTAACAAGCAGTCGTGGCCGAGTGGTTAAGGCGACAGACTTGCAATCTGTTGGGAACTTCCCGCGTAGGTTCGAATCCTGTCGACTGCGGACGTAGCATTAAATGGCACTTATAAGAACGTCAAATATTTAAATTAAATAGTTCTCAAATTAAGGTCAATAACAAGCAGTCGTGGCCGAGTGGTTTTGGCTCAAGACTTGAAATCTGTTGGGATCTTCCTGCGCGGGTTTGACTGCGGACGTAGCATTAAATGGCACTTATAAGAACGTCAAATATTTAAATTTAATAGTTCTCAAATTTAGGTCAATAACAAGCAGTCGTGGCCGAGTGGTTAAGGCGACAGACTTGAAATCTGTTGGGATCTTCCCGCGTAGGTTCGAATCCTGTCGACTGCGGACGTAGCATTAAATGGCACTTATAAGAACGTCAAATATTTAAATTTAATAGTTCTCAAATTTAGGTCATTAACAAGCAGTCGTGGCCGAGTGGTTAAGGCGACAGACTTGAAATCTGTTGGGATCTTCCCGCGCAGGTTCAAATCCTGTCGACTGCGGACATAGCATAAAATGGCTTTTATATGAACATCAAATATTTAAATTTAATAGTTCTCAAATTTATGTCATTAACAAGCAGTCGTGGCCGAGTGGTTAAGGCGACAGACTTTTTTTTTTTTTTTTTAAAACCCTTTATTCACAGTATTAAAATTACAATACAATCATAAAGATTGGAGGTTATAAAACACAAAATAGAATTTAGGACAAGCAATCAACAAGCATTCTATTCAAATATTTTGTTTAACATGTTGTATAAAATTAATTCTGACGGCAAATCTAAATGTAATTTCTGTTGCTTACGACGACATTCTAGTTTTAAAACTGCATGAAATTTCTTTTGACACAAAAAGTGATTAAATTGAATATCATTAAAAGAACAATAACACCGGTATAACCAAATTTCTCTTTTCAATACAGCACAAAAGAACTGGACCACTGTCCAAAACATTTTAGAGTTATGCAAATATTTAAATGTAATAGTTCTCAAATTTAGGTCATTAACAAGCAGTCGTGGCCGAGTAATTAAGGCGACAGACTTGAAATCTGTTGGGATATTCCCCCGCAGGTTCGAATCCTGTCGACTGCGGACGTAGCATTAAATGGCGCTTATAAGAACGTCAAATATTTAAATTTAATAGTTCTCAAATTAAGGTCTATAACAAGCAGTCGTGGCCGAGTGGTTAAGGCGACAGATTTGAATTCTGTTGGGATCATCCCGCGAAGGTTCGAATCCTGTCGACTGCGGACGTCGCATTAAATGGCACTTATAAGAACGTCAAATATTTAAATTTAATAGTTCTCAAATTTAGGTCAATAACAAGCAGTCGTGGCCGAGTGGTTAAGGCGACAGACTTGAAATCTGTTGAAATCTGTTGGGATCTTCCCGCGCAGGTTCGAATCCTCTCGACTGCGGACATAACATTAAATGGCATTTATAAGAACGTCAAATATTTAAATTTAATAGTTCTCAAATTTAGGTCATTAACAAGCAGTCGTGGCCGAGTGGTTAAGGCGACAGACTTGAAATCTGTTGGGATCTTCCCGCGCAGGTTCGAATCCTGTCGACTGCGGACAAAGCATAAAATGGCTTTTATATGAACATCAAATATTTAAATTTAAAAGTTCTCAAATTTAGGTCAATAACAAGCAGTCGTGGCCGAGTGGTTAAGGCGACAGACTTGAAATCTGTTGGGATCTTCCCGCGTAGGTTCGAATCCTGTCGACTGCGGACGTAGCATTAAATGGCACTTATAAGAACGTCAAATATTTAAATTTAATAGTTCTCAAATTTAGGTCATTAACAAGCAGTCGTGGCCGAGTGGTTAAGGCGACAGACTTGAAATCTGTTGGGATCTTCCCGCGCAGGTTCAAATCCTGTCGACTGCGGACATAGCATAAAATGGCTTTTATATGAACATCAAATATTTAAATTTAATAGTTCTCAAATTTATGTCATTAACAAGCAGTCGTGGCCGAGTGGTTAAGGCGACAGACTTTTTTTTTTTTTTTTTAAAACCCTTTATTCACAGTATTAAAATTACAATACAATCATAAAGATTGGAGGTTATAAAACACAAAATAGAATTTAGGACAAGCAATCAACAAGCATTCTATTCAAATATTTTGTTTAACATGTTGTATAAAATTAATTCTGACGGCAAATCTAAATGTAATTTCTGTTGCTTACGACGACATTCTAGTTTTAAAACTGCATGAAATTTCTTTTGACACAAAAAGTGATTAAATTGAATATCATTAAAAGAACAATAACACCGGTATAACCAAATTTCTCTTTTCAATACAGCACAAAGGAACTGGACCACTGTCCAAAACATTTTAGAGTTATGCAAATATTTAAATTTAATAGTTCTCAAATTTAGGTCATTAACAAGCAGTCGTGGCCGAGTAGTTAAGGCGACAGACTTGAAATCTGTTGGGATCTTCCCGCGTAGGTTCGAATCCTGTCGACTGCGGACGTAGCATTAAATGGCACTTATAAGAACGTCAAATATTTAAATTTAATAGTTCTCAAATTTTGGTCAATAACAAGCAGTCTTGGCCGAGTGGTTGAGGCGACAGACTTGAAATCTGTTGGGATCTTCCCGCGCAGGTTCGAATCCTGTCGACTACGGACATAGCATTAAATGGCATTTATAAGAACGTAAAATATTTTAATTTAATGGTTCTCAAATTTAGGTCATTAGCAAGCAGTCGTGGCCGAGTGGTTAAGGCGACAGACTTGAAATCTGTTGGGATCTTCCCGCGCAAGTTCGAATCCTGTCGACTGCGAACATAACATTAAATGGAATTTATAAGAACGTCAAATATTTAAATTTAATAGTTCTCAAATTTAGGTCATTAACAAGCAGTCGTGGCCGAGTAGTTAAGGCGACAGACTTGAAATCTGTTGGGATCTTCCCGCGTAGGTTCGAATCCTGTCGACTGCGGACGTAGCATTAAATGGCACTTATAAGAACGTCAAATATTTAAATTTAATAGTTCTCAAATTAAGGTCAATAACAAGCAGTCGTGGCCGAGTGGTTAAGGCGACAGACTTGCAATCTGTTGGGATCTTCCCGCGTAGGTTCGAATCCTGTCGACTGCGGACGTAGCATTTAATGACACTTATAAGAACGTCAAATATTTAAATTTAATAGTTCTCAAATTTAGTTCAATAACAAGCAGTCGTGGCCGAGTGGTTAAGGCGACAGACTTGAAATCTGTTGGGAGCTTCCCGCGCAGGTTCGAATCCTCTCGACTGCGGACATAACATTAAATGGCATTTATAAGAACGTCAAATATTTCAATTTAATAGTTCTCAAATTAAGGTCATTAACAAGCAGTCGTGGCCGAGTGGTTAAGGCGACAGACTTGAAATCTGTTGGGATCTTCTCGCGCAGTTTCGAATCCTGTCGACTGCGGACATAGCATAAAATGCCTTTTATATGAACATCAAATATTTAAATTTAAAAGTTCTCAAATTTAGGTCATTAACAAGCAGTCGTGGCCGAGTAGTTAAGGCGACAGACTTGAAATCTGTTGGGATCTTCCCGCGCAGGTTCGAATCCTGTCGACTGCGGACGTAGCATTAAATGGCACTTTTAAGAACGTCAAATATTTAAATTTAATAGCTCTCAAATTTAGGTCATTAACAAGCAGTCGTGGCCGAGTAGTTAAGGCGACAGACTTGAAATCTGTTGGGATCTTCCCGCGCAGGTTCGAATCCTGTCGACTGCGGACGTAGCATTAAATGGCACTTATAAGAACGTCAAATATTTAAATTTAATAGTTCTCAAATTTAGGTCAATAACAAGCAGTCGTGGCCGAGTGGTAAAGGCGACAGACTTGAAATCTGTTGGGATCTTCCCGCGCAGGTTCGAATCCTGTCGACTGCGGACGTAGCATTAAATGGCACTTATAAGAACGTCAAATATTTAAATTTAATAGTTCTCAAATTTAGGTCAATAACAAGCAGTCGTGGCCGAGTGGTTAAGGCGACAGACTTGAAATCTGTTGGGATCTTCCCGCGCAGGTTCAAATCCTGTCGACTGCGGACATAGCATAAAATGGCTTTTATATGAACATCAAATATTTAAATTTAATAGTTCTCAAATTTATGTCATTAACAAGCAGTCGTGGCCGAGTGGTTAAGGCGACAGACTTTTTTTTTTTTTTTTTAAACCCTTTATTCACAGTATTAAAATTACAATACAATCATAAAGATTGGAGGTTATAAAACACAAAATAGAATTTAGGACAAGCAATCAACAAGCATTCTATTCAAATATTTTGTTTAACATGTTGTATAAAATTAATTCTGACGGCAAATCTAAATGTAATTTCTGTTGCTTACGACGACATTCTAGTTTTAAAACTGCATGAAATTTCTTTTGACACAAAAAGTGATTAAATTGAATATCATTAAAAGAACAATAACACCGGTATAACCAAATTTCTCTTTTCAATACAGCACAAAGGAACTGGACCACTGTCCAAAACATTTTAGAGTTATGCAAATATTTAAATTTAATAGTTCTCAAATTTAGGTCATTAACAAGCGGTCGTGGCCGAGTAATTAAGGCGACAGACTTGAAATCTGTTGGGATATTCCCCCGCAGGTTCGAAACCTGTCAACTGCGGACGTAGCATTAAATGGGGCTTATAAGAACGTCAAATATTTAAATTTAATAGTTCTCAAATTAAGGTCTATAACAAGCAGTCGTGGCCGAGTGGTTAAGGCGACAGACTTGAATTCTGTTGGGATCATCCCGCGAAGGTTCGAATCCTGTCGACTGCGGACGTCGCATTAAATGGCACTTATAAGAACGTCAAATATTTAAATTTAATAGTTCTCAAATTTAGGTCAATAACAAGCAGTCGTGGCCGAGTGGTTAAGGCGACAGACTTGAAATCTGTTGAAATCTGTTGGGATCTTCCCGCGCAGGTTCGAATCCTCTCGACTGCGGACATAACATTAAATGGCATTTATAAGAACGTCAAATATTTAAATTTAATAGTTCTCAAATTTAGGTCATTAACAAGCAGTCGTGGCCGAGTGGTTAAGGCGACAGACTTGAAATCTGTTGGGATCTTCCCGCGCAGGTTCGAATCCTGTCGACTGCGGACAAAGCATAAAATGGCTTTTATATGAACATCAAATATTTAAATTTAAAAGTTCTCAAATTTAGGTCATTAACAAGCAGTCGTGGCCGAGTGGTTAAGGCGACAGACTTGCAATCTGTTGGGAACTTCCCGCGTAGGTTCGAATCCTGTCGACTGCGGACGTAGCATTAAATGGCACTTATAAGAACGTCAAATATTTAAATTAAATAGTTCTCAAATTAAGGTCAATAACAAGCAGTCGTGGCCGAGTGGTTTTGGCTCAAGACTTGAAATCTGTTGGGATCTTCCTGCGCGGGTTTGACTGCGGACGTAGCATTAAATGGCACTTATAAGAACGTCAAATATTTAAATTTAATAGTTCTCAAATTTAGGTCAATAACAAGCAGTCGTGGCCGAGTGGTTAAGGCGACAGACTTGAAATCTGTTGGGATCTTCCCGCGTAGGTTCGAATCCTGTCGACTGCGGACGTAGCATTAAATGGCACTTATAAGAACGTCAAATATTTAAATTTAATAGTTCTCAAATTTAGGTCATTAACAAGCAGTCGTGGCCGAGTGGTTAAGGCGACAGACTTGAAATCTGTTGGGATCTTCCCGCGCAGGTTCAAATCCTGTCGACTGCGGACATAGCATAAAATGGCTTTTATATGAACATCAAATATTTAAATTTAATAGTTCTCAAATTTATGTCATTAACAAGCAGTCGTGGCCGAGTGGTTAAGGCGACAGACTTTTTTTTTTTTTTTTTTTTTAAAACCCTTTATTCACAGTATTAAAATTACAATACAATCATAAAGATTGGAGGTTATAAAACACAAAATAGAATTTAGGACAAGCAATCAACAAGCATTCTATTCAAATATTTTGTTTAACATGTTGTATAAAATTAATTCTGACGGCAAATCTAAATGTAATTTCTGTTGCTTACGACGACATTCTAGTTTTAAAACTGCATGAAATTTCTTTTGACACAAAAAGTGATTAAATTGAATATCATTAAAAGAACAATAACACCGGTATAACCAAATTTCTCTTTTCAATACAGCACAAAGGAACTGGACCACTGTCCAAAACATTTTAGAGTTATGCAAATATTTAAATTTAATAGTTCTCAAATTTAGGTCATTAACAAGCAGTCGTGGCCGAGTAATTAAGGCGACAGGCTTGAAATCTGTTGGGATATTCCCCCGCAGGTTCGAATCCTGTCGACTGCGGACGTAGCATTAAATGGCGCTTATAAGAACGTCAAATATTTAAATTTAATAGTTCTCAAATTAAGGTCTATAACAAGCAGTCGTGGCCGAGTGGTTAAGGCGACAGACTTGAATTCTGTTGGGATCATCCCGCGAAGGTTCGAATCCTGTCGACTGCGGACGTCGCATTAAATGGCACTTATAAGAACGTCAAATATTTAAATTTAATAGTTCTCAAATTTAGGTCAATAACAAGCAGTCGTGGCCGAGTGGTTAAGGCGACAGACTTGAAATCTGTTGAAATCTGTTGGGATCTTCCCGCGCAGGTTCGAATCCTCTCGACTGCGGACATAACATTAAATGGCATTTATAAGAACGTCAAATATTTAAATTTAATAGTTCTCAAATTTAGGTCATTAACAAGCAGTCGTGGCCGAGTGGTTAAGGCGACAGACTTGAAATCTGTTGGGATCTTCCCGCGCAGGTTCGAATCCTGTCGACTGCGGACAAAGCATAAAATGGCTTTTATATGAACATCAAATATTTAAATTTAAAAGTTCTCAAATTTAGGTCATTAACAAGCAGTCGTGGCCGAGTGGTTAAGGCGACAGACTTGCAATCTGTTGGGAACTTCCCGCGTAGGTTCGAATCCTGTCGACTGCGGACGTAGCATTAAATGGCACTTATAAGAACGTCAAATATTTAAATTAAATAGTTCTCAAATTAAGGTCAATAACAAGCAGTCGTGGCCGAGTGGTTTTGGCTCAAGACTTGAAATCTGTTGGGATCTTCCTGCGCGGGTTTGACTGCGGACGTAGCATTAAATGGCACTTATAAGAACGTCAAATATTTAAATTTAATAGTTCTCAAATTTAGGTCAATAACAAGCAGTCGTGGCCGAGTGGTTAAGGCGACAGACTTGAAATCTGTTGGGATCTTCCCGCGTAGGTTCGAATCCTGTCGACTGCGGACGTAGCATTAAATGGCACTTATAAGAACGTCAAATATTTAAATTTAATAGTTCTCAAATTTAGGTCATTAACAAGCAGTCGTGGCCGAGTGGTTAAGGCGACAGACTTGAAATCTGTTGGGATCTTCCCGCGCAGGTTCAAATCCTGTCGACTGCGGACATAGAATAAAATGGCTTTTATATGAACATCAAATATTTAAATTTAATAGTTCTCAAATTTATGTCATTAACAAGCAGTCGTGGCCGAGTGGTTAAGGCGACAGACTTTTTTTTTTTTTTTTTTTTAAAAAACCCTTTATTCACAGTTTTAAAATTACAATACAATCATAAAGATTGGAGGTTATAAAACACAAAATAGAATTTAGGACAAGCAATCAACAAGCATTCTATTCAAATATTTTGTTTAACATGTTGTATAAAATTAATTCTGACGGCAAATCTAAATGTAATTTCTGTTGCTTACGACGACATTCTAGTTTTAAAACTGCATGAAATTTCTTCTGACACAAAAAGTGATTAAATTGAATATCATTAAAAGAACAATAACACCGGTATAACCAAATTTCTCTTTTCAATACAGCACAAAGGAACTGGACCACTGTCCAAAACATTTTAGAGTTATGCAAATATTTAAATTTAATAGTTCTCAAATTTAGGTCATTAACAAGCAGTCGTGGCCGAGTAGTTAAGGCGACAGACTTGAAATCTGTTGGGATCTTCCCGCGTAGGTTCGAATCCTGTCGACTGCGGACGTAGCATTAAATGGCACTTATAAGAACGTCAAATATTTAAATTTAATACTTCTCAAATTTAGGTCAATAACAAGCAGTCGTGGCCGAGTGGTTAAGGCGACAGACTTGAAATCTGTTGAAATCTGTTGGGATCTTCCCGCGCAGGTTCCAATCCTCTCGACTGCGGACATAACATTAAATGGCATTTATAAGAACGTCAAATATTTAAATTTAATAGTTCTCAAATTTAGGTCATTAACAAGCAGTCGTGGCCGAGTGGTTAAGGCGACAGACTTGAAATCTGTTGGGATCTTCCCGCGCAGGTTCGAATCCTGTCGACTGCGGACAAAGCATAAAATGGCTTTTATATGAACATCAAATATTTAAATTTAAAAGTTCTCAAATTTAGGTCATTAACAAGCAGTCGTGGCCGAGTGGTTAAGGCGACAGACTTGCAATCTGTTGGGAACTTCCCGCGTAGGTTCGAATCCTGTCGACTGCGGACGTAGCATCAAATGGCACTTATAAGAACGTCAAATATTTAAATTAAATAGTTCTCAAATTAAGGTCAATAACAAGCAGTCGTGGCCGAGTGGTTTTGGCTCAAGACTTGAAATCTGTTGGGATCTTCCTGCGCGGGTTTGACTGCGGACGTAGCATTAAATGGCACTTATAAGAACGTCAAATATTTAAATTTAATAGTTCTCAAATTTAGGTCAATAACAAGCAGTCGTGGCCGAGTGGTTAAGGCGACAGACTTGAAATCTGTTGGGATCTTCCCGCGCAGGTTCGAATCCTCTCGACTGCGGACATAACATTAAATGGCATTTATAAGAACGTCAAATATTTAAATTTAATAGTTCTCAAATTTAGGTCATTAACAAGCAGTCGTGGCCGAGTGGTTAAGGCGACAGACTTGAAATCTGTTGGGATCTTCCCGCGCAGGTTCGAATCCTGTCGACTGCGGACAAAGCATAAAATGGCTTTTATATGAACATCAAATATTTAAATTTAAAAGTTCTCAAATTTAGGTCATTAACAAGCAGTCGTGGCCGAGTGGTTAAGGCGACAGACTTGCAATCTATTGGGAACTTCCCGCGTAGGTTCGAATCCTGTCGACTGCGGACGTAGCATCAAATGGCACTTATAAGAACGTCAAATATTTAAATTAAATAGTTCTCAAATTAAGGTCAATAACAAGCAGTCGTGGCCGAGTGGTTTTGTCTCAAGACTTGAAATCTGTTGGGATCTTCCTGCGCGGGTTTGACTGCGGACGTAGCATTAAATGGCACTTATAAGAACGTCAAATATTTAAATTTAATAGTTCTCAAATTTAGGTCATTAACAAGCAGTCGTGGCCGAGTGGTTAAGGCGACAGACTTGAAATCTGTTGGGTGCTTCCCGCGCAGGTTCGAATCCTCTCGACTGCGGACATAACATTAAATGGCATTTATAAGAACGTCAAATATTTCAATTTAATAGTTCTCAAATTAAAGTCATTAACAAGCAGTCGTGGCCGAGTGGTTAAGGCGACAGACTTGAAATCTGTTGGGATCTTCTCGCGCAGTTTCGAGTCCTGTCGACTGCGGACATAGCATAAAATGCCTTTTATATGAACATCAAATATTTAAATTTAAAAGTTCTCAAATTTAGGTCATTAACAAGCAGTCGTGGCCGAGTAGTTAAGGCGACAGACTTGAAATCTGTTGGGATCTTCCCGCGCAGGTTCGAATCCTGTCGACTGCGGACGTAGCATTAAATGGCACTTTTAAGAACGTCAAATATTTAAATTTAATAGCTCTCAAATTTAGGTCATTAACAAGCAGTCGTGGCCGAGTAGTTAAGGCGACAGACTTGAAATCTGTTGGGATCTTCCCGCGCAGGTTCGAATCCTGTCGACTGCGGACGTAGCATTAAATGGCACTTATAAGAACGTCAAATATTTAAATTTAATAGTTCTCAAATTTAGGTCAATAACAAGCAGTCGTGGCCGAGTGGTAAAGGCGACAGACTTGAAATCTGTTGGGATCTTCCCGCGCAGGTTCGAATCCTGTCGACTGCGGACGTAGCATTAAATGGCACTTATAAGAACGTCAAATATTTAAATTTAATAGTTCTCAAATTTAGGTCAATAACAAGCAGTCGTGGCCGAGTGGTTAAGGCGACAGACTTGAAATCTGTTGGGATCATCCCGCGCAGGTTTGACTGTGGACGTAGCATTAAATGGCACTTATAAGAACGTCAAATATTTAAATTTAATAGTTCTCAAATTTAGGTCAATAACAAGCAGTCGTGGCCGAGTGGTTAAGGCGACAGAGTTGAAATCTGTTGGGATCTTCCCGCGCAGGTTCGAATCCTGTCGACTACGGACATAGCATTAAATGGCATTTATAAGAACGTAAAATATTTTAATTTAATGGTTCTCAAATTTAGGTCATTAGCAAGCAGCCGTGGCCGAGTGGTTAAGGCGACAGACTTGAAATCTGTTGGGATCTTCCCGCGCAGGTTCGACTCCTGTCGACTGCGGACATAACATTAAATGGCATTTATAAGAACGTCAAATATTTAAATTTAATAGTTCTCAAATTTAGGTCATTAACAAGCAGTCGTGGCCGAGTAGTTAAGGCGACAGACTTGAAATCTGTTGGGATCTTCCCGCGTAGGTTCGAATCCTGTCGACTGCGGACGTAGCATTAAATGGCACTTATAAGAACGTCAAATATTTAAATTTAATAGTTCTCAAATTAAGGTCAATAACAAGCAGTCGTGGCCGAGTGGTTTAGGCTCAAGACTTGAAATCTGTTGGGATCTTCGTGCGCGGGTTTGACTGCGGACGTAGCATTAAATGGCACTTATAAGAACGTCAAATATTTAAATTTAATAGTTCTCAAATTTAGGTCAATAACAAGCAGTCGTGGCCGAGTGGTTAAGGCGACAGACTTGAAATCTGTTGGGATCTTCCCGCGCAGGTTCAAATCCTCTCGACTGCGGACATAACATTAAATGGCATTTATAAGAACGTCAAATATTTCAATTTAATAGTTCTCAAATTTAGGTCATTAACAAGCAGTCGTGGCCGAGTGGTTAAGGCGACAGACTTGAAATCTGTTGGGATCTTCTCGCGCAGTTTCGAATCCTGTCGACTGCGGACATAGCATAAAATGGCTTTTATATGAACATCAAATATTTAAATTTTAAAGTTCTCAAATTTAGGTCATTAACAAGCAGTCGTGGCCGAGTAGTTAAGGCGACAGACTTGAAATCTGTTGGGATCTTCCCGCGCAGGTTCGAAAAATGTCGACTGCGGACGTAGCATTAAATGGCACTTTTAAGAACGTCAAATATTTAAATTTAATAGCTCTCAAATTTAGGTCATTAACAAGCAGTCGTGGCCGAGTAGTTAAGGCGACAGACTTGAAATCTGTTGGGATCTTCCCGCGCAGGTTCGAATCCTGTCGACTGCGGACGTAGCATTAAATGGCACTTATAAGAACGTCAAATATTTAAATTTAATAGTTCTCAAATTTAGGTCAATAACAAGCAGTCGTGGCCGAGTGGTAAAGGCGACAGACTTGAAATCTGTTGGGATCTTCCCGCGCAGGTTCGAATCCTGTCGACTGCGGACGTAGCATTAAATGGCACTTATAAGAACGTCAAATATTTAAATTTAATAGTTCTCAAATTTAGGTCAATAACAAGCAGTCTTGGCCGAGTGGTTAAGGCGACAGACTTGAAATCTGTTGGGATCATCCCGCGCAGGTTTGACTGTGGACGTAGCATTAAATGGCACTTATAAGAACGTCAAATATTTCAATTTAATAGTTCTCAAATTTAGGTCAATAACAAGCAGTCGTGGCCGAGTGGTTAAGGCGACAGACTTGAAATCTGTTGGGATCTTCCCGCGCAGGTTCGAATCCTGTCGACTACGGACATAGCATTAAATGGCATTTATAAGAACGTAAAATATTTTAATTTAATGGTTCTCAAATTTAGGTCATTAGCAAGCAGCCGTGGCCGAGTGGTTAAGGCGACAGACTTGAAATCTGTTGGGATCTTCCCGCGCAGGTTCGACTCCTGTCGACTGTGGACATAACATTAAATGGCATTTATAAGAACGTCAAATATTTAAATTTAATAGTTCTCAAATTTAGGTCATTAACAAGCAGTCGTGGCCGAGTAGTTAAGGCGACAGACTTGAAATCTGTTGGGATCTTCCCGCGTAGGTTCGAATCCTGTCGACTGCGGACGTAGCATTAAATGGCACTTATAAGAACGTCAAATATTTAAATTTAATAGTTCTCAAATTAAGGTCAATAACAAGCAGTCGTGGCCGAGTGGTTTAGGCTCAAGACTTGAAATCTGTTGGGATCTTCCTGCGCGGGTTTGACTGCGGACGTAGCATTAAATGGCACTTATAAGAACGTCAAATATTTAAATTTAATAGTTCTCAAATTTAGGTCAATAACAAGCAGTCGTGGCCGAGTGGTTAAGGCGACAGACTGGCAATCTGTTGGGATCTTCCCGCGTAGGTTCGAATCCTGTCGACTGCGGACGTAGCATTAAATGGCACTTATAAGAACGTCAAATATTTAAATTTAATAGTTCTCAAATTTAGGTCAATAACAAGCAGTCGTGGCCGAGTGGTTAAGGCGACAGACTTGAAATCTGTTGGGAGCTTCCCGCGCAGGTTCGAATCCTCTCGACTGCGGACATAACATTAAATGGCATTTATAAGAACGTCAAATATTTCAATTTAATAGTTCTCAAATTTAGGTCATTAACAAGCAGTCGTGGCCGAGTGGTTAAGGCGACAGACTTGAAATCTGTTGGGATCTTCTCGCGCAGTTTCGAATCCTGTCGACTGCGGACATAGCATAAAATGGCTTTTATATGAACATCAAATATTTAAATTTAAAAGTTCTCAAATTTAGGTCATTAACAAGCAGTCGTGGCCGAGTAGTTAAGGCGACAGACTTGAAATCTGTTGGGATCTTCCCGCGCAGGTTCGAATCCTGTCGACTGCGGACGTAGCATTAAATGGCACTTTTAAGAACGTCAAATATTTAAATTTAATAGCTCTCAAATTTAGGTCATTAACAAGCAGTCGTGGCCGAGTAGTTAAGGCGACAGACTTGAAATCTGTTGGGATCTTCCCGCGCAGGTTCGAATCCTGTCGACTGCGGACGTAGCATTAAATGGCACTTATAAGAACGTCAAATATTTAAATTTAATAGTTCTCAAATTTAGGTCAATAACAAGCAGTCGTGGCCGAGTGGTAAAGGCGACAGACTTGAAATCTGTTGGGATCTTCCCGCGCAGGTTCGAATCCTGTCGACTGCGGACGTAGCATTAAATGGCACTTATAAGAACGTCAAATATTTAAATTTAATAGTTCTCAAATTTAGGTCAATAACAAGCAGTCGTGGCCGAGTGGTTAAGGCGACAGACTTGAAATCTGTTGGGATCATCCCGCGCAGGTTTGACTGTGGACGTAGCATTAAATGGCCCTTATAAGAACGTCAAATATTTAAATTTAATAGTTCTCAAATTTAGGTCAATAACAAGCAGTCGTGGCCGAGTGGTTAAGGCGACAGACTTGAAATCTGTTGGGATCTTCCCGCGCAGGTTCGAATCCTGTCGACTACGGACATAGCATTAAATGGCATTTATAAGAACGTAAAATATTTTAATTTAATGGTTCTCAAATTTAGGTCATTAGCAAGCAGCCGTGGCCGAGTGGTTAAGGCGACAGACTTGAAATCTGTTGGGATCTTCCCGCGCAGGTTCGACTCCTGTCGACTGCGGACATAACATTAAATGGCACTTATAAGAACGTCAAATATTTAAATTTAATAGTTCTCAAATTTAGGTCAATAACAAGCAGTCGTGGCCGAGTGGTTAAGGCGACAGACTGGCAATCTGTTGGGATCTTCCCGCGTAGGTTCGAATCCTGTCGACTGCGGACGTAGCATTAAATGGCACTTATAAGAACGTCAAATATTTAAATTTAATAGTTCTCAAATTTAGGTCAATAACAAGCAGTCGTGGCCGAGTGGTTAAGGCGACAGACTTGAAATCTGTTGGGATCTTCCCGCGCAGGTTCAAATCCTCTCGACTGCGGACATAACATTAAATGGCATTTATAAGAACGTCAAATATTTCAATTTAATAGTTCTCAAATTTAGGTCATTAACAAGCAGTCGTGGCCGAGTGGTTAAGGCGACAGACTTGAAATCTGTTGGGATCTTCCCGCGCAGGTTCGAATCCTGTCGACTGCGGACATAGCATAAAATGGCTTTTATATGAACATCAAATATTTAAATTTAATAGTTCTCAAATTTAGGTCATTAACAAGCAGTCGTGGCCGAGTAATTAAGGCGACAGACTTGAAATCTGTTGGGATATTCCCCCGCAGGTTCGAATCCTGTCGACTGCGGACGTAGCATTAAATGGCGCTTATAAGAACGTCAAATATTTAAATTTAATAGTTCTCAAATTAAGGTCAATAACAAGCAGTCGTGGCCGAGTGGTTAAGGCGACAGACTTGAATTCTGTTGGGATCATCCCGCGCAGGTTTGAATCCTGTCGACTGCGGACGTCGCATTAAATGGCACTTATAAGAACGTCAAATATTTAAATTTAATAGTTCTCAAATTTAGGTCAATAACAAGCAGTCGTGGCCGAGTGGTTAAGGCGACAGACTTGCAATCTGTTGGGATCTTCCCGCGCAGGTTCGAATCCTATCGACTGCGGACATAACATTAAATGGCATTTATAAGAACGTCAAATATTTAAATTTAATAGTTCTCAAATTAAGGTCATTAACAAGCAGTCGTGGCCGAGTGGTTAAGGCGACACACTTGAAATATGTTGGGATCTTCCCGCGCAGGTTCGAATCCTGTCGACTGCGGACAAAGCATAAAATGGCTTTGATATGAACATCAAATATTTAAATTTAAAAGTTCTCAAATTTAGGTCATTAACAAGCAGTCGTGGCCGAGTAGTTAAGGCGACAGACTTGAAATCTGTTGGGATCTTCCCGCGTAGGTTCGAATCCTGTCGACTGCGGACGTAGCATTAAATGGCACTTATAAGAACGTCAAATATTTAAATTTAATAGTTCTCAAATTAAGGTCAATAACAAGCAGTCGTGGCCGAGTGGTTTAGGCTCAAGACTTGAAATCTCTTGGGATCTTCCTGCGCGGGTTTGACTGCGGACGTAGCATTAAATGGCACTTATAAGAACGTCAAATATTTAAATTTAATAGTTCTCAAATGTAGGTCAATAACAAGCAGTCGTGGCCGAGTGGTTAAGGCGACAGACTTGCAATCTGTTGGGATCTTCCCGCGTAGGTTCGAATCCTGTCGACTGCGGACGTAGCATTAAATGGCACTTATAAGAACGTCAAATATTTAAATTTAATAGTTCTCAAATTTAGGTCAATAACAAGCAGTCGTGGCCGAGTGGTTAAGGCGACAGACTTGAAATCTGTTGGGATCTTCCCGCGCAGGTTCGAATCCTCTCGACTGCGGACATAACATTAAATGGCATTTATAAGAACGTCAAATATTTCAATTTAA
The DNA here is from genome assembly GCF_980474605.1 of Leiobunum rupestre. Lineage (NCBI taxonomy): Eukaryota > Metazoa > Arthropoda > Arachnida > Opiliones > Sclerosomatidae > Leiobunum > Leiobunum rupestre. The sequence goes on from NC_143384.1 coordinate 61,834,282, forward strand.
TAGTTCTCAAATTTAGGTCATTAACAAGCAGTCGTGGCCGAGTGGTTAAGGCGACAGACTTGAAATCTGTTGGGATCTTCCCGCGCAGTTTCGAATCCTGTCGACTGCGGACATAGCATAAAATGGCTTTTATATAACCATCAAATATTTAAATTTAAAAGTTCTCAAATTTTGGTCATTAACAAGCAGTCGTGGCCGAGTAGTTAAGGCGACAGACTTGAAATCTGTTGGGATCTTCCCGCGCAGGTTCGAATCCTGTCGACTGCGGACGTAGCATTAAATGGCACTTATAAGAACGTCAAAAATGTAATAGTTCTCAAATTTAGGTCATTAACAAGCAGTCGTGGCCGAGTAGTTAAGGCGACAGACTTGAAATCTGTTGGGATCTTCCCGCGCAGGTTCGAATCCTGTCGACTGCGGACGTAGCATTAAATGGCACTTATAAGAACGTCAAATATTTAAATTTAATAGTTCTCAAATTTAGGTCAATAACAAGCAGTCGTGGCCGAGTGGTTAAGGCGACAGACTTGCAATCTGTTGGGATCTTCCCGCGTAGGTTCGAATCCTGTAGACTGCGGACGTAGCATTAAATGGCACTTATAAGAACGTCAAATATTTAAATTTAATAGTTCTCAAATTTAGGTCAATAACAAGCAGTCGTGGCCGAGTGGTTAAGGCGACAGACTTGAAATCTGTTGGGATCTTCCCGCGCAGGTTCGAATCCTCTCGACTGCGGACATAACATTAAATGGCATTTATAAGAACGTCAAATATTTCAATTTAATAGTTCTCAAATTTAGGTCATTAACAAGCAGTCGTGGCCGAGTGGTTACGGCGACAGACTTGAAATCTGTTGGGATCTTCCCGCGTAGGTTCGAATCCTGTCGACTGCGGACGTAGCATTAAATGGCACTTATAAGAACGTCAAATATTTAAATTTAATAGTTCTCAAATTAAGGTCAATAACAAGCAGTCGTGGCCGAGTGATTTAGGCTCAAGACTTGAAATCTGTTGGGATCTTCCTGCGCGGGTTTGACTGCGGACGTAGCATTAAATGGCACTTATAAGAACGTCAAATATTTAAATTTAATAGTTCTCAAATTTAGGTCAATAACAAGCAGTCGTGGCCGAGTGGTTAAGGCGACAGACTGGCAATCTGTTGGGATCTTCCCGCGTAGGTTCGAATCCTGTCGACTGCGGACGTAGCATTAAATGGCACTTATAAGAACGTCAAATATTTAAATTTAATAGTTCTCAAATTAAGGTCAATAACAAGCAGTCGTGGCCGAGTGGTTTAGGCTCAAGACTTGAAATCTGTTGGGATCTTCCTGCGCGGGTTTGACTGCGGACGTAGCATTAAATGGCACTTATAAGAACGTCATATATTTGAATTTAATAGTTCTCAAATTTAGGTCAATAACAAGCAGTCGTGGCCGAGTGGTTAAGGCGACAGACTGGCAATCTGTTGGGATCTTCCCGCGTAGGTTCGAATCCTGTCGACTGCGGACGTAGCATTAAATGGCAGTTATAAGAACGTCAAATATTTAAATTTAATAGTTCTCAAATTTAGGTCAATAACAAGCAGTCGTGGCCGAGTGGTTAAGGCGACAGACTTGAAATCTGTTGGGATCTTCCCGCGCAGGTTCAAATCCTCTCGACTGCGGACATAACATTAAATGGCATTTATAAGAACGTCAAATATTTCAATTTAATAGTTCTCAAATTTAGGTCATTAACAAGCAGTCGTGGCCGAGTGGTTAAGGCGACAGACTTGAAATCTGTTGGGATCTTCCCGCGCAGGTTCGAATCCTGTCGACTGCGGACATAGCATAAAATGGCTTTTATATGAACATCAAATATTTAAATTTAATAGTTCTCAAATTTAGGTCATTAACAAGCAGTCGTGGCCGAGTAATTAAGGCGACAGACTTGAAATCTGTTGTGATATTCCCGCGCAGGTTCGAATCCTGTCGGCTGCGGACATAGCATAAAATGGTTTTTATATGAACATCAAATATTTAAATTTAATAGTTCTCAAATTTAGGTCAATAACAAGCAGTCGTGGCCGAGTGGTTAAGGCGACAGACTTGAAATCTGTTGGGATCTTCCCGCGCAGGTTCAAATCCTCTCGACTGCGGACATAACATTAAATGGCGCTTATAAGAACGTCAAATATTTAAATTTAATAGTTCTCAAATTTAGGTCAATAACAAGCAGTCGTGGCCGAGTGGTTAAGGCGACAGACTTGAAATCTGTTGGGATCTTCCCGCGCAGGTTCGAATCCTCTCGACTGCGGACATAACATTAAATGGCATTTATAAGAACGTCAAATATTTAAATTTAAAAGTTCTCAAATTTAGGTCATTAACAAGCAGTCGTGGCCGAGTAGTTAAGGCGACAGACTTGAAATCTGTTGGGATCTTCCCGCGCAGGTTCGAATCCTGTCGACTGCGGACGTAGCATTAAATGGCACTTATAAGAACGTCAAAAATGTAATAGTTCTCAAATTTAGGTCAATAACAAGCAGTCGTGGCCGAGTGGTTAAGGCGACAGACTTGAAATCTGTTGGGAACTTCCCGCGCAGGTTCGAATCCTGTCGACTACGGACATAGCATTAAATGGCATTTATAAGAACGTAAAATATTTTAATTTAATGGTTCTCAAATTAAGGTCATTAGCAAGCAGTCGTGGCCGAGTGGTTAAGGCGACAGACTTGAAATCTGTTGGGATCTTCCCGCGCAGGTTCGAATCCTGTCGACTGCGGACATAACATTAAATGGCATTTATAAGAACGTCAAATATTTAAATTTAATAGTTCTCAAATTTAGGTCATTAACAAGCAGTCGTGGCCGAGTGGTTTAGGCTCAAGACTTGAAATCTGATGGGATCTTCCTGCGCGGGTTTGACTGCGGACGTAGCATTAAATGGCACTTATAAGAACGTCAAATATTTAAATTTAATAGTTCTCAAATTTAGGTCAATAACAAGCAGTCGTGGCCGAGTGGTTAAGGCGACAGACTTGCAATCTGTTGGGATCTTCCCGCGCAGGTTCGAATCCTGTCGACTGCGGACATAACATTAAATGGCATTTATAAGAACGTCAAATATTTAAATTTAATAGTTCTCAAATTTAGGTCATCAGCAAGCAGTCGTGGCCGAGTGGTTAAGGCGACAGACTTGAAATCTGTTGGGATCTTCCCGCGCAGGTTCGAATCCTGTCGACTGCGGACATAACATTAAATGGCATTTATAAGAACGTCAAATATTTAAATATAATAGTTCTCAAATTTAGGTCATTTACAAGCAGTCGTGGCCGAGTAGTTAAGGCGACAGACTTGAAATCTGTTGGGATCTTCCCGCGTAGGTTCGAATCCTGTCGACTGCGGACGTAGCATTAAATGGCACTTATAAGAACGTCAAATATTTAAATTTAATAGTTCTCAAATTAAGGTCAATAACAAGCAGTCGTGGCCGAGTGGTTAAGGCGACAGACTTGAAATCTGTTGGGAGCTTCCCGCGCAGGTTCGAATCCTCTCGACTGCGGACATAACATTAAATGGCATTTATAAGAACGTCAAATATTTCAATTTAATAGTTCTCAAATTTAGGTCATTAACAAGCAGTCGTGGCCGAGTGGTTAAGGCGACAGACTTGAAATCTGTTGGGATCTTCCTGCGCGGGTTCGAATCCTGTCGACTGCGGACGTAGCATTTAATGGCACTTATAAGAACGTCAAATATTTCAATTTAATAGTTCTCAAATTTAGGTCATTAACAAGCAGTCATGGCCGAGTGGTTTAGGCTCAAGACTTGAAATCTGTTGGGATCTTCCTGCGCGGGTTTGACTGCGGACGTAGCATTAAATGGCACTTATAAGAACGTCAAATATTTCAATTTAATAGTTCTCAAATTTAGGTCAATAACAAGCAGTCGTGGCCGAGTGGTTAAGGCGACAGACTTGCAATCTGTTGGGATCTTCCCGCGTAGGTTCGAATCCTGTCGACTGCGGACGTAGCATTAAATGGCACTTATAAGAACGTCAAATATTTAAATTTAATAGTTCTCAAATTTAGGTCAATAACAAGCAGTCGTGGCCGAGTGGTTAAGGCGACAGACTTGAAATCTGTTGGGATCTTCCCGCGCAGGTTCGAATCCTCTCGACTGCGGACATAACATTAAATGGCATTTATAAGAACGTCAAATATTTCAATTTAATAGTTCTCAAATTTAGGTCATTAACAAGCAGTCGTGGCCGAGTGGTTAAGGCGACAGACTTGAAATCTGTTGGGATCTTCCCGCGCAGTTTCGAATCCTGTCGACTGCGGACATAGCATAAAATGGCTTTTATCTAACCATCAAATATTTAAATTTAAAAGTTCTCAAATTTAGGTCATTAACAAGCAGTCGTGGCCGAGTAGTTAAGGCGACAGACTTGAAATCTGTTGGGATCTTCCCGCGCAGGTTCGAATCCTGTCGACTGCGGACGTAGCATTAAAAGGCACTTATAAGAACGTCAAAAATGTAATAGTTCTCAAATTTAGGTCAATAACAAGCAGTCGTGGCCGAGTGGTTAAGGCGACAGACTTGAAATCTGTTGGGATCTTCCCGCGCAGGTTCGAATCCTGTCGACTACGGACATAGCATTAAATGGAATTTATAAGAACGTAAAATATTTTAATTTAATGGTTCTCAAATTTAGGTCATTAGCAAGCAGTCGTGGCCGAGTGGTTAAGGCGACAGACTTGAAATCTGTTGGGATCTTCCCGCGCAGGTTCGAATCCTGTCGACTGCGGACATAACATTAAATGGCATTTATTAGAACGTCAAATATTTAAATTTAATAGTTCTCAAATTTAGGTCATTAACAAGCAGTCGTGGCCGAGTGGTTTAGGCTCAAGACTTGAAATCTGATGGGATCTTCCTGCGCGGGTTTGACTGCGGACGTAGCATTAAATGGCACTTATAAGAACGTCAAATATTTAAATTTAATAGTTCTCAAATTAAGGTCAATAACAAGCAGTCGTGGCCGAGTGGTTAAGGCGACAGACTTGAAATCTGTTGGGAGCTTCCCGCGCAGGTTCGAATCCTCTCGACTGCGGACATAACATTAAATGGCATTTATAAGAACGTCAAATATTTCAATTTAATAGTTCTCAAATTTAGGTCATTAACAAGCAGTCGTGGCCGAGTGGTTAAGGCGACAGACTTGAAATCTGTTGGGATCTTCCTGCGCGGGTTTGACTGCGGACGTAGCATTAAATGGCACTTATAAGAACGTCAAATATTTAAATTTAATAGTTCTCAAATTTAGGTCAATAACAAGCAGTCGTGGCCGAGTGGTTAAGGCGACAGACTTGCAATCTGTTGGGATCTTCCCGCGTAGGTTCGAATCCTGTCGACTGCGGACGTGGCACTTATAAGAACGTCAAATATTTAAATTTAATAGTTCTCAAATTTAGGTCAATAACAAGCAGTCGTGGCCGAGTGGTTAAGGCGACAGACTTGAAATCTGTTGGGAGCTTCCCGCGCAGGTTCGAATCCTCTCGACTGCGGACATAACATTAAATGGCATTTATAAGAACGTCAAATATTTCAATTTAATAGTTCTCAAATTAAGGTCATTAACAAGCAGTCGTGGCCGAGTGGTTAAGGCGACAGACTTGAAATCTGTTGGGATCTTCCCTCGTAGGTTCGAATCCTGTCGACTGCGGACGTAGCATTTAATGGCACTTATAAGAACGTCAAATATTTAAATTTAATAGTTCTCAAATTTAGGTCAATAACAAGCAGTCGTGGCCGAGTGGTTAAGGCGACAGACTTGAAATCTGTTGGGAGCTTCCCGCGCAGGTTCGAATCCTCTCGACTGCGGACATAACATTAAATGGCATTTATAAGAACGTCAAATATTTCAATTTAATAGTTCTCAAATTTAGGTCATTAACAAGCAGTCGTGGCCGAGTGGTTAAGGCGACAGACTTGAAATCTGTTGGGATCTTCCCTCGTAGGTTCGAATCCTGTCGACTGCGGACGTAGCATTAAATGGCACTTATAAGAACGTCAAATATTTTAATTTAATAGTTCTCAAATTAAGGTCATTAACAAGCAGTCGTGGCCAAGTGGTTTAGGCTCAAGACTTGAAATCTGTTGGGATCTTCCCTCGTAGGTTCGAATCCTGTCGACTGCGGACGTAGCATTAAATGACACTTATAAGAACGTCAAATATTTTAATTTAATAGTTCTCAAATTAAGGTCAATAACAAGCAGTCGTGGCCGAGTGGTTTAGGCTCAAGACTTGAAATCTGTTGGGATCTTCCTGCGCGGGTTTGACTGCGGACGTAGCATTAAATGGCACTTATAAGAACGTCAAATATTTCAATTTAATAGTTCTCAAATTTAGGTCAATAACAAGCAGTCGTGGCCGAGTGGTTAAGGCGACAGACTTGCAATCTGTTGGGATCTTCCCGCGTAGGTTCGAATCCTGTCGACTGCGGACGTAGCAATAAATGGCACTTATAAGAACGTCAAATATTTAAATTTAATAGTTCTCAAATTTAGGTCAATAACAAGCAGTCGTGGCCGAGTGGTTAAGGCGACAGACTTGAAATCTGTTGGGATCTTCCCGCGCAGGTTCGAATCCTCTCGACTGCGGACATAACATTAAATGGCATTTATAAGAACGTCAAATATTTCAATTTAATAGTTCTCAAATTTAGGTCATTAACAAGCAGTCGTGGCCGAGTGGTTAAGGCGACAGACTTGAAATCTGTTGGGATCTTCCCGCGCAGTTTCGAATCCTGTCGACTGCGGACGTGGCACTTATAAGAACGTCAAATATTTAAATTTAATAGTTCTCAAATTTAGGTCAATAACAAGCAGTCGTGGCCGAGTGGTTAAGGCGACAGACTTGAAATCTGTTGGGAGCTTCCCGCGCAGGTTCGAATCCTCTCGACTGCGGACATAACATTAAATGGCATTTATAAGAACGTCAAATATTTAAATTTAATAGTTCTCAAATTTAGGTCAATAACAAGCAGTCGTGGCCGAGTGGTTAAGGCGACAGACTTGCAATCTGTTGGGATCTTCCCGCGTAGGTACGAATCCTGTCGACTGCGGACGTGGCACTTATAAGAACGTCAAATACTTAAATTTAATAGTTCTCAAATTTAGGTCAATAACAAGCAGTCGTGGCCGAGTGGTTAAGGCGACAGACTTGAAATCTGTTGGGAGCTTCCCGCGCAGGTTCGAATCCTCTCGACTGCGGACATAACATTAAATGGCATTTATAAGAACGTCAAATATTTCAATTTAATAGTTCTCAAATTTAGGTCATTAACAAGCAGTCGTGGCCGAGTGGTTAAGGCGACAGACTTGAAATCTGTTGGGATCTTCCCTCGTAGGTTCGAATCCTGTCGACTGCGGACGTAGCATTTAATGGCACTTATAAGAACGTCAAATATTTAAATTTAATAGTTCTCAAATTTAGGTCAATAACAAGCAGTCGTGGCCGAGTGGTTAAGGCGACAGACTTGAAATCTGTTGGGAGCTTCCCGCGCAGGTTCGAATCCTCTCGACTGCGGACATAACATTAAATGGCATTTATAAGAACGTCAAATATTTCAATTTAATAGTTCTCAAATTTAGGTCATTAACAAGCAGTCGTGGCCGAGTGGTTAAGGCGACAGACTTGAAATCTGTTGGGATCTTCCCTCGTAGGTTCGAATCCTGTCGACTGCGGACGTAGCATTAAATGGCACTTATAAGAACGTCAAATATTTTAATTTAATAGTTCTCAAATTAAGGTCAATAACAAGCAGTCGTGGCCAAGTGGTTTAGGCTCAAGACTTGAAATCTGTTGGAATCTTCCCTCGTAGGTTCGAATCCTGTCGACTGCGGACGTAGCATTAAATGGCACTTATAAGAACGTCAAATATTTTAATTTAATAGTTCTCAAATTAAGGTCAATAACAAGCAGTCGTGGCCGAGTGGTTTAGGCTCAAGACTTGAAATCTGTTGGGATCTTCCTGCGCGGGTTTGACTGCGGACGTAGCATTAAATGGCACTTATAAGAACGTCAAATATTTCAATTTAATAGTTCTCAAATTTAGGTCAATAACAAGCAGTCGTGGCCGAGTGGTTAAGGCGACAGACTTGCAATCTGTTGGGATCTTCCCGCGTAGGTTCGAATCCTGTCGACTGCGGACGTAGCATTAAATGGCACTTATAAGAACGTCAAATATTTAAATTTAATAGTTCTCAAATTTAGGTCAATAACAAGCAGTCGTGGCCGAGTGGTTAAGGCGACAGACTTGAAATCTGTTGGGATCTTCCCGCGCAGGTTCGAATCCTCTCGACTGCGGACATAACATTAAATGGCATTTATAAGAACGTCAAATATTTCAATTTAATAGTTCTCAAATTTAGGTCATTAACAAGCAGTCGTGGCCGAGTGGTTAAGGCGACAGACTTGAAATCTGTTGGGATCTTCCCGCGCAGTTTCGAATCCTGTCGACTGCGGACATAGCATAAAATGGCTTTTATCTAACCATCAAATATTTAAATTTAAAAGTTCTCAAATTTAGGTCATTAACAAGCAGTCGTGGCCGAGTAGTTAAGGCGACAGACTTGAAATCTGTTGGGATCTTCCCGCGCAGGTTCGAATCCTGTCGACTGCGGACGTAGCATTAAATGGCACTTATAAGAACGTCAAAAATGTAATAGTTCTCAAATTTAGGTCAATAACAAGCAGTCGTGGCCGAGTGGTTAAGGCGACAGACTTGAAATCTGTTGGGATCTTCCCGCGCAGGTTCGAATCCTGTCGACTACGGACATAGCATTAAATGGCATTTATAAGAACGTAAAATATTTTAATTTAATGGTTCTCAAATTTAGGTCATTAGCAAGCAGTCGTGGCCGAGTGGTTAAGGCGACAGACTTGAAATCTGTTGGGATCTTCCCGCGCAGGTTCGAATCCTGTCGACTGCGGACATAACATTAAATGGCATTTATAAGAACGTCAAATATTTAAATTTAATAGTTCTCAAATTTAGGTCATTAACAAGCAGTCGTGGCCGAGTGGTTTAGGCTCAAGACTTGAAATCTGATGGGATCTTCCTGCGCGGGTTTGACTGCGGACGTAGCATTAAATGGCACTTATAAGAACGTCAAATATTTAAATTTAATAGTTCTCAAATTTAGGTCAATAACAAGCAGTCGTGGCCGAGTGGTTAAGGCGACAGACTTGCAATCTGTTGGGATCTTCCCGCGCAGGTTCGAATCCTGTCGACTGCGGACATAACATTAAATGGCATTTATAAGAACGTCAAATATTTAAATTTAATAGTTCTCAAATTTAGGTCATTAGCAAGCAGTCGTGGCCGAGTGGTTAAGGCGACAGACTTGAAATCTGTTGGGATCTTCCCGCGCAGGTTCGAATCCTGTCGACTGCGGACGTAGCATTAAATGGCACTTATAAGAACGTCAAATATTTAAATTTAATAGTTCTCAAATTTAGGTCATTAACAAGCAGTCGTGGCCGAGTAGTTAAGGCGACAGACTTGAAATCTGTTGGGATCTTAACGCGCAGGTTCGAATCCTGTCGACTGCGGACGTAGCATTAAATGGCACTTATAAGAACGTCAAATATTTAAATTTAATAGTTCTCAAATTTAGGTCAATAACAAGCAGTCGTGGCCGAGTGGTTAAGGCGACAGACTTGAAATCTGTTGGGATCTTCCCGCGCAGGTTCGAATCCTGTCGACTACGGACATAGCATTAAATGGCATTTATAAGAACGTAAAATATTTTAATTTAATGGTTCTCAAATTTAGGTCATTAGCAAGCAGTCGTGGCCGAGTGGTTAAGGCGACAGACTTGAAATCTGTTGGGATCTTCCCGCGCAGGTTCGACTCCTGTCGACTGCGGACATAACATTAAATGGCATTTATAAGAACGTCAAATATTTAAATTTAATAGTTCTCAAATTTAGGTCATTAACAAGCAGTCGTGGCCGAGTGGTTAAGGCGACAGACTTGAAATCTGTTGGGATCTTCCCGCGCAGGTTCGAATCCTGTCGACTGCGGACATAGCATAAAATGGATTTTATATGAACATCAAATATTTAAATTTAAAAGTTCTCAAATTTAGGTCATTAACAAGCAGTCGTGGCCGAGTAGTTAAGGCGACAGACTTGAAATCTGTTGGGATCTTCCCGCGCAGGTTCGAATCCTGTCGACTGCGGACGTAGAATTAAATGGCAATTATAAGAACGTCAAATATTTAAATTTAATAGTTCTCAAATTAAGGTCAATAACAAGCAGTCGTGGCCGAGTGGTTTAGGCTCAAGACTTGAAATCTGTTGGGATCTTCCTGCGCGGGTTTGACTGCGGACGTAGCATTAAATGGCATTTATAAGAACGTCAAATATTTCAATTTAATAGTTCTCAAATTTAGGTTATTAACAAGCAGTCGTGGCCGAGTGGTTAAGGCGACAGACTTGAAATCTGTTGGGATCTTCCCGCGCAGGTTTGAATCCTGTCGACTGCGGACATAGCATAAAATGGCTTTTATATGAACATCAAATATTTAAATTTAAAATTTCTCAATTTCAGGTCATTAACAAGCAGTCGTGGCCGAGTAGTTAAGGCGACAGTCTTGAAATATGTTGGGATCTTCCCGCGCAGGTTCGAATCCCGTCGACTGCGGAGGTAGCATTAAATGGCACTTATAAGAACGTCAAATATTTAAATTTAATAGTTTTCAAATTTAGGTCAATAACAAGCAGTCGTGGCTGAGTGGTTAAGGCGACAGACTTGAAATCTGTTGGGATCTTCCCACGCAGGTTCGAATCCTGTCGACTGCGGAGGTAGCATTACATGGCACTTATAAGAACGTCAAATATTTAAATTTAATAGTTCTCAACTTTAGGTCAATAACAAGCAGTCGTGGCCGAGTGGTTAAGGCGACAGACTTGAAATCTGTTGGGATCTTCCCGCACAGGTTCGAATCCTGTCGACTGCGGACATAGCATAAAATGGCTATTATATGAACATCAAATATTTAAATTTAAAAGTTCTCAAATTTAGGTCATTAACAAGCAGTCGTGGCCGAGTAGTTAAGGCGACAGACTTGAAATCTGTTGGGATCTTCCCGCGCAGGTTCGAATCCTGTCGACTGCGGAGGTAGCATTACATGGCACTTATAAGAACATCAAATATTTAAATTTAAAAGTTCTCAAATTTAGGTCATTAACAAGCAGTCGTGGCCGAGTAGTTAAGGCGACAGACTTGAAATCTGTTGGGATCTTCCCGCGCAGGTTCGAATCCTGTCGACTGCGGAAGTAGCATTAAATGGCACTTATAAGAACGTCAAATATTTAAATTTAATAGTTCTCAAATTTAGGTCAATAACAAGCAGTCGTGGCCGAGTGGTTAAGGCGACAGACTTGAAATCTGTTGGGATCTTCCCGCGCAGGTTCGAATCCTGTCGACTGCGGACTTAGCATTAAATGGCACTTATAAGAACGTCAAATATTTAAATTTAATAGTTCTCAAATTTAGGTCATTAACAAGCAGTCGTGGCTGAGTAGTTAAGGCGACAGACTTGAAATCTGTTGGGATCTTCCCGCGCAGGTTCGAATCCTGTCGACTGCGGACGTAGCATTAAGTGGCACTTATAAGAACGTCAAATATTTAAATTTAATAGTTCTCAAATTTAGGTCAATAACAAGCAGTCGTGGCCGAGTGGTTAAGGCGACAGACTTGAAATCTGTTGGGATCTTCCCGCGCAGGTTCGAATCCTGTCGACTACGGACATAGCATTAAATGGCATTTATAAGAACGTAAAATATTTTAATTTAATGGTTCTCAAATTTAGGTCATTAGCAAGCAGTCGTGGCCGAGTGGTTAAGGCGACAGACTTGAAATCTGTTGGGATCTTCCCGCGCAGGTTCGACTCCTGTCGACTGCGGACATAACATTAAATGGCATTTATAAGAACGTCAAATATTTAAATTTAATAGTTCTCAAATTTAGGTCATTAACAAGCAGTCGTGGCCGAGTAGTTAAGGCGACAGACTTGAAATCTGTTGGGATCTTCCCGCGCAGGTTCGAATCCTGTCGACTGCGGACATAACATTAAATGGCATTTATAAGAACGTCAAATATTTAAATTTAATAGTTCTCAAATTTAGGTCATTAACAAGCAGTCGTGGCCGAGTGTTTAAGGCGACAGACTTGAAATCTGTTGGGATCTTCCCGCGCAGGTTCGAATCCTGTCGACTGCGGATATATCATAAAATGGCTTTTATATGAACATCAAATATTTAAATTTAAAAGTTCTCAAAATTAGGTCATTAACAAGCAGTCGTGGCCGAGTGGTTAAGGCGACAGACTTGAAATCTGTTGGGATCTTCCCGCGCAGGTTCGAATCCTGTCGACTGCGACATAGCATTAAATGGCATTTATAAGAACGTCAAATATTTAACTTAAATAGTTCTCAAATTTAGGTCATTAACAAGCAGTCGTGGCCGAGTAGTTAAGGCGACAGACTTGAAATCTGTTGGGATCTTCCCGCGCAGGTTCGAATCCTGTCGACTGCGGAGGTAGCATTACATGGCACTTATAAGAACATCAAATATTTAAATTTAAAAGTTCTCAAATTTAGGTCATTAACAAGCAGTCGTGGCCGAGTAGTTAAGGCGACAGACTTGAAATCTGTTGGGATCTTCCCGCGCAGGTTCGAATCCTGTCGACTGCGGAAGTAGCATTAAATGGCACTTATAAGAACGTCAAATATTTAAATTTAATAGTTCTCAAATTTAGGTCAATAACAAGCAGTCGTGGCCGAGTGGTTAAGGCGACAGACTTGAAATCTGTTGGGATCTTCCCGCGCAGGTTCGAATCCTGTCGACTGCGGACTTAGCATTAAATGGCACTTATAAGAACGTCAAATATTTAAATTTAATAGTTCTCAAATTTAGGTCATTAACAAGCAGTCGTGGCTGAGTAGTTAAGGCGACAGACTTGAAATCTGTTGGGATCTTCCCGCGCAGGTTCGAATCCTGTCGACTGCGGACGTAGCATTAAATGGCACTTATAAGAACGTCAAATATTTAAATTTAATAGTTCTCAAATTTAGGTCAATAACAAGCAGTCGTGGCCGAGTGGTTAAGGCGACAGACTTGAAATCTGTTGGGATCTTCCCGCGCAGGTTCGAATCCTGTCGACTACGGACATAGCATTAAATGGCATTTATAAGAACGTAAAATATTTTAATTTAATGGTTCTCAAATTTAGGTCATTAGCAAGCAGTCGTGGCCGAGTGGTTAAGGCGACAGACTTGAAATCTGTTGGGATCTTCCCGCGCAGGTTCGACTCCTGTCGACTGCGGACATAACATTAAATGGCATTTATAAGAACGTCAAATATTTAAATTTAATAGTTCTCAAATTTAGGTCATTAACAAGCAGTCGTGGCCGAGTAGTTAAGGCGACAGACTTGAAATCTGTTGGGATCTTCCCGCGCAGGTTCGAATCCTGTCGACTGCGGACATAACATTAAATGGCATTTATAAGAACGTCAAATATTTAAATTTAATAGTTCTCAAATTTAGGTCATTAACAAGCAGTCGTGGCCGAGTGTTTAAGGCGACAGACTTGAAATCTGTTGGGATCTTCCCGCGCAGGTTCGAATCCTGTCGACTGCGGATATATCATAAAATGGCTTTTATATGAACATCAAATATTTAAATTTAAAAGTTCTCAAATTTAGGTCATTAACAAGCAGTCGTGGCCGAGTAGTTAAGGCGACAGACTTGAAATCTGTTGGGATCTTCCCGCGCAGGTTCGAATCCTGTCGACTACGGACATAGCATTAAATGGCATTTATAAGAACGTAAAATATTTTAATTTAATGGTTCTCAAATTTAGGTCATTAGCAAGCAGTCGTGGCCGAGTGGTTAAGGCGACAGACTTGAAATCTGTTGGGATCTTCCCGCGCAGGTTCGACTCCTGTCGACTGCGGACATAACATTAAATGGCATTTATAAGAACGTCAAATATTTAAATTTAATAGTTCTCAAATTTAGGTCATTAACAAGCAGTCGTGGCCGAGTAGTTATGGCGACAGACTTGAAATCTGTTGGGATCTTCCCGCGCAGGTTCGAATCCTGTCAACTGCGGACATAACATTAAATGGCATTTATAAGAACGTCAAATATTTAAATTTAATAGTTCTCAAATTTAGGTCATTAACAAGCAGTCGTGGCCGAGTGTTTAAGGCGACAGACTTGAAATCTGTTGGGATCTTCCCGCGCAGGTTCGAATCCTGTCGACTGCGGATATATCATAAAATGGCTTTTATATGAACATCAAATATTTAAATTTAAAAGTTCTCAAAATTAGGTCATTAACAAGCAGTCGTGGCCGAGTGGTTAAGGCGACAGACTTGAAATCTGTTGGGATCTTCCCGCGCAGGTTCGAATCCTGTCGACTGCGACATAGCATTAAATGGCATTTATAAGAACGTCAAATATTTAACTTAAATAGTTCTCAAATTTAGGTCATTAACAAGCAGTCGTGGCCGAGTAATTAAGGCGACAGACTTGAAATCTGTTGGGATATTCCCCCGCAGGTTCGAATCCTGTCGACTGCGGACGTAGCATTAAATGGCGCTTATAAGAACACAAATATTTAAATTTAATAGTTCTCAAATTAAGGTCAATAACAAGCAGTCGTGGCCGAGTGGTTAAGGCGGCAGACTTGAATTCTGTTGGGATCATCCCGCGCAGGTTCGAATCCTGTCGACTGCGGACGTCGCCTTAAATGGCACTTATAAGAACGTCAAATATTTAAATTTAATAGTTCTCAAATTTAGGTCAATAACAAGCAGTCGTGGTCGAGTGGTTAAGGCGACAGACTTGAAATCTGTTGGGATCTTTCCGCGCAGGTTCGAATCCTGTCGACTGCGGACATAGCATAAAATGGCTTTTATATGAACATCAAATATTTAAATTTAAAAGTTCTCAAATTTAGGTCATTAACAAGCAGTCGTGGCCGAGTAGTTAAGGCGACAGACTTGAAATCTGTTGGGATCTTCCCGCGCAGGTTCGAATCCTGTCGACTGCGGACGTAGAATTAAATGGCAATTATAAGAACGTCAAATATTTAAATTTAATAGTTCTCAAATTAAGGTCAATAACAAGCAGTCGTGGCCGAGTGGTTTAGGCTCAAGACTTGAAATCTGTTGGGATCTTCCTGCGCGGGTTTGACTGCGGACGTAGCATTAAATGGCACTTATAAGAACGTAAAATATTTAAATTTAATAGTTCTCAAATTTAGGTCAATAACAAGCAGTCGTGGCCGAGTGGTTAAGGCGACAGACTTGCAATCTGTTGGGATCTTCCCGCGTAGGTTCGAATCCTGTCGACTGCGGACGTAGCATTAAATGGCACTTATAAGAACGTCAAATATTTAAATTTAATAGTTCTCAAATTTAGGTCATTAACAAGCAGTCGTGGCCGAGTAGTTAAGGCGACAGACTTGAAATCTGTTGGCATCTTCCCGCGCAGGTTCGAATCCTGTCGACTGCGGACATAACATTAAATGGCATTTATAAGAACGTCAAATATTTAAATTTAATAGTTCTCAAATTTAGGTCATTAACAAGCAGTCGTGGCCGAGTGTTTAAGGCGACAGACTTGAAATCTGTTGGGATCTTCCCGCG
This sequence comes from Leiobunum rupestre, assembly GCF_980474605.1. Taxonomy (NCBI): domain Eukaryota; kingdom Metazoa; phylum Arthropoda; class Arachnida; order Opiliones; family Sclerosomatidae; genus Leiobunum; species Leiobunum rupestre. The sequence continues at coordinate 61,850,000 of NC_143384.1, forward strand.
CAGGTTCGAATCCTGTCGACTGCGGATATATCATAAAATGGCTTTTATATGAACATCAAATATTTAAATTTAAAAGTTCTCAAAATTAGGTCATTAACAAGCAGTCGTGGCCGAGTGGTTAAGGCGACAGACTTGAAATCTGTTGGGATCTTCCCGCGCAGGTTCGAATCCTGTCGACTGCGACATAGCATTAAATGGCATTTATAAGAACGTCAAATATTTAACTTAAATAGTTCTCAAATTTAGGTCATTAACAAGCAGTCGTGGCCGAGTAATTAAGGCGACAGACTTGAAATCTGTTGGGATATTCCCCCGCAGGTTCGAATCCTGTCGACTGCGGACGTAGCATTAAATGGCGCTTATAAGAACACAAATATTTAAATTTAATAGTTCTCAAATTAAGGTCAATAACAAGCAGTCGTGGCCGAGTGGTTAAGGCGGCAGACGTGAATTCTGTTGCGATCATCCCGCGCAGGTTCGAATCCTGTCGACTGCGGACGTCGCCTTAAATGGCACTTATAAGAACGTCAAATATTTAAATTTAATAGTTCTCAAATTTAGGTCAATAACAAGCAGTCGTGGCCGAGTGGTTAAGGCGACAGACTTGAAATCTGTTGGGATCTTCCCGCGCAGGTTCGAATCCTGTCGACTGCGGACATAGCATAAAATGTTTTTTATATGAACATCAAATATTTAAATTTAAAAGTTCTCAAATTTAGGTCATTAACAAGCAGTCGTGGCCGAGTAGTTAAGGCGACAGACTTGAAATCTGTTGGGATCTTATCGCGCAGGTTCGAATCCTGTCGACTGCGGACGTAGAATTAAATGGCAATTATAAGAACGTCAAATATTTAAATTTAATAGTTCTCAAATTAAGGTCAATAACAAGCAGTCGTGGCCGAGTGGTTTAGGCTCAAGACTTGAAATCTGTTGGGATCTTCCTGCGCGGGTTTGACTGCGGACGTAGCATTAAATGGCACTTATAAGAACGTAAAATATTTAAATTTAATAGTTCTCAAATTTAGGTCAATTACAAGCAGTCGTGGCCGAGTGGTTAAGGCGACAGACTTGCAATCTGTTGGGATCTTCCCGCGTAGGTTCGAATCCTGTCGACTGCGGACGTAGCATTAAATGGCACTTATAAGAACGTCAAATATTTAAATTTAATAGTTCTCAAATTTAGGTCAATAACAAGCAGTCGTGGCCGAGTGGTTAAGGCGACAGACTTGCAATCTGTTGGGATCTTCCCGCGTAGGTTCGAATCCTGTCGACTGCGGACGTAGCATTAAATGGCACTTATAAGAACGTCAAATATTTAAATTTAATAGTTCTCAAATTTAGGTCAATAACAAGCAGTCGTGGCCGAGTGGTTAAGGCGACAGACTTGAAATCTGTTGGGATCTTCCCGCGCAGGTTCGAATCCTCTCGACTGCGGACATAACATTAAATGGCATTTATAAGAACGTCAAATATTTCAATTTAATAGTTCTCAAATTTAGGTTATTAACAAGCAGTCGTGGCCGAGTGGTTAAGGCGACAGACTTGAAATCTGTTGGGATCTTCCCGCGCAGGTTCGAATCCTATCGACTGCGGACATAGCATAAAATGGCTTTTATATGAACATCAAATATTTAAATTTAAAAGTTCTCAAATTTAGGTCATTAACAAGCTGTCGTGGCCGAGTAGTTAAGGCGACAGACTTGAAATCTGTTGGGATCTTCCCGCGCAGGTTTGAATCCTGTCGACTGCGGACATAGCATAAAATGGCTTTTATATGAACATCAAATATTTAAATTGAAAAGTTCTCAATTTGAGGTCATTAACAAGCAGTCGTGGCCGAGTAGTTAAGGCGACAGTCTTGAAATCTGTTGGGATCTTCCCGCGCAGGTTCGAATCCCGTCGACTGCGGAGGTAGCATTAAATGGCACTTATAAGAACGTCAAATATTTAAATTTAATAGTTCTCAAATTTAGGTCAATAACAAGCAGTCGTGGCCGAGTGGTTAAGGCGACAGACTTGAAATCTGTTGGGATCTTCCCGCGCAGGTTCGAATCCTGTCGACTGCGGAGGTAGCATTAAATGGCACTTATAAGAACGTCAAATATTTAAATTTAATAGTTCTCAACTTTAGGTCAATAACAAGCAGTCGTGCCCGAGTGGTTAAGGCGACAGACTTGAAATCTGTTGGGATCTTCCCGCGCAGGTTCGAATCCTGTCGACTGCGGACATAGCATAAAATGGCTTTTATATGAACATCAAATATTTAAATTTAAAAGTTCTCAAATTTAGGTCATTAACAAGCAGTCGTGGCCGAGTAGTTAAGGCGACAGACTTGAAATCTGTCGGGAGCTTCCCGCGCAGGTTCGAATCCTGTCGACTGCGGACATAGCATAAAATGGCTTTTATATGAACATCAAATATTTAAATTTAAAAGTTCTCAAATTTAGGTCATTAACAAGCTGTCGTGGCCGAGTAATTAAGGCGACAGACTTGAAATCTGTTGGGATCTTCCCGCGCAGGTTTGAATCCTGTCGACTGCGGACGTAGCATTAAATGGAACTTATAAGAACGTCAAATATTTAAATTTAATAGTTCTCAAATTTAGGTCAATAACAAGCAGTCGTGGCCGAGTGGTTAAGGCGACAGACTTGAAATCTGTTGGGATCTTCCCGCGCAGGTTTGAATCCTGTCGACTGCGGACATAGCATTAAATGGCATTTATAAGAACGTCAAATATTTAAATTTAATAGTTCTCAAATTTAGGTCATTAACAAGCAGTCGTGGCCGAGTGGTTAAGGCGACAGACTTGAAATCTGTTGGGATCTTCCCGCGCAGGTTCGAATCCTGTCGACTGCGGACATAGCATAAAATGGCTTTTATATGAACATCAAATATTTAAATTTAATAGTTCTCAAATTTAGGTTATTAACAAGCAGTCGTGGCCGAGTGGTTAAGGCGACAGACTTGAAATCTGTTGGGATCTTCCCGCGCAGGTTCGAATCCTGTCGACTGCGGACATAGCATAAAATGGCTTTTATATGAACATCAAATATTTAAATTTAATAGTTCTCAAATTTAGGTCATTAACAAGCAGTGGTGGCCGAGTGGTTAAGGCGACAGACTTGCAATCTGTTGGGATCTTCCCGCGTAGGTTCGAATCCTGTCGACTGCGGACGTAGCATTAAATGGCATTTATAAGAACGTCAAATATTTAAATTTAATAGTTCTCAAATTTATGTCATTAACAAGCAGTCGTGGCCGAGTGGTTAAGGCGACAGACTTGAAATCTGTTGGGATCTTCCCGCGCATGTTCGAATCCTGTCGACTGCGGACGTAGCATTAAATGGAACTTATAAGAACGTCAAATATTTAAATTTAATAGTTCTCAAATTTAGGTCAATAACAAGCAGTCGTGGCCGAGTGGTTAAGGCGACAGACTTGAAAACTGTTGGGATCTTCCCGCGCAGGTTCGAATCCTGTCACTGCGGACGTAGCATTAAATGGCATTTATAAGAACGTCAAATATTTAAATTTAATAGTTCTCAAATTTATGTCATTAACAAGCAGTCGTGGCCGAGTGGTTAAGGCGACAGACTTGAAATCTGTTGGGATCTTCCAGCGCAGGTTCGAATCCTGTCGACTGCGGACATAGCATTAAATGGCACTTATAAGAACGTCAAATATTTAAATTTAATAGTTCTCAAATTTAGATCAATAACAAGCAGTCTTGGCCGAGTGGTTAAGGCGACAGACTTGAAATCTGTTGGGATCATCCCGCGCAGGTTCGAATCTTGCCGAGGGAAACATAACATTTAAAGGGTTTTATATGTACGTCAAATATTTATATTAAAAAGTTCTCCAATTTAGGTTAATAACAAGCAGTTGTAGCCGAGTGGTTTAGGCTCAAGACTTGAAATCTGTTGGGATCTCCTTGCGCGGGTTCGACTGCGGACGTAGCATTAAATGGCACTTATAAGAACGTCAAATATTTAAATTTAATAATTCTCAAATTTAGGTCAATAACAAACAGTCGTGGCCGAGTGGTTAAGGCGACAGACTTGAAATCTGTTGGAATCATCCCGCGCAGGTTCGACTGCGGACGTAGCATTAAATGGCACTTATAAGAACGTCAAATATTTAAATTTAATAGTTCTCAAATTTAGGTCAATAACAAGCAGTCGTGGCCGAGTGGTTAAGGCGACAGACTTGAAATCTGTTGGGATCTTCCCGCGCAGGTTTGAATCCTGTCGACTGCGGACATAGCATTAAATGGCATTTATAAGAACGTCAAATATTTAAATTTAATAGTTCTCAAATTTAGGTCAATAACAAGCAGTCGTGGCCGAGTGGTTAAGGCGACAGACTTGAAATCTGGTGGGATCTTCCCGCGCAGGTTCGAATCCTGTCGACTACGGACATAGCGTTAAAAGGCATTTATAAGAAAGTCAAATATTTAAATTTAATGGTTCTCAAATTTAAGTCATTAGCAAGCAGTCGTGGCCGAGTGGTTAAGGCGACAGACTTGAAATCTGTTGGGATCTTCCCGCGCAGGTTCGAATCCTGTTGACTGCGGACATAGCATAAACTGGCTTTTATATGAAAATCAAATATTTAAATTTGAAAGTTCTCATATTTAGGTCATAAACAAGCAGTCGTGGCCGAGTGGTTAAGGCGACAGACTTGAAATCTGTTGGGATCTTCCCGCGCATGTTCGAATCCTGTCGACTGCGGACGAGGCATTAAATGGCACTTGTAAGAACGTCAAATATTTAAATTTAATAGTTCTCAAATTTAGGTCAATAACAAGCAGTCGTGGCCGAGTGGTTAAGGCGACAGACTTGAAATCTGTTGGGATCATCCCGCGCAGGTTCGAATCCTGTCGACTGCGGACGTAGCATTAAATGGCACTTATAAGAACGTCAAATATTTAAATTTAATAGTTCTCAAATTTAGGTCAATAACAAGCAGTCGTGGCCGAGTGGTTAAGGCAACAGACTTGAAATCTGTTGGGATCATCCCGCGCAGGTTCGACTGCGGACGTAGCATTAAATGGCACTTATAGGAACGTCAAATATTTAAATTTAATAGTTCTCAAATTTAGGTCAATAACAAGCAGTCGTGGCCGAGCGGTTAAGGCGACAGACTTGAAATCTGTTGGGATCTTCCCGCGCATGTTCGAATCCTGTCGACTGCGGACGAGGCATTAAATGGCACTTGTAAGAACGTCAAATATTTAAATTTAATAGTTCTCAAATTTAGGTCAATAACAAGCAGTCGTGGCCGAGTGGTTAAGGCGACAGACTTGAAATCTGGTGGGATCTTCCCGCGCAGGTTCGAATCCTGTCGACTACGGACATAGCATTAAATGGCATTTATAAGAACGTAAAATATTTAAATTTAATGGTTCTCAAATTTAGGTCATTATCAAGCAGTCGTGGCCGAGTGGTTAAGGCGACAGACTTGAAATCTGTTGGGATCTTCCCGCGCAGGTTCGAATCCTGTTGACTGCGGACATAGCATTAAATGGCATTTATAAGAACGTAAAATATTTAAATTTAATAGTTCTCAAATTTAGGTCAATAACAAGCAGTCGTGGCCGAGTGGTTAAGGCGACAGACTTGAAATCTGTTGGGATCTTCCCGCGCAGGTTCGAATCCTGCCAACTGCGGACATAGCACGTAATGGCGTTTATATGAACATAAAATATTTAAATTTAATAGTTCTCAAATTTAGGTCAATAACAAGCAGTCGTGGCCGAGTGGTTAAGGCGACAGACTTGAAATCTGGTGGGATCTTCCCGCGCAGGTTCGAATCCTGTCGACTACGGACATAGCGTTAAAAGGCATTTATAAGAAAGTCAAATATTTAAATTTAATGGTTCTCAAATTTAAGTCATTAGCAAGCAGTCGTGGCCGAGTGGTTAAGGCGACAGACTTGAAATCTGTTGGGATCTTCCCGCGCATGTTCGAATCCTGTCGACTGCGGACGTAGCATTAAATGGCACTTATAGGAACGTCAAATATTTAAATTTAATAGTTCTCAAATTTAGGTCAATAACAAGCAGTCGTGGCCGAGCGGTTAAGGCGACAGACTTGAAATCTGTTGGGATCTTCCCGCGCAGGTTTGAATCCTGTCGACTGCGGACATAGCATTAAATGGCATTTATAAGAACGTCAAATATTTAAATTTAATAGTTCTCAAATTTAAGTCATTAACAAGCAGTCGTGGCCGAGTAATTAAGGCGACAGACTTGAAATCTGTTGGGATCTTCCCGCGCAGGTTCGAATCCTGTCGACTACGGACATAGCATTAAATGGCATTTATAAGAACGTAAAATATTTCAATTTAATTGTTCTCAAATTTAGGTCATTATCAAGCAGTCGTGGCCGAGTGGTTAAGGCCACAGACTTGAAATCTGTTGGGATCTTCCCACGCAGGTTCGAATCCTATCGACTGCGGACATAGCATTAAATGGCATTTATAAGAACGTCAAATATTTAAATTTAATAGTTCTCAAATTTAGGTCATTAACAAGCAGTCGTGGCCGAGTGGTTAAGGCGACAGACTTGAAATCTGTTGGGATCTTCCCGCGCAGGTTCGAATCCTGTCGACTACGGACATAGCATTAAATGGCATTTATAAGAACGCAAAATATTTAAATTTAATGGTTCTCAAATTTAGGTCATAAGCAAGCAGTCGTGGCCGAGTGGTTAAGGCGACAGACTTGAAATCTGTTGGGATCTTCCCGCGCAGGTTCGAATCCTGTTGACTGCGGACATAGCATAAACTGGCTTTTATATGAACATCAAATATTTAAATTTGAAAGTTCTCAAATTTAGGTCATTAACAAGCAGTCGTGGCCGAGTGGTTAAGGCGACAGACTTGAAATCTTTTGGGATCATCCCGCGCAGGTTCGAATCCTGTCGACTGCGGACGAAGCATTAAATGGCACTTATAAGAACGTCAAATATTTAAATTTAATAGTTCTCAAATTTAGGTCAATAACAAGCAGTCGTGGCCGAGTGGTTAAGGCGACAGACTTGAAATCTGTTGGGATCATCCCGCGCAGGTTCGAATCCTGTCGACTGCGGACGTAGCATTAAATGGCACTTATAAGAACGTCAAATATTTAAATTTAATAGTTCTCAAATTTAGGTCAATAACAAGCAGTCGTGGCCGATTGGTTAAGGCGACAGACTATAAATCTGTTGGGATCTTCCCGCGCAGGTTTGAATCCTGTCGACTGCGGACATAGCATTAAATGGCATTTATAAGAACGTCAAATATTTAAATTTAATAGTTCTCAAATTTAGGTCATTAACAAGCAGTCGTGGCCGAGTAATTAAGGCGACAGACTATAAATCTGTTGGGATCTTCCCGCGCAGGTTTGAATCCTGTCGACTGCGGACATAGCATTAAATGGCACTTATAAGAACGTCAAATATTTAAATTTAATAGTTCTCAAATTTAGGTCAATAACAAGCAGTCGTGGCCGAGTGGTTAAGGCGACAGACTATAAATCTGTTGGGATCTTCCCGCGCAGGTTTGAATCCTGTCAACTGCGGACATAGCATTAAATGGCATTTATAAGAACGTCAAATATTTAAATTTAATGGTTCTCAAATTTAGGTCATAAGCAAGCAGTCGTGGCCGAGTGGTTAAGGCGACAGACTTGAAATCTGTTGGGATCTTCCCGCGCAGGTTCGAATCCTGTTGACTGCGGACATAGCATAAACTGGCTTTTATATGAACATCAAATATTTAAATTTGAAAGTTCTCAAATTTAGGTCGTTAACAAGCAGTCGTGGCCGAGTGGTTAAGGCGACAGACTTGAAATCTGTTGGGGTCTTACCGCGCATGTTCGAATCCTGTCGACTGCGGACGTAGCATTAAATGGCATTTATAAGAACGTCAAATATTTAAATTTAATAGTTCTCAAATTTAGGTCATTAACAAGCAGTCGTGGCCGAGTAATTAAGGCGACAGACTTGAAATCTGTTGGGATCTTCCCGCGCAGGTTCGAATCCTGCCAACTGCAGACATAGCACGTAATGGCGTTTATATGAACATAAAATATTTAAATTTAATAGTTCTCAAATTTAGGTCAATAACAAGCAGTCGTGGCCGAGTGGTTAAGGCGACAGACTTGAAATCTGTTGGGATCATCCCGCGCAGGTTCGAATCCTGTCGACTGCGGACGTAGCATTAAATGGCACTTATAAGAACGTCAAATATTTAAATTTAATAGTTCTCAAATTTAGGTCAATAACAAGCAGTCGTGGCCGAGTGGTTAAGGCGACAGACTTGAAATCTGTTGGGATCTTCCCGCGCAGGTTTGAATCCTGTCGACTGCGGACATAGCATTAAATGGCATTTATAAGAACGTCAAATATTTAAATTTAATAGTTCTCAAATTTAGGTCATTAACAAGCAGTCGTGGCCGAGTAATTAAGGCGACAGACTTGAAATCTGTTGGGATCTTCCCGCGCAGGTTCGAATCCTGTCGACTACGGACATAGCATTAAATGGCATTTATATGAACATAAAATATTTAAATTTAATAGTTCTCAAATTTAGGTCAATAACAAGCAGTCGTGGCCGAGTGGTTAAGGCGACAGACTTGAAATCTGGTGGGATCTTCCCGCGCAGGTTCGAATCCTGTCGACTACGGACATAGCATTAAAAGGCATTTATAAGAAAGTCAAATATTTAAATTTAATGGTTCTCAAATTTAAGTCATTAGCAAGCAGTCGTGGCCGAGTGGTTAAGGCGACAGACTTGAAATCTGTTGGGATCTTCCCGTGCAGGTTCGAATCCTGTTGACTGCGGACATAGCATAAACTGGCTTTTATATGAACATCAAATATTTAAATTTGAAAGTTCTCATATTTAGGTCATTAACAAGCAGTCGTGGCCGAGTGGTTAAGGCGACAGACTTGAAATCTGTTGGGATCTTCCCGCGCATGTTCGAATCCTGTCGACTGCGGACATAGCATTAAATGGCATTTATAAGAACGTCAAATATTTAAATTTAATAGTTCTCAAATTTAGGTCATTAACAAGCAGTCGTGGCCGAGTAATTAAGGCGACAGACTTGAAATCTGTTGGGATCTTCCCGCGCAGGTTCAAATCCTGTTGACTGCGGACATAGCATTAAATGGCATTTATAAGAACGTTAAATATTTAAATTTAATAGTTCTCAAATTTAGGTCATTAACAAGCAGTCGTGGCCGAGTGGTTAAGGCGACAGACTTGAAATCTGTTGGGATCTTCCCGCGCAGGTTCGAATCCTGCCAACTGCGGACATAGCAAGTAATTGCGTTTATATGAACATAAAATATTTAAATTTAATAGTTCTCAAATTTAGGTCAATAACAAGCAGTCGTGGCCGAGTGGTTAAGGCGACAGACTTGAAATCTGTTGGGATCTTCCCGCGCAGGTTCGAATCCTGTCGACTACGGACATAGCATAAACTGGCTTTTATATGAACATCAAATATTTAAATTTGAAAGTTCTCAAATTTAGGTCATTAACAAGCAGTCGTGGCCGAGTGGTTAAGGCGACAGACTTGAAATCTGTTGGGATCTTCCCGCGCATGTTCGAATCCTGTCGACTGCGGACGTACCATTAAATGGCACTTATAAGAACGTCAAATATTTAAATTTAATAGTTCTCAAATTTAGGTCAATAACAAGCAGTCGTGGCCGAGTGGTTAAGGCGACAGACTTGAAATCTGTTGGGATCTTCCCGCGCAGGTTTGAATCCTGTCGACTGCGGACATAGCATTAAATGGCATTTATAAGAACGTCAAATATTTAAATTTAATAGTTCTCAAATTTAGGTCATTAACAAGCAGTCGTGGCCGAGTAATTAAGGCAAAAGACTTGAAATCTGTTGGGATCTTCCCGCGCAGGTTCGAATCCTGTCGACTACGGACATAGCATTAAATGGCATTTATAAGAACGTAAAATATTTAAATTTAATGGTTCTCAAATTTAGGTCATTATCAAGCAGTCGTGGCCGAGTGGTTAAGGCGACAGACTTGAAATCTGTTGGGATCTTCCCGCGCAGGTTCGAATCCTGTTGACTGCGGACATAGCATTAAATGGCATTTATAAGAACGTAAAATATTTAAATTTAATACTTCTCAAATTTAGGTCAATAACAAGCAGTCGTGGCCGAGTGGTTAAGGCGACAGACTTGAAATCTGTTGGGATCTTCCCGCGCAGGTTCGAATCCTGCCAACTGCGGACATAGCACGTAATGGCGTTTATATGAACATAAAATATTTAAATTTAATAGTTCTCAAATTTAGGTCAATAACAAGCAGTCGTGGCCGAGTGGTTAAGGCGACAGACTTGAAATCTGGTGGGATCTTCCCGCGCAGGTTCGAATCCTGTCGACTACGGACATAGCGTTAAAAGGCATTTATAAGAAAGTCAAATATTTAAATTTAATGGTTCTCAAATTTAAGTCATTAGCAAGCAGTCGTGGCCGAGTGGTTAAGGCGACAGACTTGAAATCTGTTGGGATCTTCCCGCGCAGGTTCGAATCCTGTTGACTGCGGACATAGCATAAACTGGCTTTTATATGAACATCAAATATTTAAATTTGAAAGTTCTCATATTTAGGTCATTAACAAGCAGTCGTGGCCGAGTGGTTAAGGCGACAGACTTGAAATCTGTTGGGATCTTCCCGCGCATGTTCGAATCCTGTCGACTGCGGACGAGGCATTAAATGGCACTTGTAAGAACGTCAAATATTTAAATTTAATAGTTCTCAAATTTAGGTCAATAACAAGCAGTCGTGGCCGAGTGGTTAAGGCGACAGACTTGAAATCTGTTGGGATCATCCCGCGCAGGTTCGAATCCTGTCGACTGCGGACGTAGCATTAAATGGCACTTATAAGAACGTCAAATATTTAAATTTAATAGTTCTCAAATTTAGGTCAATAACAAGCAGTCGTGGCCGAGTGGTTAAGGCGACAGACTTGAAATCTGTTGGGATCTTCCCGCGCAGGTTTGAATCCTGTCGACTGCGGACATAGCATTAAATGGCATTTATAAGAACGTCAAATATTTAAATTTAATAGTTCTCAAATTTAGGTCATTAACAAGCAGTCGTGGCCGAGTGGTTAAGGCAACAGACTTGAAATCTGTTGGGATCATCCCGCGCAGGTTCGACTGCGGACGTAGCATTAAATGGCACTTATAGGAACGTCAAATATTTAAATTTAATAGTTCTCAAATTTAGGTCAATAACAAGCAGTCGTGGCCGAGCGGTTAAGGCGACAGACTTGAAATCTGTTGGGATCTTCCCGCGCAGGTTTGAATCCTGTCGACTGCGGACATAGCATTAAATGGCATTTATAAGAACGTCAAATATTTAAATTTAATAGTTCTCAAATTTAAGTCATTAACAAGCAGTCGTGGCCGAGTAATTAAGGCGACAGACTTGAAATCTGTTGGGATCTTCCCGCGCAGGTTCGAATCCTGTCGACTACGGACATAGCATTAAATGGCATTTATAAGAACGTAAAATATTTCAATTTAATTGTTCTCAAATTTAGGTCATTATCAAGCAGTCGTGGCCGAGTGGTTAAGGCCACAGACTTGAAATCTGTTGGGATCTTCCCACGCAGGTTCGAATCCTATCGACTGCGGACATAGCATTAAATGGCATTTATAAGAACGTCAAATATTTAAATTTAATAGTTCTCAAATTTAGGTCATTAACAAGCAGTCGTGGCCGAGTGGTTAAGGCGACAGACTTGAAATCTGTTGGGATCTTCCCGCGCAGGTTCGAATCCTGTTGACTGCGGACATAGCATTAAATGGCATTTATAAGAACGTAAAATATTTAAATTTAATACTTCTCAAATTTAGGTCAATAACAAGCAGTCGTGGCCGAGTGGTTAAGGCGACAGACTTGAAATCTGTTGGGATCTTCCCGCGCAGGTTCGAATCCTGCCAACTGCGGACATAGCACGTAATGGCGTTTATATGAACATAAAATATTTAAATTTAATAGTTCTCAAATTTAGGTCAATAACAAGCAGTCGTGGCCGAGTGGTTAAGGCGACAGACTTGAAATCTGGTGGGATCTTCCCGCGCAGGTTCGAATCCTGTCGACTACGGACATAGCGTTAAAAGGCATTTATAAGAAAGTCAAATATTTAAATTTAATGGTTCTCAAATTTAAGTCATTAGCAAGCAGTCGTGGCCGAGTGGTTAAGGCGACAGACTTGAAATCTGTTGGGATCTTCCCGCGCAGGTTCGAATCCTGTTGACTGCGGACATAGCATAAACTGGCTTTTATATGAACATCAAATATTTAAATTTGAAAGTTCTCATATTTAGGTCATTAACAAGCAGTCGTGGCCGAGTGGTTAAGGCGACAGACTTGAAATCTGTTGGGATCTTCCCGCGCATGTTCGAATCCTGTCGACTGCGGACGAGGCATTAAATGGCACTTGTAAGAACGTCAAATATTTAAATTTAATAGTTCTCAAATTTAGGTCAATAACAAGCAGTCGTGGCCGAGTGGTTAAGGCGACAGACTTGAAATCTGTTGGGATCATCCCGCGCAGGTTCGAATCCTGTCGACTGCGGACGTAGCATTAAATGGCACTTATAAGAACGTCAAATATTTAAATTTAATAGTTCTCAAATTTAGGTCAATAACAAGCAGTCGTGGCCGAGTGGTTAAGGCGACAGACTTGAAATCTGTTGGGATCTTCCCGCGCAGGTTTGAATCCTGTCGACTGCGGACATAGCATTAAATGGCATTTATAAGAACGTCAAATATTTAAATTTAATAGTTCTCAAATTTAGGTCATTAACAAGCAGTCGTGGCCGAGTGGTTAAGGCAACAGACTTGAAATCTGTTGGGATCATCCCGCGCAGGTTCGACTGCGGACGTAGCATTAAATGGCACTTATAGGAACGTCAAATATTTAAATTTAATAGTTCTCAAATTTAGGTCAATAACAAGCAGTCGTGGCCGAGCGGTTAAGGCGACAGACTTGAAATCTGTTGGGATCTTCCCGCGCAGGTTTGAATCCTGTCGACTGCGGACATAGCATTAAATGGCATTTATAAGAACGTCAAATATTTAAATTTAATAGTTCTCAAATTTAAGTCATTAACAAGCAGTCGTGGCCGAGTAATTAAGGCGACAGACTTGAAATCTGTTGGGATCTTCCCGCGCAGGTTCGAATCCTGTCGACTACGGACATAGCATTAAATGGCATTTATAAGAACGTAAAATATTTCAATTTAATTGTTCTCAAATTTAGGTCATTATCAAGCAGTCGTGGCCGAGTGGTTAAGGCCACAGACTTGAAATCTGTTGGGATCTTCCCACGCAGGTTCGAATCCTATCGACTGCGGACATAGCATTAAATGGCATTTATAAGAACGTCAAATATTTAAATTTAATAGTTCTCAAATTTAGGTCATTAACAAGCAGTCGTGGCCGAGTGGTTAAGGCGACAGACTTGAAATCTGTTGGGATCTTCCCGCGCAGGTTCGAATCCTGTCGACTACGGACATAGCATTAAATGGCATTTATAAGAACGCAAAATATTTAAATTTAATGGTTCTCAAATTTAGGTCATAAGCAAGCAGTCGTGGCCGAGTGGTTAAGGCGACAGACTTGAAATCTGTTGGGATCTTCCCGCGCAGGTTCGAATCCTGTTGACTGCGGACATAGCATAAACTGGCTTTTATATGAACATCAAATATTTAAATTTGAAAGTTCTCAAATTTAGGTCATTAACAAGCAGTCGTGGCCGAGTGGTTAAGGCGACAGACTTGAAATCTTTTGGGATCATCCCGCGCAGGTTCGAATCCTGTCGACTGCGGACGAAGCATTAAATGGCACTTATAAGAACGTCAAATATTTAAATTTAATAGTTCTCAAATTTAGGTCAATAACAAGCAGTCGTGGCCGAGTGGTTAAGGCGACAGACTCGAAATCTGTTGGGATCATCCCGCGCAGGTTCGAATCCTGTCGACTGCGGACGTAGCATTAAATGGCACTTATAAGAACGTCAAATATTTAAATTTAATAGTTCTCAAATTTAGGTCAATAACAAGCAGTCGTGGCCGATTGGTTAAGGCGACAGACTATAAATCTGTTGGGATCTTCCCGCGCAGGTTTGAATCCTGTCGACTGCGGACATAGCATTAAATGGCATTTATAAGAACGTCAAATATTTAAATTTAATAGTTCTCAAATTTAGGTCATTAACAAGCAGTCGTGGCCGAGTAATTAAGGCGACAGACTATAAATCTGTTGGGATCTTCCCGCGCAGGTTTGAATCCTGTCGACTGCGGACATAGCATTAAATGGCACTTATAAGAACGTCAAATATTTAAATTTAATAGTTCTCAAATTTAGGTCAATAACAAGCAGTCGTGGCCGAGTGGTTAAGGCGACAGACTATAAATCTGTTGGGATCTTCCCGCGCAGGTTTGAATCCTGTCAACTGCGGACATAGCATTAAATGGCATTTATAAGAACGTCAAATATTTAAATTTAATGGTTCTCAAATTTAGGTCATAAGCAAGCAGTCGTGGCCGAGTGGTTAAGGCGACAGACTTGAAATCTGTTGGGATCTTCCCGCGCAGGTTCGAATCCTGTTGACTGCGGACATAGCATAAACTGGCTTTTATATGAACATCAAATATTTAAATTTGAAAGTTCTCAAATTTAGGTCGTTAACAAGCAGTCGTGGCCGAGTGGTTAAGGCGACAGACTTGAAATCTGTTGGGGTCTTACCGCGCATGTTCGAATCCTGTCGACTGCGGACGTAGCATTAAATGGCATTTATAAGAACGTCAAATATTTAAATTTAATAGTTCTCAAATTTAGGTCATTAACAAGCAGTCGTGGCCGAGTAATTAAGGCGACAGACTTGAAATCTGTTGGGATCTTCCCGCGCAGGTTCGAATCCTGCCAACTGCAGACATAGCACGTAATGGCGTTTATATGAACATAAAATATTTAAATTTAATAGTTCTCAAATTTAGGTCAATAACAAGCAGTCGTGGCCGAGTGGTTAAGGCGACAGACTTGAAATCTGTTGGGATCATCCCGCGCAGGTTCGAATCCTGTCGACTGCGGACGTAGCATTAAATGGCACTTATAAGAACGTCAAATATTTAAATTTAATAGTTCTCAAATTTAGGTCAATAACAAGCAGTCGTGGCCGAGTGGTTAAGGCGACAGACTTGAAATCTGTTGGGATCTTCCCGCGCAGGTTTGAATCCTGTCGACTGCGGACATAGCATTAAATGGCATTTATAAGAACGTCAAATATTTAAATTTAATAGTTCTCAAATTTAGGTCATTAACAAGCAGTCGTGGCCGAGTAATTAAGGCGACAGACTTGAAATCTGTTGGGATCTTCCCGCGCAGGTTCGAATCCTGTCGACTACGGACATAGCATTAAATGGCATTTATAAGAACGTAAAATATTTAAATTTAATGGTTCTCAAATTTAGGTAATTATCAAGCAGTCGTGGCCGAGTGGTTAAGGCGACAGACTATAAATCTGTTGGGATCTTCCCGCGCAGGTTTGAATCCTGTCGACTGCGGACATAGCATTAAATGGCATTTATAAGAACGTCAAATATTTAAATTTAATAGTTCTCAAATTTAGGTCATTAACAAGCAGTCGTGGCCGAGTAATTAAGGCGACAGACTTGAAATCTGTTGGGATCTTCCCGCGCAGGTTCGAATCCTGTCGACTACGGACATAGCATTTATAAGAACGTCAAATATTTAAATTTAATAGTTCTCAAATTTAGGTCAATAACAAGCAGTCGTGGCCGAGTGGTTAAGGCGACAGACTTGAAATCTGTTGGGATCTTCCCGCGCAGGTTTGAATCCTGTCGACTGCGGACATAGCATTAAATGGCATTTATAAGAACGTCAAATATTTAAATTTAATAGTTCTCAAATTTAGGTCATTAACAAGCAGTCGTGGCCGAGTAATTAAGGCGACAGACTTGAAATCTGTTGGGATCTTCCCGCGCAGGTTCGAATCCTGCCAACTGCAGACATAGCACGTAATGGCGTTTATATGAACATAAAATATTTAAATTTAATAGTTCTCAAATTTAGGTCAATAACAAGCAGTCGTGGCCGAGTGGTTAAGGCGACAGACTTGAAATCTGTTGGGATCATCCCGCGCAGGTTCGAATCCTGTCGACTGCGGACGTAGCATTAAATGGCACTTATAAGAACGTCAAATATTTAAATTTAATAGTTCTCAAATTTAGGTCAATAACAAGCAGACGTGGCCGAGTGGTTAAGGCGACAGACTTGAAATCTGTTGGGATCTTCCCGCGCAGGTTTGAATCCTGTCGACTGCGGACATAGCATTAAATGGCATTTATAAGAACGTCAAATATTTAAATTTAATAGTTCTCAAATTTAGGTCAATAACAAGCAGTCGTGGCCGAGTGGTTAAGGCGACAGACTTGAAATCTGTTGGGATCATCCCGCGCAGGTTCTAATCCTGTCGACTGCGGACGTAGCATTAAATGGCACTTATAAGAACGTCAAATATTTAAATTTAATAGTTCTCAAATTTAGGTCATTAACAAGCAGTCGTGGCCGAGTAATTAAGGCGACAGACTTGAAATCTGTTGGGATCTTCCCGCGCAGGTTCCAATCCTGTCGACTACGGACATAGCATTTATAAGAACGTAAAATATTTAAATTTAATGGTTCTCAAATTTAGGTCATAAGCAAGCAGTCGTGGCCGAGTGGTTAAGGCGACAGACTTGAAATCTGTTGGGATCTTCCCGCGCAGGTTCGAATCCTGTTGACTGCGGACATAGCATAAACTGGCTTTTATATGAACATCAAATATTTAAATTTGAAAGTTCTCAAATTTAGGTCGTTACAAGCAGTCGTGGCCGAGTGGTTAAGGCGACAGACTTGAAATCTGTTGGGATCTTACCGCGCATGTTCGAATCCTGTCGACTGCGGACGTAGCATTAAATGGAACTTATAAGAACGTCAAATATTTAAATTTAATAGTTCTCAAATTTAGGTCAATAACAAGCAGTCGTGGCCAAGTGGTTAAGGCGACAGACTTGAAATCTGTTGGGATCTTCCCGCGCAGGTTTGAATCCTGTCGACTGCGGACATAGCATTAAATGGCATTTATAAGAACGTCAAATATTTAAATTTAATAGTTCTCAAATTTAGGTCATTAACAAGCAGTCGTGGCCGAGTAATTAAGGCGACAGACTTGAAATCTGTTGGGATCTTCCCGCGCAGGTTCGAATTCTGCCAACTGCAGACATAGCACGTAATGGCGTTTATATGAACATAAAATATTTAAATTTAATAGTTCTCAAATTTAGGTCAATAACAAGCAGTCGTGGCCGAGTGGTTAAGGCGACAGACTTGAAATCTGTTGGGATCATCCCGCGCAGGTTCGAATCCTGTCGACTGCGGACGTAGCATTAAATGGCACTTATAAGAACGTCAAATATTTAAATTTAATAGTTCTCAAATTTAGGTCAATAACAAGCAGTCGTGGCCGAGTGGTTAAGGCGACAGACTTGAAATCTGTTGGGATCTTCCCGCGCAGGTTTGAATCCTGTCGACTGCGGACATAGCATTAAATGGCATTTATAAGAACGTCAAATATTTAAATTTAATAGTTCTCAAATTTAGGTCATTAACAAGCAGTCGTGGCCGAGTAATTAAGGCGACAGACTTGAAATCTGTTGGGATCTTCCCGCGCAGGTTCGAATCCTGTCGACTACGGACATAGCATTAAATGGCATTTATAAGAACGTAAAATATTTAAATTTAATGGTTCTCAAATTTAGGTAATTATCAAGCAGTCGTGGCCGAGTGGTTAAGGCGACAGACTTGAAATCTGTTGGGATCTTCCCGCGCAGGTTCGAATCCTGTTGACTGCGGACATAGCATTAAATGGCATTTATAAGAACGTAAAATATTTAAATTTAATAGTTCTCAAATTTAGGTCATTAACAAGCAGTCGTGGCCGAGTGGTTAAGGCGACAGACTTGAAATCTGTTGGGATCTTCCCGCGCAGGTTCGAATCCTGCCAACTGCAGACATAGCACGTAATGGCGTTTATATGAACATAAAATATTTAAATTTAATAGTTCTCAAATTTAGGTCAATAACAAGCAGTCGTGGCCGAGTGGTTAAGGCGACAGACTTGAAATCTGGTGGGATCTTCTCGCGCAGGTTCGAATCCTGTCGACTACGGACATAGCATTAAAAGGCATTTATAAGAAAGTCAAATATTTAAATTTAATGGTTCTCAAATTTAAGTCATTAGCAAGCAGTCGTGGCCGAGTGGTTAAGGCGACAGACTTGAAATCTGTTGGGATCTTCCCGCGCAGGTTCGAATCCTGTTGACTGCGGACATAGCATAAACTGGCTTTTATATGAACATCAAATATTTATATTTGAAAGTTCTCATATTTAGGTAATTAACAAGCAGTCGTGGCCGAGTGGTTAAGGCGACAGACTTGAAATCTGTTATGATCTTCCCGCGCATGTTCGAATCCTGTCGACTGCGGACGAGGCATTAAATGGCACTTGTAAGAACGTCAAATATTTAAATTTAATAGTTCTCAAATTGAGGTCAATAACAAGCAGTCGTGGCCGAGTGGTTAAGGCGACAGACTTGAAATCTGTTGGGATCATCCCGCGCAGGTTCGAATCCTGTCGACTGCGGACGTAGCATTAAATGGCACTTATAAGAACGTCAAATATTTAAATTTAATAGTTCTCAAATTTAGGTGAATAACAAGCAGTCGTGGCCGAGTGGTTAAGGCAACAGACTTGAAATCAGTTGGGACCTTCCCGCGCAGGTTCGAATCTTGCCGAGGGAAACATAACATTTAAAGGGTTTTATATGTACGTCAAATATTTATAATTAAAAGTTCTCCAATTTAGTTTAATAACAAGCAGTTGTGGCCGAGTGGCTTAGGCTCAAGACTTGAAATCTGTTGGGATCTTCCTGCGCGGTATCGAATCCTATCCACCGCGGAAAA
The DNA here is from genome assembly GCF_980474605.1 of Leiobunum rupestre. Lineage (NCBI taxonomy): Eukaryota > Metazoa > Arthropoda > Arachnida > Opiliones > Sclerosomatidae > Leiobunum > Leiobunum rupestre. Next base: position 61,869,061 of record NC_143384.1, read on the forward strand.
ACCAATTTATAGCGTTAATATGTACGTCAAATATTTAAATTTAATAGTTCTCAAATTTAGGTCAATAACAAGCAGTCGTGGCCGAGTGGTTAAGGCGACAGACTTGAAATCTGTTGGGATCTTCCCGCGCAGGTTTGAATCCTGTCGACTGCGGACATAGCATTAAATGGCATTCATAAGAACGTCAAATATTTAAATTTAATAGTTCTCAAGTTTAGGTCATTAACAAGCAGTCGTGGCCGAGTAATTAAGGCGACAGACTTGAAATCTGTTGGAATCTTCCCGCGCAGGTTCGAATCCTGTCGACTACGGACATAGCATTAAATGGCATTTATAAGAACGTCAAATATTTAAATTTAATAGTTCTCAAATTCAGGTCATTAACAAGCAGTCGTGGCCGAGTGGTTAAGGCGACAGACTCGAAATCTGTTGGGATCTTCCCGCGCAGGTTCGAATCCTGTCGACTGCGGACATAGCATTAAATGGCATTTATAAGAACGTCAAATATTTAAATTTAATAGTTCTCAAATTTAGGTCAATAACAAGCAGTCGTGGCCGAGTGGTTAAGGCGACAGACTCGAAATCTTTTGGAATCTTCCCGCGCAGGTTCGAATCCTGTCGACTGCGGACATAGCATTAAATGGCATTTATAAGAACGTAAAATATTTAAATTTAATGGTTCTCAAATTTAGGTCAATAACAAGCAGTCGTGGCCGAGTGGTTAAGGTGACAGACTCGAAATCTGTTGGGACCTTCCCGCGCAGGTTCGAATCTTGCCGAGGGAAACATAACATTTAAAGGGTTTTATATGTACGTCAAATATTTATAATTAAAAGTTCTCCAATTTAGGTTAATAACAAGCAGTTGTGACCGAGTGGCTTAGGCTCAAGACTTGAAATCTGTTGGGATCTTCCTGCGCGGTATCGAATTCTATCCACCGCGGAAAAACCAATTTATAGCGTTAATATGTACGTCAAATATTTAAATTTAATAGTTCTCAAATTTAGGCCAATAACAAGCAGTCGTGGCCGAGTAATTAAGGCGCCAGACTTGAAATCTGTTGGGATCTTCCCGCGCAGGTTCGAATCCTGTCGACTACGGACATAGCATTAAATGGCATTTATAAGAACGTAAAATATTTAAATTTAATGGTTCTCAAATTTAGGTCATTAGCAAGCAGTCGTGGCCGAGTGGTTAAGGCGACAGACTTGGGATCTTCCCGCGCAGGTTCGAATCCTGTCGACTGCGGACAAAGCATTAAATGGCATTTATAAGAACGTCAAATATTTAAATTTAATAGTTCTCAAATTTAGGTCATTAATAAGCAGTCGTGGCCGAGTAATTAAGGCGACAGACTTGGAATCTGTTGGGATCTTCCCGCGTAGGTTCGAATCCTGTCGACTGCGGACGTAGCATTAAATGGCACTTATAAGAACGTCAAATATTTAAATTTAATAGTTCTCAAATTTAGGTCATTAACAAGCAGTCGTGGCCGAGTGGTTAAGGCGACAGACTTGAAATCTGGTGGGATCTTCCCGCGCAGGTTCGAATCCTGTCGACTGCGGACATAGCATTAAATGGCATTTATAAGAAAGTCAAATATTTAAATTTAATAGTTCTCAAATTTAGGTCATTAATAAGCAGTCGTGGCCGAGTAATTAAGGCGACAGACTTGGAATCTGTTGGGATCTTCCCGCGTAGGTTCGAATCCTGTCGACTGCGGACGTAGCATTAAATGGCACTTATAAGAACGTCAAATATTTAAATTTAATAGTTCTCAAATTCAGGTCATTAACAAGCAGTCGTGGCCGAGTGGTTAAGGCGACAGACTCGAAATCTGTTGGGATCTTCCCGCGCAGGTTCGAATCCTGTCGACTGCGGACATAGCATTAAATGGCATTTATAAGAACGTCAAATATTTAAATTTAATAGTTCTCAAATTTAGGTCAATAACAAGCAGTCGTGGCCGAGTGGTTAAGGCGACAGACTCGAAATCTTTTGGAATCTTCCCGCGCAGGTTCGAATCCTGTCGACTGCGGACATAGCATTAAATGGCATTTATAAGAACGTAAAATATTTAAATTTAATGGTTCTCAAATTTAGGTCAATAACAAGCAGTCGTGGCCGAGTGGTTAAGGCGACAGACTCGAAATCTGTTGGGACCTTCCCGCGCAGGTTCGAATCTTGCCGAGGGAAACATAACATTTAAAGGGTTTTATATGTACGTCAAATATTTATAATTAAAAGTTCTCCAATTTAGGTTAATAACAAGCAGTTGTGACCGAGTGGCTTAGGCTCAAGACTTGAAATCTGTTGGGATCTTCCTGCGCGGTATCGAATTCTATCCACCGCGGAAAAACCAATTTATAGCGTTAATATGTACGTCAAATATTTAAATTTAATAGTTCTCAAATTTAGGCCAATAACAAGCAGTCGTGGCCGAGTAATTAAGGCGCCAGACTTGAAATCTGTTGGGATCTTCCCGCGCAGGTTCGAATCCTGTCGACTACGGACATAGCATTAAATGGCATTTATAAGAACGTAAAATATTTAAATTTAATGGTTCTCAAATTTAGGTCATTAGCAAGCAGTCGTGGCCGAGTGGTTAAGGTGACAGACTTGGGATCTTCCCGCGCAGGTTCGAATCCTGTCGACTGCGGACAAAGCATTAAATGGCATTTATAAGAACGTCAAATATTTAAATTTAATAGTTCTCAAATTTAGGTCATTAATAAGCAGTCGTGGCCGAGTAATTAAGGCGACAGACTTGGAATCTGTTGGGATCTTCCCGCGTAGGTTCGAATCCTGTCGACTGCGGACGTAGCATTAAATGGCACTTATAAGAACGTCAAATATTTAAATTTAATAGTTCTCAAATTTAGGTCATTAACAAGCAGTCGTGGCTGAGTGGTTAAGGCGACAGACTTGAAATCTGGTGGGATCTTCCCGCGCAGGTTCGAATCCTGTCGACTGCGGACATAGCATTAAATGGCATTTATAAGAAAGTCAAATATTTAAATTTAATAGTTCTCAAATTTAGGTCATTAATAAGCAGTCGTGGCCGAGTAATTAAGGCGACAGACTTGGAATCTGTTGGGATCTTCCCGCGTAGGTTCGAATCCTGTCGACTGCGGACGTAGCATTAAATGGCACTTATAAGAACGTCAAATATTTAAATTTAATAGTTCTCAAATTTAGGTCATTAACAAGCAGTCGTGGCTGAGTGGTTAAGGCGACAGACTTGAAATCTGGTGGGATCTTCCCGCGCAGGTTCGAATCCTGTCGACTGCGGACATAGCATTAAATGGCATTTATAAGAAAGTCAAATATTTAAATTTAATAGTTCTCAAATTTAGGTCATTAATAAGCAGTCGTGGCCGAGTAATTAAGGCGACAGACTTGGAATCTGTTGGGATCTTCCCGCGTAGGTTCGAATCCTGTCGACTGCGGACGTAGCATTAAATGGCACTTATAAGAACGTCAAATATTTAAATTTAATAGTTCTCAAATTTAGGTCATTAACAAGCAGTCGTGGCCGAGTGGTTAAGGCGACAGACTTGAAATCTGGTGGGATCTTCCCGCGCAGGTTCGAATCCTGTCGACTGCGGACATAGCATTAAATGGCATTTATAAGAAAGTCAAATATTTAAATTTAATAGTTCTCAAATTTAGGTCATTAACAAGCAGTCGTGGCCGAGTGGTTAAGGCGACAGACTTGAAATCTGTTGGGATCTTCCCGCGCAAGTTCGAATCCTGTCGACTGCGTACATAGCATTAAATGTCATTTATAAGAACGTCAAATATTTAAATTTAATAGTTCTCAAATTTAGGTCAATAACAAGCAGTCGTGGCCGAGTGGTTAAGGCGACAGACTCGAAATCTGTTGGGAAATTCCCGCGCAGGTTCGAATCCTGTCGACTGCGGACATAGCATTAAATGGCATTTATAAGAACGTCAAATATTTAAATTTAATAGTTCTCAAATTAAGGTCATTAACAAGCAGTCGTGGCCGAGTGGTTAAGGCGACAGACTCGAAATCTGTTGGGATCTTCCCGCGCAGGTTCGAATCCTGTCGACTGCGGACATAGCATTAAATGGCATTTATAAGAACGTCAAATATTTAAATTTAATAGTTCTCAAATTTAGGTCAATAACAAGCAGTCGCGGCCGAGTGGTTAAGGCGACAGACTCAAAATCTATTGGAATCTTCCCGCGCAGGTTCGAATCCTGTCGACTGCGGACATAGCATTAAATGGCATTTATAAGAACGTAAAATATTTAAATTTAATGGTTCTCAAATTTAGGTCAATAACAAGCAGTCGTGGCCGAGTGGTTAAGGCGACAGACTCGAAATCAGTTTTGACCTTCCCGCGCAGGTTCGAATCTTGCCGAGGGAAACATAACATTTAAAGGGTTTTATATGTACGTCAAATATTTATAATTAAAAGTTCTCCAATTTAGGTCATTAACAAGCAGTCGTGGCCGAGTGGTTAAGGCGACAGACTCGAAATCTGTTGGGATCTTCCCGCGCAGGTTCGAATCCTGTCGACTGCGGACATAGCATTAAATGGCATTTATAAGAACGTCAAATATTTAAATTTAATAGTTCTCAAATTTAGGTCAATAACAAGCAGTCGTGGCCGAGTGGTTAAGGCGACAGACTCGAAATCTATTGGAATCTTCCCGCGCAGGTTCGAATCCTGTCGACTGCGGACATAGCATTAAATGGCATTTATAAGAACGTAAAATATTTAAATTTAATGGTTCTCAAATTTAGGTCAATAACAAGCAGTCGTGGCCGAGTGGTTAAGGCGACAGACTCGAAATCTGTTGGGACCTTCCCGCGCAGGTTCGAATCTTGCCGAGGGAAACATAACATTTAAAGGGTTTTATATGTACGTCAAATATTTATAATTAAAAGTTCTCCAATTTAGGTTAATAACAAGCAGTTGTGGCCGAGTGGCTTAGGCTCAAGACTTGAAATCTGTTGGGATCTTCCTGCGCGGTATCGAATCCTATCCACCGCGGAAAAACCAATTTATAGCGTTAATATGTACGTCAAATATTTAAATTTAATAGTTCTCAAATTTAGGCCAATAACAAGCAGTCGTGGCCGAGTGGTTAAGGCGACAGACTTGAAATCTGTTGGGATCTTCCCGCGCAGGTTTGAATCTTGCCGAGGGAAACATAACATTTAAAGGGTTTTATATGTACGTCAAATATTTATAATTAAAAGTTCTCCAATTTAGGTTAATAACAAGCAGTTGTGGCCGAGTGGTTAAGGCGACAGACTTGAAATCTGTTGGGATCTTCCCGCGCAGGTTTGAATCCTGTCGACTACGGACATAGCATTAAATGGCATTTATAAGAACGTAAAATATTTAAATTTAATGGTTCTCAAATTTAGGTCATTAGCAAGCAGTCGTGGCCGAGTGGTTAAGGCGACAGACTTGAAATCTGTTGGGATCTTCCCGCGCAGGTTCGAATCCTGTCGACTACGGACATAGCATTAAATGGCATTTATAAGAACGTCAAATATTTAAATTTAATAGTTCTCAAATTTAGGTCATTAATAAGCAGTCGTGGCCGAGTAATTAAGGCGACAGACTTGGAATCTGTTGGGATCTTCCCGCGTAGGTTCGAATCCTGTCGACTGCGGACGTAGCATTAAATGGCACTTATAAGAACGTCAAATATTTAAATTTAATAGTTCTCAAATTCAGGTCATTAACAAGCAGTCGTGGCCGAGTGGTTAAGGCGACAGACTCGAAATCTGTTGGGACCTTCCCGCGCAGGTTCGAATCTTGCCGAGGGAAACATAACATTTAAAGGGTTTTATATGTACGTCAAATATTTATAATTAAAAGTTCTCCAATTTAGGTTAATAACAAGCAGTTGTGGCCGAGTGGCTTAGGCTCAAGACTTGAAATCTGTTGGGATCTTCCTGCGCGGTATCGAATCCTATCCACCGCGGAAAAACCAATTTATAGCGTTAATATGTACGTCAAATATTTAAATTTAATAGTTCTCAAATTTAGGCCAATAACAAGCAGTCGTGGCCGAGTGGTTAAGGCGACAGACTTGAAATCTGTTGGGATCTTCCCGCGCAGGTTTGAATCCTGTCGACTACGGACATAGCATTAAATGGCATTTATAAGAACGTAAAATATTTAAATTTAATGGTTCTCAAATTTAGGTCATTAGCAAGCAGTCGTGGCCGAGTGGTTAAGGCGACAGACTTGGGATCTTCCCGCGCAGGTTCGAATCCTGTCGACTGCGGACAAAGCATTAAATGGCATTTATAAGAACGTCAAATATTTAAATTTAATAGTTCTCAAATTTAGGTCATTAATAAGCAGTCGTGGCCGAGTAATTAAGGCGACAGACTTGGAATCTGTTGGGATCTTCCCGCGTAGGTTCGAATCCTGTCGACTGCGGACGTAGCATTAAATGGCACTTATAAGAACGTCAAATATTTAAATTTAATAGTTCTCAAATTTAGGTCATTAACAAGCAGTCGTGGCCGAGTGGTTAAGGCGACAGACTTGAAATCTGGTGGGATCTTCCCGCGCAGGTTCGAATCCTGTCGACTGCGGACATAGCATTAAATGGCATTTATAAGAAAGTCAAATATTTAAATTTAATAGTTCTCAAATTTAGGTCATTAATAAGCAGTCGTGGCCGAGTAATTAAGGCGACAGACTTGGAATCTGTTGGGATCTTCCCGCGTAGGTTCGAATCCTGTCGACTGCGGACGTAGCATTAAATGGCACTTATAAGAACGTCAAATATTTAAATTTAATAGTTCTCAAATTCAGGTCATTAACAAGCAGTCGTGGCCGAGTGGTTAAGGCGACAGACTCGAAATCTGTTGGGATCTTCCCGCGCAGGTTCGAATCCTGTCGACTGCGGACATAGCATTAAATGGCATTTATAAGAACGTCAAATATTTAAATTTAATAGTTCTCAAATTTAGGTCAATAACAAGCAGTCGTGGCCGAGTGGTTAAGGCGACAGACTCGAAATCTTTTGGAATCTTCCCGCGCAGGTTCGAATCCTGTCGACTGCGGACATAGCATTAAATGGCATTTATAAGAACGTAAAATATTTAAATTTAATGGTTCTCAAATTTAGGTCAATAACAAGCAGTCGTGGCCGAGTGGTTAAGGCGACAGACTCGAAATCTGTTGGGACCTTCCCGCGCAGGTTCGAATCTTGCCGAGGGAAACATAACATTTAAAGGGTTTTATATGTACGTCAAATATTTATAATTAAAAGTTCTCCAATTTAGGTTAATAACAAGCAGTTGTGACCGAGTGGCTTAGGCTCAAGACTTGAAATCTGTTGGGATCTTCCTGCGCGGTATCGAATTCTATCCACCGCGGAAAAACCAATTTATAGCGTTAATATGTACGTCAAATATTTAAATTTAATAGTTCTCAAATTTAGGCCAATAACAAGCAGTCGTGGCCGAGTAATTAAGGCGCCAGACTTGAAATCTGTTGGGATCTTCCCGCGCAGGTTCGAATCCTGTCGACTACGGACATAGCATTAAATGGCATTTATAAGAACGTAAAATATTTAAATTTAATGGTTCTCAAATTTAGGTCATTAGCAAGCAGTCGTGGCCGAGTGGTTAAGGTGACAGACTTGGGATCTTCCCGCGCAGGTTCGAATCCTGTCGACTGCGGACAAAGCATTAAATGGCATTTATAAGAACGTCAAATATTTAAATTTAATAGTTCTCAAATTTAGGTCATTAATAAGCAGTCGTGGCCGAGTAATTAAGGCGACAGACTTGGAATCTGTTGGGATCTTCCCGCGTAGGTTCGAATCCTGTCGACTGCGGACGTAGCATTAAATGGCACTTATAAGAACGTCAAATATTTAAATTTAATAGTTCTCAAATTTAGGTCATTAACAAGCAGTCGTGGCCGAGTGGTTAAGGCGACAGACTTGAAATCTGGTGGGATCTTCCCGCGCAGGTTCGAATCCTGTCGACTGCGGACATAGCATTAAATGGCATTTATAAGAAAGTCAAATATTTAAATTTAATAGTTCTCAAATTTAGGTCATTAATAAGCAGTCGTGGCCGAGTAATTAAGGCGACAGACTTGGAATCTGTTGGGATCTTCCCGCGTAGGTTCGAATCCTGTCGACTGCGGACGTAGCATTAAATGGCACTTATAAGAACGTCAAATATTTAAATTTAATAGTTCTCAAATTTAGGTCATTAACAAGCAGTCGTGGCCGAGTGGTTAAGGCGACAGACTTGAAATCTGGTGGGATCTTCCCGCGCAGGTTCGAATCCTGTCGACTGCGGACATAGCATTAAATGGCATTTATAAGAAAGTCAAATATTTAAATTTAATAGTTCTCAAATTTAGGTCATTAACAAGCAGTCGTGGCCGAGTGGTTAAGGCGACAGACTTGAAATCTGTTGGGATCTTCCCGCGCAAGTTCGAATCCTGTCGACTGCGTACATAGCATTAAATGTCATTTATAAGAACGTCAAATATTTAAATTTAATAGTTCTCAAATTTAGGTCAATAACAAGCAGTCGTGGCCGAGTGGTTAAGGCGACAGACTCGAAATCTGTTGGGAAATTCCCGCGCAGGTTCGAATCCTGTCGACTGCGGACATAGCATTAAATGGCATTTATAAGAACGTCAAATATTTAAATTTAATAGTTCTCAAATTAAGGTCATTAACAAGCAGTCGTGGCCGAGTGGTTAAGGCGACAGACTCGAAATCTGTTGGGATCTTCCCGCGCAGGTTCGAATCCTGTCGACTGCGGACATAGCATTAAATGGCATTTATAAGAACGTCAAATATTTAAATTTAATAGTTCTCAAATTTAGGTCAATAACAAGCAGTCGCGGCCGAGTGGTTAAGGCGACAGACTCGAAATCTATTGGAATCTTCCCGCGCAGGTTCGAATCCTGTCGACTGCGGACATAGCATTAAATGGCATTTATAAGAACGTAAAATATTTAAATTTAATGGTTCTCAAATTTAGGTCAATAACAAGCAGTCGTGGCCGAGTGGTTAAGGCGACAGACTCGAAATCAGTTTTGACCTTCCCGCGCAGGTTCGAATCTTGCCGAGGGAAACATAACATTTAAAGGGTTTTATATGTACGTCAAATATTTATAATTAAAAGTTCTCCAATTTAGGTCATTAACAAGCAGTCGTGGCCGAGTGGTTAAGGCGACAGACTCGAAATCTGTTGGGATCTTCCCGCGCAGGTTCGAATCCTGTCGACTGCGGACATAGCATTAAATGGCATTTATAAGAACGTCAAATATTTAAATTTAATAGTTCTCAAATTTAGGTCAATAACAAGCAGTCGTGGCCGAGTGGTTAAGGCGACAGACTCGAAATCTATTGGAATCTTCCCGCGCAGGTTCGAATCCTGTCGACTGCGGACATAGCATTAAATGGCATTTATAAGAACGTAAAATATTTAAATTTAATGGTTCTCAAATTTAGGTCAATAACAAGCAGTCGTGGCCGAGTGGTTAAGGCGACAGACTCGAAATCTGTTGGGACCTTCCCGCGCAGGTTCGAATCTTGCCGAGGGAAACATAACATTTAAAGGGTTTTATATGTACGTCAAATATTTATAATTAAAAGTTCTCCAATTTAGGTTAATAACAAGCAGTTGTGGCCGAGTGGCTTAGGCTCAAGACTTGAAATCTGTTGGGATCTTCCTGCGCGGTATCGAATCCTATCCACCGCGGAAAAACCAATTTATAGCGTTAATATGTACGTCAAATATTTAAATTTAATAGTTCTCAAATTTAGGCCAATAACAAGCAGTCGTGGCCGAGTGGTTAAGGCGACAGACTTGAAATCTGTTGGGATCTTCCCGCGCAGGTTTGAATCCTGTCGACTGCGGACATAGCATTAAATGGCATTCATAAGAACGTCAAATATTTAAATTTAATAGTTCTCAAGTTTAGGTCATTAACAAGCAGTCGTGGCCGAGTAATTAAGGCGCCAGACTTGAAATCTGTTGGGATCTTCCCGCGCAGGTTCGAATCCTGTCGACTACGGACATAGCATTAAATGGCATTTATAAGAACGTAAAATATTTAAATTTAATGGTTCTCAAATTTAGGTCATTAGCAAGCAGTCGTGGCCGAGTGGTTAAGGCGACAGACTTGGGATCTTCCCGCGCAGGTTCGAATCCTGTCGACTGCGGACAAAGCATTAAATGGCATTTATAAGAACGTCAAATATTTAAATTTAATAGTTCTCAAATTTAGGTCATTAATAAGCAGTCGTGGCCGAGTAATTAAGGCGACAGACTTGGAATCTGTTGGGATCTTCCCGCGTAGGTTCGAATCCTGTCGACTGCGGACGTAGCATTAAATGGCACTTATAAGAACGTCAAATATTTAAATTTAATAGTTCTCAAATTTAGGTCATTAACAAGCAGTCGTGGCCGAGTGGTTAAGGCGACAGACTTGAAATCTGGTGGGATCTTCCCGCGCAGGTTCGAATCCTGTCGACTGCGGACATAGCATTAAATGGCATTTATAAGAAAGTCAAATATTTAAATTTAATAGTTCTCAAATTTAGGTCATTAACAAGCAGTCGTGGCCGAGTGGTTAAGGCGACAGACTTGAAATCTGTTGGGATCTTCCCGCGCAAGTTCGAATCCTGTCGACTGCGTACATAGCATTAAATGTCATTTATAAGAACGTCAAATATTTAAATTTAATAGTTCTCAAATTTAGGTCAATAACAAGCAGTCGTGGCCGAGTGGTTAAGGCGACAGACTCGAAATCTGTTGGGCTGTTCCCGCGCAGGTTCGAATCCTGTCGACTGCGGACATAGCATAAAATGGCGTTTATATGAACATCAAATAATTAAATTTAAAAGTTCTCAAATTTAGGTCAATAACAAGCAGTCGTGGCCGAGTGGTTAAGGCGACAGACTTGAAATCTGTTGGGACCTTCCCGCGCAGGTTCGAATCTTGCCGAGGGAAACATAACATTTATAGCGTTAATGTGTACGTCAAATATTTATTTTTAAAAGTTCTCAAATTTAGGATAATAACAAGCAGTCGTGGCCGAGTGGTTTAGGCGAAAGACTTGAAATCTATTGGAATCTTTCCGCGCATACTCGAATCATTCCAACTGCGGGCTTATAATTTTATTGTGTTTATATATAGGCCTAGGTCAAATATTATTTTTGAAGATTTTAAATTTGTTGCAACATTAGGTATTATGCGGCCGTGTGGTAACAGTGACAGACTAGTTATCTGTTGAGATCTACACGAGCTGTGGACATATGATTGCCTAGCGAGAGAATAGTATGAACACTGGGTATATGAGAAAAGGGGATGGAATGCGGTATGCATTTCTGCAGCTATTTGAAGCCATTTGAGAAATTAGGGTAATTAGGGGATGAATTCTTACTTATAGTTCGGAAGCAACTTGAGGAATTGGGGAAATGAGGGTTGAATTGGTGTATGCATTTCTGCGTCTATTTGAAGCCACTTGAGAAATTGGGGAATTGAGTGGATGAAAAGGGGGTGTTCATTTCTGCGGTTTTCTGAAGCCAGTTGAGTATTTGGGGAAATGGGGGCGGGTTGAAAGAGGGTATGCAAATAAGAGATTGGCGTATTTAAATATAAGAGTGCGACAGATAAGAGACTAATATTAATTGGAAGAAAACTGTTTGCTTAATAAAGTACAATCGTTATGTTTGAAGTGTTCATTTTAAAAAATACATTGTGAATCTGCGTTGAGAAGCGTATTTACCGTACAGCATTTCGCAAAAAAAGTTGTCGTTAGAGCCACAGACGATTATTATATTAAAGATGGCGATTTTTTGAGATATGAAATTGTAGCTTTAGTGAAAGAAATGGAAATTAATCGCGATTTCAGACGACAAAGAGTAATATGAGATCGAGCTCAAACATTTGAGTGATAAGAGTTTAGATTTAAACGTTTATTCAGGGTTGAAAAGCAACTTGTGTACACTCTTTGTGATAGACTTGGGGAGCGTTTATCAGGAAGCAATGCATTAGCAATACCCGTTAATGTTAAGGTTAGTAATAAATATATAAAGAATTTCCCTATATACTCTATAATAACACCTTTAATTTTAGACTTTGATTGCCTTTCGTTTTTACGCTGTAGGAAGCTACCAAAGAGCCATTAGCTAAGATCTTTATATAGCATTAAGCCAGCCTATTGTAAGCTGGTGTGTTAATACTGTTAAACAAGCTATTGTTGATCTCCTAATGGGAAATGAAATGCAATTTACCATCAATGTTGACCAGCAGTTGGCGTTTAAGATGGGGTATGTACTAATTTAATTGTCAGAAAAAATTTCAGACAAATATTGTGATACTTTTATGTGCTTTTCTTTCTAGTTTTAATAAGTTTGCTGAAATTCCCGGTATAATTGGTCTCATTGACGGGTCGCATATTGCTAAAGTGGCAACGCAAGCAAATGATGAGCATTACAGAGAAAATTTATATATTAATCGTAAAGGATTTCATTCATTTAATGTCCAATTTGTAAGTATAAAAAAAAACTTTCTATAAATAATAGGTCTTTCTATAAAGAAACGCAGCCTTTTTGTTTGAATGTAGCTTTTACAAGTCTACAAGCGCGCGCACTCCAGTCACGAGCAGTTTCGGATTTTCTCGGGCACGTGAAAATTGCGTATGCTGACATAATACTAAAAAAGCACACTTTCGTGACGTAAGAGCAATATTTAATATTTCTACCTTTTATTCATTTTATTTTATTGAAACATCTATTGCAGATTTGCGACCATAATCTTAAATTTACAAATATAAATACACGATTCCCTGGGTCAGCCCATGACTCACATGTCATTAAGATGTCGCAGGTGGCTTAATTTTTAAGCAATTCATATATGAATGGGAGTAAGAGCTCCTGGCTTATTGGTGTTAGTGGTTACCCCCTGCGACCATGCTTACAAACTCCTTTTCTACTAAAACAGTCTAGAAATGTTAAAATATATTTATATCCGTCATTATCCGACTCTCACGAGCGCATATCGTTAATACCCGCCTGGTATTGTTTCCTTATATTACTAATTACGATTTTATTTCGTTTTCACTTTTTATACGTCGGTCTATGCATCGTTAAAGCGTTGATTTATCTTAACTATTTTTCTACATTTTCCCTGCTTATGCCGCGAGACTTAACGGACTTGAATAACCTCCAAAAGACGCCGGATGCTTTGGGTTAAAATAAATTTTTTCTAAAATAGATTCTGCCGTATTTTCCCCTATCGCGATCGACTCCTTGTGCGGTGACAGAGCTTTTGCAAAGAAACACGTTTTTTGCAAGAGAACTTTTATTCCCCCCCCCCCCACCCTGTTCTAGCCGGGGCTGTGGCGCGCAACTAACTTCACGCGGAGCGTCATATCCGGCCAGAACTAGCAAATGGCATTTCTTATTTTTATTTTGGCAAAGGCTCAGTTTGGAACTCGTTAGTAGATGAAGTAAGATTTGAAAATAAAGTGAAATTTAAAAAGAATTATAAAATGGTTCAGAAGAGTTGTTGTTATCGGGGATATTTGGATTCCACTGTCGTGAAGGGGGCTACATTGTTTCATTTTCCAAAGCCGAAAACAAAATTAGAAAAGTGTTTAAAATAGATTAAGGCCTGTGGGAGAAATTATTTTACAGCTGAAAAAATTAAGAAACATCACTTCGTATGTAACGAATATTTTGTTGGTGGTAATGGCCCCACTGAATAATATTTGACCCAATGATGTTTCAGCAACAGTCAACAGCTTCGGTAACTACTCATATTTTTCATGAGGACGGCCTAATTCTATCTTCAGTTAAATTCAATATTTTCGAAAAAAGGAAATCGACCGACGGATAAGATGCGCGTAGACAAAAGAAATCGCGATGCTCGTTGCAAATCCGCCCTCTCTCTAGCGCTCAGTCGAAAACATACTTCTTAACTTCACCGCCACTCCCGGTATAGTTCTTCCAAGTTTATACGAGTGAAGAGAAGAGTCCCCGTCTGACGAGGAGTGAGCTCGGTCGATGCTACGGGAGGAGGGGGCTTCTCTGTCCTACGCGTGCGCCCCCCTTTGAGGCGGAGGAGAAGGAGACGTATACTCGCGCTTCGGCTTTCGCTTAACGGGAATTGGTCTAGTTTGTAGTCGGGCGCTCGGTGCTAGCGGGACGGGAAAGCCGGGGATCACTGGTAAATAGTTCAATTGGGTTAAATTGGAAATAAACACGAAATATCCGATAGGAGTAGAGAGTAACTAAAACTTAGCGCTTTTATTTCCAAGATGGCCGCCAAGATGGCCGCCAAAACACCCCCCCAAAATATTTTCCAAAAATTTTTGTCCTTGGAAAATATACTCAAAAGTTTTTAATTTAAATCTCAAATTTCACCTTGAAGATGATCTTTGACCTCGACGCCTGACACCTGTCCACAACCACTAAGCCTCGGTCTATCAAATCAACAAGTTTGGTCACGATCGGACAAGGTCGAACCGAGATATCGGCGGTAATATGTGACCCCACCAAATACTTATGTTAATTTACTTTTGGTGTCATTTTTTTCGTTTTTTCGTTTTTTAGCGGTTTAAAATGCTAATTAGTTATTTGCGAGATGGGGAAACGAATTCGCGACCTTCGCTTTATAGCCTTGACAAGTTTGTCTGTCACGTAATATCCAACTTACCCCTGTTGAAAATTAAACTTTATTTACTTTTTGGAAATAAATAAATAAACAATCAATACATAGTTTGCATCCCTACGTCATCAATGACGCAGTTCCAAATATAGATATAAGAACCAAGAATAAATATTTAATTTGAGCTAGAATGAACTATGCCGCCATTTTGCCGGTGTAGATTTCTTAGTAAAACGGGAGGGTTAACAGTTTCAATCGTCTGTTTGCGGATTTTAATTATTTTCAAATGATTAAGAAATTAGTTTCACGTTAAAAATGGTTATCTGCCTGGTTAAAAATTGTTCGAGTAGTTCAATTACCAAGGGAGAGCGAAAATTGTTTATTTTATTCGATAGCGAAGGTAATTGTAAAAAGGATGACTGCAAAGGTCTAACTTTGATAAGCTTTGTCAACTTCTTTTCGTAGATATTTCTGTCGTAATTTGATATTTTATTTAAATAACCCGGCCTTAGAATCTTATCTGACTTTGTTTAGGGCCCATTTAAAATTTTAAAGCATAAATCTAATTAGTTTTGTAGCTTTGACGAGATTACCAACAAAATGGCTACCTATTTAGTAGCTACGCGCGAAATGGTTTGAATTTTTGATCGCCCTCCCAGTTTCCTTGGAGACCATAGGCCCCTCCCTTCGGTGCAAACTATGTATACACATTTTAAAACAAATTACAATGGGGCTGGTCAATATCCGCCCAATAACTTATGTTTTACCCCTGTTGAAATGAAACTTTATTTACTTTTGGAGATAAATAAATAATACAATAACGACATAATAAACAATCAATACATATTTTAAAAACACAACAAATTACAATGAATAAAAGCGGTATTTATTTAAGTAATTGTTTGTTTTTATTTAAATAATAGGCTTATTCACTTTCAATTATTTAAACATTTTGCAATTTTTATTAAACCATTAGTTATTTAAATAAATATTGAAATATAGCCGAGCTTATTTTATTCATGGATTAATCTACTGCCGAGCACTAACTTTTGCAACTCGAAAGGCTATAATTTTACACAAATGGATGGCTGGTTAATTTTTAATAGTAAAATAATATATTCTAAAGTTGGAAAATCATTTTTAAGTTACATAATCAATAAAAATTCCAAAACCATTTATTTAAAATAAATAAAAAATAATTAACTTTTTTAAAACAAAAATAGCAACATTGTAGATAGAATTTTCTCTGACTATACTCAGTAAACGAACGGGTGTTTAACGGTGGCTAAATTAAAACAACATTAAGTTTAATAATTTGAATTATTTTTAAAATTAAACATTACTTACATTGATTGATAATTTTAACTTTCTGCTGAAACACGTTACCAGAAACACGCTCTATGAAACTCTGCCGCATTGTGAACTATAAAAAATATCTATATATCTTTAAATTCATAAATTAAAAAATTACCTCTAGGATAGAACAGGTTCAATTGCATTATCCTTGTAATTTGATACCCACCCTTAATTATCGTCACGTGTAAACGTTATCAACTACAGTTACAGCCTTGGAAAACTAGTTTGGATTTTTCAACAATTGACTATTTATATCAATTAAACGCAAAAATGTTTATTAACATCTGGTATTATTGATCCTACTCTATTTTTTCCCAACTTTCGCATCTCCGCGCCAGATTGAATTAATCAATAAAATTATAAACGCAGATCACGTTTTGCCAGGAGACATTCCACAGAGCCAGTGAGAAGAAAAAACTGGTTGCTCTAACAAACGTTGTATATATTTAATGTGAATTAAAAAACGGTTTTTTTCAAAAAATTCAATTTTATTTTGTATTGCTCTGTTGTTTATGTAACTTTTCTCTATATAATACAAGAAATATTTATAAAAAAAGATTTATTTCATTTTATACACAGTGTTTTTTTTAGATCGAGGATAAATACATACCGAACTATATTCAGATTCTATACAATCTGTATCTCTCGAACGTCTTCTATTTCCTCTTACACCACATATTATACAAATTAAATGTTGAGGAAAGATTAATAATGCATCCGATGGAATTCTCATTGATAAACAATTGCCTTGTCTAAAAACAACAGGTTGGTAGTAAAATCGACATTGTTTATTCCAACAATAATACAGGAGTCCACCATAGGTTTCTAACGACTCAGTATATCCAAAACAATAAGGACAACAAATAAAACCATCTTTTTGTACTTTAACAGAACCTCTTTCTAACAAATTTTTGCAAGAACTCTCGTCCACTGTATAAAATGAAGAAATAATTAAAAAATATAATTAAAGAATATTAAAATTACTAAATAACATACTTTTATCTCCAAAATTGAAGAAAAACTGTATTTCTTAATATTCAACTCTCTCGTTTACACGGTGAATATATTTCTAATGATTAAAGGTATAATTCAAGTTTTTATACAAATTATGTATGTGTAGATATTAGTATTATCATAAATTAAAAACCCCGAAGATTTCAGGTTATATAAAAATAAGTCAAGGTAAAATCTTTTTTCATAATATAGTATATTTAAAATCACCTTTAGAAATAATTAATCAAATAATTATGTTTCAAAAATAATTTATATTTTGTAATTATTTTCAACCTTATTAAACGATAATTATAATACAAATTTATCGTAAATACATGTACTTTTTATATATTAAAAAGGGTGTTCGTATCGTTGGAATGTGCTTTCCCCCATCAATACACAAACCTGCTAACCTTGAGTTATTTAATATTTTTCAAAATATAAGTTATTTGTTGAGTTGTATAATATCACTGTAAAACCTAATTGCGAGTAAATTTTTTTTATTATATCACAGTTGAAATGGGAAAACGCAAAATGTCTCAAAAATCGCCCTCTTTAAAAGTTAAAAAAATGAAGTTATTTATGGGGAAACCAGAATTTAAATGCGATTCACTAGTTGATAATGAATGTTATTTTGACCAGCCATGTCGAAAACACGCGTTTGATTTTATAGATAGTTTTAAATTTAGTGTTAAATGCTGGGTTTGTCAAGCTTTATTTCTGGAACGAAGAGTTTTTAAGATGCATCTGATGAACCATTTGACATCTAGTTATTCTAATAAAACACTTCTTAATATTGATGTTTGCGATTGTCTTCATTCAAATCAACCAAAATACACAAGCGAAGAAGAAATATTAGACGACCAAATTATTGATTATTTGAACGAGTTTAACGTAAAAAATCAAGAATGGTACGATGATTTAGTAATCGACGGTAAGATTCAACCTTCGAACTCAAATGTTGAACCAACTAGTAAAGAAGAAAGTATAGATTCGAATATTCTTAACATGGCTGAAGAAACGTTGAATTCTTTAATGGAGTCTAACCCTGTGCTTACAAACGATTTGAAAATGCCGAGCGATAATCAGCTGGAAGCACTTATTTATTTTGAAGAATATTGTAAAAATAATCAAATTTTAATCCCCGACAATGCGAAAACTTCTATTGAAGTATTGCAAAATCTTGAAAAAACTTGTAAAATGATTTAAAACATGTAAATAAATCTTTTTTCTATAAAATACACTGTTATTATTTTCCATAAGAGATGATAAAATAGCGCAATTGATTTGTGAGAGAATATTTTATCCATCAGTAGTAGAGTGTGAAGTATGTTTAACCAAGACTTTACCTAAAGTTTTGACATAATATACTATTTCTTGTTATTAAACAGAAATTTAAAGAAACGGAAAGAGGATGTCATGGGTTCGGTTCAACCAACTAACACAACTTAATGTTTATAATTTAATTTATGTAAAATAATTAAATAAATATTTAACAAACAGTTAAAAAATGTTGGTATATATGATTATATATAGAATTTGTTAAAATAGAGTTAATATAATTTTATTACAAGAAAACAACAATGTATAAATACAATTCCGATTAAAAAATTAACTGGGTATATATGACCAATTCTTTCTAAATCAGATCATCCCTTCTATGATTGTTTGATGAATATAATTATTGATAAAATAAGTCTCTCCAAGTTTAGTAATAAAAAAACTCAATAACGCATAATTTTTTTATTAACAATTGATAGCATCGACCCCACACAAAATTATTTAAAAGCTTTAAAAATTATAAATGTGAAGCATGAAATATTTCACTGAGTTTGTAAATTGAATTTTCTGAAATAAGTTGACAACAAAGATAAATCTAAGCGTAAATTAAACTTAAAATTAGGTAAATGAATATCGTAAGGTACCAGAATTTACGTACGTCTTATTATCTGGAATTTTTAGGCATCTTAACTACTATAAGCGTATTAAAACTTAATTTAATGTATTTGTCCGCGTGAAAAAATTTGCATTCGTGAACGTTTCTCTTCGTGTATTGAATAAACGTAACAAATTAAGAATAAATCGTTCTTATTGTATCTTGGTCTGTTTATTGTATTTTTACGTTTTCTGGTTCAATAGGCTACAATAAGTTTTGAAGATGACATATGGAGTTATTTATCTCCCGTCTTTTAATGTAAACAACCTATATTATGTGTAAACTATGAAATACATTTATAATTACATTTATTATTACCACTATTATAATTTCTAGAGGGCTGTATTTTTAATTTGAATGGTTTCTTTATTAAGCGTACAGTCAATGGTTTTTATTGTTGCTTGCTTATGCTTCATTTTAATTATATTTATAATTAATTTAATTGGGTACAAATATTAAATAATGGAAAATTTCGTTACAAAAATGTATGTAGGTATATTGTATTTTTTAATACATACAACCATCTATTATTATTTTACATTTTAGCGTATACGTCACAAGATTGGATTAAAGACTTAGTTATTGGCAACAGCAAATATAATATATATAACTTAGATTAGTCAATTTATCATTTTCACAAGCACGTTGGTATTTTATAACGACAAAACGATCGTTAGGTTTCATGGAAAACGAAATAATGGGCGGGAATAATAGAACTGGCACGTGCTTTCCATAATGATGTTAGTGTGATGATTAAAAAAATAATTTTATTTAAAACCGGCACTCTATGAACAAATACCAAAAATTTTGATTTTTATGTATTTTTGCCTATTTCATTACTTTTGACACATAACAGAATAAAATCTGTTGACGACAGTCGAAAAAAATTAGTGCTGAACAAAATAAAGAATTGTGTAAGGAGAATGAATTGTTGTCACTACAGCATACAATTATAGAATTGAAAAAACAGAAACGAAAACTTCAAGCGGAATATATAGCAGAGAGAATACTCCTTGAAAGTTTGTTACCTTTCATACGAAAGGAACCTATCTAACGAATATTTGCAAAGGATTTCGGAAGAAAAAAGATTATTGAGTTAAGATGAATTATCCACGTGGGGCTTTTTTCGCCCTTTCTACGGTTTAATTGTTGAAAGACGGAAAGATTGTGATGTACCGTTAATAGTTCGCGGTAATCAGATTCATTTGTGTCCATTTATTCTTGCCAAATTGGAAATGTAAAATAATATCACAAAAAAAAGTTAAAAAATTTTTTATTTATAATTTTTATTTCAAGGTGTAACGATAAAATATTTTTGTGTAACCTGTTTAAAATCGGGTTGTTAATGTAGTTTATATTACGTGGTCTGTTAGAAAAAACAAACGACATCGCTTTCTATACAAACTAGTTTCGCTTTGATTTTTGTTGGCGAATAATGACTTATAAAGAAAATAAGGAACCGTTTAAGGACTATGAACTGATTAAACATTTAAATAAAGAATTGAAAAAACTTAATCGAAATCTTGAAATGGATTTAATTGCACAAAGAATGATATATTTTCAAAAAGAGCATAATTCTCACGAAATGCTTTTGGAAGGAGCCCCAAAAACTGGGTTCTTAAAGGCGATAGACAATTTAGTGGTTTTTATAGATAGCGTGTTAAATGTTATTAACGATAGTTCCTTTGTGTCAACAAAAAATGTTGTAAAATATTAATAAAAGTTTTAAATTTTAAATCAGAGTTTTTATTTTAGAGTGTGACAGCTAGAAGGATGTAAGATAATTTAAAAACAAATTATAACAATTTTTTACAAACATATTTAATTTCAGGTTCAGAGTTGAAAATTATTTTATAACATTGTATTATTCATTTTTGAGTTTTATGTTATAAATTTACATAATACTATTACATACTAAACAATCAGATAAAACAACCCTCATCAAGGCGGAGTTTCCCCAACTGTCTTAGCCGGCGGGCTATCTTAGCGTGAGGGAAAACGTTACGCGCACCAACTCCAGGGTATACCGGGAGAAAAAGCCTTACGATAAGGAAGAACGGTGAGAAACGCTCTCTATTAAAACATTCCTACACGTTTTATTCGATCTAGCTAGAACTAAATTTACTGTGTTTTATAGCCGTTACGTTGAATTTCTAATTAACTCGGCAAAAATTGTGTATTTTGATCACAAAACAGTGGATTTTTGGTACTATTTCTCTTGAAGAATTCATTAAATACACAATGGTTTTTAAAAAGGGTACGTTAAAACTTGTATTTTTAAAATAACTTATATTGTTTTAAAATTGTTTTTTGTTGTTGTAGTATCTTTAAAATTTAGGTCGGACAGTCGACTAGTTGTAACAGTATCAATTTTTCGGAAAGAGCCCGGAATTTACATTTCCAATGGGAACCAAAGCACTATCATTTCCTTGCAAACATGGGACGCCCTCACAAAATCATGGTCTTCAATTATTGAAAATCTAAGCTCTACATCAAAAAAAAAGTTAACCTGCCAATTCCGATCGTTGATCCTTATTCCGATTGTACTTTCCATCACAGTTTTGAAGTGTCTTCCGATGGTGGAAAATTTATGTGGTCATTATTACCTTTTACGCAAAAGTATCTTGAATACGAAATGAACTATTCAACCAGTTTTTCACTTAGTAGAGTGCAAGTGATAGCTTTAGACGAATTTAAACTGCGTATAGATGAACAGTTAAATCTGTTAAGAAATAGCATGTTTGCTGTAAATCAAATGTTTTCTGTATTGGTTGATAATTTTTCGAAATTTCAAGAGTTTTATAAACCACTGGAAAAACGAGACGCACTCTGTGATTTCGTAGAAATCTACGCTGCCTTTCGTATTTCACAGGATTATCAAGTGGAAGAAGATTTTTTGGATCAATTTATAGGTTATTGCCCATTTGACGTAAGGGAATTAATGGATCATTGTTTAAATGACGTACAATATTTAAAAAGTGTTTTCAGCTTGTAAATAAATAATGTATTCTCTGTCATCACATTTAAATAAATATTTATTAAAACAAAATTTCATAAATTTACTACTTAACAAATTTTATATTTTCGCAATAGTTTCAAGCTTTATAAAACAGTCGTACACGAATTGAGCACACTGTCACGAAAAACATTTCAAACTACCAATTTTGCATAGATTTTAGTCATTTACACCGTTCTCGAGGAAAACAAGTTAGACGAATGATAATGTCGCACAAAATTAACAATCTCGATTTTTTAAATGTATTTTTGTCTGTAAAAAAGTACAAACTTCCTTGCCTCAGCCAAAATGTTTAGTAAATATGAAATAAGCCAGCTTGATAAGGTTTAAAAAAAAATTTATTCAAAGTAATTTCAAATGTTTACAAACTTCTAAATAATTTCAATTTTTCATTATGTTGATAGCGTTGTGTAAAAAATTCGTTCAATTTTTCCTTGGATGTTAATCCGGTAGAAATTGGATTCGGGTGCTTTCAGTAATATCATCCGATGGAGTAACTTTTCAATAAATCTTTGCACATAAGGATTGAAATTATTTGTATAATTGTATATTTGATTGTCAGTTTTGCCGTTTATATAATTTACCAATTTCTTTGATGTTTGACGTTTTGTGACCTATCAAAACACTTGCTTGTAACTTGTATGGTGGTTCGTAAGGTTTACATATTCCACACACATTTTTTTAAAGTTTGAAACATTGGTTTTTTAACTTTGAAACATTTTTACTGTTTCATTTTCGGAGTTTTTCGGTAGTTAACTTTTCTTTTAGACACAATTATAAGTATTGAAAACATGTTCAAAAATAAAAGTCTTTCAAACTCATACTACCTTTTTTTATTATTCAACGTAATATTTTTAGTCTAAATTACAAACAATTTAATATTTATTTTATCTTTTGTTTTAATTTAAATGTTAACTAAATAATATTTTTTATAGTACTCGATCGACCGATATTTTGCTAAAAAATTAATTATAATTATAATAAATGTGACTGGCGTCTTCTAGCGGTATTTCCCAAAACTAAAGTTTTACAAAGATTTGTAATATTATAGGGCTGTTTAAATCAGCTACCTGTTTTTGAGCTAGTTCTTAATCATGCCATTTGTTTTCAAAACACCTGCCACCAAATACCTCATGTTCCGATAAAATCCGTAGTTATTCTTCAATAATTCGGTCTATTTGTTCGTTGCAAGCACTTATCTATTTACAAAAACATTACATAAATTTACCCAATATTTATTTTAATTAGATAATAAATGTATCGATATTATTCCCATTAATAATAATAATCACCTAAGTTAATACCTGAGGCACCACCCAATGGTAAATGAACTTACACTTAGTAAATTGAACTTAGTCAAAATTAAAAAAACTAAACAAAATGATATTAATTACGCAATATCATTGGAATTTACCAAAAATTATTCAAATAAAAAATAACATTTGAATTTCTTAAAATTTATATAAATGTAGGCAATGTTGTTTCTATTAAATTTATTTATTTCAATTAACCCAAGATACAAGCATTTACCAAAATGTATGTTTTCAATTTATTATCAAGTCAATCATAATAATTTCAGTTAATCCAATAATATAAGAACTTACCCAATTTAATATGATTTAGCCGAAATGTATTCAAATTTACCCATTTTATATGAAATTGTCCATGGGTTTTTTCTTCAAATCACTAATAATATAGAATTTATCGCAACAAAAGATACATTAATTTGCGCTATTTTGCAAAAACGGTGCACAATTTCTTTCAAAAGAAATAGGATTGATTTACTCTGATGATAAAAATGTTGTCATTGTTCCATGTTATTTAATAGAACCAGTAAATCTTGAAAGATAAAGACTTTATTCTAAAATAATTTAATATTATCTCACCTGGAATGACTCTAAAATTTAATAATAACATAATTTGCAAAATGTTCTTAAATATCAAACTGATGGACTGTTACTTTTAAATTGACAATTGCATACTACATTAAAACTAAAATTATGGAAATGTTTCCTAATGCGATATTCTACTATAATCTTCATATTGTCAAATCTGTTATAATATATTTTACATTATAAAATTCAAAGCCCATTTGATATATTATTATATTGAAAATGGTCTTTAAGCTTGGTCTATTTATCTAATAATGTTCTTTTGGCATGTAAATATTTTACCTAGGACACCATTATTAATATGTTAAATTTGCTATGATCAACTTTAAAGGATTATTTGTATAGTATGTGGTAAATCCAACTATCGGAATAAATTAAACTGATTGTAATAATTGTAACATACAATGCACATTAATCAAGGCGATGGTCAATAAATCCTATTGAATCACAGAGAAGTGAATTGTGAACGTTCAATAACAGACCGTAAAAATAATACCTAATACCAAGGTGAACAAGCTCGGCAACATGATAACACCCCAGTTTTACCACAGGTTTGATTGACTACATTTTCATCACTTTTACCCACAGGTAAAACTACTAGAAGTTAATTACCTATCCATTAATAGTGTGGCCCCCGGCTAGAATGTGTTTTGCGATTCATATACTCTTCGCTCGGTTAAGTGGAACTTATTCTTGCCTGGTTTGAAATATTTTACTAATTCAAGCATTCAAAGTTTTAAATAACACTAAACATCGCGATAATTCTTATAAGATTTAATCATACGATTATTACATAATACATCCAAACATGCTTTTGTAGAAAATATAATAAACATTTCGTATAAGTGTAAATTTTCTTGTCTTATGTGTACATTTAACAGTTTTGTAGGACTATGACGGAAATATTTGTCCAAAAAAAATAGATTTTTAAATAAAATTATAATTTTTCCAAATGTGGATCTTGGTACTGGAAAGGATATCTACAATTTCCACGTTAATTGTAGATTTTCTATATTATAGAACTAGAACGTCGTAAAGATCTTGTATTCGGAACGAAAATGGTTGTAATATAGTATATGTTAAAACCTTGAACCGTCAATTTGCTAATGTTGTTTAAATCTTCAATGTTTGTAATAGAAATTAAAATAGTTGGTGGAAAGTTACCGTGCACATATAAAGAAAAATGATATTGGGTTTATAAGCGATTGTTCAATGATTTTTATCCATCAAAAACAACAAAATCATAATCAATTCAAATTGAAATATTCAACAAAGGCTATTTTATTTAGAACATCAACCTAACATTTGTTTCAAAATATCAAACTTATTTTTTTTAAATTTCAATCTCAACTATTTGACAACAGATACAAATATTATTTACGGATAGAGGAATTTATAACATTATTATTTAAATTGTTATAAACTAATTAATTTTTCTTTAATTAGAGCTCAAACTTATTTTTAATGAATCTTTTGATTATTTTTTCTATTAAATTATTATTCTTATTTTTGTTTTTGGTTTAATTTAATTTTATTTTTTAATTAACTCAATATTAATTTAGTATATTTGTTTGTGCTGTCTTGTTTACCAACATATATAAACATCCTTTTTTATCTGCAAAGTTCGTTTTGGTTAATATAAATTATAATTATTATTGAATATCTTCAATGAAAGTAAATGGTTGTTTTGAATTTTTTTTAACAAATATTAAAAATAAAATTTAAATTAATTTTTAAAATATTTTTATAAATAGAATTCCTAACATATTTAACATTAGTTGAAAATGTAAAATTCGCTCTGCAAACATAAAAAACCGAATATTTAAATTTTAATAACTAACAGATGAAATCCGAAGCGCATTGTGAATTTAACAGAATTAATAATGAAACGTTAATAACGGTTTAAAGTTAAAAAAATAATCGATTTAAATATCCTCTTTTTTAAGGAACATGCTTCTGCAATTAATATTTCTATTTTGAATTCTATGTACTTAACAGTTGAATTGTCTTTGTGTTTAAACTGAAATCCATAAATAAAACGGTTATATGACACAGGTTGTAGAACATGTCGTCTAAACAGTTAACTGATCAATTTTAATAAATTTAATGTTAATTGGATGTTCTAAATTTTCCGATTGAATTGCAAATCTGAGGAAATCGAAACCATTTAAATTCTGGTTTCCCCATAAATAACTTCATTTTTTTAACTTTTAAAGAGGGCGATTTTTGAGACATCTTGCGTTTTCCCATTTCAACTGTGATATAATAAAAAAAATTTACTCGCAATTAGGTTTTACAGTGATATTATACAACTCAACAAATAACTTATATTTTGAAAAATATTAAATTCCTCAAGGTTAGCAGGTTTGTGTATTGATGGGGGAAAGCACATTCCAACGATACGAACACCCTTTTTAATATATAAAAAGTACATGTATTTACGATAAATTTGTATTATAATTATCGTTTAATAAGGTTGAAAATAATTACAAAATATAAATTATTTTTGAAACATAATTATTTGATTAATTATTTCTAAAGGTGATTTTAAATATACTATATTATGAAAAAAGATTTTACCTTGACTTATTTTTATATAACCTGAAATCTTCGGGGTTTTTAATTTATGATAATATTAATATCTACACATACATAATTTGTATAAAAACTTGAATTATACCTTTAATCATTAGAAATATATTCGCCGAGTAAACGAGAGAGTTGAATATTAAGAAATACAGTTTTTCTTCAATTTTGGAGATAAAAGTATGTTATTTAGTAATTTTAATATTCTTTAATTATATTTTTTAATTATTTCTTCATTTTATACAGTGGACGAGAGTTCTTGCAAAAATTTGTTAGAAAGAGGTTCTGTTAAAGTACAAAAAGATGGTTTTATTTGTTGTCCTTATTGTTTTGGATATACTGAGTCGTCAGAAACATATGGTGGACTCCTGTATTATTGTTGGAATAAACAATGTCGATTTTACTACCAACCTGTTGTTTTTAGACAAGGCAATTGTTTATCAATGAGAATTCCATCGGATGCATTATTATTCTTTCCTCAACATTTAATTTGTATAATATGTGGTGTAAGAGGAAATAGAAGACGTTCGAGAGATACAGATTGTATAGAATCCGAATATAGTTCGGTATGTATTTATCCTCGATCTAAAAAAACACTGTGTATAAAATGAAATAAATCTTTTTTTTATAAATATTTCTTGTATTATATAGAGAAAAGTTAAATAAACAACAGAGCAATACAAAATAAAATTGAATTTTTTGAAAAAAACCGTTTTTTAATTCACATTAAATATATACAACGTTTGTTAGAGCAACCAGTTTTTTCTTCTCACTGGCTCTGTGGAATGTCTCCTGGCAAAACGTGATCTGCGTTTATAATTTTATTGATTAATTCAATCTGGCGCGGAGATGCGAAAGTTGGGAAAAAATAGAGTAGGATCAATAATACCAGATGTTAATAAACATTTTTGCGTTTAATTGATATAATTAGTCAATTGTTGAAAAATCCAAACTAGTTTTCCAAGGCTGTAACTGTAGTTGATAACGTTTACACGTGACGATAATTAAGGGTGGGTATCAAATCAGTTTTACAAGGATAATGCAATTGAACCTGTTCTATCCTAGAGGTAATTTTTTAATTTATGAATTTAAAGATATATAGATATTTTTTATAGTTCACAATGCGGCAGAGTTTCATAGAGCGTGTTTCTGGTAACATGTTTCAGCAGAAAGTTAAAATTATCAATCAATGTAAGTAATGTTTAATTTTGAAAATAATTCAAATTATTAAACTTAATGTTGTTTTAATTTAGCCACCGTTAAACACCCGTTCGTTCACTGTGTATAGTCAGAGAAAATTATATTTACAATGTTGCTATTTTTAATTTAAAAAAGTTAATTATTTTTTATTTATTTTCAATAAATGGTTTTTGGAATTTTTATTGATTATGTAACTTAAAAATGTTTTTCCAACTTTAGAATATATTATTTTACTATTAAAAATTAACCAGCCATCCATTTGGGTAAAATTATAGTATTTTGGGTTGCAAAAGTTAGTGTTCGGCAGTAGATTAATCCATGAATAAAATAAGCTCGGCTATATTTCAATATTTATTTAAATAACCAATAGTTTAATAAAAATTGCAAAATGTTTAAATAATTGAAAGTGAATAAGACTATTATTTAAATAAAACAAACAATTACTTAAATAAATACCGCTTTTATTCATTGTAATTTGTTGTGTTTTTAAAATGTATTGATTGTTTATTATGTCGTTATTGTATTATTTATTTATCTCCAAAAGTAAATAAAGTTTCATTTCAACAGGGGTAAAACATAAGTTATTGGTCGGATATTGACCAATCAGGCCTATTGCAATTTGTTGTGTTTTAAAATTTGTATTTTATTTCGACAGGGGTAAGTTAAATTGTATTTTATTTCGACCGGGGTTATACATAAGGGGCTATATCTCGGGCGGATATTGACCAGCCCCATTGTAATTTGTTTTAAAATGTGTATACATAGTTTGCACCGAAGGGAGGGGCCTATGGTCTCCAAGGAAACTGGGAGGGCGATCAAAAATTCAAACCATTTCGCGCGTAGCTACTAAATAGGTAGCCATTTTGTTGGTAATCTCGTCAAAGCTACAAAACTAATTAGATTTATGCTTTAAAATTTTAAATGGGCCCTAAACAAAGTCAGATAAGATTCTAAGGCCGGGTTATTTAAATAAAATATCAAATTACGACAGAAATATCTACGAAAAGAAGTTGACAAAGCTTATCAAAGTTAGGCCTTTGCAGTCATCCTTTTTACAATTACCTTCGCTATCGAATAAACAATTTTCGCTCTCCCTTGGTAATTGAACTACTCGAACAATTTTTAACCAGGCAGATAACCATTTTTAACGTGAAACTAATTTCTTAATCATTTGAAAATAATTAAAATCCGCAAACAGACGATTAAAACTGTTAACCCTCCCGTTTTACTAAGAAATCTACACCGGCAAAATGGCGGCATAGTTCATTCTAGCTCAAATTAAATATTTATTCTTGGTTCTTATATCTATACTTGGAACTGCGTCATTGATGACGTAGGGATGCAAACTATGTATTGATTGTTTATTTATTTATTTCCAAAAAGTAAATAAAGTTTAATTTTCAACAGGGGTAAGTTGGATATCACGTGATTGGGTGTGGCCAAACGTTGCCAAGGCTATAAAGCGAAGGTTTCCCCATCTCGCAAATCACTAATTAGCATTTTAAACGGCGAAAAAACGAAAAAACGAAAAAAGTAACACCAAAAGTAAATAAGTTGACGTATTTGGTGGGGTTACATATTACCGCCGATATCTCGGTTCGACCTTGTCCGATCGTGACCAAACTTGTTGATTTGATAGACCGAGGCTTAGTGGTTGTGGACAGGTGTCAGGCGTCGAGGTCAAAGATCATCTTCAAGGTGAAATTTGAGATTTAAATTAAAAACCTTTGAGTATATTTTCCAAGGACATAATTTTTTGAAAATATTTTTTTGGGGGGGGGGGTGTTTTGGCGGCCATCTTGGAAATAAAAGCGCTAAGTTTTAGTTACTCTCTACTGATAGGTTTTGGGTAGGTTTTAGGATTTAAATATGCTTTGGTAATTTCGCTAATATTGGTACCTTTAATAGGTCGACCGTTTTTTCGAGCTCCCCGTTTTCATCCCACCTTATTCTATCAGGAACAGTTTCCAACTGATCCACCGTGCTTTGCGCTTTATGATAATATAGCAAAGGCAAATCGTCTATCCAGTCCCTACTTAGCGAGTCAAGCGCGGGGACAATTTCGATTTCTTTAGGAGCTATGGCCTCTTTACGCCGATTTCTGTGCCTCATTAAAGCTTGTTCGTATAAAATCCATTTCGAGGCGTCATCTTAGTCTTTCATATTTAATATGGTGTCCTTCTTAGCGTCTAATTCAGAGACGGTAAGGGCGAGCGGATGAGGGAATGAGTCGGGCTTAAAATCGTCGCTGGGGACAAGAACCATTTTCTGGCGTGTTTCATTGTTTACTTCCGAATCTAACCAAGTAACTAGCTAATTTTCTAAGGGTATGTTTATGTCGAGACAACCTGGTTTTTTTGGTAAGTTGAAAAATCACCGTTACTAATTGAAGTATTATGACTACACTCGGATATCGCGTCTATCAGGGATTTGTCGGCTTTATCTAAAATGTATTTCGTTGAACGGGTTTGCAACGGCCGAAATATCGGAGAGCGTCTCTCTCTCGATACGCACTCTACGAGACATGATTCATAACTGATTGAGATTACGAAATGTAAGTTCTATTTATCTGGGGAGATAGGCTTAGCACGTTTCTCCCGGTAAAATATTAGTAAAGACTCTTTGATCTTCAGGACACGTTTGATTTAAATTAAATACTAGATAACCGTGAGTTCTGGAAGTCGCGTCTTCGTAGGCGTCTACTACAAAACGCCATTTATCGGGGAACATTTGTCTAGCGAGATAAGCCACTTGCTGACGGTCTCGGGGACTTTTCAATAAAATTATATGTGAGTTTAAGGAAACGTCTCTGCTATCTTTAGATTGATGAAATCGATTTTGAGTAATAAAAATAACGCATAGAGAACGGTGATGAGTGCCTTTCACGAATAAATCTCCAATTTGCCCTTTATTCTCACTCATCTGGTTGTCGATAACTAATAATATAGGATATTTTCCGTCATAGTCTATTAAAACCGGTAACCCTTCTTTAAAAACTACCCGATGTTTCATTTTCTCGTAAAGCGCTTTCCTCTCTCCGTAATACCAATGTAGTTCATTGAAAAACGGAACAAACATTCCCTTTTCGTGATTAATTATAGATTCAATTAAATAGCTGTTGCCACTCTGACTCGGCCCGGCCGTTACGCAATTAAATGGATCAATAAATTGCATGGTTATCTCCCTTCGAGTACTAGCGTACAAATGAAAAGGTAAACTCAAATTGGGTTCAATTTATGGGACTTTTCAGCGGGGGAAAAATATAATCGAATAAACTATTAGGTCACTTACCCCGTATAGGTTTTGGAATCACTTTAAAGTCACGACACTAAAATAACTTTAAAGTCGTGAGACTGAAACCTATTAAAAATCATTTTAGGGTCATGAGACTAGAGGGTAGCTTTTACTTAGCGAGAATTAGCGATTGGCAGCCGCAACGTACCCTTCCTCAGGACCAATTATTTTCGCTTCATAGCCTGAAGGATACCGTAGTGAAGTCATCCAGTAATCGTACCTTATCTACGACGGGTCTATTAGTTTTTGCAATAATTAGACCGAAGATTTCTAGCCAGCGGAAACGTTCCAGAAATATTCTTAAAAAATCATGGTTCTTTTTTTGGACTCACTGAGACGTGGCTAGAATTATTTGTACTGCCTTGCCTTTCCTAAAGAGAGTCTTTTGCGTGTAGGAGATCTCGTCATAGCTATCCTCTTCCAGTTGAGGCACCCGAGAAACTACTTGTTGCTCATCATGACGTGATTACAGAATTACGACTCTCTATAAACGGTCATTTAAACAGGGATGGAATTTATTAATTTCTGGCTATTTTATTTAATTTTAATTTAGTTTATTACTCGAAGATCTATTTGATCCGAGTTTCGCGTTTTTTCCTTTTAATTATGGACTAATCTACTTTTTCGCGAATTTTATCATGGAATTTATTAACCGTCACTAAAATTTCAAAACCTGACACAACCTAGGGAGAAAATACCACATTGAAAGGTATTTGAGCATGCGTAGAGACCGATTTTGATTTTCATCGAGTAACAAATAATTAAATTATGATTCCTCGTGGAGCACATGGCGCCATCTAAATAAACTGACCGTTATAATTCGGAAATAAAAGCTTGAAAAAATGGTTGTTTAACTAAACATTTCCCTGTAACAAGGAATTCTATAAATTAAAATACAAATTTCTAATTGAGATGAAACAAGGAAGACCTGAAAAACGGTAGAAATGACTTCAGTGACTATTAAAGTCACGAAGTGGTGAGACTGGAAGCCGCGCTGTCACGAAACATTCCTTTCTTTCCAATCCCCGAATTTAAAAACCACCCTAGGCCTGAAAGCCCTTGGAATTTGTAATACCATCTATGGGAAATTTTAAACCCAAATATTTTTCTGAACTCAAGACTCGAAAAGGTCCAACTTTTTCACATTGCTCCAAAACCATTAAGAAATTTCAGGGATTTTATCATAGCTAAGCTTTTGCTCACCATATTTATTAGGTGCTGCCTCACTTTTAAAGTCTGTTTTTGACACTCCCATTCGAATTAGTAGCAGTCTTTAATGATTTTATTACTCCCATTCGAATTAGTAGCAGTCTTTAATGATTTTATTACTCCCATTCGAATTAGTAGCAGTCTTTAATGATTTTATTATTCCCATTCGAATTAGAAGCAGTCTTTAATGATTTTATTATTCCCATTCGAATTAGTAGCAGTCTTTAATGATTTTATTCTTCTTATTCGAATAAGTAGCAGTCTTTAATGATTTTATTATTCCCATTCGAATAAGTAGCAGTCTTTAATGATTTTATAAAAATGTTTTTCTAAAATTGGCGATTTAACGCAATTTTCAGGTTTTCCCAATTCTATAATCCACTGCATTAAAGTAGAGAATTCTTGGTAAAATAATGAAACTTTATAATATATATTGTTCTTTTGTTTGACGAGTTCTGTTACGTTTATTAACCGCACATACAATACATCCTCCCGGCATATAAAAACGTTTAAGCATGAATATTTACTATTTTATTTATATAATTTAAAGAAATTTAGGAAAACTTCTCTAAAACATTACAAAACAAAGGTTTAATTTAAAATCTGCTTCGATAACTAATATATCTTCAGAAAGAGAGAACATGGGCTATATTCTGAGGTTATCGTTACGACCCGTACCGAACAAAAATTGTCGGTAAGGAAAAATATGTTCGTTAAGAGCAAAAGTCGCGATTCTGAGGCGTTCGGCAGAAAATTTGATCGGTAGACACTGCCAAAAACGTTCATTGCGCTAACGAAAGGGTTGTAGCTGTCGTTCGTATGGCTATCGAACAAAAACTGACTTTTAAAATGGCGGCCTATGTGCTACGACTTGAAATTTTGCGTTTAGATGCTGCTGAAGATGCACTTCCTCGTCGTGATTTAAGGCGACAGCAAGTATTTACAGATAGAGCACAGCCGTTTGAATTAGATGACTATCGTTTCAAAAGACTTTTTCGAATAAGGAAAACGCCATTTATCGGGGAACATTTGTCTAGCGAGATAAGCCACTTGCTGACGGTCTCGGGGACTTTTCAATAAAATTATATGTGAGTTTAAGGACACGTCTCTGCTATCTTTAGATTGACGAAATCGATTTTGAGTAATAAAAATAACGCATAGAGAACGGTGATGAGTGCCTTTCACGAATAAATCTCCAATTTGCCCTTTATTCTCGCTCATCTGGTTGTCGATAACTAATAATATTTTATTTAATTTTAATTTAGTTTATTACTCGAAGATCTATTTGATCCGAGTTTCGCGTTTTTTCCTTTTAATTATGGACTAATCTACTTTAACGCGTATTTTATCATGGAATTTATTAACCGTCACTAAAATTTCAAAACCTGACACAACCTAGGGAGAAAATACCACATTGAAAGGTATTTGAGCATGCGTAGAGACCGATTTTGATTTTCATCGAGTAACAAATAATTAAATTATGATTCCTCGTGGAGCACATGGCGCCATCTAAATAAACTGACCGTTATAATTCGGAAATAAAAGCTTGAAAAAATGGTTGTTTAACTAAATATTTCCCTGTAACAAGGAATTCTATAAATTAAAATTCAAATTTCTAATTGAGATGAAACAAGGAAGACCTGAAAAACGGTAGAAATGACTTCAGTGACTATTAAAGTCACGAAGCGGTGAGACTGGAAGCCGCACTCTCACGAAACATTCCTTTCTTTCCAATCCCCGAATTTAAAAACCACCCTAGGCCTGAAAGCCCTTGGAATTTGTAATACCATCTATGGGAAATTTTAAACTCAAATAATTTTTCTGAACTCAAGACTCCAAAAGGTCCAATTTTTCACATTGCTCCAAAACCATTAAGAAATTTCAGGGATTTTATCATAGCTAAGCTTTTGCTCACCATATTTATTAGGTGCTGCCTCACTTTTAAAGTCTGTTTTTGACACTCCCATTCGAATTAGTAGCAGTCTTTAATGATTTTATTACTCCCATTCGAATTAGTAGCAGTCTTTAATGATTTTATTATTCCCATTCGAATTAGAAGCAGTCTTTAATGATTTTATTATTCCCATTCGAATTAGTAGCAGTCTTTAATGATTTTATTATTCCCATTCGAATTAGAAGCAGTCTTTAATGATTTTATTATTCCCTTTCAAATAAGTATCAGTCTTTAATGATTTTATTCTTCTTATTCGAATAAGTAGCAGTCTTTAATGATTTTATTATTCCCATTCGAATAAGTAGCAGTCTTTAATGATTTTATAAAAATGTTTTTCTAAAATTGGCGATTTAACGCAATTTTCAGGTTTTCCCAATTCTATAATCCACTGCATTAAAGTAGAGAATTCTTGGTAAAATAATGAAACTTTATAATATATATTGTTCTTTTGTTTGACGAGTTCTGTTACGTTTATTAACTGCACATACAATTCATCCTCCCGGCATATAAAAACGTTTAAGCATGAATATTTACTATTTTATTTATATAATTTAAAGAAATTTAGGAAAACTTCTCTAAAACATTACAAAACAAAGGTTTAATTTAAAATCTGCTTCGATAACTAATATATCTTCAGAAAGAGAGAACATGGGCTATATTCTGAGGTTATCGTTACGACCCGTACCGAACAAAAATTGTCGGTAAGGAAAAATATGTTCGTTAAGAGCAAAAGTCGCGATTCTGAGGCGTTCGGCAGAAAATTTGATCGGTAGACACTGCCAAAAACGTTCATTGCGCTAACGAAAGGGTTGTAGCTGTCGTTCGTATGGCTATCGAACAAAAACTGACTTTTAAAATGGCGGCCTATGTGCTACGACTTGAAATTTTGCGTTTAGATGCTGCTGAAGATGCACTTCCTCGTCGTGATTTAAGGCGACAGCAAGTATTTACAGATAGAGCACAGCCGTTTGAATTAGATGACTATCGTTTCAAAAGACTTTTTCGAATAAGGAAAGAGCTTCCTTTAACTTTATGCGATAGAATGGAGGAACGTCTATCCTCTCAAAATTCAATAGGAATTCCGGCTTATATTAAGGTAAGCTATAACCCAAATTATTAAAATAGTATTGCTTTATTTTAACATTCGTATATTAAAATATTCTAGATTTTAATAGCATTGAGGTTTTACGCAGTTGGGTGTTATCAAATAGCAATTGGGCAAGACCTTTTTCTTGCAGTAAGCCAATCAACTGCGAGTCGATGGGTCTCTAGCGTAAGTCAGGCAATCTTTGACATTTTTACGCCAGAAGTAATAAAATTCCCTGTTACCGACGAAGAGGAATTGGAAAACAAAGTTGGGTATGTCTAATTTTAAAAATCTTTAAAATGAATTTAAATTAATTTTTATATGTCTAGTTTTAGTAAAGTTGCTGGCTTTGCTTGGGTTATCGGAGCGATTGATGGTACTCAAATAGGCATCTTAGCCCCAGCCAGCAATGCTGAGCATTTTAGAGAATATTTGTATGTCAACCGGAAAGGATTTCACTCTTTGAACGTTCAAATTGTAAGATTAAAATAATATAAATATGTGATATTAACAATAAGATAATAAAATTTCTAGAAAATGTATGTTTTAACTTTATTTAGATTTGTGACTATAAAAAGAAAATTTTAAATATTAAAGCTAAATTTCCTGGGTCCTCCCATGATTCTCATGTATTTCGGATGTCGCAAGTTTTAACATACTTAGAACGCGCTTATTTAAATGGACGAAAGAACTCTTGGCTTATTGGTAATATTTAATATTTGAACTAGGTTTACTTGTTGATGTTACTGTTAACCATTGTGTATTTATTAAAGGGGACAGTTGCTACCCTCTGACACCTTGGCTTATGACACCAATAACGCATACCCCCAATAGAAGCCCGGAAGAAAGATTTGATGAAGCTCTAACTAAAACAAGGCAATTAGTGGAATGCACAATAGGAATATTAAAGCAGGTGTTTAGATGTCTCCTTTTGCACCGCACCCTACACTATTATCCAACTGCGGCAGCTCGAATAATCGTGGCATGCTGCACTCTACATAATATGCGGAGAGATGCTAACCACAGAGACTAGGATGATGAATTTACAGAGACATCTAGCGATAGCGATGATGAATTTTTAGATGCAAGAAGGAGGCAGAGGAGGCAAACTCGTAAGGAGCACAGGGCCTTAGTTGTTGATGTTCTAAACTATCAACCTCAACCTAATGAAAATTGGCTACGTGGTGGTCAAGCTTTAAGAGAACACCTTGTCAGGTGCTTTCGGTGAAATGATTTTTAAATACTTTGTATAAATGCCAATCTATACCACTAGTCAATTTTATTTCATAATGTACAATAAAATTATTTGTTTTGGAAGTAGCTTACACTTAATTCTTTAAGAATGTTACAGTTGTCAGCTATAGACTCAAAAGTTGAAGCTATTCTATTTCACGTTCAATTACATTTCTTCCTTCCAGTACAGTTTGAATGCCCTTTAAAAATTCAGCTTTCTTACTTTCCATATCTTTCAAAGTGGTTGTTGCGTGTTCAAAGTTTTCATAATGTACAGTTCTAACATTTCACTATAATGACATAAAATAAAAGTTTTCTTGGATCCAAGCAGTAGTGTATCGAGTATATTATTTTGGAAGGTGGCACTTTTGATGAATACATTACCATATATTCAGCCCCCCCCCCCCCACAAGCAGGAAAATCAGCTGAAGAGTATCTTGAATTTAAATTTTCCCTCTAAATTAAAAATTAGTTACTTCTTTTTTTGTTTTGCCTATTTGCCTGCTCATTGCCACATTCAGTCTCCTCATCATTCGGGTTATTCTGCTCTGCTGCAATATCTGTAAATAAGGATGATTGATACTAATATTTAAATGTATATTTTGCAAAATCAACAAATTAATGAACAACTTACCAATTGCCTCGCCAATAGAATTATTTAGTATATCTACTGAATGTGCAGTACTATTTAAATTTGGCATATGCATATGTGAATTTCTAGGGTTAGGCATATGCGAACT
Organism: Leiobunum rupestre; assembly: GCF_980474605.1. Classification (NCBI taxonomy): domain Eukaryota; kingdom Metazoa; phylum Arthropoda; class Arachnida; order Opiliones; family Sclerosomatidae; genus Leiobunum; species Leiobunum rupestre. Next base: position 61,906,216 of record NC_143384.1, read on the forward strand.
TATAAAATTTTCTTTTTCCAAATTACACAACTCGACTCCTTCATCTCCGAAGTGGGTCATTGGCAAGCTTGCTAGCTCAATAACACTTTCACGTACCAAACATGAAGGCCCCGGTACATTTATGTTCACATTTGAATGCACAAAATTTGAGGCTTAATAAGTATTTTACAATAAGTTAGATGGTTTACTAAAATTAGCTAAATATTCACCTCTTGAATATTTTATTGAACAAATCCAGCTTCAGCGATGTCAGTATTGCCCTCTACACTTATATGCCCCATAATGTTAAGAAGGCGCATTTCTATTTCTGTAAGTTCCATTGGTGACTTTTAGTAGGAGTGTCTACCATCTTTGCCAGTTTTCCATGTAGAGGTACACGTGGGGGTCGGCACCGGAAGTCCCCGCTTCCTTCCCCCCTGTGGTCTAAACTCGGTCACTTCCGGCAGGTGGCGCGTGATCGCGCATGTACTTCGCGCTGATTGGCTGGCGCGGTGACCACGCGGTTACCACGGGACGCGTGTACTTCACGCTAATTGGCTGGCGCGAAATTATTAAAAATGGCGTCAGTGGCGCTGATTGGTTGGTGTTTTGGCGCGAAAAGGGGTCAGTGCTCCTTTAAAGGAATTCCCAGGTTCTATACTCGGGCTTTTCCATTGTTAACGCTGTGACAGGTTTTGATTGATTTAGAACAGGTGTTATTCTGTGTAGGAAGTACGAGGATCCCCCGTTGCTATGGTGACTTCGGCCCGACGTGTAAGAGCAAACTTAGCAAATACGTTTAGCGACAATACCGAGAGAATCGCAAACACCTATATATTATGTCGTATTTCTCGAATTATTACGTCTGTCAAATTGAGGTCGTGCGATTGTATTCGCTTGGATTAAGGCATAATGGCCGAGTTAGTGAACAATCCTTTCGCAAAATTCGCATAGTCATGGTAGAAACCGGTTCATTCCCCTTTCGTTGACCGTTAAGTAATTAATCATTTGACAGCTCAAATGGTTATTGAAACACCTGTTAAAATGACTCATTCGTTAACTGTCACGCGATTATATTGTTCCTACCCCCCCTTACCTTGCCAGTATAAAAGAAATCGCGCCACGGTCAATTTCGCAGAAGCGACTAACACCGGAATCGCTTTCCCCAAAGACTCAGAGACTCAAGAAGATCAGTAAGATGGTAATTATGTTTTTGATAAATTTTAAGCGAGATTAGTTTTTTAATCTCTATATGTCTTAGGCAGCCCGAGACGACATTAAGCTCGATTATGACACCCCACCAACAGCACCAGTGCAGTTGCCCGAAGTATACGCTAGAAAATCGAAAGTCGGCGAAGTAATTAAAAAAAATAAACCTCGACAATTATTCGCTGGGTGAGGGGCTAAAAAGACCAAGAAAAATTAACAAATTGGCACGATGTTGTATTAGAATTCTCCGAGCTCGGAGATTTTTGCGTTAAAATAACGACCTTTGACCAAATAAATATATATAGATATAAGGCGTTCAGCCACGCACGTAGCATCCAGTCGTCCGCAACCGACTAAACAGGGTGTAAGCGTTAAACTAGAATCAGGACCCCAGCTTAAAGCAGCCTTAGAAGACGTCAAGGACCAAGACGCCGTTTACCTAATTGATTGCGATAAATTAGAAATTCGCCATAGCCAGGCCACCGGTCACACTTGCTTGACCAAAAATTCTGGTTCCTCATTTGCAAAATCGCTGACCCTTTATGGAAGAAGAGACATTCACGACGTCCTGCGGTTATTTAGGGAAGTGACTCAACGCTACGACGAAATTCGTAAATTATAATGACTAAAGAAGCCCCTCTCGATTTAAGTACCAGGTTTCGACCTGAGAACTTTTAATCGGTTACTAAAATTATCTATCGGACTTTAGAATTCAAGTGCGAGTTTAAAAACTTGGACGACCTCAACCACGCGCGAATAGAAACCCAATTAAACGAAATTTTCCAATCCTTATTAAACGAAATTAGCGATGAAAATCAGGGTTATAGTCGAATCAGAATAGCGGTCAGTTCGGACGAACTCGGAGAGCCCATTAATTTCCAATTTATGAACCTAAACGAGTTGACGGCCGATAGAATTTTAAGCGGTATCGAGCAGGTAGCCCAGTCCCATAAGAATTTATACTTTGAAGCCCCCCTAAAATTCGACATAATTCTTCTGCAAGACACCAATATGAGTGGTAGTCGAAAACGTATTCATAACAGGACTATTGAGTGCTTAGAAAATTACATTGAACAGGGCAATACCTTTATTCCGATTCGCAATTCTGATAATCTGTGCTTTGCCAGGGCTGTAGCTGTAGGAAAATGCCTCGCAGACTACCAAGAATTAAAAAATAAAGGCCAATCCAAAAATTTTAATAGCTATGATCTAAAGTACATTCGTAATGTCAACCATCCAAAACAAAAAAAGCGGTCTTGGCGTTACACAGATTGTCAAAAGTTCCCCCAGGTCCTGTTGAAATAAAAGATATTCCTATATTCTAAAATGTCTTGCCAGATTATCAAATTATCTTACTCGATTCCGATTCCAATTTTGACCCCATTTATTTAGGCCACTTTCAACCCAAAAAATCTTTCTCCTTAAATTAGGAAACCACGTCCACGTAGTGAGGTCTTACGCTGCCATGTTCGGGGGAATAGGGTACTGCCCATTTTGTTTGAAAGTTTTTGGGAATATCAAAGAAAAAAGAAGCACAATTGCGAGGGTCCCGTTTGCTGACAGCGTTGTCTCGACACGAATGTTTCCCATACCGAAGCTAATCAACGTTGCGCAAGCTGCTTTAGATATTTTTCGAGGGATACGTGCTTCCAAAAGCATATAGAATTAGGCACGTGCGACAAACTCAAATGTTGCCTGACTTGCGGGAAAGAGTTTGAAGGGGACCACGTATGCGATTTGAAATGTCACTATTGCTAAATTGAACACCCGAAAAATTCGTGTTTTGTTCAACCTATCACTTTACCAGAAAATTCCACCAGAATCCTTCCCTTTGATTTTGAAACTCTAGTCGACAATGACGAGATCAAGCCCGTTCTGCTAATTACCGCTATGCAAGACTGTCCTTACTCTGAAACGTACGATTACCGTACCTTTACCGGCTTTAATTGCGTCGAGACGTTTTTAGATTACTTATGGGAGAGTCAGGTCGTTGCAAAAAGGGTAAGACAAAATATTCAAAGGTCGAACCAGTTTTTAAAAACATTACGTGCATTTCGCATTTTGGGTCTGGATTTGACAGTTTATAGATAGCTTTTTCTTATTTTCCAGCCCCTCTCAGAAGCTTCTCCAAAACCTTTAATTTAAGCGAAAGCAAGGGTTTTTTCCCGTATTCCTTCTTAAAAAAGATACCTTAGACTATATCGGCGTCGTACCTCAAAAATCTTTTTTCGAAGTAGATAAATTCACCCCTGACCAATTGGCAAATTTGGAAACTTGGTACGACCCCCCAAAATTTATCGTTTTTGATTTAAAAGAAGTATTGACAAAGTACGCTGTTACAGAGGGGCTTTGACCGGTTCAGAAATCTTTTTAGAGAAAAGGTCAATTTCGACATTTTGGCGGGAAAAAGCATGACTCTACCAGGAACTTTAACCGATTTATTTTTGTGTCGGTATCTGAAACCAAATACCATAGCTATTATCCCGCCAGCAGGGTACAGGGGTAAGCATTCCGTAAAAGCTCTCAGATGGGCGGCTTACTTGGAGCAAAAAATGCACGTAAAATTTCAAACGGCGCGATCTTTGGTGGGCGAAAAGTTTTTAGCCCCCTACCACCCCGACATTTACAGCGCTGACCCTTTAATAATTGGGGAATTTTTCGGGTGTTTCTGGCACGGGTGTCCCAATCACAATGACCATAATGGGTACAATTACGAACTTAAAGAATCTAATATCAATAATTACTTAAAAACTCTCGACAAAATTGAGTTTTATCGTCAAAATTACCCCAACGCGCGTTTAATTACCATATGGGAGTGTGAATGGGACGCTTTTTTAAAAAAAAAACCCGAAATAAATCCTTTTTGCGACGAACTGGCTTTCTCCGACCCGATAAATTCGCGAAGCGCTCTGAGGGGCGGGCGCGTTGAAAATTTTTTACTGTTTATAGAATCCACCCCCGAGAGGCCTATTAAATTTTACGACTTTAACAGCATGTACCCCTCCGTCTCAATGTCCAAAAATTACCGCTACCCCAAAGGGCTCCCCGAAATCTTAACTAGCAACTTTAATTACAACCCCGATTTCTATTTCGGGCTTATCAAAGCGACTCTTGTCCCACCCCAAGATCTATATCTCCCCGTCTTGGGCTCCCTGATTGGCGATAAATTAATGTTTACGCTATGCATAACGTGCCCCCTCTATAATCTAGCCGACTGCCGTCATACCGAGGCGGAACGCGCGATTACGGATACGTATACCACTCCTGAGTTTTATTTATCCCTTCAATATAATTATAAATTTTACAATTTCACGAAGTGCCGCATTATCGCGAAACTTTCGACTCCGAATGCCCCTTATTTGACGATTACGTCAGAGATTTTTATAAAATGAAAACCCAATACGCTGGTTTTCCTAAAAACGTTGACTCCTTAGAAGAAAAACAAAAATAATTAAACGACTTTTGGGACCAGGACGGAATAAAAATAGGCCTAGAAGAGGTTAGCTCTAACCCCGCTCTCAAAGCGCTTGGTGAGCTTTCCCTTAACCAGCTTTGGGGCGCCACCTAATTCAATTCCACAAAATAATAGTTCTTTTATAAATTCCTACGCCGACTTGGTTAAAATTTTAACTGATAAAACGAAAGAGCTGACCGACCAAATATCACGAAGACCACGTCCCGGCTTATCGTAAAGGTTTACCAACTGTGGGCATTTTCGTCACCTCGTATGGGCGTATTAAATTATATAATCTAATGGCTAAAATAGGGCCTAATTTGGCTTACGGCGATACGGACAGTTGTATTCTGATACACGATAAGAAGTTAGATTTAACTTTATCTAGCAGCTTGGGTGGACTTACGGATGAATATCCTAATGACCCCATTAAAGCTTTTACCACGATAGCCCCCAAGGGTTACTCTATCTTGTTCGAATCGGGCAAAATTTTAACCAAGATAAAAGACGTCACTATTACTAAAAAAAATTAGACCATCTTAAACTTTGACACGATAAAGCAGTTGGCGCTCGAGAACCGCGAATTAAAATACCGAGTCGAGATTCCCTTTAACGTAAAAAGGCAAAAAACCGGGCACTTGTATCTCAGACAAGCCGAAAAAGTCGTGGGCTTTACGTCGACGAAACGTATATTTTTCAAAGACGGTTGTTCTATTCCCTACGGATATTCATGTCCCTCACACGCCTAAAATTTCAAACCCCCTGTACCTTTCTTTTGGCTGGCCCCAGTAAGTCGGGAAAAAGTCACTGGACCTTTAATCTCCTGAAAAATAAACATTTAATGTTCGACAATTCACCCCAAAAAATTTTATATTGCTACAATCTTTGACGGCTCTTTGCACCTGTTGTACGGGTGGCGTGGCCAACAGTTGATGGAACTGATTTGGCGTTTGGGGAGGCAAAAAACACTTGGGGAGGCTAGCGGCGGGTTACCGAATAAAACGTTAGGTACAGCCCGGTTTTCTGTCGTTTTACGTTAAAGGGAATCTCGACTCGGTATTTTAATTCGCGGTTCTCGAGCGCCAACGGCTTTATCGTGTCAAAGTTTAAGATGGTCTAATTTTTTTTTAGTAATAGTGACGTCTTTTATCTTGGTTAAAATTTTGCCCGATTCGAACAAGATAGAGTAACCCTTGGGGGCTATCGTGGTAAAAGCTTTAATGGGGTCATTAGGATATTCATCCGTAAGTCCACCCAAGCTGCTAGATAAAGTTAAATCTAACTTCTTATCGTGTATCAGAATACAACTGTCCGTATCGCCGTAAGCCAAATTAGGCCCTATTTTAGCCATTAGATTATATAATTTAATACGCCCATACGAGGCGACGAAAATGCCCACAGTTGGTGAACCTTTACGATAAGCCGGGACGTGGTCTTCGTGATATTTGGTCGGTCAGCTCTTTCGTTTTATCAGTTAAAATTTTAACCAAGTCGGCGTAGGAATTTATAAAAGACTATTATTTTGACGTAATTGAATTAGGTGGCGCCCCCAAAGCTGGTTAAGGGAAAGCTTACCAAGCGCTTTGAGAGCGGGGTTAGAGCTAACCTCTTCTAGGCCTATTTTTATTCCGTCCTGGTCCCAAAAGTCGTTTAATTATTTTTGTTTTTCTTCTAAGGAGTCAACGTTTTTAGGAAACTCAGCGTATTGGGTTTTCATTTTATAAAAATCTCTGACGTAATCGTCAAATGGGGGGCATTCGGAGTCGAAAGTTTCGCGATAATGCGGCACTTCGTGAATTTGTAAAACTTTATAATTATATTGAAGGGATAAATAAAACTCAGGGGTGGTATACGAGTCCGTAATCGCGCGTTCCGCCTCGGTATGACGGCAGTCGGCTAGATTATAAAGGGGGCACGTTCTGCATAGCGTAAACATTAATTTATCGCCAATCAGGGAGCCCAAGACGGGGAGATATAGATCTTGGGGTGGGACAAGAGTCACTTTGATAAGCCCGAAATAGAAATCGGGTTTGTAATTAAAGTTGCTAGTTAAGATTTCGGGGAGCCCTTTGGGGTAGCGGTAATTTTTGGACATTGAGACGGAGGGGTACATGCTGTTAAAGTCGTAAAATTTAATATGCCTCTCGGGGGTGGATTCTATAAACAGTAAAATTTTTTCAACGCGCCCGCCCCTCAGAGCGCTTCGCGAATTTATCGGGTCGGAGAAAGCCAGTTCGTCGCAAAAAGAATTTATTTCGGGGTTTTCTTTTAAAAAAGCGTCCCATTCACACTCCCATATGGTAATTAAACGCGCGTTGGGGTAATTTTGACGATAAAACTCAATTTTGTCGAGAGTTTTTAAGTAACTATTGATATTAGATTCTTTAAGTTCGTAATTGTACCCATTATGGTCATTGTGATTGGGACACCCGTGCCAGAAACACCCGAAAAATTCCCCAATTATTAAAGGGTCAGCGCTGTAAATGTCGGGGTGGTAGGGGGCTAAAAACTTTTCGCCCACCAAAGATCGCGCCGTTTGAAATTTTACGTGCATTTTTTGCTCCAAGTAAGCCGCCCATCTGAGAGCTTTTACGGAATGCTTACCCCTGTACCCTGCTGGCGGGATAATAGCTATGGTATTTGGTTTCAGATACCGACACAAAAATAAATCGGTTAAAGTTCCTGGTAGAGTCATGCTTTTTCCCGCCAAAATGTCGAAATTGGCCTTTTCTCTAAAAAGATTTCTGAACCGGTCAAAGCCCCTCTGTAACAGCGTACTTTGTCAATACTTCTTTTAAATCAAAAACGATAAATTTTTGGGCGTCGTACCAAGTTTCGAAATTTGCCAATTGGTCAGGGGTGAATTTATCTACTTCGAAAAAAGATTTTTGAGGTACGACGCCGATATAGTCTAAGGTATCTTTTTTAAGAAGGAATACGGGAAAAAACCCTTGCTTTCGCTTAAATTAAAGGTTTTGGAGAAGCTTCTGAGAGGGGCTGGAAAATAAGAAAAAGCTATCTATAAACTGTCAAATCCAGACCCAAAATGCGAAATGCACGTAATGTTTTTAAAAACTGGTTCGACCATTGAATATTTTGTCTTACCTTTTTTGCAACGACCTGACTCTCCAATAAGTAATCTAAAAACGTCTCGACGCAATTAAAGCCGGAAAAGGTACGGTAATCGTACGTTTCAGAGTAAGGACCGTCTTGCATAGCGGTAATTAGCAGAACGGGCTTGATGTCGTCATTGTCGACTAAAGTTTCAAAATCAAAGGGAAGGATTCTGGTGGAATTTTCTGGTAAAGTGATAGGTTGAACAAAACACGAATTTTTCGTGTGTTCAATTTTGCAATAGTGACATTTCAAATCGCATACGTGGTCCCCTTCAAACTCTTTCCCGCAAGTCAGGCAACATTTGAGTTTGTCGCACGTGCCTAATTCTATATGCTTTTGGAAGCACGTATCCCTCGAAAAATATCTAAAGCAGCTGGCGCAACGTTGACTAGCTTCGGTATGGGAAACATTCGTGTCGAGACAACGCTGACAGCTAACGGGACCCTCGCAATTGTGCTTCTTTTTTCTTTGATATTCCCAAAAACTTTCAAACAAAATGGGCAGTACCCTATTCCCCCGAACATGGCGGCGTAAGACCTCACTACGTGGACGTGGTTTCCTAATTTAAGGAGAAAGATTTTATGGGTTGAAAGTGGCCTAAATAAATGGGGTCAAAATTGGAATCGGAATCGAGTAAGATAATTTGATAATCTGGCAAGACATTTTAGAATATAGGAATATCTTTTATTTCAACAGGACCTGGGGGAACTTTTGACAATCTGTGTAACGCCAAGACCGCTTTTTTGTTTTGGATGGTTGACATTACGAATGTACTTTAGATCATAGCTATTAAAATTTTTGGATTGGCCTTTATTTTTTAATTCTTGGTAGTCTGCGAGGCATTTTCCTACAGCTACAGCCTGGCAAAGCACAGATTATCAGAATTGCGAATCGGAATAAAGGTATTGCCCTGTTCAATGTAATTTTCTAAGCACTCAATAGTCCTGTTACGAATACTTTTTCGACTACCACTCATATTGGTGTCTTGCAGAAGAATTATGTCGAATTTTAGGGGGGCTTCAAAGTATAAATTCTTATGGGACTGGGCTACCTGCTCGATACCGCTTAAAATTCTATCGGCCGTCAACTCGTTTAGGTTCATAAATTGGAAATTAATGGGCTCTCCGAGTTCGTCCGAACTGACCGCTATTCTGATTCGACTATAACCCTGATTTTCATCGCTAATTTCGTTTAATAAGGATTGGAAAATTTCGTTTAATTGGGTTTCTATTCGCGCGTGGTTGAGGTCGTCCAAGTTTTTAAACTCGCACGAATTTCGTCGTAGCGTTGAGTCACTTCCCTAAATAACCGCAGGACGTCGTGAATGTCTCTTCTTCCATAAAGGGTTGCAACGAAATTTTTGAATTAAATAGAGTTATTGAAATAAGAGTCCTAATTTTATACGGTGAGGTAAAATAGTAGAATAACCCCTCCCTACGTTTGAGATAAAGTGGTGTGGGGCCCATTTCTTGGAACCCGCTCGGTCGGCGTAGATAAGAATCGCCTTTTTTGGTCGCCGTCCTAAGTGCTCCCCCTTCCCCCACGTAATTGCCGCCAGGGAGCCCCCAACCTTTCTTTTTAATCCTTTCTTCAAAAAAAAATACCGTGCCGATGGTCAAATCGCCAAACGTCCGAGTTTCTCGGGAAAAATATTTCACCTTTCGTGTTGACGAATTTATGACTTTGTTTTGAAAGTGTACGCTTAGGTTTTTGTGGGAATATTTTTACTTGTCAGGGGATTTTACTTTTTATATAATTTATTAGTGTATTTTGGTGGGTTAGTAATTGGGGTAATTGCCAAGCCAACTGCCAAGCCATTATGAATAAGCCATAAAGCCATAAAGCCATCTTCCGAATAACTTTTAAAATTTCTTAGTATCAGTTGTAAATCACAAATAATTGTAGAACTCTATTGTAACAACTCGTAATTTTTGGATTGGGAAGTATAAACTCCACCCATGGTCAGCGATTGGGTCACCCACACGTGACCCAAGATTCCCGGATGAACCTTGACATCAAAACCAGGGAACTCTGTGGAAAATTATTATTATTATCTTTACTTGTCTCTCAATCCGGAATCTCAACTTAAAACTCAACTTACAGTGTTTCGTAAAATTAAAACCCTAGTATGGGGCTTGGACCTTAGGGTCAAATGTGCGTTTAAAAGAGTTCGTAGTTGAACCATATAAATATCAGTTTTTTCGCTCGTTAATCGCGCTATGTGCGAACACCACCTGTCTCGTTGTCGGAGCCATCGTTCGTCGCTTCTATCTTCAATCGTCTAGTCTTCCTCTGTGGCCAACTGTACTCAACTCTTCAAATTCCGTTTCCGAAGGTGACGCATCGGCGGTCGGTACCGACAATTGTGATAAGTACAATTATAAATAATACATGGCTGGCTTGGCAAATAGTTTTTATAAGATTTTACTAGTATCGGTTTAATGATTTTGTATAGTAGTAGCGTCGGGGTTTATTTTAATGAGGGTTTGGAATGATGATGCATGTGGGTTGGGATTGTCGGGGATTTGCACGTTATTTGTCGATATTGATTGAAATTGTTTAGGTGCTTAATATTGTATTTGTTTAAGAGTTTAATTGGTATAATAAATGATCATTGGCATGGTAATTTCTCGTAGTCATTTACCTCTTAACATTAGATAATTCGTGATCGTCGATTAAATGACAGCGGTTAGCGTGGCGTACCGAGAGAGGTGAGTTTAAACCGTTGCAGGGTCAGCGATTTTGCAAATGAGGACCAAGAATTTTTGGTCAAGCAAGTGTGACCGGTGGCCTGGCTATGGCGAATTTCTAATTTATCGCCCTCAATTAGGCTGCTTTAAGCTGGGGTCCTGATTCTAGTTTAACGTATACACCCTGTTTAGTCGGCTGCGGACGACTGGATGCTACGCGCGTGGCATAACGCCTTATATCTATATATATTTATTTGGTCAAAGGTCGTTATTTTAACGCAAAAATCTCCGAGCTCGGAGAATTCTAATACAACATCGTGCCAAGTGTTATTCTTTGTTAATTTTTCTTGGTCTTTTTAGCACCTCTCCCAGCGAATAATTGTCGAGGTTTATTTTTTTTAATTACTTCGCCGACTTTCGAATTTCTAGCGTATACTTCGGGCAACTGCACTGGTGCTGTTGGTGGGGTGTCATAATCGAGCTTAATGTCGTCTCGGGCTGCCTAAGACATATAGAGATTAAAAAACTAATCTCGCTTAAAATTTATCAAAAACATAATTACCATCTTGCTGATCTTCTTGAGTCTCTGAGTCTTTGGGGAGAGCGATTCCGGTGTTAGTCGCTTCTGCGAAATTGACCGTGGCGCGATTTCTTTTATACTGGCAAGGTAAGGGGGGTAGGAACTATATAATCGGGTGACAGTTAACGAATAAGTCATTTTAACAGGTGTTTCAATAACCATTTGAGCTGTCAAAATGATTAATTACTTAACGGTCAACGAAAGGGGAATGAACCGGTTTCTACCATGACTATGCGAATTTTGCGAAAGGGTTAATCACTAACTCGGCCATTTTGCCTTATTTCAAGCGAATACAATCGCGCGACCTCAATTTGACAGACGTAATAATTCGAGAAATATGACATAATATATAGGTGTTTGCGATTCTCTCGGTATTGTCACTAAAGGCATTTGCTAAGTTTGCTCTTAAACGTCGGGCCGAAGTCACCATAGCAACGGGGGATCCTCGTACTTTCTACACAGAATAACACCGGTTCTAAATCAATCAAAACCTGTCACAGCGTTAACAATGGAGAAGCCCGAGTATAGAACCTGGGAATTCCTTTAAAGGAGCACTGACCCCTTTTCGCGCCAAAACACCAACCAATCAGCGCCACTGACGCCTTTTTTAATAATTTCGCGCCAGACAATTAGCGTGAAGTACACGCGCCCCGTGGTAACCGCGTGGTCACAGCGCCAGCCAATCAGCGCGAAGTACACGCGCGATCACGCGCCACCTGCCGGAAGTGACCTAGTTTAGACCACAGGGGGGAAGAAAGCAGGACTTCCGGTGCCGACCCCCACGTGTACCTCTACATGGAAAACTGGCAAAGATGGTAGACACTCCTACTATAAGTCACCAATGGAACTTACATAAATAGAAATGCGCCTTCTTAACATTATGGGGCATTTAAGTGTAGAGGGCAATACTGACATCGCTGAAGCTGGATTTGCTCAATAAAATATTAAAGAGGTGAATATTTAGCTAATTTTAGTAACCCGTCTAACTTATTGTAAAATACTTATTAAGCCTCAAATTTTGTGCCTTCAAATGTGAACATAAATGTACCGGGGCCTTCATGTTTGGTACGTGAAAGTGTTGTTGAGCTAGCAAGCTTGCCAATGACCCACTTCGGAGATGAAGGAGTCGAGTTGTGTAATTTGTAAAAAGAAAATTTTATAAGTTTGCATATGCCTAACCCTAGAAATTCACATATGCTATGCCAAATTTAAATAGTACTGCACATTCAGTAGATATACTAAATAATTCTATTGGCGAGGCAATTGGTAAGTTGTTCATTAATTTGTTGATTTTGCAAAATATACATTTAAATATTAGTATCAATCATCCTTATTTACAGATATTGCAGCAGAGCAGAATAACCCGAATGATGAGGAGACTGAATGTGGCAATGAGCAGGCAAATAGGCAAAGCAAAAAAAGAAGTAACTAATTTTTAATTTAGAGGGAAAATTTAAATTCAAGATACTCTTCAGCTGATTTTCCTGCTTGTGGGGGGGGGCTGAATATATGGTAATGTATTCATCAAAAGTGCCACCTTCCAAAATAATATACTCGATACACTACTGCTTGGATCCAAGAAAACTTTTATTTTATGTCATTATAGTGAAATGTTAGAACTGTACATTATGAAAACTTTGAACACGCAACAACCACTTTGAAAGATATGGAAAGTAAGAAAGCTGAATTTTTAAAGGGCATTCAAACTGTACTGGAAGGAAGAAATGTAATTGAACGTGAAATAGAATAGCTTCAACTTTTGAGTCTATAGCTGACAACTGTAACATTCTTAAAGAATTAAGTGTAAGCTACTTCCAAAACAAATAATTTTATTGTACATTATGAAATAAAATTGACTAGTGGTATAGATTGGCATTTATACAAAGTATTTAAAAATCATTTCACCGAAAGCACCTGACAAGGTGTTCTCTTAAAGCTTGACCACCACGTAGCCAATTTTCATTAGGTTGAGGTTGATAGTTTAGAACATCAACAACTAAGGCCCTGCGCTCCTTACGAGTTTGCCTCCTCTGCCTCCTTCTTGCATCTAAAAATTCATCATCGCTATCGCTAGATGTCTCTGTAAATTCATCATCCTAGTCTCTGTGGTTAGCATCTCTCCGCATATTATGTAGAGTGCAGCATGTCACGATTATTCGAGCTGCCGCAGTTGGATAATAGTGTAGGGTGCGGTGCAAAAGGAGACATCTAAACACCTGCTTTAATATTCCTATTGTGCATTCCACTAATTGCCTTGTTTTAGTTAGAGCTTCATCAAATCTTTCTTCCGGGCTTCTATTGGGGGTATGCGTTATTGGTGTCATAAGCCAAGGTGTCAGAGGGTAGCAACTGTCCCCTTTAATAAATACACAATGGTTAACAGTAACATCAACAAGTAAACCTAGTTCAAATATTAAATATTACCAATAAGCCAAGAGTTCTTTCGTCCATTTAAATAAGCGCGTTCTAAGTATGTTAAAACTTGCGACATCCGAAATACATGAGAATCATGGGAGGACCCAGGAAATTTAGCTTTAATATTTAAAATTTTCTTTTTATAGTCACAAATCTAAATAAAGTTAAAACATACATTTTCTAGAAATTTTATTATCTTATTGTTAATATCACATATTTATATTATTTTAATCTTACAATTTGAACGTTCAAAGAGTGAAATCCTTTCCGGTTGACATACAAATATTCTCTAAAATGCTCAGCATTGCTGGCTGGGGCTAAGATGCCTATTTGAGTACCATCAATCGCTCCGATAACCCAAGCAAAGCCAGCAACTTTACTAAAACTAGACATATAAAAATTAATTTAAATTCATTTTAAAGATTTTTAAAATTAGACATACCCAACTTTGTTTTCCAATTCCTCTTCGTCGGTAACAGGGAATTTTATTACTTCTGGCGTAAAAATGTCAAAGATTGCCTGACTTACGCTAGAGACCCATCGACTCGCAGTTGATTGGCTTACTGCAAGAAAAAGGTCTTGCCCAATTGCTATTTGATAACACCCAACTGCGTAAAACCTCAATGCTATTAAAATCTAGAATATTTTAATATACGAATGTTAAAATAAAGCAATACTATTTTAATAATTTGGGTTATAGCTTACCTTAATATTAGGCGGAATTCCTATTGAATTTTGAGAGGATAGACGTTCCTCCATTCTATCGCATAAAGTTAAAGGAAGCTCTTTCCTTATTCGAAAAAGTCTTTTGAAACGATAGTCATCTAATTCAAACGGCTGTGATCTATCTGTAAATACTTGCTGTCGCCTTAAATCACGACGAGGAAGTGCATCTTCAGCAGCATCTAAACGCAAAATTTCAAGTCGTAGCACATAGGCCGCCATTTTAAAAGTCAGTTTTTGTTCGATAGCCATACGAACGACAGCTACAACCCTTTCGTTAGCGCAATGAACGTTTTTGGCAGTGTCTACCGATCAAATTTTCTGCCGAACGCCTCAGAATCGCGACTTTTGCTCTTAACGAACATATTTTTCCTTACCGACAATTTTTGTTCGGTACGGGTCGTAACGATAACCTCAGAATATAGCCCATGTTCTCTCTTTCTGAAGATATATTAGTTATCGAAGCAGATTTTAAATTAAACCTTTGTTTTGTAATGTTTTAGAGAAGTTTTCCTAAATTTCTTTAAATTATATAAATAAAATAGTAAATATTCATGCTTAAACGTTTTTATATGCCGGGAGGATGAATTGTATGTGCAGTTAATAAACGTAACAGAACTCGTCAAACAAAAGAACAATATATATTATAAAGTTTCATTATTTTACCAAGAATTCTCTACTTTAATGCAGTGGATTATAGAATTGGGAAAACCTGAAAATTGCGTTAAATCGCCAATTTTAGAAAAACATTTTTATAAAATCATTAAAGACTGCTACTTATTCGAATGGGAATAATAAAATCATTAAAGACTGCTACTTATTCGAATAAGAAGAATAAAATCATTAAAGACTGATACTTATTTGAAAGGGAATAATAAAATCATTAAAGACTGCTTCTAATTCGAATGGGAATAATAAAATCATTAAAGACTGCTACTAATTCGAATGGGAATAATAAAATCATTAAAGACTGCTTCTAATTCGAATGGGAATAATAAAATCATTAAAGACTGCTACTAATTCGAATGGGAGTAATAAAATCATTAAAGACTGCTACTAATTCGAATGGGAGTGTCAAAAACAGACTTTAAAAGTGAGGCAGCACCTAATAAATATGGTGAGCAAAAGCTTAGCTATGATAAAATCCCTGAAATTTCTTAATGGTTTTGGAGCAATGTGAAAAAATTGGACCTTTTGGAGTCTTGAGTTCAGAAAAATTATTTGGGTTTAAAATTTCCCATAGATGGTATTACAAATTCCAAGGGCTTTCAGGCCTAGGGTGGTTTTTAAATTCGGGGATTGGAAAGAAAGGAATGTTTCGTGAGAGCGCGGCTTCCAGTCTCACCGCTTCGTGACTTTAATAGTCACTGAAGTCATTTCTACCGTTTTTCAGGTCTTCCTTGTTTCATCTCAATTAGAAATTTGAATTTTAATTTATAGAATTCCTTGTTACAGGGAAATATTTAGTTAAACAACCATTTTTTCAAGCTTTTATTTCCGAATTATAACGGTCAGTTTATTTAGATGGCGCCATGTGCTCCACGAGGAATCATAATTTAATTATTTGTTACTCGATGAAAATCAAAATCGTTCTCTACGCATGCTCAAATACCTTTCAATGTGGTATTTTCTCCCTAGGTTGTGTCAGGTTTTGAAATTATAGTGACGGTTAATAAATTCGTTGATAAAATACGCGAAAAAGTAGATTAGTCCATAATTAAAAGGAAAAAACGCGAAACTCGGATCAAATAGATCTTCGAGTAATAAACTAAATTAAAATTAAATAAAATATTATTAGTTATCGACAACCAGATGAGCGAGAATAAAGGGCAAATTGGAGATTTATTCGTGAAAGGCACTCATCACCGTTCTCCATGCGTTATTTTTATTACTCAAAATCGATTTCGTCAATCTAAAGATAGCAGAGACGTGTCCTTAAAATCACATATAATTTTATTGAAAAGTCCCCGAGACCGTCAGCAAGTGGCTTATCTCGCAAGACAAATGTTCCCCGATAAATGGCGTTTTCCTTATTCGAAAAAGTGTTTTGAAACGATAGTCATCTAATTCAAACGGCTGTGCTCTATCTGTAAATACTTGCTGTCGCCTTAAATCACGACGAGGAAGTGCATCTTCAGCAGCATCTAAACGCAAAATTTCAAGTCGTAGCACATAGGCCGCCATTTTAAAAGTCAGTTTTTGTTCGATAGCCATACGAACGACAGCTACAACCCTTTCGTTAGCGCAATGAACGTTTTTGGCAGTGTCTACCGATCAAATTTTCTGCCGAACGCCTCAGAATCGCGACTTTTGCTCTTAACGAACATATTTTTCCTTACCGACAATTTTTGTTCGGTACGGGTCGTAACGATAACCTCAGAATATAGCCCATGTTCTCTCTTTCTGAAGATATATTAGTTATCGAAGCAGATTTTAAATTAAACCTTTGTTTTGTAATGTTTTAGAGAAATTTTCCTAAATTTCTTTAAATTATATAAATAAAATAGTAAATATTCATGCTTAAACGTTTTTATATGCCGGGAGGATGTATTGTATGTGCAGTTAATAAACGTAACAGAACTCGTCAAACAAAAGAACAATATATATTATAAAGTTTCATTATTTTACCAAGAATTCTCTACTTTAATGCAGTGGATTATAGAATTGGGAAAACCTGAAAATTGCGTTAAATCGCCAATTTTAGAAAAACATTTTAATTTATAGAATTCCTTGTTACAGGGAAATATTTAGTTAAACAACCATTTTTTCAAGCTTTTATTTCCGAATTACAACGGTCAGTTTAATTAGATGGCGCCATGTGCTCCACGAGGAATCATAATTTAATTATTTGTTACTCGATGAAAATCAAAATCGGTCTCTACGCATGCTCAAATACCTTTCAATGTGGTATTTTCTCCCTAGGTTGTGTCAGGTTTTGAAATTTTAGTGACGGTTAATAAATTCCATGATAAAATACGCGAAAAAGTAGATTAGTCCATAATTAAAAGGAAAAAACGCGAAACTCGGATCAAATAGATCTTCGAGTAATAAACTAAATTAAAATTAAATAAAATAGCCAGAAATTAATAAATTCCATCCCTGTTTAAATGACCGTTTATAGAGAGTCGTAATTCTGTAATCACGTCATGATGAGCAACAAGTAGTTTCTCGGGTGCCTCAACTGGAAGAGGATAGCTATGACGAGATCTCCTACACGCAAAAGACTCTCTTTAGGAAAGGCAAGGCAGTACAAATAATTCTAGCCACGTCTCAGTGAGTCCAAAAAAAGAACCATGATTTTTTAAGAATATTTCTGGAACGTTTCCGCTGGCTAGAAATCTTCGGTCTAATTATTGCAAAAACTAATAGACCCGTCGTAGATAAGGTACGATTACTGGATGACTTCACTACGGTATCCTTCAGGCTATGAAGCGAATATAATTGGTCCTGAGGAAGGGTACGTTGCGGCTGCCAATCGCTAATTCTCGCTAAGTAAAAGCTACCCTCTAGTCTCATGACCCTAAAATGATTTTTAATAGGTTTCAGTCTCACGACTTTAAAGTTATTTTAGTGTCGTGACTTTAAAGTGATTCCAAAACCTATACGGGGTAAGTGACCTAATAGTTTATTCGATTATATTTTTCCCCCGCTGAAAAGTCCCATAAATTGAACCCAATTTGAGTTTACCTTTTCATTTGTACGCTAGTACTCGAAGGGAGATAACCATGCAATTTATTGATCCATTTAATTGCGTAACGGCCGGGCCGAGTCAGAGTGGCAACAGCTATTTAATTGAATCTATAATTAATCACGAAAAGGGAATGTTTGTTCCGTTTTTCAATGAACTACATTGGTATTACGGAGAGAGGAAAGCGCTTTACGAGAAAATGAAACATCGGGTAGTTTTTAAAGAAGGGTTACCGGTTTTAATAGACTATGACGGAAAATATCCTATATTATTAGTTATCGACAACCAGATGAGCGAGAATAAAGGGCAAATTGGAGATTTATTCGTGAAAGGCACTCATCACCGTTATCTATGCGTTATTTTTATTACTCAAAATCGATTTCATCAATCTAAAGATAGCAGAGACGTTTCCTTAAACTCACATATAATTTTATTGAAAAGTCCCCGAGACCGTCAGCAAGTGGCTTATCTCGCTAGACAAATGTTCCCCGATAAATGGCGTTTTGTAGTAGACGCCTACGAAGACGCGACTTCCAGAACTCACGGTTATCTAGTATTTAATTTAAATCAAACGTGTCCTGAAGATCAAAGAGTCTTTACTAATATTTTACCGGGAGAAACGTGCTAAGCCTATCTCCCCAGATAAATAGAACTTACATTTCGTAATCTCAATCAGTTATGAATCATGTCTCGTAGAGTGCGTATCGAGAGAGACGCTCTCCGATATTTCGGCCGTTGCAAACCCGTTCAACGAAATACATCCCTGATAGACGCGATATTCGAGTGTATTCATAATACTTCAATTAGTAACGTTGATTTTTCAACTTACCAAAAAAACCAGGTTATCTCGACATAAACATACCCTTAGAAAATTAGCTAGTTACTTGGTTAGATTCGGAAGTAAACAATGAAACACGCCAGAAAATGGTTCTTGTCCCCAGCGACGATTTTAAGCCCGACTCATTCCCTCATCCGCTCGCCCTTACCGTCTCTGAATTAGACGCTAAGAAGGACACCATATTAAATATGAAAGACTAAGACGACGCCTCGAAATGGATTTTATACGAACAAGCTTTAATGAGGCACAGAAATCTGCGTACAGAGGCCATAGCTCCTAAAGAAATCGAAATTGCCCCCGCGCTTGACTCGCTAAGTAGGGACTGGATAGACGATTTGCCTTTGCTATATTATCATAAAGCGCAAAGCACGGTGGATCAGTTGGAAACTGTTCCTGATAGAATAAGGTGGGATGAAAACGGGGAGCTCGAAAAAACGGTCGACCTATTAAAGGTACCAATATTAGCGAAATTACCAAAGCATATTTAAATCCTAAAACCTACCCAAAACCTATCGGATATTTCGTGTTTATTTCCAATTTAACCCAATTGAACTCTTTACCAGTGATCCCCGGCTTTCCCGTCCCGCTAGCACCGAGCGCCCGACTACAAACGAGACCAATTCCCGTTAAGCGAAAGCCGAAGCGCGAGTATACGTCTCCTTCTCCTCCGCCTCAAAGGGGGGCGCACGCGTAGGACAGAGAAGCCCCCTCCTCCCGTAGCATCGACCGAGCTCACTCCTCGTCAGACGGGGACTCTTCTCTTCACTCGTATAAACTTGGAAGAACTATACCGGGAGTGGCGGTGAAGTTAAGAAGTATGTTTTCGACTGAGCGCTAGAGAGAGGGCGGATCTGCAACGAGCATCGCGATTTCTTTTGTCTACGCGCATCTTATCCGTCGGTCGATTTCCTTTTTTCGAAAATATTGAATTTAACTGAAGATAGAATTAGGCCGTCCTCATGAAAAATATGAGTAGTTACCGAAGCTGTTGACTGTTGCTGAAACATCATTGGGTCAAATATTATTCAGTGGGGCCATTACCACCAACAAAATATTCGTTGCATACGAAGTGATGTTTCTTAATTTTTTCAGCTGTAAAATAATTTCTCCCACAGGCCTTAATCTATTTTAAACACTTTTCTAATTTTGTTTTCGGCTTTGGAAAATGAAACAATGTAGCCCCCTTCACGACAGTGGAATCCAAATATCCCCGATAACAACAACTCTTCTGAACCATTTTATAATTCTTTTTAAATTTCACTTTATTTTCAAATCTTACTTCATCTACTAACGAGTTCCAAACTGAGCCTTTGCCAAAATAAAAATAAGAAATGCCGTTTGCTAGTTCTGGCCGGATATGACGCTCCGCGTGAAGTTAGTTGCGCGCCACAGCCCCGGCTAGAACAGGGTGGGGGGGGGGAATAAAAGTTCTCTTGCAAAAAACGTGTTTCTTTGCAAAAGCTCTGTCACCGCCACTCCCGGTATAGTTCCTCCAAGGTATAAACAAACAAGGAGTCGCTCGCGATAGGGGAAAATACGGCAGAATCTATTTTAGAAAAAATTTATTTTAACCCAAAGCATCCGGCGTCTTTTGGAGGTTATTCAAGTCCGTTAAGTCTAGCGGGATAAGCAGGGAAAATGTAGAAAAATTTTTAAGATAAATCAACGCTTTAGCGATGCATAGACCGACGTATAAAAAGTGAAAACGAAATAAAATCGTAATTAGTAATATATGGAAACAATACCAGGCGGGTATTAACGATATGCGCTCGTGAGAGTCGGATAATGACGGATATAAATATATTTTAACATTTCTAGACTGTTTTAGTAGAAAAGCGTGGGAGTTACCTCTTAAAACTAAATCGGGGAAAAGGTTTTAGAAAAATTAAAAATTGTTTTTAAAGACGGAATTCCGTATAAACAATTGAACAAGGGCACGGAATTTAGGAATGAAGAAGTAACAAGGGTATTTCAAAAAGAATAAAGTAAATTTTTTTAGTACTGAAAATGACGAGATAAAAGCCTCTATCGAAGAGAGGTTTAATAGAACGTTAAAAAAATGTATAGATATTTTATCCATCACTCCACTAATATATATTTGGAAGTCTTACCAGACTTGATCCAAGCGTACAATTCCTCTTACCATAGCATTATAAAATTGTCCCCTAATGACTTTTCGGAAACTTATAACTTACGAGTGTGCAATAATTTTTACGCTAAATATTATGCCGATAAACTGAAAATGAAACCGCAATTCCAAGTAGGGGATTTGGTTAGAATAAATACTACTAAAATGATATTTCAAAATAGGTTAGAAGCTAATTATAGCGAAGAAATATTTAAAATTGTAGCTATAGTTAAAAGACATCCTCCCGTTTATAAAATAAAAGACCTATCTGAAATCGATATAAAAGGAACGTTCTATTCGAGAGAGCTTCAAAAGGTCAACGCACCTCGTTCGTACCAGTTAAATAAAGTTTTACGGAAAAGAACGAAAAACGGAGTCAAATAATTGTACGCTAGTTGGCTAGGATATCCTCCCTTGTTTAATAGTTGTGTTAATCAAGATGAGGTCTGGGATTTACATAACTCTTCCTAGTAATACTAGAGATAAGATTAAAAACAAACCTGAAAATACTCTAGCCTCGTATTCAACAACGTTGGTTTACACGGAGATTGAGAAATTGACCTGGTAGAAATTATTGATCCAGAAAAATCGGATTACGTAACTAATTATCAATATAAATACGACTTCATATACATACCCCTCGGATACTACAAAATCCCCCATTAGCTTTTCACTGTACTAACAAAGAGACTACCCGAGGTGTAACTCATCAATTTTGTTTAAATTAAGGGAGTAAGTAGACCTTCATGTAACATATAAAAACCCAAAGGGAAAATATGCGATGGGCTTTAGTTTTACCATGGCAACCGAAAACGTTTTTGACAACTAAAATATCATATTTCTCTATGTAAATTAACATGTCAAAATCGATTTAAAAAAAAATAAATAACAATAAATAATCTAAATTTGGGTAAACATCTAAATTTGGGTAAACATTTTCTTGCGGAACTTGTTCGAAAACCTTCGTTGCCAATAGCATTTCACGCAAAAGGAACGTGAACAGCACAGAGGAAACAAACAAGTGTTAAACTTGTGGTGAATCTTTTGCACATCAAGATCGCTTACTTATATCCAACGAATATACAAGCAAAAAAATTGGTTAAAGACAAGTAAGGTTTTCGAGCGGGTCCCAGGGACTGCACCGCCCGCACCTCCTGCTCCTCCCGCGAGGTGGAAGACCGCCACCCGGAGGTGAAAAGCCAAGCCTGCACCGCCGAGGGTGACGCAATACTTAGGTGGTGTAATGCCAAAGGGTGGGGTGGTGAACGTGTAAAGGCAGGGGTGAGCTGACGGTTCCAAAACAATACAGTGGAAGGTCACCACCCTGGTGGTTAACGCGCAAAGGCGGGGTGAGGGTGAAGTTTGCAAATCACATCATGTCTAACAATGGGTATAAAAAGGTATATTCAAGATGTATTCGTGTAGTATCTGTTCAACCGTTTTCTCCCAAAAGAAAAGCCTCGGCCGTCATATGATATCAGTTCGTGGTAATACCAGGTTATAATGTCCCGTGTGTGATAAGTCATTTTCGAGACGTGACATTTTAAATCGTCATCCACGTAATTTTAATCGCGGGGCGGTCTGCGTTACGGTACCGAATCAGAGTCTCCCGCTAATGAGACCACTGCCGTATTGCCATCCCTAAAGGCCCAAACACACATACGGTTCGCAAGCGATTTCGCCTGTGAATTTTCGCAGACGCGCCCATGCGCCATGACTTCCATTCTATTTAAGTCACGCGACGCGACGCGATTTGCCAGCGAAATTTCGCGCGCGAAGGCTATGTGTGCATCCGCCTTAACCGTCTTCGAGAACCCAGCCGTCCCCCCAGCCCGAGCCGCTCCCGAACACTGAGAGGATTTCACGGTCCGAGGTTCCAACTCGTATCGTCACCAGCCCTTTATTCACTCGTTCAGACGCACCACATGTATTTTCTCCCACAAACTTTCCTGTATAAAGGGTGGCATCACCAGACTCTAGCGCTTGTAAAATAATTAGAGTTCAAAGTGGTGAGTTTCTTTAAGAAAATTTTATTATTTCTTACGTTTTTTGTCTCTCTATAGATGGTCAAGAAGACATAATTATTCACCAATCAGAAATCTACGATCCCTTAAATTATTTATTAGAATCCCAAGCGGAAGATAAATGGCTTGCAGACCACTGGGATGATATTCAAGCTCAACACCAAGGTTCTAACAACCAGTCGGACAACATTCCTTCAGCCGTTCTTGAATTACAACTAACCTACCCGCTATCCCACATGTTAACCCACCAATTCCAATAGAGGAGGTTAATGCGCTTGGTGACGCCATATTTTCGGCTCGGATAACTGCACCAGATGGAGTTACAGACCCTGTTTTATTTATAAATGAACACCGTGATTACATCGAAGGTTATCTCCGAAACAAATTGAATACCAATAAAGGGATAAAATGGTATATGGTGGTGCGTGCGCGTTATACACGTGAGCTTGGTAATACTGGTACGGACGTTGAGGCTATGCCATATTTCAGTGGTTTCACCCACGCGACTTTATCACCCGAGGTAATCCACGAGCAAATAAACTCTAGTCGAGACAAAATTGCCAACTCTATGAACAATTATGAAGGGTTAGGAAATGGTTGGGTTTTGGATAAATTTTGTACTTACAAATTAACATAGGCGGTACATATTTTCAATTACCACCTATAATTGAAAATAGACGGGCTACAGTAAATGTTGACCCTGAAGACCCAAGGGGGAAGAAATGTTTCCTGTGGTCAATATTGGCCAAATTACACCCAACCAAAGACCATCCTAGCCGTATTTATAATTATAATAGGTACGAGAATGAACTCGATTTGTGCGGGATTACGTTCCCTTTGGAACTTGATACCTATAATCTTAAAAAATTTGAGGAGGCGAATAATATATCAATTAAAGGCCTAGGATTTCTTCTGCCTGTCCGCCTAGAATTTTTCTTACCTGCAACGCTCCCCTTGCATTTACGCTTACCGCAAAACTTGATTTTGGACAAGATTGAGAGACCTCTCTCGCTTTGCCGGACAGCCCGCGATTATAATACTACTACCGTTGCCTTACTGCCAAGTATAAAACGCATAATTCGTACAGTTTGAGTTATTGAACTCGTACCTCCTGTCACAACGGGATAAAGCTTTACTACCCTCGCCTTCGCTACTAGGCAACATTCACCCATATTTGGCTCAGAATTCATGTACTATTTTGACCTTTTTCGCGTAATCTGGGATGGATTCGGAATACTGAAGAAACCTTTATTATTATTAATATTACTAAGTATATAATTAGTAATTTTAATAATAATAATTATTCTACTATAACTATATAAATTGTGTATGTAATCAATAAGCCTAAAAGTGAAATGAATAGAAAACAAACTGAATATTTTGCGAAAAAAATACAGAAAAGCTTTTATTAGAAGCACATTTATTGCCATTTGTGGCCCATATACGGCACACCTTTTACATTTGGGTATAAATTTCTGATTTTTTCCAAAACGCAATCGGGGATGATTTCCCTTCTGTGATATACAGTTTGTAAATTAGCTCTTCTTGGTTCTCTTCTTTTGATGACCAAGTAGCGTGGGTTTCTTAAATATTGCACGTTATCTAAGGCCTTCCAAAAGAAACCATACATAGTTCTTCTTGTTTTGCTATTTCGAGCGCTGGCTAGTCGTCCCATTCCTAGCCAATCGTTCGGCCGCCGTGTAATACACGGATTTTGAAACCATTAACGACAGGCTGAAATAAATTAAAATATTTATTTGTTACATTTTCAAAACTGTATAAATAATGGCAACAAACGGAAAATGTGTTTACTTACCTTCTTCTGCAATTAGAATTTTCCATAATGAAACTTCTCGAATGAACCGCACGTTTTAATAGAAAAAACCTTCCTTGCGACCTCTTCGCGAGCTACACAGTTGTAAATATAATTGTGAGTCACTCTTGAGGAATCTACTCGTGTATTTCTGACCATTGTTAGTATTTGGGAAGAAAGTGGTAATCCGGTATCGAGAGGTCCTGTGTTCAAGGCTTGAAAAGAGTAGTTTAGAAATTGACAATCCGGCACCCGCGAAATTCTTCGAATCGGAATGTCCAACTGCTTCACAGTCACCGTAGGCAAGCTATTCCGCTTTCTTTCGAGTTAGAGGCTAGATAAAATAATTTTGGATTTGGAATTTGGTTTTCAGTTTGTTTTCATTCAAATTTTGGATTTAGTTGTGATAGGTGTAATTTTACGCGCGTTTTAAAAAATCAAAATGCGCGCGGCTTTTACTGACATTTCCAACCAAAAGTACTTTGTATCTAAAAAGAAAAGTTCAACGGGAGAAATAAAGGATTATACGTGCAAGAGGTCTCCACGGAAAAACATCACATTATCATTTCGAGCGGCTAACGAAAAGTCACTCTTTCAAAGGCAGTGGACTGACGCCAAATTATTGAGAAAAGACGTACCAGCTGGTGACATAATTTTGGAAATGCTGAATATTTTATTACAAGAAGATCCCATTTGCTCAGAGTATTATGAAAATAGTTTACCAGTTAGAACTACATCTCGAAGCAAATTAGTTCTGTCTGTGTCATTCAAAAATTAATATGAGCTGAAAACATTTGAAGAACGATATAGCAACGCCAAATTGCTTCTACAAGACAAATATTCCGTAAGTGACATTTTCCAACATGGGATAAAACTTTTGTTGAATACAGAAGAAAACATTGAAATAGACCGTATTTTAGAAAACGAAGATACTTCTGACACTGTTATATAATATTTTCCTTGTGATGAAAATGATGCACAACCAGTTAGCATCTTTTCTAGTAATAGGAAACACCGAAAATTCTACCGATAATAGTTTGATAGAAAATTCGACCGCGATTAGTAGTTCCACTGAAAAGTCGTCTCGCGTTTACAAGGACGACCAGGAAAATAACCAAAGCACAGTTGAAATGGAAAACGAAACCCTCGACGAAAACTCATTTCGGAGCGAAACGAAAAATTTATCGAGTCGGAGGCATCAAAGTTTTTCATTGGCGAAGGGTCCTCTATTAGTGATTTAGTTACTAGTATAGAAAATCACGCGAGAAAGTGTGACAGCTCTTTGGCCATTTTGAAATCTAAATACAAGGGTCACGTGCTAGAGTTTATTTTAAGTTGTGAAAATTATCACGAGATGACTTGCGCCTCATCATCGAAGATTGGTAATATTTACGCCGCGAATTATAGAATGAATTGGCTTACGTTGCGAGTGGAATGTTAGAAGCGCCGAACACCAAATTTACCAAAATTGGAAAAATTGGTACCACTTATTGTTCCGAGTTCCCGTCAATTCAAAACAACATGTCGAACTTCTAATGTCAACTTCGGAAGCCCTTCACGAAGAAAAGGCGTTGAGTCCTGATAGCGATGGCATTCGAATAGAGACGGATGCTTGACACGCCCAACGTAAGAACTCTTACCACACGGACGTTGTGGCACTGGGTATGAAAACCCATAAAGTGCTGAACCTACAAAATGTTTGTAAATCGGACGATTCGTGTAGTCAACGTCACGAACCTATCGGAACGCGTCGAGTTTACGAGCATTTTGACAAACTCAACGTCCCTGTGGTAGAGCATGCCCACGACTGGAATCTTTCGGTAAAAAAAATGCTGCGCGAAAAGGAACTACCACGCACAACTCGAACGACCGGTGACATGACGCCAAGGCCATCGGAAAAGAGATACCTTCCATCGACAAAGGATCCCAGAAAAATCATGGCGTTACGTGGCCCCCACACGTAACCATTACTACTGGGCCATGGACAATTGTAAAGGAGATGAGGAACTTAAAAAAAATTACTGCTCAACATAGTGTCTCACTACCAAAACGATCATAGCGAATGCCCCGACACATCACAATGTAAAGAAAAAAATTACGTGATGAAATGCAAAATCATCAGTGATCCATATGTGCGATATATTTGCTAACAAAATTTATTACGAAAAGCAATGATTTCAAGAATCCCTCCCACTACATTTACGCTCGTGACACGTATTTTGTTGAGTCATTCAACTATACCTGTCTCATTTACGTTGACAAAAGGATTCGTTACTGCGTGAGCAATTACCGAATGAGAACCGCTCTCGCCGTATTAGACTGGAATAGCCACGCCGCTAATGTCAAATTAGATCAACAAGAAATTTGATTATTTAGAAAGAATTTGGAGAACTATTATAGACTCAAAAATGTGATTTGAAAGTAAAATTTTAAACGTAAAATATTTACGACGTAAATTGAAATACAAATATAATAAATTTAAATAGGAAAGTAATTGTATAACGTGAAATAGTGGGTAAGTTTAAATAATGCATTTAAAAAATGTTTGAATAAAATTAAAAACTGTAAAAAAACGCAAAATATTTGGTTTGTTTTCTATTCATTTCACTTTTAGGCTTATTGATTACATACACAATTTATACAGTTATAGAAAAATAATAATAATTATTAATATTACTAATTATATACTTAGTAATATTAATAATAATAAAGGTTTCTTCAGTATTCCGAATCCATCCCAGATTACGCGAAAAAGGTCAAAATAGTACATGAATTCTGGGCCAAATATGGGTGAATGTTGCCTAGTAGCGAAGGCGAGGGTAGTAAAGATTTATCCCGTTGTGACAGGAGGTACGAGTTCAATAACTCAAACTCTACGAATTAGGCGTTTTACACTTAGCAGTAAGGCGAAGGTAGTAGTATTATAATCGCGGGCTGTCCGGTGAAGCGAGAGAGGTCGAACATAATAGACGAGCGAGCATCCCCCACCAATCCCCTCCAAAACCCAGCGGGGTCCCAACAGAAAGGCAGAAAATGTCCCGGTCGCAGAAGCAGGCACGTCTCTCAATCTTGTCCAAAATCAAGTTTTGCTGTAAGCGTAAATGCAAGGGGAGCGTTGCAGGTAAGAAAGATTCAAGGCGGAAAGGCAGAAGAAATCCTAGGCCTTTAACATTTTCGCGTACGAAAATGGTTATTTTCCGCGTTGTGTGAGTTAACGAAGAGTTTGCGAGTCGAGGGAGATTGATTTACTTTTGGTAACAAATGGTCAAAGAAAACATTACGTCTTGAACTATCAATTTTTTTAGAATCGAATAATAGCTTATCCAATTTGGTTTCCGAGAGAAATTAAGTACTAACGATATTATCTACACAGAAAAAACAATGTTTAAATTCTAGACGTTTTTCTAAACGGGAAAATGCAACGCTCTCACAGACATATACTTTACCAACACGCGTTGAGTAGAAGAAACGTTAAGTCTTTTTGCGCGTCGAATTACAAAACGTTTTCGTTTAAAGCATGTTAAGTTCTAGAAATGATTGTTTTATGCGTGTTGAGGTCTTGTAGTGCTTAAAATGTAAACTCGTCTATTTGACGAAACGTTTAATTTTCAAACGCGTTGAGTACTTGAAACGTGCAAGATTCAAACGCGTCGAGTTCTCCAATCGTTTAAGTTTCAAACGCGTCGAAATCTGGAAGCGTTTAAGTTTCAAACGCGTCGAGTTGTCGCAACGTTTAAGTTTCAAACGCGTCGAGTTGTCGAATCGTTTAAGTTTCAAACGCGTCGAGTTCGTGAAACGTTTAAGATTCAAACGCGTCGAGTTCTTGAAACGTTTAAGATTCAAACGCGTCGAGTTCTTGAAACGTTTAAGATTCAAACGCGGCAAAGTTCCCGCAACATTAGAATTCCAAACGTATCGATTTCTTGAGACGTTTCGGATTATTCAAAGAAAAAATTGATTCTAAAGAAAAGTTTTATTTGCAAAAAATATTTTATTTATTATCAAACATTTTATATCAATATGATGTTCTTCCACAAATTTTAAATATTTGGTGGTTTTAACAAATGACGATTTTGGGGACCGATTATTAAGTACGTACTCTTGCTCTGCTTCGCAGCGCTCCCCAGTGGCCAAGGGGAAATATAATAGTGCAAAAACGGACACAACCGTCTCTTAAAAATAAAAAGGTATCATATCGGCCTCGTTACAAAAATATGGTATCAGCTCGGACTCGTAGTAGTACATTATATTGGACTCCGCTAAGGGTCACTGCAATTTACTATATTTTAATGGTCTCATCTCGAGCTCACAAATATACGCTGTATTAAAATAGTTTCAGTTCGAGCACACAAAAATACGCTATAATATAAAGGTCTCGTCTCGGGCTCGTATCATTCTCATAAAAAGGCTGAGCTTAGCTTCAAATCGAGCTCGGGCTCTTGGTGTGAGACGAGCCCGTTCCGCTATGTTCTTTCCTAAAATTGAATTTTTGGTTTTTCTTTATTATTTGATCCAACCAAACTGAAGTGAAGTGAAGTAGAGCTCATAAAGAAGCTTTTGAGCTGCGTGGACAATATTTAGTAAGTTGTGTATCTACAACGAAAGATGCCCAAGAATCATTTAGACGATAAATTTGCGTTTTTACATATAAAGCTTGTTTTCCACTGGCGCGCGCAACGACGCGTTTCTCAGCTTTGAAACGTTCAAACGTTTTTACGCGCGTAAAGAAAATAACATTATGACGCGCGCTAGTGGAAAACAAGCTTAACACTATAGATTCGTAGCGCCAAGTATACGATTTCGTTCTGTGACGTAAATTAAAAGTTTTGGCGCCCTGGGCTAACATTTAATTTGGCCGGCAGTTATAATACCAACATACAGGGCCGTTCTTAAGGGGGGGGGGGGGCGAGCAGGACGGTCGCCCAGGGCCTCTAAAATTTTACCATAGGGATGTATATACCGGAGGGAATTTATTCGATAGGCAACGAAAAATGTTTTTGACAACATAAAATGGAAATTTTTCCTATTTATGCCACATCGGTTCGGAATCGGTGGCATTCATGAGTTCTACTTCACTTCAATAATATCAATTTGCCAATAATTATATTCTAAGCTTCATTTCTAGACTAACCCCTTCCTACTTTTAACCTCTTCGCTAGTTTAACTTTACCTCCAGCATTTATAATTAATGTCTTCCCTAAATTGTAATAACATTGCTGAATTTAATATTAATTTTTGGATCGAATTAACAATTAGCTTAGAACTAAAATGTTTAAGTTTTTATTTAATAATCGTTTGGCTATACATTTCATTAGGCAGACTAGCACTGGTATTCATGATAATAGTACAATACTACATCCAAGCTTATCTTAGGCCTAAATTTTCGTTACGCAGATATTTCGAATTACATTAATATACAAGAAGAAGCAACTCTTCTATTTTGCAAGTAATTGTTAATCAGAAATAAAATCATCTCTCACCGTCTCACGTAGACTTACTTTCAAAGAAAAACGTGAGCAGCTCGGAATCGTCTTGAAATGGAAGTCAAGCATAAATAACGCGACTATGCGAATATTTCTAAGGAACAGCGTTGCCAGATGTTCAAAACATATTAAACGTAACTAAAGCCCAGTTCACACTATACAGTTAATTGGCCACTTAATTGTATCCAACTAATGGTAAGTAAGAAAATTGTATAGTGTGAGCCGAATAATTGTAAGAATTGTCCCAACTTTTTCTGTTTACACTGTACAATGTTCTTGCTTACAATTAGTTGGATACAATTAAGTGGCCCAATTAATTGTATAGTGTGCACTTGGCTTAAGTAGTAAAATTTCTAACACATCAGACTATCAGTAACGCTAGATTTCACTCTCATCTAGGGTAGGAAGGCAGCGTTTCAGAAACAGCTTAAAAAATATTTTTAAATTTAGTATGAGGGCCCTGGTGGCGCGCTACCCCCGTTCAATTGATTTATTTTAAGGGGTCCCTGATTTTTTTAAGGGCGATTGGCCCCAGGACTACTGCTGTTTCCAAGTCTGCTAGCAACTTTAATAATCTGGAGCCATGCAGACATCAGAGCCGCACCCATTAATTCTATTTTGTAAATGTAGGGAATATTAAAAAAGAGCACCTTGTGATGATGAAGGAATTAGTTTTTCAGATAGGTTGATTTTTATTCCTTGGCCTAAGACCTTGGCCATTGGAATATTGAAGTTAATTAAACTATTTAAAATACATGACAGCGATGATAATCTAGTGATATTTACTAATTTAAGTCATTGGAATGATATACAGGAAAGTAATGTATAGAGTAATGGCAGTGTGACGTCACGGCACGTCACCCATGCTTTTTCCTATAGATAAACAATCGCGACCAAAATGGCGACCATGGTCAAAACTACGGAGTGCCGGCCATTACTCTATTGTCAGAAATTACAAATCATTTATAAAACATATATAAACTTAGCAGACGACTTGACTATTTTGGCGGGTAAAATTCCGTATATTTGTTTAAAAACCGAACGATAGATGGCGTTTTAGAACTAAGTAGTTTCCGAATTGAATCACCAAATTTCAAGCCGGGGGACGCGGAGGTGGCTTGTAAACGAACGTTTTTCACGAGAGGTATAATAAAATATACGGCTGCAAACCGTCCCTATAGCTCAACGGCAAAATTCGCCCCAACTTGCAATTTGGCCTACTTTAAGGATGATGAGTCCGCAGCGATGCGGGGTGGCGAACATAGTTTTTGGGGGGTGGGGCAAAGGAGGAACTAGGGGGCAGTTGGCCCCGAAATTTGCGTTCAACGAATTGGACCGCGTTTGGTGTTGTGCCCGATGATAATTTTCACGCTGAGTCGAATGAGACCAACCACAGGTCTGTACGATGAACTGTTTCCGAGTAATTTGTACTTAATTACGTGGTCGTTTTTCTCTGATATGAAAAAAACCTTTTAAATTAAGAACTCTGGTCGAGTTGGGTATCGTTCTGTAGTATGTGTTAACGCGGGTCGCTATTACTAATAGTTTCCGAGTTATTACCAAAAGTACACTCAAAAACCTGATTTCCTCGAAATTTCACTAAATATCGGACAAGACCAACCACACTTTCGGATGTTACGTATTGTGTAGTGCCGAATTTCACCGACCGCAAATCCGTAGGATAACTCGTTTACGAATTATAACTAAATCTGTGAGGAACATTAGAATTTGAAAGAAGCAAAATAAACGGTTACATCGGCGCAGTCGGATCTAACGCGTTATTAGCGTAAACTTTGGCTTTTACAACAGAAGCCGTTTCAAATCTATATCCCAGAGGAACCATTTTGAACACTTTAAAACACAGGTGTTTAGGTTTAAGCAAATTTTGTTAATCGTCTAGGTTTCAAACGTGTTTCTGTAGATTTTCGATTCCTTCTCGTGTTTAGTTGTTTAGCCATTTGGTCCGTTTACATCTATAACGCGTTACATTGCAATTCAAGTGTTTCAAAGCTAAACGTTGTTTTTTCTGAGTGGATCCATTTTGAACACTTTAAAACACAGATGTTTAGGTTTATGTTGATTTTGTTTAACGCCTGGGTTTTTTACGCATTTTTATAGATTTTCGCTTGCTCCTCGTGTTTAGTTGTTTTGCCATTTTTGATTTAAACATTTTGGTGTTTAGTGAATCAACGGCAAAAGCAGCCATTTACGTTTATAACGCGTTAAATTGCAATTCAAATGTTGAAAAGCTAAACGTTGTTTTTTCTGTGTACATGCCAATATTCGCCGTTTTGAATTTTTTTAACTTCAGTGGTTCTGGGTGTTTTAAGTGAAGTTCTAGAATCTTTTGGTAAATCATGGCCATGTTGTCGGAGAATAACTAAAAGACTATTTAAGGTTACTGCATTTACACGTTGTGCTAAAGCCCACTCCCTAATATCAGCTGATAAATCAAGATCTCGCTCGAGTTTGGAAGAATTGGATGCTATCGAATCAACATCACTGTCACTATTGTCTGTGTCACTATCGTCTGTGTCACTATCGTCTGTGTCACTCTCGTTTGTGTCACTATCGTTTGTGTCATTGTCGTTTGGGAAATTAAAGGGTGGTGGCGGATCTATAGCGTCACCAGATTCAATAATAATGTTTCCAACTGCAATGTCATCAATATTTAAAGATGAAGACGGTTCTAAATTGTCATTTCCCTTCTCTACTCTTTTAAAAACAGATTTCATGTAATAGGATCTCCTCCTACGCTTTTGTCTTCTACCAACATCATCATCGTGATCTGCATTTGAACTGCTATCCATCTTAAACTAAACTAAAAAACTGTTCTATAATTATCTAATATTTCCAAAAGATGATGCCTAAACGTCAGAACATGATACATCATAAAGTTAATATAGCCAAGGCCAAAATATTAGTCTCATCGTATGTTATTTTTATCTTTATGAAAAATATTTACGTATCCCAAAGAAAATATACTTGGATAGTTTTGATGGCTTACCTTTATTTTTGGAATTACAATCAAAATAATTAGCTGACATTAATTATTTCCCAAACTAAACTTAAGTAATGCAGCAAACGTGTTCGCGATAAACCTGCCGATTCGTAAAAAAGGAGCTCTTTGTCCATTTTAGTTACGGTTTTACCACGTGATCTCCACGCACAACGATCAGCTGATTTCTATCCGCAAATCTCCCAACACAACTCTTATGCTAGCAGCCGCTACTAAAAGTCTTTCTGACTGTAGGGAAAGGCGCTATCAACAGCTGGCGGATTCCATTTTATTATATAAATCACTATTAAATTAATAAATATAAATCACTATAATAAATAATAAATTTAAATTAATGAAAAAAAACAATTTTCGTACTTAAAAAATGTTTCTTAATTACTATTAAACCGCGCGGTTTTTAAAGAAAAATAAATTTATATAAATATGAAATCTAACATCTACCCCATATTTTAAACGTTCAATACGTAGCATTACAAATTAGCATGTTTATTTGTATTAATTATTATTGGTATTAACCTTAAAATTAGGTCGGTATTGTATTGCTGGTAAAAAGTCGGAAAATACAACTTAATGGAATCTGAACGTCGGAAAACCCGTATGCTCTACAACCCTTTACCAAAAGTCGGAAAATTGGACCAAAGTAAAAGAATTTCTAAAATCGAAGTCGGTATTGCCGACTATCCCTAAACCATGCTAGTAAACAGTCGGCAGATGCCGATTATTTAAAAGGAAACCGTCGGAAAGACCGACTACTCTATAACCATTGTATGTACAATCGGCACACAGTAAGAAAATTGAACCAAAATAAAAGAGTTTATAAAACCGAGCACGGTATTGCCGACTGCACATTGATATCCTTAATCAGCGCTAGCAAACAGTCGGCAGATGCAGCTTATTTTAAAGAAAATTGTCGAACAGCCCAACTACTCTATAACCATCGCAGGTACAATCGGCACACAGTAGGAAAATTGGACCACATTTTTATACGTCGGGCTAGAGTCGGCAACAATCGGGAAAGCCGACATGACTCTTAACCGACTACTAGACCCTTAACCGACTACAAACCGACTGTTCAGTGCTACAGGGGTAGTGGCATCGCCCTAAGTGGAATTGTACGTTATCTGGTACTGAAGTCTGGTGTGTTTTGAGAGGGGAAATTGCTTTTCAGCCTATATATCACGGCCTTTACAAACTAAGTAGACATAATATTTAATTGTGATTAAAAAGGATTTATAATATAATAAAAACGTTGATTCGTGGGCTAATGCACGTTAGATGACGAAAGGAGTAAATTACAAAACCTTACCATTTTCCAAATAAGGTACGGCACTCTAAAAGCTCCCAAAATAATTACGGTGATATTACCAGTTACTCTACCAATGAGAAATAATTTTAACTAAAATTTTTACTAAAAACGTTGTGCACTAATAAAGCTATTGTGATGACGTAAATCAATTAGGAAAACTTCACGATACTTAGGGGACTATATATTTCTGACAAACGTTGTATTATAGAATTCTTGACTTATTTTATGGAAATATATTTTGTATTTAAATGAATCATGCAAATAGTAATCACACTGCCATAACAGAAGATAACTTTTAAATATGGGTAAAGTTTGCCTACTTACAATTGTTAGTTTGTAAAGGCCGTGATATATAGGCTGAAAAGCAATTTCCCCTCTCCAAACACACCAGACTTCAGTACCAGATAACGTACAATTCCACTTAGGGCGATGCCATTAGGTACAATTCCACTTAGGGCAAGGCCACCAGGTACTATTTGCCATTTAGGGCGATACCACTAGGTAGATTCTAGTAAGGGCAATGTCCCTTCGTACAATGTCACTAAATTAGGTACGATGTCAGTTAGGACGTTTTCAATTAATACCATCCTCACTAATACCTGTCCCTTCAAAGCCGCAGTAAAATTCCAGGTGTACCTATATATCCCCTTTTTCTCAGAGTAGCTGAGCTTTTTCCGATAATATCTGACCCTTCTTCTGAACTGAGGAATAAAAATAAAATTTCAGGACCATTGTACTAGATTTTAATGTAAACAATAATAAAGATGGTTTCAATTTTAGAATAAAAAAAGCTCCTTTTAAAAAGTTGTAATTCGTTATAAGTTATTTATTTTGTCTCCAAATAACACCAAATAGCTGATGTACTGTTATATTAAATGTAGTAAATTGAAATTAAAATATGTACATTGAGATACAAATTTCATTGTTTATAAAATTATAACATACACAGATTATAACTTTTTTCATGTTTATTCTTATAAATCGAAACAGCTGCTGATTCAATATTGAAATATATTATTTTTTGTAATACATTTGTTATTCCAGAAATAAAATAGTTTTCAAAATATGTGCAATGTTACTTTTCAAATCAAACCATAAATAAATTTTTAGTGAAATTCTTAAATTATTTTGCAAATTGCATACAGCAACGTTTCTCTCCATTTAATTTAATTATATTCTATCTATAAATGAAAATAATTTTAAACTTAATAATAACATTATACCATATTTAATAAATGTTCTGGTGCCACATCGTCATAGAACCATTTTTAGAAATGAAACGAGTGGCACCTTGGAAATATCAATTATAACTAAAGGAAGGGGTGTAACATTTCAAACTAACACTAAAATACTAATTCACGAGTTCAACAATTAAAATATGTCCCAATAAAAGCCTTTGTTAAACTCCAGTGCGAGAGCTGTAAAATAAAATACAACAATTTTCATGTTGTGGTGTGATTGATAAATTTCATTAGTTTGCTGTCTTGATGGTGTGAATTAAAAATTTAGACAGTCAAAAGCCAAAAAACCAGTCATTAAAACTTGCAAATAAGTCGCAAGATGACTTCGGCCCCAACCTGAGCTGTAATTAATTAATAAAATTTAATTGAATTGAATTGGTTAGGAAGTTTTGTGAAAATACCTTATTCAGGTTTTTCTCACAAGAAATAGTACAACTTTGTAAGCTCACTAGAATTCTAATTTCGGCAATCGCTCAATTCTACACACCTTTTTTCTTTTGGATATCCAACTGATATATAAAAGATAAATATATGGCAGCATCTGCACAATGAGTTATAAAGGACTAACTAAGTTCAAATAAACCACTTTCTCAGCCATTCGATATCATCTCACAATAAAGGAAAAAACGAATATACGGCGCTAGTCCAATGACATCTGCTAATCATTGTGTATCCATTCCATTGATGTCGTATGGACTAACTGACTTTAAATTAACTGGTCTCCAGCCACTGGATATCGAAGAAGTACACCACTTCTCCGACCAAGATAATATTTTTACAAGGTCTCTTTTATTCTCCGGTTCCCACGGTCCCATGGGTTAGAAAAATATACAGCATTAGTCCAATGACAGCTGCTTTACATTGTATAGCAATTCCAGTAATGTAGCAGCACGAAACCTTTACTGACTTAGTAGATGAATATTTGGCAGTAATTGAACAGTGAATTATCGAGGAATGAATGATTTGAAATAAACTGGTATCTAGCCATTTGATACGAAGAATTATGCCCATCAAGAAAATATTTTTACAAGATCTTTCATATTCGTCAGTCCCCACAGTCCCACGAGTTAGCAAAATATACGGCACTGGCCCAATGATATCTGCTTCGCATTGTTAAACCACTAATTTTACAGTACAAAAACGTTTTCTTTCTTGATTGTTACAACAGCATTTAGTAAATGAATAATTAGTAGTGTTTGTGAAGTAAAATATTGTTGTCTAGTCAAAGCAAGCTAAATAATTAATCAGTAACTCCTAGTCCTATAGATGATTAGTTGTAAACTTTCAACATAACTTAACCCTAAATGCATTATAAGAAACTACAATATACGGGGAAGGGGGCTCTTTCTACATTAAAAACAAGTTGGCAAGCCAAAATATACCTCTCCTCGGAAGAATTGTCCCTAGTTGTATTAATTTATCGAGATAACCCTTAAAGATATATCTCCGCAATTCAGAGTTATTTACTGAAAACGTAATCCTGGTTCAATCCCACCCGGTATAAAATTTTAATTATAATAAATATAATTGAGACGAAACAACCGAAATTAATTTATTAAGAATATTATAAACTAAGTAGTTACAACAGTGAGTTAGACGTACTAAAACAATGCACAATTGAATGGAACCCTCTTAACATTACAAGTTTATCAATTAATACGAAGCCAATTTCAATGAAAGAAATATCTACAGAGGGTATTTGTTATTAGTTTTCTCACTTACGCAATACTTGCCGCATCTTTAACGCTCCTTTTATTTCAACACTCACCCATGATGAAGATAATTAACCTGGGTAAAACCGATACCCTTTCTTAGTTCTTCTTTAGATAAACCCTCGTCTCCTGCCATCTAATATTCAAAATTTGCTAACTCTTATTTAAAAAGCACTACAAAAAATTCAAAAAAACAAACCTCGTGGCATAAAACAATTCCTTAATAACAACAAAAAAACCTACTTTAAACCATTCCACACAAAGAACAATAATTTAATGCTAACAATACCGCCCAAAAACTCAACACAATTAACGAATTAAAATACAAAAGCCCAATCGACCAAATTTTGGAGCCAAAATTACCAATAGAAAAATATATAATAACAACCCAATCAATCAGGCTTCAGAGCAAAACTAATTAATAGAAAAATAAATAATAATAACCCAATCAGACTTCAGAGCCAAAATAATTCATAGAAAAATTTATAATAATAACCCAATCAATCAGACTTCAGAGCAAAAATAACAAATAGAAAAATATAAAATAACTCAATCGATCAGGCTTCAGAGCAAAAATAACCTATAAAAATATTTTATATTAACCCGATTGATCAGCCTTCAAAACAAAAATACTTAATAGAAAATATATAATATTAACTCCATCGATCAGGCTTCAAAGAATAAATAACCGGAAGAAAAATATAACGCAATCAAGCAACAAATTAATTCAAAAATTTAGACACCATACCATTAACAAACAGGAATTTTCGACGTTATTATTATGAAACCGGATAAGCTAAATAACACGACGTACACACTGTAAAGGTTCCTCCAAAACTCGATGTTTTCGTGGAAAACAAATAACCTCAAAAAACAAAAGATAAAAATATAAGATCAAAGAATAGACAAACAAGATTTGACCTTTAAAATTTCATACGTAAAATTAACAAGTTCACAAAACACAACAGACTCAACACGCACAACCATCATAACACGAACACAACAAACTCAACACCCACAACCGTCATAACACAAACTCAACATTCACACCCTACACATAAACACTACAACAATCAAACTGAGTTAAAACCGTCGCGACGGTGAGCGTTAACGAAAAAAAACCATCCAAACCAAACCCAATCGCAAATTAATCCGTTAACGCTCACCGTCACACGGTGGTTTTGCCAACCCTTCGAGAAACTGCGAACGCAGAGATTTCGAGAAACTGCGTACGCAGTGATTACACTTTGCACCGAAACTGCGAACGCGTTCGCAGGACTCACACACAGACAGAGAGACACATACACACAGACAGACAGACAGACACACACAGACACGGTGATTGTATAACCCCTCCTAGAGGACATAGTCACATCGGAGAGGTAAAAAACACATAAATAGTAAAAATAATAAAATAATACATGAAACATAATCCTAATGCTTTGTTACTTACTTTAGGTCAATAAATTACCAACTTTTCATAAACTTTTCTAATATGATAAATTGCATTTTCTAAACAGAAAAAATGATTGCAGGGTTTGTCTCATACATCGCTCGTATTCCAGTTCATTTCTTACCCTCCCATATATATTACTTAACCAATTTTGGAAACTATTTTTGGTAACTAACTAATACCACCAATGAATTTCACTCACGTTTTATGTGAAAACTACTTTGCCATCAGCAACTTTTGAATGACAAGGGAATCCAACTTTTTGATCCAAGTTCTTAGGACGCACTGAAGTACCTCGACCAAGTAAAATTTCCAATACATGCAGCCATTTATGAAATTATAGTTTTTCTAAATATAAACAATAAACATCAGTCAAATTATTAAAAAAAACTTTTTCTTTGACTTATTTGGCTGTCATTGCAAAGTGTCCACCCTTTTCCAGAACCAGGATCCTTTAGAGCAACTATGTAATGCCCCGCTGAGCAATCTTTTCCAATATGAACTACAGCAGCTTTTGTTCATTAATTTTTACTTTATCAGAACTAAACTCTTTAATTGGAGTGTGAATTTTAATTTGTTCAGCCCTACGGTTAGTAAAACTGACCAAATTCAAATTTAAATATTTACTAGAAGAATACAAAATCGTTCACTTTATTTTGGCACTGAACACAAGGGTGTTGAAACAACTCCCAGTAGTCCAACAATTCATTAAAACTTAAGTTTTTTTATCAGCTAATACATTAACAAAGAAAACATTACCATCATGAGGTTGCTGATTATAAACTCTATCATTAGGACCATTTGGACATCTACTTTGATACTGCATACGACATGAAATAAATTATCAATAAAAACATTTTAATCTTCAAGTTTTCGTAACAGATAAATCAAAAATTCCACTGGATCCATGAAATTGTAGTTGCTGGTCCTGGAGAAATAACTTTTTCTCGAATGCTTCTGACAAATTCTGGAATTTGGAAAAAAGCTTGTAAAGTGGAGATAGCATAGCAGGAGTTATCGTTATTCAAAAAACCTTTAATAACCAAAAGTGAATTATCTTTAGGAATATTAGCACTTACAGATTTAGGCACTCTAGCCTTGGAGGGACCAGCTTCATTGCTTACAA
This sequence comes from Leiobunum rupestre, assembly GCF_980474605.1. Classification (NCBI taxonomy): domain Eukaryota; kingdom Metazoa; phylum Arthropoda; class Arachnida; order Opiliones; family Sclerosomatidae; genus Leiobunum; species Leiobunum rupestre. The sequence goes on from NC_143384.1 coordinate 61,946,214, forward strand.
CAGCTTCAATACCCAAATCCATTTCATTCCCAGTTTGTTCAAATGCCGTTGCTGACACGGGTAAACTTATTTTTGCTGATCTTTTTAGATTAAAGGTTATTTGTGGTAAATCAGGCCTAAACTCAATTCTTAGGCGATTATACTCAACTATTGCTTTACAATCAGGATATATTTTAGACGCATAAAAATCAAGCAAATGAAGGCCATCCAAAGATGTGACTCTCGAAAGAGCAACGTATGCCATACCATTTTGAAACACGCTTGGTCCTATATTTATCAAAGCACATTCCACACTCATACCTTGACACTTATGTATAGTAAGCCCATAAGCCAAAACCACTGTAAATTGACTTCTTGTCATAATTTCAAACTTAACTGTAGCTCTTTAAATTTTTTCTTCAATGGTATGATTATCAAATAAGCCAATAATTGTGAAATAATTCCATTCGCACTCTTTTTAAACCCATTTACAGTACCCATGACTCAATTAACAAGTCATTTGTCCATATCAAGATTTCTCCTTAAGGTTAAGATATACGTAGCTTTAGTTCGGATTTTGGTCGCCGGGATGGCGCCACCAATTCCGAAAGTAAGGAAAGGAAATTTCTAGGTGTTTCAATATCTTTACTATGTTTATTGTCTCTAAGAGCCATAGAAGAGGTAATAAAATAGTACTTTTAATGCACAGACAACTTCAAATGTATCTCTTATAGTTGAAGTTTTTCGGTATGACCGCTGGTGATATTGTAGGTTATATACTCGTATTTTCCCTCCGGCTAATTTGTGAGGGACGAGGGGTTGGCCTATTATGAGCTTATCGGTATTGTGCTTTTGTCAAGAACTCACCAGGTTTTACAGAAGCTAGGAGTTATTTGCGCTAGTTACGTTAAAACCCAGACGTATATAGCGCGTGTTAGCAGACGATTTTTCGATTTAGTTTATACTTCCTTTACATATACAACCAGTGGCCGTAAATAATTGAGCTAATATGACTTAATTTCGTAAAAGATTTGTTTGCTCAAATTGGAGCCGACCTGCTATAAATTGGTGTGCCTGAAACGTTTTAAGCTACCAGAAAGATTTTCGGTAGCGTACACAATACATTTTGTGGTTTGATACCATTAATTAACATTTGGGTGGCCCTAAAAAGGGCCGTTTTTATCCTTTCCTCGGAGTTTAATTTTTCTTTTTAGAAGCTGGATTTTAAACTGCTTCTTTTTTTCTTTGATTAGTTGGCTTAGGTTTAGCAGCCAGCTCGGTTTGTTTTCGCAGTGCCTCTTCGACAGATGGTGCTTCTCTCAACTTCATGTTCCGCGACAATCTCGGGTGCACTAGCTCTGGCAGCAACGCTTCGTTGTAGAAGCGCGTCAACTTTGGAATCACATTGACGCAGAGTTCCTCGTCATAAGCAATTCTTTCAATATTTCACTGGTTTGGGCTGCACAATACAAAATCACAAAACTGTCGACCAGTACAATATAATTGGAATTGAATCTACAAATAAAAAAATTAATTTGTATATTCTAGGTATTTTAAAAATAACCTATTTCTGTAATACCTGATAAAAGTAATCGTACTTTCGTTTGAGTTGGAGTGATCCATCTGCTTGAAGCGCGGAGCAAAACGTACTTCCCTTAGCAGATGCCAATGACTCGAAGGTGGCCTCTTCCGCTGTTTTAGGGCACTTCAGTTCTAAGAGAACCTGATCTCCAACAAGACCACCAGGAGAAGCCGCCCGAAAACCAATGTTTCGTTCAACAAAAAGGCCTGCCTTTTCCACGGATATAAAACCTGCAAGTTTTCTGTACTTTTCTACCGCATTTTTTTCATTTTCTTTTCCATACTGCATGGCTGGTGTATTTACCGGATTTGGGTAAATAATGCTTTTCACAAGCCTCGTAACAGACGTGGTGTCTCTCATTTTTGCGATTTGGCCAACCATGGAAGCTTAGAGTCGTTTCCTCCTTTCTTCAACCCAGTCACCGCAAGTAGATTGTTCCTTCGTTCTTTTCTCCAGGTCCGATATTTCGGATGTGGACAATTTCAGCTTCTCTAGGAACTCTTGTTTCAGCTCTTGAAATTTATCCGCATCATGATCCGGCTGCTGAGCGCTCGGTCCGTAGTCGATCTCTACTGTTGGGGCAGCCATGGTTCTAAGAACTTTTCGGTGCGTTCTAGCTTCAGTAAACGCCAAACGTTTTCTGGTGTCTTGACGCTTCTTCGAAAGTTTGGACACGTACCGTTTTAAAATTGTGTATGGACTTTTTTCGAAGGATTGCTTCCAGGTTTTCTGGTGGAACTCGCTTCCGTAAAGTTGGCTTAGACCAGTTCCCGCCGATCTCCTGTTCATAGCTCCTCTGCGTGATCTAAAAAACTGTTTGTGGCCGATAAACTTGGATAACAACTGCATGTAAGTCTCAGCGGCATTGCTAGTCTGGTTTTGTAGCATGGCGTCAACTTAAGTCACGAGATATTACAAAGACGAATATATTGCGGTTTTCAGGGAGACTGCGCTGGCATCGACTGGAATAGATTAACGGTAGTCGCTTTATATTTGTTAGGGTTGCAAAAGCTTGGACAACAGTTTGAATGATTTCCAAACATGTGTTTTGGCCCATTCAGCAACTCTTTCTTTAAATCAGAGGCGTTCTTTCCGTTTTCCGCGTTCCTCCTGATGGCTTGACGAGCGGCGGCGGTAAGACGATTAATCCTCGATTTGCTCAAGAGTTTTGCATTTTGTCCTGTTTTGCCGATTTTGTGCAGTGCCGATGTATAGCACTTGACTGCGTGGTTTGCGCACTTGACTTTTCCGAACTTCTCTTCCGTACACTCTAAGAAATTGGGGTGTTTAAAAGGTGTTAAGAAAGTGTTACACCTCGTTCACACCGTTTTAACTCTTCCAAAACGGAGCAACTTTTTAAAGGTGTAAAAAGAGTGTGACAACACTATACAAATGTTTAAATAAGATAAACATTCCAAGAAATTGGGATTGATTTCACACCGTTCTAACACCATTTCCACTCAATTTGATAAGTCCAACCCAGATTCAACACCTTAACCAAACAATTAAACCGGTTTTAAGCACTCTCCACAGTTCGTGAAACAATAAAACAATAACATGTAAACGCACTTTTAATCAGTTATGACGCATCTTTTAAGCGTTAATACGCCCTTTATTAAGAGTGAAATCACACCTTTAAAAGTGTTAATAAGCCCTTTATTAAGAGTGAAATCACACCTTTAAAAGTGTTAATACGCCTTTTTGTTAGAGTTAAATCACACCTTTAAAAGTGTTAATACGCCCTTTTGTTAGAGTTAAATCATACCTTTAAAAGTGTTAATAAGCCCTTTATTAAGAGTTAAATCACACCTTTAAAAGTGTTAATACGCCCTTTTGTAGAGTTAAATCACACCTTTAAAAGTGTTAATACGCCCTTTTGTTAGAGTTAAATAATACCTTTAAAAGTGTTAATAAGCCCTTTATTAAGAGTTAAATTACACCTTTAAAAGTGTTAATACGCCTTTTTGTTAGAGTTAAATCACACCTTTAAAAGTGTTAATACGCCCTTTATTAAGAGTTAAATCACACCTTTAAAAGTGTTAATACGCCTTTTTGTTAGAGTTAAATCACACCTTTAAAAGTGTTAATACGCCCTTTTGTTAGAGTTAAATCACGCCTTTAAAAGTGTTAGTAAGCCCTTTATTAAGAGTGAAATCACACCTTTAAAAGTGTTAATACGCCCTTTTGTTAGAGTTAAATCACACCTTTAAAAGTGTGAATACGCCCTTTTTAAGAGTGAAATCACACCTTTAAAAGTGTTAATACGCCCTTTATTAAGAGTTAAATTACACCTTTAAAAGTGTTAATACGCCTTTTTGTTAGAGTTAAATCACACCTTTAAAAGTGTTAATACGCCCTTTTGTTAGAGTTAAATCATACCTTTAAAAGTGTTAATAATCCCTTTATTAAGAGTGAAATCACACCTTTAAAAGTGTTAATACGCCCTTTTGTTAGAGTTAAATCACACCTTTAATAGTGTTAATACGCCCTTTTGTTAGAGTTAAATCATACCTTTAAAAGTGTTAATAAGCCCTTTATTAAGAGTTAAATTACACCTTTAAAAGTGTTAATACGCCTTTTTGTTAGAGTTAAATCACACCTTTAAAAGTGTTAATACGCCCTTTTGTTAGAGTTAAATTACACCTTTAAAAGTGTTAATACGCCCTTTTGTTAGAGTTAAATCATACCTTTAAAAGTGTTAATAAGCCCTTTATTAAGAGTTAAATCACACCTTTAAAAGTGTTAATACGCCTTTTTGTTAGAGTTAAATCACACCTTTAAAAGTGTTAATACGCCCTTTTGTTAGAGTTAAATCATGCCTTTAAAAGTGTTAATAATCCCTTTATTAAGAGTGAAATCACACCTTTAAAAGTGTTAATACGCCTTTTTGTTAGAGTTAAATCATACCTTTAAAAGTGTTAATAATCCCTTTATTAAGAGTTAAATTACACCTTTAAAAGTGTTAATACGCCTTTTTGTTAGAGTTAAATCATACCTTTAAAAGTGTTAATAAGCCCTTTATTAAGAGTGAAATCACACCTTTAAAAGTGTTAATAAGCCCTTTATTAAGAGTTAAATCACACCTTTAAAAGTGTTAATACGCCCTTTTGTTAGAGTTAAATCACACCTTTAAAAGTGTTAATACGCCCTTTATTAAGATTTAAATCACACCTTTAAAAGTGTTAATACGCCCTTTTGTTAGAGTTAAATCACACCTTTAAAAGTGTTAATACGCCCTTTTGTTAGAGTTAAATCATACCTTTAAAAGTGTTAATAATCCCTTGATTAAGAGTGAAATCACACCTTTAAAAGTGTTAATACGCCCTTTTGTTAGAGTTAAATCACACCATAACAAAAGGTTACTCTGGCTCGCGCCGGGCGTGGGGCATGGATCGGTTCAATCCTTTCTCGGAGCCTTTAACCCCGTTACTCTTCTTCCCCCTTTGATGAGGTCGCCATCTACCCAAATGTCTCTGAACTTCGAATACAAAAGAATATTGAAAACATAATAGAAATAAACTTAATTCATGAATAACTCGTGAATAGATGGTCTTAAAAATCTGAAAGATATATCAAAAAATTGATCTCTAAAAACTGTAGTGCAGTAACAAAACAATTTAAAAAAATGTGTTCCGCGTTTAATAAAAAGTTAAAAATAAAAAACCGAAAATCAAATTAAATGCAATAACTCAAAAATTAACAACTTTTCTAAAAAATTGTTTTGTTATATCACTGTAATAACACAAAATACACAATTTGTAAAAAAATTAAATAAATTAAACGTGCCGTTGTTGAGTTACACGTGAATCTGTGACTAAATTTGAGTTTTCTTAATTTAATTATATTGGAACAACTACACCTTCAATTAAAGATTTAATTGTTATATCTAAAATAATATATTTCAGAAATAATATGAGAAAAAATTTAATGCGGACGAATAACATTTTATATTAAATAAATTCATTTGAAAGTACGGAATATCGCCATATCTATGTATATCTTAACCTTAACATAATACGTACATTTAGGCACAGCAGAAGTCTGGATTCCAATCCTGCTGTCACTGATAAATTGCTCTCAAGCTTCCCAAGCTGCTCTTTAACTGTTTTATGCATTTCTTGCTGCCCATAGGCCTTATCCTAACTCAATATTTCTAAAATAGGAATACCACATTTTTTAAGCATAGCACTGTTTATGTCATTGCACATGTTGATGGTTTATTACAGATAAACAGGTTTTTTACCTTCTTTGCACAATGTATCATAATAGCTGGCAACCTCCTCAATATTGTCTGCTTTTGGAATGAGGCGTCTTCAAAAGATCAACATCTTCAGAAGTGACCTTCCCAACCCTCAGTCTACTCAACATTTCTCCGTAGGCAAAGTCTCCCTTCTGTCTTTTATTAATTGTTAACTCATCAAACTGGAAACACTGACGAAATAAATTGAATCCACCAACTGAGCCACTAGGTTTACGAGCTTCTATATGAGTAAGCATAGAAAATACACGATCCCCTTTAACGGGTTGTAATTGCCACAAATCCCCGAAAGCCAAAATTGAAATGCCACCGAACGGTTTTTCTTTACCAGTTATCTCACATAATCTTAAATGGATATAAGCTAGAAAAGCCGAAGATACCATAGAAAACTCATCAATTATTAGTAGCTTCAAAAGGCCCAGTGTGTTCTGCATTATCTACAAAGTGTCTGGACCTAATTTGTAATACTTCGCAGTTCTGCCACGTTGGACAGGTAGCATTAGCAAACGGTGCAGAGTAACTCCTCCTATGTTATGAGCAGCCAATCCAGTAGGAGCTACCAACGCCACACAAAGTTTAACTTGAAAGTGAGAGCATACAAATATTCAAAGAATTACATTTATAATAACTTAATTACATTTATAATAATTTAATTACATTTATAATAACTTAATTACATTTATAATAATTTAATTACATTTATAATAACTTAATTACATTTATAATAATTTAATTACATTTATAATAACTTAATTATATTTATAATAACTTAATTACATTTATAATAATTTAATTACATTTATAATAACTTAATTACATTTATAATAATTTAATTACATTTATAATAACTTAATTATATTTATAATAACTTAATAACATTTATAATAACTTAATTACATTTATAATAATTTAATTACATTTATAATAACTTAATTACATTTATAATAATTTAATTACATTTATAATAATTTAATTACATTTATAATAACTTAATTACATTTATAATAATTTAATTACATTTATAATAACTTAATTACATTTATAATAATTTAATTACATTTATAATAACTTAATTATATTTATAATAATTAAATTACATTTAAAATAATTAAATTACATTTATAATAATTTAATTACATTTAATAATTAATTAACACATTCGTACTGACACGGATTGGATTTGAACATCCAAATGACACTCTTTAAATAATTTTCGCCTTTACTAGATTCGAACCTACCACATTACGACGTAATTTAACGCCTATAACCACTACACCAAAATTTTCTACGATAAGTGCTTATTTTTATATCACATATTTTTTACTAAAAGACCAAGGCTTAAGACTCTCGAGCTTATGCATCGCATATGGATGCCATTTTATTTTATTTAAAGTCAGTAAAAGAGGCTAACACAACAAGGTTAAAATTTCTGACCAAATCGCTACCGCCATCTGGTGAGACCTATTTTTATTTATCTGGAAATATTCAATATTTTTAGAAAATTAATTATAAATTTTCTATTTAAATTTAATATAAATTATATAGCAAAGGCACTCAATGAAACTATAATTGAAGTTCCTTTAAAAGTGTTACCACTATACAACAACCCCTTTTACCTGTACCCGCGTGGAAAAAATTACTATAGTAAAAAAACAAAACGGCATCTCACCACCCAAATCGCCTACTTTTTCCCTTAACTTTCCCATAGCGTGAAGGCAACGTGTTTAATGTTAAAAGCAGAGGTGGGCATTTTACGAATATTTTTCTATTCGAATATTTCCTTCGCCCAGTGAAGTTTACAATTCCGCCATATGAAACCTTCTTATTCTGAAAGAAGAATAGGACTCTACCTTTCGAAACCACGGAAACCTTCCTTGCGCGAAGAAAACTATAACTCAGTGAACGAAACTTCGTCTTTACTACGCGAAACTGTTTTATATTCTTCCAATGAACATGGTCTTCGTTTGAAGGTTTTTACGGAGTTTTACCAAAGCGTTTCTTCGCTAGAAGATATACATATGCTGATAGGCTAAAAAAAAAGATATTATGACGATTACAAGTAAACATTTGAAATAATTTTGCTATCTAGAGTGAAGGTTACTCGGGCGATAAATTGTTGAAGGTTGATATTGATAAGAAAATATGTTTATTTACTTTTCAGTTCTATTTTTTAAATAAACGAAAGGTGTTGATAAAATTTCATTATTTTTAATACAGTTTTCTAGTCAACTTTCCATTGAAGTTTTTCACTGGACAATAAAGATTAAACTTCAACTGCAAAAAGTATCCTCCGTACTGAGAAAAAAATTAATCTTTCAAAAAAGCTGAATTAGAGTTCAAGCAGTCGTAGCTTCAGCCAAGCTCATCATTGTTTCTAGCAGTGGCGTAGACGTATAGTCCTTTTTTAGAAAAAAAAAGTTATTTGTTACGAGAGTATTAACAAAGGAATCGTCACCGGACTTACCTATTAACGTTGTCACCATTGTTATAAATTTAGAACATACTTGCTAGTTCGGGAGTTTGTGTTGGAAAAAACGGATTCTGTCGCTTCGAGTGTCGAAAAGAAAACTAAAGTTAACGAAGCGAACCCAACCGTTTTTGACACTGAATTTTCAAAACAATTACACGGGTCCCCTCTCCCGGGCAAGCGTAATCTTATGGGAGATTGCACAGGTCTAATAATCAGCTAGGCTAATACCCAAGGCTAGGCCTAAGTCATCAAGCGACTTTTGAAGCCATTAATTCAGGTGGCCGGGTTACAACGCGTAGGAGGGTGGTGGAAAGCCCTACATGCCACGCGAGCCAACAGCTCCCTACACTAACTATTACCGTTAACCTCAACAAGGTCCCCTCTCCCGGGTAAGCATGATCTCCTGGGAAATTGCACACGTTTCTCCCCCTTTCAAATGAAATTTAAAAGGCCCGCTTATCTCCAAGACCACTCTCGCTGTTTTGCCGTACACTCCTTTTTACACACAATCCTAAGGATTTGTGTGTATTAGTCTCACGTACAGTGTAGCCGTTGCCGATGCCGCCGATGCCGCCGATGCCGCCGTGTCACGCATACCTCTTCAACGGTTAGGGCTAGAAGAGTCAATGATATCTCGTTCGAATATACAAACATCGGCATTGATAGCCTTTCATAAAGTTTTCAAATCGGAGCCCAAGAAGTTGGGCATTTGCCCAATTTACTATTTTCGGTGATTTCCTTTATGTGGTAGATATTTTATTTAAAATTAAGTCCGATAACGTTAAAAAAAATATTATTGGATAGGTTAGGATTCACTTGAAATACAACTTCGGTTATATCAGTAAATATTAAATTTAAGTATAGTTTTCGGGGTTATTTACCGGACCCCAATGTTCGTGGTTTTATATTTCCGCCTGAAAGTCGACATAACGTTGCTTAATTTAAGTCCGATTTTCATGAATTTTATATTTTTGAGTAGCTGTGGTTTACACTTAACCTAGAATTGCAAATACGTTCCTTAAATTTAATTCTAAGTAAGGTTTTTTGGGCAGCGTATACGGACCCCCGCAATTTCCAACATTGTAAATCCGCGTGTTTATAGAGGTCTACGCGCCCGTTTCCCTCTGGCGTTTTTCAAGGCGCTTTCAACATATGAGCAGAAGTAACAATTAACTATGACACTGATCGGCCTAGTCTTCGGAGTATGACCAGAAGTAACAAATAAGTGTGCTCAGAAGTAACAAATAAGTGTGCTCAGAAGTAACAAATAAGTGTGATCAGAAGTAACAAATAAGTGTGATCAGAAGTAACTAATAAGTCACTAGAAGAAATAAGTGTGACACTCAACGGCTGACTAGTAGTAACAAATAAGTGTGATCAGAAGTAAACAATAAAAGTGACACTGATCGAAGGAATCTTCGATGCTTTCAAGGTATGACTAGAAGTAACAAATAAGTGTAAATATTATACTCCGCAAATACGTTCCTTAAATTTAATTCTAACTAAGGTTTTTTGGGCAGCGTATACGGACCCCCGCAATTTCCAACATTGTAAATCCGCGTGTTTATAGAGGTCTACGCGCCCGTTTCCCTCTGGCGTTTTTCAAGGCCGTTCAGAGTGGGCCGCGCTTTCAACGTATGACCAGAAGTAACAAATAAGTGTGATCAAAAGTAACTAATAAATGTGATCAGAAGTAACTAATAAGTTACTAGAAAAAATAAGTGTGATCAGAAGTAACTAATAAGTTACTAGAAGAAATAAGTGTGATCAGAAGTAACTAATAAGTTACTAGAAGAAATAAGTGTGACACTCAACGGCTGACTAGTAGTAACAAATAAGTGTGATCAGAAGTAAAAAATAAAAGTGACACTGATCGAAGAAATTTTCGATGCTTTCAAAGTATGACTAGTAGTAACAAATAAGTGTAAATATGTTTATATGTGTGACCGTGGATATATTTTGGTTGCGATACCGGCGTTGCAGGCTGCTGTGAATAGCTCAAACAAACTTAACACATTAGAAGGATTGTGTGTATTCCGACCGTCGTACGTCTTGTTTTAACTGGATTCTTAGATAAACAGGAGAAAAGCGCAATATTAATCTACCTATCGATAAAATGGCAATTGGACAGAGGTGGATTGGCCACAAGGGAAAGTAGGCCCATGGAGCCCAGTGCACCCTGGTACATGTAGGTCCAAATCCATTTGCGCCGTGACGACATTTTTCTTAAAGTAAGTATATTACAAAGTGCCGTGTTTTTGGTGGATTAACGAATTTAGCCTTTATGCCACCAATCTTAACTTGACAATTTTAGATTTTTCGCAAGTTAATTTAAAACCCAGTCATCACGGTTTCGATTCTCTTCATACTCCCTTAAGGCATGAGCCAATAAAAGCAAGACATGACTCTCTTATAACTACACGGACAATAAGATAAACAAATGAGCTGGTAGTGCCACCCAACGGTAAAACTTTAAAAATAAGGAAAACGTCAGACCTGAAACAAGTCACGTGAGTTCTTTTTGAATGGCTTCGGGAAACGTGAGACCAAGGCTTCATTACCGAATTGTCTTTTGTAAATTATAATAATTAAAAAACATTATTACAATGTAAATACCCTATTTTATGCGGACACCTAATATTTTGTATTAGTTCAGGTATTTGTTTTAAAATTAAGAATTAAAACCCCAACCATATTCTCGTCAAACAGTATCAATGTTGTAAGTCGGAAAATTTTCCGGAAAATTACCGATACCCTTTTTCCGGAAAATTTTCCTTTTTTTTCTACAAAAAAATAATTTCCCATTGTCACTCGAAAATCTGCCTCAACATGGGCCAATAAATGATAAATCCAGGACATGACTGCTGTACCTTCCCACGAACTAAATCAGCCGGCCAGCCGAATGAACAAGCGGCTTCCCGGGAAACTTGTGGAGGGGAAGGAAAGGGGGATAAAAATACATTTTAGTTGCAAATTACGCCGGTTTCATGAGCGCCATCTAGCGTTAGATAAATCGGATTTTTGCACGCTAATATCTAAAAATTCGACATTTGAAAAAAAACGACGAAAGTAAACTGAATTTGACGGGAGCGTGTTTTGACTTAGTTTATTTAATAATTTCAAAGACTTGTTCGCGCTTTAAAATGGTTTAAAAAAAGCACTGCATATTCCCGAAATGTAATAGTGATAATCGCTACTTACATAAACCGCATATGCTTGGAGTAGATTTTGTTGCTTTTCCTAAGCCTAAGCAGAAGCCCGTCCAATGTAAAGAGTGGGTTACCTGGTTATCAAAGTTTAAACGTGGCTTTACAGTTAAGAACGTGAATTATGATACCTTTTATCAAGAGTTTCAAAAGTGTATTGGCGAAACATTCTAAAAAAGGGTATTCAATATAGTTTTATATGAACAACAATTTATATTTAAGTTAAATTAGTACTTACTTCAATTATTTTCTATCATTTAATGGCCTATTTCTCTAGCCTATAATCCCACGCGCGCGTTTAATAGGAACAATAAAACCGTTAAATTTTTTCCCTGCCCGCCGAAAATTCTTCGCTCCCCCCCCCCCCCCGGAATTTCTTCTCAGGTGGTCTTTAAAAATAAGCCCCTGATATGACCTTGGAGTAGATAAACATGGAGAGGAAATTAAAACTATAATAATTCATAAAATTGAATTCAAGCAGTAAACTGTTATTGTAGTCGAGTTTGTATACGAGCAGACGATAAGTATACGTTTTTTCGATTATAGGTGTCGCCGAAACGTAGGACCCTACCACAACTGCTAGGAATTATGGTAGTCCTTTGGTAGTAATGATGGGGGACGACACTCAACGTTAGAGATACGGATTTTTCCCCTCCATGTTTATCTACTCCAAGATATGACGTAGTTCGGCTATTGCGCTTTTTCTTTCCACCAGATGGCGATACTTTGGGTATTAGAGCTAGTGTCCGCGTTTTGGGAGAAAAGTCATGTCCTGTACAAAGAATTTAGACCCCAGGAATGGAACCTGCAGCTCCACCTAGTATAATTTGCTTGTCCCTAGCCTCCAAAGGCAAACCTAGGTTGACAGGCTTATTTCCGGTTCTATTGATTCGCCTAGCCGGAAGCTCTCCCGTCAACTCGAAACCGAGACATTAACGGTTTTTCTTTCCATTCCTCGGGTCTAAATTCTTTGTCCTGTATTTATCATTTATTGGCCCATGGCCTCAACAACCCCTTGATGCCCCGTCCAAAATTTTCCTCTGTACTCTCGAGCCACGCTTAAGTTTGTGCGAATAGTGCTTCTTTTAGGAATTTGGCAAATACCAAATACGTCGGTTTTTGGGAACAATCTGTCGGATCGAATTTCGAAAATCACTAAATAATTTGACCAAATAGGGCGACGTTTAAAAATTTGATCCAAATTAATTTTTTTATCAAATTATTCTATCAAATACAAAATTTCCGCTTTAATATATTTTCTACTTTCTTGTCACCCTCATGAACAAAATAATATAATAATACAATAATAAGAATACAATTTCAAAAAAAGATAGTACGTAATCACCCCTCCCAAAATGGTTTCTTCCACTCTACAGTGGCCGCGTTCAGTAACGGTTGAACCGTTGAATGCACCTTCGTTACAGAACGATTTTGTCCACTTCCGGTTTTGACGTCACGTTTGTAGAATAAGCAATCCATAGAGCCGGTTATTTTGTTGATCAACGGAATCCGGACGTCACAGTCACAGTACGCGGGAAGGCTTACTGCGAACGACACAGCGGACGACACAGCGGACGCCATTTCCCTTTGGAGTTACTGTCTTTATTATTACAATACGCGCAAAACACCATCTACTCCCGGATTTGTGAATTTTCGATTCTAGAAGACGCTACACACAAGAAGTGGCTAGAAAACTTTAGCACCGCAGCGCTATCTAAAACTATTTCGGTCGCGAATTTACAAACGTCAAGATAATTTTAAAATTTAAATTTTGTTTGCTTCGTCAGAATCGTCATTCGCCACTAGTGACTCGGGTGTGTGTAGTGTATTGAATAGCGCTTTGGTGTGCCCTGAGGCTTAAATGCCCAGCTGACAGGTGCCATTCGATGGCTCCTGGTAGTGTCGATAATCGAACATTTAAAAACCAAATCCAAATTAATACATAAATTAACCAAAGGTTATTGCTAGAGAATCGATTTATTCCAGGTTCCTAGCCAGGATTTGGTTTCGGGAGGGGCGCACATTGAAAAAAGTAAAACAAAACATAAAAAAAAATTGTATATAGAACCATAGGTTTCGGTGAGGCACGTGCCCCCTGTGCCCTCCCCTGGCTACGCCACTGATTTCATCCACCCTAGAATCTTAGGTCAAATAGAAGAATTAATTAGCAGTAGATCCACCTTCTATCAGGGTGTAAGTTACCTACTGGTGGAGGCGTAGCCAGAATTTGGCTATGGAGGGGGAACACAATTGAAAAGAAAAATTTAGTAAAATATTTGTTGGATTACGCCACTGCCTATACTCGACTTCTGTTGTTAACTATAAATCTTGTGCCAGTTACTTTTCTGTAATTGAAAGTGTTTATCTATTCGCTTTAGCTAATTTACGAAAGTTATTAATAAACCCGAGAGGAAACTATAAGTAGCATAATGCCTGAGTAAAATGCTTCCGTTTTCACTTGATGCTAGTTATTTAACGATCGTTTGTCTCACCAATCACAACATAAATCATTTATGTGGCTAAACACTAAAAACGGCTCATAATTGTTTGTTGTCTTTGAAACTGCCAGTTAACAATGCACTGAACTAATTTTCATTGTATTCCAATTAACATAAACATGGCAGCTGTCAGCACTTTAGTAAGCATCGGCTCAATGATGTCAGCAACGGTCCCACTGAACCATAAGCGGCCGTTCAATAGATTTCAAGAAATCACAATGGTCCACAAAACCAGTTTCAGGGGTGGGCTAAGGACATTAGTTCCGCAACTGCCTGCGATAATGGATAAACTTATTTGAATTTACAAAATATCAGTATCAATGTAGAGCAAGTAACGAGAAACCTATAGCTATCGTGTTCAATGCATTAAAAATAATAAAGCTGGCGTGACAGTACGGGTTATTCTTAATTAATGTGTACATCAGAAACGTCAATGAAACCCGAGGACTATCAGATTTGTCACTCCCGCGGCTCAAAAATGTCACCCATCTAATACGATGAAATCATAAGGGGTCAATTGTAAACGAACCATGTTTATTACGTTTTCCATCAAGTCCTGTAATGTCTCATTAAAATCTTACCGACGAAAAATATAGAGATTTTTAGGAAGTTTCGTGAATTTATTTCGATTCTATTGAAAATTTAAACGTTACAAGACTGAAAAAATGACCTGGTTGTGCTATTTGAAACTTTATTTATTTATATACCACGCCAAATATAATGACGATAAATAACAAATTATATTTATTTATAAAAATATGTCCACCAACAGACTCATAGTCTCTTTAAATACGGTAACTTTAAAAAACATTGCCGCACCAGGCAGTGGCGCTTTAATTGACATCCAGGGTCTTCGGCTTGAGCTTCAAAAGGGTCCTTAAAAGTTAGACTTTCCTTTCTACAATCCTCTCAGGCACTCGTCTTTAAGCAAGTTCCTTGATCTTTAGTTTTAAACCTTATAATTTTTGCGCTTAAAACATGTGTAAATAGTTTAAAAAAAAATTATTTATGGCCTCACGAATTTTAATCACGTTAATACTTGCATACATTTTTCACACTATTGCGATGTCGCTAGAATCAAATAAGTATAATGATAGTACGAATTTTAGTTTGAAGAATGAATGTTGCTATAGAAAGAACTAAAGCTTTATACTTCGAAGCTTTCACATAACTCATTCACTAAAAATTTCTTCGTTCGACGGTTTTCGAAGCACCTTTGCGTAATTTTTTAACGATTGAAGATATTTCAGACCATTTCGGTTAAAAATTAGTATGAAACATTTTTTACTACCATCTATAAAACCGAATGGTGTTCAGGAAAATGTTTGATTCACAACTTAATTTTTTTGAGGGATGATATTTTTAACTTTGAAATGTTCGAACGAATAAACTAGATACGTTTTATTGTTTTAAAACTTTCAACTTGTGAAGGCTACTCGACTTTTTTGTAGGAATTCGATTACTTCGCGAAAAAAGTCTAGTGAAGGTAAATTGTTTCTTCAAAGGCAGTCCGTGAAGCGAAAGTGCCCAACTCTGGTTAAAAGTCAAGGTACCTATACATAACCAGGCGACGACTCACCCGCTTCGCGGGCTCGTCGCCTGGTTATAATAGATGATTTTGGACAATTTTAAAAAAGGGGACTTTGATTTTCTACAGACCATTTATAAATTCTACGACTTTATGCGCTCGATTATTTGGTGTTGACAGTTATTCCGTTTCACATATTTATTTTTTCGTGAATATATGAAAAAGTATTGATGCGTTTTAAATGTAATTTTAAGTACGGTAACATCTTAAAATATAAATATTACGACTAATGACCATTTGTTTCGAATGGGTTGACTTTATTTCGTTAACTTTGATGTTTAACAAGAAATTTACAAATTAAAAGAATTTTAATGTTTAAATGTGATCATTTAACTAATGCGTATGCGAAGTTTAATGTAAACATGTTAACATTTCAAATTTTAGAGGTTTAAAAGTAATTATCATTTGGATAATGGATTTATCAATAAAATATAAAGTTTATGGCTTTCTAATGAGATAACATAGCCTGTACAAATTGAAAAATGTATGACATTTGCTATTAAATGCGTAAGACGAAGAACGTTACCCATTTGAACGAGAGATCACTGGAATAGGAAGAGCCCAAAGTAGAAATGTTGTTAACATCTTGGTCGCAAGCAATCATGCTATCATGAGCTCAACACCATCACAATTCTTCGGTTTGTAGTGGAAAGTATATTTTGAGATCTGGCGGTTTTTTTTCTTCACATGCCTCATAGTTGCGCCAAAAGCGACGTAAGACCCAAAAGTGTGTCAGTAGGGTATAATGTTTAATGGGAGCTAGTCGCGAAGTAAAAAGAGGGAGTGGGAGATGGGGTTGAAAAAACGTCATCAAAATTCGTAATTTTCTCCACTCCAGCGCCGCCGAGTGAGGCGTTTTAGAACGTATGTCTACGGGCGAGTTAATCGAAGAGAGAAAATCGCGCCAGAGCATAGACTAAATATACCGTTGATAGTACTATTCCAAAAAGTAGGTTATGTAGTCTATTGTGAGACTAGCTCTCAGTAAATATTTTAACGGGCGCAAAGGTAGAGTTGACACACTTTTCGGTCTTATGTCACTTTTGGTTGCACTAAAAGTAGACTTATAAATTAATTTCTTAGCAGAACGCTTTAGAACGAATAGAAAGTAAATGCATATAAGGCGACGATATTTCTGTAAAGGATCACCGCTGTCGTACATTTCCCGAGCATTTAGTTTTTATATTTATAGCCTTCTTTTGAATCTAAATCAATATATAGTAGATCTCGGAAGAAATGCTTTTGTTTAAAATTTTAGTATTTTTGAGGTAGTCTTCGAAAGACGCTATTCATCGCTTGATGACTAAGGTGGTGCCTTGGGTATTATCCAAGCTGATTATTATTATTCTCTGGCAAACCATGGTACAGCGCATCGAAGCCTAACATCTAACTTCACGTCAATTTATTTATGTAATAGGCAGGAATTTATCGCTCATAGTGTAGGTAAGGTTATCAAATTATTTGCAGCTCTCATCGATTTTATATTATAATTACAACTCAAAAAGAAGATTGGAAAAAGTTCAAATAATTTTGTAAAATTTGTTAAAAGCAGACGTGGACTAAGTTTCTATTCTGTTTGAGTCTTTTTCGAATGCAGCAGGTTTTCCGGTCATCTGGTAGTGGACGCGAGCATTGAATGTGTCTATTTGTGTCTCTTTCGTTGTTTTCACTTAATATACTCAACAAACGTATTATCAACAAAGTCTTTTTCTTATTTCTAGTATTCAATGTTACAAAAGTAAAATTCAATGCTAAATTTTGCATTTTGGATAAAATCTGTAAATTCGAAAAAGTGCCACTAATTGGTTACTGGTTCGTTATTTTTTTTTAGTTAGTATTTGTGTATTCGTTGTTTCGAATTCAGCTCCTACGCAGCAAAGTAACAGCCGTTTTTCTCCAGAATTATTATTTATTATACTAAAAACTGACGTAGTAGCGCGGCGGTACCGAAATTTAAAGAGCAAATTCACTAAGTGCCTTTCCCCCCCCCCCGCCTCCGGTTGCTGCAACTTCCTTCACTGCTTTTAACCGTCACTATATCTCTAGGTAACGTAGTTTTTATACTCTTTGGTTGAGTTATCTCTTTACTGGCCAAACAGGTTTTCAACCGAGATCTTTGGTTTCCTATTTCGTTATAAACTTGTTGAGGATATCCGTATTAGTGAGTGTATTGGTTCGCGTGGCATAAAGGACTTGTCACCAGCCACTTACCCACTGTAACCAGGTAATTTGATTTTAAAGCATTACAGGTCGCTAGCTGACTAAGGTCCAAGGTGATGCTAATTTTTTATTATTTTAATGTAGTTTTGGTTCCTTAATTACTGAATATGTTTTTTCCTGATTCTCAGAGATAAGTTATTAGTTGATAAATGGTTTTATAGTATTTTAACCAAAGCGTTTTATCATTAACAAAGTCAATCCATGTAAAATCAACCAATGGTCCCCACAGAATCGAGCATTGTTTTGATGAAACTCAAATGAGATCGAAATCTTTAATAGCTGTTTACTTCAAATGTGCATTTTGAGTTTAGCGTTAAAATAAAATTTAATAGATTTATATTAAAAACTTATTTCATAAAATTTTAATTATTTTTATCAACAACATAATACTAATATTTAATTCTTTATATTTAACATATAAATATGAGTGAATTTTATGCATATTAAACATTTTAACTTGTAATTCCGAACACTTTTAAAAGGTCGATTGGAAAACGATTCGTTTACACTATTTTGTGTATACAATTTAAAAGTGCACCCTAATTTTAACTATCGGGTGTCTTTTAAAAGTATTTACCGTAAAAAGATACCCCTAATTTACGGATAAATGGCCATTTTATTATTTTTTAAAATAGTAGCGTCGTTGAATTTCGGACATTTGCATTTCATTCCAATCTAGCAGTTTCGATTCCGACCGCCCACTTCTAATTGTCCGAACACTTATTTTCAAATCCGGGTGCTCGCTTCTAACAAATATGAGCGATTGTGTTTCGGCGAGAGGTTACTCCACCAACGTTCTACAGCTTGCTCTTACCAAGGCTTCTGCTGTTACACGCGATGATGCTCTTGCCGTTCACCCCAAGAAAACCACCTCTGAGAGGCCTTCGGTCTTCTTGACGTATCATCCGCAAATTCATCGAATCGAGACTGTTTTTCGGAAAAACTATCACCTTTTACAGCTGGACCCAGACACAAGCCATATTTTCTGTGATCCGCCTAGATTTTGTTGCCGCCGTGATAATAACGTGCGATCTATCCTTGTTTCTAACTCCTTGCCGGGACATGACGCCAGTGCTTCTTACGAGGGTACCCAAAAGTGCAATCGCCCGCGTTGAAACACTTGCGCGTTTCTGTCTGGTGATCTACTGGTGCGTGGTCCGAAGCGGGATTTCCAGATCAAAGGGTCGTTTACCTGCACGACGTCCAATCTCGTTTACGCTCTTAGCTGTCAAGTCTGCTCGATGCTCTACATCGGTGAGACTGATAGGCGGCTCGCCGACAGGTTCAGGGAGTATCTCAATGACATTAGAAAGACGCCAACTAAGAACCACGCCACCCAACATTTTAATCACGTTCTCCACATCAATGACGTTTCCATCCGCGTCATTAAAACTACTAATCTTCCCACGAAAGGCCGCCACACTGAGGAAAACCGCCTAATTTCAATTTATCCACAGAGTTTCCGTCGGGGTTAAACGTTAAATTATTTTTAGATAGGTTGGTTCGTTTTTTGGGGTAGTTGTTGTGTGTTTTTTTTTTGCGGTCATCCCGACTTCGTGTTTTTCCCTTCCGCGTTCGACATTGCACGAATGTCGTGTTTTTCGAACGTGGACGGTTTTTTGTTGTCGGGTAGGGGTTTGTTCGCAAGCATTTGATGTTTGGTTCCCTCGCCCCCCGTTTTTCTTTCTTTGTTCTTTTTCCCCTTTAATTGTTCATCAAACTTATTGTGAACATTCCCCTTATGACAGTCCTTTTTAGTTCCACATCGAGATATATATATCGAAGTGGGACTATTGCTATGGACGGATTGTCGTTAAGTGTTGTTGTTTGTGTGTTTGTGTGTTTGTGTGTTTGTGTGTTTGTTGTGGAAAAGCGACGACACGGTAGGTGGAGCTGCGAAAAATAATTTATTAATATATTCCGTTCTCTTTTCGTATCACATAGGCTTTTTCGCCCGTCAATTTTCTCCCTCGCCCCTGAATCGCGAAGCCCCGCTGACGGTGCGGTCTGCGGGTCGGACTGGGGATTTGCGGACAACCATATTCCGTTCTCTTTTCGTATCACATAGGCTTTTTCGCCCGTCAATTTTCTCCCTCGCCCACGAATCGCGAGCCCCCGCTGACGGTGCGGTCTGCGGGTCGGACTGGGGATTTGCGGACAACCATATTCCGTTCTCTTTTCGTATCACATAGGCTTTTTCGCCCGTCAATTTTCTCCCTCGCCCACGTATCGCGAGCCCCCGCTGACGGTGCGGTCTGCGGGTCGGACTGGGGATTTGCGGACAACCATATTCCGTTCTCTTTTCGTATCACATAGGCTTTTTCGCCCGTCAATTTTCTCCCTCGCCCCTGAATCGCGAAGCCCCGCTGACGGTGCGGTCTGCGGGTCGGACTGGGGATTTGCAGACAACCATATTCCGTTCTCTTTTCGTATCACATTTTTTCGCCCGTCAATTTTCTCCCTCGCCCACGAATCGCGAGCCCCCGCTGACGGTGCGGTCTGCGGGTCGGACTGGGGATTTGCGGACAACCATATTCCGTTCTCTTTTCGTATCACATAGGCTTTTTCGCCCGTCAATTTTCTCCCTCGCCCCTGAATCGCGAGCCCCCGCTGACGGTGAGGTCTGCGGGTCGGACTGGGGATAATAAGTGTGGCACTTTCTTATCAAAACCGTGTTTGGTCAAAAGTAAGAAGTGAGGCACTTTCTTATCGAAACCGTGTATGGTCAGAAGTAATAAATAAGTGTGGCACTTTCTATAGCGGTACTAGTAGATTGTTAACTAGTAGTGCCCATAAAGGCAGGAGAGATAGATCCGTTAGACATTGCAGCAGAGAGCATAAAATATTATATAATAATAATAAGTGTGGCACTTTCTTATCGAAACCGTGTTTGTTCAGAAGTAATAAGTGTGGCACTTTCTTATCGAAACCGTGTTTGGTCAGAAGTAATAAATGTGGCACTTTCTTATCGAAACCGTGTATGGTCAGAAGTAATAAATAAGTGTGTCACTTTCTTATCGAAACCGTGTATGGTCAGAAGTAATAAATAAGTGTAGCACTTTCTTATGGAAACCGTGTATGGTCAGAAGTAATAAATAAGTGTGGCACTTTCTTATCGAAACCGTGTATGGTCAGAAGAAATAAATAAGTGTGGCACTTTCTTATCGAAACCGTGTATGGTCAGAAGTAATAAATAAGTGTGGCACTTTCTTATCGAAACTGTGTATGGTCAGAAGTAATAAATAAGTGTGGCACTTTCTTATCGAAACCGTGTATGGTCAGAAGTAATAAATAAGTGTGGCACTTTCTTATTAAAGGGAGAGGGACCGAAAAAAAACAGTTGGTCTAATTCTATAGAACTCTTTAACGCGCACGCAGTGCCGTTAATTTCCGCCCCCTCCGACCAACCCCCTTAAAGGGAGAGTTACCGGGAAAAAAGTTGATTTCATGAGGGTGGGCGGTGGCCACTCTTTAACATAGGATGGTGAATTTTATTTCAAACAATAGGAAATCACATGGGCCCAACAGATTTTTTATTAGTTTGCCCACCCGGGTCAGCTGATGGTGGGCGGCATCCACTCTTTAACTTAGGGTGGCAATTTATTTATAAAAAGATAATAAATCACGTAGCCTCATTAGCTTTTGTATTAGTTTGCCTACCTGTGTCTACTAAGGGTGTATATATTTGTCCACTCTAATACACTGATGTGGAACTAATATTACGGCCTGGGCCGACTTGTTAGCTTTTGTATTCCCTCCCTTGTTGTCGCGTGTTTGTATTATCTCTTTTGTTTGTCGAGTGTTAACGTCTTGCGCCTCGCGTCTTTATTATTTTTTAAACTTTTTCAAATCTCTTTGTCGGTTAGTCTTAATTAATTTTTTCGCCTTGAAGGCCTATCGGCCGTAGTACCGCACATTTTCCCCCATTAAAGCTTAGTTTTTTCCCTAACTTCTTTGGTCTCATTACTTGCTCGCGTTTTTACTGTAAACTCTCTTGACCATTGGTGGTTTTAGTGTTTTCCTCTAATAATCCAACCACTCACTTTAATTTCGGACACTATATAAGTCATTATCACAAAAGTAGACACATTAAGATTTTTCGTCGGCTTAACTCTTATCGACTGTTTTACGTTTAGCCGCTGACTTCTTTGCAGCTTGAGCACCAGAAATTTTAAAACCGGCGAAAAGGCGAAAACCATTGAAAACGGCGAAATTTGTGGCGTAAATATTTTCAGTCAGAAAAACTAAAAAATCATCGTCTCTGTAGTCCACCTACTGTGCCCCTAATGGCAACCCATTAAATTTTTTGGCGGAGATAAACTTTATCTAAAATGTTTTTTTTTATTTAAAAAACAAATAGTTACCTTTTGTAAAAAATAAATATATTGCCTAATTCTAAGATTGGAAATAAAGAGAAGAAACATTTACAATGACACTAAATCTATGGGGGGAAATTGTGGCGAAAACGGCGGCGAAAATCGACTATATGACCGGCGAAAACGGTTAAAATTGCCCCTAAAATAGGCGAAAATCTCGACCGCAGAGTGGAAACACTGGGTATAGGCCTAATGGATGTGGCAGCTGTAAAATGTTTGCTTGATTTGGCGGTTAATAGTGAGAAAGGGGTTGAAAAAGCAAACCTTTTTTTAGGAGTCGATTACCTTTTAGGTTGGCTCTAGAGGATGAAAACGCATTTTTGTTCAATCCCATCTTTAAGGGGGTGGTTGACGAGAAATAAATTGGTCAGCCTCAGTATTAAGATATGTCGAAGATGAAATTAGACATGTGGATTGTTTGAGACGTTTGTTTTGTTAGGAGGGAGAAGAAGATATTGAAACAGCTTCATTTGGGAATGATGGGTGTTCAACATCGTTATCGAATATTCGAAAATATTCGCTTGAGGCAGTGAAAAAAATCGTTGCCAATATGGATGCGATTTGTCGTACAGGGAAGCGTTAATTCCAATAGTGTAATTCTTTAAGGCCGTCCACTCCTCAAACAATGGCGCCGGAATTTAATACTTTCTTCTTCCATTACCCCGAACTCCCGAGCATTCTCTTCCCCCAAGGCTTCTTTGAGATTTTTAAAGACCGGAAAAAGGGAAAATTCGACCATAATCCAGGAAAATTTTGACTTATATTTACTTTAAAGGTACTTCGACCAGAAACTAAAACAATCTTCTACGAAACTAAAATATATCCAACAAAATAAATTACCTTAAAACACATACGTCAATATATTATAAATTTCTTTTATCTCTATTCAGTTAAAGAAGGAATTATCAAGACGTGCTTAACATACCTAGTACTTTTTTTTTGCAATTTTTACCCTCTAAGAAAGTCAAAGCAACTATATTGTCATATACTCGAAAACAATTTTATATATTGTATCAGGTCAATATTCGTATTATATCTAAAAACTTTGATACCTGTATCCTAATGACGTCATGAGTGAGATAAATTTAAATAATGATTTCATAATATTAAACGAATGCTGGCTTCAAACAGGAAACCCAACAAGCAATTTTATTTATGGCTATGTAATAATAATCAGCTAGGGTAATACCCAAGGCACCATCTTAGGCCTTAGTCATCGAGCGACTTTGGAAGCCATTAATTCAGGGGGCCAGGTTACAATTCAAAGGAGGTTGGTACTTGGTGGCAAGCCCTTCATACCACGCGAGCCAACTGCTCACTACACTAACTATTACCGCACAATATCATACCAATAATTATGCGAATTAAAATGATTAAATAGTGGTTTTTGTTAAACATCACATGAATCTAATATCAAATGAGACAACTATTAGTGATGCCAATTGCCTTATGTTAAATATGGAGTTAAAAATAAATGTATCTTTAGAGTGCTGTGTTTATATCGATCGCCAAACAGTAATAGAACCAATTTTCTATACGGACTAAATGAGAGGCTCCAAGAATTCGAGATAGTTTCCAAAATACTGTTTTAATTGGTGATATAATTTTAAACATTTTATCTGAATATATTGATATCTTATCTATGCGTGGTTTTTTATCCTCTTATAAAAAATTACAAACATGTCTTGATCATGGTTTCCTGAAAACAAAATGCAACAGTGAATCTACAGCTCTAATTCTAGAAACCTATATTACCGATAATCTTGAGTTTTAACTTAGATGAAAATAATATCAATAATCCATTTTCTTGTTATGAACGCCAAGCTAATAAAATTACAATATATTATGGAAAATTCAAATCATCGTTTGTACATGGAAACTGGTCAAACTTATATGAAATAACGGATGTAAATAATTCCTTAAGCTACTTTATCGACGTTTTAAATCTTCATATAAACAAGAGTGTATTTATTTATACTCGGGGAGAATGAATATGTCGAGATTATCGACGGACACGTTGGGGCCCTAACCGAACCCCGTCACGCTAAGGGGGGGGGGGTGGAAAAAAAGACGGTCTTATTTTTTGCGTCCTCGCAGCAGCGTTAGTCGCGTCGAAAAACGTAATTTTTAAGAACCAATGACATTGCAGTATTATTTGATTTTATTAAAGCGGAGGGGCATACCGGGGGCCCCACGGCTGGAATTGGAGAAACGCTAAAAATAATCTCGACATATTCATTCTCCCTGAGTATAAATAAATACATTCTTGATATAAATCAATATAAGAAAACTCTACATCAAAAGAAAAAATAAAGGCATGGATGACTGCTGACCTTGCTATATCAATCAAAAGACGTGATAATCTTCATAAAAAGTCCTTTGAAGAAACGTTTAACGATACTTTAAGAATAAATTGACTAATTACCGCCACAAACTTAACGATTTAATAAGATAAGCTAAAAATAACTATTTAAAATTGAGGCTACTAATGTTGTTAACGAGGCCATTTCAAAACCTATCAAACATAAAATAATAACCAAAATAATAGCCGATGACGATGCAATTCAAAATCTAGTCCTTGGTGCAATTTTTTTAATAAATACTTAGCGAATGTGGGTAAAGATTTAGTAGGCTTCTAGAAGAAACCCGACCAGTGTCAAATCAAATAATTAATCTAAACTCCCAAAGAAATCTTAAATTAATATATCTATCACCGGTTAACGAGAATTTATTAAAGCTCTTAATTAATCAACGGAAAAATAACTTATCTCCGGGTCATGATAATAAAAATACTAATTTAATTAAGATTATCGAAGATTATATTAGTACCTTACTTAATTAATTATAAATCTCAGAATTGTTAAAGGATTTTTTCCTGACATAAGCAAAATTCCAATTGTTACACCGGTCTTTAAATAAGGAAACCATTTTAGTCTTATAAACTAAAGACCTATTTCAGTTCTAGCTCATATTTAAAAAAAATTCGCGAAATGTTTAAAAGGTTTAGATGAAAATAATTTGGCTTTCGGAAAAACATATCTAACCGTGAATCTATCTATACTCATACTGAAAGACTTAATACTAATTGAGATAGAGATCGTAAGGCTTTATATTTGGATCTGGCCAAGGCATAAAGACCATTTCTCATAACATTGCAATGGTTAAACTTGAAAAATTGTTATAAGAGGTTGAGCTCTTAGAGTTTGTTTTTAAAACCAGAAAACAATTTTACGTGCCAATAACAATTCAAGTAAGCCCTAATTTGTAATTTATGGTGTTACACAAGGTACCATCCTTGTACTAATGATTTTTATGAATCAGAAGTAGCAAACTCCTTAACCTCTGTTAGTTGATGATACCGTTTTATTATATTATGCAAACACGCGGGAAGAAATATTTTGAGTTTAAATACCACAAAAACTAAATATTTAACACGTCTACAATTTCTAAAAAACAACAACTCAAAGACAAAATTTATCTAAAAATTCATACGTTTCATTTCTCTTATATAAACTGTAATTGTACTAAAATTGACCAAGAGCATTCAATTAGGTATGTCGACTCACAGCTAAAATAGGATGCCCATATTACTAACTTAACTAAATTTGTAAGATATATTTTGTATAATATTTGTTAATTAAGTATTTTTCTTTCTAATAAATTGTTCAGAGTGTTATGCTTAGCTCTAGTTCAATCATTGTTATCTTACGGTATAATTGCATGGGGAAATGCGTACCGCAATGTTCTATAATAGCCACTAATTGTACTTAAAAATCGACATCTTCGAACTTATTTGCGTATACCTTACCGCTATACTACTTCGTAATTATATACAGAACTCAATTTTTACAATTTAGCAAAATTAGGTGAACAAGGTTTTGCTTAATTGAGGTTTAAAAACAATGCACACTAAATTACAAACTGATGGTAATTTACTCATTCCATATGTTCCCGTGCTTTGGAAAATAGCATGTTATGTACATTGGTCCTAAGATCTTTAAAAAAAACTAAACTTTGAAATAAAAAGTATAACATATTTATATATATTTAAAGTGTTAAGAATTGGATCTTAAGTCAAGATATCAAAATGAATCTTTTATATTTTAGATAAACAATTTACATTTCATCATTGTTAAAAATCTAAGCTATATACTACTTCTGTAAAATTTATGTGAATTAGCCATCCACGCATAAGAATATGTGGATAGCTATGAAGCTGCGATATCATGTGCTAAATCTGTGAAAAAAAACTTATGAAATAAAATAACTTAAAAGAAGTAAATAACTATTGTTTCAATTTTGGGATTTCTTATATCTAATATACATGTATAGAGAGTAGTGTTTGTATATTTGTCCGCTATAGGAATCTACAGTTTTCAACTTAGGTCGACCACATTTGTATACTATCTCATGGTAACCTGACTGTGGTTTTCGACGTTTACAGTCGGCAAAACAACTTTAATTATTTGAATAATTTAATAATTAGGTATATCCACTATATACAAGATACTACACTTTGATCTTAGCCAAAGACCGAGTTTCTCAGTTCTTTAGGCATACACACGAAAAAAGCTTAAACTATTGGAATATTTAAAAAAAAAACCTTCTTCTATAGACACTAAGCCGTATAGTAAATATTATTTTATCAACGTATAATTGGTTAATATTGTCTTTAACCAGTTGGTTATATTGTGTACGGTGCTATGCGTGTAGACAGTAAATGTAGCGTTCTATTTTCGTGTTGAATTAATCGGAGTTTCGTACCTGGCGCTTTTTACTTAGTTATACAAATTGGTGTATTTCCCCGGGAAATACCGGGTACCCGAGCTACTTCTCTATAAAAATAGGGTTTATGGAGTTTTAAAAAAGTTATTTCAAGTAAGAATTATCATTAACACAAATTGATTTTTTAATATATTGTAAGTCAGATCAAGCCTTTCTTGGTTGTATTAGTCATATTTGCTATTTCAGTTTTTCACCAATCCAAATATGTTTTCTTAAAATAACCGCGATTTCCCAATTTTTTAAAAGGTCCCATTTTCCTAGTTACGTCTCTCAGAAACTTAAAGATATAGGTTTTTAAGTGTTGCATGGGTTGGCTTTCCTGAATCCATTTTATACCTTAATTAATTGTTTTAAATAAGGTAATATTTTTAACGACTTTTCGATTCTTATAAAAATAATAAACGCTGTTTATCTTATTTATGACATTTATTTTGAGCACTCTACCAGCCTAGAAAGTTTCAATGAATACAATAAAATCGTTTACAAAATTCAACTTATCAAAAACGGTATTTTTTGTGGTATAAACAATTGGAAAGAACGGTTTGTATGGATTTGGTTTTAAATTGGCCAATTTTTGCTCTGGTTAAAGGTTGATCAAAATCAAGCACGTACCGTGAAGAACGTTCGTAATGTTTGCTGATTGGATATAAAATCACCAAACACGCGAAGATGAGTTAAGGCTGGTTCACACGGGCAGTGTTTTCCTGATTTTCTCTATTTTCTCGTTTTACCACCTTTTCCCGTTGTTCTGGCGCACGGGAAAACGACTGTACACACGGACAAAATTAAACGGATTTTATCACAGCGAGCGCTGCCGGGGAATGAGAAATCGGATAACCTTTTTTTGAGGGGCGTTGGGCTCGACCAGTCAGCGAGCGTTATGCCGTCACGTGGTAGACGCAAAAATCCTTAAGCCTACTTTTAAAGAATTTCAAAATCCCGTGACAGCGAAACGCTTGCTGATTAGTCGAGCTCAAAGTGCTTCAGAAAACCGGGAAAAAAAGTAGAGATATTTCAACATTTTGTTCTCCGTTTTCTCGTTTACCGGCAGCGCTGACGGCGGAAAAATCCGTTTAATTTTGTCCGTGTGTACAGTCGTTTTCCCGTGCGCCAGAACAACGGGAAAAGGTGGTAAAACGAGAAAATAGAGAAAATCAGGAAAACACTGCCCGTGTGAACCAGCCTTTAGAGCTTTACAAAAAATCGTTTTGACAATACTTGTTTTCCATTATATATTTAATATTATTAACAATACGTTCGGAATTTTTTTCTCTTATTAACCCTCGTGACATTGCGCCCTAACGACGACTCACTGACTTAAATATCTCAGGTTGTTTATGATATTTCTAAGGTTACTACAATTATTTATTAGATTATTATTTCATATTGATTTTGGTTTGGTTTCATAAAAAGTTTTGAAAACAATCGTGTATAGAATACAATGATTTTAGTAGTTAAAATTCGTTTGATGGTTTTTTCAGGAAGTGGAAATATACGGGTCAAAGAATGACCATGGTTTAAATTTCATCACATTTTGCAGATGAAGAGATAAATTCAAAGTGAACTGTCCGAATATGTTTTCGTAATCATGAATAAAAGCTATAAATAAAAATTTAGTATTAATTCGGTAAGTAAACTAATAACTTTAAATTCTACATTAACTTGAAGTCACAAACAAGCAATAAATGCATTTAATACATGGAAGAGTTAAGTAGACTTTTCTAAATGGTTATGAGCTAAATCTTTATTGTGCGCTGGACCGAGGGGCTGATCACACAGAGCCGTACCTTTGACTGTACTAATGGGATTGCGCGTAATCTTTGAAGTCCCTGCCTTTGGCAGTGCTAATCTAAGCGTAATCCGGCGTAATCGGTGTACAGACTTTCTAAGAGTGGTTAGCCCCTCGCGCTGGACAAACGTATATTTTTCGTATTACTTTGAGATTTCTTCTAATAAAAACTATACCAACTTGAAGTTCTTTTGAGCTCATATTATTCTGTTAAAAATTCATAAAGCTTTTAAAACTATATTTAAGGCTTTGGTAGACAATAAATTATTATAATTTAATTTCTTGAATTATTTATTTCATAATTAATTAAGTAATCTATAACTAGCATACGCGTGTCGTTAATATTGACGCTTAACAACAAACTTTATAAAATAAAACATGTCTCTCTTTATTGTGCGTAAACGAGAAGCCCAAATATTTCTACAATTGACGTTGAAAACCAAAGTTTATTATTTTTAAATTATAAGCACCTAATTAAAAATATTGATTTACACAGTACAATTTTGGGAAGAACGTCTACCAACGCTTTCTTAGTGGAGATACTTTTATGGCCCATAAATTGGAGTATTCGGTTTGCCAGTACGTGTTTCTCAATTTGCCAAATACGGAGTAAGTAAAATAATTAATACATTAATATGTCCTGGGCCATTTGCATTACTTTTTGAATTGTTTTTTTTTTAAATAGAGCTAATACCCAAGGCACCACCTTCGACCACATAAGCAATGCTGCTTGTGCGTGATCAAGTAACAGGTGGCCGGGTTACAATGCGTAGGATGGTGGTGGCAAGCCCTTCATGCCACGCGAGCCAACAGCTCCCTACACTAACTATTACCGTTAACCTCAGCAAGTTTTTATTTATTTAAATTTAAAATCAGCTCCTCTTTTAAAAAAATACTGGGTCTAAAACCACGTAAAGATCAATCAGCTATTATTAGCAATCCCAAGTTTTTTATTTACTATTAGATTTAAGTCAAACGCATTGCGTGGTTAAGTGGGTGTTTATGAAAAATATTGAACTTGTTTACCGAAACACGAACGTAATAATTGCCGCCTATACAACCACAATGGCCAGGATCAAGTTATACTCTTATTTAAGGAGATTAGGCCCTCTTTTACATTATTATGACAAGGATTCCTGCATTTACCTAAAACAACGAGATGGAAACTATCTCGCGGAAATGACGGATGAATTGGAGAAGTACGGCAAAGGCGCGTACATCCAAGAACTGGCTACCGATGGTGTAGGTCAAAGGGTTCCGTATAAATCTAGGTTTTAAAGATTAAGTAAATATGGACACGCTTAAGCCTTTGATAGGCGTCGACGGATAACCAAACTAGTAACCGAACCTCAATCTCGACGGATTTTTTGTCTACCTGACCATACGGTCGTCACCGTGGACCTGTGTAGACAAGGTGCGATTACTGGAAGACTTCACTCTGGTACTCTACGTTTACAAAGCAAATCTAATTGGTACTGAGAAAGGGGGCGTAGCGGCTTCAATCACTAATTTGTTATCTTCTCGCAAAGTAAAAGTGACCGGTTCAATCCCGCGAAGTGGTTTTAATGTAAGGAACGAAAAGGGTTATTAATTCGATTAATCTAACTTAATTATAATTTTAACCTTCATTCGTACGCTATAGCTCGAAGGGAGATAACCATGCAATTTATTCATCCATTTATTGCGTAACGGCAGATAAAACGGATCTGTAAAAGCAGGAATGATTAACACATAATTTATAGATAACACGCATTATGCCTCGTGATCCATGCACTGCAATAATGGTAAAAGCTATAACGACGATAATTTTTCTGGGTCACCGAATTTCAAAAACTTGTTTCGAAAAAAGTACTGTGAAACAAAGATCCTAGTGGGATTCCTCCCATTGTTTTAACGATTATTTTGGTTTTTATCTCATGATTTCACAAAATGTTTCTTAACTTAACCGTCATTTTATAAACCTTTACTGACATCATTATAGATTGAAATACGTAGATCCAAAGCAAGCTATAAGGGAAATTACCAATAGGGAAATATCACCTGAAATCGAAAACGGACTTCTGGTTACAGCAGTTAAAAAACGGGTTAGTTTTAACTTGTATTTATAATTAGAGAAAGTGATTTATAAAAAAATGATATATACAAAGAAAAAATGCTTGCGTACGTCCCTTAAAGCAAAACTGAAAATTATAAACCCTTCTCTCGAAGAATGTTCAAGTTAATCTTTTGACTCGGTTTTTGGTTATCTACGTATTAATTTGCAGGTTCAATAACAGATGCAACCTAACAAATGCAACACGTTCCTAAAATGACTTAAGTCATTTTATTATAAATATTATTTTTTAGTTCCCACAGCTAGATTGTGTTTGGGGGAACTATCTATGAAATTTCTTTTAAGAAATTTTGGAAACTCGCCATGGAGCTCGTTAAGTTGGTGATTAGAGATTAATGACATTATTCATAATAATTTGTATTAGATAAAGTGACAAATTTTAGGTTGAGATTGCAGATGTTAATTAAAATTGTTTATTTAAAGCTTTGTTTTTTAATTTGCAGGTGATCAACGTGGTGGTGTATTTGAATTCATTATCTCCCAACTACAATGAAGAAAGCTTTACGACAAACTGCGTTCAAATACGAAATAAACAGATCGTGACCTGCGTTGATCCAAACGATAATGGGTTCGAAGTCATCTCCATCCTCGGACTGAGCCTCGGTGTTTGGTTCGTGACAGCGCTGTTCCTTTTAACGTTACCAGTTTTCGCATGGTCCTTTGAAAAGAGATTCCACGTCATGAAACGAAAGTTTTTACCCGTTCTGAGTTCACATGTTTGGCACTACACCGCAGTTCTCCTACAAAACGGTAATTATAATAGAGAAAATATTGGTATACGACATTAAATAAAGATGCACCAATACCCGAGAATCGAGCTTTATATAATATTTACAATAGTTGTGGTGTAGCGACGGCACAGGAGACCCAATCACCGCTCGTGGAGCAATGACGCCCTTTTCATTTCGAATCTTTTTAAGACATGCTTAAAAAACTTCCTTTGGACTGCCCATTGATATTTTCTAAATCCTGATTATAACGTAGAAATGAACTAGGAAAGGTTAATAATTAGTTATTAAAGTAATCAGAGTGGTCTAATCTTCAATAATTAGAAGGGTCTTTTGCAAGGTACTTGAAACCAGGGTATAGCGTGTAAGATCTACTGTATTTCATTGTGAAGCGTTTGAACTAAATTATTGGTAGGTATGAATATTGGATTATTTGTGGCAGACCTCAGTGTGTTAATTACTTAGAAATATAAAGCAGTTTCTTGAAACTACGATGCACTTCAATAAATATATACTCTTTATAAGGTTTCCGACGCTTGAACTGAAAACGGTGCTAACAGCCGGAGATGGTTTTCAAAAAGGAGAAGAGCCACAATGGCAAGCGTCGACACTACATATGTGTAAAGCTTAGCTTTCCCTATTTGAGAAATTTGCCGTCATAAATTTAAATGATTAGGATGGTGATGTCTAGAGCCATTTTGCACCGTTTATAAATAACTTAAGCTTTAAAATAAATTTGTGGGTGTAAAAGCCTCTATCGGCAGGGCCGTCTTAAGGCATGGGCTAAATGGGCTACAGCCCAGGACCCCCAGCCAGTTTAGAGGCCTCGGAAAGGCTCGACTCATCGCCACGTCGCGTATCATAGGGTACCAACAATTTCTTGTGTAGTTGAATTCAGACAACGGACATACAAAGGCTGATTCTTTGGGGATCGCATAGGTCTTAAGAAATAATTCAGCCCGGGCCTGTCTATCGGAAGAGAACATTGTAACAAATATTAAAGCAATTAAGAACATTTTGAGAGGAGATTCTTGCCGGCTTTCTGTACAAAATTGCCGCTTCCAACAGAAACGTTTTCATATTTTCAGTAGCCAGTTTTTAATATATTCATAAGGTAATGGTACAGTTGTTACTATATGCGTTGTTAGTAAGTTTTGTAATAAATAAAAACGTCGTTAAATTGGCATATATATATTTTTAAAAGATTTTTCTTTACAATATTTAAATGAGCGTCTGACCGGTTTTGTCGTGCTTAGCCCTTCATCGTCGGTCAGACGCTTATTTAAAAATTGTAAAGAAAAATCTTAAAAAAATATATAAATGCAAATGTAACGACGTTTTTATTTATTACAAAACTTACTAATATAATCATGTGACATCGGTTTTTTTTTGGTGAAGAAATCTGGAAAAAATTGCTATGGTCTTTATCTCAAGGCTTCACGTTTTAAGTCCTTCCTGCGTTGACGAATGCAATTATCCATTCCAGGAATAGCAGTCGTTCCTACTCATACTTAAAAGAAATCAAAAACCTTAAAAAGTAAAATCCATAGTTTTGGTATCTGACCGATGGACAGATAAATCTGTATTTGATAATTTTTATAATCTATTTTGAGCTAATTTCTGCTTTATTGACGAAAATAGGGCTGACATGTTTTTTTATTCCCAATATGTGTAGCTCCGGGTGAGAAGGTATTTGGAACCGCATCGAAGATAACTTTTTTTTGTTGGTTGATGGGGACCTCGATACTCACGAAGGCGTATTCGGGAAATTTGAACAGTGAATTTTTTAACTCTAAGACGACGGACATCAATACACTGCAAGATTTGTTAAAGCAGCGACGAATTCGGCCGATCATTCATATGTACTCGACTATAGCGAAAACCATTAAAGTGAGTACCACACTCTTTACTCGGGGATATCACACTGGCAGATCTATCTTTTTAAGTTTAATATTACCACTTTAATTCATTTCAAAACGTTTCATGTTGTGCCCTTATATTAATAGAAATTGTTTTCATATTTTAAATCTTTATACATAGTCCCCATTTCGACACGCGGATAATTCTTCTAATCCTTAAATACTTGGTTCTATATCCTCTAACGAAATTCAATTGATTAAAATAATTTTAATTTCTTCTCAAACAAGTATCCATACTTTCTCATTCGGGAAGTATTGATTTGTTATAACAAACATGATTTGCTTGTGTTTAACTCTGATTGAGCTATATCACTCTTTCTTTTCAACACAAATAATTAAAACGTTCTGTCACTTTCGCAAGATGCTAGATGTTATTTCTCGTGGGTGTAGCTACCTAGAGTGAACGCCTTTCAAGGTGTGTGTATATTTATTTTCAAAGAATGTTGCCAAATTCCAACGATGTTGCTACAGTCGTTAGTACGAACTGTGGACTAGATTGCATTTCAATTGTGGAATTGTAACTGTTCGTGTCTCAGTTTAAGGTGAGTTATAAGTGGTGTTCTACGAACCATGTCTATCACCAAAGCACTGACTTGTGAGTAAAAGTATACCCTCACGTGATAGCAGGGATAGATGGTTTGTGACAACACAATATTGCAGGTTTAATTTAACACATGCCATTTTATTTTTGTTTCGTACTGTTGTGGTTAATGAACGTTTCCTCTCTTTCGAGTTAAATTGCCTTTTTTATGCCTTACTCGTTAATTTTCTTTTCTTTAAATTATCTTTATTCCCGTCTGGCATTGCAGTTTTTTCGGTTATGATATGATTAACACATTCTTCATTTGCTATTCAGTGATTTTTAATTTATTATTTCTTTGTTCCTTTGTCTCAGAATTTTATGTTAATCCTATTGTTGTGAACAGTGTTCACACACATTGTGTATTGGTGTTTAAATTTTAATTAATAAAATTAAAACAATTTTTTTATTTAAAAAACGCATATTTATCGTGCGGATGATTTTAGTTCAAGTTTTGGTTTCTCAAGTTAACGTATTCAAAACCTTTTTAATTATAAAATATTTAAGTAGATAGTTTTTAAAAAAAAATTAATAGTTGTATCATAACATTGGTTAATTACATGATAAAATAGTTTTATATAATAAAGTTTTATGTTTCAGCGGTGGGGGGTGCAACGCCCCTTCCTCCCACGCGTCGCGATTAGGGTTAAGAAGCCAGGAAACGCATCCCCCCGTACACGTGCTGCGTGTTCATCGAGTTGTGACGAGCATATGTGTTTCGAAAACGAGTGAATAATTAATGAGGTGTTTTGTGTAGAAATTAGGTAAAAAATTGTTTTAATTCATTACCTGTGTACGTGTTTAAGGATTTTACCTAAGCACCTTTAACGAGAACTCCATTTTTAATAATTGTTAGTATTATTCTATTCAGGGAACACCTACGGCTGAATACATCGAACTAAATAAATTAGCAATGACAAAGAATGGTTTTGTTGAAAGAATAAAAGAGCGGGAAATCGAAGAATTTTTAGCAAGAAAAGCGGCATTTATTGGAATAGATAGATTTGACCGCCTAGTGTACAGAGTTAAATCTAAGCTTCAGAAGAGCGGAAAAATGATTTACATAGGAAGCCAAGTTTGCTTTAAATCAATTATCAGCATCAGACTTTCAAATTCAACACCAAGAGAAGTAGTAGAAAATGCGAATATACTGTAAGAATACATTTCGACACAAAATCCCGGGTGTTCACAAAAAATATCAATTACAAATCTTTGTTAGTATTGAATTGGAATTTTTAAAGTCACATACCTCGACAAAAAATTAAATAAATAAAAAATAATCTTCAAGATTATTCGGAATTAAACAGTAACAATTTTTCACTGTTATAAATTAGTTATTGTTCTTCACTCAAAATCCAAGTAAAATAATATTGCTGAAAGTAACTTGACAAAATAAAAGGTTTCTACTTAATGTTTGAAGTGTTCACGTCGAAGGTTAGCTCAATTATTAAAGAAATGGCCAACCTTTTTTCTTTTGACGTTTGCTTTCACCCGAAATGAAACGACCACTCCGCTTACACAGTAGGCTTTAGTTGGTTTACCTTTTTAAGTCATGCTAATTATTTCAGAATCATGTTGAATGCTTAAAAAATCGCCAACATGCAACTTTGCGTTCAAGTTCCGGAAGTAGCTTTTGAGTTTTTCATACCTTTAAGCTAGGAGCAACCAACACAACACCCCACACAAGGAGAACGCAAACCGTCAAAAGTCGTGAATTTTCTTGTGTACGTTTTTCATTGGCTAGACGCTTTAGTGCCTGCTGCCGTCGGAAGGGGAAAATTCGGAAACTGTCTTCCCCCCCCCCGCCCGTAAAACGTTCAGCGTAGAGGCTCGTGACGCTCGTCCAATGAAATTCGTACACAACCCTTCGTTAGCGTGTTTAAAGGCTAGCTGCGTTCTCCATGTGTTTGTTGCTCCTAGCTTTAAGTATCTAACATTTCAACGAGTATTTAAAAATTCAAAGTAAAACTGAAAAACATTAATATTACACGTTGTTTTTCGCACATGGTTTTGAACTGATTTTTTTTTCAGGGTTTCAAAATTTGTTGAAACGGGCCAAGTTATTTTTACTCTCAGAAGAAGTAACAAAAAATGGACAATCTTCTTATTTCAAGGTCATAACGTTGTTACCAAGGCGATCATTCTACCGAACTTGATGAACGTATTCGGTTGTTGGATTGTAGGAATCATCGCATCTTTTGCAGTGTTCCTTTTTCAAATATTATTCCTGAATTTGAAAAGAGATGCCAAATATAATCCCGGATGTTGAAATTACCCACATCCATACTTAATCGCTCCGGAAATCAACAGATATTAATTATGAAAACGTTGGGCTCAAATTAGTCGACTAACCTAAACTAATAATTATATCTGTAAATATATTAAGACGCAGTAGAGGCAAGGTTGTTTCAATGACACTCAAAATGCTTGAGTATCTGCCCTTGCGTTGTATTTTATATTAGAACGATTACATTTAGAAACAAATAATCTTAGCTTTAAAACCGATGTCTTATTCTTTGAATTTAACGAATATATGTTTTGAAATTCTTTCTCGAAATAATAGTGCACTTTTTGCTATGAATGTCTTTAATCAAAAATCCTTGAAATAAAGTATGCTTTTAAAGCTATGTCGATTGTTACAACACGCTAAATACTAATGTTGAAATACCTGCTTCTAACCGATTTTTCTTAACAACGGATAAATATACCTATAACAAGCACATAATAATAATACTTATCAGCTAGGCTAATACCCAAAGCACCACCTTAGGCCCAAGTTATCTAGCGAATTATATTGCCTGTAATCTGGTGGGCGGGTACCAAATCCTTCGATTTGGTAATTTGGTTTTTATTTTTTAGTGGTTAATTCTGTTTAGTTTTCTGCATTTTAAAAGCTTAATTATCATATTTCAAGCTCTATGAAACTTCTACCTAGGTTGGACCATTATATTTTCAGGTTTTGAAGAACATTTGTTAAGGATAATAAACATCTATCTCTTGATTCTCATCTTTTCACCGTTACAAAAGAAGGTCTCACCGGAACATTGGTCGTCGTTGATTCTGGTGGGTATAGTTCCGAGGGTCGCTAAAATTTAAGTGTCACTAAAGGTTAACTTCGTTTGCCCTTTGGTCACGTGGACTTTGATAACGATCATCATTTCCACTGGTATCTCTTTCTGTCTCTCTCTCTCGGGGGTTCTTCTTAATACGAGTTATCGTATTATAGCTTACCCTTAAGTGGGGTATCATTTTTAAGTCTTATCTACAATTTTACAATTTTCTTCTCAGAAAATTTTTATTCGATAGTATTGTGTTACGACGTTTTGTTACGTTATTTTAGTTTTAGTGCTTCATATCTTAACTGATTTTAACCAATCTTTTATTTAAACTTAAAGGGATGGTGAAACGCCGATATAAACTACTTTCTATCGATTCCTCTTCTATAATTCCTTTCAAAAAGGATCGTCACTCAATATTATAGATTAAATTCAAATTTTAATAAATTAAAAACTGCGGCGAAATCGACCAAGAAAAATCTCTACCGTTTTTTACGCGAAATAGGCATGAATTTCGAAAAGGCCGCGATTTGTTGTAGCGGCCAATGAATGGCGCCCGTTTAATCCGCGAACGACAGCCAATGAACGGCGAGTTTCTCGGGGTCATGTCTTATGGTCTGTACATCTCCGGCTGTTTCAAAAATTGTTTTCTTTGCGTATGATTCCCGGATACATTTGATATCCCCGAGTACAATGATATTTATGATGAAGATGATGGCAGT
This sequence comes from Leiobunum rupestre, assembly GCF_980474605.1. Classification (NCBI taxonomy): domain Eukaryota; kingdom Metazoa; phylum Arthropoda; class Arachnida; order Opiliones; family Sclerosomatidae; genus Leiobunum; species Leiobunum rupestre. Next base: position 61,984,083 of record NC_143384.1, read on the forward strand.
GGTGATTAAATAGATCAAGCTATAGTGGGAAACAACGAAAGAGTAGGGAAGTCAAATTGGTAAGACTTAACATAAAGAAGAATTGCTGGACTGCAATTTTCTATTTAGGTGCAAGTAGGGAAATTGCCAACCAATGGCCACTGCGGTGGAAAGCCTGTGCTGCCAAAAAGTTAGACGTTATGTCACAAAGGCCCCAACTATAAGATGTATTTTACAGTGGACAAATTTCCTGATAAACTGTTTCGATGTAGACGAATTAGAACCAGCATATTTTCATTACGTCAGAGAAACAAATGATAGGACAGAATATGATATACATCAGTAAATTACTATTATCATGGAGAACCGACTCTGCTTTTGGGCTATATAAGGTGATTTTGAAATGGCGAGTCTTACGCCCCCTGGCTTTCATACATTAAAAACAGCTTTAGGGCTTGAAACAATGGGTGGGAAATTTGAAATTCTGCCATAATGCTAAAAAGATATACCTATTTCATATGTAAAATGTAGGCGCAAGCATTTTTAAAACATGACAGCCAGGGGTGCTGCAAGTAGCAGACAACTAAGCACTCACCAAAAAATGTGGGAGTCTGCTTGCCATGAATCCTCCATGCTATTTTACCCAAAATATAACCACTCATTGCCAATTTCAATTTTGTAAATTATATTTTTTATTCCTAGGAAGTATAGGTATGTGGCATATCGTAATATGCATATGTAGTTTTTACTAGGATGGGACGGAGGAATAGGATTCCAATTCCAATTTGCGCGGTATGTGCTATTAGAGAAATATTTCCATCAGAGGAATATTGTGGCTTTAAATATCAAAGAATTCAGTAATTAAAATAAATTATAAAATGTATAGTTATTTAAATCTACTCTGTTTTTTCTCCACAACTTCTCTTTTACTAACACCAGCGGAATGTTTCGCTGCCAAAGTATCCGCTCTACAAGGAGAGGAATAAGTTGTTTGGCCACTGGGGTATTTAAGGCATTTTCATAAACCATATTCATATTCTGAAAATATTAAAATATTACTTTAAATATAAAACTTTGACAATAAAAATAAATACCATAGGTTTTTTCTTCTAGAATCTTTTTAGCCGTAGCTGCACCTGCTTTGCCTTTAGGATAAGCTAAGTAGTACTGCTCTTCTCCTTCAGAATTAACTGGCTGAGCTTTTTGACCATTTTCATTGAAGTGTAGAGCAGCCAAATAAGTTGTATAAATTTAGTTTATTTTTACAATATTGTATAAGTAATGATAATAGAATCAGTTACCATAAGTCTAACATTTCCATAAGTATGTCTCTTTGGGAAATATTCTATTGCAAGTATAGAAAGCGACATACTTATGGAACAAAATAATTAACTTATGCAGTTACTCTCTAACCTGAATAATGTTGCATCTTTATGGAAATGTATTCGTTTTGTTAAAAAGGAATTCAAAACTGAGTGGAAGACTTCTAATGAATAAGTCTGATATTTGTTTGACAGTTGTTGAATTGCAGCCAAAGTAAGTCTCGAACTAACAACACCCACTACTTTTTCATATAAAGTTGTTCCTGGTGAATAAAAAAAATATTTACACAAACTGGTCTGTAACAAATGCTGTCAATTCATTCGTACCTTTCTCAATCCACAGCCTAGCATAATCAGGCGGAATTTGGACATGTAAGCATTTCGGAAAAAGTCTGTCGTGTCCTTCGTCTATATTGCAAATATGATTCAATAGGGAATTCCATTTTGCAATACGTTCCTCCGCTGTTTCTGAAGATCCTGCTTCCCAATATAGGTGATTTATTATCGGCTGAACCCAATGAAGCAACAATCCAAAACCCTTGGAGGTCCCTACAGCCAATAGTCTTTTCTTTAAGTCTGGTAAAATGAATTTTATTAGTCTGTTATATTTAGTTTGAGAATTTTCCTATCAACAGCTAAAACCACAAAATAGTAAAACCGAATAATAGATTATCAATTATCACCTAAATTTGGGCATATATAGATTTATTTTTTTAAAGAGTAGGGGATATTTAACTCAGGTGTGTCGCAAAAATAATCTCCGTGAATATTTGTATTAAGAGTGCGGTTTTCGCCACTGGTATTGGAATTTATGGTATAATTCAAATGACAAGTATTATACTTGTAACTTGTGCACAGTCTTCTACCTCTCCCACTGCAACACTGATTCTAACCCCCTCTCACTGACCGCGTTACGTTATTTGTAAATAGCCCCTACAGTACAGTAACATAATTTGAAATCATAGTTACTTTTTGCAACATGCCAGTTATCAAACTCGTGAATTATGTTAGGTTGAGATTTGCTTAAATAAGCAGCTATTCCTATATGGCGGTCTGAAACAAATTTTTTCACCGCCACATTATTTTCATTAAAGAATTTAAGTCCCTTTTTTAGACCTTCTAGTTCCATCTGGTTTGAGCTCGTCACTTCCGTGGACTATATTAAAAACTTTAAAAACAATATAAATGAAAATATGGCCTATACATACCTGGACAACTTCGATATGTATAATTTTAACAGTTTCAGCATCTAAGAAATTGTAAGTACCATATTTAGCGGAAAACCTGTCAAAGAAAGTAATAGATTTGAGCAGAGATATCAAAACACATTATCTGAGAGTTTGTAGAATTCACCCACCCTGGCCTGTCTGCTCGACCGTCGCCACATAGAACTAAGAATTTTTGTCTTGCAGAAGACCAAAGCTTTTCTTGTTCAGATCTCCACAGCTAAAAGATTAAAATTATTCGTTGATATTGGTAAAATTTTAATCTATATCACCTTTTGAATGACTGAATGAAACATTAATTGGTAGTTGAAATACAATCGTTTACTGAAACAATGAAGGTTGTAGTGTTTGAAGGTAGTTTAAAACCGAGATGGAAGAACTCCAGCAAAAAACATAGAAGCTTCCAGTAAATAGTTTCCCCGTGCAGTTTGGCCAAACATGGGTTGACTTTGCCATTTAAAGATATGACCATCTAAACAAACTGTTGTTTCGCAGAGGCAAGTTCCGTTAACTCTACAGTTTACTTTGACAGTTGGATTTTGATGGCAAATGTGGCACATCTTAAACAATTCTAATAAATTGGTTGCAAAAACAATAAATTTGTCTTGCAGAGGTGGAGGTGAATCATCAATCTTAAATTCTTCCCTAATGAGTAAAATTGGTTAAATGACTTTTTAAGCTTGCAATACTTGTCTTCACTTTCCTGACTAACAGGCCAACTTTCATTTGGGTCATAAGATGACCAAGGCTGTTTTCACTTGTAAGGGACATTACAGGGGAGCCAAATGGTTCACAACTGGTTTCCTCAAGTTCATCTTCGTCAGAATCATAGAACGTATCTTCTGGCGAAAGGCTTTTTGATTTGGTGATAGGTGAGGAGTAGCCAAAATCACTGAAATCACACTGAGTTGCTTGAGATTTTCCTAAATCTAATATTTTAAGGAATTCATTATATAATGACTATCTATTTTAATTTTCAAAGTAACTCACCAATTGTGTGAACTTGGATTTCTACACTTCTAAAAGTGGGATTTGCTACCATACCAGTCGACTTGGTCAATGGTTTTGCCATAATACCAATGTATGTTGTCAATTTCTATAAATATTTTTATTTGATAAAACTAATAACTGATTTAGATTGCAATGTAAGTGGCTGGGCACAGAGGGGCGCAAAACATTGTGGAAGAAAAATGTATGGGCGATAAGGTATTTTTGGAAGAGGGGGGGGGGCAAAAGCAACGTATGCTAGGTTTTGGGTCAGTTATATGAAACTAGTCAGAGGTGGTAAAACCAAAAATGGTTTATAGAGGAATGAATAGGAAAAGCAGCCTGCTGCTAATTTCTATAGCCAGCCTGTAACTGGCCACTTATGTTGCCCTTAAAGTAGTTTAAAAAATATTAAGTACATTTGAAGCGTAAGTGTGCATTAATAGAGGATCCCCTTTAAAAACCACTTCTTCATTTGACACACCTGCGGTTTCAGATAAAGGCTCAGTAAAGGAAGAACTTCCGGTTCTACTACCACTTCTAAATTCTTCGTCAATTTCTAACACTTTCATTGGTGGTTCCATTAACCTTTCTTTTTTAAATTCTTTAGAGTCTAGTACAGATGGAACAGCATTTCTCTTCAGGAAGCGTCGTTTAAATGGAGAGTCAGGTTTTCTAGTATTATAGCAATTTGCTGTAAAATGAGTTGAGCAAACTCTTAAATTTGAGGCTGGAACCCAATCATTAGTTTTTCCTAACGCTCTTAGCCATTGTTCTCTTGTTGGAACATCTTTGGGGAAAGAATGGAAGGATATTTCCGACCCACGACAGTTGTTATCGCACAATGGTACCGCGCAATATGTCATTTCTTAATGTTTTGGAAATGAACAGTAACCTGATATTTTGAAATTTTAGTATTTTACTGGTGAAACTGCAAAACAAGGCCAGATAAATAAGAAACCTTGGTCGTGAAGGATAGAGAAGAGAGATTTAGCGAGTAAATACCTTTTAAAACGTTGAAATATGGCACGGAAGGTTACCAGCAGCTCTTTTTTATACTAAGTACCTCAATGTTAACTCTACATCGATTTTAATATCAAATGTATCCGGGAATCAAACGCAAAGAAAACAATTTTTGAAACAGCCGGAGATTTACAGACCATAGAGATTGAAATAAACCATGACCCCGAGAAACTCGCCGTTCATTGGCTGTCGTTCGCGGATTATACGGGCGCCATTCATTGGCCGCTACAACAAATCGCGGCCTTTTCGAAATACATGCCTATTTCGCGTTAAAAACGGTAGCCATTTTTCTTGGTCGATTTCGCCGCAGTTTTTAATTTATTAAAATTTGAATTTAATCTATAATATTGAGTGACGATCGTTTTTGAAAGGAATTATAGAAGAGGAATCGATAGAAAGTAGTTTATATCGGCGTTTCACCATCCCTTTAATAGAAAAAAATAGATTTAGTTTTTTCACTTAATCATAGATGATGAGTTATCTCTATAAAAATAGTATTACCGCGATAACGATTGTATATATATTGACACATTTTAATACTCGGGGTTAGAGAATCGTTTGCTTTTCCAGGCCGTTGCCGTCGAAACCCTGGGATCTTTCGGTCATGACGGCCGGGAATTAATACACGCAATTGGCCGCGAAATTCGGGAAGTGTCTGGTGACCCGCGTTCGACCGATCACCTAGTATAGAGAATCGCAATCGCCGTACAACGAGGCAATGCGGCCTCGCTTCTGAACACTTTTCCGCCGGGCTCCTCACTCGAGGAATGTTTGTTTTCTCTACCATAATTGCTTACATGTGATTTTAAATAATATTTATTCGCACTGTATTTTGATATTGTTTAACTAGAATTTTGTAATTATATACTTATTTTTTAGTTCTATATTAAACTTATAGACTATCATATTATTTCGTTTATCGATTGTTATAGAATGTGTGACTTTTAAAATGTCCCCGGATGTTGGATAAAAAGACCATTGAGTTTCCCACATACAAAATTTTAAACGAAGTGTTAAATATTTTATAAACCGTTATCAATAAAACCTAGTTAATTTAATACAATAAAATGGAAAACAACACTTTTTAAAATTTTAACTACATACCCATAAACATGAGTATAAATGTCCCCAAATATCTATTATGAAAATTGTAAAAGTCCCCACTTTAGGATAAATATTTCTTGAACACAAAAATTGCGATAATATAAGACTAAATATCCAAATATTTCTTGTATCATTAGTAATCGAATGTGTGACTTTTAAAATGTCCCCTGATGTCGGATAAAACTAGTTGGCAAACCAAAATATACCTCTCCTCGGAATAATTGTCCCTAGTGGTATTAATTTCTCGAGATAACCCTTAAAGATATATCTCCGCACTTTAGAGTTATTTGTTAAAAATGTTATCCCAGTTCTATCCAGCCCGGTATAAAATTTTAACTATAATTAAAATAATTGAGACGAAACGACCAATTTTAATTTATTCAGAATATCATAAGTTAAGTAGTTACAACAGTGAGTTAGACGTACTATAACAATGCACAATTGAATTAAACTCTTTTTACAGTACAAGTTTATCAGTTGAATATAATACGAAGGAAATTTTAATGAAAGAAATATCTACAGAGGGTAATTATAACGACCGTTCGCTTTTTGGTTTATAATTTTAACGGAATCGGGCCGATTTTAATTAAACGATAGTTTATCGAAATTTTGTTAAAAGAATATTCCCTAAGGCCGCGCGATAAATTTATGAGAATAATTTCCCGTCGCCGTTATATCGAAAATTTATTTGATTCAGGATTGCCAGAACTGTAATGTTGTGGGCGAGTGATTAGAAAATAAAATGGCAACCAGAATTATGCAAAATTATAAATGTTTATTTTTATTCAGAACAGTCTATGGAACGTTCTAGATTTAACTTTCATCAATAACCCAACAATATATATCCCTTCTACGTAATTGTACAGAACTGGTACTCAAGTGTCTAAGACTAGATTTGTCTTAGTTCATCGTGATGAAAAATAAACCAAAACGCACTTACACTTAAGTATATATCATAAATTATACTGAGTAATTTTAACTAAATTCAAACTACCTAACTATAAACTCTGTCTTAATTAACAGCTGAGAGCTGTTCGCTACTAATTACTTCCAATCTACTTAATTAGCCTCACAGGTTGAGTTGATAATTTCAAGGGCATAATTAGGTTATTCCAATTCAAAAAATAATAACAATCAATTTTATCTTACAGTTTTTCTTGACAGCTGACTTGAGTTAGTTCACAATTACTTTAACACTTTCAGTCTTAAACACGCACTGTTCATACACTTAAGTCCATTAACTCACGTTCCAAACGCGAAACACAATTTAACACTTTTCTTGACCGAAGACCGAACATACAAATTAAAACCGCAAAGTTACCTCATAACTTTTGACCGACACTAGGACCCCGTAATGTAGTAGTTCGTCTGACAGCCAAGAACTAAGAAAGACTATATCTTCTATATTGACGGCAACGGCCTTATGTACTTTTATTTTGTGTTGTTTTTGACCCGTCGAGATTTGACTAAAGTTCAAAAAATTTAAGATATTATATTTTTTACCCGGTTTGATTGATAGTTCTCCACACGGTGGTGCTATATTATTACTTTGATATAGTTTCCGCGGGAGTTTTGAATAATTATCCTTTTTCTAAGCGTTATTAAAAGGTAACAATGAACTACTTTTTGTGTTTCAACGAAATTTTGTTAATAATTTAACAAAAATTTAAAACAAAACCAAAAACCGTACCAAAGAATAAACAAACAAAGTTCAATAAACAATATATACAGATATCGTATTAATCCGTTTAGTAAAAAAATCCGCCTTATCATAATGGTTCCTTTACTTTAATATTTTCCCTAAGGAAGTCAATGGCTCGGCGGTGAACTATCCGCATTGTTACAATGCGACCCGAGTTCAATTCCTGATCGCGATCAAATTTTACATTAAAATACTAAAATATTTAATTAAATATAAGATTAAAATAATTTACAAATATTTAATTAAATATAAGATTAATATAATTTATAAATATTTAATTAAATGTAAGATTAATATAATTTATAAATATTTAATTAAATATAAGATTAATATAATTTATAAATATTTAATTAAATATAAGATTAATATAATTTATAAATATTTAATTAAATATAAGATTAATATAATTTATAAATATTTAATTAAATATAAGATTAATATAATTTATAAATATTTAATTAAATATAAGATTAATATAATTTATAAATATTTAATTAAATATAAAATTTATATAAATTAAAAATATTTTATTAAATATAAGATTAATATAATTTAAAAATATTTTATTAAATATAAGATTAATATAATTTATAAATATTTAATTAAATATAAGATTAATATAATTTATAAATATTTAATTAAATATAAGATTAATAAAATTTATAAATATTTAATTAAATATAAGATTAATATAATTTAAAAATATTTAATTAAATATAAGATTAATATAATTTATAAATATTTAATTAAATATAAGATTAATATAATTTAAAAATATTTAATTAAATATAAGATTAACATAATTTATAAATATTTAATTAAATATAAGATTAATATAATTTATAAATATTTAATTAAATATAAGATTAATATAATTTAAAAATATTTAAAATGATGTAGAATAAATTATAGTACCTAACCTTTATAACTTTGTAAAGGACATTCGCCAAAGCTGTTTTTTATAAAAACACCGTAATTTAACAAGCATTAGTGGCTGAGTGGTTAGAGTAAATCTCTTGCACGAGGCAGACCCGGGTTCGATTCCCGGCCGGCGCCATAAAATTGCAAATTGATACTAAGGCGAATACCGTGTACAATTGGTGGAAACCCTGCGTTGAGAGATTGCATAACTCTCAGCACTCGGTCCGTCCTAAAGTCATTTGGAAGAAGTTGGAGAGAAAACGCCCATACAAACACAACAGACTCAACATCCACAGTAATCATAACACAAACTAAACACCCACAACCGTCACAACACGAACTCAACATTCACAACCTACACATAAACATTACAATAACGAAATATCCAATCAAACTGAATTAAAACTGTCGCGACGGTGAGCGTTGACGAAAGAAACACCAACCAAACCAAACCCAACCGCAAATCAATCCGTTAACGCTCACCGTCACACGGTGGTTTTGCCAACCCTTCGAGAAACTGCAAACGCAGAAATTTCGAGAAACTGCGTACGCAATGATTAACCTTTGCCCCGAAAATGCGAACGCGTTCGCAGGCCTGACAGACAGACACCCACCCACAGACAGACAGACACGGTGGTTGTATAACCCCTCCTAGGGTACAAAGATCCCTCAGAGAGGTAATAATAAATTTTATATAGTTATAAACCCCAGGCCGAAGTATCCCAAATCTGTAAACTGTGGAAATGATGAGTCCCTAATCGCCAAAATTAATAAATTTCTTATTGACTGATGTATCATTTAATATTTTAACTCCAACAGTACATTACATATAGATATAAAGCCCAGGCAGAAGTGTCCAAAATCACAAAAAAAATCAAATAACTATATTCCGAGTACCAGATCGCAGAATTTAATATCGATTAGCGTAGCATTTACCGTTCTTAATAGTTGAAAAATTATATACAAAACTGCGCACGTGTTGCTGTAAAAATCTTAGTTCCTAAAAAGACCCAAAAAACATTTTTGTGCAGCTTGGCTGAAATTATGTGTTAACTTACTTCGCGGGTGAATATATAAATGGTGTCAAATTCGTGTTTTGCAACTATTTTCCCGAATGAAGAGATGATTTTGAATCTCCCAGGCCAAGACAGGCCGCAGTAGTCCATATACGGGATATTATTCTCGCTCATGATCAAAGCAAACACCGCAATGTTCGTTTCCTTTGTAAATTAAGAATTCGCATTCCATAATGTGATATCACTGAAAGGTTGCCTACGTTAATACAAGGGTCCGTGCACAACTCCCGACCATGCAGGTAGATTTTATCGCAGTGACGACTCGTTTCTGATTCACGTTAGATGGCTGTTTGGTCTGGATAAGCCGATCTTACAAGAGAAAAAAACCTTTTCCATTGAGACAAAACAACAATGTATATTAAAACCATTTCAATTATTTAAATGTGTGCACAAATTTATTTTTCATAAATTCTAAATATTTAAGCTTTATGAAATATCCCTAGAATATAAAATATAAGGCAGGATGTTACAAATTTATGGGTGTGTAAAAGTCCGGTAATACTGTACTAAGCTTTCAACCCGAAGGTCTTTGTCATAGCAAAGATAATTTAGACCTCGTCGCCTAGATTCGAAATAACTGCCTCGTGCGTAGTCAATAGCGTTTACCCACTTCCTGCCGAAACTCTGATAAAATTAGCTCCATGGTTACCCTTTTAATTAACTATAGCAACCAACGGAAGCCGATTTTTCGGAGGTGACGCGGTGGAAGTGGGTAATCACTTCGTTACAAAACCGTCAATCGGAAAGCTCTCTGAATTCTAAACTAGGGTTCATAGTTCTATATTATCTTTCAGCAGTGTAAAATCGTATTCTTAAATTTAAACTTTTTTAAAGAAGCTTAAACAATTGTTATAATACAACCATATGCTCATTGCATTAACGACCACCTGAATTAAGGACTTTCAAAGTCGCTTGGTGACTTAGGCACAAGGTGGTGCCTTGGGTTTTAGCTTAGCTTATTAATATTATTATTTTTATTATTATTAACGCTACATTTGTGGTTTGTAGTGGCGTTTGAAAGTTGAAACCTTGCCTTTGCATAGACAACAGATTTCCAGATACGAGGTAATCTTGTGGCCAGAAAGGTCTATCTTAAATTCCAGAATACAATTTAAGTCATTTTTCGTGCACAGGCCTTGATAATAACGTAGACAACGACAAAATGTTTTTGCGAGTGGAATTCGGAAACTGTGTCTTTTAGGATTTATATGTTAAAATGAGAGTGGCGTAGCGACGGTGCAGCAGAATTACCTGGTTCTTTCTTTGGAATTGGTTTTCAGTTTAAATTATATTAAGTGACATAGCTTTCTTGTTTCGATGTCTTTACAAGTCTATGAGAGCGCATGCTATAGACGCTTCAATAAAACATCTTCAAGGAAATCACCTAGAAGTAATGTTTCCGAGATCCAGGACTTGCAAGTACTGTTTATATAGTGCTTGTTGAAATAATGGACACTTTTAACCTATTCGGTATGCAACGAGTGTTTCCTTTTAACCAGGGAGCTTTTTCGTTTGACATATTAAGGCTTAGCAAAAACACGACGTTTTGTTTAGTGGTGAAAATTTTTCATTATTTTAACCAGCACTATACAGGGTGTCCACTAAAAAACGATCCAGGGCGAATATCTCAGAAACCGTTTTCTCTAGCAAAATAAAATTTTTATGTTACGTAGCTCGTGCAGGGGGCCAAAGAAGAATGATAACCTCGATGACCTTAAGCTGTGTCTTCAAGGTCATCCAAAAACTATCTCGAGAACCGTAAGAGTTAAAAAGTTGGTTCCAATTAGAAAAGTGTTCCCCGCCACGTTTTATGGCTACATAGCGTAAACACGATCGAATTCGACCATAAGTAAGTCGAGAAAATTTTTACCAAAATCACAAAGGTCGTAAAAATGAAAATTGCAAGACAGCGCTAATAACTCCAAAACAAGTCGTGCTACGTTATCGAAATTTGCTAGACAATCGCATCATGGTAGGATATTTTAATATGTATGACCTTGAACGATGTCTTCAAGCACAGTCAGAGGTACGGCAGTGTACACCGAGTTCAGGGCCGGATTACCCAATAGGTCGACTAGGCCTGGGCCTAGCGCACCAAGCCTTCAAGGGGCACCAAGAGGTTTCGAAAAAATTAGAAGTACAAAAATTCAATCATTTACTTTCAGAAAAAAAATATTCCGGATTAATTTTTGTAAATGCGTCCACATTTTCTGATACCATGTAAAGGAATCATTGATTAAAGTCACGAAAATATACGCAAAGTCTACATTGAAATTGTATTTTCCATCCATTTGTCAATGAAAGGGGGCACCAAAATGAGCTTGGCCTAGGGCCCCACAAGGTCTTCATCCAGCCCTGACCGAGTTCGCGGAGTGACCAACCCCTCGATCATTTACCTACGTTATTTTGGATTGGGTCTATGTATCAAAGATGGCTATGGTTGCTCAGATCGCCGGGAAGGTGCTTCCACCTAGTATCGACTTTCTAAAACGATTTATCGTTTATTTTCAAGTCGACAATTACGTGTTTGCCGAAAAGCCAATCCAAGCGAGGTCGACTGAGCACGTGATTACAAACAGTCTTTTCTGATACGTGAGTTAGAATACCCAATGACCTAAAAGCATGCTTTTGGGCCACGCCATATAGGTAAATTATGTTGGGTAATGTGCCTAATAAACTTGTTTAAATTTGCACGGTGGCGACAACTGTCGAGCCAGAACGAAACTCAACTAGATCCGACACTTGCTTTAAAGTAGTGTGTAAAGAATAATTGTTCCTAATTTACTTAAATTGGGGGCGCCATATACACATTTTGAACCGGGCGCCACAAACCCTCGGTACGCCACTGAGCGTGCCCCCTTAGGAATTTTTCAGGCCCCCTCAACTGAAAAATCCTGGCTACGGGCCTGGTTTAAGAAAAAGAAAGGTAAGGACCCATATTTAATAATTATATTTTTAGCGGGTGTTCCAAGGACAGCCGACAGCCTTCAAGTTGGTTTCATGAGTGTCAATGACACTGGGGTAAATTAGGGATAAACCTCCCCTATAAAGGTTCGTTCTTTGACTTTGCTTCTGAAGAAAGAGAAAGTAGGTCCAATGGTGAAACTCAAGTTTGATATGAAAAATGCAAAAGACAGGCTAAGCAACGATTTGAAAACGTGAAATGGGTAGATTTTTTCATGTAGATATATAAATCTTTGAAATTGTTAGCTTTTTTATTTGTAGACATATAGCTCTTTGAAATTGTTAGCTTTTTTACTTGTAGATATATAGATCTTTGAAATTGTTAGCTTTATTTACTTGTAGATATATCTTTGAAAAGGTTAGCATTTTTTTTACTTCTTTAAATTACCAAATGGAAAATTTGTTCATTATTTTCCGGAGATGGCGCCAACACGATTTGACCAAGTTCGCTTTTCAGAAAAGCGTGACTTTCGATCCCTAGTTTATATTCTACTGGATTGGTCGCAATAAGCTTAGAACAAGTAATGTTAAAACCTTTTCAGATGATGCTTACAAAATCCGTGTTTCGACTCCTTTTGGAAAACCAAAGTTTACTTTTATACTAGAATAAATAAGAATACTTAGAAGTAACTAAGAACGATAACATTGTATCCTGTTGCCATCTAGGAGCAACAAACACAGCACCCTACACAAGAAGTACGCAAACTGTCAAAAGTCATGCATTTTCTTGTGTACAGTCCGTAAAACGTCAGCGAAAAGGATCGTCCAATGAAATTTGTATACAACACTGCGTTAGCGTGTTAAAAGGTTAGCTACGTTCTCTTTGTGTTTGTTGCTCCTAGCTGCCATGATCTTATACTTCTCAGAATGGAAACGCCCTAAAATTCATTTATGGATACACTAACTGAATTACTATAATTTATAATAATATAAAAATTATAATAAGAATAAATAATTATTTATTTAATTCATTTTCCACGAATGTTTGAAATTGTATACCCTAAAGGCGCCAATCAATTCCCTGAGTTTAAAATTTATAGCTTTATCGTGCCAGCGTTTAATATTTTCGTAGTTCTTAGTTATTACTATACGTTCTTGGTAAAAAAAATAAGCTTCTGTTTAGTAACCTGAGTTTTTACAAATGATAAAAAATAAAAAATAGAAAGTTAAAACTAAACTATGAGCCTTAGTAGAAAATAAGAGATGGTACATAAACTTATAGATGAGGCTACTGACGTTAACCTTCAGGGCCTGTAGAAGCGGAGCCGGGCCCCGAGGAAATAAAAATCAGGGCCTCATGACAGTGGCTATTAGCTATACGATTTCAGGGAGTAACAATGGATAAGGATATCTCGCTTGTTCTAATCGGGGCCCGTCAGTCGGCATGGGCCCCGGGAATTTGTATCGTATTCCCCTCCCTCATGCCGGGCCTGTTTACTTTAAAAGTGATGTCCTCGTCTATTAAGAAACGGTGACGCTAGCAAAACAAAGTAAGCTTCCCAAAATGACTTACATTGCGAACAAGAAAACCAACCAAGCCAGTTCCTTCGTTGAGGCCAGTTTCTTTTCCAAAATCGATTTCTTTCTCGGTTCGTAAAAATGTTTCCTCGCTGAAACTGTTGCAGTACAACACAGAAATTTTTAAAACAAAACATTGTTTACATACTTAATTCAAAATTTTCAAAAACATTATGGTTATAATTTACTCGAAGTCAAAACTAACTTTATCAAAAGATGAATCACAAAGTAGATATAAGAGTACGACCAAACGCAAAAAAAATATTTATTTATGTTTCTTAACTATATGTTTACTGACCTTACATTGAACGCGAGAAAAACTCTTAATAATAATAATCACAAAAAAGAAATGAATTTGCCCAAAAATTATGGTTGGATTGTAACTAATCGCTACACCCAGAAAATGCTTACATATATATAGTTTTAGGTACACAGGACAGGTGCAAGTAGCGTGTTCCCAGTCGTTTTCTTGAAATGATACTAGCCACAAACCTTTAAGTTTATCCTTTTGTAATAGGACAAGAAATTTCTCAGCTGAAATTTAGTTGGCTCGGTTACTCCGGCTTCTCGAATATTCTTCAATATCATTTTGGGTCGTCTAATTCCTTTCGAATATAAATTTTGAACCGCAAGTTTAGTTTCGGCTGTCATACCAGGTTTTTTTACTTCCTCGTCTTCAGTTCTAGATATGCTGGCTTTTCCCGTTGAATGACATGTAAAGACTGATAATTTCGAGGGGCACGATCGCGATTGCTTGCAGTCATAAACGACTCTTACGCCGATATCTGTATCGTACTGGAATCGGTATCGCCACTTATTTTCAGCCTTTACAAAAGATACGGGAAATAACTCAGTGGTAGCATATTTGACTGCGGGTCCATTAGTACTTGGTTCAAACCCGAGTTCCCCCTTTGCAGTGGTTCACTTGCTTTTAACAATCTTCGTGAAATAAATTAAATCAATTATCTTAATGAAACGTGGCATCTACATGCAAGTGGGAATAGCTCCATGGTAGAGCATTCGACTGCAGATCGAGTGGTTGTTGGTTCAAACCCGAGTTTTCTATTCGCGGTGGCTCGCTTGCTTTAAACAATCTTCGTGAAATAAATTAAATCAATTATATTTATCAAACGCAGCATCAAAACGCTAGAGGGAATAGCTCAGCGGTGGAGCATTCGTCTACAGATTGAGAGGTCCTTGTTTCAAAACCGTGTTCCCCCTTCTCGGCGGTTCGATTTCTTTAAACAATCTTCGTTAAATTAAATAAATTATCTTTATGAGAAGCAGCATATGCACGCAAGGGGGAATAGCTCAGTGTTAGAGCAAACTACTGCAGATCGAGAGGTCCTTGGTTCAAACTAGGATCTTTGCCGAAATCCGTGTTTCTATATCCGTTTAAGGTTTTACGTGTAAACGTTTTAAACGGAGTTTTAAAAGTAAACGGATAAACGTTTAATATAACTCATGTGAGCCCTTGTAGTTTGATACGTTTACACGGACCTAATCTTAAAACGAAAATCCGTGTTCCTGCTGTGTAACAAAGGTTGAGTACGAAAAATTAGATGTTACCAAGTTTATAAGTATATGCCTACCTCTATTTGTTAATGAAATCTACATGTTTGCCAATTATTACCCATAGCAAACGGCTTTCGGTCTACAATAGGACTTCGGCGTTAGCGAACAGAGGTCTTGCGTTTGCTTTTGTTCCAAACGCATAGATTTTACTAAACCGTGCACTGTAACGGTCGATATTTATTAATAATAATAATAATAATAATAATAAGCTAGGCTAATACCCAAGGCACCACCTTAGGCCCAAGTCATCTTGCGACAACTCTAGGGTTGACCATACAACTTTGTTGCGGGACCCAAGTTATCATTAATTCGTTAACAGTCGGACCCAGTGTACCCAACATTTGGATCCGGCACTCAATTTTCAAAATCTGAGTTAGATCTAAGAGTTGACTTTATACATTGGCTCTTGTTGCATGGGCTTTACAACCAGTAACCCAAGCCTTTGAATTTGTCCAGCCCAGTTGTGAGAAGAAACTCATTAACTCCTATCAAGTAGGCAAGATAAAGTTATGTGTTATACAACTACATTATAAGGTAACACACGGGTAAACGTTACGAGTAATCGATTCAACAGAAAGCCGAATAAGCGATTAAACGATTATACGTTTCGAATAATTCATGTAAACGGATAATTCTAAACACTTAGAGCTATCCGTTTTTTAAGCGCAATACACCTAAGAATACGTTTATACGTAGATACGTGTTAAAATTTAAAATAGATAATTACGCGTTTTTTGAGTTGTAAGTGAAATAATTAAATTAATTATTATAAAAATTGTATTGTATGACTGTAAATTTTAAGTGTATTAACCTTTGTAAAAATAATAGTGTTGTATATAATATTTCGATTGTTGTAAATAGACCTAAAAATATTCCATTTTGTTGTCAAGAAAATAACTTTTACTTCGGAGACGAAATCCTCTCTGAAGGTCGTTCATTGTAAGCCATGTTTTCAAATGTATTGTGTATACGAGAGTGTCGAAAAAACCCAAAGATAATTCCGCTGCCCATCCTAGAAGTCGTGGGAGTAGGGGTACGTGGTCAATCCAAATTTTCCAGGCATTACCCGGTTTGGTTGCTTTTAACAATCTTCGTGAAATAACTAAAATCAATTTTATTTATGAACCGCAGCATCTACATGCTAGGGGAAATAGCTCAGTGTTAGGGCATTCGACTGCAGATCGAAAAGTTCATTGGTTGAATTCCGAGTTCTTCCTGCGCGGTGGTTTGTATTCTTTTAACATTTTTACCAAACGTGCTTTTATGTTAATAGTGCGTGGCGTTATGTAAAAAAAACCTTCTCGTGTACACGTAAATGAAAGAGTATGGTGGATGGTACCCAAATTTTCAGAAAAATGAGGAGAATCCGAATATCGATGGTACAACTTTGGGGGGCGCGTCTGGGGGGCGGTAGCCCACCCAATAGCTTTTCAGGGATTAATAATTAGTAATCAATTAACTAATAAATTAATTATTATTGAAATGCTTTAGAACTTACATATATACACTAATTACCACCCTGGTTAAGCAAAACCTAATATATGTTAGGTATTTTAGATAGGGGGCGCTATATTCTTCGCCCCCTTCGCACATTTGAAGTTAACACAGTTTTTGAACTAAACCACGTGATGTAGGGTATCAAATTAAAGCTTATAACCTCAATACTAACACTATGTAAACTATAATAACCCTGGGTGTATTTATGCAAAGTATTAAAGATAGGGGGCGCGTCAAACCATAACCACAGATACTTTGATGTCGCCGTTTGGAATATAACCGCACGGTGTAGGGTATCAAATGAAAGCTTATTACGTCAAAAATTATAATATATAGAGAGCAGGCTCAGTGCGCGTTATTTAAGGCAATTTTTCAGGTGATAAAAGGGTTTTCTATTACAGAAAGATAAATATTTATTACGCTATTTTAATACAACAATAATGGTTAAATATATTTGTTATCACATTTTTAAAGAAATGCACATTTTTAAAGGGAATACACCTTTTCAAACGAAAGTTCCGTTTCACTGTCATCATCTTCACTAGAACCTTCAAGGTCTTCGACATTTTCATTTTATATGTACGAATTGTCACAGATTTCTGGGTCACCCCCACACGCGCACATTTCAGTACAATTAATTCGAGGAGCGTGTGAAGCACATTTACAGGCGGGTTTGCAACGGCCACGTTCACAATTCCACTTAATACAATCCAAAACGTCCTCTGGAGCGCAAGGAAGGTCGCGCAGAACTGGTTGATAGGTACCATCTTGAACGAACCACCCGTAATTCTTTGGTGGTGGTAATCGGGGTAATGCTTTGATACTGTGCCCTACGTATTGCAGGTCTCAATGCTCAGACTGATCGTTCGGTAGGAAGGAATCCAATTAGTGGTAGAACAGCGATGCATGTAATTTCTTTGGTATTATACACAAGGGAATTGTGTGCGGACCAAGTGTGCCCATGGTCTAAGTCATCTTGTTTTCCACTACCTATTCTTGAAATAATCCACATGAAATCGTGATTGAAAGCTTTTTCCATTTTACTTGAAACTCCAACATCTTGGGTATAAGTGCGAAATACTGCGCTTTTAGGCAGGGCCGTGCTTAGAGGTCTCGCGGCCCCGGGTGAAATGCATGGGTGAAACTGAGTGTAGCGGCCCTCCGGTATAGATATCCCTAAAATTTTAGCGGCCTTGGGCGACCGCCCGGCTCGCCACCCCCTAAGCACGGCCCTGCTTTTAGGGCGTATTGACTTCGAAACTGAGCATGGAAGTAATTTGAAAATTGACGGTGGAATTTCTGTATTTTGTGCCTCTTCTTTAAAGAGAAATGGTTCATTTGCATCAGATGACTTAACTTTTTTTTTATTACCATAACTGTTCCGTGCATAGTACGCTGACCATCAGGGGTATCCTCTTGGAAGTCTAAGTTATCAAAAGCGAACGATATTGCTCTTCCAAATATGAAATTCGGTGGAAGACAGATACCGCCATTTTCGTTCATTCTACAACGCACATTTTTAGCTATTAAATTCTCAACGTCTTTTTCTCTTGAATAATTGACGCTCATTCCTAAATGACTTACAATTTTTAGTAGTTCAACTAGTTTTGAGCTCCGTGACCCCTTGTGAATGGATAGTCCGACCCCCAACTGCAAAGGCATTTCTCGGGTTGTTCTGTTTTGCGATGTCGTGACAGATGCTTGACGAGGAGATTAACATTCGAATATTAGCTCAGACGCCAATCTTAATGATCGTTGGTCGATTTCGCTTTCGCGTTTTTCATTTGAACTAAGAGTAGCTTTTCCGATCATTTACCATTTAAAAAAAGTAATATTTCTTGAGGTATTACGTCACTCTCCATATCAAGAGACCCATTAAAACACCACTTTTCTGACCACAAAATCAACTTCCGTATTATTGACGACGCTTTGAACAGACTCCTGACCTGAAACTCATGGTTATCTTGGTCTTTCAAAGTGGTAAAAGCCGCGTCTTTAGTGCCTCTCAAAGACACTAATTCCGAGGAGCGCTTTAGTTTTGGTTAAGAAAACTCGATTCCTACTACTTCATCTTTTAAAAAATCTTTCAGCTGCCTTCTTGACATAATTTCGTCTTTAGTTTGGTCAAGACCATTTGAAGTACAAATATTTAAGTACACGGCATGAAGTTCAGCCATAGATATGACTTTCATTGTATTCTGTGCAAAGTCATCTTCAACTAGATTAAGGAACTCGATGCCCGAAGCTACCACTGCCACCTTTTTAACTTTCTGTGGAGCTGCCATTAACGTCTTGGATCATAAAGCGTTAGATACGTTTTTTAATCAAAATTGCAAGTGATACATAATATCTACTGCGTGTGCGTCCGTTTTATTTATACATTCATTTAATCGTACCCTCCATGTGTCGTTCCCACTTCATTCAACTGCTTCTCTTAAAGATGCACCGCTTGAATCATAAGATATAATATGTAAAAGGTGCCTTTTAGTTCCTTTGTTATCACAAAAGAAGCAAAGAAGTTTAGAATACTTGGGGGTTTTGCTTCTCGTAAAAGGCAATGGTACACTCTCAGTCTGCCCCTGCTAGTAGAAGTGGCTAGCTCTATAGACTTTTTTCTAGCTTCAGATTTCAATTTTTCTCGATAACGTTTTTCAATTTGACTTCCACGAGACTTCAGAGAAATTTTTTATAACAGGTCAAATGCCACTTTACCTTTCGCTTCTTTAAGTTTTCAACTGTTACATTTCAACCCAGGAAATTTAGAAATTCTTGGCTGTCAACGTCTTCTTGATCGGCATATTTCGTCAATAAAGAAGATATAGTCTCGTAAGTAGAATTGCTGGATTTTCCACAAGGTTTACTCTGGTATCCTTTTTACAAAACACACAGCTAACACGTTTAGGCGCCCGTGACATCTTAAAAATTAATTTCAATCCCCAGAAAACGTACGTTTCCTTAGCTGACCGAAACTCTTTGCTAAATAAATCGAGGTTCTCGAAGTCAACAAACGCTATCGATCTGCCCATCCACATGACCCTAAATAATAGCCCTGAAATTTGGTTTTTCATTCGTGTAACAGTTAGGTGTTATAACCGGAGACCTTTGCCTTATTCGCCCGCTTATCTCTCTCCCGCTAATTACGTATGGTTTCATATTACCTTTCTAACTTTAGGGCTCTGGAAACTTTTTATGTTGTTTAAGTATACCCCTTGTAACTATATTTTTTTTAAATAATACTTTTTGACGTAATAAGCTTTCATTTGATACCCTACACCGTGCGGTTGAATTCCAAACGGCGACATCAAAGTATCTGGGGTTATGGTTTGACGAGCCCCCTATCTTTAATACTTTGCATAAATACACCCAGGGTTATTATAGTTTACATAGTGTTAGTCTTGAGGTTATAAGCTTTAATTTCAAATGTGCGAAGGGGGCGGAGAATATAGCGCCCCCTATCTAAAATACCAAACATATATTAGGTTTTGCTTAACCAGGGTGGTAATTAGTGTATATATGTAAGTTCTAAAGCATTTCAATGATAATTAATTTATTAGTTAATTAATTACTAATTATTAATCCCTGAAAAGCTATTGGGTGGACTACCGCCCCCCAGACGCGCCCCCCAAAGTTGTACCATCGATATTCGGATTCTCCTCATTTTTCTGAAAATTTGGGTACCACCCACCATACTCTTTCATTTACGTGCACACGAGAAACGTAACGCCACGCACTAAAACTTACAAATTTTAATATGCATCTTTGCAAAATAAATTAGCTATAGCGATTTTTTCAATACGATAGGTTTATAATTAATTTATTAGCGTTTCACTTGCAATAAACCAATCCATTTTCAAAAGTCTCTTAAGTCCATAATTTACGAGGTCGGAACTGCCGTATTTTAAACGCGTTCCAGAGACAATTTTTCAAGGATTCGTTAATTCGCACTCTCGTTTTTGTGTCTTTTTCTTTAATAAACTCCGCCCCCGTCCCCGCGTTGAAGCCATAGATACGCCGGACCGCCAGGTTCAATCGATCAGTTAAGCCTAAGCGTTTTCTGATCTTATTTATTTCTTGTAAACAGCGGTAATTTTCCACTTTCGTTAAGTAATCTCGGCTGGGTTTTACTTATTTCATTATATATATTATAAAACATTATATTATCAAGAATGTATTTATTTATATTTAGGAAGAATGATTATGTTGCGACAATCGCCGGGCACGTTGAACGCCTTTCCCCCATCTCGCGCAGGGGGAAAGACAAAACGTCAACGGCGTTTGATTACCATCACGTTAGGTGACGTAAATTTTAAGCAGCCAATGAAATACCGGGACTATTCGTTTTATTTTAAGCGGAGGAGCGTACTGGGGGGACCAACGGGTGGATTGAAAGAAAGGCTAAAAAACGTCTCGACATAGACATTCTCCCTAGGTATAAATAAATACATTCTTGATATTATATTTTATTTATAAAATTATTTATATATTTTAATTTTTGGTTGTAATATATACATGTATTTATTTTTATATATTATTTACGTTTATTGGTAAATTGGAACAATAGCGCCCCCTTGCTCCACCTTTCTCGACCCCCCTTAAAGTTGCGGTAACAGGTTGGAGAATGTGGATTTTGCGGTGTTGGTAGAATCGACGACGGTGGTAGAATCGACGACGTTGGTAAAAACGAAGACGTTTGTAGAATCGATGATGTTGGTAGAATCGATGATGTTGGTAGAATCGATGATGTTGGTAGAATCGATGATGTTGGAAGAATCGACGACGGTGGCAGAATCGACGAAGGTGGTAAAATTGACGACAGTGGCAGAACCGACGATGGTGGCGGAACCGATGACGTTGGTAGAAGCGACGACTTTGGTAGAATCGATGACGTTGGTAGAATCGATGACGTTGGTAGAATCGATGACGTTGGTAGAATCGATGACGTTGGTAGAATCGATGACGTTGGTAGAATCTATGACGTTGGTAGAATCGATGACGTTGGTAGAATCGATGACGTTGGTAGAATCGACGAAGTAGGTTCAATCAACGAAGTAATTTGGGTCGACAAAAGTAGACAGTGCGCGATGAGTTAACGGTAAAAAAAACTTGGAGCAAATGGATTTAGAGTCAGAGTTGAAAAATTGTTAGTTGAAGAGATTTTACTGAGAGGCAAAACATGCTTGAGTGACGTTAGGCATTTTTTGTGAAAGTAACACCATTTGACGAAGATGAGGAGTTACGGCGTTGAATTATATCATTTCTTGAGAGAACCACCCCATCACGAATGACCAAGTCCCTTTCTCCTTTGGCCAGGCGGTCTCTAAGTTCCTCGACAGCCTTTGAATGTTTAGCCTGTTGAAGTTTCGTACGATCAATTGAGTATGAGAGTGAGAAATTTGGATCTGCGGCACGGAGGGATTTCATTCCAGAGAGGAATTTAAATTTAAGGTTTATTGAATACCCGAGAAGTACTTAACGATTCTATCTTATTGATTAAAATTGGTCTTAAAAAACTTTCCATTCTAAGTACACGCATTTTAAACTGCATTGTATTACGTGTATGTGGATTTACCCGGTCCTCATAAGGTATCATATGTACCGCCAAACAAGCTGGTCCTGAAAAATATATGTTGATATGCGTTTTAAATTCTAACTAACCGCGTCCCCGCGAGATATTCGTTTTTAAGCAATACTCGTGATATAGGTTCAAGTGCCAAGCATATTTAAGTACCACTTACACGCTAATGATATTAAAATTAAGTTAAAACAAGCGCCACTACGGTATACAGACACTTAATGGCATTAAATGGAGTTTAAAATTAATTTCATTCTACGTTTCTTTAACAGCTACTTTTAAAACACTCAAATCCATGTTTTCATTAAAATTCAAATTAACCGCGTCCCCGGGTAATCCGCGCACGCGAAAACCGCGCCTCAGGTAATCCACGCACGCGCGCGCACTATCTCCCACCCAGGTTATCAAGCTTCATACAACTTACATAATTTCAACTTATTCCATACGATATTTAATACGCGAGATAAAGAGAAACAAGCCGAGCGTTCAAGTACCGAGTAATTCCATGACAAATGGTCACAGCATGTCAACCCTACCTCAACCGATTTGGTTAAAATTTTGTATAGGAGGTTTCCAATACCGTAATAAATGAATTCTCGATAATTTTTGAAATCGGATCAGCGGTTTCGGAGATACGGCAGGTCGAAATCTTTCAAAATGACCTTGACCCTTAACGTTGAGTAAGATATAAAATGACGAGTTTTCAACCGATTTTCAAATTTCCTACGCCATTTTGAAGCTAATGAAACGTTCTTTTTACATCATTAAACCAAAAAAATATTTGACAAATTTTAATGGTCAATATTAAAGGTCAAACATTTTGACCTTTGACCTTTGGATTTAACACAACTTTTATTTAAAAAAAAGTTGTCATTTTCGAATACCCTGCCCTTGATTTACCTATAAATGTTAAAATCTAAAAGTAATATTTCTAGATCTCGAGATATTTAATTATGAATATAACACCAGAAAATAAGAATTTAACATAAATTTAATGGAACTCACGTTTTGCAGAACCATATTTATTAAAACTTAAAAACTGTTTTTTTTTGTTATTAACATTACTTTTAGAAATTTTATATGAATTATTAGTCTTTTCAGTCAATTTATTATTTAAAATCTCATTATTTGTATATATATTGTTTACATTTTTCGTTTAATTCGTCGTCAGTGCTACCATATCCAAAACGTTTATCTTTGAAACTTTTACGCAGAGCCCAGGGAATATGGCTCAAATTACCTGCGAAAAACGCAACAATCGTTTATCATATGTTCAGCCCCTGGTATTTATATAGTCGTCTGCTTTTTGTTCTACCATTGTGTCATTATTATAGGCGATTCGCGATGGATGCGTGTTCTTTTAAAGGAGTTCCTGGTAATTGTCACCGCAAAGTTCTTTCTAAAAATGCAAATTTAAGAGAAGTTACTAGTAAAAGAGAAAAAACTCTACTAAGTTTAGGGAACTGGAGTCTCGAGAAAAACAATTAAAACGATTTGTTTGCACCACGAGGAGTTACACTTGAATAGATTTTCTCATAGACAATTTAAGTGTTTAAATATTTTTAAACACTACAAAAAACCACACAGTAAGAGCCTGAAAATAGTCACGTTTCAAGACTACAAACTTAAGGCCTTTTCACACGAGCCAACTTTTCAAATCAAAATGCTGAGTCAGCAAAAATGGATCAGTGATCCATTTTTTTCTCGCGTTCTTTTTTGGTGGATCAACTCATCGAACTTTTATTCACACGAACCAACTAGTTTACTCAACTCAAGTTGACTCATCTAGTTGGATCAAAAAGTTGGCTCGTGTGAAAAGGCCTTTAGTAAAGGAATTATAGATGGTATTGTTCCTGGCCAGAAACTTTGTTTGCAATGCTTCGTGAAATTTCGAGAAGTAATTGACATAAATATGAAGGTGACACCCAGCACTAGTCAAAGTACCACAAGTGGTCTATCGACAATTATTCACTCTCAATCAAGTCCATCTAGTGCGCCACAAACTACACCACCAATCAGAAAAAATCGGGATATATTTGAAGACCAAATTAATACAACTTTATCACTCCTTGATCAATCACCAGTTAAGAAAAGTGAGAGCGTTTTTGCTTTTTTATAGGGTGTTTGTTATATTGTGTAAATTTTACAGAGGGACTAAACTCAAGAGGCTTACAACGCATGGCAAAAAATAAATACTATTCGGCAGCTGATAGTTTAAAAAGGAAATTGGAAGAAACTTGGGAGGTGTCTCTGCAGGTGGTTGAAGATCCTAAGAGTTTAGATTTTAAACTTGGAGAACATGCTTTATATGAAAAAATTATGGTTGAATTATCAGCTAAGTTCAATGCCGAAAAAACTACATATTCGGAAAAGTTGCAAATTTTTACAATATCACCCTTCATTATAACCACAACTGCAAAAAGATTTGGTGCCTCACGATACTTAGTGAAAAGAAGCCGACAGTTAAAATATGAAAAGGGGATTTTAAGTGTCCCTGGCTATCAATCAAAAGGAAACAGGTTAAGCAACGAGGTAGTTTCTACTTTTTTCGAAAGCGACGAGTATAGCAGAATGACCCCTGTTCAAAAAGACTATGTTTCAGTGAGAAACAAAAATACCGGAATTAAAGAGCATAAACAAAAAAGACTTCTATTGCTAAATCTAAAAGAACTCTATCAAAAGTATAAAGAAGAAAGTAATCCACAAGTTGGTTTTTCTTCTTTCTGTTGACTGCGTTCCCCTTGGTGTATTTTGGCTGGTGCTAAGGGTACACACACTGTGTGTGTACCTATCATCAGAATTTGAAAATTAATGGTTTTAGTATTACCAAAAGAAAATAATATGTAAGTTTCCGATATAATGGCCCTTACTGTTTGTAATCTTGACGACAGACAGTGCATGATGAGATGGTGCAAAAAATGTCCTAGAAAAAACGGAATACTAAATAATGAAACCTTTCGCGCAATGCTGGACGATGTTGAAGAAATTGGGTATAAACAATGGATTTCGGTCGACAAAACAAACCTTATATCTATATTAGAATCGACAGAAGAGTATATGCAAAGTTTTTCCATAAAATAGTAGAACTTTCACGTCATCATTTTACATCTAAAGCCCAGTCTCAATATTTGAAGTCGCTAAAAGAAACTGTAGAACCTGGAACCGCAATTGTTATAGGAGACTTTTCGGAAAATTATTCATTTGTGGTCCAGGACGAGGCACAAGGTTTCCATTGGGAAAATTCACAGGTGACGGTACATCCATTTGTGGTGTACTATAGAAATATTTCTAATGACACTTTGAGACACGTAAACGTGTGTATAATAAGCGACGCGAAGTCTCATTCTACAAGTACCTTCTACACATTTCAAACTAAATTAATTACGTATTTAAAAAGCGTAATATTCAATTTTCGAAATGTAATCTATTTCTCTGACGGGTGCGCGGGACAATATAAAAATAAATTTAATTTTTCAAATATTTGTCATCACAAAGACGACTTCGGTATAGATTGCGAGTGGCATTTCTTTGCAACGGCACACGGAAAAGGCCCGTGCGATGGCATCGGCGGAACGGTTAAAAGGTTAACGGCTAAAACAAGTCTTCAACGTCCAGTCTCTGGCCAAATTTTTACACCAAAAGAAATGTTTGACTTTTGCTTTTCAGCTTTTCAAAATATAATTTTTTTTATGTTACAAATGAAGAAATTAATGAAAAAATCAGTTTTCTGGAAGAAAGGTTTTCAAAAGCAGTTACGATCAAATAAGGTACTCGAAGATATCATAAATTTGTTCCAATCAGCACAACGAAAATCAATGCAGCACCCCTTTCCTCGATGAGCGAACTGACAACTTTCGATATTTCGTGTGCTGTACCGCATGACACTCTGGAAATATTACCCGAAACATTTGTAGCATGTGTATACGGAAGAAAAGTATAAATTGCTATAGTGAAGGAATATTCAAATGAATGTGGCGACTACTTAATTTCTTTTATGTAACCTCCATTTAGTTGTTCGAATTATTTTTGGCCAGTTATTAAGGACGAATGTTGGGTATTACCAGAAAATGTATTGTGTAGAGTTGACGATCCTATTGTGTTATCAATAAATAGCTCAAAATATTTGTTGCAAAATAGCGACAAGGTGTTGAACTAGCTATTGGAAAACGTGAGTTCCATTAAATTTATATTAAATTCTTATTTTCTGGTGTTAAATTCATAATTAAATATCTCGAGATCTAGAAATATTACTTTGGGATTTTAACATTTATAGGTAAATCAAGGGCAGGGAATTCGAAAATGACCACTATTTTTAAAATAAAAGTTGTGTTAAATCCAAAGGTCAAAGGTCAAAATGTTTGACCTTTAATATTGACCATTAAAATTTGTCAAATATTATTTGGTTTAATGATGTAAAAAGAACGTTTCATTAGCTTGAAAATGGCGTAGAAAATTTGAAAATCGGTTAAAAACTCGTCATTTTATATCTTACTCAACGTTAAGGGTCAAGGTCATTTTGAAAGATTTCGACCTGCCGTATCTCCGAAACCGCTTATCCAATTTGAAAAATAATCGAGAATTCATTTATTACGGGGTTGTCATGGAATTACTCGGACTTTGATCCTCTACGGGGCCGAGACTATAGAAGTAAGAACTACCTTTATACATTATAGATTAATTTTAACAATAGATGGGAAAATAATAGCCTTCGTCTGTCAATAAAATACAATAATGGTTAGGATTGATAGCCCGATTGAATCGACATAGAAGAAAATAAAATATATTGAAAAAGAACGATTTTAAAACTATACTTTATTTAGTAGAAACCTAAGGTTCAACAGATTTAAAAATCGTTTTGCTAATTTAAAAAAATTAGAGAAATTTAAAGATTTATATTTTAAAAGTAAAACTTATTTTTCTGAGTTTAGATGAAAAATTCATATATTTCATCAAATATTTTCTTTGATTTTCTGGGGATTAGTTAATGAGATTTATGCTTAACTGGTATTTTGAAAAAACGTTTTTCTATACGCTATTTATTTATCTTCTTTCAATTATCTTTTTAGCCGTTATTAACAAGTAACATTTCTGTAAATAAAGGTGTATTAAATTAAGTCTTAAATGTGTTGATTCTTGCATACTTATTTAAAACTTGATTTTACAAGATTTTTGCAACCGTAATTAAGACTCTCATTAGTCTCAGAATAAGTATGAATTAAATCTGATTTGAGGCTGTATTTGCAACTGTAGCAGCCTTAAATAAAACCTTTATAAGCTTAAAAGTGACAGTCACGATTTTGGTAAGGGTTAACTCTAGCAATAATTGGAAATCTGCCGTTATCAGTAAAACTAATATACATCCAGGTGCCCTGTATGTGAGCAGTCCACTGCAATCTATAGTGAAATTCTTCACCAATTATTGCATGTCGATCGCTATATAGCAGGTAGTTTTTACGCTCGGTAAAGGATTATTGACAAGGTAAGTTCCTATAATTAACGGTTACGTAATTAACAGGTTAAAAACCAATTCTTTAATATAGTAATAAACCTATTTGTGACTTGTTCAAAAATAAAATGAAATAATGAGCAATAGATCAACATGAACAAATTGAATTTACATTTTTCAAATTATTTATTAAAGATATATGATATATATTGCTTTGGTGAGTTGATGTAATGTTCCTGTTCTCATCTTACCAAGTTTCACAAGTATTCCAACACCCGTCTTCAATTAACAGATACATTAATTAAAGGAGCCGGGGCTTGTGGAAGACCCGGGTTACGTAAAAACAGAAGTATATAATATATCTCTTACGATAGAAGTCCCTTATCCAAAATCGTGACTGTCACTTTTAAACCTAAAAAAGTTTTATTTAAAGCTGCCACAGTTCCAAATACAGCCTTAAATCAGATTTAATTCATACTTATTCTGAGAAAATGAGTCTTAATTACGGTGCAAAAATCTTGTAAAATCAAGTTTTAAATAAGTATACAAGAATAAACACATTTAAGACTTAATTTAAGCTGCCACAGTTCCAAATACATCCTTATTTATTACTTATTTCATACTTGTTTTGAGTCTAAATCAAGTCTTAAAGCCACAGTTCCAAATACATCAATCCTTATTTATTACTTATTTCATACTTGTTTTGAGTTTAAATGAAGTCTTTTATGACTTGATTTAAACTCAAAACAAGTATGAAATAAGTAACAAATAAGGATGTATTTGGAACTGTAGCAGCTTAAATTAAGTCTTAAATGTGTTGATTCTTGCATACTTATTTAAAACTTGATTTTACAAGATTTTTTCAACCGTAATTAAGACTATCATTAGTCTCAGAATAAGTATGAATTAAATCTGATTTGAGGCTGTATTTGGGCTTTAGTCCCATTCGACCGAAATCCCATTCGACCGAAGGCGGTTTTTGAGGTGTCCCATTCGACCGAATTCCGCCGAAACGTGCGGTTTTTATGTGTCCCATTCGACCGAACGCTGCTATATAAATTGGCTTTTGCTATGTTTTCAATTTAGTTACTGAAGTCGTTTGCAATGGAGCGGATAGCTAATAAAGGAGGGTATTTAAACATCAATAATAATTATTTATTCCGTCTTAATGAATTATATTTTTATCTTCACCTAGTCAAGAAAAGTAACTGAACCAAAACTGAAATAGTAAACTTAACCAACTCTAACCTAACCTAACCTAACCTAACCTAAACATGGATCTTCGATAGTACATACCTTATAAATAAAATACCAAATCACCCCGCCAATTGGGCTACATTTTAAAATTCTTTCGGTCGAATGGGATTTCGGTCGAATGGGAATAAACGGTATTTGGAACTGTAACAGCTTTAAATAAAACCTTTATAAGCTTAAAAGTGACAGTCACGATTTTGGTAAGGGTTAACTCTAGCAATAATTGGAAATCTGACGTTATCAGTAAAACTAATATACATCCAGGTGCCCTGTATGTGAGCAGTCCACTGCAATCTATAGTGAAATTCTTCACCAATTATTGCATGGCGATCGCTATATAGCAGGTAGTTTTTACGCTCGGGCGTCCTTTGAAAAAACAAAATTACATTATAAATATCTAATTTTATAATGAACCTCTAGCTGGCTACTCAAATACTGAATCAAAAATGACTACTTTGTTCAGCTGCCATGCTGGATTGCAAGTTTTAAAATCTCCAGACTTCAAGGATGGCGCTAGATACTAGGCTATTTTTGACCCAGTTCAGTTGTTTTACACACTCGTACTTAGAAATAATTTTACTTGAAATGAAATATCCTATTTTAAGAATTTCAAGTATAGTATTTAGTAAATAGACTTAAAATTTTTAAACTGTTATTTTATTACAAAATTTTTAATTTTAAGTATGTGAGGATTTCAAATTTCCAAGTAAGTTTAGCTTAACCAAATATAGCCAGCCAATCCCGTATGACCATTTTGTAACCAAGCTTCAAGATTCAAGTTGCAAATCCATTACCTGTTAAATATTATACTCCGCGGCCGCGGAGTATATTTAGAGCTCATCTTTTTCCCCCATTTCCACCTCTGCTGCGCGTATATTGGCAATTTACCGGTTTGGTCGTGGAAGAGGTCAACTCGGCCTGAGATACTTTTAGGCCTTTCTTGGGTCGCGCTGTAACCTCAACCACTAGTCGTATTTTAATTCTGTAAACGGATTTAAAATCAGAGTGTGTCACTTCATAGCCCGTCTTATCACGATTTATAATTTAATTAATAACGCCGAGAAAATATAAGTTTTTGAAGCCAGGAAATTACGGTTTTGAGGCATCCATTTTCCCTCTTAAGTTTCAGATTAGCGCGCATGCGCAAGCTAACATGAAAACCGATGCCTAGCACAAATACAGGTCCTAAAGGCGGGGAATTCATTTCCTCGCCTTAAAATTTTCGTCGATTTTAAAAGTAGATTACGAGCGAAATACTTAAGGGAAAATTATGAATCTAGTCTTAAATAAAACCTGGAAACTTACTCAAAATCATATGAAAAATTCCAAGTTGACTACAAACTAAAATTATTAAAAAGTCTCAGAATTGCAACACAGTTAGGATAACAAATTCCCGTAGGAAAAGCATTGGGGAGAAAAACCAATTTTCCCGAAAATTCGTCCGCTTAGACTCAGTTTGTGTACATGTTATGTTTGGTTGAACTAATCTATCAGCTGTTAAGTATAACACTAATCATTTTCGAGCTTTAAAATTTGAAATGCCAAGGAAACAAAAGAAAAAGGCAAAACGACGGGCTGAGTATTTGCGCAGCAAAGGTAATAATTTTTATGTGGTTTGAACTAATATAACAATATTTTTTGAGTTTTTAATTATTTTTCTATGCAGGCCTTAGTTTGGCACTTTTATTAGTGACACTACAAACATTTAATTTTTAATTTTAGAAAGCATTAATTTTTAAAAAAATAATAAAATTGGGATGTAATTCTTGTAAAGCACCACTTCTCATAAATGGGCATATATTATAATAAAAACAGTTCTTCGAACTGAAAAAAACCGTTTAGAGCTGGTTAAATGTGCAGCCTTAAAGGGACATATATTATTTTTATTGTTCATTAATATGTCAAATTCATTTAAAATATTAAAAAATATTCCTGTGAACAACAGAATGACGTCATTCCGCCTTTCAAATCACAGTCCACTGCTCCTCCAATTTTTAACACAAAATCTTTGATCCAATTTTGCAGACAAAGGTATCCATATTTATATTTATTTTCTTCCCTACACATTTAACATTAAAATTTTAAAATTTATTATTATTATTATTATTTTTTTTGCAGATTACTGCAGTAAATAAATAATACATAATAATAATAAATTTTAAAATTTTAATGTTAAATGTGTAGGGAAGAGAAGTCTTAAATGACTCTTATTTTTATCTAATACTGTAACCCATAATCAACTCTCAATTAAGCCTCTTTCAAGTCCCCAAAAATTAGTTTCCCCATATGATACTAAAGTGAAGTCTTAAATGACTCTTATTTTAATCTAAAATTCTAACCCACAGTAAACTCTCAATTAAGTCTCTTTCAAGTCCCCAAATATGAGACTAAAATGAGTTTAATTTAAATATATAATAATAAAACTCTTTTATTGAGACTAAAATAATTTTATTTAGGACTCACAATTCTGGTCTCAGTTTTTAATGCTTACGTAATACTTAAAAATCCTTGATCCTACATTGAGACTAATTGGCGACTAAATCACTAAAGTAAGACTCCCATTTTGGTAAGGGGTATCCATTCGGGTCATAAAAATGAAACATGAACTTTTGCAGGCTCGAGGCAGTTTTCAATTTTTCCCCAAACCGTGACAGTGTACACCGCAATAGGCATAAAGATTTACTTAACTAATTACACCGATTAACGATGTAAAAACGTAAAAATTACACTGAATAGCGATATTTACTTATCCGCGTTATAAAGTCAGATTAAAATTGAGTTCAATTCACATTTTGTTTTATGAAAATCATTTTAAAGAATCAGGGGGAGCCCACGAAGGTAAATGTTTCCAGCCAATAACATTAGCGGGATAGAGTGATGAATACTTCTGTCGTCAGAGTTATTTTATAAACTGCTGATAATAAGTAAAAGTAAATTCAACGCAAAACCGATTGATGACTACAAGTAATTTCTTATATGCGTTCTCAGGAGATAGGCAAGGTATGCTATGGCATTCGCCTAAATGTTTAAGGCCACCGCCTAAATATAACCAATAGGCCCCAAAAAATTAAAAAAGCGTAAACGTTTGGGGCTTAAAGGCCTAGGTTTTTTTCTGCCTGTCCCCCTATAAATTAACTTATTGGAGCACAAATACCCTGGTGGTAGGCCAACCGCTGAACATGTTGGCCTAATTTAAAGGGGGACAGGCAGAAGAAAACCTAGGCCTTTAAGAAAATTATTACATAAAGCCTAAAAATATAAATTTTAGTATGAATCATCTTATTTTAGGATAAAAAAAGAGGGCTAAAAATCCTTCTAGGGGTCCAGGATATTCCTGGCGTCGCCACTGCCCTTAAATCTAAACGAGCAGTTTCTCACACTATTTTTCAGTAAGGACAGAACTAGTTGGCAGTGAAACCCTAGGTTATTCAATTACTGGCACTGTTGATTTCTTCGCCTCTGTTGAAAGTTTAGCTAGATAGAATGACGGCGATACCTCACAAAGTGGCCAGTGGTTAAGAATAGAGATTCTCTTACTTTCCACAACGGAGAGTTTCAGAAATTGTCCTCAAACCTACGCTACTATTCGCAGCGCTGACATTGCTCAACTTAACTTAACCTGACATGGCCTGAAATTTAACACAAGTCGGATAACGAGTAGTTAACAAATGACGTAACACACTTGAGGGAGGGGGTGTAAGGGGTTACTCTAATAAGTTACGTTACATTTTATAATTCTATGCCGAAATCTATTTTATCAATTATTTTTAGTTTTGCTTTTACTTTTTATACTTTCAAATAAATAATATTTTTCATCAATCTCAAAACGCACAGTACATACAGGATGTTTCAAAGGGTTATGCAACAATTTTAAGGAGATGTAGGGGGTGAGTTGAGAAGTATGCCTATTTTTTCCTCATTTTCCTACAATGAGTAAAAGAGCGCCACAAAGCTTCGAAGTGTGGCCTACTAGCCCCTGGAAGTAGGCTGCAACATTCAGTAGTGATAATGTTAAATATAAAATTAGTACCCTTTTATACTATTATTTATTAATTATTAAAATAACATTGCATATTAAATAAAAAACAACTAAATATTATGAATGAAATGTAAATATTATGCTGTATATTAATATTTATGATAAATAATTATTATAATAATACTTATAAGTAATGTTTTGTATTTATCTTAAGAGATGGCGTTCTAGAACTAAAATAAACATGGCGTCTGAAATGTGGGAGTCGATGTAACAGCATAACACCTTGCGTAAATTAGTTCTTGGCTTAACCTTCCATACGCACTGTTGAGAAGAATGAGATAAATATATCGAATAACCTTATTTAGCTACTTTATAGCCAGCTAACGACCAACCCGATAATTTGACTTAGCTGCTGGATTGCCGTTTGCTTTTCTCACTTTAACTTACGAAGCGTCTGCTTTGCAAATGAAAATCCAGAAGCGTCTGCTTAGCTAATGAAAATCCAGAAGCGTCTGCTTTGCAAATGAAAATCCAGAAGCGTCTGCTTTGCAAATGAAAATCCAGAAGCGTCTGCTTTGCAAATGAAAATCCCGAAGCGTCTGCTTTGCAAATGAAAATCCAGAAGCGTCTGCTTTGCAAATGAAAATCCCGAAGCGTCTGCTTTGCAAATGAAAATCCAGAAGCGTCTGCTTTGCAAATGAAAATCCAGAAGCGTCTGCTTTGCAAATGAAAATCCAGAAGCGTCTGCTTTGCAAATGAAAATCCAGAAGCGTCTGCTTTGCAAATGAAAATCCAGAAGCGTCTGCTTAGCTAATGAAAATCCAGAAGCGTCTGCTTTGCAAATGAAAATCCAGAAGCGTCTGCTTTGCAAATGAAAATCCAGAAGCGTCTGCTTTGCAAATGAAAATCCCGAAGCGTCTGCTTTGCAAATGAAAATCCAGAAGCGTCTGCTTTGCAAATGAAAATCCAGAAGCGTCTGCCTTGCAAATGAAAATCCCGAAGCGTCTGCTTTGCAAATGAAAATCCAGAAGCGTCTGCTTTGCAAATGAAAATCCAGAAGCGTCTGCTTTGCAAATGAAAATCCAGAAGCGTCTGCTTTGCAAATGAAAATCCCGAAGCGTCTGCTTTGCAAATGAAAATGCAGAAGCGTCTGCTTTGCAAATGAAAATCCAGAAGCGTCTGCTTTGCAAATGAAAATCCAGAAGCGTCTGCTTTGAAAATGAAAATCCAGAAGCGTCTGCTTTGCAAATGAAAATCCAGAAGCGTCTGTTTTGCAAATGAAAATCCAGAAGCGTCTGCTTTGCAAATGAAAATCCAGAAGCGTCTGCTTTGCAAATGAAAATCCAGAAGCGTCTGCTTTGCAAATGAAAATCCAGAAGCGTTTGCTTTGCAAATGAAAATCCAGAAGCGTCTGCTTTGCAAATGAAAATCCCGAAGCGTCTGCTTTGCAAATGAAAATCCCGAAGCGTCTGCTTTGCAAATGAAAATCCAGAAGCGTCTGCTTTGCAAATGAAAATCCAGAAGCGTCTGCTTTGCAAATGAAAATCCAGAAGCGTCTGCATTGCAAATGAAAATGCAGAAGCGTCTGCTTTGCAAATGAAAATCCAGAAGCGTCTGCTTTGCAAATGAAAATCCAGAAGCGTCTGCTTTGAAAATGAAAATCCAGAAGCGTCTGCTTTGCAAATGAAAATCCCGAAGCGTCTGCTTTGCAAATGAAAATCCCGAAGCGTCTGCTTTGCAAATGAAAATCCCGAAGCGTCTGCTTTGCAAATGAAAATCCAGAAGCGTCTGCTTTGCAAATGAAAATCCAGAAGCGTTTGCTTTGCAAATGAAAATCCAGAAGCGTTTGCTTTGCAAATGAAAATCCAGAAGCGTCTGCTTTGCAAATGAAAATCCCGAAGCGTCTGCTTTGCAAATGAAAATCCCGAAGCGTCTGCTTTGCAAATGAAAATCCAGAAGCGTCTGCTTTGCAAATGAAAATCCAGAAGCGTCTGCTTTGCAAATGAAAATCCCGAAGCGTCTGCTTTGCAAATGAAAATCCAGAAGCGTCTGCTTTGCAAATGAAAATCCAGAAGCGTCTGCTTTGCAAATGAAAATCCAGAAGCGTCTGCTTTGCAAATGAAAATCCAGAAGCGTCTGCTTTGCAAATGAAAATCCAGAAGCGTCTGCTTTGCAAATGAAAATCCAGAGCGTCTGCTTTGCAAATGAAAATGCAGAAGCGTCTGCTTTGCAAATGAAAATCCAGAAGCGTCTGTTTTGCAAATGAAAATCCAGAAGCGTCTGCTTTGCAAATGAAAATCCAGAAGCGTCTGCTTTGCAAATGAAAATCCAGAAGCGTCTGCTTTGCAAATGAAAATCCCGAGCATCTGCTTTGCAAATGAAAATGCAGAAGCGTCTGCTTTGCAAATGAAAATCCAGAAGCGTCTGCTTTGCAAATGAAAATCCAGAAGCGTCTGCTTTGCAAATGAAAATCCAGAAGCGTCTGCTTAGCTAATGAAAATCCAGAAGCGTCTGCTTAGCTAATGAAAATCCAGAAGCGTATGTTTAGCTAATGAAAATCCAGAAGCTAAGTACACTTGAGACTTTGCAGTAGCTATATCAATTTCGACATTTTTATGACTACAATTTGGGTATTAGTTTTTTTTTCGCACCACTAGGGTAGAAAGTAAAATGATCCATCAGTCATTAATTTATAATTGAGCCCTAACTGCCCCTTGGTAAAATTTGGTTATTTGGTGACCCAGATATTGGTTATTTGTACGTTTATTGTTTTTCTTTCTTAGGAAATTGGTGAAATTGTGCGTACTCAAATACGCTTGACATTTTCTTTATTATAGAAACAGCAATGGCAGTCAAACTGAATTGCCAGGAAAATATAGATTCTGAATACGCCAAAGCTATGCACCGCAGTAAGATACAACCAAATGTTTAGTTTTTGTTTGTTTTTCGTGGCTGTTATTCCAACTTCCAAGTTTTACTCCGAGTTCTTCGGTTTCCCCTTCCCATAAAAACTTGTAGAGGTTAACGTATGCGTACGGAGCTGTTGGCTCGCGTGGCACGAAGGGCTTTCCAACACCCTCCTACACATTGTAACCCGACCACCTTTTTATAGGCATTAAAAGTCACTCGATGACTTGAGCCTAAGGTGGTGCCTTGGGTATTAGCCTAGCTGATTATTATTATTATTGTCTAAGCTATTAAATTAGGTCTTTCTTGAAGAATTTCATCAATCGAATATTTATATATGTTTTCTAAAACCGAAAGTGTACGGAGTTACCCGTACTAACCATAGTTATTTTACTTGTTTTTATGAAATGGAATGGTGATTGTAAAATGTTTCTTGGCAGCTAGTTCTCATAATTTGTGGAGCCAGTCGACCGCATTATTTAGTGGTTCTGTAGTGTAGTACACGAATAGTTTATTTCTCTGAAATTTCAACAACAAAAGCGTTAATTTAATTTTGTAAAAAAATATTTTAAGTATGGCTCCCAAGACATATTTTAACCCATTCTGGTTTTTTGAAAATGACCAATTTTTTTGTTAGGTAGTTATAAAATATTTGAAACTACGAACTTCCCCGTAGTCGGAATTCCGTAGATCATGGACATCTAAATTAAAATTCCTTAGAAATAATTGACATGATGACAACAATATTCAGATTCGTCCCCTCTTTATCTACGATATTAACATATTGTCTATTAGTTTGCTAGATAATTAAAACCAAAATCTATTTCCGTAGTTACATAGATGTGGTGGGAAATTAGCTTCCATTTTAATCTTGATTGAGCTTTAATAGCAACATGTTTCATTTTGATGGCGTAGATGAATTCTTAGCTCTTAATAAATGTGCAGGGTGTCTGAAATTGCTCGAACAGTAAATTTTTCTCAAAAACTATTTCACTTAGAATTTTGAAATTTTCAGGGAAGATGTACTACACAGGAAGTGCTTTAGCTGGTAAATTTAAGAAAAATCGGTAAATTTTTAACGGTTTTGAAAAACATAATTTTTAGTAGTTTTTTTACCAGTAAGTGTTAGAGGAAAAGTTTCAACGATAAACGTGTAGCACATACTCTAAAGCATAAAACAAAATTTGATCTGTGAAAATTGATAAATTTTTCACTAAGATACGAGATCATGAAGAAGAAAAAAGTTTGTAAGAGGAGGCAATGAGGCATTACCTTTTAACAACCATTGTTTAGATACCTCGAAAGAGTGGTACGTGTGTTTCATTTACTATTGAATAAACAAAACATCCCTTTGCTGCGATACAAAACCGATTGGAAAAAAATTCTACGGTAAACCTACTAGTATTTAAAATGGTTTTCTAAATTTTAATGCTCTGAAGGTCCGGTTTCGATTCCGTATAAAAAGCGTAACCGTTCATGCTTTAAATCATACTCTTAATTTTAACTTAATAACTGCCCGCATTAAAGATTTTAAAAATATATCCATGTGTCAGATCTTTTCTTAAAATTACTCTGTATACTCTTAATTTACTCAATGAAATTAAGTCGGCCGATTCATTCTGCAGCAGAGTTATGTTTTCAACTATTTTTGTGGGAAGCTAATGGTACCGCTACTAGAGCAAGTCAGTTATTTCGTATGCGCTTTCCCAACATATGACCATACCATAACACCGTTCTTAGAGCTATAAGAGACTTCGACTTCAACGAAAATGTCAATCCTAGGTTTCGTGGAGTTGGTCAAAATAACATCAACATGGAAGACACCATTCTCGCCTATTTTAGAGCAGATCCTCGAGCCAGCATTAGATCCGCAAGCGACGACCTGGGTCTGTCAAGAGTCTGGAGAGCCCTCCAGCATCACCACTTCCATCCGTATCGAGCGACGCTTATAACAATAAACTGTTGGTGTGCGATGAGTGCTCATTTTCCAGAGATGGACCTTTCAGCTGACAAAACAACCACGTTCGAAGCGATGTCCATACTCGATGGGGATTCCCTCATAACCATCAATCTCAATTTCGTCTAAACGTTTGGGCTGGCTTGATCGTAAATCAAATAAAAGGCCCGGGTTTCTGCCTTATCGTATGAATGGGACAAACTAGTCGACGCATTAGATGACATTCCATTGGTTGACGTAAGAGATGCGTGGTTAAAACATGATGGAGCGCCAACACAACAACCTCGAGTTGTTGTGGATTATCTAGACGCCGAGTTTACTCAAAGATGGATTGGAAGGAGTGGTCCCGTTCAATGGCCTCCAAGGTTCCCTGATTTAACGCCGATGGGCTTTATCAAGGAGAAAGAAAACCAGACGCTAGTGACAAACTTTGATGACCTACGGCAGAGAAAAGTTCAAACGTTTCTTCTCGTCACTCCCGATATGATCCAGCGCTCATTTCGGGATTTGATTCATCGTGCTCGCATATGTATTGCAGTGAACGGATATGTCATTGAACCTAACTTGTAATTTTTCAACTGTTTTCTAAATAATATGATGGTAGAAAAATGGCGTTTTGGTATTACTGATTATAAATCACGTACAACTCTTTCAAGGTATCTAAACCATGCTTATTAAATTTTATTTTGTGTTTTAGAGTGTGCGCTACAAGTTAATCGTTAAAACATTTACGTTAGCACCTTCCGGTGAATTATGTTTTTCAAAACCGTTACAGATGTTCTGATTTTTCTGAAATTTACAAGCATTTTCTGTTTAGTACATCTTCCCTGAAAATTTGTAAATTCTAAGTGCAATAGTTTTTGAGAAAAATGTACTGACCCACTGATTTATCTTATAACTATAAGTCTTAAAGTTTGTCCTTTTATTTATTTATTTATTTATTTATTTGTATTTCATGTTCCTAAAAACTCGAGAACGGTTAGCTCTAGAGCTTTGAAATTTGAACTCAATGGTCAGGGCCTGATTTCCAAATAAACGCGCCTAATTTCAAATACCTGACATGGTTATTAATCTAATTCAATTTTACTCATAATTAAATTTTATTTTACTCG
Organism: Leiobunum rupestre; assembly: GCF_980474605.1. Taxonomy (NCBI): domain Eukaryota; kingdom Metazoa; phylum Arthropoda; class Arachnida; order Opiliones; family Sclerosomatidae; genus Leiobunum; species Leiobunum rupestre. Next base: position 62,023,204 of record NC_143384.1, read on the forward strand.
ACTTTCGCCTCTTTGTTTCCCTTATCTTTATCCCCGGCTGGTCTCGGCTTTCTATTTTTCTCGACTTCCGAGCACGGGAGGGGGTGTTCGAGGTGAAGAGGGACCTTTAAGCTTTTTTAACGGGTTAGTGTGCAATTCGTAGAAGCGGAGTTAGTTTAAAAGAAAGGGACTTCGTAGAAGGGGAGGTTAAGTTAGGATTTTTAAGTATTTCAGGACTTTTTGCTACGCGTGTTACGTGTGTAACGTTTTTGCTACGCATGTTACGTTTTTGTTCGCGTGTTGCGTTTTTGCTACAGCGTTGACCTTTCTTACGTACAGATCAGATCTAATTCATTAAAACTAAGAACCCGGGCGAAGCCGGGTATTAAAGCTAGTAAACTATAGATCAAAGTTAATATAGCAAATTTTTGAAGCGTTACCGAAATTTCATTATTGCTTAGGGCTACCTTCCATCTTCCTTCTCGCGGAACTCGGCCTTGGTTGTGGTACGACTTTATTTACTATATGACCAACGAAGGAAAACAGTTCAAGAAAAGCGTGAAGATCATTAAAGATCTCACTGTCAAAGTATGTAAACCAATTTCTGAGTGCCATCAATAATCTTATCAAACTGGGACCCATGAGACCTATTTGAAATGGATACAGAATCGTTTAAAATTCGAACCGAAATTTCAAGCGGGCAGCGGCTCCTAGTTGTGATGGAAGATCCGACCAATCAAGTCCCCCTCCCCGTTGATCCGTTTGGGGGGGGGAGATTGAAAACCTCTAACCCCCTTAAATGCACTTTTGATCATGGGTGATACCTAGCTTGAAAGGTCGCCTGTAAATGGTAGCCGAAGAATGCAAAGACTACAAACATTACATAGATTGTGGGGTGGTTAGCAGTGTCGACTCACAGCAGCTGGGTTCAATCCCTGATTGTAGCACTGGATGGAACCTCTGGAAAATCTTCTGTGTTGAGTTTGCAAGTTCTCTCACCACTGGTTAAAGGTGTTTTCCCCCGAACTATTTGGCTTCGCCTTTCCATAAACACCTATCGAGATTAACGTTAATAGTAAGTGTAGTGGCATGAAGAGCTTGCCACCACCATCCTACGCATTGTAACCCGGTCACCTGAGTTAATGGCTTTAAAAGTCGCTCGATGACTTAGGCCTAAGGAGGTGCCTTGGATATTAGCCTAGCTGATTATTAAAACAATGTAGATTAAACAATGTTTATAAGTTATTAAGAATACACTAGTTTGGTATTTTCGCTAACTCACTTTTTTAAATATTTGGTTATTATTTCATACAGTGTTTTTATTAATTGTATTTTGAATAGGTGATAAAGGATAAGAAACTGAATAAAATGACCAGCGATGAAAAACGAAGTGGTGACTTGCAGGATGAAAACAAACCGAGAAAGAGGTTGGCCTTCCTCGACCTGTTGTTGGAAAAGCTTTACGAAGACCCTAGTTTCACGGAAAAGGATGTCACGGACGAGGTCAACACCTTCATGTTTGGGGTAAGTCATGGCAGAGTCACTTTGTGTGATTTACGAAATTTCGCAAAGGAAATAGTCGCAATGCGAGCTAACAGCGCTTCTAGATGAGTTCGCGAATTGTATTCAGGATTCTTTATCAATAAAGAAAAGCTTGTATTGAGATTAACAACTTATTTCATCGTAATTTTAATTTTCTAGATCTATCTTAATAAATTATAGTTTCGTTTCTCTTATTATTTGTGTACAGGGCCACGATACTACCGCAACTAGTCTTACGTGGATAATATATCTTTTGGGTCTGCATGAAGATATCCAGGAAAACCTTTACCAAGAGGTGTACCAGGTGTTGGGCAGTAGAAGCTTGAGACCAGAAGTCACCCTAGATGATCTAAACGGAACTTAAGTACATGGACATGGTTTTGAAGGTTAAACTATTTGGTAGTAAACTCCAAACATAAATCAAGACTAGAAATAAATCTAACTTTGGAGCACTAAGAAAGGCAGATATTTTTCAGCCTGTACCAAGAATACTGTCAAATGTAAATGAACCGCAGTTATCAGACTGCCATAGGTCCATAGTCCCCATGTTGTAGGCGTTTTCCTTATGAAGTTACATTTTGACCTCGAATTTGAAGTTTTGCGCGTTCCTAGGCCGAAAAAAAACGTTTTGGTTTTTTTGAAACTATTTTGATACATAGAAATAGCTATACCCACAATTCCCAAGCGCAATTTATCGCGTCAAAAGTCGGGGTTGGAAATTGAGATTTTGTTTGACTCGATTTTCTCACCATTTTCATAAGGAAAACGCCCTCCGATTCTGAGCGCTATTTCGATACCTTCGATTAATTTACTTCTGATATTGTACAATAATCGCGCTCTGAAATAATATATGATTAGTCTAAAGGTCCTAAAAGGTAAGTAAAAAATTAAATATTTGAATAAAAATACTTTAATTTTAATTTTTAAGCTTACAGTTACATCGTGGTATTAAACAGGCGGTACATTTTGTGGTAAATAATTGCAAATAACGTTATGGTATAATAAAATGCAATAAGTAGTAAATATGGTAGAAAATAGTAAATCGTTTATTTTGAAATAAATTAAAATCGACATTGATTAGTTACTCAATGTGACATGAGATCTGTTTTGTAATATAAATAATGTTAACAATCTTTACGTAGCAAAATTTCGGGGATTTGAATGTACTTTCTCTGTTTATGAATAAGTTGTTTGATTTAACCAAATTTTATTAAAAATTATCAAAATATACTTTCATTTACCATTATTTAACAGTGGTTGTTTGAAAAATATGATGTCGTTGGAACATCACAGTGACGTATCTAGCTAGACCATCGCATTCATAATAACATTATCTTCGACAATTCAAAGAACCAATCAGTAATTTGTGCGCCGTATTTCAGTAGCGATTAAAGCGCGTTATCAATCTTGTTTTCGAAATATTTTAACACTTGTTTTTAAGACTAGAAATTCTTGTGTAACGGGGAAGATATTTTAGGGATTTTGTCACACTTACTTCAAGACTAGAAATTTTTAGTTAATGGGGATAGATCCTATTTCTTATAGCTATACTTGTTCGGCGAGAGAGGCGAAATTTCAATCTCGAAATATTTTTTTTTATGATTTATTTCGTGGTTACTCATCATGACACACTTTGAAGAAGTTGAAAGAAATCTCATCTCAAAACTTATTCCTCAAATTCGGTCTATCAAAGCTATTTCGTCTTCTGATAAGGCCTGGGACAATTGTTCTAAATTATCTGGTTTAATTTCCTAGGAATGCCAAAGATTGTATCCTTCAGTTCCAGGAGAAGCACACAAAATTGAAGAAGATCTTGAAATTGGTAAACACTGATATTTTTTAAATGTATTTTTATTTATACCTATATTTTTAGTTTTCTTTACACTAGGCTCAGAGTTAACCGATTTTTAAACCACCCGTTTCCTTTGTCACATCTTGTTGTACAAGCAGGGTCCCTAACAAAAAATATTTTTCAAATTCTGTTATTCGCAATTAGTGTAACTGGAAATGTTATGTGTATACAGTTATACTTGGAATGTCTAATGAAGCTTCATTACCACAGTCATAGCCGAATTTACTTATGGACCAAGTGTGCCGTGGTATCGGGTCACAACAGCGGTAATTATTCGGGACCTCCAAAGGTCTCCTAACGCAGAACTGGCCACCATGCTGCCAAGGATCCGGAGAAACTAGCGTGGCTTAAAGTAACTTTCAAGGGAGAGCTGTGGGGGGTGTTGAAGTTGGCTGACCAGTAGTCGCCGCCGCGAAGAAGCTGTCGCCTAGGAAATAAAGTTGAAGATGCTCACTCTGAAAATAAACTTACCAGAAAATAGTTCTTCTACACAAAACTATTTACGCGTAAAATCACATATTTAGATGGTTAAAAGCTTTTTAATTATTTTCCTGTACATATGTTTTAACGATTCCTTTTGAAATAAATTGGCTCGTTTCTTTCAGGCGGAAAAATAATTCCCAAAGGCGTCGACGTCTCCATATTTATTTACCAACTTCATCGAGACAAAAGTGTATTTCCGAATCCAGAAATTTTCGACCCCGAACGTTTCAGTGCGGAAAACAGCCAAGGACGGCATCCTTACGCTTTTCTACCATTTTCAGATGCCCCAAGGAATTGTATTGGTCAGTACTAAGCTCTTATTACTACAGAAACCTTGCTAGCTGTCGGTTCGCCGCCCATTTTCTAGCCTAACAAGAGTTAGTGGAGTCGTACCCTACGTTATTGATAAAGGTTTGTGCACACGTCCCTTTCGATTTTTATTTCCTAATTTTTTAGTTCGCTAGTATCTGCTGCTAGAGGCGCTCTTCCTGGTCAATGATTTTATTGTATCAGACTGCAGAGTCGAGGGGAGGTTGGGGCGCCAATCTGGCCCTGGTATTTTATCAAAATAAAGCGTATTAACATGGAGAAAAACAACTCCATGGAATTAAAAGTATTATGTTAAGTAAATTTACTTCCTTATTTAAATTACTCCTGATATTATATAATATATTTAATACTAAGTTGCATTTTTATTGTAAAATTAAGCTTTAAGTTGTGAAAATCGAAGGGAAATTAATTTGGAATTTAAGCTCTCGCCATAAAATTCAAATTATGGTGCGAACCGCCAAATATTTGAAAATTTAAAGACAACAAAGACCGCCACCTACCGGTCTTTCACGCGTTAGCCACAAGCTGCTGTCGCCCCCTAGATGTCGAGCGTGCACTGGCCTTTATAACAACGTAGGCTCCGGTGGAATAGCTTTATCTTTATCATACTCATTATTAACGGTAGGAGACGTTGCGTTACTGTTAACAGTAGTAATTTTTAAGTGTGTGAGTAAAGGCGAACTGGCTACGTGGGTAGTTGGGTTTTAAGAGTAGTGAAAGGCATGTCTCCTAGCGGGTAAAAGATAAGACGGGCAAATTGGCTGGGTGGGCTGAATCGTTATCTGATGTTGGCGGTAGGAGACAAGGATTTAGTTAATTATACGATTCAATTATTGGACCTTGAAAGTTCTAACAAGGGACCCCCAAAATCCAAATTCAATATTTTTTGCCCTTGATCGAAAAAAACTCAGGATATTACCCTGCTTTCCGCTTATAGCAGAGCTCTTGGCAAAATGTGTTTAATTTTTGAGTATCGTAGAGGCTACTCCCTAAAATGCATAGGTGGCATAGTTCCGGCATAGGTCGATTTCCTACTGTAAACGTTGCTACTTTAGAAAGTAAACCAAGGAGCGGAATCCCTATTTATAAGGCATTGTTGTTTTGAATCAGGCCTAGCTCTTTTTGTCGAGATTCGTAGGGATAGAATACATTCCACACCCGACTTTACCTTTTGCGTAAGGCTTGGTGCTGTCCTCTAGGTTGCGTTATAGATGGCCCATAGCATTTTTTAGAATGGGGTTGGGGCTCGAGCGAAGTGAGTGCGCGTCGCCGTCCGGCGACATTTCTCAGCGAAGATTACGATCCCCCCCCTCGGAATCACGCGCTAAGTCCGGCGAATCCAAACCGCCACGTTTCTCGTGGGCCGATGTCGCGTCGGTCGATTTTAGGGAGCTATGCCAGAGAGCTGCAAAAAGAGCTATGCCTGATACAAAACCACAATGCCTTTTAAATAGTTATTCCGCTCCTTGGTTTACTTGCTATAGTAGCAATGTTTACGGTAGGAAATCGACCTATGCCGGAACTATTCCAACGATGCCACCTATGCATTTTAGGATTTTGCCTTACTATTTGTAATTTCAACGATAATACTACAACAAAGACGAACTGCAATACAACGGGCCAGTGTCCACGGACGTATTTCTTTGTCTTTTAAATGGGGCTTATCGCCTGTTCGCCTATCTCAAAATAAATTCTGGCGCCACCACTGATGGTGGGTGGTTTAAAAACTACACTTTGATATTAACGAAACGACGCATAAGTTTATTAAAAATTTTCAAGAAGTTATCTTTTTTATTGACACGAAAAGATGTTAAGACGGTTTTTAGCGTAGCTCCTAATCCCTTCACGTTCAATAGGTAAGTTCTTTCCCCCCTCAAAGGTAAAATCAATTTCACCAACCCGTTATCTCATAGTTGATTTATTGTGAAACTCAAATTAGTCAGGATAAATCTAACACATACACAAACACCAGAATACTAGCAGTCTCCATTTACTTCCCTTCCTTAATTAAATAAAAAGTCCAGATTTCTTAAGCCTAACAAAAAGAAGTGGTTTTAAATTTCACTAATAATCCAACGTTCACGATTGTTCACTGTATACTGCAGTACTTACTTTAACACTCAATAATAACAAAACTTCTTTTACGCTCTAGGTCAGAAATATGCATTGATGGAAGAAAAGGTAATTTTGTCTCATGTTTTGCTAAGCTTCAAAATTCGCTCTGTGGATCCAAGAGATAAAGTTTTGCTATAGCCAGAAGTGGTTCTTAGACCAAAAGATCCAGTTCGATTGCAGTTTCTTAGTAGAATATAAAAACATTTTAATTTTTTATTGTAATTTTGTATATTTTTTATTTACGACCGCCGTTAATTTGAAGATCAAAATGTGTTACTCTAATTAAGTTCTACGTGAAAAATTAAAGTAATATAAAAATAACGCCGAAATTAAGAACAAATAATTATTATTTTGGTCTGCAAATTTTGTAAAAAAATCAATAAAATTAATGAAAGTAAAAACTAACGCTAACTGTTATCTTAATTTTACAACGTTTTGAGTCCCCTACCTCTGGTACCTCCACTATTCTAAAACTAGATTTTGGAAAATAAATTTACGATTGTGAATTATGTATGGTAGTAGAAATTTCGCAATTGCCATAGTAAGCCAATATGATAAGACTTCGGTTTCTAACAGTTTTTAATGATTGTTTTAAAAGTTCGCCTTCAAAATGATTTCGAAAAGTTTAATTTACCTCTATAGTAATAACGTCTATTTTAGAGTCAAATTATAATTTTAATCTTAGAAAGTTTTAAATTAACACTCTTAATGATGTTTTCAGTTTTATAGTTAATAGCCTTTTCTTTATGAAATGATTGTTCGGAAACCAGAAAAAAAACACTATTAAAACTTCGGTTAAGAGTTTACCGCAATTGCCAATTCTTATAATTAAATCATTCCAAAATAGAACGCCGTCTGAAATAAACTTACTGTAGCTACACAATGCTGGTACGTTTTTCGGGCAATTTTATTAGACTTTTCGAAGACATTAAAATATAATATATTTTAGTTATTTTGATTATTTGCGGTTTGCTTCAAGCTTGTAAACACTTTTTCAGGTACCCAGCAGCCGGATAAGAAGCCGTAAAGGAAGGGGTGCCTCCTAAGAAACCCCTACGATGGTTTTTCCGTATTACTCCAAAAAGACTCCGTAAATACCGCACTTAATCCGCAGCGACAAATATTTTAGTTTTATCACCGGCGACAAGCTTCATCGATTTCTCAGTTTAACCGGAGAAGACAATTACACGTAACTCTTTCAAAATTACTTTATCTACTACAATCTTTGTCGATATATTTAAATTAGGCAGGCTCCTTTTCACATTTGAACTTTCTTCATTCGGAAAGATGTTAATTATTATAATTAAGTTTGGACCTAGATCATAAGATGGTGAATGTGTTAAGAACGGGACACTATGACATGAAAGCGACGCCGCGTGCCTCGTTGGAAATATACGGAAATTATTTAGCTTCCAAAATCTCAGTCAATCGAATAATACACTAGGTTCGATGCAGCACCATCCAGGTATAACACTAGAGCCACCATTTGCTTTAAAACGAGGATTTTCATTTTTCACGTTCATCTTTGTGAAACAGAAATTTTATTTTCTGTTCATTCTAGCCAAACATTTTAGGCTTCTTTGGGGGTTTTATGATTTTAATATCTGTAAATTGATATTGAGAAACCGACGTAACAGTCCGTAATCTTTGAAGTTATTACGCAATGTTTCAGAGATATCTAACCATTTGGGAAATTTTAGCTTAACCTGCGAAGAAAATTACTCGTAACTCTTAGATAATTTTCTACCTGATGTATATGTGGACCTTTTCATGTTCTAACTTATAGTTGCTCAACCCAAAAGACGTTTATTATAGTTTACGATTAAAATTTGACGCTAGGCTCGGTCATAATACGGTGAACGTGTTAATTTCAAGAGACTAGGACTTGCAAACAAATGGCAGTTATTTAGTCCGGAGACTAAACTTTAGAAATCTTAACCAATTGGACTAAGTGCACTAGATTGGAGCGCCGTCTATCGCACCAACCAGGTACTACACTAGGGTCGCAACTTGTTTTAGATGCGAAATTGAAACTTACGGACTCTTCATAATTTACACCATGAAAGTTTGAATTTCCGTGAAATGACGAGCCAGATTGCCTGTCATCACCAGGGTTATGGAGTATTTCGTTTCGGATTGAGTCTGTACCATATAAGTGTACTCTTTAAATATTCGAGATAAGCGAAAATGAAGATAACGTAAAACAAGTTGGTCCTGAACACAATACGTTGATATGAGAAAAACAAATCGTTGTGAGAAATATCATAAATACGTTGACTTTTCAACAATTTTACCCCCATTTCTCCCCTAAATCCCGGATGCTCGATCCTCGATCCTGGGACTGATGCCTCGACCTTACTTTCTTCTGGAGTAAAAACGCGAACAAGTAATGAGACCAATAAGTAGCGGAGAAAACTAAGCTTTATTGGCGAAAAATATGCGGTACTTCGTCCGATAGGCCTTCAAGGCGAAAAACTTTATTACGACTAACCGACAATTTGAAAATGTTTAAAAATAGTTTAAAAACGAAGGGCATTTTGCCCATCCCAACAGGGCGTGCACAAAACACGAAGAAAAAAGGAGAGAGCGACGATCACATCTTTACGGTCTCACATCAGGGGCGTAGGAACCGGGAGGGGCAGGGGAGGCAATGCCCCTCCCTAGAATTTTGCTGGGAGTGGCAACTAATGTTATTGATGATAAAATTCGCGAAAAAGTAGATTACTCCATAATTAAAAGGGATAATATATCTAAATCCTAAACAAATTTGAAGAAATTAAAAAACTTACTAATAACTCGAACCGATAGGTCTTCGAGCGAATCTCGGATCAAATAGATCTTCGAGTAATAAACTACATAAAAACTAAATAAAATAGCCAGAAATTCCAACGGTAGACCGGTTTCGTTCTATTTGGAACTCATCAGTACCGTGCGAGAAATCTGGCTGGCGACCGTTATATCGAAAAGAGAAACTAAGCCTAAACATTAAAAATTTCAAAACGCGTTGCATAGCAACGGAAAGCCAAAAAGGGGGGAGTGTGGTGGAGAATAGTATATACGATAAGTTAAGTTAGAAGAGACCAAATATGGACTGTGAGAAGGATGATAAAATTCGCGAAAAAGTAGATTAGTCCATAATTAAAAGGGATAATATATCTAAATCCTAAACAAATTTGAAGAAATTAAAAAACGAGTTATTAGTAAGTTTTTTAATTTATTCAAATTTGTTTAGGATTTAGATATATTATCCCTTTTAATTATGGACTAATCTACTTTTTCGCGAATTTTATCATCCTTCTCACAGTCCATAGGTGGTCTCTTCTAACTCAACTAATGTCATTGCCCCCTCCAACATTTTGGTCAGTTTAAATTTTCAAAAGGCTCAAATTATAATTTTAAAAGCATATAGAGTTTATAGAACCTCAACTGGGTTTAAATTTCAGTCTTTTCCCGCCAATTTACATAGTAGTTAACAGTACACATGAATTCGGAGAAGCTACAATCCCTTAAAAATTAAAAACCATTCTCCAGACTCCTTTTCGTTTCTCTTTGCCCCCTCCAACTTCTAGAACGTTCCTACGCCCCTGTCTCACATTGAACTCAATTCTTGTCTCAAAGTCTTGCGCGCGAAAAGGTTTTAACCCTGTCGGGCACAATGGGTCACCACGTGACCATTGCGCGCGCGAAAGTGTCCGCTCTCTCACTTTCGATTGCATCATTGGTAGCAACTCGATGGAAAGTTTTAGGAGCGTCACTAGAAATACCATATATATTGACCATTGTTCACATATTTAGAAGGAAAGAAGTATTTTTAAATATTGGGGAGCGAACATAAATAATATTTACAATATACGTTACAATTCTCCCCGACTTAATTTCGAACGTCATCGTTCGAACAAATATACAAAACAAAATTAAATTGACCAAAAGCGGAAAATAAAGTCATAAAAGACAATGACCAAGAATACAAACCAAAATAAACAAAAAACTTACAAAAAATACACATAGGCATAGCAAATTAACCAATTAAAACTTACAAGAAAAATATATAGGACCATGAAATAATTTGTCGCATAACTTAACGAGACATGGAAAGTTAGCAAATGCAAAGTAATGTCAAAGCATAAATACATGAAACTTGGCACAATACAAAATATAACGGTTGAGAGAAATGATATAAACAGAAAACGGAGATCCAGATCTTAAATCAACTGATTCTCATCAGGACAATATAAAAAATAGCATATTTACACAGCAGTGGCTGAAGCGCACTGAGTAATTTAAAATTTTCGTGACCACAATTTTGAGACAAGGCTTACTCTCTAAACTCACAGAAGCAACAAGCAACTCTGGACAAAAAATATAAAATAAAAAGACAAAATGGCAACATAACTTAAAAAAAACCAGAAGCATAAAACAAACGACATATATGTATACAACAAAAGTTCATATGAATATTTTTACAAGATGACAAAATAGCTAAGAACAGCGGTTGAAATGAGCTGAACTAATATTGCCAAATGACCCTCATAAAAACTGAGAACAAAGGTGTAACACACAATGAACTCCAATGTTTTGACAATTTTGTCCATCTTATTTCTGTGCTTACCCAATCGAAACCCATCACTAGCTAACGAACATACAAATTAAAAAAAAACTACAGTTGGGAAAACCAAATTTACCGATATCACAAAATGAGTTAAAAGTACTTTAAGCTAATACGGGGGAAAAAAGTAAAGGTTACGGAAAATTCAATCAGGGTTAAAAAAATAAACTGTTAATATATATCATAACAATTATTCTAAGGGAAAATTGATAAACCATAAAAGGACTATTAAGTAGCTAATGGGTAAGAATTAATTGAAAGAGAAGTTGAATTGATGGAAATGGTTAGAAAAGTGAAACGGGGATATTTAATAATTTTTTTAATTAAGTAAGTAAATATAAGCTAAAGGGGAATGCATGACCCAATCATAATAGGGAAAACCAGGATAAATCTAAACAAGAGTTGGCCAGCAACTCAAGATCGAACTACTCTGAACGTAGCAACGTGTCCGCCACCACGACTGAACCTCTCAAAGAGTGCCACTCGGCACAACAATTAAATTTAAAATAGTAAGGCTTATTTTAAGGGACATAATGAAAAATTAATGTTAAACTAAAAATACGGGTTTACCGATTGCAAACTTTATGAAAAACATGGGTAGAGAACAAGGTTCGTAAAAGAAAAGCACTAGAGAATCGAGCCCAAGGCCACCACCTGCAGAGAACATCCCAAACAGAGAGATGCGTTGGAGGAACGTGCCCCCAATACGGGAGGGCGAAAATGAAGGGGTTAAAAGGAAAAAAAAACTCGCGACCCTACCCAAAAATCTCGGGACGAGAAGGAACGCAGCAAAAGCCATGGCGCAATATTTGGAAATACTCACATAACTTGGCGCGAAAACCTAAAGAAAATACCTAAATTTTTCTACAAAACTATGAGGCGAGATAATACCATGAAATTATTAAACAGAGGCAAAGGGAAATAAAGTGATCAACCACCCATCATAAAAATATATAACAGATGAGAATATACAACAATTAAAATAGCAGGGAATAATAATAGATAATATAGTAAATTGAAAGTTAAGGTGAGCGACCATAATTTTAAAATAATAACATTTGGAAACAAAGCGCCAGGAGATTAAAACGCCCAGTGTTTAACATTAAATCAAAAATTAATCGAAAATGTGAAAAAAAATTCGAGAGGGACTAGCCTGTGGTTCAATCGCGGACGGCCCCCCAAAATGTGACACTTTTTGAAATAAATAGGAAGTTAATATTAAATTGAAGTTACGATACGTTGTCTAGGGGGAAATACCATATATATTGACCATTGTTCACATATTTAGAAGGAAACGAAGTATTTTTAAATATTGGGAAGCGAACATAAAGAATATTTACAAAATACGTTACAGCTTCAATAAATCATCCTCCCAGGAAATCAAGAGATCAAAATGTATAATTTTATCTCGCCTTTATTTCAGTGATATCACCTTTATCAACGAATAATTAACAACACTGAAACAAAAACATTTAGCAGCGATATGTCTATTCCTTTAAAATAAATTTATTGAATATTTCTAATTACCTTTTCTCTAGCTTTCCGATGTAAAAACTTCCCACAACAATGAATCTTATTTCTTTATTATTGTCAGCTGACCAACGTTTTGGTGATTTTCCAACAGAGCTATCTCCGTATTCACGCTGGTTTTTCTATTAATATCAGTTAGGCGGTAGACTTGAATTTCATTCGGAAATTTTCACAGGTGGGTATAACATTACTGTAATTTTTGTTGATAGCGCGCGCAATTTTTCCAAATTGAACGAGCTCTTCTATGTTGAAATATTAAGCAGTGCGTGATATAACATATAACGCTTTAACAAGTGTGTCCTCGCTTTCTCTAAACCGTTTTTGTTGAAGCGTTTATTCTTTCGCAATTTTAACCTTTCCCATGGGGATGTCTGTGAGAATAAGCGATTTGACGAATACCTAAGAAAAAAGTTCTAGAATTCTATATAGAAAAAGGCATTATTTTCTTTAGATTTCTATCGATACACATATAGAAATTAATAGACAATTGGGTCAATCCTATTTGTTGATTTCTATGATATTCTATAAGATATTTTCTATAGACTCTATAAAGAAAACCTAAAATATTTTTTAGAATTCTACAAAATTCTACTTATTATAATATGAAATTCGTTCTTTAAAAAGATTTATAGATAACGAATATAGAAATATCTATAGAAATATATAAACTGTAGTTTTTAATTAAGAATAATGCATATTTATTGGTTATATTATCCTTAAGATAATTAACTTTGCGGTAGCCCTGGTCTCACGAAATGTCTATTTTAGTTTCGTTAAAATGCGAACGGCACGCAATCTGTGTTTGGTCCAAGCTTCCTATGGGAATATAACGTGTCTCAGGTGGTTAAGCTAGTAAGTAGAGGGAAAAGGCACACTCCAATCGAAGTCCCATTTTCAATTGTCGCTATTGAGTTTGGGGAAAACACCATGCTATTTTAAAATTGATGTTTGGTTTCAGATAGTTTTGTAGTTTTAAGTTCCTTAATAAACAGTAACATTTTGACGATTTCAACAGTCTTCTCACGTTTTTGAAAACCCAAAAGGGTCGTTTTAAACTGGTTCTTCAATTATCACCTCAGCCTTCGAACTATCAGATTGGGAAAATAGATTCCCATGGATTAATTAAAAAATGGAAAATTAACCCCAATTTTATTAAGAATGAGTTTCAATATCATTTATAGATGATATTTTCCATGAAATAGCACTCCAAAATCGCGAATTATCGAACAAACAACACCAACAGTAAGTAACATTTCATTCTACGTCAGGAATAAATGAAATCAAATTTTCAAAAGAGTCAATTTAAAAAACAGCTGCAACTAGTGTTAAAGGAAGAAAATATTAACATAAATGGAATTTCCACGAAAGGTTTACTTAAACGTATACTATACCGAAATGAGCTAAGGAAACTAAAAAGCAGAAACACAATTGCTTACCAGCTAACGTAAACTAATATGATGGAGTTAATAACGTTTAATCATTAAAATAAATATTGGCACTCGTTTTAAGCCGAAACATTACGATAATAAGAAGTCGATCAATTTCAGTACGTGAAATTTTGGAATATAATAACATTCCTAGGCCACTAGCTAACGAATTTGGAAGTATAACACCATGTTATTAAAATAGCAGTACTTAGACAAGCACGGTATAAAAGTTAATTTAAACGACATGCTACACTTGTTTTTAGTAAGAAAAAAATATTTTTACATACACATATTTAATATTTCAAACATTTAAAAAATATACAATGACATAATACAAAGTACGTTAAATCAACTGACCTATATTCAAATATTTTAACTCTGTAATGGTAGGAATATTTTTCTGTTGATTTCCCTTATAAATGATATCTCCAACGGATATCAAATTTATATTCTTTAATTATTCACAAAACTTCTAGTGTTAGCGTATCTGCTTCCGTATTACCTTGTTTAATAATCATCAGCTAGAATAATACCCAAGTCATTTAGTTTTAGTGACGAGTATTTTAAATCTGCGTTCGACTTTGCGGCCCTGGAATTAATATTGTCTCCAGTTTTAATTACGTCCTACTTGGTGCACTACTCTAGGATGGAGCCATTTTTGCAAGCTTATTTAGGAAAGTCGAAGACTTTAAAACAATGTTGAATAGCCTACGGAAGGTATGACACATCACGATTTCCTCCTTTTGAACCATTCAGTGAGCCTTCCTAATCTGTCGTACTGCCTTAAATCAACCCCATAATGGCGGTGTAGCGAGGGCATCAAATCGTTCTATGAACCTCTTTGTATGGCGCTCCAGACCTTCGCCAGTACCTTGATGGATGATATCTCCTGGGAGCCGTCATCAATTATCGTATCCAAGGGTGGTCTCGGAATTCGACACGCTTTTTTCATTTATCTCTTTTGTCTCCGGCGTAGCTAGCCTCGTACACGAAATCCTTCTCTTCTTCATTATTGTCTCGCCCGAGCAGTAGAGGTTAACAGAAATAGTTAGTGCAGGGAGCTGTTCATTCTCATGGCTTGAAGGGCTTGTAACCCGGCCACCTATTTAAGGTATTAAAATGTCGCTAGATGACTTGGGCCTAAGGTGGTGCTTTGCTGGTATTTTCACGATTGTCTTAAATTAAGGCCATTCCTGACCGAAATGTCTCTACCTTCCCCTGATCAGTGTGGGATGGCCCTCTCATTATCGATCTGCCAATATCTTTACTGACCAGGATTCTATGGATCGGGATAAGGCGCAGATTCTGGTGGTCGTTTAGTATGCTGTTAAATGATGAATCGTTTTTTATTGCCATCGGCCTTTGGGTGAGCGCTGTTATTTATGTGCTACACGTTTGCAACTGTGGCAGCCATGTAGTTTCTTTTGTGGCATCAATGGCTTGAGTTGAAACAGAACTAGCTGTGTGTTTCTAGTTCACATTTTTAAATCTTTTGTATAAATAAAGCATAATAAATATTAACTAGAAACCAAAACAAATAAATAATATTTATATTTGAGATTGTGATACCGAAATCTTTATTCCATACCCATACTTGTCTGATAAAAATTCTGAACTCATTGACAACTTAAGTTATGAAAGGTGTCGCCGTAATTCAACCATGAGGTTACTTCCCTCCATAATGTTTTGTAGAATTTTCGGCACCTTAAAATGTTTCGAAAGGATTACCTCAGATCTGACGTTTCATAATAACTCAGTGACTGGGTTTTATAATTATAGAGAGTCGGCTTCTAAAACATGTACAAAGAAAACTGAGTGCGGAGTTTTACCTACTTTTGACTAAATTAACATAGTTAAACAAATGTTTTTATTTTCTTTCAGACATAATTTAGATGTAAACTGTTTCTATATCGGCCATGAGTTCAAGAAAAACACTAAAACTCTTTTTAGATTGGATTGTAAGTTTCTCTGATTAAAAGACTTTACTTCGAAAAACGACCACTAAGGAACAGGTATACACAGATATTAAAAAATAAAAAGATGAGCTTGAAAGATTAGCTTAGAAGATGAGCTTGAAAAATTAGCTTAAAAGATTAGCTTAGAAGATTAACTTAGAAGATGAGCTTGAAAGATTAGCTTAAAAGATTAACTTAGAAGATTAGCTTAAAAGATTAGCTTAAAAGATTAGCTTAGAAGATTAGCTTAGAAGATTAGCTTAGAAGATGAACTTAAAAGATTAGCTTAGAAGATTAGCTTAAAAGATTAGCTTAGAAGATGAGCTTACGCAATTATTCTTTCCGTACATATCAATAGTTTTACCCACTCCTTACTTTGTAAATAGGTCGAAAAAAATCTTATTTGCCTTGAATCGAAGACATTTCTATTTAAAAACACTAGCGTTAATAGTTAAGGTTGAACCAGGCTCCCATTTAGATGTACATGCTTAAGAAATTTTACAACGTGCATGTGCTACAAACTACTCTTATCAATATCCTAAAGCCTTAAAATGCCCGGTAAAGTAATATGGCCACTAAAATGTTAAAACGGTAAGATTCGAAAGCAATTGTCTTTAAAGTCTCACTTGTGTGCCGGCATGATCATTACGAAGAAACACCTATTTACTTTCAGTACCCACCATTGTTCACCCAAAATGGAAATGAACTGGTGTCGAACAACATATTGAACAGCTACGACGGCTTCATTCCACAAATGTTTTCCACGTTAGAGAGATCTTTAAAGTAAGATTTATCAATTTCCTAGAAAAATTTCTAAATGTTTTTCAATTAAATTCGCTGGTAACCTTCAATTCTTGACATTTTTTTAAATTTCGTATTCCATTTCAAACTAATTTAATTTATCATTTATTAGCTTTAGTATATACCAAGTTTCCCCTAGTTGTTTAAGTATGAAAGCAGTTGGTCACTTGGTTTTGCCTAGGAGCAACAAACCCAATCCCCCCATCATACAAGGAAAACGCAACCCATCAAAAGTCGTGCATTTTCTGGCGTACAGTTTCCATTGGTTAAGCCTGGTTTTCACTTGGCGGTTTTTGGGCGTAAAAACCTGGCGTCGACGGAAAATGGGCGGAAATTCCGTCGGTTTTCGGTTTTGTGTGGCGATTTTCATTTCTATTTTTTTCGCTCAGTTGGGCGATTTCGCTCTTTTTCAACCAATCAAAAACCATTTTCGAAAGGTGACTGTGACGTCAGGGGGGATGGTTAATGCTTTTCTGTGAATTTTTTTAACGTGTTTTTTTTTCATGATACCCTTGTTGCCTTCTTTTCCAGTATGTTTCTTTCACACAAACCGATCTTTCGTAACTCATATTTCTTTGAACACGATAGATCATGTAAAATAACATTAAATTTAAAATGCTTACATGAGCTTTAATCAATAGTTCACTATTATGATCAGATAAATCATCCATTTTTAGGCCTAGGCTTAAATCTCCACAATCAGACGAAAACCGACGAACTCGCTGGAACAAAATCGCTTTATTTCCGCCCAAAAAAAACGCCAAGTGAAAATGCTTAAACGCCGACAGTGAGCGAAACGTCGAAAACCATATCGCCGATGTCGAACTTTCTGTCGGTGATTTTCCGCCAAGTGAAAACCAGGCTTAAGACGCTTTAGAGCCTGCTGTCGTCGGAACGGGAAAATTCTGGAACTGTCTTCCCCCTGTCCGTAAAACGTTCAGCGTAATGGCTTGTCCAATAAAAGTTGGAGACAACATTGCGTTAGCGGGTTTAAAATCTAGCTGCGATCTCCTTCTGTGGGGTGCTGGGTTTAATGCTGTTAGATTTTACCAACACAGTCAACACTAAAGGCATGGAAATAACTGTGCTTCGGCTCAGGCGTACTGACGAAAATATTATAATTTTTAATTTGGGTACTGAGGAGTTCGTTTATAGGTAGTTCGTTTTATCTGTTAAATTAATAGGGTGCGATCATCCCGGCGTCGTGTTTTCGGTATCCCCCCCCCCCTTGGTTTTGCACCGTTCTCTTTTTTTCATCGTTTTTGACAGTCCATTTTCGTAGGTTTCTTTTGTGAGTCGCGTGGTCGTTTTCGCGTTTTTCTTATCGCGTGTTATTAATTTCTCGCGTCGCCTGTTTTTATTTTTAAAACATTCCGTTAGTCTTAACTTGTAACTTCGCCTTGAAGGCCTATCGACCGAACTACCACAATAAAATATAATTAATAATTAAATATATTTTAGTTTCTCCAAACGTTGTTGGTCTTTTTTACCTTTTCGGCGTTGCTTATATGGATTTACGACATATTTGAAGCACAAATTTCCTGAAATATTTTCTCTACTAGTGTTAAAATGTATTTTCCTCGTCGTTCTTAAAATAACTTACTGAATTTAAAGTGTTGGTTGCACGAAAAATCGATAGAAATAAAAACGAATGAATGCGGGCTTGTTTTGAAGCCCAGGACGTTCTCTTTCCAAAAATGTCATTGTCGAAACAAATTTCCAAGCCTTTGAGTCCGAAACTGACCTTTTTCGCTCCTCAAAATCCTGAAATTTTCGGCGAATTTCTCTCCTCCGTAGCACGAGCAATTTGGGGCAAATCAAAGCTGTAGTTTTATTCCTAAAATAGAAGGAACTGAAGTGGAGGGATTCTGTTTACTTGTAGAAGTTTTCAAACCAGAGGTTTTTAATCATAATATTAGGCTTATTATCGAAATAAAAAATATTTTTTTTTACGCGATAAGCGGCGCGCGCGACCCGACGTTTAACAAAAAATTTACGAGGAGCCTTCGGTTTCATATCGTTTTTCTACTACGTAGGCTTGTGTATGCCTATTTCAATACTACTGCGTAGGACTTTTTCCTGGGTGTTAAATCAACCTGCTTTTAATCCCAGATGTAAAGAAATGTATTACAGACAATTAGCCAATGATACGCTTCGCATTTTCTGACGTCATGGGTGCCGAGAAAGTCGATTTCCACCATTTCGACTTCTTTTTAAAATAATTCAAAGACTACTTAACCGATTTTGAATCATTAATTAGCCATAGCTAAAATTTCGTGCAACCAACACTTTAAACACCGTAAGACGATGCCAATTAGTGTTTATAGAATTACAAAATTCACCTTATTTTCCAAAATTGAGAAAATTCCAATTTTAAAATTTAATTGAAAATAGGTAGCAAAAACCCTTAAACATTATTATGGTTTTATGTCGAGATTGGTCCCTCATGCATTCATACATTTTGGTTTGATTAAATTTTCTTATACTGGCCAGTAGAATTTTCGAAACTATTATTTTGATTTCTCAAATATGTTTCTTTTAAATTGTAGTTTGACGATTGTAAAAGACGTAAGTAATTTTCTTAATTATGTTCTAACTGTCGAATTAACAATATTTCAAAATTGTAAAACATTTTGTTTTACACGCGATAGCTTTTTGAATTACTCGTTGTTAATTATATAGCATTTTGTTCGTTCGTTTTCCGCCCACTAAATGAACTAAATATTTAACAAATGTGTATGTAGACAAATTAAGTGTAATCGGACTATTTGCTCTTTAAAATAATTTAAGATTCTTCGTCCCCGAGATTGCTTTCTGTAGGTACTCTTAAATTTAAGGTTTTTTGGTCATTTTGCCAGAATCTACAAACTATTACTTTCAAGCGATTATCCATAAACAGCTGTGCTATCTGAACTGGAAAATAGTTGTGATAAATAACAATCGGTTTTGGAGTGGTTAGCACTTTCGCCTCGCAGTAAGAGGAGCCGGGTTCGATCCCAGCATGTGACACTGGGTGAAATCTCGGAACAAATTCTTCTGCGTTGAGTTTGCAAGTTCTCTCCCCACTGGTTTAAGGGGTTTTCCCTCCCATAAAAACTTGTTGAGGTTAACGGCACAGTTAGTGAAGGGATCTGTTGGCTCTCGTGGCATGAAGGGCTTGCCACCACCCTCCTACGCGTTGTAACCCGGCCACCTGAATTAATGGCTTTAAAAGTCGGTTGATGACTTAGGCCTAAGGTGGTACCTTGGGTATTAGCCTATAGGGATGCAACGGTTCCACTTTTTTGGACTATCTCGGTTCCGGATCCGGTTCCGGTTTCTAAATATTGCTTTATCGGTTCCGGTTTCGGTTCCGGTTCCTAAACGGTTCCTATACGGTTCCAGTGTGTTTAGTATTAATTAAAGTTAAATACACAAGCAATTCAAATGAAGTTAAAGATAAATAAAATCCACCACGTTTATTTATTTAGAATATAAAATTTGTTTTTGATCAATTATATTTTAAAAATAGTAAGTAGAAGGAAAGTAAGGGTGTGGCGTCAGTCCCGGGATCGGGATCGTCGGGATCGTCGGGATCCGGGATTTAAGGGGTGAAATGAGGGTAAAATCGTCGAAAAGTCAATGTATTAATGATATTTCTCGCGACGATTTGTTTTTTCGTATATCAACATATTGTGTTCAGGCCAGCTTGTTCATATATCTCCGCTTATCGCGAGTGACACTTGAACGTATATCTTATCGCGAGTGACACTTGAACGTATATCTTATCGCGTTTTATCGTACGGAATAAGCTGAAATGATGTACAAATTGATAACCTAGGCGGCGCGCGCGGATTACCCGGGGGACGTGGTTAATTTGAATTTAAGAGTGTTTTGACGTCATTGAATATTCGTTGTTAAAGTAGAATGGAAATATTTTTAAACTTCATTTTAATAGCATTATCACGTAAGTGGTACTTAAATATACTTGGCACTTGAATCTATCTCACGAGTATTTCTTAAAACGAATATTTCAAGTATGAAAAACGTATCGTTCTCAAAAGATACTTGAACATGCTACAAAAGGGGTTGTAGAACGTTGTGGGAGGTCATTCCACGGTTAACTGCGGCAGCTATATTCAAGATGCCTTAAGCTCAGTATACGTGTCCTACGTGCGTGAAAAGTTTTTCTATTAAATCAAATTTAAATCGGCATGTTAGAGAAGTACACGGTGATAGACATTAGTTGGTCTGTGAAGTATGTGGTAAGACTGTTGCTAGGTTAGAGCATATTAAGAGCCATCAAAGAACTCATGACTTGAATGCACCCGGCCCTTCCGAACCCATGGACCTGTCTCACACACCGTCACCAATACAACTTTCATCAGCATCTTCCCGAACACCATCGCCATACCGTTCACCTTCACCTAGTCTGCTTCAAGACATTCAACTGGAATCTATCCAACCATCTGCATCAGCTTTACCTGACAACCCAACACCATCACCTGTTCCCGTCTCACCAATACTTGATGAAACCCCACCAGCATCCCCAAGTATGGTCCAGGCCTTGAATGATACGCTAGCGTCTATTCGTTACAATGCCGAGGACTATGATATTTATGTAGGGATGTTTATTGGACGTTACCAAGCTGCTTTCCCTAAATTTTTAGTAGAAAGACTGGCTAGTAAACGTGGAATAAAATGGTTCCTACTCGCAAGATCTGTTTATATGAGACCTTTAGGGGGTGAAGAGCAAAGTGCGGAAGTACGACCCTATTTCTGGAGCACTATGCAAACAACATTAACGCTCGACGTCATTGAAAACCAGCTGAAACAATACAGTCCGCAGCGGAAAACTTTGAAACGACAGGTATGTACTAAAATTGATAAGTTTTATACAGAACTAAAACATTATATTTTTGATAGGATCGGGTTGGGTAATTGACCGTATTTTGTATGTAGAATTAAATGTAGCACCTTACCAACCGTTGCGGGGGTCATCGTATATTGAACTACCTGAAAAACTATTTCAACGTCAAGCGATTCTTAATATTAGAAACGAAAATGATGAGAAATGTTTTCTCTGGTCAATTCTAGCTAAACTTCACCCAGTTCCTAAGCTTCATAACCCTAACAGGGTTTCCAAATATACACCTTATGAAAATGAACTTCATACCAGTGATATATCTTTCCCTTTCAAATTAAACGCTACGGAACTTAAAAAATTTGAATTAATGAATAATTTATCAATATCTGTGTTTGGCTTCTCGGGAGATATATTCCCCCTTTACGTAAGCGCTAACAAGTGTGGTAAGGAAAGGGAGGTTGATTTGCTATACATCACCAATGAAACTAAAGATATTGACGATGGGAATAGACATTACTGTCTTATACGAGACCTAGGAAAACTGTTACAGCATCTAACAAAAAACCGAAGCACAAGTTATTACTGCAGGTAATATAGTTTCCAATAGTTCATTGCTTGTAATATACTAATTATTTTATGTATTAGAATGTTTCTTCATCGATTCAGCGGTAATAACGCGGAACAGCGACGTGATGTGCATATCGAAGAATGTGCCACTCACGGCGTCCAAAAAACAGTTTTCCCTACCAAGAAGAAGACGCTTTATTTTGATAAATATGAGTGGACGGAAAAAGTAAAAATAAAAATTATTTAATTTAACTCTTAATGAAAGAAATTATTAGGTGCAGTATGTATTTTACGCCGATTTTGAAGCAATCCTACCGAGAGTTCAAGGATGTGATCTAGATCCTGATATAAATATCAGCAAAGTAAACATGCACATCAGCTGCGCGTATTCGTGGGTGCTTGTTGGACCTAACGGTAAGTTATTTGGCAAAATTCCCTTTTAGATATATTAGATGAGAATACTTATAGGTGTACCTGTTCGAACCGATTGCTATCGAGGATAAGATGCAACTCGAAGATTTCTGGAGTCTATTCTAAAATTAGAGAAGGAATTGATGGAACTCATTGAGACCAGTGTACCAATGATTATTACCCTGGAGGAGGAGGAACAGTTTCAAGCTGCTACGCATTGCTACATTTGTCAGAAACAGCTAAATCAAGGAAATATGCCCGCTGTTCGAGATCACTGTCATTTCAGCGGTAAATATAGGCATAACCTCTGTAATCTTCAAAAGAAAGTTCCAGAATTTATCCCTATTTTCCTTCATAACATTAGCAGGTGAATTTATTAAGTTAATTAACCAGGAAATAAACCTAATAATAATAAATCTTCATAGATACGATTTACATCTAATATGTCAGGAGATTGGTCATTTTAAGGAACAGACACTTGACTGTATTCCTTCCACTAGCGAAAATTATATTTCACTCAAACTAGGTAAAATATATTTAATTATGAATTTAACCTTAACAGTAATTTTATTATTATTTTTAGGGAGATTTCGGTTCTTAGACTCTTATCGATTTCTAAGCGATAGCCTCGATGCTCTAGTATCTAATCTCGTTTTGGAAGGAGCCAATAAATTTCAGATTGTTAAGAAATATTTTGAAAGTGATAAAGTTCAACTGCTTTTGCGGAAGGGGGTCTACCCGTACGAGTATATGGACGATGAAAAGAAATTTGACGAGACGATGCTGCCATCTAAAGAAGCATTTTTCAGTTCATTGAAAAATCAAAATATTTTAGAATCTGATTATTTACACGCCCAAAATGTTTGGACAGCGTTTAATATTCAAACATTAGGTAAAATTACTATAGTATAAATATTTCAAATCTCTTAACCTCGGTTTTCGTAGGGGAATACACCGATCTCTATGTGAAAAGCGATGCGTTGCTCTTAGCCGACGTT
Source organism: Leiobunum rupestre (assembly GCF_980474605.1). NCBI lineage: Eukaryota > Metazoa > Arthropoda > Arachnida > Opiliones > Sclerosomatidae > Leiobunum > Leiobunum rupestre. The sequence continues at coordinate 62,046,646 of NC_143384.1, forward strand.
TTTGAAAATTTTAGATCATTATCTATAACTCATTATAAATTAGATCCCGCTCACGCTTACACCGCACCAGGTTTAGCCTGGCAAGCAGCTTTGAAGATGACCGATGTTCGCCTCGATCTCATACTTGATATAGATCAACACTTATTTATTGAAAAGGGTAACGCTTTTAGATATTTTAAATATTATTGTATTTACATTGAATTTTTAGGTATTCGAGGCGGTGTTTCAATGATCTCAACTCGTTATTCTGAAGCGAATAACAAATATATGCCCGACACATATGATTCGTCTAAAGAGAGCAGTTATATATGCTATTTAGGTAATTTACATTTTTTAAAAAAATATATATTTTTTTTATTTTTTTTTAATTTTAATTATTTTAATTTTAATTATATTAATTAACTTAATTTAACTTAATTGAAGATGCGAATAATTTGTACGGTGCTGTTATGTGTGAACCACTACCGCTAGGCGACTTCAAATGGGTTCAGGAGGATGATTTGCAAACACTCTGTGAAAATATTCTGAGTATTCCCAATAACGTTGAAAACGGGTACATTTTAGAGGTAAAAAATAATTATTGAATTATATTTTTAAAGAATTGTTTCCTTTCCAGGTGGATCTTGAATATCTTCCAGAGTTGCATGACTTACATAACGATCTCCCAGTAGCGGCGGAATCTAAAGTTATTACACATGATATGCTATCTCCATACTCCAAAGATCTCTTAGGAAAATTAAATATTAAGAAGAATCAAAGTCTACCAAAACTTCTTCCTAATTTAAATAATAAAGAGAAATACATAGTACATTACCGCAATTTAAAATATTATGTAGAATTAGGTTTCAAAATAACCAAGGTTCATCGAGCTCTAACCTTACTCAAGGAAAATGGTTAGAAAAATATGTTAGATTCAACACTGAACAGAGGAAATTATCCAAGAGCTCATTTGAAAAGAATTTCTGGAAACTAATGGTTAACTCTGTTTTCGGGTAAATCAATTTAAATAATTTATTGCTGTTTTTTCCCTTACTTCATTTTATTCTTTAGAAAAACAATGGAAAATTTACGGAAGCATATAAATTTCGAGTTGATTCATAAACCAGAAAGAATGTTAAAAGTTACAAGTTCCCCGCAGTTTGAACACTTTACCATCTTTAATGAAGAGTTAGCCGGCGCTCATAAGAAGAGAGCTAAAATTGTTCTCAACCGGCTTATATTTACCGGATTCACCATTCTAGATTTATCCAAGGAGCTCATGTATCGGTTCCATTATGGATTCATAAAAAATACGTACGGGAACAAAGCATCACTATTATTTACAGACACTGGTAATTTAATTTAATATCAATTTTTTATTTAAATAGTACTAATATATAAAATATTTACAGACAGTTTAACGTACAACATTAAGACGGATGATGTTTATAAAGACTTTGAAGTTCATAAAAACCGCTTTGACTTCTCTGATTATCCACCTTCGCATTTCCTTCATTCTAATCAGAATAAAAAAGCTCTCGGCTATTTTAAAGACGAGACAAATTCACAGTTAATTCAAAGTTTTGTAGGACTTCGTCCAAAGCTTTATTCTATTAAATTGTACGGGGAGTCTAAGACCGGTGAAGAGATAGAAAAGGAGTTGCGATTGGGGAAATCTTTAGAGTCAATTTTAAACCATAAAAAGGTTTGTAAGGGTGTTGCCATGAACGTTATTAGAAACGTCATCCGCCACGAAGACTATGAACGTTGTCTTTTTAATCAAGAAACCATGTCAGCCGAGATGATGCGTATAGCTAGTTTCAAGCATGAGCTATTTACTTTAAATACTAGAAAACTTTGTTTATCACCAAATGATGATAAGAGATATATTCTACCCTGCGGGGTTCGTACATTAGCGCACGGTCATAAAGATATTGAAAATTGATAATGAATGCTTGTATTTATGTATATATAAAAAACTGCTATTGCTATAAATTGTAAAAAATTATTTTATTGAATACATTTTGCACATAAACTCTTTAATCATTTTATCGTTTACATTTTTATCTTTCTTAATCCTAGACACAATGTTATACATTTCTATTCCTTTACACCTGTTTATAGCAAAATAAATACAGAATGCTCCACACGTATTACTAGAATTACTCTGTAATTGATTAGAATTAAAAGTAACAGTTTTACTATTTTGTTCAATAAAGTCATTAAATTTAAAATAATCTGGCGGGTTTCCAAAGGAATCCATGAATTCACTATTTTTATGTTTAGAAAAATATATTATAACCCAGTGTTCTCAAGGCCCAGCACTCGTATCGGTATTTACAATAAATAGCGAAGGGAATATTTTTACATATTTAGGTAGCTTGTCAGCCGCGAATACGCCTCGAAATATACTTTTAGTACTTAAATCTTTTTCAAGAATTTTAGTTATCTGTAGCGAATCCATTAATTACTGTAATCGAAAATCACGGTTCGATTTTTATCAATTTCAATCAAATTTTGAAACTCAGCGTAAATTAGAATGGAAATCGTCTCCGGTAACGGTTTTGCAAATTTTATTTCTAATCTCAGGTTACTGTTTTTTACAAGATGCAAGTGATTAGCGTTGTTATTAAGATCCGAGGTTAAATTGTACGCGAATAAACAATTTCCGTCAGGGTAATCTTCCCGACTTATCTGATTCCCTTCATCTACGTTCCACTGATAAGTTTGAATGAAAAGATTGCAATACGCTTGAATATATTGATTTTCCTCAAAGTTTAGAGATAATGCCTTATGAGGGACGCTGCTACCGTCAATGTACAATCCAATGCTTGATAAACCGAAATGTTGAAAGTTGTACGGTGATTTTTTCAAATCTCCTAGAAAAGCTTTTTGTTCCACAAACCCGATAACAACTTTCTTGGGTGCTTGTCCGGTAAATAAATGATCTTGCACACTAGTCATAAGACCAGCAGGTATAGAAAATGAGGTGCACTCCGAACGAGTTACAGGATATTTAGCGGTTCCATATTGCAGCGCCTTTTTTTCGCAGAATCTCCGAACGTTAATAAAGTTTGTATCATACTTTTATAAGCGTAATTTGGACTGGAAGGTGTTACTGATCTTTCATTAAGAAATACGTGGACGTCGCTAAAAAGCGAATGAAGAAACAAATTCTCGGGGGCGATATTGTCGGCTGGAGTTCCGGCGGCCCCACCCGCAACACCTGGAACCGCGGGTTGCGGTAGTTGACCATTATCTTTAGTTACCTTAACTCGAACGTGCAACAAAGTTTGTGAAAGGTCTATATACGTTTCAGAGTTACCGTTGATAGAAATTGTAATTTATGCGTTATCAACTATATTTGATATTGGATTATACTCAACCCATTCTCCACCAATAATCGAAGATTGTGTCATAGGTACTTGAAACAAATCTAGCTCGGAATTTATACACTCAACTGAGTGCGGGTGTAAAAGGGACATTATGAGAATATATCGGAACGATTAGGGAACCGTACTTTCGCTATCCTGCCTGCTGTTGAAATGGCGCTTTTCGACTGAGTTCGTTTCCATTTATTTCCGGAACCCGTCATTCTTTTAATATGATCCGTAGCTGAAGATGTTAGTCTCATGGCTTCATCAGCTGCTGAAGCTAAAGTTTCCCTTCCAGCGTTAATAGAATGCGATTTAAGCGCTGTTTTAATTGGGACTCCGCTAACAACATCGGTCGCTACTTTCGCTCCGGTACTTAAAAGTTTTTTCCCCAAGTAAGAAGCGCCTTTCTTCAGTAAAGGTACCGCAAATCTAAACGCTGAAGATAATATATTTCCTAATCCATGTCCTCTTTGCACAGCTAAACATCTATATACAGGTATTCCACCGAAACCAACCTGGTTTAAATAGTAACTTTCATAATCAGTTCTTGAAGGCGAATATTCGGACCTCATGATGTTAACTGTTCGCTCTCTTAAGCTAGAATGAGGGTGTGCCCTGAATGATTAAAGGTTTATAGTGAAGTCCACATTTTACGGGGTTTAAAATGTAATACAACGTGAGCTTTTCCACTATGAAACTGTATTGGCTCACCTAAATCATCTGTTATATTAATCTCTATAGTCTTAATATTATTACACACGACTGGTAGGTAATGAGGTTGTGAAAATATTTTTGTAGCTGTTTTCCCATTAGACTCGGCTTTCTCTTCGACGCTTATGGTTCTTAATAGAGGTGCTAAACTATCCCCAACAACGCTATTTTCAACCAGATCTGAATAAACGAATAAGGAATGTAGCCCAGCGTTCATATCAACTGGGTAGGGGGTTATCATTGAATTTGAAATGGTGAAATCATTATCTCTTCTATCCTTAAAACCTAGTAAAATCGATAGATCGGGACCAATTACTACTTATTCTACAAATATCTCCAATTTCAAACGCGTATGTTAACGGAGGAGAAAAATTTACCGAACCGTAGAGATTTTTCCATATTTTAGCAGAGTTATCTAGAGTAACTTCCACAGGCTTACATTTAATTGATCTGTGTTATAAGCGTTTATAATATCATCTAAAACGCCGATATATTTAAGGGTGTTATTCTGCGTGAAATAGCGATATAAACGAGATTTAAAACTTCTAATGAATCTTTCAATAATGGACGCTTTCATTTCCGATCGGGTAGCGAAAAATTTAATGTTCCTTCTTTCTAATTCACTCTGCACTTCTTGACAGACAAATTCGTTTCCATGATCACTTTGAATTCTTTTCGGTTGACGGCCTTTTTCAAAAACGTTACGTAACGCTTCTAAAATTGTTACACCTTTCTTATTTTTAACCGCTACAGCCATAGCGTATTTGCTAAATATGTCAATAATACATAATACGTAGCGAGATCCTGAATTATATTTAGACAGCTTCTGAAAATCTGCCAAGTCCGCTTGCCACTGTTCGTCAATTCCATAAACAATTGTTCGATTTCGTTTGAATCGTCTTCTAGCAGGTTTATGCAGCGTATATGTATCCTGCTTTATTAGAAATTGTTTTACTTTTTCCAATGAAACCTTTAAACCTTTATGTCGAGCTGAATTATAGAGCGCTCGAACTCCAGCGAATGACCCTGGGTCTGCGGGATTAGTATAGATTTTCTCAAGTTCTTTCTCCATATCGGGTAATATTTTGAGGTAATGGCATGTAACGCCAAAAAAGGAAATTAAATAATTCTAATATTATAATAACTATGATAATTAATACAGCTGTGATAATTTTCGGTGATTTTGAAAATGATTGTGATAAATAGGCTAAAAGTCCTAAAGAGACCGTTTCTGTACAACCTTCCATTGTAGGCTTATACTATGAAATGATAACAAAATTATCAGGTTAATATATTTTATTTAGTATGTATCCAAGATCTTAGAGGACTAGGTGAAGATGATGATAACATTGAACTACTTGGTGGTGTATGAAATACAGCGAATGTTTTTAACAGTGTCAATCTTACAGGATTTTTAATTAAACGTTTTGAAATATTTGACTTATGAATGCCCTCGTAAAACTCTGTAACTCCTATAGGATCAATCGCTGTTCCAGGCGTTTTTCTCACAGCGTCATACAAAAGATCGATTATATTAGATCCTCCAATCACTGGTCCTCGAATAGAAAGCTCTCCTGAGTTAGCCCATCTAATATATCTCGGATCTTCCGTAGTCGCTCGGTATAATGAAATCGTATCACTAACATAAGTTGCAGGTAGAGAATAAGATATTTGCGCGAACCAGGTTTTAGGCCGTTCAGAGTTTTCAATAACGGGAGAGATTTGCTCTTTACGTACGTAAGTTAACCGTCGTTGGAGAGTTTGATTGTATAATGCTAATTTCTCTGATTCGTTTAAATCTGGATTATCTAGAATAGATTTCATTTCATCATCGAGTGTCTTCTCTTTTTGAAGTTCAGGTGTTTCTTCTGTTTTGGAAGGTGGAGTGTTTTTTAATCTCTCCATTACATCTTCAGGTACTAGAAGCATTTTTCGAGCCATCATCGGTTTATAGCTCGGCTTATTGCACTTCCAGCGACTGAGCTAACGATAGATAGCAGTGGCGCTAATAAAAATGGAAGAAAACCACCTTTTTGTACCAGTATCTTTCGTCGTTTTGATATAGGGTTCTTCTTCGACACGTTTCGTATAACCGCGTTGTTTCTTTAACCGCTTACGATGACGTTCTGACAGTTCAATTGTTCCGTGTAATACATTTATACAACATTCAACGAGAGCCAGTATAGCTTCCTTGCTAGCGTATTTAATAGCTGTCTTTCTTTGATTTAGATTACAGGATGTCAGGAAACGTAGAAAGTCTAGGTTTTCCTTTACTCGTTTTGAGACATCCATTCAGAGATTTTCTTAGCCTTTCTTAAAGCGCAATGAACAGTTTCGGAATGAAAAGGGCAGTTTAATTCAACGTCTTCTAGTTCTGATAATTTAGGACAACCGGTATCTTCGATGTTAGTTACTGGAACACCGAGGAGTGTCGATAATACTGCAGCTTTTTCTAAACCTTTGGTGAAAAACGAAGTAGCTTTTTCCGCTATCTGATTGCAAATGTCACGTCTCGTTCTGTAAGGACGTTCGCCGTCATCCCATCGAAGATGACAAATGTTATGAGATATCCATCTGCATTGTCTTTTATTTTCGTTTGAAAGCTCTTTGAAAGGGCATGGAGATTTGAAAGTAAACACTTCCGATTCTTCAGTTTCTAATACTACGTAAGCTAATTCTTTAATAATCCACTCTCGATTAACCCTAAAAAAATTCCCTTCTATAATACACTTCATTTTGGAATAAAGACAGCCGATTCTTCACCCGGTATTAAACCTGTTCGTAGTAAATACTGATCTGGGGTGTGAGGTTTCAAGTCAACTAATAAATACCCAAATTTCCGTGACGTAGCTTGTTGAAACGCATCAATAACGTATTTGCTATTGGTTGGAGATATCTGCCTCGCGAGATGATAAATTGTTGATTTATCTCGTGGTGATTTAAAAATAAATAGATAATGAGCATTTAAATTTAAAGTTCTTATTTCTTTTCCGGGGTAATAAAGGTTTTGCATTAAAATTAGTACGGAGGTGTTTCTGTGATGAGATCCACGAATAAATAAATTAGTTACATCTTTATTATTAGATATCTCGCATAACAAATCGTCTAAAATAACTAAATTCCTAATTTGCGGGTTTAATATATTAACATCGAGTAACCCTTCGTGAAACTCGACTGAAGGTGTGTGTTCTAATATTGATTGAAAAAGTTTCGGCTGATACTCGGTATAACACCATAATATCCTCTCCGGAGGAGGGGATATACAGGTCTTCTTATATTGAATCAACCGTCCCACCAGGAATGACTTTCCGCATTGGGTGGACCCGGCTACAAGCCCATTCATTGGATGTTGTAAGCTTAAATCCATAATGGTAAATGAGAATCGGGACATTAGTGCAATCAATTTTATTAGTTTTTTAACAAGTTTTTAGCATTGCATATTATTAGTGACATTATATTATTTAAAATTTCTTTCGACAATTCACAGCGAATAGTAAACATGTCAATAATATTTTCACAATCTACCGACATAATTATTTCATAAAAATGCAAATCTACACGCTTAGAATAATCCGTCATGATACAATCATGCTGGAGTTGAGATGGATGATCAATTTGACAGCCATTGCTTAAGAGCTTCGTGTAATTGTTTAATTACAACGTTAGTCATCGCCTCCTTTATTTCCTTGATTTTCTTTAAACACTTCTGAATAGACTCGTACTGGTCGAGGAAATTCAACCAAGAAGATTGAGCGAAAGCTACCCCCTCTTTAGTCGGTAACAGTTTTCCATAGTTTACTCCATAACCATGGTACATTTGTCTAACATCTAAAACCTTTTGTTCGGCAAATCTATGAACCGAAAACCGTTTGGTTTCAGAACCTGTGAAAACCCACGAAGTTTCAGCTTCGTTATTGAAATAAGCTTCAATGGCATCTTTCTTTGTCCATAGCTCTTGCAGTTCCGCTTCTGTTAGTTTGATACCCTTTGTTAAATCTAATAGACCGCAGTAGATGGTTTCATCTGCATAAACGATTAACCCTTTGTCAGCAGACACAAGAAATGAACAATTCCTATAAAATAAATACATTAAGACAAAGTTAAGAATTATCACTGAGTATTCCTACTTACATTTTAAGGTTCCTCGGAGTCACTTCCAATACAATTCAGATGGTGAACTTTCTAAATATGGTCTTACTATTATACGGTTTTCCCTTTTTATACTCTGAAATTATTTATCTTTGATATCTTATTTATTAAAATGGAGTTTAAAATTAATTCCATTCTACGTATACGCATTTTGAAGTGTATCGCGTTACGTATATAGGAATTTACCTGGTCCTCATACGGAATCACGTGTACAATTACAATACTTGAGAACGATACGTTTCTCATACTTAAACTTTAGATATTCGTTTGAAATACTCGTGAGATAGGTTCAAGTGTCAAGCATATTTAAGTACTACAATGATATTAAAATGAAGTTTAAAAATATTTCCATTCTGCGTCATTTTAACAACGAATATTCCATGACGTCAAAATACTCAAATCCATGTTTTAAATTCAAATTAACCGCGCCCCAATCCGCGCACGTTAACCGCGCCCCATATTCCATGACGTCAAAACACTCCGTGTTTTAAATTAACCGCGCCCCGGGTAATCCGCGCGCGCGCCGCCTAGGTTATCACTTTTTACATCATTTCAACTTATTCCGTACGATAAAACGCGATAAGATATACGGTCAAGTGTCACTCGCGATAAGCGGAGATATATGAACAAGTTGGCCTGAACACAATATGTTGATATACGAAAAAAACAAATCGTCGCGAGAAATATCATAAATACATTGACTTTTCGACGATTTTACCCTCATTTCACCCCTTAAATCCCGGATCCCGACGATCCCGACGATCCCGATCCCGGGACTGACGCCACACCCTTACTTTCCTTCTACTATAGTAGCTTTCCCAGTGACGTAGCTATGGGTTCGGGGTCCTCCCACGAAACTGTTTTTGGGGTCCCGTATAATCATTAAGGCCGAGTCGCGATTATCGCCTTCTAGAGTTAGGGCTAACATGTATCGCCTTCTACAATTAGCGTCTGGATCATTAAAAACAAAGGTTCTGGTAGAACTTGGAAGTCTGGAGTTCAGACTCCCAAGTCCGACCTGAATCACGATCTAGATGACTTAATGTAAAATATTAAAAAAAAATATTGCTACTATTCTCTCGTAGGGAACTCATGTAAGCGCGTTATTTGTTTTTTCAATAAAGTAGGGTAAAAATGAAATTTTCTGTTTGAAAATTCCCACGGTTTCATCGTTTCAAGATGGAGGGGGGAAATGATGCACTTTCAAGTTTTGGGGAGACATTGCCTTCCCTTCCGCTTCTCATTTCAGGGGCGTAGGAACGTTTTAGAAGTTGGAGGGGCAAAGAGAAACGAAACGGGGGTCAAGGAGCTTAGCCCCCGATGAAGAGTGAGAAATCGGTCGCGAATGTCATTAAGACATTAGCAGTTATCATACGAAGTGTATTTTAGTCGAGGGGCTAACCACTCTCAGAAAGTCTGTACACCAGATTACGCTTAGATTAGCACTGCCAAAGGCAAAGACTTCAAAGATTACGCGTAATCCCATTAGTACAGACAAAGGTACGGCTCTGTACACCGATTACGTGGAGTGATCAGCCCCTCGATTTTAGTCTTTAGAGTCATTTATGAATTTAAGATACACAAATCCACAATAATAAAATGAGAATGGTTTTGAATTTTTAAAGGAGTGTAGCTTCACCGAAGGCATGTCTTACTGTTTGACTAATATGTAAATTGGCGGGAAAACACACTGTTGAACTTCTAGAAGCTTTATATGCTTTTAAATTGAGAATTTGAGCTTTTGAAGATTTCAACTGACCAAAAGGTTGAAGGGGCAAAATTCTAGTCTATATTATTTCATTCCATAAGCATTGTCATTTGTGAAATGTAAGCAAATGCATAAGTTGAAGTTTTAGATTTTCTAGACAAAAACTACCCAGGCCAGCGATTATATTATGCAAACGAATAAGCCTTACATTAAAAAATTTTATTTTAAAATTTATGCGACGGTTATTGTGGTTGTATTTATAAAGTTTTGTGCGCACCTGTTGAAACATAAAGAAATATTTGAAGGAAGTAAAACATTAACTTGAGCTGACAAGAGAAAAAACTAGACGAGGCCTCGCGCGGTTGGACTGTCCACAGTTCCATAAGCAATTAGGGGGCTCCTCCAAGGAAGCCCCCCCCCCGCATTGCGGAGTCTGCCGGGGCGTTATTTACGCCACTGGCTTTTCTGCTGTTTCTCCACTAAGTCGGTTGCGAAGGGGATCAACAATTATGCTTGCCCATTGCCCCACTAAATAATTGCTCGGAAGGCACACTAGTAGCAGTAGATAGTGTGGCCTTTGCTACATTTGTGAAATTGTGTCGAGTTTTCCGACTGAAGAAAATAAAACTAAAACTTACGCGGATTTCCGGATTATGCCAGTTTTTAAAGCAAACATTTGGAGGACGAGCCCATTTTCAATTGAGAATACGGAAGGGTGTGTCAGTTGACAGTTACGTAGAAACCCACATAGAGTTAGCTGAGATAGGATAAAGACGAGCTTACATGAAAAACTAATAGTAATATAGGAAGTTTAATTACTAAATTTCAACATGCGCTAAATGTTGGTAATTAAGTTATAGAACCGTTTAAAAACCGTTTAAAACAATGAAAAACTCGGTTCCGGTTACGGTTTTGGTTATAATTTTTTTACAAATATCGGTTCCGGTTCCGGATACGGTTATCAAATTTTTATATTATCGGTTCCGGTTTCAGTTCCGGTTACTAGAATTTACTCGGTTCTTCTCGGTTCCGGTTATCCGTTGCATCCCTAGAGCCTAGCTGATTATAATTATTATTCATCGATATTAAATATTTCTGGATTAATTTCTTTTCGAAATTCTAATTACCATTTAGTTTGATTTGCTTCTGCATGATTAAATATCTACTAAACGTATATCAGATTGCTTGGCGAAGGGATATAAAAGATATTTAAGCCTGATCTAACTAATAGATTATCTTCAGATATTTAAAAAGTACGACCTGAATAACGTGGAAGCATTACAACAAACCAGATCAATATGCAAAGGTTCTAGAACCACATTTTCTTTTACATTTCGACTTTTTTATATGAACAAATTGAGTTCGCGTTACCTATAGGGGCCAAATTGTGTCCCTTTGACACAAATGTCCCAAGAATAGAGTGGCACCCATACGAAGGTGCTCATAGCATAATACTACCTCACTAACGTACATACTGAAAAATCTCCAATTCGCTTAGGATATGTACGACTCCGACATTTTAATTTACTTAAACGGGGTGACACTCAGCGTATTTGAAGAATTTGATATGTCAGCCGCAATATATCATTCGGAAATGGTTTTGTACTCCAAGCCGCCAAACGTGCTGGAAGCAGGTTTTCTCCAGCGCTTTTTATCAGGAGTTCCTCCGTGGGTAAGTGTTTAGCATTCACTTTCTTTTATTTAAAACAAGGATTTGTTTATATCTGCTATGCAACTATGATGTCTAAGGCTTTTGTAAAAAGAGTTTATAATCTATATAAAGCTGCGTTAACACAAATGCGTTAGAAAACGATTTGAGATTAAAAGTAATTTAACAATTTTTTTTTAAAAGTTTCGGTTAATTGTATATTCAGAAATAAATTACCGAAACGGCTTTATTTCGACAAGTAGAAATTAATTTATTTGTGGAATTTGACTCCAAGACTAATGACTCGCTAACTATATAATAAAAGGGAGATTTGTTTCGTAAAATGTTCAATTAGTTTAATATTACGGCCTTGTTTTTGTGACATTTTCAAATAACATTCTAAGGCCTCCCACGCCAATTTTGGAAAACATGAAGATTCGTAATGTTCTTTTAAATGACTACAAAATAATAATTTAACTTCTTTTTTTAGTTTTTCCTACTCTTGCTAAGCATTTTGTTCGTATGTTCCGCTCTTGTATCATTTGTCGAACGTGGTACACCTTTCCGAAAAGCAAGTTTCTGGTCAATCACATGGACGTTTCTAGTTGCAATACTTAAGCAGAGTAAGATTTAATACTTGGATAGTCAATATAAGAAGATGCTTTTAACTGCTTACTGATTTTGTTATTAACGTTATTAACGCCCGAAATACCATTATATAGGAGTCTATTATTTCTAATACAAATTATTAATGTATAAAGTTTACTATACACGTTTCGCGCTACAACCAAGTTTCAAAACATTACCAATCAAAATAGCGTTTGAGCTGAGGTTCGTAGCAATCGTTATAAAAACGAAGCTATTTCTATTCTCGCAGCTTAACGCGGACTAATTAACGCGGTCCGATAACAATGTCAAAACTGAATACATTCATTATTTAAGCAAGTCTAAATTGTAAGAGATTCTAGTACTTTGAAATGCTATTTAACTTTTAAGTTTTCCGATACAATTTTTCAAGAGAGTTAGAAGATATTCAAGAGGAAACATTCCGGGTTTATTGCAATTTCTATTACTAAAAAATAATGACCCAAAATGAACACTGATGTATTAATATTTATAAGAATAACATTTCAGGTGTAACAATTAATCATTTAATTTGTTAGTTTCCAAAATAAGATTAACAATTTCACAAAACTACCTAGAGGTAGTTTGTTTTTCACGGTTGAGGTTCAGCGCGGAAAATATTTGATAAACAAGTTACTCAAATTAATTAAAGTATTTCCTTTCTTTGCTAGACACTATACCCAAGTTTCGTCAAAACCTTTCGTATCATCTTCTGTATTTCTGGAGTTTATCAATAGCTGTGATCACCATTGTTGTAATTTCGGAAATCACTGCTCAAGTGCTGTCTGAAGGAAATCTTATTATAAACAAATTGGAAGACATTCTACGAGTTCAAAACCTCAAACTGAGCCATCTTATTTGGCCAACAATTGCAAGTTATATTGCGGTAAGGATTAACCTATGAATGAGATTACGAGATATAAAATCTATTTGTTGAGGAAATTAATTGAACCGTGACTTCAAAAAATACTGTCTGCTTCGATGAAACAATTATTAGTAATATTTACGGCCCTAATTTTAAAAGAGATAACACTTATTTAAATTCGTTCTTTGTTCAAAACGGTGTGAAGTTTTCCAAAAATTAAATCTTTTATATGAACATTCTGTCATATTAAGAATTATTTTAAATAACCAAGTGGTTATTAAAATAGTTGATTGAAACGAAAACCCACTATAAATAATTTAGTTGAACCTCTATAAAGCTAATGCCTTTTTGTATCAAATTGCAGTAGCCAGAACGAAAATTTTTATATAAGGAAAAATGGTAGAAAATACTATATTTTTAATAGAACTTAAATTGGAGTAATTCGACTTTCTCGGCTTTCATGGCTTACAAGATTAAAATCTTGTCTCGACCGTTGGTGGCTCCAATAATTTTGATCCCAAGATGGGTAACTAAATAAAGTCAATATAACTCAGGCTCTAAAAATCAATGTATAGAATACTCCTCCTATGGTTATCCCAATAAATCGACAATTGCTTGTTAGGATTCAGTATGGGTGTTTTTCGAAACTACTAAGAATATTCACAATTCACATACAATTGATAATCAGAATTAGTCGTTTTATAACAAATATTATTTTTATATTTTCACCTTATTCCTTAATTGTTTTCTTGGAAATGTACCATTTTAAAAACCTCTATCTGTTATTATACAACATATTGCTCCGACAATGCATAAAAATTCGTTTTCCCAATTTGTAACAATATAAAATGATGGGAACTAAAACTGAAACAATAAAAATAATGATAAAATTGTTAATACTTAAAGAATTAATTATATCCACGTAATTTTTCGAATTATTTCTCAATTTCTTTTACCTAGGGCCTTGAAGGAGAATTTGGTCGAAAGATTCGTGCCATAGTACAGGTATTCACGAGTCCATCTCCGTGTATAATGGAAACTGCTGAAGGAAAAGCGGTTATGCTGGATTGGTCGGATGAGCTTCATCATTTTCAAACTCTTTGCGAACAGTATTACAAAGGAAGACCTTTAATTTATCGTGGAACCCATCGATTGGTGACAACCTCGAATGTTTTTCCGATTAACAGGGACAATAACGTTTCTATATCCACGATTCACGCTCTCAATAAGATGTAAGTATTCCTAGGGAAACTAGATTAAAGTGAGGTAAACTAGATTAAAGTGAGGTAAACTAGACCAAGGCAAGGGAAACTAGACCAAGGCGAGGGAAACTAGACCAAGGTGACGGAAACTGGATTAAAGTGAGGTAAACTAGACCAAGGCCAGGGAAATTAGACCAAGGTGAGGGAAACTGGATTAAAGTGAGAGAAGCCAGATTAAAGTGAGGGAAACTAGATTAAAGTGAGGGAAACTAGACCAAAGTGAGGGAAACTGGATTAAAGTGAGGTAAACTAGACCAAAGTGAGGGATACTAGATTAAGGTGAGGGAAACTAGATTAAGGTGAGGGAAACTAGATTAAAGTGAGGGAAACTAGACCAAGGTGAGGGAAACTAGACCAAGGTGAGGTAAACTAGACCAAGGTGAGGGAAACTAGAATAAAGTGAGGGAAACTAAACCAAGGTGAGTGAACATAGATCAAGGTGAGGGAAACTATACTAAGGTGAGGGAAACTAGATTGAGGTGACCGCGAATCGGTTCAACATTTAAAGTTATTATACATGTATACCGGAATTAAAATTTATCAAAATGTGTTTATGATTATAAAAGGACTTGGTTAAGAAAACACTAATTAAAAAACGCTGTAAAATTGTTTAAAATCTATCAATCAGCTAAGAATATAGAAAATATAAAGCTGTAGTTATTATTAGGGATGTAACGGATAACCGGAACCGGAACCGAGAAGAACCGAGTAAATTCTAGGAACCGAAACCGGAACCGATAATATAAAAATTTGATAACCGTATCCGGAACCGGAACTAATATTTGTAAAAAAAATGATAACCGAAACCGGAACCGGAACCAAGTTTTTCATTGTTGTAATCGGTTTTGAAACGGTTCTATAACTTTATTTACCAACATTTAACGCATGTTGAAATTTAGTAATTAAACTTCCTAATTTACTATTAGTTTTTCATATAAGCTCATTCTTATCCTATCTCAGATATCTCTATGTGGTTTCTACGTAACTGTCAACTGACACACCCTTACCTATTCTCAATTGAAAATGGGATCGTCCTCCAAATGTTTGCTTTAAAACCCGAATAATCCGGAAATCAGTGATAGCTGTAGTCTTAATCTCTGCAGTCGGAAAACTTTACACAATTTCACAAACGTAGAAAAGGTCACAAAAATATTTGTCGTCTACTGCTTCTAGTGAGCCTTCCTAGCAATTATTTAGTGGGGCAATGGGCAAGCATAATTTTTGACCCCCTTCGCAACCGACTTAGAGGAGAAACGGCAGAAAAGCTAGTGGCGTAAATAACGGCAAACTCCGCAATGCGGGGGGAGGCTTCCATCGAGGGGCCCCCAAATTGCCTATGGGACTTGGTACAATCCAACCACGCGAGGCCTCGTCTAGTTTTTCTCTTGTCAGCTCAAGTTAATGTTCTACTTGCTTCAAATATTTCTTTATGTTTCAACAGGCGCGCCCAAAACTTTATAAATACAACCACAATAACCGTCGCATCAATATCCAAAAAACGTACATAATGAAAGTAGCATACTGAAGTTTGAAAAGTATCGAAACACGTGTTTTATAGCAGATCGTTAAACCTTGTAAATTAATAACTAAGTTGTGTTTCCGAATTTAAGGTTTTTAAGGTAAGGCTCATTCGTTTGCATAATATAATCGCTGGCCTGGGTATTTTTGTCTACAAAACCTAAAATTTCAACTTATGCATTTGCTTAGATTTCACAAAAGACAATGCTTGTTGAACGAAATAATATGGACTCCATTTAGAACGATATACTCAACTGAAATCAAAACTTGTCATAGAAATCCCATCTTTATATTTTTCAATGAAATGAGGCAAGGGCGTAGGAACCAGGGTGGCAATACCCCTCCCTAGAATTTTGCTGGGAGTTGCAAAAAGTTGAAGGGGCAATAACATTAGTTGCCCCTTCAACTTTTTGGACAGTTGAAATCTTCAAAAGCTCAAATTCTCAATTTAAAACATATAAAGCTTATAAAAGCTGAACTGTGTCTTTTCCCGCCAATTTACATAGTATTCAAACATTAACACTTGCATTTGGTGTAGCTACACTCCTTTAAAAATTCAAAACCATTCTCATGTTATTAATTAATGTTAATGCCTTAATGACATTCGCGACCGATTACTCACTCTAAATCGGGGGCTAAGCTCCTAGACCCCCGTTTTGTTTATCTTTGCCCCTTCCAACTTCTAAAACATTCATACGCCCCAGAAATGAGGAGCGGAAGGGAAGGCAATCTCTCCCCAAAACTTGAAAGTACATCATCCCCCCTCCCTCCATCTTGAAACGATGAAACCGTGGGAATTTTCAAACATGATTTCATTTTTACCCTACTGTATTGAATAAACAAATAACGCGCTTACCTGAGGTCCCTTCGAGAGAATAGTAGCAAAATTATTTTTTAATTATTTTACATTAAGTCATCTAGATCGTGATTCTGGTCGCACTTGGGAGTCTGAACTCCAGACTTTCAAGTTCTACCAGAACCTTTGTTTTAAAGCTCCAGACGCTGATTGCCCTGATTTATCTTAATCGTTTCACTTAGGGCTTCAAGCCATTTTTAAGCGTGTTATATATTTAACATGCAAGTACGTGTGAAATCTAATTGTAGAAGGCGATACATGTTAGTCCTAACTCTAGATGGCGATAATCGCGACTCGGCCTTAATGATTATAAGGGACCCCAAAAACAGTTTCGCGGGAGGAGCCCGAACCCATTGCTAGGTCACTGAGAAAGCTACTATTTTTAAAATATAATTTATCAAAAACAAATTTTATTATCTAAATAAATAAATGTGGTGGATTTTATTTCTCTTTAACTTCATTTCTATTGCTTGTGTTTAACTTTAATTAATACTAAACACACTGGAATCTATAGGAACCGTTTAGGAACCGGAACTGATCGGTTCTAAATTCTGAGAACCGGAACCGAAACCGGAACCGATAAATTAAAAATTTAAGAACCGGAACCGGAACCGGAACCGATAAAGCAAATATTTAGGATCCGGAACCGAAATAATCCAAAGAAATGGAACCGTTGCATCCCTAGTTAATATTTTTGTTAAGATCAGTCTTGTAATTATTATTTTTAAAACTATTTTCAGCACTTAAGGAAAAGGTACTTTGGTAAAAAGGCAATTTGATAAATTACGAAATTTACACAAATTATTATTTTGAGCATGATTAATCGAAATTAAGAACAACTATCTTTGTTCTCCTTATCACTGGCTGAATGACTAGTTTAATTTCAGGATCAGATACGCCGGGGCTATGAGCGTCATCTACCACGAATATGACAGGCACAATTGGAAATTATACCGAGGATGCGTTGCTCTTGATGAACACGAACTTTATGAAAACCCGATATTTTACGAGAAGGAGTTGTCAAAACTATTATTGATTAATCTGTTCTGTTTAATTTTTGCGTTCGTGGTATTGGGTTACGAAATGGTCGCGAGCTTTAAAAAATCTGCGAATGGTGCTTGAATGAATGAATGAATTTATTACCGTCTATAAATACAATGGTCCCTTTTTACCAGGGAGGAGTATTAAGGACTCTACTGGTACGTTAGAACATATGGTAATACAATACAATAACACTCTAAAATGGATAAAATGATAAAACAATAGAAAATTTACAATGGTATACACAATGAAAAATACAATTTACAATAATATATTCAATGATACTAGGTATTGAAAAAGCAAGAGCAACACAATGAGTAAAACTACAGAGAAATTATATGAACTCTATGGTGTTTTTTTTTTTGGTGCGGACTTTACCCCACTCGAACAAAATGTTTTAGGTTGAATATATCTGTGCCCAGTCTAACTCTGACTACGAATGAAAACCAAGGCACTCCTGGAATTCAACTTCGTTCGAACGATCCGATTCTATTGGAAAGCGATATTCCACGGACGCGGGGCAAACCGTCACGAGGTGAAGCACATCTGTTACGTACGACCCGCACAACTAGCACCCGGGTTCGGCACCAAAAATATCGGTGAAACCAGCTGGCTGTGGGAAGAGCGCCAGTTCTGGCCTGGAAGAAGAAATATTTTCTTCGGCCGTTATTATAAAAAGGTTGCAGTTCTGGCTTAGGTTTCAATGAGTATGTTTCTGAACTCTAGTGCGATTTTTAGTCTTTCTTCTAATTCTCAGTCCAGAGTCGTGTCTTAGAATTTTCTACTGCCTGGTTCCACTCCCTGAGATTAACAACATTTGTGCGCGAAACCGTACGTCCCTTCCAAGTAGGTTCGAACAAAAGTAAATAGGGGAGAAAGTCTGGCACTTGCGTCCAACCGCACGACGTCTTATTTGAGGGGTAAAATGTTTGGGCTTCGGAAATGACTTCCCCCTCGCATCTTTACAGGGACACAAAGGTATCGGTTGTACTCCGCCACGATGAAAAATAGTTCTCTATAAAATACGTGAATATTAAACTTTGGCTTTCGATAATTTGATTAATTTAGTTCCTAAATAAAGTAGATATATGATAGAAACTAAAATGCGACATTTTAAAAATAATAATACGACTTTTGAAAAGAAATAAACTGTAACTAGAATAACACTCACTTAAATCGTGGAGAGCGTGGCGCCATCTAAGAGCAGAGATCGGGACTAATTGGTAAATCTACGATGTTAAGGCCTAACAATTTGCAAGTTTAACTGAAATAATAGCTATAGCTACGAGCTTTTTTCGTTTATTTTACAATTGATATAGTAATTATTAATTAAAATCAACCGTTATCGAAGGAAATAATGTTCAGCATTTGACAGAGAGACTATTTGAAATCGCGAGGGGGAGACATGGTTGCCAGGGAATAAAATTCAAAATTTTCATTCTGAGCGCGGACCGGAATACCACAAATGCACTACTTAACGCGTAATGTGCTATCCTTATTGGTTAGAAATATCACGTGATCACTAGCTGTTTAAAAAGGGTGTCAAGCATGGTGGAAGGTAAAATCTGAAGGCAGTGATACACGTTCTCCCCCTATTTACTTTTGGTACGAAGAACCGTATCTCTAACATACTGGTATACGGAGTGCGTGAGACAAGAATTTTTATCGTTCAATTGAATGTTTATACTAATATCAAGTATAGCAATAATAATAGTATTAATAAGATATATTTTTCTCCCTGTGCTAATGCAAATAAAAATAGTAAAGTCAACAAATAGCCCTCTATGCGCTAAATTTCATGTACCGCAGTCTACCAAGGTATCGTAGTTTACTCTTAGCTTCCCGTTCACGGAATGTCAACCACGCCATTTCGCCCCTTATCGCTGAGTTGGCTTTGATAAAATTTCCACCCGGATGACATCCAAATGGCGTCGTTGCAGTAAGTGAGCGCCGGAACCGCTACGTGACAAAGGACACCCCTGCTTCAAGTCCCAAACCAGTATCGATACTGGACGTCGTCGTAGAGGGTTTTGATAAGATGAACACATTTTTTGGGTATTCCAAACTGGATCATTGTTTCCAACAGTTTCTCGCGGCAGACCGAATCCTACGCTTTTCTCAAATCCAAGATAGCCAGAAAATGGGTACGATTTTCCAGGCGCGTTATCTTGATCATTAGAGTCAGGATTTAGATATTATCGGAAGCCCTGCGATCTTGACGAAAGTCATTTTGTGGCTCACTGAGGATGGGGTTTTCAGCTACGAGTCTTTCGAGTCTCGTCTTTAGAATTGACACGTATAATTTTCTTTTACATTGCGAAAGAGCGATGGGCCGGTATGAATTTAAGTCATCACTATTCTTACAACCTCCTTTGGTGGGGAATGTTATTACTCGTCAGAGCTAGTTTAAAAAGAACGTGTAACGCCTGCCAACCAGTCTGGCCTAGCCTCTGAAGAAATTCGTTCAGGATGTAGTCTTCACCAGCTACTTTCCCTTTCGGTGAGGTTTTTATACTATTCTTTAACTCAATCGTGGAAATTTCATCGGTAAGAGAGACTTCAGGTACGCTATCCGGAGTCAGCGTGGGTGAAGAATCCTCAAATATTATAGGACGGTATTGATCATGGAAACTCTTTTCATTTGGCGCTACTCTGTCAGTGACTATAGTTCAAATTTCTTCCGGGTCAGTGTGTAAACTTCCATCTTTGTCTTTTAAGATCTCGGTTGGTTTGATGGTCACCACATCACGGAAGAGAGACCAAAACAGTTTACTGGAGTGGGTGGTTTACGAAGGCTACCAGTGCAGAAAATAAAACTTTCAAATCGATATTTCAAACCGATTCGTTAAATTTAAAAATAAATAATAAATTATCCGCAATTCTCAAATTGGTTGCGAAATGCACTGTGAGCAAAGACCAATATTGTCTTCGAAAATAAATTATTAAACCTAAAATTGACCAGGGGGACTTTAACTTATTATGTACAGAATCTTTCAATTTCCTAGTTTAAAATATAAATAACAAACTATAATTATTTAAATAATTGCATTAACTTATTATAAGTTTTTTTAAACCAAGGAATACTTCTGCGTATGGTTCCATACCAGAGTAACTGATAAAAGTCATATCACCCCGGGCAGGAATCGAACCTACAACCTTTGGGTTACCGTCCCAAAAAAAACATTCTAATTGTATAAATAAATTCTCATTGCATTAACTTATGTTTAAAATTATAAAATAAAAATATAATTTTATGGGTAAACATTGTAGTTTTCATAGCTTAAAAATGGATAATTCCTATTCTATAGCTAAAACTGATATATTCTAGCCTTTTTAAATTATTTAATAAGATTAAATTTATTTTGAATTCATTGAGTAATACAAAAATTATGGAAAAAGTTGCATAAAATGTATATATAAAACCAATTAAGGCGTTATTTTGAAATTTAAACAAAAAAATTGTTACATATTTCCATGCTTCATATTTTTAATTGATTTTGTAAGCCATTTCGTTAGGACCTGTAGCTCGTATTAACGTAGTTTTATTATAGAGATTTAAGAGCATAGGATATAAATAAAATGTTTTTTTTCGTGTAAAATAACTTTTGGATGTACAAAAGATAAATCGAGTACCAAAAATGTCGTTCGTGATTCAAATACAAAAACGAGTGGCAAAACAAAAAAATACCTCCCCTCGTACGAATACGAGCTCATCGCACATCGCCTATCCACACCTTTACAACCGAAGGGTAATTAATATACGAAGGGACTAACCTTATGACAAACGTCTAAAATGCTATAAGGGCAAAAATCTTATCTTTTTTTAATAGTTCCTAAATATAATAAAAGCAATCTTATCTGTTTTTAAACTCGAAATGAAAATTTCAAATAGTATTTGGCGTGAAATTGCAGGGATTATAATTTAAAGTGACCACTAATAAACCAAAAATATCTACCACGAAAGGCTGATATTTTAATAAATGTGCCTATAAACAGGTTGTTTTAATCAATTAATATAAAACACACTTTCAAAACCAGTATATTTATGTTACTTAACATATTTTACAAACACGTGAACGGACTATTATCAATTTAATTCAATTAAAGCGTATATAATTTGAAATCACAGTCTAAGCCGATCCAACATCTTAATCCATTAACATTAATAAATGCCAAGACAAGAGATTATACGCAATACGAGCAGCGACTTGGCGAAGAGTCGATTGCACGGTAAAAAAACCGGTGCTTACCATTCGTTAATATACCTAGAAATTTGTAAGTAGCGTGCCAGCTAGGAGCAACAAACACAGCACCCCACACCAGGAGAACGCAGTTAACTGCTTGATGGTAAAATTAGCCTGAGCCGAAGCACACTTATTTTCAGGCTTTCAGTGTTGACTGTGTTGGTAAAATCTAATAGCAATAAACACAGCACCCCACACAAGGAGATCGCAGCTAGCCTTTAAACACGCTAACGCCGTGTTGTGTAAAAATTCCATTGGACGAGCCTTTACGCTGCACGTTTTACCGAAATGGGGAAACAATTTCCGAAATTTTTCTTTGGTAATTGTACACCAAAAAATGCACGACTTTTGACGGGTTGCGTTCTCCTTGTGGGGGGTGCTGTGTTTGTTGCTTCTAGGTGCCAGGTGGTGGTGGCTCGGTTGTAATTACAAGCCTATAACGGGTTGGATTCTTGACCGATACATAACGATCTTATCTAGGAAATTTGAATTTATAATTTGATAATAGTATCCTATGGCCGAAATAATTATAAATTGGTGAAGCGTCTGTGGCCCAGGTCGTAAAACAGTTGCGTATCATGTAATAAAACCGGGTTCGATTCCTGTCTGGCATTAAAGTAATATTTTCCAACAAATATTAAGTTGACTTTTCCCTTACATTCGTTCAGTTCGTATTCCTGAATTTTTCTACTAGGATTCGGTAGTTCAATGATTGATCATGCGCCTGCCATGCAGATGACCAGGGTTCGAGAGCAACCGATGATATTCGCCATTGGGCCTTGACAACAAGAGGTATACCGCTTCTGGTATCTCAGATCACGTAATTGGAGCGGTCATAAAAGTTGCCTGTTCTAGATCTCCGGAAACTGCGAACACCATGATAACACTTTACCCCGGGTTGCCAACAAGTGCCGCATTAACTTAGGACTACGCCTACTAGGCACATCCATATGTGCCCCCACCAAATGAAGGCACCCATCAACGGCAAAAAAATTGTGTTTCTCTGGTTTTGCAGTTGGAATTTCACTCACTGATGAAATCAATGGATTTTTCACTGATTGGGCTTAAGAGAAAAACATACTAGGCTTGTTGATTTATTATTAGGAAAATAATTATTCTCGTGACACAAGCTCAGCTTCGGGACATGTGAGTTTAGCGTTTTTATGCTTTCCTTCCACCAACTTGCTTCTTAGTGCCTAGGGCCCCTCCTCCAACTACGAGCACCGTTCTAACACTTTGCCCGTGACGTCTATTGTGAACACCGTGACGAAGGCAATACCTCTCCGTGAATTAGATCATTTGGAGAGGTAATTATGTTAAGAAAAAAAAGTGTATAAAAAATCTAGAGATTTGAAAATGGCCAAAAAAGTTCTGTTTGTGGCCCACCAAAAGCCGATTGATGTTCCCACCTTAATGGCTAGATAAATCTTATCGTTTGATGTGTTATTTACCTTATCTTCTAATCTGTTCGTGATATATCTCCGAAACATTGATACTGTTTTAAATGTAAAATAATGCGGCGTTAGCGATTTGAAGAAAAATGTAAATAAAATATTTATCGCTTATTTTCTTGAATCATTTTTTAATATTTGGCTTGCTGATTTATTTTTTAAAAATTATGAAACCTGCGATTTAAATTTCGGGTCAGGATCAAAAATGTTTATTTGAACGTCAATACAAAGAAAATGACTTTCCATATAAAGCTTTTATCAGTTAAATTAATCTCCAGTAAGCACGTTTTTGCACAAAACTAATTCAATTGGACCTAATCAAGGATTTCTTAGTTCAGTCGGCGGTCCGACGGCAAATCCCAAGGAAAAACAAATAATTTTGATATTTCATTTTTAATTTGATTGAATATTATTTCTTAAGGTAATGTTAATGGTAGTACTATAATACCTTGTTTAAGGGTGAATAAATTTTTACAGTACGTGTACAATTTACTAACTCAAAATTAAAAATGTTACGTTTATTAGGTGTTGCCTTTTGACAGCAAAACTAAATACAATTTAAACTCCCGCAAGTATGCCAATCTGTTGTTATTGGAAATAACGGCGACGGAAACGTGCGCGAAAAATAAACCGCGTTTTATTCGGAACTAACAGAACAAAAGTTAAAACTAGTACTTTTATACCGAGATACGATTAAAGGTAAAAAAGTACATTATAGCTTAGGCAAATAAAAGATATCACATTTTATTTGTACAGATAAAGAACGATCTTAATTGTCATAAAAAACTAAATCTAGCGTAGGACTTTGAAATACATATTATAAACAACAGAGTCTGATGCATCGATCTTGTTTTCGATTGTCTCCAAAGCTATTTTGATTGATGACACATTTTTAAAAAGCGTGAGCAAACAAGGGTTAAGAATACCACTTGAAATCTGGGCAGTGTCAGGAAACACTTTTATTTTCATAGCCCTATTAAAACGCTTTTGGGTCATAGGCCTACTATCTCATTCGGGGAAAATCCTGCACTGTGGGGAAAATAAGACCATAACAAATGAAAAATTAACACATTTATTTGATAGTCCGTATATTTGGTTTTAATGTCTAAATATCCGCATCAAATTGTAATTAACAATTAATTCAAATAGCTGTAAAAATTACCTATTTTACATAACCGTTAATTTTGCTCTAAAATAACACTCGGGCCACTATAAGTTCAATTTAAAATATCATGATTTGCTTTTTGGCAGTTTTGTGGTTGACTGCATGAACGTAAATCATGTAGAATTAAGAGAAAAACTGTGCCGGATGCGTCACAGTTCGATGAAGGAACCGAAGTGCTCCGAAACTAGTTGTCAAGTATTTAAATAAAATTCTTCTGTTAAATATTTATGATTACTAACGAACATATTTTCAAAGATATATATGGGTCTAAAATCAAAAACAATGTTAAAGGAGCCGCTACTTCATGGATATTTTAAAATATATATATTAAATAATTTTTTCCTTCCGGGAGCTTTCGGACAGTGGTCCTTCGTCAGCCGTTTTCTCAAAATACTAAACACTGATACAGAAATTTACAAAATTAAGAAATAAAAAAATATACAAAAATACTTTAAAAAACAATTCCATACTCGCTTGATATTACATAACATTACCCCATGCGTCTAGAACATTTTTTAATTTTTTAATTCTATTCCTCCCCACCCTCTTAAATTTATATTTCCTTTGTCTAAATTTAATTCCCCTCTATCGTTAATATATACAGCCTCTTTAAAACATCTTTTGAACCATCTCTCTTCTTGGCATAACATTTTTGTAGACCCCCAGTCTATTTCGTGTCTATTTTCATCTTTTATATGCATTGCAAGTCCGTTACTTTCATCTTTTTTCTTTACACAAGTTTTATGTTCGTTTTGTCGCTTTTTTAACTGTCTCTTCGTTTGCCCTATATATGTTTTATTACATTTGCATTTAATTTCGTTTATTTTTAATTAATTTAGATTTTAATGTATTTGACGTTTTATTTATAAGAGTGACGTTATGTTTTTTTAGTTGTCTAGCAGATTTTTCTGAAATTCCATTTAAGTAAGGTAAAGTTAATATATTTTTTGGTTTTTCTTTTTTTATATTATTTTTTACTAGATTTTCATTAAATATCTGTGACACTAGTTGTTGTGGATAACCACTATTTACATATATATGTGTCATCTACGTGTATAAACTATTGCCCAGCCAAGGGAATGTGGTTTGGAATCTTATGATGCAGAAGGGAATAGTTTCTTATCATTCAGAAATAATTATACTTTGTTGCCCAGCCAATGGAATGTCTTTTGGGTTGACATGATGGAGATGGGTTTTATGGCGCATCGCCCATCCAGGTACAATTCTTTCCCTCTACAAGGCTACACTAACTACACTAATTCTAGGCCGTCTGCTTGACCTCAGGGACCGCATCCCTCATTACCCCTCAACGGGACAACGTTCCTCTCACGCTTCCGATCGCAGCTCAAGACCTGCCGTGCGTGGCTCGCACTTTCCTAATTGCGGGCATCCGGCTCGTTTATCAATTTGCATAAAGTGCCATCAACGTGGACATTGGGGTGTCGTCTGTCGTTCCGCTCATGAACTACATACATCGGACTATATTCAACCCCCTTCGGAGTGTGCCGAATCTTTCTTCTCTCCCGATACGGATGACTACGATCCCTCTCAGGACTATGCCTACGATGATCCATCTGCTGGGTATCTCTGTTACTCCCTCTTTCTGGCTCATACAGTTGATCAACTACAAATGGCTCTAATGGTAGATTAACTTTATGATAATATTTATTTCTGTAACATTTCTGTACGATTTAAAATCGACACTGGTGCACAAGTCAACATCATTCCGCATCATATTTATGAAACTTCACTTTCAAATTATCCCTTGAAGGCTCCTCTTTACAAGTCATGGCATATTCTGGTCACCCAGTTCCTATGCTGGGAGTTCTTGATATTCCCTTTACGTCATACACCGCTTCCAGGGATTCCTCCTTTTACGTTTCAGAAAAAAAGGGTCCCCATTCTGGGTTCACCTGCTGCCTTACATGTTGACCTCATACAACACCTTAGCCACCCATTTCAATCTCTACCTAATAAACTCATTTCTACTCTGACATCTACATCTTCGCAGATCCTGACACATACCCCTGATGAAATTGTGATGCAGTACCATACTGTATTTGACAGAGTGGGAAAACTACCAGGTAGGCATCAGATACGCCTCAAGACTCATCAGCACATCAGGTCTCCCATGCTTTTAGAGAACCTTTACGTCTGGAGTTGGAACGTATGCAGTGGCTTGGCATCATTATCCCAGTCACCGGCCCTTCTGAATGGGTCCATCCGATGGTGATCACTCCTAAGCCAGGCGGCACTCTGTATGGATCCCCGCAAATTGAATGGCTCCATATTGCGTCATGGCTATCATGTACCAGCTACCCAGGAAATATTTGCTACTCTTAGCGGTAAGAAAGTCTTTACAGTTTTAGATGTTCAAAGTGCTTTTTGGCATATTGAACTTACGGATGAGAATTCTCATTTGTGCACTTTTTTCCACGCCTTATGGACGGTTCCGCTATTTGCGGTACCCAAACGGCCTTGTCACAGCCCGCTTCATAGCCTGCTCAAAAAAGACACCTTATTCCAATGGGAGCCTGATCACCAGGCACATTATGACTCGCTCAAACAGCTTGCATCATCCACTTCAGTTTTGGCTTTCTTCGACCTTCAAAGGACAATCACACTCTCTGTCGATTCCTCTCAGTATGGTATTGGTGCAACGTTGCTAAACGGTGGAATTCACTTCTACTACGTTGACACCAGCACAGTCCCGATATGCACAGATTGAAAAGGAACTGTTAGCAATTGTCTATGCATGCGAAAATGTTCACTTTTATATCGCTGGATGCAAAATTACAGTGAAAACCGATCATAACCCGCTTCTTGGTGTGATTAAGAAGCCAATTCACCTAGTATCACCCCGACTACAACGCCTCCTAATGAGAATATTCCGCTAGCAAATCGACTTTATATTGCAGACATGTTATCACGGACTCACAGCCACATATGACGATCAACACTGATCTTTTAGATGGCCCCTACACAGCGGTATATTCCCTGTCCACGCTACCAGCCGGTAAACAAGAGCTGTATCGCCAGGTGACCATTGAAGATCAGACAATCCAAACTATCGTTCAGTATGGCCAATGCAGTTGGCCACGATCCGTAATACACTTAACTCCGGACTTGAAACCTTATTGGCCACACCAAGATGAATTACACTTTCAAGATGGCTTACTTTACAGGGGTTAATCTCTGGTCGTTCCACGAGCTTTACAACCTGAAGCTCTTAAGACCGTACACGGATCTCTTCAAGGAGTAAGCTCTTGCTTGGCCAAAGCCAAACTTCACTTATTTTGGCCAGGGATGACTGACCATATCACATAGTTTATAATGGCCTGTGACGTGTGTTCTAATAGAGCAAGAGCCAACTTGCCACTGCCTATAAAAACGTATTCGAGACTACTCAAACTCATTGCAGATGTGTCGCTCTTCGGCCTTAATTAAACCAGATGACCACGTAATTTCTAAAATGTATGTAAAAAAATCAGTGTAAATATAAAATGTATAAATACTTAAAACATAGAACAGTTAAAAGGTTAAAATATATAAAAAATTAAACCAGTATGATAAAATTAGATCCACAAAAAATTAAATTATATCTTTAAAGTTTATCACGTGATTAAGTTTAAACCTTTCACCTGGTATAAAAAATAATAATTTGACCTAAAAAAACCCATGATGGTAAGGAATTTTCAAAAACGAGAGAGTACTATTGTAGATTTTAACGAGATCGGCTGGCAAAGTAGCGCTCCCTGCAAAGCAGATATATATTATTTGAACCATTACTTCAAATGAATACTAAAGTGTAAATTGTTTTCAATAAATAATTGTTTAATTTTACTAAGTTAAAATTTTAATGAACTTATAACTAGTTTTAAAAGAAATTCATACACTATCGTGGTGTTTCAGTCCGCCACGAATAGTCTGAAAAATGCTCTCCCAGGCCGTGCAGTTTTCTCGGCAACACTGCCGAGGCACCCCTATCCAGTACCACAATAACCGTCGGAAACCACCGGAACTGACTTGTTCCATGTGAAATCCAAGAACTTAATCCTTCTTGTGGATTACTACTCGAAATTTGTTGAGGCAAGGGAACTCAATAACACGACTACTCAAAGTGTAACAAACTTCTTAGCTCCACATTTTGCACGCCACGGCCCTCCACAACGGCTAATCTCGGACAATGGGCCACCCTTTAATTCAGCTAGATTCAAAGCATTCCTTGAGCAATGGGGTGTAACACATGTGGTCTCCTCACCCTATTATCCTCAATCTAATGGTATGACTGGAAGGACAATTCGGACAATAAAAAATTCGCTGATCAAAGCACAACACGATTGTAAGGATTTATAATACGTCCTGATGGAGTACCGATCAATTCCTAAGTGGCCCCTACCATCACCAGCAGAAATGTGCATCTGTAGGAGCATACGAACATCAATCACAACCACAAGAGATACGTTACAACCTCATTTTCCTACAAGACAAGAGCGAAAAACGTTACAACAACAACAACAAAATATCATGGTAGATAGAGCAAATCTAACTAACCAACCAACATTATAGCCGTTACCAGTTGGACAACGGGTCCGCTACCTTCATAATCATAGGAACTGGTTCTTGCCACAGTTGTATCCATGGACCCAGAGCCCCGATCCTATGTCATTCTAACAGATACTAATCAAATATTAAGACGCACTCGACTGCATCTGAAAGCGGTGAAAACCTCTGATCCTAACAATTCCGCAACTCATGGTCTTCTTGCTCAAGCCAACATTGAGCCTCCTCAGGCTGAAATTTCGCCAATGCATGATACAGCCTCCATGTACGGCAACCACCAATATGAGTCACACGTATCTATGAGTGAATGAAAATGTGGCCACTGTTGCTCATACAAATCAATCTCCTTCAGTGCTTCCTCAACATACCAACACCCCACCACTATTAGTGGTGAGGCCACCCACTACTCGGTCTTCGCTCCATGTTAATGAGAGGCCGCAAGGTTCTCCGAATAGCAACCCTCAACCACAAATTATCATGCGAAACTATGCTCCCACCACAGTATCCTGTAATTCGCTATGCACTACAATTCAGAACATCCTTTCGGAACCATTTCCTGCTCGATCTTCAACGCCTATTCGCTTCGGTCCTCCTACAATTCCTGCTTTTCCTCCAAAAACTGCTCAACTAATCGGTCAAGTCGTTACGTTATACCTCCATTGCGTTATCAGTGACAAGGTTTTATGAAGAAAATGAGAAAGAAGAGATAAAGAAACCTTTCTGGTTTTAACTGTAACAACTATTACTTGTAAACTTAAACAATAGAAAAACATTGCCCGGCTAACTATAACAACTATTAATAGAGATTTCCTTGTTAACTGTAACTATCACTTTAAACTTAAACCATATAGAATGGAAAATGTATTTTGCCTTAACAATTGCGAAAGGAAAAGATGTTATGTTTTTCTCCCTAGAGAGCGCTACAGTATAGGAACTGGGGAGTAGGTGCATGAAAGAAAGTGAGTTCACTTGCTGAGGTGTGCTAGAAGCTACTAGTCGTTCTAAACAATAAAATCATATTGTATCTGGAGCCATCGTCGTTAATTTCATAATAGTGAGAGCGCATGGTGATAAATTGTTCGGAACTACCTTATTTTTATTTTTCAAAAAAACCTACTGGAAAAAAGTTATGTATAAAAAACGCGCTTGTTGCCGAAGCTGACCCAAGCGTGTAGTACTATATTCCAGGAAGATAAATAATTGTGACAAACCTACGTCCAGTTTTGGTATCTATAAAGATATCGTATGGCTTAAGAAGGAATTAGTTAATAACAAGTCGGCCCAGGCCGTAATATTAGTTCCAAATCGGTGTATTCGGGTTGGCAAACCCATACACCCTTAGTAGACACAGGTAGATAAACTAATACCAAAGCTGTTGAGGCTACGTGATTTCATATCGTTTGATATATAAATTGCCATCCTAACGACCTCGAAATGGATGTCAACATGAACATGGGCGTCGCCGTCAAAGGCCGGACGACTCATGTCGCGACAACTCACGTCGCCAACGTCGCCGTCAAAGGCCGGACGACTCGGGTCATCGTCAACGTAATGACGATAATAAATTGAAATTAATGTTGGAAATTATAATTTTTTTAAATAAATAATAAAACTTTGAAGAAACGACAAAACAATTGTTTTAATTTTTGTAATGTTAGTAACTAAACCTAAATAAGAAAAGTGAAACAGAATTTAAAAGTAAATCAATTAAAAATATCACGCCCAAAATAGAAAAAGAGGGGCTATCGCGCCCCCTGTTTACCTGACAGAGCTGAAACTTGCACACAGTTTAGAGGTGTAGAAGTAAAATAGGTGTAGTAATTTTTGAAATACAGATGCGGAAGGGTATCGACTTGACCCTTGGAGGAAAGATGTCCAGCCTGTGGAAGCTATGATGACGAGATTCACGCGTCAGAAAGGTCGTCTTTCGTTGGCTCCACGTGTTTGCGGGGGGTCAGAGGTTTTTTGTCCACTTTTAGTATCGTTTTGGAGGAAACACATGGGGATAAAACTCAGCCCTTGACATTGGCTATGAGCGGGGGCAAATGTGCTTTCGACTGGGTCAAAAAGAGGAAACACTTTAATTAGCACCATACTGGCGACGGATTTGTTTTATTTAGAAATAGGAAATCAGTTGAAGACGCGTCAGTGCGATGATTGCATCGCAATTTTTAGGGCGTATTACAATTTTCGTGGCGTACGATATCGTACCATTCAGTGACTCTCCATTTAAGGGGGTTGGTCAGAGGGGGCCGAAATTAACGGCACTGCGTGCGCGTCAAAGAGTTACCAACTTGTTTTTTTTTGGTCACTCTCCCTTTAAGGGGGCTGGTCGGAGGGGGCGGAAATTAACGGCACCCGTGAGGGGCGGAAAAAGAGTTCTATCGAATGAGACCAACGCGCCCACCCTCAGGAGACCTGAGTTGAATTCAAACTTTCCGCCAAACTAACTGCTCGATGAAATATTCAAACAAAAAAACGCGCCGAAACTTTCAGACAAGAGTGATATCCCTGGACCAACTATACAAACTATAAAAGTGTTCAAGGATAAGAGTTCAAGCTAAGTTCTTGAGAGGATGGCGTTGCTCACTTGAATAAGGTGTCGGTTTTGGACAAGGTTCGTAAAATACTGCGTATAATAAGGTTGGCTTATAGAGCCGGTTCTGGGGAACGAGAGATCGGCGCGCAAAAAAAAGGGAGGCAAACAACCGGTGTTTCCCCTTTCATGACGTCAGTGGATGCCACTGCCGAATAAACGAGCCTTCGCGTAGTCGCGTTATATTTTGGGGTACCACAACAAAATCGGCGAGTGGCGTGTAGCAAAAGTTGGGATTTTACCCATTCGGACCGTCGGACGATGGCTTGTCATCATGGCTAACCAATTTATAATTCAAACGCAGGTAAAAATAAAAATTTTAAATTTTAATGTAGTAAATAGCTTCGAGTATTATATAGGTTATAGTGGTAATTTGCAAGCTTAGTGATTTTATTGAATTATCTGTTGTAAATTAGTATTAGTTATTGCCGAGTCTTAACTTTGAAGCCTTAATTTGACTTGATTATTTTTAATTTAGAGACCACGTTTCGCCATTGATTTAGGATAATGCCAGGTCAACGCTGCTCAGTTTCTGGGTGTAGTAATTTTTTTACTGGAAGTAGGGGTAAGAATGTGTCATACCATCGATTTCCATCCGAAATAAATATCCGACAGAAATGGATAAAGGCATGTGGATCTTTACGAGACAACCTAAATTTAGAATGTGCCAGGATATGTTCAGAGCATTTCATCGAACAAGACTTTCAAAGAAATTTGATGGCAGACTTAATGAATTATAAATCAAAGAAGTTATAATACCATCGGCTATCCCCTCAATCAACTTACCAATCAATGAAGCCGCATGCCAAACCATGGGAAGAAAATCAAGAGACAGGCGAAAATCAAGTGATCAAGAGGTTTTAAAAAATTAATCCTTTTTTCATTAAAATATTAAACATAACATTAATCAATTTTTAGGTTGAGACCATTTCCAGTGAAAAATCAACCCCAGATGAACTTCTATCCCCAGAATATAATCTAACTACTGAAGAATGCTCTAATGAAAACCCAATATCAAATGTATCTTTTGATATACAGCCTACTGAAAACCAAGAAATTCTGAAAGACACCTGTAGTGAAAAGATCTTAAATTCCACTTGTGATAACAACCAAAGTTCCTTGAACATTGTCTTCAATAAACCAACAAGATCCAAAAGAAAACTCTAGTGAAAAAGGGAACATAACCTTTACTTGAGATAATAATACCAAAAGTTCCTTGTCTATGGATAAACTACATGAACTTTCAAAAGAAAATGGAAATTCAAATTCTATTTGTGATACTTCCAAAAGTTCCTATTTTAAAGAGAGTGATTCACCTCATATCTCAACTCGTGCCTATAATTGCAATAGCTCAATTTTCAAAGATTTTAATGGTTGTCAGTCCACCCCTATTAGAAATAATACATTTAAAAATTATTTTCAAAATTTAGATTTTAATGATTTGTTACCAACTTTGAATTCTAAGGAATTAGCATCAAACCCATATAGTACAAAGTTATTTTCTACACCAAACTTAAATGAAACTAGCTCATTATTGAATGTACCAACTGATTACCAAGTTTGCTCGTTAGACATCAACTCTAATAACTTGTCAACAACCACTAGCTTTCTCTCTATATCACCAACTGTGTCATCGCCAACTAACCTTTGTTCTTTAACTAACCCCAGTAGTTCTCAAGTGTTGTCTAAAACTGTTTCTATAAACAAAAGCTTAAATTATCTACTTTCTCCCATAAATTGCTTAAAGGATCCACCCCATCGTAGAACTAATTGTAACTGTAATGCAATAGAAATAATAGGAAAACTTAAAAATTGGAGGAAAAGGTCAGAATAAAGGGAAAGTAACCTCCGTAAAAGACTGCGTAGAAAAGATAAAACAATTGGTGACATGAAATATAAACTTTTTGATTTAACATATTCAAACCGCCAGCTTAAAAATCAAATCAAAGGGCTTAATAGAAGGAATATTTTGCTAGAAAAGCAGAATAGCCATTTTCAAGCTTTACTTGGAAAAGTTTTTACTCCATGTCAAATGAGAATGATAATGGGAAAGAGAAAAGTCAAATGGGGTGATGATGATTTAGCTAATGCATTTGCATTAAGGTATTTGGGCAAACCAAGCTATATATATCTCCGAGAAAAGCTACATTATCCATTGCCTCACATTTCGACCTTAAAACGCTATGCAGCCAAACTAGATTTTAGTCAGGGATTACTGCATGATGTAATAAACATTATGAGAGCAAATGGGAAAACAATGAATGTTAAAGAGAAGCTAGTGGTTCTGACTTTTGACGAGGTGAAGGTCAAATCTGTTTTAGAATATAACGTTAAAGATGACCAAGTAATTGGACCTCATTCCCAGCTTCAAGTCATAATGGCGCGTGGTTTGTTCTACAGCTGGAAACAGCCAATATATTTAGGGCTGGATCAAAAAATGACAAAATCTATTCTCTCAGCTGCCATTATTGATTTGAAAAAAGCTGGATTTGAGGTGGTTGCTTGTGTCAACGATATGGGTGGCGGGAATCAGGGATTGTGGAGGGAATTGGGGATCTCTGTTAACAGAACTTGGTTTTCAAATCCGGCAGATTGTAATGAAAAAATTTACTGTTTTGCTGACGCTCCACATCTCTTGAAATTAATACGAAACTGGTTTTTGGATACTGGTTTTATACTCGACGACCAAAAGATATCTAAAGAACCAGTGCTTACAATGTTTAAAAGTGATGTCGGGGAAATAAAAATGTGCCCAAAGCTAACCAATCTGCATTTCAACTGTGTTAAAACGCAAAGACAGAACGTTAGGCTAGCCGCTGAACTTCTATCGCACAACGTGGCAACAGCTGTTAAGAGAATGGGGCTCTGTAATGAAACAGCAGAGTTTATAGAAACAGTAAATAGTTGGTTCGATGTTATGAACAGCTTTGTTAAATATGACACCCCAGAATCCAAATGTGGTTATGGTATTAATTTTTCAGCTCAAAATGAAATTTTAGATAAAATGTCATACACAATGAATGCTATGGTCTGTGATGGGAAAAAAACGGGATTCTGCAAATTTTCCAGAAAAGTATTATAATATCGAACAAATCCCTTAAAGGTCTTTATTATGATTTAAAAAATAAGTATGGAATTAAATACATATTGACCCATCGGTTAAATCAGGATTGCTTAGAAAACTTTTTTTCTCAATTGAGAACGAGAGGAGGGTTGGACGATCATCCTACTCCTATAAATGCCTTTTACAGGATTAGGATGATCGTTCTTGGTAAAAATCCAGGAATAGTGAAATCAAATGTTAACTCTGTGTCTCAATCCTGCGATGAATACTTTGTTACCAATGTTCTCAAGCAATCTGATATGATAGTAGATGACGAAGACATAATGGAAAATATTGATGACATTACGTCCTTACTTTCAAATGACATTAATGTACATTCAATATGTAGTATTAATAATGTAGTTTCTCCCACTCATTCTCCTATTAAAAAAACTCAAAGTTAACGAACCTCACAAATTGTGTAATATTAAGACCAAGTCAAATGTCTAAAGAAATATTTACCTCACCCCCAAAAAATAGTAAACATGTACAAAATGATAACTATTCGCCCAAAACAAACAATAAAACTAAAGAGAATGGCGAAAAAAATTTGTCCCCACAAGAGGAAGGTGGCATGGAATATTTAGCTGGTTGGGTGGCAAAAAAATTTGTGGAGAAATACCCCAATATGGATCTGAAATGTTCTTCAAACACTCTAAACGACCACTCGTATACCATTCCTTCATGGGTTACTCAATTAAGTTATGGTGGTTTGGTAATTCCGTCCAATACATTCTTAAACGATGTCAATAATTTTGAAAAAAATTTTATCTCCTATCACAAAGAGGCTACAAATTCTAAGTTAATTAGTATAAGTAAAGAAAAGGGTGTTGTAAAAAATTTTACCGATAAAATTTGCCAATTATTTACTCTATATCCAAGAGAAATAATTTTCAAGTACATTAAAATGAGAACACTCATCAGGATAAAGTTTATAAATATTGCAAGCAATATAGAATCACAAGAAAGGAAACGTGATAAAAAAAATTAAAAAGCTCACCAAGTTATAATCTAATGTTAAAAATGAAAGATTAAGATTTGTAAAATACATGAATTTTTTCTCTTAAATGTATTTAACCAAAAACATTTTAACAAGGTTGTCTTATATGACCTTTTCCTTTTTTTTTCATTTAATTAGTTGCCAAAAATAATCTAATGAAAAATAACATAGTGAAAAAGTACTTGTGATATTTTAAAATTAATGTTAAAATATTTTTAAAAATGTATGACTTTGATTTAGAATCACGTTGGATCTCTCACACCATGAAAAAGTCTAAATAAACCCTCCAAGTTCTGCTTATAAGGAATTAAATAAAAATCTCGAAGTAAAGGATCTTCGAGAAGATAAACATATACTATATCCATAAGAATAACAAGAGCAAGAGTATTTATCAAAGAAAAGGTGATGACGAACTCTTAGAGTGTTTCATTCCTTTTTTGTTTAGGCACTAAATACAAAACAAGTGATGAGGGACAGGAGCTGACTGAAGAAAAGGCCCTTCTTTATAGTCGCGCAGTGGAAAGCTTGCTTAACCTATGGCTACGCATTCAAGGCCGGATTTGGCATTCGCAGCCACATATATGAGTTAGTTCAGTAAAAATCCATCTCAAGAAGACTGGACTGGAATTTAGCACATACTGAGGTACCTAAATGGAACTAAAAATAACGCATAAGCATTCGGAAAGATCCTCTAAAATTTTCACTGATGCTCAGACTGGGGTCCGAGCTTGCGACAGAACATCATTCTCGGGGTACACATTCATTCTAGAAGGGCCGTCATCAACAAAAAGGAAAATATGCCGCTTTGAGCACCATCGAAGCACAATTTGTCGCGTTAGGAGAATGCGCCAAAGACTGAATTCGCAAACTCTTCGAAGAACAAGCGCAAAACAACTATCTATGACTTATTACTAAACTATTTTATGCGTCGGGGTCTACCGTAGGGGAAACTCATTTCGCTTACATGCTTTATAAACAGCTAGGATCCTACTATTTTAAACAGCACTTCAACACCAAATGCTATATAATTTTTTATTGGAACTAACCATGACATTAAAAATCTTTAAAAAAAGCTTTTATTCTAAAAGGACTACCATAAATAAATACTGGAACTTTATATTTTGGTAGTAAATAAAATAATTTCACTTAATTCTAAAATATTTTATATTATAATCACGCTATTGCACTATTGTCTTAAAAGTTAAGATATAATATAATAATAATAAATAATCAGCTAGGCTAATACCCAAGGCACCACCTTAGGCCTAAGTCATCATGCGACTTTTGAAGCCCTTAATTCAGGTGGCCGGGTTACAATGCGTAGGAGGGTGGTGGCAAGCCCTGCATGCCACGAGATCGAGCCAACAGCTCCCTACACTAACTATTACCGTTAACCTATACAAGTTTTTATGGAAGGGGAAACCGAAGAACTCGGGGGAAAACCCCTTAAACCAATGGGGAGAGAACTTGCAAACTCAACGCAGAAGGAGTTGTTCCGAGTTTTCACCCAGTGCCACAAGCTGGGATCGAACCCGGCTCCTAAACATTTTCTTAATTATTCAATTTAATCTGTTAATTTTTAAAACATAATTAAGTATATTATTGCGGGGATTAATCAAGGATCGCAACTTAACATATTTGAAACTATAACTAATAGTTTCACTTTACTAAAAATTATTTTGCTTCAGAACAATGTGTATTCTACTATTTTCTCATTAAAACATTGCCACGGGTCTCAGGGCCGTCTTAAGGCATGGGCTAAGTGGGCTACAGCCCAGGGCCTCCAGCCAGTTTGGGGGCCCCGGAAAGGCTACCCATACCGCCTCTACTCTAGGTATAAGGGATTATAGTTAATTAAATATTATTTATACTCATTTAATATTATATTAAGTGATCGCTTTCCGAAAATGGAACAAGTCGTCGAAGTGGAATATTCCACCAGCGTTATTAAAACCCATATCCAGCCTAGAAGAGTTAGGCTTAGGCTCAAAAGAACCTGCAAAGACTCCAACCTTGTAGATGCGCCAGAAAAGCTAAACCTGAATTTCAACTATTTTTTCCAATAAACTTGCTTCTTTTATTTGACAATGCAAATTTATTTTAGAACGTGAGTCTACGAGAATTTCATTTATTTGCAAATTAATTACATTAACAGAACTTGACAATATATTGTAGTTCAATTTAGCTTCTAAGCCTTGGTTGCTCAAACCGATTTTTTTCTAAAATAATGGCCATCGGTTTATCAGACGTAGAGCTAATTATACGATGGCATTATCGGCATTTGAGATTCGATGACGTCAAATTTGACATCAAATATTACGTAGGGTACGGATGACGCAATATCTGTGAAACAAACCGTTAGTGAAGAAATAGAGCTAGTGGCATACTTATGAGTAATTATGTTACATATGCTAACAGCGAGTCACTGTCAGTAAAAATCTTATTTTCAGTAGGACTATGTTATACTTTTGAAATTAAAAGCTTTGGTTTGATTATTGTGTAGTTGAATTTAGACAACGGACATACAAAGGCTGACCGTTAGGGATCGCAAAGGTCTTAAGAAATAATTTAGCCCATGGCCCCAAAAGGTCTTAAGACGGCCCTGACGGGTCTTAGAAACTAGTCTTTAAAAGTCCAGGAATATAACGTATATTTAAAAGTTCAGGGAATTTGAACGATCTTGACAGATTTATTAGGTGATCTAAAGTTCCAAGAACCTTTTTGGGTTGCATGTCGTAATAAAACGTAAATTCATTTACTCCTGAGAAAATAGAATATGCTAATGAACACATCTAATTTGGTCTTTAAAATGGGAAAATCTAAAAAGTCAGGGAATTTGAGTAAAAAAATGTTGTGGCCACACTTCAAAGTCACACTAAATTTCCACCAATTTTTTTTATTTTTCTTTAAGTTGATAAAATGGAATATCCAGATATATATATATATATAGGTGTTTTATCTTTACACTTACAT
This sequence comes from Leiobunum rupestre, assembly GCF_980474605.1. Taxonomy (NCBI): domain Eukaryota; kingdom Metazoa; phylum Arthropoda; class Arachnida; order Opiliones; family Sclerosomatidae; genus Leiobunum; species Leiobunum rupestre. The sequence goes on from NC_143384.1 coordinate 62,085,479, forward strand.
AAATCATTACCTAAATTCAAAAAAATTTATCTTACAAACACAATAAGTAAGAACAATCATTTAATTATAACCATACTAATAGTACGTACAAATATTGGTTATTGATTTCTATTTCGCTTTAATTGCCGCTCTCCAATTGGTTGCTAAATATCCAATGGTCTTGAAGAATATCGGGGGAATGATTTTCATTTTATTTGTAATCAAACTACATTAACCTCCTACTATTAGGGCTACGTTCAGTGAAGCTTAACGGTCTTATACCGCTTTACGTTTGCGTTGATTCCGTTGAGACTTTTTATCCTGTCTTGTTGAACGCTTTTTTACGATTGTTGTAATTTTTATAAAATATCGTCTGCTGTGTCGTCCGCAGCTAGCCTTCCCGCGTGCTGTGACGTCACGATTCCGTTTAACAACGAAGAAACCGGCTGGAAGAGCAGGTTCAAATGTTTCAGCAACGGTTCAGCAACGCTAAGTCACACCGGAAATGGAAAAAAGCGTACAGTAGAAAACCGGTTCCGAAATACTGCAACGTTTAATTTGTTGCAAACTAATGAACGTAGCCTAGGTTCTTTTATTTTGGGAGAGCTATTTTATTCTATAAAATCGTACTGAAACCAGATGATAGAACGGCTAATTATAGGGGAACTTTTTATATTGTACTATACTACACTATTATACTTTTTAAATAACAACAAAGTTTCATTTGCAAACGACTATATTTTTTACTTCATTTGCATTGGCGAAAGGACTCTTGGTCCTACTATTAACTACAGTTTGAAGATTGTGACGATTCTACCTGGGATTTCTCCAGACCCCCCATATATAGACTTTGTCGAAGAATACTAAGGGATTAGTTGATTTTTCCATTTTCTCCGAAGAGAGCGTGGTGACGAGCCACTTTCTGGTATATATGGGGTATCGTCGAAAATTTCCAGGTTTACACATGATATTAGTTAGCATCAATATTCTATACAAAAGAAAATATGCGCGCCCTTTCTACGAGGGAAAATATACTACATATATACAATGGGAAAATATAATATTTTAAAGGACTACAATTTTACATTTTGGTTTAAAAGATTATATTTACGTTTAAGCTTAAGATAACAATTCTAGATTTGATTTATACACTTAATTTTAATTGGTTTTTCATTTAACAAACTTTTAATGTTGCTTTTAATTAGGATTTATACAAACATAAACATTACGCGCATTATTTAACAGGTCTATCTGCGACTCCATCTTGATTAGTGTCGGTTACACAGGCAGGGTTCTTCCCGTACACGCCACCCAATTACCTCTACAAGGCGTGATATTACCTGTGGAGTGAAGGGTCAGGTCATGCCCCAGCGACCGAGTGATTTCGTGAAGGGCATAGACATATCAATATTTAGGTTAAAAACCAACCATTAGATAACCTCTTAAAATAGCTAAAAATAACCAAAATAAATGGAAATGTTTTTAATGCATAAAAAAGCAGGGAAAATTCTTTTCTTTTAAAAGATGTTGAAGGAGGATATGTTAAGAAAACATCTTACACTAAGCACTTATGTCTTTACTTGAAGATTAAAAAATTTAGAGCTTGGTTAAAGAAAATAAACGTTATATAATCTACAAATTTTTATCGTTATTTTTTTCAACATAATATTTAGGGTGACCTCAGCCTTTGATAGCGAATATTTCTCAAAAACTATGAAAGGGAGAGTTTTTAAAATTTAAGGGCTTATTTCGAAGCTAAAATAAGCTAAATATTGAAAATTTCGGAAAAAATTAAAAATGATTTCCCGATATTCAAATCTTTATTTTACGACTAGTGGGTGATGGGGAAAATTACAAGTAAAGATGGTTCGGTTGAAAAAGACCTATTTTTCACTTAGATATGAGGTCATGAATAAACAAGTTGGTAGTACGAGAAAATAGGTTTTACCGCCATACACATAACTTCAACTGAATTTTACCAATAGTGTGTCACTAATATCACAAGTAAATTCCTTTAACACAGCTTAATATTTAAGAATTTAAAAAATAGAATGATGTTCAATGAAACATTCGATTGCTATTCCAAAAATAACAAGTTTGGCAAAACAATGTTTTATAAGAGTACTGCTTTGTACAAAGCTTGATTATTCATTTAATATTCATAGTGAGAGCGCATGATTACAAAAATACCCGAATTGTTCGGAATTGCTATACAGCTCTGAAAAATGGTATACACGTGCCTACTGGAAAATCGTTTATGAGCTAAAAACCCGCTTGTTGCCGAGGACGCGCGCATCTTCGTTTAAATGTGTTTTTTAAATTAAAAAACCTAAGTTGCACCACATCTCCGCCACATTAGAAATAAAAAATGGTAAAACACGTGTAACTCGGGTGGTAAATGTGGTAAAGTTATGATTTTTTTTATGGTGATACGTGTCACAGTGCTACTTAAAACTTGATATGGAACCACATCGATATATTTTTTTTACTTGACGTTTTTTACCAATTTTCTTTTTTCTCCATAGAGAAAAATGGTAAATCGCGTGTAGCTCGGGTGGTAAGGTCGTAAGGTTATGGGTTTTTTATTTTAGGCTTATTTGTGGTTGCCATGGAAATTCAATATAAAAAAGATTTAATCTGAAGAAAGCGGGAAAATTAAAAAAAAACAATTAATAAATATCTCGATGTGGTTTCATATCAGGTTTTAAGAAGAACTGTGACACGTATCACCATAAAGAATGTCATAACTTTTTCACCTTGACCACCCGAGTTACACGCGTTTTACCATTTTTCATTATGGAGAAAAAAGAAAAATGGTAAAAAACCTCAAGTAACAAAACATCTAGATGTGGTTCCATATCAAGTTTTAAGTAGCACCATGGATATGTATTAATACTGCGTATTATGGATTCCAAACTCTGAGAAAAAGTAACCAGCAAATGTCTTAATCGCAATCACCGCCATCTAGCAGGGTTTTAAAAAAACGGACCGGACGTTTCTCCAAAGTGAGCCGGAAGTTAGGCAGGAAATGTCGTCTGCTCGCTAAACCGCGTGTATGATTTCCAAAGCTCTAACTATATTAACGCGAATTATTATAAATTTCTTTGATTCTATTCCTAATTTTATTACACTGGTGAAACTTAAGGTAAGTTTATCAGACTTTAGTTAAACAGTGAAATTTAAAGAAACATTTAACAAAGAATTTATTTTCAGGACTTAAAATGAGTAACAATAAAGTACCATCTACAACTCCTATCCTGATATCTAGATCTGGTCGCATTATTAAGCCCAAAAAACGTTTTAGCCCAACCCGGATTAGTGGAACTGGTGTTAGTCGCGTTAATCCAATTTCAAACACTACCCTAGTCAATACGAGCCCATCTATTACAACATTCAAACCAAGATCAAGCTCCACTCCAGTTGCCAAATCGAGTTACTCCCAGATTTCGGAATTGAAATCAAATTCGAAATCAGTATTGGCTTCAGTCATATCAAATTCAAGCTCTACTATAGTCAATTCAAGCGCATTGAAACCTTCAAATTTAAACTGTGATACACATGAAGTTAACAATCCACCAAAAAAGTGTAACTTTCTTAAAAGCACTGATGATGAATGGACTACTATTAATTCTAGAATTACAAAAAATAAATCGAGTTCCAAATCTACTGCTTTTTTAAAAACAAATAAAAATGCTGTGTTGAAGCCCGAAGCCGTGATTGTTAAAGGAAAATCCATATTGGCTCCAGCTGTAATAACATGTTCTAGCTCTACTCTGGTCAAATCAAGGTCTTGTGATTTTAAGGAATTAATTCCAAATTATTCAAGTTCAAACAATGATTCTAACATTGTTTCGAGTAAAAATTATGATAATAAAAAAAAATAACATTGTGGAAAACAGTGATGAAGAATGGAATGCTAGTTTCACTTTTTTTGACTCTGGGACGTGGAGCGGAACTATGAAAAGGTTAGTATAAAATCTTGATTTGCTTATACAATAATAATAATGTAATACAAATACTAATTGCAGTGCCATGAAAGAGAGCTCTCAAGAGGAAGGGAAATCTCCACCCAAAAAGAAAGGAAAAAAACCAGACTACTTGTTATTAGATAAAAATTCAAATGCAAGTAACGAAACTGAAGCTTTCAGTGTAAGTAGTGATGATGATGATTATTATTCAGAAGTAGAAATAGAGCAAATGCTATCTACTTTAGATGATGGTGCATGGAAAGGAGACTTACTAACAACACCAAATCCTTTAAGCACAATTACTAAGTAAGTGTATCTGAATTAATTAATTCAGATTAATAAATTAATTTATTGTGATCTTTATTTAATCAACAGCACTCCAAAGAAGGACAAAAAGAATGTCAAATCTAGGAAAAGAGTTAAAAAACAAGTTCGGAGTTTCATGATTAATGGTATTAATCATCACCAATAATTCTTAAAGCTTCATGTAATTATATTTTTGTTTTAATTAGGTAATAATTACCATGACACGTTTAGAGGTATTTTGGTAGAAGTCCAACAAACTCTTAAAGAGTCGAAGCTAAATGCAACTCAAACAGCCAAAAGGAGTAATGATTGGATACTAAGAGATTTAATTGAACTAGAAGGACTGCTACGCCCAATTTTAACAGCCACTGCAGAAGATAAGGTGTTTGTCAATATGAACAAACTGATACTGGATAAACCCAAAAAACATTTGCTTATAAACTCGCTTAAACATACCACAGTAAGTTGTGTATTTTGAATAACTACATGCAATAAGTTTAAATATATGTCTTTTTAGTTTGAAACCTTCAAAGACTTGACCGAAACTGCAAAATTAAGGGCAATGAGTATTCTCATCAGACGTATGGTAGAAACTGGATCTAAAAAAATTCAGATAATTCCTATTGATGTGACAACGCCTGTGGAAGAAGCTGGAGAAATTTTAATGTTTGTTATTGGAGCTGCCATTAGATCACTGAGTAGAAAATCAGATACGGGCAGAAAAGTAGCTGCAAAGATGCACACTAATAAGGAAAATGTTGCAACAAAGTTGCGATCTTGGATTGAAGCCCAAGATCGAGGAGGTCTTTACTACCCAACTTCTGGTGCTTACCAGTTCTTTGGACTTCTGTATAAACACGTTAGCAAATATTATGGAGGGATTTTTGTGGAAAATAGAGTAACCAAAGTGAAGGCTGAGATTTATCTTGATAACGCAGTAATAGAGACTTGGGGTAACTTATGTGACAATTTAGCTTCTGAGGCAGAGAATACATTGTTATTGCAACACTGCGTAAGGTATTTCATTAATACAATAGCAAATGGGCACCTGAAAAAATTGAGAGAAAATTTCAAAGCTAAAATGAGGTATAAAACTTGGACGAGTAAAGCCAATGCCAAAGATAGACAACGTAAGCAATTGCAACAGATGTCATCTGGGTTTGCTAAATGACTATTATAAGCTTTGTACAAATGATTTTAAATAGGAAATAAACAAATTGTCTAAACTTTAATTGATAAAATTTATTATAATCCAAAAACCTTTTCAATTGTAGTATTTCCCTTTGTTTCATGAGTTGGCACTCTATATTTCTTCAAAATAAGAAGAGCTTCTCTATTGTTACCTACATCATTGGCAGTTGGATTCTCATTTCTTCCATTCATGGCTCGGTGGCGAGAAAATTCCAACTCCAAGGGATCCTGATTGAAATTTGCTGTGAGCACAAATGCTGCTGATTTTCCTAACAGGAAGGGCACAATTTCAATCAAGGCTTTAGCTGAAAAAAGTTAAAGGTGTGTTTACATTTGTTAGGAGGCAATAATTTTATGGCAAACTTACTGCTTTGCTTCAATCCCGAGAGAGTTTCAGAAGAAAGTAGCATTTTTTTACGGTCTTCAGGTTGGAATTCTCCTGGTATATTAAGAACATCTTGTTCCCATTCTGCTAGGTAACCGAGGAAATCATTTTCCAGCCACTATGAACATAAAATCAATAATTAATTTAAGGAAATCAAATAACAAATTTTTTTAAGACTCTACCTTAAGTCGTTTATCATTGGCTGATTTAAATGGTCTTTTATTTGGCTTGCGTTTATGGTACGCTTCATCAAAATTGGATGTATTAAAAACGTCAAACCATTTGTCAAATATTCTTATAAAATTAACTAATTCAGAATACTGTTTTCCAAATTCAGCTTCAATTCCATTAGCGACTGATGAACTTAAAACTTGGGTGGCATAGCGCACTTTCATCTTACTGTAGTTGTTTAAGTAGATGTGGTCTTGAGTAAGTTTATGCGCTTTTCGCAAATTTCCAGGGTTTAAAAGTTCCTTCTCATACAACAATTTGATGGGCTCCCAGACTATGTGTTGCTGATTTTTATACATTAGCCGGACTTTACAAGTACCCTCACTTGAATGTAGGCAGTTTCTTGTAGTTTTTAACAAATGTGGTGGATCAAACAAAAAGTATATTGCTCGTTCTTCATCCAAACTATATGGATTTACACACCGGTGAGGGGTTTCTGCTGTTGTGTTCATTAGGAAGAACTTCCAATTCGTGGGTGCACCATCGCCAATTATTGATAATATTTTAAAACCAAGCGTTTCAAGTCTCTCGACAGCTTCCCAAACAATGGAGTTCAAGTCTTCCGCCGTAAGTCCACTTGTGGCAAAATGTGCAAAGGGGTACTTTATGTGCGTAGTTGCCCCTCTCAACATTAACATTAAAACATGGGTGGCCACTTTTTTATCTTCATATTTTTGAGAACTAATTGCATTAATCTCATTCCTTGCGTCATTTAAATGGGTGTATCCCACAATATCTCCAGTGGTGTTTTTGTATACCAATTCCTCTCTGATTTTTATCTCATCCAACAAAATATTGAAGTATTGCTGATGGGGATGCAATGTTTCAGGTTTCATTTCCTCTTGCATGCTATTGAGGACGGCATCGTTGAACCCCAGTGTTCGTTTGTCATGGTTCGAGTGTTTTAGTAGAGTATTGTAGGATGGTAGTTGAAGAATTTTTGAGGCGGCTAAACTCTTGAAGGCTGCGGGTGACCTGTGGTATTGGCTTAAACACCACTTTATTACAATGGGGTGCCATCGTCGGCCACGAGCATCTGCTTTTTTAACCATTTTCAACTGTTCTCTTAAAAAGAGAGCCACGAATGATTTATCACTGTGGTTTGGAACAGTTTGTTCTAAAATCTCCGCAATTGAGGTTTGGTCTTCATCGGGTAAATTTTCACCACCTTTGTTGGTTCTTAATGCCACCACAGATTTTCAAGGCGTTGATTTCTTTCAAAACAGTATTTAAAGCATCCAAGTCAGAAACTGAATCTGGTAAGCTAAGGAAGATGTTGTTTTCTATAGGCCTTCCAAAGGCAGTCATTTTGATAGTGAAATCAGGATATATGCTGACCGAAATTAGTGCGAAAGCTGTCTCAGCTTTGGTCTTAAGAAGTTGAAATTTTCTTTCACCAATATTGAAGAACCAAGACTCCTCATGTAATTCTTGCCATTGTTGACATTTTAGGAATGGACTAAAACATTCTACCAATGATTTCCTGGGAGCTGTCAAATTCTCTGAAGTTTCAATGGCATCCTTAGATGTTTCACTTGCTTCTTCAACCACTTCAGACTGGTCTATTAGAGTTGAATCCATACTCTAATGAGGGAAAAAATAAATAGTTCAATTATCTAAACACAAAGCACAATTAACAAACATACCACTATTGAAAGAGGCTTCACAATTGTTTTGGGGACATCTTCGTTAATTTCAGTATCTTCAACTATATTAGTCTTATTTATTGAAGTCGAATCCATACTCTATTGATAAAACTGAATTAATTTGATTATCTAAACACAAAGCTCAACTTAAAAAGTACCTCTATCAAAAGAGGCTCCAGAAATGGTTCTCGGGAATTATTAGAAAAATTGCCTGAAGTTCCAGGGAATTTCTGTATCCTCAATTACTTCAGACTGGAAAGACATTGCTTTTAGGCTTAAAACTATATTAGAGCCACTAAATTCAAATTTACCTCTCTTGAAAAAAACCCATTAAAACTTTCTCTACATTGATTATGCTGTATAAAAGGCTCCACAGGATGATTTGATATGGGTTTTAAAATTGAAACCAATCCCTACAAATTGAAAAATATTAAAGTAATTTCAAATTTTTTACCATTTATCTGGTATAGAATATTGCCCCAAGTCAGTGCTTACCGTGTTATGAATAGGATCAGGATAATTATCTCTAGGTCCTTTTTGTCCAACAAAGTGTTTAGAACACAAATATGTATTGCAAGTAATATGTTGTTGCTCAAAGTTTTCCCTCACCTCTTGCAACCATTTTAACCACTTACTGCATTTTTCAGGCGTTTTTATGGGTTTAGGGAACGGAATAAAAGTTACTTCTTTCATATAAGGTTTTGCCTCATGTCTGGTATTACTCTTGCAGCCAGGATACACGCAAATCTTTTTCCTTGGAGCCGCCATCAATTAATTTTAATTCATACTACAGGATTATTTAAACCGAAAATAAAACATGCAAGCTAACTTTCTGAAAAGTGAAAACTTCGAAAAGAATGTTGTGTTCTATACCGATTCTTCCGAACGCTAACGGAAAGAGGTTTGAATTTTCGGTCATGCGCAGAAAATCTAAATTATCGTATTTCCGGCTCACTTGGGAAGAGAGGGGTAAAAAATGGGGGAGCTGCATCGGTTATCTCTCCGCAAATGGTGAGCTAGCGCGAATGCCTTGTGACTACTACGAGTTTGGAATCCATAATACGCAGTATTAATACATATCCATGGTAGCACTATGACACGTATCACCATAAAAAAAATCAATAACTTTACCACCTTTACCACCCGAGTTACACGCGATTTACCATTTTTTATTTCTAAAGTTGCGGAGATGTGGTGTAACTTAGACTTTTTTTACTAAAAACACTCATAAACGAAGATGCGTGCGGCCTCCGCAACAAGCGGATTTTTGCTTATAAAATTTTATCCAGTAGGTTTTTTTTTGAAAAATAAATTTAGGTAGTCGAGAGTATAGTTCAATGCGCGTGTATATAAATTATCAGAACTGTATACCAATTCCGAACAATTTATCACCATGCGCTCTCACTATTAAGGGTGATTCCACCTTAATTAAAGGGGCTCCAAAGTTCGGTGGCAAAATGTGTGTAAAGTCAGTAAAGTGCGAAATTTAAGATTGACTCTGCCCGCCTCTGCCAAGGCCGAGTGAGGGGTTGGGGGGAATGAAATGCATGCTCAATTTTCTTTTCTTTTTTTGCCACTGAACTTTGAAGCCCCTTTAACAATCATTACCGGAAGTTACTTTCTGCAATTAAAAAGGATCTTCATTCTGTTGATCAGCGCGCTTTAATGCTAGGATTATTTTTCGGTGACGGCATTCGTAATGTTTATAAAATAAGTCAGTTATTCAATATTCGCCACCCAAAAAAAGAGATTCTCACACATCATTCTCGGAGTGGTTTCGACCTTCCTTGACCAGGAAAATTTCAATACAAGGTTCCTACTTTTGTAACTTAGTATTATGTTAGACAAAATACTGAAATTTCTCAAAACGACCACGTGTGGTTAATCCTCACTGGGATTCCCCCACCACCAACTAGTACCATTTCGTTAAAACAGTAGGACTGTTAAGAGTTCCAGTTATTGGCCCATTTATCCCACCAAATCATTAAAATGGACAGAATTACTTAGCAGTGTGCTGAGTGTGGCATATCGAAGTTTCCAACACGTTGAAAGACAATGCTTTTGCCAATTACGTCTGATTCCAGCACGACGGTACACCACCACATCAAGCTCAAGATTTCGGGGAGCATTTAAAAGCAGAATTCTCTCAGCGATGGATTGGAAGAAACGATCTACTTCGATGAACTCCAAGCTCTAGAGATCTAACAACGATTGACTCTTTCCTTTGGGGATTAATCAAGAATCGGTTTAACGAAACACTAGTTCAGAGCGTCGATATTTCCGCTATAGAATCATTGATGTTTTCCGTCTTGTCAAACTTGATATGATCCATGGCTCGTTTACTTGTGTGGAGACATGTATCGCCGCAAACGGAGGGATCATTGAACCCCATATCTAATTGTTATATTAATTGATTTAATTAAAGGTAGTGCTGTGTTAAATATCATGACTTGTTATTAGAGACGCGTAAATAGATGTTTTACATTTTGGGAAGAGTCTGTTTAAAAAGCTATTAGGATTCTTTACAACCATATCATTTAAAATTTGGCTTTATAATCTACTAGTCAGACAACATTTTGTTTGTAAAACTGAAAATAGTTTTTCTATTTTTCTAAAATGTTTAAAATATAGCCTACCTTATCTAAAAATTACACTCAGATATTTCCACAACTCAATCTTCTAAAGCTTTCAAGAAAATTTGCTAACAGAGTACATTGGGACACCCTGTATAACAAAATTTAATTTTTATCGAACATTCTCTATACATTATTAAGACACGATCATTTTAGTTTAAAAAAAATAAAAGTAACGAGCTTTAATTTAAAATGTAATAAATTGAGGCGTTGTAACAAAAGAAATATAATTTACAAATCATACTCGATTGAGCGCATTTTCAAGTTAGTAATAAAATTGAGTATGTTTCTTATGGAGTTTTATCAGCTCTATTAAGTAGACCCGCATTAAAAGGATATTTGCTTTTTAAGAATATAGAAAAAATGCTCTTATTTTGCTCTATTTTGCTCCCTGCTAACAAATTTTGCTCTATATCCAATTACATAAAAAATTATTTGAAACTTAGCGGGCTAACTTAGCATTAGCTCACCGAAATGGAAAAAAATTGACAAAGGTAAAATATTGGTCTCATTTCGCTTTATTTAACTCAAATTTCTAAACTTTTGCTTTCTATCATTTACAACCTAAATTTCGTTTTGATATAAGTGGGCCAACTTAAAGTTTAGAAATATATTAATAGATTTCAATTGCGTAATATGGCAAAATAAAGGTCTTCTTTTGCTCAACTGAAAATGTAAAATTTCTCCATATATATAAAGATATATATACCCTCAAAATAAATTTAAAACTTAGTCGGCTAACCGATATTTAAAATTTAAAATTTTACAAATATTGCTCATGTTTTGCCCATGTACTTGTCTCGCTTATCCTTCAAGTACACCAGTACCACCCATTCCATTTTTAAAAGGTTCAATCTTTAAATGTGGCTGATTATCCAAGACGAGTCGAATTTTGTCAGTGGTTTCCGGAGCAGAATAACTTCGTCAATTGGTTAAATAGGCTCCTAGTTTCTGATGGAATTTTCAATTTACATAATCACCGCGCGACTACCGTTCGGTCACATCAAGCGCAGTTTAGTCTCAACATCTGGTGTGGAATTGTTGGCCACCGTTTAATTAGACCTTATTTTCTACCACCAAAACTAACTGGTGAGTCGTTCTTAACCTTTCTATAAGACAATTTACCAGAGCTACTTGAAGACGTACCGCTGGCTCATCTTGATGCCGAGTTTCCTCAGAGATGGATTTGAACCCATGTTATTTCTATCTTTGGCGCCATATCAAGGAATTGGTATATAAAACTGAAGTTTGAGACTTTGAAGACATATGTCAACGTATAATTGACGCCTGCGACAAAATCCGAAACACACTAGAAATCTTTCATCGTTTTCGATAATCTTTCCGAAGATGTGTCCAAGCTTGTCTACACGCCAAAGGGTGCCATTTCTAACAACGTTTGTAAATAGAATGATCAATGTAATGTAACCAACTGCTTAGGGTAACGATTATCGTCTCAACATCCATATGGCAGGGCTTCCGCCAATTGTTATTGCTATGGTTTGGGATTCAGGACAACGAAAGAATTGAGTGTAAGCGAAACTTTAATTTAATTTTCGGTGCAAAATAATACATAACGGAAATCGAACCTGGTTTTATTACATGAAACGAAACTGTTTTACGACCAAGCCACCAACGCTTCGCCAAGTTATTATAATTCCAGGGATAGGAGCTCATGCAATATAATCGAAAAAGATATTTAAATTTTCTGAATAAGATCGTTAGGGAATGGGTCGAGAATCGAACCGGGGTTTTTACATTAACTTGAACACTTACATTATTAATAGATTGCGGGATTTCGCGAGTTCAATGGTGCGGTTCATGTAAGTTGAGGACATCCTTCTTAGTAAATTGCGCCTCATCAAAACAAAGAATGCGTGGATGTTGTTCTTGAAAGAAACGCAACCAACGAAGGTTCTGTGGCTGTAATTGCTGAAGTCTTTCGTAGTGGAATGGGAGCTGTAAATATTCGATTTAAGTGTATGCCACAATCTTTCAACACGAGATGTGCTAAGACAAGGATCAATACATACCATGTCCAAAATTTATTCCTCCACTTCTGCTAGTCGACTTTGGAGCGGTCCACGATCCAAAACCGTAACTGTAACGCTTTCCGTGTTCCGTAATCTGACGCAGCTTCAATTGTTTTCTTCGCAAAAGCCAAAACAGGATTATAAATAAATGTGTTTTAATTCTACAATATTGGTAAAATAATTTTAATTTATTTTATGTAAAGAATTTCTTAATTAAAAATGGCATCCAAGAAGATTATCTCTAAATAATTTAAATAACCGAGAGCAGTTTAACCAATTTTGGCAAAGACAAACGAGGAAAAGCTCTGGGTTTCGTATATTGCAGTTGATTTTTCCCACTTGATTTCATTTGCTCTTTAAAAGGTGTAAGTGCGATTATTGGAGCTGATTATTCCAATCAATACACTATACTGTTTGTGGAGCGAAAACAGTTACGACCAGTGTATTTCCTCTTAGAGGCTGCGTAGAAATAGTTTAAACTGTTTTCGCAGTTTTGTTATTTAGAAATCACATTAAGTTCACTATCGAACATTTGATATAAATTCTTATTTTGGCCCCTTTTTGGAGCAAAATTTCACTGCTACGGAGCAAAATATAGCAAAATTAGAGCAATATTTTGGTATAATGCGCATAAACATAATTTGTTATTCTCGACAATGGTAAGTTGACTAGCGAATATTTTATATAAATTTCTATAATGTCCCTTTATGGAGCTAAATGGAGTCAAATTAGAGCATAAACATATTTTCAATTCTCGATAATAGTAAGTTGACTAGCGAATATTTGATATAAATTTTTAATCTATCCCGTTATGGAGCAAAAATTGATTGATACGGTGCGAAATGTTATTGAAACGTGCTCCCTCGTTTTTGTTACCATGACAGCAGATTTAATTTTAACAGGCGTATTGATTATCTATACGAAATGTTATTTTATTTTTAAATGTAAACTGATATGCTATTAGCTTTAGGCTATTGCGAAGGAAAAAATTGAAACTGCGTCAGATTACGGAACACGGTAAGCGTCATAGTTACGGTTTTGGATCGTGAACCACCTTAAAATCGACCAGCAGAAGTGGAAGAACAAATTTTGAACACGGCACACGGTGGGTATTGAGCCATCTCTCAGCACACCTCGTGTTGGAAGATTGTGGCATACACTTAAAACGAAGATTTACAACACCCATTCGACTACGAAAGAGTTCAGCAATTACGGCCACAGTAGTCTTCGGAATTGTTTATTCATTATCCACAAATTTTCCGATTGATTTAAAAAAAGTTGGTAAAACGAATATCATTTTAACTTATTTAATTATGTTTTATACGCAAACAAGCATTAATTTGAATAAAAGTGGTATTTATTTAAATAATTCTTTATTTTATTTAAATAATAGGTTTATTCATCTTCGATTATTTAAACATTTTACAATTTTTATTCAACTATTTTTTATTTAAATAAATATTATTTAAATATAGCCGAGCTTATTTTATTCATGGATAAAAATTAATCGACTGCCAAACACCAGGCCACAGGACTTTCGTTGGTGGCGTATTTTTCAAGAACAACACCAAGTGTACCATTCTTTATATCACCACACTATTTGTTCTGATGAGGCGCAGTTTACTAAGAAGGGCGTCCTCAACTTACATGAACCGCAACATTGAACTCACAAAATCCCGCAATCTATTAAAATCGCAAGTAAGATTCTCAAGAAAATTTTAATATATTTTTCTTATCATGTAAAAAAACCTGGTTCGATTTCCGGAATCTGTTAATTTACACCCAAGATTAAAATTGTGTTTTGATTACATTCAAACGGTTCGTATTCCTGATTCGCTCTTCACGCGCTTAACATGAAGAAGGCCCTGGTTCGTATCCCAAGCGATGTTATTGGCCTTAACATTATTATGTTAACTGTAAACAATTGGGGGAAGCCCTGTCATTTGGATGTTGAGACGTTAATCGCCAAATTTTCTTCTATAGTGAGTTGCAGGCTAAGAAAGACAAAATATATAATACAATCGGCGCAAGGATGCCTCAGATCGTTTCCGGTCATTCCACCGCGCGAAATTCGAATTTGGCCATTTTACGGTCAAATTCAAATTTAGCTCTTTTTGTCGTCTTTTAGCGTCATCTAGAGACCGAAATTGGAATCTTTATTTTTTAATTTCATAATTGTGGTGGTGAGCAAATTTAAAAGATAAGGCATTCCTATCATTCTTAAATTTAAAATAGTATGTATAATTATTTAATTTTGTAAATTTATTTCTACGTCTTACCAGTTAAATCGGAAGTTTCTTTTAAAATAGTTACTACGCTTTCTTGGGGGTAACGTTGTCTTAATGAGCTATAGACGTTTAAAATTATATTTTTCTCTTTACTTTTTAACAATAAACCTTTATCATGCTTTTTATAGTAACCTCTTGGGCTATTTAAAATATTTGGAGCTTCAATTATCGAACTTTCTTTAGCTGCATTCAGTAATTAAACTCATGACAACTCGAAATTAAAAAATAGATCCCAATTTCGGTTCCTAGATGGCGCGAAAAACGATGAAACTCACGAAATTTGAAATTGACCGTTAAGTGGTCAAATTTAAATTACGCGCGGTTGACTGGCCGGAAATGGTCTGAGGTATCCTTGCGCCGACTGTACTATATATTTGGTCTTTCTTAGCCTGCAACTGACTATAGTCGAGCAGAATGGAGCAAACGAAGATAATTATTTTGCCATATTGCGCATTTAGAATCTTTTCACATATTTCTAAACTTTAATATAGCCCACTTAGATCGAAACGAGTTTTTGATAGTAAATGATATAGAGAAAATTTTATAAATTGGAGGAAAATAGAGCAAAATAAGAGCATTTTTTCTATATTCTTAAAATACAGATATACTTTAAATGCGGGGCCAACTTAATAGTGTTAGTTTTATCTTATGAATGTTAATTCAGTTTGAAAATACGTCAATAAATCCTTCGCTGGAAGTTCCTTTGCGGAATTCGTTTTCTAAATTTCCTTAATCCCACGACTGCCTCGTAACCTAAAGCCACGAAAGCAACAATTAAACAGATCAGGTAGATAAAATATAGAATCAACAGATCATCGACGTCAAATTGTTGCTCTTCATAAAGTTTATCTTCATTAAATGTTATGCATCCTCTGAATATTTTCCAATTGCATCTATCTAATTCGTGATTGCAAATGCTCATTGCAGCTGTATATCTGATCCTGAATTTAAAACAGACTTTGATTAGAAAGGAATATAAAGCTAAGTTGATTGTTAATTGGAGCCCCTTGATAAAATACAAAACATTGTGCGATGCTGCGACACCTTAAAAGGGTCACAACTAACATTGGAGGTATACGCTAAAATAGGAAAATGGTTTGAGATAGTGAATGCTTTCGAAATAGAACAAACGCCATAACCATTAATCACGAAATAAAATAGTAATTTTTGAAAATATTTTTTCACTTAAAGTACCTAATAAATCATGAATATCCTTAAACTTATCTTTATCTGACGGGAAACGGCGACAATACGTATTTTAAACTAAGCCCCTTCAACAAGAATAAGTTGATGATGTTAAGGGAATTTATTGTTAAACATTTCTAATCCAGCATTGAGGTATTGAACTTAATGCAATATTTTATCTGAATGTTTTATTATAAGGCATAAACACAAAATATTTATTTAATTTAAATATTGAAACATTTTCAAATTAAAACAGAAGCTCATTATAAAATAATCTAAATAAAATATAAATATTTTGAAATCCGAAGTTGAGTTGTAACTATAGCTAACTCTATTTTCCGGTTGAAAATACGTTATTTGCTAAATATTTGTTATACTTACAATTGGTTAAGAGCCTCCAGTGTTGATTTCGAAACGTTGCGTTCCCTGTTAACTGGAAAAACAATCAATCCAGTCTTCAGTGAGTTTGATGCACGATAAAATAAAGGTGTTCCTTCGTAATGTTGATCACAGTGCGGTTTAAAATATTCAAGCTCGTCAGACCATCCCACCAACACAGCTTTTCCTTCACTTGTTTTAGTTAAACTTTGAGATGTAAGAGCTGACACTTCCTGTATAGCACGAATGTTTTTGCCAAGTTCTCCTTGGATGTCCTTAAATAGTATTGAAACCAAACAGAATTTCAAACCACAAAAATTTTAACTGATATTGTGGAGTGCTAAGAAAATAGAATATATTTCCATACTACCCGATGGAACCGAAAATTTTGAAATGTTTTCCGTATCGTTAGCAACCATTTCATTTCGACAGAAATAAAAACGCGGCTGAGGAAGGACCACGGTCCGAAAGCTCCCGAGAAATTGAAAATAAATTGGTTAACCATTAAATAGCTGTCCGTTTTTATGTTAATTTTATCAATATTAATTGACCGTGGTTTTAAAATAAATATTTAAATATAAATTTAACTTACCGCAAAATAAGTCGAAATTGATGGAGAAAACATTGACAAGATTTTTAGACTTGGATCCAACAAAACATCGTCCAAATCGTTAATAATGAGGGCTCCAGCTGACACAACTCGCGCCGTGATGTGCGAAATTACAATGATGGTTATCAAGACTATCGATAGAATCCACATATATAGAAGATTATACGAAAGGTTACGGTGAAACTTGGGTGAGATACCTATCGCAAAATCACCGACATTTGTTCAGGGACTATTCCAATTTTAAAATCTTAGAGTTATTTTAGGATAAGGATCTTAAATGTATTTGAAAAAAATAAGATCTGAGGATAAAAAAAGGAAATTTGTTGAAGCTTACTTTGTTTAAATAATGGAACCAGGAACGTCCATGCTGTGACAGACCAGAAACTTGCTTTTTTCAAAGGCTTAGCATTCTCAGTGTAGCACACGAGAGTTGAGCAAACAAACGCAATGCTTAACAAAAGCACAGGAAACTGAAACGAAGTTAAAAATAATTATGGGCATCATAATAAGATTCAGTTCTCAGATTTCTAAATGCGAATAGAAAAGGAACGGCTATTTGATAAGAACAAGGATACTTCATTTTCTTACAACAATAATAATAATAATAATAATAATAATAATAATAATAATAATAAAAATAATAATAGTAATAACCAGCTAGGCTGATACCCAAGGCACCACCTTAGGACTAAGTCACATAATGACTTTTATTGCCTTTAATTCAGAAGGCCGGGTTATCTTTAAAATTTAACTTAATTAAATGAATATCAACTAAATTGCTTTCTTCGTTAAATACTTTATAATTTTTAGAAATTACACTCCGAAAAACATTATATGGGAAACAATTAATGAGGGTCTTAGAAATACTATGGATAATACTTCATAAAAAGAAGCTTTATTCGAGACAAAATTACCTCATCTTAGGTTTTATGGTTCTAATATAGCTTAAGGAAGTTAGAAGTATTGTATTTATTTTAGTTGTATTAGCAGTAAAAGAGCGAGTGCAGAAAATGTGGATTTCAAGTTTTAGGTTATTTGTGAACTTCGCCAAAGAGTAATTAAGGAAATGAAACATACCCACGCTGGAACTCCAAATAAAAAGCTGTTGACGAACCCTTTCGTGGGAACATTTGGTGGTTTTGAGTACATGAAAATCTTTGGATAATAAAGCTCGGTTGTGATATCATATTCTTCGAATAGACAGTCTGTCAACGCAGGTAATTGTACTACGATATCGGATTCGTATATATCCTACGTGAAATGCAAGGTATTACTAAGTATAAACACTTCAGTATGCCATCATTTTTGTGGTGACGTTAGGGGGTCGTATAAACAGTTTGTAACGAATATTTCCGTCAGACGTTTCTATTTCCATTATTTTATATAAGATATTTGCACTCGATATCTCATATCTATCTGTTGATCATCCAAAGCTAGTCTATAAAAAATCTTTAACATATCTACAGAACATCTTAATATCCTATTTTCGATATTACCCAGATGATATGGGGTGATAAATACGAAATGAAAGCTCTTAAGTGAACCTGAAATTCACATTTAAAATCCGAATTTATTATTAATCCAGCTACGTACTATTTAAAGAGACCTTTTCTATTGTATATTCATTCCACACCTCCCCCGAACCTCTCAAAACTGGATACAGCGAAAGAAAGAGAAAATATTGAGGAGAACAATCTGAAGATCGATAACTCAACCTCAGCGCGTCGAGAAACTTCGTCACGAAAGCAAGAAGCCCCAAACATCACCCCCTTGGTCACCTTGGTGGAAATTTTATCTTTACTGCAGTTTTTCCCTATAGGAGCCCAGATTGACGAGGCTCGCCGTCCATGAACAAGAGAGGAAAGAGACTACTAGAGTCTTTGCTGACCCAAACGAACCGAGATAAAACCGCGAATACGAAACTTGGTTATACTTTCACGTCAGTCCAAAGCGAAACCACAAGTAACTAGTACCCTAAAGCCTAAACTTCCAGCATCCTCCCCAAACGGAATAAGAACAAAACTGAAAGACGGAGACAAAATAGATCATTCTGCAGGATAATTCTGCCTGGATGATTCTGACTTGATAATGCTGATAAAGCAGAAAGAGAACGAGACCGTCCCAAGAACTAGACCACTTGTACAAAAATATTAAAATCGGACATCGCTTGTCGATTTTCACCTAAGTTGAATAAAAGATGTAAAGCACAAATAACAAACCCCAAAAAGATGCAATTTGCCACATCGGAAAAAATTGCGATCTAGTGAAACCCGAAATAAGGAACTTTTCGTGTAAGACTGTCCGATAGAGAAAAAGTGAAGAAATCCCCTCAATCGAATTCTGTTTCGAAGTACAATTAATTTAAATAAATATTTGCTTACTAAATTTGAGAATTAAAAAAAATATGTCGTATTATTAATAACTTCCCTTATGGACCAGAGATAGTAGATAGTAGGAGATGGGAAACTCGTTTCCAATCCCGAATGTGGGAAAGAAGTAAACTATGGCATCACCAATTCTTCCCTCGTGGCGCGAGTGGAAATTCTTTATTTTCTTCTGCGTCTCGGCGACGGTGACAACGACCCCTTCGAGCGAGTAAGTGCGCGGCGCCGTCAGGCTCCAATACGGGGAACACTTGAATACTCGGTGCAATGCTCAAAAACATTCGCAACAAAGGCTTAACTTTGAATTTCCTAACTCCACGAATAATTGTCTCCGACCGAAAAAAATTGCACCATTGAATCCCTAGCATCTTAACCCTTTTTCTTTAAATAAAAAATAAAAATTGGGCTCAGGGACCTATAATTAAAAAATTCCGCTTTTTATTTCCATCAAATAATTATTTAATACAATTTAAATGTTATTTGGTTTTAACTTTAATTGTTCTAGTTAGGTGTGCAGTTCCTTCGTGATTCATCATAAACATTAATACTTCTTGGTCATTTTTTAAATTCCCTAAAGATAAAGAAAGGCGAGATATGTGCTTTAGGCCTAGTTCTATTTACTTGCTTACAATACCCACGTGGGTCTCGTCTATACTACATTTGCAATTATTTTAGGTTAAAGGAATGGGTTAAGCTTTTGAATCGGTAAGATTTTAAATGTTTACTTTAAGTGCAAAACACGAATGTAGATTTTCAAATTTTTTCCATGTAAAATGACTTGGTGATTAAATAAATCCACCATCACTTAATATCAGTGGCGTCGGAACCGGGGGGCAGGTGGGGCAATCGCCCCCTCGACTATGAAATCCGAGGGGCAGCGCCCCCTCCGATTTCCTGTTCGAGTTACTTATTTGTTTCGTCAAAAAAACGGGTAAGTCCTGTTTATAAACAACGTAGTTTTCAGCCAGCAAACACAGCTAGGTATATCTTATTTTGGACTAAAAGTCTTCTCTTGGTAAGGTCGAAAAATTCAAGTCGCAAAATTTTACCTAGATATCAAGTATTTGTCCAAGAATCTCTTGTAGATTATATATCTAATTATCCAAAATAGTTCGTTCTATAGATGTTCATGATTAATTCAAATATCAATGGCACTCGTAAACCTTTTCCTTCGTTTTCGTATGAAACGGAAGAAACATCAATCATAATAATATTGCAATATTTTTAAACATACTCACTTAACGTAGGATACCTTAGCTAATTTCAAAAGGTCGATATCAAGGCGGAAAATTAAAAAAACTAACAAATGCCTCTTAAATATCCAATAAAAAGTATTCATGCATAACATACGTTCCTATTGCGTTTTTCTTACGTTTCAAATATCATATTTATAGCGAATTTTCTAAAATTATAAAATAATACATCTAAAATAAACCTAATAACGAAATGTCTAGTTTTGAATGTCAAATAAATATCTTTATTATGTAAACATATTCTCCAAACAGCTCATTTTTAGTGTTTTTCAGATGATTTTCAGATGTTCAAATTTGTAACATCTGGATATCCGAATATATCATTGAACTGTAAACTATTTATATTTGGTCATCTTGGAGATATGAATATCCAATGTTTGGTCCTGGAGACGTTTGTAGAATGTATTTGTGTTTACTGGGCAATAATCCTTGTGAAGAGTTTGAAATTTTGAATTGCAAAAAAATCGTATTTTACGACGAATTATCCGCCGAACTCTTTACAAGATTGTTTGACGTCGACACACGTAACTTTCTATTATACATATAGTAGACACTGTTGCTGATAGAAAACCAATATGAAAGTATAAATCATCGCGAACTAAAAATGCGCCATCTTACGGAATACTTTAAGACAGTAATAAAAAGTGGGTTGAAGGGACCCCTTTGCTATCGAAGCCGTTTTAAGCACAGGAACACTGGAAAAGTGAATAAATGCCTAAACATTACCATAATTAAAATCTTTTTAATAAAATAAATAAATAAACGAAAAGTACGATACATAAAAATTTCGAAATATGTTTTAAGTGACTTAAGTTCAAATAAGACAACATTTTACATTTTTGGATAACGTAGGATAATTCCGTGAATACACGCACACCGCCAAGCGAGAGAAGCGAGCGAGGCCGATATGTGCATATTTCAATGTCCTTGCCCCCCAGGTCTAAAAACGTTCCGACGCCACTGTATATTTTATACATTAGTTTATAACTAAAATTATTCTAGCCTACCTATTTCACCTTATAAAAATAATACCAAGTTAAAGTCCTAAACTAATGCAGTGAAAATAAAAATTATTATTTTCGCTTACTATTTGCTTTGTGTACCGCCTCTTATTTACTCTGTGGAATACCGAGGCTGCTACCAACCAGGATAGGTTCGTACTCCCATTTGATTCGCTATTTATACAAACATGACTGACAGAATACATAATATACCCTATCCTCAGATGGGTTGACGTAACCGGTCGTTTCACAAAATTTCAGGTGCCTAATTTTAGTTAGAGTATCTATCATTGCTAAAGTTATCTGTCCTCTAAGTACCGATCGATACGTCCATTGTTTATCATCCTCGTCTAGATAAGTTTCAAAGATCAGTTCTCTGTCGTCTAAATACCGATAAGCATATTCTTCATCAACCACGTCTTCAACACCGTTTGCATCATATATTTTACTTGCAGAAAAATAGGAATGTTAAGTCAGATTGCCGATTAATCTTCAGCTAGCATTGTTATTTTGGAGGCTATAAACTTATTTTGGACAAATTAGGTAATTTTAACGAAAAATTTTATTTTTAAAATAAGATATTTTAATTTTTCGAAATTGGTCTAATTTCACCAACTTCGAAAGAGATTTAGTGGTATTTGTGAGCTTCGCATAAGATACATCTTCATCTCCTTCTAACTAAAATAATTCTATAATTTTGCAAAGTATGGTAAATTCGTAATTTTTATAATTTATGAGAAATAAAATAACTTACGTTTCTTTCAATCGTCAAACTGAAATTTTAAAATAACCTTTAAAATTGATGTGTAATAAAAGGTGTCTTAAGATATTTTCGTCATTAAGGGCCTTCAAATAAGTTCTTATTCCAATCTTACAAGAGTAACCAAGGTGAAGGGTTATTGGTATAACCGATATGTAGTTAGTTGTTCTAGTAGTTATATACTATAAACAGGAATAAAATTGCCCACCAGTGACGGAGAGTAAAAGACTACATGAAATGAGAGAACGAGCGAACGCAAAACCGTGGAAAATTTTTAAACTTGGACCAAGGTTACAATCACAAATAGCCACTATTAAAAATATTGAAGTGTCATATTTAAGAACTGTAAAATTTAACACAAAGAAATCTTTCGCTAGAAATTTATAAAAAAAACGGGCAAATTTTAAATAAAGCAAGTCTCAAGTGAAACGCCAATTTTGTAACAATAGGACCAATTAAAAAAATTGAATCTCATTCTGAAACGAAACGGCAATTTCAAATATAAACCAAATATTAATTGGTAACAATTTATAAAATAAAGTCTTTCTCATAAAGATATGGACCATATGCGTTTATTTTGTTCTGAAATTATACCAAATACGGAATTAAAAGACGAGTGAAAAATTAATTTCGTTATATGAACGTTAAATAACAGCGATGGTATTTTAAAAATTGATAACTAAAGAAAAGTTACATTTCTTACTTTAAAGATCTACCAAAGGAAGTGAATAGCTGAGGAATGAAGCCACTAAAGCCGTCCAAAATGTTCTTAGAAACTGGGGCCTTCGCGTTTACGGAGAATAATGGTGGGGCCTGAAAATAAATAGGAATTTTCGGTAGAACATGCAAGCCGTAAGATCCACGAAGAAACCCGTTTTAGCCGATTGGTGTTGTAATGAATCCGCTTACCCTGAAGATATTTATGGGTTTTCGAAACATCAACTTACCGGTAAGTCCAAATAGAGTACAAGTGGGTTTCTTGAAGACATGGTCTATAATCAAAAACGAAAAATATAATATTTTATGAAATTAGTTATGTCTTTGTTTGACTATCTTGGTACAGCATTCATCGTTCCATTCTGGAAATAAGTGAGCATTTGTTGAATTAAAATTTATTATTTACTTTGAATTTTTCTATGATTCTTGGATGGCCTGTAATGTGACTTGACGCGTCACCAATGCTTTTTCAAAATGAATAGAAAGTTCGGAACGATAGTAATCAGAAATCCGTACCACCAATTTGTCTAATTTAAGGAAAAGGTAAAATTATGTTTTTAAATCATTGAATTTGAGTAATTTCGTTCACTCTTTTTAAAGATAATAATTCTTAGTAAAAATAACCTGGGTTTTGTCTTATTCGCCTTACCAATTAATAAAGAAAAAATGTATCCATATAAGTTTACTAAATTATATCCTGCTCCAATAATGGATTATCGTAGTGAACTTTATACTAATTAGAATATTTAAAAAATCCGCATGCTATCTCTTATTATATCTGTAACAACTGCTGTGCTACTAAAATAACGTGTGTATCGGCGTTGTACATTTCAATAGTAATTCTCACTGTACCTTTCGGATTATTATTATTATATTTTCGTAAAGCACCTGAAATGATATTATATTCCATAACTAAACATTCCGTGACCTTACCAGCATACAATTCTTTATAAGCCGTATAAAATGATATCACGAATGTCAATGTTTAATTATTTTATATGCTGTATTGGCTCATTTACATTGGCTTTCGTAAACAGCGCGTTTATAGTTTAAGTATATTCATTTGGCTGACACTATAAGCATACACAAAACGATATAGGGAAATATGGGATCTTTTATAGAATATTAAATTATTAGAGCTCCAGTCTGTAAGAACTATTTGTAAATAATGTTATGTTGAGGTATTTAGTTACACAAAAAAAACGGTTCAGTTTTTAAACATTTTCTTCAATACAAAAATGTAACGAAGTTTGGAGCAATATCCGTCGCATAAATATCCCAACAACGTACATTGTGAAAGTAACATAAAGTAGGGAGTCCTACTTTACTGAATTTTGAAAAGAATCGAGACACTTGTTTTATAGCAGATCGTTATTCGTTAAACGCGGTTAATTCATAACTAAATTGTCTTTGCTGTTAATAGTTTAAATTTCAAGTTTGTAAGGTAAGGTTAATTTGTTTGCATACTTTAATCGCTGGCCTGGGAAGGTTTTGTTTAGAAAATCTAAAATTGCAACTTTTACATTTACGAACGCTTATTGAACGAAATAATGTAGATTCCATTTCGAACGATATACTCAACTAAAATTTGTTATTCTCTTCGAATCATAGAAATTCCGCCTTAATATATTCTTCAATGAAATGAGGACTGGGAGGGAAGGTATTATCGTTCCAAAACTTGAAAGTACATCACTTCTACACCCGCCTCATTTTGAAACGGTGAAACCCTGGAATTTTCAAACAGAAGATTTCATTTCTACCCTACTTTACTGAACTCCAGTTTTCAAAATTCTACCAGACCCAGCCTTGGAAATAACGGTTGTCAGGTGGTCAAAGACCAGTTTATTAATTGCTTAGACCAGTATTTATTCAAAATTTGTGGGATCACTGGTCACCGTGTCCAGTTTATTAATTTGAAAGAATAACAAAAAATTGATGACCAGTTTATTAATTCAATGTTTCTAAAAGTTTTGATTTTCCCATTAACCGGATTTCTATGTACCGTGTTCGTTAAAAAATTATGTTACCAACATAGTCTAACTTCTAAACATAGTATATGTTTTTTAGGCTCATAAAATGACATTAGATCATTTTATATGAGAGCAGTTTAATAATTCATAAGCCAGGGGGTCACTGGTCACAAGGACCAGTTTAATAATTAATAATCTAGGGATCACTGGTCACAAGGACCAGTTTAATAATTAATAATCTAGGTGTCACTGGTCATAAGGACCAGTTAAGAAAGAAACCTTATTTCCAATTCTGACCAGAACCTTTGTTTTCAATGCTCCAGACGCTGATTGGCGTCATTTATCTTAATCATTTAAAAATGTGGATTCACAATTCCTAAGGCCGCCACTGGCTTTGTATATAAAGCCATTTTGAAGCGTGTTATATAAATAAGATGGCGGTACGAGTTACCTCTAATTGTAGATTGCGATACATGTTAGGCGGAGGGAAAAGTGAGCTCTAAATATACTGTAATCTGCAACAACAAAAAATAAAATAATAATAATAATAAATTTTAAAATTTTAATGTTAAATGTGTAGGGAAGAAAATAAGTATACATATGGATACTTTGTGGGCAAAATTTGATCAAAGATTTGGTGTTCAAAATTGGAGGAGCAGTGGACTGTGATTTGAAAGGCTGAATGACGTCATTCTGTTGTTCGCAGGATTATTTTTAATACTAATGAATTTGACATATTAATCAACAATAAAAATGAGAAAAATATTAAAAGTTTAATGGAACAAACAACAATTACAAAAAATTACAAACCTTAACAAAATAAATAGTCCCTTTAGGGCTGCAGCTATAACGAGCTCTAAACTTTTTTTTTCAGTTCGAAGAACTTTTTTTTGTTATAATAATTGTACATGGCGATAGTCGTGACTCGCAATAGTAGCTACGCGGCATGCGTCACCCGATACCCATGAAGGGAAGTGTCCCCCCCCCCCCCCCCCGCTATTGAAAAACCATAATGATTATAAGGGGCCCCGAAAACAATTTCGCGGGAGGGCACCGAACCATTAGCTACGCCACTGAAAAAAGCTGTTATTTTTAAAATAATTTACCAGAAACAAATTTTTTATTCTAACTAAATAAATGTGGTGGATTTTATTTCTCTTAATTGCATTTGAATTGCTTATGTATTGAACTTTATTTAATTAATACTAATCACACTAGAACCGTTTAGGAACCGGAACCGATCGGTTCTAAATTTTGATAACCGGAACCGAAACCGGAACCGATAAAGTAAAAATTGAAGAACCGTAACCGTAACCGGAACCGATAAAGCGAAAATTTAAGAAGCGAAACCGGACCCGGAACCGAGATTGTCCAAAAAAGTGAAACCGTTGCATCCCTAATATTTGGTGAATAAATCACTAAATTGGTGAACAGGTAGTTCTTTCGTCTACAGATAGTTTAATTAAATAAATATTAATTGACTGTTTTCTTCTGCATCTTTCTCGTACATTAAAGTTTAACTTTATTTTAGGATCAGATACGCAGCTGAAATGCTTATTTGCGACCATGAATTGGAGAGGTACAAAATTGGAAATTGTATAGGCGATGTATAACGTGTAATAAAAATGAACTTTATGATGAGAAACAATTTTATTAGAAAAATATGTTAAAACTATTTCTAACCTGCTTGTGCTGTTTCATTGTTTTTCTCGTGGCTTTGTGGTATGAATTAGCTACAGAAATAAGACGCGTGTTTAAATTAAATTTACTTCGTCATTAACATGCAGGTAAATAAAGTTCCAAGTTTAATATTATGTTAGAAACATATTATTTCCTGTGGCTCCCTAAATTAATTATAACAAAAACAGTTCTTCGAACTGAAAAAACAGTTTAGAGCTCGTTATAGGTGCAGCCTTAAACGGACATATATTATTTTTATTGTTGATTAATATGTCAAATTCATTGAAAGTATTAAAAAATATACCTGTGGAGAGCAGAATGACGTCATTCAGCCTTTCAAATCACAGTCCACTGCTGCTCCAATTTTTAACACAAAATCTTTGATCCAATTTTACCCACAAAGGTATCAATATTTATATTTATTTTCTTCCCTACATATTTAACATTAAAATTTTAAAATTTATTATTATTATTATTAGGTATTATTTATTGCAGTAATCTGCAACAAAAAATAAAATAATAATAATAATAAATCAACAATAAAAATAATATATGTCCCTTTGGAGCTGCACCTATGACGAGAACTAAAAAGGTTTTTGAGTTCGAAGAACTGTTTTTGTTATAATATATGCCCATTTATGAGAAGTGGTGCTTTACAAGAGTTGCAAAAATATTGAAGTTAAGAAACATTACCAAGAAGTTTATGATTTGTTCTTTCCAAATAACAACAGCCATTTTCCTGACTAACAGTCTGAAACCAAAACCATCACAAGAAGATTTAAAAATGAAAAAATTAATTCTGAAACCATTCAGTAGATGGCACATTAACCGCCAAACCTAAATTTCTTTCGCGCATTGTCTAGTTGAGGTCAAAACTAAGAAAATGTACACACTAAAAATCTAAGAAAATACAATACTACTCTCAAATGTGTTTTAAAGAAATAAATAAAATTTTAAGAATAATAATAACGTAAATTTGTTTATTCCGAAACCCCAAGTAGAGGGCGCATTAACCGTCAATCTTTCGAAATTGTACTGCACCGTGTGGAAGTCGAGGTCAAAACTATATGAAAAATGTATCCAAAAAAATGCATACTTTCAAATGTGTTTTAAAGAAATATATAAAATTTAAAGGTTAGTACTATCGCAAAAAAGTAAAACAACCTTACTAAAAATTTTTTCATAAGGTAGAATTCGAACTCACAATCTCTTGATTATCACCTAAGTCAAGGGTGCCTACCTTTTAAACTGGTGCCCGAAAGGACGGAGAGAAACGCGGCCGCTAGCCGGCTACCAAGCGGCTCCCGCTCTCTTCGTAATTTTCAATGTTTCAAATACTTCCTTTTTTGACGGTGTTAACTAAATAATTAGTAAAAAGGGTATACTAAAGGAGATGCTCCGAAATGCAAGGAATCCAAATCTGGTCTCAAAAGTAAAATCGGGCGAGTGGTTGATTTTATAATCACCGGCAAAAATAACTGGTTTCAATTCGAGGATCCGTCCCGATTGTCCTCACGTTAAGTTGACGTCTCGCGGATTCCCCCGTTCGGGCAGCAACGAAAAGCATCCTATACAATTCAGCGGGTTTTTCAGGCGGAGGGAAAAGTGAGCTCTAAATACTAAATTCATGTAATAACATTAATTTATTTATAGGATTTAAATAAATTCATGTAGTAACGTTAATGTTTTCATAGGATTTAAATAAATTCATGTAATAACGTTAATTTATTTATAGGATTTGAATAAATTCATGTAATAACGCTAATTTATTCGTAGGATGAATATAAATAAATTCATGTAATATCATGAATATATTCATCGGATTTAAATAAATTCATGTAATAAAGTTAATTTATTCATAGGATTTAAATAAATTCATGTAATAACGGTAATTTATTGATAGGATGAATATAAATAAATTCATGTAATAACGTTAATTTATTGACAGGATGAATATTAATAAATTCATGTTATAACGTTAATTTATTCATAGGCTGAATGTAAACAAACTAATGTACTAACGTTAATTTATTCATAGGATTAATATAAATAAACTCATGTTATAACGTTAATTTATTCATAGGATGAATATAAATGAATTCATTTAAAAACGTTAATTTATTCATAAGATTTTAATAAATTCATGTAATAACGTTCCTGCATTCATAGTATTTAAATAAATTCTAGAAATAACGTTAATTTATTCATAGGATTTAAATAAACTCTAGTAATAACGTTAATTAATTTATAGGATTTAAATAGATTCATAAAATAACGTTAATTTATTCATAGTATTTAAACAAATTCATGTAATAACGTTAATGTATTCATAGGAATTAAATAAATTCATGTAATAACGTAAATTTATTCATAAGATGAATATAAGTAAATTCATGTAATAACGTAAATTTATTCATAAGATGAATATAAGTAAATTCATGTAATAACGTAAATTTATTCATAAGATGAATATAAGTAAATTCATGTAATAACGTTAATTTATTTATTGGATTTAAATAGATTCATGTAATAATGTTAACTTATAGTCATAGGATGAATATAAATAAATTCACGTTAAAACGTTAAATTATTCATAGGGTGAATATAAACAAATGTATGTTATAACGTTAATATATTGATAGGATGAATATTAATAAATTAATGTTATAACGTTTATGTATTCATAGGATTTAAATATATTCTAGTAATAACGTTAATTTATTAATAGGATTTAAATACATACATGTAATAACGTTAATTTATTCATAGGATGAATATAAATACATTCATGTAATCACGGTAATTTATTCATAGGATGAATATAAATACATTCATGTTGAATACATCAGACTATAGTAATGATATACCCCGTACATCGCCTTAGAATTACAGGGTTATATCATCATTTGTCCCAGCCGAGTAGTTGCTCCTCGATGTTTATATTGCCCATGACCCATGGGTGGTCCACTCATGGGTCACCTGGGTAAAGGTAGTTACCACCTCGTAACTCCACCTCACAGTGCTTGCTGTCCTCTCTGTAACAGAAGAATCTGAACACAGAAGCTTCCTGACTCACCACCAGGTCCAACGGTTGTATATCAGCCAGGACCTTAGCGCATCACTTGAGATAGTCCGGCCAGCACAAGTTATACGTAGTGCAACAATTCTAAGTGTCGAGCTCAACTTCCTCACCATTACTTGTTCTGCACCATTTGTTAGAAGTAGTATAGCCTTTTACTTATCCAGCACTTTCCCTACCACTGGAAGAAGGGTGATCGGCCTATAGGCCTAAGCGTCCTGTCTGTCTCTGCCTTCTTTGTAAAGGAAGACTAGCTTAGCAACTTTCCAAAGCTTTGGAAAACACCTTATGCTGAGGCAAGCGTTGAAAAGCCTGACAAACACCGCTGGGCAAGTTAAGAAAACAATCTTGAAGAGCTCAATGGTAATACCATCCTCACCTGAAGCCTTGCCCTTTTTAAATGAGTTTATGGTCTCCAAGACCACATTACACGTAAACGGTTCATCATTCTGACTCTTGAAGTCTTGTGAACCTGCACAGGTGAGATACAGAATAATCCAACTGAATAAGTAATTTTGGGAAGCTTAATTGTTTTGGAAACACGAAATGCCTCTCTTAGGAAGACCGCCCATACGGGTAACTCTCCTTTAATGTACATGCTGGTATTTTATTTAATACTTTTTGCATATTTCTATTGATGCTTATAAATATTATATTGCGTACTTAAAATTTCATTGGGATTATAATATCAATTATAGCAGAAACTAAATGCTTTAAATATTTTCCAAATGATAATTTTTTCCCTGTCTCGCCTGAAACGTTTATCGACTGAAGTACCGCCCGTTTTTTTTTTTTTTTCAATAAAGGTAACCTTGCCACAATTTTGTATGTAGAAATACAAAGTTTAAATTTCGCGCGTTCTTTCTCATAATAGATGGCAGCATGGAGCTGTGTTTTTGTTTATATTTTCCAAAACGCTTTTTCCTCTCTCCTGTGTAAAAATGAAAATACGCAGTTAATAAATCGTAGAGCTCTTGAGCTCCAGTTTTTCCTTTGTATCTCTAAATAGTTTTTAGTCCTAATTATTTTACCTTAGTTTCTAGTTTTTCCTACAGGTTATGGGCCTAGTACGCGGCTAGATTTAAGTGAAATAGGAAACGAAACTGGTAATTAACTTTTTATTGTGAATTACGAAGTTTAGTAAGGCAAGACCCAAATATACAAGTTTTTGTGTACGGATGCTTGGACAAAATGTCGGATATGGAGAACAAAGTGAATTTCGCGAAACTGAACAGCTCGAATTATCAAATATGGAAATTCAAAATGGAAATGTATTTGATTAATAAAGACCTCTGGTATGTCATAGGCGATCCTGCACCGGCAGTTATAAACGCAGCCTGGACAAAAGCGGATGGAAATGCAAGAGCTACGATCTCTTTACTCGTCGAGGATAATCAGCTGTTGCTCGTTAGGGACAAAACAACAGCATTGGAGGTATGGAACACTCTAAAATATTATCACCAGAAAAGCACATTGTGCAGCAAGGTTTTTCTATTGAAACGACTATGCAGAAGCCAGTTGTCGGAATCTGGAAATGTAGAAGAACATTTAGATAAAATGCTTGACTTGGTAGATCGTTTGAGAGGATTAGGAGAAGATCTGAAGGAAAATCTTGTGGTAGCATTGTTGCTCTGTAGTTTACCTGAAAGCTACGATACACTAATCATGGCTTTAGAGACAAGGGATGAAAAGGATTTAACCTTAGAACTTGTGAAAGGCAAGTTAATTGAAGAACATAAACGAAGAGTCGGATCAAATAAAATGGAAGTTTTAAGTGATAAACAAATAGCGTTAAATACGTATGTAGGAAAGAAGCCTGGCGTTGCAAAAGTTTCAAACTCTAGACCCAAGTGCTACGAATGTGGAAAAGGCGGTCATTTCCAAAGAGACTGTCGGGTTTATAAAGCCAGAAAAGGTAAAGAGACCAAGACAGCACAGGCCAATGTTGTACAAACACCTTCAGGTTCAAAAGACTCCGTTTATACATCTTTCAAGATTACAACACACCCATGCGGGAATGCGTGGTATATAGATTCTGGTGCAACTTGTCATATGACAAATGATAAGAACTTTTTCTCAGATCTTGATGAAACTTTCAAGAATAAAGTTTTCACGGCACAAGGGGTAGCGTTAGCTGTTACGGCTAGAGGATGCGGGACAATAAAGTGTCAGTCTCGAAAACAACGTACACAAACCATAGCGAATGTAGATAACGTTTTACTGGTACCTGATCTTCAAGGGAGTTTACTGTCTGTAAGGGAACTTACGAAGAAAGGATTTGAAGTAAATTTCATCAATAAATGCTGCACGATAAGTGAGTCAAATGGTAAAATTGTGGCAGAAGCAACCCTCGAAGGTGATCTGTACAAGCTAGATCAACCTAATAACGCTCTCATGGTACACAAAGCGGAATCAGTCTCAAAAGAATGCGTACACCTTTGGCACCGGCGAATGGGACACAGGGATCCTAGTGCTATAAAATTTCTAGTTCGGAAAGAACTTGGAGATGGGATACATTTGGAAAAATGTCAGAAAGAGCAGATTTGCGAAACCTGTATGTAAGGGAAAATGACACGTTTGCCATTTCTGACGTCACACATTAAATCAAAAGAAACAATAGATTTAATCCATACAGACTTATGTGGACCAATGCAAACCCTCACACCCAACGGAAAACGGTACATTCTCACGCTGATCGACGACTATAGCAGGTATACTGTTATAGCGCTCATATTCAACATTTCGTAAGACTCTGCGAGACAAAATACCACAAAAAGCCGAAAACGTTTCGTTCGGACAGAGGTGGTGAATATATAAATAACGAGCTTAAAGATTTCCTAAGACGATAAGGTATCGAATGGCAGTCAACAGCACCGTACACCCCACAGCAAAATGGCGTGGCTGAAAGAAAAAATAGATCTTTAACAGAAATGGCGAGATGTATGTTGACTGACAAAAGGTTGCCAAATAGATACTGGGGCGAAGCTGTGACTACAGCTTGTTACCTGCAAAATAGATTGCCCAGTAGGGTGCTTGACACGGCACCTTTCGAATCATGGTTTGGTAGAAAACCAGATCTTCGGCATATTCGGATTTTCGGATCAACCGTTTTCGCTCATATTCCTGGGGAAAAACGAAGGAAGCTTGATAAGACAGCTACGAAGCTAATTTTCGTCGGATATGAAAAAGGGTCGAAGGCTTATAGGCTTTTAGACACAAACATAGATCTCATTACCATCAGTCGAGATGTGAAATTCGTAGAAGATATATGTCATTTAAATTTTTCGTCAGAAGACAACCAAGAAGCCAGAAAAGAAACCATGGTCCATTTTGACGAAAGTGAAAACAAGGAGCCAGAAAACCAAAACGAAGACGAAGATGCTGAAGAAAATGTAGCAGATGTTGAACCGGAAAGACAAGAAAACCAGAATCAACCTCGACGTTCAACTCGCGTGAATAAAGGTCAACCGCCAGAAAGACTGATTGACGTCATGATGACGAAACAAAAGCGTGAAAACGATGATGACCCTCGTACCTTGGAGGAAGCACTCGCGAGTTCTAAGAAGGACGAGTGGAAGAAAGCCATGGAAGAGGAGTTAAAATCACACGAAGAAATGCAGACCTGGACTCTAAAAGAGTTACCCCCAAATAAAAAAACAGTCGGTTGTAAATGGGTGTATAAAACTAAAAAGGATGCGAAAGGAAACGTCATCAAGTACAAGGCGAGACTCGTGGCGCAAGGCTTTACACAAAAATTCGGAACGGATTACGATGAAGTCTTTGCACCAGTTGGAAAGCATCCAACATTTCGCACGCTATTGACGATAGCGGGACATCAAAATCTAAAGGTACGACATTTCGATATGAAGACAGCGTTTTTGAACGGAAAACTTGAGGAAGATATTTGCATGAAACAGCCTCCGGGTTTCGAAAGCAAAGAAACTGCGCATTATGTGTGTCACCTACACAGAAGTCTCTACGGACTGAAACAAGCAGCGCGTGTTTGGAACGAACGCATAAACGAAGTTCTCGAAGAAAACGGTTTCGAGAGAGGGCAGGCTGACAAAGGTGGAGGATAAGTGGTTCTACGTGTTCATTTACGTAGATGATCTCGTTGTTGCTGGGGACAAAACTTTTACAGACAGCATATTCAATTTGCTGAAAGAAGAATTCCAAATCAGCGATCTCGGAGAACTTCAGCTATACCTCGGTATCGAAATTGAACGAGACATGGATGGAATATTCCATGTCCACCAGTCAAACTACATAACGCGAATTCTAAAACGTTTTGGAATGGAAGAAGTGAAGGCTGCGAAAACGCTTCTCGACATTGGCTATATGACTGAAAAATCAACCGAAGATGACGTTGAAATGAACAACAAAGAGCTATATCGCCAAGCAATTGGTTGTCTCCTATATGTAGCCACATGCACCCGACCGGATATTGCTGTTAGCGTATCTATCTTGAGTAGGAGTATCTCAACTCCTAGTCCACTGGACTGGACTGCGGTAAAACGTGTAATGCGGTATTTAAGAGGCACTATGGATCTGAAGCTAAAACTTGGGAGTCCTGAAATACAATCAAACGGCTTAACTGGGTAAGCTGACGCGGATTGGGGTGGTGACCCTAAGGATCGAAAATCCAACACAGGATACGTATTTCGATGGCTCGGAGGAACGATCAGTTGGGCTAGTCGTAAGCAGCCAAACGTGGCCCTTTCTTCAACGGAAGCCGAGTACGTGGCACTCGCGGAAACGTGCAAAGAAGCACTCTGGCTCGAAAATCTTTTGAAAGATTTTAAACAAGAAAAAATTGCCACGAAAATTTTCGAGGATAATCAGAGTTGTCTAAGAATAGTCAAAAACGAAAGCGTCACGCAAAGAACGAAGCACATTGCAATAAGACATCATTTCGTGAAAGAATTACGAAATGTGTTCGATTTTAATTACTGCCCAACAGAAACTATGATCGCGGATTTACTAACCAAACCGCTTCAAAGAGTGAAAACTAAAGAATTGTCTTCACTGATTGGACTGAACTAACAAATGTAGAAATGTTTAACTTTGAGAGAGGGTGTAGAAATACAAAGTTTAAATTTCGCGCTTTCTTTCTCATAATAGATGGCAGCATGGAGCTGTGTTTTTGTTTATATTTTCCAAAACGCTTTTTCATCTCTCATGTGTAAGAATGAAAATACGCAGTTAATGAATCGTAGAGCTCTGAGCTCCAGTTTTTCCTTTGTATCTCTAAATAGTTTTTAGTCCTAATTATTTGACCTTAGTTTCTAGTTTTTCCTACATTATAAACCACCTAATATCGCAATTTGCAATGCTTGAGCCAGTTGAAAAAAAAAGCAATATGGTATTTTTAATTTTTTTCACTTATTTAGTCTGCAAAAATTACAATTCGACTACTGCAGCCTAGGTTGTAAATATATGGGCTGAATGTTAATCAAAGGTGAGTCAATAACTTTTATAACAATATCGCTAAACAAAATTTTTCATACTGGGTAAAATTAAGCATACTTAATGTGCGAATGCTGAAACTTTTGGTATTTTATATGTTCTCTCGTTAAAAAGATTAAAAAATAAAATCAGGTTTTCCTTAATTGAGCGTAGCTCTCTTAGCAGCGAGTTCTATGGGAAAGTTTTGTCCGTCCGTCCGTTAGTAAGTTTCAAAGGAGGGGGGCGCAAGAGAAAGAGGAATGGTATGAGCCACGGGTTGCTTAGAGAGAGAGAGAGAGAGGGTAGGGGGGCGCTAGACGTGGATAGGAGCGAGTTGTACGGAAACATTTTGTAGAGAAGTGGAGGGGGATGGTAGGGGCGCTAGAGGGGGTGTCAGAGGCGTTAGCAGAAGAGAGACAGAGCGAGAGCTGGTGGAAATTTTGTCCGTTCGCGCTACGAGGGGATTCTAGAGAAAAGGGGTAGATAGGTAAAGACTACATAAAACTATTTCGAATTTTTAGATTTTTATTCTACGATTAGATTTACACTCTTATTTCAACTTATAAAACTACAATGGGTATACCACCACTGCCAGTTTCCTCCACCTCAACTACTCCTCTCCATAATTCCATCACAGTTTCCCCAGACATTAAAGTGAACGGTATCAAACTGGCCAATTTGTCGAATTCGTCGTCACTGTCGACGTTAATCTCCAGATCGTCCGAAAGGTTTCTCCTTTTAGAATAACGTTATTTATTAAAAAAATTACATATTCTAGAAATTCCGGGAAAAATAGTTACTTTGCTGGAGGGGCGACTGCCTTTTAACCGGAGAAGTATTGAAATCAACGGCTGCCTTTTTGACGGGTGTTTTGCAAGCCGTCAACTGAGTAGGAAAGCGGGTTTATTTGGTGATTGTAAGCGGTCGGGCACCAGAAATGCAAAGGGAACGTCTAAGAATATATTAGAAACGGAAGGCAGACGTAATTTTACAATGACAAACGTAATTTTATGATGGACATTTTATAATGGCAAACGGAAATTGTATAATGAAAATATTAAAATATATTGTGCAA
This sequence comes from Leiobunum rupestre, assembly GCF_980474605.1. Lineage (NCBI taxonomy): Eukaryota > Metazoa > Arthropoda > Arachnida > Opiliones > Sclerosomatidae > Leiobunum > Leiobunum rupestre. The sequence goes on from NC_143384.1 coordinate 62,121,673, forward strand.
TTACCTTCCGCCCTCCAAATTTAGAACGACTTTTGAAAGTCAATAGTATTATTATTATTATTGAGTGGGGTGGCAAGTCAAACACATCGACCTAAGGTCCATTGTGCATCCCCAAACTGGGTGACTTAAATTAGTCCTATTGCTGACACAAAGCTTAAAATCTGCCTGGCCGTGATGTTAGAGACGTCATGAGTCTCCAACCGATGCATACCCAAATGCTCAAACCTCTGGGCTGCATAGTAATCGCAGCTACAGAGTACATGTGAGGCAGTTTCCTCCTCAGCTAGACAAGCTCTGCAAATCGGGTCATCACTGACCCCAATAAGAGTTAAATGTCTGTTTAGATGGCAGTGGCCTGTAAGTAGGTCAATAACAATCCTAATACTAGCCCTAGAGAGCGAGAGTAATTCTCTGGCTCTCTCCCTAGAAGGGTCAAGAGTAAATTATTTGGCCTGCCGTTGACCCTCAATCTCAGACCATTGTCTGAGTTGACGATCTGACATAAACTTGGAGATCAAGCCGCGTACAAGTCCCCGGGAGATGGGGAGTGCAGGTTCTGGCCCAATGAACCCAGACCTCGCACCTTCCTTGGCCAAGGTGTTGGCCCTTTCGTTCCCAAGATGCCCCTTATGCCCAGGTACCCAACAAAGTTAAACTTTATTGTGCAACCCAAGAGCCCAGAGGAGATCTAAGCAGCTAAAAACCAGTTTAGAAAGAATACTATACTGGCTGAGAGCTCTAAGAGCGGCCTGGCTATCCGAATAAATCTGGAAAACCTTCCCATGATACCCCTGATGTAAACAGTAAACAACACAGGAGCAAATGGCAAACATTTCCGCCTGGAATACACTAGTGTGTATCCCTAGGCTTTCATAAAAGCCAAAATTATTATTAAGGCAATACATCCCCGCACCAGTGCCATAGTTGGCCTTAGACCCATCAGTGAACCAGACGATCTCTCCTCTGGTACCGGGGGTCAAGTTACTCCACTCCGCACGGCTAGGGAAGTTGCCCTCAAAAGGTTTACTAAAGTGAAGTTTAGTAACGATCATATCAGAACCCATTGTCAGAATCGGCATCTGATTGGAAATATCCCGATAGAGCCTGGTGTGGCTATGCTCCCAATTATTAGCCTTCCACCAGCCATTTTGTTTAAGCCTATAGGCACCTAAAAAGGCAGCTTCCTCAATAAAAAGGTGGAGAGGAAGCATATTCAGGTGAATTTCCAGAGAAGCGCTTGGGGCTGTTTTCATGGCTCCTGTAATGCCGACACATGCCAGCCTTTGTAGAGTGCGCAGATTAAACTGCACAGTCCTTAAAGTAACTCTTGGCCACCAGACCACAGCTTCATGAGACAGGATAGGTCTGATGATCATGGTGTACAGCCAGTACACAGCTCTGGGGCTTAGGCCCCAGGTCTTGCTAACTGTACTTCTAGTTCTCCAAAAAAGCATTTTGCCCTTCTTGACTATATAGTCAAGGTGTGGCTTCCATGTTAGTTTGCTATCCAGGATGACCCCGAGGTACTTCACCTCGGTGCTCTCCACTAGGTCCTTTCCAAATAAGGAAATACCCTCGAACATGCCTTTTATCCTTTTACGAGTAAAAGGAACCAAGACAGTTTTATTAGGATTAACCATGAGGTTGACCTCCCTGCACCAGCTCTCAACTGATGCTAGAGCCCTCCTCATTACGTCCTTCACTGTTACCGGGAATTTCCCAGTAATTATGATAGCAATATCATCAGCGTAACCGAAACAGCGGCATCCTTCCCTGTTCAACCTCCGAACAAGTTCATCCACCACCAGGCACCAAAGAAGGGGAGAGAGAACCCCCCCTGTGGGCAACCACGACTGGTGGAGACCATAAGGGAGTCACCCAGCAAGGAGGATGTCACTTTCCGGTCTGTTAGCATAGATTTGATCCAAAGGCACAATGTGTCATTGATACCAAATCTTTTCGCAGCCTTAAGTATAACTGCGCTGGAGACCTTATCAAAGGCTCCCTCAATATCAAGAAAAACTGCTAGCCCAATTTCCTTGTACTCTATGGCCTTTTCCAGGCAGCTGCTGATACCATGCAGGGCGGTCTCAGTAGACCTGCCTTTCTGATAGGCATGCTGAGCAGCCGACAGAGGAGAGTTGCAAAGAACCTCCTCTCTAATATAGTTGTCCACCATTTTCTCCAGAATTTTTAGGAGAAATAGGTAAGACTAATTGGCCTAAATGCCTTAGCTTCCAGGTAATCGGGTTTACCAGGCTTGGGTATAAATATTGCTTGAGACAGCTTCCAGGTGCTAGGTAAATGCCCTAGAGCAATACAAGCCCTGTAGATTCTCAGCAGAAGTGGGCAAAGAATATCACTGCCCTCCTGTAAAAGGATAGGAAATATCCCATCCGGTCCTGGGGACTTAAAGGGTTTAAATGACTTAATAGCCCACATAAGTCGAGAATGCGTGAAGACCTTATTCGCCACTGCCCAATCTTCCCTTTTGGTTCGATTGATCCTCAAAGGGAGAGTGCCAGTGCCACCATTGCTGGTGACCTTGGAGTCCGGAAAGTGTACATCTAACATATGTAAATATAGTATTTCAGTGGCATCGCCGAACTTAATCCGATAAATTTTAGAGTCAACTATCGTCAGTTCGGGAGATTTATGAACTGATAACTCAATCCCGCGATTTTTGAAAACAATTATTGGCGGGTAGGAAAAAAAAGGTTTATTAGCTGACCATTTCTCGTTTACCCTAAATACTAACGGTAATGTGCCAATCGAAATTGCTTGAGCTATCCCCAAATATAATAAAATTTTGCATTGCAATTTTTGCATTGCAGCACCACCTATTTAGATGTCTTATTTTCTTCAGTGGGTAAACTTCCTAAATATGATAATAATCGTGTTAAATATTTCTACCAAATGATCAATTCATGAACTTTGTATGAACTGTTCATCACGTATGCTATCTGAAAACCTATCGTTTAACGGCACAGTCAACCCATTATTTCCCGCTATGGACGTGTTGTTACGATTGACTATATATGGTCCTGTCCTGGCAGTCCTGCACGTTCATCGACGATTTCTTTCGATATCGTGGAAGTTTTTGATGAAGCTGCCAAGCCATTCTGGTAGACCACATTAAAACCAGTCTGAGTGACCACTCTGTTGAATAAATTACAAACGATGCTCATAGCTCTTTAGACCGAGGGGCTAGTCACTCATGAAATATGGACGGTGTTGAAAATTGAAAATAAATATCTCCAAGTTCGTGTGTCGTATAGAAAATATGGGAATTCCTACTAAGTAATCGAAATTTCACTAATTTTGGAATTTGGTAATTAAAATGGAGATATTCTGGAATTCGTATTGACGTTGTGTACATTTTTCCTAAGTGGCAAGCCCCGCGTCCTGAGTGGAGCGAACAGTCATTTCATCACCAGTATAACACCGGTATTTTGTAACATTTTATTGGTGGTAATCATAACAGGGTAACTGGATTTGCTCGGACTTAGCTTTGTATTCAGAAACTACAAGAGGTGAATTAGCGAAATGCTTTGAGTATTATTTTTAGTAGGAGAACACAAAATTTTCAAATATTGGAAATGTACCCAAATAGTATTTTCCACTCCCCAGTTTGGGCATCCCCACGGAGGTAATAATAATAATAATTAGCTAGGCTAATACCTAAGGTACCACCTTTGGCCTAAGTCATCAAGCGACTTTTAAAGCCATTAATTAAATTAAATTAAATTATTTTATTTCGAGATTCTTATGAAAGTTGTACATTGTAATTAAAGGCTAAGTCAGCTTGCGACTTGTAAGCCCTATCTTATTCAAAAATTTCTACTTTATATAAATATAGCAAATACATAAACAAACAAAACAAAAACAAAAAAATACATTTGTGAACAATTACAGAAATTCAATGGAGATATTAGTTTTTACATTAGCATCCTTCTTCAAAATTAGAAAACAAAATATATTTTTTAACTAGTGCTTTAAATTTTTGTAAAGTTGGAGCAGTTTGAATATTTCTATTTAAGTTATTAAAACATTTAACACCTCTGTAAAAAAGAGAGTTACTTTTTTCGCTAGTTTTTGCAAAGTGGTTCTTTTAGAAGTTTATTATTTCTAGTTATCTTTATTTTGGTAGCTTTTTCAGTTACTCTACACTCCGATTTTATATCACCGTATAAAAAGGTTAGAGTGGCAAAATTAAAGAGTTGCAATACATTTAGGATTTTGTTGTTTCGAAATAAATTACTTGTATGCGTGAGATACGGGGCTTTATGCACTGTACGTATTATCCTTTTTGTAAGATTTGAATTCAGGTGGCTGGGTTACAATGGGTAATGGTAGGTAATGGCAACTCCGGCTAAGTGAAAATTCTTGATGAGAGGAAGAGATTCACCTAAAGATTGGACGGTGCCCATTTCCTCCTCTGTGATAAGGCTGTTCGAAAAGAAATCTTTTGCAATGGCCATCTTAAGCAATCATACTGCGTCACTGTAGGACCCAGGAGGCAGACGCCCCCTAGCCTTTTTGGCCGCAGATTGGGAAGACCCAGGTGAGGGATTGGAGTCCTCCAACATGAGCCTCTTAAATGAGGGGGTTGCTTTTGTCACCCAAGGGTGACTGAATCTCCTTCGTAACAAGCCTTGCAGCCTTGCGGAGTGCATTGCGTTGCGATGTATTTGAGTGTCGGCTAACATCCGAGTATGACCCAATTGCAATTTCGTTTTCGTCCCATTAAAATGTGTTCTACAAGTCTACTACTATAATTAATCCCAAATCAATTTTAACAGTGGAAGTTGCTTTTTCTTCGTAAGAAAGGATGTCTACCGTGTGAAAATCAGGATACCCGCCAGTGACCTTTCCTGCCGAGCTAACGCAGCTCTGACAGACGATATTACTAATTTTAATTCCTTTTGGGATGTACAAAAGATGTCCTCGGTGTGGTTCTTCTTTTATTTTCTTGTTATTGTAAAAAGCAATAATTGTTATAGACAATTTACAACTTTTTAAATTTGTAAATTGACGCCAATAAAGGCCATGTTTGAAACTCTGTTTCTCTGTCTCTCACTCTAATTATAGAACGGCAGTATTTTACATTTTTACAATATCTAATATTAATTTAAATGAACAGTGTTTAATTATATTAATACTGAGCGTGCTTATTTGCCTTAAATATTTATCCAGCTCTGCACAATAATACTCTTTCCCTCGGCGTATATATTGATCATAGCAGTGTCTCGACGTCTACCTAGTTCTGTTCTTTCGTTCTTAAAGCACGGTTAAAAATTCACCTCTTACCATAAGTAACACAATTGTAATAAAACATATTTTCACACCCGACAAATAAATAATCGAGACGTTTAGTAGTTATTGGTTTAAATTAAAAATTTGCTGTCTACCTAAAAAACGATCTAAGCACGCACGTCAGTTAATGAAAAATAAGTATAAAATGAACAAGTTTGACCTACTTTTAAACGCTAAACACTTTAAATTTGACCCCCAAAAAAGGAAAGAAACGAAACACGAAACAAGGCAATCACTGCCTAGAATTGACCCAGTAACCAACTCACCCTCATTTCATACTTTTACGTTATAAAGTAACATATGTTCTTATGAATCGTATTTCGTGACTCGTATTCTTATTACATATATTTCTTTATTTATAATGCACCGCAACGCTATATCGGCTTACTGAACGTTAACACTTTATCCCTTATATCTTGATGAAAAATCGAACAATATTTAACAAAGCAGTGTTTTTCAAATTATTTCGTGGAATAAAAGATAACCGTGAGTAAAACGTTTCCTAAAAATATGGCAGATTAAAGAAAAAAAGCGACAGTGCAAAGGAAATGAAATTTAACTTCCACAAGGTTTTAAACGGACTATCGCGACGTTGCCAAACAGAAAGTGAGAAGCTCGAAATTACATTTTATCTCTACTCTTCAGTAACAAAAATTTGAATATTTTAGAAATCCTAGTTTAGCACCCAAAACATTTTGAACTTCAATTCACTTTTGGTAAGTAATTCGAATGACGTTTCTATTAATTGAGCGTTTATACTATAGTCCGGGTGCGAATTTGGCACCAGTTTTGTAATTTACATTATACTGTTACATATTACGTCACATTAAAATGGAAAAGTCACGTCATGCTACAGAAAGGCATTTTATCCTTTGAATACATGTTCTTTCCATAAACAATTGTAATTTAGTTTATGTTCTTGTTCACAAAAGCTGCGTGGTTTCCAAATTTCCCTTAAACACGCAATATCAGCCAAGTGTAGCGGAACTCGCGAAGCATTCAAATAAACCGAATCTTGCCTTTATCTCCTAATAATGATTGGGTCGATAAGCCTGGACAGTTCTTTATAGTCATTTCCCAACAACAGCATGCACACATCGTTTTGGAATTTTATGGAATTGTACGAGCATACCCAATTTTCTTAACAAAGATTAGTTGAAATTATCAACGATATAAAGCAGAGCTAGCCATCTGCTTATAAAGTAAATATAAAAATTCCTGTATTGATGATCTCAATGCTCCTTCAGTCCTAGATTTACTGTGAAATTCATTCGAAGAGGTTGAGATTTTATCCTTAGACTTTGAACAGTAAACTATACAAGCGTTCACTCAAAAGTAAATAGGGGGAGAAAGTCTATCACTGCCTTCAGATTTTACCTTTCACCATGCTTGACACCTTTTTTAAAGAGCTAGTGATCACGTGATATATCTAACCAATAAGGATAGCACATTACGCGCGAAGTAGTGCATTTGTGGTATTCCGGTCCGCGCTCAAGATGAAAATTTTGAATTTTATTCCCTGGCAACCATGTCACCGCTTCGCGATTTCAAATAGTCTCTCTGTCAATTGCTGAACATTATTTCCTTCGATAACGGTTGATTTTAATTAATAATTACTATATCAATTGTAAAATAAACAAAAAAAGCTCGTAGCTATAGCTATTATTTCAGTTAAACTTGCAAATTGTTAGGCCTTAACATCGTAGATTTACCAATTAATCCCGATCTCTGCTCTTAGATGGCGCCACGCTCTCCACGATTTAAGTGAGCGTTATTCTAGTTACGGTTTATTTCTTTTTAAAAGTCGTGTTAATATTTTTAAAATGTCGCATTTTAGTTTCTATCATATATCTACTTTATTTAGGAACTAAATTAACCAAATTATCAAAAGCAAAAGTTTAATATTCACGTATTTTATAGAGAACTATTTTTCATCGTGGCGGAGTACAACCGATACCTTTGTGTCCCTGTAAAGAGGCTAGGGGGAAATCATTTCCGAAGCCCAAAAATTTTACCCCTCAAATAAGACGTCGTGCGGTTGGACCCAAGTGCCAGACTTTCTCCCCCTATTTACTTTTGGTTCACTAGGAATCTCTAAGGCTTCAATTCTACCCTGCAATCATTGAAATGATAGAAGTGGGTGGGGCTTAAAATACGTCGAATGTAAAACGTAATACTTATTTTCAAATTTATTGCCTGGCAATTTTCGCTAAAAATTGGCTGACGCTCAACTAGAAAATATGTTTACCGGGAAAATGACTTAGAAAGTCCAATTAGCTGTCACCAGGATGTTCTAGGATACTACATATTGTTACTTACGTACCTGGTCTAGTTACGCTTTAATTATCGTATTTCGGTTGTTAAAACTGAACAAATGTTGTTTGTTAATTTATATTACAACCGACACTAACGCCTCTTTGCGAACCAATGTTAAATCTGGGAAGATTTATATGTAACACGGCTCGAACGAAATCTCGTCGCTAAATCACGCCCGTTTCTATGGGAATCATCATTAACACCACAGTCTACCTTCAACATTCCAAGTGTACACGCATATAATTTCCCGGTTGAAAGCAAGTAGATTACTTCGATAGAATTTGTTCAATTAAAAAACCATTGTTTCGATAAATTATTAACGATATAATATAATGTTGTAGGTTACAGTGACTGATGAATCCAATGAGAATCGCTGTTACTAATGTGAGTTATTTTGAAAGTAAAGCTTTCAAGATTTTCTAAAGCCAGAGGAAAGTCTAGCCCATTTTAAACGAAAATTTAAATTTAATTTAATTTCTGATTAATCATTTATTTTTGTTGCCTAAATTTTGGTTAACATGACATTGTACTTTTCATTTGTTTGGAGATACCATTTTATGTCAGCGAAGTTAATGCTTATCAATTTGAAGGCTTTCTCGGAGATTTCCTACGTACCATTTTTCTCGCGTTCAATATAAGGTCAGTAAATATAATTAACAAACATAAATAAATATATTTTTTGGCGTTTGGTCGAACTATTATATCTGTTTTGTTATTCATCTTTTGATAACGTTAGTTTCGACTAGGAGTAAATAACCATACGTATTTATACAATTTTTAATTAAGTATGTAAACAATGTTTTGTTTTAAAAATTTCCGTATTGTACTGCAACAGTTTCAGCGAGGAAACATTTTTACGAACCGAGAAAGAAATCGATTTTGGAGAAGTAACTGGCCTCAACGAAGGAACTGGCTTGGTTGGATTTCTTGTCCGCAATGTAAGTCATTTTGGAAAGCTTACTTTATATTGCTAGCGTCACCGTTTCTTAAAGGAAAAGTTTGGTTCCAAGTTTTCTAGCGCTAAAAGTATAATTTACACTCTTAAGAAGAAAATACAAGTGAAATTATTTTTAACGAACCTTAATAATTAGTTATAAATTAAATTAAATTCATTAACGGTGAAATTTGGGTGCCGCCATTACCGATTTCAAAAAAAAATATCGATTAGTCTCCGAAGACACCACGCACGAAACTATAGAGCCTACTCTCTCTTGCTCTATCCGATTAGAGATAAAAGCAGGCTTACCGATGTACATGCTGCATTTTCAACGTGATTCTCTCTTTGTGGTCACATGACTCACAGACTCCTCAATCGTTGGCGAGAGTTTGTTTTAGACTGGCCAATAAAAATACCATATTATAAATCGTCTGCTGTGTTTCTTAAGCCTAGGTCTAACAGTCTCTCTCTAATTTTTTGCAATTATATTTCATAAATCTGAAATGCTTCGTGTAAATCCCTATGAAGTTGAACCGGAATATACAGAAGAACTCAGGGAAATAGAAAATCAACGAAGAAATGAGGTAGTTGGTAATGCCCAATTTCAAATCAATTTAGAGGAAATCAAAAAATTGCACTTGTGGGCAGTGATGGGCGCGCTCGTATCTTTGGATACTTTTAGGATACGAGATGATACTTTATCCGAAAAATAAAAATAAAATTATACGATTTTGATATGATCTTCTACATTGCAAAATGATCGCGATAGAATTTTGAAGATAATAAATCGGAAGCGATCTATATTTGAAAAGATTCTTTTCTTACCTAGCCTAGCGAAAAAAAGAGCGGGAATAGAGCTATTGCTTCCTTTTTTTGTATTAGAAATTACACGATAGATTTTTTCTGGTTTCTCTTCAATTTTGTTTGTATTTGAGAGGAAATATTTTAGCGCCATCTAGATATGCCAATATACACTATTTGAGCTGCGAACCTATCTCACGTGATACTGAAATATAGCCAAACCCGAAACACTGTTAAGTGATTGAAGGGAGAGGAGCGGTCAAAGGTCGCCGTTTTATAACGGTGGTGGGGGGGGGGGGGTGGCAAACAGTCGGAGGGAGGGGGGACGGAAAGCAGAGACTTTGATTCTGCGCCGCGCAGCCTGAAAGGCGATTTCAAAACTAAAACCAAAACTCCCAAAAGTTATTTTTCCCACCGTCCCACCTTGGAGTAGAGAAGTCCACTTCTTTGCTCCAAGGTCCCACGCAGACGCAGTTAGAGAGTCATGTGTTGCAAACTGGCGGTGTGGGCTGTGGCGATGCAATAGCTTTATTTATTTTCCATTATTTAGTTTTTGAAAATACTAAAATTAAAATCGATTCTAATCCATAAAATCAAAATCAAATGTTGAAGGATTTACTTCTGAATCAATAATCAAAAGATAAAAATTGAAATATTCATTTTAATACTTAGAACTTTTGATATGAAAAAAATTGATTCTACTTTCTCTTGAAACGTATTTGAAATATTTTTAAATATACTTTTCATAATAATGAAAACTAAAGAAGTATTTGAAATGATACTTATCCAAATCTTTTAAGATTTCTATTGATATTTTTCAGGCAAGGGCAAAAAAGAATTGAAATTAATTGAAACTCTCATATCTTTAAAGAAATTTGAAAGATCGGGAAAAAATCAAAGGGCCAAAACTAAATAAAATGAAAGATTGTGAATGATTTTGTCGCCATCTTTGCTCAAAAATATCAAAAATTAAATGATATTCTATAGAAATTTCAGAGGGAAAAAATTGATAGTATAGTATAGCTGCTGCCATCTATGTAAAAAGATACGAAAAAGATAGATATAATTTTTTTTGTGCATCACTGCTTGTGGGAAATGTGTCCCTGAATTGGTTGGCCTAACTGGTGATGATGAACAAATTTAAAACATAAAGATATATTTAAGTTGGAAGGATGTGAGGAGAGGGTTCATCTATTGCAAACAAATTGAGAAGGTTATTGAATACTTAAATGAATCTGATGGAGATGAACCAGCTCAGTGTGTAACTAATGACATTGATTATAAGTTTATGTGCCAACGAAATCGTGCTTTGAGAGCCACTGATAGGAGCTATTTGCACGCTCGCCAAAGACAATTACCTGAAAATTTTACAAACAGGTAGGTAATTTTATATTCAAATTTACATGTAACTTTAACTAATTATATTTTATATTTTAGAACATATCGTTATACAGCTTATCGAACGTATACGCATCTCATTTTTCAAAAGCTGGAGAGAGGTATTCGCAACGCTGTCCCACTTTGCACAATTCTTGACATACGAAAAAAATTTCCTGAAGATGATGTAAATGGATAAGCTACGAACCTGGAGAGATTTAGGGCTATTTAATAAGTTTTATACGCTACCAATATTTTTATGATATTATGATGATGATTTATAAGATATTCTGATTCTGAATATCTATTTAATCACTAATAATTTGTGATAGAAATGTTGTGATAGTAAATAACCCAATAACTCGCTACTATAGTTTTGCGATGTTGATATAAATTCTAGAGGCTATTTTTATATCTTTACGATATTAAATTTTCAAGTTCAATCATTTCTCTGGTGCTATAAATTATTGACCCCTTTTTAAATGTCTAGATTAAGTCAATTGATTACACTGTAATACTAATTCAACTTAATCACACATTTTTAATATTAAAAATTTTGTTTTTCACGTTCAATAATACTAAAGCTAATTCTTGTGTATAATATACTATATTATTATTTATTTAGCCCAATTAGTTATACTAAATAAGGAGATAATGTAGATAGTGAACTGATATTTTTTTTTGGTGAAATTAGAAAAATGTTTGCACCAGAATAATGACAAATAAGGTAAATACATATTTAGTAAATACATTTTTAAAATTTGCTTTCAATTACAAATGCCTTCCCTTTTTTGCAGCTTCGATTAAACTTTGTTTGTCTGGACGTGGAATCGTAGCAATATTTGGTCTTTTACGAGGTGCATTCATCAAATAAGCCAGTGGTTATCATCTTCGTTAGTTAGTTTACGGTTGGCTATATTTTTGATCATAAATGAACACGTAAGACTTAGGCTCTTTGCGAGGTCTCGCATGCCATTCGCCAGTGGCTTTGGAAAAATAATAATCAAATTCTTCTTTATTCGAGTTTTGAGTTGTAGATTCGACTTCTTTTTCAAAATAAAATTTTCTGTCTACATTAAAGTTGTGATCTAAAGCGGCTAACATTGTACGCGCTTCCATAACATCTAAGTCAAATTCTTGCTGCTTAGGACAATATTTTAGAAGTAAGCTGTGGTACGATTCCAATTTAGAAGTATGAGAGAATCCGCTTATTTGATTCAAGTCCCGTAAAAGTCTCTTTTTGTTAATAATAACATACAAAGCATCGTAAGCAAGAGTATCAGGTTTGAGCCATTTTCTTTTATCTTGATTCTTCAGTTGAGAGAGAACCATGAATGCAAGTTTGGTAGTGGGTCAAACTTGCGAATGAATGAACATTAGAGACCTGATCAATAACAGATTTCCACACATCAATTAGAATGTTAGGGTCTCCGTTACATTGTTCTGCAGCGAACCACATGTGACGACTTAAGAGATTTTACCCAGGGTTGTAAATCTTTGTTGGCCTTTTTCTTAGCTACAGCTGTAATTTGTTTTGCAATACTTTTTGACAAATGCCAAACATCAAATTGATGGTCGATATTTTAGTAATTATCTCTTAAAAATGATCTAATCTGAATATGACGGTCCAATGTAATTCTGGTGACTTGAATTCCACATTTATCCATATTTAAGAGGCATCTTTTTAAGCCTTCCAGTTCCATATTTGTTGATTTGTATTCCATCTCATTTTTGCTAAGTATTTCAGAATGGTCAAGGAACGTAACACCACAGTATTTTGCCGAATGGCCTACCGAATCAAAATGACCATCGACTGAAACTTCTAATTTAGGGGAATTGCGTAATTTTTCTATAATATTAGTTTGCTCTTTTTTCCATGCAACCCGAATTTCTGGTATTATGTAATTTCTTTGCAAAAAGTAGAAAGTAGGCTCTTTGATACACTCTTATCCCATATATTCAATAATAGAGAAAATTCTTTGAAATGTAGCACCAGAAAGCAAAATACTCGAAGCTAATAACAAATTTCCAGCCGGCATTCTTCCCAGTAAGGGTTGAGAAGACCAAACAAATTCATGCCCACTAATACATGCCATTTTGGCCGTTAATTGACTGCCACTTGTTTGCAACTGAAAATTTTCTGTTATATCAAAAGCACTTTCGCAGTTACTTTTCCCACATCGTAGCCTACATAGCAACTGCTTCAGTTGACTTTCAAAAACAAGATATTTTGTAAGTGTAGGTGAATAGTTGGACGATGATGTTGAATGTGGACTAGGTTCATATAGTGAAGCAGTACCTGTTGAAGATTTTTTAGATTCCTCAGAGATTCCACTTAGGGCTGCGGGTGATGAATAAGTTTCTTTAGAATATCCTTGTGGTGAAGCGTAGGTTCTTTTTGAGGTACTATTATTTGATGGTGAAGGATATTTAAAATCAAAATCTGGTAAATCGTCGTCTATATTCTTAGAACTTGCTGAGTAAGAATGATCTTTTGACACTGTTACGACATTTTTCTCTTGTAGAGCTAAAATTTCCATTTCTATATCCAATTGCGTACAAGTTTCAGTGAAGTTGTCAATCTTAAAACAGTCAGTCTGAATAGCAACTTCTTTACTATTTTGGTGGATGTAGTGGGTTTTATTACTAATTTCTGGATCAGTTTGTATTCCTATTTCTATGGTTTTGGGAAATGTAATATCACTTGCCTCATTGGCTGATTTTTTATGAATTCTACTACTTTTGGTAAATTTAGTGTTGGCACAGAATCCGACTTCAGCGTTAACTTTTGCTTCGAAAATTCTTTGCCAAATTCAACAGTATTGAAACACTCTTGAGTGAAATGTTTTTGAACTCGAGAAGAATCACAAAATCGGTTTACAATTAATCGCCTTTCAGCCCTGTTAATATTTGACAAAGGCTTAGCCTCTAATGTTGCTATAACTTCTTCGAACTTTTGTTTCACCGATTCTTTGTCATATTTAATCCACTTTTTAACTGATTCTAAATGTTCTTCCACATCGGGAATTTTAAAGCGACTAACACCAGATTGTTTTGAAGTTGTTTTACAACCTTCAATCATACAATTAGGCATTTTGGTAAAATCTAGCAAGCAACGTTGGATTTTTTTACTCTTTAATTTGAATATTTTCCGTCAGATGGCAAGGCGTTCGGTATGGCCAATGATTGAGGAGTCTGTGAGTCATGTGACCACAAAGAGATAATCACGCTGAAAATGCAGCATGTACAACGGCAAGCCTGCTTTTATTTCTATTCGGATAGAGCAAGAGACTCGGGCTCTATAGTTTCGTGCGTGGTGCCTTTGATGATTGATTGTTTTGAAATCGGTAATGGCTTCACCCAAATTTCAGCGTTAATGAATTTAATTTAATTTATAATTAATTATTAAGGTTCGTTAAAAAAATTTCTTCATTATACTTTTAGCGATAGAAAACTTGGAACCAAACTTTTCCTTTAATAGACGAGGACATCACTGATATAAGGTAAACAGGCCCGGCGTGAGGGAGGGGAATGCGATACAAATTCCCGGGGCCCGTGCAGATTAGGAGAAGCGAGGTATCCTTCTCCATTGATACTGAAATGGTATAGCTAATATAACCACGGTCATGAGGCCCGGATTTTTTATTTCCTCGGGGCCCGGCGCCGCTTTTGCAGGCCCTGAAGGTAAACGTCAATAACCTCGTCTATAAGTTTATGTACCATAACTCATTTTCTACAAAGGCTCATAGTTTAGTTTTAACTTTCTATTTTTGATCTTTTATCAGTTGTAAAAACTCGGGTTATTAAACAGAAGCTTATTTTTTTACCAAGAACGTATAGAAATAACTAAGAACTACGAAAAAATTTAACGCTGGCACGATAAAGATATATATTTCAAACTCAGGGAATTGACTGGCGCCGTTAGTGTATACAATTTCAAACATTCGTGGAAAATGAATTAAAAAAATAGTTATTTATTCTTATTTTAATTTTTTTATCATTATAAACTATAGTAATTCAGTTGGTGTATCCATAATTGAATTTTAGGGCGTATCCATTCTGAGACGTATAAGATCATGACAGCTAAGAGCAACACACACAAGGAGAACATAGCTAACCTTTGAACACACTAATTCAGTGTTGTGTACACATTTAATTGGACGAGGATTTTTGCTGAGCGTTTTAAGGGCAGGGGGCAAGACTATTTCCGAATTTTCCCATTCCGACGGCAGCAGGCGCTAAATAAAAACAAGAAAATGCAAGACTTCTGACGGGCTACGTTTTCCTTGTGTGGGGTGCTGTGTTTGTTGCTCTTCGATGGCAGCAGGATACAATGTTATCGTTCTTAGTTACGTCTTGTTCATTCTAGTATAAAAGCTAACTTTGGTTTTCCAAAAGGAGTCTAATCTCAGGCGTCCGAGAGGCAGAGTTTGTGAATGGCCGTGTGAGGACGACCACCAATCCCCCAACGGGTGGTCGGAATACTTCCGCCACGGGTGTCCCCACCCCTGTCCCCGCGTATCCCCCCGTTGG
Source organism: Leiobunum rupestre (assembly GCF_980474605.1). Classification (NCBI taxonomy): domain Eukaryota; kingdom Metazoa; phylum Arthropoda; class Arachnida; order Opiliones; family Sclerosomatidae; genus Leiobunum; species Leiobunum rupestre. The sequence goes on from NC_143384.1 coordinate 62,136,953, forward strand.
CGTGGCCGTTACACATATCTCGCCCAGATTAATCAGATGGTGTCTTCGCCGGTCTCGCGGTCTTCTCAGACTCAAATCAGCCCTTTCTTCTGTGAATAAAAAAAACACGGTTTTTTGTAAGCATCATCTGAAAAGGTTTTAACATTACTTATTCTAAGCTTATTGCGACCAATGCAGTAGAATATAAACTAGGGATCTAAAGTCACGTTTCGGACTCTCAATATTTTCTGAAAAACGAACTTGGTCAAATCGTGTTGGTGTCATCTCTGGAAAATAATTAAAAAAATTTCCTTTTCGTAATTTTAAGAAGTACATGTAGTACATTAACCATGTCAAAGATATATCACCAAGTAAAAGAAGCTATCGCAATCCAAATCACTTAAAATTGTCCCGTGTTATAAATAATTATCAGCTAGGTTAATATGCAAGGTACCCTCTTAGGCCCAAGATATCGAACGACTTGCAATGCCTTAATTCAGGTGGCTGGGTTACAATGCGTAGGAGAGTGGTGGCAAGCCCTTAGTGTCACCCACTATTAACGCTTACCTCAACAAGTTTTTATATTACTGAAAACCAATAATAATTTTATATTTCTTACTCTTTTAAATTCACAATAGATCTTAAAAGATATTGATTTTAAAAACTTCAACGGTTACATTGTATAAATTGACAAACGCAGATAAATATTGCTAAGCCCACGTGATTCGATTTTATTATCACGTGAGACGAAAAAATATTATCGAGATTCAACCGTTTTTATTTTAACGCAAATAATTTCTTTGAGCGTCTATTAATAATAACAGGAGACATGACTAGGAGTTGACAGCGGTTGCCGCGGTGAATGGACCACGGCGTCGTGAACACAAAAACTCGTTTTTCCAAATAACCCCCGCTTTCTACCCACCCCTCGAATTTTCTCTCAGCCGTTCCTTTTTTTCTCGGCCGTCGCGTGAGATACTTTACTCTCAACATTGCGCCCTCTGGGAGAAAAAAACCCTTCTCGCGGGCTCACGCTGAGGCGGCTCTACAACCCAGTCAGAACTGCTTTTTTCTTCAGCGGTAGTTCCCACAATCCTCGCCAGAGAGCGTCACTAAAATATTTCATCTCGGGTCCGTCTCCGAGACTGGAGATACCACGGTTTGGGGGGGTAAAAGTTAGAGAAGGGAAAGACACGTTTTCCGTTCACAGTGCGCGTTGGTAAAAGCGCCCGGCTGTGAACTTTTAGTCATGTCTCCTGAATAATAATTACCCGTAACATTGAGATTTCCAATAGTGAGGGCGCATGGTTACAAGAAACACCCGAATTGTCCGGAGTTGGTATACAGCTCTGAAAATTGATGTACAAGTGCCTTGAACTATACTCTCGACTACCTTATTTTCATTTTTCAAAAACACCTATTGGAAAAACGTTTATGAGCCAAAAACGCGCTTGTTACCGAGGACGCGTGCATCTTCGTTTATATGTGTTTTTAAACAACATATTCTACGTTGCGCCACATCTCCGCAACTTTACGAATAAAAATGGTAAATCGCGTGTAGCTCGGGTGGTAAGGGTGGTAAAGTTTTGAATTTTAAATTTTTTATTACGTAGACAATTTCATTTGCATTTGAAGTTTTTGTTATTTATTGGGTAGACGTAATACTAAAATATTTACAAAAAAACGTAGAAATTTAAGAACAAAGTAAAGTAAAAAAATAGCTTGATGTGTTTCCATATCAGGTTTTAAGTAAGACTATGACACGTATTACCCTAAAAAAATCATAAATTTGCCACCTTTACCGCCCGAGCTACACGAGATTTACCATTTTTTATTCGTAAAGTTTCGGAGATGCGTGGCAACTTAGACTTAAAACACAATTAATCGAATATGCGCGCGTTCTCGGCAACAAGTGGTTTTTACCTCTCCGAGGGGACAAACGTTTTCCCAGTAGTCGAAGGAAAATTTCAAGGCACGTGTATAACAATTTTCAGAGCTGTATACCAATTCCGTACAATTAAACACTAGGCGCTCTCACTACAAAATCGAAAAACCCTAGCAAAATTCTAAGGACATTTACGAGCTTGGTTTCAAAGGAATCGTCAGCAAATATTCTTTTGTTTTCGCCTTGATCAAATAATAATTGTAAACTGAAACTTGAAGTAATGAAATGGGGTAGTAGCATTTGTCCGAATTTCATTCGTCCGAATAGTGTCGCGTTTGTCCGAATACTCATTTGTCCGAACTCGGAAACCGAAATTGTTCCATTTGTACGAATTTAATGACCTTGAGTGTCCTTTGTCTGAACGAGTAGTAGCATTTGTTCCAAATTCCATCTCAAAAATAGTGTTTCGTATATGCATTATGTCCGAAAGGCTCACAAGTCTCTACAGGAGTGGACAAAAAACACCTTTAGAATTTCTGGACGAGGTCAAACATAATTTAGGCTTTAGCATTGGACAATTACCAATATCCAATGAAACCGACAACGCAATTGGTGAAAAGTAATTAATGTGATTTTCCAATATTAAAAATATAATTGCATCACGAAATTGTTTTATTTTAACCAAAAATTGGCTGGGTTTGATGTTAATTCAGAGTTGGCTTTCCGTTAGGTTAGGTTGGGTTAATAATAATAATAATCAGCTAAGCTAATACCCAAGGCACCACCCTAGGCCTAAGTTAAATAGGTTAGGTTAGGTGTCTGTTTTCATTGGAATTTAGGTTAGGTAAAACAAAACCGCACGTTTGGGACTATTTTTTACGGATTCGGTTATATGTGATTCTTTCGAATTTGACTAAAGCCAATGTATAACGTTGGGACAAATGACATTTCGGACTTTTGACAAACGGATAGAACGGTTAAATTGCCAAAAAATTATACAAAATAATTTTCGGACAAATGAAACCGTAACTCGGCCATCTGAGCCATATTTTCACAGTTCGGACAAATGAGTATTCGGACAAATGCGCCTCGATTCGGACAAATGAAATTCGGACAAATGCTACCAAATCAATTAAATATGAGGGTTTGATAGCGGAATTAGGTTCATGTAATTCCGTTTAGAGTTAACAAGATTACCCATACGTCTAATTATAAAGCTGTTCGTACATCCGACATGGTTGCTTTTGTTTGTTCTTGAGAGACACCGATTATTTATTATATCGCATTTGTTGAAACATTAACCTTCTAGTTTATTATTAACGTTACGTGAAAAATCAATTTAAATTTTGATTCTGCCCTAAAAAGATAACTCTGAATAAAGTACACCCAAGTTTGAGATTAATAATGCAATAAAACGGGAGACTTTTAGGAGAGTAGACGTCGCTTGATTCTGTACAATCTACACTCTTACAAGTTCCCCCGTTCATGTTTTCTAAATTGTTGCTTAGCCTGACTATTGCATTATTCGTATCAAACTTGAGTTTCACTATTAGACCTATAGTTTCTCTTTCTGCAAGAGAAAATATTGGAAAGGTAAAATGTGCCTTTTTTACCATGCAGTCGGTCAACAACGAATTAAATTGCTAATCCCAATAATAATACTATTACCATAAGTGTATAATATTTTTACATAAGTGTGACACTTCCTATTCTTCACATGCAAAAGTTTTACTGAAGGCTATTCACAAGACAGACTGCATTACGGGCTTCGTCGCCGTTTTGCGCCTGCTTGCTAACGCGTCACACGTAGCTTTTGTCAGCGCCTCGCTAGGGAGAGATTTTCTTCATGTGATGACGTCACTCCGTTAATAGCTCTCAGTAAAATATTCACCAAAGTGATAAACTTAGAGAATAATATTATAGACTTATGCTATACCTAAACAAAAAGAATAGCGGTTATTATAACAGTAAAAGATTTTAATAAAATCTGAATTTATTCAGTGATATAACTATGTGGAAAAATTATTTTATGTAGGCCTATAAATTGAAAAATATCATGTTTGACGTTCAATAACAAAAATCACACATTAATTCTCATCAATTCGTAGCTTGCTCGTGGATGTGGCTTGTTTTCGTTGCTATGGTAACGCGTATTGGTCGGTCATGACATTAAAACGCTCATGGCGGTCGCGTGATTATTTTGCATGATCGTGTGGCGCTGTGCCTCGTGATCTGTGACGTGACATTAATGTCATGGCTGTCGTTTCCAGGGCGGGGGGCTTATCTATGACGTATGCTTATGACACTACGAGCAAGCACCCAATTCTCCTGCAAACCGACGATTGAAATTTGGAGGAAATTGCAGATTTCAACGGATCTGTCCTTTTGATAATGTTTTGGAAAAAAATATTTGAAAAACAACTTTGATCCGAGCTGATAATACAAAATGTAATTTAAGTGGCGGATGACCAAATAAAATTAATTGAAAATTGGGACCACACTTGGAAATAGGAGGTATCCGGCTGTTATTCACACTCAAAACAAATCCCGGAACACTGAAAAGACATTTTTTAAAAGGGGGGTTGAATGTCATCGGGGCACCCGATTTATATGAGAACCGTTAATTGAAAATTTTACATAATATCACTTAAAATATTTGCTTTTTCTACCATTTCTGTACTCTTTCTCACCCGATTCCCACCCGTGTTCCAAAAACTAGTCTAAATCAAATTGACACTCATTCCCTGCATTCTGAAACCAGATAAGTCTGAGTTTGTTGGCTTTTCTGGCTGGAATAGATTAACTGTTCACCCAGAATATCAAATTTGCTCACTATTTAAACTACATAAGCAAAAATAAATTATGAAATAAGAATAATATTGAGATGAATTATTTTCATAGCGCAGGGATATCAAGGCCTGTTAACACTAATTGAGTTCTAGACGCTTCGGCAAACTCAACAACGTGCAACGGGTTAATAAAAAATGCCTGTAAATTACATGCGAGTATGGCCAAGTCCTTGCTAAATTTTACGTCCAAGGCCTGTTGAAACATGTCCTCGGTAGTCCAATGGTTGGAGAGTGGCAACGGAGACCCAAAGGTCGTTAGTTCGGTTCCATCCAGGTGATTTAGTTATTCACAGTCTGCTTTGGTACGCAAGTGCAGAAGTAGTGTTGATAAAACTCATTAAGAATAATATTCTAATACAAAGCAATAGGTGATTCTGAAATATAATATCAACAAATACATGTACAAAAGAGTTCATTTTATGGGCGTGCGCTCTTGATATATTAGTAGATTGTGGCTCGCGCGATTGTGCACGCGCGTTGAGAATGAAAAATAAAGCGCGCGCTCAAATACTTTAACCATACAACAAAGTAACCAAATCATGTGACCACCGATCTTTTTCGGAATCACCTATTAATGCGAGGATGATCTGTACAAATGCGCGATATCCCCGAAACAAGAGACGTTCTTCAAAGAACGAACCTTTATAGGGGTGGTTTATCTCCCATTTTTTCCTTGTGTCATTGACACTCATGACACACTTGAGGGCAGTCAGCTGTACTTGAAACACCCGCTAAAAATATCATTATTTCCAAGTCTGGTTGCCTACGTTATAACAAAGGCTCATGCAAAGTCCAGAAAAGGGGGATGTACATTTTAACGAAGTCACGACCTGTTTTTGTTGCTTCTGATTTGCGAAAGATGGCTCTCTGATCTGAATCTAATAAGAAGTTTTCAAAAAGACAGACTTAACCTTTCATTGATACAAAACATTAACTTAAATTTAAACCAATTAAATAAATTAAATATGGGACCTTACCTTTTTTTTCTTAAATTCCGACAACAAAGATAAAAACAAGTAATCTTCATTCCCAATTTGTTAAAAAGCACAGTTTGCCCTTTCTAACGCTATATTCTTTGTTTTTGTTCACCTTTGAAAGTTAAAACCTTGGTCGTCCAGATACGTAATGACATAAATAAATTAAAGAAATTTCCGTTCTCGGGCATTTATAATAACGTAAGCAACGGAGCTTCATTACTAATAGCCTACGCACACCCGATTTGCACGCTCGCTTGAAAAAATCTGAAATTTTTCTCCGGCGACAGTGGGCGCTTATATAAAACATCTTCAAAGAAATCACCAAGGAGTAAAGTTTCCGAGAGCCAGGATCTGCATGATACGGTTTATTTAGTGTTTTTTGATATACTGGAAATTTTTCACCACTAAACAGAACGTCGTGTATTTGCTAACTCTTAAAATGTCAAAAGAAAAACCTACCTGGTAAAAAAACAAACAGTTTTTGCATACCGAATAGGCTAAAAGTTTCCATTATTTCAATAAGCACTATATAAACAGTACTTGCAAGTCCTGGATCTCGGTAACATAACGTCTTGGCGATTTCCTTCAAGGTGTTTTATTGATCAAGCATTTATAGCACGTGTAAAAATATGGAAACAAGAAAGCCGTGTCACTTGATATAATTTAAACTTAAAACCAATTTCAAAGAAAGAACCAGGTAATTATGATGCCCCATCGCTACGCCACTGTCATTTTAACATATAAATCCTAAAAGACATAGTTTCCGAATTCCACTCGCAAAAACATTTTGTCGTTGCCTACGTTATTTTAAAGGCCTGTGGACGTAAAATGTTTTAAAAAGTATTCGGGCATTTTAGTTCGACCATTCTGGCCACTAGATTACCTCGTATCTGGAAATCCGTTGCCTATGCAAAGGCAAGGTTTCAACTTTCAAACGCCACTACAAACCACAAATGTAGCGATAATAAGGAGGCAACGATTCAGTTATGTCGCATTATGTAATATCAATTCTTAATTTTTAAAGGAAACGGACATTGCGGTGTTTCCTTTGATTATGAGCGAGAAGAATATACCGTATATGGACTACTGCGGCCTGTCTTGGCCCGGGAGATTCAAAATCATCTCTTCATTTGGGAAAATAGTTGCAAAACACGAATTTGACACCATTTACATATTCACCCGTGAAGTAAGTTAACACATAATTTCACCCAAGCTGCACAAAAAGGTTTTTCGATCTTTTTAAGAACTAACATTTTTACAGCAACACCTAAGGGGTAATCGCGTGCGCCGTTTTTTGTAGAATATTTCAACCATTAAGAACGCTAAATGCTCCGTAAATCCATAGGTCATAACATGCCTTCGATATCCCAATATTAAATTCTGCGATCTGGGACTCTGAATATAGTCAATTTAATTTTTTTTGTGTTTTTGTACACTTCTGCCGGGACTTGATATCTATATATAATTTTTAATTTAAATTCTTAAACTGTTGCAGTTAAAATATTAAATGATACATCAGTCAATAAGAAATTACACAGATCATTTCCACATATTACAGATTTTAGATACATTTTCTGATAACCAAACATTTTAATATTATTTAAAGTTTTTAATCAATTTTCCAAAACCTCATAACCCGCTTCTAATACTCACTATTGTGATATTTGAATTTCGTGCCAGTTGAATACACTCGCTCCATCTAAATCGAGATAGCGCGGAATAAAAATGATACACCAATCGATTTAGGATATAGCAATTTCGATTTCGAAACACGGTGGTGTTCGGATAATAAACGTTCCCCAATTTGATAATTTTCTCGATATCATTATAACACAGCTTCGCGATAATGCCAATCTACTTCATGGTCGGTTTCCTCCGCTTAATATATACATATAAGTCGGTGCGTTTACACTGTTACACATTTGAAAATATTCAAAATCGTGAATATAAATATTTTTAATTACGCCACTCAATTGAAACCCAACGTTAAAAAGCGCTAAAATGGTTCGCGAACCGTCAATAAACGCTTCGATAAAAACCATCCAGTGATTCTCTTGGAAGTATTACTATAATAGAGCCTGAACGTGCAAATTCTTTTTTATATGGCAAAAACGTCGCGATGGTCAGAGCGGAATAGCTGTGAAAATCAGTTCCGTGATAATCTCGGCTATTCGTCATACTTATAGCTATTATGTTACTTATGAAACCAGTCATAAGGAAAAGAAGCGTTTATAGATTTAGTTGACTTGGTTGGACTCGAGCATGAATTATAGAAAGCAGGCGAATATGGTAATCAACCAACGGGAAATATTTCAATCAGCAATCTCATTTTCGCCATTTTTTGAGGGCAGCCAAAAGGGAGGGTCTTTAAATGAAGCCAAAAATTAAAACTTAAAATAACAGCCAAAAAAACAAGAATTGACAGCCGCTTTTTTAGTCGATAGGTAAAGATTAATGATAGGAATTATAAAAAAAGGATTTCGATGATAGACCAAATAAATTCATATCTTTGCTGATTGGTCCTTAGGGTCAAAGTGTGTAGGAGCCTCTGTCTCAACCGCAACACGCAAAATTCGGTCAAGTGCGGATGTTGTGCTGTTAAAATGTGGCAATGTGAACGAGTTCAATGAAAGTCCGCCTATGGCGATGCCCTATAAAGCTACTAGCTTCAGTGTCTTGGACTCTCGGTGCGGATTGATCAGGTTCTGCCACTTAGTTTTACCCACGCCACGTTTTGTAACCCTTAAATTACTAATCGTACAAGTAATATCCACCACAATTATTAAAATAATTTATACTATCTTTAACAAGATCTTGCCATATCATATTTTTTAGACTTACAAATTAGATAAAAATAGCATTTATCAAGAAAATGTAATAAAATATTTGGTTGGCAGCTTAATTAAAGCAACGAAATATTATATTATGAAGCTTCTTCGACAATTATTTTGAACGGTTTCGGAAGATTTATGGAGAAAACATTTTGTGGCTCCAGATCGACTTTGTGGGGCCCGCCGGGATACGAGAACTTGCATTTTTGAATAAAGCCGGTTAATATCAGGAACAAATCGGCCAGCGCCAATTTCTCCCCGGGGCAGGCCCGGCGCCCCAAACCGAAGGGCAAATAGCCGACGAATCTGGTGGTGGTCATGAAAGTCCCGTCCTCTTCCAAGAACCTCTCTGGTTTGAAGGCTTGCGGATCTTGGTAGTGGGAAGCATCCATGTGTTGCGATTTTATGTGGAATATTACGCTGGTGTCTTTCGGAATCATGTGACCAGCTTTAAAAAGAGATTAAGACCATGCTATCGAAATTAGTCAAAACAAGAAAATATATATGTATCAGATCCAAAATTATACGACTGCGTATTTTTTTTTTAAGTTTTTAAGGGGGGATCGGATGAAAGGGGCTGACAAATCTCCGCTAACTACTTTTAACCTCCGAAACTTGGTTTGGCAGATAAAGGAAACCATATTTAAGTATATCTTACAAAAATGTTATTGATATGTCTACCGAATAAAAAGATATGGAATATAAGAGTGCATAATTTTCTTTTACATGAGTGGCTGTTGCGCCCCTGTTTAAATGACAGAGCTGAAACTTCCACAATGTAGAGGTATAGCAATAATATAGATTAAACAACAATAGAAAATAAATCACTGAAATTTTGTACTTCGACGTTATAGTTTACAGCGTCGTCATGTACCCTGTTGCACCAAAAAGATATTAAAGTGCCATCAAAATTTTTATATCTAAAGGGTGTTTCAAAAGATTATGCAAATATTTTACGAACAAAAACAAAACAGCCAGGTGTCTCCCCTTTTGCGACTGAGAAAATTCGACTATAAAGCTCGCGGATAGTCTCGACATAGTCGTTCTCAATTAGTACAAATATAACATTATGGAATCCAAATTTATCCAACTCTTAAAATGAAATTGACGAAACAGGAAGTGTAACTAGTGTTTACCTAAATTTGCGTCTATGACAGCCTTATGTTCCAAAGTGAAACTAATAACTGGCCTGGTGCGAAGGGTCTCCGCGATGAATGCCAGGGTGTAAGGGCACTTGTGTCGGTCATTCTGCTTCGGAATTTCATCCCCTGAAATTTCGTAAAGTCAATATGTGTCGGAGAGTTAACCCTAAAATTTTTTAAAACAAAGTCTCGCTTTCTCCTGTTTTGGAATATCATCTTTTTGGAAATAGATCATTTTATACAACTGACCATCAAAATCAATCATTCATCAGACATAGCGAAGGTTGTTTTATTTGGGAGGTGGATCAATAATCTAATCTTCAAACCAAGCCGAAAGAGACCAACTTGTGGAATCTCTCCGGATTCAAAACTCAAAAGGATGCCAAATAAGCCTTTCTATAAAGTCATTACGCTTGCCGAACTTGTTTCAATGTATCGCTTTCGTCACGAGATACGTAGGAGTTCAGTTCAGTTTTGAAGGTTAGATCTTTATGAAAAGGGCCACTCGTCGAATTTTAATTGGCTATCATAGTGAAACGTCACTTCTACGTCACGAGTGACGCGCTCGATACATCTTAACAAGAAGGCTAATGTTACTTTATAGAAAGGCCTACTACCATTTTACCAACACAACCGAAGTTGCCCCACTCAATAAAAATGTTTGTTAACTGCTGGATTTTCGATTGCTAAGCAGACGATAAATTACAAAGTATCCAGCAGCTCATGAGCTTCTCGTGTTGGCCACTCCACGGCTTTTTGTAAACTGAAAAGGCTTATTGGAAAAACTTATAAATGTATTAATAACTACGTACCAATGTTTTCCATCACTTCTTTTCTAATTTTTTCTTGAATTTCCGGATATCGGCAAAGGTAAAGAAGTATCCACGTCAGAGTGATTCTGGTGGTGTCCGTTCCAGCTAGAGAGATAATACACCGTTTTATATGAGAACTTTCTTATCCGATTCCCCCCAAGTAGTGCCGGATTAAGGATAAGGCCTACTAGGCACGAGCCTATGGGCGCCCACCAACAGAAAGCCCCCTTCACTGATGAAATCAGTGGATTTTGTTTTTTGTTTTTTTTTTTTTTAAATATAGAGCTAATACCCAAGGCACCACCTTCGACCACATAAGCATGCGAGTTTTGCGTTTTTATGCTTTCCTTTTTATGCTTTCCCTACCAAAATCAGCCTAGGGCCCCACCTTCAGTAAATCGGGTACTGCCACCAAGAGAGCCCTTTTGCATTTTGTCATATTCATGTTTTTTGAAAGCTTTGTTGCAAAAGTTGCTCAAATTTCACCATGACTTTGAAACAATGAACCGTTTTAGTTGAATGGAAGAGCCACAGGTGGACATCCTCTGAAGTAGATCGCGCTACAGTTTACGACTTTCTCCAATTTCACGATGCAGTTTCAACAGATTCCACCACGTAATTTTCTCCAAGCCACAATCGTTGCTCTTTGTTTTTTCATAGAGCCATTTCTATAATGACCAGATATTTTTGGTACACTGGCAATTTTACGCCTACTGCGCAAACGATCCCGAATTGGTATATACGAGCCTCACTTTTGGTGAACTTCAGAAAAATCATTAGGCCTAATACGAGCTCTTTGCTTCGTCGTCAGAGTAAGCGCGTGCAGGAAGTCGTGCTTAGGTGCGAGTAGGACCGACACGTGACATAATTTTAGGGCTGTGCGAGTAGTGGTTTTAAGCAATCGAGTCGGGTATCGAGAACGAAATATTTTTCATCGAGTCGAGTAATATTGAAGTCTAGTCGAGTAACCGAGTACTTGATTAAGGGAAATTTTCTAATATTCGAGTCAAATAATTCAGAAAAAACCTCGAGTATTATTTTTAACGAGTCGGGGTATCGAGTGCACTTGATTGGGAGTTTATTTTATTCAAGTTATTAGAAAAATAATTTTAAAATGAGTGCTGAAAAATATTCCTTTAATTTAAATGAACCACAGTTTCCACAACTTTAGTAACATTATAGTGACTTATAGGATATAAAAGACTAGTATACTAGCCTACTAGATTAATTTTAGTAATTATTAGTAAAATAATAATACAATATACATTTTTTTAAATTATTAATGTACCGTCGGTCCGTATATCCATCCCCCAGGACTGGTCATTCAAAACATTTGTGGTTTGTACGTCTTGTAGGTACCGTTTCTTATTTCCACCCCAAAAAGTAAAAAAAAACCCTCTTTGAAATTATTCAAGTAATCGGGTAGCCGACTATGCAATTTTTGGTACTCGGTAATCGACGAGTATTTTCCAATTTCTTTTTCAATGTCAAGCTCGAGTACTCGACCTCAAAAAATGCCGAGTAATCGATGATGTTTGAGTACTCGTACAACCCAACATAATTTGCTTAAAGGTTTTGTATTTAGTGGCTAAAGGCGCTTATCGTTTAGTGTATGGCGTCCATTCTACGACTCTCCAGACTGCTATTAACTAACATACATATACAACATAATTATATACTTCTGGTAAGCGACTAAAGGGTACATAGGTACACTAACACAAATTGTAAAATAGCAAACACATAATGAAAGTATCCCTAATAAAATCAAAATTTAATGGTAATTTGCAACCACAGATTCGTTTGAGGTTTCATGAATCATTAATCACATGATATGAAAGGGAGGGGCTACCTAAACATCATACCGAATTTTATGAACGATTCCATGAACCTTTAAGTCAAAAACTTGTATTAATGTGAAAGGTAAAAAATATCATAACAGACTACAGGGACCACTAAATTTGTAGCCTAACTTTTAAAATTTCGTAGTGCCGCTTTTGAGTAAAAAACCTACATATCCACATCCTTCCCTTAAGAATTAAGCCTTGGCTCTTCTAATTATGGCCACGCGAAACACCCAGTACTCCGTATGTACTCACAAATTGGGTGCTTTCTCGCAAACGTCGTTATAGCCTCACGTTTGAAACGGCTGCTAGGATATTAGTTGATGTCACAGATAACGAGAAAAAACACCACCAGACCCTGCAAGATAATCGAGTGACCACCATGCACATCCACCCAACAGGAGTTACCACGGCACCAAACATTAGGCACGAGCAACAGCTACGAATAAAGTAAACGTCGGGGTTGTATAGCTTACCGGCGAAGACGTCCATGATGAGCATGACCATGTTTCCGTCAGTAAAGTGGCCGACAGTATCTTTGTCTTCCGCTTCGGCTTCTTCTTTGGCCGCCAGACACGCGTCAGTGAAGTCTCGAATTACGCCTAGAAGGAGACGTTTCGTTAGTTAAGGTGTCACCATTTTTGCAATGCCTTAAACGGAGAATAAAACTTTAAGGTTTAATCTTAGCTGCAGTGCTTTTTACCAATTAAATCAATGAGACCTTGTTTCATAAAATAACAAAACCTATGTTACAAAAGCAACATATAAATAATACTTTATGAGAAAAAATTGGCACTGAACTGATTACCAGAGCTATTGCCTAGTGTTTAAATATTCCCAAAGCAAAATTTAAAACTACCATGGACTTTGTATACTCTGTATATAGGAAGTGTTATGCTAGTGTTATATATAAATGAACTAGATTGAATGATACTAAAACAATTTAAGCTTTTGCTTAATATGTTTTATTACAACAGATTAGGCTTGAAATTTTGAGTTAGCTAAGTTGCAAGCCCAAGTCCAAGCTCGGTGAGAGTGTCGTGTCGAAAAGAGATTGTGCCAGAAAATTAGCATTAAAATAATAGGAAGTGTCATTATCATTTAGATTAAGTAACTTATGATAAAAGTGATAACTTTTTTAAACGGATCTTCTCTGACTTCCATTGAGCTAGTTCGAATCATCTTTAGAATTTAAAATCGACATTTAGATATATTTTCAATATTTCCATTTACGTACATTGGAGACTAGACTATACTTTACTCTACAGCTGTGAAATTTGAAATACTACGCGATGTCATGAGTCTGTGATTTATTTTAGGATTTATATAAATACTGGTTATTAATCGTATAGACATGAGTAAACTGAATAAACTTTGTTTGGGGCTAAAATCGTTGACACGCACTTTGAACAAAAAGAGTGGACTGCACTTTATCGTGGTATTTTTTTAACTTCGCAGTATTTTGAATTTAATTCTAGTTACAGCATCTTGGTAACCACAATAAACTGTACTGTTTAATTAGGCAATCATGACTTAAATTCTATTCGAATGGTTTTAAACAAACCAAGTGACGAATATACGGCCGTCATGCTGGTAACCATATATATTCACTACCGAAACCAGCGTAGATGGCCAGTGGCCAAGCGTCTGCTTTTTTTTAAATTAGATAAAAATGGCGAAATCTGGGCGTCGTACGTACTCCGTAACACGAAACAGTGAAAAATTAAAATGATTAAACACTTACGCTACTAGCATCCGAAAGAGGGCATAGCGATAGTTTTCGGTCGCGAGTGCTAGAACTCAAGCTAATCTCTCAACAACTGCAAGTACCAAAAAAATTGGGGAAAGTGGACGCGTGTTTATGAAATCGCAATCTTCAATCTGGACTACAGTTACGTACTACTCTCACAATAGTAATGGTCTTGATTTGCATGTTTAGGAAAATACAACAATAACTACGAACCATGTGTGTAGGTTTCCTTGTGAGCTTTGTATTGCTCCTCCAAGGGGATTTTGAACTGTCGAATCAAAGAGCTGATCCTGTTAAATTTCCTCCTCATCACGGTGTTTTTCAATGACGGGTACACGTCCATAATATCGCCTAAACCAGTTTCTTGGTTCATTTTGTCATTGGCCGTTTTCATTGTAACGAACTCTTCGTCGTCCATAGCGTACCTCGAAACAACATTGTCTTATTAACATACGTCCTCATTGAGTATGCCCAGCACATACGTATGCTATTTCCTACTAAAACAATAAACGCCATAGCACTGGGTCAACAATTTTAAATCGGTGCATCTCTAAATCCAAATGGTTATCGAAAAAAATTTGAATGACCTTGAACCATAAGTTGAATGTCATCCAAGTTTCCAAATTCTAAAGACTTCTTACTAGATGAGTATGTCTAGCAAATTTTGATACTCTAGCATGCGTTCTTTTAGAGTTAATAGTCCTTTAACCTGGTCTCTGGTACATTATTTTCATCGCTACCTTCCTGTTTTTGTCTAAATTACCTAGACTTGTTATTGGTTAAATTAGGTGGTTTCTAAGTTATTTATACCTGAAATGTGACGGGGATCACTTTTCTAATTGAAACCAATTTTGTATCTCTGATGGTTCTCGAGATAACTTTTAAATGACCTTGAATGCATGGTTCAACGTCATGGACGTTTCCGTAGTCAAGTGACCCCCTGCACGTTCTTTGTGGCCTGAAAGTTTAAAATGCTTAGCTACAACACGTTTTGAGTTATTGGCCCGGTATCGGTTTTTATATACATATATTCAAAATCATCTCTTCATTCGGGAAAATAGTTGCAAAACACGAATTTGACACCATTTACATATTAACCCGCGAAGTAAGTTAACACATAATTTCAACCAAGCTGCACAAAAAGGTTTTTGGATCTTTTTAGGAAATAACATTTTTACAGAAACACGTAAGGGGTAATGGCGTGTGCCGTTTTTTGTATAATTTCTCAACCATTAAGAACGCTAAATGCTACGTAAATCGATAGGTCATGCCATGCCTTCGATGTCCCAATATTAAATTCTGCGATCTGGGACTCTGAATATAGTAATTTTAAATTCTTTTTTGTGATTTTCGAAGCTGCTGCCTCGACTTTATATCTATATATATTTCTTAAATTAAATTCTTAAACTGATGCAGTTAAAATAATAAATGATACATCAGTCAATAAGAAATTACATAGCATCGATATCCCGATATTGATTTCCGCGATTAGGGACTCATAATTTCCACATTTTACAGATTTTAGATACAATTTCTGATAACCAAACATTTTAATATTATTTAAAGTTTTTGCCAAAACCCCATAACCCGCTTCTAATACTCACTATTGTGATATTTGAATTTCGTGCCAGTTGAATACACTCGCTACATCTAAATCGAGATAGCGCGGAATAAAAATGATACAACAATCGATTTAGGATATAGCAATTTCGATTTCGAAACACGGTGGTGTTCGGATAATAAACGTTCCCCAAATTGATAATTTTCTCGATATCATTATAACACAGCTTCGCAATAATGCCAATCTACTTCATGGTCGGTTTCCTCCGCTTAAGATATACGTATAAGTAGGTGCGTTTACACTGTTACACATTTGAAAATATTGAAAATCGTGAATATAAATATTTTTAATTACACCACTCAATTGAAACCCAACGTTAAAAAGCGCTAAAATGGTTCGCGAACCGTCAGTAAACGCTTCGATAAAAACCATCCAGTGATTCTCTTGGAAGTATTACTATAATAGAGCCTGAATGTGCCAATTGTTTTAGGGCAAAAACGCCGCGATGGTCAGAGCATCGACACAAACAATTTGTATAAGCCTCGGTTTCCATTGGAGAGGGTAATGGCGAAAAAAAAATAGATTACTACGACTGCTAGCGGAAACGAAGGCTTCAGCTAAACCCAGATTTTGGCATCAACGTTCGCCATGACGCCATTATTTAATTAACATAATATCCATAAGTACGACACTTCCTATTGTTTCAATACTGACCCTCCCGACCATCTCCGACTTGGATATATAATAAATAATCAAGTCTAAGGGACTATTACGCTCTTATCATTTTATCAGTTATATTTAAATTTTATCCACAAGTAACAGCTTTATACATATAAGTATATTCGTCGCACGCGCGATTTTCACGCGCCCTAGAAAAAGCTATATTCCTCAAGACTTGTAAAAGAAAGAGACTGTGACGTAAGAAACCCATTAAAAAAAATCCATGTTACTTTATAGAAAGAACTGTTATCAAGGTTGTGTAGTATAATTTCCTTCCGTTAAATTATGGAAGAAATAACTATATTATTGGTTAGTTATTTAGGAAATTCTGTCAATCAGTGTCTTTTACCTCTTTCCAAAGACGGTGCTGGCGATAATATTGTACATCGTTAAGTAGAGGAAATCGTCCGGATTGATTGGTTCTTTATTGGCCAGCATTTCGGGCACCACTTGCTTCACGACGTCATCCACCAAAATCGGAAGGTGCTCGCCTACAGAGTACTTACTGCAAAGACCTTAAATTCATTAAATAATTCAATTTAGAGAAACGCGCTAGGAATAGATGCTTCTACAGAATTTTAACACTAATTCAACAGCGATTCTAGAGGCAAAAAAGGAAAATCCGTTGATTCAAATTAATTAAAAGAAGTATGGATAGTATGAACTAAATCGAAAAATTGTATTCGAACATGATCTATCACTGGTTTATTAAAGTAAATGGCGACTAACACTTCTAGCTACTGCTAAAAATGATTAAACTCATTGATATGAAAGTTCCTACTCGATTTAAACTCGCATTCCAGACCAGATTTTAAGAACTAAAATAGCGAAAAATTGGCACCACGATGTATAAGAGTTCAAATCTTCGCAGATGTGGTCGCATTTATTAAATTATATAGAATATGGAGAACCAAGAGGCTAGAGTGAATTACCGGATGGCCAAGGCAATAATCTTCCTCAACGTTTCCCAAACTCCCGAGAAATCGGTGAAGAGAACGTCCCGGTGTCCTTCTAAAAATTGCATCGCTGAAAACCAAGATTCGTAAATTTAAATGTTTGGAACAAAACACAAATAAATTTTAGAAAA
This sequence comes from Leiobunum rupestre, assembly GCF_980474605.1. Classification (NCBI taxonomy): domain Eukaryota; kingdom Metazoa; phylum Arthropoda; class Arachnida; order Opiliones; family Sclerosomatidae; genus Leiobunum; species Leiobunum rupestre. The sequence goes on from NC_143384.1 coordinate 62,154,387, forward strand.
TAGAGCAGACCGAAAAACAAGCGAAGCTGATTTGATTGGACTTAATGCGTAAAAGGAATTTATCATAAATATCAAATCAAGTGATTTCAAAGTTAAATTTCCGAGTGATTGGGTATAATAAACCTAATCTAATCAAATTGAATTAAATTAATTTAGGACATTACGACAAGGAACTCCTTAATATTTTCCAGTCTACTCTATATGTAAAAAAAATATTTACCAGTTTCTTTCAAGAGGAAAATTTTGACTATAGTTTGGTCTTTTGTGAATAAACAGTACAAGGTAGACCTAACCAAAGTAACCATTCAACGGCAAAGCTATTAGCGAATGATTTTCTTTCATTTGATACTAAGATTGTTAACATAGAGTTAGACGTAACTCCCCTTTCACAGCAAACTGTTAAACCTTTTTACAAACCAGAGTACCACACGTAAACCCAAAAACCGTTTTTTTTTGTCAAAAATTAAATTAGTTGGACTAGAGGTTTTTATGGAGTATTCGCATTCGATCGAATCCCATTCCACCGAAAATTCCCAAATATAGTACAATCAGAAATACATGAACCGAAATGATCAGCGTCATATTCCTCTAACACGGCAGGCAAGCTCTCCGTGTTCCTCCACCTTTGTGACCGCGTGTCATCTCCCCCTTCTCGAAAACAGAACCTCCCCACCTCAGCGACGAAAGTATGAATACGCTACCTGGCGACGGCCGAGCGAAACTTTCTCGAAAAACAAATTAATAGAATATGCTGCTCGGGGAAAAATTAAAAGTACATCATGTGTCAGTGGAAGAAAGGCTGTAGCTATTAGAAGAAACGTTCAAAGTAAGAATAGCTCAAGCAAATATCATCGTGATCAGTTGCTATTAATTAATGAAATAAAAACGCGAACAAGTAAAGAGACCAAGAAGTGGGGGAGAAAACTAAGCATTATTGGGGAAAAATATGCGGTACTTCGCCCGATAGACCTTCAAGGCGAAAAACTTAATTAAAGTACCGCATATTTTTCCCCAATAAAGCTTAGTTTTCTCCCCCACTTCTTGGTCTCTTTACTTGTTCGCGTTTTAACTCCTAACTCTCTAGACCATTGGTGGTTCTCGTGTAATTCTGTATATTTAATGATTATAAGAAAACTAGGTATTTATCTGTTCTTTCATACATAAATGGTCTGGTAAGATTAGTTCAAAAGGTTTTTAATTCATCTACTTTTTCCTACCGCCTTCCACTGACTTCTATCAATAACACAACCCGGCTAAGCCTAGGTATGCAGACCACGTTGCTCACGATTTTCTTCGATGAAATAATATCTCTTATCCTCACTAGATGGCGGTCTAGTTACCCGTGGTCCAATCAAAATTTCCCTGTAGTGGCGGGAGGCTTAAAATTAATAACGAGGCCATTCTATTTAACCCTCCCCTGTCGCACAGAGAAATTGCCATCCTAAATTTGCTAGCTGATAATTTCGGTTCATGTATTTCTGATACAATGGCAGGTTTCGGTTGAGTGGGAAATTTTGAGATTATAATTATTATTTACGTTGCTATTAATGTTCCCGATAAAACAAATAATAATAGTTATTAGTACATATAATATATATTTTCAGCTAGGCTAATACCTTAGCCACCACCCAAGGCCCAAGATATTTAGCGACTTTTATGGCGTTTGTGATATTGCATTGGATTTCGTTTCACCGTAATGTCGTGGGAAAATATCGCACCATCAATGGAGAGGACCCTCGATCGAGTCCCCACTGGGTTAAGTTTAGTTTAAATATTAAACCTTTGAAATAAATGGGTGGGTGGGGTTGGGTTAGGTTAGGTTACATTAGCTTAGGTCAAGTTAGGAGTTTGGTTGAGTTTTGTGGGATTGGGTAAGGTTAACTTAGCGTTTGGGATGGGTTGGATAAGGTTAGGTTGGGGTATGATAGGTTAGGATGGGTCAGGTTATGTGCTTGGTTTGGTTGGTTCAAGTTAGATATTAGATACGTGAGGGTGAGTGGAGTTGTGTAAGACCTTCTTGAATTTGTATAGAATAAGATATATCAAAATATAACTACACGTAGTGGTATATTCAAGCGCAAAATTAATTTTTAAATCACTCGATAATCTCTCTCGTTGATATTATGATAACAGAGGCGGACTGGTGAAATTTCGGTTTGGCTACGCTGTATTAGAATAAAAGATGTGCGTACCGGTCACTCTTTCTACCCTTCCGCTGAATGCGTTCTTCATGGTGATCAAGGCTTCTTTGATGCGGTCCCATCCGCAGACGACCACCGTTGGATCCATGCCGACCCAAATCGTGAATACCTCTCCGTACTGTTCTCTCCATTTGACAACTTTCAAATCCATGCTCTCTTTACCCAAGAAGGCTAGTCAAATCAATCAATTATTAGCTTTATATTGTTAAATCAATTTAGCTCAAACTCGGAATTTCAGACCAGCTGAAAAACTTTCAAGAACAAAGAGTTGAAAATCGACTTAAGTATTGGCATTTAATGAGTGAAAATAGCAGGGTCGACGGCAGGGGGTAGGCCCAGTAGGTCGAGACCTAAATTAAAACTTTAAACTCTTTAGGGATTATCGTTTTAATTTCCTAAAAATCAACTGAAATTTATTCGAGGGAACATGGAAATTTAAATTATGAGGATGAAACCTAGCGTTAGTGAAAAAATGCTCGCAACGTCCTTCTAAAGGCCCCCAATTATTTAAACCTACCTGACCAACACCCTTCTCGTGCCGCTACTGATAAATACTGTGTTAAACATAAACGAATAAATGGTCAAAATTGGTATTTCATAAATTACCATTCTACATTTGACAAATTTAATTCGTCGTTGATCAGAAAGTGACTGTTAAATGTAAATTAATTTAAAGGTTTTTTTGGATTTTTAAACGGTGCTAAAACTTTGTGTTTTCAATGGAAATAAGGAATTCGTATTACTTTTTTTTGTGTTTAATAATATTTTTCACTATTTATCATTATTTAAATATCAAACCATTATTTACGAAAATAAAGTATTTAAACAATACTTATCATAAATAGTTATTTACCATATTTTTTAAATCATACAAATACCGTTATTTAGAATGTTTATGGTTTTTACAATATCAAAAATTATTTACCTAAACTCTATTTATTTTATTATTTTCCAAATAACTTTATTAACCATCATTTAAATAATTCATTTATTAACCATTATTTAACTAATTTATTTATTAACCATTATTTACCAAAATATAATTAATAACAATTATTTACCAAAATACCATTAGTAACCATTTTTTCCAAAATATCATTATTAACCCTTTTTTTTTCAAAATAACGTTAATAACATTTATTTACCAACACACCATTAAATACCATCATTTACCAAAATACACTTATTAATCATTATTTACCAAATACCTGTAACAACCATTATTTGCCACATACCGCCAATTGTCATTAATTACCAAAATACCGTTATTTATTATTTTTTACTCTTACTTACCAAAATACCGTTATTTATTATTTTTTACTCTTATTTACCGAAAAACCGTTATTTATTATTTTTACTATTATTTACCAAAATACCGTTATTTATTATTTTTTACTATTACTTACCAAAATACCGTTATTTATTAGTTTTTACTTTTACTTTTATTTACCGGAAAACCGTTATTTATTATTTTTTAATCTTATTAACCAAAATACCGTTATTTATTATTTTTAATCTTACTCTTATTTACCGAAATACCGTTATTTATTATTTTTTACTATTATTAACCAAAATACCGTTATTAATTATTTTTACTCTTATTTATCAAAATACCGTTATTTATTATTTTTAATCTTACTCTTATTTACCAAAATACCGTTATTTATTAATTTTTACTCTTACTTACCAAAATACCGTTATTTATTATTTTTTACTCTTATTTACCGAAAAACCGTTATTTATTATTTTTACTATTATTTACCAAAATAAAGTTATTTATTATTTTTTACTATTACTTACCAAAATACCGTTATTTATTAGTTTTTACTTTTACTTTTATTTACCGAAAAACCGTTATTTATTTTTTAATCTTATTTACCGAAATACCATTATTTAACATCAATAATAATGATACGTTATTTACTATTATTTACTAGTGGTATGGACAATATTAAAAACGTGGTATTTCGGCAACACTGACAAAAATTGTAGAGCTATATGGCAGTGAAAATAAAAATAATTCCAAAAAACAGATAGTAAACCCTTTGAAAACATGAAGGGTGACTTGCAGGAGTATAGTTTGTACACAATAAATCAACGTCTACAATCGCACTATTTTCATCAATTCGTTGTCTAGCACCGTAGCATATTTCAATAGAAAAGCTATATTTTCTCTGTTAAATTTTAATTCGATCGATAACCTTCGCGAATTTCTAGCTAGAGCCACCAATGACTATTACTCAGAGTGACAAAATACGCGAATAAGTAGAAAAGTCCAAAATGAAAAACGATAAAAAAGCTAAGCCCTATAAACAAATTTGAAGAAATTAAAATACTTACAAATAACTTATACCAATAGGTCTTCGAGCAAACATAAAGACGCGAATCTCGGACAAAATTGATCTTAGAGTAAAAAACTAAACAAAATAAAATTAAATAAAATAGCCAGAAACTAAGCCTAAACATTAATCATTTCAAAACGTGTTGCGTAGCAACGGAAAGCCGAATAGAAGAAAAGTGGCGGAGAATAATATTTCATTTGTAAGTTTATCAATTTCTTAAAAATTGTTTAGGGTTTAGCTTTTTTATCCTTTTTCATTACGAACTTTTCTACTTATTCGCGTATTTTATCACCCATAGCAATGCAGTCCATAGCCGTGGTTCCTTTTAACTTAATGATATTACTCACCGTATAAATTGCCAATGATGGGCAATGGGAAGGGTCCTGGTGGTAGTTTCCTCCTTCTGACGTAAATACCAGCGGCCAGATATGTTAGAAAACCAATTATTGCTGTCACCGGCCATGTCCAGTCGAAACGTGCCAGTATTTCGAGAATCATGACTTTTAATGTTACTGAAGATAATTTACTCTAAGAGGGAAGAGTACTTTAAAAACGGTTTTCTTGTAGCATTTCAAATTTACAGAGATTGAAATAAACTTGATAATTTTTAGTTAATTACTTAAAAATATACAAGATACTCAAGGCTAGTTTTGTGTTTAATCCAGCTACTTTTGCTTATAGCCAATTAAGTATTAACTTTAAAAAAATTAATTATTTTAAGAATTAGCGAATAGTGTAAAAATCAAAACTTGGTAGTACTGGGAAGTAATCTTAATTCTATTTTAACGTAAGACTTACCGGGGATCTGATTCTATTCTGTGATATTAAAGAGCAAACAAAAATGTCAAATTGTCATCGCCAAGGACAAATACATCTGTATCTTTAAAGCACGAGTTGATATTTTCCATCGTGTAGTCGATAACGTTATCATTATCTTCATTTTGAAAATATATATCCGTACAAATAATAGACTGGGGTGTATAGTAAAGAGTCATTTTATATACACGTATATTGTAACGAAATATATTATATTCTTCGACGTGCAATAGAAAAATGGGAAAACAGTTATCTGCAATTGATTGATGAAGGAACTTTCGAAGTAGTCCACATTCCATTAAATTTATCAGCAGGTGTTACCACTTCACAGCTGATATACAGCGTGTTTCAATTTGATAGACCCAGACATTTTTCTGAAATATTATTTATTTATTAGTAAGGGAATATTTTAAGATATTTTCTCAAATTAACAATATGAAGAGTGAGATAAATAAACTTATAAATGTTCACAGGTTTTCATTAAAAAATGGCAGGACTGATCAAATTTAAACACTCTATATAGGAAACTCAATGTCGGCTGGGGCTAAAAACCAGGCTAGGCGATAGATCTAGGGATACAAATTACTAGGGCCTAGCAGTGGGCTAGGTGGGAGAAACGACGTATCCTGCTCACTGCCTTTTAAAGACTGTTGTTGGCCCTGTGTACTAAGAACTCTGTACGACCTATTTCTAAGAAGAAATTATTTTAATTGAATCGTGGGTCCTGGGCACAGTGCCCATTGTTCCCATTGGAAATAAGGTCCCTAATCATGCTCAATCCCCTTTGCAATTTGACATAGAATGACCCGCCCTTGTCGAATTTCTGACTATCCAAAAGGCTTACTACAACAGTTTTAGTTGAAAGGCAGACAAAGTAAAATTGATCTTCCCTTTAAAATTTTTACAAGAGTTTGACACGCTCTTTAATGTCCATGAAAAAAGCTTTGTTTCGTCTCCAAAATAAATAACAAAACAAACTTGAATACTGAAATTTGGTGTAGTTCTTTTAATTGTGGTCGTTCGTAAATTCTGAAGGGGACGCTGCAAATTTCTGAAACTTCTGAGTGACTGCTTTCTCAAAATAAATATTAACACTATTTGTTTGTTAGGTACAAAATTGATCCAAATAAATAATCAGAGTGACCAGGCCCGACGATAGAGGGGGGTAGAGGGTACATATAAAACAGGCCCGTCTAGCCTGAGGGCCCTGTTTTCGTACAAGCGCAGTAGCGGCGCCAGCAATAGGCCGGGGTAGGCCTAGGCCTACTTGAAATTTTGGTAGGGGCCTCCATACGTCGTCTTAAGGTGCCTCCAAAATTTAATATGTATGGGCCTCCAAATTATTTCATATAAAAAAAATTCTGTAATTTGTTTACGAAATAATTTATTTATTTATTAATTTTCCAATATTCAATGCGAGTGATTGGCTTAACGACACTGCTGTTTTTATTCCTTTCAAAGGTACGAGTAACTTTTCTTTGACAGTAGTTTATTTTTAGCGCTACTATATCCAAATTGTATCTTTAATTTTTACTTTAAAAATTAATGGTTCTTAAACTTACTTAACTTAGTGTACCAACGTACATTCATTTTCGTAAAGTTGTAAGATCTGATGTAAGCAATGTACATGCGAAGTACCGAAGGAATGAATGTAAATTGATAGACTGGAATTCAGTGGTAGAAATAAGTAAATAACCACTCATTTGTTAAGTGTTATCGGTACACATAAAAAGGATCAACACACACTCAGTTTTTAGTAATGTTTAAATTCATAATTAACTCTAATTTTTCGTCGCGTACCCATTTTACCCAAAAATTTCACCACTTGCTTCAAAAAAATTAAATAATCCACGTGGATGGATTTGAAAAAATTGTGGTGGGGGGCAGGGACGTACCTTTGGGGGGGGGGGACAGGGGGGGAGGCTCCCCCTCCCAAAGTTTTGTAGAGTTGGCAAATCGAGGTGGACTTGGCAAAATGAAAATTATGAAACATGTTAGTTAATTAAAAAAACTCCTAAATCGATAGTAAACAATTCATTTAGAATTTCCCAGCAATTTACTTCTCTAAAGTCATTAACTATGTTTGAGATTTCTATGTAGTTGCTTCTCCTTATGTATAACTTTCAAGACCTGATTTCTACGCTAGGCAGCTAGTGTGTCGGAACTTTAGTTCAGCCTTGTGGTAAAACCTTTTTAAATAGTCATTTTTCCTACAGCACCTTATAAAATGGAAAGGCAGATAGACGCGTGATAGAGAATATCAGTTGTTCGTTATTATTTCAGTGTTCATTTTCTACGTTAAATTTGGCAATCTGTATAAAATTTATAAAAATAGTTTTAATTTCTATAGGAGATGTTACAGTTTTTTTAGGGAAAATTAGGTAAGTCGTGAATATTATAGTGATATTTTTTAGGAAAGTGAAAATTTCACAAGCCAATATTCCTAAAGTTGCGTTGGATAAAGATAACGTGTGATCATATGGTGTGATACAGTGTCGGCTGTTCTTACGTTAATATTTCAGTAATAAGTGTTTGAATTGTTTATGTTATATTTCGGTATGAATAATTCCAGTTATTCAAAGCAGTTCAGTTAAACAACAACTAGTATTCGTCAAGATGAAATGTATCTATTTTTTACTACAGCGGGTTACACGACGAGAAAATAGTAAGCGGGTTTGATGGAATTTTTAAATTGCTGTAACATCGTTCAATCTCTGTTTTCTTCTTCGTGTATCTCCTTTATATATAAAGAGAGTACGCAAATGCTTCACTCAATATAACTAGAAGCCGAGCCATTTTCGCCATTGAATTGGGAATAGTCCCGCTAGAATGACATAGGCGCGTTCGGTAGTCGTGGTTTCGCGAAACAAATTCTGAAATTTCCAGTCGGCGCACTCAGCCGTCAACTCTATCATTATACTGGTGGCGCCATCTATAACTTCCAAAGTACATTAGTACTATTAATTCAATTGTATAGTATATAGTTCCCGCCGCTAACAGCGGATGGCGCCACCGATTATAATTTTAATGAAACCTTTAAATTGAAATCTACCGTAACAATCCAAACTTAGACGACTTGACAAACTTTGGTTTTTACTTGGCAAATTTCACTTACCTCCCCCCCCCCCCCCCCCCAAACGTACTCTCTTCGGTACGCCCCTGGTGGGGGGGCCTCCATAATTTTGGTGGGGCTCCAAATGGCTGGCCTACCTCCCCAAAAATCCTGGCGCCGCTACTGTACAAGCGTGGTGCGCTCTTTCCATCCTTACTCCCCAAGAACATCTCGTAATCTCCAATGTCGATTGTTCTCTAGGGGCCAGAATTACTGGACCGCTATTGGAGGCTCTGTAGGAAATATTTTCCTTTATCTCTACTAATCTAAACTTTTCAAATATTCTATATAGAGTTATAATTTTAAAGTTATATTTTTAATTTTATAGTTATATTTTAATTTTAATTAAAAATGTGTCTGATATTTTGTAGATGTGGATTGGCATAACAATGATGTTTGTGCTACTCTCATTGTTTCTCTACGTATTTAGTAAATGGGCCACCGTCATTCCACGCTATCACCAATACGGGCAACAAAACTTATTGTGCCACTTCTTTGCAACATGGACGTTGCTCATTGGACAAAGTAAATTTATCATCTCTTTTTGTTAATGATACTTCAAACCGGGCCGTATCGAACGGGGCTCGGATTGGTGGGGCGGAAACATCCTAATTTTTGGCAACTCTGTCATAAATGCTTCGAGTTAGTTGGTGAAATTTGATATAAAATGAAATTTTATGAAAAGATTTTAAAATATTGATTTTGTCAACTGACTGAAATTATGTCAACATCAATAAAATTATTATTATTATTATTATTATTATTATTAGGGTTTACTCCTACAAAGAGGCGCCACTTATTGGCCGGAGTAGTATTTAAACTTATGAAATCGAGCGTACTCAGAAAGTGGGAAGCCCTTCCAACCTAGCGTATTAAAAAGTGGTAAAAATGGATTTTCACAATATTTTTTGCAATTATATTATTTTAAAAATATTTCAAAGTTAGAATTTCGCCGACGGTGATTTTTAAAAATAGGTTGTCAAAAATCAGTTCTGGAATTGTTGAATCGTGTACCACGAATAAGGGGAAAGCTACTTGGAATTCGTAAAGATTTTTTGAAATTATTCTGTAGCCTTTAAAAACATAAATTAAAGGGAATTTTTGAGCTGTAACTTAAAATTGAAATTCATTTGCGGTTTTTAACAATTAAGGTCAACTCCCTTTCATGGATTTTAATTGTAAAAGCAGCCTATCTCGACAATTAAATGAACATTCTTTAAATACAATGTATAATTTTGTTCGCTTTTATCCCCTTTTGCAGTTCGCGCGTATTTCACTTTGGTCTCTTTACGCGAACAATAAGTGCAAGTTTCTCTTTAAGAACATTAATTTTTTCTGTTTTTATTTTGCTATCAAACTCATGTTCTTTCATCAGCTTAGGCCAGTTTTAGCACACCTTCCCTGCTAGACTCCCTCACACTCCAATTGGCCTTTCTATAAAGTAACATTGGCCTTCTTGTTTAGATGTATCGGGCGCGTCACTCGTGACGTAGAAGTGACGTTTCGCTATGACAGCCAATAGACGCTAGCATAAACTCTATTTATGGCTGCGTTCAGAAACGCTCACCGGTGAGTCCGCTGAGTCACCGCTGACACCGGTGTTTTACTGAATTTTAATTTCGGGTATTGACGTCACGATAGTCATCGGTGAGACACCGAAGTCACCGAAAGAGATAGTCGGTTTTTCCGATGACTGACGTCATTTCTGACGTAAAACTACTATAAAAGCTACGGCATTTTAAAAAACACCGATGACTGAATAAAAGCGTTCAGCAACTTACGACGTCATTATGACGAAAAAGCTCATCGGTGGAAAATATCAAATCCATCGGGTTTTTTCCCGTTGACTGTTTCTGAACGTACCCCATGTCTTATTCAACTTGTTTAAAGATCCACGTGCGTCTTGATATTTTAGCGTAAACGTACTCGAGCAATTTCACGCGCGCTCCCTGAAATAAAAATGCGCGAGCCTTTTACGCTAAAATATTAAAGAGCGCGTGGAATATTTTAGCAAGTTGAACAAGACACGAATTAAAATTCGACGAGTCACCCTTTTTATAAAGATCGAAACTTCAAAACTGAACTGAACTCCTACGTATCTCGTGACGAAAGCGATACATTAAAACAAGTTCGGCAAGCGTAATGACTTTATAAAAAGCAGTGGCGTAGCTGATGGTCCGCAGGGCTCGCGGTGCGGGTGGGCCTCGAGGTTCGCCGGGCCCCGCTAACCATAAAAAAGGGGGGGGCCGCTTGGGGAGCCTCATAGAGATTTTTGCGGGGGGGGGGGGCTCTGAGTTCTCAGCTACGCCACTGATAGAAAGGCTTATTAATTTTCTTCTAAAATCTAGAAGCCTCGAGCAACTTCATTTAAATTTCAAAGACCACTATGTTTCACCAGTTTTTATATTTGTGAAGACGCGCTTTAAAACTGCCGATTGCCGAATTAGCTTAAATATTAGAGGGTAAAGGGTTCCCATTATTAACAATCCAATTTGTGGAAAACTGTTGTCGATTTGTAGAGGAAAAGTACGCCTTGAAAAGTTTCAGCGCTTTACGCTCCGAAGAACTTGAAATGTCGACAGGTTGAAAGCTTATATTACCAGATAACAAAGCTGATTTTATTTATGTAATAAAGCTCGTAGCTTCTTAGGCATACGTCACAACCAAGACATTATTACGCCACAGATCACGAGGCAAAACCACGTGACTACCTTGGACGTCTTATTGTCGTGGATAACCTTAGCTCGTTATCATGGCAACGAAAAGGAGGCCAGCTTTTACAGTTTCTATACACTCTTTTATATCCTTATTTGTGATAGCTGCCATTTTATTACAGGTCTGATTTCCAATAGTACATGCAAGGCCGCTTCACGCGGTCAAGTGCACGCGACGTCTCGAGCTGATATGAGCACGTGCAGGCGCCCTTGCCTGTACTATTTTAAATTAGGCCTGTAATGAAATGGCCGACTTCGTAAAAGAGTGGATATATATAAAAAGCAGATTTCGGCTACTTTAAGAAATTCAATTTACGAAGAAAGTATATATTAATACTTAAAGAGAATGACAATGTTGAGAAGATTTTGTTGCGTTTCTCTCAATTCACTTCACGGTGTGCCACTATTCTCCTTACCACTAATAATGCTATTGTAACTAGCCCAGCGTCTCACTGGTTGCTTAAAACAAAGGTGAGGGAAAATGAGACCAGGATGCCCACGGATCATCTCGACATGGTCATTCTACCTTAATAAACACAAATTGGGTTTTAACCAATCATAATTGTCCGTTTCTTGGTAGGTATTAAAGAAAAAGCATTTATTGGAAGTTACGCCATCGTGTTCATGTGTTTGCTGTTCTCGACAAGTCTCATTTTAGAGGGCTTTAGAGGAAATCTTCTTTCTAGATTAAACGTGCAAGTTAAGCCTCAATACATCGAGGAACTCGGAGACATTTTCAAATACAAAAACCTCAAAGTTATGATTCTTGAAATTATTGGACAAGACAAAATTTTCAAGGTAACATTCATTTTGGATTCGTGGGACTCCTTCGTCAGTTAAAAAAATCTCATTGTGATGCTTGGCACCATCTATAAGAAATTATTTGAAACAAATTTTAGAGTATCATGAAAACATATTGAATTTATTTTAAATTCTCTATTTACGAAAAACCGATTCTTAAAAGAAAACATTATTGATCCGAGGAACAAAACCATAGAACCACGGGCTGAGAGAGTGGATACAAATAGCGCGTTTTACTTTGACTTTAACAATGATAGCAATTATTCAAAGTGTGGGGGCTCTGCGGTAAGAGGTGTTAGTACAGGCACTTTAGGTTTGAATACCGAACATTTGAGAGACAAGCTGAAAATCGGCCCATAGGTAGTTTTTGACGTAAAAAAAAATATACTAAAAGTCCCGAAGTCTAGGACGCTTGCGTCGTCGCCATTTTCCAAGATGGCCGCCGTATACTATAAACTTAAAAAAAAATTATATCTCTGTAACGGAAACCGATAAAATAAAAATTCAAACGGCCAATATATTCCTATAAGGAACTCTGTCAAGAAAAAAATAACACGCGCGATTATAGCCGCCATTTTACTATACTTTAAAAAAAATTATATATCTGTAACGGAAATCGAGAAAGTAAAAATTCAAACGGAAAATATATTCTTATAAGGAATTCTATCAAGAAAAAAATTAAGCTGTCACCTATCGCCGCCATTTTCCAAGATGGCAGCCGTTTACTACAAATTTTCAAAAAATCATAACGGAAATCGATAAAATAAAAGAATTTGCGACAAATATATTCCTATGAGGAACTGTATTAAGAAAAAATTAACGCGCACCTATCGTCATCATTTTCTAAGATGGCCGCCAGCTTATAAATAAATTGATAACCTAATTTTACATAATACATAATGAAGCCAGTTTTTTATTCAAAACATGTTTACAAAACGTAGGTTGAAAATTTTATTGACCACCTTTTTGAACATTTAACAGAATTAATTTAAGGCTTCAAACTCAAGTTTTAATCATTCTCTTCATCTTCGGCATTTAAGGAAATTGAGCCCACAATATCACAGCTGTTTCCTCGACAGCGCGCAAACATGGCAGTCCAGCTTTTTTGCACTCGCATTTCCTTTACATGAAACTTTGCAAGCGCAGCTAACAAGTTCTAAGAGGTTATCTGGTGCTGGTGGGGGTGTAGTTACTACTGGGCCTAAATCACCGTTTGAATTCCGTTGCCATCCCCATTTCGCGTGTAAGTCAACACCTTTCCAATTTTGTACTTGGAGATAAACCCTATGGGAATGCTGCCTTGTCGCTGCACTTGTTGAGGGTAATTTCGAGGGGTAAGACACTCTGCGAACTCGGTGTACACTGCCGTACCTTTGGCAGTGCTAAATGGAACTCGCGAACTCTTGAAAATATGTGCCTTTAACAGTGCTAAATGCACGAACTCGGTGTACAGATTCTCTGAGACTGTCTTACCCCTCGGGTAATTTTGCCAGTTCAAATGCCGATTTAAGAGAAGTCTAGGGTATCTGTCTTTTGACCACCGTACAATGAAACTGGAACTTCTCTTGAGCTGTGGCTATATCGTCGTGCAACTGATTAGGATAATTAAAAACCGACACTAAATTTCGGAATTCTCTGTTGGCTTCAAGTACTTTTAAAGTAGATTTCTTGCCCTTTCTATACAGGGCTGACGTAGTGTCGCAACCAGTTACAGTATGCGTAAAAAAAGTTGGTCTTTAAGTTCCCATAATTGGCTCCGAGGGAAAGAAAGTTTGATTCGAGTAGTGGGAGAGTTCTTAATCCCCGGCTTCAAAAAGAACAAATTCAAATCTGAATTAGCAAGAAATACTAGAATTACGAGCACGTCGGTATCTTCAGCGACAACAGTTACTGGAATATTATTTTTTTCGACTTCTGCAATTGCAGTTGTGGCAATAAGCCTGTCAGCATCCTCTTCTGCTTGGTAAGTGTTAATTCCAGATTGATATAGCTTTTCACGTAAAAGGTCAATAAATTTACTTTTGTTGCGCGAATTATTTAGAAATGCTGCTTGTGTAGTGGAGACATATGTGTTTTCTTTTACTTCTAAGTTAACTGAAGAATTTTTCGAAGCCCGTCTCATCTGTTCGATAACTTTGATAGAATTACAGGTGTAATACCCATCAAATACTACCACTACTTGGGTACCGTAGTGAGAAATCAAGTAGGACTGATATAACTCCGGAAGATCCTTGTACGTAGCTGGCTTCGGTCAAACTACTTTATGCATGAGATGGCCACCATCAACAAAATAAAGAGTTCACATATTATTTTCGACATCGGTATCTTCATTGGCGATAGTAAGCAAATGCTCTTCGAGAGAGGCTTTAGTTCTTTTCCTCATAAAAACATCGTCAAAAAGAGATGGTAAGCGATGAGCAAGCTCGTAGGTCAGATAATTTTTCATGTCTTCACTGGAGTCAATCACACACGTAATTCTATTAAACAGCAACTGCGAAATTACGTCGACAATCTCGTCTCTGAATTCAATTCCATTCACCATCGAAGCTAGCCTTTTTACTTTGCTACTGCGCTTTAATTTCAGATACGCAAAGTTAACGCCAACCATAGAGGTCATTGAAAGCATTCCGATTTCAGTTTACAGACTCGTCAGCTACCATTCCACTAAATAGAGATACTAAATCTTTGGACTGTCGTTTGAAGGGATTGTGATCTTTAAGCCAAACCACAAGCTTATTAGTGTCATCTTTATCACGTGACTGTCTACTGTCCCGAAGTTCCACGAGGTGTTCAGAGGTCTTATTTCACACACCACTTAACTGCTCCACCGCTTCAGATATTTCAAAACAAGCTGGCATAGTCTGTATCCATGTTGCCAGTGTACTTTCTTTTAAGCCTCTTTCTTGAATAAGACGTACCTATTCTGGACATCAACAGATAAGATCTAACAAGTAATAGATATAAGTCATCAGTACTGTTAAAATGTTAAATTCCTACAATGCGACGGTGGATGCCCCCCGTTGAAGATATACTTATTAAAGGCATTTGAGTCGGCGGCCATCTTGGAAAATGGCGGAGATAGTCGCGGGCGTTATTTTTTCTTGATAGAGTTCCTTATAAGAATATATTTTCCGTTGGAATTTTTACTTTATCGATTTCCGTTACAGAGATATAATTTTTTTAAAGTATGTATGTATTAGGTAAAGTTTGGTTATCAATTTATTTATAAGCTGGCGGCCATCTAAGAAAATGATAACGATAGTTGCGCGTTAATTTTTTCTTAATACAGTTCCTCATAAGAATATATTTGTCGCAAATTCTTTTATTTTATCGATTTCCGTTGCAAAGTTATGATTTTTGGAAAATTTGTAGTAATCGGCTGCCATCTTGGAAAATGGTGGCGATAGGCGTGCGTGTAATTTTTTTCTTGATAGAGTTCCTTATAAGAATATATTTTCCGTTTGAATTTTTACTTTATCGATTTCCGTTACAGAGATATAACTTTTTTTTAAAGTATAGTAAACGGCGGCCACCTTGGAAAGTGGCGGCGATAGGCGCGCGTATAAATTTTTTCTTGACAGAGTTCCTTATAGGAATATATTGGCCATTTGAATTTTTATTTTATCGGTTTCCGTTACAGAGATATAATTTTTTTTAAGTTTATAGTATACGGCGGCCATCTTGGAAAATGGCAAGCGTCCTAGACTTCGGGACTTTTGGTATATTTTTTTATACGTCAAAAACTACCTATGGGCCGATTTTCAGCTTGTCTCTCAATTGTTCGGTATTCCCTATGTATTTTAATTTATCGGTCCTGGGCTATGTGGATACCTATAGCGAGACAGATACAATATTTCATTAATATAAATGAGATAGTATCTTAATATTTAAACAGAAGTTATTTTTTTACATGTTTATTCGGTAGTTAAGATTTTATAAGCGATTGGGACGTGTGTGACGGTTCAGTTCTTACGTCCTTCTGATTAATCCGGGGTGAAATATGTGTTACGGCCAGGCCAACGATGTAATACTTAGGGATAGGGATGGAGCACCCGTGGTGGAGGGGGACGTCCTCACACGGCCATCCACAATCTCTACCTCCAAGACCCTTAGGATTACAGAACTACGCCACTTGTCCCGGCCAGTAATAAAGATTTAACCTCAATTAAGTCTATCATAATTTAGACACTAAAACCATACTAAAATTTTCCCTGTTTATAAAAAGATCATGGTTCCGACATAATCCCAGGCAAGTCAAGTTCAATACAAACTTTCTAAATGGACTCTGAATTATCTTGCAGGAGTCGACAAACCCTATTTTCAGGAAAGTCCTGGCAATTTCGAAAAAAACACGAGGCTTAGTTGGTCGCGAAGAAATGGACGTGATATCAGTTCTCGATGTCCTGATGCGGGATAAGTCGGTAGCTTTCTTCGAAAGAAACATATTCCTGGGTTTGGTGGAAATATTGGATTTGTGCTCGTCTGAGAAATATGTCCACAGAAGTGAAGGCGACGCTTACGTTGAGTACTTAAACTGGGCCATTCAAAAGCACGTTCATCCGGATATTAAAGACCAATATTGCAAAATGTAAGTTTATTTCCCTCGTAACAGTTAAGGCCGTTTTTAACCGAACCAAAATGACTTAATCGCGAGCTTCGTCCCTAACATAAATTTTAAACCGCAGCGTGGTTCTGGCCTGAAGTTAAACCTAACAAAGATTTAAAAGGTCACGCTCTCAGCCGTGGCATTTTGTCCCAGTTAAAATCAACATTTAATCTATTGTTTGTTGATTTTACTACTTCTTGCTAAAGGGAATACTATTCAATACTAACTCGTGGCGCTAGACTTTCCTTACCAATGTGATACTCCCTTGAAGCTACAAATAACGTAGTAACCTGGTTTTACAAGTAGTGGGCACGCACTACACTTATTTTCGAGTAGATTGAAGCGTTTGGAGCGAGTGATGAGTGAGTGAGCAAATTCATTTATTTAATTTAGCTGTTGAGAATACAAAAAAACCCAATTGATAGTACCATCAATAAACATGTAATCATTTCTACAACGAAATATGAGGCTGGGATGGGCGGGGCCTACTGCGAGTTACAAAATCCCGTTCAACCAATCTGGAGAGAGGAGTTTTTCAATCTACAAAACGTTCTCGATACTAGGCATTTTAAGCGGCGAAGATGCGTATTAATGTTTAATAAATAAAATTTGCCTCTAAGTCCTGGCGATAAAAATTAGTCAAGTTTAAAAGCAATTTTTATAACGTGATTAACGTCATATAGTACAGAAGTTCCTCCCTTTGGAGGGTATGAGAGGATACTTAGTTAGTAGAAATACACAGAATCGGGACTTGCTAGCTCATCTTTATACGGACTTTAGAGCAGTGCGAGGAATAAGGAAATGAAAAAACTTTGTCTGGTGAGATGCCTCTCCTAATAATTAATTAAATAAATAAGCCGCCCACAACTCGAAAAACAGCAATATTCTAAATTTATAAAAGAACGTATTGATCTTCCTGGAAAATTGAAAACTCTGTTCTCCGGTGTAAATAGCCAAAAAAAAATAATAATAAAGTCGATGGGGTAATGTTATTTGTTTCCAGGGACATGTGCGTTAGGGTAGATTTTTTAATAAAAACACTTTTACATTACTTAAAGGGAATATAACCTCTGGTATTTGGTGTAGAACACCAACGTTTGCAGATCTAGCAGCTCTTGCCTTTGGCTTTAGAAATGTTTGCGCCACTGTACAAAGTAATTTGAAAAATTGAAGGGGACATGCATAAAGAGCGCTTTACAGGTTATATTCCCTTTAATAACATGACTTCTCGGTTTTGACGTTATTATCTAGAAATTCAAATCAAAATACATACTAGAGATATATCAAACATCTACATATATAAATAGAAATCGGAATAGGTAGCATTCAGGAGCGTATTAACCATTACGCAGAGTAGGCACGTGCCTTGGGTGCCATTTTTCTAGAGGCGCCAAAACTCTGATAATGCCTCATTTTCGAAGAACTTGGCTGGCCCCTACTTAGCTAAACAACACGTTAGACAATGCCCAGGGGCGGCAAATGTGTCTGTGCCTAGATGCGCCGAAAGGGTTAATCCGCCCTGAGCGTTGAATCTCAAAACGCAAACGAACAACGCCATCGTCTGTGTGAAAAGGGGTCAAGAAAATTCGAAAGCTCAGAGCTTTGTACGCGAGGGTGAGATCTAGTACCTCTACATTCCCATAATCTTAAGTACCAGAACCCAGGTAGCACGATCACGTGTATATAAGGGTGAAATTTAGTATTCATCGTTTATATTCCGTCTTGAGTAAAATATATACGTCGTTTCAACGTGTTAAGTTAGTATATAAGACACTTATTCAGTCATGTGTTTCACTACACGTGTTTCCTACGTATAGATATGGTGAATATATCACTAGATTGGCAGACAGGTAGTTTTTTCGTATATTAATAGTAGATAATTAACAGCTTTACGTTGTGCTTACGTAGATATATGCCGAATTTACATGTGCTCCTGCTATACCGGATATATTTGCTAAATATATCAGTAGATTGGTAATTGAGGTTTCAAAAAGTGGACAAAAAACCAGTGGCGTAGACAAGTGAATGGTTCCTTTTAAAAACTCTCCCTTGGGCGTATCTATGACTACGCAGAATTTGTATCACCATCCTTACCCCCTCTTTACTTTCACCAGGTATTTTTAAGTGTTATATTATGCGTACTTACCGATTATACAATGCGCTTATTAAGTTTAAATTACATTAAATCATACGGTATTAAGCTGGTATTTGGCGTGTAGTAAGGAGTTATTTTTCGGGTATTTAGCGGTTAAATTTCACTCATTAAGAGATTATTTCGAGTACATTAATTTGTTATTCTTCATGTGTCAAACGCTTCTTATTCGTTAACTAATTGGTTATTTTGCGTGCATTCATTGGTTATTTTTCACGTAGTTAGGGATATTTGCCGTGCATTAATAAGTTACTGTCGTGCATTAATTCGTTATTTTGCGTGCATTAATTGGTAATTTTTCACGTAGTTAGGGATATTTGCCGTGCATTAATAAGTTACTGTCGGGCATTAATTCGTTATTTTGCGTGAACTATTTCGTTATTTTGCGTGAACTTATTGGTTATTTTTATTTTGTATTAAGCGATATTTTCCGTGTATTTATAGGTTATTTGGCGTAAATGATGTTGTTAGTTTTCGTGTATTAAGCGGATATTTGGCATACAATAAGAGGTTATTTTTTCGAGTAATAAGCATATATTAAGCTTTTTTTCGTGTATGAAGCGGCTTTTTTTAATTATGACGTACTGTTTTCCGAAGGATTGTTTGACTTTAAACGCTGAAAAGGTCTCCATTTCAAGATTTCAAAAGCGATTCATAAATATATTTTTGAAAACTTCTTTTCTGAGGTCTATTCATTAAATTAATGAAATTAACTTTAAGTATATCTTTAATTTTAATATATATTTTCGTGGCGTATGTCCTTCGCATAAATTTTTTAAGATAATTGGGCAGAATTATAGAGAATGCAGATCTATTGAAGAAATATTGCATTGGAGAGGTAGAAGATGTTCCTCAGTCCCATGTTTTTGATATTCACTAAACTATCTTTTACCGTCTTATGCATTCTAGTTCTATAGAGACGGAAAGTTTCTATATGCACTATTGAAAAAATTATTTGTCAATATAACGCATAATCAATAAATGTATTGTATCCCAAAAACTTTATTCTATCTAGTATTAGACGAAAACTCATCGAGTAATGTGTAATTCATCACATAATAACAAACAATTAATGCACGCAAAATAGCCAACTATTGCACAAAAACCAACTAATTAATGCATGCAAAATATCCAATGACTGCACACAAAATAACCAATTAATGTACCCAAATCAAACAATTTATGTACACAAAATAACCAATTAATGCAATTAAAATAGGCAACAAATGCACAGAAACTAACTTATTATTGCACACAAAATAACCAATTAATGTACATAAAATAAACAATTAATGCACGCAAAATAACCGATTGATCAACGAAAAAACCCGATTGACACACAAACATTTTCGCGAAATAATACCTGAATTCAATGAAACTAACCGCTAAATTCACAAAAAAATAATTCCTTAATACACGCAAAATCACTGATTAATACGTTATAATTTAAATAAAAAACACGGTTATTGTTTTCAAACCTAATGCTATTTGAACTTAATAGGCGCTTTTTAATCTAAATATACGCGTAATTAACACTTAAAAACTACGTGGTGAAACACGTGCTAACTGGTGACATAATCATCGTTTACCAAACGTGTTTCGTATACGTTTTAGAAACCTCGATAAAACACGTAATATGTATACGTGATTGTGCTACCTGGGAACTTCCAGAGGTCAGAAGAAAACGAACCAATAACGAAAAACCTTTAATATATTTGTATATAACAGGGTGAATAGGATTTACGAAGGAGGATTGATGTCTCACACTTTCGAAATTGACACTTTGTTCGGGTCAACGTGTTTGCGCAAGAAGAAATCTGAGGGTGAAGAGAAGCAGTCAGTCTTGGGCTGGATCATCCTTATTGTGCCAACATGTTGGCTTTTAATCGGATTCATATTTTCCACTTTTTCCATAATAATAGAAACAGCGCAACTGCAATACTGACACACTATCTAAGAAAACAAAATGTACACTAATTTCTTTTTCAATATAACCAAAATTTCAACCAAGGACTCTCGAAACGCAATCCAATACTCTACCTCCCTTTAAGTTTCATAACTTTGTATTATAGTCAGTGATCAGTTGTTAATATTAGGTCTCTACTTGGGAAAATTTGCCAAGTTTGATTTTCCAAGTGGAATAGTTTTAACACACCTTAGTGAAAATATTTAGCCTTGTCTTAAAAAAATCCGAGCATATTTAAAAAAATTCGAGGCATATTTTAATTAAATAAAAAATGCTTTTATCAAAGCAGTTGAAAGGTTTATTCAAGGAGGAGTAGTTGGGGTCTATGAAGGCACAGATATTGGAAATGGTTTAGAATTAAAGAGTTATTTTTTGGAATTATTTTAAAAAGCAAAATATATTTCTTAAATAATTTCCATCGAATTTCCTCACCTTTTATATATTTTAAAACCCTTTTCTTAAATTTGAGCCTTAAAACTGTAACAATAAACTGAGAAAATTTTAAATTGTAAAGGAGTACGCGTGTTTAGTTCAGAATTATGTATATTCTAATGGAAATTTTTAAATGAATTTTAAAATATGCCGCCATAGATATAAAATAGGGCTGTGGGATATAAAGACACATGCTACGAGCTGAGTTATTTTGCCTGATAAGGCACCTTATTTTTCAATAACTCTTTCTATAATAACTATATACGCATACATGTTTCAAAAGTATTATTTTTGGGAGCGCGTGCTTTCTAATATTTCCGTGTAGAGGGTTTCGTGCATTTTCGCGCGAGCTCAACAAAAAACCAAAAATATGCGCGCGTTCTCTAAGTTTAACTACATGATGAATCTAACGTAATCACGTGACCTCTCGTAATTTATATAAAGAGCTATTAGGTGAAAGGTATTCGCTAGTCCCGAACAGTCCATAGTACTGTTCAAAAGCGATATGCGACGTCACTAAAAATTCTGAACAGTTCCGGATTTTATTTTCGAATAGTTTGTTCAAGAACAAATAAAAATGGTGGAGGCAATGGCTATTTTGACTGCTGACTAACGAGCAGACGAATTTTACTCGAGTTTTAGCCCAGTTCCTGCTCTCGAGCAGCTCGAACAGTTACGAACGGTCCGAAAAGCGCTTCCCGGCTGTGAATAGTTTGAGCCTGAACTGTTCAAGATTTATATTTTGGGCGAATACTGTCTAAGAACAGCGAATTGTTTTCACCTATTGAATGGCAACTGAATTACGTATTTTAAATTGACTAGAGGGTCTCTTGAAAGTCTCTTTTATAAAAGAAAATTCATTACTTATCTTTTCAAAGTAGGCTCTCTCTATAGGTAGAGAATATCATCTGTTGATTGTGAAAATAGAGGCTATACTATAGCTGCACCCAAATTTTCTGTTAACTTTAATAACATTCTTGATTAAATTGATTGCAAATCTCTTTTATTGAAGACATTTTACTAGTTTATTTTCTATAATGAGTTTCAGCAATTTAAATGCTGTAATTTTACACGTATCCTTTAAAGTATAAAATTTTCCAAGTTTACTGTTACAGTTTCAAAGCTCAAATTTAAGGAAAGGGTTTTAAAATTTATAAATGAAAATAAAAGCCATAAGTTAGAAAATAAATAGGATAGGTTTTATTTTTAAATATATTTTGAACAGACATTTTAATATTATTTAATGTAATTTAATATATTGAATATTATTTTAAATATTTTACTTAACATTGGGAAATGATGATGATAATTGGTTATGTCAAATTGAGTTTTAATTTCCCATTAGGTGTATAACTGGTTCTAGTGAGCAAGTGAAATATAAGCAAATTTTGGTAAAACGTTTAATAAAAAACAGACCTTTGATGAGATAGTGTTTATGGGTAGCATAGCATGATTTTGTGAAGAGCTTTTAATCGTTTACTTTTATCTCAATCATGTATCAAGAGTTTTCCAACTCTGCGGAGCTTTCAAATCAAAAACCAACCACGTGTAATTTATATTTACAAAGGCAACGTGTAATTTATATTTACAAAGGCAACGTGTAATTTATAGCCACAAATGGTATGTATCGTACACTGTTGATCCTCAAATAACAATAATTTCAGTCTACTCACTCTTTAAGCTTTTGAAAAATTAAGACGTCTTCACCTAGAGGATTAAGTTTGAATGCCCAAAACATTTATTGTTATGAAAAATTATTTACACAATGATAGATGGATACACCTACATAAAAATTCAGTTATTCGTTTTTTTTTACTCAGTAAAAAATCCGCTGGGTAAAAACAACATATGGAAGAGATAAAACAAAATTAAATTTAACTTTCCACAAATTTCTTTCTGGTACTACTAAATACGTTATTTTAACCTAGAATATATGAACGGGTTCTACGGGCTAATTTTCCCTTCGAAGCAAAGGCTTAACGGTTAATGTTAATTACTATTAAACTGCAATTAAATTAATTACGATAATGATAATTTTCACTTAAAAATACTTTATTACGTATAAATATTGAAATTTAAATAAAGTTACCATAAGAAATGGTTTATTATTTCTTGTGTTAAGTGCAAAAAACAACGTTAACTCGAAGACGGACAAACCAACGAGCCAGCCCTCTACCGCAGAAATTTCATCCCCCAAAACCGGTTTTCTCATCACCCTCCCCGTAGACTGTAAGGTAATGGCGGTCGATTGGGAAGGCGCGTTTAAGAGTCTATAGTCTTAAAAATGAGGAAAAATTATTTTATTTACCTGAATACAGAAATTTACAGAAACAATTATTATTTATATTGAATTGAATGTAAAACTAAAACTTTACCGCAAGCTGGGTCACCCCGCCAATTTATTCCCCCTTTTCGCTAAACGGCCTTTGTACCTTTTGCGATTCTTCGCATTGATGTACGCAACGTTGTCGTAGAGAAAAAGGCTTCAGTTGCAGTTATGTTTCCCACGAGCCGGTGAAGAAGGGGGATTATGATCTCACTGTCTGGAAAAGTGGGAGACCCAATCAGCAGCCAAGAGAGAAATGAAAACAGTGTCCATGCTTCAATATATGACTTTTTTTTCGGAATTTTGCTCCGATCCCGTTCTATTACAAAGGTTTTGGAAAATTTTACTCCGATCCCGTTCCGCTAAAATGATTTTTCGGAAATTTGCTCCGATCCCGTTCCGTTACAAAGATTTTTCGGAAATTTGCTCCGATCCCGTTCCGTTACAAAGATTTTTCGGAATTTTGCTCCGATCCCGTTCCGTTACAAAGATTTTTCGGAAATTTGCTCCGATCCCGTTCCGTTACAAAGATTTTTCGGAAATTTGCTCCGATCCCGTTCCGTTACAAAGATTTTTCGGAATTTTGCTCCGATCCCGTTCCGTTACAAAGATTTTTCGGAAATTTGCTCCGATCCCGTTCCGTTACAACGATTTTTCGGAATTTTGCTCCGATTCCGTTCCGATACAACAAATTTTCGGAAATTTGCTCCGATTCCATTCCGTTCCTCTACTTTCTTATAAATTAGCTCCGATTCCGTTCCAGCGCCGCGGAACGGAACGGAGTCCGCGGAAACGGAATAATTTCCGCTCCGTTGCAGCTCTCTACTTTAGACCGTGGTTTTGCTTTACCTTGACGAGGAGAGGGACATGTTGTACAAATTACGGGGTTTTTACTAAAGTTATGTTTAACAATTCTTTTTCTTATATTCATATAAAGGTTTAAATGCACACAATATAATCAAACTAAAATAAAATACAACATTGTCTATACAAATTTGAAAACTATTAAATATAAATATTTTATGTACATACAAACTCGATGAAATTACATAACCGCAGCCGGAAGGACTCGAACCTGTGCGGGCAGATCCAACCTATTACACGTCTGTCGTCTTTATTTTTATTATATAATGAAAAAGTACACATGCTGTGTACAGTACAATTCATTTTAAGAAAAAACTCCGGTAACATATTGAGTTTCAAACTTAGCTCTGGTCGTCTTTCGCGACACGGCGCAGCCAATGACTTACTTAAACGCGCCCTCGCATCTGCCGGGTTCGGGCGGGATGGTCTCTCCTTGATTCATTCTATCGGCCGTTGGATCAGGGAGGTAACTGGCGAGCATTGGTCGGCAGCTTTCCTTTTGCAACGCATTGCTATTGCAGTTCAGAGAAGCAACGTGGCCTCTGTGTTAAACACTTACCATCCGGGTGCCTTGTTTTGCGATTGTTTGTTCTCTTTGCCTTAAGTGTGTGTCGGTGGTTATTTTTTATGGCTGTAACATTATTATTGAAATTAAATTAAATAAAATAAGTAATGTTAATTCTTTTACTCAAAACAAAGCAGTGGCATTCGGGAAACGGATGTGAAATCGAAAAAAAAAACAAGGTTTACCGAATGCCAGAGGGTGCCAAAGGAATCTACTTGACTACCGCAGTTGCAAGCGTGCGGGACGCAAATTTCGGCACCCAACCGAAGGCCGACAGCGATACGGAAGGAATCGTCGTCTAAGGGCGTTTAGCCAGCAGCCAGAGACTGCAGAGTTGACCGAGAGTAGCCGCGCTTTTTTCCTTTCACTGGATGCACGAGCGGCCAACTGTGCGATTGACTTTTTGACCAATGTGGCTTCCCCACAGGTTGCTGACTTCGGAGATCGGGCGATGGTAAGACCTCACCCGAAAGGAGTTCCCACTGCGTTGAAGCATCGAGAAAATCCAAGTCATCAGAGTCAATAGAGGCAGTGAGAATAGTGCGAACTAAGACCTTCACGCTGGATACGAACGAGAGAAAGGCGGGGAGGGCAACGGTGGAAGCATGGCGGATTCCCCAGCCCCATTGAAACAAGGAAAACGACGACTACTCCGTCTGTCACCTGAAAGACTGGGCCAAGACAAACTGGTTTGAACAAAAATTCGAAAATTAAAAAAAATATTTGACGTGCATATATACGCGATGAATTGATATGTCCGCAGTCGTCAGAATTCAAAATCGAGCGGGTACATCCCAACAGATTTCTAGTCAGTCGCCTTCAGCACTCACCCACGACTTCCTGGTATTGCCCCAAATCCGAAAACTATAAAAACTAATATCCGCCATATATATAATAGCAGTAAAATTATACGCTCGAAGTCGGCAAGCTTGGAACTTAAAGGCACACTGTCAAGGGCATTTTTTTAAAAAGTCGATGTTGAGCTTCCATTTTTGAATCCAGTTGGCACCACCGTCGCGATGCGACGCACTAGAACTAACTAAACTTTATCCTAAGCGGGATTTTTGACTTGCAGTGTTAGCCTGTACAAATCTTTAAGATATACCTATTCTTGCTTTTCTTTGGGAAAAAGGGAATGAAGAAAATCCAACCCCTCATTTTAATCCCATCTGTTCACAAAGCTCGCTTGACAACAATATGGCTCCTATCGCGCGGTAAAAAGGGTTCGCCTGTCTACTCTTCTATTCCCCCAGGCTCCGAAGGTGCCCTGAGATTGTTGTCAAATATAAAGCGGATAATAAGTTTTAGGCCGTTCACAGATAACAAAATTTAGGGGCTGGGAATTTTTTAATTGCTACACTGCGTGTCTAAACAGTAGCTGTATTAACATACAAATTTGAATTTAATTAATTAACTGTTAAATGTTCATAATAAGAGTAAGTGGTTAACCGTAAATGTATGAAATAAATAATATTTTAATAAATATTAATTTAAAATAATCTATGGATTACGAGTAAATTCATTTCGAATTTGAATATAGTACGTAATGTTAGAAGTAACCGTGAAAATATAAACGATGTTTTTTCGCACTCAATCTAGAAATATTAGTTTTCCCATGAATTCCAAAACAGCACGTGCAAAGAAGGTGTACGCTTTTTACTCCCTGCGGAGAGGAAAACTTTCCTACGTTAGGGTCGTGCATTCTTTTGCACTGAATAATGCCAACTGCAAAACCTTTTCATTCGAACTGGATCTCTGCCTCCTATTTACTTCAGAACCTTTATTCGAATTTGTCTGTCTCACTGTTACATTCAAGTAGTCGCGAACTGCACGACTCAAAATGCAGCGGAAGGAATATAGAGTTAATTTGGGGCTAGAAGCGTATAATCGATGGATTTATTTAAACTATTTTTCATTATTATAAAATCGAATGTTTGCAATTGATTTTGTCTGGAGATACGTAAATGAAACATCACAGAGTCCTCCAAAAAAACTCGAGTTCTTCTAAGGGAATTCCTTATTGTGACAGACAGGGGATGAGGATTAGCGGAGTGGGGATGCCGTTCTTACTACACACCGACCCCCTGGTCAGTTCGTAGTATTTGGGAATAGCTCTGGAGGGGTGGAAGAGTGGGGGATTGGATTTTTCTGCGGTGGCGCCACTCTACAGTTGTAAAATATTTACTCCTTGGAACTAGCTTTTTGTAAAAATATTTTCTTTTAAAAGAAGCTGGTTTCGGGGCCACGTATCTTGATAGTGTGCCTTTAAACAGGCTAATGAAGTGTTGTGTACAAATTTCATTGAACGAGCCTTTACGCTGAACGTTTTACGGAAAGGGGGGAAAGACCATTTTCGAATTTTCCCCTTCCGACGGCAGCAGGCGCTAAACCTTCTAACCAATGAAAATCCACGATTTTTGACGGGTTGCGTTCTCCTTGTGTGGGGTGATTATAAGTAACTAACTTCCACCTAGGAGCAACTTGCTCCTAGGTGGCAGTTAGTTACTTATAGCTACGTAAAATTGGCGTTATTTCCAAATAGATAAACGCCGTGTTACCAGAAGTCTACAATTATTATCCGTTAGTGTGTTAGTTTCCGAAACAAAAACTAATAGTGATATAATTTGAATCATACCAAAATTGAGAATCGTATTTAACTATGTTATAATTAATCCTCGGGAGAAATGGCAAGTCGGAGAAATTTATCTTCGGAAGAAATGACAAGTCGGAGAAATTAGTCCTCGGGAGAAATGGCAAATCGGAGAAATTAATCCTCGGGAGAAACGGCAAGGCGAAGAAATTAATCCTCGGGAGAAATGGCAAGGCAGAGAAATTAATCCTCGGGAGAAATGGCAAGTCGGAGAACTTAATCCTCGGGAGAAACGGCAAGGCGAAGAAATTAATCCTCGGGAGAAATGGCAAGGCAGAGAAATTAATCCTCGGGAGAAATGGCAAGTCGGAGAACTTAATCCTCGGGAGAAACGGCAAGGCGGAGAAATTAATCCTCGGGAGAAACGGCAAGGCGGAGAAATTAATCCTCGGGAGAAATGGCAAGTCGGAGAAATTAATCCTCGGGAGAAATGGCAAGTCGGAGAAATTAATCCTCGGGAGAAATGGCAAGTCGGAGAAATTAATCCTCGGGAGAAATGGCAAGTCGGAGAAATTAATCCTCGGGAGAAATGGCAAGTCGGAGAAATTAATCCTCGGGAGAAATGGCAAGTCGGAGAAATTAATCCTCGGGAGAAATGGCAAGTCGGAGAAATTAATCCTCGGGAGAAATGGCAAGTCGGAGAAATTAATCCTCGGGAGAAATGGCAAGTCGGAGAAATTAATCCTCGGGAGAAACGGCAAGTCGGAGAACTTAATCCTCGGGAGAAACGGCAAGGCGGAGAAATTAATCCTCGGGAGAAATGGCAAGTCGGAGAAATTAATCCTCGGGAGAAACGGCAAGACGGAGAACTTAATCCTCGGGAGAAACGGCAAGACGGAGAAATTAATCCTCGGGAGAAATGGCAAGTCGGAGAAATTAATCCTCGGGAGAAATGGCAAGTCGGAGAACTTAATCCTCGGGAGAAACGGCAAGTCGGAGAACTTAATCCTCGGGAGAAACGGCAAGTCGGAGAAATTAATCCTCGGGAGAAACGGCAAGGCGGAGAAATTAATCCTCGGGAGAAACGGCAAGGCGGAGAAATTAATCCTCGGGAGAAACGGCAAGGCGGAGAAATTAATCCTCGGGAGAAATGGCAAGTCGGAGAACTTAATCCTCGGAAGAAACGGCAAGTCGGAGAAATTAATCCTCGGGAGAAATGGCAAGTCGGAGAAATTAATCCTCGGGAGAAATGGCAAGTCGGAGAAATTAATCCTCGGGAGAAATGGCAAGTCGGAGAAATTAATCCTCGGGAGAAACGGCAAGGCGGAGAAATTAATCCTCGGGAGAAATGGCAAGTCGGAGAACTTAATCCTCGGGAGAAACGGCAAGGCGGAGAAATTAATCCTCGGGAGAAACGGCAAGGCGGAGAAATTAATCCTCGGGAGAAACGGCAAGTCGGAGAAATTAATCCTCGGGAGAAATGGCAAGTCGGAGAACTTAATCCTCGGGAGAAATGGCAAGTCGGAGAAATTAATCCTCGGGAGAAATGGCAAGTCGGAGAAATTAATCCTCGGGAGAAATGGCAAGTCGGAGAAATTAATCCTCGGGAGAAATGGCAAGTCGGAGAAATTAATCCTCGGGAGAAACGGCAAGGCGGAGAAATTAATCCTCGGGAGAAATGGCAAGTCGGAGAAATTAATCCTCGGGAGAAATGGCAAGTCGGAGAAATTAATCCTCGGGAGAAATGGCAAGTCGGAGAAATTAATCCTCGGGAGAAATGGCAAGTCGGAGACATTAATCCTCGGGAGAAACGGCAAGGCGGAGAAATTAATCCTCGGGAGAAATGGCAAGTCGGAGAAATTAATCCTCGGGAGAAATGGCAAGTCGGAGAAATTAATCCTCGGGAGAAATGGCAAGTCGGAGAAATTAATCCTCGGGAGAAATGGCAAGTCGGAGAAATTAATCCTCGGGAGAAATGGCAAGTCGGAGAAATTAATCCTCGGGAGAAATGGCAAGTCGGAGAAATTAATCCTCGGGAGAAATGGCAAGTCGGAGAAATTAATCCTCGGGAGAAATGGCAAGTCGGAGAAATTAATCCTCGGGAGAAATGGCAAGTCGGAGAAATTAATCCTCGGGAGAAATGGCAAGTCGGAGAAATTAATCCTCGGGAGAAATGGCAAGTCAGAGAAATTAATCCTCGGGAGAATTGGCAAGTCGGAGAAATGATGTCGAACCGTTTGAAGACAATCTATGGTTGTTTTAATTAGCGAAGAATGTTAATAGAAAATTATCCTCGACCAAGGGAAAACTCGGATCTGAACCAAGAACCTCTCGATCTACCACTGAGCTTTTTCCCCTTTGCGTTTCCATACTTCGTTCAATAGCGATTTATGAGATATTGATTAAATGATGAACGTGAAAAGAAAGCGCCCCGCCGCCAACGGGGAATTCGGGTTTGTACCAAGTACCTCTCAAAATGTGGTCGAATGCTCTTCGCCTGAGCTATTCCCCACCTGCTTATCATCATCTTGTTGTATAGCGATCTGTCTAAATATTTATCCCGTTTTTTCTAAAAAGATTTGTATTCAAACTCTTCGAGTGCTTCTATTGGAAATGGTATTTAGATTTTCAAACCAACCTTATTTTGAAGTTCTGGGAAAGATGGTGTACACTATCAACTTCCAATCAACTTTAATCACCATATTCGTAAATTGGCACAAGGCTGATTACTACTACTCCCATAGTTCAAAGGCACGTTTCTTTTATAATAAGACGGATGGCACTAGTTTTCCATAATATTGATCATGACGTCACGTGAAAGATACCTACACTCTTAAAAACAAAGGCGTTAAAAACGTGTGTGTGGGTGTTATAATGGTTTGAAAGGGGTGCGAAAATAGTGTATAGTCTCTTGTTAAGGAATGAAAAAAGTGTGCAAAGGGTGTTGTAATGGAGTGAAATAGGTTAATAAGGTACAGATGTTTTATCTTACACTCTTTAAGAAAGGTGTTTCGGGACACCTTTAAAAGCGCCCTTGTAAAGGACTACCTCTATACCCTATACTACGAATATTGAAACATCAAGGGTATAAAAAGCGCCTTTTAGGAAGGTGCAGTTACTCTTTTTATACTGTTAAAAACACCCTTTTGAAGATCGAAGTAACACCTATATATGATTAAATAACACCGTTTATGTTACAAATTAGCCCCTCTTAAGAACAGAATTAACGCCGCTCGGGATCCAAATGAACACTGATTTGCCAACTCAATCCCACAATTTTCGCAGAGTCATGAGCAGCTCGAGCGGTGAGGGAGGCAGGGATGCTCAGTAAAGCTGTTAGAGTTCTTAGGTCTCGGAGGAGGTATTTATTTGCCAACTCTTACGTTTTAAGCGGGGGCTCTTCCCATCTTCCCAATGGGACGCTCCTGCTTTTCGGAATTCTTACTTCGGGATTATACACCATTTAAACCGAGGAGCTAACCACACTTCTGAAAATTTTGTACACAGAGTACAGAGTACAGCTTTTGGTACAACACGGTAAGCGTACTATTTTTAGTTCAGTCAAAGCTACAAGCTTGTATATCGATTACGCGTAGTGATCAGCCTCTTGATTAAAACCTCTTGGTTCAATAAATTATGACAAATGTTATCATGCAAAACAATTAGAAAGTTTTGATTTGATTTGTAGAACATTATTTATTCTTTAAAAAACCTTAATGTAACACTAAAGGGGGCATTGAAACTCACATGAGGTGTTGTAAAGGTTTTTTGAAACCCCTTATTGTTACCCTAAAACTCCAAGGGGTACATTCTAAGAAATAAGAGTGTTTAAAAGGTGTTAAGAAGGTGTTACACCTCGCTCACACCGTTTTAACACTTCGAAAAGGGAGTTACTTTTTAAAGGTGTAAAAATAGTGTGACTTGACACGTAACAAATGTTTAAATAAGATAAACATTCCAAGAAGTTGGCGTTCGTTTCAAATCGTTCTAACACCATTTAAACACAATTCGATGAGTCGAACCCCGATTCAACACCTTTACCAAACAAATAAAAAAATTTAAACAATCTCCACAGTTCACAGTTTGTGAACTAAAAAATAAATCCAATAACATGTAATATTACACCTTTCGAGGGTTAAATCACACATTTTAAAGAATTAATACGCCCTTTTTATGATTAAAATAACACATTTAAATATGTTAATTATCCCTGTTTTAGGCTTAAATTCCACTTTCAAACGTGTTAGTACGCCCTTTTGCTAGAGTCAAATAACACCTTTACAAGTGTTAAAACGTCCTTATCTAGAGTAAAATAGCACCTTTAAAACTGTAAATACGCCCTTTTGAACAGTGAAATAGCACCGTTAAAGATGGTAATAGGCCCTTTTGTTAGAGTTAAATATCACCTTTAAAAGTGTTAATACGCCTTTTTAAGAGTTAAATAACATCTTTAAAAGTGTTAATACGCCCTTTTGTTAGAGTTAAATATCACCTTTAAAAGTATTAATACGCCTTTTTAAGAGTTAAATAACATCTTTAAAAGTGTTAATACGCCTTTTTAAGAGTTAAATAACATCTTTAAAAGTGTTAATACGCCTTTTTAAGAGTTAAATAACATCTTTAAAAGTGTTAATCCTTTTGTTAGATTAAAATCACACCTTTAAAAGTGTTAATACGCCCTTTTTAAGAGGTAAATCACACCTTTAAACGTGTTAGTACGCCATTTTGTCAGAGTTACTTAAATAACACCTTTACAAGTGTTAAAACGCCCTTATCTAGAGTAAAATAGCACCTTTAAAAGTGTTAAAACGCCCTTATCTAGAGTAAAATAGCACCTTTAAAAGTGTTACTACTCCTTTTTGAAGAGTGAAATAGCACCGTTATAGTGTTAATAGGCCATTTTGTTAGAGTTAAATAACACCTTTAACAGTGTTAATACGCCCTTTTGTTAGAGTAAAATAGCACCTTTAAAAGTGTTAATACGCCCTTTTTAAGAGTTAAATCACACCTTTAAACGTGTTAATACGCTCATTTGTAGAGTTAAATCACACATTTAATACTACACGTTTAAGCACATCGTTAACTAGGGATTTTTCATATTTCTTTATTAACTAAAACATTCTGTAATTGTTTACAATTTTACATGGTTAGGTGTAGTAAGAATAGTTTTCCTAGAAAGATATAACGTTTCTGTCCAAAATTGATTAAATGACAATCAAAAATCGAATAACTAAATAATGATCTATTTGGTCCGAGTTTCACGCCTTTTTGTTTCCTCGAAGATCTATCGGTACGAGCTATTAGTAAGTTTTTAAATTTCTTCAAATTTGTTTAAGTTTTAGCTTTATTATCCCTTTTCATAATGGAATAATCTGCTTATTCGCTAATTTTATCATCCTTTACAATGCAGTACATAGGTGGTTCCTTTTAACTTAACATTGCCTATAACTATCTAGTTTTATATTATACATACCGTGTCAAAATGTTTAATTGTTAAATGCGAATGTTATTAGAATTTCAACTTATCTTATAGTTTAATTTTCTTATTGATTTAAACAAGAAGTGTTAAAATTTCTTTAAAATGTCAATTAAAGAAGCAATAATAACCAATAAATATAATGTTTTTGATTGATAGCGACACCTATTATCTTGTTAAGTCGAAAGTTTAATTCGAACCTTGGCATAATGTCAATTTTTTAGTTCTTGTTTTGAAAATCCACAAAAGCCGGAGGTAGTGGCGTACTCCTGTAATCCCAAGCGTCTGGGAGGCAGAGTTTGTGGATGGCCGTTTGAGGAAGACCACCAATACCCCAACGGGTGGTCGGAATACTTCCGCCACGGGTGTCCTCACCCCTGTCCCCACGTACCCCCCGTTGGCGTGGCCTTTACACATATCTCGCCCTGATTAATCAAATGGACGAGAGGACTGAATTGTCCCACACGTCACAATCGACTAAGAAAAAATAAAAAATCTATAACGCCCGGGCCAATGAAATGATCCATAACCCCAAATTTCTACATTGCGCAAAGCGCACCAACATTCGTGAATTCTATGTAACAGAGCTGGTCCGAGATGATCAGCCTTTACGCCTCAAGTAATATCTTCATCGAGGGTGATTAGTTAAATAAAATACAATAAAGCAATTTTTTTTTCTTAAGCTATCAATAATCAGAGATTTTTTATACATATTTTATCTCTCCAGCATTCTGTTTTTTAACAGATAAGAATACTTTTTTACACGCTTGGTGTTCGGTATAAAACACCCTGACATTATTGATCTCTGTTGTAGTTACATTTGCTTCTTACGTGTAGCTGGGTCGTAGTTGTATTGCTTTAGTAATACTGAACGTTTGTTTTTAAATTGTATCATAGAGAAAGAAGGAAGGGGAGAGATGGTGAAGGCGAATTTCCACGTATTTCCCCTTTTCCCGAAGTGGCTCTACGCGTCATATGGTTACCATGGTTACCGACTGAATCTTGTACAATAACGCGCATAGTTGTGCGCAACTACGACACAGTCAAGAGAGAGCTTTCTCTGTTCGTTAGCGTTTTTTGGCAAAGGCTTACCAAAGTTCGGTAGAATCGGTAATAAATTTAAAATGGAACTAAGTAAGTTATAATTTTATATGGTA
Source organism: Leiobunum rupestre (assembly GCF_980474605.1). Taxonomy (NCBI): domain Eukaryota; kingdom Metazoa; phylum Arthropoda; class Arachnida; order Opiliones; family Sclerosomatidae; genus Leiobunum; species Leiobunum rupestre. Next base: position 62,188,507 of record NC_143384.1, read on the forward strand.
TAAATTGAATTTCTTGAGTAGTATATCTAGTGTTGCTATTGCAATTTTTATAGCAGCACTTTGTGTGGTAAACCATTTTAATTAAAAACTCACTACCTGTAGGCACGCGGCAGAACCACAGCTGTCTCTTTCACCTTGGATTAATAATAGTAGTGCCTACCTGGATATATCACTTGGAAAAAACCTGACAAGTAAATGACTGTTGCGACAGTAGCGCCGCTTTGACGAAGTTAACGGAGAATTTCCGAAACTCCCGTAATACGAAGCCTTTTACAAGGCAGAACCCGTAACAAACAGTTAGGAAATGCACGCGGAACGCTATAGTGATTACTATTGGTAATCCAAGCTTACACTGTGGGAAAGTTTCAAATAGGCGGTTAAATAAACCCCTCTCTGACTGTCTTGCCCCCCCCCCCCTGTTGAAAAATGCTGCCAGATCCATGCATAGAAAATTCTCAGCTTTGGCAGTATAAAGAGAAACCATAGACCACCCCGTTAGAATTCCAGTCGCAGCAGCACAAACTCTATAATCGGCGATGGATGATCTTTTATTTAAACGCCTATTCTCGAATATTATGACGATGCGCAACGGCGATGCGCGTTAGTGTACGAGCTTCTCTCTACCGTCGAGTTTACGTCGTCCCCTTTCTAAATATCTCTCCCCTTCCTTCTTTCTCTATGATTGTATGGATCACTTTACCGTCGCGCCCGATATGCCGTGCTGTAAACTTTAACACTTTCTTCATTAAAGAAACACTTCTTAGAATTAGTTTAATTGAAACCATGTATTCAACTAGACTAGTTTTTGAATTTTCAGTGATTTTCACTGTTTCTATTGGTAAAATAGTATTTATGAGAAACACAATTCCTTTTTTTTAACAAATAAAAGGTGTTATTGAACAATTTAATATGGCATAAGGGCTTTTAAACACCTTTATAGGTGTAATTTAATTATTAATTTGTTAATTGGTTTTTTAAAGGTGTGATTTTACTCCTTAAAGGGGCATATTTACACCTTTAAAACTGATTTTACTCCTTACATGGGCATGTTTATACATCTAAAGGTGTAATTTAAGTCTTACAAGGTGCAACTAAACTGTTTTGAAGTGTGCATTAACACCATTGAAAGTGTTATTTTACTCTTTGAAATGGGGTTTTTCCCTCCCTTGTTGGCGTTATTTACCTCTTACCAAGTGCGATTTCACTGTTTTAAAGTGAGCATTTACACCTTTAAAAGTGTGTGTTTTTTAAAAGAACCTAATTACAACTCTAGAGGTGTGGTTTAACTCCTAACAGGTACAATTTTTATCTTTTAAAATTTGCATCTACACATTTTTAAAGTGTGATTGTACACTTTAAAATGGCGTATTTAAACCTCTTAAGGTGAGATGTAACTCTTACCAGGTGAAATTTTCACCTTTAACCGTGTAATTTTATAATTTAAACGGGCGTATTAACACCTTTAAAGGTGTGCTTTAATGCTTAAAGGCTCAAAATGACTCTTTAAATGTGTATTTTCTACCACCAAAAGGTATAATTGTATAATTTTAAAGGTGTAGTTTCTGCCGACAAAGAGTGTTATGGCATACATTTAAAGGTGTAGTTTCTGTTGCAAAAAGGTGTATTTTCTTGTCAAAAGGTGTACTTTGTATCCCGAAAGGGTGTACATTAAGTATCTGGAAGGTGTCATATTTGTGGCGAAGAAAAAGGTGTTATGAAGCAGCCGTTTCTTTAAGAGTGTACAAAGGCTTATAATTATTACTTCAAAATATCCTTTTTTAAGGTATAAAATATAGAGTTCTTTCACCTCGAAATGAAAAAATTTATTCCGAACACGGCAGATAATACGGGATCCGAACTCATTGGTTCGCTGAAGCGTGATGTATTAACTATTTAAAGGCATTTCTATATGAGTAATTCGATAAAGGCGACATATCCCCATTTTGCGGAACCAGCGGCAGACCTCCAGGCGAGGGATTTCCCAGATACGTTTTCAAATATCGGGACCACGGGTAAAAATTTCTTTTGTGTCGTCGACAAAGAGAGCGGAAATTGAGAGTGACAAGTAAAAACGAAAATGGGTTCATTTGATATCCTTTAGGAATGGCTCCTGAAACGGTTATTTCCATATGTAATCAGCTGTTGTCCGCCACCAAATTATTCGTGTATAGGAAATAAAAGTGACTCTCAATCAGTAGGTAAATAGATTAGGCTGTATATTCAACTGCGCGGTGGAGGAATTCGAAGAAAAGGTCATAGTTTAGCATTAGCAGTTTTGGCGATGTCCCGAATGGTGTGACCAAACCTATACGGATAAGTTTCAAACATCGGTGAGTTAATTCATTTTAATCGATTTTCAGTTTGAAAATATATTTTAAGACACCGTATTCAATGTATTGAAATGTAAACATTGGCGTCATAAGTGCACACCACTGTGTGTTCGTAGACTGTTAAAATCCCACCGCCATCGTTTTACCTTAAAGTTTAAACAAACCGTTACTTTATGGTAGCAACGATGTTTTAATCACAGGTAACAACTTTTTTGGCACTCTCCAATTGTTGAGCAATTAGGTTGATTTCTAGTATATATATCTCAATTAAATCAATTGTTATTTTCAGTTGAATATTTACTCTGTCTCTCATATTCCGATATTTTATTGTTAAGCTTTGGATAATTAAATTAAGAAATAAAGTAAAATAAAATAAAAAATATATTTAAATATTAAAATTTCAAAGAGCAGTTAGTTAAGATTTCTTTGACGTACCTATGGGCAAATTAAATATAATGTCAACTAACAAATTAGCATTCAACAGTGTCTTATTTAAAATGGCGGTGTAAACATTTTGGCATATTTTCAAAGTATTTCTCATGTTGTACATCCGGAAAAATGCAATCGGAGGAGTGACTTGAAATTTTACTCTGTCCACTACCTTAGTTCCAAAATCAGGTACCTCAAAAATTTAATTTGAATAAACAATTATTAAATTTAAATAGAAATAGTATTACACAATTTTTTTTAAAAATTGAAATTTTGAAACGATGTGGGAACTATTTAATGGTTTTTTACTATAAATGAAGGTTCAAATTATCTTTTGAAAAACGGCAAAAAGCTCATTTATTCGTCGAATTACCTGGTATTTTCGTTTATTCCCATTCGACCGAAAGAATTTTAAAATTTAGCCCAATTGGCGGGGTGATTTGGTATTTTATTTATAAGGTATGTACTATCGAAGATTCATGTCGTATGGGACACCTCAAAAACCGCCTTCGGTCGAATGGGATTTCGGTCGAATGGGACTAAAGCGTTATTTTAGCTAGCCTTTAAGTTTCACATATCACATAAACTAATTTGGTTGAGATAAGATGCCTTGTCTGAGAGACCATGAACAAATGTTGTAGTTTCTTTGAGCCATTTGTGCTTATAATTGAGAAGCTACGTATAAACTTCCTATCAATCTAAATCATTAAGATGAAAAATGTACCATCGCCGGCTAAATCATAATTCCAATCAAAGTGCACATCTTGTATTACTTCGTTTCGCGTTGTAAAATATAAAATTTAAGTATGTACAAATTTTATTTGTCCTGTAAAAAGTTTTGAATATCAATATTTCCACAAATTCCCAAACTATTATTCTTCCGAAGTCGATTTAAAAAAAAACAATGGTAGCCTGCGAAGGAACATGTTTCAAGCGAATACGATTATCAGCTATATTATTTACTTCTGACTATATGTACTTCAATACCACAAAAGCGATTCAAAAAAACGTTTACCAAAATTTGTAGCACTGACATTTGGCCGTTACTTAAAGAGGTTATTATTCATATACCTCAACCGAGGTAGTATGCCGTAATTACCTTAGTAGCAAGTTAGCAACAGTATCATTCCAACATGGAAGGTGGAAAATTGGGTTAAACCAGGAAAACAACAAAAGAAAGAGCCTAATTGGATTCATTAAGCAGCAGTAAATATCATCAACGCAGCAATCAAAATCATCGAGATGACCAGAAGTTTATAATACGACTCGTACGAAATAAGTATACATTACTATCTATCTTGCTGATGTTATTCACTTGAAACACGTTCCTTCGCAGGCTCCCATTGATTTTTCAAAAGACGTTTCAAATAAAAAAAAGTGGTGCTAAGTTTCTCAAATTATTGTAAGCTTATGGTAAGGTACAATACATATTGCATAAAGTTAATTGAACTGCCCAGGTATTAAACGTAGATAATTTTCGATGTATTTTGTATAAAATCACAAAAAGCAAATTAGTCTAATTAAAACTATAAAGCCCCATTTTCATGCTCGCTGGTAGCGGGTGAAAATCGACAAAATCCGCTTTCGCTACACAGTTATTGACTTTCCGCGTCGATCTGTTTCAAACAGATATTTTAGATTAATTTTCACGCTTGCGAGTGGCGGATGCGAATTTTGCCGTTTTCTATCCGCAACCAGCGAGCATGAAAATGGGCCTTAAGGGTCATTTTAAGGCTATAGTTTCAAAACTAGCAGATTCGATTTAAATTTAAATTGCTTTTTGGCGTTTTTTCAAAAGAGGATAAAGTAGAAAAATAATATTATAAATTATAATAATCAGTTAGGTCAGCTAGCTACTTTTAATGTCTATAATTCAGGTGGCCGGGTGGCAATTCGTAGGACGGTGGTGGACAGCCGTTCACGCCACGCGAGCCAACAATTCCTTACACTCACCCATACCGTTAATCTCAAAAAAAATTAATGGAAAGGAGAAACCGAATAACTCGAGGGAAAACCCTTTTAACCAATGAGGAAGTAACTTGTAACCTCAAAGAGTTTAATAACATTAATAATCCACTAGGCTAAGCGAAGTAATACAGTCGGGAAATTCACTGAAAAGTGTCTCTAGCCTGCGAATTTACAAGTTTCATTTCTGCTTCCTAAATGAATACTTCACTCGTAAGAGATAAATAATACGCTTCTGCTTGAACGTGTACAACCTACTTTCTAACGTCGTCGATACACGCGTTGAGAAGGGCGTGTTCTTTACGATGAGGCTGATAATTGATTAATAAATTAGATTCGATGGTACCTGTATGACAGGAGGAGAGATATTGCAGGCTCCAAATATTTCGGCAGGTGTTCTCCAATAACGAGCTAGGAAATCAATCTGATACTCTACTATATATATCCCAAGCCAAGAATACATTTCACGGTGAAACTTATAGGAAAAGCGACTCCGAAAAGACAGAGTTCTAGCACCTTGTGATCAGGTTTGAAAATAACACCGTGAGTTCCTCATGATAGAAGTTTTCAACTGTGAATGACGTTTATCGCAATATCTCATTGTATTACAGGGACCTCTAATCAGAAGGGAGTCAGAATTGCGTAACACAGGGGAAAAAAAACATTTGTCGCGTCTCGCGCGAAAACCATTTGCATTCGCGACAAAAGGGTTTCGTTCCTGACCGATTTTTTTCTGATAAAATCTTTAGAACGTAATAGTCGCTTAGTATGGTTCTAATTATTGTTTAACTTTCATTCTCCTATCTTGATAAATTCCTGGTAACATTAAAATCATAAACTATTAGACATATGTCTAAACTATGTTTAAACTATTAGAGAACTGTCAAACTATGTTTAAACTATTAGAGAAATGTCAAACTATGTTTAAACTATTAGAGAAATGTCAAACTATGTTTAAACTATTAGAGAAATGTCTAAACTATGTTTAAGCTATTAGAGAAATGTCTAAACTATGTTTAAACTATTATGGTTAAGTCTAAACTATGTTTAAACTATTAGAGAAATGTCTAAACTATGTTTAAACTATTAGAGAAATGTCTAAACTATGTTTAAACTATTATGGTTAAGTCTAAATTATATTATATTTATATTTTATATCATATTATATTATAATTTTAGAGAAAACTGTAAACTATGTTTAAACTCTTAGATGTATGTCTAAACTATGTTTAAACTATTATGGTTGTCTAAATTATATTATATTTATATTTTATATCATATTATATTATAATTTTAGAGAAAACTGTAAACTATGTTTAAACTCTTAGATATATGTCTAAACTATGTTTAAACTATTATGGTTGTCTAAATTATATTATATTTATATTTTATATCATATTATATTATAATTTTAGAGAAAACTGTAAACTATGTTTAAACTCTTAGATATATGTCTAAACTACGTATACACGTTTAGAGATGTCTAAGCTATGTATAAACTATTAGAGAGATATCTGAACAACATATAAACTATTAATTAAAGAGATATCTGAACTGCATATAGACTATTAGAGTTATGTCCAGACTGTATATAAACTACCATAGATATGTCTCAACTGCGTATAAAATATTAGACATATAATTGTCGATATAATAATTTCATTCTAGTTCTTTACAGTTACATGTTTTTTTTTTTTTTTCAGAATTCCTAGCATTTCTGATTACTGGAGAGAAACGAAAATGCCAAAAATACGTGCCTTCGTAGCGTTACTTTGTTTAACAAAGATGGTGGCGCCTACGCCGGTGCAGCATACAACCACTACAGCTGCCACCACCAATGGCACCAAGAGTGATCTGAAATCTTCACCGGCGACATCGACCGAAAATTGCACTCTGGGAGATCTAAAGGCGGCCATGAACCAGTTTGCGCTGGCTTTTTACCGAGAGCAGTTAGTCAATAATAGTGACGGAAACGTAGTCTTCTCACCATTCAGTTTGGGCCTGGCCTTGACAATGCTGGACATGGGGGCCCGAGGAAAGACAGCCCGCCAAATAGACGACGTTCTCGGCTACGGGAAACAAATGATCGACGAATCAGATTCAGGGAAGAATCAATCACAAGGTACTGTAGAAATACACCGATATCACAATCAAAAAGTGTCAATTAAACTACTCGCTTGTTCTGCAAACAAAAGGTGTACACTTTTTACACTAAATTATACTATTCACTTTTTCTGCAAACAAAGGTGTACACCTTTAACGCTTAATAAAACTATTCGCTTGTTCTGCAAGCAAAATGTGTACACTTTTTACGCTAAATTAAACTACTCACTTGTTCTGCAAACCAAAGGTGTACACCTTTTAAGCTAAATTAAGCTATTCGCTCGTTCAGCAAACAAAAGGTGTATTAAACTATTCGCTTGTTCTGTTTGGAGCGAATGAACTATTCGTCAAGGTCAAAGAATTGGGGCTACACTTTTCACTTCTTGTGAAGAGAAGGTGTAAAGAGAGTAAATTGATAAAATCATCTACTTCTCCAGAATTATACTATTCACTTTTTCTACAAACAAAGGTGTGCACCTTCTACGCTAAATTAAACTACTCGCTTATTCTGCAAACAAAAGGTGTACACTTTTTACACTAAATTATACTATTCACTTGTTCTGCAAACAAAGGTGTACACCTTTTACGTTTAATAAAACTATTCGCTTGTTCTGCAAGCAAAATGTGTACACCTTTTAAGCTAAATTAAGCTATTCGCTTGTTCAGCAAACAAAAGGTGTATTAAACTATTCGCTTGTTCAGCAAACAAAAGATGTATTAAACTATTCGCTTTTTCAGCAAACAAAAGGTGTATTAAACTATTCGCTTGTTCTGTTTGGAGCGAATGAACTATTCGTCAAGGTCAAAGAATTGGGGCTACACTTTTCACTCCTTGTGAAGAGAAGGTGTAAAGACAGTAAATTGATAAAATCGTCTACTTCTCCAGAATTGAACTACTACAGCCACAGGCAACCATTTTGGTAAAGCATTCTTACCACAAAGCAGAAGCAGCCTGCGTATTCTCAGCTTACGCCAATTCATTCATAACTTTATTAATTTAACTTAGGCCCGGACAAGGTCACAAATTACAAGTATTTTTCGTAGACGTACGAATTCGTACTAACTGATTTTTTTTTCAAAACGTAATTCACGTAATTCACCAATGATTAAAAAATCCCTAACCTTTAACTTACTATCAGAAGTATATGATACACCTCTAGACGGAGAACTATTCAAATCCCTATACTGTTTATTTTATTAGTTTGAAACATGTCCCTGTGTATGCTTTCATTGATTTCGTCGTGAAATTCGTTATAATTCTTACTTTCTACAACCATTGCACCCGAAAAATGTTTCTGATAATTACGTTACCATGCCTAAACTCTGTAGTTTTTACGCTTTCGTGATCCGGTAATAAAATGTTTTTCTTTGAAAACTCCCTCAAGCCTGCGAATGTTCATGCTTCACTTTAACCCGTGATTAAGAACGTATTTATTTATAGGTAGAATGACTTTGTTGAGACCATTCGTGGGCATCATGGTATAATTTTGGCCCGGTACAATTGGGGGGGGGGGGGAGGAAAAACTTCACCAGCCTGGGCATTGTCAATCTCCCTCAGTACAGATCCATACATTCTTGGTGTTCAATAAAGTAAAATACATTTATAGGATATTATTAGGTGATTGTTATGATTATTATGTATATGTGGAGATGATTTTCATCGTGACTCGCAATCCAGCTCCAGATTGGCCAATATATTCTTCCCCTTAAAAGTAAATCAAATCGGCCACGTAAATCAATGGTTTTTTAAAATCAACGTCTTCCAAAGCTTATGACAGAATTGCAACGTACGATCGTGACGTGTGAAATAGGGTCTCCTTTTCCACAGCTCACATTCAGTGTCAAAACACTGATGTAAATAAAAGCATTCTATAAATGTAGCCTATTCTCGTATTATACATATATTACATACTATCCTTAATTTTAGTTTCAAAAGGAACGTACAGTTCGATGATGGCTGCGGACGATTACCACAAGCTGTTACTCAAACTGAAAGAAAGACGTGGAAGTTCCCAACTGGACACCGCCAACATTATCCTGGTGCAAAAGAAATATCCCATCTTGAAGGAATACATGGATATTGTCACGGAGAAGTTTATGGCCAAGGCGGAAGAAGTGGATTTCGGCTCCCAAGAGGCCTTGCAGCGTATCAACGAGTGGGCTACCAACTCTACCGAAGGCAAGATAAAGGACCTTGTGGACAAGGTCGAAGGGGACACTAGGTTCGTCTTGGGCAGCGCCGTGTACTTCAAGAGACAATGGAGATATCCTTTCGACAAAGAGAAAACCTTAAACTCCACGTAAGAAAATTCAGACTTTTTCATCTGTAGAAAGTGGAACACTTACTCCCATTATGATACTAATAACAGATGTATACAAGTGGCGGCGATCCCGTTGGGGCTCCGGGATTTGAGTGCCCACAGCGATAAACATACGAGGGCAGAGCCTCCACAGAAATAAAATTGAGGATAAATAGCCACTGAAAGATTTCTAATCTCACTGCCCGAGTTCAGTCTCTTTACAGTAGTTATTTTAATATTGAAGAATGTGGTACCATGTTTTATCCAATTATCTAGATAGCCTAAAATACCTTCGTCACAGGGGCGTAGGAACCAGGGGGGGCAGAGGGGCAATGCCCCTCCCTAGAATTTTGCTGGGAGGGTCAACTAATGTTATTGCCCCCTCCAACTTTTTGGTCTGTTGAAATCTTCAAAAGGCTCAAATGCCTATTTTAAACGCATATAAAGCTTATAGGACCAAAACTGTGTTTAATTTTCAGTGTTTTCCCACCAATTCACTTAAAAGTAAAAATTACACTTGCACTCGGAGAAGCTACACCCCATTAAAAATTCAAAACCATTCTTTAGACCCCTTTTCGTTTCTCTTTGCCCCCTCCAACTTCTAGAACGTTCCTACGCCCCTGCTTCGTCATGCATGTGACCAAGAAAACTTGATCCATGTACACAAAGATTTCTATTAAATTCATTGACGGATGAGGTATTAGAAATAATACTTCATAATAATATAAAATTTTATAGCTGTACATTTTCTTACTAAAGATTTAAGTATCTAAATTTTTTAATAAAACATTATAGCCTATGCCCCACATATTTTTTTTTTTCGATCGAAGCCGCTGATGTAAGATATATATCTTATGAGATATTCATCTACCCATCAATAAGGACTTGGCACAATGATGTTATAGAACGTCATCGATAGATAAAAAAATTTATATGGCGATATGAAGGAGCTATAGAGTACCGCTATTAATAGATTCGAATTCAGAGAGTTTTCCGATTGCCGTTTTGGTAACGAAGCGCTTACCCATTTCCCGCACGTGACCGCCGAAAACTCCTATCCTATCACAGCCAACTTTGATGACGTGCTGTTGTGCGAACATAACAACATCAAAGTTGGCCGTAGTCTTATCTATAGTTGATTACCATGAGTAGCAATGGAGATAATTTTTTGTAGTTCCGGCAGGAAGTGGGTAAACGCTGTTTACGATGTATGTGCGAAGCAGTTATTTCGAATCTAGCAGTGGCGTAGCTGATGGTCCGCAGGGTCCGCGGTGCGGGGGGGCTTCGAGCTTCGGGGGGGGGGGGCGCTAACCATAAAAAAAATTAAAAAGGGGGCCTCATAGAGATTTTTGGGGGGGGGCCTCTGAGTTCTCAGCTACGCCACTGGAATCTAGGGTACAATGTCTATATTATCTTTGTGATTACCCTGCTGAGGCGGAGCGAACGTTCGCCTGTTTATTTGTGAAGAAACAGCGCTGCCAGGAAATGTTTTATCAATCGGGTTAAAAACGAAAGCAGTGTCACTATATTCCAATTAATTTGTTCGAAATTACTGGTATCTGGGTGGGACATTCACTAATCGAATAAAATTAGCCGTGTATTCTAAATCAAATTGCGCCATATGCGCTTATGCCTTTCAACTAAAGGTGTGAGGACAACTTTTGCATTAAACGTTTTTAGGCTGAAACGTTCAGCGGTTATATCGGGATAATTTTAAAATATATATTATATAATTTTGTTATATCTGATAGTTTGACCTGTATCAAAGCATAAATAATTCTTTTCATCCAAGGTTCCACAACTTGAAAAAGGTCAACGAAACAGTGCCCATGATGTACTTGGAGGAAACGTTGAACGTGTCAATGCCACAAAACTCTGAAGGTCGTATCTTAGAAGTTCCTTACGAGGGTGACCAAATCAGCATGTTCATCATGCTACCCAAAAAGGACAAGACCTTGAATGACCTTGAAAACTCTCTGACGCCGGACATGTTATACGAGGCGCTGGAACAAGTGACACCCATAAAAGTGAAACTGACTATGCCTCGCTTCAAACTGTCAATAGCGATCAAGGCCAATGACGCCCTGCAGCGGATGCAGATGACGGACGCCTTCGAAGCCATGGCCGATCTGAAAGGCATCACGAAAGCGGAAGGATTGCGAGTGTCGAGCGTGACGCAAAAGACGTTCCTCGAGGTCGACGAGGAAGGCACCAAGGCTGCCGTGGCCACGGAAGTCACGGGACTGGGAAGGTCTTTGCCCAGGATGGAGGAATTCAAGCTCGACCGACCATTCATGTTCCTGGTTAGACACAATCCCAGCGGAATCATCCTATTTCTCGGCCGGATTGCCCAATTGTAGCTCCGCATTATTATTACTAGTATTTACAAGAACCTCGGATTTCTGTTTAATGTAGGAGCTAACATCCTGTACAATTTTCTTTTAGAAAATGTCGTTATAATCCGAATCTAACTTGCTAATAGAAAATAAAAAGATTACAGAAATAAATAGTATTGTTTTAAAGTTCATTATGGTAATTAAAGAAGTGGTAGAACCTGCTTGAATTGCACCGTGTCACTCTAGCTAGTACCTTTGGCGTTGTACGGCAGCTATACAGGCGTGCTTTCTTTGAACTAGATCATGGCACATTTCTCCCTTGTTCGCCAGTGTCTCGGTGCAGTTTGAGCAGATTCTGCGCCACTTAGTTTTCCCCACGCCAGTTTTGTACTTAATAACAAGATGTACAATTATTTCAATAAATAAATAAATAAATATTAGTAATATAAATCTTAATAATATAACATATTTTATAGATAAATAAATAAAATTCAGATCTTTTAGAAAAATTGTACATTTATATTTTTTGTTACGTTATAAAAGTCCATAAATAAAAGAGAAGAAATTAAGCATGAATGAAAACTTCAATTTGAGAAAAACGATTTTCGTATATTCTAGAAAAATGGAAATAATAATCTCATAATTGTTGTAATTGATTAATTAAAGGTACGATGTTTAGGGATTTATAATAGAGGTTTATTATACATGATTGTCGCTGGAGACCAGCCTCGAAAAAGGGCCTCATCCGGGGGCCCTCAGCTCTCTTGCCCCCTGCATCCTTTAGCCAGGTTTAGGCAGTTAGCGCCATCTAGTGATATGTTAAATTAGTTCATTTAAACAATATTATAACTATTATAACAGTAATATAATTTTTAAATCAGTTTATACGTTCCACAAGTGTCACTTACTAGAAATAGTCATCTGTGAAGTGACGTAGTATACCTAAAGAAAGATAATAGTCTCTAGCAAGAAATATGATTTGAGAATAAATTATCATTTGTCTGTTCTAGGCCATGCCAAGCCTCCCGTTAGGCTCAATGACTACAGTTCACCAAAATGTCTGGTCATTCGAGAAATGGCTCTTATTAAATAGGTGCTTGGCAGCAAGACGTCACACCGTACCTTTGGCTACGGCCGCCATGATGATATGCTTTTTTTCGAATTAAAGTGATAGCTATAAAATTAGGAAAAAAAGGTTATCTTAATTAAAACCACTCTTCAGGATTCATAAAATTATTGTAGAACCGATTTCCCTGTATTGCCATCCCTGATATTGCCAAGCTTTCCCACTGATATTTCCGAGTGCAAGTCTAACTAAATTTAACCAATCATTCCATGAAGTGGTTCCATGACTGACATTTAAAATAATTTGTTTGCATATTGTAATATTTAAAATAAGTAATGAAGTCAAATCTTTAATTTGAAAAACTAATTGATGTAAATTGGTACTATTTAGAGCAAACTTCCTGATTTTTACAAAAATATTGGAATTTCCACGATATTTCCCAGACTTTTCTGCCCAAAATAAATTTCCAAGTTTTCCAGGTCTGTATGAACCCTTATTATTATACAATAAAAATTATTTTAAAATTTATTTTTATTGTATAATAGTAGTTATGAATTACGTTTAATGTAGTCACTATATCTGTTATGAAGTTCGGATTCTGCTTGATACTATTGCAAGTGACCAAAAGAAACCCTGCTATTTGGATGCTAAGTCGTTTTATGTAACCCTTAACGCTCGGTTGGTCCCAAAAATCAATAATTAGAGGTTAGAGAGTAGAAACCCCGTACCTACACAGCACAAACAGTAGCGGCGCCAGCAACAGGCCGGGGTAGGCCTAGGCCTAATGGAAATTTTGGTAGGGGCCTCCAAAATTTAATATATGCGCTTCCAAATTATTTAATATCAGAAAATTTTGTAATCTGTTTGCGAAATTATTTATTTATTTATTAATTTTTCAATATTCAATGCGAGTGATTTGCTTAACGACACTGCTGTTTTTATTCCTTTCAAAGGTACGAGTAACTTTTCTTTGACAGTAGTGTATTTTTTAGTTTTAATTTTTGGCAAGCGCTACTATATCCAAATTGTATCTTTAATTTTATCTTTACAAATAAATGGTTCTTAAACTTACTTTACTTAGTGTACCTATGTACATTCATTTTCGTAAAGTTTTAAGATCTGATGTAAGCGATGTACATGCGAAGTACCGAAGGAATGAATGTAAATTGATAGACTTGAATTCAGTCGTAGAAATAGGTAAATAACCACTAATTTGATAAGTGTTATTTGTTCTAATGTTTTCGTCGCGTACCCATTTTACCCAAAAATTGCACCACTTGCTTAAAAAAATTAAATAAATAAATAATCCACGTAGACGGATTTAAAAAAAAATGGGGTAGAGGGCCTCCATAATTTTGGGGGGGCCTAAAAATGGTTGGCCTGCCTCCCCAAAAATCCTGGCGCCGCTACTGAGCACACACCGAACACGCGCAACACAAATACAACACGTCGCAACAAAAACACGAATTGGAAATTAGGCGTTTTAAAAACCCTAAACCCTTTTTCAAAATTCGAGAAACTGCACTTTGCCCAGGTACTGCGAACAACAGACAGACACACACACCAACAAATATACCCCTGTAAAACCCCTGTTAGGAAACATTGTTCCCTCGGAGAGGTAAATATTAAAGTAACAAGTCAGCCTAATGTAAAAACAGGAATTTATCTTTTGAATGGCTTCCAAAAGTCAGGTATCTCGACTTATTTAACTTTCACTCTCAGGTACCGAATAATTTTCCAGTTAGCGATCCGGACCATGATTTAAATCAAACGAGAGAGAATGTTAGGAAATGGCATTCTTTTCGGTCTTCCAATTTGGTAACTCTGTCAGTCTGCTGAATCCAATTACTTGGAAGGCTATCGACACGCTTTTTAAAGTGCCGGCATTCTTACAAAAATCCCTTGGATTTTTTTTTTAACTTCAAATCGATAAAATAAAAAATCAATTAAAATAAGAATCGATTTAAGTTAAATAATTTTTTTTTTAGATTATTCCAAAAACCAAATCCAAATCAAATGAAATAAATGAAATCGATTTTTTTCAAAAAATAAAATAAAAAATCAATTAAAATAAATGAAATAAATCGATTTTTTTTAGATTTATCATAAAAAAATAATTAAAATAAATTAAGTTTATTAAATCGGTTTTTTGGATGTTTCAAAAAATAACATCAAAAACCAATTAAAATAAATGAAATAACCAGTTTTTTTTAAATCAAGAAATCAAATAATTATTAAAATATAAAAAAATAACGGTCCGATTTAAAAAAAAAAACCTAACAACCCGCAACCCGGTAATACACTCAACTAGGATCCGGCGGATTCGGATTAATGCCCAAGTTTAATAACCATAATATAGCGTGAATGCACTTCAATATTAAAAATAATAAAGGCAAGGAGAAAGGAATTATTGTATTCAATGTCTCTTCCGGCGTGTACGCGACGAAATGCCAGATAGGAAGTCCTTATCAACCACAGCCGTAACCGGGAAGCGACAATTTGTGTTTTATTTTCGAAAACTCATCCAAGGTTAAAATTCTCGCCTCTTTCCGTTTCTCGTCGTAGGTTCTGCGGCACCCTAAAAGGCGCGCGGTTTTGGTAGAAATAGTGGGTGCGGGGGAAATCGCGAGAGAAGGAAGAAGACGTTATTACACAGGATCTCAATTTTAGAGTCGAAAAAACCCCCGGTCTTAAATTACATAAATATTATCGCGCGAAGGAAAGCGAGGGAGAGAAAGTTGATACGAAAATCGCCACTACACGATGCAACTTTTAATCGATTAGCTTGAAAAGCGCGTCTTTTACCATGAAAGGGTTCGGAAAGTTTTGCGCAACGTCGCCTTGAACGGAAAAAGGCTAAGCCTCGAAGACATTTCGTGCACGATCAAAGGTCATTATATTACGTATAGTAGTTCAATTTATAAACAGTCGCGTCGAAGATATGATATAAAGTCTCGGAGAGTCTCATTTTACGATCTACACTGCGATTGTTAGTCCTCGATAAAGTGGTTGCCACCATGGTTAGTCCGTTGGCTTCGTTCATAATTAAATCGGCCCTGACTTTGGCCCTGGGTTCCTCAAAATGGTCTAACGATACGTGGACTCAACGGATGTCCGATAATGTCATTAACCAGGCTAGTTTGGTTAATACGTCCAACGCGTTTGGATTTAGGATCTACAAGGAGTACTTGAACAGTGATTCGACCAGCGGCAATGTTCTCTTCTCGCCGTACAGTTTGGCATCTGCCCTTTATATGGTATATATTTATTTCAAATGGTTTTTGTCAGCGTCATTCCAGCGCAATTATTTAAATTTGTGCTGTTTATTCCGATCTCTAGAATGTTTTAAAATACATATATAGTTTAGTTTATTATTTTATTACTTTCGTGGCGAGTCCTCCTACAACCACTTTGTGAACTATTGGAAAATAATTCTGCCGGAATGACATCAGTTCTGATAACTTTTCTTAATTATCTTAAATTTAAATTTAGTTGTTGGAAGGAGCCGACGGTGAAACGTTTTCGGAAATTAAAGATGCCTTGGGTCAAGACGCCCGTCAATCCCTGACCATCCGCGAAATCGAAAGAGCAGTTCAAAAATTGTCAAGGGAACTACCATTGCACGGCGAGGGTTATACGCTAAATATAGCCAACTCAGTATGGACGAGAAAAGGATTCGAAGTGCAACGAGATTTTAAGTAAGTCTGCTTACGGTTTTCTGTATTCTAGTACCCAAATTTACAATATGCGAAACTATAAAGTTCTTTCGGTCTTGGCCAACCTGTTAAAATGGGAAATAAAAACCACGCAAGATAGCTACTCTACTTCATAAAGAAGCTCGTTCATTTTCGCACTCACTCCCTGAAAGAAAAAATGTGCACGTGATGAAACAACAATCACCGTATTTTTCAAAAGACTTATTCACGAGTTAATGACGTCAATTAGTCACGTGAGTCCCATTTTTTCATTCCCCATCGATTTTATAGTTTCGCCTATTGGAGTTGGACTGATTTAATGTCGGCACCAAAAATACATTTTAACTGATGTTATATCGGTATCATATTTTTTCAATATTTTGGTTTTATCCGCTGGTATCGATAGATCGGTGTCAAAATGTACCAATATTGGTATAGTAGAATCAATACATTCTTGGTAGAATCTATATCGAAATTTATTTAAAAAAATATACTAGATGGTATCGATAGTATCATAGTTTATTACCGATATTTTCGATATGAGAGACACTATCAAATCGATATCTTAGTTTTGATACACCTTTACCGATAACCAATACCAGTATTTACATTTTAACCAATGTATCTTAAATTAGTTGAAACCGGTTACTCCTGCTTTCATTTAGAAAATTATAACATTCAGTATATTCATTTAAACACTTGAAGTATTATATCAAATTGGACATAAGATCGACGGACATGGCTTCGTCTTCAATTGATAAAATAATCGCGAAAACCAAACCATCAAAAATGATCAAGTAACTCTCGACGTTGTCGTTCAAACTTCCAGAACTCTGCTAAATCTCTCCAAGTATCTCGTTTTCCTAATAGCCCCAATTAGGTGATGTAGAATGTGAAACGAGGAAAGTGGATCCTCACAGCTTTCCCTGTTTGATATCTCTTTGTCAAACGCGTCTTCATTAAAAACAATATGCGGGTATAAAAATGAATAAAATTGGCAAGTGCTCAAATGCTAGCTCTTCGATTTCCTAAATTGATATTGCGAAGCAAAGGGGTCGTATTTCCTAAAGACTGACGAGCAATAATTTAAATTTACAAACCGAACGGTTCTAGGACACTACGTGAAAATAAAACTAATCAATAAATCATTTCCTTATCACCGACTCAAATAGCGAAATGTTTGTCATCGTGATAGCCTTAGTAAAAGTTAAAGGAAAAGTCCAGGGTGGGTAAAACTTGGGTCTATTTGAAAGATCATGTTTAAATATACTCAAAAATATCAGTCGTAAAATTGTATCTTTTTTTAATGACGAGAAATTAATATTTAAACGAACCAAATTTACCCGCCAAGCGAGCTGCCATTTTCTTTCGCCTTCCCTCCGCAGACCGCACGCGGAGCAAGCGCGCGCAGGGAACAGAGCGCTGTTATAGCGCGAACAGCGCGTGCTTAAAGTCCTAAAACGTCACCGCGAAACAAAATGGCAGCTCGCTTGGCGGGTATATTTCGCTCGTTTAAAAATTAATTTATCGTCATTAAAAAAAGATACAATTTTACGACTGATATTTTTGAGTTTATTTAAACATGCTCTTTCAAATAGGCCCAAGTTTTACCCAACCTGGACTTTTCCTTTAACCGCTTTAAATTAAACTAGATATAACGAGGAACTCTGTCGTCACGGAGCCTAAATTTTAGGCCGTGTCTAATCAGGCCAAAATAGTACGTAAATGTGTGGCAGCTAATTTGGACGTGTTTTCATGACGCAAACGGCTAAGGCCAAAATAGCTGTGACCACGGCCAACTTTGATCACGCGCTGTTTGCGCTATAGCGGCCAACCCATTCGCCGAAATTCCATGAGCTAGGATTTTCCCGCTATAATGAGCGTGGCGCTGAACTCATACAGTTTTTTATATTGGCTTCAATGCCAAAAAGGTGTTATTAACGCGTCTTATACGCTTAATTTAAAATATCAAATATATATCGGCAACTTTTGTAATTAAATGGTAATAATACATGTTACTTTATTAATATTTACAAGTTTGTAAAAATGACAATAATACAATTTTAATATGAATAAGTTTGAATTCCCCGCCTTTAGTCTGTATAAAAAAAGCTATTCTAAACAAATTATTCCGCTAGGGGCGCTCAACTCATACAGATATCTTTGGCTCGTAGGATAACATAGAAACGAATGGGTTGGCCACTATAGCGCGAACAGCGCGTGATCAAAGCTGGCCGTGCTTTGACTCAACCGCTCACTATTTTCGTCCGTTTCCCGGGCCTTGAAATTAACGAGCCAAAATATTTGTTAGTCAGTCTTGAGCTATTTCCCCCCGTTTTTCGGGCCTCTTCGTTAGTCAGGCGACAATAGACTTCGCCGCGTGGACATCACTATTTTCACCCGTTTTCTGGACCTACGAATTTGGTAAAATCCACGTATAGGGATTTAAGAAAATTTAGTTGAGATCTTCGCGAATATTAGCTATAAAAAACGGGGGTTTGCACCATTAGTATAAGATTTCTTCGTTAAATTTTAATCACTCCTTAAAGCAAAAAGCACGTAACTCAAGTACCCCTTCCTTTGGGTAACATCAAACGAATATTTTAGTTTATCTACGTAACCAACCAAATTCACATTACAACGCCAAATTGGCCGACAAAAACTTAAAGGGTGTTTAAAGTAAACGCTTTACTGCAAATCGGAATATCGTCTTCAAACTCAGCCTTTGGCGGATTTTTAGCTGGAACCCGGAAGGGGGAGCCACACACTCAAAAAATCCAGTCTTATTTATTTCTAATTTTTGCCGAGCTACGTGTCCTTTGAAGTTACGATTTGTATAACCCCTCCTAGGGTACAAAGTCCCCTCGGAGAGGTAAAAACATCGTTACGATACGTCACTCAACGGTCGCTTAACTGACTCCTCCAGCAACCTATGAGCTTCGTGACGTCAAACCGGAATAGCGAAAATGGATTCAGTAAGAACCGGTTTCCACTTATCGTTGTCACTGATGACAGTTACTGAACATACCCTTGTAAGCACGGACATTTCAGTCAGGCTTAACAAAGAAACTACTCATCGTAGGGAAATTTCAATATTTGAAGATATTTACTGATAATCTTAATTAATAGATAATTAAATTAAAAGAGCGACTGTAAACCCTTATGGGATCGCGGGGAAGGTATAGTTCGGAGTAGAAATGAGTGAGTAGCTGAAGCAGCCAGAGATAAAGTTCTGGTACTTAACTCGTTCACACGTAAGCATATCGGGATAGCCGGGCCACTAGACTATTTATACCGGACAATTAATTTTCTTGTTTCGCTCAGGGAGAAACTGACTCGAATCTTTCACGCCGAAGCAACCGACGTGGACTTCGGAGGTGACGGCACCAGCTTGATCAATGAATGGTGCGACAGAGCCACCAACCACTCCATCCCGAAGCTCTTCGACAACCCGTTGGATCCGCAAACCGTCATGGTGCTCATCAACGCCATCTACTTCAAGGGCGTCTGGAAGACCCAATTCGACCCTAGAAGGTAAATTTATTTCAAAAATCAACGTAGCATCAGGTGTATTTAATATATCTGGTACGAGAAAAGTATCCATCCCTGGATTTTGCGGAGGTTCTTCGCTTGAAACAGGTGCCTTCGTAGGCTTTCGCTGATTTTTAAGAATACGTTTCTGAAGAAAATATTGTGCGAGACGAAATACGTCATATAGTGATTTTTTTAAACTGCTATATTGGGAAAATTTTGTTTTTAATTAAGTAAATATCCATACGCAGTTTAATTTCTACATCTTACATCGTTAGTCGGAATATTTCCGCCGGTAAATGTTAGATGTCTTGTGCAGGGGTGGACAAACGGGCGATTTCGACTATCAAAATGGTGATCACGACCTTCAAAATGGAGATTTCCATCTTCAAAATGGAGATCTGGACCATAACAATGTCGATCTCGACCATCAAAATGTTGAGCTCACAAATATACTTATGTCTATACCATAAAAATTAACTATATCGTTCTCGACCTTGCAATCTTTAGAATTATAAACTTGGGCATAACTGGTATAGAATATGCGAACGTTAAATTTTTATATAGTCTAGATGGATATTACTATCGTAATAATACTTCCGGCAATATTTTTATTTATTTAACCATAATTTCATTTGATTACCAGCACTCACGACCGTCGATTCTTCCCTCGGCCTGAAGTCCAATGGAACGACGCCCCCAAGGTTCCGACGATGAATGTCGTCAGCAAATTCCCGCTGGCCCAGAACAACGAGTTGCGCTTCCAGATAATCGCCTTACCGTACGAGGACGAAGAAGCGGTAATGTTCGTAGTTTTACCCCACGAAGACGTGCCCTTGGAAGACATCGAGAAAAATCTAACGTACGCAATTATCAGGGACACTTTGACCAAAGCGCGAGAGGTCAAAGTGGACGTTAGTCTGCCTAAATTTAAACTCAACAACGAACTGAAACTGGTTGAGCCATTGAACCGGGTGGGGATCAAACGCGTTTTCGGCGACTTGGCCAATCTGTCCAAAATCAACAAAGCCCAATCTCTCAAGGTGGACAAATTCATACAGAAAGCCGTGGTAGAGGTCAACGAGAGGGGCACTGAGGCCTCGGCTGCCACTTCCTTCTCCATCATGGGTCGATCCATGAAGAGCCGCTACGCTGTCTTCAACGCCAACAGACCATTTATGTTTTTCATCAAACACGCGCGAAGTCAGTTGATCTTGTTTGTCGGGAGGGTTACTGATCCTCTTCAGTAGTCCCGCCCCACCTTAATCCGTTAATAGACCATTATTTGTGTTCAGTGACCATCTACCATCGGAAAGGATAAATACTTAGTATGTATTTTCCTTTTCTCCCATTGCTACAAACCCTCAATTGTATATCTGCTTTCGAAAAAATTACGTAGATGGCGCCACACCATATTCTGTAGTTGAGCAAAAGTAAATAATACTTTTTTTTTAATACCAAAAGTGATGAACCTATTTTTTGAACTGTTATGATATTTGGAATTGAAACACCACCCGCCGACCAAGATAATATAAATACCAAATTATGTTCTAGATAATTATCGATAAATTATTTGTCCTTCACTTTATGATAAAACTGTGCCAAACATTGATCCTTCGTATATTTTAGGGTCTTTGAATTTCAATTGCTAGGGAAGTGCCCCCCTTAAATATGGATGTTTGGAAATCGGAAAATTTATGACTTCAAAATTATTATTGGCATTATCTATTGGCAATTCTATGAGCTTTCGACGCCACTATTTGGGGTGAAGCAAAAAAATCATGGTCTCGAGCGATATTATTTTAAATACTACTTTCACGCTTGCTTTGTTTTACTTAAAAATTAAATTAGGGTTAATTTTCATGTTTTCCGTCATCACTATTTCTTCAATAACTTTACAACCACAAATCCGATTGGAAAAATTAAACCAGGTTATGTTTCCGAATATTATGACTCATTGAACCAGCGTAGACAGGACATATTG
Source organism: Leiobunum rupestre (assembly GCF_980474605.1). Taxonomy (NCBI): domain Eukaryota; kingdom Metazoa; phylum Arthropoda; class Arachnida; order Opiliones; family Sclerosomatidae; genus Leiobunum; species Leiobunum rupestre. The sequence continues at coordinate 62,210,246 of NC_143384.1, forward strand.
TATTAATGTTTTCATGGCGTCATTTTGGAGCGGTTTGGCTATTTCCGGCTTTGCTCGCGCCCTAATGGTGGTGGGGCACACATTTTCACAGCATATTCTTTCGTGAGGGTTTTCTTTGATAGAAGCCCTCATTCGGCTCTCTACCTAAAACAGAAACAAAATGGCTGCCCATAGAAAACGGCCAGAAACTTTTGATCGGGACTGTACATAGACGCAATTTCTATCGGCTATTTCGAAACCAACACAAGTTAGAAATTCAAAATAAAATTTGTTTCATCTAGTTATAAACCGTGTCAGAAGAATTGTATAAATGTAGATGATATTCAATAAAGCTGCGTTTATACTCACTTACAAGTTCTACCTACATGTTTTCTGGTACGGGTTTAAAGGGCCAGAGAATGGTTTGAGTGTTGAGGGTGGGGCTGCGTAACATATTTTGGGAAGCGTGAAAGAATGCCCTGCTCACGTGACGAAAGTAAAGGAGCTACTTGAAATTCGTCTCGAATTTTTCCGACGAGTCACTGAACCTTTACCTTGTCTCATAATTTATTCCATACCAGCTACTTTATTAATGGCTTCAAAAGTCGCTTGATGACTTGACCTGAGGTGGGGCCTTTGGTATTAGCCTAGCTGATTACTGCAATATATCGTTCTTCTAACACAAGTGATACCGAAACTTGATTAGACAAACACCACCATATATTTTTAATACCACTCTTTTCATATTTTATCAGTGGCGTAACTAAAGCGGCCAACACACTAGCTGTTTACCTATTTCAGTCATCGTGTGATCAACACCAGTGGCGAAGATACTGGTTGTAAACCTGATTTGGAATCTACGCGAAAATGGTACTTTGAAAAAGCCGTTATATCAGTAGAACCCTACCGTTGAAATAGAGGAGCCGGGTTCGATCCCAGCTTGTGGCACTGGGTGAAAACTCGGAACAACTCCTTCTGCGTAGAGTTTTCAAGTTCTCTCCCCACTGGTTTAAAGGGGTTTTCCCCTGAGATCTTCGGTTTCCCCTTCCATAAAAACTTGTTGAGGTTAACGGTAATAGTTAGTGTTAATAATTTTGGCTCATGTATTTATCTATAAATTCTTGGCGGTCTAGTGCTAAAAGTTCATCAGTTCCAATTGCTTCCACACCTTCCTATGCTATCTCCGTTGTAAATTCTCTAAGCACACCACCTACAACTTCAGTGTAGGCTTTTAAGCTTTTAACTAATCTAGTAATATTAATACTATAACACTTGAATTTTTTATTAACTTCTAGTAAAATTCCGTCACTTCTATCTGGAAATTATCTTGAAAATCCTACAATGAACTATAGTTTCTTGTCAATGTAAAATACATAATTGTGTCATTCTTTTACTAGCGAAAATCCATCATTGAATGCTTATTTTTTTCCAGAGTTACAGCTGGCAGTCCTCCGCAAACTGATAAATGCACTGAGGAGTATGATGCCCATCAATTCCACAACTGATAAATAATGTTTTGCTTCAGTGAAAAGTCTTGATGCTCTTGTCAAACAATTTTTGGTACTGTGTGCCAATATCGTAATTTCGGAAGACAATTAACTTTCAGCCCGTATTTTGATGGTTCAATATTTAAAATCTCTTGGAGATGCAATCATTGGTCAGACTACCATTATGATAAATGGCAATCAGTTGATGAAAATTTTACCATTACGTTTTTAGCAGCACTGTTGTATTCTGGAACATCATTTACAAAAGTGTGTAATTATATTTGGGTTTATTTATTTATTTAACGATTTAGAGGTAATAATATCAATATTACTCTTACTAAATATTTTTAAGTTCCAAAGTCTTAGCAATTTTGTGTTACTCGATTTGAGTAAGATTTCATACCTACTTCGTAAGGAGGTTGTTAAAGACTTATGGACTGGTATAGCTAAATATTTTTTTTGTATCTTGCAATGTTGGCAACAGTGACTGAACCTCTCATTATTTGTTTGGATGCTCGAAACGATTCCCCGGGATAATCTTCAAAGTACTGAACGTACACCGCAATAGATATTGTAGTTTTCGCTGACTGTCACTTAACCGACTTTAAAAGTCGGAGTATGGAGGCCTACTGTTTTAGACAATTGATGAGCAAGCTGTTGCAACACTGCAAAGTAGTTGAAGTTGTTACAGGTGGCCATAGAACTATAAAACATTTGATGAGTAAAAACTAAATCAAAAAAGTATGTTTAATTAAATTTTATCCACGTTTTTTTCTGATTCAGAAAAAGAATATTACGGAATCAAACATTCACAATACATGTTAAGTATATTTCTTACCCTGCCACCCTTGTTGTTTATTATGATTATGAGTATTATCAGGTTAGCTTAATGTGGAATTCCCAGTATATGCAACAACAAACACTAAAAGGAAATGTATAAGAAATTTCTGGAAAAAAGTAAATAATTTAATTGCATTGAAAACTGTTTTTGCTATTCAAACAGTGTTTAGTAGCCCAAGAGCGCTATAATTTTGGGAATGGAAACACGTAAAACATACACACTAGTGCCTATTTTCAATATTTTTCCTTTCCCTTAACCAGATTTCCATTTAATGTTTCACCAACATGAGTGTTTTTATCAGCAGTATTACTCTTATTCATTTTAAGTACTAAAATAAGTTTTAATCTTATAAATTAATGTTATACATTTCTAGACACTGAAAAAGAAATGTCAACTTTGTTCAGCTGCCTCATGCTGGATTGCAAGTTTTAAAATCTCCAGATTTCATGGCTGGCTCTAGATGCTAGGCTACTTTTTAACTCAATTAGGTTAATTTAAAATTTCAAGTTCAGTATACATAAAATTTTTATATTGTTAATTTATTACAAAAATTATGTATGAGAGTTGAGCTTAACCAAAATTAACCCTTATGACCATTTTGTAACGAAGCTTCAAAATTCAAGTTGCAATCCATCATGGGCTGTTATATTGTCTGTTTAATATTAAACTTAATGGGCTATTATAGTAGAACTCATGAAGATGAGAGAAGTTGTTTGGACTATACTACAATATAATTATAATAGTGTAATTCAGAAGTATAGTACACAAATTGAGCCAGAATTCACGAAGTAGCGCCAATGTATCTAAACCCATACGAGGGAGCGGCAATGTTGGAAATGTTGGTGTTCCTCACCAAATACCGAAGGTTCTATTATCTTTAAAGTGATCAATTACATATCATGTAAATTACGACTCACAATGTTCAGGTAACACAGCAAATTCCACTCTGCATTAAACATAATTAAGCCCGTGATTATTTCCTTCGATTCAATGAAACTTCTCTTGATCGGCGTATTTTTTATTGTTTTGTTAACTACCGGTGCTTGGGTATCCAGTAGTGGTGTAGCGATGATACACCAGGCCCTTGAAGTTAGGGTGTCCTTATCATTTCAGGTGTATTAAGGGTGAGGAGAGAGTGCCCAGAAACTGTAGGTACGCTACTATGCCTAGGCCCGATTCCGAGAATAATATAATCTTTGATCTGGTGAAATAATTGAAAATTCGCCTAGAACCCTCACCACATTCATAACTAAATCTGTGAAATTCAATTTCTACACGGCTGAAAATTTCAATGCATTTTGAGCAAAGTAAATGAACGGAACTGACGGCGACTATTAAAGTGGAACGCTGTCGTTTCAATTTTAGAGGTTTCCCGAAATGCAGCTCATTCTGTTGCAGGGTGTCCTAATAATCATGATTTAAAATTTAATAATTTTTATTTTTTATTTCATTTGAACTATATTTAATCATGATTTAGTCATGTGAGGGTGTCCTAATAATCAAGGAAGTGATCTGCTCCTCACCGTCGAACATCACGCCCACAAACTTGTACCATAAAATTTCAGATCTTAATTATTTTCCCTGCAAAATTCGTTCTGTGTTTGACATAGTAATTTACCCAAAAAATAAGGGGCCCAAAAATTGAACTTTGCACAGGGCCCAAGAAAAGCTAGTTACCGCACTGATAGTACAGTAGAACAGATGAAATCTTTGGTGTATTGTTTGGACAAAATTATATATATTTATAAAATTGGCGCCTCACGAGAGCGAAACTCATTTTAGAGAATACTAAAAAATATAGCTAGATTAGAGGATCGAGTCGAAAGTTCAACATGAAATTTCCCAAATGACACTAAAATTAGTTTCATTTAAATATATAGTAATAACACTCTTTAAGTGAGACTAAAATAGATTTTATTTAGGACCCACAATTCTAGTCTTAAATAAAAATCCTTAATCTTATTTAATAATAATCAGCAAGGCTACTTCTCAAGGCTCCACCTTAGGCCTAAGTGATCAAGCGACTTTTAAAGGCATTCAGGTGGCCGGGTTACAATGCGTAGGCGGGTGGTGGAAAGACCTTCATCCAAACAGCTCCCTACACCAACTATTATACCGTTAACCTCTACAAGTTTTTTTGGAAGGGGAAACCAATGAGCTCGAAGGAAAACCCCTTAAAACAGTGAGCAGAGAACTTGCAAACTCAATGCAGAAGGAGTTTTCACGCAATGCCACAAGCTGGGATCGCACCCGGCTCCGCTTGCTGCGAGGCGAAAGTGCTAACCACTCCACCACCACACTGATCCTACATTGGGACTAATTGGAGACTAAAGTAAGACTCCCATTTTGGAAAGGGTAGCCCCATTACAATTAACATGGTCTTGGTGGTTGTATACTATTGGACCGAATCCCATTGAACCGAAAGGTATTTTCGTTTATAGCCCAACATGGCGGGATTCAGTTGAATAGGAAATTTAAATCTGGTTCGTTTTCACTTTGGGTAGGTTAGTTCAGGTTGGGTTAGGTTAGGTTAGGTTGGGTTGGGTTGGGTTAGTTTAGGTTAGGTTAGTTCAGGTTGGGTTGGGTTAGGTTAGGTTAGGTTAGGTTAGGTTAGGTTAGGTTAGGTTAGGTTGGGTTAGGTTAGATATGGTAGGCAACTATTTCACGTCGGGTCTTATCAAGGTTATTTTCCAAAATTAAACCTGGAAAATATCAAATTTCAAGGGAAAAAGGTCTAAAAATACACGTCAGTACGAAATAATAAATATTTAAGACATAGTTTAGTCCAAATCAGATATACTATCGTCACGTAACCTACGATATATAAATATGTATCACTAACGGTATATTGAATGAAAACCGCGCAAAACGCGGTTTTCGCTCGATTGGAATTCGGTTGAATGGTACATTCGGACGAATGGGATTTCGGTCCAATGGTCTACAATCGTCTTGGTCAAAACAGAACAATCAAATAGCGTTGGGAGATTAGGATATGTAAAATTTTTTGATAATACATGAAGTTACTTATACATGTATATAGGTAGATTGCAAATAGATTGGCTTTTTTGGGCTTCAAAATGGTTTACTGTTAAAAAACGGAATTAGAGGTCCATTCTTTGGGATATATTAGTTAAAGGTTATACTGTTACAGCCGTAATGTGTGCCATATATTATTTTCATAATTAAGTGTAATATTTAAGAAAAAAGGATTTTGCAGTGCCAGGGGAATGACAGTACTTCCAAGAGAATGACAGATTGCCTTTTTTCTTTTATTCCCGCCATGTGTTTTTCTTCAATGTGCTTTAAATAATTAGTACGAACAATTTTAGTAATATTTCTTTATTTATTACTGAAAATATTTAATTAAAATTAAAGGAAAAGTTTTTTTTTCAAGTTTTCTAGCGCTAAAACTAAAATTTACACTCTTAAGAGGGCCATGCAAGTGAAAAAAAATTAACGAACCTTAATAATTAGTTATGAATTAAATTCAATTCATTAACGCTGAAATTTTGGTGCCGTTATTACCGATTTCAAAACAATCTAGCGATCAATCATCCAGAGGTGGGCAAAAATTGTGAGCGAATTCCGAAATGAACGCTCAGACGTTTTTAATTTGAGTGATCAAGGGAGCGAGTCCTCAATACAGGTGACGCTATTTTATCTTTCTGCAACTGAGCCAGCTCAGGCCGAGCGCCAAAAAGTTATCTCAATCACAGATCGTTCAGGGCACTTTGAGCGAGATCGGCCGATCGACGCGCTAGCATGCTCAATTCTGAGCACCGCGTCGTCTAGCGGCCAAATAGTTCGTTCAATAAAAAGCGCTGCCGTAAAGTCGAGAGAGATCTACCCGAGCGATTGAATTCATTTTTTAAGGCTAACGGATCTCAATCACGGTGAGCGACCGGATGGTTTTTTCAACCACAACCGCTCACTCGGCGGGAGGTCAACGTGTCCAAATTATTAATTTTTCATCATCATAACCTATTTTTTAATTGTTATAATCAGTGACGGGATGAATATTTTTCTTTAATTTCTCATCGATTTGTGCGTTCTAAAAATTAAATAAAAGAGGGTGCCCAATACTACCCGCAAAAATTAAAAAATATTATAAAGGAATGCGAAAAACAATTAGATAAAATAAAACGCAAAGTTTCGTATCTATATTGCACTCTTTTATTATGAAAATATATCATCCGTCGAGATATTGAACGACGAAACCCCTTCGAGATTGAATTTTACCACTGTAGGTAACAGGTTCAACGAAATCTCGGGGACTCGATTGCTGCAAACATTTTTCTCTCGCTATTAGTAAATGCTAGTTTACGTCATATGACTAGTGTTTTATTCAATGGCGGTGTAAGGGGGGGGGCGAGGGGGGCGGTCCGCCCTGGGTAGCAGGGTAGCCAGGGGTGCCATCGGATAAGCTCGAGGGGGGGGGGGTGCAAATCAGAACGATTAAACTTGAAGAATTATTTTGGGCTCGAGGGGGGGGGTGCAGTGTGTCAGAATTTATAGCCCAGTGTACCTAGTAACAGAGACCATACCACCGGAGGCCTATCATCATAGTGCCCTACGCCAGCGTCCGCCTAGCCCGGACATAAGTATATGTATTTGTACCCCGCTGCTCCGCCTTAAGCACTACAGCGGCCACCTTAAACAACCAGCCCTGGACAAAAGTGCGCTTTGCGAAACAACGTTCGGCCAGTGAGACAGCCATTTTGACCGCCTCACATATAGCAAACAAACGCCCTCATCACGGCCCAACAAAAGGCGACACCATGGGCTGCCCGAGACCCACCCTCGCACAGCTGAGGACTAGAGTGGCTTCCTCTTCCACTGCAAACTACCCTCCTTAGTAGGTCACAGAATGACGAGTGTGGAACACCCATGAGGTTCCAGTGACCCAGCGCCCCGATCACATGACCTTGAGAGCCGGGTATGGAGCCCCCCACAGGCTCCAGTGACCCCATCACACCACTAGATAGGGACAGTGGGAAGCCTAGCCCGGACAGGTGACAAATCCAGCATGGGTAGCAGAACCCTACTATTGATGGTCGCACCTTTGACGCAAGCCACTCAACCCAGCAGAAGGTGCAGCAATGGGTGGACCAATCCCCACTTCGTACACAGCAGTGGGATTAAGAATGGATGCTGTAGCAACTCCAGCCGACACCCTACCTATGGAGGTAAAGAGTCAAACCCTTTGGAGAGAGCTCCTAAAGGGGAACAACGAGCACACAGCAGCCCAAGTAACCCGGCACAGCTGGCACTGGAAATCCCGGTGTGACTCCAAAAGCCCGGGAAAAAGGACCGCCGTGTCCTCATACGGAGGCCCGCCACCCCACAGCAGGCTAACCAATCCGCCGAGGCGGCCAGTTTGCATGGACCCTCTCCGTTTGCCTGAGCCGAAGCTCAGTATCCAGCCCAAACCTGACCGAAGTCGGTGGAGATAGGACCATTTGGTCAGAGCTAACATCCCCCAGTGCGCCACCGCCCTTATGGGTTACAAGAGCTGGACCCCGACTCCCCGGTAAAGCCACCAGTTATTGCACACTCTAACCCATTTAGGGCCAGGGGGGGTGCACTTCTGCACGGTCCTGGGGGGCGTCACAAAACATTGCTGCCCCGGGGACTCAGCCTTCCTAAACCGCCACTGGTTTTATCGTCTACGAATGTAATCAGTGGTCGGATTGGGAGGAGAGTAGCGGTTTTACCTCAGTTTACCGACTATCCAAAACTTTGGGGGGAGCCTCCCACATCCCCTAAGGGACGCCTCTGGAAATAAAGATTATAATATAATAACTTATTTTAAGGCGTTTGCAATTGTTTAAAGCCTTCAATATGTTTTCCCAGTTCTAATACGTTAAGTCTAGCAGGCTGCCCACAAAGTTGAAATGTCTGGTTTCAACGTTTTATATATTAGCCTATATGGAGAGATGACCCTAAAAAATAGTGAACAATGAAGATGGTGTCAACGGTCACCGTCGAGCTGAGGCAGGGGCGTATTAACCATTAGGCAGAGTAGGCACGTGCCTAGGGCGCCATTTTTCTAGGGGCGCCAAAACTTTGATAAAGCCGCACGGTCGAAGTATTTGGCTTTCCCCGACTTAGCTGACCAACCCGTTAGACAATGCCCAGGGGCGGAAAATTATTCTGTGATTAAAGGCGCCGAAAGGGTTAATCCGCCCCTGAGGTGAGGATGTGGCGGACGACCACCCACTGGATAGTCGGAGTACAAACACCTCTTATTTCTTTGGGGAAAAGGGGGATATAAAATCTTACGGTTAGTTGAGGTATTTTTAGTTAGTGAATTCACTTTTCGGAATACTAAAAACGCTGTTTATTAACCGTTGATAAGCAGATTTTTAGCAGTGCTTATACTGTAGGCTGCTGTTTTATTATCTTATTTTTGTATGGCTAAAGTTGGGCACTATCAAACACGAGTTTTGACCACAATCGAAAACGTCGTGTGTTCCGTCTTCTAACCTTAAGCTTGCTATCATTGAAACCATTACATTTACACTGTTTTGGACGGTGCTATTAGAGTGTAATCATTTATTATAATTGAGCAAGAAAACATTAATATTCTCAAGTTCTCAATACTATAGCAGAGCCTAAGTCTTAGCGCCAGTTCCGGATAAAGACGATGGAAACTGGTCATTCTCTCTACGATGTTAAGTAGCAACGACATTTATTGAAATTGAAAACTAAGCCTCTGATTTTCGGCAAAGGATGTTCGTTCGGCTATTCTTTCGAACGAGTTCTCCCTTTCACCTTCATTTTGCTATTTAGTGTAAACATAAATCTTTAATATTGTTGACTAAGTATGTATAGTTAAAAATGGGAATATAAATATACGAATTGTGCAATAACAATACTAACCTAGTATATTGTTTGCTAATGTAGGATGTATAATTAAATTTATTTTTGAGTTTTCAATCGTTTAACTCTCATTTACATTTAGAACTTAACAATGTAGTTTCACTCGTCTTGGAAAAAAGTGTAAAATACATTTCAGAAGAACAAATTCATTGCTCAATATTTCTACCCTATTGCGGAAAGTACCTTAGGTAGCACGTGAAAGATTAGGCCCTCCTCAGTTCTAATGTCGAAGTGGTCGAAGGGCCGCCTCAATGTCTGGAGACCACCCGTGTCGAGATATGCAAAAACCTCGAGAAAAGTGGACCACTGAATTGGAATGCATTGGATAGGTGCAAGGTGCGTTAGGGGGTACAAACAATCAGCGGGTGAAGCGTCCGGAGGGAAAGCGTTTAATACTGAGGCCGCATTGCCTCTCTCCACCGCCATGGCAATCCGTTGTCATGTTCCTAAAAACTTGAGAATGGTTAGCTCTATAGAGATTTGAAATTTTAACTCAATGTTCAGGGCCTGATTTCCAATGAAACGCGCCTAATTCCAAATAGTAATCAATTACTATTTATTTACTCGATTTTGGACTTTCGCCTCTTTGCTTCTCTTATCTATTTTTCCGGCTGGTCTCGACGGTATTTTCCTGGGCGCGTCCATGTTTGGTTTTCCCTCTTTTCAGCCCCATCCTCCATTATGGACACCCAATGAGTGGATGCGGGTAGACTCCCCGCTGGTTCCGACTTGCACCTCTTTACTTCCCTTATCCATTTTTCAGATCTATTTTATTTTGGAAATATGTCACGTGGTCACGCCGTTATTTGTTTTAAAACGTCGCCCGGTTGGTTTTCCTCACTTGAGTTTCTTGCACCCGTCCCGACCTTTAAACTTTTTTAATGGGTTAGTGTGAAAGAAAGGGTCTTCGTAGAAGAGGAGGTTTAGTTGGTATTTTTTAGTAGTTCAGGACTTTTTGCTACGCGTGTTACTTGTGTTATGTTTTTGCTACTCGTGTTGCGTTTTTGCTAGAGCGTAGCAAATCAGATCTAATTCATTAAAACTAAGACTTCGGGAAAAGCTAGAGACGAGTCGGGCCGACCTGACCCGAACAAACTAAACATAAATTTTGCACGATCCGACCCGACCCGAAATAATTAAAATAAAATTTTGCCCGACCCGACCCGCCCCAAAATTTTTAAAATTAAATTTAGCCCGACCCGACCCGACCCGACCCGTAAAAAATGAAAATAAATTTACCCGACCTGACCCGACCCGATAAATTAAAAAATGGATTTTGCCCGGCCCGGCCCGAAAACCCGACCCGACCCGAAGAACCGCCACAACCCATAGCACGAAGCTTTTTTTATTTTATTATATAGTGTAGGTGTAGATATGCATTATAAAATATAACAAGAAGCATTTATTTATTTGAACCATTTTTGTGAAGAAAAGTTAGTTGCGAAACAGTTGAAATTTGTTCTTCGAGGACCAAGTGTCAGTCCCGTGCTGGAAAATACGCGTTCGTCACTCATTTGTGACGCGGGAATATCTAGAATTCTTCTAGCTATATTTTTTCAAAGTGCGACGAGACACGCGACTTGCACATTCGCAATTTAACGCCGGGAAACCGAAAGTAAAACCAAAACTAAACGTAAGAGAAGTTTAGACGAATCGGAAGACTGAGACGACCTTGAATTGATAGTCAATAGACGCTAGTCGCGATACTTGCAGTACTCTTTACGTCACTACGTCTATCTCTCACCCACACCCTCTCTCTTCATCTATCCCACTTCGTACAAAACCCGAAGGGCCAAATCATTTCACAAGCCATACGCAGTACGCAGTCGCGGGTAAGGGTCGGGTCGGGTCAGGTCGGGCCTTTTTTGAAAGCCCGGCCCTTTGGAAAATAAGCCCGACCCGACTCAACCCGTAAAATTTAAAATGTATTTCTGCCCGATCCGGCCCGAAAACACTACATTAACTGTTAAAGCACTAATAAAAAAAACTCAACTTACCATATACAAAACATCAATTAACGTCACTTTGTATAGAGTTCAAAAAGTACCTTCGTAAGGTTTTATATCCCTCTTTTCCCCAAGGAAATAAGAGGTGTTTGTACTCCGACCAACCAGCGGGTAGTCGTCCGCCACATCCTCAGCTTGACGGTGACCGTTGACGCCATCTTCATTTTTCTTTTGTAGGGCCATTTCTCCATATAGGCTAATATATAAAACGCTGAAACCAGACATTTCAACTTTGTGGGCAGCCTGCTAGACTTAACGTATTACAATTGGGAAAACATATTGAAGGCTTTAAATAATTGCAAACGCCTTAAAATAAGTTATTATATTATAATCGTTATTTCCAGAGCCGTCCCTCAGGGGATGTGCGAGGTTCCCCCCAAAGTTTTGGATAGTCGGTAAACTGAGGTCTAGTTTGTAACTTGAAAAATATCCTGGGTAGACTTGGTAAAACAGCTACTCCCCCTTAAGGGTTGGAGTGTGCAATAACTGGTGGCTTTACTGGGGAGTCGGGGTCCAGCTCTTGTAACCCATAAGGGCGGAGGCGTACTGTGAGATGTTAAATCTGATCAAATGGTCCTATATCCACCTCCGACTTCGGTCAGGTATGGGCTGGAAACTGAGTCTCGGCTCAGGCTAACGGCGAGGTTCCGTGCAAACTGGCCGCCTCGGAGGATTGGGTAGCCTGTTGTGGGGCGGCGGGACTCCGTATGAGGCGCAGTGGTCCTGTTCCCGGCTTTTTGGGGCAGACCGGGATCTCCAATACCCGCGGTGCCAGGTTATGTGGACCGCTTTGTGCCCATCGTTCCCCGTTAGGAGCTTTTTTGAAGGGTGTGGCTCTCTACCTACGAAGCTAGGTAGGGTGTCGGCTGGAGTTGCTACAGCATCCACTCTTACTCCCACTGCTGTGAGCGAAGTGGGAATTGGTCCACCCATTGCTGCACCTTCTGCTGGGTTGGGTTTCTTGCGTCACAGTTGCGACTATCAGTAGTAGGGTACTACTACCATGAATGTATTCATTTCAACCATGAATATCAAACTACATCATTACCCTTTCTGCCATCTGGGGCTGGGATGGGCAGTGCCTTTCTGCGTTTTACGCAATCACTTGAGCCAATCAGAAGACAGGCGTTTGTCGTTGAGTTGATCCACAAAACGTTTCCGGAATTGCGCGATTTAACTGGCGAAGAAAATGACTCGTGATTCTTAGAAAAATAACTGTACTCTATCCAAATTACTTGATAATCATAAATACACTAAATTATTATTAATATTCTTACAATTTTTGAACGGTGGCGCGTGACCACCGTCATAATAACTAAGCCCCTCCTATCCTATAGCGACTGAGGCCAGACTTCATTCATGGTTGAAATGAATACATGGATTCTACTACCCATGCTGGATTCGTCACTTGTCCGGTCTGTGGACTCTGGCGTAGGCAATATGATAAGGACCTCCGGTGGTATGCACTCACGTCAGTTTTGATACACTACTCCCCCCAATCCGACCCCTTATGTACGCCACTGATTAGATCCGTAAACAATAAAAACCATTCTAACAATAATTTGGTTTCTTAAGGGGTCATGTGACGTATCCGGTGGAATGACTAAAAACCCAAATAATTTTCCAGTATAAACCAGGATTAATTAATATCGAGAGAAAAATGTTTGCACCCCAGATTTTGATGAACCTGTTACTTACAACGGTAACATTCAATCTAGAAGGGGTTAGACGGTCAATATCTTTTATAAAATAGTGCGATATAGATATGGAAGTCTAATTATTTATATTATCCAATTGTTTTTCGCATTCCTTTATAATATTTTTTAATTTAGTATTGGGCACCCTCTGTTCCGCTTTATATTTAATTTTTAGAACGCACAAATCGATCAGAAATTAAAGAAAAATATTCATCCCGTCACTGATTATAACAATTAAAAAATAAGTTATGATGATAAAAAATTAATAATTTGGACACGTTGACCTCCCGCCGAGTGAGCGGTTGTGGTTGAAAAACCATCCGGTCGCTCACCGTGATTGAGATCCGTCAGCCTTAAAAAATGAATTCAATCGCTCGGGTAGATCTCTCTCGACTTTACGGCAGCGCTTTTTATTGAACGAACTATTTGGCCGCTAGACGACGCGGTGCTCAGAAGTGAGCATGCTAGCGCGTCGATCGGCCGATCTCGCTCAAAGCGCCGTGAGCGATCAACGACTGAGATAATTTCTCTGCGCTCCTACTGAGCTGGCTCAGTTTTGCCCTAACTCTGAACAAGATTAGCTGACTTCTAATCTACAGTGCTCGCTCACTGCAAAGAATTTTCAAATATGAGCGCTCCCAATTTTTGCCCATCTCTGCAATCATCGAAGGCACCACGCACGAAACTATAGAGCCTGAGTCTCTTGCTCTATCCGAATAGAAATAAAAGCAGGCTTGCCGTTGTACATGCTGAATTTTCAGCGTGATTATCTCTTTGTGGTCACATGACTCACAGACTCCTCAATCATTGGCCATAGCGAACGCCTTGCCATCTGACGGAAAATATTAAAATTAAAGAGTAGAAAAATCCAACGTTGCTTGCTAGATTTTACCAAAATGCCTAATTGTATGATTGAAGGTTGTAAAACAACTTCAAAACAATCTGGTGTTAGTCGCTTTAAAATTCCCGATGTGGAAGAACATTTAGAATCAGCTAAAAAGTGGATTAAATATGCCAAAGAATCGGTGAAACAAAAGTTTGAAGAAGTTATAGCAACATTAGAGGCTAAGCCTTTGTCAAATATTAACAGGGCTGACCGATTTTGTGATTCTTCTCGAGTATGTCAATTACATTTCACTCAAGAGTGTTTCAATACTGTTGAATTTGGCAAAGAATTTTCGAAGCAAAAGTTAACGCTGAAGTCAGATTCTGTGCCAACACTAAACTTACCAAATGTAGTAGAAGACGTGATAAATATTTCTTCTGGGGAAGAAATTATGAAAAATCAGCCAATGAGGCAAGTGATATTACATTTCCCAAAACCATAGAAATAGGAATCCAAACTGATCCAGAAATTAGTAACAAAACCCACTACACCCAACAAAATAGTAAAGAAGTTGCTATTCAGACAACTTCACTGAAACTTGTACGCAATTGGAAATAGAAATGGAAATTTTAGCTCTACAAGAGAAAAATGTTGTAACAGTGTCAAAAGATCATTCTTACTCTACAAGTTCTAAGAATATAGACGACGATTTACCAGATTTGGATTTTAAATATCCTTCACCATCAAATAATAGTACCCCAACAAGAACCTACGCTTCACCACAAGGATATTCTAAAGAAACTTATTCATCACCCGCAGCCCTAAGTGGAATCTCTGAGGAATGTAAAATATCTTCAACAGGTACTGCTTCACTATATGAACCTAGTCCACATTCAACATCATCGTCCAACTATTCACCTACACTTACAAAATATCTTGTTTTTGAAAGTCAACTGAAGCAGTTGCTATGTAGGCTACGATGTGGGGAAAGTAACTTGCGAAAGTGCTTTTGATATAACAGAAAATTTTTAGTTGCAAACTATTGGCAGTCAATTAACGGTCAAAATGTATTAGTGGACATGAATTTGTTTGGTTTTCTCAACCCTTACTGGGAAGAATGCCGGCTGGAAATTTGTTATTAGCTTCGAGTATTTTGCTTTCTGGTGCTACATTTCAAAGAATTTTCTCTATTTTTGAATATATGGGATTAGAGTGTATCAAAAAGCTTTCTACTTTTTGCAAAGAAATTACATAATACCAGAAATTTGGGTTGCATAGAAAAAAGAGCAAACTAATATTATAAACAAATTACGCAATTCTCCTAAAGTAGAAGTTCCAGTCGATGGTCGTTTTGTTTCGGTAGGCCATTCGGCAAAATACTGTGGTGTTACGTTCCTTGGCCAAGATACTGACAAATGTATCCATTTTGAAATACTTAGCAAAAATGAGGGGGAATACAAATCAACAAATATGGAACGGGAAGGCTTAAAAAGGTGCCTCTTAAAAATGGATAAATGTGGAATTCAAGTCAAAAGAATTACATCGGACCGTCATATTCAGATTAGAGCATTTTTAAGAGATAATTACCCAAATATCGACCATCAATTTGATGTTTGGCATTTGTCAAAAAGTATTGCAAAACAAATTACAGCTGTAGCTAAGAAAAAGGCCAACAAAGATTTACAACCTTGGGTAAAATCTCTAAGTCGTCACATGTTGTTCGCTGCAGAACAATGTAACGGAGACCCTAACATTCTAATTGATGTGTGGAAATCTGTTATTTATCAGGTCTCTAATATTCATTCATTCGCAAGTTTGACCCACTACCAAAATTGCATTCATGGTCCTCTCTCAACTGAAGAATCAAGAAAAAATATATGGCTCAAACCTGATACTCTTGCTTACGATGTTTTGTATGTTATTATTAACAAAAAGAGACTTTTACGGGACTTGAAACAAATAAGCGGATTCTCTCATACGTCTTACAGCTTACTTCTAAAATATTGTCCTAAGCAGCAAGAATTTGACTTTGATGTTATGGAAGCGCGTACAATGTTAGCCCCTTTAGATCACAACTTTAATGTAGACAGAAAATTTTAATTTGAAAAAGAAGTCGAATCTACAACTGAACACTCGAATAAAGAAGAATTTGAATATTATTTTTCCAAAACCACTGACGAATGGCATGCGAGACCTCGCAAAGAGATTAAGTCTTACGTGTTCATTTATGATATTATCAAAAATATTGCCAACCGTAAATTGGAAAGGATATGTTGTGCGAAATGTAGATGCTTGGTACTATAAAGCGATAAGAAGGAATAGTACTTAGTATTTCAAAAATTATTACAGGTTTTGCTCTCACAGCAAAAGTCAAGCATCTGGAAAATAATAATCCCTGTGTGTTTTTACATTAGACGAGTCATTACTCAATTATATTCTTTAACCTTTTAGTATTTCTCCATTCGAATATTGTTCTTTTTCTAAATAAAACAAAACCAAATTTTCCTCAAAAAAGAGTTTACAGACTGGCTTGACTTTTGCCTTTAGGTAGCGAACTGTGAATTGTCAATGTTATATTCGGATACAATAATTTATCATTATCAGATAAGACAACTTATTTGATAATCGGTTTAAGGCATTATTACTGAGAGATCCGTTAACCTGTTTCGTTCTGAAATTTGAAAATTACCAACATCAGTATATTTTATCAAAATTTGTTTTATTCACTGAAAATTAAATAAAATGCATTGTAACATGATGAATACTACGTAGTATCCGTCCTTTATTTTACTGTGGTTTCGCACGTGGACTTCAAATTTAATAATCTTGATCTACTCCAGCACGTGCTCTCTGTCTTCAATAACTATAGCTAGTGACGTAGAAAAAAACATTAACCCGTAATCTCCCGTATTTTATAGAAACACCTATTATGGTTTTTATTTACAGTAAAATTGTTTTGGTTTTCAATATGCCTTGGTTGATCTGTCAAATGATTGGTTTTGGCGATTTGTAATGCGCCATTACCTGGCAGTTCCATAGATAAGTAATGACTCTTAGGGATTGTCAGTCATTAGACTAACATTAGGGTTGGGAAGTGTCATACTAGGAAATGATATGTATACACTAGGGATGTTTATAACTCCATTGCCAAAACGCTGCGAATGCGACTGGATAAATATCTGGTGCTTCAACAACGTAAAATGTAAGACGAATGGTGTATTTCAATCCTACGTCGTAGGAGGTGCATTGCCTTGTTTACGCGTATGAAAAAAGTTAAGCTCTGCTCGTTTCTATAAGAATCATCGGGGCCACACTGGTCTGGCTTAGACATTCCAAGTGCGGACATATATAATTTGATAGTCATGTTATATTATTATTTACAGAATGAAACCAAAACTTTCAAGAGCCACTGGAAAGTGGACCATTGTGCCTGTAAAAGTTTCAAAGACGTATAAACATGTTAAAGAGATGATCTTATCAACACTTTCCGGTGAAGTGATAAGAAATGCTACGGATATGATTCCAAAGGATCTAGATATAATCTGCAATAAGAAAAATATACCAAAAGTTCCATGCCCCGACAGAAATGAATTATTGAATTATAGATAAAAATATTCGAAATTTAATGAAACATCAATATTTGATGAGTTACGTTTAGAGAAATGATACATTTGTCAATACTTTAAATCCGGTGTAATTCATATTACCAGGGATTGGATATAGAAAGATGCGGTGTTCCAATGGGATTCCAACTCTGAACCGTCGTTTCAGGACCTGAAATTGCTTTTGTCCACAGCAACGGTGCTCGCTCTATTCAATCCCGACACACATACTACCATCTCGGTGTATGCCAGCCCTGTAGGCATTGGTGCGGTTCTTTTACAGAATCAACGGCCGATTGATATGCCTCTACATTTCTCAATACTACCTAACAGAACTATGCACAGATAGAAAAAGAACTCTTGGGCATCGTCTACAGCTGTTAATGTTTCGGGTACCCCCAATGTACTGTACAGACCGATCACAAACAATTTACGTCAATAATAAACAAACCACTCCAATTGCTATCCCCACGGCTCTAACGATTGGTTCTACGCTTGATGCGATAGAGTATGCACATTGTGTACGTTCCTGGTACCCAATTAAATGTGGCAGACACATTCAATCGGTCTCCCCGCCATCAAATGGACCTAAACACCGAATTCATGGAGTGCCCCAAGGCCCCAGTCCTTTCCATACAATAATGGTCTTAATGTTTCAAACTAAGAAAACCTTCCACACCCTCTGGGTAAAGCTCAGAAAAAACTAAAGTACGTCACCATTTCCACTTCGTAGGGGTCAAATACTTCCCCACACCTGGAGAGCGAGGAAGGGTAGAATTGCAAAACCCTTTCTCTAATGGGCAAATTGGAACTTAAAATAATAAATAATTTTATTCGTAGTCGTATACAGTGTTTTACTTGTAAGATAGAAAATTTTATAGCTCAGCACTTCGACGCGATCGGGAACTAATATTGGAAATAGTTAATTAAAACAAAGAAATGGGCTTAGGTTTTTGTTTCAGTCAGGATATAAAACGAATGAATTAGCTCTCCCCAGAGATATAACACCCATAGCCAATATTCAATATTCAGGGGCGTGCCAACCACGGGGATTTCCGAGGGCAGACTTTGCGCAGAGGTGTAGTTCACCCAGGATACTCTTGTGTTAAGTTTTCTATCTCTCGTCATATTTTGGGACGCAGCCTATTTAACTAGATCAATAAGTTATCAAACCTACGTCATGAAAATGGCAGACAGCATTATCAAATATTTCCCTAATAAAACACTTAAAAACAGTATTTGGATAAAATTAACATAAAATGAGCTAGAACACCTTTAAATAAACGTCAAATAAATATTTTATTGATAAATATCTGTACAAAATAATATTTAGTCTTTGGTGTGATTTTATAGGATTAAATAATATTTTTCATTCTTCTGGCCACCAAACGTACGATTTCAAAGACGACGCTGGAATTGAATCGTCCAGAAATGATCCGGCATCGGTTTGCACTCTGATTTTCTTTGTCAAGAGACCGCTATAAAACACCAGACATTAAAATTTCAAAAACACAAGAATAAATTTAGGTACCAAAGAATATGACACAACACGGATTCTAAAACCCACCCTCGTAAACTTCGTAGCGAATTTTTGTCTGCTTTCACACATTGAGTCACATATATACCGATGCACATGAGATACCAAATCATCCTATATCACCGGTAGTCTCATCATAATACCCGGGCAACAGCCATGGGTAGCAGGAGAACCCTACCGATGGCAGCCGTGGAAATAACGATTGGTTGATATAGCTCCACTGACAGACGGGAGTAAATTTACAAAAGATAAGATACCAAAAGGCGGCCAACTGCGTTCCAAAGCGCCCGCACAGCTGGAGCCGTAACGAAAAGAATGAGCCCAAAACACGAAAAATCAAGATTAACAGCCGAATATACATGTGCAAGGACCTCTCCCGTTAGTGTGAGCTGAAACACAGTTTCTGGTCCCTACCTAAGCCAAGACCAAGGGGGGGATGTAGGTCCAATTGACCAATGGTAACTTCTCACAATGCGCCATTACGTTTTGTATTTTTAAAAAGCAGACGAACCTTCGCTACGATAGATGTGAGGGTGGTACCACAACTTAATGCTACTACTCCATATTCTTGGTGAAATTATCTTCACTGGTTTCAATTAGCTATCCATGTAGGCCATTAAAATGAAACATGCACTTCCCATGCTCGAAGCAGTTTTGTAATTACTGAGAATTTCCTGCCAAACCGAGGATGTGTACAACTCACAATTTACCACAATACATTTTAAAAATTAAATTGCGTTGCAAAATGTTTATTGATTTTCGGTTTGATTTCTGAAATTTCGGTTATTTTGAAACTGATACTAAAATTGTTTTTCTGTTGAACATACGGGATTTTGACGCACTCATCCGGCGGTTTACGGTAAGTCCTACCTATTAAGAACGTGAAGGACAATTCCACTGTCAGGACGTTGAAAAGATACAATATTTAGGGAGTCAAAAGTCGAAGGTCTCGACGAGTCGATCTTCCTAGAGTCTCTCGGCAGCAGTTTACTAGAAACACACAAACGACGATCATAACATAAACAACCACAAAAGACCGATACGACCGCCCCTAAACTTATACCAAATAAGCTTTGGTTGAATTTCGATAAGCCGCAGACCCTAAAATTATATTACGTTAGATTAAGTTAGATTCGGTTTCGGAGACCTAAACTTATACTTAATTAGGTTCATTAGGTTAGATTTTGTTAGTACGCACTACGCACCCCCTAAAATTATACTAAGTTGGGTTCCATTAGGTTAGATTTTGGTAATACGCAGCCCCTAAATTTATACTAGTTAACAACTTGTAAGTTAGGTTGGGTTAGGTTTGGTTTAGTACGGTGCAGCCCCTAAAATTATACTAAGTTAGGTTCTATTACGTTAGATTTTTGGTAGTCCGCCGCCCCTAATATTATACTAAAATAGGTTTGATAAGGTTATATTTTGGTGGGCCGCAGTCTCTAAGATTATGCTAAATTAGATGAATGTGGAATACACGCTGATGTTAGGCATAAGTCATCCAAGGAAGGCAGATGCTCTGTTTGTAGCCCGCCAGCCCGTGCTCATATGGATGTTTCAATAGTTATGTCGCCGTACCTGAAGTGTGCCAGAACATAGTACATTGGCTGCTTGTAAAATTCCTGTCCTGTGGCATTCACAATGATTGCAGCATCAACGAAATTATTCGCATGATTAGGTCCTCCTCCTTCATTTAAAACCAGGTTCCAATCGATCCAACCGCTCGTTGAGTGCTGTAAATCCTTTAAAGATAATATTGAGTATTAATGAAAGTTTCAAAAAAGCTCCAATTTGATATAGTTCCACCAAATTAGGTAAACTAAAATATTTTCTACCCGAAATTCCCTTTACACCAAATAAGATTATCTACGATATTTTCAACTGAAATTCCCTTACGACAAATAACATTTACAGCAATATCTTCAACTGAAATTCCCTTACGCCAAATAAGATTACCTACAATATCTTCAATCGGAATTCCCTTACAACAAATAGGATTATCTAAAATATCGTCAACCGAAATTCCCTTAGACCAAATAAGCTAATCCAAAATATCTTCAAGTAAAATTTCTTAACAGCAAATAAAGTAATCTAAAATATCTTAAGTTAAATTACGTGAAAAAGTAGAAAAGTCCATTCTCTGCGCAGAACTGATGAGCTCCAAATAGGGCGAAACCGGTCTACCACTGGAAATAATTCTGGCAATTTTAATTATATTTTAATTTGTTTTTCACTCGAAGATCAATTGGGTTCCAGTTTCGCGTAATTTTTATCATATTACTTTAAATTTGTTAGGGTTAATCTTTTTGCCCCCTTTTTATTATGAACTTTTCTACTTTTTAACTACTTCATAGTCCATCGGTGGTTTTTATTAACGTTAAAATATCTTCAAACCAAAAAAGCTTATAAAAAAGCTTCAAGCTAATTTTAGTACACCCTCGAGACACGCTAAGAGCAATACCTCAATAATATCCTTGGCATAATCTTCACCTCCCTTCCAACTTCCGAGCTGAACGTGATTTCGTCCTAGCCTGTTCTCGTTGCACGCCTCCGTCATCAAAATAAACTTGTCCGGATGGCGTTCCTTGGTGATGTCGAGCACGAATGCTGGCACGATTTTGTTATAATACCAATGAAACGCTATTCCAGAAACGTACTTCCCGGTTCGTTCATCAGCTAGAATCTGTGGAATATTAAATCCGAATAAAGCCGAGATTTTTCCGTGTCCCTAGTCGGATATCCAAGGAACATTTTGATGTCGGACAATTTAACCCTCGGACCTCTGTATCAGCCCTATAACCATTCGTTTCTCAAAGACCACAAATCACAATTCTTGTGAAGTATTCAATTCCTATAGATACCATCATTGGGCACTTGTGAAATGGGCTCCGCAAGATCTTACCATAGTCGATAAGCTTGGTAGCAAACGTTCTATTAATGACTGAAATTGCAAAATACGAACTATAACTAGTTACCCGATAGTGAAATGTGTTTAATTGGATAATACTATTTCCGTTTCGACAATGTCGGTAAAAACGTTAAAAGAAATGAAGAACATAATCTGTGGGATGTAATATTTGAATAGGTACCATTTCATTTGTTCTGTTCTAAATTTTAATAAGTACTTTGCAATAGATACGATCTCATTGGTATATCAGGTCTGGGTCCTGGGTGAACACTCCTAGGCTCGCTCTT
The DNA here is from genome assembly GCF_980474605.1 of Leiobunum rupestre. NCBI lineage: Eukaryota > Metazoa > Arthropoda > Arachnida > Opiliones > Sclerosomatidae > Leiobunum > Leiobunum rupestre. The sequence continues at coordinate 62,232,298 of NC_143384.1, forward strand.
AAGTTATTGATTTTTTACACAAAAATAATAATTAGTTCGAATAAAATTTCTTCATCGTCGAATACCCAGTTTCATCAAATTCTCATAATTTGTAATTTTAAAATTAATTTTACCACATGTAAAGGTCTTTCGATTTAACAATGAATAGTAATTTAGTCATAAGGCTAATGGGGATCTCTATTGGACGATGACATAGGCCTATTTATTAAAAATAAAATTTTCGAGATCTGTAAATAATATTTTAACGCCTTAACAAGTAGTTTTTTTAATTAAGCACGAGTTGGAAATATTCAAACTTTCAATATGTTTTCAAATGCTTTTAAATATTTATTCTTGAAATTTATTTGGTCTACCGTGCAAATCTAAAAGTCCTCCACTCCCTTTTCTTCAATATCCCAATCCCGAAAAAGGCGAATTGTCACTGCGGAGTTGGATTTAGCACCGTCCATGAAAATCCTGCCATAGTATTCCTTCAGGTATAAATCTCTCAATTGAACGATTTCAGAATGACTATATCTATTCGAAATGGTTTAATACTAGTTTGTTCAAACTGCGTTACACTACCCGTATCTTCTTAGAGATTACCTTCTACTATTTTTTGCAGGGTACACATTAATGAAACAATGAGCGAGGAATGCTGTCCTACGAGTTTTTTCATATGCTGTAGTATTGTCTGATCGCTTTTTCTTCACCGTGTATCCTGGTTCATTGCAATAGCTAGCAAGCCAGCGCTAACTCCGTCATTCATGAACTAGCGCTCACCAACCTGTTTGGAGCTTGTAACTTGACCCAAAATGGCAGAAATCGGCTTTAAGACTATTTAGTCACAGAACTACTATGAAAAATTATATAGGAATTCTAATAAGCTCGTTCTCTTCGTTCTTAAATTATCATAATTTTACATTTGTGATGCCCTATTTCCGGAGACTAGCACGGAAAAGTAGTAAAGTTTTTACAAATTTGTTTTATTTGAAGCAATCGTGTGACCGTTGCTACTAGAAAAGGAAAATAAAATCTCGGCACCACTTAGGCACTAGGTTGCGAACTTACAACATCGGGTGTCCTTGGAAGAAAGATTCTTTGACCATCGACGATCATAATTTTAAATTTGTCCGGTCCGTATCCAGATTCTTCTAGAATGGGTCCCAAGTACTGCCTGATGAAATCTCTCTCCATCTCGGCCAAATAACCCATACTCTGCCACGGGTAAAATGGAATGAAGCCGGCTTCCGGTTCGTTCTGAACTGTTACTCCCCAAATATCGATTCCATTTTCTTTGTAACTCTCGATAAATCTACAAAAGATAATAAATATTAAATGATAAGGGTAGGTAGGCTATTAACTAAAATTATCCATCTCCCTACAGCCACGTTTTTTACCCTAATGATCGCTTTTTTGAAGGTCAAGATTACCATTCTCAGAGTCGCCATGATTATAGTAGTCATTTTTTATTATACAATTTAGTATATTTTCGAGATAAGCATTTTGAAGGTAGAGATCGCCATGTTCTACTAGTTACTTTTTATTGTAATATTTAAGTACATTTGGTTTTTAAATTTTGTAGTTTGTTATTTTGTAATCACCTAATTTTGCAAGACATAATGTAAAAGTGAGCTATAAGTCGCACTATGACTTGGCCCTCTTGACTCTACTCTTGTTGCTTAATAAATAAAAAATTAAAATTTTAATTTGATTTTCGAAATAAACATTATCAAGATCGGTCTAACCGATTTGAAGGTCAAAATCACCATTTACTAAAGATCGTCCATTTGGGCAGGCCTGCTCTTTAGAAAAGTAATGACACCTGTTATCTTCCTATAGACCCTGCAGAGCTGCAGGAGCAGGAAGCTGCTATTACTGTATAGCCTTCGTGGGTAGTTTAAATTTTGTGAAAGTGTACTTTTCAAATTTCAAGAAAAATGAGTTTAATATATAATCCAACAAATCCATTTTAAATGTAATACTTTGGGAGCCCCTTTAGCGCCCCCTAGTCATCGGCGCCCAGGGGCCGGCTGATGTATCCCTGCCCCCTCTCACTACCCCTCTCGCACCACACTCTCCAGTAAAGTAGTTTCTTCGAAGAATCGGATAGATTCATTGCCATCTGTAATAACAAGGGCATTACGTAACTCTTCAGGATCATCTTCCCCCGCATACTTAAATTTTTTACTTTTTTTCGTTTTATTTACTTTTTTTATTACATTTTCCCTCGCACTCTTGACCATCTATATTGATAGTTATTGTTAAGTATTCATAAAGCCCGATATATCAAATGTCTCATTGGGAAGGGGGAGACTTTAGAGAAACGCAACGCCTTGTTTTTTCACTACTCTACCGTAAGATGGCTCTCTTCCCTGGCACAATTTGAATTAGGTAAGGCGGGAAAAGGAGTAAGCTTAAATTCTTGTATAAATTATTGTATTTATACTATTGAGCGTTTAAGGCCCTATTCTTATTAAAATAACATATTATTAAGAGGAAACTTAAAAACACAACATAATAAAAATCATTTTAAGCCATTTTAATCCTTAATTGTGGATATCTTACACTATTAAAGCTTTAGTCCCATTCAACCGAAGGCGGTTTTTGAGGTGTCCCATTCGACCGAATTCCGCCGAAACGTGCGGTTTTTATGTGTCCCATTCGACCGAACGCTTTTATGTGTCTCATTCGACCGAACGCTGCTATATAAATTGGCTTTTGCTATGTTTTCAATTTAGTTACTGAAGTCGTTTGCAATGGAGCGGATAGCTAATAAAGGAGGGTATTTATTTAGCTATGCCATTTTAATATCTTTGTACTATGCATTTATTTGAAAATAAAATGGAATGAGCATGAATTATATTTTATCTTCACCTAGTCAAGAAAAGTAACTGAACCAAAACTGAAATAGTAAACTTAACCAACTCTAACCTAACCTAACCTAAACATGGATCTTCGATAGTACATACCTTATAAATAAAATACCAAATCACCCCGCCAATTGGGCTACATTTTAAAATTCTTTCGGTCGAATGGGATTCGGTCGAATGGGATTTCGGTCGAATGGGAATAAACGCTATTAAAACCTTTCTGGTTAAGGTTTATAGTTTAATATTTTTTAATTTCATAGACAACTGAAGTATCGCGAGCATGATTGTACATTAGTGGTGTTAAATATTTTTCGACAATGGCATTTTAGTGCTGAACTAAAACAATTTGATTATAAGTAGAAAGCACGACTATCAATAGTGAAATTATTAGCCTGCCAGGGTACTTAAGATCTCCATTTAACTTCAGCAAAGGCGCATTTGAAGCTGGCTGAATAAGTTTTTCTATACAGTCGTAACATTATGTACGCTTCTCTGCCACCCTCGCTGCCACCTTTACAAGATAACCACCAATTAACGCAATTGTACAGTTTCTTTCAGTTGAATTTTGGGACGATATCTAATCACAGTTTTTGGTTTGAGTTTATATCACGCAAACTTGAAATATCACACATTTGTTAATCACAGTTGGTCACGCAGGTCCAAGAAACAGCGCTCGCGGTGAGAGAATACGGCGACTTAAATTGCCAAAAAAAAAGGGAAATGGGAGTCGCGCACCGGCCTTGATTAACGTAGACAGCGTTCCGAGCCGTCCCAACCCAGGTTTTTCCAAAAACTTTCCGAACTAGACCAGTAATATCCCCTCAGCTCACAGCGATTCCATGGAACCATTGTCATGTTCGCGGGCCTCGAGCCTACCACCAGGTAGAAAGGTCACCAATTGTTTTTTGTTTCAACTCCGCCCTACAATCCCCGGAACAAAACCAGAAGACAGGACTCTAAGACTTCAGAACTCTGCTTTTAGAAACAAAGTTTAAGCCCTCGCTATTGTTCGAGAAAAGGTTAAAAACAGGTCCCCACGAGGCTGAGAGTTCATTCCGCTTCGTATATTTATACCCAGTGGCGTAGCGTGGGGGGGCAAAGGGGGCCATGGCCCCGGGCGGCATAGATGTAGGGGGCGGCCTGGCAAATTGAAACCAACGCGGCCGGCCGATATTCTGGGTCAGACATTGGCGGCAGCCGCTGGCAGGCGACTATTGCAGTGTTGTCACAGGCCCTTAAGGGGTCTGAGTGTTCAATAACTGGTGGCTTTACTGAGGAGTCGGGGTCCGGCTCTTGTAACCCATAAGGGCGGTGGCACACCGGGAGATGTTAGCTGAGATCAAATGGTCCGATCTCCGACTTCGGTCAGGTAAGGGCTGGAAACTAAGCTTCAGCTCAAACTAATGGAGAGGGGCCAGGCATCCTGTCGCCTAGGCGGATTTGGTGGCCTGCTGTGGGGCGGCGGGTCTCCGTATGAGGCGCTGTGGCCCGGTTTCCCGGCTTTGTGGAGCCCATTGGGATCTACGGTGCCGATCGTGCCGGGTTACGCTGGACCGCAGTGTGCCCGTTGTACCCCTTTAGTCCACCTTTTCTTAAGGGCTTTGGCACCTCACCTATGTAGTTAAGGTGCTGGATTCCGATGCTAGAGCACCCGCTCATGTAACCCACTGCTGTGTGCGAAGGGGCGAATTGGTCAACCCATTGTTGAACCTTCTGCTGGGAGAGCGGCTTGCGACCTTCAGTAGTAGGGTACTACTACCCATGTTGGTTTTTTCACCTGTCCGGGCTGTGGACGCTGGCGTAGGGCATTATGATGATAGGCCTCCGGTGGTGTGGTTCTCTTGTTACCGGTACACTGGGCTATAATTTCTGATAATAATAATAATAATCAGCTAGGCTAATACCCAAGGCACCACCTTAGGCCTAAGTCATCAAGCGACTTTTGAAGCCATTAATTCAGGTGGCCGGGTTACAATGCGTAGGAGGGTGGTGGCAAGCCCTGCATGCCACGCGTTCGAGCCAGCAGCTCCCTACACTAACTATTACCGTTAACCTCGATGCAGTGATGTCACACCGTGCGCTGTGTTTATGAGATTTCTATGCCGTCAACAGAACAGTCTACGAGTCTAGCCGGGCAGCGCGCGGTGTGGCAACACTGCAACAACCGCCAACAGAAAACAGTCGACGAGTCTAACCGGCTCGAACGAAACGTCAGTTATTGTTATTGAGAAGCGCGGTGCAGTTACTATTTAAAATCTACAATGTCGTTCAGATTAACAAATCTGGGTATCGTGGCAATCGAACAAGAGGTACAAATTAATTTTGACCATTGCATAAAAGAGTTCGCGTTGCAAAAAACACGCAGAATAAAATTTTAATTTTTTAACGACTTGAATCATTTTGCAATCAACAGAGTATCACAGAATTTTTGCCTACTTTTGGGGGGGCGGCAAATTTAGGGTTGGCCCCGGGTGGAAGAAATGCACGCTACGCCACTGTTTATACCGTTGGGATTATTGTATTTTTTTTTTCGTTTTACCCTCGCCAATATCATTTGAGTTAGTTGTTTTGTTTAAGAGTTAATTGTTACCAAAGTTTAATTGTTGAATCTTTAATTGTAGTATTTATTATTTAGTGTTTAGTCAGAAATACATGAACCGAAATTATCAGCGAGCAAATTTTTCTCGGACGGCAATTTCTCCGCGCGACAGGGGAGGGTCGAATAGCGAGGCCTTGTTAATTTTCCGCCTAACGCGACTACAGGGAAAATTTCGAATGCACCACGGGTATCTAGACCGCCATCTAGTGAGGCTAAGAGAAATTATTTCATCGAAGAATATCGTGCGAAACTTGGTCTGCAAACCTAGGCTTAGCCGTGTTTTGTTATTGATAGAGGTCAGTGGAAGGTGGTAGCTGCCGCAGCTGTCCAAAATGGAAAAAGTAGATGAATTAAACACCTTTTTAACTCATCTTACTAGACCATATATGTATGAAAGAACAGAGAAATACGTTAGTTTTATTAGAATCAGAAAATATTCAGAATTATTTAATGGAGCTACTTAAGATATAAATGAAACCCAGATAAAAATATTTAGGCTTGCAGTAGCAAAGAAACAGAAGGTCACGGAAGAAGAAACTAAAATCATGGACTAATGAACATTAATTAGTCCATGTTAAAATAAACCACGAGAAAAGAACTAGTAGAAATAAGAAAAAAGAATGATGATTTCGTTTACGAGTAAGGCTACCTTTACGTTGCTACTCAGTTTTATATTTCAGATAAAACAAGTACAATTATTTTAACAAAATAATACAAATATTCATTGTGTATAATTCTTAACGTAGTCAAGTTAGACTAGTTTTTGCCTTTCTTCCAGACTTCCCCTGACACATGATGCACTTGTAATTTTTCCCCAGCAGCATATTTTATTTATTTATTTGTTTTTCGTGAAAGTTTCGCTCGGCCGTCGCCAGGTAGCGTATTCAAACCTTCGCCGCGGAGGTGGGGAGGTTCTCTTTCCGAGGAGGGGAAGGTGGCACGCGGCCACTAAGGTGGGGGAAAACGGGGAACTTGCCTCCCGTGTTAGAGGAACAGGACGCTGATAATTTCGGTTCATGTATGTCTGGTTTAGTGTATATTTGTTTGTGCCCCCGCTTCCTTAGAGCCATAGGATGCCTGAGTTTACAGACTCAGGAACTGATCCCATAGAAAACCGTTAAAAATTTAATTAATATATGGGCAAGTAGTGTATTATTTAATGTTGAACCCCCCCCCCCACCCCCTGTTTATTTTACAGAGACATTTACAATATAGTCGTGGTGGACTAACTAACGCACAGGGACGCCCCGTTCCCGAATTTTTGCTAGGTGCGATTGTTACATGTGCGCTCTGGCGGCAGAACCATGCACTAACGGAAAACTCGGGTCAAAAGGGGCGGGCGGAAAAATTGGGTGGAAGAAACGAACGTGTACGTAGAGCATGGTCGAGCACATAGACTGGTCGAGCACTATTGTTCAAAGAGAAATACATCGTGCATATTAATTAAAAGTTTAACTAACAGAAGATGCATTTCTCATCATTGACCAACGAAATAATTATTACGTCACCTTTAAAAAAGAAAGGAAAAAATACGAGGATATATACGCCGAATTATCTTCTGGTAAGTATTTACCGAGGCTTACGAAACTGTTTTGTTTTTAAAAGGTTTTCAATGTTTTTATATTATTTATATAATCATAGACGACGATGATTTTAAACAATGGCACAACTTAGCCAAAGAAATAGATTTAAATAAATTACTAAGTGAAGAAAGTGCGGAAAATTCATTGTCCAAGTTGGCTTCTAAGAAACCAGCTCCATTTAAGGTTTTTGAAGATTTATCAAATGGTAACTAAATTTTACATAAAGCAACGAATATAATATCTATAAAACAAAAGCAAAATACTTTTTATACAAATTTCAGATTCAGACTTTCAAAATTCTAATTCACCTAAGAAACTATTGTCATCGAACGTGCCAAATGTAATTCCCAATCCGAGTTTAGCCTCCACATGTACCTCGTAAGTCTTTCAATAATTTTTCACATATTGAGTTATTTTAAAATATTTTTCAAACAGGAAAAAAAGGACAAGTAAAAAAGTTTTAAAAAGAGAATTGCTTACAGGTAAAACTTTATTATAATGTTAATTTTCTTTTAAAATATAGTTTTTTTAATTTGAATCAAATATCTTAATTTCTAGATTCTAAATTTGAAGATAATTACCACAGCGCTTGGGAAAAAGCCATAATCTCAGTTCAAACATTCTTAATCCTAAACTCGGAAGAGCGCAAGGAGGCAATGGTAAAATGGATATCAACCATTCCAAAAGATGATTTAGTATATCAAAGGATAAAAACCCTATACCATTGTTTGTTTACACAAACCAAAGAAGATTGTGTATACTCTAAACACAAGGAAATATTTATATCAAACCTAATTGATATTGTGGCCGACGAGTGAAATGGTGATGTAAGACAACTCCATTTTTACTTATATTTAATTTCTTATCATTTATTTTTTTAATTGTAGACTGATCTTAAGGCCTTTTCACACGAGCCAACTTTTTGATACAACTAGATGAGTCAACTTGAGTTGAGTCAACTAGTTGGTTCGTGTGAATAAAAGTTCGATGAGTTGATCCACCAAAAAAGTACGCGAGAAAAAAATGGATCACTGATCCATTTTTGCTGACTCAGCATTTTGATTTGAAAAGTTGGCTCGTGTGAAAAGGTCTTAAGTCAACATGAAAAATAAGTAGGCGTTAAATGTATTTTGTGGCCTTTGTTTAATGCATTAAGAGAAATTATGGGGGAAATGACAGAAAATCAGGTTAAAAGCGTGACATTAGTGGAAGACTACCAATCATTGTATTATGTAGTTGGAGCGGTTTTACATAAGCTGTCAAAACCCAATAAGTCAAGTGACAGCCAAAGAATAGCAGCTGTTTTAAGGGAACCCGAAAAGGATAAAGTCCCCTTAGAAATTAGAAATTGGGTTGAAAAACAAAACCGCAAGGGTTTAATTTACCCCACAATGGAAGCTTACAACTTTTTCCTGTCTATTAATACTCATGTGCTAAAATTTTTTAACAGTAAATATATAAAGAATAGAAAATTATTAACGATAAAATCAGTCAGAGAAGATATAAAAGTTTATGACCAATGGGCTACAATTTGTGGAAAAGCAAATATTAGCATAGATGAAGCTGATAAAGTCCTAACTTGCATATTAGAAACTATAACAAACACTGCTGGAAATGGGCATACGAACAAGCTTAGGAATGATATTAAACTAGAGCAACGAAAGAAGAGATTTTCTACAAAAGCTAATAGCAAAGAGAATACAAAGAAGAAAATTGAAGCCGCAGTCAAGCAACAAATAAGTTTGAAATACCAAATTGCTTTTGATTAGCAATATAAATGTGTCTGTGATAAATAAGTTCCTGTGGTAATGATATGCAATTTCCTAAGATGAAAGTGAGTAGTTGTTTTAATAAACCTTTTTTTTTACAATTAAGAATTACTCTCAGTATTTGCACCCAAAACCTTTAGGTGCACGATCATTTTCCCTTCCTCCATAGTTTGTAGTCTTTGAGTAGTTCTCCCAAAGTGATAAAGAGTAGGCTTTGACCCAGCTTTGCAAGCCTGTCGTTGCTTACTAAAAAGTTGATTTGCGTGCGCAGTAAGGACAAATTTTGCACCTTTCCCCAGCAAGAAAGGAATTATTTCTAGCATGGCATTAGCTGAAATTAACATTGTGTTGTTACTTTAGGCAATACTTAGCATTAAAGCTACGGCTGTGCGAGTAATTGTTTTAGCTGTTTGAGTTGAATATTGAGTATCAAAAACGTTTTCGCTTAGTAGTCAAGTACCCGATTAAAAAAGCAAATTACCTTGTTCGACTAATTGATTATTAAGAAAAAAGTTTGGAACTTTTTTTATTCGGGTAATTCACCAAAATAATCGAGTAATTGATTAAGAAATTTCCTTACTCGAGTAATCGCTTGTTAAGAAACACAATAGTGCCAGTTTAACAAAAGTGTTATTTTGGTAATCACACTTAAAACTAGGCTAGGCTAGGCTAGGCTAGGCTAAAAATAATCAGCTAGACTAATACCCAAGGCACCACCTTAGGCCTAAGTCATCGAGCGACTTTTAAAGCCTTTAAATCAGGTGGCCGGGTTACAATGCGTAGGAGGGTGGTGGCAAGCCCTGCAAGCCAACAGCTCCCTACACTAACTATTACTGTTAACCTCAACAAGTTTTTATTGCTCAAGCTACAAAATAGTCGAGTACCCAATAGACATAACTTATCAAACTTTATAATCAACAAATATTTAAAAGTGGTGTAAGTTTCGGTACTCAGTCCCTAAAAAAACCTGAGTACTCGCACATAAATAATTAAAGGCTAAATACTAACTTGTTTGCCGTAATCCTGAGAGAGTTTCTGGTTTTAGCAACATTTTCTTTTTATGACTAGTTTTTTCATCCAAGTTATTTACGTAACTTTCCCAAAGACTTAAGTACCCAAGGAAATCTGTCTTCAGCCACTAAAAGAAATTAATGTCATTTAACTTGTACAAAATCTACTATTGCACTTCAGTCTCACTTCTAGCCTTTCATCATTGGGTGTCGTGAATGGTTTAATATCATTGTTCCTCGTGTGGCATCCTGCGTATAAATGGTCTTCTCATAACCTTGGTTTATACTCTCTTCTAAAATTTCTAGAAGGTAATCATGATCTTCTACAGTAACTTCTTCTCCTTTTTTATCTATTTGTTTTGCCATTTTAGCTTGTAACCTTTTTATTTTGGTTTTTAGTTTGTATACTCTTCTTTTTTACTCTCTCGCAATTTCTTTGCTAGCTCAGCTTTATTTAAGTTTGAAAACCTTGTGATGCTAGTTTCGTTTTTCTTTTTCTTACGGCTAATGGTAACTTGTAAACTGAGACGCTGCTTGGCACAAGGAAAACACCTTGTTTTATTTCCATAATTGACCAATAGTTCACAGTTTTCACTATGAATTCCACCTGTTATTAAACTTAAGAAACCATGGTTCTGTGGCCTATTTTGAAAAATTTCTATGAACTCTTTTTCTCCATTTCCAGGGCAGATCTTACATGAGTTTAAAAGAAAAACTACTTCATCCAAATCCTTAAATGAAGTTATTTTCTTGGGGAATTTAAGTGATACATCAGAGTGAGATAAAAGCTTCCCTTGAACTTCGTAAGTGGGTACTAAATCAGAATTTAGCTTAAAACAGTACAACACTTTCTCAGTTCCTAGGGGCTATTCACAAATTACGTAACGCGGTAGGGGGGAGGAGGGGTTTGTGCAAGAGTTACGAATTGTTACGTGGGGGGGGAGGGAGGGTTCACTAAAATGTTACGTAACACATCTTATTTTTCATATCGTAGAATAAAATTTTCATCACTTTCAGAAAAAGTCGCAATTGACCCATAACAAAAGAGGGGCCGCAGACGAGGCTTAAGTGAGACCTCTGGACGGAACATCCTGTTTGTGACGTTTTAAACCACGTGACCGCCATTGAAATATACAGGCGGAAGTAAGGAAACGGATGGTCCGTCCAAATGCTGGGTGGCCAGGTAAAAATGTTAATTTTCGGCCCCCCAACTTTCATCATGGGTCTATTATTAAAAGCATAAGCATTTCCATTGGTTTACCCACGTTTAAAAGAATTTCAAATGACCTTGATCTACAGTTTCGCCTATTTTCACACGCTCGGGATGGACAAAGGTGCGAGAACGATTAGTAAAATTTAGAACCTGGTCTTATTGTACTTAATTACCAGTATATTAGTTGTTTTGAACTATAATAATATAAGGGGGGGGGTCGATATTTGTTACGTAATTTAAGAAGAGGGGTCTTTCCATTTGTTACTTTTTGTTACGAAGGGGAGGGGAGGAGTCCAAAAAGTGGTTTTTCTGCGTTACGTAATTTGTGAACAGCCCCCTACGTTAAATTTGCATATTTTCAATCCTCCTTCAACTTGTGTAACTGACCATTCCAATGGCGGAGAAAAATCTTTAACAACTGAAATAAGGTCAAATAGAGAGTCTTCTTGTGCTTGTAAGGTGTAGTCTATTTCCATTTCAACAAGATTTGCTAGTGAGAGAGCAAAAGTGTTTTCCCTCGAGGTCAACAAATCTAATTGACTATTGGTTTGTTCCATGGCAGTTGTGGGTAAACGAGAAGCATTAATTTCACTTGGTTTCATTGTTGGCTTAATTGCATCGGAGTTAGGTTGAATATTTTGTTCATTTACACGGGGTTTCAATATTGATACATAATGGTATAGAAAATACGCCACTCATATATTGTTTATTGCTGTATCTTGAATCGCTTTTACACGATTTGCAGACGCAGAGCTTTTTCATTTTGATATTAAAAATATCTCACAAAATTGAAATAACTCCAAACATTCAAACGCGAAAGGCTTAAAAGCGAACCGTTGTGATTTTATTGTCTGCTACTATCAATATAAAAATTGCTCTAGATGACGGTATCTGTTTCCTATTTGTGACGTTTTGACCCGAGTAAAATTATAACGGAGGTATGAAAAGGGGGTTAACATTTAACTTTCTCGTTTCAGAGCTCCCTATAGGAATAGTACGGGAACGGGGCGTCCCTGTGCGTTAGTTAGTCCATGGCCTAACCATCACTAGAGACTAGAGTAAAGTAAAACTATTCCCTCGATATCAAAAGAACAATTACCGATTACCCCCTTTTTGTATCTGGTGTTTTGTATATAAGTATTAAATAAAGATTTTTGCGATTGATTATAGACAAAGGGTTTCCATTCTGAATTCAAATCTTTCCTCTTTACCTTTTCCCTTCTTATGTAACACCCTCTCTCTGATTTAATTAACGCCACGACTTGCATAGTGTCGCCATCTTTCCCCGCCTTGGTGAATTAATATCTTTTGAGCAAGGGCAGGAATTATTTCTAGTTCATACTCGTTATCCCAACCGATACGATACGCGTTGAGAAATATCATTTCATTTTCCAAAAAAGGTTGCAGTTATCATAATATACGTGGCAATGATAGAGCCTACAGTTGCTTTAAATTATTGAAATGACTGTGTTTGTCCCTATTAAAGCCAAAATAGTGCTGTACTTGACAAAATATTCTGCCCAGGTAGTGAAATATTTCGGTTGTTGAATGAGAAATCCGCCACCGGACATTTTGTTGTTGGTTTTCATCCAGTACGGGGCGCTCCAGGGACTCCCGAAAAAGAACAGCTCACTTTTAGATATATTTATCGCTTGAAGTATGTACGGAATCTATAGGAAAAACACGAATGGATGATTACAAATAACGAATTGGAAACCATTTATTTGCAAAAACAATTATAGTGGTAAAGCAAGAGTTTATCAAGATGGGAGTATTGTTTCCATAAACAAACCCACGCAGCCGCTCTACGTCTTGGAAAGTCTAGCGTTCCAAGCTCCATCTGTTGGCTAAAATTCCACCAGTTATTAAACATTTACCAAAAATTTTATCAAATCAATTATATATGGGGAAACGATTAGTTAAATTTACATTGAATTAATCCAAACGGTACTATCAGTTGAAAAATATTTGGATTTGATCAAAATTTTAAGTTGTCAAATTACTTTGGTCAGTTCCCAAAACTCGAGATTCATAAACTTCTTCCAGGGAAACCAACAATAAGAGCGAGGCCCTTAGATGCTAGCTATTAATGCTTTTATTTATACTAATAGTTAGACTTTTCTTACCAATTTATAACAAAACAACGTCTAACATTATTTTAAGCCATGTTTTATGTAAAAACTATTATCAACATTTAGCACAGGAGCAAAAAAGAAACATGAAAATGTATTATTTTTCACGGTAGAGCTAGTGGCGCCATGTTGTAAGACTTTGCGTATTTAAAAATCATGGTCCTCTAATGGCGTTACCCTGGTGAAAAGATCTTTATCCTTGACAAGTGTGCATATTCGTGTTAGCGCTGCTTTCTAGATGGCGTTACGGTTCCCACGGACTAACCGTTGGGGCATTCTAATCCCCTTTCTATCACGGTCGGGGTAGCGAAACTTTGCGAAAGCTCACACTGACGCTCTCCCTTCCCAAAACCGCGCGCAGGGCTGCCAGTTGGGTGGTTTTCCAGCTCAATTGGGCTTCTTGACAATCTCACTCACGATAAATTTGTGGTTGGGCTGTTGGTCGTTTTATTGGGCTAGTATTGTTTCCTCTCTGTGGAATTACTATTTATAGTTTAAAAAAAATTTAAAGTCTTTAATGGATTATTTGGTTCTGATGAAATCCGAATTTTTAATTGTCCGCTTACGTTTGAGCTACGCTCGTTTTTTAAGCCCCAATCTAGCGGAGATCGTAAATGTAATATGTAGTGGCCCTGCCAGCAGTAGCCACGGGTAGGCACGTCTTATATATCTATACGTATTATAACAAAAACAGTTCTCCGAACTGAAAAAACTGTTTAGAGCTCTTAGCAGTTGAAACTTTAAAGGTGCAAACATTACTTTTAATACAATTTTATATCTTCAATATATTTAGTCTTCCAAATGACAAATACGCTATTTCTGGGACCGATGTCTATGGCTATATTTTTAACCAAAAAGGGTCTATGAATCATTATTGTTATTCCTGTACCTCTCCTAACATTTACAATTTTACTCTCTTATTGTTCATGGAGGCGTATTTTTTGTGAGCTTATATACGCAGGAACGTTTCTAGCGACACGAAAAAGCACTTGTACGACCTACTAAACGAATACCGCGACTATTTCGCAAACGACCTGTGTGAACTTGGCCGTACAGACAAGGCAGTGATGGACATATAGCTGACGTCGAAAGAACCCGTTACCTATCGACCCTATGGTGTCCTTTGCTGAACGAGGCCACGTACGGAACAAGGTATCCGAGCTTCCAGCAAACGGGATTATAGAGGAGACTCATTCGCCATATTCAAGTCCGATCCTAATCATAAAGAAGAAGACTGGCGACTAACGCCAGTGTGTCGACTTCCACGCATTGAAAAAAAAGACGAAGAAGAACGCTTATCAACTACCGCTGATCGACTCGCAGCTTGAACGTTTGAGTGGAAACAATCTTTTCACTAGTTTCGATATGATGTCCAAGGAGAAGACTGGGTTCGTAACGCCTGACGGGCATAATCAGTTCGCCATGATGCCTATCGGCCTGTCCAACGCCTGTTCGGTGTTCCAAAAGACGATAAATGCCGTTCTGGGTCCTTTACGGTACGCCATAGCCTTAACCTACACGGACGACTTGTTGATACCGTCGGCTGACGAAGAAGGAGGTCTCGTGGACTTACGTTAAGTCTTAGAAGTATTTAGGAACGCCAACCTCACTCTGAATCTAAGAAAATGCCGATTCCTTCAGAGCAACATCGATTACTTGGGTTTTGAGATAAACGAGTTCGGTATACGACCGGGTTCGAGATAAATTGAGTGCGTCGAAAACTTAACCGTTCCAACGAACGTGCTCGAACTCCGCCGCTTTCTTGGACTCCCTAGTTACATTAGATGGTTTGTAAAAGGCTTCGCGGCTACTCTTCTACGCATATATGCAGAGTGGGCGTGGAAGGCGAATCAACAACAAGCGTTCGACAGGCTAAAGACATGGCTCGCGGAAAGGCCTATTCTTTCCCTCTACGACGAGAAAGCGCAAACCGAAGTGCATACCGACGTGAGTCAACTCGAACTGGGTACCATACTAATGCAACTTTCAAAGGACAGGAAATGCCATCATATTTGTTACGCTAGCCGAAAGACGACACGTGATGAAGACCAGTATCATTCGAGCGAACTGGAAACTTTGGCCGTCGATTGCGGCCTCGAGAAGTTTCACGTTTACTTGATTGGACGCGAATTTAGCGTCATTAGGGACTGTAATTCGCGTTGAGCTGAGCCCTGTGGGGCGATGCATAGGAAATGGAAGCCACGGAAGAAGTCGACATTCTTCACACGGAAGTCTCCTCTGCAGACCTTTTGACGGCGGCTCAACACGATGATCCCAAGATCCGGCCCACAAAAGTGAATCTTTCGAAAAAAGGGAAGCCGACGAAGGACGATTTGAAGAACCACAAAGAGTTCGCATTAAAACGACGCACGCTTTTCAAAAGGTTTATTCCAACGGAGCCGAAGCCGGGTGAACCGTCCCTCTGGTTGTGCTGTATCGAGCTAGATGGCAGGTTGTGAAAAACTGTCAGGACGACTTAGATCATTTCGGAGTGGATAAAAAGTGCACGAGGATACGCGATAAAATTTGGTTCCCAAGGCTTAAACGGTACGTGCGGCACTATATTTCCTCGTGCATGGAATGCCTCTTTCATAAGCGTCCTGCGGTTAAGCAATCCGGCGTGTGGCATTCTATCAAAAAGATCGCAATCCCACCGGGAGCATACTAGAAGATGGCATTCAAGAAGTGTTCAACGAAGAGGTTTTAAGACGCCGCGAAACGGCTATCGAGGCTATCCGTGCCTACCAAGAAAAGCAAAGGATCAGGTACAACGCTCGGAGGACGAAGACGCCTTCCTAATGGTGGTCGAACGGCAACCGCAAACCACTGGACTATCCCTTAAGATGGTGGTGAAATATAGGGGTCCTTACGTTGTGGCCGACAAGATTAAGTACAACCGGTATTTAATAGAGGATTTGCCGGAAACTCAACTAAAACAGACGTTTTACCGGAACACGGCTCCTGTCGATAAACCCAAGCGTTTTCTGATACTTGATAACACCGAGGAAGTCTCGAGCGGGGACTCCGACGACGAGATCGAAAGCAACCTTCCGAGAGAAGAGCCAATCGAAGAAGTACTCCCTCAGAAGTTAGCCAGCGGAACAAACCAGACAACGAGTGAGTCTTCCGAAGACGAAGACAACACGCACGAACGTAGCACAAGGCAGCGTAAGAGGTCTGCGTCCTTGAACGATTGCATTTAAAGAAAATCTTAGTAACTACGTGACGAATAATTTTGATTGTTTTAATGATTGTAAGATTTTGTTCCTAAATGGCGAGAATTTTTAATCTTGTGTAGTAAAATCGGAGTTTTAACATACAGGATGACCGAATGTTAGCGCTGCTTTCTAGATGGCTTTACGGTTCCCACGCACTAGCCTTAGAAGCCCCCTCCCCTTTCTATGACGCCCGAATTACTAGTCATGATCTGATAAATATTTAGCCTGACCAATACGTCAACGTCGCTTACCTTCGTTAAATTTCCAAACACGTAGTATTCGCGCAACCCTATTAGTGATCAACCTATTCATAAAAATCATCAATACCTTGTAATCGAAATCTTCAGTGTGCAAACTGAAGTTTCGAAGCTCAAAGTCGCCTTCGACGTCATCATAGGAATACTCGTACGTTGAGAAGTCTGTGCTGGCCATTGGAATTCTACCCACGTTATATTCAGAACCTATAATACAGTTTAAAGTATAAAGAAAAGTCACAGACAGTATAGTATACACAATACCCCTACATTTTCCAGTATACTTAAGTTAAATTTGAACATTTTTCAATTAACGTAAAATGTGCACTGTAGCAACTTCAAAGTTATTTTTAGCATATGGTGGCTCCTTTACAATTACCCTGCCCACAATGAACCACCTTTCAATCAACGTGTTCTTTAATATAATTGGTGTACTAAGCGTTAACAGAAAAATACACGACAACCTTTCTCAATCACGAGGCTCAACAATTAAAAACAATTTTGAAACATGTATATTCGCCGGCTTCCATTATTTATTCAAAATACGTTTCGGGAAAAAAGTAGTGGTGCGAGAATTTCATCATCTTCTCACTCTCTATAAGCAAAAACCCTTATGCAGTTTAATTTCTACATTATGCATCGTTAGTTAGAGTAAAAGCGGTGGTAAATGTTAAGGCGTCATTCAGTGTACATATCCGTGGTTTGATGGGAAATTCGCCCTCATTGGAAACTGCCTCAAGCCTGCGAAGCAACATGTTTCATATTAGTTACCTAGCTGAACAATTCTCTCGTAAAAGAAATTTTACAAACGTTAAGCAATAATGTTAATTATTTTAACTAAGGGAGAATGACTCTGTTGAGACGATTCTTAGTGTGGCTCCCAATCCTCTTTATGGTCGAAGAGTTAACTCCATCCCCCTAAAAAATAAAATATAATTGGCTCCCTAAAGCTTATGTCTTCCCAAACCAATTGAAGCACACGCCGGTGATGATTAAAAATCAGTCGCGATGCCCGCAGATTGTCTCTACATAGTCATTTTCCCTAGGAATAAATAACATTCTTATATGAAGATTATAATATATCTTTTACGATAGAAGTATCCCTCTAAATCATAGAATTCATATAAGCTACAAGAAGTTTAAAACCATTGAAGTTCCCATGAATTCTAGTGCAGTGCGTGTAAAATTGCCAAATTGTATAGTCTTACCGAATTCATACAAGCTACAAGAAGAGTAAAATATCTAGTGCAGTGCACGTATCATTGCTTACCAAATTCGGAAAAGTAAGACTCCATGATGTCGTTTTGAAGCTTCTCCGGCAAACTCTTGATATTAATGCCTGCTGAGTCCGTGAAAGCACCACCGAAACCAATGATACGTTGGTACTGTTTCGTGGAATTCACGTTGATGGTCACGTAATCTGCGAAATCAAATTCACTATTCAATCTCTCGAACGTAATTTTTTTCTAGCAGAAATATCTAATTAGAAATATTTATTTCAAAGGTGAAGAAGGACTATATTTAGGTGAAAAGAGATTCAGTGGGCAGCACCTTGTTCTCCTCATGATTCTGAAAATTGCCGGCTTATGTTTAAACCATGTACGAGAGTTAAACTGCAAAATACTCTTTATTTATAATGATATATATATATATATATTTACCATAAAAAATAAAGTATCTAGATAAGAAAACAGATTCGGCCCGCTAAGTCGGATTTCGGACGCCCCTTATATAGCGGGCATAGCGGGCCCCTCGGATAACGCTACCGGTCTCCAACCTAGTTGGCTGGAGACGAAAGCCCGCCAAGAAATCATCATGGATTCACTCTGATGCCCCGCTCTATACCCTACGGGTCAGAGGTCGCCACTTTCAAAGAATTTTGAAGGCTGACAACGCGAGTGAGGATGAGTAATCCCTACCTTCCCCAGCAGCGTTGGCCAAAAACAACGAGATAGCTCTCTTAAGTAAAGGAAAAGGCTGTTAAGGAAAGTGCTCGTCACCGCTATCGAGGTGAGAGACGTCGTTATCCCCCAACAACAGAGCGTCCAGATCCATCGTGACGACGGGAAGATTGGGGTAGGGGTCGCGACAAGCTCAACGACCGGAATCGGCTCGACGGACTTGGAATCAGAAACCCCTTGCATAATAAGGACAACTACCCAAGGAGACAACCACAGAGATACTCTCCCGACGGTACAACCCTGGAAGACATGGAGACTGGGGCGTCCCACTACCCCAAGTACTTGGGCTACCTACACAGAAAAAAAGGTGTTTAGGTTTTCAACATCTAAACATGTTTGAAAGCTAAACACGGGTAAGAGTTGGTGTTGTTTCCTTAAACACATCTGTTTAAATAAAACGAGTTTCTCAAACAATCTTCCAAGATCTTTGCGGTAGTGTTCCAAACCGGAACAGCTGGTAAGAGGTCATGTTTAGAAATTAAACTTTGATGTTTTTAAACATAATTCTAAACAATGAGGTTTAATAAGTGTATATTGCGTTACGTGTTTAATATATATTTCGCGTTGTCTATTTATTGCGTTTAATTTCGTTTTCTATTTTTCTAAAAAAAAATATTCGTTAACCACCGTTATATTAATAGTGTTAACTACAATATGGACCGGGTTCTTATATCATCTCATAATTTTAAGTTATTGGTAATTAACACTAATGTATATAAATCAATAATTGAACATGAACTATACTAAAAGTTAATAAAATAACATTACTTTTGATGTGATTTAAGGCCGTATTAACACAAATATAATTTAAATTAATATCACTAAAATATAATCAGGCAGTTAAAGAAATGAAATCGACAGTATTGGCAGTAAGTTTCATTATTTCGTAGCCAATTAATATTAATGTTATTTTAGATCGTAATTAAACAACTCAAATATACGGCTACTTAAAGAGTGGCGTATACGGCCAATTAACACATGTTTTAAACCACAACACCCAAACCTTTGAACATGTTTAGCAACTAATCTTAAAAATCTTTAGACGTGTTTTCATTGTAAGCGCCAAAAGCATTTAATATGTTTAATCTCTAAACGTATTCTATCTAAACATGTTTTAACGATAAATATGAGAAGCAAAGAACGTTTAATTTCTAAACGCATGATGTTGCAAAGCTGAACACCACTATCGCCTAAACATGATCGTTTTTAAACATGATAAATATTCTGTTGCATTTTGGTGTTTAAGAAACTGTTTAGTATCTAAACACCTTTTTTTCTGTGTAGCAGCGCTGAAATACATCAATACGCTGACACTAGTTTGTGCCACTCAAGTAGCGATTGAACGGAACCAGCGCCGGCCATAGGGCGGGGTGAACGGTGCGACCACACTGGGCGCTGTCATAAAGGAGTGGGCGCCGAAAATGCTACGATAGATCGGGACCAATAACTTGTGACCACTTCTTGCTTTTGCCACTGGAGCTATTTGCCCCTGACGTCCTTGGGCCGTCTGCCCCGGCAGTTGCCAACAAGACTGTGATCAGGATGCACCACTTCCAGAGGGATCAGTTGCTTCCCTCCTTGACTGGCGAGATCGGGATCGATCTCTTCGATCATGATTACAATTGCTGAAGATGGCACGAATGCCCAACAATCTTCAGCTTTTTACGCAAAATTCAAGTTATCTCAAATTCCAAGTAAGACGTTAGACCCCACACAAAAAGTGTTACAAGGCGTTTGCCTTTAAACGCAGATTTTAATGATGATGCTTTTGGGTCTACACCACTCCCATCCCATCTACGCCATCTCTGCCTCTTGGGACGGGAGATGGTTTCCTTCTTTTCGTCCGGCATTTCCACCCCCTACCGGTTTCGGCACAGAGAGGGTCATCTCCTTTCCACGGCGGCGTTACTCCTATGAAATCATCGGAGTTCGGGTTCCCCTGACGATGTGTCAAGGATACCCCAACAAAGCCGTTATATCACGACTCACGTCGGAAAGAAGACGAGTTTTGCGCAATACGAGGTCTCCACGTTTGTAGGAAACCGCTCGTAGTCGGGTGACATTGCCGTAACACTCCTGTTACCTTATCAGCCTCGGGGGCGTTTCCCGCAATACGACCTTGAGTTCGGGCATCCAACTCAATTTGGATACGCCTGCCGAAATCAGTGGCTAGAACTTCGTCGCGAAACGCCTGACAGGAGGAAACGACCACCAAAGTGCAGCGGGTCCCCGCATACACGATGGTAATACCTGCGAGAGGATATCCCCTTCGCTGTACCCCGTAACTGCCTGATACCGGTCGAGAGACTTCTACATTAAATTTCACCGTCCAAGGCCCCGCGAAAAGCGGTTGCAAATGTGGGCTTTACAGTTCAGACTTTAACTTTCGTTCTTTTACTTATACCATGAGTAACATAATATTAAGTATGGCACATCCTATTGTTTAATTTAACATTTTCTTACCGAACCTTTTTCCAACACGGACAGCTTGCAACCGATCTGAGTAGTATTTTATATAGTATAGTCTTTGGTAGTATTAAATTTCTTGTTGGTAAAATTCAGACACTATAGAGAGGTTAATCAGAGTACTCTAGAAGTTTGAACAACAACGACATGAGTCAAGTGAACATTTAGACGTTGTTGTCGAAACTTCTAGTGCGCTTTGCTTAATCTCTCTATTCAACTAAACCTTGATTGAGAAATAAGTATGAAAATCAATTTGGTGATAATTTATGCTAATTGTCATACTTATTGTTATTAAGTTCAATACCGAAGAAACCTGTAGACACTTGGATTTTTGAAGATAACCGTTTCACCTACCGGAAGTATGATTTCCTTCTTGGTCGCTCGCTTGGAGTGAAAAGGTTTGCTTGTCAAAACGACTTCCTATTTTGTTGGTTTCGAATACCTGTACTATCCCTGGTTCCATCCGTCTGCAAGGAGGTAACTGGTCGCAGTACGTCATGTTACACACGCAAACGACGCTGTCGTACTCATATTTTCGAGCCGCACAACCATTTCCATCAGCTATAATTGTAACAAAAAAGGTTTATAAGTTAAATGTCGAAAAAACTTCACCTGTAAAAAGTATGATGTACATTCGACCTCGGGGGGAGGGGAGGCATAAAGTAATTGTAACGTCATACATGGCCGACAAGACAAGAGAGGGGAAAGCCGGTATAAATTGCGAATCTCTGAACACAGTGACATCTACATGCATCCCGTTGTCACTATTCTAAAATTTTCGAGTAATATGGTCAGTTCAAAAGGGACTTAAAATCCTATATTTTCTTCACCGGACAATCGATTATTCGGGTTAGAGGCCGGTCTCAATTTCTATGGATATAACATTCGCCAACTTGTGGCACTAGTCACCACTTACAAAACGTTTATCGCTGTCGTTTCACTACGAGGTGACAATCGACCAGGGGCGTAACTAGGGGGTTGTGGACCGCACCGGGTACCACCCGTTTGGGGTCGTTTGGTAGTACAGTACACTCTGCCGTGAAAAAAATAAAAACTTACACAAACTAGAGAAATTCGAAAAAAAAATTTACACGTTCCGACTAGCACACCATAATATCCGCACCGGGTGCCACCCATGCTAGCTACGCCACTGCAATCTACAGTAATATTACAAGTCTTTCTACACTTATTCGTCTGCTTACCTATTTCAAAAGTTTATTCCGCGTGGCTATAGAAGTTTTTTTGGCCTATGGCTAAACACAAACAAATATTTTATGATATCATAGAAAGTTTTTTCGCCTGCCTATATACGGAAGAAATTGAGTTTTCGAAAGTATCCCAATTTTTTAATTTTTCATCCCACACTAGTGCAGAGAGATGTGGTCAGAAATTTATATACCGGTGCTCCAAGCGTATCAACAGCCTACTACACCGGTGGTCTCATCAGAATGCCCTACTCCAGCGTCCACAAGCGCGGATAGGTGACAAATACATCATGGGTAGGAGTACCCTACTACTGATGGTCTCACCCTCGACGCAAGCCACTCCCGACAAAGGCGCAGCAATGGGGTGACCAGCTTCTACTTCGTCCACAGCTGTGGGATAGAGAGTGGATGTTATAGCAACTCCAGCCGACAACCTACCTACGTAGGTAGAGAACCACACCCTTCAGAAAAAGCTCCTAAAGGGGAACGACGGGCACACAGCGGTCCACGTAACCGGGCACAGCTGGCACCGGACACCTGGTGTTGCCCCAAAAGACCGGGAAACAGGACCACTGCGCCTCCTACGGAGACCCGCCGCCCCACAGCAGGCTACCCAATCCTCCGAGGCGGCCAGTTTACCTGGACCCTCTCCGTTAGCCTGAGCCGAAACCCAGTTTCCAGCCCATACCTGACCGAAGACGGAGGTGGAGATAGGACCATTTGATCAGAGCTAACGTCTCTCAGTGCACCACCGCCCTTATGGGTTACAAGAGCCGGACCCCGACTCCCCGGTAAAGCCACCAGTTATTGCACACTCTGACCCGTTAAGGGTCACTAGTGCAGAGACAGACAGGCCATGTTTTAATCAGATGTCTCTTGCGAAAAGGGGGTGGGGATTTAGGAGTTCAACCGAGTTCAACACTAGGGTACAGCCACTGAGTCACTCCATGGGAATGAACTCTGTTTTTCGAACCATTATTAGTATTGGAGAGAAAGAGGTACCAGAGAGAATTTAGATAGGGAGAAGAAAGATGGGTTCAGAATGTAGCTCACAATACCACGTGATCAAAAAAACTGGCCAGGTTGATTTCCGGTTTCACGATTTTGTAACCGCCCCGAGAGGCGGGGTCATTATTTGAAATTTGGCTGGAAAACGTATTTGCAACGAATAAATTATGTCGTTTCTCTTGAGAGGTAAATATTTATCAACTATTTACACTGGAATATTATTATTATTTTAATTATTTATAACATTTTCTTAGGTACTGTAAACCACTGCTTGGAGTATACTTTCAAAAAGCTTTATACCCAAAAATTTGCCTTTCGTTTGGAGAGAGAACAAGTACTAAACTTTTTTACAAACTTAGATGCAATAAAAGATGAACTAGTGAAATATGTTATCGCTAAAGCTGAAACTTTAAAATATAAAAACTCCACAAGGGAGGAATACCTAAAAGAGGTACATAATATTTTAAAAATGGAGAGAAATGAGCAATGCCTTAGGCATATTTTAATCAAAATTCATCCAAGCTTTAAAACTTTATTGGAACCCACCCAAAAAAATTTAATTATTCGCATGCTTCATTTATTTTTCCATGAGCTCATGGTGAAAATGGAGGTTGGAGTTGACCACGCACTTACAAAAGAACAATCAAAAGCTGAAAGAGCGGAGAAGAAAATGGAGCTTCTAGGATTGACTGACCAACCCAAGATACTGGAGGTCATCTCTAACACAAAAATTGCTGAAAATCTTCCGGTGACAAGGTACGTTGCTGGATTTTCAGCATTTTCACTAGTAAAAAGTAAATGTCCCACGAAACTAGCGGAAGCTATAGTAAAAAATAAGGTTCCAAGCAATATTGAATTTGAAGATGACAAACTAGATGTAACAGAGTCTTGGACAGTAAAACTATCAAGGGGTGGATTGATTTCAGTCACTGAGGAATTTTTTGCTCTAGTCAAAGTCATTAAAACTGTTTCAGACTTAATATATGTAACCGATATTAAAAAGATTAGACACCAAAACCTTAAAATTAAAGCAAAGCAACATATTTTACAAAACGATGACATTGTTCAAAGGTGGAAATTAATTTATGACGAAATGGATAGCAAAAAATGGCTTGTGAAACTTCTAGATGTTTTTTTAAATACAAGAGGGAAATGTTTAGTTAGAGACCTTTTAGAACGATACCAATATGATACCAAAGAAGCCCTCAGATCAAAGAAAGCTTTGCGTAAAAGTCTTATGGAGAAAAGTAAAGAATCCAATATAAATTCAACTGATAAGAAGAAGACTAGAAAGAACGTGCAAGAAAGTAAAAACACTCCAAGTACTTCCAAAAGAGAAAGCAAAAGCTCAGTATCTGTGATAAAAAAAAATACCGAGGGGAAAGGAGTTCCAAGACAATCGGTATTGACAGAAATTCCTGAAGTTGACACCACAAAACAATTCGTACTTTCTGAAAATGAATATCATAACTCAAACTATGTGATGACTCCAAACAAAAAGAACATACTGATAAATAAAAATAGCCCTACTCAAGTTTTTCCAGGAAATAAAACAATATCTCCAAAAAGTCAAAATCTTAAAAAGAAAAGATTTCAAAGGCAGCTTTTAACTGAAATACCTAGTATCCATATTCCCGAAGCCAACAGCTCAACAAAAAATATTGGCGACTTTAACTTTTTAAACGAGGATCTTGATTTCGATCTTTATAAACAATTTGTACCTGCTGAAAATATACCTCAGAGCTCAAGTAATGTGATGGCTCCAAAGAAAATAAAAAGAAATACTCAACATTTTTCAGAAAATGAAAAACCAAGATCTCCCAAAAGTGTTGTCCAAAAAAGAGTTCAAAGTAAAACAGTATTAAAAGAAATCCCCTGTATTCATATTCCTGAACCTACTACCTCAACCCAAAGTTCAATAGAAATAACAAATTATGATAGCTTTAACTTTTTAAATGGGGATCCAGATATTGATTTATTTCAACAGTTCCTACCTCCAAGCAATGTTCATGGAAACTCAAATGTAATATTTCCCTCTACAAATTAACTTTCGAAACAATGTGCCTAATGAATAAGCCTTTCAAAACCTAGTCAAGGACTAGGCATAGTTGTGCAATTTTTAAACTAAATATTTTAAATTCATGTTATTTGTGCGGTACAATGATTTTAAAATCCAATTTAGGAAAAAAGCAGTAAATAAAATATTATTGAAAATACAAAGCATTCTTTACCTACACAGCTACAAAAGAACGATAAACCAATCAAATTAATTGACTCCCTTTTCAGAAATTGTCGTATTTCCATTAATCGCTTCTAAAACCAACCCTGACAAGGCTTTAAGTTTGTCCATGTTGCCTTCAAAAAGAGCAACTGAAGGATTCGAATTTCTACCGCCCGCGCAACGCTGTCTCCCAAAGTACTGTTCTAGAGGGTCTTGGTTTAGATGCTGAGTCAAGATGTATTTCGCTCCTTTTCTTAGTAGAAATTTAACAATTCCTACTGTCGAAAGAGCTATAATCGTGAAACAAAACACATTGATAAGTTAAATTATTTCATAGTCCTTTGTGAAGTCCAAAAATAATTATACCTGTCATGCGTAGACCCTCAATAGTAGTTTGGCTCAATAACATCTTGCTCCTTGCACTCTTAGAAAAATCTCCAGTCCGATTATTAACGTCTTTCTCCCAGTCGTCCAAATATTTCATAAAATCTCCCTCAAGCCACTAAAAAAAATATTAAAAATAATATTATTTATGGAAAAATTCTGAAAAGGTCTTCTTTACCTTTAATCGTTCATCATTCTCATTTTTGTAAACTCTTTTATCAGACTTCCTTTTACGTACACCTTCAATGCAATTTTTTACATTACACAAATCAAAAAATTTGTTGAATGTGCGAATAAACTTCACAGTTTCTGGGTATTTATTATCACCAAATAGCGTTTCTATTGCAGAGGCTACAGTATCGCTCATAACTTGGGTTGCCAAATTAACTTTCATTTTTGAATACCCGTTTAAAAACACATGGGCATATGTTAGTCGAGATGCATTTTTAAACTGCCCTATCATTCTTAGTTGGGAATAGTACAATCGGAAAATTACTTTCCATGAAATATCCTCACCATTTTTCCACATACTGCGTGACTTAGAGTGTGCACCACTATTACTGAAGCAGTTGCGAACAGTTTTTATTAGATGAGGTGCATCCGAAAGAAAAAATATATCCCTTTCTTCATCAGCAGCGTAGATATTAGGAGTAACGAAGGGAACAGCTGTTTCGTCAATGGCAGACATACGGAAAAACTTGCGATTTGTTGACGCCCCATCTCCAACAACAGCTAAAATTCTGAATCCATTATTTTCCAGCAAACTAATGGCTTCCCAAATAATTGAATAAAGCTCGCCACTTGTAACACCTTTTGTTGGAAAATGGGCAAAGGGAATTTTTATGTTACTGGTAATTCCACGGATCATAAGTTGGAGGATACTTGTTGCAAGAAGCGGTGTAGTACTACCCATTAAATTCTGTTCAATATCATTAAGAGTATTGTGATGTTCACTAATATCAGTAAAACCAGTAAGGTATCCAGTATCTTTATGGCAAATTAAATCTGGTTTGATTGACATTTCATCTAGTAAAAGTATGAAGTATTTTTTGTGTTCAGGGAGGTTGTCTATGTCTGTTATTTCTACCATTTCATTAAATGCATCTTCATTGAGCCCGGATTTGTTTTTTAAAGTGTGATTGTGATTGTACAATGTTCTTGTCGTGGGTAGCGTGATAATTCCAGATTTTTTTAGGGCTTCGTAAGCTGACTTTGACTTATTCTTGATGTATGAGCACCACTTCAGAAAGAAACTGTCCCATCGCATGCCATATTTTGATCTTTCCAAAGCTTTTAATTGCTGCTTAATAAAGATTGACATGAAAGATCCAGGTTTTTCTTTATTAATTTTCTCTTTAAAAAGCTGCTTTATTGCTGAAAAGTCTTTCTTTGCCTTCTGGGATAAAATGAGTTTGGATTTTTTGTTTTTGGATTTAGATGCGTTGATTTTGCCTGAAGTTTCCGTAGGTCTAAGATTAGCTACCGCT
Organism: Leiobunum rupestre; assembly: GCF_980474605.1. Taxonomy (NCBI): domain Eukaryota; kingdom Metazoa; phylum Arthropoda; class Arachnida; order Opiliones; family Sclerosomatidae; genus Leiobunum; species Leiobunum rupestre. The sequence goes on from NC_143384.1 coordinate 62,259,660, forward strand.
TTGGCCCGAAAACGTAGAGTTCTAAGACTAGATCGATATTGTCGGCACGCAACACAACGTTTCTTATTCACTTCAATGAGAGCATCACATCTATTGCTATATACAGCTCTTAAGTTATTAGAATAACTGCTGTTAGTTTTGTGGTTGTTTGGACGTCTCTCCTTGAATAGCCTAACAAGATCTTTATCATCGTTCCCGGGGCAAATTTTAAAACAATTCATTTTTATTAAAAAGTCATGTATGTCCTTATTGCTCTCAATTTTTAAATTCTTCTTAATTTTATCAGATGATACATTTTTTCCCAATGCATTAATAGTAACTTTAAGATTATTTAATTCACTGGAAATGGGTTCAATTGCTGTGATTGAACAAGATAAAACTATCTCTTTATTTCTGTGTTTAGTAAAAACAACGCCTTTATCCAAAATTTCCAGCGACCATCCACTTGGTGGTGACAGGACTTTAAAGTTCAGTTGATTATTTCTATTATCATTACCAGAAACACTGTGATTTTCATTTCCTGAGATTTTGGTTAACGCTTTTTCATGTGTCGTTGTTTTCTACAAATATATAGGTTAAAAAATGAATAAAAAATCTACTTAAATTTCAATTTATCGTACTTGATTATTAAACACAAAATTAGAGTCCAAGAGATTAGTCAAAGGAATTGGATCCGGATGCTCTGTAGTTGGTCCGCTTAAACCATGGAAATGTCTTGAACAGACATATGTCCCACGAGTAACATTTGATAATGTTAAATCATTTCGCCCACAGGCAGAAATCCAAAGTTTACATTTTTCAGGATCTTTTTTTGCCGATGGAAACTTCACAAAAAATACTCCTGGAGCGCCATTAACTTGTCTATTTACGGAATTTTGTTTTGACACACATGAACCATATTTGCATGCAATTCTTTGGGGCATGATGATGATGAACGCCAAACTACTACCTAAGCCTTGGACTCCGTAGGAAATTTTCTACACCTTTAAAATAAGAGTGTTTATTAATAATAATACAGATATAAAGGCTTTAATAATGTATTTTAGTACAATATTATTTACCTTTCTGTTTAAAACTTCACTATAAAGTATGTTTAAAATATTTTTCGTTCAAAAAACTTTTTCGGTTAAAATAAAAAAACTTGGTTCGGAAACGAACAACCAATGACTGCTAACAGAGATAAATTCTCTCTGCTGCCAATGAAAATAGAGAAATAAATTTGTTTTTAAGGTATTGTCACGTGACCGGAAGAAGACCTGGCCAGAAATTCGAGTAACGGCCGCTCGTAGGAGCGACATTATGGTTTGTACTAATAAAGGCTAGCCTTCTTCTCCCTATCTAAATTCTCTCTGGAGGTACATAGGGAGGAGGGGAAAATCTAAATTCCCAGTCTTCGTTGAGCCCCTACGCCTTTTGTGATGGTGAAAACGACGTTTAATTACCACTAAAGAGAATCCAGCGACACCTGAATCGGTGAAAAAAGGAGACTCCATCTTTGCACTTCAGAAATGTTTTCTTTGTCACGCGTTCGAAAAACTATTTATGTACGTTTGAAATAATTGGTGCCAGTTTTATTGAAGAGCTTTTGCCTTCAGTCAAACTTTGTTTTTTTTATATTTTTAACCCATTGTAATTATAAAATACAATTGTAAAACTAACAAGTTAGGCCATTTTCCAATGGGTATCATTGGGGCCCACGACCTTAAATAATGTAAATAACAGAAAAAGGTTATTCTTTTAACGATAGATAAATTCTTTTGTTTATTTATAGAGCATTTCATTGTAGTTTCACTCGTCGTGTGGAGACCTAAATTTTAAAATATTTGGTCATTAATTGTGGTGAAAAACCTCTTTCTACGTTACGGAGAATAGCTAGTCGAATGTCACCTCTTAGCGAAAAGACAGCGAGAAACGTTTTATCGGTAGAGACTAGCTCCGGTAATGTAATATCAACCTATACATACCATGCAATTAAATTATCAAACCGAAGGAATAAAACTGACCTCCAAGCAGGCCCGTCTTAAGACCTTTTGGGGCCCTGGGCTAAATTATAGCTTAAGACATTTGCGATCCCCAACGGTCAGCCTTTGTATGTCCGTTGTCTAAATTCACCTACACAATCAATAATCAAACCAAAACTTTCAATTTCAAAAGTATAACATAGGCCTACTGAAAATAAGATTTTTGTTTTTGAAATTGTTGGTACCGTATGATACGCGATGTGGCGATGGATCAAATTATTTTAGACGTAACTAACTAAAAGATTCATAATATGAAATGAGCATAAATATTATTTAACCAACTAAACCCTTATCCCTAGAGTAGATGCTGTATGGCTGGCCTTTCAGGGGGCCCCAAAACTGGCTGGGGGCCCTGGGCTGTAGCCCATTTAGCCCATGCCTCCAATGGTTAACGCAAACCAAACAATTTATTTCTTGTCATGGCACTATCGTATAATTTCGTTACCTATACCTAAGTATAGGTAAACTAAATAAAAATTAAAAGCATATAGGTAATGTTATTATCCACGTCACGAACTAAAGCTTTTCAGTACTTAATTGGCACGCGCGTTTCGCACGTAGACTTCAAATTTCAAAATCATTACCGATTCCAGTGCGTGCTCTCTATCTTCAATAGCTATAACTAGTGACGTAGAAAAAACATTTACACATTGCGTCCCGTACTTTATAAACACACCTATTAAATAGTTGCCGAAATAAAGTTCTCGGAAAAATAAAGGCATAATTAATTTAAGGATAACGTGGTTTTTCTCCATGTGTACAAGTAATCTTAATATGCACGCGCTTTTCAATATAACGGTAGACTAGGGTAACACACAAAATGGTTATTTTGAAATCAGTCAATTGGGTCATTTTTCGACCGACAAATATGTCGAAATTAAGAGGTTTCGACCTATACAAATAGAACATCTGGCGTTTTTAGCCTCATCCCTCTAGTTATAGAGGGATTTATACGCTGTTATTCTCACTCTTGGCGTTATCGGTGGTGGTGGAGAAAATACCGCGGCGTTGGCTCCGAAAGGGACTCCGCGAAAAGTCGATTACTCATCAACGGCACTCGATAAAAATTTCATTAATACGTCGTTCCAATGCTTTTAGATGCCTGTATCTATCTATACCAGTACCGAAGCTTTGTTGTTCATCAAAAGGGTTTTTCACCCCCCAATAAATCTCTGACATAAAAGTCCCCGCGAATTGGTCAATTAATTCTCTTCGATGACGCGTGCAAAAGATTTCATTGATACCGCGTTCGATCGGTATTAGTTCCGTCTATCTAACTATACCAGTGCCGAAGCTTTATTTATTTATAGTCTACACCCTCCCACCTAGGAGCAACAAACACAGCACCCACTATTCGCGGTTTATCTTCCATCATGGATTAATTAACTTATAGCGATGTTTATATAATAGCGTTTCTTGCTAACAAGGTTGTCAGTTTCCTTAGATTTAAAACTAATCCGCCTTTTTCCCCCCTATAGTGTTTCAAATCCGGTAGTGGAATTTTCCATCTACTGTTAACTTTGAACTGTAAGCAGCCGATAAACAGGGTCGTGCTTAGAGGTCTCGCGGCCCCGGGCGAAAACCCTTAAAAATTGTTCACTCGACGAAAAACAACTTATTTATCAGTGAAAATTCGAGCTTGAAAAATTTACAAGTTGGTGAAGCCAAATTACGATTGTTTGAAACGATAATTGAAAAGGGAACAAGTCTAATACAAACGTAGTAGAGTTTTCACACTTGAACAAATGTACACGTTTGGTTTTTAAATGCAGATATTTTATTCACATAAATTATTACAAAACATTTTCAATAATATCACCATTGGCTGCAACACAGGTTTGTGCGCGGACAATTAAGTTCTCAAACGCTTTCTCTACCATTTCTGGTGTGACGTCTCGGCAAGCACTGATTATTCGTCTAATGAGTTCCTCCCTAGTTTCAATGGGCGTGGCGTATACCTTTGCTTTAACGAATCCCCAGAGAAAATAATCCAGCGGTGTTAGGTCAGGTGACTTTGCTGGCCAATGCACTGGACCATTTCTCCCTATCCACCTTTCAGGAAACTCGTTGTTGAGGTGCTCAGTTACTTGCCGGGAAAAATGCGGAGGGGCGCCATCTTGCTGAAACCACAACTGACGTCTTTCAGCCAATGGAAGGTCGTCGATTGCGTCACTCAGTTCGTTCTGTAGAAAATGTAAATACCTTTGGCCGTTGAGGTTCGTCGGCAGGAAAAAGGGACCAATCAAACGGTTTCCAACAAGTCCAACCCAAACATTGACCCGTTCAAATTGAACCTGGTGATGATATTCAAAACCCCAATGTGGGTTGATGTCAGACCAAAGATGGCTGTTTTGATGATTAAAGGGCCCATCTCTAGAAAATGACGCTTCGTCGGAGAACAAAACATGGCGCAAAAATTGTCTATCTTCTTGGACAGCATTTAGTAACCAGTTGCTAAATTCATAACGTCTTTGATGGTCTCCGTCAATTAGTCCTTGGTGGAGCGTAGCTCTGTATGGGTGATAGCGATTCTTACGAAGAATTTTCCACACACGATTTGCAGAACAACCCAAATCAGCAGCGGCGTTAGCGCAACTGTGACGAGGATATGCCACAAAGTACGCGAGTACATTGTTCTCGAAGTCTAAATCCGGTTGACCCAATCCGCGAAACCTAGGTTGCAAGTTACCAAATTGATTGAAATCGTGAATTGCTCGTCTTACTGTATTTACAGATGGTGCTCCATTTGGATGTCTTTCTGCGAAGATTTCAGTCACTCTTCTAAGGTTTTGCGCTGCTTCTCCATAGTAAATGGCAACTATCTCGGTACGCTCAGCTACTGAATAACGAGGCATTGTTCGAAATATTATCAAACACTGATAATAATCTCCCAAAGTTTTCCTTTAAATACCCAATGCATGTTTAGGATTGACCTATAGCCTCGTGTTTTTTAAATCCGGTCGTTTTTTAACCAAAGTTTCAACTGGATTAGGTAATTCGGTTTCAATTATCGTTTCAAACAATCGTAATTTGGCTTCACCAACTTGTAAATTTTTCAAGCTCGAATTTTCACTGATAAATAAATTTTTTTTCGTCGAGTGAACAATTTTTAAGGGTTTTCGATGACGGCCTACAACTTTATAATAGAAATTTTTTATCTCGCACCTAGTGGTCGAAAAATAATTTTTCAAAATTGGTGAAAAACATTACCGAAAACGCTCAAATTTCTCAAACTGATGTCCCCCGGTATAGAGAATTGGCCTTCCAAATTTGAAATCGGTACTATAAATAGTTTTTGAAAAAAAACACTTTTCCGAGCAAAAAAAAAGACCCTGTATACATCCATATGGTAAAATTTTAGCGGCCCTGGGCGACCGCCCTGCTCGCCACCCCCTAAGCACGGCCCTGCCGATAAACCTCAGATGTCATTCTCCATCTTTACTCTACTCTTGTAGAAAATTTAATTAGACAGCATTGTTTTACGACGTTTATTTATAACATAAATAACTTAATAACAATAAGTATGTAAAATAATAAAAATTACCACCGATTTGATTTTCGGAGCTATTGCGCAACAAGGTTTAGTTTTCAGCACAGAGCCCCCTAGTGTCTATATATTCCCAAGGGGAAATAAACTATTACCAACCTCGGTAATATACTACTCAGCTGCAGTGCAAGTCCAAACTGGAGGTGGGCGAGAGGGTCAATGTCGAAAAAACTTTCAGTCAACAAATTACCATAAAACAATGGGAAATGGCATACTTATAATTATTATATTTCTTATGGTTATACTGTTTTAGTGTCAATTGACCTTTTATCATTATTTTTTTAAATAATCATTTAATACGGTTATCGTCCACGTGAGCCGTTAACACACTTGTTGTGTAGAGATCATGTTAAATTATAAAAATATTCATAATTGTTAGACCTGTAAGCTTTAATCATTTCGATTGTTAATAAATATTTACATTATTTGTAAAAGTGTAATTATTTTATCATACGATTTGTATAGATATTTTCTTTAATGAAACCGCGTGTTCTACGGATATGACGGAAATTAGGTTACTTCCAACTCCTTGACGAAAAACGCGTCACCAACTTTATAGATTTGAAAAAAACGAATTTTCTGTCTGTGACAATCTAAAGATTAGCTCACGATCACCAGATTTCGTTTCCATGGTAACATTTTTGAAGTTTATAATAATTTTCCATTTACAGTGCACTAATTGTATCTTCCATGTGCATTAAAGCCTTACTAAATTTTTCTATGGAAATATTATACAGTAGCCTTCTTATGAATCCTTATGTATGGACTGACTAAAGGCATATGAATATCATGCTTTCGATAGTTCCACTTACCATCTAAATATCTATAATTTTTCCAATAAAGGTCCTATAAATGCAGTATACATAGACGAAACACTAGACTTCTGCTACCGATGACAAGCTAATAGTTAATAACTTTTATTGTCGGTAGAATGACTCCGGAACAAAACTATTTGGGGGTGTACAAAAGTAAAAACACGGAGCAGCTCAAACAACTAAAATCAATTAGTTAATATTGTCGAAACAGCTAGTCTATGACTATCCTCGTGTACCCTGCTTTACAAGAATCAAGCAAAATTGTAAAAATTGCTTATTCAAACATTTATGATTTGGAGAGTGCAATTTGGGCGGTAAAAATACATCTTGGGGGGTTACATTGTATAACTGTACCCACTTATTCCCGCGCCACTGAATATCTAGCAGGTTACGTTGATGACGATAAATACCAATAAAAACGCGTTTTCTAACTTAAATTTCCAAATAATTACCTACGAACATGAAGCGAGTGTTTATTAAAGCCAACTTAATATTTCGATTCGATAATATATCATTATTTTGCAAGTGCATTATTCGCGACCGAGTCTAGAGGGCTGTGCGAGTAGTGGTTTTAGGCAATAGAGTCGGTTATCGATAATAAAATATTTTTTCATCGAGTATTCGAGTCGAGTAATATTGAAGTCGAGTCGAGTAATCGAGTACTTGATTAAGGGGAAACTTTCTCTTATTCGAGTCGAGTAACTAAAAAATAAGTAATATTTTTAAAGAGTCGGGTTATCGAGTACTTGATTAGGAGCTGGTTTTATTCAAGTAATTATGAAATTAAATTTAAATGGAGTATAAAGTAACTTTCAATGCTGAAAAATATTCCTTTAATATAAATGAACCACTACCGTTTATTGTCCCCCAAAACGTTGTTAAACCCCTCTTTGAACTGTGAAGCAACGAAGATAGAAAAAACTAATACTCGACGAGTTTAGAGAGCAGCTTATTCGAGTAATCGGGTACCCGAATATGCAATTTTTTGGTACTCGGTAATCGACGAGTATTCTCCAATTACTTATTCGAGGTCGAGTTCGAATACTCGACCTCAAAAAAGGCCGAGTACTCGATGATGTTCCAGTACTCGCACAGCCCTAGTCTAGATGGCGTAACAGCGCTAGCTTCTCTGCGGTAGATCCGATGATCTAGAGTCTGCTAAGTATAAACTTAACAAAATATAAGCAAACGATGTAAAAATTATATTAAAATGCAAATATCATTATTTATAAAGTCAAATTTACCAATAACGATTTGGAAAAACTAACAGCGTCTGCTATAGCCGCTACCTATCTAATTTTCAATGGCGAACCAAAGGGGGCGTAGCAATAGTATTCGGTCGCGAATCGATGTAGTTTGCTTTAATAATGGTTAATTAATTGAAGGAAAAGAAAGGAGAGGAAATATTTCTTATTAAATGATTTTAACATAAATTGTTGTTTTGTGACTTTTTCCACAATGGAAAAGGTTAAGCCTAACATTTGGAAAGCCCCTTACTAAGTCCAGATCAGAGAGCCATCTATCGTGAATCAGAAGCAAAGAAATAAGACGTCACTTTGTTAAAATGCACGGCCTTGTTATAATAGCGTAGGTAACGTTTGTACCCAAGGTTTGACGTATTTCCTAACGTACATTGTCTAATACGTCACCGTTAAAACAAAACCACGTAACTTGAGATACGTGGTTTTGTCAAAATTGACATATTTAGATTCTACACCCCAATTTACGTATAAAACATTAAAAACATTAAAAGGTTGCAATTTGATTTATTTTTTTAAATCGAGAAAACATTTAAACGTATCTTTGATATTAACAACGCATTTCGCGCAAAAGCACGTATCTTGCTTATTTTCAGCTGCTATCTCACTTCATGACGCAAAACCACGTATCTCATAATATTCCCCTTTAGCTAAATATTTTTCAATTAAAATCCTCATAAATTCAATATTGAAACGAAATTATTTAACTATAAAATTAACTCACATGTAAAAACCTAACACGCGATTTCACAAGCCCCTGCAAAATTAAAAAATCCATTTTTCTCAAAAAGGCCACCGAAAAGATACGTGGTTTTGTTTTAACGGCGACGAATTATAATTAAAAATTAATTAAAAATAAATTGTAAGCAGTATTACCTGGTATTATTTAATATTGAGGGTGGGGGCTACGGAATCACGTGTTTTTGAAAAGGAAGGAACTATTCAACTATCTGAAATGCAGCTCAAGCTTTTCTCGAAATGAACAAAATATTTGCTTACCGAAAACCACCATCAATGATGAGAGTAGAAATACGCCGTAAATTCTTCTCACGTTCATTTTCGCGCCGTTCGCTGTTATTGTGAATTAGGTAGCGTGAGTCGCACTGATATAAAGCTTACGCAAGCTCTACCTTCACCTAAAACCCTATATACATGTAACTTAATTACCGTACAATAATAACGGCTGCCCTAGATCGCCCACATCGAAATTCACCGTACAATGTCAATGAAATCAGAACATGAATATTACAAAAAGATTATCAACGAATAAATTAATGTGGCGAGAACAAAAGAGTGAACGTTTGCTTTGAACTCTGCTTCTGTACCACGTGACATTCTGCCTGATGTTTCCCGTTAAAATATGCTTCAAACGAAGATGACTGGACGATTATAGTGTTAGCATTCAAATTTTTCTTCAAATTTAAATCCATTTCTTATTTCATAGAGGTTTAATTAATTTATAATCAAGGCCATTTTGGCGCGTGGATTCCAAATCATAAATAGCATAGTAATTTTAGCTCAAATTTGGGCTAAACTTAGAACAAATCGATAGATTATTTGTTTCTTTGGTTTTTTTTTTAGATTTTTGAGCGCTCTCCCCCTTGTGCTTTCTCCTCCATTTTGGAAAATGGCGGCTGAAATCTTAAAATACCTATATCTTTTTCTATTAGTCCAAGAGCTATGGGAATAGTCTCAAAATATTTAAGAAAGTCATTTACATATCGAAAACCTTTATTCCAAGACATGGATTATAGAGGCGTTTTTTGAATGATTCTGGTATTTTCGAGGGAGCTGATCAATGGCGTAAATAGCGCCCCCGCAGACCCCGCGGCGCGGGGGGGGGGCGAGAACTAGGGGGCCCCCAAACGTTTATGATTACAATCTGTGCTATTTAAAAGGGCCGCAAGTCGTTTTCGCGGGGGGGCCTCGGAGTTCCTAGTTACGCCACTGGAGCTGATTACGAATCTGCCGGGTGCCAGGGCGAAAACGTTGGGCATTTTAAGTGATGACGTCATCAAGATGGCCACCGGTACCATAACACTAAACGGTGTTTACCTTCAGAACGCCTTTTTCGAATATTACTTTTAATTTGTCATTTCATAGATATTGGACTTTTTCATATCATAGTCGTAATGAATCGCCAATATCTATCACCAGGGGGCAGTGTGATCTTTTTAGCTCTTAATGGTGATTCTTGCAATGAATATAGGCTTGTATTATCTTATTTAAAAGCATTACACGACCGCTAAGTCATTTCGATGCTGTTAAATTAATAAATTATTCATAACTGCCACTAGGGGGCGCTGTGATAATTTTAAGCCCTTAACTGTGATTCGTACAAATAATATGTAGGCTTGTAATACCACAATACTAAAAAAAAACCTAAATTATTAATATATTCCACTAGGGGGAGCTGTTATAGGTTGAAATTAAACTAATTACATAAGTATAAAAATATTTATTCAAATGACATATTTATCAGTTTTCGTCTTTATCATCGTCAAATTCTACAACAACTGGATTAACTGAGTGTTTACTTTTACAATTATCGCCCCCTTCACAGAATAATTGCAGTTACATCGTTTTCCTTCGCACATGTTTTTAGATTGACAAGAGCAAGCAACAACTACCAGCAACCCTTCAGGGGCTACAGCTGATGTACAAAAATTTTTTTACCGGGACATCCTTATTCTAATTTTGGGGGCTCAAGCTTATCTGCGGCACTGGAAGATGAGCCCGGCTCGTCTTATGTGGTGAAATAATCGTTTTACGCCAATGAAATTGTTTTTAGTGTTTTGGAAAACTAGGGAAATTTTAGTCCAAAAATTAAAATTTCAAGGGTTTAAAGGGAAATTCCATTTTCGGGACCGGGCATCACTGCTTTTACACAAGATTTGGTAGACAGAGAGTTTATTATCCACCCACTATTGTCCGCGTTCAATCACCTTCAACGAAATATTTCAACTCTACTTTTACTACCTACGTAAAACATAGTTCACGTCCAATGCCGTTGTGGTCTTTAATGGTTATCCCGGAGCAATTTTGACAATAGGAGAGGAGCGAAGGAGGAGGTACTCTAAAGCACAGCCAACTTGGAAATTAGCGCCATAGTGGCCAACCCATTCGCCAAAATTCCGTGAACCAGGAATTTCCCACTATAAACCATGCTATAAACTATCGGCGCGCCGATAGTTTATAGCATGGTTTATAGTTTTTATAATGGCTTCAATGCTAAAACTTTTCTAAAAATTATTTTCCGCTAGGTTAACATAGAAACTTCAACGAATTGGTTGGACGCGATTGCAGGAGTGTCAAAGTTGGCCACCGAGGATCATCTTTTAGCTCCTATTCATCAAGAAAGTTTCCTTCGAAATTCAAATAATAAGGATTCTCTTATAATAGGTATTTTCATAAAATAAAAGAATAAAAATATGAAAAGTATAAAATGTTTTTTATCCGCTTTACGAGTTTAATCTTTTTAGTACTTTATTGCCACGCGCGTTTCGCACGCAGACGTCAAATTTCAAAATCTTCATCGACTCCATCGCGTGATCTCATAGACCTGCAATAACTATGGCTAGTGACATCTAGGAGCAACAAACACAAGGAGAACGCAGCTAGCCTTTAAACACGCTAACGAAGGGTTGTGTACGAATTTCATTGGACGAGCGTTACGAGCCTTTACGATGAACGTTTTACGGGCGGGTGGGAAGACAATTTCCGAATTTTCCCCTTCCGACGGCAGCAGGCGCTAAAGCGTCTAGCCAATGAAAAACGTACACAAGAAAATCCCCGAGTTTTGACGGGTTGCGTTCTCCTTGTGTGTGGTGTTGTGTTTGTTGCTCCTAGGTGACATTTACACGTGACCTCCATATTTTATAGAAACACCTATTAAACTCAAAAACTCACCTAATCTGGTTTCATTTACAAGCATACGAATGGTGATGCGGACACATTGATTGTAAAAACGGCCATTAAACTACGAAGTTTTCTACCAACGGGAACATAGTTGTTCATGGAGAGGATATTGACATTTTGGCTTTTTTTTACTATAAGCTCTGTGGAATCGTACCGTAAAAGACTGCTTGCTTTTGTTTCTCAACCCTGGGCACGGTAACGCTGATGATGAAGTGTATAATGTAAAGAAAATGCAAATTAAGAGTGTTAGCACGAATTAAGGGTTGGTCTTCATACACGCCGCTACAGGTTGAGACTCGATCACAGCTTGTGGTACTGGCTGAAAACTCGAAAACCACTCCTTCCGCGTTGAGTTTGCAAGATCTCTCCCTGCTGGTTAGAGGGTTTTTCCCCTTTTCATAAAAACTTACTGAGGTTAACTGTAATAGTAAGTGTAGGGAACTGTAAGCTTTCCTGGCTTGAAGGGCTTGCCACCACCCTCCTACGCAATTTAACCCGGCTACCGGTAACTGGCTTCACAAGTCACTGGTTGATTTAGGCCTGTGTGGTTCCTTGGGTGCTAGCTTAGTTGATAATTATACTACACAAAGATAAGACTGTAAAATAAAGATTCAGTTTCAAATTCGACGAGTAATGAAAGTGAAAAATCGGGTGATACGTTTCATTTGGCCCTTCACGGAGCTACCGAGAGCAAAACAGTTGATGTGCAGACACTGCAGATCGGTTTTACGCTTTCACTAAAGCTACGGAAAATTCGTCAATCTCGTATAATTTCGAACTCGCGTCTCGCGAGTCCTCCACCAATTAGCGCTTCAGCTAGGCAACATCTACTAAGAGTCTAGCTATCATCAAAAAAACTACATCCCACAAATTGGGGTGCTCTGGTCAAGCCCTGAAGACTGTTATAACGACCAAGAAAGCAGTTAAATATGATAGCGTGTATGAATGTCGGGAAACCGACCGGTTGTGTTTACCTTTATTCAAGAGATGCTTAAGTTCCAATAATTGTACCTAAGATAATCAAGGCGAATATGACACTGATTATGATGAAGGTATTAAAAAATATTGTTGTTAATTTTCCGTAAAAATTAAATGCGGAAAAATTTCCGCAAATTGTACAAATGGGAGAAAAACTTGAAGTGTCTAGACTCTAGACTCTCTAGCGGTTTAGTTTAATTTTTGGGTTTAAAAAAAATGATGCGATAATGCCGCGAAATTTAAATATGCTAACAATACTAATCATGGAATGAAAACCTTTTTCTTTCTTTCTGACTTACAACTCTATTCAAAAATCAGATTATTGAGAATTAATATTTTTATTAAAGTTAACTTTTTCTTAATTCCATTTGTTATTATTTAAAATAAATAAAACTTTCATTCCCCCCTACACGCATGCACGCGAGTAACCGAATAAAATAGTCACGTGTTAATGTTAGTTTTTTGCATGGAGGAATAACAGGAGGGTCGACTCAGCCGTTTTCTTGAAAGGTGGGCTGGTAGCACTGCTAATAATTTAGTCATGTACGACAGCCAGATGGCGCTAGTTTTTTTCTGTCTGCTCTTTAAATTCACTTGAAAATTTTTAGCTAGTTCGCGGCTGTTCGCCAAGGCTTAAGGGAAGTCTGATAGCGAGATGGCTGGAAAGCCAGAAAAATTAAAATCACGTTCTTATTACGGTGCAAAATGTTCTTTTTTAAAGTGTCAGAATTGTCAAGGCCTGGAAGGGATATCTTTATTCAATTTCCCAAAAGATCAACAAAGGTTAATTAACTATATTACCGTACTTATAATAGCTCTTCTGATTTAGTCTTGGCATGGTCTTGGTTCCAGATGTAAACAATGGATTGAAAAATCAGGAAGAGATGATTTAGTAGGACAAGAAGAATATGTGTTGAAGAAAAATCTAAAAGTTTGTAGCACCCATTTTAACAAGAACCAGTACCTGTCATTAAAACCTAGGTATAAAAAGACGTGTTGACTTGTCAGTAAATTAGATTTAAAATTTGAACAATAATTTTATAAAAGTAAAATTTTTACCTATTCCACTTAAATGTTTATTTCAGACCTAGATTATTGTGGAACGCTCTGCCAAAAAGGTTTGATGAAGGAGATGTTCAAAGTTCAAATTCACTTACCCAAAATAATAGACCGAAAAGTCCTGCCATTGAGTGGGCAGGTAAGAGTTTAGGTGGTATGTGGTATCATGCACTTAGTAAGACATTATTGACAAACAGTTAATATTAATAATAATAATAAAAAATATTCAGCAGAGTTTTCAAAGAGTCCTCAAGACACAAGCTATGATGACAAAACCATTGAAAAGGGGTTTGGTGGTGAAAAAATTTAGGAAATATATTTCAAGTATTATTAGTATTACTTAGGAAACAAAATTATACTCAACAGATATAAATCTAACCTCAGTGACACCCAGGAATTTTAAAACAGTTCACACATATAGAAAAAGACGAAGACTCCCTTTAAGTAGTGGTAAAATGTCTGACAAGCAGTGGCGTAGCCAAAAATCCGTCAAAGGGGGGAGAGTGTCACAACGCACAAAATAAATTTTACAGTAGGGGGATAAAATAAGTCGGAAATTTAATACAGTCAAAGCTACGCCAAGACATGGGTTTTGACATAGAAACCCCTAGTCTACGCCACTGCGGACTGTTATTTAGATTTAGGTATAATATAATTAATATTTTAATTATTTAAACCAGGTTCAGTTGTTAGTCTAACACCAGTGGCTAGGAATACGAAAAGGCGCGCTAGTGAAATTGTTTCAAGTTTCAAAATTGAGGTTTTACGTACACCGAAAAGACCTAGAATTAAACCAAGGAGTCTATTTTCAATTACCCCCAAATTGATCCAAAATAAGGCTGAAACTATTAAAACACAGACAGAAAAGAACTTTAGAACTGTTGAAACACAAATCAAGAAGAACATTTCTCCAACCAAACAAAAGCTTAAAAAATTATTGCAGAGGCAATATTTGAGAAATGTTAGGCTAGTTAAGAAATTATCCAAAGTCAAACAAGTCAAAGTTAACAAAGAATTTTTAGTGACAGAAATAAGAAAATTGCTTCCAAGGGAAGGGACGAATTTTTTCGATATGCAGCTAAGAGCGGCTAGCAGAAAAGCCAAGGGTATAAGATGGTCTCCACAGGAAAAACAACTATGCCTTACTTTACACTATCATGGTCCCAAATCTTATTTTCTTTTAAAAAAAATGTTCATTCTGCCAAGCTCTAGTTCTTTGAAATCTTGGCTAAAAAACATTCCCTGTAAACCTGGTATTGTGGAAGAATTTTGGGAGATTTTAGAGAGAAAAGCAAAATGCATGACAGAAAAAGAAAAACTAGCTATTTTGACATTTGATGAAATTTCACTGAAAGAAGGCTTAAGTTTCAACGAAGGAGAAGATTTAATTCAGGGTTATTCTAGTTTAGATACGGATAGAGAAGGCACTCAGATAGCAAATCACGCGACACTTTTTATGATTGCTGGCATTGTTTCTAAATGGAAACAGCCCCTTTGTTATTATCTGACCAGAGGCCCCATGAAAACAGATGTTTTACACGATATTCTGCTGAATGTTCTGCATCGGCTGATAACTCTGAATCAGATTAACGTAAAGGTGGTAATTTGTGACCAGGGGACGAATAACCAGAGTGTTTATAGAAGGTTGAATATTAATCAGGAAACCCCTTACATTTATTTAGAAAACAAAAAGGTATATTTCATGCATGACCCATCTCATTTGATTAAAAACCTTAGGAACAATTTGAGAAACCATGACGCGCTAATTGGGCAAAGCAGAGCCTCTTGGGTACATGTTGAGCGACTTTTTTACCTAGATTCTAAAGTTACGTTAAGAATTTGCCCAAAGCTCACATCACGACACTTTAATTTAACAACATTTACCAAAATGAAAGTGAAATTAGCAACACAAACAATTAATCATAGCGTTGCTATGGGAATCACTTTTTACATTTTAAGAAATTATCTCCCCCCAGAAGCGCAAGAAACGGCCAACTTCATAAGTGAATTTGACAAAATTTTTGATTGCCTCAACTCTTCCAGGAAAAATGACGCTAAGGAGTATAGATGTGCTATTAGGAGAAATTCCAATCATTTAAATTTTCTCAAAGAAAAATTAATATGGCTGGAAGAACTTCGGTTCGATTGTGCAGGCAGCCACCTGTAATTCACGGGTGGAAAATGTCTATCTCTTGTATAATACAGGTGGCGGAAGACCTTTTGGAAGCAGACGGCATTGATTTCATCTTAACATCTAGTTTCAGCCAAGATGTGCTAGAGAATACATTTGGGAAAATTCGAAGATTGGGTGGCTGCTCAGACAACCCCACCCCTCAATTATTTCGTCTACAGCTTCGAAAAATAATGGCGTCTTCGCTTTTTCAAGTACCGGAATCGGCCAACTGTGCAACCAACCCAAACACTGATGACTTTTTAATCGATCTTCTAAACAATGCACCATGTACCCGGAATAAACCCTTAGCTAATCACCCTGTACCATTTTTCAGTAACAATGAAGAATCTCTAAGAGATGTCTACATCAGTGGCGTAGCTGAGAACTCAGAGGCCCCCCCCCCGCAAAAATCTCTATGAGGCCCCCTTTTTAATTTTTTTTATGGTTAGCGGGGCCCCCCTCCGAAGCTTGAGGCCCCCCACGAAGCTCGAGGCCCCCCCGCACCGCGGGCCCTGCGGACAATCAGCTACGCCACTGGTCTACATTCCTGAGGATGACGGCTCGAAAAATGGCAATGTCATAACTTATATTGGGGGATTTCTTGTTAAAAAAATTCTAAAACGACATGAATGTGACATTTGTAAAAACGTTTTGATGAAAACTCATAAAAAAATCACACAGACAAGAGAAACTCTTACTGTTCTGAAAGCGTACTGTCCAGAAGAAGGGAGCGACGTAGGGAGATTGACTTAAATTTCTAAGGAGTTTTACAAGGTTGTTGAGGAAATGGAATTTGTTTTCTCGGAGAAATTTCCCACTTTGTTAGGTCAAACCGGATTCTCGGAAAAACTAGCCACGGAACTTTGTCGTATAAAAACATTTCCCGATTTGTGTGAGACCACAAAATTAAAAATAATAAAACTATATATCCGACTTGGAATACATCATAATATTCGCCTAAAAAAGTCGCTTGATGACTTAGGCCTAGGGTGGTGCCTTGGGTATTAGCCTAGCTGATTATTATTATTATTATTATTAAAATAGAGAAATTTTGGAAGAGAAAGAAAGAAAAAGAATTGAAAATGCAAAGAAAAAGAAGTTAAAAGAGACATGCAACTGTTCAGATTCGTGTCTTAAATTAAAAAGAGACTCGGGAACCAAAAAAATACTAAAACTAAAACATATTTAATCCTTTGTTATTTATTTTATGATCTCTAGAGAGATATATTTATTTTATCATTAGTTTGGAATTAAAGAGAAAAATATACTGTGTGCATTTTTTGTCTTAAAATTAAAAGTTTAAATTTGCCGCGCTATTTAGTCATGTACGACAGCCAGGTGGCGCTAGCATCTCCTTTATAAAAAAAAAACTTACATAGCCCAAAGGCTGAGTCGACCCTCCTGTTATTCCTCCATGGTTTTTTGGTAAGGCTAAAGTTGATAACGCCCCCGCATTTTTTTCTTTCAGAAGGCGCGTGCGAAATTGAACGAGCCCTTCTATATTCAAATATTAAGCAGCGCGCGCTTTAAAATTTAAGCTTTTACTAGTATGTCCTGGCTCTCTGTATTACTATTTCTAGGCGAATTGCTGAACAGGTTTTATTTAAGTATCTATTAGAACCCAAAAATTTATAAATGAAACAACATTTAATTTACACAATACATTTATTACTACACAAGTGCCATTAAGGCCGAGTACCAGACAAAGAAATTACAACGAAGTAGTAGTTAGCGTATTTTTGGGAAAAGTAGAAGAATTTGATTTATTTTACATATTGTGACGAAAAAAGAAAAATGTGAATTTAATCTGAATCATGAAAGTATGAGTCACGAAGACACTTGAAGTGTTGACTTTACTTAATTACTAACCGCGTCTCACGGTACTGATGAGTTCCAAATAGAACGAAACCGGTCTACCGTTGGAATTTCTGGCTATTCTATTTAATTTTAATTTAGTTTATTACTCGAAGATCTATTTGATCCGAGTTTCGCGTTTTTTGCTCGAAGACCTATTGGGTACGAGTTAGTAGTAAGTTTTTTAATTTCTTCAAATTTGTTTAGGATTTAGCTATATTATCCCTTTTAATTATGGACTAATCTACTTTTTCGCGTATTTTATCATCCTTCTCACAGTCCATAGGTGGTTTCTTCTAACTTAACTTATCGTATATTCTATTCTCCACCACACTCCCCCCTTTTCGGCTTTCCGTTGCTATATGCACGGCCAACTTTGATTTCTCGCGCATCTCTCGCGCTACAGCGGCCATCTCATTCGTTGACGTTTCTGTGTTAACCTATGAGCAAAAGATGTGTATGACGTCAGCGCCCCTAGCGGATTATTATTTTTAGTATAGTTTTTACATTGGGGACAATATAACCACCGAGCGTGGCGCTGAACTCCTACACATTATAGTACAGTTTATAGGGGGAAAATCCTTGCTCGCGGAATTTCGACGAATGTGTTGGCCGTAGTAGCGCGAACAGCGCGTGATCAAAGTTGGCCGTGCTATATGCAACGCGTTTTGAAATTTTAAATGTTTAGGCTTAGTTTCTCCTTTAGATTTGACAGTCGCCAGCCAGATTTCCCGCACGGTACTGATGAGTTCCAAATAGAACGAAACCGGTCTACCGTTGGAATTTCTGGCTATTTTATTTAATTTTAATTTAGTTTATTACTCGAAGATCTATTTGATCCGAGTTTCGCGTTCTTTGCTCGAAGACCTATTGGGTACGAGTTAGTAGTAAGTTTTTAATTTCTTCAAATTTGTTTAGGATTTAGCTATATTATCCCTTTTAATTATGGACTAATCTACTTTTTCGCGTATTTTATCACCTTGAGACTGATGAGTAAAACAAATATTTCTTGATTTAATTTATGTCAAAGAGCCAGAACAGCTATGACGTTTTTTATTATTATTTGGATAAAACTTGACCCAAAAAATACCCAATTGAAAAAGACGAAACTACGTGTAACTGCAATCATGTCGGTAAAGGTTTATGTTAAAAAAAAAGATGAATAAAATCGACTCTCTTAAATTCTATTAAACGTGACGAACGTTTTCAGCATTTGCAGCTTTCGTATTTTCTACTGTATTAACTTTAATTTTGCTTTGGCTTTCCCTGTATGTAAAAATAAAATGCTTTATTTCAATAAAGTAATACTGCTTTTAGTTATGGTTAATCTGGAAACTGAGTTTTAAAAAATGTATTCAAAAAAAAGATCCATTGTTTTTGACTATATTAGATCAAAATACAAACCCTAAATTATTAATATTTTCATGAAAAAAAGCTCTTGACTGGTTATCTTCACCAAAACCAAAAAATAAAGTTTTATGCATTTAAATTGTCCTTGACACGTAAATGAATGTTTCGTTGATAATATAATTTAATGTTCCAATGTATGTATGTATGCCTCCCGCAGTATTTTATCATATTTGAAAAGAAATAATTATATTATTTGCATATCAGAGGCTCCATGTAGATACGTAATATACGTTTCTCAATTTTCTCTTCAAAAATAACTTATTTTTCAAACGTTAACGAACCGATTTAAATAACATTAATTACGGACCTTGGGAATTCTTGGTTGATATAGACGTAATGGTGGATTGTTTCGCTCCCAGATCCTGGGTCTCCTTCTTGATGGAACACTTCGTTTGGTGCTGCAATAGATGGCTCAACTGATGAAAAGCTACTTTGCATATTTCGCAAACGAAAGGTTTCTCGTTTGTGTGAATGTGATTATGAGCCGCCAAATGGCCCGATTGGCGAAATCGCTTGTTGCAGATTTGGCAAGCGTATGGTCGGGCACCGGTGTGAATGAGATTATGAGCCACCAAATGGCCCGCTTGGCGAAATCGTTTGTTGCATATTTGGCAAGCGTATGGTCGGGCACCGGTGTGAATGAGATTATGAGCCACCAACTGGCCTGATTGGCGAAATCGTTTGTTGCAGGTTTGGCAAGCGTATGGTCGGGCACCGGTGTGAATGAGATAATGGGTCTGCAAATTGGACAATTGGTGAAATCTTTTTTGGCAGGTTTGGCAAGCGAACGGTCTGTCAACGGTTTTAATGTGATTTTGCACCGCCAATTGGCTAGCTTCGCAGGCAAAAGATTTTCCGTCGGCGTTAGATTTTCGGCGCACTTGCAACTGTGGTCGTTGACCAAAACGTTTGCCACGTACTTTTCTGTCAGAGTGAATCAGATCACGATGCGAGCCGTGGATATCACACGTGAGTGATTCGCTCGCAGCGTGACGGTGAGCCAACAACTCGCCCTTTTCGCGGAAACGTTTTTGGCAAATTTGACATTCGAAGTAAACGTGGCCTTCGTGAATTTGAGCTGAGAAAATGGCCAACTGTAGAAACCGATTTTTCAACGTGTCATAGTTTTCGTCGTTAACGTGGCTTTGACTATGCTCCGACAAACTCTTCCTTTGTGAAAAACGTTCGTCGCAGAATAGACACGCGTAAATTATCTCCATTTTATGACACTTTCTGTTAGATAATTGGCTTTCATTTGCATTATTCGCGTCGGCGTACGACGTCAAATAGGAACGTTTTCGCAATCTATTTTTGTAAGGTTGGTAAGCGTAGGGCAAATCTTTGACTAACATGTTTAAATCCGTCTTGAAACGTTCCTGTTTTGTGTTTTCGTGGGTTAAACATTTGGAAGGACTTGAAGTTGAGTGTGTATCGTGAGCTTGATTGAAGTATTCTGTCTCAGTTTTCAAATTCCGAAAGTACTCTGCGCCCGACCGTATGTTACTAACGGTCATCTCCGATGTTATATTCATTTTATGGCAGTGTTGATCTCGGTTTTTATTTAAGGAGTTACTGGATAAGAAAGAAACAAAAATAAAATAGCATTTTAGGGATGGCCGCTTGGTTTAGCCACTGTTTTGGCCAATTGATTTCTCAGAAAACCCTCCGAATATAGCTCCGCGGTGTTGGTTCGGTGGCACGATGATCTATTTTGGCCTACACTAGACGGATCCTACTCGCTTACTCCGTTCTATGTTCCAAAAGCCCGATTTTATGGCAAACAAAAATAATATGTAAAAATATTTACTAATTCGGTTTCTCTAAAATACCTGGATTTTTTATTGAAAAAATATTATAGCGGCCAAGTTATGGAGAGATAAAGCTATTCTTATCTTGTAGTTTTTTGGGGTAGCAATGCCTCACATACATGTATAAATAAAGATACGAAGCGAAAACCACCTCAAAACGCACGAAATCAGCCATCTTTACGATGCATGCCAATTTCGAAGATCTTTTTGCTATGGGTAGACAATATATGCAATATAATATAATTACGGTGAAAACTCTCTGCGATATTTTTAAGTTCGGCAACTATTGACGTTCATCGATGATAAAAAAAATTCTTTATTATAGCCCAAATCTAGCCAAGATTTGGGCCATTTTTGGTCTGAAAAATAAAGTGTTTAAATTGCCGCTAGGGATCGCTATTGAAATATTTTTGAACTACAAAATCCAGGTATTCCGGAGAAACCGAATATGTAAATATATTTATCATATGTGCCCTCTGGAGTGTTTGCCAAAAAATAGAGCTTTTGGAACATAGTACTCTGAAGCCAAATGAGTACGCTTTTCGCCTTTACATTAGATACACTTAACCGTAAACAATAAGTTTTGAATAAACATAAGTTGTTTTGTGAAACAATTTCACGCGTCACACGGCTAACAACGGGATGACAGATAGGGCCTTTTACGCGCGTAGTGACGCCAAAAGCCAGTGGCGGCGCCAGAATATTGAGATAGGAAGGATAAATAAGTTGTGCTCTTTTTTTATTTTAGGCCCCCTCGGAAGAATTTGGAGGCCACTCTTTCATTTGATAAAGCTAAAAATACGGCTATTCTTCAAAATTTAATTTTCTATGCTTACTGTAATAAAATTAAATAGAAAACTTTTATTAGAAATTTGGGAATTTAAGAGTGACACTCAAAGGCTTTCGATAAATTGAATTTTTCGGACGCCCTTGGTGAGATTTCGGCCCCTTACGCTGAATTCTGGGTTTTAAATTTGAGTTTTCCGCCGAATGTTTTGTGTACTATAATTTTGATTGTAAATCGAGTCGCGACCAAAAACTATTGCTACGCCCCTTCGGTTAGCCATTGAAACCTAGATAGGTTAGTAGGTAGCGGCTAAAGGAGACGCTATTAGTTTTTCCTCTTCGATATTGGTAAATTGGACGATACTTTCATATTAATATAATTTTTGCATCGTTTGCTTATGCCTTTTTATTTGTTCTGTAGCAAACACTAGATCCGCTAGACTCGTTTCGGTCGCGAATAATTTTTAGTATTTGGAACGATAATTTGACTTAGACCATCTTGAATTATTGACTGACTATTAATTTTACATAATTCAATGCTACTGGAACATCAATTATTTCCGCGTACTAGATGTATTTGTATGTCTGTGAGAAATATATACACAATTTTAACCTACACACCTACTTTAAAAGCAGAATTCAATACTGTATAATTCGTCATTCAGCTCCAAACATTTTGCCAATAGCTGTTTTACTTGGTCGTTGTTGCGAGGCCTTGTTTGGGAAGGGAGACCTTTTGAAAAAACGGCAAGCCTTTAAAAGTTAAACAAAGCTCTACAGACGGTTTGAAAGACTACGTGAACTTGGGGGTACCTTGACGTACGCGATGAATTTGGTTTTCATATAGTTCAGTTCGACCAAGGTTCGTAGAGAAAAATACACTATTTCAGTTCGACAACTAACGAAAGCAATAGAATTTAAAAAAAATTGAGACATTTCGCTAAACCAGTGCACACGACGAAAAGAAAACTGCGTTTGAACAATACTAAAATGAGCCTTATGTCTAGAAGCCTAAGCACAAACTTTGTTTTAGTGTACCCTTATAGCAAATGTATATATTTTTGCATACTTATTTCACGATATTTAGGTCAAAATTAAAAAATTAAAAATTTACATTTTTGGTCGAAAGAAAGAAAAATGTTTTTCTTTGTGAAAATAAAAAAAATTGCTTTGTGCAAAAAATATATTTGCGGAAAAAAAGTATATGAGAAAATATATGAATATAGATGTCATGACCTTATGGTAAAAACAGATTCATTCTGGAACTATTTATGCTATAATGGATCACGCTTTTAAGGGTCCTAACTGCTAAAAATTTGGGATTTGCTATCGTTTCCTTATGAGAATTGTACCAAAACATTTGGTTTCGCTGTTGTTTTTATTAGTTTAACCAGAAGTATATAATATTTATATCTTACGTGTAATTGCCCAGACTCCCGCTGATTTTTCTGACTGAGAAATCAGATAAAAATGGTGAAATACATCATATTTAGACTTACAATAGCTGCAGGGCCGTGCTTAGAGGTCTCGCGGCCCCGGGCGAAATGCATTGGCGAAACTGATTGTAGCGGCCCTCCGGTATATACATCACTATGGTAAAATCTTAGAGGCCCTGGGTGACCGCCCGGCTCGCCACCCCCTAAGCACGGCCCTGATTAGCTGTTCTATCGTAAGAGATATGTTATTTAACTTCTGGTTCAACGTTTTACTTTTGATGTAATATGCATTTTTGAAATTATTTATACCCTCGTTTATAGAGCTAACACTTACTTTAGAAATTAACACTAAAACAACTGCAGCGACCCTAAGTCTATCTAAAATGTGCCTTATCTTCTGCGTTTAAGTGAACTGAGCAGTGAGCACCTTTTTATGAAATCGTGGTCCATTATCGGATTAGTAGTCCTTGAATTATTAATTTTTACTATAAAGTAACGCCATCTATATAACTATTTTTGCACATAATTTTTATTCACAAAGTGGATTTTTTTCGAAAAGTGATTTTTTCGTAACCAAGTCAATTTTTATTTTCTTAATTTTGACCTAAATGGCGTGCTATGCATACTCGTGTCAATTCAGCACGGGCACTTTCTTCAATTCATTTCGTATTTGGACTCCATCACGTAGGTAACAGCAAGGTTTCAGCTTTCAAAAGTCAAGACCCACCAAAAAATATGGCTTTGCAAAGTGCAAATAAAATTTGGGTTGTAATTAACTTTATTAAACTTCTTTAAAGAAATTTAATTGTCTGAATTTAAGAAAAACAAATGATGACCTATGTTTTATAAATTAAATCGTTTTAATATATATAGTTATTTCGCATCAATGGAAAAGGTTAAGCCTCACATTTTGAAAAGTACTTATTAGATCGGATGGCAGCACTTGGGGCCTTTATAATATAAGATTGTTTCTTTTCGCCTGTTCTCGGACTAGAAGTGTACTCTTATTAACCTACAACGTTTTATTCTCCTGTTCCGGGGATGGGGCCGGATCTCGCCGACGTTTTTATTTATTTGAGGCGAAATTAGTTTGGCAATAAGGGAGAAAGGAAGAGGGTTGATCGACAATGTATAGGATTATCAATTCATATGTGATATAAAACAACTCTTTAATGACATACACGAAATAATATACATTACACTTCCCACTTAGGTAAATAAGAATTGGCTAAAATTTGGGCGAGGTTAAACCATTGAATTGGGAATAGTACCACTAGAATGACCATTTCGAAAATTTGGGTGAGGTTAAACCATTGAATTGGGAATAGTACCACTAGAATGACCAATTCGAAAATTTGGGTGAGGTTAAACCATTGAATTGGGAATAGTACCACTAGAATGACCAATTCGAAAATTTGGGTGAGGTTAAACCATTGAATTGGGAATAGTACCACTAGAATGACCATTTCGAAAATTTGGGTGAGGTTAAACCATTGAATTGGGAATAGTACCACTAGAATGACCATTTCGAAAATTTGGGTGAGGTTAAACCATTGAATTGGGAATAGTACCACTAGAATGACCATTTCGAAAATTTGGGTGAGGTTAAACCATTGAATTGGGAATAGTACCACTAGAATGACCATTTCGAAAATTTGGGTGAGGTTAAACCATTGAATTGGGAATAGTACCACTAGAATGACCATTTCGAAAATTTGGGTGAGGTTAAACCATTGAATTGGGAATAGTACCACTAGAATGACCATTTCGAAAATTTGGGTGAGGTTAAACCATTGAATTGGGAATAGTACCACTAGAATGACCATTTCGAAAATTTGGGTGAGGTTAAACCATTGAATTGGGAATAGTACCACTAGAATGACCATTTCGAAAATTTGGGTGAGGTTAAACCATTGAATTGGGAATAGTACCACTAGAATGACCATTTCGAAAATTTGGGTGAGGTTAAAC
Organism: Leiobunum rupestre; assembly: GCF_980474605.1. Classification (NCBI taxonomy): domain Eukaryota; kingdom Metazoa; phylum Arthropoda; class Arachnida; order Opiliones; family Sclerosomatidae; genus Leiobunum; species Leiobunum rupestre. The sequence continues at coordinate 62,284,695 of NC_143384.1, forward strand.
CCGAGGGGTTGGTCACTCCGCGAACTCGGTGTACACGGTCGTACCTCTGACTGTGCTAATAAGACTCGTGAACTCTTTAAAATCCGTACCTTTAACAGTACTAAGTACGTGAACTCGGTGTACAGGTCATCCGAGAGTGACTTACCCCTCGGTTAAACCATTGAATTGGGAATAGTACCGCTAGAATGACCATTTCAATCTGCCTTCCGCGAAACAAATTCTTTAAAATTGAGAGCTCTATCATTTGTCGGTGGCACTATCCGCTGTTAGCGGCGGGAACTATATACTATGCAAATTGAATTAACAATACTAATGTACTTTAAAATTGATAGATGGCGCCAAAAATAATGGAGATGACGGCTGAGTGCGCTGACTCTAAATTTCCGAATTTGTTTCGCGAAACCACTACTCCCGAACGCGCCTATGTCATTCTAGCGGTACTATTCCCAATTCAATGAGTTAAACAAACATTTTCTTTATTTGAGGTTCGGATTTTTACGGGACACTTAAAGTTTCCAATATAAAGGGAATAAGTGTTTATATAAAATACGGGAGGTCACGTGTAAATGTGTTTTCTACGTCACTAGCTAAAGTTATTGAAGATAGAGAGCGCGTGCTGGAGTCGATCAAGATTTTGAAGTTTGAAGTCCACGAGCGAAACGCGCGTGTCAAAAGTACTAAACAGCTTAAGCTTGTGGCGCGGAGAAAAAAATTGATTTTTTTAAATTTTTTAATGTTTTATTTTATGGAAACCCCTATTAAGAGTTTCAGGGGACAGAACAGCCAAGGCAGCAAGATAACCCTACCGCTGACGGTTGCACCTTCGACGCAAGCAGCTCAACTCAGCAGAAGGTGCAACAATCGGATGACCAACCCCTCACTTCGTACACAGCAGTGGGAATAAGAGCGGATGCTCTAGCATCGGAAGCCCGCACCCTACCTAAGTAGGTAAGGAGCCAAAGCCCGTTAGAAATGGCACCTAAAAAGGAATGACGGGCACACTGCGGCCCAGCGTAATCCCGCACAGGTGGCACCAGAGATCCCGGCGAGCTCCACAAGGCCGGGAAACAGGGCCACAGTGCCTCAGACGGAGAACCGCCGCCCCACAGCAGGCTACCTAATCCTCCGAGGCCAGAGGATGCCTGGCCCCTCTTCGTTAGTCTGAGCCAAAACCCAGTTTCCAGCCCCTACCTGACCGAAGTCGGAGGTGGAGATAGGGCCATTTGATCAGAGCTAACATCTCCCAGTGCGTCACCGCCCTTATGGGTTACAAGAGCCGGACCCCGACTCCCCGGTAAAACCACCAGTTATTGCACACTGCGACCCCTTAAGGACCAAATAGGGGCTCGTTTGAGTGAAGGTTGCAGAAACCGTTAAGTTTCCGTCAAGGGTGTGATGTTTCGGGGGCTTCTTCTCTTCGTGACCAGGTTTCTAGGCGTGCTGGGGTTAAGTTGATCGTGGTGCAATCGACCTTCAAAGTTGTTTTTCTCTACTATCTTTTTCTTTCACTGGCGCCAATTTGGTGGGGTTCGGGGGAGGTGTGAAAAGGATATACAATGGAAAGGCTTTCTTTACCTAAGCCTTAGCTGGATAGATACTTAACTTGAAGATTTAATGTAAATTCCAGGTCTACTTAATAGCTTTAACTTTAACTTTATTCCGGACCGAAACGAGTCTAGGTGGCGTAACGGCGCTAGCTTCTCCGAGGTAGCGCCTATGATCTAGTGTCTGCTACAGTCAAATCAAAAAGTATTAAGAACGGTTTTTTTAAAATAAACTTATCAAAATATAAGCAAACGATGCAAAAATTATATTAAAATGCAAGTATCATTATTTATCAAGTAAAATTTACGAATAACGATGAGTAAAAACTAATAGCGTCTGCTTTAGCCGCTACCTATCTAGGTTTCAATGGCAAAACAAAGGGGGCGTAGAGATAGTTTTCAGCCGCGAATAATTGGTTTGAACGGGATTTTAGGGATACGAAATATCAATAGGGTCAGATTATCAGAAGGTGTTAAGTTATAAAAGGTTGTAATTTTAATTGCATCTCTTTTAATTGAGCTTTTGACCTTTCCATAATAGGGGAGCTCATCTGTGATGGTTAATTTTACGTAACACAAGAAATATTAACACAATGGTAATAACACTGACACAGAGTTGGGCAAAACCGACATTTAGTTCACTTCTCGCGAACTTTTTTTAGTTCGTTCGCCCAAAATTCACTGCATGAATTATTCGATCCCAAACGTACTCCTTATCTCTCTCAGCATGAATTCGGCGACACTAAAGTTTGAAAAAATCTCTCCCGCAAAGAAGTTTTTTTCAATCGAGCCTTGGTACAAAGGTTCTTAGGAGAGAGCGAAATTGGGGTGAACGTTTTATTTGTAGTTGCTCTGCGAAAAGTTCGACTAATGAACGAATCTTTCGTGAATTTTGAAAGAGAGTGACAATTGGGGAAACGTATTATTTTCGCAAGCTCTCCGAGAAGTTCGATAAATGAACGAAACTTCTGTGATTTTTAAAATAGAGCAACAATTGGGGGAACGTGTTATTTTCGCTCATCCTCGAGAAGCTAGATAAATAAATGAATCTTACCCGAATTTGGGAAAAAGCTTCATTTGTGGAGTTTAGTAAAGGAATCTGGTCATAATAATTTTATTGACAAGTATATAAAAATTGATAAGGCGAAAGGATTCTTTAGCGAAGACGTATCGCTAGGTTTTTGGTATGGGAAATTTCATTTTTACAATGGTTTTCCCTAAAATCTGGAATTTGCTCATCGGGTATGATTTTCGTCAACCCTTGTCAATACCTTTCACTCTTCGAAACTTTAATCTGACCTCGCAACAATCAAAATTAAGGTAAAGTACTGTATATGAGCAAAAATCTATATATGTAAAATCTGATGTTTGTATGTTGGTTCGTTTGTTTGTATGTTTGTATTTTGGTTTGTTACTCTTTATGCACGCCCAAGATAATTGTCCGATTCGCCCGAAATTCGGTCTGCGGCGTGGTGGCGCCTGCCGTCAGGTTTTAAAGGTGCCTTGGGTTTGCTTAGCTTCGTAGTTTTTGCCCGCGGGCCCAATAACCCGTGACCTTAAGACCGGGTAGCCTTTGAACGCCTTATAGGTTGTAGTCGCATAGTCCTACGTGTGTTTTTATGTCATTTAGCGCTCAGAAGTAAAATATAAGTGTGACTTGATCTTCGGACTTTGCCTGTAGTCTAATGCAGCGGTTCCCAAAAGGTGCTCCGCGGAACCCCAGGGTTCCGCGGAAGGGTCATAGGGGTTCCGAGAATTCGCAGCGCGGCCATCTTTGTTTGTGTCAAGAGTCTTTTAAGATAAGAAAAAAATGAGTTGGGGTTCCGCCAGAATTAGGTAGATAATTTAGGGTTCCATAGCAAAAACAAAATTGGGAACCACTGGTCTAATGAACACAAATATACTCATCTAGCTGAAAGCACGGCCGGACGCTAGTCTAAAATAAAATGATGAAAAATTGGCCCCTGACGGAAACATTAATCCCACTGTGAAATGAATTTACATATTTAAATATTTTGAAAACCTAGAGGGAGTCTGCCTATAAAGCTAATAACCTTAGGATTATCGGGATATGCACACTTCTCAGGTATACGTATATTATACACTTCCACTGTAGCTTTATTATTATTGGGTTTCAAATTTTTTATCAAATGTAAATATACACTCAATTCATACGCCTTTAAACATAATATTAATTAAGTGATAGTTCTTCGCATTCCAAATATGTAATTATATTTTTGGTATAGAAACCGCATTGTAACTATTGTCAATATTGCCAGCAACTACAATGCCCATGAGAAGTCGGAATTTATAGGTGACCGTCGCTATCACTTGGGTGTAGAAAATCGGGATTTGGGTTTGATGATTTTCTATTTGGGATTGATGATTTTCTATTTGGGATTGATGATTTTCTATTTGGGATTGATGATTTTCTATTTGGGATTGATGATTTTCTATTTGGGATTGATGATTTTCTATTTGGGATTGATGATTTTCTATTTGGGATTGATGATTTTCTATTTGGGTTTGCTGGTTCTCTGGAAGAGTAATTTTTACTTCGCCGACTGAATAAATCGTTATAAGAGCCAGTGCCGTGTCCAATTGGGCCTACCATTGACTGTACTTTTACCACCGTCTCCACCGACTCTTAACATTCACATACTTCGCCACCCCCTCCCCCCTCGACGAATTTCTGGCTACGCCATTGGTAATAGGTTGGTTTTAGGTTTTTAGATAAAATGGGGGTTGCGTAACATTATGGGACTTAACAGCCTTTGTTTTAATTTAAAAACCGGGATAGTGCGCTCAAAAAAATACCTTGTTATTGAAGTTTATAAACGCGCATATAGTTTTTTACTAATTTTAAACATATCTAAGCGGACATCAGGATTTGATTTTAAATGATTTCTTTATTTTTTACCGTTTTGACGGCTTCGATTTTAGTTAGTTTTTATTATACAAAAATACAATACAAATAAAATTAGGTGGTGACATCAATGAAACTCGACGCGAGTGTCTTGAACACCTGAGAAAGTGGGGAGTAGGGGTACATTTTAGAAATTTTGGAATTGAATTAATACACATTATTTCTAAAATGAATTAGTAAATCGTAATTAACTTCAAATTGAATTAGTAAATCGAAATTAATTTCAAATTGAATTAGGAAATCGTAATTTTGGAATTCAATTAGCAATGCCATTTTGCCAATAAGAGGTCTTGAGTTTTTTAGTTCCACATCGAGATATATATATATCGAAGTGGGACACCGAATGTCGTTAAGTGTTGTTGTAGTTTGTTTGTTTGTTTGTTGTGGAAAGTGACGACACGGTAGATGGAGCTGCGAAAAATAATTTATATAAATTATATTTTTGGCGGCACCGGGACTCGAACTCAGATAGCTGCTGGCCGCGTAATCTCTAAAACGGACGCCTTTACCAACCAAGATACGCCGTTCTCTGCGATTTTTCGCTTGAACTTTTTGTCGTTTTTAGCGACGCGGGGGGATTTGGCAATTTTAGTTGTCGCAATTGTCGTTCCTTTTTCCGCGTTATTTTACGTATATTTCTGGCGTTTTAAGGTCCAGTGAACCTCAAACTTCGCCTCCCCCCCAACCCAGTGGATTTTCACGAACGCTGACACGGGCGTGGCTGAAGTTTGAATTACAGTGTGGGGCTACACAACTTTTACCAATGGCCAATTTCAGGTCTGTCAGGTAAACAGCGGGCACAATTTCGACCCCCCCCCTTTCATAACAATACGTTAAAGTCAACTCTTTAACTAAGGATGGTACTTTTTATATCAAACGATAGAACGTGCAGTGCCGGAAATTTCCGCCCCGTTCGACCAACCCCGTTAAAGGGAGAGTGATCGAAAAAAACAAGTTAATAAATTCATGGGTATTTTTTTTTATGAATTTGCGAATTTACATGACTTTTGGTGCCTAAACTACCCAAATGTTGGATATAAATTTCCTAAAATAAACCCATTTGAATTCCAGTTTAAGAATTTCTTTAAAATATATTTCCACTAATTTCAATAATTTAAAAGAATTATGTTCGTAGTGTTTTGCTTACCTATTTCACCTTTGATACTTTCCGTCTATCTAACGATAGGAAATCACAAGGCCTCAACAGCTTTTGTATTGGTTTGCCCACCCACGTATCCTGAGGGTGGGTGACGCCCAAGCTTTAATCCTTCAACTTAGGATGGAATTTTATATATCTAACTATAGGAAATCACATGACCTCAACAGCTTTTGTATTGGTTTGCCCACCCGCGTATCCAGAGGGTGGGCGGTGCGCACTCTTTAACATAGATTGGTAAATTATATATCAAACAATAGGAAATCACATGGGCTCAACAGCTTTTATATTAGTTTTCCCACCCTGGTCTCCTGATGGTGGGCGGCATCCACTCTTTAGCTTAGGATGGCAATTTATATATCAAACGATAAGAAACCACGTAGCCTCAACACCTTTTGTATTAGTTTGCCTACCTGTGTCTACTAAGGGTGTATGGGTTTGCTCACTCGAATACACTGATGTGGAACTAATATTACGGCCTGGGCCGACTTGTTAAAAGGTTCTACCAAGATAAATAGCCTAAATCACGTAGCACTTTGCAATAGGCCTTCTTATAATATAACACGAACAAATACACGTAAAAAAGTGTTTTATCTTAGAGCGCGCGCGCTGGCACCGTTCTAGTTACGGCACTGAACAGTACGATGAATCTAACGTAATCACGTGACCTCTCTTTTTTATATAAAGATTTTTTCTACCTCTGATATAAATTATATTTTAGCGACCATTACCTTAGTTCATTACGCGATAATAATTTTATTTAACAAATTGAAACTAGCTCAAATTTTGGTTGTCTGACGAGAAATGAGAGCTAAGGATTATGCGGATAAGCGGATTGCGAACAACTCGTGAACGAACGGCTCTCAAAAATTCTAGGTGACCAGTGCAGTCGCTCTCTTCATACGAAAATTCTAGAGACATTTATTTCCCGAAGTATTATTCCAAAACTCCTTCTAGAGATGCTCGATTAACGAACTAAAATTCTAAAGCTCGTTCAATAGTGTCGCACCCAACGACGGACACCAAGTCAACCTTCAGCGGGCAGCAATCGCGTACGTCACCGCCCGAAGGGGTAAAGGGTTATTCCCGCAAGAAGAGCGCGTCCCCTCGACCGGGTATACACTCTTTTTAGAAACGTTTACTGGGCGCCGCCATTATCCTACAGGAAACAAACGAGCAAGCGCTCTACCGCAGAAATTTCATCCCCCCAAAACAGGTTTTTTCATCACCCTCCCCGTAGACTGGAATGTAATGGCGGTCGATTTCGGAGGCGCGCAAAAGAGTGTTTAAAAGGTCCACACAGTGGCCGAAGAGGAGAGTCTTCTTTCGATTTATTAAGGCTGAAAAGCCAAGCCTGTCGAGAGCGCTAGAGATAGGAAGCAATATGCTGTGAAAGCTTGCCTTATTTATAGTGCCTCCCAAAAGAAGAAACTTCCATAAATATTTTCTGGATTGTATATTATAAGTTTGTTTCTTAATAAAATCAATTTAAATCTCTTACAGTCGACTCGCGTTTTCTCCGACTGACAATAGAGACGTTCGCTGTTGTTTTGAAATCCCCGTTGTAGTTGCGCTCTCACTCGCGAACGGCTGCCGTAAAGCGTTAGAAGGCGCTTCAGGTTCAGTGAGCAAGGTTGTTCAAAACAAACAATTTCGGAAAATGCCCACCACTGTAAGTCTAAAGAATAGCATTTTATTTAAAGAAATTTAAACTAGCTCAAAATTTCGTTGTCTGGCGAGAAATGAGAGCTAACGATTCTGCAGACAAGCGGATTCCGAACAACTCCTGAAAAAGTGGCTCTCGAAATTTATAGAGGGTAGTCGCTCTATTCTTACGAAAAATCTAGGTTAGAACCGAATGAGATCCCACGGCCAAAAGATTGGTTCGCTTATCGAACTATTTTTCCAAAATTCGTTCTAGAGACGTTCGCTTACCAAACTATTATTCAAAACTTATTTTAGAGACAAGTTCACTTATAGAATTATTCTTCCAAAATTCGTTCTAGAGACGTTCGCTTACCGAACTATTATTCAAAACTCATTTTAGAGACAAGTTCACTTATCGAATTACTCTTACAAAATTTGTTCTAGCCCACGTTCGCTTAACGAACTATTACTCAAAACTCATTTTAGAGACAAGTTCACTTATCGAATTATTCTTCCAAAATTCGTTCTAGAGACGTTCGCTTACCAAACTATTACTCAAAACTCATTTTAGAGACAAGTTCACTTATCGAATTACTCTTACAAAATTCGTTCTAGCCCACGTTCGCTCAAAACTCATTCTAGAGACAAGTTTGCTTCCCGAACTATAATTCCAAAACTCCTTCTAGAGAGGTTCGCTTAACGAACTTTTAGTCCAAAGCTCGTTCTATAGAAACGTTCGCTCTTGTTCGGAAATCCCCTTCGTAAATCAGTTCTCGCTCGCGAACGACTGCCGTGAAACGTTATAATGCGCTTCAGATTCGGTGAGCGAAAATTTTTCAAAACGAACCATTTCGGAAAATGCCCACCTCTGCACTGACACTAAACAAAAAAACACTTTCAACATACAAATACACTTGGATACAACATTAATGAGGATAATTGAGATTAAGAGAATATAATATAATATCTCCATTTAAGTGGGAGATAGACAATTGAGTTTAATATTTTATCCCATTTCTGGGTGTCATTGATAACGTTTTATGAGGAATATCTTTTATGGGTAATCCTTCGGTCCAAGCATTTACAATCAATGACACCCGGACCGCATTGAGTTGGGAATATTAATCTAGAGATCCAATGAAATCTGCTCCCCGGAGTCCCCGCGAAACAAATTTTTTAAAATAACGAATGTGCCGTCTCCTCTAAAATGACGAGAAAACGTTATCATATGACCCGTGGCGCCATCCATTATTTTAGAAAAAAATACTTTTGCCGGAAAACGCGTCTGATTTGAACGAACCATTGAGAGATAGACGGCGCCACGGATAGAATGATAAAGTTTTCTCGTCATTTGGGAGCAGACGGCAGTATTCTTATTTTTAAAAAACTTGTTTCGTGAAATACTGAAATCCGACGTTTTGATTGGACCTCTAGATTAATATTCCCAACTCAATGCCGGACCGCCTATTTTCAAGTCTAGAGCGGACTTGGCCTTTTCTTGAAAAGTGGATGAGAGCGCTCAAATTACTTTATTCCTCAAGATAACGAGATGGCATTCGGTATTTTTCGTCTGCTATACCAATTATTCAAATTTACTCTAAAATATAATAAAAAACCCCATCTCTCCTTACATTCCCCTCATGGTATAAACGCGAAAAGAAAATTGTAACGTGAATTTCGAACGTTGTCGTTCAAATGTCTAGGGCGCTTTGTTTAACCCTTGTAATGAATAACGTCTTTTAGGCTATAAGGGCAGGTGAAAGGAGTTAGCAGTCCGCGGAATGTAAGCGATCAAGCTCCCAATACGTCGCTTCCTAAAGCTGTAACGTGAGTTCTTTACAACCAAATTTATTTACCTGTCAAATTTTATAGTTATGGCAGCCATTGCACGTTATCTTACGTTTCTGGTTTTACTAAGGCCCAGTGGCGGAAATATACGCAACCGAAACGATTCTTGGTGGGGCCAAAGATAATTTAAACTCGTACCTTAGATTCGAATACTGAGAGCTTTCCCTTTGACGGTTTTGTTACGAAGCGTTTACCCATTTCCGGCACGTGACCTCAGAAAAATCGGGCTCCATCCAGGCTTGGAAATAAGGTTTATTTCTAAACTGGTCTATTTGGCCAACTCTTGAATTATTTAAGTGGTCACGTAGACCAGTTGGTTAATAATACGGTAGATAATTTAGAATAGATAAACTGGACACTGGACCAGTCAACCCCTAGCTTTTGAATAAAAAAACTGGTCCGAGCAATTAATAAACTGTCCTTTGACCCAGTGACCACCGCTTATTTCCAAGCCTGGCTCCATCGGTTGCGGTAAAGCGCAAACCATTTAGCGAATTTTTTCTGAGTTCCAGAGGGAAGTGGGTTAACGCTATCGGCAACGCCCGAGAGAGTGATTTGGAATCTAGGGTACGAGTTTAAATTATCTTTGGTGAGGCTGCGGTGACACTCTTCCGAGATAACTCATATAATCGAGCGCCTGCTATTGCCAAATTAGATAAAAATGCCTGAATTGCTCTGTGTTACCACGAAAGAAACACAATGCAGTGTCGAATTACAATAAATTACAAATATTAACCTTTTACAACTACTTTTCGCGAACGAAAACTATCACTACACCCGGCCCTGTGGTTCACCATAGGTAGCGGTGGCCCGTGGGTAGCGGCTAAATCAAACCCCATTAGTTTTTCCTCATCGTTATTGGTAAATTTGACTTTATAAATATACAGTATATAATTTTCGCATCCTTTGCTTATATTTTGAAAAGTTAATTTAAGAAAAAACGTTCTTATGACTTTTTAATTTGCCTGTAGCAGACGCTAGATCATAGGCGCAACCTTGGAGAACCTAGCGCTGTTTCGCCACCTTCGGTCGCGAATAAAGTTAAAGTTAAAGCTATTAAGTAGACCTGGAATTTACATAAAATCTTCAAGCTAAGTATCTTTTCAGCTAAGGCTTAGTTAAAGAGAGCCTTTCCATTGTATATCCTCTAACCCTCAAATACGCTTAATGTACGCTTCATTAAAAGATACTCGGTTTTTACTCCCCTCTCCAAATTCATCTGGGAAGGAGCTATTTCCGGTCGGTCGGTTAAACGGTTAGAATGGCTAGCCAAAAAGTCATATTTAAGCCAATTGGAGACGCCTTTTTGCTCTCATGAGAATTTTGCTGACTGCCAAGAGAAAACCTCAGAGTGTACCTCTCAAAAAATAGTACTTAGTTAATCCATGACCGCCAGAGCAATAACTAAGCGAAAGACCGTAGACAAATATATCCAGGTCAATTATTATCGGATCGAAACAGGGCTGCACCAGACGCTAAAGAACGAGTAAAAACGACCCCTAGCAGGAGAGATGGGCATCATGTGCTTTTGCACCGTAGCGCCTAGACTCCTTTCGGTCATGAATTCATATTTCAAGTTATTGTTGTTGAATCGAGAAACATTCCACGAATTAAAATAAACCTTGTAGTCAAGAACAACCAAGTTTCAAAATGTTATCCTATGAACCGTGTTTGAGCCGTGACGCGTGAGCAAAGTCCTAAAAACCCAATCCCTCGCATTCCTGAAACTAGAGGCTTGCGCCGCCGCTAAACGCCGCCGCCGCCGTTAATTTTGAACGCGCCGATTGCGCCGCCGCCGATTGCTCGAAAATCGGCGCACGCCGCCGCCGATACAAAGAACGGCGCGCCGCCGTTTCTTTTTTTTCTTTACACACTTTTTACCTCTCCGAGGGGACAAAGTCCCCTAGGAGGGGTTATACAACGACCGTGTCTGTCTGTGGGTCTGTGGGTGGGTCTGTGGGTAGGTCTGTGGGTGGGTCTGTCTGTGGGTCTGTCAGGCCTGCGAACGCGTTCGCATTTTCGGTGCAAAGTGTAATCACTGCGTACGCAGTTTCTCGAGATCTCTGCGTTCGCAGTTGCTAGTAATTAGGGAACAAAGTCGAAAAACCGTGTTTGCAAAACCACCGTGGGACGGTGAGCGTTAACGGATTAATTTGCAGTCGGGGTTCGTTTGGTGGTTTTTTTTTCGTCAACGTTCGCCGTCACGACAGGTTTAATTCAGTAGTTTGGATATTTCGCTATTGTAATGTTTATGTGTAGGGTGGTAATGTTGTGTTATTGTTATGACGTTTGTGGGTGTTGAGTTTGTGGTGTGTATGTACGGGTGGTAACTCTCCAACTCTTTCTTATTGACTTTTGGGACGGACCGAGTGCTGAGTGTAATGCTACCTCTCAACATCCAATGGCAGGGTTTCCACCAATTGTTCACGGTATTCGTCTTAGTATCAATTTGCGATCGCATCGGGCGGGTTTCGAACCCGAGAACCACCGACACTTATTACGTTTCATTGAAAATTAGACCTTCAGCTTTATCAAAAGCGTATTTAATAGAGTACGAAATTTTGGTTTAATTGAAATAGAGCAAGATTTCGTGAAAGATTTAAATTATTGCATCGAAGAAATTCTAATTTAGCGATTTCTCATTTGATTAAAAACAAATGCGTCACCCAGGTTTCGAACCCGGGCCGTTCAGTTAGGCAGTCGAGCGCTCTACCACAGAACCAACGATAACTTCAAGCTATATTGCAAATAAGACACTCATTGTAAGCATAATAGTTAACAAAGTCTTGAATTTTTTTACGAATGAAATTGTGAAGGCCTAATGTGGTTTTTTTACGAAAAAATTATAAAGACTTAATCTTGTTTAATATAATAAGTTGCTTTATTTCAATTTGATACTTTTGTTTAGTGTTTTTTATGAATGGAGTTAAAGATTTTTTTCTTCTATTATTTGACGTTTTATTTTAATGAATGGAGTTTAAGATTGTTTCTTCTATTATTTGACGTTTTATTTTTGCGGTTGTATATTTGTTTTATCTTTTATTCTTTTAAAATTATTTACTTCTTCCGCAAAATGGTTCATTTTTTGGAGGAACCTTTTTACTTATTTTTTGTGTATTAATGTTTTGAGAACCTTTACGTTTGGGAAAGGATAATTTTTGACGGAACCTTCAAAGTGTATACGTCGCATTTTCAAAAAATTTAATGGTCAAATCTTGTTTTAGCGCAGTCAGCAGATAAGATAAAGGGTAGAACCCGTTAGTTTTTTGTAATTTGTTTAGTTTTTTCAGTCGTATATTCTTATCTATTAGGTTTAGCGTATTGGTTTTCAAGCTTAATAATTCATTTATTAACAACATATCGAGTTGGTCTGGTTTTCAGCTCGGTCGTAATTTATTTTAAACGTTTTCTCGGCTGATTAAGATGTTTAATGCAGTTCATCAATTGGGTTCGTTTGTGTTTATTTATAAAGAACCCTAACTATTCCCTCTACGGTCATTTATTGATATACGTTTAGTCAAGTGGCTTTCTGTGCTTTGTGAATGGTAAGTTTTTCGCTTCTTGTTAATAAGTTTTTTGTTGGTGTGGATATTTGGATATCTACGATTCCTAATGCAGTCATTGATATCCTGGGTGTGCGAGTCATTATATGATATTGGAAATTGGACGGTTTTGGTCTTTTTCATGCTTTATGTGTCACAACGTCAACAGGTTCCGATAGTCTAAGAGTCGTCCACTACCAGATATCTACGGTATCTTGATCGGGCGAACGTTGAAATAAAATGAGCGTTACCTATGCGGCAAGTATTTCGTAAGCGACAAAAATACAAATACCCTCTGTAGATATTTCTTTCATTAAAATTGGCTTCGTATTATATTTAACTGCTAAACTTGTACCGTAAATAGGGTTAAAGTCAATTGTGCATTGTTTTAGTACGTCTAACTCACTGTTGTAACTACTTAATTTATAATATTCTGAATAAATTAATCTCGGTTGTTTCGTCTCAATTATTTTAATTCAAATTAAAATTTTATACCGGGTGGGATTGAACGGGGATTACGTTATTAGTAAATAACTTTGAATTGGGGAGATATAACTTAAAGGGTCATCTCGAGAAATTAATACCACTAGGGACAATGCTTCCGAGGAGAGGTATATTTTGGCTTGCCAACTTGTTTTGTTATATTAAGCTTGAGTTTCATTTACGCGAAAATAAGTACATTTGAACACGGCGTTGAACGTCAAATTTTGGTTTTCCGATTTCGCTCGACGCAGAGTAATAGCATTTTCACTTAGCGTCAATAGATTCCAGCATTGCTATCTTGGCTATAGAGTCACTTATATAACCAAGGCTTATCCACATTTTAATTATCTTTAAATTTGAATGTTGCTTGGTTTATCGATATGTTTTCTAAAATTGCATTATAATAATCAGTGGCGGACTGGGTCTAATGTTTTTTGGTTGCTAGGAGACTAAGGGTCCCAGCTTTAACAACTATAACACTACCATGTTTACGGAGGCCCACTTCATGAACGGTCCATGGGATCCACGCCATCGGGCAGGTTACCTCTATGGCCAATCCGAGACTGATAATAATTTTTTAGTGGAAATTCAATAAATGAAGCATTTGATATACTGCATTTTAAACGTCCAATACGTTTATAAAATCACATCATAGTATCTTAAATTATATTTAAATGGAAAATAACATATCAAAATAGCAATATGTATGTTCACCGTGCGATGATAAACTTCGGCAGAAAAAAATGATATTATTCGTAACTCGGATTTATTTCTGATTGGAAGGCTTAGAGCGTCAATGGCGTAGCCAGAATTTCGTCAAAGAGGGTCCAAGAATGTTAATATTAAGAGGGGTGTCGAGAAGGGAGTGTCAATTAAGTATAGTCAAGGTAGGCCCAGGGGGTTGACATTGAACTATCATTGTCTACGCCACTGCAGAGCGTTATCGTGGAGCACGACCAAAAAAATAAAAAGCCAATATCGAGCCTTCATCCGAATTTCGACCCGGCATAACTGCAAATAATTTTGGATGTCGTTTGACGTCAGGCCAGTGGCCTACAGTGGCGGCGCTAGGGGGTAGGCCAGGTAGGCCACTGCCTACCTTACAATTTTGAGGGGCCCCAAAATCATCCTATAAGGGGCCCCAAATTGATCTAGAAATGGTCTCAAGAGATAAAATTATTTATAAATAACAATGAAACAATTGTTGATAATGTATTTAGAAATTTTTTAGGTATCTCCTAGTAAATAAAACCAGTTCTGTTATACTTGGACTCGTTTTACTGTTGTTAGAACGTTTTTGTTCGTCATGTACATCACTACTTTATTTTATTGAAGCATTTCGTTGAGAAAAGGGGGGTCCCGGGTCAGGGGCCCATTTATTTGGTTTGCCTACCCTCGCGAAAATTCCTGGCGCCGCCACTGGTGGCCTACCTCGGAAGGACCATGGACTAATTAATGTACTTCGCACATTAAAACATTAAAACAAACGTTTTACAAATTGAGCCAGACCCACGTGTTTAGTATTTTTCGGTTTGGTGCTCCATAGAGGGGAATAAATTATGCAATATTAATATTAAATGTAAAAATATTAAGAAAAATGTTACAGATAAATTGTTTTTTCTTGGTATTTTTAACAGTTTTCTGTCTAAAATTTTTGGTTATTCAGAATCATGAAACCAGAGTCCTTATCAATTAACAGTTTGATGAATCGTTGCAATTCCTTTTAAAGTTTGTCACGTAAGAGAGCAAACTCAAACTTGTGTCAAAAACCTGATTTATTTCTGTTATAAATTTCAAGAAAGAATCGGTTGCTACAATTACATTACCAAAAGAAGTCTTTCGCTGTTTTTTGACCTTTAAAGTAATTGAGCACTTTCGAAGGTCCATAATTTATTTATCCTATTTGATTTGACTAAGACAAAAACTTTGACGGTTTAAAAAGCACTTGTGGATTTGATATCCTGATATATAACTATATTTTGTATTTATTAATTTCCAGTAAATATTAAGAAGCAATTTTAAGTGCTTCTGAGAGTGGTTTTTTTACCATCATTAACGTAAAAATTTGTGGCACAGCTGAATATGTTGTTAGCCTATATTTAGTTTTAAGTTTCATCAAACAGTCATTGGTGAAATAAATAAGTTTCATAAAACAGTCATTGGTGAAATAAATAAGTTTCATAAAACAGTCATTGGTGAAGTAAATAAGTTTCATAAAACAGTCATTGGTGAAGTAAATAAGTTTCTAAAATATTTTAAAACTAAAGACTAACGATTGGACAGAAAACGACTAATTTTTCCACGTAAATTAACATGATGATTTTTCTGACCAAGCTTTAGTGCAAAGTCCGTAAGTTGTGAGATATTTTTTTATCTGCGGGTACTCTTATTTGAAAATTACACATTTAAAAACGGAAGAGGACGAAGGCCATCTATTGATCAGATCATAATGAAGTTAAGTTATGTTTCTTAATGTTAAATGCCGACCGCTTTAGTTGTCTCGGTATTTCGAGTATAGGTAATGCAGTTCAGTATTCATGGTAGTAATTACTATACTCATGATTCCATGAGTGCCCAATTCTGCAATTCTGCGATCAGGGCCGGACTTAGAGATCCTGGGTCCATAGACAGATAAGGAGTCTGGGCCCCCTTTTCACGCGCTGCATTTACTCTTGTCCCTAGAGCTAGGCTGTGCCTGAATTTCCCTGATTCAGCGTAGAAGTCTGAGCAATTATGCAACATTGCGATTTAAGGCTGCGTCCATAAACTGCTAGGCAGAATGTTTGGTAATTTTAAAACAAAATCTTCTACCTAGGAATTTCTCCAATATATATTACGATTGATATTATAGATTTATGCCTTCGAATACAGTAGTTACGGTCACTGGAGGGCCCCTTCCAAGGATGGGCCCTTAGGCCACGGCCTAGGTTGGAATAGGGGGAAATACGGCACTGTCTGCGATCATACCTGCAGGCTGCATCATCTATTTGGCGGTAATGAAGAAAGTATTTATTTCTACCAGGAAACCATACCTCTACTTGGAATTCTTATCCTGCCGTATCGCGTATGGTAAGATCATTTTGACGGCTTTGGCCCCGCCTACGAGAGAAAAAATGCCCTCTGCGCGCGCTCCCCTCTCACGTTGTTGTTTGTTAAGTTAACATCGTGACGTCAAAAAACCGTCAGCCACATCGAGTCGAAAATCTGCCGCGATAAGCATTGCAAGTAGAGCTATGGATTCTTGGGGGTAGTGATTGTGGGGCAATGACTATATTTAAGTTCCTCATTTCACAATACGGCAACTGTTACTTGGGTTAGTAGTGTTCGGCAAATTTATTATATGTAGTATGTTGTTTAGCTAAACTAGAAAAACGTTTCACCATAAAAGTCACTCAACAGCGCTCCAAGTGTCGAAAACATGAAAATCGTAATTCCACCATCGAATGTCCTACTTAATACACTCTTCACCAAGCATATAATAAAAAAAGAGAGTGCAATTATATTTTATTTATTTTGATATTATCATATTCAATTATATCAGTTATATGTTACTTTTGACATTGCATAATTAATTGATAGATACTTGTAAATCACTTTCTGTTAACGATAATAACAATCTGTTATGAAGCGATTTCGGCTCGTCACACGCAACCTTCTTTACGTCACTATTGATAGAGGATATATTTGACCTCATCAACCAGAACAAAGACTTATTGCAAACAAAAGGGTTTCCTGCAAAAGAAAGAATTGAGTCGGACTTAATGGTGATCTGAGAAGGAACTTTCCCCGCTAGTGGCGTAACCGAGCTAGAAGTTCTCTAAGCAGACGGCGCGTGTTTTATTTAAAGGTGTTGTCAAGACTACCAATAAATTAAGCATTTGTTGTCAAGACTACTAACGGAATAATCAGGTACAGAATTGATAAAGTCCGATAGCGAAAGTCAATATGGTGGTTCTTTAGTTTATAAAACCATGGACTAATTAACTGTCAGGGATGCTTCTTTTACGCACAAATACATTTTAAACGTTGGGTTAGCTTTTTTCCCCCCACCAGTGACATTAATTCAAAATTTCATCCACCGCCAACCTCTAGCACTAATTAACCACGGTGTCCATTAAAAAACAAAAAATGATAACTGAAAAAAGGTTTTTTTAAAATTTCAAATTTCTATGGAACATTCCTCGTGCGGGGGGACAATTACTAGTTTAAAATTGAATAACCTTGAACCATCGTTGGGTTGCTCGTCATATTAATAGACCAAATGTGACCAATCAGAAGCCGATAAATTGAAGGGATTTTCCAGTTGATTTAAATATTTCTGAAATCATTTTTCTGTAGAGTGTACGGGATTTGTACGAATGTCGGACCCCTGGGAAGATCCACTATCCAGTATTCCGTCGGCATGTTTTCACGATCAGCCACACCTACGAGCAAGCTACGCATTGGGAAAAAATGTTGGCTTCTGTGAATAGGCCTTAGCATAGCCATCGGGGCATTTTTGCCCTAGAGAAAACAAGGGTCATTCAGAAGGTGGGGGCTGAGTTGAAAACGGCTCACAAGCATGCGTTGGGACCCAGTAACATGGCCTTGCCCTTCAGCAGCACCTTCCACCGTGGAAACGTCGATTAGAAGGGCCCACGATGACATCATATGCACGGCTCCGAAATGCGTTATGACCTAGGGGAAGTGAGTCTTCACAAGATAGGGAGAACGAAATTTTGACGCACTGATTTTGGGAATCAACCTGTTTTTTATGATCACTTAAGAGTAAAATGGGGTATTTTCATTTGTAGTTACTAACCGCTAATGGCCAAATGATGGAGTTGTTTTGAAACGGGATAAAACATCTTTTCCTCAATGGTAAGAAGACGGTTGCCATCCAAAGTTATCGTTTGCAGAGCTGGCATTTCCACGAAAAGATCACTCGGTAGCGACTGCAGTTCATTGTCACTGTAAATATGCGGGATTTAGGACGGCTTTACAAATACCACTAATGTAATATCGCAAAAAAAAAACAATTCGAAGTTTTATATCTACATAAGTTAAGTCAGATGTATATATAATACATTAACAATGTTTAATGAGGTGACCATTTAATATTGTCGAAGACACGAACTTCCTAACGAGGATGCTAGAAGAAACTTTCGCCGCTAGTGGCGTGACCGAGCTAGAGGTTCTCTAAACATAAGGCGCAACTTGGCGCGTGTTTTTCGTTTTAAAAACCTGCGTCGTCAAGACTAATTTAATAAATATACGTTGTCATGGGAACCAATCGAATAATCAGGCGCTGCCTCTTGCTCGTCCACGCCATTAGCGGCGCAAGTTTCTTCATAACTTAATTTGCACATGACTCCTTTGCTTTACGCCTCTGACCCTTACCTAAATTCCAGTAATTTAAGTTTCTTGGCTGGTCTAGGAAACACGTATCTCGAGATTTTCTTTAACTGGCTGTAGTTTATGATGATATCTTCGATGTTAACTAGTTGACTCAACGCATTGGAGGGCAGCTCGGAAATTTCACCGTCAAATATCAAGAAGTTCTTGAGGCTCAACGATTTCAGATCGTTCCAATTCTGGTACCCGGCGGATTTGGCGTTCGTAAATTGCAGAGTTTCTAGTACAGAGTTGTCTCTAAATATCTTCCAGTCTATGGCTCCGTTAATGCGGATCTCAGATGCTCGGAAGAAGCGAAGGGACTTGTTGATGCTCTTCAAAGGCGACTGCTCGGCAAGTTGGAAGAAAGAGTCGAGAGAGACATCTGATGGGGGGAAAACACATCATAAAATGAGGATGTCAACGCTACAACTTTAGCAGAGTAACGTTAGCATTACAGCGCTTGTTCCAAACTGAACATATAAGTGGACCCACAGTTAGAAAATTATTATAACTCTTGGCAATTGAAAAGGTTAACATGGAAACGAAATCACGTGATCGCGAGCTAAACTATTATAGGTGTTATATAGGATACGTTCAGTAACTAGTCAACGGAGTCAGCGTTCAACCGTTGAAATTTGTTGAACGACTTTTTGTACTCTGGTATTGACGTCACAATGCTCAACGGCTGCTCAACTATTTTAACGTCGCAGTGAAACGTTGAAAGAGCGTTGAGCTTGATTAAGCTTGATTTTCAATTGGGTTTAGTCGGCTGTCAAAGCATCTAATCACTAAAAATACCAGGATAGTCAAAAATTTAGGCGTCACGATTCTCAACGCTGTAGCGTTGATTTATTTATCATTTAACGTTAATTTCACGTTTACTAATTATATATATATATTTTGCTTTTTTCAATCCCGTATAATGTTATCACCCGCCTATTCTTATCATTTTTACCAGGTCCCAAAGTGATCACAAAAAGCGGGGCCTACTGATTTATTTATCATTTAACGTTAATTTCACGTTTACTAATTATATATATATATATATATATATATATATATATATATATATACATACAGTAGGCCCCGCTTTTTGTGATCACTTTGGGACCTGGTAAAAATGATAAGAATAGGCGGGTGATAACATTATACGGGATTGAAAAAAGCAAAATTTTTTTGGTCAAATAAAAGTCAATTTATTGTTGTTGGAAAAAGTTTACGATTTTTGTTTGACGTTTCGATTTTAGTAAAATAGACTTAATAAAGTCCTCGTATTTATAATGTAAATCGAAGTCATCACTATAATGTTGAACACCTCTTCGGAGAACTCGCATTGCAGCTGTAATTTCGTTATGGGATGGAGGGTTGTCATCGGCGTCATCTTCCGTTTCAGAGTTAGCAACTTGCGCTTTCATGTTTTAAAATGTAAGTATGCTCGGGTAACGCGCGGTAATACAGTCCAGTTTCATCCGCGTTATAGACATCAGCAGGAGAAAATTCAGACATTAAAAGTGGCCATTCCTCTCGCATCCAACGATCTGCGGCGGGTTGATCCGTGTGGTTTACAGTAAGTTAGATTATGTCGCTTTTGCCACCTGTAGAGCCACCCGTTAGTCGCACAAAAGTCTTCTTTCCCCATCCGTTTTGCAAAATCTTCAGCTTTTTGCTTTAACAACGGTCCGTTAACCCGACCATCTTTTTCTCTTATGTTTATAAACCATTCTTTTAGCGCACCATCTACGTCTCCGTCTTTCCCACCTCTCTTTCTTTTTCTGTCCTTGTTTACATTTTCTAAGCCCGCAATCTCAATTTCATTAGATAAAAAAATCGCGAGATAACAATCACAGTAAGGGGGCGGATTCCAATGTTAAAAGATAGGAGTGAATCGGTTCCCGCCGTTTTGATCATAAAAAACGGGTGATAACATTAAACGGATTTACATTAAGCGGGGCCTACTGTATATATATTTCAAAATTTAAAAATCGTTTTCGACTCTGCGCGTGGTCTCTATCTTCAATAACTATCGCTAGTGAGGAAGAAAAAACATTTACACGTGAACTTCCATATTTTATAGAAACACATGGGGTACGATCAGTAACAGCAGAAGTTTATAATAAATCCCCGAATATAGTTTATTATAAACTTCTGGTAACAGTCAACCGAAAAAAACCCGATGGTTTTATATTTTCCACCGATGAGCTTTTATTCAGTCATCGGTGTTTTATTTTAAATGGCAATGTATTTATTGTATTTTACGTCAGTAATGACTTCAGTCATCGGAAAAACCTGCTCTTCCAGCCGATGACTTCGGTAAGCAACCGATAACCATCGTGACGTCAAAACCGGCAACGCGAAAAAGCGTACAGTAGGAAACCGATGTCACCGATGAGTCCGATGAGCGCTGCTGAACGTATTTACGCGCGTTTTTAAAATCCGCTTCTCTAACTTCAGTGTCCCTTCCATAGACAAATTGTCTATGGTCCCTTCTATGAAGTTGATGACACGATTTACGTCACGGAGTTGGAAGTGACATAATTTACGTGTTATCCCGTGAACAAGTTTCATTAAAGAAAGACTGATCTAGCGTGACTTCAGCTATTGTCAAATTAGATAAAACAAATGCCTAAATCTGGGCGTCGTAATTAATTGCTCTATGTTATCATGGTGGATACACCAAAACAGAGTAAAATTAGAATAAAATGCAAATTTTAACCTTTATATTGGTAATTTCATCAATCATAAACCTTTATCATCTGCCAATACGGTCCCTACCTAGTTTTTGACGTTTACTAAAAGATAGCGGAGTGATATCTTTCAGTTGTAAATAGATTTTTACAAGGCTATGCATTATTAAATCGAATTAAATAAAAATTTCAGTTAGGAATAGGCGCTTCAATAAAACATCTTCAAGGAAATTTCCAAGAAGTAATATTTCCGAGAGCCAGGACCTACATATTACTGTTTATATAGTACTTGTTGAAATAATGGAAACTTTTGACCTCTACGGTATGAAACAAGTGTTTCCTTTTACAGGTGAAAAGTTTCCATTATTTCAACAAGCACTATACTAACAGTAACTTGCAGGTCCTGGCTCTCGGAAATATTACTTCTTGGTTATTTAGGAAAGATGTTTTATTTTAGGGCCTAAGCCCTAATATAGTGCTCCGCATGGCTCCGGCTCCAGGTCCGGCTCCAGCTCCGACTTAAACCCTATCGGCTCCAGTCGGCTCCGGCTTTAGTTCCGGTGAAAGCTGGAGCCGGATCTGGAGTCACGGCTCCGGCTCCAAGTGTTTTAAACCGGCTCCAATACTTTTATGGTAATTTCTTATGTCTAAGCTTTGGGAGCGTCCATAAATAACGTGAGGCATTTAGGGGAGGGAGGGGATCGAGCTGAATCTCACCCAATCTCACGTGGAGGAGAGGGGAGGTTTCGGCAAATATCAAGTAATTTTTTCTGCAAGAAACAGTGTAAAATTGCGATACAACTGGGTTAAATTAAGAAATTCAAACCTTGCACACCTTCATCAGCATTCCCTATGACCTCTATTGCCCAAGTGTACGTGGTGATCAGAAAAAGGGATGCTGCAATCTAGGAGCAACAAACACAGCACCCCACACAAGGAGAACGCAACCCGTCAAAAGTCGTGGATTTTCTTGTGTACGTTTTTCATTGGCTAGACGCTTTAGCGCCTGCTGCCGTCGAAAGGGGAAAATTCGGAAATTGTCTTCCCGCCCGTAAAACGTTCAGCGTAAAGGCTCGTGACGCTCGTCCAATGAAATTCGTACACAACCCTTCGTTAGCGTGTTTAAAGGCTAGCTGCGTTCTCCTTGTGTTTGTTGCTCCTAGCTGCAATACATGCGGTATCTACTTTTC
Source organism: Leiobunum rupestre (assembly GCF_980474605.1). NCBI lineage: Eukaryota > Metazoa > Arthropoda > Arachnida > Opiliones > Sclerosomatidae > Leiobunum > Leiobunum rupestre. The sequence continues at coordinate 62,307,091 of NC_143384.1, forward strand.
ATCCCTCACAAGAGCTGCAGAGCACCACCTGCACCAGCGCGAAAAGTGTGACCTTCACGGATTGTCACACGCCGAGTTACTGAGCTTCTGTGTGCAAGCGACAACGGTTGAAAATGGCTAAATCAGAGCGAGGTTGAAGGAGCAGATGTTTTACTGAAAATCACATGGACATGTTGGCTCCAGTAGTCACTCTTGCGACCACACATGAGTCCCCTTGGACTGAATTAGAATGAATATTGTTTTACGAATTGTAATAATTCATTAATACTTAAAATTTAAGTATTTTATTGTTCGATTTTCTCACTGTGATTCTAGACTACGTTCTGTCTATAATACCAGTCTTAACTAGTCTTAAATATAAATAATTAAGCAAATTATGGTTTTTTTTTAAATAAATCCAACGCAATCAAACACAGATTAACGTATTTACACTAAAAATACGCTTTTTGACAAATCTCAGGTGATATTAGGAGGGAGGGAAGGGGGCGAGCCAAATCTCACGACATTTCACCAAGGGGGGAGGGGGGTAAAACAATCACAAAAATCGCCTCCCGTAATTAATGGACTCTCCCTTTTTTGTTATGAATTTACTCCACTGATAATTTGGTAAATACTAATTATTTAAAGGAAAAGTCCAGGTTTGGTAAAACTTGGGTCTATTTGAAAGATCATGTTTAAATAAACTCAAAAATATCAGTCGTAAAATTGTATCTTTTTTTAATGACGAGAAATTAATTTTTAAACGAGTGAAATTTACCGCCAAGCGAGCTGCCATTTTTTGTTTCGGGGTGACGTTTTAGGACTTTAATCACGCGCTGTTCGCGCCATAGAAATCTTATACTCCTATCTAGAATGCTCCGGTCTACGGGAGAACCTGACGCCAAGACATTTTGTAGCAACGAATAATGATTATATAGTCTTTGCTTAAGCTTCAGCCAATCAGCAGCCATTCATTAATTACGGCAAGCCGCTAGCGCCATAACATGGCGGTTAAAAATAGTAGAAGCTCAGACGATTTTTACAGGATCCATCCGATCCAAGCTCGCAGAATTCCCATAGGTTTTTGCTGGAATTTTTTCTCATGAATCACTTCAACGTTTTTGGATTTTTATTTAATAATAGTGGAAAGATTTTTTTTACTTTTTGTTTTGTTTCATATTTACTTATTATAAGGAATATTTAAATGCCATCGTGATGAAGATAAATTTAAATTTCGTTTAGGTTCACTTTGAAAATATTTAAGTCTAGGCCTGACATGGGCCTAAATTTAAGTAAAGAAACAGTCTACCATATCACGGCCCGCTGCATGCGCTCACGTGAGCGCGTGCAGGGGGCCGTGACTCGATTGACGTGGGCCAATCACATGCGGGTTCTTAAGGTGACGTAATCTAAAATCGAATTATTATTTTCAGTAACTCAAACTAGATGGCAACGAGTCGTTGCCGTAATAACTCTTTCAATCGTGATTGGCTGATAATGACGAAACCTCCGAAAATGTAATTGGCCCATTTTGTATTTAAACGGAATCATTCTATGTTATAAGATTTCTATGGTTCGCGCTATAACAGGCTTTAACAGCGCTCTGTTCCCCGCGCGCGCGCTTGCTCCGTGTGCGGTCTGCGGAGGGAAGGCGAAAGAAAATGGCAGCTCGCTTGGCGGTAAATTTCGCTCGTTTAAAAATTAATTTCTCGTCATTAAAAAAAGATAAAATTTTGCGACTGATATTTTTTAGTATATTTAAACATGATCTTTCAAACAGACCCAAGTTTTACCCAACCTGGACTTTTCCTTTAAGTCCTAGCAGTACCAGTGGTACACTCCACTGGTAATTTTGTTTTCTATCTTGTGTAAAGATAAAATAAAATAAAATATTATTATTAGTATTGATGAATGATGATGCTGTGAGGTTTATTTAACGCTTTGATTAGCTTTTGAAACACACTAGTGTATTATTTCACAGAAATATTAGTGTTATCTTAATATTTACATGCGCTTAAAAATAGTTGGTGCAATCGGAGCCGACTCCTGGCTCGGGCTCCGGCTTCGGCTCTAGGATTTTGCATCCGGCTACGTATGGCTTTTTAGGGGAGCCGAGTTTTGGCTTCGGCTCCGTCTCCGACACCTCCTCGGAGCCGATAACGGCTCCGACTCCGACCTTGGATCCGGATCTGCGGAGCACAACTAACATATAAAAAAGCTAATTGTTTAAAAGGGAACACTTGTTGCATACCGTACAAGGGAAAAGTTTCCATTATTCAAACGAGCACTATACAGGGTGTTTCCTCAATGGTGGTAGGGCCGAGCGTCTACGGGTTCGACAGATTACTTTAAGACGAAAATGTTCTATGGCATTTTTCCGAATTAAGGGCTTTAAAAGACACTATATGACTTAGGCCTAAGGTGGTGCCTTGGGTATTAGCCTAGCTGATTATCATTATTATTATTTGAAGTTACGAAACAATTGATGTATGGACGAGCCCTTAATTTAACAGAACATTTTAATACCTTAACTTAAATCGGCACGTGACCGAAATAAAAAAAATCTCACTACAAAATCATTTTGTTATAACGCGAACACGCTATTTTTTCGTTACCATGGAGATTCTCTGTTTGGATTTTTTAATAGGTTAGTAAAGTTTACTTTCCTAAAAGAAAGAAATAATCGTCATGGTAACGAAAAAATTGCACGTTCGCGTTCCAACAAGATAATTCGGTAGTGAGCGCGTGAATATTTTATTCTTTCATAAAAAGTTACATTCGCCGAGAAAGATTTTTTTATTTCGGCCGCGTGCCGATGCCAGGAATGAAACAGATAATTTACGTTAAGGTATTATAATGTTATGTTAAATTAAGGGGCCATCCATACATCAATTGTTTCGTAACTTCGAAATGGTGGCCTAAATCGGAAAAATGTCACAGAACATTTTCGTCTTAAAATAATCTGTCGAACCCGTAGACCCTCGGCCCTACCACCATTGAGGGAACACCCTGTATAAATCATAGAAATAGAAATGAGACTAGAAGCACCATTAGATTGTGGTGAGATGTACGAGTTATAACGCTGCCATGAGAGTGGAATCACCAGTATTCTTTGTGAGAGCACGCCATCTATTTTATAAAATTTAAAGTTTAATTTATTTTAATAGATGGCGCACTCCTGCGTGGATTAGTAGCGATTCCACTCTCACGGCAGTCTTCAAGTTTGCTCGTTTTCCTTGAGATTACCGGATAGCGCAGTCGTTCTAGTCTCATTTCTATTTCTATGATATGAATAGTACTTTGCAGGTCCTGGCTCTCGGAAATATAACTTCTTGGCAATTTCCTTGATGATGTTTTATTGAAGTTATCCCGCATACTCATGGTTCACAGTGACCGTTTCCCTTAAAAAGCCGTATGTGGTGACAAAACAGCTTTACTTACCTTCAATGTCCAATGAATGAATGTCCATTCCTTTGAACAGGTTTGCCGGTAGGAATTTGAGTGTTACATTGATGATTTCTAAAAGCTCTATCGGCATTTCAGCGTATTCTGTCAGCTCCGATATTAGTGAGCTCGAATTAACGATATCTTGACAAAATATCTTGAAACGGCCGACAATAAGGCTCTCTTTGCAATAGCACGTGCTATTTCCGTTATCTGGGATGCATTTAGCATTTTCGCTTATACTACTTTTCACATTAATAAAAAACAAAATTGCAAGTGCCTGTAAAAGAAAAATATGAAAAAGTATTACCAGGAAAGTATACACTTGGAATGAATTATCGAAGACATAATGGTGGTCATGATGATTCTCATAGAAACGGGCGTGGCTGACAACGGAGATTTCGCTCGTGTCTTGCTAAGCTAGACCATGGATTAACAATAACTCACATCCATGGCTAGACTCGGCGAAGACTCAGCATATCCCTTACGAAAATGGTGGATCAAAACTTGATCCAAATTTCATCAAAAATTGGACAGATCAAACGGGGATCCAATAACAGACTTCTCTGGATTAAATTTTGGATCCAACTGTTATCTATTTGGGATCCAAGGGTCTTGATCCAATGAGATTCGGATCAGCTCTTAATCCAATGATAATTGGATCCAGTTGGGATCCAATTAGATTTGGATCCGGTCTTGATCCAATGAGATTTGTATCAGCTTTTGATCCAATGAGACTTGGATCCCGTCGGGATCCAACGAGATTTGGATACCGACTAGGACCAGCGTTATAAGTACAGAATCTAAGTGGTAATCAACACTTCGAAAAACGAGAATTTTAATGGCATGAATTATATTTCAATAACATTAACAGCAGATACTACACTTCACTTAACCGTGAGAGTAATTCACAGTGGAACATATTTGACAATTAATCATAGCCAAAGGACGTAAGCGACGCCAAACTCTGTGGAAAAATTTGTTACATACATAACAAATCATGCCAAGAAACGATCAGGTACTATATTGAAAAGCTAATTTTTAGGCCAAAAACCTAGGAAACCTACGATATCTGCCATACGTCGTCTACTTTGGCCTAAAATAAAGAAACTGGTCAAAAATCGGCACGTGCATCACGTGCTCCAAGTGCTCAAAACGCGGTAAACGAAAATAATTGAGGTAAATATAACATAAAAATTAACAAAAACAATGAATTATATCCCCACCCAAATCCCTTATTTTTACCCCTGGTTCCGCTTAGATGGTAGATTAAATAAAACAAACCAATGTAATTGGCCAGAACCGAGTGACGTCACTGCAACTTTGAGAAGGATAACTATTAGAGAACCGACTAGAGTGTAGAAGACAGGGAACCAACTTAAAATGAGACGACGCGTAAACCAAAACCACCCAAACGAGGCTACCTTTTATAGCCTTTTTTACCAACCTTGGGCGAAATATCAATTGGATCCAAATTTGATTCAATTTTATTTGATCAAATTAATTTGGATGAAACTTGGATCCAATTCTTAGTTAAAAGATTTTTTTGGATTTAAATATGATACAATTTTATTTGATCAAATTAATTTAGATCAAACTTGGATCCAATTCTTAGTTAAAAGATTTTTTGGATTCAAATTTGATATAGTTTTATTTCGTCAAATTAATTTGGATGAAACTTGGATCCTACTTGGATTCAATTCTTAGTAAAAGATTTTTTTGTATCCAAATTTGATACAATTTTATTTGATCAAATTAATTGGGATCAAACTTGGATTCAATTTTTAGTTAAAAGATTTTTTGGATCCAAATTTGATACAATTTTATTTGATCAAATTAATTGGGATCAAACTTGGATTCAGTTTTTAGTTAAAAGATTTTTTGGATCCAAATTTGATACAATTTTATTTGATCAAATTAATTTGGATCCTATTTGGATCCTACTTGGATCCAATTCTTAGTTAAGATTTTTTTGGATATAAAATTGATACAAATTAATTTGGATCCAAATTTTATCCAATGCTATTTGATCAAAACAATTTAGATCAAACTTGGATCCAAATTTTATCCAATGCTATTTGATCAAAACAATTTAGATCAAACTTGGATACAAATTTTATCCAATGCTATTTGATCAAAACAATTTAGATCAAACTTGGATCCAATTCTTAGTTAAAAGATTTTTTGGATCCAAATTTGATGCAGATTTATTTGATAAAATTAATTTGAACTTGGATTCAATTTTTATTTAAAAGATTTTTTTTGGATCTAAATTTGATACAATTTTATTTGATCAAATTAATTTGGATCCAAATTTGGATCCAATGCTATTGGTTGGATCAAACCAATTTTGATCAAACTTGGATCCAGTTCTTAGTTAAAAGATTTTTTTGGATCCAAATTTGATAAAGATTATTTGATCAAGAAATAGTTGATCCTTATTTGATCCCTTCAGGATATAGCTTGATACAAATTGGATCCAATATCCAAAATTGGATCAAGTCATTTTCGTAAGGGATTAAGCTTTGTCTTCAATAGAAGTTAACTTATCTTCCGCACTTTTTATAAACCGTCAAAATACGTGATTTTACTAGGAACTAGATCAGTTTCTTGAAGGACGTGACCAATTCTCCAAGATCTTCAAGTGTGTGAAAAAATCGCGGTTTTTGAGATTCATTTTTTGCTTAGTCTATATTCCGAGTGAGTGCCCTTCATTTTCAGCCAATTAATTTGAAAAAAAAAAAATGTAGTCTAAGTGTATACATACATATCACAATAGGTATTTATTCCATGGGTGGTCTTGACAACGAGTATTGTTTCCATTGGTAGTCTTGACAATGGGTAATTATTCCATGTGCGGTCTTGGCAACGAGGATAGTTTCCATTGGTAGTCTTGACAATTAGTATTTCTTCCATGGGTGGTCTTGACAACCAGGATTGTTTCCATTGGTTATCTGGACAATTAGTATATATTCCATGGGTGGTCTTGACAACGAGTATTGTTTCCCTTGGTAGTCTTGACAATGGGTAATTATTCCTAGTGTGGTCTTGGCAACGAGGATTGTTTCCATTGGTAGTCTTGACAATTAGTATTTATTCCATGGGTGGTCTTGACAACGAGGATTGTTTCCATTGGTAGTCTTGACAATTAGTATTTATTCCATGGGTGGTCTTGACAACGAGGATTGTTTCCATTTGTAGTCTTGACAATTAGTATTTATTCCATGGGTGGTCTTGACAACGGGGATTGTTTACATTGGTAGTCTTGACAATTAGTATTTATTCCATGGGTGGTCTTGACAACGAGGATTGTTTCCATTTGTAGTCTTGACAATTAGTATTTATTCCATGGGTGGTCTTGACAACGGGGATTGTTTACATTGGTAGTCTTGACAATGGGTATTTATTAAATGGGTGCCATTGGGTGGTCCATTGGAAGTCTTAATTACGTTGGTTTTTTAAAAATAAAACCCGCACCGTCTGCGAAAGTGTCTTAAATTTCATTGGTTATTTACATTGAGTAAAGATAGAGCGTAATTTGAATTAAATATTTACAGAAAATATTTATTTGCTTAGTTATAAAAGTAAATAAATTCTATTAATTTATTTACATAATTCATTGACCCCACCATTGTTTTCTTATATTATTCACGAGCAACTATTTATCTGCAATAGAAGGCACTGATAAGAAATCAATCCCCGTACTTCACCCAGGCGGGGTATGAGAAAGTCTGACTTATTGTGGCACACGCGATCGTTTTCCAACCTGCTAATGTTGAATAACCCTGGTATTATCATAGTGATGCCAGAAGTATTAGTGCATAGTTTAAATTTTGACAACCGAGTTTTAAATTGAATCTATGAAAGCTGTCTACTTGTTAAAGTGTCTTTGTAAAGCACCTGAAAGTTTCAACCTAGAAATATTTAAATCCAAAATTCTTTCGCTATTTAATAAAATAATAATAATCAGCTAGGCCAATACCCAAGGCCCCACCTTAGACCCAAGTCATCTAGCGACTTATAATACCTTTAAACAGGTGGCCGGGTTACAATGCGTAGTAGGGTGGTGGCAAGCCCTTCATGCCACGCGAGTCCACAGCTCCCTACACTAACTATTACCATTAACCTCAACAAGTTTTTATGGAAAGAGGAAACCGAAGAACTCGTGAGAGAACCCCTTTAACCAGCGGGGAGATAACTTACAAATTCAACGCAGAAGGCGTTTTTCCGAGTTTTCACCATCGAACCCAGCTCCTCTTGCTGCGAGGCGAAAGCGCTAACCAGTCCGCTAACCCACTTTCATCTTATGTATAAACTAATATATAATCCTCAATGTTTGTGTGTTTGTGGCCCCCTGTCCGCCGTCTGTCCGTGGACCGATGTTTTCTCCTATTCCCTCTCGGTCTGCGAACGGGCGTTCGTCCCCCTAAGATTTCTCCCCCCTCGCTCTCTCTTGAACCCGTTCCGGTTATCCCTTACGTTTTCGCCCTCCCGCAGCCGCTAATTAATCCCCGACCAGCGTTGCCAGACGTACGATAATTATCGCACAGTGCGATAATTTAATAAAAATTTTTAGGGCGTACTATAATTTTCATGGCGTACGATATCGTACCTTTATTTCGATAATTCTGCCTCAACGTACTATAATGTACGATAATCTTTAGATTTTTTTAAAAACCTACGAACGATTTATATTTTATTATTAATTTATATAACTTTTCTACTTAAAAATGAATGATATACATTTTCTGTACGCGTAGTCCAGAGTGTGAGTTTATTACTCCTAGCTATTACCGCATTTTTTAAAACATTTTTAAACATATTAAGTTCAGTTAATAATGATAATAGACATTTTGTTTATTTCCCTGAAATAAAACTCCTGTAGTGCTTTAAAAAATCATCTAAATTCAACGCATTTATGTATGAATTAAAATTTATCGCCAAAAAGAAATGTACGATAATTTTCCAGGAAAATCGATAATTTTTTGGCCTAGATACGATAATTTCAGATTTTCGATCTGGCAACGCTGTCCCCGACCAACAATTATAAAGGCTCCAAAGATAACAAAGTTAGCGGGGAAAACCGCGTATGGAAAGTTAGCAAGTTTTGCTTTTCACGTACCGTATTATTTCTCGGTAGTCTTTCGCGTTTTGAAAGTTAGCGAGTTTTGCTTTTCGCCCGTATTCTTAACTGTATTATTTTTCGGTATTCTTTCGAGTTTTACTTTTCGCGTACCGTATTATTTTTCAGTATTCTTTCGCGTATTGAAAGTTAGCGAATTTTGTTTTTCACCCGTATTCTTTGCCGTATTATTTTTCGGTATTCTTTCGCGTATTGAAAGTTAGCGAATTTTGTTTTTCACCCGTATTCTTTACCGTATTATTTTTCGGTATTCTTTCAAGTATTGCTTTTCGCGTACCATATTATTTTTCGGTATTCTGTCAAGTATTGCTTTTCGCGTACCATATTATTTTTCGGTATTCTTTCAAGTATTGCTTTTCGCGTACCATATTATTTTTCGGTATTCTTTCAAGTATTGCTTTTCCCGTACCATATTATTTTTCGGTATTCTTTTGCGTATTGAAAGTTAGCGGGTTTTGCTGGGTTTTTAAATCTTAGTTAGCATTTCAGTCGGCTAATTAAAGAACAAACTCAAAGTTAGCTCTCCCAAAAGTTATTAGGAAGAATCGTCAGAAGGAAATAAAAATACGAAGTCTTCTGAAGACGGTTTTGTTATGGTGCCGTACTTCTATTACGTACAAATCAAAAAGACCCCGGGCGAAGCCGGGTATTAAAGCTAGTAAATATATAAATCTGCATTCCGTTAATAGGACTAAATAACCCTCAGTGACGCTGCTCAGGGGGGGGGGGGGTGTTTGATCGTAACGTATGTCACCTAGTGACCGAACTGAAAAAAGGTAATTCATAACCGGATATAAAAAAAGAGATTAACCTATTAGGTTTCGCGTCTCATTTCAATTTTCGCTCGCTAGTAAAGTCGATTTTTCGAAGAATCGAATAGATTCATTGCCATCTCTAGTTACAACAGTGGCATAGCCAGGGGGGCACAGGGGGCACATGTCCCCCCCCCGAAACGTATGGTCGTACGTACAACTATTTTTATTTTTTTACTTTTTTTTCAATGGTGTGACTCCCCCCCCCCGAAACAAAATCCTGGCTACGCCACTGAGTTACAAAGGTCTTATCAATGATAAAGCTGAATGTTGCTCTAAGATCTGGGCGTAAGACAAGCGTCCCTAGTTAAATAGTATATATTTTAACCAAGTCTTCGCCGAGTCCTAAGTAATGAATATCTTTAAAAAATTGTAATGACTCACATAATTTTTCATTTCGTTTTAAGAAATAGGAAACAACTATCAAATACTACCTTCAAAAAGAAATGGACCCCACATCCGCACATGACCCGCTATTACGGAAAGTATATTCCGTGTTAGATGCTCATTTTCAAAGCCGATTAGGAAAGATGCTAGACATCGAAAAGATTTACTGATGATTATGTTGCGCATTAGAAGCCTTTACTCGAAGCTGAATAAATAGGCATACGTCACTAAACAAAATTATAGTAGGACTACCGGTGCACAGAATAATCGAGGTTTATAATTAAAAATAAAGAAAAGGCTTCGAGATTATAAAATATACACGAGCCATCTGTTCAGTGGCGTAGCCAGAAAACTATGTAAAATACCTAAGAGGCGTCGAGAAGGGGTTAATTTTTGGTCTACAGCCCCATTTTCATGCTCGCTGGTAGCAGATAAAAATCGTCAAAATTCGCTTCCGCCACTCGCAAGCGTGAAAATAAAGCTAAAATATCTGTTTGAAACAGATCGACGCGGAAAGTGGAAAAAGTCTATAGCTGAAGCGGATTTTGTCGATTTTTACCCGCTACCAGCGAGCATGAAAATGGGGCTTAAGTCCCTGCATTTGTTGCAGATAAGATAACCACTTTTTGGAAAGATTGAAAAGCTTCCTCTCCGCACGTTCTTTGAAGAAATCGAAAAGAAGTAATATTTCCGAGAGCCAGGACCTGCAATAACTGTTTATATAGTGCTTGTTGAAATAATGGAATCCTAACACCTTTCTAACTTCAATGATTGCGGCGAGATTTGAAGTCATCTCCCTCAAAACACTCAAAAGTAGCTCAAAACTCAATATTGAAAATTTTGCGTCTAATGCTTTTCAAGCAAAAGGATTGTGATAAGCTAACGGCCAATTTCGGGCTAAATGTTTATTTGAACTAAATGTAAAAAGTTTTTGTAGTTGCTTAGCTCCGGACAGCTTATGGTACGCCCTCTTTATGAATTAACGAATGGTAAAAATGAAAAAATTGTCGTCTGCTTAACGTTGGCAATCTTGACATCTTCGGATTCTTCGCAATAGTGTTTTCTTGAAGAAGCTTGTTAAAATGTTTACAAACATTTAGTTTATTTCCATTAAATTTTATAACCATGGGGTTATCTAGACCTACAATTTTCAACATCATTAATAGGTATAGGTCATCTTTTCGTTTTATTAAACCAAGTCACAAGGAAGGCTTAATATCCAGTAAAATAGCCAGACAAACTATAATATCTCTCGGTGCTGCTGGAACTATCGGGGTTACAGGACTAATCGTTTGGAATAATTTTATATCTACCGGCAGTTTTGGAACCATATATGCAAGGCAGCGGCCCACTGTAAGTAGCGTTAGATGGGATAATTTAAAATACTCTTAGTGCCCTTTTGGAATGCCCTACCTTCAAACCCCACCCAAGCAAGAACCTTCGCATAATGGTCAACCTATAGGCGTTTTAATGTTTTCCTTCTTAGATTGAAGAACAGCAAATTACACAACTTACCCCTCGAGAACGCAGGTTTATCAGGTTTGCGTCTGTCGAGCATGAAGGACAGCTTTATATGACTCCCCAAGATTTCTTAGAATCTGTCACAGATTCTGAGCCTAGACGTGAGTTTTGGTCACAGGAGCATTTTTAGTTTTTTGTGTTTGTTGGAGAAGAAAGGCTTGATTAAAAGTATATATAGCTCTTGATTAAAAGCAGTGTTCCTGGGTGGTAAATACCACCTGCCATTTCTTGTGGCAAATAGTGGCAAAAAGTGACATGGCAAATAATGATTTTTAGTGACAAATTGACATATATTGGCAAATATTAGAAAAAGTAAAAATACTAATAAATGTTTCGTATGAAATACCATAAAAGCATTTTAGGCTATTTTTGTAATTATCCTACGCGGGGTTGCCAAGAATTGGGCTATTTTTTATATTTATTTTATTTTATTCATTGCTAAAAGTCATAGCAAATAAAGTGTTCTAAGAGTACAAAATTTTTTGTTTCCCCTATTTGTCATTATATGCCATTATTTGTCAAATTTGTAATTATTTGTCACTATTTAAGAGTGACATGGCCTATATTCGAAAAAAGTGACATTTTAGGAACACTGATTAAAAGTATATATAGCTCTTGATTAAAAGTACTAATAGTGCTTGATTAAAAATATTTATAGCGCTTGATTAAAAATATTTATAGCGCTTGATTAAAAGTATTTATAGCGCTTGATTAAAAGTATTTATAGCGCTTGATTAAAAGTATTTATAGCGCTTGATTAAAAGTATTTATAGCGCTTGATTAAAAGTATTTATAGCGCTTGATTAAAAGTATTTATAGCGCTTGATTAAAAGTATTTATAGCGCTTGATTAAAAGTATTTATAGCGCTTGATTAAAAGTATTTATAGCGCTTGATTAAAAGTATTTATAGCGCTTGATTAAAAGTATTTATAGCGCTTGATTAAAAGTATTTATAGCGCTTGATTAAAAGTATTTATAGCGCTTGATTAAAAGTATTTATAGCGCTTGATTAAAAGTATTTATAGCGCTTCATTAAAAGTATTTGGCAAACTTAAAATACAGCTGCTTTTTTTCCTTATAAGTTTGACGTGGAGATTATGAGGGGTTTTTTTTGGCTGCAGATGAAGATTTCATTTTTTAATTTAATTTAAACATTTCACAATTTTAGGTTTTTTGTTTCAATTATTTTTGTTGTGTATTCGCTGACACCACACTCTTTTTAAAAATGTTGTTTTTGAACAGTTTTTAGGGGTAGTAAGTATTGACGCCTGACAGTGCTGCACGTTCGCTACGCTCTCGCGCCACCCCAGCCCCATACTTATATTACACTGATGGGCCATCTCGAATCGTACCTACTAACATCTTAACTATTGAAATTGTAAAGAAAAACCTTTATTCGTAATACCTAAGATTTCAATAAATCGCAAGACCAGGGCAACGTGGGGTATGCAACGGGTAAAAATAATAATTTTAGTTTTAAACTGTGATGCCACAAGAGCTTCTTAGTCGCCTTAGTGCAATAATTAATTAAATTAAAAAATTAAATCTTCATTTGCGGCCATAAAAATAAATACCCACGCTATCTATGTGACAAGGTCTACCAGCCGCAAACCAAAAAAATTAAAAAGCAATAAGGCCGCTGTAGTTTACTTCACCCAAAATATTTATTATAGTGCTTGATTAAAAGTTGTTATTATAGCTCTTGATTAAAAGTTGTTATTATAGCTCTTGATTAAAAGTATTTATAGTCCTTAATTAAAAGTATTTATAGTCCTTAATTAAAAATATTTATAGTCCTTAATTAAAAGTATTTATAGTCCTTAATTAAAAGTATTTATAGTCTTTGAATTAAGTGGTGGCTCCGGTCTAGTTGTATTCACTCACTATATGTTGTTAGTGTAATAATCAAAACAAGTTGAGTAAGCATCAAAATCTATCCTAAAAGGTGTGGCTAATTGCGAGCTTCTCGTGTTGATTGGCTTTTCGGAATCATGTGATTATTAAGTATTTTTGGGAAGCCAATAGATGGCAGACAATTTGGCTCTCGCTGTAAGTCCCTGAAGGTGCTGCCACTGAGAAGCGCCTTAAAAAGCATTTTTCTAAACTTTTTTGTAACTTTTTTTGATAGAGCCTCCGCTTGCTTAAAAGTATTAAAATCTAGCCAAAACCTATAAGACATTTGTAGTTGTTGGAAAGGACAATTTCTGTTGAAAAACTAGTTACCTTAAAGGCACTATATCACCGGAAAAAAATTGGTATTGACCTAACTTGTTTTCTAAAAAGTGATTCCATATTTACGTTCTGCATAGTGGCGACCTCGTATTTTTGCGGGAGTTTTCAAAATTACTTTCAAGGTTAGGCAGGGTGGGAAGATTGGCCGGTTTTGAAAAGGGACAGCATTTCTTGAAGATACCGGAACCGAGATATCGAGAAGTGTTCCATCCAAAGGGGGATGAACTGCTGGAGGGTAGAAACGAAAATTGGGCTATGAAAGTTTTCGACGGTCGCGCAGACCCGAGCGAAGAGGGACCCCTAGAGAGATAATCCTTTTCTTAGTTCCCTGGACCGAACAACGAGTAACTCTTCCCTCGTCTAAATTCATTTCGGGGAATTTTTAAAACTAGCTTATCCCCTATAGAGTCAAATACGAACAAAACTATAGGAGGTCCGTTTCTACCCTGACGCCATCTAAAAATGGAACTACAAGAAAGTTTTTTTTTAAATAGGTCGTGATATAGTGCCTTTAATGAGCTACAGATTTATAAGTTTTAATTTTGTACCCTAATTTAACTAATGTGTGCCAAGTTGTATGACCAACTTATTTTACATAATTCTTAAAATTCTTTCATTAGCAAGGGTGAAAAGGAAAAAGTTAACGAAAAAGGATCTGGATCATATTCATGATAAAACACCAGCCCGAAAGAAGGGCAGCATTAAGCTCTTCCGTTCTCTTCATGACATAGGTATCTACAATTTGACTATACTCTGAATTCCTCCAAATGTTTCTACGCTATTTTTTTTTTTGGTTTTTAAAGAATTGCATTAAACTGCTAATTTATTATTTTCTAACAGGTATAATTTCGTATACGGAGTACTTATTTCTACTGTCAGTCTTAACAAGTAAGATAAATTTAATTTTTTTGTAGTCTTAATTGTTTATTTTTTATATCCCTATTGGGGTGAAGTGAATTACAGCGGCCTCATTGAATTTTATATTAATTTTGGTTGCGCCTGATAGATCTTGTCACGTAGATGCCGAGGGTATTTTTTATTTTGGCCGCAAATGATTATTAAATTTTTTTTAATTTTAAAAATTTCTCATTTTCATTAAATTTTACATTAATTTTTGTTGAGCCTGATAGACCTTGTCACGTAGATGACGAGGCTATTTTTTATTTTCGCCGCAAATGATTATTTAAATTTTTAATGTAATTTGAAATTTTTTTCATTTTTGGGCATTTTCACATGTTTCATTGTACTTATTTCCGTCGTGTGTTCGCCGACACCACAGTTTCGGTGTCCTAATAATTTCCACGTGATATTCCCGTACTTTATAAAATAAATTACAGTTTTTGTTCATTTTCTAGGTGTTTTGTATTTTTGGGCCACAAACGCTTTTTTCTTGTTGATATTAAAAGTATATACTTGATGCGTAAGGCTTGGTACTGTCCTCTAGGTTGCTTTATAGATGGCCCATCGCTTTTTTGAGCGAAGTGAGTGCGCGGCGCCGTAGGCGCCAATACGGGGAATTTAGTAACGTCTTTTTCGGGTTTTGGAAGCAAACCTGTACTCATTTTTGTTACTATTTAAGTTGATACGATTTCACTAATTACGATGCCACTAGGTACGATTACAGAAGGCCTACTGTCAATGCTCGGAATGGGGCTGGGGCGTGTCAAAAAAGTGGTGTCGACGGATACACGACGGAACTATTTTTTAGAAAAACGTTACTAATCCCCTAAAATGACTACTTTTTAAAAATTAAGTTAATCAAAAAATAATCATTTGCGGCCCAAAAGCAGTTTCGTAATCTACGCGTCAAGTGCTACATTCTCCGTTAAAAAAATAAAAAACGGTAATTCCATAAAATTACTACTTTTTTAAAATTAAGTTAATTAAAAAAATTATCATTTGCAGCCCAAAAAAATTAGTTTTGTAATCTACGCGTCAAGTACTACATTCTCCACCAAAAAAAAAAAACAAATTACATGAGGCCGCTGTAGTTCAATTTTGCCTAATATTGTATAGGCTGCTAAAAGTTAAGAAAATGTACTGTAAAAACAAGTTGGCAAGCCTAAATATACCTCTCCTCGGAAGAATGGTCCCTAGTGGTATTAATTTCTAGAGACGACCCTTAAAGATATCTCTGCAATTCAGAGTTATTTACTAAAAACGTAATCTCGGTTCAATCCCTGCCCGGTATAAAATTTTTATTTTTATTTAAATAATTGAGACGAAACAACCGAGTTTAATTTATTCAGAATATTATAAATTAAGTAGTTACAACAGCGAGTTAGACTTACTAAAACAATGCACAATTGAATTTAACCCTATTTACAGAACAAGTTTATCAGTTAAATATAATACGAAGCAAATTTTAATGAAAGAAATATCTACAGAGGGTATTTGTATTTTTCTCGCTTATGAAATACTTGCCGCATCTTTAACGCTCATTTTATTTCAACACTCGCCCTTGATGAAGATACCGCAGAATAGCTATATTCGATATCTGGTAGTGGACGACTCAAAGATTTCCTGTTGACGTTGTGACACATACCGCATGAAAAAGACCAATACCATCCAATTTCCAATATCATATAATGACTCGCACACCCAGGAAATCAATGACTGCATTAGGAATCTTAGATGTCCAAATATCTACACCAATAAAAAATTTATTAACAAGAAGCGAAAAACTTACCATCTCAAAGCACAGAAAGCCACTTGACTAAACCACAGCTCATTTATCAATAAATGACCGTAGACGGAATAGTTAGTGCGACACCTTACCATTAACAAACGGGAATTTTCGATGTTATTATCATGAAATCGGATAAGCTAAACAACACGACCTACACACTATAAAGTCTCCTCCAAAACTGGACGTTTTAGTGGAAACAAAATAATCTCAAAAAACCAAAGATAAAAATATAAGATCAAAGAATAGACAAAAAACTACATTATCTCGATTAGTAAAAATAACATACGACCCTTCCTTTGCCTAAAACCAAGATACATATTATATTACAAAAAAAAAGAGTATCCGAAAAAACTAAACCTACTGACAATTAAAGAGTTTAACAACGTCATTGAATAATATATTACAGATTTATAACACAACGTAAAAGGAATAACACAGCGGCAACGAATCGAAGTCCTAAAACCGCGCTCCCGGTTCAATTCCCAATGAAATAAAAACAAGTTGACAAAAATTAAAAAACAAAGTTCAATAAAATATATCCACAGATATTGTATTCATCCGTTTAGTAACAAAACCCGCCTTATCATAATGGTTCCTTTACTTTAATATGTTCCCTAAGGAAGTCAATGACTCGGCGGTGAACTATTAGCATGGTAACAATGCGACCCGAGTTCAATTCCTGATCACGATCAAATTTTACATTTAAATATTTAATTAAATATAAGATTAATATAATTTATAAATATTTAATTAAATATAAGATTAATATAATTTATAAATATTTAATTAAATATAAGATTAATATAATTTATTAATATTTAATTAAATAAAAGATTAATATAATTTATAAATATTTAATTAAATATAAGATAAATATAATTTATAAATATTTAATTAAATATAAGATAAATATAATTTATAAATATTTAATTAAATATACGATTAATATAATTTATAAATATTTAATTAAATATAAGATTAATATAATTTATAAATATTTAATTAATATAATTTATAAATATTTAATTAATATAATTTATAAATATTTAATTAAAATAATTTATAAATATTTAATTAATAAATTAAAATAATTTATAAATATTTAATTAAAATAATTTATAAATATTTAATATAATTTATAAATTAAAATAATTTATAAATATTTAATATAATTTATAAATTAAAATAATTTATAAATATTTAATTAAATATAAGATTAATATAATTTATAAATATTTAATTAAAATAATTTATAAATATTTAATTAAAATAATTTATAAATATTTAATTAATATAATTTATAAATATTTAATTAATATAATTTATAAATATTTAATTAATATAATTTATAAATATTTAACTAAATATAAGATTAATATAATTTATAAATATTTAACTAAATATAAGATTAATATAATTTATAAATATTTAATTAAATATAAGATTAATATAATTTATAAATATTTAATTAAATATAAGATTAATATAATTTATAAATATTTAATTAAATATAAGATTAATATAATTTATAAATATTTAATTAAATATAAGATTAATATAATTTATAAATATTTAATTAAATATAAGATTAATATAATTTATAAATATGTAATTAAATATAAGATTAATATAATTTATAAATATTTAATTAAATATAAGATTAAAATAATTTATAAATATTTAATTAAATATAAGATTAAAATAATTTATAAATATTTAATTAAATATAAGATTAAAATAATTTATAAATATTTAAAATGATGTAGAATAAATTATAGTACCTAACGTTATAACTTTGTAAAGGACATTCGCCAAAGCTGTTTTTTAGAAAAACACCGTAACTTAACAAGCGTTGGTGGCTGAGTGGTTAGAGTAAATCTCTTGCACGAGGGAGACCCGGGTTCGATTCCCGGCCGGCGCCAATAAATCGCAAATTGATACTAAGACGAATACCGTGTACAATTGGTGGAAACCCTGCCATTGGAAGTTGAGAGGTTGCATAACACTCAGCACTCGGTCCGTCCCAAAGTCATTAAGAAGAAGTTGAAGAGAAAACGCCCATACAAACCAACAAACGCAACACAACAAGCACAACAGACTCAACAAAAACAAACTCAACAGACTCAACACCCACAACCGTCATAACATAAACTCAACATTCACACCCTACACATAAACATTACAATAACGAAATTTCCAATCAAACTGAGTTAAAACCGTCACAACGGTGAGCGTTAACGAAAAAACACCATCCAAACCAAACCCAACCGCAAATTTATCCGTTAACGCACGGTGGTTTTGCCAACCCTTCGAGAATCCTAGCAAATGCGAAAGCAGAAATTTCGAGAAACGGCATACGCAATGATTAACATTTGCATGGAAAATGCGAACGCATTCGCAGGACAGACACACTGACACACAGACAGACAGACACGGTGATTGTATAACCCCTCCGAGGGGACTTTGCCTTTGAACATGCACAATATAGATATGGATAAGAACCGGTAGCCACATGTTGGAGCAGAATACATTTCCTCAGATAATTTTTATGGAAGTGAAAGAATTTATAATAATAATAAATTTGGCTTTATTTAACTATCATCAGAATTATAATTAAATACATTCTGGATAATGTACAGAATTATACCCATAAAAAATTATTTTAAATAATTTAAAAAAAATGAAGATGGAAAATTTTTAGTCTAGTCAGAGCCAGGATTTGTATCAGCTACCTGCCAATTCTCAAAAGCACTTTCTATAAGTAGATCATTACAAAAAATTACAATGCCTAAAGAAAGCGATTCTAAAGCAGTTATAAAATTCTACAGTGCAACTCTGTTGTTACTCTATTTGCTTTCATATTTATTATACAAAACTGAAATCTCCAGCTATTAGTGAGGTAGTGAAACAAATAAATATGTGATTTTGAAAATACTACTCCAACTCTAACAATTTTTTTAAAGGAGTCTTTGTAATGTAATGTTCTTTGGTTTTAATTTTAGAGCCCCACTCTGGTTTCCACATTGCGTTTAACATGTTCGACACAGATGGTAATCAGCGGGTTGATAAAAGAGAATTTCTCGTCGTAAGTTTTTTCTGCCTTTTAAAATTAAACAGTACTGATGGTACCTGAAACTGCAGGTAAATTTAATCTCATGAAGTAAAATATATTGGTGAAAATGGAAGTTAAGAGCCTTTATTAACATGCTAATTAATCCAATATTGTTGGTGGAGGAACTATCTCTTTGCAAAATTGGGCGTTTTAACATGCACTTTTTATTCACTGATCCAGTCATCCACATTTTTTGTTTATTTTTTTTATTTGTATTTTCAAACACCAGCTTAAAAGTTAAGGTCCCCTGTATTTACAACCACGGATTGCCACTACACCTAGCCTAAACCTGTACCTGTATTATGGAAACACCCTTGAAGAATAGGCTAGATAGATTCTATTATTATTATTATTATTTTGGTTTTTATTATTTTGAAATTTCATTCCCATTTTAATTTTTTTTGCATGAATTTTCAATTTGCACTTTAGGTTCTGCATGTTTTAGCATCTTCTTTCTTTAGAAAAAGTTCTGCTAAGATGGGACAGTACGCTGGAGTACCAAGTGAATTAGTAAGTTGGTCGTCATATAGTGAAAGTTTCCCTTAAATCCCTTAAACAATTCTCATCTCTGAGTTTTTCACCCATAACAGGATCATAAAAATAAATTTCGTTGACTACACCAAGAATTGATCTATTTATATAAAGAGAGAATGTTTATATTCCGTCAGTCGCGACCCATCATGAACAAGGGGAATCAACTATAGGGGGGAGGAAATGTAAAAGGAGGTGTTCTTATTTAATGCGTCACTCACGCGGATATTCGTATATTACGTCAATCGCGTCAAGAGGACGTAATAATTAGGGTGCCATGATGTGCCGCCTGGAATTGATTGAATTTTAAGGGGAGGGGCCAGGTTCTTATCCTAGCTGCAATGGGAGCGAAGGTAAAAATTGACGGAATATAAACATTTTCTCTATATATAAATAGATAAATTCTTGACTACACTTTGGTAATTTATTGTATAAACCTCGATCATCAAGTACACAATAAAAACTTTCTAAAATAGTCATTCCCAAAAGTGTCAATCTTTGAATTAGACCAAGGGTGCTTCGGTTTGCAGAAAATGGCTGACCACTCTTTTTTCAATATATCTGAAAATTATTAAATAGAATTTAAAATGATACATTTGTTCTGGTCAAAGCTGGCAATACCCAACACATGCTTTTATTGCAAATAACGAAATCGTAACTAGACCCCATTACATTATTCATCATCGTTTCAACTAAAACTAACTATTGATAATCCTGACTTAGGCTCATGGTGGGATTAAACTTATGGTCAAAGCACATGTATATGAGAAAATTATGGTTTAACTTGTAGTACTATCTGGGCATACCCAGAAATTTCTGAATTGCCTTCTCATTTGTTGGATGACGAAACTCATTGTGTCAACAACTTTAACCAGGTCGATGGTAGATAATTCCCATTTGTGTTGCAATTAAAATACTAAAAGACCATTATTAGTTTATCTTACCTAATAAGGCAACAAAGGTTGACCTATGAAATTGTATAAAAAGCCGAAGCGTGCATTGTGGGCAGTTAGTTGTTCAATGCCGTTCCAGTAGAGTGTTCTATTAATTGATGTTTTTAAACTGTAATAAACAAAGTTATTTTAATCCGAACCGGTCATTCTTTATGCGATGTCGCCGAACTAACATTACATGGTTTCAGAAGTAGTTGGTAATTTCGGGTCGAAGTAGTTCCGGCCTCGTTGAGAGGATTTTCATGGTTGACAATTGTCTGTGTACACGTCTTCCAATGACGACGGCAGAGACTGCTACTACTCTCTATCACATAACACCGGAGGCGTTCAATTTCAACAACCCATCTGAAGGGTGTCCCTGGAAGAGGAGATTTGAGCGATTCCGCCTTGCTTATGGTTTAACAATCCCGGGAGGAGCAAGTAAATTCGTTGTTATACATCATGGGTGAAAAGTCAGAAGGCATTTTCGATGCGTTCAAGTTGAGGAGAGAGGGTCAGCTGGATTACGTCAAAGTGATGGAGCAGTTGGATGCCCATTTTGTTGGCCAGTGGAATATCCCCTATGAGCGGGCGAGGTTTAACAATAGAGTACAAGCTGATGGCGGCGAAGGGGTGGAAGCATTTGTCACGGAGTTACATGCCCTTGCACGTTACTGTGAATTTGGAGCTTTGGAAGCTGATTTAATCAGATCGTTTTGTAGTGGGAATTCGAGATAAAGCGCTGTCCCAGAGGTTGCAGTAAGACACGGAGCTAACGTTTGAGAAAGTGGTCAACAAAGCCCAGCAGGTTGAAACGGTGAAGAAACAGCAAAATGAGATAGATTCAAAGTAATCCGGTTCAGCTTCAAGTACGATCAATAAGCTTCAATTCTCGTATAGCACACGTCAAAAGGGTTCACGGCGTAACCGATGACGGTCCCGTCTCGCCACCGATTCAATGAAGGGACAACCATCTTCGATTTGCACACGTTGTGGACGAAACGAGTCGCACAGTGCCCAACAATGTCCTACCATCTACGCAATTTGTCAAAAGAAAGTCCACTACCAGAGCGCATGTCGCACAAAACTACTAACTTGAAAGGGGTTACTGGAAGAGGTGGACGATCACAGAGACAAGACGATGCGTTCCTTGGTGGGATGACTGAAGGGTCTGTTGACAATCAGTGGTTGGTCGACGTAAAAGTCAATGGTGTAGGTGTCCGGTTCAAAGTAGATACTGGAGCCGAGGTAAATGCTGTTCCAGAAGTGCAGGTCTGGGCGTTCAGAACCAAGATTCAACCTATGGATAGAAGGTTGTATGGTCCAGGCCAGGTTGTTGTGGTCACGATGGTGTACGAGAAAACGGTGATTGAGGACAGACTACGTTTTGAAAAACTTAAAAGATCCTCTTTTAGGACTACAAGCCAGTCTAAACCTAAAGGTGGTCCAGAGACGTCCGAGTAGCCGGTTGGATCAGTTGACAGAGGTTAGTCCTGAGCAGGAGTTCACCAGTCTTTTCAGGGGTCTTGGAAAATTCCTCAAGAGTACCGTATTAAGTTGAAACCTGGAGCTGTAGCGTATGCGTTGGCAACTCCAAGAAGGGTGGCCATTCCTTTGATGGGGAAACTGAAAGAACAACTAGATAAGATGGTCAGCGACCCAAAAAGTATCCCCCCATCAGGCACAGACGGCCCTGGGCCAAGACTAGGAGCCCACAAATGAGAAAAAGGATTCCCAACTGAACCCCGACCCCCCCCCAAAGATGAGCACGGAAGAAATGGATTATGTCCATTCAGCTCCGGCCGAGGAATCCTACTGGACAACCCCTGTACCAACTCAGTCAACACCCGGCAAAGATCAGCTACCGACCCACTCTCGCCCTGATGACCGTGAGATATGGAAGACCCAGACCGCCCCACTCCAATATTGTCAGAAACAGCACCCACCGAAAAAGTTTCCGAGGACTCAACCACATCCGCCGGCCGACCGTCGTCAACAGGTTTAGGAAAGATTGGAACTGGTCGTTTTTGATGTGATGTCACTGAACGAACATTACAACTGATTCGCTTTGTGTTAATTTACATTTCTAAAGTCATTGGTCATACCTGCTTCATTTAAGAAATTAATAGAGGTGTGCAAATACCATTTTTTGGGGGCCGAAGCGAGTATCAAATATTATTTTTTAAAGCACTTCAAATACCAAATTGAATAATTATAACGTCAAATAATTTGGTCGAATATTTTTACAGCAAAATTTTAAGCCAGTTAACTGATCAAATACCAAATAGTATTTCGAATACCAAATAGTTGGATGTATTTGGTTTTGAAATAACCAAATAGTTTGCATATTTGTCCAAAAAATAAAGTAATTGAAATCACTGTTCATTTTACTTGCAATAGTAAAATACTAAACCAAATGTATAATTTATGTTTTATTTTATTTAATAAATTTAAACTATAACACTAAACTTTTTCAAAATTTAAAATACACATTTTTGAAGTTTAACTACCCCAGGTCCAAGTCAGCTAGCGATTTTTATTTTTTACTAACTACTAACTACAATTAAAATCAAAGGATCTGCTGTATTTTTCATGCTTTGCAAACACTTCATTAAAATCTCGAATTTTTAAATAAATGTCAAACATGAAGGAGCAGATCTTATATTACAAATAAAAATATTTAATTTAATTTATAATAATTTTAAACCAATAATTTAGTGAACTCAAAAATTCCAAGACCGAAAAATCCAAAAAGTTACTTACTTCTAACTTTCTCCCAGTTATTAGTTTTGTTTTGAACTTGGTTTACGTTTAAGTTTTACTTTGCTATCCTAGAAAATTCCATAACAAAGAACACGCGAATAATCTAGCCAATAGGCGCTAGAATAAACAGCTTCTGCCTTTCGCTTAGAAGTTTTAATACATACGGTATGAATAGTGGACGCGCAAGTTACTCTTTATATGGTCCTTGCTGCTGTGGCCTAAAGAGAGGTGCCAGAAATAAGCACTAGTTCGGAAATTTCACAGCGTTCTCCTCTGATGGCCTTGAAACTCAACCAATTAGAAAAAAGACCCGCGGTTATTCGACCAGTTTGCAAACTATTTGAAAATACCAAATACTTTTTTCCTATCTTTTCGAATATTCGACTATTTGATCAAGAAAAACTAAGTGCTATTCGATTTGACGAATCGAATATTCGATTTGGTATTCAATCGAATTCTTTGGTCTAACCAAATATTTTGCACACCCCTAGAAATTAAGTTATCATATAAGTTAATGCAAATTGAGAACATCAGCTGAATGTGACTGGGGCATTCAAGAGACCAAATGGGTTTAATTAGTTCTACCCATCATGATTCATAAAGTTACAGCATTTAACTGTCTGTAATATATACTCAACCCCGTTTAGTTCCATTTTTGTTCCATCAATATACTTTGGTGGTAGAACGTGGTAATAAGTTAATTGAAGAATTAATCCATCCCAGAATATCTCAAGGATTTGTTCGATTATCTTCCTTTTTTCTTGCCTGAGATCAAATGGGGAATTGAGCACAATTCACCTTCAATTTGTTTTTTGGGAAGTACATTATCAGATTATTCTTTACATAAGCCCAGTTCAAAGTCAATTTTCAGTATAGGCTTCTATGTGGCCATATAAATTGAGGAAGTAATGGTATGGCCTCGTGGTCTGATAAAGTGATGTACTTCCACACAAAAACTTGCCAATGGTTTCCCCAGAATTACTCAAGAAAAGTAAATCTGCGAGTGCATGGGATCTCTTTGGTGACTACTGCTACAGCAAGAAATTAAACAACTAAGCTTATTGTTTTATAATCCCGATTCACAAGCGTCAACGCGAACTTCAGAAGAAACATCTCGGTTTCATCTCAATTTGTGACTCACTCATCTTAAAAATAAAGAGGAAGGTAGATACAAAAATTTTCGACGGTCAGATACCACTGATATAGTAAAACTAAAAACATGTTTTTGTGACACCAGTGCCAACTATTCTTGCATACACTGCCGGTGTTCTTAAATCTTTCAATCTATTTAATGATATCTGTGCTTTTATGTTGTTACTTTTAGTAATATAAACTTGGTTGTCATAATACTAAAAATAATATTTACTTCCTCTATACTGCCTATTAATAAATTTCCGAACAATAACAGCATGCTAAAATGAAAAGATATTAGTGTTTTTAAAGTGAGAATTTTTATGGTTCTGGAATCACTGAAACGGAGAAAATTTAATAGAAGATTTTGTTAAGATCATTGTTTAGTTGTGACCTAACTTTTTGTATAGAAGACAAAATCATGACATTTTAATTATGTTTGGAATTTTGTCTGTAATTCACACTTTTAAGAGCACTACTTCAATATCTAATATAAAGTGGATGCTTAGATTTTTTTATTTTCAGCTTGAAAAAATATTTTCAACTGTGGCTAGGAAAGGAAACATTCTTAGAGGGTCAACAACATCATCTGAAGGCAAAGAACTTGTATGTATTATTACTGTTCAAAATAATTTGAAAGGCGCTACATATTGAGTTAATATAAATATGAGTTTATAATATATATAACATCAAGAACTCATTATGGTTATTATGATTGTATGGGTCTACCTTCCAGGCCCACTAGCATGTACTATCTAAGCTCCTCTCTCAAGTAGAAACCCTTCGATTTTCCCAATTAATAATATCAGTTGTCACCAAGTTTTCTTTTAAAGGAAAAGTCCAGGTTTGGTAAAACTTGGGTCTATTTGAAAGATCATGTTTAAATAAACTCAAAAATATCAGTCGTAAAATTGTATCTTTTTTTAATGACGAGAAATTAATTTTTAAACGAGCGAAATTTACCGCCAAGCGATCTGCCATTTTTTGTTTCGGGGTGACGTTTTAGGACTTTAATCACGCGCTGTTCGTGCTATAACAGGCTTTAACAGCGCTCTGTTCCCCGCGTGCTTGCTCCGCGTGCGGTCCGTGGAGGGAAGGCGAAAGAAAATGGCAGCTCGCTTGGCGGTAAATTTCGCTCGTTTAAAAATTAATTTCTCGTCATTAAAAAAAGATAAAATTTTACAACTGATTTTTTTAGTATATTTAAACAAGATCTTTCAAATAGACCCAAGTTTTACCCAACCTGGACTTTTCCTTTAACTTTCGAGAACGCAAGTCAGTTATGGAAAAGTACGTGACCTTTTAATTAATTTTTTCAATTTAAATAAAAACTGAATTAAGTTAATTAATTAATCATATCAATTATTGTCTCAAGGAAAAATATTCGCTGACAGATGGCATTATTGTTTTACTCTGAATTGCAAATTTCAGACTGGATTAAGTAGAACTTCTTAAATGGGGGTCAACAAGTACATTCTAAGTAACCTAAATAAGTTCTGGATTTCATGTTGGATCAACAGTTTAAAAAGCACTGATGGGTACTGACAAGAAAAAGTGGAAGTCAGATATTTTTACCTTAAACCCTTGAATGGCTGACACAAAGAAAATAGAGCAAATTTACATAAGTGGGAGATCTTAACATTTTCTTGGTTTTCCCCTATAAGATTTAATCCTAATATTACACTATAACATCTCCTATACTAAATATTAACCCCTGAATTAAATCTTACATAGTTTGAATTGTCCCTTAAAGAATTTCTGTCTATGCCATTGTCAGAAACTACACTAATAATGTGTTTTCCATTTATGAAATGGCTCTTCTTTTGAGACTAATAACTGAAATTGTCCAAGTAGAAATGCTGAATGGGGTATACTGCATTGTATACATTTTCATTTGTGCGCGAGCAATGGAAAGCGTAACTTAAAATCGTGTGCTTATTTACTTTACAATCTTTTGACATGGAGATGTAAAGAAGTAAAAAGAGTTAAATTTGAGATAAAAATTGAGTTACACCCTCCCTGCGGCGCCACCTATGCATGAAAAGTTGAAAAATTTACAACAAATAATCTGAATGTAATTTTAACTAAAAAAATTCAAATTTTGTTTCACAGGTGATTCATTCTTCCAAAAGCATACAGATACTATTCAAAACAGTTTTTCTTCACACTTTTAAAAACCAAAATGTGCATATCCGTTAGGAGACAGAAATTAAAAATTAATATTTCAAAAATAAGAAATTAATAGTTTCAATCCTCTATTCCGAAGTTTTTTCAAAGATTTCATTATACCTGTATCCTTTGTTTTAAAATAGAACAGAAGTTATAGTTACCGAATAAGATTAAAGGCCTCTAGATGAATTATGGGTTTTTGATTTTTTACCTTTTTGAAGTGTTTTAGTCTACTAAATTTTGTTTGTGGTTTTTGTAGCGTGTTTTGATATTATTTGCTATCATGCTTTTATTTTAAAATAGTTTAATGATGTTATTGACAAAACGAATATCCATAGTACATTTTGCTAACTCGTATGGCGGTGCTGCTAGCTTGCATTGCGACAATTGCCTGAATTTTTGAGCCAAGGAAAATTAAGATATATAACTATCTTACTTAATTCTATCTGGACTATTAAATATATTTACTAAAAGAAATTATTATTTAAATCTATTTAAATTTAAGTTTATGGTAAGTAAGGTTTGTGTGATGAATTTATATTTTTTTAATTTTAGTAAAGTCTTTGAAATAAACAAATTAATTTCAAATTTCTTAAATATTAATGTATAAACATGTATAAACTCATGTTTTTAAAAGTGTAAAGCAAAATTAAGTTTTTGAATATTGAGGCTCTTCATCTTGTAAATAGAATATTTCTAGAGTGAAATTGTTTCTCCCAACAATATATTTGTACCAGTATGTGTGTTTTCTTTAGTAACGAGTGATCCTGTTGTTTATTTTTGGTTTGGCTACATGCCTTGGATTTCATCTAGTGTTCAGATGATAATATGGTGGTATTATTTACTTAACGGAACTTTTGTCCCTTTCAACTTATTTTTCTCCTTCTCACATTCACTTTGTTCTTATCTTTGCACCCTTTCCTTCCATTTATGTACAGGTTTTGTATTCAAGACAGGCCATGGCATCAGTAAGACAATGTTTTCACAACATATTTTCCTGCACACAATTTTTCTAATGCATGGTTACTCTTAAAACACGTTTATGAACTTCTATTCTTGGCACTCTAATTTGCTTTGGAATTGACTTGATATGTAAGCTATATTTATTTAAAAAATAACCGTAGGTACTTCCTTCCCTTTATTTTTTGTTAAAATCTAAACGAAACTAATTATTTTAACGGTATGCTTTTTCTCCTCCTTTACCTTTACTGCTGTATTTATAACAAGGTTTTTATAACAATGTTTTCGATTTGCTAGGAATTAAAAATAAATGCTGCCTTTTGTGCCAACTGAATTTGCTAAACATTAATTTTTCATATTAATGAGAGTATTTGATATCAATTTAAAAGAATAATTTTACCCAACAGTTCTGTTTTGGAATTTTCTACACACTTATTGGTGATTACCCTTACCAAAAAATAAGTGGTCTTGTAACTTTTTAAGTTGGTTTTAAGTTGGTATTTGGAACAAATGCCAACTAAATACCAACTAAAAACCTACTTAAAAACCACTTTACACCAACTTAAAACCAACTAAAAGCTTTCTTAATAAAGACCACTTAAAACCAACTTAAAACTTACTTAAAAAGACCTCTTAATAAAGACCACTTATAGCCAACTTAAAACCAACTTAAAAATTATAAGTAATTATCTGACCACTAAAAACCAACTTAAAACCAACTTCAAAAAATGAATATTTTCCAGCCAACTTAAAAACAACTTATTACCTCTTCAAATAGTTTATTAAAATATGCTGGCAACTTGAACCTACTTAAAACCAACTTAAAACCAACTTAAATGTGAAAACCTACTAAATACCAACTAAAAACCAACTTAAAACCAACATAAATGTGAAAACCAACTAAATACCAACTAAAAACCAACTTATTTTTTGGTAAGGGATACTTAGTTATTAATAAGGAAATTTTTAAATGAAAATTTTGTAAGTTGTTAAAAATTAAACTTTTCATTTAAATTGAAATTTAATAAATCAAAACTAAGTATTGATACACTTGTTTACAAAACAAAATCATGCAGCAATTGACCATGTCAATTATACTACCATTTAGAGGTATTTGCCATGTTTACCAGTGTATTCATAAGAACAATATTTTGATCGACCAACTGACACAAAATGAGTCGATAATATCAGTGGATGGTAACATTGGTTAAAACAATTGTTATTAAATGTTCGCATTACAATCCACAAATTCCTTACTTAAATTTCAACTAATAATATGTACGATAAAATTAAACACTAATTGAAAAGTGTTTGATCTAACCTCAAGTTTTCAATACGACCAATTATGCATAATGTGTTGTCTAATTTGTGGTTTTAAAATTAAGGTATGCTACAAATCTCTTGTTTCAGCTATAAGGGGAAAGAGTACCGAGAGTAATTGAAAAATTAGACTTTCTAATTCGAGTCAACTTCTATTTATTTATAGGAATTCTTTCGAAATGAATTTTTCTGTATAAATCAAACTGTTCTCTAGTGCTTAATATCATTTTGGTAATTTTTAGACCTATAGCTTAAATGTAGACCAAGAAATTAATAGAGTTGTTTAACTTAATTTTCTGAAAATTAGAAGTACCCAGGAGATGGCGTTGGGTATGTTTTTCCTCTTGGAGTTCGGGGTCAGGAGTATGTCGAAAGAGTGGATCGACTGACTTTGGAAAATACGACATTTTTTAAAACATCGTTCCAATCCAACTTAAGACTACCTAAGTAATATCTTATACCGCGGCATAAATATTAATTCTTACAAGCAATTTTATTTTAAAATGTAGACTATTTTAAATTTAATTTAAGGGAAAACTACTCTAAAATCAGCTTTTGATTTAATATTTACACCTAAAACTATATTTCCATAGACCAAACATACTGCTAGAGCTTAAGAAATAAATAAGGTTTTTGGTTGATTGGTTAAGTAGACAAAAAAAAACTCAACTCCTAGGGTTTTATAGCTAAGTAACTATTGAATTTAATATTGGCCAATCTATTTTGCGCATGAGATAAGGTATTAAAATTGATAAAATTAGCTCAGTCAACTTTGAATTAAAGCGAAAAAACATCCTTCATGTGCTAAATTTGACTCTTTTCTGATTTGATCAAAATCTAGTTGAATGTGTCTTGATTCTAGTTGGATCCGACTTTGGATCTAGTCATTTTCGTCAGGGATATAGTTATCACGGGAGGTAAGGTGTTACACTTCAACAAATCAAATTAAGAGTTAAATGTAAGTCAAGAAAACGTTAATGGTATCGCTGAATACACTTTTGAAATAAGCAAATAAAGTACAAAGGCTTGTTATATTACGGATTATTATAGCCTCGTAGCGAAAGCGACGGTACAAATTTTGTTATTTGTGACTAGTGACGCGAGTTGAATGTGGGATTCAACAAAACTGTTAATCATATACATTCTGATTTCTTTAGTATTTCTTTTATGTTATCCCTTACCAAAAAATAAGTTGGTTTTTAGTTGGTATTTAGTTGGTTTTCACATTTAAGTTGGTTTTTAGTTGGTATTTAGTAGGTTTTCACATTTAAGTTGGTTTTAAGTAGGTTCAAGTTGCCAGCATATTTTAATAAACTATTTAAAGAGGTAATAAGTTGTTTTTAAGTTGTTTTTAAGTTGGCTGGAAAATACTCATTTTTTGAAGTTGGTTTTAAGTTGGTTTTTAGTGGTCAGATAATTACTTATAATTTTTAAGTAGGTTATAAGGTGGCTTTAAGTGGTCTGTATTAAGAGGTCTTTTTAAGTAAGTTTTAAGTTGGTTTTAAGTGGTCTTTATTAAGAAAGCTTTTAGTTGGTTTTAAGTTGGTGTAAAGTGGTTTTTAAGTAGGTTTTTAGTTGGTATTTAGTTGGCATTTGTTCCAAATACCAACTTAAAACCAACTTAAAAAGTTACAAGACCACTTATTTTTTGGTAAGGGATGTTTTATTTTATTATTTCTCATAAAATATTGAATAATAAATAATTCCCCATACGAACCCTTACCAAAAAATAAGTTAGATTTCAGTTTGTATTTAGTTTGTATACACATTATTAGTTGATATTGAGTTGGTATTAAGTAGGCTCAAGTTGTCAGCATATTTCAAGTTACTATTAAAGGGGTAATAAGTTGTTATTCAGTTGTTAGGAAAATACTGCTTTTGCTAAGTTTATAATTAGTTGGTTTTTAGTAGTCAGGAAATTACATATTTTTAAGTTGATTTTTAGATTATTCCCTAGTAGGATTTAAGTTGCTTTTAAGTAGTTAAATGTAAATGTTGATTCTGGTTTAGTTGGAAATAAGTTGATTAATAAAGAGGATTTAAGTTATTTTTAAGTAGGCATTTGTCCCAAATACAAACTGAAAACCAAGTTGAAATACAAGTTGTCCTAAGTGGTTTTTAGCCAACTTATTTTTTGGTAAGGGAAAATTCATCGAATAATAAGTTGTGAGAAAAGAAATAATGAAGTAGAGGTGTAAAAATCTTGGCAAGAAAACTCTAAATTGATAGTGAGCCTGGACTAGCGACGCGCAAACGTAGAACGCTAATTGATGGGCTGTGACTCCTTTTATCAAATAAACTATACTAAGTTTTGTCCACTTTTGACCGCTGATACTGGACAAACTATAGAAACTAGGGATAAATGGCAATGGATAATTTTGCTCCTTTGATCAAGCTTAACAACATGGTTCAATTTGAAAAACAAATCCCATAGAAGAAGTGTGATGTCCTTTAATTTGCACTCTGTAGTCATTTAACCCTGACTAACGTGAGACCACTAGTAATGCAACGGTCAATTGTCCAGCGAAGAGGGAAGGTTTGAGGGTGGGTGAGCGGTAATCGTCCTTTGAAAATCAGAGGTGTGCCTATTGGCAGTGGCAGAAAAAGAGAGGGATAATCCTTTAGCATAAACCATGGAGGAGATCTTTGTGGTTGCTGCTGTACCACGTTGAAAAGAATGTAGCTGCTAGGGCTTTACCCACTTGAATAAAATTTACTTCAAATTTACGCCTTTGATGAGTGTACTAGCTGCCTTTTTGTATTTGAACCATCCTTGGAATATACCAAACATGGTATTTTAGAGGAAATATCCTAAATAAGCTACTACAATTTTTTTAGGGAGCAGGAACAAGGTGTCTGTCTTACTGACCTCTAGTGTCAAAGATTTGAAATTCATCAAGGTACTCTTCCCCCTTAATGAATGTACTTTTTTAGTAAATTAAGGTTACACTTCTTTAAATACTACCTCTATTTAGAACAAATACTTTTTCTTATCCATCATGAGGTAAAAATTTCATCGTACATTGAAAGATTTTATATTTCAAACTTTTTATATTTTCTGCTACACTTTTCTAAATTGCTGTAGGAAAAACGACCTTTGATAATAAAGTTAATTGATGCCATTTTATTTTTTTCTGTTTTTATCTTTCATAACAATGAGTTGCATGTAGTTTTTATTTTTTAAAAATTACAAAGTGACGAAAATGACGTAATTATGAAAGGGTCGATAGTTATTTGCAAATGAAATTAAAAATAGATATAGTGGCCTCTGGTGTGAATAATGATCAAGAACTTAGTAGGTACTGGACAAGGCCTCGTGCTCATTGAATTTTAGCCACTCTGAGGAAATGTGTGTCAGTATCCCATCAACAAAAGCTAGAGAGCATAAGTCTTGATAGGATCATTCAGTAGATCCTTAGCAATGGACATGAACTGACACACTTTCTCTAAATTTCACTTTTGCTATTGCGAAATTCTATTCATTGTGAATCTTGGCATGTGTTGTATTTTACACTTTTACTTATTCTTCAAAGTATTCCGTAAATAATTGTATCGAGTAAAATTATGACAATACGTTCAAAATGTTAAGGATCATAATAATTACTGTAGCATGTATTACAAATACATTTCACTCAGATTTGCTAATGCATTAAATCTTAAAAAAAATTTACATTTGCATGAATTTCTAAAGCTAAATTTTGTACATAAAGTAATAAAACTTCCTTTTTTATTTACTAGGATGCCAATGCTCTTATTCCAATGAATCCTGTAGACACAACTTTACTTATTCACTTGTTTGGTCGAAAAGGAAATGAGGATTTAAATTACAAAGACTTTTACAAGTATGTTATTTTTTAAGAAAATTTGTTTCTGGTGCATGCAGTTATTTATAAAGAGTAAAAATTGGGCAGATCACTCTCTATTATTATTAAATCTCATTAAAATCAAATCAGTAGCTATGGTTATAGTGAGATTAAAAATGATAAGTTTTAATCTTGGTTATTAGGATCTGTAAATAAAAATATGTAATATCCTGCCTAAATTTTCAGCAAAAGCAGTATGGTAAATTGATTGCATCTATATCCAGAATACTGGTAATCATGGACAAAAGGGCTTACTAAAGTTAATTGTTTATGGAAATCAATCAAACCCTAGGTTTTTTTTTCAATAAAGCCTAACAATATACTTTTAATTAGTGATTGATTTCTAAGGTCACTTTAAAACTTCTTTTTTCCAAACTTTTTTTTTCTGGTAATAGTATTTAATGAGAATTTAAGGCTAGAACTCCAAAATAAAATGATAAAATATTTAACATACTATACAGCACAACTCTTGCGATTTTGGACCAGATAATGTGGTAGCTTTTTAAAATGTTCAAGATTCATATTTGGTCATGAATTGGTATTTGGTGGTGAATTTACACAGATATAAACAAAAGGTACAATAAATTTTTATTTTTATTTAGGTTTATGGACAACTTACAAACTGAAGTACTTGAGTTAGAGTTCACCGAATTTTCTAGGGGGATGCCCACTATATCTGAAGTAGATTTTGCAAGAATTCTACTTCGTTACACTTACGTCCACAGCGATGATTATGAAGCGTATATCCAAAGAGTAGAGGAACGAATTCCAGATGAAAAGGTATTTTAATTTACATGAACAAATAAACTATGTTCTGTTAAAATATTTTGAAGATTTGTGATCAACACATGTAATTTCTTTGTATTCCTAAAACTTTTGCTTTGGTATAAAGGAATTTCAGGTATGGGAGACTTTGTAATGTAATTATGAGTTTAGTTAGGTTTATGTTTAGGTGTGTACTGACTTCATATGATCCAGTAGCACTTTTTTTCAGTCTCTCAAGGTAAAATATGGTATTTAAATGAAACCCATGATTGGGGATGTAAATCAAGATATTGGTCACTAACAAGGAGACTACCCGACGTGTTTATCTCCAATTTTGTTCGGGTGGTAAGTAGACCTTCATGTAACTTGAAAAGCCCTAAAAGGGTGAACAAGAATGGGCTTTCGTTTTGCCATGGCAACCAAAAATGTTTTTCACAACTTAAAAACTGATTACTCGTATTTACCCAATATATGTATATTTACTCATATTTACCAAAATTGACGTATATTGGTCCAAATGTACCAGATTTAGCCATGATCAGAATTATGTATCTAATTGATGAACCTTTTTTAATTTTTTGAAAACTATTGTTAGGGGGGGGGACCCTTAAAATCTTCGATTTTCCCATGTTAATTTTTATAGAGAAAATCAGTTTTTAAGTTGTGAAAAACATTTTTGGTTGCCATGGCAAAATGAAAACCCATTCTTGTCGATCCACCCTTTTAGGGATTTTCAAGTTACATGGTCTATTTACCACCAGAGTTTGAACCAAATCGGAGATAACCACCTCGGGTAGTCTCCTTGTAAGGGTTACATAGCTTTAGTCATTCTCTATTGGCCTAGTCACAAAAGCCAACATATTTTACAAAACATTATTTACCAACGCAGGTGCTAAACTGAGTTGCTCTTTATGAATGAAGAAAATATTTTCTGTCTTGGGCACGCAATTGCTTTTGTTGGCCCAATATTTTTTGACAAAGGCTTAGTTTCAGTTTTCGATTTAATTTTCATGCAACTTAATGAATATTAAATAACTATATGTAAATTGTAGTAGAGATTTTTTGAGTTATGAGTAATTTTTTTGTGGTTATCATGAAACATCTGAAAAACTTTCCATGGAGTATGTGAAAAAAATGCAATGTCTTTCAACAAACAATTTTTAATCTAAGTGGTGTGAAAATGTTGGCTGACGTGGACAGGGTGTTTTCAGACATTGCTCAAGAGTCATGACTTGAGAATATATGGGTTAAGGCTACGCTAGAAAACTAGTAGGTTGAATGTTTAGGGATAAATCTATGCACAAGTTAGACTACATCTACGATCCAAATTTTATATTGTATTTCCTTTTTATGCATTTTTTGTGTAAATCTAATCTGGAAAACATTGTAGAAATTTTTATAGCAATTTTTATTATAAGATTTTATAGAATTAGGTAAAATAATGGTTTTAATTTTTATCTTGCCACGCATTTCAAATACGTTTGTCTTTATAAAATTATTATTTATTGGCATTATAAAAGGTTTCTGAATCCACAAGGTGACATTGGTTTCATTCATACTAACTCATATCTGCCTGTAATTCAAATATTAATACTATTTATTTAAATTAGGGCATAACATTTGAACAATTCAAGGCATTTTGCCAGTTTTTAAACAATTTGGAAGATTTCGCAATTGCTATGAGGATGTTTACTTTTGCCAATCAACCAATATCACAAGGTAATGTTTTATGTGTAAATACTAGCTGGGTCTGAGAACTTGTTCGAGTATCAAGGCGAAAACTAAAAAAAATTTACACAACTTGATACTCAAATTTAGGGCACTCTAGACTCAACTTGAAAACCCAAAATCAAGACTTGTACATGACTAGTATATACCTAGTTGTAAACACAATAATTACATATTTTTCAGAGGAATTTCATCGAGCAGTAAGAATATGTACAGGTCACAGCTTAGATACCAACCTCGTGAACACAGTATTTCAAATATTTGATGAAGATGGTGATGGCCATTTGTCGTACAAGGAATTCATTGCTATTATGAGAGATCGTATTCACCGTGGATTTAGGGTAATTTTTCAAATATCTAATGTCGAGTCTATTTAGTTGGGTAATTAATTAATTTTAGAGTTGTTAATTTTACAGAAAATTAAGTGCAGCAAAATAAATATTGAAACATTATCTTTTAAGGGGAACATAGTTCTACAGTCACTACTGCACCCTTGGAAATAAGCCTCCGACACTATACTTGTGCTTTATTTACGCACTGTGAAAAAGACTTGACCTTGAAATGTCTAGACTCTAGACCAGTCTAGTGGTTTAGTTTTACTTTTGAATTTAACAAATGAGGCAAAAATGCTGTGAAATTTAAATTTGAACAATATTAGGCTAATTTTTAGGAAAATATGGAAACTTCCCTTACCAAAAAATAAGTGGTCTTGTAACTTTTTAAGTTGGTTTTAAGTTGGTATTTGGAACAAATGCCAACTAAATACCAACTAAAAACCTACTTAAAAACCACTTTACACCAACTTAAAACCAACTAAAAGCTTTCTTAATAAAGACCACTTAAAACCAACTTAAAACTTACTTAAAAAGACCTCTTAATACAGACCACTTAAAGCCACCTTATAACCTACTTAAAAATTATAAGTAATTATCTGACCACTAAAAACCAACTTCAAAAAATGAGTATTTTCCAGCCAACTTAAAAACAACTTAAAAACAACTTATTACCTCTTTAAATAGTTTATTAAAATATGCTGGCAACTTGAACCTACTTAAAACCAACTTAAATGTGAAAACCTACTAAATACCAACTAAAAACCAACTTAAATGTGAAAACCAACTAAATACCAACTAAAAACCAACTTATTTTTTGGTAAGGGTTTTCTGGAAAAAATTAGTCTAATTTTCTAGCTTACAATTCTTATTAATTTTCATAAAAGTAACAATCTTGAAAATGTATTCATACAAACTTATATTGATTTAGTAAAATTAAAATAACCAAATGGATTTTTTTCTACTTTACAGTCGCATCTTGTCAAAACTGAAGGCTGGGATGCCTTCAAATCATGTGTAAAAACTGAAATGAGAAACTAATGTTTTTAAGATTTTGTGTATAGTTTGGTCTTATCCAACACTTTATATGACCTTATTGTGTAGTTAAACATTTATTTAAAGCTAATCATACCAATTGTCAAGGCTATTAAATAGAAGTTTTAAGTCTCATTTCATTTAAGGCTATTAAACTCAATTCAATAAAATTTGCTTAAACAAGGTCACGAGAAAAAAACTGGTGCTTACCAGTTAAAGGACATAAAAATGGTGTTTGTGAAAGTTAATATTGCGATGGTGTAAACAAGTTGCCCCAATTTACCCCTTAAAAGGAAAATTTAATTGTTGCATGTTAGGCTACCCTGATTTGAATATATTTTTTTTCAATGCAAATTTTAAGTAGTAATCCTTTATTTGCTACAAGAAAAAAGGTGTTTCTATAATATAAAAAATAAAATGTTTTATCTGCGTCATGAGCTTAAGCTGTTTAGTACTATATTGATACATGCATTTTGTACGTAGACTCTAAATCCCTATCAACTAGAGGGAGTGTTCTATCTTCAATAACGATAGAAAAAACATTTACCCTCGGTATTTTATAGAAACACCAATTTGTCAGAAAATGTTTTAAAAGCCACTAAGACAATAGGTGCAAGTGCTTATTTGAAAGCAAAATGTTTTATTGAGAGTTTAAATGGAAATATGTGCTTGTGCCTACCTTGGGGAAGTTTTTAGTTCTATTAGTATAATATCCAATTTGAAATGAATTTACAAAACCATACTTTTTTGTTCTTAAAAAGTACCATTAAAAACAACTTTTAAAAATTGTAATTATCTGATTGTATAAATAAAATTGTTTATTTGTAGATGTCTTTTGAATTATTTTTCTTAACTTTGTTCTTTTGAAATGGTTTGTCATGCTTAACTATTGGTTACATTAAAGATGGCCATTATACTACTCCAAGATGTACAAAAAATGGCTTACGTATTGATATTTCTAGTTTCCACCCCTTAGCTGGTGAAATATTTAAATACTCATTTTATGTCAGGATCTTGTCACTGAATAGGTTAAATGAAATAAAAATCTGACAATTCAAACAATTTATTTCAATCATTTAAAATTAAAAAAAAAATATAATCCTATTTAGTCACTGTTTGAGTCTTCACCAGCTTGTTCATTTTCTGAACCATCCTTCTTTACCTCGATTCCTATACAAAAAAAATAAACAATTTAATGGAAATCAAAGCAAAAACAGGTAAATGAACTTCCACCATTACCAAAAACAGTGCCAATTTATTTGCAAAAATGGCATTTTCATATTTTTATAAAGTATTGCACGATATTATTTTTAATATAAAAATTACTTTGATTTGGATTATTCACCATCTGATCCTTAGTGTTTGAAAATTGGGGAGCAGAAACCATTTTAAATCCTCATTTAATGCTCCTCCAAATCTGCACATCTGTATATTACCATTTTGTTGCCCAAGTTTATCATGTTTATGCTATGAGCTTTGACATATCTTTGAACAAATTGACTAAGTTACGAAAAACGACTGATCGAAAAGACCAAATTTTGCATATCAACAGTGGCAAAAACAAAATGTGTTGATCCGAAATCAAAGATCCTTTAAATGAACTGAATATTTAAAGGAACTGTTAGCTCTATCATTGCCACTTGTATTATGATATGGCAATAAATATCAGATTCATCAAGACTACGACTTAACTAGAGCATGGTGCCATCTATTAATGGCAATTAAAATTAGCGAAACAATAACATAGAAAAAACGATTAATAATTATTATAATTAGACAACTTATACTCTACATTGTGGATTTTAACCTAATTCTATATCCCAGATGAACTATATTGTTAACAATTTCTATAATTTAAGATATTAAAAATTAAACGAGCCAATAAACATGAAAGGTACTTTTAAATCCTGACTTTAGGGTCAATATGTAGCTTAAGTAACTGGTTTTCACGCTAGCAACATCTGTTGAAAAAAAGAGCTACTTCACGACACAATACCCAACATTCTTACCTGATTCAGCACCAGACTCCTCAGATGCAGAATCTGCAGAACCATCAGGAGAAGCTGAACCAACTGGTGATCTTGCCTCTGAACCAGTTGCAGCTGGAGACCCAGGAGCAGAAGTTGATCTAGCTGGAGATGCTGATCCAGCTGGCGAACCTGGAGCTGAAGCAGAATGAGCAGACTCAGCTGGAGATCCCGAGCCTGCAGGTGATCCTGGAGCAGATCCAGATCCACTTGGTGATCTAGATCTTGATCTAGAAGGAGAAGCTTGTCTGGAACCAGCAGGAGATCCCCCCGATTCTGATGCAGACTTGGAATGGCTTCTACTTCTAGATTTCTTCCCCTTTTCACTACCACCGTCACTTTCATATCCACTTCCTCTTGGTCCTCTTTCGCTACCTGAACCACCACTTTTGGATTCAGAATTGCTTCGAGATCTTTTAGGAGAAGGACTTTTAGATCCACTTCTACTACGTGAGCGACTTTTTCTTTCTTGTCCACTTTCATCTCCACTACTTGCTTTCTTAGAACCTGCATCGCTTCCAGATTCTGAACTGCTACGAACCTTTCTTGTATTTTTCTTGCTCTTTTTCTTAGTATCAGATCCAGATTCACTCCCAGAGTTCTTCTTTTCAGCATTACTTCCAGAACCACTTTTTTCTTCATCACTATCGGAAGCAATTCTCCTACGCTTCATCTTCTTATCGCCTCCACTTTCTTCATCACTGCCACTGCTAAAATA
The DNA here is from genome assembly GCF_980474605.1 of Leiobunum rupestre. NCBI lineage: Eukaryota > Metazoa > Arthropoda > Arachnida > Opiliones > Sclerosomatidae > Leiobunum > Leiobunum rupestre. Next base: position 62,346,685 of record NC_143384.1, read on the forward strand.
TTGAACAAGGTAATATATAAGCTGTACTTAATTTAATATGAGTAAACCTACTTCTCTTTTTTCGATTCAGCATCTGAACCAGATGCACTACTAATTTGCTTTCGTTTAGACTTTGTCTTCTTCCTAGAACCACTTTCTGATCCACTGTCATTACTGTTCTTATCTCCACTTTCACCACCACTATTAGAAATTTTACAAGATTGCCTAATTACTAAATTGATTAATTACCAATAGTAAATTTTTAAAACTTTTTGGTTTAATAGAGGTACCACGGTTTATACCATTACTAAAATTGTGTCTAACTAGGAAATGAACTGGAAACAATAGTTAAATTTGACTTATTTTGTGGCCTTTAAAATTATCTAAAACCAAATATTTTGAATATCATGACCCAGCCACCTGTTTATAGGCAATAAAAGTTGCTAGACGACTTGTGCCTAAGGTGGTGCCTTGGGTATTAGCCTAGCTGATTTATAATTATACAAAATAATTGCTGTGTCTAGAATACCTATCTTGCTAGAAAAACAGATTGCAGATTAACTATAAGCTGGGCTCTTGGATTGATCTTTATTAGGGTCCCCTAGTTTCCTAACCTTGCTCAAGCCTAGTCTGCTGCCCATGACCTTTCTTGGTCCCTAGGCTTAAACCAATTTAAACTATTGGTTAATCCACAAGTGGATTGCAATGTCACATCTGGCTCACTGAAGTAAGATTTTTAATAACTTAAAAATTAGTAAGTTAAGGAACATGAATTATGGCCTCCTATAGAAATTCAACAACCCTAATTATGAAACCTGGTTTGAATCTTTAAAATTCCATCAGATATTTGGCAAGTTTTTCACACTAAAATGTAACATACTTTCTACCAACGCTCAACTCTTCCAAATATTAAATTATTTCATCACATATACACTTTTGTACAGAAATTAAAAGAAAATACAATTCACCTTTTAGCATCACTTTTCTTGTCACTTTCAGAATCATCACTGGTTGAGATTGTTTCTTTAGATATTACCCTAAGCCTTTGTTTCGCATTCAGACCACTATCTTTTCCAGGTTTTTTGGCTATTTTAGTCTTCTTTTTCTTTCTTTTCAGATTTCTTTCATTTCCTTCCTCATCAGAACTTCCTTCATTTGATTTGGTAGATTTGCTTCTCCTATATAAATGCAAAAAAATTTAAATTGATATGATATATCACACAGTTAAAATAGTCTAGCTAAATTTAAACATTTGGGAAAATCTATTTTTGTCGCTGAATGATCTGCACTACCTAACTTCTAAGTTAGAAATCCAGATATTAAAGGTTATTGAAAGAACCCTAATCATTGACCCTCACCACACACTATTCTCGGTATAAGCTAATTCCTTATCAACAATATCTCTGCCTTTATATTTAATAATATAGAATGAAGCTAGTTGTAAGTAAAATGAAGTCCAGTTTCATTGTGAATGTTTGCCATTTTTCTTCACGGTCTCAACATAAATATCTCCTTTTAGTAAATCAGTATTATACCATTAGCATTTTAATGCCTCAATGTTTGGACTGAAACAAGTATCAGAAATCTGTTACAGTAAAAACTTCTAATATTATGTTAACTTTCACTAAATTAGTAAGATTCAAAAAAAGGTGCCACACAGAAAAATGAACTTTTCCCGAACCTTTTCTTCTTCTTTTTCTTTCTCTCTCCATCTTCGCCACCATCTGATCCACTGCCCTTTCGTCGTTTCTTTTTTTTTGGTTCTGCATTTTCATCACCAGACTCACTAGAGTCATCGTTAATGATATCATCATATTTCCCACTTCGACCCTACAATTCATTCGTATTTTTAACATGTAAAAGACAACCAATATTAAAATGATTCACAACAATTATTACTTTTTTACGGGGCTTTTCATCTGGTACATCTTGAAATAGTAGTTTTGTTTTACTCTTTTCAACATATTCTTGTCGTTTTTGAACAAGTTCCATTTCTTGCTTTTGTTTCAACTCTTCTTCCAACCTCTACGTTAAATTGTTAAGAGAAAGTGAGTCTTAATTTAATTAGTACTAAAAAACGTACCTGTTGCTCCAAAATTTGTTGCCTTATGGCCTCTCTCTCTTCTTCTTGTTTCCGTCTTATTTCTCTTTCTTCATCATCTAACCTTCTAGCACGAGCCACGTGGTACTGCGCTTGGCTCAACAAATCTTGGCATTGACTACAGAAAATATGTTATTGTATAAATTGTTTTTACAAAATTGCCTAACGCTTTTTAAGGAAATGTAGTTAAGATAATCAAGGACTGCCAAAAGTACTGAAGAGGCAATTTAAGTTAGAATAATTCACCACAATACATTTGTTGTACAAAAAAATATTTACCGAGCTTCTGCATTTGCCATAGCTAAATCATATTTCATCCTATCACCATGAACACTAAGGTACTTGAAGTAGCTAAATGATAAAATTGAATCATTTAATGAAATGTTAACATTTTCTCAGTAAATTTAAATTTTAAAATTCTGTTCCATGGTGAATATAGATTTAAAATCAATAATAAAAGATACTGCTACTTCATGGATTAAAAATATGACAAGTGGTCCTCCATTTTAAATAAACTTATCATATTTTTAATCCATCTTTTATTATTGATTTTTAAATAGAGCAATACACAATGGCACAAATAGGAATCAAACACAGAAACTTACTGATGCGCTAAACCAAGTTCATGCACCGCATTCAGCACCGTCTTTAAATTGCTTTTCTCATCTTTAAGTACTTGTGTAGCTAGTCGCTGTAACACAAGAGCAATGTTATAAAGCAGCGTTGTATCTTGAGGGGCAACCCTACGAGCCTGCAAAAAGTTCAATAATGTATCAAGTTATTGTAGTAATTATTAACCATAAATTCATAAAATACCTTAAGTAGCACTTGTTTACAGTCTCTAAGCCTACCACATCTAAAGTAGGCACGAGCTAAATATATCAAAATATCCAGATTGTGATATTTGAAAAACTTCTTTAAACAATTCTCATACTGAAACGAACAAGTTCTTTGTTATTTATCAAGCTAAGTTTTTATTCTATTTAATATTACCATTTGAATAGCAGCAACATACTGCTTTTGTTCCACATATATATGAGCTATATTTAGCCAAACATCACAAAAATCCGCAGTAGCTTCCCTAACTTGGGCAAAAACATCTCTGGCTTCAGATATGAAACCTTTGTGGGCTAAAACAGATCCTAAATTGTAAAACAAGTTATTAATAAACACCTCAAATTTCAATTATTTAAACACTTCCCTTACCAAAAATTAAGTTGGATTTCAGTTTGTATTTAGTTTGTATACAAATTATTAGTTGATATTGAGTTGGTATTAAGTAGGCTCAAGTTGTCAGCATATTTCAAGTTACTATTAAAGGGGTAATAAGTTGTTATTCAGTTGTTAGGAAAATACTGCTTTTGCTAAGTTTATAATTAGTTGGTTTTTAGTAGTCAGGAAATTACATAATATTTTTAAGTTGCTTTTAAGTAGTTAAATGTAAATGTTGATTCTGGTTTAGTTGGAAATAAGTTGATTAATAAAGAGGATTTAAGTTATTTTTAAGTAGGCATTTGTCCCAAATACAAACTGAAAACCAAGTTGAAATACAAGTTGTCCTAAGTGGTTTTTAGCCAACTTATTTTTTGGTAAGGGTTAGCTAATGTCAATTTCCACAAATAAGACCTAAGAGCTCACAGAAATTGCTCAAAACTCCCATGAGGTAAAATTAGTAAGTAAGTCAGTGATGGTTGATAACATTTAGTTTCTTTCCAAATACACGCCCTGTACTATACTAAATAAATTTCATTTTAGCTTTCCTGGTCTGCTTCAATGGTGTAGACAAGTGTCATTGAACCCCCTAAGGCAAAACTGAACTAAAATTTAAAACCTTGTTGAGCCCCTCTGTAATTTTAAAGGTCTCATACTTTAAGGGAGTATGAACTTAATAAAAAATTGTCTGCTGACACGCTTTGACAGGTTTAAAGTAATTAGCACCATTCATCCCAAACTTCTGTTAAACCTAGTGGCAGAAATATGAAATTCATTGATCCACCATAAACATGGAAGTTCATACTCCCTTTAATGAATTTCTGGCTATGAAACTGGTCTCTTCAAAATTAGCTAGTTTGGAGAAGCTAGCTAGTGGGAAAAAACTTTCTCAAGGTAAAACAACAAATCAAATTTTACCAATTCCATTTGCAGCCCAAATATTTCTTGGATCAAATCGTAACACTTGTTTATACATGGCCAAGGCTCTGTCTTGATGACGCTTTTCTTTTTCTTTATCTCTGGTTGGTTGATGAAGTGTCTGAAGCCAGACATTACCCAAAGCAACAAGAGAGTAAGTATCATTAGCTGTTGATGGTTGTTTCAAAATTCGCTCAAATTTCTTTTGCCCTGGACCCCATTCCTGTTTAGATAAATGTAAATTTCCAATTAAGGACCATGCATCTGGATGATCTTGATTGACTTGGAGGGCTTCCTTAAACCAATCTGATGCGTCATAAATTTGCCCTCTATCTCTAGCCATGCAACCCAGGCGTAAGTAGCAATCAACATAGTTGGGATGTTCTCTCAATATATCTTTGTATAATTTCTCGGCTTTGTCAAATAAGTGAAGAGACTCATAGAGTCTTGCTAAATTATAATTCGTTGTTACTGATATGGCACTATAGTAATGTTCATCGTGTCGCGCCTCTTCTCGAGACCTTTTTAAAGAAGCTTCATAATACTTTTTGGCTTCTTGCAAGTTATTCAAACGAAAATGTAAAGCTGCTACATTGTTCAAAATTTCTGGTGGAATGTCCGCTTCAACCTTTTCCTTTAAAATCCTGGTTGCTGTACCATACGCCGATAAGGCTCCTTGAATATCAGATTGTTCAAGAATTTGGGCGAGTTCAATCCAAGCTTCAACATCATCTGGAAACTGTTCCGTAACCTTCTTCAAATGAGTCTGCGAAAAATAAATTTTTACATTTTTAGATAATGTACCAATATAATAATGTTGGGTAGGTTGAAATTACCTTGGCTTGGTCTCTTTTTGACTGAGATGAAGAGTATGCATATAGGGATCCCAAGATTTTCATGGTTTCATAATTTCCTGGTTGTGATTTCAATACTTTCTCAAAACATTGAGCAGCCTACAACAAATGAAATTAAGTATCTTTCATAAAGAATTTCATTTATTTTCCTACATTTTCAGTATCACCACGATAGATGTACATCTGACCCAAACCAAAGTGAGCCAAAATAAATGACGGTGAAGCAAATTGAGTTGCTTGATAGTAGTACTGAAAACCTTGATCATAATCGCCTTGAGTGTGAAAAGCTCTAGCTAGTTGGTAACAACTTTCTGCTCTCATTGCTTCATTCTCTGTATTATGAAAAGCGTGTAATGCCAAATGTCTAACTTTTTCATAATCCTAAAAAATTTAAAATTAATAATTTTTTATTGATAGTCAGTGTATTGAAATAAATCAATAGACAGTAAAAATAATTCCAACAGCTCCCCAGCCTCATGACCACTTTGCAACTTCAATAGTCAATGAGGTTATTTTTATGGATACTAATGTCTATCATGATTCGTTTTAAATAATAATCGAAATTAATTAAATGAGCTAAATTTATAGTAAATGCCAATTTTTTCAAGCCTTAATTTGAATAAATTGAGCGGGCAGTCAAGTTATGCTGTGCAACATATGGCACAAGAGATCAAATTTATGTCTAGCTGCCATAGAAAAATGGTCTATGCGCATGTGCAAATATCAACCAATCCAGTGTTCCCTTCTACCTTAAGTCACGCTTTCAAGTAACAGCAATGGTTAAAAATTCTAGTCTCATTTATTTATTGCCTATTAAGTTAAAATTATCTACATGTCAAGTATCAAATAAGATTTGCTTGCATTATAATATCATTATTTTAAATTCCCTATAATTTTGTATATTTTTATAATACATAGTGATTACATAATTTTGGTCTATAAAATCTTAGGCAACATCTTTCTATGGTAATTGTAAAACATTTTAAACTTAAGCCTAAATTTTATTATGTATGGATTTCTGATGGTTGTTTAAATAAATTTTCAACATACAAGGTGATAAAGCTCGTTTTTATTTAACTATATACACCAAATCTGCAAGGTGAATTAATTATTAATAACATGAACTCCAGTAGCACCACCTGGATTTTTTATACACGTAAGAAATTTTTTTATGTGACCCCATAGATCTTATTTTGTACTTCAGAACCAAAAATAAACCAGTTCTGTTTTTTTTTTTAATTATTAACATAAATTTCCTTTTAAAGAAATCTGTGGCCCTTTCAGAAAATTCTGGCAAGCTACCTCAACTGACCCTTAGTGATGCTAAAGATACAGTGTAAATAATGCTCCAACAGGGCTCATAGCGTATTGAGGATTGGACATGGTGTATAAGAATACATATTTATGACTCATCCTCAGTGACCTTACTGATATAAACAAACAAAAATACATACCTTTTTAAAAAAGAAATGATTTGCTAAATGGTTTAGCACCATTGGGTTTGTTGAATCTATAGTGTAAGCTTTGGAAAGCATCTGAACTCCATTTCTGATAGACTCTTGCGTTTTAAGATTCAATTCCAATACAGCCAAGCCAACAAGTGCTCCAACACACTGGCTGTCCAAATGCAAAGCCCTCTCAAATGCCATACGGGCTTTTTCTATTTTATTCAATTTGTAAAAACAGTGGCCCATGCCAAGTCTAACTGCGGCTGGGCATTTTGGGTTAGTCCTTAATGCTTTCTTATAAAATGCTAAGGCTCCTCGATAATCTTTCTTATTGAAGGCAATGCAAGCCTTTCCCAATAGTGACGGAATGTTATTTGGTGCCTGAAATAGATATATAGAACTAAGAATATAGTTTAAAAAATAAAAATAATTTGTTTCATACCTGATTGAGTACAAAATTGAATTGGGCATCTGCTTGGTCCATTTTATCACCTTCCAACAAGCAAAAATATGCTCGACCCAATAAATGGTTCTAAAAAATATAATTTAATAGGTAGGGAAAAAAATTCTAAATTAGACACTTAACGTAGATTTTACTTGTCATATTAAAAATAATAATAATGGATAACATTCGCTATGAAAGATTTCTACAGTGGATGTTCTATTAGTTTATTATGTGGTGTTGTGAATTGAAACTGGGGAAAAATAAATATACTTGACAAAGTTAGATGCATTCTCAGTATTAATTTATTGTTAAAGAAAAAGTGGTAAGTTTAACTAGCATTTAAATGTATTGCTAGTTAAATGTAAGCATTGTAAATTTTAATTGTAAGTCCTGCTCAAATTTTCAAAATTCAAGCAAAGTTATGTTTGTCAATGCATTTCCTAAATTTAAATTTATAAACATTAAAATACAATTAAAAAAATGTATCCGAAGTTTTATACATTACAACTAGGAGAATTGCTTTAAAAAAAGACCTTTACCTGATCGTACATAATAATTTTGTCAGCTGTTGTGTACAATAAAGTCGCCTTTGTAAAAAGATCTCTTTTCTTATCCTTGTCTTTTTCCTTATTAGCGCTTTGGACATAATAAGCAGCTAACGTATCTAGTGCCTTCATTTGATCTCTCTCGAAATCTTGGTAAGTCAAATTTGCATCCGATCGTGACGTTTCGAGTATTTTCACAAAATCTTCGACTTTACCTTGCCGGTAATATTCAAGCTATAGGAAAGATATGTAAAAATTTACAGTAAATACAGTTGAATTCATAACATTTCAAAATGATCAAATATTCGAAAATGAAGTTACGTTAAAATTCTCAGATACATCTTTGCAATGATATAAATTAAAATAAAGATACATTAAACAGAAAGACATATTAGCTGCAACGCCATCTATTGGCTTTAAAAATAGCCATTAGGGTGGTACTTTACATAAAAAAAAGGGAAACCTAAACTGACATTATAGGGTATGGCATAAAAGTAGCACCCCATCAGCTTCTTTGCATAGTGCTATCTTGCAGGCAATGCTAGAAGTTGCTAAGTTACTGAACTTTCAAGCAGACAAGTGTTGTTTTAAAGCACAAACTGAACTTCTGACATTGGTCACTATATTGCACTATGGGGAGAAACAATTTACAACCAGAGTGATCAGCGAAAGACTGAAAATTTTAGAGGAAAAATAGGAATTTTAGATGTAAATTATAGTAAAATATAGGATACTCAATAGGAAAATATAGGGAAAAAAATATTACAATTATTGCACATCTATATGCTTTGACTCGAAAGAACTAATATATTGATAATTTTTCGTACACTGCTTTCTTGCATTATTGGATCACTTAGCGGATTTACATTTCAAGATTTTGTAAGTGGCAGTGTTTTCACTAGATGTCTTTCATTTTTAAAAGACCGTGAAATTATAGGAATCTATAGGAAAATCGGTGAAAATAAAGTACTGAATTTAAAGGAATTTAAAACAGTACAAAGAGAGATCTCAGAAACTCTTCCACTCAATTAATGGTTAATCACGATGTCTAGGATACAACAAAAAAATTTAACAGATGATCCCCATTTCCGAATGAACAGTGATGGGCACTGCTAATCTCAATTGAAAGGTTTTTTTTAACATTGTGCAAAATTGAGGGGGAAAATAAATTTTCAGCTCTCAAAATTGTGCGGAAATCACGAGTGCCTATTCTGGCTCTCTGAAAGGTTAATTTGTGAGAGATCATGAGCGGTTAGCACGCAAGAGACCACAAGCGGTGTGCAAGCTGAGCATTCGCTACCGTAAGTGCCCATCAGCCATCACTGTGAATGAAGATAAAAAAAAACTTACAGCCAAAGTGACCCAGACTGAGAGAGGTACTTGTTCATGACGCAAAATTTCGAGGACTTCATTTCCCTCTGGTAGTTGATCTAAGCTTAGCTCAATCACCTAAGAAAAGTGAAAAAAGAAGTAATCCTTAAAATAAAAATTAGCAACACTTAAAATTAGTATGAATTTATATCACACCATGAAAATTCAGCTAAACCATTAAATAGGTAGAGCCAAATTTGTACCACACTCCAGTAAAAATGAATTTGAAAATGTCATTTTTAGAGCCAGCCATAATTAAGGTTTTTTTTCCAGTGTCAACTGCTTCTTATACAAATTAAATTTAGTGACTTAACTTATTAGCAAGAAAAATAATGAGGATTGGAAAGGCTTTTCCCATACTGAAAACCAAGAATGCACTGCATGATTACTGTTGTATAAAATATTACTTTTACCATTGTTTATATAATTCAAGCATACTTAATAAGAAACCATCTATGTAACAATGCAAAATTTATTTATCAGGCTAGCTGATAAATTAATGTTTAACAAAAATACTGATAGAAAGAATTGAAAAACTCGAATTAAATTAATATTCATATGATATAAATTGTTAATATCTGCCCCTTCTTAGCCGTAATATTTATTTAATTAATATTCATATAATATCAATTGTTAATATCTGCCCCTTCTTAGCCGTAATATTTAAAGGAATAAACTCCGTTTTTTTTTTCAGTTTAAAAAAACTGTTTTTTTTATAATATATGTCCCTTTTTATTTTGTCTAAATTTTTGATATTAATGTTGAATAATAGTTAATTGATTCATTCGTAGTTACGTAAATGCTGCACGGGGCGGACCACCGCGTTCCACCCCCTCTAGGTACGCCACTGTATTTAACCTAGTCTAATAAGTGTAAGCATAAAAGTATGCCAAGCAATTTACGCAGTTTACGGTAGCCGTTTCCAAAATATTTGCTTTAGTTTAACTACCAAAATAAGCTCCATCTAAAGTATTATGTTATTTCTTTGCAATTTGACTCAGGCCTTTTTAATTCTATAACAATTGTACCAAGGGTTAACATTCCAACGTCATTTTTGTAAAATAAATATTATAAATACCTGGAACGTTTGTCTAACTACCAATATAAGCTCAATCAAGAGTCCTACTTTACCTACTCTTTGCCATATCCAAAATAAGCGCTATCTAGAGCAGCGGTTCCCAAAAGGTGTTCCGCGGAACCCTGGGGTTCCGTAAAACCCTTACCAAAAAATAAGTTGGTATTTAGTTGGTTTTTAGTTGGTATTTAGTAGGCTTTCACATTTAAGTTGGTTATAAGTAGGTTCAAGTTGCCAGCATATTTTAATAAACTATTTAAAGAGGTAATAAGTTGTTTTTAAGTTGGCTGGAAAATACTCATTTTTTGAAGTTGGTTTTAAGTTGGTTTTTAGTGGTCAGATAATTACTTATAATTTTTAAGTAGGTTATAAGGTGGCTTTAAGTGGTCTGTATTAAGAGGTCTTTTTAAGTAAGTTTTAAGTTGGTTTTAAGTGGTCTTTATTAAGAAAGCTTTTAGTTGGTTTTAAGTTGGTGTAAAGTGGTTTTTAAGTAGGTTTTTAGTTGTTATTTAGTTGGCATTTGTTCCAAATACCAACTTAAAACCAACTTAAAAAGTTACAAGACCACTTATTTTTTGGTAAGGGAAGGGTCACAGGGGTTCCGAGAATTCGCAGCGTGGCCATCTTTGTTTGTGTCAAGAGTTTAAGATGAGTAAAAAAAATGAGTTGGGGTTCCGCCAGAATTAGGTGGATAATTTAGGGTTCCATAGCAAAATAAAATTGGGAACCACTGATCTAGAGTACCATTTACGATAGCCATTTTCAAAATAATATTTAATAAAGTCTATATTTATTCTAGTCTTAACTACCAAAATAGAAAAATGCTAAAAGTGAAAGGGCCAATCATCGCCCGAGTGGGCGATATTTTTCTCTATTAGACAAGTCTTCCCTTTTCTCCCGTCCCGAAAAGCTCCGTCACTCTCGAGCCGGTTGTTTTTAAAGCGAAGAAATTATTAACTGAATTTGTATTCGATGATTTACTAATTAAAATTAACTGAAATTGATTTGATACATAGAAAAGGGCGAGGAATGAAATGTCAGGAATCGAATGGTGTTTTCCAATTTCACCTACGATAAGTAGTTTGTTCTCTAGACAAAAGTGTCGAAATCCGATCTTCTTGCAAATTTGAAGTGTAAAATCGGGTCTTAGCTATCTAATATAGCCCAATGCTACACGATAGGGTACGGGATAAACAGCCAAACGGGGATGGAGTGGAAGGCAGGAGTCAAGGGTAAGAATAAACGAATTTATATAATTTAATTTATAATCAAAAACTTAATTGTCACAAAGTCATTAAAATGTGAGATAAAGTTTGTACCAAAAATTGGGGTGAAAAGAAGACTCAAAAATTGGGAACAACCATTGATGGTGCAAAACTATTAATTGGTGCCATGGCCATAGAAGGTGCAGTGTTCATTTCAGTTCCCATGACCCTGACCCTGCTGATACAGCTCTGCAATGTTGTTGATTTCCTGGGCGGTGATTTGACCATTGACTATACCTACAGACTTGGCACGATTTAGTTTTCATACTGCATAAAGCAGCAGTTAGGCTGCAGCTTTCCTCATTAAATTCCACAAAATAAAAACTAGTCACGTTAATAGGAAATAGAACCAATAGTTGCAGAAGACATGTAGCAGACGATGTTTTGGTACAAAAGTGTAATCTTACGTTAGGCCTAACCACAGTGTATTAATTGGGATTACAGAAGAGAGGATAAGAAAACATGAGCTATTATTTACTTCATCGTTCCCACGAAGTGGAATCTCAATAGATTCCGCCATAGCAACAAATTTAGATAATTTTTTTAACTCTTTAGTTAAAATGCGATGTAGTATCTCTTCACTGTAGCATATACCATCTTGAAACCTGGGTACGCGACGGCTTGTTCACTTTCTCATCGAAACGCGGCCAACTTTGATTATAAGTAAAGTTGGATTGGATATTTTCTACTTTTGATAAAATATTTTACAGAATTCTGCTAGTGCTACTATTTTTATTACCACGATTTTTATAAAGAGCAGCCTTATTAAAATGTACTTATTTAGCAACACCATTCTGTAAAGCACAACAGTATTCAAAATGTTTGGATAATTTCTTATGACCCGCCCATCTTTAATTCGTCCGTCTGCTAGGAATGTTTCTGCTCGAATTTTAAACTTTAAATAACTTATTTTTTGTAAACTGTGAAAATAAAAACACAAAAGGTAAAATGTATATGAAAATATTTTTCGTAACGTCATATGATGGGCTACAGGGAAAGCCGAAAATATTTATCAATGTTTGCTTTTTCGGGTAATGCTGCCAATTTCATTATTTGGTTTTGCAACCAACTGAAGTGTAGAACCAACTGTTAAGTGGATAAGGTAGTTCAATCAATGTAATATACAAATATCTTCCTGGCATCAAAGAATTGCAAATCTTCATTGGCCTTCTTTGGTTAATCAGCCCTCTCCTCATGACCTACATGTATTGAATTTCTACGAAATCCTGAAAACTTCTCATGAGACCTTTTCCTACTTTCTTTTTCCTTTCTGAAATGACATAACAGCCCCTATTATCAAGTTAAATTACAAGGTGGTCATGTAATGTAAGTTTAAATTGACTAAGCGTATGTTATGTTTGCTGGTAGCACATTCCATTATGGTGCAGTTGATCTAAAGAAGAAGTATTTTGAAGAGTCAGGTGAATCAGTCGGTATTTTGAAATTGAACTTGTCATTATAATATCCCTTAAAAACTGCCAGTGAGTGGATGTTAAATAGTTTGGTTCAATAATTAGCGTCGCCTTGTATCTGAATCTTAAGAGAAACGCTTCTCAATCTATGTTCAATTTTGTATTGCCAAAACTTTGTTTACTGTGAACTATAGGGACTTGGCAGTACTACGTCACAGTTTTTTTTCAATAGTTTTTAGCGTGGGGAGAAAAATGTTACCACAATGGCGGCCATGGCCAAAGTAACGGAGTGCCAAGTCTTTATGCTCACTTTTTCATTTTACTTCGCTATGTTGGGCGTAATTATCATATTTATAGTTTTTATTCTTCACAGAGCTTCCCAGAAATGGTTAAATCATGTGCAATAGTCAGTTGTAAAAACTATAAAAGATTTGCAAATACTAATTCGGAAAAAATTGTTTCCTTCCACAGGTTAGTACTAATTCATATTGATTTTATTATTTTGTGTGACTAAAAAACCAGGGGGGTCGCTTCAATGTTACCCTACATATCAAAGTTTAATACCATAACCTAAATTATCAGTTATTTTAAATTATATTTGCAATTAAGTACTTGTTTTTTTTAACATATGATTAATTTTCAGGCGTAAAACAATAAACAAATAAATAAAATTTTAAAAGAAATTTACTAATTTTAAGGTTTTTGGTGCTATTATAATTGAATATAATATACAATTTGAGTATTTGTTACGTAATTTAGGGTGTAGGGTGTTGTGTTCTGTATAATGCTAACAATAAACAACTCCTAAGACTAATTTACGATCTTTATTGATACACATTTAAATTATATTACTATTTCAAACAGTTATGAAAAAACCCCATTGGTTTCAAATATTCATCTTTTTAATATCAAATAGAAAATAATTATTACTAATTTTGTATATTTCTAATATCATAACTAACATAATAACATTATGACAATTAACGAGATTTACAACCAAACTGATTTTCATAGCTATTGCGTAATCAAGATGTTTTCTTAGCACAGAGCCCTCTAGTGTCTAAAATATGTGAGACTTCCGCTAAGCCGAAATATCTGTTTTCCGATAGATAGGCAGAATATTAGGCTAAAATGATAAAAATTAAAAAGGAACTGTCCTAAGATCAAAAAAACCATTATGAAAATTCGAAACTATAAAAACACTAATTTTAACAATCTAGCGAGAGATGTTCAACTATTCCTAAATACTATAGACTATACCACCGTGGATACTGCGGTAAATGATTTTAACAATGTTATCATTGGGCAATTAGATAAGCATGCACCTATAGGTACTAAGAGGAAATCACTAAATGATCCTCCATGGTTAACAAATGAAGTTAAATATGCAATGTTTATGCGAGACAAGTTCAAAAGAAAGTCTACTAAAAATCAGGGGGGGGGACATGTGCCCCCCCCCCCCCCCGAAACAAAATCCTGGCTACGCCACTGTTAAAAATATAAACATTATAGAAATGTGGCTAGTAAAATGGTTAACGATGCCAAGAGCAATTATATTAAGAACATCTCTAATAAATCATCTAAAGACTTCTGGAAAATCATTAAAAAAAACTCTGGATCAGCTCCAAAAATAAATAGCACCCTGACCTTAAATGTAAACAATGTACGTATAAACGAACCATTTGACATTGCTGAAGCACTAAACCACCACTTTATAAATAATCAATCACAAATTAATTGCGCTTTTCTCGACAACGATAACAAAGAGAATGATCCTCCAACAGTCCCTCAATTTAACTTTGAAAAAGTTGACGAGAAGATTGTTATGTCTTATATCAAAAAGCTAAAAAACACTAAAGCAACAGGTACTGATGGTATCTCTATAAAAATAATAAAGGGTCTAGCGATTCTTATATCAAAAGCTCTGGCCTCAATCATAAATTTATCATTTGGAAATAATCGCTTCCCATCTATATGGAAAGAAGCCAAAGTAATCCCTATATTCAAGTCTGGGAATGAAGAAGATCCTAATTCATACAGAGGTATCTCCGTCCTGCAATGTTTATCAAAAATTCTGGGAAAAATAGTAAATGACCAACTACTAAATCATGTGATACAAAATGATATGCTCCATAGTAATCAATCTGGTTTTATTCCAAAACATTCAACCATAACATGTATAACAAACTTATACGAGAATTTACAAAAAGAACTCAATAGGAATAGATTTGTTGGTATTATTTTTTTTGGACCTATCAAAGGCTTTTGATTGTGTGAATCACAAGAAATTAATACGCCTAATAAATGAATGTAATGTATCTCCTGATGTCTTAAATTGGTTTGTATCATACCTGACAAATAGAAAACAAGCTGTAACTGTAAATGGAACTAAATCAAAAACCACAAGGGAGTATTCTCGGCCCTCTACTCTTCGACATTTACACTAAAAATTTACATAAATGCTTAAATTCTTCAATATCCTTCGAGTTTGCAGATGATAATTCTCTGCTTGTTTCTGATGAATCAATTAACAATGTTTTGATGAAATTACAAAATGACTTTATGATTTTCAATAATGAGCTAAGCCAATTAGGTTTAAATTTAAACTTAACAAAAACTGTATTTATGTTATTCTCCCCGAACAAAAATACTAACCAACTAAACAGCATCACTGAACTGGGAACCACTAATATCAAAAGGGTCGACAAAATTAAATATCTTGGTATATACCTAGATGAAAACATGACCTGGAAACATCACGTTGAATACACCATCGCTAAATTAAATAAAAGAATTTGGACTCTATATCAACTTTTACATAACCTTAAACTTGAATCAGCGATTCAACTAATACCCTTATCCAACCAGTTTTCGACTATGGATCAATTATATATAATATAAAATAATCCTACACGAAAGCAAATATGACTCAGCAACAGAATCAATTATTGAATTGGGATGGTTAACTCTAAGACAAAGATATCACTTCAACTTACTCATATTTATGTACAAGGTTATACCAATGGGAATTTCAGACCATGACCTTATTTTGTGTATCAATAAAAAAAGCTGCCCTAAAACTATAAAGAAAGTCAGAAAAGTCCGAAACTATCGTAAATCCACTGCAGATGTTATTATAAAAGATATTCTTCAAGAACTTAATGTAGAAATGCCAAACATCATTGATGTTGATACTGGAGTAAAAACTCTTAAACTGCACTATACCTCAAGCCCTACATATACATGCCCCTTTCATATCTAAGAGAACTAGTGTATCAGATCCACCATGGTTAAGTTACGAAATTAAGCATTTAATGCATCTACGTGACGTTTACTACAAGAAGAGCAGGATACCAGGCTCACGATTTCTGGAAGAACAATATAAAAAATATTGAAATCAGGTAACTGAGAAAATACGAAGCGAGAAACTTAACTATTTCAAAAAGAACATTCATTCTGAGAGCAGTAACAGATGTGATGTTTGGAGAACTTTAAAACCATTTTTGAAAGCTAAAAAGTCTAATATCGATATAATTGATCGTAATGGTAAGGTAATTACCACACCTAAAGACATTGCCACGGAATTCAGTAACTACTTTGCGTCAGGGGAACACAATATAGCAGGGATAATAGATCCCTTTCCCCCATTGGTTCAGCAGGAAAGTAAAGAAAAATTTAAATTTAACTTGGTAAGTGAGGATACAGTTTTTCGCTACTTAAAGAATACGCCGATAAAGAAAGCTACTGGTTTGGATAACATACCACCAAAGTTTATACGATGCCTTGCAGGAATAGTAACCCCGTTTCTTACCAAAATTATAAATATCTCTTATCCCTTACCGAAAAACGTTAGCCTAATAATCGTTAAAAAGTTGTTGCATTAAATCTTCCAAAAATTGCCTTCAAAGGTTGTTAAAAAGTTACCGAAATATTGCTCCACAGTTGCGCAACGGTTGCCTGATTTTAAGTTGTGTAAAAATTGTTTCCAAAAGTAGCTTGAAAATAGCGTTAAAATCAATGGGAAATTGCTTATGAATGTCAAAAAGTTGCCCAACCATTGTGCGTATATTGTCAAAACGTTGCTCAACCATTGTGCGTATTGAACCACTAATTAGTAGTAATTGTAGTAAAATAATTAAAAAATGATATACAACCAAAATTAACTTTAATTAAAATTAAACAAACTTTACAAGAGACTAGAATATTCGGACATGTCACTGTCACTAGTTTTTTCTCCTTGCAATGGGTTCATTTCACCACCACACTTTTCCTTGGCTTTTATCTTCCTCATTTGCCTCACGGCCACAGTCACTTTGTTGTTAATCTTTTTCACTAAATAGTTCTCCTTAAATTTAGAAGTCTTGAAATACTTTCCAATGAATGCTAAAAGATATAAATGTATAGTAACAGCAAACTTAATTTTGATCTTTAAAATAAAATATTCAAAATAAAAAAAAACTTTTGCGGGCCGGGTTTAATAATAATAATAATAATAATCAGCTAGGCTAATACCCAAGGCACCACCTTAGGCCTAAGTCATCAAGCGACTTTTGAAGCCTTTAATTCAGGTGGCAAAATAAAACAAATTTGCGGGTCGGGTTTAAAATTTGTAATTTTTAATCGGGTCGGGTTGATCTTTAAAAATAGTCGGCCCGACTCATCTCTAGCAAATGCCTATATTGCCCAGGCGCGGCCCTGTAAACAACTCCTCAAACTACCTCGTGCCAACTAAAGTTAAATACTTTTCTCGTATGAGATGTAATATCAAGAATGTATTTATTTATACTCAGGGAGAATGAATATGTCGAGATTATTTTTAGCGTTTCTCCAATTCCACCCGTTGGGCCCCCCGGTATGCTTACTTACTTTGCCTCTGTGGTTCCAAATAAAGCTTCTCGGAGAAGTTTGTTTTCCAGCTCTAACCGTTCATTATTGCTTTCTAAAACTAATCACATGCGAAAATTAAATGTTTGATTCGAGAAAAATAAGTAAATTATGTGATTTATGATAATTACTTTCGTATTTCCTTTTCAAATCGTCCAAAATGGCATCGTTCTCCATGATATAAGTGAAAGAGCCCCACCGGTGTTTGGAAAATTCACCCAGAAAATCAGGTAGTGGATGACGCGTTGTAGCTTTCTCTATGTCTTCAATTCGCGCGGGAAACTGACGAAATTCAAACGCCATCTATTGCGCGCGAAGCCACTGATTTCTTATATTAATAGTCTTTGGCAACGTTTTGATATTTTTGTGGCAATTTTTGAAACTCGTCTTGTGTCACCCTGAGTAGTCCTTTTGCATATCCTATACCTTTTTTATCATTTACTATATTTTTTGCTGAATATTCAGCCTGCAATGTTTTAACAGCAACTTTAAGGCAATCTTTAGGAGACAACAGTTGAGGTGATTTTTGACAAACATTATAGCAACCTTTAAACCATTAATTTTCTTTATAAGTACTAGAAAGTCTCAACAAATAAAGTTGTGTTTGGTTGCCTATTAGTTGCCCCCAAAAAGTCGAAGTTTCTCTATAGTTGACAAAATATTGCCAATTGGTTGTGTGAAATTTTTGTAAGGGATGAGACTTCAGAATTTCCTACTGACTGGAAAATAGCCAAAGTAGCACCCATATATAAAAAAGGAGACCGGACTAAAATGGAAAATTATAGACGTGTTTCTATCTTACCATGCTTTTCGAAGTCTATTGAGTACTTTTCTCTCAAACAACTACACGACTTTCTTGAACAAAATAATTATTTATACCGACTACAATCCGGCTTTCGACCAGGCTATTCCACGACGACAAGTATATTCTACTTGTTGGAATCCATAGTGGACAGATTGAGTAATGGTCACTATGTAAGTGTCCTGTTTTCTGACCTGAGTAAGGCCTTTGATACTGTGGATCACGACATTCTTTTAACTATACTTAAGAACAAGAATTTATCTACGGAGGCACTGAAATGGTTCAAGTCCTACTTTACTAATAGAAAACAGGCTGTGGTAGTCAGTGGGGAAATCTCAGATTACCAGAATGTCCAGCAAGGTGTTCTCCAGGGAAGCATTCTCGGACCGACATTATTTAATGTATATACCAGTGATATAAATCAATCTCTGGCTACAAGTCTCTCTAAGGAGTACGCGGATGATAATGCTCTTATAAATTCGGCGGCAACAATTGATGAGTTAATGAGGGAATTGGAGAAAGAAACACAAAATTTTAAATCCACTTTGAAATCTAGGCGCTTAGTACTAAACGAGGGGAAAACTGAATTTATGATTTTTTGCCCCAATGGAAAATCATTATAACCAGATGACCATAACACGATCGTAGGTACTGAAATCAAGAGGGTATCGTCCTACAAATATCTTGGGGTCATAATAGACGATACACTAACATGGAAACATTACATCGATTACGTCATTAAAAAGACTAACAGTCGGTTTGGTATACTAAGACCGCTACAAGCATCTCTTGACACAGACACCCTAAATATATTATACAAAGCCCTTATACAGCCAATTTTCACCTATGGTGATATTTTTTATAACTCGGCTAGTCAATCCAATTTAAAGAAAATACAAATTGCTCATAATAACGGTGCACGTTTTGTGGCCAGAAAGAAGAAAGGAACCTCAGCTACATATACACGAGACCAATTAAACTGGCTCACACTGAAACAGCTTTATGTTAAAAATATCTTGATACTTAAGTGTCAAAAAATCGCTGTCCAGAATATCTTTTTGACTTTTTTAGAAAACCTGCTGAAGTTCATAAACACCAAACCCGCGGTTCTAAACTAGACTTTTATTCTGACCATCTAAAAACATCCTTACGTAATAAGAGTTCTAAACATCGTGGTATAAGTTTGTGGAACAATATGAAAAGCGAATTAAAACAAATAGACCATTTTAAACAATTCAGGGAAGATGTGACAAAATATATTATTAGCATGGACATATAATTGTATTGAGACTATATTTCAGAGTTTAAATTCCTTATTTTATTTTTATTTTATTTTTTAAATTAATACTCGGGACCTCTTTGTAAATCAGATTTTTTTCTGAAATAGACATCCAATAAAGCCTTTTATTATTAAGGTGCATAACAATATATTTCCCAAATATATCTTAACTATTTTTAATGATAAATGTCCACACGACCACATGACAAGAACCGTCCCTTACCAAAAAATAAGTTGGCTAAAAACCACTTACGGCAACTTGTTTTTCAACTTGGTTTTCAGTTTGTATTTGGGACAAATGCCTACTTAAAAATAACTTAAATCCTCTTAAATAATCAACTTATTTCCAACTAAACCAGAATCAACATTTACATTTAACTACTTAAAAGCAACTTAAATCCTACTAGGGAAACATCTAAAAACAAACTTAAAAATAATATGTAACTTCCTGACTACTAAAAACCAACTAATTACAAACTTAGCAAAAGAAGTATTTTCCTACCAACTGAATAACAACTTATTACTCCTTCAACTAGTAACTTGAAATATGCTGACAACTTGAGCCTACTTAATACCAAGTTAATATCAACTAATAATGTGTATGCAAACTAAATACAAACTGAAATCCAACTTAATTTTTGGTAAGGGGACAAAAGTAAAGCCGGAAAACAATGGGTTATTTAAGCGACAACCATTTCTGACGGATTATTAGAATAGACTTCTGAGATAGATAGCTTCACGTTTAGTTGCGAGTGTTTGGTTAGACATTAAATATTGATAAGAAATGCAAAATGTTCGTAAATAACATGGCATATATAGTCCTATAAAATCCCGAGGGGCTAACCACTCTTAGAAAGTCTGTACACCGGATTACGCTTAGATTAGCACTGCCAAAGACAGGGACTTAAAGATTACACGTAATCGCATTAGTACAGTCAAAGGTACGGCTCTGTACACCGATTACGCGGAGTGATCAGCCGCTCGTAAAATCCTATAATTTTGAAAAATATTCCTATAAAGTCCTATATTTTTAGAATTATATTTTTTTCCTATAAAAAAAACAAATTTGAGTGGGGGCCCTGGTATATTCTCATAGGTCACAATGCAAAATATGGAAGCTTCTCCATGATGAACCTCAAAACTAATAAAATAATAACTTTCCAGTTAGTTCAGGTGATAAAATATTCATTACGAACTAACATTTAGAAGACTAATGTAACTAAGTATTTTTAGTCTAACGAAGTGTCAAATTCCAATTCAGTTTGTATTTAGTTTGTTAACACATTATTAGTTGATATTGAGTTGGTATTAAGTAGGCTCAAGTTGTCAGCATATTTCAAGTTACTATTAAAGGGGTAATAAGTTGTTATTCAGTTGGTAGGAAAATACTGCTTTTGCTAAGTTTATAATTAGTTGGTTTTTAGTAGTCAGGAAATTACATAATATTTTTAAGTTGGTTTTAAGATGTTTCCCTAGTAGGATTTAAGTTGCTTTTAAGTAGTTAAATGTAAATGTTGATTCTGGTTTAGTTGGAAATAAGTGGATTAATAAAGAGGATTTAAGTTATTTTTAAGTAGGCATTTGTCCCAAATACAAACTGAAAACCAAGTTGATATACAAGTTGTCCTGAGTGGTTTTTAGCCAACTTATTTTTTGGTAAGGGATTTCAAGCAGTTTCTGTAATTAAGTGTAATAATTGTGAAACTAATAGTGTAGGATGCCAAAAGGCAAGCGGGCGGGCATCATAGTGGAGGAAGGAAAATTGATCCAGTATGGACCAATTTGAGAAATAGATTAGGATACGAAAAAGCAGAAAAACTTGTGAAGATAAACAGGTATCTTAATACTCAAAACACTGAAAAATGAGTATTGATTAGTATTTAGTCATAACTGACACAATTTGGGATAGTTCCATAGTATTGTTTTCACCAATAAAAAGCTCGTTTTTGGCTAAGTATAGAAACGTTTCTTAGTGATTTTTTTTAAAACAAATGAGTTTTTCAAAAATCCGGATTTTTTCATGGATTTTTCAACGTGGATTAATCCAGTTTAATCCACGTGCCAACCCTGTATTATTATGTTTTTCTCGGCGCCACGAGCTCATGTTTTTTTATACCGCATGATTCACACGCAGGCTTCAAAACAAAGCCAAAGCCCCTTGCGATTCCAGAACGTGCGCTCCGATATTAGGCTTAAATTATTATCAAAACATAGTCATCCAAAACGGTAATTCGAGAGTCCAAGAGAGTATCAGTGCCGAAAAAAGGTTCGGTTAGAAAATTAGCATTAAAGCAATAGGAAGTGTCATACTTATTGTTATTATGTTACTTATGCTAATATGTATATGTTAGATTTCCTTTAAAGAAGAAAAATCTTTTGGAGCAATGGGTGGCAGCTACTGGAAGATCTGGATGGACTGCAACTAGTTCACATTCTATTTGCAGTGATCATTTTGCTAGAAGGGATTTCTTAACTTTTGATTCAAAGAAACGATATCTTTTTCCTTATTCAGTTCCAACTCTTAATTTGGATCCAGTAAGTTGTGTGTAGGTCAAAACAATTGAACAGGAAATATTTTATTACATTTCCAATGAAACCTAGAGATTTTTCTTTCCTTGGCCAATGGGTTACAATATTGGCAGCTCCTATATGGCTTTTGATATTTTGGTGCCTGCTTAGCGGTTTTTTGCAGAATTAATCCCTAAACTGGTGGACATATTACGTTAAAAATATTTTGAAGGTTATTTTGAATATT
The DNA here is from genome assembly GCF_980474605.1 of Leiobunum rupestre. NCBI lineage: Eukaryota > Metazoa > Arthropoda > Arachnida > Opiliones > Sclerosomatidae > Leiobunum > Leiobunum rupestre. Next base: position 62,369,030 of record NC_143384.1, read on the forward strand.
AAACGGGCTCCACCAGCAACATACGAGGAGAAACACAACTCTCTCTCTCTCTATTCCCGATCGCTGCCCAAGGAGACTGCATATGATCATTATTTCACACTTCTGCCATTGTGTTTTGAATAAATATCAAAACTACAAAGTGGGAAATTATCAGTTAAATGCTAAATTTGAACTATTTTGGGTGAAATTCATGTTGGGTAAAACTGAGAAAATTTCAATGAATTTCATAAATAAAAGAATATTTGCAAATTTTACCTAAATAGAGTAAAGTCAAATATATATTTTTTAAATTGACAAAAATTGGATAAATTTACCAAAATAGGGTAAAATTTCCTAAAATGTTTAAAATTGGATAAAATTGTGTTAAACAAACTAATATCGTCTAAAATGGGGTAAAATGATAAAATTAAGTAAAACAGCCAAAAATTAATAAAATTTAATAAAATTGTGTTGGCTAAAATTGGGTAAAATGATAAAACTTGGGTAAAATAATCTAAATTCGTCCAAATGACAAAATTGGGTAAAATGGTTTTAAAACAACTAATATCGGCTATAATTGGGTAAAATGATAAAAGTTGGGTAAAACAGCCGAACACGTGGCTAAAAATGATTATAGACTTGAATAAAATGAATGAAATTTGGTTAACAACTGGAACTCAAACGACAATTGATCACATCTTTTCAAATATTCATGAAAGATTGACGGAGGTAGAAATTCATCCAATCAGTTTCTCAGATCATGAGCTAATCACTGTAATTAGGAAAAAGGCTTGTCCTAAATTAAAAAAATCTAGCCAAATGGTTCGTAACTATAGGAAATTGAACCCTGAAGTATTTGTGAAGAATATTCAAAGTGCCTTAAATACAACCACAAACTTCCTGTATCCTGATCAAGGGGTTAAAATACTTCAAAAAGTGATTAAGAAGGAACTTGATTTTCATGTGCCGTACATCCCTTACCAAAAAATAAGTTGGCTTTTAGTTTGTACCCTTACCAAAAAATAAGTTGGTTTTTAGTTGGTATTTAGTTGGTTTTCACATTTAAGTTGGTTTTTAGTTGGTATTTAGTAGGTTTTCACATTTAAGTTGGTTTTAAGTAGGTTCAAGTTGCCAGCATATTTTAATAAACTATTTAAAGAGGTAATAAGTTGTTTTTAAGTTGGCTGGAAAATACTCATTTTTTGAAGTTGGTTTTAAGTTGGTTTTTAGTGGTCAGATAATTACTTATAATTTTTAAGTAGGTTATAAGGTGGCTTTATTAAGAGGTCTTTTTAAGTAAGTTTTAAGTTGGTTTTAAGTGGTCTTTATTAAGAAAGCTTTTAGTTGGTTTTAAGTTGGTGTAAAGTGGTTTTTAAGTAGGTTTTTAGTTGGTATTTAGTTGGCATTTGTTCCAAATACCAACTTAAAAAGTTACAAGACCACTTATTTTTTGGTAAGGGTATTCAGTTGGTATACACATTTTAGTTGGTATTAAGTTGGTTTTAAGTTGCCACATCTTTCAAAAAACTAGTTAAAGGGGTAATAAGTGGTTATTAAGTTGGCAGTATGGTTTTAGTTGGTAATAAGTTGTTTTTATGTATGGTTTTAGTTAGTATTTGTCCCAAATACAAACTTAAAACCAAGTTCCTAGACCACTTAATTTTTGGTAAGGGATCCGCAAATATTCCCCAATCCAACCTACTCCATGGCTGACCCCTCTTATAAATCAATAAAATTGGGTAAAGTATGTTTTTTCAAAATTGGGGTATTTTGTATGTGAATGAAAAAATCTAAGTTATAGTAGTTTTCGTTATTTATTAGTGTTAAGGAAAATACAACGAAAGAGATAACTTATTAATTTTTACTTCACCTTATTTTATAGGTTTCCTTCAGTGTATCTACTTTTGGTCCTTCATCACTTTTGGTAGTTTGACAGATTTATTTTAGACAATTTCAATTGCTTTAAGACGATTGTAGTCGAAACTTATTTATTTTACGAAAATACTGCTCTTTTTATCCAATTTTGTTCATTTTATAGTCAATACAAATAATTCAACGCGGTTCTAGTAATTTTCATTCATTTAACCCAAATTTAATTGAATTTTAATCATTTTAGCCACATTTTTGGCTGTTTTACCCAAATTTTGTCTTCTTAACAATTTTTTTTCATTTTACCCAATTGTAGCCGATATTAGTTGGTTTAACACGATTTTATCCAATTTTAAACATTATAGGTCTTTTACCCAATTTTGGTCTTTTTTACCCAATTTTTGTCGATTTCCAAAAAATGTATATATTTGACTTTACCGTATTTAGGTAAAATTTGCAAATATTCCTTTATTTAACAAATTCATTGAAATTTTCTCAGTTTTACCCAAACATGATGAATTTCACCCGAAATAGTTCAAATTTAGCATTTTAGTTAAAATTTGAAAATTTTATTTTTTTTGATTTTTTGAAAAATTTCACAGTAAGTACCCTGTGAAACCGAGAAAATGCCATGCTTTTCTAAATGTAGATTTTTTCATTTTAAGTTGTCAAAAACATTTTCAGTTGCCATGGCAAAACGGAACAACAGCGTAACTTTTCCCTTGGCAAAAATTCATGTTACCCGAAGGTCTACATACCCCCCCCCCCCCCCCCGAGTGTCATCAAAATCGGTGATTAACACCTCGGGTACACTCCTCGTTAGTTATCTATTATTATTTGATTGAGGACTACCATGATTAACAATAAAGGTTTTATTATATTTCAGTACCTTTGAATAGTACATTACTTAGTTGATCAAGCCATTTTAGCTTGTTGCATGCCAAAATGGAAGTGTTACTTTTAAAACCAAAAGGAGAGGTCAGCGACCCTAAAGAGCGGGGCATAAGCTCTAGGATAGAAACGCTTTTGCAATCATGAAAAATCATACTGCTCATATTGAAAGTTCTAGAGTTGGAAGATGGTCAAATATCAATGGAAGATGGTCAAATATCAATGGGACTCTAGTAATTAGCTATGGCAAACTTTCATAATGTCAGAAGTGGAGGTGTTACCTGAAATTAAATCAAAATTTTTAACACCATTTGCGAGGGGTCATTGCTTTACGGGAAAAATGACAAATGAAATATATTTTTGTTGCTGGAAGTCCTTGAAAAATTTATCATTTGGGAGCAATGGCTAATTAAATATATTTTTGTTGGTTTGAAAATCTTATAATTTTATCAGTTGGGTTTTAACTGAATATGCTAAAGTTATAAATGTGAAAATAAAAAATAGGATTTTATAAAACCATTTCAAAATTATAGGAGCCCTGCACTATGTATAATAATAATAATCCAATTCATTTTAAAATGTTGAATACTTCTATTGAGAAAGAAGTAGCCCCAATTTTTAGTGGCACAACCATACATTTGATTTAGTTATACCCATCGAAAGGGAAACAGTTGTTGGCCATTGTAGTGTATGATATTTGAGTTTAATACACATTCCTACCACCAGGGGAATGCGGGGGTGTAGGAGGGCTAGCTAGCTAACCGGCACTTCCTATTGGGCAACGATCATGTAACTATGTTAATATTTCAGTTCCTCATTATTAAACCTTTGATTGCTTAGCGAGTTATTAATCAACCTACAACAAATAAACATACCAGCCATTGCTTTAAAAGCTCTACTAATCTATCCCACCTGCTATGAACATATATTGGTGTCTCATGCACCAAGTATTACCTACTATTTTATTTAATATATGAACACCTGAGGAGTAACAATGTAAGATGTAATGGGAATCAGTTGGAGGATTTAGTTTTATGAGAGTACAGCCATGGTTTTAGCCCACTATATGGTGAAAGTGAGCATTTCAGCTTCATTATGCAGATTCTGTCACTTCATTTTCCCCATTCCCAAAAAAACCTTTATTGTATTTTCAGGGGGGTGTTTATATATATATATATATATATATATATATATATATATATATATATATATATATATATATAAAACACAACAAAAATTTTCATTAAGAACTTTTTTGTTGTGTTTTCCCCCTCACAGACAAAAGAGTTTGATAGTACATGGCTTCAAACAGTGATTTAACTACAAATATTTTTGAAATTTTCCTCTTTTAAGGCAAATACCCTCCAAAAACCTCTAGTACTTGATATATCAAGTGATGACTCTGATTCAAATGATGAGTCTCTCTCATTTGACTGTCAACCAGAACCAATTTCAACAGATAAATCTAATGATGCTCATGTATGTTAATGTTCTTATTTCGTATAAACGCAATTCATCTATAATGTTATCATTAGCAAATTTCTTGTTAGATTATAAATATTTCATCAAAGCTTATGGTACTAGTGTACATGTATAACAATCTAGGGCAGGATAATTGTAATTTTATTGAGATAAAGGGGTAAACTTATTTTTTAGTTGAGTGTTTTATGATGGGAAATAACTTTTTTTCATCAAATTAATATTGATTTTACTATTACCATATGTAACAAATTACTTGTATGCTTCTTTATAACTTGAAAACCAATTCGATGACACCTTGTTTCACATGGAACATATTAATGGACCCTTAATGGAACATTTAAAAATTCATTATGCTTTTAGTAAAGGTTACCATGTAAAAAAAATCTACTGATTGCAAGCCACAGCTAATAACTATAGATTGTCAAAGCTAAAAGATGAGCGAAAGGAACTTGGTACAATTTTCAAAAATAACTTCACTAACTGCCATTTCTCATTTGTAAAGCTGATGATACATTATTGTCACAGAGTTGGAAGTGAAGTTATTTAGTTTACATACCTTTAACAGGGTTTTATTCAAGAAAATACCTTTATGGCATACTTTAATGTAATTATGTTACATATGCTATTAGAAATAGTATGTACTGTAATAAAAATATATTCTTAAGTTTTTAAAATTAATTTTTAATTGTAGAAAAATGTTCAAGAAAATTCTTCATTACCCCAGCACATTTGTGAATCACCACCAGTGGTAATTTTTTGTTGTGCATAAAACTTTTAATAGATGATTTTACAGGTAAACAAAGGACATCGCACTTCTTCTATAGGATTTGGCTTTCGACAGATTTTTTTCAAAATGAAACATGTTGCTCAGCTTGATCAACGGAGCAAAATTGCCTATTGCCATTTTTCCCTAGCTCCTATAGTTTGTCCAGTATCAGCGGTCAAAAGTGGACAAAACTTAGTATAGTCTATTTGTTAAAAGGAGTCACAGCCCATCGGTTAGCGCTCTACGCTCGCGCGTCGCTAGTCCGGGCTCTCTATCAATAGAGTTTTCTTGCCAAGATTTTTACAATACTTCATTATTTCTTTTCTCGCAACTTATTAGTCGATGAATTTTCGTACGTGGAATTATTAATTATTCAATATTTTATGAGCAATAATAAAATAAAAGAAATACTAAAGAAATCAGAATATATATGATTAACCGTTTCGTTGAATCCCACATTCAACACTCGCTCATAGCTAGGTAAGAAACAGTCACTCAACAACAGATCAAACACTTATTTATCGATACAGCACATAGTCGGTTAAAGTCACGGTCACACTACAGTTAAGACTCAATACTTAACTATTTATCTACTGAGTTCGTTCATCGTGCGATCAGAACGTCGTACGAACAGAACGAAACCAAATACGAAGCTCGGTTTTGGGAAGCATCCGGAATTTAGGCAAGAAACCTCTATTGATAGTGAGCCCGGACTAGCGACGCGCAAACATAGAGCGCTAAGCGATGGGCCAAGACTTCTTTTAACAAATAGACTACACTAATTTTCGTCCACTTTTGACCGCTGCTACTGGCCAAACTATAGGAGTTATTAAAAAATGGCAATGGACAATTTTGCTCCTTTGATCAAGCCCAACAACATGTTTCACATTTTATTTATGATGGTTGCAATGGTGCCGGACAAGAAAATACTAGCTGGTCATTGTTTTGGAAAATTTCAGTAGAGAACAGAGATGTTGCTTTCACCTCACTAAATTCAAACTTCAGAATTTAATTAGAAAATATAACTTTAATATTTTAAACAAATATTTTCCGCCATTCGAGAAAACATTTAATAGTACTTCCATTAAATATAAAACTTTAAGATTAATGGAGGTCCTTCAAATGTACCTAGTATTTTTTGCAATTCAATTTAATAATTCTTAATTGGACTAGAACTAGTACAAAAGCTTTAATGAGTTACAGCTTGTACAGGTTTAATTCCAGTACAAAATACTTTCTTTAAAAATATTAAATGAATCTTGGTATCAAATTGTTAGTGTTCAAATGTTTATTTTTTGCTAAATTTTAAAGCTGCTGTGTGTTTTTTCTCAGGGTGGTCTACACAGTTAAGAAAATTAGATCAACATTATTAATTAGTTCAATTTTAACTGAGAATGTGCGAGAAACACTTTTATTAATTGGAATCAATGTATGTTTGCATTCACATAATTAGCTTGATTTTTTTACTTGATGGACCAAAAACCTGATAGATTTTCCATACCAAAAAATAAGTTGGCTTTTAGTTTGTATTTAGTTGGTATACACATTTTAGTTGGTATTAAGTTGTCAGCATTTTTCAATAAACTAGTTAAAGGGGTAATAAGTGGATATTAAGTTGGCAGATATGGTTTTAGTTGGTAATAAGTTGTTTTTATGTATGGTTTTAGTTGTTATTTGTTCCAAATACAAACTTAAATTCAAGTTCCTAGACCACTTAATTTTTGGTAAGGGATTACCCTAAATATAACATGAAATTCGCTATATTTTAAATTTTCAAAATCATTTTGTTTGAAATGACTGAAGAACAGGATTTTGTGTTTTCCTAACTACATACTATAGAAGACAGATAACACAAAAATACTGTCTGTATGAACCATCCTTTTAAGGCATTGCAATAGTCATAAAAATCACCCTTACCAAAAAATAAGTTGGCTAAAACCCACTTAGGACAACTTGTATTTCAGTTTGTATTTGGGAGAAATGCCTACTTAAAAATAACTTAAATCCTCTTTTTAATCAACTTATTTCCAACTAAACCAGAATCAACATTTACATTTAACTACTTAAAAGCAACTTAAATCCTACTAGGGAAACATCTAAAAACCAACTTAAAAATATTGTGTAATTTCCTGACTACTAAAAACCAACTAATTATAAACTTAGCAAAAGCAGTATTTTCCTACCAACTGAATAACAACTTATTACCCCTTTAATAGTAACTTGAAATATGCTGACAACTTGAGCCTACTTAATACCAACTCAATATCAACTAATAATGTGTATACAAACTAAATACAAACTGAAATCCAACTTATTTTTTGGTAAGGGCAAAGATGTTACAATTTCCATTAGCTAATTTTTGTTATGGTTAATATACTTTAAATACAACATTTCAAAAGTTTCAATTCATGAACCATGTCACTGTGTTTGTAGGAATGTGAAACTGGCCCCGTTGTTGAAGTTGTATCAGATAATGTTTTTGTTGAAGAGTTAAATTGGACCCCACAATTACCTGCTGAAAATGATGTGCCTTCCATAGAACTTCATTCAGATGATTCTATTACTTACGATCAACCACCTAAAACTAATGTGAGTTCACAAATTACTTAAAAAGCCAGTGTAATTGTATTGAAATAGAACTGAGCTAAAAGCCAACACTATTAATTTATTAAATGTTACAGGAGCCAAGGCCAATTAATGAAAGTTTAGTCGTAATAAGTTTGAAGTGTAAATTACAAACTCAGATCAAAAGAAATATTTTAATGCGTAAGAAATACAAGGCAGTGCAGTCGATAAATATTCGTCAAAACAGAAAAATTTGTGCTTTAGAAGAAAAGATTCTTTGCCTAAAAAAGGCATTATCAAAAGACAACCATAATTTTCAATTTGATTAGCTCTTGGTATTGTATTATGTATATTAATATTACTTTGAATAAAATACAAGTAATTATCAAATAGTAGATATTTCTAGTAGATCTGTGTGAAAATTATATGTAGGTATTTTAACCAAGGAATATATATACCAGATAATGTAGCTGCCTCTAGTGCAAATTATCTCTTATTTTCCAAAGCAATTAGGTAGTGTTGTCTTGCAGTATCTGGTGAATAGAAGTAAACATGGAAGTTTGGTTTAGTTAAAAGGTTATTTAAACTGCTGTTTTGAAACAACAGTTAAAATCGGATTTGTTAAGTGTGTTTGCAACTCCAAACTAAAGAATTTTAACAAGAAAAAAGAAGGAAGAGTAAAAGAATAACTATACATGTTTAATTTAGTTTTAATCTTTATTTATATTCCATTTCCTATTTGTTACCAGTAGAAACTTACAGGTATCAGAAAACTTAACAACTATTAAGTTATTAACTAAGAAACTCAGGCCATCGTAATGGATACTAAGGTTTGACAGATTCATTTAAAAATTGTATTGTATATATTTCGGTAATGAACTATAAGTAAAATTATAAATCTATCCGTTAACTGCCAAGACCCCTATGCGCACTCTAGAAAATAAAGTGCCAAACTGACGACCAAAACCAAAACATAAACAGTCGTACGAAAAACCATCGAGCGGCCGCACTAGAGAACCTGCATTTTAAGTGTTGCTTCAATCTCTCAAGATGATTGAAATAGGAGTGTAGCAGCACAGTTCATTCGGCAACCTGCTTCGACCTCTAAATATACCCGCCAAGTTGTTGGGTGCCCAAATATGACAGGAAAAAATAATTACAGTATGAGGTGAGCATGCATCTTAATCGATTATTGACAATACTTGATAATCAACAAGTATTTACAAATTTACCCAACTTCTAAGACGAGGTTGATTACTAGATGATTACTCGCACAGCCCTTTTGTTTTCAATATTGGACCCTATATAGCCCAGAATTCCTGAGCTACTAGGCATTGAGAACTTTTTCTTGTGATCAGCTACAACCAGTAACAAATTACCTGAGGACACCAAGGGGAATGACGCTGAGTAACCTTCCCTCATTTTTATAATTTGGTTTCTCAATTTCTTTTAAATGTTTGGCTTATTCAAAATTCTTTAGCATTTTATTTCTCTAATTTCATAATTTCAATTATTTGGAACTTTTGTAGTCCTGATATGCCTCAGTGGTTCCCAGCAAAATAAATACTCTTAAGAATATTCTTCTCATTTTTTGAGGCCAGAGATGAATAGTAATTTTTAAAAGTTTAGGGAATATTAAGTTATTGAATAAATTCAAGGATAGGTATGTAATAATCAAAATCAAATAGTAACTGACATAAATTTAATTTCATAATTAACAAATCTTAAATGACAAATGCATAAATTAATACAAACTACTCTGAATATTGAATGACAGCAAATTCACCCGAATACATCCAATTTGAATGCTTAGATGATATTTCCTTAACAGTTTCTTCATTTAAGCCAACAACCACCTCTGCTTTAATAGTTCTTAAGGTACACAGTGGTGCGGGGCAAAAACCTCTCAAACTGTGTTTAAATGTTGTAGTATGGTTCCACATAAGATCACCCGTTAACTTTCGGTAGTTTAAATCTCCCTTGAATATTATCAAATTCGCCTCACTAAGCAAGTTGTAGAGGTTCGGGTCAGTAGTTTTCATTAAACTATAATCATGAGGTAATGTCCAGAATATTTCAGTGACTAATTGCCAAATTTTAGAAGCAAGATAACCTTGCCACTTTACTCCTATTTTCCTCAAGTCTTCTTTCTCATTCGATTCTAAATATTTCAGAAGCCATTTGAAATCATAAACAAGAGTATCAGACACAAACCATGGCATTACTTTAACATGAAAATACACTCTCTCAATGAGATTAACTCTGATTAAAAAATCAACTAAACATAAATCAGAAAAAAGTTCAAAGCCAGCATTGTCAAGTACGATATGAATTGTTAATTTTTTTGATTTTTCTATATACTTTGAATGAACTAGATCGTAAATTTTGGAAGAATCATTAGCCAGAATATTATCTCTTAGAGCTTCAGTTTCACGTAGAGGATTTTCAGATGGCGTCACTTGCTCTCCAGATGATAATGATAAATCACATTTGTTTCCCCAAAGAGAAAGCTGAAAGTACCATTATTGCAATTACACAAAGGAAAAATTTTACTTCGCAACAATAATAGAAAAGCATTAATTGGCATTTGAGGCCTAAATATGCCAAGATTGTATTTCTTTCAGGTCCATATTTTTAAAAATTGTTTTTCTTCAATATAAAAACATTGAAGGGATTCATTATATTTCCACATTAAAACGTCTAATACAAACTACTAGGCTTAAAAATTTTATCCTACTGGTTTCGTACAAATTAGCGAGAACCTCAATAACTACATCAAAAAATAGAAGTACCATAGTCTGTAAATTTAACTGATTTAGTAGGGTCTCTACATTTCTAATTCAAAAAATAAGTATCACACCACAATTGAATGCCCCTATAGCGTAACTACACCAGGCATCTATTATTGCACTGGTCCTGTGGCAAAGGTGGCTTTAATAGAGATGCACAAGTGAGTTAGGATTTTTTATTGCAATTTTTTGGCGGTGTTCAATTAAGGAACACATTTTTCTGTTTAGAAAACTCATTTTTTATCCTAGCTCTCAATAAAAGGCACCAATTGTTCAGCAATACTTTTTGAAAGGTGATCCAAAAGAAGCATATTATTTTGAAAAGTTTATTTCTTAAATAAAAGTACACGCTGTTGAGTAGAAAGATCACCAAAAATAAATAGTTATAATATGAATTTTGGCTCTATCAATAATACCCAAAAATCTAAAAGACGTTTGAAAAGAAAAATTAGGGGCCCCAAAAAATTTAAAAAATGGTACACTCGCATAATTAGTAGGGGATCTAAAATGTGTTTGATGGGTAGGCTTCAGAGACTTTAGTTACACCAGTAACGGAAAAGCAATTTTAAGTCCTTGTGTAGATCTCTGCTGGAGCAAGGTCCTCACTTTTCTGGTGACCTTGTCACATAGGCACCGTGTGTTTTTTCCATGATATTTCTCTAAAATGTAGAGAAGTAACACTCTTCCCTTAGACCTAACGTAGCATTACATGTATATTGGTATTCTAACAGTTTTTATCTTTTATTAAAACTGTATTTGTTTCAATAATTATTATGAAAACCACTTCTTTTCTCAAGGTGTAATTTTCCCTTAAGCTTAAACCATATAGTGCATATGATAATAAAAGCAAAGTTTTGTACTTCAATGAAGTTGAGGAAATAATCTCGAAGAACTGTTTCTCGGTGCGTAGTATCATTTCCATCTACTGGAAACTGCATTTGTAAGAGGTAAGTGCATAATGGAGCAACAACATTTAGAGACTTCAAGAAAGCATTTTCCTTTTGCCCACGAAATGGATCGAAAGATGTTATTAGTGTTCTAAAGATAAAAGATATTTTTATCACAAAAATCTTAAAAATGCACGGTTTAGTTGATCGCGTAACAAAAATACACTAAATATTGAAACTGGAGAAGATCACACGGTATAAATTTATTATTTGGAGACGTTTCGTTTTAAAGTGGATTGATAAAGGGCCACAGCTCGAAATGTCTCCAATAATAAATTTATACCGTGTGATCTTCTCCAGTTTCATTGTTTTTTTAAATATACTCTAATTCTAAAATTTATTCCACTCAACAAATTTCTTCCCGAATCATTATTTAAAAGGTAAAATTTTAAACGTACGTTAGTTCAAATGCTTCTTTAATTCGTCTGTACATGTAGCATTCCACCAGGAGCCAAGGAGAAGTAAACCAAGAAGGTTCACAACCATAGTTTTGGATATATTGAGTTATAAACTGGTTCCAAAATGTAGTATCTTTTGAAGTTGATTGCAAATGATATATAACTTTGTCTGTTTGCATCTCATTTCTTAACTTGGATAAGCGACCAATAACGGCTTTCGTTTCTTCATGAGCGCTCTGGGGAAAAAGAAAAACTCATTAAATTTAAAAAAAATTGTATTAAATACAACTACTTACCTGACCATATCTTTTTGCTATTTCATTCCTATCTCGGAAAAGGAGATCGATAACCCTAGTTAGAATTACAGGAAGACGATCTTTCACTGTTCTGTATGCAAATGATCTAAGGAGAAATTTTAGTAAAATATTATATTTTTTCCACAGTATTTGAAATTGATGAATTAAGCCAAAAGCATAACAGCTCCAAAGTAACTACTATAAAAAAAAGACAAACAGAAAGTCTTGCATTGTAATCCTAGAAACTACTTAATCCCCTTTCTTCAATGCCGACCCCTTTATATAAATCATAAATTTTAATAAATAACAATTGAGCTGGGGTTTTTTCCGAGCCATCTAGAAAAGAAAATTAAGTGGCCGACAGAAAGAGCTTGTACGAAATCCCGCCAGGGTGTTTAGCATCACGAAACACAACGAAATTTCTTACCAAAATTTTCAAATACTAAAGGCGATCTGATTGGGTGGCACTCTAAGGGTGGGAAGCATTGTGGGTTTACACCTTAGATTTCAAGGAAACCAAAGGGATAGGTACAGAATACCGCTAATGCAAGACTTTCTGTTTGTCTATTTATTTTGGCTACTATCTATTTTTTATTTTTTTTTAAATTATGCAATAGATTAAAGCAATAATGAATTTGTTTTAAAAATATTAAATGTTAATACTGTATTATTGAAATTGATAATTTAAAAATTTGTTCATTGTAAGTTTAGACACACTATGCCATCCAATTTATTAAAAAAAACTATTACAAAAAAAATTGGTGTTTAAAACCTCTAATTTATTAAAAATATTAAAAAGAAACCATGAAACTTAACTATTCTTTGGAGTGGTTGCCCTATAAAAATATGGCAGAACTGTGCATTTCTCATAATTACCCAACAATATTCGCGGAAAGTGGTGGTGGCAGTTCTTCCATACTCAGTCTCAATATTCGAAATCAATCCAACACCTATTCACAAAAAGGAATTGCTTGTTTAACATTATTCCATCATTAATAAAATACTTTTTATTGTAAATCCTTTTAAAGAAAAACTTCATTTACAAAAAGGTCCTGTCATTAAATTAAATGGTCACACTGGCGTTTGAGTTTTACTACTTTCCCATGTGTGCTTGAAAAATTCCAAAATATATTTCGTTGAGTTAACCCTGATACGGTATGTGGTAAATCAATTGTGTGCTGTCATTGTAACACAACCCGAAACCCCATTGGGTCGGCCTAAACTGGGGATGCACCGATATATCGGCCTATTTTTCTAATATTGGTATTAAAAAAATATATTCAGGAAAAACTTTTAAAAATAAGAAAATTCTTGATTAACTAATGATAATATTTAATTGCCACAACTTCAAATTTCCCGGCAAAAGTAGGGTACAGCAACCTCATCTTGTTTTTTAATTATTTTAGGCGGATACGATAGAGTTTGTCACGTAGATAGCGTGGGTATTTTTTATTTTGGCCGCAAATGATTATTTAATTTTTTAATTTAATTAAAAAATTTAATTTTTTTTGGGTATTTTCACGTTTTTTATCTTGTTTTTTAAATTATTTTAGGCGGATACGATAGTTTGTCACGTAAATAGCGTGGGTATTTTTATTTTGGCCGCAAATGATTATTTAATTTTTTAATTTAATTTAAAAAATTGAACCTCTTTGGGTATTTTAAATTTTTTTGTGGTTATTATTTTCGTCTTGTGTTCGACGACACCACGTGTTTTTCAGCCCTTGGTATTCCGGTAGTTTGTTAAAACAAAGTCTTTCCAATTGGAACGCCGGTAGTTTGAAGAAAAAAATTACATGTGGTATTCCGGTTGTTTGTTCAATAAATTACAAGTTTTCTTAATTTTGGGAATTTTGGGCTATTTCTAGCTGTGCTGCCTTTTTATGGGCGCAACTGCTTGGGCCTTTTCACGATTTTTGTTATTATTTTCGTCGTGTGTTCGTATAAGTATTGGCGCCTGACGGCGCCGCACATTCGCTACACTCTCATGCTGGGGGCGCGCGGCGCCACCCCAGCCCCCTAGTAAAAGAAACGATGGGCCTTCTATAACGCAACCTAGACAGTACCTAGGCATACCCTACCAAGTATTGTCGGGCGTGAAAAAAAAATGGAGCGTATATCGCAAGACCAAGGGCAAAGTGGGGTTGCAGCCATAAAAAGGCAGCACAGCTAGAAATAGCCCAAAATTAAGAAAACTTGTAATTTATTGAACAAACAACCGGAATACCACGTGGAAATAGTTTGTTTTAACAAACTACCGGAATACCAAGGGCTGAAAAACCGGTGGTGTCGTCGAACACAAGACGAAAATGTAAAATACCCAAAGAGGTTCAATTTTTAAAATTAAATAAAAAAATTAAATAATCATTTGCCGCCAAAATAAAAAATACCCACGCTATCTACGTGACAAACTCTATCGTATCCGCTTAAAATAATTAAAAAACAAGGTAAAAAACGTGAAAATACCCAAAAAAAATTAAATTTTTAAATTAAATAAAAAAATTCAATAATCATTTGCAGCCAAAATAAAAAATACCCACGCTATCTACGTGACAAACTCTAACGTATCCGCCTAAAATAATTAAAAAACAAGATGAGGTTGCTCTACGCTACTTCACCCGATAACTATTATTATCAGTCACGAATGGCCCATATCGGTGCATCCCTAGGTTAAACATGACCCAAAATAATAATTGGCTGGATCTCTTATCACAAGGCTCTTTATTAAATTCCATAATCGATTTGTACAAATACATAACGATTTGCTGTCTAAACGAATTACGAGCTAACCAACTTAAGTTAGTTTGGGAGATGGTACTAGAGTTCTAAACCATTAAATTTAAAATCTTTTTCTCTCTTAAACTTTTACAATTTCAACATTTTTATCAACCCTATAATTGTACCCTGATTAGGCACATTAAACCATCTTATAATGTAGTGTTTCCCAACCCCAGGGTTACGCAAGTTGGTTCTAGGGCTTCCACGGATTTGTTTTGAATGTATTGTAAGGGACTCGATAGAGGGCGCCGTTAGAAAGAGTAAATCCCCTGGTGCCGAAAGTATAATAAAAAAAAAGGAAAACATATATGTAAGAGACGTGTGGCAGAACAGAGCAGAGAGAGAGAGGGCTAGGGGATCCGTTTAAAGTAGATGAAAGGATTGCTTGAAGGAGGAATTGTGAGTCTGAAATAAAATTACCTTTGTTAACCTAAACTGAAGTGTCCCTCATTTTAATAATGATAAAACAGTAGTGTAATATCTCTAACGTGAAGAGTGTTCATTACAGTATTAATAAACTGTTGGGTTCCGCATATTTTTTAGCTAGAAAAGGGTTCCGCGAGGAAAAAAGTTTGGAGACCACTGTTATAATGTAAGATGTACGTGACATACCACTGCTTAACCAGCTTAAGTTTATCCAGTTTAGATTACACTAGACACTTTTTCCCACCGATGATTGTCAGCTATGCTTATGTGGTCTGATCATAATTCAACTGCATTTTATTTTCACTATAAATGCGAGGATGATAACAGAGGCTAATGTTATTCTCCTGTAGTCTCGAGTATCTGAATGCATTATTAATAAGACATTCAGACAATGAGAGGTCATTAAATTTAAATTGAGAACCAGCAGTCACAATTTTATTACAACTAGCTTTTCTGTTCGGTGGTGTAGACAAGGGTGTTTTCCGTACCTTCCAATGTACAAAATTTTCATCTCCTCTTCGAACCTCCTTAAATTTTACATAATATAGCCCCTAATTGTTAAATTTTTACCATTACTTTGGTCTACATTGATTGATTTTAATTAACAGCTGGTATTTTAATTATAAAATATAATTACAACTTCATAGTTATCACTAAATTTTCAGTTATATCATTTTGTTAGACCTTTAAGCTTAAAAAACACATTTCCTGACACTTTGTTAAATGGTACCAGGTGTTGCAGGGTTTTATAAAGCATCAAATCAATGGATATTCTAAGCAGATGCAGCGACCAAATGTAATTTTGATTCTATGTAATTCATTTCTTTGACAGTAGTTCACTTACACATCTGAACATCGCACTACAAGTTTTAATGTTAATTGTCATGTGAATAATTAAATAAAAAGCTGGACACAGAGACATATTTTCTGTCTCAGAATGTGAAACTCTAAATCACATTAGATTTACAGTTGCGATCACTCTCAACAAAAGCACTGGATCTGTATCCTTTAAATGTGCCTATGGAAGAGATGTGTTACTCTGAGTCACACTCTAAAAATTAGGGGAGTATAATAAATTTAGAAAAATATTAATAAAAGTTGAAACCAACTAGTTTAAAGTGTAAATTTAATTTTTTTTCAGTCAGTTAAAAACAAAAACACTTACAGGTGCTACAAATTTTCCATTCTTTATTTATCCTTACAACATTTTCTAAAAGGTTGGAGGTAAAGAGCCGACAGAATTGCAGACGTCATACTACTTCATGAATTTTAAGGCTGTGGCTATTGACACACCAAGTGTGGCCCCTACTAAAAAGCATACCGGCATACCGGGCATACCGGGCATACCATTAGCCAAGATAGAAGCGAACTTGGCCAGAAATTTTCCCAGCTTATACAAATCGGCCTAGTTCGCTCTTATCTTAGCTATTGGTATGCTCCATAGATAAAATAACTTCGTATATAGATAGGAAACTTCATGTTGTAGAAGTGACGCCAGAATTTTGGCCGACATCTGGTGGCCGCGGTGGCGGCACCCGAATAATATTATTTGGTGAAGTTCGCACTACTCGAAGTACGTACTGGAGCCTTGGTGTAACGAAAGGCTTAAGCGAGCTATATGTATTAAAAGTACTTTTTCTTGAACTGAGAGCAAATTTAAAAAATAGCACTAAAGAAATAGCATTCAGTAAAGATATCAAGTTTGTTTTAAACGCTATTTCTGGTATATTTGAAGACATTTACCTTGAAAAATACGTTTATTCCCAAAACTCCGACCTCAAATTTCTCAATACGTTCTACGCTCTTGAGAACACAGCCAACTGGTGCAGTCACTAGATATCAGGGCTATCTCGTGAGAGTCAGTTTGCCCCATTGAAGTTTCCTATATATATACTAAGTTATTTTATCTATGGTATGCCCATGCCCATTGGTATGCCCATGCTTTACAGCACGGGCATACCATTAGCTAAGATAAGAGCGAACTTGGCCAGCTTATACGAATCGTTTTAGCTTCATTTTCGCGCAAGGCTTTGAATGTTTATCCATTTGCCCGACATTTTTATTCAGTTTAAATTGATTTTAACTTCTTTTTTGCCGAAAGGTTTGGAAAGCTTATCCATTTTATCGACATTTTTATTCAGTATAAATTACTTAAAAATGATTTAATTTAATTTCAATAATAAAACTTGACATTAAATTGTTTTTACTTCATTTCCGACTACTTTCCAATGGGCATACCTGCGCTTAGAGGGGGCATACTTGCGCCAAAGGGGTGGATTTCATGCAAACGTAATATTTAAATGTTTTTCCTTCATTTCCGACTACTTTCCAATGGGCATACCTGCGCTTAGAGGGGGCATACTTGCGCCAAAGGGGTGGATTTCATGCAATCGTAATATTTAAATGTTTTTCCTTCATTTCCGACTACTTTCCAATGGGCATACCTGCGCTTAGAGGGGCATACTTGCACCAAAGGGGTGGATTTTCATGCAAACGTAATATTTAAATGTTTTTCCTTCATTTCCGACTACTTTCCAATGGGCATACCTGCGCTTAGAGGGGGAATACTTGCGCCAAAGGGATGGAACTTCATGCAAACGTCATATTTAAATGTTTTTTCTTCATTTCCCACTACTTTTCAATGGGCATACCTGCGCTTAGAGGGGGCATACTTGCGGCAAAGGGATGGATTTTCATCCAAACGTCCTATTTAAAGGGGCTCCAAAGTTCAGTGGCAAAAAAAGAAAATTTAGCATGCTTTTCATCTCCCCCAAACCCCTCACTTGGCCTTGGCAGAGGCGGGCAGAGTCAACCGTAAATTTCGCACTTTACTGACTTTACACACATTTTGCCACCGAACTTTGGAGCCCCTTTAAGGGGAACCATTGTGAAATTTAAAAAAACGCGACGTATTTGCGCCTGTGTATCTAGAGTTCGATAGCTCAAATTGTTAAACACTTTTCAGTTTGGTAGTCACGAGGTCTTGTGCTAAAAGCCCTGCGAACTAAATCTTGATAGCGCTAACTGGTATTAAGATAATTGTACCTAAATATGGCTGAAATTCCCATATAAGCTCACACATAACACTGCTTGTCTAGCAAATGGCTAAAATGTACTTGACGCGAAAAATTCGAATAGCTTACCTGCCGAGGGAAATCGCATACCAAAAAGCCGTCGCGTGGAACACGTCTCAAAGTGATCCCATCTAATGTTAACTTTATTTCGTATCGTTTTCACAAGGTTAGGGACAATTTTAGAAATCGCATACCAAAAAGCCGTCACGTGGAACTCGTCTCCAAATGTGGCCAGCCAATTTTTAATAATTTATAACATTAATTAATTTTATTAAATAATTTTTTTTAAATAAATTGATAAAATACCTAATATTTTTTCTATTTTGAAGCCACCGACTCTTCTCTCGATCAATGCCAGATATTAAAGGGGCTCCAAAGTTCGGTGGCAAAGTGTGTGTAAAGTCAGTAAAGTGCGAAATTTACGGTTGACTCTGCCCGCCTCTGCCAAGGCCGAGTGAGGGGTTGGGGGGGAAGAAAAGCATGCTCAATTTTCTTTTTTTTGCCACCGAACTTTGGAGCCCCTTTAAAGTGACCCCTTCACACTTTTGTTACCTGACATACTTCATGCATACACCTGACTTACTTTATGCATAAATCTGGCATAGTTCATGCATCCACCTGACATACTTTCTGCATACACGTGGCATGCTTTATGCATAAATCTAGCATACTTCACGCATACATCTGACATACTTCACGCATACACCTGACATACTTCATGCATACACCTGACTTACTGTATGCATAAATCTGGCATAGTTCATGCATCCACCTGACATACTTTCTGCATACACGTGGCATGCTTTATGCATAAATCTAGCATACTTCACGCATACATCTGACATACTTCACGCATACACCTGACATACCTCATGTATACACCTGACATAGTTCATGCATACACCTGACATACTTTATGCATACACCTGACATACTTTATGCATAAATCTGGCATACTTCATGTATACACCTGACATACTTCATGTATACACTTGACATAGTTCTTGTATACACCTGACATACTTTCTGCATACACGTGACATACTTCGTCCATACCTAAAATATGCGTTTTAATAGATGACATGTGGTGACTATTTATGACATGTGGTGAATATATAGGACATATATGGTGCATAAGTGTGTCATACCTGATGTTTAATTGTGTCACAACAGGCGCATAACTGTGTCACACATGGTGCCTTATAATTCATTTGTTTGTGGTCACATGCATGTTTGTTTGGAAACCGGATGATTTCTAGGGTTAGTAACGGATTTAATTTATTTGGCAACGTCTCGATCATACGAGGATTGATTGTTTATTCGTTCCATAACGAGTGCTAATGTATTAAGGGTTGTTTTAGCCGATTTCTACGGCCAGTAGGGAAACAAGAAAATATAATCGCTTAAGTAATAGTAAGTGTAGGGAGCTGATAGATCGCGTGGCTTGAAGGGCTTTCCCCCGACCTTATACGCAATTTAACCAAGCCACATTAATTATTGCCATTAAAAGTAGCTAGATGATGTAGCGCGGGTGTCGGAGATCAGATCTTTACAATCGACTTAAGCGAACCCCTAAGGTACCCGTCTACAATTAAAGAAAAAAGACCAAAAGGAGATAATAATAAATGATTACGCTCCGGACTACTCGCTTAACTTGATATGGTGGAGTTAGCGAGGGTCCTCAGTAATAAATTGGTATCTAAGAGAAATTTGTAATTAAATGTATCAAGCCAGTTGTTAGATTACCTAACACTAAATGATTTAATTTAACCTCAATATCCTAACCAAACATTAAAGCTAACTCAAAACTACTTAAATACTAATTTAACTTAATAAATGAAATATTATATGATACTAAACTTGGATATCCAGTTCTCATTCCCAGTGATTGCCTCAACCTACAGAGCGACTTTGATCAGCTGCACCTTTGGTCATCCAATCTAGGTTTGAATTTCAACCCATCGAAAACTTTGGCTCTTCACCTTGAAAGAACCAATCCGCAACACTCCTACAAGCTTTACGGTTCACCTATTAAGACAACTTCGATGGTTCGTGATCTTGGAATTTTTACCGATGATCGTTTGATATACTCTTCAAATTTTTTATTTTCGCTCGAATACATTTATGATAACTATATATTGTTCGTTAATTCTTCCTAACATCGACTTCGCGTCTGTTGTGTTATCTCTAGCCCTTGAGGCTGATAAATTTGTACTCACTAAAGTACATAATCGATTAAATAAGGTAACTCACAAACTGAACAAATCGTCCCCAGTAGACCGAAACAATGCCCTCAGAATTGTGGATTTGTATTCGCGTTCACTGAAATTGCCAAGTTGCCATCCTTTTCGAGAGCTATTCGTATTGTCACCCATTACCCATACTAGAGGTCACTCTGCTAAATTAGTTACACATCTAGTTAAAGCTCTGTTCGTCAACGTCATTTAGAATGTAGAGTTATTAACTATTGGAATGCTTTGCCACTGGAGATTCTACAATCGCCGTCAAAAACGGTTTTTAGAAAGGCTGTTACCAATTGGATTTGCAAATTTGATCACATTCATTCTGTTCCTCTTCATTATTTTCAAAATTAATTCTTGTTTATCTACTTGACTGTTTGTTCTATATTATGTTTTTTTTTCTGTTTCCTTCTTTATGCATATATACTATCGATCCCCCACCCCATTTTTCGGACCGCACATAAGTCGCTTGGGGCTTAGTGGTCTTTGTATATAAATAAATAAATAAATAAGCAACTGGCCAGTCCTCGCGACATTGAAATTTTAAAAATATGTTTTTAAACAAATGTACAGATGGTGTATATCGTTGGAAAGGGCATACATAGCTGAGTAAAATGACACTAATCGCAATTCTGATATGGGGATTAGAAAATATACTAGTCAAGTGAGTTTCACAATTTTTTTAATTTTAAACAGCCGTATTTTGAAAACCGTTTAAGATAATGCAGTAAACTGTGCATTTGCCTTGAGCTCCCTAAACACTATATATATGCAACATTTCGTCAAAATCCGAGATGGTACGGTTTTTGAGTGTGTTGATTTCACATGGAATGCCCACTTAGGCCCAAGTCATAGGGCTAATTTTAGTGGCAACAATTCATGTAGCTTGGTTAAACTGCGTATAAGGTCGGTGGCAAGCCCTTCAAGCAACGCGATCCATCAGCTCTTTACACTTACTATTACTTAAACGATTATATTTTCTTGTTTCCCTACGGGCCGTAGAAATCAGCTATAACGATCCTTAATACATTGGCACTCGTTACGGAACGAATAAACAATCAATCCTCGCATGATCGAGACGTTGCCAAGTAATTTAATTCCGTTACTAAACCTAGAAATCATCCGGTTTCCAAACAAACATGCATGTAAACATCAGGTATGACACACTTTTGCGCCATATATGTCATATATATTCACCACGTGTCATATATATTCACCACGCGTCATATATATTCACCACGCGTCATATATATTCACCACGCGTCATATATATTCACCACGCGTCATATATATTCACCACGCGTCATATATATTCACCACGCGTCATATATATTCACCACGCGTCATATATATTCACCACGCGTCATATATATTCACCACGCGTCATATATATTCACCACGCGTCATATATATTCACCACGCGTCATATATATTCACCACGCGTCATATATATTCACCACGCGTCATATATATTCACCACGCGTCATATATATTAACCACGCGTCATATATATTCACCACGCGTCATATATATTCACCACGCGTCATATATATTCACCACGCGTCATATATATTCACCACGCGTCATATATATTCACCACGCGTCATATATATTCACCACGCGTTATATATATTCACCACGCGTCATATATATTCACCACGCGTCATATATATTCACCACGCGTCATATATATTCACCACGCGTCATATATATTCACCACGCGTCATATATATTCACCACGTGTCATATATATTCACCACGCGTCATATATATTCACCACGCGTCATATATATTCACCACGTGTCATATATATTCGCCACGTGTCATATATATTCACCACCGTGTCATATATATTCGCCACGTGTCATATATATTCACCACGTGTCATATATATTCGCCACGTGTCATATATATTCGCCACGTGTCATATATATTCACCACGTGTCATATATATTCACCACGTGTCATATATATTCGCCACGTGTCATATATATTCACCACGTGTCATATATATTCACCACGTGTCATATATATTCGCCACGTGTCATATATATTCACCACATGACATATATATTTACCAGAAAGTATGCAGAAAGTATGTCAGGTGTATGCATACAGTATGCCAGATTTATGCATATAGTATGCCACGTGTATTCATGAACTCTGCCAGATTTATGCATAAAGTATGTCAGGTGTATGCATGAAGTATACCAGATTTATGCATATAGTATGCCACGTGTATGAAGTAAGTCAGGTATGTGCATGAAGTATGTCGCGTGGCGCCGCACAGTGGGGCAATCTGAGCCCAAACCTGGCCAAAAGTCAAAAAAATAAAACGCGCGTATGATTTTTATTTTAATTTTTATTATTTGTTTATAAACCACCGCACATTTACCGGTGTTTGATTTTTGACTACAAAATTGTATTCTCCACCAGGCTCCTTAGAAGTAGTACATTTTATTTGGAAATTTTAAGTTGAAGGTTTTTCATAGTTTTTGATATACATTCAGGCTTGATTTAAAAGGTAAAGATATTTTTTTGCAGACTTTAGTTTTGAAAATATCAATACCAAGTAGATATCGATATTTTAGAGTTATGAAACTTTATACAAAGCCGCGTAATTCAAATAGTGTGAATTCTGGAAAACGACGTTAAAGGTCTTAAACTAATATATTCCTTTTAGAATTAATGTGACTTTTAGTTATGAATTCAGGTAGATTAAGTTTCAATTTTTAAGGTCATGAATGTTCATTATTTATCACAATCTCGATTAAAAAGTTTGCCAATATTTGCCTATTTTCTATTTTTTGTACAGATTTTTAAAAGATATATGAAATTAAAAAGGGTGTCCAATTTAAAAACGATCCATGGCGATAACATCGCTAATTTAAAATATTTGTGGCACTTAACACGTGTTGGGGGACAATTAAATATGGTCATTGAAAAATTATGTGCCATTAGATTTAGAAACTCACTTGATGACCAACTTGTTTTTAGACTTTCAATTGATCAAACGAATTCGGTCCAACATTATTTAGACATAAAATATGATGAGGAACAACTTTCTAATTGGAACGAAGTTTCTAAATCTAACGATTCTCGAGATGATTTTTCAATGACCTTGAAGGGGGATTGGTGGACGTTCATGAAACATGAACAATACTAAAGGGAATTTATTCAATGGGCATTGGGCAACCGTTTTGCCATGGCAACGAAAAATGTTTTGACAATACAAAATATTAAATTTTCCCATTGAAAATAACATGGGATTTTGACCTCAAATTGATCAAAAGTTGATGTGTGAAAATGTATTATTATATAAGGAGATAAAAATAACTATTATAAACAGTAAACATTAGCTAGTTATTTTCGAATTTAAAACATGGGTTTTCGCTGGTATGAATAACCATCTGAAATGATACTACTACAATAACTAACAAAGTTACTTGGTCAAGTTATATACAGGGTGATTCAATAGTCAGTACAGAAATTTCTGGTGGTTGTAGGGGATAAGCTGAGAAGTATGCAGGTTTTTGTCGCGTTTCTCTGCGACGAGTTTAAAGAGCGCTAGAGGGCTTCATAGTTTGACTTACTACCCCCTGGAAGTAGGCTGCTGTAAGCACGCACCCACGAAGCAGGAAAAATGTTTTTTTTCAGGGCTTTTAACCTACTCATTCGAAACTATAACGAGATTGAACGGCATCGTCATTATAGTGGACTCAAAATATCGTTTAATAGATCCAGATTGGCTTTTAATTAGAGTCTCTTCCATTTTGCGTTTTCTCCGCTTTTGGAAACCAGACGGGGTTTTTTTCAAACTCATTTTAAACTAGGTTATCTCAAACGAGGTCTCAAAATTAATTTAATCCTACACTATTTTACAATATTTATATGTACATAATTCAACTATGATCGCGAGTTCTAAATTGCTGCTTTATCGCACGAAAACAGACTGGAAAATGAAGATATATGAAAATGGTTAAGGGTTTTTTTTAAATAGGCTCTACAAACCTAAAAACCGACTGTTAACAAAAAAGAGAAAGTGAGTCACCATTTTTTTCTTTGAAATAATACGCTACATACATACTCTGCCACTGACGGCCATTTCAAAATAGTCGTCAAAATATAGCGAAGAGAACTATATACAAGCCTTAAATCTAGTCACAAGTGCGATTTCCTGTTTCGTCTAGCCACGCGCGTAACTCCCCCTCAGCGGGAGGAGAAGTGACAGCCGCGTAAGGCACCCGTTGCGTTTTTGCTTACGCCCTTACCCCCTGGTATTACACAATGCGTATTATCCTTTTTCAATGGAGTAAATATAAACCCATAAAATATGTAAATTAGTTGATAGTCACAAGTTTGATATTTTTCAGCAATTAATCTATTAATTCGGCTACGGAAAATTTACCAATACGAAAAAATAGGGCCCCCCCCCTTTTTTTTAATAAATTTTAGGCCGCCTCTAGGTTTCCACGTAGGCATGTGCCTACTCGTGCCTATTGCTGGCGGCGCCACTGAGTATGTCAGGTGCTTACCAAAAGTGTGAAGGGGTCTCTTGAATATCTGGGCATTGATAGAGAGAAGAGTCGATGGCTTCAAAATAGACTAACATATTAGGTAATTTACCAATGAAAAAAAAAGATTTTATTTAATAAAAATTTACAATGCATATTTAATGTTATAAACATTAAAAATTGGGTGGCCGCATTTGGAGACGAGTTCCACGCTACGGCTTGTTGGTATGCGATTTCGAAAGTTGTCCCTAACCTTGTGAAAACGATACGAAATAAGTTAACATTGGATGGGATCACTTTGAGACGTGTTCCACGCGACGGCTTGTTGGTATGCGATTTCCCTCGGCAGGTATGCTATTCGAATTTTTCGCGTCAAGTACATTTTAGCCATTTGCGAGATAAACAGTGTTATGTGTGAGCTTGTATGGGAATTTCGGCCATATTTAGGTACAATTATCTTGATACCCGTTAGCTATATCAAGATTTAGTTCGCAGGAATTTTAGAACAAGACCTCGTGAATACCAAACCGAAAAGTGCTTAACAATTTGAGCTATCGAACTCTAGATACACAGGTGCAAATACTTCGAGTTTTTTTAAAATTCACAATGGTTCCCCTTACCTTGTGAAAGCGATACGATGACGTTTGCATGAAGTTACATCCCTTTGGCGCAAGTATGCCCCTTCTAAGCGCAGTCATGCCCATTGAAAAGGAGTCGGAAATGAAGGAAAAACATTTAAACATAACGTTTGCATAAAGTTCCATCCCTTTGGCGCAAGTATGCCCCCTCTAAGCGCAAGTATGCCCATTGTAAAGTAGTCGGAAATGAAGGAAAAACATTTAAATATAACGTTTGCATAAAGTTCCATCCCTTTGGCACAAGCATGCCCCCTCTAAGCGCAGGTCTGCCCATTGAAAACTACTCGAAAATGAAGTAAAAACAATTTAATATAAAGTTTTATTATTTAAATTAAATTAAATCATTTCAAAACCTTGCGCGAAAATGAAGTTAAAATTAATTTAAACTGAAAAAAAAGCCGGTAAAATGGATAAACAAGCTTGCTCGAAAATGAAGGTAAAACGATTCGTATAAGCTGGTCAAGTTCGCTCCTATCTTGGCTAATGGTATGCCCGTGCTGTAAAGCATGGGCATACCAATAGCTAAGATAAGAGCAAACTAGGCCGATTTGTAGAAGCTGGGAAAATTTCTGGCCAAGTTCGCTTCTATCTTGGCTAATGGTATGCCCGGTATGCCCGGTATGCCGGTATGCTTTTTAGTAGGGGCCCAAAGGGGCCGGCAATAGCTCAGTGACTATTGAAACACACGCGAAGTGTGTCCATACTCCATAGCGGATTGACTATTGACAAACACTCTCGAAGTGTGGCAATTAGCCTTTTCAGATTACATAGAGCCAAAGATAATTTAAACTCGCACCCTAGATTCGAATACTGAGAGCTTTCCCATTGACGGTTTTGTTACGAAGCGTTTACCCTTTTCCGCCACGTGACCTCAGAAAAATCGGGCTCCATCGGTTGCGGTAAGGCGCAAACCATAGAGCGAATTTTTTCTGAGTTCCAGCGGGAAGTGGGTAAACGCTATCGGCAACGCGCGAGAGAGTGATTTCGAATCTAGGGTACGAGTTTAAAATATCTTTGATAGAGCCACGTAGGGGCAAATGCGAGAAGCTCATAAACTGCTGGATTTTCGTCTGCTAAGCAGACGATTTTTCAATAAAGCGGTTTATGAGCTTCTTGCATTTGCCACTACGTGGCTCTATGTAAACTGAAAAGGCTAATAGTCTCTTAACTATTGATACATTTATTGTGTCAATAGTCACTTGACTACAACGACATGGTATACCATTAGGGAACAAAGTGTTTAATTATTTTCGCGGGAGATGAAATATCGGTTCTTAAAACATCTTTTATTCTTGTTGTATTTAAAGGGCCACTTTGGCATTGAAATTTTACTAGATCCCGCGCAAATTCCAGAAAATCTTAAAGGGATCAGCAGCCTGCCTGTATTGCAGAAATTTGTGAAAAGTTGGTTGGGTATAGTGAGAATACTAAGTAGGCGCGAAGCTATGTAAAAGAAATGATTAGCATAATTTAAGGACCTCTAAATCCAAATATGCAACGTAGGTTGCGAGTGACAATAACGAACCTGGAGCGAAGGGAAAACCTTAGAAATCGGATAACAAACTAGAACGATTTTTGAAATTTTGTCGTGGGGTCCGATTAGAACTTTTTAAACCTTGCCTTTGGCCCATGCTTTTCGTTTGGCTGGCAACGAAAGTTACGCCATCGGTGCCAAACTGGTGAACTAACACTCTATTTCGCCTAAAATTAAATGGCCAACTTTATCTCGACACTAAAGCTGTTTTTTTAAATCTTTAAAGTAACTTATGTTTAATTAAAGTTGAAGAATGGCTTAAAACTGCGCAATCAAATCGTGTAAGAGTACATACTCAAACAAAAACATATCTTTTCACAAGTTACTGTTAGAAATAGTTGTTTTACGAGCAATGGTTATGGGGTGCACAGTAATGGTTTATCGCGAATATCTACGTTAGTATTGTATGTACGGCTATAAACCCAATTATGAACATTAGGGTCCGGCTATTTCCCACAAATTCTAAAGGGTAAATTCCAAAAAAAAAGGTCCACGGAGTCTAGTGGCTGGTGGGCCCAAAATCTGAAACTACGTCACTACTGAGAACATTACATTTTTTAACCTCGTTTTCGGGTCCTGTGTGGCCTTACCGGTGGCAGCTGCCTATTTATGTGCGGTAATGGCTCTAGGCGCGGGGCCTCCAGAAACGCGGGGCCTGTAGCATTTGCTACTTCTGCTATATGGCTAATCCGGCACTGCAAATATTAAAACTCAACTTTGTTCAACGGTCGTGATAGGAAACTGGGAACATTAAAGTTTTTCTCAAAAATGCCTCAATGTTTACTCTTTCTTAAAGGGCAACGCAAGTGAGCTGGCATTTGTGTGACTATGTATGCAAAGTGCGAAATTTACGGAAAACTCTGCGTGGTCTCGCTAGCAGCCTTGGAAATAACGGTGGTCAGGTGGTCAAAGACCAATTAATTAATTGCTCAGACCAGTTTATTTATTCAAAATTTGAGGGGGCCACTGGTCACCGTGTCCAGTTTATTAATTCGAAATAATAACAAAAAACAGAAGGTGACCAGTTTAATAATTCCAAAAAATGGGAGATGACCTATTAATCCAAGGTTTATATCAATTTCTATGTATAGCGACTCCGCTTACGACCGCCGCGGCCACACGTCGAGTTTTTATGCAGAGTCCATTCGCTCGCATCCCTCGAACGAGTCGAACTGTCTAACCCCCATCTGGCCTCAAACCCTCAATCATGGACTCTAAATTAAATGCCTCAATCCTCTAGTCTCACTTTCCCCCGAGTACGGTATACTACCTGGCTACGCGGTAACGGACCGGGGACTCTGGAGTTACGGGGCCTAGAGAAAGCGAGATAATAGAGTGTTGTCGTCTTATACGATTTTGAAATCTTGTAACGTCACAGCTGTAGTGTTAATAGTGGCCGCCATGACAGTTACCGTTTTTTATCAATAGGCAAATTACAACGGTGACGTCACAGGGTTTCAGACGACAACAATCTATACGGTAAATTACGAGGGTCTTCTAGGCTATGGTAGTAGTGGTACTCATAAAATAAAGTTAACTATTTTGAATACGTGTAAAGTTAATGTTACCAACAGCCTTGGAAATAAGGTATTTTATTTAACTGGTCCTTATGACCAGTGACCCCTTTGATTATGAATTATTAAACTGGTCATTATGTCCAGTGTCCCCCTAGCTTATGAATTATTAAACTGGTCTCATATAAAATGTTCTAATCAGCCTTGGAAATAAGATTTTATTTTAAACTGGTCCTTATGACCAGTGACCCCCTAGTATATGAATCATTAAACTGGTCCTTATGACCAGTGACCACCTAGCTTATGAATTATTAAACTGGTCATATATAAAATGTTCTAATGTCATTTATAAGCCTAAAAAAACCTATACTACATATTTAGAAGTTAGATTAGGTTGGTAACATTAACTTTACACGTATTCAATATAGTTAACTTCATTTTATGAGTACCAAAAGAATAGTACAATATAGTACTATCTCACCTAAGACTACTACCATAGCCTAGAAGACCATCGTAATTTACCGTATTATCTCTCTTTCTCTAGGCCCCGTAACTCCAGAGTCCCCGGTCCGCTTGTAAGAACCTTGCGCGTAGCCAGGTAGCCTACCGTACTCCAGGGAAACTAGAGGATTGAGGGTTTGGGGCCAGAGGGGGGTTAGACAGTTCGACTCGTTCGAGAGAAGCGAGTGAAGGGACTCTACATAAAACCTCGACGTGCGGCCGCGGCGGTAGTAAGCGGAGTCGCTGTACATAGAAATCCAGTGAATAGGGAAATCAAAATTGATATAAACCTTAAATTAATAGGTCATCTCCTATTTTTTGGAATTATTAAAATGGTCACCTTCTGTTTTTTTGTTATTATTTCAAATTAATAAACTGGACACGGCGACCAGTGACCCCCCAAATTTTGAATAAATAAGCTGGTCTGAGCAATTAATTAACTGGTCTTTGACCACCTGACCACCGTTATTTCCAAGGCTGGTTACCAACATAATCTAACTTCTAAACATGTAGTATAGGTTTTTTTAGGCTTATAAATGACATTGGAACATTTTATATAAGACCAGTTTAATCTTGGAGGAATAAAACAAGTATACAGGAGTTGCGGAGAGCTGCGAAATCGGTTTCGTCAGTGACCGTGATCTTGCGCGATTCGGAGGGGTTCAAACGCGACTAGCGCCAACTGCATTCGGGATTTTGTAACTATTCTCATTTTATAGCATTGTTTTCGCGTCGTCTGGTTTGTTTTATTCCTCCAAACAAATACGAGTCGTTTTGGAAAAAGGTGCAAAGAATTTAGAAATGTTTCAAAACAAACCAGACGACGCGAAAACAATGATATAAAATGAGAATAGTTGCAAAATTCCGTATGCAGCTGGCGCTAGTCGCGTTTGAACCCCTCCGTCTCGCGCGAGTTCACAGTCACTGACGAAACATGATTTCGCAGCTCTCCGCAACTCCTGTATATTTGTTTTATTCCTCCAAGGTTTAATAATTCATAAGCTAGGGGGTCACTGGTCATAAGGACCAGTTTAATAATTCATATGCTAGGGGGTCACTGGTCATAAGGACCAGTTTAAAAAAATCCTTATTTCCAAGGCTGCTCGCTAGTACCGAGTGGGGGTGTAGGGGGTTAAAAAGCACGGTGCTTTTTCTTTTTTTGCCACAGAGCTTGCGTTGTCCTTTAAATACTTAATATATATTCCATGTTCAATTGTAGTCTTTATAAAACGAAGGTATTTTACATTCTATTAAAATATTTATAAAATAAGTAAAATAACCTAATATATTTGAAAAATATTGAGGAGCAAGTTTGAAAAGTACAAAAAGTCGTTTTTATAAAATGGAACTTTTTTAGATATCTGGTTTTGGAACTCAGGTAACGAAATAAATAAATATTTTTTTTTTGTATTTTGTCGCACTAATGGTGCCTGCCAAAAGCCTTGAACACCAAAGCGAGGGTTCTAATTTTTTATTTGTTTCTGGTACTTAGAGATAGAAAAGAAATAGAGGCACTATGGTTTCTGGCAAAGTTGACCGTGAGTGCCGACCCCCTTTTCGCCAAAGTAGGAAGCCATGAGATGGGCAGATTACGTGGCGCCATCGACGCGCGGTGAAATGAAATACATTATGCCTTTTTAAAATCAACTGTCATTAATTTTTGATGTAAACAAAGGAAGGATAGAAGACGTTGCATATTCTGTCCCTCTCCACTTTCAGACATACGCCGGGGGGGGGGGGTTGAATTTTCCCGGTCAAAAACAGGGGTGCCTTAACGCGGTAATCTTCCCTCTATTTCTTCTCTATCTCTATGGTCTGGTACTATTCATGTCAAGTTTCTTTAGAGAACGACCCTCAAACTCGCGCAATATTCGAAATATGGTACAAGTTTTAGGGGTGGCCTTTAACTTTCAGGTCGATTTTTTATTTCTTGTTGGGTGTCTAATTTCTTCTTCTGAAACCTAAGTGTATTTCAAATATAATAAAGGTATTGGCTTTGGAAAATTCTAACAACATTAGTTGCATTATTAGAGAATTGAATAGTTTTTTCTCTACTTTGACGCGGGATCACAGTGTGTTACTTTGTGGTGACGTCCTATACAGCCATGAACTAATTAAGGTTATTTTATGTTTTCCTTTTTTAAAGTTTTGTAATATCTACTTGGATGTACACTTTTCTTAATATGCATTTTTTCTTTACAGCTTCATTACCACCTTTAATTCCGGGAATAATGCTTTTCCATTTGACTAAAGTTTTCCTTCAGAAACCATGCCTGATAAATCAATTTTCTTTGAGAACAATTAATTCATCATTTCTGACTGGTTCAGTTACTCCAACAGAAACAAAAGTATCTTACATGATTTCAATGATTAAACTTAGGTTAAAGCTAGTTAACACATGCTAAGAGCTAAGTTTACTTTAGATTTAGCTAACATTTGTGATATCAGTTGAAAATTTATATCAACAATTCCTTTTTTAATGCGTTTTAGAATGGGATCGATATCTAATAGACATTAGCACTTCAGGAAGGCATTGAAGAAATTTTAGTTTTGCATATTAATTTGTTACATTCTATTTATTATAATTAACTGTTTTATTTCAGGTTACTGGTGATAATAGTTATGTATCACCATCCCTCACTGATTCTTTTGGAAGAAAGCATAGCTATTTAAGAATTTCATTAACAGAAAGATGTAACTTGAGATGTATGTAACTTATTTTGAACATTATAAGACTAACTGGGTACTATCAGTTTTAAAAATTTTTCCACCTGTTTCTTATATATTTAATACTTATGATATTAGGTTATGATGTAGTTACCGTTAATAGCGTTTTCCATTGGGCTGCTATGAGTTCTTGCAGGAATCCATAACGCTACTTGAAATGAATAACGGCTTTGATTCCCCTCCGTTGTGGTGGAACAAAGTAGTCTTGAGCTTATAAGCCGAGTGTTAGCTCCTCCACTTAAAACGGGTGATTGGTGTGTGGTTTGCTCTGTCATCTGCTTCCTAATAAGGGTCTATGGTGGAGTTGATTATATTGTTATTAAGTAATAAACGAAGGTGGATCTTCATGCTGATGATAATAGAAATACATTTTCAGACACTTTCATTATATGCATGAATAAATTTCTTTACATACACTTTAAAAATTATATATACAAATTCTCGACTAGTTTCGGAACGACCGTCTTTCCATTATCAAGAGAATAATAAAAGGTTAATTTCGAAGTCCCGCCCATTATATATACAATCCAAAAAATGAACACAAACAAAAATATTAAATAAAAAATATATTTCTAAACCGGGTCGAGATAAGGACATTTGTCGTTGTTCATAACTTTGTTAGATTTTTTAGGAATTTCCAGTGTTTCACGCGTATTACTTTCGTAGTAGTATTTTGTTTGGGCTAATAAGTCTGTATTTTCCCAATCAATACAATGTGTGGGGTTATTTCTTAAATGTAAGGCGACAGCGGACTTTTCGTAATTTGCATTTTTGCAGAAGTTTTTATGCTCAGACAAGCAATTTTTTTATTATTTAGCTTTTGTGTTCCCTCTAGTTACTTTATGTTTGATGATCAAATATATCGTCAAGTGTTGGGACTGAGTATGGGCAACTCATTGAGCCCTCTATTGTGTAACATATTTATGCATTATATTGAAACTTCAGTGCTGGAGTTCAATATTTTTTCCTTTAAATTGTACAAAAGGTATGTCGACGACATTTTTGTTATAGCGGCTAATGATGAAAATTACAGTCCAAATTTTAGTAAAGATAAATTTAATAAAATTAATCCAGCAATACAATTCACCTTGGAGGTGGAGGACGAGGGGCTGATCACTCCGCGTAATCGGTGTACAGAGCCGTACCTTTGACTGTACTAATGGGATTATGCGTAATCTTTGAAGTCCCTGCCTTTGGCAGTGCTAATCTAAGAGTAATCCGGTGTACAGACTTTCTAATAAACTGGCTGTTTTAGATGTTCTGGTTAAGCGCAACACGTTCAGTGGTATTTCAACCGAAGTCTATAGGGAACCAAATACTGTCAATTTATTTCCCCACGCAAAATGTAGTGTTCCTTATAATAAAAAAATATTGGTGTTTATAAAACAATGCTGTGGCGTATGAAAAATATATGTTCCGATGATTTAGCAACCAAGAAAGAATGACATTATATTAAGTCTATCGCATACCACCGGGGGTTTGACCCGTGTATAATAATAGTCCAAATTAAAAATAAAACCTTAAGTGGAAAGTAAAATTGCTACGTTTACCTATGCTGCACAGGTCTCTTATAAAAATGAAAAATTGTTTAAAAACAAATTTGAATCTTCAAAATTAAATTGCGTATAGACAAACAAAATAGAGGATAACTTTAATAAAGGGAAGCATAGTTTTGATAAACTGGAAAAAGTGTTATATATGAAATACCCTGTCAACAATGCGATAAAGTGTACATTGGGCAAACTAAACGTTCATTAAAAAAAAACGCTTGTCTGAGCATAAAAACTTCTGCAAAAATGCAAATTACGAAAAGTCCGCTGTCGCCTTACATTTAAGAAATAACCCCATACATTGTATTGATTGGGAAAATACGGACTTTTTAGCCCAACCAAAAAACTACTACGAACGTAATACGCGTGAAACACTGGAAATTCTTAAATAATCTAACAAAGTTATGAACAACGGCAACGGTTCTTATCTCGACCCGGTTTGGAAACATATTTTTAATTTAATAATTTTTTGTTTGTGTTCATTTTTTGGATTGTATATATAATGGGCGGGACTTCAAATTTTTTTGGATTGGATATATAATGGGCAGGACTTCGAAATTAACCTTTTATTATTATCTTGATAATGGAACGACACTCTTTCCGACACTATTCGAAAATTTGTATGTATAATTTTTAAAGTGTATGTAAAGAAATTTATTCATGCATATAATGAAAGTGTCTGAAAATTTATTTCTATTATAATGTTATTAAGTTCTGATAGACCAAAATATGAATAAGAAAAAAGTTATAAAATAACTTAAAAAATGGTTCAAAGCAATCACCATATTTTTAGAGAACATCATTTTTAATATTCCTTCCGCCTCAGTTTAAAGACTATTGAGTTCATGCAAGGAAAAGACCCAATGGTTTTAACACTCCGTGCCAAGCACTATGAAATACATGTTTGAAATCCTATCATGATAGGATTGCCTTTAATTTGTTGGATGTTATGATAACTCTCACATGATTTTGATAGCAATTCGCTTCACTCTATGCTTCTAAATCTGAGTTGTTTGGCCTTGTTCAGGATTTGGAGGAAAATAGACAGATGAGAATCTGGTCTGTAAAAAATTTTTATTTATTAAAAGTGGCTTTATCAAACACCCATGTCATTTCTGAGCTAGAGCATTGAAGCTGCTGTCAAATTAAAATTTTGGGCTAAATCTAGAGCTGTTTGATAATTGACAATACTCATGTTGTTCTTCAAGTTACAATACTTTTAATAAATATGTTATCGCTACCTGAGTTTCAAAGTGAAGCATAACCAAAAACCTGATTTGAGAAAAACAGGTTTTTCATTTAAATCGACAATTATGACCATAGTAAACTAAAAATTAAAATACACCAAAAAACGTTAAAATTCCTGGAAAGTAAAGGTAAGTAATGCACCATCTTAATGCAAACCACTCAGTACTTATTTTGAATATCTTTTAAAAGTCACGTTATTCGACTTGCTTTATTCTTGCTCTCAGGTAGCGTTATGCTATTTGGTTGTATTTATGTGTCACATTGTGTGGAATTAAGGCAGTTGTTTTTGTTACTAAAAATGTTCTACTGTAGACTTTTTCATTTATGAAATTTTTCATTGAGGCACATTTCTTTAATTCTAAAATGGTCCTCTTTTTAGGTCATTATTGTATGCCTTCTGAAGGAGTTCAATTAACTCCAAATACAAACCTTCTTACCACAAGCGAAATTGTTCATCTTGCAAAATTGTTTGTCAGCCAAGGCGTTAAGAAAATTAGATTTACAGGAGGAGAACCCCTCATCCGGAAAGATTTATGTAAAATTATTAGTGAGTTTTTATATTTTTTTCTTCTGTATACTTTCTTTTTAGAGTACCAGACAAAATACAAGTAGTAACTGAAAAGAAATAAAATCTGCGAAAAGACGATCTTTTTTCTGTTATAAATAAGCTTAAAACTGGAAAGGTTATTTATTAGGGTAAAAAATCTTTTATGCAAAGTTTTCATGCTCTGTAAATATTAAAAGATTTTAACGTATCCATGGAAATTTTTAGTTATGCTCTGTAAATCATTTTATCTCCATCTCCTTGGTCCAAAGTGTGGCTAGAATGGAATTTTGGCAAGTTCTACGTCAAAATCTCAAATTTCCTGGAATCTCTATCTTAAGATCTAGTTGTTTAAAATTGAAAAAGCAGACCACCCTTCTCGAGTGTAACTTCAACTGATTATTATTTTAACTTAACCATCTAGATTAATATAAACTTCAATAAAGAAGGACATGCGAGGACAAAATCTGTCTTTGGACAGTAGTACAGCAGATAAGCTGAATAGACCTTGTCTTTGTCAAAATGATTGTGATGTATAATATACATATGGCGTTCCAAAAGTTATTTGCTAAATGATTTGGGCCAAACTTTTGTTAAGTAGTCTAATAAGGAGAGTCAACTTATCTAAATTCTCTAGATATGGCTGATAGTACAGCTATTACAAATTTATGCTGAAGATAATGACATGATGCTATTTCTTTTTGTCTGTTCATTCTTATTCCAGTCAATGTAAACAAATAAGACTTTTAAAAAATTGCTGTACATGTTTTAAATGTTAAGTTGACTCTCTTTATTTCCTCCATGGTAAAAGTTGACTGATTGTCGCACAAATAAGATGGGCAAAAAGGTTGCTATTGAAAAATAAGAGTAAACCAATGACATATTTAATAATTTTTTCATAGGCAATGTAAGTGGCCTTACAGGAGTGGAAACAGTTGGTGTTACAACCAATGGAATACTGCTGAAGAAGAAATTGGAAAAATTAAAAGAATCCGGATTAAATGCCTTGAACATAAGTTTAGATACACTAATTGAACCTAAATTTGAGTTTATTACAAGAAGGAAAGGCTTTCAAAAAGTTATGGAAGCAATTGACTTTGCACTAAATCAAGGTTTTAGACCTTTAAAGGTAATTAAATATTTTATTTATGGCAGAGTAGTTAGTAATTCCGCCTTCCAGCAAATGAAATCTCGGAAGAACTCCACCTTCAGTACTTTCCCCATGGGTTAAAGGGATTTTGCCCCACTTTATTTGGTTTCCCTGTTTCCATAAAAACTTCAAAGTTAATGGTAATAGTAAGTGAGCTGTTAGCATGAAGGGCTTGCTGTCACCTTCCTTTTGCAATATAACCTGGAATAATTGAATTTAAAGTTGCTCACTGGCTTGGGCTTGTGGTGGTTGCCTTTGGTGACAAAAATTTATATCAAACTATTACGATTCACTAACTATATACATTATCAACGTTCTTCCGAAATTTCTTGGTCAATGAGGATCCAAATCCAATAGGTGTTAATACATTTTATTATTATTAGGTAAACTGTGTGATCATGAGAGGGTTTAATGAAGATGAGCTTATAAATTTTGTGAAGCTGACTCAAGATATGGTATTTTTTTTAATTGGAACCCAAAGTTAGCACACAGTGAAAATAACAATCATACTTTTTTTAAATATAGGAAATAGATGTTCGTTTTATTGAATACATGCCATTTGATGGAAATAAATGGAAAAAAAGTAAATTTTTCAGCTATTTTGAGATGATATCAATGATAAGGAATACTTGGCCAGATTTCTATAAGATAAAAGACAAAGCTAACGACACCTCAAAGGTAAGTTATAACTATTGGTGTCACCCGAGGGTGTCCCATCAACCTTTTTCCAGAATCCCACGCTGGACGGTGCCCATTTCCTTATCTATGATGAGGTTGTTCGGCAAGCCATCTTTTACAATGGCCATCTTAAGCAACCCTACAGCGTCACTATAGGACATAGGAGGCAG
Source organism: Leiobunum rupestre (assembly GCF_980474605.1). Classification (NCBI taxonomy): domain Eukaryota; kingdom Metazoa; phylum Arthropoda; class Arachnida; order Opiliones; family Sclerosomatidae; genus Leiobunum; species Leiobunum rupestre. The sequence goes on from NC_143384.1 coordinate 62,406,298, forward strand.
ACCTTCCTTAGCTTTTTTGGCCATGGATTGGGAAGACCCGGCGAGGGTTTGGAGTCCTCCGACCTGAGTCTCTTAAGTGAAGGGGTTTCTTGTCACCCAAGTATGACTGAATCTCCTTCGTAAGCAAGCCTTGCGGCGTGCATAGCGTTGCAATGTTTTTGAGGGTTGGGTAACACCCAAAGATAACCCAGACTCCCCATACAGCCGGGTATTGCAGGAAGTAGACCCTTGCTTATTTTGTAATTATCCCACGAGTCAGGAGAAAAGTAAAAGGTTACCACCTGTGGTAGTCCTCCTCCTGGGTGGAAGGCTAGTTACAATGGGGTTTAGTAATGTGACTCACAGCCATTATAGAACCACCATTCGCCATATTGAATTAGGCTTCTTTTCAGAGATAATGGAATGCTGTGCTAAAGGAGATGTGATTCTTTCAAAACCCTTAACAGATAAAAAGGGGGAAGTGAAGTACGCGAGAGCAGCGCTAGTCTCCGCTTTGCGTTGGTAAAGGAAACGATTTTATTTTGCTGTTGAGCAGGGGAGTAGTCGATTCCGCGCAGGCAGTCTGACCTCACGGAATTAATAATATAATAATAATAAAAGCTTTGTTGTAATTTGATTTGTTTATTTCGAATATCCCACCATTAATATCAAAGTTTAACAGCCAATGAAATGCGAGGTGTATATCTATTATATTGCGTCATCGATAGAGACGTCACACTTTTTACCGGTGATTGAAAGATTTTGGCTGTTAGTTTTTTTGCTTGCTGATTCTCCCACGGAATGTCACGCTGTTCACGAGTGTTATAAATAATGTAGTTATGTGTTTATCTTAGTTATATTAAATCAGTTATTTTGTTTAATGCGCTATGATTGTTTTATTGCCAAAATTCATAACAAGTGGAAGCAGAACGTGGTTTAGTGGTGGCGATGCAAGACGATTTAGGAGTCGTGTCTCCAAAGCTTAATTTACGTTGATCGCGGCAGTAAAGGATTGAACATCGTCTGCTCATGAATCAAGATGGCTGAAGGTTATGTTGGATACCCAATTTTGAAATTGAATTTTAAAAATTATAAAGACTGGAGTTACGAAACAAAGCTACGATTAGAAGAAAGAGATTTATGGGGTATAGTGGAAGGTACCGAAGCAGTTCTGACAGGGTCAGGAGTTACTAGGGATGATGTTAAGAAGTTTGAGCTGAGGGAGAAGAAGGCCTATACATTTATAGCCTTATCATTGTCAGAAGATGTGGGAAGTATAATTGGTGAGACGAGTACTTCTGGTAAGGCCTGGGAAGTTTTGAAGGACGCTTTTTGCCCTAGATCCAGAGCACGCATTGCAGCTTTAAGAGAAACTTTTTATACGATTGGTTGTCAGTCTGGAGAAAGTATACCAGCATTTATTGGGCGAGTTCATGAGGTTAAGAGACAACTTATTGAGGCTGGGGAAAGCGTCGAAGATAAAGATGTATCATACCAGCTGATAAATAGATTGCCAAAGAGTTATGATAACTTGGTTCAGAGAATATATCATTATGCTGATTCGGAATTTACATCATTAAATATACAGAATACTTTATTGGCAGAGTCTAGTAGACAGCAGCAGCGTGTAGAATCAATGGAGCACAGTGATGCATTTGCAGTCCAGAGAGAGGAAGAGGTAGAGAAAGGAGGTCTGGTGGCAATAACCGAGGTTCAAGATTTTCTGGAGGTTGCTATAATTGCCAAAGACTAGGACATAAGGCAAGCGACTGTAGGAAGGCCAGAAGGGATCTTCACCGAGAAAACGTCGGAGAGGATAGAAGATATAAATCGGCTTTTCTAGTCTCAGCTCAATGTTCGTCACTGGACAAAAAGGATTGGATTATTGATACTCCGGCAGAGCACCATTTCTGCAACAACCGTGAGTTGTTTTCGACTTATTTCCCTTATGCTGCTAAAGCGACATGCGGTGAGGGAAAGTCTAAAATTTTGGGAAAAGGAGACATCTATATCCAGATTGGTGGAGAACATGGCGAGACTTACCTGTTTAGAGATGTACTACACACAGCGAAGATTAGTCGAAATTTAATATCAGGCAGACTCATTGACCAGGGCGGCTATAAAGGGGTGATTGCCGGTTCTAAATACACTGCATATGATGGAATAGGAAAATATGCATTTGAAGCCCGGTTATCTAAAGAGAACTTTTATACGCTGAAGGATGCCACACTGATATAAATAGAAGCGGAAGAAGCTCATTCGGTAACTCAGGATACTTTGAAAGAAATCGACAGATGGCACCAGAGGTTAGGCCATATTAATGAGGCCGACCTGAAATATATGGCTAAGCATGAGATTTTGCAAGGTGACTTGTCGACTTGTATTCCTTGCAGACTTAGTAAAAGTACCCGTTCAGTCCACAAATCATCTGAGGGGATACGTAGCGGAAGTGTATTGGATTTGATACATTCGGACGTTTGGGGACCGTCGCCAGTTACCTCACTGAAAGGAGGGAGATATTATGTAACATTCATAGACGATCATAGTCGTAGATCTTGGGTTTACATTATGGCAAAGAAGAATGAAGTTTTTCACTTTTTTGAAGTATTTAAGAATCTTGTAGAGACACAGACGGGCAAAAGAATTAAAGCCATAAGAACTGACAATGGGCTAGAATATTGCAATGAAGAATTTAATTCACTTTGCGAGAAGGTTGGCATACGTCATGAACGTACTAACGTCTATTCGCCGCCAATGAATGGAGTCGCTGAGAGGGTGAACAGAACTTAATTAGATACCACAAGAACATTGATCGAGGATGCAAAGTTGCCATTAAATATGTGGGCGGAGTTATTGATGTTGGCAGTCTATTTGAAGAATCGTACGATACATTCTATACTTGGAGACAAAGTTCCTATGGATTTCTGGTCTGAAAGGAAATTGAGCGCCAGGCATATTAAGCGAATTGGTAGTTTGGCATTCACCCATCTACCTAAGCAGAGCGAGAATGGGAGTCTTAATTGGATATGCCATAAAAACACAAGGCTATCGTATCTACTATCCTTTGGAGAGGGAAGTGAGGGATACCAAACATGTAAGATTCGACGAATCTATTATGGGGCTGGAATACATAATGAAGTCCAAAAGAGAAGAATGTTTAATTTTTGTATGGCCTAAAGATGATGCTGTTGATACAAATTCCAACCTATCTGAGGGCAATCGGCCAGGGGTAAATCCTGAAAAACCTGATGAGGATCCGTCTGAGATGACACAAGGTGGAGCTGATGCACAAACCTCAGTCCCGGAGTTGCCAGTAAATGATACTCGAATTCATGATACTCCGAACAAGCTTGACCAGTCTGTCATTGAGGGCCAACATCCCAAGCTTCCTGAGGGATGGCGGAGAGATGTCGTATTTAGGAAAACTGGGGCAACGGCAAGAACGCCGGACATTTATTATTTTAGCCCGGAAGGTGGGAAGTTTAGATCTATAGTGAGGTTCAGAAGTACCTGCAAAATGTTGGATCTACACACTACATTACTGCTTGGGATTTCTCAAGGAAAAGCGTTCCGACGTCTATGTTATCAACGATCACCCAAACTGATATAGATGAGGTTTTTGAAGTACATTGCACTGAAGTGCGAATACCAAGAATGTATCAGGAGGCCTTGAATTCCGCACAGAAGGAGGAATGGCAGTCAGCGATGAAAGCTGAAATGGAGGTTTTGAAAGAGAGGGAGGTTACAAAGGTGGTCGAACGTCCGAAGGGAAGAGTAATTGGTTGCAAGTGGCTATATACGATCAAGAGAGCCTGATGGAAGCATTTTGAGATACAAGGCTCGTATCGTAACGCAGGGTTTCAGCCAGATTGAGGGCTTGGATTACGACAGTACCTTCTCACCAGTCGTGAGTTTCACACTAATATGGTTCTTCATTTCACTTTTTGTGATGGCCATATGATGGGTCCATGGTCATTTTGACGTAACGAATGAATATCTTTACTGAACATTGGAACATGAAATTTATATGAAGCAAATTCCCGGATACGAAGAGGGAGATAATAATACCCATTGCTTAATATTATTAAAGGCATTGTACGGACTGCATCAGAGCGGTCGATATTGGTACCAGGAATGTGATAGAACCTTTAGTGGCCTTGGTTTCACTCTGGATAATTAAGAAGCCCAGTGTGAGGTTTCCGAGACTTATTAGATGTCTGGGATTTGCTCATTTCCCACAACGGTAGATCGCGCTGCCTGTGTTGGAATATATGAATACATGTAGGAATAGATAAGTCTACCTCGACATACCCCTCGTTTCTACATCCCCCTTTACGCGATTTCTGAAGAGGAACGTCAGTGCTTAGCCCAATCAGAACTATCAATACCACTCCAGGGCTATTCCTCTATGGTTTTACCTATGTCAAAGTAAGTGGGAGTTGGTTTGAAATAGTTTTATACTTTGTATAGTATAAATACTTATGTCATGTCCTGTGTAGCAATTCCCTTTAATCTGTCGTCATCTAAAAATATAGTTTTAGTTTTACTTTCGTTTTTTTTAGCTGTTCATGTGTGCAAGTTATTTTGGTCATAAGAAATGATACTAAGCTTTATAACTACTTAATAAATTGAGTTTTATATGATATAGAGTTTTAAATCACCTTGCCACACACTAGATCTAACACTAATCCTTGTATGGTGAACATCACGCAGTTGTAGTTCATTTATTTATTTCAAGGTCCAGGAAATTTCAACCACGCTCTGCAACCATTTGTTAAACTAATATTATGGTACAATAAAACAACTACTTAATAATAAATGTAGTAGTTAATTTAAATGAAGAGAAATAGATAAATTGAACAACAAAAATATTTTCATGTTAACTCGCCTGGTTGCTATAACCTAAACTATATAAGACCAAATTGATCATAAATTCATAAATAACTTTTCACACATTAATGATAAATTTTGCAAGGATCTCTTCGCGATCCCTACTTTATTCCTTAAGACTGATGAAATCTCTAACATGTATGCTGCAACCATGGCTATTTCTCAGCCCTTAATGGGTCACGGTGTGCAATAACTGGTGGCTTTAACTTGGAGTTGGGGTTTGGCTCTTTTAACCCATATAAGGGCGGTGGTGCACTGAGAAATGTTAGCCGTGATCAAATAGTCCTAACTTCACTTCCGACTTCGGTCAGGTAGGGGCTGGAATCTGAGTTTCAGCTTTGGCTAACGGAGAGGCGCCACACATTTATGGCAGAATTGGTTTCCAGCTGTGCAGTGGCAGGACTCCATATGAGGCGATGCTGTTAATGTGGTATTCTAGATGAATTACACGTCCAATAAATTTAAAAACTTTTTTATTAAAAGTTAATTTCGATTATTGCTTACAAAATATTAATTAGTTTAAAGCACATTTAACAGCCATTATTGAGAGCTACTGGCCACAACCAAATCTAAAGAGCAACTAACTAGATTATAGAAATTCTGCCTTATCTTACACCTCATATGTCCCTAGCTACAGGCGCCATCTGGCGTTTATAACCTACACTTTATATATTCAGGTAAAGTTAGTTTCCTAATAACAAATGCGCCTATTGCTTTTCTTCCTTTTGGAAGCACCCCGGGATATCCAGTGTTAATTATATCCCAGTTGCACCAATATATAAATCCTGACCTAATGCTGCTGTTTCTTGGGGTAATTAAGACTGGTTTGATACTCCCTAAAAATGAAATCAGCCTAGTACTTCATTTGTTTTCAAAAGTTTGTTTTCTGGTGCAATTTAAGCATGTGCCAGTGATGTTTTCATAGGCCTCTTGTCACGCTGATAAAGAATTTGACCATGATGCTTTATTGCTGATTTTCCTGACATGATATTTATTCATACTGAAAATGACTTTCTTGATAGCATACATCGTATTTTCACTGAACTTATTCATTTACGAAGACATTTTATAGTAAATTTAAGTGGAAGCTACTTCAATCTAATAAACACTTATGTTTTGTAGGGATACAAAGTTCCTGGTTTCACAGGTCAAGTTGGATTTATCACATCAATGTCTGAAAATTTCTGTTCTTCCTGTAACAGGATAAGGCTCACTGCAGATGGAAATATAAAAGTAAATTTTATAAAATGTTATCTTACTGTATAGTACATTTAAAATTGAAATATTATAAATGGCAGGTTTGTCTCTTTGATAATTCTGAAGTGTCATTAAGGGATATGATACGTTCTGGTGCATCAGAAGAAGACTTAGTGAATGTTATTTCACTTGCTGTTCATGGCAAGAAAAAACAACATGCTGGTCAGTAGTGAAAGCTTGTTCATTAATTAAGTTAAAAGTAAAGTAAAACCCTATTCAGACGAGGTTTATGAAACTAGGTTTAGACTACATTTAATAAGCCACAATTGTTTTATGCTTTTTCATACTTTTTTTACTTAACAATATATGAAAAATAAACTTTGGTTTAATAAATCAAGTTTTATACGCCTCATCTAAGCCATTTCATTCGCTATGTTGAGTTTTTAAGTTAAACCACTGGCAGAAATACATGAACCAAAATTATCAGCGTCCTATTCCTCTAACACGGGAGGCAAGTTCCCCGTTTTCACCCACCTTAGTGGCCACGTGCCACCTTCCCCTCCTCGAAAAGAGAACCTCCCCACCTCCGCGGCGAAGGTTTGAATACGCTACCTGGCGATGGCCGAGCGAAACTTTCACGAAAAACAAATAAATAAATAAAATATGCTGCTGGGGAAAAATTACAAGTGCATCATGTGTCACAGTGTCAGTGGAAGAAAGGCTGTCACCATTAGAAGCAACGTCCAAGGAAAAAATAGTTCAAACAAATATCATCGTAATCAGTTATTATTAATTAATGAAGCCCAGTTAACGACTAATAAAAACTAGACTAACTTGACTACGTTAAGAATTATAAACAATAAATATTTCTATTATTTTGTTAAAATAATTGTACTTGTTTTATTTGAAATATAAAGCTGAATAGCAACGTAAAGGTAGCCTTACTCGTAAACGAAATCATCATTTTTATTTCTTATTTCTACTAGCTCATTTATCGTGGTTTATTTCGGTTTCTTCTTTTTCCGTAGCCTTCTGTTTCTTTGGTCTACCCATATTCTTTGCTACTGCAGGCCTAAATATTTTTATCTGGGTTTCATATATCTTAAGTAGCTCCATTAAGTAATTTGTATATTTTCTAATTCTAATAAAACTAAGTATGTCTATGTTCTTTCAGACATAAATGGTCTGGTAAGAATAGTTAAAAGGTTTTAATTTATCTACTTTTAGCTGCAGCTACCGCGTTCCACAGTTCCACTGACCTCTATCAAAAACAAAACACGGCAAAGCCTAGGTTTGCAGACCACGTTTCTCACGATTTTCTTCGATTAAATAATTTCTCTTAGCCTCACTAGATGGCGGTCTAGTTACCCGTGGTGCATTCGAAATTTTCTCTGGAGTCGCGGGAGGCGGAAAATTAACAAGGCCTCCCTATTTAACCCTCCCCTGTCGCACGGGGAAATTGCCGCCCGAGAAAAATTTGTTCGCTGATAATTTCGGTTCATGTATTTCTGCCACTGGTTAAAGGGATTTTACTCCTAGTTCTTTGGTTTGTCTTTTCTGTAAAAAACTTATGGAGGTTAACAGTAATAAATCCTCTACACATTGTAACCCGGCCACCTGAGTTAATGGCATTAAAAGTTGCTAGATTACTTGGGTCGAAGTTGGTGCCTAGGGTATTAGTCTAGGATATTAAGGTGCTTCATTACCATGGCCATTGGGCATGGGTATTAAAAATCAATGTTAATTAAAGTATAAAAATATATTACAATATTGAAATCTTTGTTACATAAATATTAGAATTCAATCATACTTTTGATAATATATTGTGATCAATATATAAAAGGTTTGGGTATCATTTGCAGGGATGGTCAATATTTCTCAATCCAAAAATCGACCAATGATTCTAATTGGTGGGTGAAGATGACAGCTATAGGCCATATAAATGTAAGAAACCAATTACATTAAGCCAAAACAAAAACAAATTAAATATAGCTAAAATGGCACAAGAAGAGCATTTAATAATTTGTATTTCTCAATGTATTATTGAAAGTTACCTTTTATCTCAAACCTAGAAACATTTTGGTATGACAATATTTTATTCATATGACCAGGGCACATATTTCGATTTTCTAGTGATAAACAGAGGGAAGAATTAAACTATTAAGAGGCAATTTACTGGCTTTAAAAGCCAACTTTTAGGATAATCTTAAGGTTGGTCGGTTTTAAAACATATGATAGACCCAGGTTCAAATTCTGGGTTAAAATTTTTTATGAATTTTTGAAAGTTTTATATTTTCTGTAAATGTGCATAAATTAATCTCTCTACACAATAAAATTTTAAGAGTTATACCCAAGTATTCAAGAAACAAAATAATGAAGCTTTTTAAACTACACAAAACGTAAGTTGAACACTTTTGATATATATATTATATATTTATACAGTAAATATAATTCATTTAAAAATTATTAATAATTTATAATGGGGGATTCGAAATTTGAACCTGGGATATTCAATAACAAATATCCAAGTTTTACAAACTTAATATGCATGGGTCATTCCACGACAAATCAACCAAATTTTTTGAAATTTTCACCCTACCTTTTTAGATTTTGATAAAAATTTGCCTTAAGGGTTATTCTAGTCGAAAAAGCCGATTTCCAAATTATTTTTAATGTGCAATAAGCGGTTTTTGAGATATTCGCTATAGAACTTTACCAAAAAAGGCCAAGACACCAAAACTTGGAAATTGATATCTCCGTCAATAAAAGTCCGATTTTAGTGGGATGAAGCTTATTTTACAGCATTTTTGTTATAAAAACCAGAATAAAATTTAAAAAATTCTATATTGAATTTCTCAGTCTCAAAAAAGAAATTGTTTGACCTTTGACCTTTACCTGTTACCCCAATTTTAGTGAAATAGAAATATATTTTTTTCGAATTCCCCGTCTATGATTTAGTCTAAAAGATCAAAATCCCAAAGTAGTATTATTAGTTCTTTAGAAATAAATTTTTTTGTACAACCCCTCTTGCAGTTTTAGAGGTACGGAACTTTGTAAGTCCAGTCGATTTAAATTAAAAATTGCTTGTAACTAGAAAATTTTTTGATAAAATTTTTCTCTTTTGCAATGTGTTGCTAAAATCGGTCTGAACAGCCCATGAAAAATTTCCATAAATCCCACCATGGGAAAGTGGTCGAAAGTGGTCACAGGTTGTCAAGCTAGATTTATTTGGAAAAATATGGTCGGGAAAGTTTAAAAAGTTGTCCTGACTAAATGCTTTGAGATAAAAGGCTGAAATTTGGTGAATATACTTCACAGCTATAGGGGATAATTATAGGCCAAAGTGTTTTACCGCCGCCATCTTGGATTCAATATGGTGGACGCAAGTTCAGTGTAAATCTCGGAATATCTTATCAAAAAAACTTATAACGTATGCAAATACTCTTGATATTGTATATTTCTGGCTTATCATGGGCTTGCGCGGTAATATTTTCCCGCCATTCTTAAAATACAATATGGCGGCCGTTTCCCCCAACAAGAGTGAGAATCACAATTGTTACTGGGACGATTTAGGCCAAGTTTTGGCTTATGCTAAAGGAAACTGCATTCCCGTCAAAATAAACACCATTTAAAAAAAACATGAAATTAACCTAAATAATTGTTGGAAAACCTACTATATTAACTTTGTCATACTAACGTTCAGCTCCTTTACTTCTGAGCATACATTGTTTACGTTTTTGTTACGCGTTGCGGCCACAGGGCGGCACTACAGTCGCCGATCACAGGTATATAAACCGCTGCAGAAGAGTTATTATGTTCGCCCGACTACTACCGTCACTAGCGATGTTTGCCACGCTCCGTAATGTTTGTTATTTATACTAGTCTCTTACAAGTGGCTTAACATTGCCCTTGTTTGTATTGTAAATATAATTTAAACCAGTTTTTATTAAACCTAACGTTTTTCATGACTTTTGACCACCTTTATTTATCGTCGATAAAATCCACACAACAATAATTTATTTTAAAAATATTAAACCTTATTTTCAGTATCAGAGTTCAATATCCAGTTTCAATGAGTTTTCGCAAATAGCTAATTGGCAAGGTCCGCAGGCGGACGAACAATTAAGGCTTTGGCTTTTGCATCGACAACTCATATCGGAGCACCCCTTGGTACATTTGTAGCGTACTAATTTTAGTAAGGAAGTTGTAGCTGCTGTTAAGTCCATCGTTTTTGAAAGATACAGACCACCCTCTAATATTCATCCCCGATCACGTGGGTTCAGATTTTTGTTGTTTTATTTCCATACAAATACAAATAGTTGGGGGAAGTCTCTCGGGTTTCACAAGTGAACTCTTAGATGCAACTTTTGAAACAAAAGGCTATGTAATGGCTGTTAAAGTACCAGTTGATTTACCACCAAACAGATAAACCCTGTTCCTTTAGAATAAGTCCAAACTCGGCAATAAATTGTCTCAGTAACAATTGTGATTCTCACTCTTGTATGGTGAAAAGGCCGCCATACTGTATTTTATGAATGGCGGGAAAATATTATTACCTCGCAAGCCCATGATAAGCCAGAAATATAGATAATATACAATATCAAGAGTATTTGCATACGTTATAAGGTTTTTTGATAAGATATTCCGAGATTTACACCGAACATGCGTCTGCCATATTGAATCCCAGATAGCGGCGGTAAAAAGCTTTGGCCTATAATTATCCCCTATAGCTGTGAAGTATATTCACAAAATTTCAGCCTTTTATCTCAAAGCATGAAGTCAGGATAACTTTTTAAACTTTCCCCGACCGTATTTTTCCAAATAAATCTAGCTTGACCACCTGTGACCACTTTCCCATGGTGGCCGGGATTTATGGAAATTTCTCAGGGGCTGTTCAGACCGATTTTGGGAACACATTGCAAAAGAGAAAAATTCTATCAAAAAATTTTCTACTTACACCCCTATTTTAATTTAAATCGACTGGACTTACAAAGTTCCATATCTCTAAAACTGCATGAGGGGTTGTACAAAACAATTTATTTCTAAAGAACTAAAAATACTACTTTGGGATTTTGATCTTTTCGACTAAATCATAGACGGGGAATTCGAAAAATAATATTTATATTTCACTAAAATTGGGGTAACAGGTAAAGGTCAAAGGTCAAACAATTTAAACTCTTTTTTTAAGACTGAGAAATTCAATCTAGAATTTTTAAATTTTATTCTGGTTTTTATAACAAAAATGGGGTGTAGTTAACTACAGCAACCTCATCTTGTTTTATAATTATATCAGGCGGAGACGATAGAGTTTGCACGTAGATAGCGTGGGTATTTTTTTTATTTGGCGCAAATGATTATTTAATTTTTTATTTTAATTTAAATTTTTTTAACTTTTTATGTAATTTTCACGTTTTTGTTGTTATTATTTTGTCGTGTGATAGACCTTGTCACGTAGATGGCGTGGGTATTTTTTATTTTGCGCCTAAAATAAAAAATACCCACGCTATCTACGTGACAAACTCTATCGTATCCCCCTAAAAAAAATATAAAACAAGATGAGGTTGCTGTAGTTAACTTTTGCCCAAAAATGCTTCAAAATAAGCTTATCCCATTAAAATCAGACTTTTATTGACGGAGGTATCAATTTCCAAGTTTTCGGTGTCGAGGCCTTTTTGGCCTTTTTTGGTAAAGTTCTATAGCGAATATTTCAAAAACCGCTTATCGCACATTAAAAATAATTTGGAAATCTGCTTATTCGACCCGAATAACCCTTAAGACAAATTTTTATCCAATTCTAAAAAGGTAGGGTTGATACCTTTGGACGATTTGTCATGGAATGACCCACAGGTTATCATTCTGAAAGGGATAAGACAATGGGGTAGTATTGCCTTAGTTCTCGCTTAAACTCACCTCCATTATCATGGTTAAACATAATTTTTTCTACAGGTGCTCAGAAGACAAGAAGTAACTGGAATATGCCTACTCATCCAATGTTTATTGTAAAAGCTTTTAATAATAATGCGCAAATTATATTATCAAACCAAAAATACTCAACACAGCCCACTCATTTTGATGAATCAGGAAACATAATTATGGTAGATGTGACGGAGAAACAAACTTCCATTAGAATAGCAATAGCTCAAGCTACAATATATTTAGGAGCTGATGTGTTTAAACTTGTTCAGGAAAATGGAATCAAAAAAGGAAATGTCTTAACTGTAGCTCAAATTGCTGGAATATCTGCTGCCAAAATAACTAGTACAATTATTCCATTGTGCCATAATATAAATATATCGAATGTAAATATAAAATTCTTTCTTAATAGTAATACCAATTGCCTTGAAATTAAATCAATTGTCAAAACCAAAAGTGAAACAGGAGTTGAGATGGAAGCCTTAACATCTGTAACTGTCGCTTCATTGACAGTTTATGATATGTGTAAAGCTATTAGTAAAGATATGGTGATAAAAGAAGTGAAATTATTAATGAAATCTGGAGGAAGAAGTGATTACTCTATGTAATATATTTTATAGAATAAAAGTAAAAATAAATGATATTTTTTCCAATTTTAATTTTGTATTAAATCTATTATTATAAACTAATTATGATGGCATATGGTGAATTTTAATTGTCATGCACTGTTATTATAAGTAGCACTTCGACCAGAGGTTCATTGTGCAGCCCAGTCTTTTAGACATGCACATGGTATTAGAATAGCAGGTTTAGCAACCAAGAATCTAGCCTCTGCAACCTCCTTGGCCAGAGTTGAACCCTATTATTGGTGCCCAGTTCTGAAAGGAGATTCAAGCAGCTAAGAACGAGCTTAGAAGTAATATTAAACGGATTTATAGCCTTAAGGTTAGCATGGCTGTCAGAGAAAATCTGAACAGTCTTGCTCCGATACTTCTTCTTAAGACAGAAGTCTACACTTGGAAAGTAATCACCAAACAGCTTTTCAAAGTGAAACTTTGCAGCCATGTTGTCAGAACCCAACAATAAGATCGGTAAATGACCAGAATATTATTGAAACAATTTGGTGTGGCTAAATTCCCAACTAGCAGATTTCCACCAACCATTATGTAGTAACCGATATGCACTCATAATTGCAACCTCTTTATATAAAGAGAATATTCAGAATCTCCTGTAATGCTGACAGGCCAGCCTTTGCACAGTGTGTAATTCAGCCTGAACTGACTTGATCGTCTGCCACGGCCCACGGCTGTTTCGCTATTTTTCAGTTACGCGGCAGCATTTTCGGTACCTATGATATTTCTATGTGCACAACAGCTGAAAGCTTCAACTGAGAAACATTGAAATTCAAAAGTCGTCTGCTATTTCTTCACATAATTAGTTGACTGATATTGAGGCAGATGGCGCTATATTTCCTAAGCTTGAAGCCTATATATCCAATAAACAACCTTCGGGCTAAGACCCCAAGACTTGCTTATGGTACCCCTTACTCTCCAGAATAACATTTTAGCTTTCCTGATACTAAGATCTAGATGAGGCTTGAATTCCACATTAGCTTACTGTCTAAAATGGTCCTAAAGTATGAAATATCGTTGAACATGTCCTGTACCTTCCTCCGAGTGAAGGAAACCATGCTAGTCTTATCAGGATTTACAGTGAGGCCAACCTCCCTGCACCAGCATTCCACAAAGATGAGAGCTTTTCTCATCATAGTCGAAATGGTTCCTGGGAATTTCCCAGTAATAATCATTGCAACATTGTCGGTGTAACCCAAGCCGCGACAGCCGTCCATGTTCGTCCACGACCAGGCACCACACCAGGAGTAAGAGAACACCCCCTTGGGGGCAGCCCCAGCTAGTGGTGTCCCTCAGTGATATGCCAAGCAAAGAGGTGGTCGTGACCAAATCAGTCCACATAGAATAGATCCATAGACACCAGGTATCATTGATACCGAAACGCTTAGCAGCTTTATGAATGATAGCCTTAGAGACTATCAAAAGCCCCCTCGTTGTCCCGAAAAACAGCTCATGCTATTTCTTTGAACTCAATAGTTCTTTTTATAAAGTAATGTGGCCTACTTGTTTAAATGTTGCTCCTACGTCACAGTCTCTTGCTTTTACAAGTCTACGAGCGCGCTACAGTCGCCAGAGGAATATAGCTTTTTCTAGCGCGCATGCAAATAGCTCGTGCGAAGAATATACTAATAAAGCTGGGTCCTGTGACGTAAGAGCAACATTTTAACAAGTTGGGCGAGACCACTTTTTATTTTATAAAATCAACTATTGCACATTCAAGGCAATTAATTATGCCATGAAGGGTAGTATCAGTCGATTTGCATCATGAATGGTTAAATAATACTTAAATAACCAACCAAAGGATATTCTTTTCTGATGGAATAGCTAGAGGAATCTTATTGGCCTAAACCATTCCTACACCCAAGTGTTCTCTTATCTACTTTGCTACAACATTTAAATCCCCTGAGCCCTTGTGCTTTAATTTTTACTCCTTGACGACAACCTTATATCTCGTCCCTTCTATCGAATATTCAAGGCTTCAGTGTGTACAAGTTATCCGAACTTAAAAACATTTGTGCTGATTATACCGTTAATATAGTTGCTCTAACTGAAACCTGGCTTCAATCAGACATATAAGATAGTTAAATATCACTATTGTAGGGAACTTTGACCAAATGACATCACAACTAAATTAGTAACCTTGACCCATTGTTTTCATCATGTGATACTGATAAAGGCAAAAACTGGAATTTCATTTCCGGGTTCCTTCAAAACTTTTTAAATTACAACAGCTCCCTACACAAACTATTACCGTTAACCTCAACAAGTTTTTATGTGTGATAACTTAAATTAACCAGTTGATATTGAAAAAAAGCCTGATTATTATCCCATACTTTCCAGCGCCTATAAATTCAAACAATGGACTCACTTTGTACATCTTAAACAACGTGGCGCTAATCCTATTGTCATAAAAAGTACAAGCAAGCTTGAAATGCACTCACCGAGTCATTGAGGAACATTAAAAGGAAAATGGAGTTAACAATCACTAAACAAATATCATCTAATCCAAAGGTTTTCTATAGCCACATCAACAAACTCCGCAAGAGTTAATTTACAAATAACCTAACTTGTCAGTTAGACGATTTTGGGGAGAATAGCCTATAATCAACTGTACATAAATCAGCCTTCTATTCTGTACTGCATTTGAATATGCTGGAGATAACTCATTGATGTTGAACGCAAATAATGAATTAGACATAATATATCAAATAGCAACAGATATCTCGAACCTAAAAGAAAAACTAACATGTCCAGAAAACTTATATAAAATAAAAGAAAACAAAGTTCATGATATTGTGCCGCAGTATTTTCAGAGCTGAAAGTCTTACAAAAACCCCAAGTTGAAAGAGTTGATGAAAAATTATTATGGAATGAACAAACAATGGCTATTGAGACCGATACAAAGATGCCTTGATACAATAAGTTTAAATGTGTTGTACAAAAAATTTATACTGCCTATACTAACATATGGCATCAACGCCTACTTTTCATCAAAATTGAAGCAGACAAAAAAACTTGAATCCATTTACCATTACAGTGTAAGATTTGTAAATAAGGTAACAGGGCATCATAGCCAAGATGTACTTGAAAACCTGAACTGGCTATGATTGGAGAAACTATATTCACCGGCATTACTATAATTTAGTATTAATAAATAAAGTTAGCCTATCAAAACAATTAATATTCTCAATTTCTTTCAAAGAGGAAGGTCAATACACGCCTACAATACAAGGGGCTGGACATGCATCATATTTATAGCCCGGTCTACCGGTAAGATTGAAACCACACCACCGGAGGTCCATCATCAAATGACCTACGCCAGCGTCCACACGCCCGGACAGGTGACAAAACCAGCATGGGTAGCAGAACCCTACTACTGATGGTCGCACCTTCGACGCAAGCCGCTCAACCCAGCAGAAGGTGCAGCAATGGGCCGACCAACTCGCCACTTCGCACACAGCAGTGGAAATAAGAGCGGATGCTCTGGCAACGCCAGCCGACACCCTACCTAGAAAGGTACAGAGCCAAGCCCTTTGGAAAGAGCGCCTAAAGGGGAACGGCGAGCACACAGCAGACCGCATAACCCGGCACAGCTGGCACCGGATATCCCGGTGAAACTCCAAAAGGAGATGGGCCGCTGTGTCCTCATACGGAGGCCCGTAGCCCCACAGCAGGCAACTCAATCCGCCAAGACGGCCAGTTTGCCCGGCCCCTCTCCATCAGCCTGGGCCGAAGCCCAGTTACCAGCCCACACCGCACCGAAGTCGGAGGTGGAGATAGGACCATTTGGACAGAGCTAACATCTCCCAGTGTGCCACCGCCTGTGCTGGGTTACAAGAGCTGGACCCCGACTCCCCGGTAAAGCCACCAGTTATTGCACACTCCGACCCCTCGTGGGCCAATACAAGGGGCTGTAACAAACTTTTTCAGACACGCCGAAAATTCAACTATACAAAAAACGCATTTAAGAAAATGGAATTAAATTATGGCATTATTATTATTATTATTGATGAAGGGGTGAAGGGCTTTGGAAATGCCCGTTCACGCACGTCGACCAGAGGTCCATTGTGCAAAACCCGAACCTTAAGACTTAAAAAGTCCAATATCCGAAATATTATAGAAATCAGAAGTTTCCAGTTGATGCATACCAAGATGCTCGAATCTTTGGGCCGCGTAGTAATCGCACCTACAAAGCACATGAGAGGCGGTTTCCTCCTCAGCCTGACATGCCCTACAGATTGGATCATCACTGATTCCAATCAGGTGAAGATGTCTGTTAAGGAGACAGTGACCTGTTAGTAGGCCAATGACCAACCTGATATTAGATTTGGAAAGCGAGAGCAGCTCCTTAGCTCTCTGCCTAGAGGGGCCCGAGATAAACTCTTTAGCCTGCCTTTGGCCATCCATCTCAAGCCAAAGCTTGAGTTGACGGTCAGTCATGGAGTTAGAGATAAGGCCGCGAACTATGCTAGAGGGGATAGGAACGGCAGGTTCAGGACCAAAGAACCCAGCCTCTGCCACCTTCTTGGCTAAGACATCGGCCCTCTCATTACCATAGTACCCCCGATGGCCAGGAACCCAATAGAGCTGAACTTTATTATTGGTGCCTAGCTCCGAGAGGAGGTTCAAACAGCTGTAAACCAGTTTTGAAGAGACCTGAAACTGGTTGAGAGCCTTGAGGGCTGCTTGACTATCCGAATAAATTTGGATAACCTTGCCATGAAGCTTCTTCTTAAGACAAAAATCAACACAGAAGCAGATAGCGGCAATTTCCGCCTGGAAAACACTAGCATAGACACCAAGGCTTTCAAAGAAGCCGAGATTGCTAGTAAGACAATACATCCCCGAACCTGAGCCAGAGCGGGTCTTAGACCCATCGGTAAACCAGACGATTTCTCCTCTGGCCCCGAGGGTACTATGATTGGCCCACTCTGTACGGCTTGGAAAATAAGTATTGAAGGACTTACTAAAATGCAGCTTCGTAGTCATCAAATCAGAACCCATGAGATATACAGGTAACTGACATGAAATTTCCCGAAAGATCTTGCTGTGGCTATTATCCCAAGTATTCGCCTTCCACCAACCATTCTGGTTGAGCCTATAGGCTCCCATAGCAGCAGCTTCCTCTATAAAAAGATGAAGAGGAAGAATGTTCAGGAGAATTTCTAGAGAAGCACTTGGGGCTGTTCTCATAGCTCCTGTGATGCTGACACAAGCCAGCCTTTGTAGGGTGCGCAGATCGCTCTGCACAGTCTTAATTCGGACTCTTGGCCACCAGACCACTGCAGCATAGGAGAGCAGTGGTCTGATGATCATGGTGTACAGCCAGAAGGCCACTTTAGGGCTAAGCCCCCATGACCTGCTAACTGCACTCCTAGTCCTACAAAGTAACATCTTGGCCTTCTTAACTACACAGTCAAGGTGAGGCTTCCACGTTAGTTTGTTGTCAAGAATAACACCAAGGTACTTCACCTCCGTGCTTTCCCTCAAAATAGTCCCAAATAAGGAGATATCATTAAAAGAGTTTTGCAGCCTTTTACGTGTAAAAGGAACAAGTACCGTTTTACTAGGATTAACCGTAAGACCAACTTCCCTGCACCATTTTTGCACTGATGCAAGAGCCCTTCTCACTAAATCGCTAGTAGTGTTGGGGAATTTTCCCGTAAAGATGATGGCGATATCGTCGGCATAGCCGAAGCAGCGGCACCCATCCCTGTCTAGCCTCACCAAAAGCTCATCCACAACCAGGCACCACAGCAGAGGTGATAGAACACCACCTTGCGGGCAACCACGGCTGGTGGAGATCATAAGGGATTCACCGAGCAGGGAGGATACCACCGCACGATTCGTCAGCATAGCTTTGAGCCAGAGACACAGTGTCATTAATGCCAAAGCGCTTAGCAGCCTTCATGATGACTGCGCTGGACACCTTATCAAAGGCGCCCTCAATATCAAGGAACACAGCTAATGCTATTTCCTTAAAGTTAATAGCCCTTTCAATGCAATTGGTTATGCCATGAAGGGCAGTCTCAGTAGATTTGCCTTTTTGGTAGGCATACTGAGCCGTCGAGAGAGGTGTATGAGAAATAACCTCTCCCCTAATATAGTTGTCTACCAATTTCTCCAAAATCTTTAGAAAAAAAGAAGTCAAACTGATTGGTCTAAAAGCCTTAGCCTCGAGATAGTTAGATTTCCCTGGCTTCGGAATAAAGTTCACCCTAAAAAACTTCAAGGTGCTAGGAATATATCCAAGGGCAATACAAGCCCTATAGATTCTACTCAGCATTGGGCAGACAATGTCAATGCCCTCCTGCAACAGAATGGGAAGTATCCCATCCGGCCCTGGAGACTTATAGGGCTTAAAAGACTTTATAGCCCAAATAAGTCGCAAGTGCGTGACAATTTTGTTCGCCACCGCCCAGTCCTCCCTTTTGGTACGTGCAATCCTAATAGGAAGGGGGTCAGAATCAGTACTGTTTGTAATTCTGGAGTCGGGAAAGTGTACATCTAACATATGAGTTAGTCTCCTTACCCGACGAAGAATGACTGCCATCTTTCAACTTGATAGTGTCAAGATGTTTAGTCTTATCGTTGGCCATAATTTTCATTAACTTTGCTGTACTAGGAATATCAGAGATATTCTCACAGAAATTCCTCCACGAGTCCCTCTTGGCCTCGCGGATGGCCTTATGGTACGCAGTGAGGGTTTGCTTGTAGGCAACCCAGTCACCCAACCTCTTAGCTTTGTTAAAGAGCCTCCTAGACTCTCTGCGAAGCCTGCCAATCTCAAGGTTCCACCAAGGAACTAGCCTTGGCTGGTTGGCAGACTTCACCGGACAGTTACGGTGGTAGGAGTCGATAATGGCATGTTGCATGCGATCAACAGCCAAATCAAATTCCAGCACCGATGACAGCCTAGGCTTATCATCCTTCAGATGAAGATTTAGATCATCCCTAAAACCAGGCCAATTAGTTCGCCTGGGATTACGAAGTTCGGTACAAACCTGAACCACTTTCATCCTGACTGTATAGCAAATGTGTCTGTGATCCGACAGTGATGGTTCACTAGACACATGCCAGTCATTAATAAGAGCTGCAACATTTTCTGTGCACAGCGTGAGATCAATGACCTCACTTCTGTTACGAGTTACAAAAGTTGGTTCATTGTTCCTATTAAGAATATGGAGTTTCGTACTAACCACATATTCCATTAGTTTATCACCACGATCGTTGCAGTTACTGCTGCCCCAGATAACATGGTGAGCGTTTGCATCACAACCTATAATGAGTTTCTTTCCCGACCGCTCACAGTGGTTGACCAGATTGGTCACCTCCTGTGATGGTGGGGGCAGAGCATCATCGTAGGGAAAGTAAGCAGAAGCCAGCGTGAGTTCATCATTCCCATCAGCAGAAGGGGAAATGATTTTAACCACAAAATTATGGCATACCCTGCCAGAGACCATAAAAGAATGTACAACCTTAAACAATTTTAATATCTCTGTCTTAAATTATTGGAATTCAAATAGATAACATGATGTAAAGGAGTAAATATAAATATTCAGCTAGGATAATCACGATTATAACAACTGAATTTAACTTAAATTAAAACAAAAGCCTTACGTAAAACAGTTTTGTACTGAATAGGATATCTCAATTAAAAAAAGATTTTATTATTATTATATTGAGATGATCCATGGGCATCGTGTTAATATTTTCCTCTAGCACTAAATAGGCGAAACTACAAAGGCGAAGGGGAATGTAGTCCATGAGCCAGCCAAGTTACCGGTACCAAATGATCACATTTTCAAATAAGCCTACAACCAAGGGTCATGGGAAAAATTGGTGGATGAAATTAGCGAAATTTGCTAGACAATCTCATCATGGTGGGAGATTTAAATATTCGGAACCATGTCTTCAAGGTCATACTAAAATTATCTCGAGAATCATTAGGTTTGGAGCAAAAATGCCAATTAGAAAGATAATGGTATTGAGACTAAGAACAACGTTTTTATTGGAATTTTTCAATTTTAGTGGATTCAAATTCTCGAAATCAGCCTAAAAACCAGAAATCAACAAGAAAATTGTGTTCTGAAATCACTTAAGATTCAAAATCCCATACGCAAAATTTGTTATTGTGTTCAGGACAACCAGAAATCAGGTATTTAGACTCGTTTTTTTGTGGAGCAGTTCGTTAAATAAAATATACAATTATATTTAAAATACATATTTTGACTTTTTATGTTTCTGTGCTTTATAAAATAAATTGTATCATTCCTACGATAGACGCCAATGTCTTTGAAATAGCGTGAAACTTAGAGCCTGAGATTCCTTGATCCGTTTTGACAAGGCTGCTAGGAAACTTGTAAAAGTAAAGCTATGAGGTAGAGCTCAACATTTTTTCACTATCCCATCACCCCCTTTATAACATGAACTATTGCAATACCATGGCCAACTGTGGTTTACTTTATATAATATATAAAAACCTATAAAATCCAGGTGAAACTAATTGTAATCTGTAGAAAATAATTTTAATTTTAAGAAAAGTACAGTACACAATTCTATATTAAATCTAACAAATCATCACTATTGTAACTACCATCACTTGAAGATATTTCATGAGTTTTTTGTGAATTTGTAACACTTAAATTTGATGTAGGCCTTGTGGATGTACTTCTATTCTTTGGGACTTTCCGTTTCACTTTGGACGGTTCTGGAATATCATCAGGGTCATCTGAATCAACATAGGAAATTCCTTTCACAGCTTGGCCTGTCTTACGTGCTTTTCCATCTTTTAAATGACTAGTTGAAGGAATTGGACTATCACTGCCCTTGGCTGAAGAATCCTCTTTTACCTTGAGCTTCTTATATTTATCTTTCATATTATTAATAACTAAAACAAATTTTTGGTACATTTCTTTTTCAAATTGTTCTTTAGAAATTTTAAGGTTTTCCAAACAGATAAGCTGCTGGTTAACTCTCTCTTTTAAATCACTCTGTTCTTTAAGTAATTGATTATTTTGTTTCTGAAGATCTTTCATTTGCAAACCAATATATTGCATTATAGAAAATGAATCATTTTCATGATTTTTCTTCAACATGATGGAACCAAGATTAATTGTAATGTCAGCAGAATGCAAATGCTTCCACGTAAATTTTAAATCACATTCGCTGTTCTCTGGCTCTAGTATATCATAGATAAAATTTCCTGTTTGTTTATTGTCAATCAATACCTGTCGGGTCAAATCCATGTATTCTTTTAGAGGAACATTTGTAGTAGGTTGAAGTTTGACAATGTGTTCCTTATCCAAATCACTAGAGAAAACACTGTTGTTATGACAAACAAATAATGAAAGATTCATAGGTAAAAAGTTTTCATGACTTTCGAATTCGGCAAGCAAAATATATTTAATTTTAGTATTATGATCCAAAACTTGTGTAATTTCTAACATTTTGATAACATAAAATTTACAAGGGAAAATAGAAGAAACTAAGAATCCCGCCAATCCACGTTACTAATTACTATACTCTCGAGAAATATACTACGGCGAACTTTGACACTCGCGCAATAGCGGGCAACCCATTCGTTGAAGCACGGCCAACTTTGATCACGCGCTGTTCGCGCTACTACGGCCAACACATTCGTCGAAATTCCGCGAGCAAGGATTTTCCCCCTATAAACTGTACTATAATGTGTAGGAGTTCAGCGCCACGCTCGGTGGTTATATTGTCCCCAATGTAAAAACTATACTAAAAATAATAATCCGCTAGGGGCGCTGACGTCATACACATCTTTTGCTCATAGGTTAACACAGAAACGTCAACGAATGAGATGGCCGCTGTAGCGCGAGAGATGCGCGAGAAATCAAAGTTGGCCGTGGTTGAAGCAAAGATAATTTAAACTCGTACCGTTGCCAATAGCGTTTACCCACTTCCCGCGGCACGGCCAACTTTGATTTCTCGCGCATCTCTCGCGCTACAGCGGCCATCTCATTCGTTGACGTTTCTGTGTTAACCTATGAGCAAAAGATGTGTATGACGTCAGCGCCCCTAGCGGATTATTATTTTTAGTATAGTTTTTACATTGGGGACAATATAACCACCGAGCGTGGCGCTGAACTCCTACACATTATAGTACAGTTTATAGGGTGAAAATCCTTGCTCGCGGAATTTCGACGAATGTGTTGGCCGTAGTAGCGCGAACAGCGCGTGATCAAAGTTGGCCGTGCCCGCGGGCACTCAGAAAAAATTCGCTCCATGATTTACGCCTTACCGCAACCGATGGAGCCTGATTTTTCTGAGGTCACGTGCCGAAAAAGGGTCAACGTTTCGTAACAAAACCGTCAATGAGTCTAGGGTACGAGTTTAAATTATCTTTGATTGAAGTTTCTATGTTAACCAAAGACTATATATATGCTTCGCTTACTAGACAGGCGTCTGCAAACTCTGCCTACCAAAAAACTGTTAACACTTTCGAAACACGGGAGAAGCCTTTGACCAGCCGTTAAAGGCGTCTGCTATCGTATGCAAATTGAGGCATTGAACACGCCAGTCTATTTAGCGAAGCGTATATATATTCTTTGATGTTAACCTACGAACAAAAATATATCTCGGCTTTGAGCACTCCTAGCGGAAAATTATTTTTAGAATAGTTTTTGAATTGAAGCCAATATAAAACGAGCGTGGCGCTTAACGCCATAGAAATCGGATAACAAACTAGAACGCTTAATCGAATGGCAGACAAGGCACCGATTAGATTCTTGGCTAAAACGACAGTAACGCCATCTGTGCTGCCTCTAGAGGCGTGCTCGCGCGTAACTTGGTTAAAAGTTTTCCCCCACTCCATTGAAATTAATGTAAAGTTGGCGATAATTAAACGTTAATTAACCTTCCAAATGATATAAGAAATATTCCACTGACAATTTTTCCGTTTAATATATGAACTTAAATGTAATATAAAATCGTCTTGAAAAATCGTTTATCGCTTAATAACATTCAAAAATAATATTTTTCCCGCACCATGTAGATAACCGAACATCTGCTCGTCTAGGTAAAGTTTGTGTTGTCAACGCGCGTATTAGAAAGAAAAATGAGATTTTAGAAAGTAGGTTGTAATTCGGAACGATATTAATACTTTTCACGAATTTTGTCATCAGTGAATTATAAATATGACTTGAAATAAGTTTCAAGGTTTATTTAAAAGCTAGTTTCATAACTTTTCATCCATTGGTTCGTTCAGAATGTATCTTTAAAGCAGAGGTGGGCAAAAATTGTGAGCGCTCGTTTTGGAAAATCACCTCGAAACGAGTGAGCAGTTAAAATTCGAAGGTCAGCTGCTCTTTTCAGTGCGAGAGAGAAACTGAACAAGCTCTCGACGAGAACCGAAAGTTTCTCTCACCCGGTGAGTTTTCACGACGCGGTGAACAAGATCCGCCGATAGTCGCGCTAGCCTGCTCACTTTTAAGCTTTCCCCCCTCTAGCCACGAAGTTGTCTGTTCAATACAAAGCGCTGAATGCCCGCTGAGATACTTTTTCTCGAGCGACTAAATGGGCTGTTCATTTTTGAGAACCGGCGGGGCGCGACCTTTTTCACGTCGAGCTACGGTATAGTGTGTTCGCCGAGAGCTGCTCACGGGATGGCGAGCCAATTTTGAAAATAGTATTTATTTAGGCTATAATACAACAAAAATTCCAAATTACAATTATTATGAATGAATAAATAAATTTCGTGTAAACAGCGCCGATGTTGTTTATAGTTGTCACAAATTACCTAACACGGGGAGGGGGTTTCTATAATTACATGATATTAATCATCTTTAAGTTTAAAGGGCCACAAAATCAAGATTATTATGAATTAATATCTAAATTTCTTGTAACCCGCGCCGATGTTGTTAATTGTTGTGATAAAAATTACCTAATAATTACATAATAATAATCTTTAAGTTTAAAAAACCACACCGGCGTTCAGGGCCGTAACCAGGGGGGGGGGGGGGCGGTCGGGCCGTGCCCACCCTGAACCGTATGGTTGTATGTACAATTTTTAATTTTTTTTTAATTTTTTCCATTGCGTGCCCACCCTGAAATTAAATCCTGGTTACAGTGCTGCCGGCGTTCGAATTTAATAATAATGATAAAAATCAGCTAGGCTAGCTAATACCCAAGGCACCACCTAAGTCATCAAGCGACTTTTGAACCCTATTTTATGTTTGATCAGAAGTAACAATTATGTGTGATCAGAAATAACAAATAAGTGTGACCACCGAAGTAACAAAGAAGTGTAAGTAAAAATAAGTATGGCTGTGGATATATATTGGTTATGTCACCGTCACCGGCGTTGTAGGTTTTGTATATCTCAAACAAACTTAACACATCAGGAGGATTGTGTGTATTCACTATTCAGACCGTCGTACGTAATGTTATTACTTGGCTAGGGGCGGGAAATACGATGTCACAGTGTACCTTAGAAGTTATAACGTCTTACAATGATACTTTAAACCTGGGCACTTTTTGCCTCATTGCTTAAAACCTAAGTCTGTAATATTCATCAAAAAGTATGATTCTTTGGGAAATATTTTAGTAAGAGCTATGCACGGAGCCACGGAGTAACGAAAATGGGCCCGTGCATTGGTAGCTAGTTAAATGATAAGTAACATAATATCGCAGGTATGAATGTTTTACTACATCCTTTCAGTGACGTAAAAAATTTCGAAATAGCACCATTCGGTAGCGGCGGCGTGAACTAATCTAACTCAACTTCCGGGACCGTGATATTAAGGCGTATTTATAATAAGTTCGTTTTCGCCACCGAAACTTTAACAAAATAACAATGGAAGAAATTCAAAAATTGTTTGTATTTTCTCGAACATTAAATCTTTTCATTTGGGCAAATGGAGTGAAATTACAAATTAACCAACAACTCGAAATATGTGGATTACTAATGCAGTATATTGAGAAGATCAATCTCATTCATGTTTATCAATCTTATAAACCAAATGCTACAGCCATTAAAAAGCTTTCAGTTTTTTTGCGTTTTAATAGATCTTAAAAGAAATTGATTTGAAAAAATTCAACGGTTATATTGTGTAAATTGGCGCGTGCTTGCTCGGAAGGGATAATCTTATTGGCTAAGACAAATGCGGATAAATATTGCTAAGCCCACGTGATTCTATTTTATTATCAGAATAAATAATTACACGTGCGACGAAAAAATGGGCGATATCATCGAGATTCACGCGTTTTTAATTTAAAAACCCTTCCTTTTGACGGTTTTTATTTTGGAGCGAATAATTTCTTTTAGCGTCTATTGGCGGATTTTGAAATGACGTTTTAGCGCGCGACACTACAGGTACATGTCTTGGGCACACAGCCTTCTTTGGGTGCTTTTTTGACCATAACATGGAGAGGTATTTTCACGCGCAAAATGAATTTTAAAAGCCGTCAATTGGCAAAATCGCCGTGACGCCGTGACGGCGGGCGCTAACTTATGAAATCCTCGTTAGGCCTAATACAATTTCTTTCCGAGTTTCCGTTAACGCCTGCAGTTGAGATAAAAACAGTGGCGTAACAAGACTTTAAGCCGCCCGGGGCGGGACAAAACATTGGCGCCCCCTCCCAGGTAGAATTTCAATTTCAATAATTAAATTTGCCTGATTTAAATACTCAATATGAAAAATTGGTGAATAAGTAGATAAGTCCATAATGAAAAGGGATAATAAAGCTAAACCCTAAACAAATTTGTTTAGGGTTTAGCTTTATTATCCCTTTTCATTATGGACTTATCTACTTATTCACCAATTTTTCATCCTGTACAATGCAGTCCATAGGTGGTTCCTTTTAACTTAAATACTCAATAGTCGTTTAAATTAATTAATTAATTCAGCAGTGTTACTCTAGCCGCTGGTCAAAGTATTACTCAAGTTTCTATCGTGGTTCAAAGGTGAGTCTTTGGGAAGAGCCGGTACAGTTAGGAGACAAACTGTGGAGGTATCTCCTATGAGATGCGTGAATCAAACCATTTGGCTACGTTGCGCTGGAGCCAGGGAAGGTGCTTTCCGTAACATAAAAACTATTGCCGAATGTTTAGCTGATGAACTAATCAACGCTGCAATACCAATAGATACGCTATTAAGAAGAAAGATGAATTGGAAAGAGTAGCCAAATTTAACCAATAAAGAAATATTTATTGCGACATATTATAATATCAATACAAAATTATCAGAATAATTTGTTGCCCATTAAGAAATCCCCAAAACGCACCCCTCTAAAAATGCGCGCCCGAGGCAGTCACCCGCTTCGCCCCTGTAGGTACGCCACTGGATGACAATTTAACTTAAGCCTATTATTTATATTTATTATGATCAACTTCTTAGCTCTTATCTGAACTTATTGCTAGACATATTAGCAACGTTTCGCTGAATGTTTAAAGCTGGTTTCACACTCGACGGAAAATTAGCAGCGTAAAGTTGAACGTTAGCGGTATATCGAATGAGAATCAATTTTCAGCTCGGCGTTTATTATCGTCTTTCCGGCATATTTTCCGTCGAGTGTGAAACCAGCTTAAGCGTTTACGACCACGGGGAAGGAGGCTTTGTTGTCATTTTTGAGGGCCGTCGCGAGACGTTCCGAGTTGCCGACACCAAAATATTTCCGTGCACTTTCTATAGCAGAAATTAAAGAAATTGTTTGGTGTCATAAAATGTAACTATTTAAATGTCTTGGCGCGAAAATAAAATACATACTAAGTACGGGAAGCTTATTTTAAAGCTTATATTATTAACATGTTGACGTACTAATAAATCGTAAGCCTTTTTTTAGTTTTTTTACTATTAAAAATGTTGACATATCAGATTAATGTAAGCTTATTTGTTTGTGTGTCATCTTCGGGGCAATTCTCCTGTTCCGGAGTCACGCCTTCCTCTCCATGTATAACGTACAAAATTTAAATCGAATATTTTAAGTTAATATCTTGTCGTCTATGTATATTACTTTTGACGCCACCAATGATTTTGTTACCTTATTACCGACGCTTCATCAAGAATAATACTGATGTACCTCTCCAACGTATATGTAAGCTTATTTCTACTATTTTAGTAAACCTACTCCTTTACTGCCCAATACATTATAAGTTAAACCTTTGTTTCAAAATGAGAGTGGCCCTAAAAAGGGCCGTTTTTTTACTTGATTAATTATCAAGCTTTAAGCGCTTCGTTGGCGAAGAACTCGGGCTGCGGTCCAGCTTTCGCATTTTTAGGGGCCGTCTCCTTTTCGACACCAATTTAACGTTTACGGCGGCAGGGCTGGGATCACCCAAGGTGTTGAGGTCCCAATACCGCGGTGGAGTTGTCGGAGTCACGAGAGAGTGACGCGCCCGGTGTTTGGACATTTCATTCATCCGCTCCCTTCTCTTCTCCTCTGGTAAATCTTTAGGGAAACAATGCTTAGTTAAAACTGCGCCATGATATAAAATTCCGACCGAGGAAGGTCGTCCTCTATCTCTAAAGCGCTGTAATCCCCCCCCCCCCCTGCTTAACATTGAGAGAGGCAAAGAAAAAAAAGATAAATCTACCCCTTTACAAAATATCCCTAATCCCTTTCACCACTATCTCCAGCTGGGGTCCAGACGCGAAGACGCCTCTTGATTTTAGAAGCTGAGATTTTCAAAACCAGACCGGAAAGCGTCAAAATCATATCCAGTCTATTGTAATCATAAGAGGAGTTTAGGAGCCAGCCCCGTTTCGAAACGGGGCGAGAGCGTATTTTTGGCAAGCGGGTTGCTTGACCAAATACACGGAGGAGGCGATCCCAACAATTAAGTTACCTAAACGTACGAGTGGAATGTTGGAAAATGGGGGAGTAGCACGGATCTTGCACGAATAGGGACACTAGCCACAAATTGACAGTTTCTTAACTAAGCTTATTTAACCTCAAAAGATATCCTAGTAAATATCTTATGCTAGCTTATTTAAATGTTTTAAACTGAAGCTTATTTACGTGTTTCTCGTCCTAAGTTTTAAACGTAAGCTAATTTAAATTTTTATCGTTCTCTATTTAAACTTAAGCTTATTTAATTGTTTATCATCCTGAGTTTTAAACGCAAGCTTATTTAAATATTTATCGTTTAAAAAAAGGGAAAATAGGTCTGCAAAGAGCATTTTCGATTTTAAACACACTATTAGAGATGAGTATGGCCGGCAATTTTAAAGCCCGACCCGATCCGCCAAAAACTTTGATATCGAAAACTCGGCCCGGCTCGGGTCGGGTCAGCCCACCTTTAGCGGGCCCAAGACTCATCTCAAACTACTATTTAAAGCGAAAAGCATTGAAAAGGTCGTAATTGCAATATAACGTAGTCATGCTTTATGACAAATTTTTACCAAATTTTATACGGGGTTGAAAACGGGACAAGAACCGGGCGGGTGTGGAAAGGGCTTAAGAAAAGCGAAAGTTTCGTCCACAGGTGATAGACAGACTTCGCGTCTCCTGGCGCATTACAAATAAGAAAGGGGAACTGGGCATTGGGATGGTCTATTATTGTTAATATCCCGATATTTGTGCAATTTTTATTATATGCACTGACGCCCCAATATTTCTAAATATAGAAAAGGAAGTTTTTAAGCTTATAATATTTATATTAATTTAGGTTATGTGAATTTCGAGGGGCTAACCACTCCCCGTAATCGGTGTACAAGCCTGTACCTTTGACTGCACTAAAATGATTACGTAAATGAGTACATATTTAGCACTACCAAAGGCTGTAGTCATTGGTAATCGGTGTACAGATTTTCATAGAGTGGTTAGCCCCTCGGTGAATTTTATTTTAACTTCGCAATGAAATTAAATTCTTTTAAGTGACAGGAAGCTCTGAAGAGTGGAACATTTGATTATTTTGCAAGGAAGATTATTTACAGGTACGAGTAGTGATGTTAGTCGGGTAAATACCCAGTGGGTAGGGTATTTGTAAATAGGTATTTACCTGGGTATTTACCCCATGCCTTGGTAAATACCCAAAACTAGGGTTTTTATGATTTTTTTTTATTATTACGGCATTTTTGTGTATTTTACCAAACTTTCCTTTACATGTAATATCGGAATAAGTGGCATAATATCCCTAACTTCCCTAAGTGTGCCAATAAGAGCCTTTCCCATAGAAAATATTCAATGATAGCTTGTTCTACACAGACCAAAAAAAACGTAGGATTTGCGAATTCCGTTTTAGTACCATATATCGTTTTTGTAGTGTTCTCACCGCAGATGCCGCTTCACGAACTCAGTCATAAAATAAATTTCATCACTAAAAAAGTTACGTCATTTACGTCATTTCCGTTAAAAAAGGTGTCATTGTAAAGTTTATCTTATTGACACACTTAGGATAATTATGCCAATTATGGTATCGGTCGAGTGGAGCCATATCTGTTACCTTCCTTGTCTACGTTATTGCTACTTTGTAAAATTTAATGAGCATAATTTGACGTGTTTGCGGGTTGTTTTTATTACCGTACTCTTAATTGAACAAATTAAAAACAAATCAAATAAATTAATGGTGTTTATAAATACCTGGGTATTTATGTATTTTGGGTATTTACCCGGGTAAGTACCTAAGGTATTTACCCTGCGTTATAAATACCCGGGTATTTTACATCACTAGGTACGAGCAAAGAGTTCAAGATTTATTTAATTATTAAATGAACCATTATTTTCGTGGATGTAAATAGAAATAAATAACAATAATGAAATGCAACCGTATTGTTTTTGTTTTCGAATAGCCTACAATTTTAAGTTAAAACCGATTATTACCTTCCACCAGAAGTAAATAGAAGTAATGGCCCTTTTTACCTATCGTTAGTGCAAGTGGTCCCTTGACCACAAACTCATTTTTGGCGGGAAATCGCGGATTAATACATTGTTTAATTTCCATTTAAATAGTAATATCATTATTTATCACGTCGAAACGATGGTAATAGTATTGAATTTAATTAGGCTTAAGTTAAACTGATGTGTCAACATTTTGCTACCGCGAAATATTGCTACTGTTGTTTAAATAAGCTTAGGTGTATATAAAAAAAGCTAAACCGCATCAAGTTGCCTTAATACTCGGCTACGTATTTATTTTTCTTTAATACCCGGCTTCGCCCGGGGTCTTTTTGATTTGTACGTAATAAAAGTACCGCACCATAACAAAACCGTCTTCAGAAAACTTCGTATTTTTATTTCCTTCTGACGATTCTTCCTAATAACTTTTGGAAGAGCTAACTTTGAATTTGTTCTTTAATTAGCCGACTGAAAAGCTAACTAACATTTAAACCTACGACTACATTTAAAGAGACCTATTTTGTACTCCTTAACCAAACTTTATTTTATTTCTCCATTTGGGAGCGACCTAAATTTTTGAGCCCTTTCACTTGGCCTTTTCGAGTTTTAATTTCCACAAATGTTGAGTCCGTTGAAGAGCCCCCAAATTCGACCCCTTCTACCTGTCCGTCAATGTAGAGCCTACGGGCGACGATAAGCCCTTCCCGTCAAAACCTCCAGCAAAGAGGCGAAAGTCCAAAGTCGAGTAAAATAAAACTGAATTAGATTAATAACCATGTCACGTATTTGGAATTAGGTGCGTTTAGTTGCAAATCAGGCCCTGAACATTGAGTTAAAATTTCAAAGCTCTAGAGCTAACCATTCTCGAGTTTTTATGAACATAACATTTACAAATAACTAAATAAATAAATTTATATACAAAAAATCTGATGTTTGTATATATCTATATCAGGAATTCATACCTCGAGGTATGAATTCCTGTCTATATATATTGGTTTGTTACCTTCTATGCACGCCCAAGATAATGTCCGATTCGCACAAAATTTGGCCTGTGGCATTGTGGCCCGGCCCTGCCGTCAGGTTTTAGGGGTGTCTTGAGATTGCTTACCTTTGTAGTTTTTGAACACGGGACCAATAACCGGTGACCGCAAGACCGAAACCCGTGACCTCACGCTGTCAAGAGACGCGGGTATTAAGAGACACGGGAGTTTATCTCTCTGGCTCTAATTGCCTCACTTAGCATGGCACGACCTTCGACCCTTTTCGCTTGCGTTCGTTCTCTTTTCTCAGCCCCCCACCCCTCCCCATCTGTGTCACGCAGACACCTTTGCCCGGGCCGTATTCATTCCATGCATACCCATAATTCCAACCGACATGCCATTTGATTTTAAACGCCTGCAATTTCCAATCAATCTTAGCTTCGCAAGGACAGTCACTTAAAACTGCGGGAATTAATTTAGAAAACCCATGCTTTATGTGGCGTGCTCAAGAGTTGGAGCTGCAAATAACGTGTACATACTTACTCCAAACGGAGAAACTAAAAATATTGTGTACAAAAACGCTTTATCATAATTACATCTTAAACTAATCAAAGAAATCAAATATATGTTAATATTACAAGATATGATATTTTGCACTATTAAACGTTTTCAATTTAAAAAAATGCCTATTTACTATTTAAAAATAATTTAATTTGCATATTTAAAGTAAAGTGCATTTTGTTTCCGTTTTCTAAACCCCAATTTACTCAACTAGTTGAAAGCACGGCCGGAGGCCGGGCTTCTCAGCTATTAAATAAATAAATAAAAGGACAAACTTTAAGACTTATAGTTATAGATTGATTATATCACCGGCGTTGTGGGTTGCTCTGTATACTAAACAAACTTAACACATCAGGAGGATTGTGTGTATTCATGTTTACGGCGCCAAATGATCATTAAATTATACATACTATATTTTGAAAGCTTATATTTCAATCTACAATATGGAAAATTTAAAAAAGTGAGTATTAAGCCTGATTCCCACTTAGCGCGAAATTTAGTTTTCGTGAGACGAATTGACGGTCGCGAATAAAATTTACTAAAGTGCAAAGCTACGGCAAAAATTTAATTCGTCGCGAAAATATCGAAAAGTCGTTAGTTTTCTTCATAGACAACATTTAAAAACTACAAAGAATTTGGAGCTAAAAATTTAGTTTTCTCACTAAAATTATATATGTTAATAACCTGTAAATTTTCATCAAAATTGGTTATGGTGCCGAGGGGGACTTTTTCCAAAAACGGACGATTTGACGTGGAATTACCCAATTCCAAAATTCGATGGTTTAGTAAAATAGTATAAACATGAAATTATCATTGTTTGTTTATACATAAATGTTTCCGGTGAAATCGGAACAATGAAACCATAAAGATCAAGTGAAAGTGTGAAACAACCATAGCGTTACTGGAACAAGGGGAGGGCTAACAGTACAAATAAATCACACTTTTACATACCACCATATATAACATAATAAAAATATGTATGATTATTATAAAAAGCATACTAAACTGATTTCCAGAGTTTTGCCCTAATTCAGGTTTCTTTCAACACCGAGACCCATAGTGCCTAAAATATGTTCAGGCCGAAATATATATTACAACTACTACCCAATGTTCTGTCAGGAAATTCGTATTAACATTTTAGAAAGTGTCATACTGGTTATGTTACTTATGATACCTCTGTAGCTAATCACTATACAACGATGAATATTAAAAATATAAATATAACAATAATGTATCTACATCTGCCTAGATATTTTTAATGTTAGAGTATACAAATCGTTGTGAAAATAATACGTAAAATAATTAGTCGAGTAGAAACTGATTAAAAAAAGAATAGACAAATCGATGAGAAAAATAAAATATTTTCAATGTAGGCTCGCCACCCGGTGAGCGATTTTTGAAGAAAAAACCAGCCCATTGCTCAACGTGATCAAATCCGTGGTCTACGAGCTTTCAAAATTGAAAAAGCTGCCACGCCGCTAGAGGCAGTATCGCGTAAAAGTGAGCAGGCTAGCCCGTCGATCGGCTGATCTTGCTCACCGCGTCGTGAGAGCTTTCATCTGAACAAACCGCGACGCCGCTAGAGGGAGTATCGCTTAAAAGTGAAAAGACTAGCCCGTCGATCGGCGGATCTCTCTCACCGCGTCGTGAACATTCAGCCGCTGAAAAGAAAATTCCGCGCTCGCCTTGAGCTTGCTCAGTTGAAGAGAGATAACATATTATCGCCTGCGTTGAGATCAGGTTCACTTGAATGCTCGCGGAAAAAATTTCTGAGCGTTCACTTTGGAAAGCTGCTCAACATTTTTGCCCACCTCTGCGCCATTGTATTGGAGAGAACGGGGAAACCGAGAAATGGAAATTTTTTGAAATATTGTAACGAGAAAGCCCGTGACGTACGAGGTTTTTACGAACAGAAGAAAAATTTAGCGGTCAAGGAAGAGACCAGGCGGTTACTAGTTAATGCTTCTATTCCTCAGTTAGACAGAACTCGTAACGAAAATCGGTCGCCATAGAGACCACCTCTCCAGTTTAATTTACACGAAGTGTAGCGTCTTGGATTTGTTGATTAGGAGTTGTAATAAAGTTGTTTGTTTAATCATCGCCTCGTCATAACATAAATTTAGTCGCGCCTAGTACCAAGCAATTTCAGGTGTTTTTCAGTCGGAATCTGGAATAAATAGCAGCTCTCCCAACTTCGAAACCCCCTATACCACCCGATAACGTCGACAGCCTTTTCTTTACACCCAGGTCTGGGAAAAATGAAGGGCATCAAGGCTCACCTTTACATGGTCGAGAACGCAGTTCCGAAGTACTGCAACGACCGTACCATTCCGTACGTCCGCCGTGAGTTGGTAGAGGATGAGCACCACCATATGGAAAGCGACGGAATCATTGAGCGGGTGAACTACGATTGCCACTGTGACGAAACCAAACGGCGGCATACGCACATGTGCCGACTACAAAGAAACAATCAACAAACAGCTCAAAATCGACAAATACCCCATTCCAAGGACTGAGGATATCTTCGCGCGACTTGCCGGATGCAAGTTTTCTCTAAACTGTACCTCCGGGATGCCTACAATCAGATTGAGCTGGATGAGGTTACTCGTGGTTTGGCTTTAGCATCGGCCATCTTCCAACGATTAATGGAAGTGGTCCTTGTCGACGTGAAGATCGTCACACCCTTTCAAAACGACACCCTAGTCGACGGGAAGTCAAAGGAAGAACACCTGAAAAAGTTCAGCGCTTACGGATTGAAGCTCAAAAGAGAAAAATGCAGATTCCTACAAACAGAGGTCGAGTTCCTTGGCCATAAACTGGACCGTCACGGAATCCACCCACTGGAACACAAGATGAGGGCAATCGTTGATGCCCCTGAGCCAGACAACGTTGACACGCTACGATCATTCCTCGGTTTGTTGAGCTATTACGCGAGGTTTCTCCCAAATAACTCGAGCGACTCGCACCGCTCTACCACTTGTTCATGAGGCCCCGACCAAAAGCTTACCTTCCAAGAAGCAAAATGTACCCTACAAACATCAAATCTCCTGGTCCACTTTGATATCGACCAAGAGGTCACACTTGCGTGTGACGCTTCGCCAGTGGGGATCGGCGCCGTGATTTCGCACATCGTTGACGGCACCGAGAAGCAAATCGCTTTTGCGTCCCACAGCCTCACTCCCGCGGAAAAGAACTACTCTCAATTGGACACGAAGGGGCTCGCCAGAGTATACGGCGTGAAGAAATTCAAGGACTACCTGTTGAAGTTTTTAACAGCAACACTGAGCAGAGCGCCGATACCGAAATAAATCCAGTGATGTCAGATAAAAGTAATGAACGGTTTATTTACAACTTGGTTAAAAATATATGAAACGATGGTAGTACAACAGAAAACTGACTAGTACTGTTGAATGGCATTACCAGCTATACGCAAGTTTTTATATATAGGGGAAGTCTTATCTCTTAAAGATAACGGAAAAATAAGACTTTGTTTACAAAAAATATCTTCATTGTTTTTTTTCTTCAACACTCACCCTCAATGAAGATATCGCAGGAGTGGTAGAGACAGAGGTTCTGGCAGTGTTGTTTGAAGGTTTTTTTCAGGTAGTGGCTTTGTGAGGATATCTGCGACTTGATCTTCGCTAGAAACGTAGGCTATGTTCAGGATACCCTCATGGACCAGTTCTCGAACGTAGAACTGCCGGACCTCGATATGTTTCGTGCGGCGATGAAATTATGGATTGTGGATTAGTTTGATTGCTCCGGCGTTGTCGATTTGCAGGACTGGAATCTGGTCTTGATCGTGGGTGCCCAGGCTTGATGTATACTTTTAACCCAGACAACGTCCTTGGCACCTTCGGTGGCAGCAATCTACTCTGCTGGTTTTGTCACAGCCTGCATAATCTGCATCACGGTAAGGGACCAGAATTGAAGTATCGTTAGACCGGAAAAAGAAGCCCATCGTCTTTGTTCCTCGTAAATACCGGAAAATACGTTTGAAGGGATTCGAGTCAGTCTTCGTTGGGTTAGCCATTGCTTGCGAGGCACGATTGACGGCGAACTCGATATCGGGACGTGTGCTCATAGCAGCATAACGAAGGCTCATTATGGCGGAAGAATAGACTGCTAGAGTTTCAAATCTATCTCGACTCACTTCTTTCAGGTTTGAAGTGACAGCAGGGGTCTTGACGGGTTTACAGTCACTCATATTGAACCGCTCCAAGATTCTCTCGAGATAGGCTTTCTGGTGAAGGAAAATTGATCCGTCATTAGTAAAATCAATTATCAGCCCTAGATACGTTGCGGCGTCTCCTGCAGTGATCTCGAACTCATCAGCGAAATGGTCGAGGAAATTATCAACGGCCTTAGTTGAATTTCCGGCAACTAAACCGTCATCTACATACAAAATGAGTATCAAGTATACGTCACCATCGGTGTATGTGTACAGACAAGGATCGCCGTCAGCCAACACCTTCGCGACTGTTTTAGACCATATAGACTTTTCTGAAGTCTCCAGACTCTCTCGGTTCCATCATCAAAACCCTCTGGTTAGCGTAGGAAGATTTCTTCTGTGAGATGACCATGGAGAAACGCTGTCTTCACATCGAACTGCTTCATATGCAATTTCTTCTGGGCTTTCCACTGTCCCTATCTAGTGGTGTGATGGGGTCACTGGAACCTGTGGGGGGCTCCATACCCGGCTCTCAAGGTCATGTGATCGGGGCGCTGGGTCACTGGAACCTGTTGGGTGTTCCACACTCGTCATTCTGTGACCTACTAAGGAGGGTAGTTTGCAGTGGAAGAGGAAGCCACTCTAGTCCTCAGCTGTGCGAGGGTCGGTCTCGGGCAGCCCATGGTGTCGCCTTTTGTTGGGCCATGATGAGGGCGTTTGTTTGCTATATGTGGGGCAGTCAAGATGGCTGTCTGACTGGCCGAACGTTGTTTCGCAAAGCGCACTTTTGTCCGGGGCTGGTTGTTTTAGGTGGCCGCTGTAGTGCTTAAGGCGGAGCAGCGGAGTACTAATACATATACTTATGTATGTATACAACTTACGGTACGGGGGTATAAAAATAAAGATAACGAATGTACTGAGAAAAAGTCTCAGCGTCTCAAAACAGGCCACTGGAGCAAACGTTTCTTCAAAGTCAATGCCTTCCCGCTGGGAATAGCCCTTTGCGACGAGTCTGGCCTTGTGTCGTAGTACCGTACCATCTTCGTTGTTTTTAGTCTTGAAAATCCAACGGTTCCCGATGTTTTTCTTCCTTGTGGTAAGTTGACCACTTCAAACACCTTATGTTTCTTCATTGAAGCTAGTTCGTCTAGCATCGCAGCCTCCCATTTGACAGAGTCGTGACTAGAGCGCGCCTCCGCTGCAGTTTCGGAAGATCATCGCAGATAAGGAAGACCTTGTCGACTGGTGTGCATGTGCAGCAAATGTTTTTCCTTGACCTCAGTGTCGATCGATCTCGAAGGACAGGACCTGTGGCTTCGGTGGGCAAGTCTCGGGATGCATCGACGGATCTGGGTGTCTCGTCTTTCGGGAGGCATTGACGGATCTGGTTGTCTCGTCTTTCGGGAGGCATCGACGGATCTGGGTGTCTCGTCTCTCGGGATGCATCGACGGCTCTGGGTGTCTCGTCTCTCGGGATGCATTGACGGATCTGGGTGTCTCGTCTTTCGGGATGCATCGACGGCTCTGGATGGCTCGTCTTTCGGGATGCATCGACGGCTCTGGATGGCTCGTCTCTCGGCATGCATCGACGGCTCTGGATGGCTCGTCTCTCGGGATTGCATCGACGGCTCTGGATGGCTCGTCTCTCGGGATGCATCGACGGCTCTGGATGGCTCGTCTCTCGGGATGCATCGACGGCTCTGGATGGCTCGTCTCTCGGGATGCATCGACGGCTCTGGATGGCTCGTCTCTCGGGATGCATCGACGGCTCTGGATGGCTCGTCTCTCGGGATGCATCGACGGCTCTGGATGGCTCGTCTCTCGGGATGCATCGACGGCTCTGGATGGCTCGTCTCTCGGGATGCATCGACGGCTCTGGATGGCTCGTCTCTCGGGATGCATCGACGGCTCTGGATGGCTCGTCTCTCGGGATGCATCGACGGCTCTGGATGGCTCGTCTCTCGGGATGCATCGACGGCTCTGGATGGCTCGTCTCTCGGGATGCATCGACGGCTCTGGATGGCTCGTCTCTCGGGATGCATCGACGGCTCTGGATGGCTCGTCTCTCGGGATGCATCGACGGCTCTGGATGGCTCGTCTCTCGGGATGCATCGACGGCTCTGGATGGCTCGTCTCTCGGGATGCATCGACGGCTCTGGATGGCTCGTCTCTCGGGATGCATCGACGGCTCTGGATGGCTCGTCTCTCGGGATGCATCGACGGCTCTGGATGGCTCGTCTCTCGGGATGCATCGACGGCTCTGGATGGCTCGTCTCTCGGGATGCATCGACGGCTCTGGATGGCTCGTCTCTCGGGATGCATCGACGGCTCTGGATGGCTCGTCTCTCGGGATGCATCGACGGCTCTGGATGGCTCGTCTCTCGGGATGCATCGACGGCTCTGGATGGCTCGTCTCTCGGGATGCATCGACGGCTCTGGATGGCTCGTCTCTCGGGATGCATCGACGGCTCTGGATGGCTCGTCTCTCGGGATGCATCGACGGTTCTGGATGGCTCGTCTCTCGGGATGCATCGACGGCTCTGGATGGCTCGTCTCTCGGGATGCATCGACGGCTCTGGATGGCTCGTCTCTCGGGATGCCGATGGCTCTGGATGGCTCGTCTCTGGGGATGCATCGACGGCTGTGGATGGCTCGTCTCTGGGGATGCATCGACGGCTGTGGATGGCTCGTCTCTGGGGATGCATCGACGGCTCTGGATGGCTCGTCTCTGGGGATGCATCGACGGCTCTGGATGGCTCGTCTCTCGGGATGCATCGACGGCTCTGGATGGCTCCTCTCTCGAGTTGTCAACTGCTCTGGATGTCTCGTCTTGGCTGCTGGACTCTGGTATCAGCTCGCCCTGTCTGGTGACATCATCATGAGCAGGGATAGGAGTTTCAAAGGAACATCGCTCGGGATCGGATTTTACATCTCGGGACCGAAGAACTTTGTCTCGCTTGTACTTTGAAACGGCGGCAAGATGGACAGGGTTTGAAGGTTGGACCACCTGCATATCCACACGGCATAGAGACTCGACTTTTCCTAGAAGACGTAGTCGAACCTTGCCGTTATACTTCTCGTACAGTCCGCAGAACGTTGCCGTAGCTAGAAACTCCAACTTTCGGTTCCGCTTCATGGCGCTCCTGAGGGAGAGAACATCGCAGGCGAAGTCTCTGATGTACCAGACATTGTGGATGACTATGTGTTCAACTACCTTGCCGACGCGGACTTTAATGTCCCCTTCTCCATCTGCAGTCATTTGAGCTTTATTTCCGACTTGTAACGTGGCCGGACTTATTGTTATAATATTTATATACCCCCAGTCCCGCTAGGCACTACTGGGGGTACCACAAACTATACAACAAAGTTGCATAAAAAGTCCCACAATTTTTTTTTCAATAAAAAGTAAAAACAAAAACATGTATAAAACCCAAAAGTCGGGTACTATGCTAAAATTAATTAAAACGGCAGATAAAAATAAAATCGATAAAAAAGCCAGCAATCAACCTAGACATATGTCTTCGAAGTTGCTGGTTATAAAGCACATGATTTTTTCGAATACAACCATCTTTTCTGTAAGTTCCATATCCCTAAGGTTGTCTCTAGGGACCAGATGGAGGGTGAGTGGACAATTAACTAAGTAGTGCTCAGAATCGCCTATGTCTGACCCACAAACACAGACAGGACTGAGCACATGTCCTAAACTATGCAAGTAGCTAGGAAACTTGCCGTGACCACTGAGAACCTGCGTTGAGAAGTGGTTAGGGTTAATCGCATTGTCGCCCACGTTAGGAATAAAATTCCTCGTTACATTGCCTTTATTGCTGTCGCTCCAACTACTCTGCCAATGCCTCTTGGTAATGCCCCTCAAAATATTATTAATACTACCCTTATCGGGTTTTATAGAATGAATCACCTGATTTGTTAATGCGCCTTTAGCAAGCGCATCCGCTCTCTTTACCTAGAATACCACTGTGTGCTTTAACCCAGTTAAGGGTGATTCTAGCGCCGTGATTATTAATCAACTCCCTAATGCTAGCACACATTCCATTTAGGTTGGAAGGATTTCCAATGGCTCGTAGAGAAGATAAACTATCACTAAAGATAGATACCTCTTCATCATGGGGTCGCTCCCCAGCGAACCACTTAATGCTCTCCAATATGGAGTAAAGCTCAATATAATAAATACTAGGATTATAACTCATGTCTAGACGAAATGTCTTTGACACGAGTTCCAATCCATTTAAGAAGACCACAAATTCTGCACAAGCAGCATTCTCTGATAGCGAGCCATCAGAGAAGATCTCTAAACCTGCATTAGTGGGAAGAGCGTCTCCACTTGAAATCTCTACACGAGAGGCTGGATGCCTTGCCCAAGGGTCACCAGGGTAAAGAAAATTTCCACCTATTACATTGTAATCACAGTGTTTAGCGCACATCTGTTGGTTGAAAGACCTAAAGATGGTTGCTTCCTCACTTACAACGTTTTCTATTGGGGCTAAGTTGGTAATTACCAATAACGCATCGGTAGATATTGTACGGTAAGCACAGCAGACTCGAAGAGCCGCTATACCCGTTGGATTGACCTGAGCTTTCGAACCATTAAAGAGTTCTCCACCTCGCGCCACCATGCGCCAGCACCGTAGGTGACAATACGCTCAATACAACCTTTATATACCACTCTCAACGCTCTATAATCCAGACCCCACCCGACCTTTGCAAAGCAAGCAATGGACTGAACGAGACGAGTAACCTTATTCTTAACCTCCTCTAAGTGAGGCAAGAAACACAAAGTTTGATCCAAGGTAACGCCCAAAACCTTAACGGTTTTGACATTAAGGATTCTCTCATTACAAAGAGAAAAAATAGGAAGCCGATTCATCACCTTTGTTTTCGCAAAGGTGATTGCAACGGACTTCCCAGTGCAGAACTTCAATTTATAAATTGAACTGCACCTATAGAGAGTATCCAGAACATCGTTACCGAGGACCTCAAGGCCACGCCTCGAAAAACACCAGACCATCGCCTGTAGGTCATCCGCAAAGGCCTGAATAGCACTCGCCGCCGGGTAAACCCGACTGAGAGTGCCATCCATGACTAAGTTGAAAAGAAGAGACCCACTACAAGAACCCTGCGGACACCCCCTGGTAAGTGACTTACTAAGAAGACTACCGCCTACATCAATCGAAGCAATTCTGTTGCTCAGAAAGCTTTTGTATAAATAATACAAGTTTCTTGGACAAGCAAC
The DNA here is from genome assembly GCF_980474605.1 of Leiobunum rupestre. NCBI lineage: Eukaryota > Metazoa > Arthropoda > Arachnida > Opiliones > Sclerosomatidae > Leiobunum > Leiobunum rupestre. The sequence goes on from NC_143384.1 coordinate 62,447,674, forward strand.
TTGCTGAAGTCTCGAAACGACACCCGGAACCCAGACATTGTCAAAGGCCCCCTCTATGTCTAGGGAGATTAAACTAGTGTGCAGACCACTCTCTTTGTTATGCTTAACGCATTCGACGATGTTATAAAGAGCATGCGTCGTAGAGCGGCCATATTTGAACAGTAGCGGCGCTAAGGGTGGGCTGAAGTGGGCTTTAGCCCCCCTGCATTTCTGAAAGGGGCCACATATTTATATTAAAAGGGCCACATATTTATAATTAAAAATTTAAGAGGCCACATATTTAAATTTATGAATTTTCGTTATCTCTAGAAATTTGTTTTATTGCCAACAAAGGTTTTTCTGGAAAAAACTTTCAAAATCAATTTGTTTAGTCAATAAGATAGTAGACCATAAACAGATAGATTCGGGAGGAAGGGAGCGGAAATTGAGAGAAAGTTGAATAGACAATAGAAAGAAAAGAAAGGGAATTTACGGAAATACCCCGGGCATGCAAGTGTCCCCTCCAGGTCGGATACAAGGTCATATGGGGTCCAGTAAACGCGACGAGAGCCGCACCAAGAAAACGACCTTGCTCTTCTCGCTTCCTGGAAAATTTATAAGGGGTCACTAAAGTTGTAAAGCCCACAAAATTCTTAGGGGCCACAAAATAATTAGCCCACCTGTGAAAAAACCTTAGCGCCGCTACTGTGTTTGAACCCATATTGGGTTGGATTCATGATCCCTCTTTTATGAAGAGAGTAGTACAGTCTTCTTGACAAGAGTTTGTCAAGAACCTTACCCACTACTGACAGTAGAGAGATCGGACGGTATGATCGAGCATTCCGCCTATCTCTCCCTTCCTTATAAATCAGAGCAATCCTTGCAACTTTCCAAAGTTTTGGAAAGTGGCCTAGACTCAAACATGCATTGTAGAGGCACTCGAAAACCAAGGGACAGACCAAAAACATAATCTTAAAGAATTCGATAGTAATGCCATCGAAACCCGGAGCTTTGCCCCTTTTGAAGGAATCAATGACATTAAGTACTTCATCTTCTTTAAACTCTACATCGTCCGACTCGACGTAAGGAGCTTCGACTGACTCTCTGATTTCCTTGTGTACTTCAAGGTCATCTTCCTGCGAGTCGTCTAAAAAAAGAAAATTAGGAATAGTTTCATATGTTTCGGTAAGTCCCTCTGTCAGCGTGCCATCCTCTCGTTCCACACCGGAGACTGCATACTTACGTTTGGCATTGCCTGTTGCCAATTTGTAAGGAAGAGAGTAAGGATCCTCCTTCGACACAGAAGAGCAAAAGTCCCGCCAAGACTCCAACTTATAGGAACTGATGAGGCTCTTTTACTCTCTTTAGAGAGACAAGAATTCATGTTTGTAGCGTTCCCTCACCAGGGGATCCCTAGCCACCTGCATACGTTTTCGCGCTTTACGTACCAAACTTCGCTTCCTGCCAAGACCTTCATTCCACCAGGGAGCCGAGTTATACGTCTTAGCATTGGCACTAAGTTTTCTACTAACCTCACCTGCATCTTTAAAAATTCCCTCAATAGAGGATGCAACATCATCAATCTGATCCCTAGAGCCAAGTGTTACCTCACAAAGAGCCTCCAAAGGCAAGGTAATCTGGTCGCAAAACGATCCAGATCCAGATCCTTTAAATTTATAAACCTTTCGCCATGGATAATGTCTTGCACGGATAAATTAAAGTAGATAAAATTATGGTCACTGTTGGTGATGTCGTCAGACACTTCCCAATCAGTGACCATATTAAAGACATTCATAGTTGTGAGAGTTAGATCAATCCAACTATTACCATTTGTGCTAGAAAAGGTAGGATCTGAATCAGGATCATTCAAGACGACCAGATTCCGGGACTCAACAAAGTCAACACAGGCAACACCTCTAGGACAATTGTCCCTTGAGCCCCAGAGAGTATGATGAGAATTGAAATCACCGCCAATTATTATACTACGACCAGCAAAGTTTCTAATTTTGTCGGAAATAAAGTTCAAGTGTTCATCCAAGACCTCCGACGGGGGAGGAAGTATATATATGGAGAACACTAGAAAAGATATATCCCCCGCCTTTATACCTACAATTGTAATGTAGTCATTATTAAGAAGATTAATGACAAGAAACTTCGTATTAAACGTGGCCGGACTGTCGAAAGTGCGAAAACTGGTGAAATTCTAGGCTTCGTTCGTCACGTGCTGAGTTGCGCACCAGAGCCTCTTTGCAGGTGAACGAGCCACGAAGCCGTTCGCAGCGAGGAGATCTGTCGGGATTTCATCGTCGGTGCCTTTGCTTCTTTTAGCATTTCTGCAGTGTTGGGTCAGATGCCCATATCGTTTGCAGTTGGAACACCTAGGGCGTTGCTTTCGGGAACTCTGCCTTGACGAGGATTGAATGCTACTATTGCCTTCTCGTCTAGCTACCAGCCCGGTTGATTCCGTGAAAGCATCTCCGTCTCGGGTCGCACGACCGATCAGTAGTCGTTGCAGTTCATCTACAGTTTGCTTTTCTTGGGGAAGCGTGTCCCACACCATACTGAATTCTCGATATTCATCATTCGGCAAGGATTCGAAGATGCAAACAACCCGGATGCAGTCATCAAAAGAGATATCTTTCTCTCTTTTAGCGGTAGTCAGTACGTCAGCCCATAAGGAACGTAATTGGGCGAGATGGGTTGCCATGTCGACATCTGGTGATTTTGTAGCTCGCATTAACCGATTTGACGACTTCTGTTCGAAAATCTCGAGGAGCTTAGGCCACATCTCTTGGGGGCGTCTCACAGCCTGCAATCATGTTCTGGACCTTGACGGAAAGTGCTGACCAAATGATGGTGTGGGCGGTAATGAACGCTACTTGATACTTCTTGAAAGCAGCCGGAAATGTCGCTTCTGACGTCGTGGTTCTCATCGGTTCTGTCCAGTCTCCCGTGATAATCTCATGAATGTCTCGAATAATCGGGACATCGTTGATCTGCCTCTTCCAGCTTCGCCAATTCTCGGGACCAGACAGTTTGTCTATGTCATGACGAAGGAGTCCATCCATTCTTCAGGATACAGTGGGTCAGGATCAGGTTGTTGATAATATCAGCAACTAGAATACTGGAACCAGGACTCAGCTGTTCATAGGCTTCTCAGCAACCTTTCACAGTCCTTACGTTCCTTATGGGCTGACGTACTGAATACCGCTAAAATAGAGAAAGATATATCTCAGAGTGGTGCAGTGGAGCGTGCTGGGCCCATAACCTGTTGAAGTTTACAACGTGAACGCAGGGCATAGCTTCTTAAGGGTTTAGGAGTGAACAAACTGAACGAGGTTATAAATAACTAACTAGTGATTTAGTAATGATGACATTTAAAGAATATTTACAAACTATACAATTAACAAACAATACTAGATTAGTACTGGAGCGACATTACTGCAAGGACTGCAGAAGCTAAATGACACACCTTAGTCAAATGACAGGCGGTTTTATATACGGTCGAAATCTTATCTCTAAAGGAGATAACGGAAAGATAAGATTTCGTTGATAAAAATATCTTCATTGCTCTTTTTCTTCAACAGAAACTCTAGCCAAAATGCATGATACTTCAAAAAATGATAACTTTTCAATTTTTTTAAATTAGCCCGCTAAACTCCAGGAGGCTTCATATTTAGGGTAAATAAACCAGGGAAAACATTTTGGGCGAAATCCATCACTATCGAGCAACAACGCTTGACGATTTCACGTGGAATGACCCATTGTAAATATTGGTATTCATTGAGAACTATTTATTATGTTGTTTAACAGTGGAATGTTGAATTTAAACAGAGTGCGAGACATTTATCTTGGCTAAGCTTCTAAGAGAAAAAGTATATTATTAAATAGAAGGTAAAGTTTTGAAAAATAAGACAAGGTAATTATCAGTACGATTGTTGCTGTTTAATTCAATGATGGTCGTCAATTCGTGATAAGTGTCATTCTTTAGTGTAATGTATTTTTTCTGGGATATAATTACTCTTCCATAAGGTTTTTGTTTATCTACGTTCCTACAAACATAATAATAAGTATGATATTACTTACTTTAAATGTGAAATAACCTTTAATAATACTAAGGACCTTCAGTCACTGCTTCTCCCAAAACTGCCATTTACATTGCCTGCTATTTTCAAAGTTGGGCCTATGTCAGGCCTAGGCTTAAATATTTTCAAAGCAAACCTAAACTAATAGCTTTTCCATTTGACTGCTCTCGACCACTCTAGATCGCTCTGATCAACATTTTATGTTCCATTAGCGTGCTCGGATCTGCTCCGATCAAGTTTCGCGTGTTCCATTTAGCGCTCTCGGAGCAGCCCCGAGATCGCCCAAAACCGATCTGACAATTTCGACAGATCAACGGATCGAGATCGAGATCGGAGCAAATTTTCCTTTTAGATTTTTTGGCAAAATCGTAGACCAAGACGCGAAAATACTAGCAGACGAAAAACAACAAAGCGCGGGAATATGTCATGGAATGTTTTACTCTAGTCGATTGGGGTGAGATCTATGACGTCAGAGACAGATTCAGAGCGAATCTTGAGCAATCAAATGGAAAACGCTAATAATCTTATTTATCATCCTCATAATGGCATGTTATAGCGCTAGCGGCTTGCCGTAGCACGGCCAACTTCGATCGCGCGTACCACGCTTTAGCGGCCCCATCAATTGCCTTGCATCTAATTTTAATTTGCGGGTATGAATAATCCCGATAGGGGCGCTACATACGACCAAAAACCTACTATCACCAAAGGCAGGGAATACAAGCGAAATCGCGAAAAAATGTTTTTTCTTCGGTTTTCCACTTTCCTATTTAGAAAAAACAAGGTATAGTAAGTTAAACTATCTTTTCGAAATATATTATTGTATAATTAATAATTTAAAAAAAATATTACCTTATAAATATTAAATGATGAAAAAGATACACGTTTTTTACGCGAAGGCGCCATATTAGAATACATAGTTTTGAAGGCTGTAGAGGTGTTTAGAGCGTTTTGACGCGTAAATAATGTCACTCTTAAAATTTATAAATCTTTAATAATAACAAATCGTTATTAATAATATATACACACATATATATATATAAATATATATATATATATATATATATATATATATATATATATATATACACATATACAGGGTGTTACGGATAAGAGTACCGAAACTTTCTATATGCATTCTATGGGTCTCTATGAGTACATAATGTCTAATAAACATGGGTCCTAAAGTGCTTCGTTTCAGAGATATGGGCCTCCAAAAACTACCACAAAAAACCGGACACAGCCTTAACTCTGGCAAACAATATTCTTCCTTGAACCAAATTGTTTTCATTAAACTATCAATTGTTTTTTATCCGTGAGGCGAGAAACTTTAATAACAAGTGGCCAAAGTTCATTAATGTCCTTTTAGAAGTAAAATGAGTTTGAAGACCAAGCCATTTTAATTTAGTTTATTTCGCTACAATATATATACAGGGTGTCTCAATTCGCTCGATCAGGCCATTTTTCTCAAAATTTATTTATGCTAGGGTTCTGAAATTTTCAGGGTTTATTTGTTAGGTATGGAAGGCTGTGGTTACTAAATTAATAGCCTTTAACGTAAACAATCGTACATAATCACAACACACATGTACATTTATTTTAGGGAACTTATGCTTTCAGCTATGTAGTTAATAATCAGATCTGCAAAAAGTTATTGTTAAAGAAAATTATTACGTTCAACACCTAATTAGACAAAGTATACAAAGACCGCGTCTTCCATTTCGACGTGGTTACGAGTAAGATCATCAAACAAAGATTTGTAGACCAAAAATTACGCTTATTTTTCTTTTGTTGTTTTTTAACGTGAAATATCAATTGTCCGAGTAGTATTTAAAGCGTTTACATTTCAGAGTTAAAACATTATCTCAGCTTGGCCGATTGTTGTCCAGTACGCCTCTTTGCACTCGAGATCAGCGCGCTCATATGCTAGAATTATTTTAATAATCAGCTAGGCTAATACCCAAGGCACCACCTTAGGCCTAAGTCATCAAGCGACTTTTGAAGCCATTAGTTCAGGTGGCCGGGTTACAATGCGTAGGAGGGTGGTGGCAAGCCCTGCATGCCACGAGATCGAGCCAACAGCTCCCTACACTAACTAGTACCGTTAACCTCGACAAATTTTTATGGAAGGGGAAACCGAAGAACTCGGGGAAAAACCCCTTAAACCAGGGGAGAAGGTCGTCGTAATGCTACTCTAGTAAGTCAGTTATTTAGACGAAGATTTCCCAATTGCAGACCAAGTCATACGACGGTTCTTAGAGTGGTCCGCGACTTCGACAACTGGGGTAATATCAATCCGAGGTTTCGTGGTCGTGGTCTCCAGGACATCGACATGGAAAACACCATACTTGCCTACTTCGTCGCCTATCCTCGAGTGAGCGTCAGGACTGCCAGCTTTGACTTAGGGTTGGATCGAAACTACGTTTGGAGAACACTCAAAAGACACCATTTTCATCCTTATCGAGCGACACTTCACCAAGGACTGCATGACGGTGATAGACAGCGCCAACTCGACTTCTGCAATTGGTTTTGCCTCATGGCTGACGCACACCAGGATTTTCACGATCAACTACTGATGTCCGACGAATGTTCATTCGGAAGAGATGGGCCTTTCAACCGTCAAAACCAACATATGTGGGACTACGAGAATCCACACTGGGGATTTCCTCACAGCCACCAAGTGCAGTTTCGCTTAAATGTGTGGGCTGGTCAGTAGTAGTGTAGTGTATGTTCTGTCACTAGGGGAGCCAGTAGGAGCCACGGGAGAGCGGGGGAGCCAGGGGGAGCCAAGAGGAGGCAAATTTTCACATACCAATCCTAGGGTGTTTTTTAAATTTTACGATTACACCAGGGGGATCAAGGGGAGGTAAATTTTAGAGTACGTATCCCAGGGTGTTATCTGTCTATCGGTACTTAGAGGACAGAGAACTGAACTAAATATGTATATTCTAAGCCTATGGTGAGCCGAAAGTAAAGATCGTGTACCTGTCCTAGAGTGTTTTTCGATACTTACAGATATTTTATGTTTATCGGTACTTAGAGGACAGAGAACTGAACTTTGATGATATATTGTTATCCAAAGGGGATATATATATATTCTATATGTTATAACATAATGAAGCGTGTTCGTTTCTCCGATGTAACCGTACATTTTATACCTTACGAAGACCGGGTGAATCATGTTCTAAGAAATAAACAACATTTCACTATGCTTATTAAATTGAAATTTGAACCATTACTATCCCCGATATTTATCAACTGGTTGGTAAATGACGTACAACAGAGGATGATAAAGGGTGTAAAGGTATATTTAAATTTTCCATATAAGATAAAAAAATTGCGAAATATGATAATCAATAGACAAATATGCCAATCTTTACCCCGGAAAACAATTTTATAATTAAAATCTAAACAATCCCTTTGAGAACGTAATTACATCTTGAAAACCCAGTGACGTTCATATATGATATCAACATCGACCTTTATCCTTTTAATTGAGTATAAAAGGCGAACGTGAGATCTTTACCATCATTCTCTCCATGAATGAATGAATGAATGAATGAATGAATGAATGAATATTTATTTGCTTCTTTTACAAAAGTCCCTTTTATAACAGGGAGGAATCTAATTTAAAATAGGATTCACAAGCAGAGATGAAGATAAAAATAACACGTTATACACTGATATACTTCTCGATATACACAATAAAATAGTACAAGCGTAGTAAAAACCGAAGAATGTATAACTATTTACAATTTACACAATTTTAAATTACATATATTAACAACAAATACTATTTACATGCATAAACCAGTATTCGAAGAACATCCTAACTAGTTGAGCGCTTTAAGCGCAGGCCACCCCAGCGACCGAGAATTCTTTTAGTAACTATTAAATCAGGCGAGGCTGCGCAGTTCGATCCTAAACCCAGCAAAAAGGCAACGTACTCTTCGGATCTTTCCAGTTCTTCGGCGTATAGGTAGTCCTTGCGAACACTCTCAAAAGTCGGACACTCAACTAAAATATGCGCGATATCTTCGACTGAGGCGCCACAGAGGGGGCATTCGGGAACTTCTCCGAAGATATCGGTGAATCTTGCTGCGGTTGGGAGGGCCCCCGAACGAGCGAGAAAGAGAAGGTGACTGGGACGATCGTTATTATAGAAGGCCTCCATACCGAGGTCTTCCTTTCTCCTGTAATGGGCGAGACTGTCGTGCTTCTCCAGCTCCTGACGACATTTCTTCGAGCTGTACTCCTTGACCGCCTTCTCGATAATTTTGGTCCACTCCGAGGCCGTTTTCGCACCACCGCGCGGGTGGCCATATCCGTAGGTGCGATCCAGAGCTTCAACCCGTTTTATCCAACAAGTCGGGTGACCCATGGCTCTCAAGTACCTGTACACCTTGGCCGCGGTACGATCCAAAGACATGAAGATTAATCGACCCAAATAGACCAGCTTACTACGTGCCTCCAGTAGCGGCGCTAAGGGTGGGCTGAACTGGGCTTTAGCCCCCCTGCATTTCTGAGAGAGGCCACATATTTATATTAAAAGGGCCACATATTTATATTTAAGAGGCCACATATTTGAAATTTCCTTATGTTTTTATTGCCAAGTAAAGTTTTTCGGGGGGAAAAATCTTTAAAAATCAATTCGTTTACTCAAAAAGATAGTAGACCATAAGCAGATAGATTCGGGAGGCGAAGGGGGCGGAAATGGAGAGAAAGTTTAATGAACAATTGAAAGAAAAGAAAGGGGCTTGAGGGAATTTCGGGAAATACCCCAGCGGGCATGCACGTCAATGCTTGGAATCCGACGCTCGGATACAAGCTCAGAAGGGGGTCCAGTAAACGCGACGATAGCCACAACAATAAAACGACCTTGCTCTTCTCGCTTCCTGGAAAATTCTGCGGTTTTTCGATTTCACCACTTTTGCGAAATATGGTCAATGCCAGGCTCGACCGCTAAGCTGCTTTTATTTTTTAAACATTTCTTTCCATTTCGTCTTGAGCTCCAGAACGAGTCAGGTCTATTTTGAAAGTCTTCCTCGAATTTTAAGTCTTTAGTCTTTCTGTTCTATTATTTTGGCAAGAGCGGACTTCTACCTCCTCGAGGTTTAAAGAAGCCCTAATGCGCTTGTTTAAAATATAAACACTTAGCTAAATGACTAGTTGATAGTTTAATTTTATTTAAAATTATTTCAACAGCCTTTTAAAGGCTAATTAACTATTAATAATTAATTTTTCCAAACAGCCTTTTTCAAGGCTAGCTAACTATTAGTAGATATATATTTTGAAAGTCTTTCTCGAATTATAAGTAGTTTAGTCTTTTCTGTTCTAATATTTTAGCAAGAGCGGACTTCTACCTCCTCGAGGTTTAAAGAAGCCCTAATGCGCTTGTTTAAAATATAAACACTTAGCTAAATGACCCAAATTCGAGCGAGTTTTTGAACGTTGAAAAAATTACTGCGTTTTGTCAAAACTACAAAAGATTTAATTTTGAAATCGAGTCTCTGAAAAATCAGGTCAACGTTGCTAAAATGTTATTTAGTACCAAAAGCGGTGAAAACATAAACACAGAAAGTTTGCAAACGCAGCTTGAAACCAATGAATATCTTAAACCTCAAAATTTCAAAAATGTTTCCGATTGCTATAAATATTTATTGACATACGAGCAGGCATTCCCAGATCTCGTAAAATATTTCCAAATTGTATTATGCATACCTGTTGCTAATACTATTTCAGAGCGTAGTTTTAGTACACTTAATAGACTCGAATCATTTTTAAGAACAACAATGTCTGAAAATCGATTAACAAATTTAGCCTTGCTCTCTATAAATAGAGATTTATCTAATAGGTTAAGAGACAATCCTTTGTTGGTTGTTGACGAGTTTAGTAAATAAAAGAGAAGAGTGCAATTTATACTTTGAGTTAAATTTTCAAATTTTTAAATATGTAGAAGCTATAAGAGACATATTGGAGGGCAAGCCACAGCTGCCACCAAATTATAAGGGGTAACTAAAATGGTAAAGGGCCACAAAATTCTTAGGGGCCACAAAATATTTAGCCCACCCGTGAAAAAACCTTAGCGCCGCTACTGCGTGCCTCACGTTCGATGAATGTGGACCAAGCTAGCTCGCCCTTGATCGCCGCCTTCGCGGTCATAAAGTTCCCCCAACAGCTGCCTTGCCGACGGAGAATTGCGCTTGCTCAAGCTGCCTGATGGTCGATTCCTTAAAACATAGGACTTCATTCGCGTAAGTGAGGCAGGGTACCGCGACCGATTTCCAAAGCGTACGAGTGACCGTGTACGGGTTATAAGAATGCGAACCCTTGTGCTTGATAGCCCCCTGTAGTCTTCCAGATTTTGGTCGAAGTTTATCTTCATGAGGAGCCAGGTAGGCCATGTCGGAACAGAGCGAAATGCCAAGGTATGTTATCTGAGTAGCGAACTCGATCGGTGATCCTTGGAGGGTCAGCTGTTGATTATCCCTTCTCTGATGGCCCGAGAACTGAAGGACTTTGCATTTCTCATTGCCAAACGTGAGCCCATAGTTTGTAGCGTACTCCCCACAGATGTTCAAGAGGATTTGAAGCTCTTCAAAAGTCTCTGAAATGGCGATCGAGTCGTCAGCAAAGAATTGCCCTGGGATAGTATAGGAGATGTCGGTACGAGACGGGTGCTTTAGGCGAAAGCCGAGATTTGACTTGGAGAGGGCACGGTCGAGAGGCTCCAGATACAGAGCAAAAAGGACAGGAGACTGAGGGCATCCCTGCTTCAGACCCACCGTAGACCGAATAAATGCCGTTGAAATAGATCCAAACCAGTATCGGTAAGCATAAATGGCACGTAGATGGTCAACGAAATTCAAAGGAAGGCCAAGATGCAGGAGGGTGCTCCATAAAATATCTCGATTAACGCAATCGTAGGCTTTCTTAAGATCAAGGAAAGCGACGAATAAAGATCGGTGTTCGATACGAGCAATTTCAATTAGCTGCGTGAGCGTGAAAAGGTTATCCGACCCTCTACGATCCTTGCGAAATCCATTTTGCAGTTCACCCAATATGCGCTTTCCCTCCACTTCCCGAACAAGGCGATTCTTCAAAATCGAGATATACAGTTTGGAGAGACACTGAGAGATAGCTATCGGTCTATATGCGCTAAGTTCTTCCGGGTCTTTGTCTCGTCCTTTAAAAATCAATCGGATTTCAGTAGTCGACCAGGCATCAGGGATAGAATTGGTATCGAGAATTTGATTGAAGAGGTCAAGAAGAGCCGTCCGAGAAAACTGTGGCAAGGCACGTAAAAGTTCGTTACAAATTTTGTCTTCGCCCGCGGCTTTGCCAAGCGGAAGATACTTTATGGTGGCATTAAGTTCATCAAATGTTATAGGATTCATTAGATTTTCATTGAGGACAATATCATGAACGTGACTTGGTAGCGCCGTCGAATCGCGAAGAAGAAGCGTGGCGTGAAGTTGCGAAAGACTCAATTCCTCGTCAGACACGAATTCTTCTATGCGCTTGGAGATGTCCCCTTCGTCAGAGAGAGTATTTCCATCTTTGTCTTTCAATGACATGGAAGTTTTACTCGATATGAATTTGTCGTCTCTAAAAAGCTTCCAGAATTTCTTCGCCGCCAGACTTCCCACAGTCTTAATTTCCGATTCATTATGGTTATCTAACCACATCAAGAAAGGAAAAGACGGAACAACAAGACTCTTAAAATGTAAGTGTAATTTTCTCTTAATTAACTTAGAAATTCCAAGCTCAGCAACTGACGATAGAAATATTTTTTATATTTAAAGGTCTGGTACGAACGTATTTCAAATTTCGGCCAAGAAAGCGGTATCTATCACGGCGGAAGGAAAAATAAAGCTCGGAATTATAGACGGCTCATCAGGGATCGTTTTGACGGAGGCCGAATTCAAAGAGTTATGGAACAGACGAACGGTGATCACATCATTCCTGGAAAGCGAAACTATCCAGCCCTCTACATCGTTCTTCGAAGGTTCAACAACCAAACGTATCGAGATGTTTACTTATCAAGACCGGACATTCGAGAGATGGTGCCTGGAACTGGAAAAAACTACGGAATGCTCTTCCCGACGAAGAAAGGGTTTAACATCGGGTTCGTGCTGTGGACGAACTTAGTTGAGAAATACGAAAATGTAATGACTTTCTTAGGAGAGACCATACGTGTTCGAGATCTTATTGCAAATAACGTAGTGTCACAGCTGCGCGAATCAATTCGAATGAAGTGTAACGGTTGTATGTATTCCCTTCCGTCACAATTAGAACATGACTGTTTAGTTCAAGAATGGGCCGAGAGAGTGGAGGCATCCTTCCCGGATGCCGTAAAGTCTCTCGATATTAATTACACCCATAATGTATTTCTAAACAAAACATTTCTTAGTCACGAATTTTGTAAAGAAATTTTAACTATTATTATTTGTACTTCGAAAAAAATGCTCATAAATAAAAATAAATTTGCTAAATATACATCATTTGTTCTCCGTTCCTCGACATTAATAGTCATGGAAATAGACCTAAGCCTAAAGCACCCCTTTAACGGAATAATAAGTGGCGCAACCCAATCGGGAAAGTCCGTGTTTGTTGCAAACCTAATAAAGAATATACAAATATGTATATTCCCAGTTCCAGAAAGAGTAATATGGTGTTACACTGAATATCAATCTACCTTGTTTAATATTGTACTACGTCACTCTCCAGCGGTGGAATTTCTTGAAGGACTTTTAGACGTAAATATCCTCGATCCGAATATAAAGAATTTGGTTATACTCGATGATTTGCTTTGCGAGATTGCGAACAACAAAGATGTGACAAATCTCTTCGTTAGAGTCAGCCATCACCGAAATACCTCAATCCTGATTCTAATGCAAAACTTGTACTACCCCGGAAAAGAGATACGAACTTTGAACCTTAATGCGCACTATTTAGTTATTTTTAAATCGCCACGTGACCAGTCAGCTATTTATCATCTTGGCAAACAAATATCACCCGGAAATAGCAAATTTGTTATAGACGCGTTCAAGCAAGCCGTAGCTGAACCATATGGGTACTTGTTGGTTGATCTGAAACCGAATACGCATGAAAAACATAAACTTCGGTCTGGAATTATACCCGGAGAGCAAGCGGAATATATTTACCAAAATAATCAATCTTGCGGAAATTTTTATCTATCAACGTGGTGATAATGAGTGGGAAAATCAAATATCTCAATCTAGTCGATTAGATTAATGACGATTATTGATTGGGGTTTTACCAATCGACATTGTACTTTACTTATTGCAATGCTATAAATATTTACTCGAACTTCAACCCTATGAGATTCCTTTAAAAGCGGGGGAGATCTTTGAGGAAAATCATTCTAATCCGGAAAGCTGCCAATAGGAAAACCTCCAAAGAGCTCAAACGAACCCCTCTTTCAAGACGTTTTAATGTAAGTAAACTTTAATTTCCTTGAGACTGTTTAAACCGTTGGGTTTCCTTATAACGAAACTTATTGGCGACAGATTGCACTGCCGAGAAATGACGGGTTTCATCGAAGTTAACTTCTATAGAGCGAGGGGAGAATGGATCATTAAGGAATTGGCCCTGTACGTTGACGGAACGGGAGATTATCAAGCATGGACATTCAGACCACCATTTCCATTTTCGGATCTTTCGTCGGAGGATAAAAGACAGTGTAGATGGCTAACGTGGAACATTTGCGACTTACGTTGGAACGAGGGACAACACGCTTATAGCAGTCGAGAAACCGTCGCGAAACTTATCCTGGAGAGAGCCACTAAATTCTATTGCAAAGGGGTAGAAAAAGCGGAAGTTCTCTCCAAATTTCTAAATACTGATGTTAGCAACGTTGAAGATTTGAGCTGCCCCCGTCTTTCAACCATATACTGTTTAAATCCACCGCAACATTGCGAGTTCCATCAAGATCCCAATCGCTGCGCAATCGTTAAAGCACATAAAATCACGACATGGTTCCGTCGAATAGGGTGCAAGAAAATATAAACTTTTTGAAATATTTATCGAGTGGGAAAGCGCGTCAGAGAAAAGCCGCCATTAAAAACGCCAGCAATGACGAGTTAAAAACTTTAGCCGAATGTTGTATAAATGTTTTACGGGGTTCGGTTAAAATTTCAGACGAGCACAAGAAGCAGTTGAAGAAACATCGAAGTGTTCTTCGTAAATTCAATCGAATGCTATCCCCATCAAGGGGAAAAAAGATTCTTAATCAAACGGGTGGATTTTTACCCATTTTGTTGGCCCCGATCCTCTCAATTCTTAGCTCTGTGGCAGGTGCCGCTATAGGCAAAGCAATCAAGTGATGGCTCGGAAAATGATGCTAGTGTCGGAAGACATTTATAGAAGACTCCAAACTGGAAGTACCGAAGCGGGGAAAAATCACGAGCAGATACCGAAAGTGGATTCTCTGCTCGAACTGCACACCGACCGTAACAATGTTATGGAACGAAGAAAATTGAGCCAAACTGAAAAACTAAATATTTTTAATCATAAAGTGCAGCAACGTCTCAACAAGGTAGTCAAAGAAAAGAAAAAACTTTTGTAAAAAACTGGGATAATATGATTGGTAACGGGTTCCGAAATTGGATTGTCTTGTAAAGTTTTGAATAAAATTTTACTTATTAAGAAAAACAATTGTACTTTCTATTCATTTCCAACTTATCCACCACAATGGACAGTAGTGCGATGGAAGCTGCTGTTGTAACCAGTCTGACTCATTCCTTTTTTAAATATCCGAAAGTACTGACCGCGATCTTAATCGTAGCTATAGTTATTATTTTCGAACTATCCGAGTTGGCGTTTCATTACTACATTAGCGCGAGCTGTACGCGTAATGAATAGACTAGAGGATATATACTTCGATGCCCGAGAGCCCGGTTCCTTTGGGGGTGCCAAAGCGCTATATCAAGCGGCTAAATCGAAAGGCGCCAAGGTAACGTTGAAGGAAGTAAAAAATTTCCTTAAACATCAAGATACATACACCCTGCACAAACCTGTTAGGCGTGTATTTCAGAGGAACCGAACTATTGTTTACGGTATAGACGAGCAATGGCAAGTGGATTTGGCCGATTTACAAAGTTTATCACGTGTGAATAAGGGGTATAAATATTTGCTTTGTTGTATCGAGGTCTTCAGCAAGTTGGCATTTGTAGTGGCAGTTAAAAATAAGAAGGGAAGAACCATGGTGGAGGCATTTAAAAAATATTAACGTCGGGAAGTCGGCCCAAAAGAGTTCAAAGCGACCACGGCAGTGAGTTTTTGTGATCCGCTGTTCAGAAATATTTCAAACAAAGTGACATTAAATTTTTCGCAACGAACTCTGAACCAAAGGCGTCCCTTGTGGAACGTTTCCAGAGGACCTTGAAAGAACGGATGTATCGTTATTTTACTGAAAATAATACAAATAAATATATAGATATTTTGAAAGAACTTGTCAGATCTTACAACAACAATTTTCACAGCTCGATAAAATGTAAACCAGTTGACGTTTCTAGGGAAAATTCGGAAAAAGTTTGGAAGACCTTATATGGGAAGATTAATTTTTCCCCGCCAATTTCGTTTGCTTTTGATATCGGTGATATTGTTAGAATAAGTAAAAATAAGAAAACATTTGAAAAGGGATATTTAGCAAATTGGACGGAGGAATTATTCCGTGTAGTGGAAAAATTCCAAGAAATCCGCCGGTATATAAGCTAAGTGATCTCAACTCGGAGCTCATTTTGGGTGTTTTCTACAAGGAGGAAATACAGCGAGTCGGTAAAGACCTGGAAAATTGTCCGTTTATAATTGCGAAGATTTTAAGAAGCAGACGGACTCCCGACGGGCAAGTTGAGAAATTAGTACGCTGGAAAGGATATCCACCCTCGTTCGACAGTTAGGTTAAAGAAATTATTGTAGTATGAGTTTCTACATCACATTTCCATCGGATTCATCTTCGAAGTTCTTCGAGGGGAATACCATGAGCAAATTTCATACGTATCTCCCGGAATGCGTTCAACTAGACGGTTCTTACGAGGTTGGTTTAGCTGAGATTAGTTATCCTAGAGCATGGAACAATCTTAGAGTTGATTGTATCGTAACTCTTTCGAAGAACAACGAACGCGAGTTTCCGACTCATATCGACGTTCCAAAAGGTTATTACGGATGCGTCACGGATCTCCTGGAACTAATTCAATTCGAATTAGATAACAACCGTGATACTATTATAAACGCCACAGAGTCACGGGTGTTACCAGTCACATTTAAATACGTGAAACACTTGAGAAAGGTTTACGTGAAATTGGAAAACAAGGTTTATTTAAAAATGTCGGGGAACCTAGCGACAATACTTGGATTTACAAGAAATACCGAAGAGGATTTCACTATTAACAAAAAGGAAACGCTATCCAAGTATACCGTCGATATGGATGTAGGCCTTCATTCTTTGTTTATATATTCTGATATTGTAGAAAATCGTGCTGTAGGGGACTGTAGCGCACCGCTTTTAAGAATTGTGAGCGTTCAGGGAAAAGACGGTGACACTGTAGATAGAGATTTCATCAAACCTCATTACATTCCGGTGGTCACCAACAGATTTCAAACCATCGAAATACATATTTTGTCGGAAATGGGTGTACCAGTTCAGTTCGAAAGAGGAAAAGTTCATATCACCCTCCATTTTAGACCTAGAAGAATGTGGACGTCGTTATATAAGGGAACCCTAATGTGTTTGGTCCTCATTTCTCTGTTAGATATTGAAGCAAAAGCACCATGAAAATAACATCTAAAGAAGGGGAGTCAGATTACGAAAAATATTATTTGAATCAAGTACGGTTCGGTTCAAATAATACTATTGATTATGAGCAGTATTACCGATCGCAAGTCGGGAGCGGATCAATTCAGTTTTATCAAGGCTCATCGACGCAACGTGGCTATGGGCTCGGAAATATACTGGCGTCTGCGTTTCGAAAAGCTGTCCTATTGTTAAAAAAGGGCGCTATATTCTTGGGGAAAAAAATTCCTAAAAACTGGCGCTAGAGTAGCGGACGATGTTGCCAGTGGGGTACCGATTAGAAGCTCGCTGAAAAACCACGGTACGACTATCGGGAAGGAAACCCTTTCGGAGTTAAAGGATATGGTGAAACAAAATATGTCTGGGAACGGTATAAAAAGAAAGCGTAGAAGGGTTCAACTCGTCAGTTCAGTCGCGGCTAAGAAGCGAAAGAGACGCTCACCGAAACATCCCGATATATTCTCCAAATAATGGCTCTAATTTATCACCAGTCCGGAAAATGTACCAACTCGGAATTAGATCTTTGAGAATGGGTGGAATTCAATCCTGTTTCCAACGCAGACGAAAATTCGAACATTAATTTCGACATTCCCGGAAACTCGGAGACCTATTTAGATCTGTCCAAGACGCTTCTCCACGTACAAGTAAATTAGTGAAACCTGATGGTGCTGATCCCGACTACGATAAAGAAACCGTTGGTCCTGTAAATCTGTTCCTTCACAGCCTATTCAGCGAGGTTCATTTAATTATGAATGAGAGATCGGTTACCACATCCGCCCAGAATTACGCTTACAAAAGCATGATTCAAACTCTATTAACGTTCGGAGGGCCGGCTAAAGAGAGTTTTTTAACTAGTTCTCTCTTCTACAAAGACACAGCCGGGAAATTTGTTCAATTGACGAGCAACGAAGGATTTAAGAAAAGAATGTCGTTTTCGAAAAAAGGTACAATTGATATGTTTGGAACAGTTCACATCGATATGTGTCAGCAGTCGCGCTTTCTACCGAATTTGCTCAACCTCAGATTCCGGTTTATCAAAAACCCGAACGAGTTCAGCATTCACTCGATAGGCGACATTAAATATAAAGTTAAATTTGAAACAGCTTCGCTGTATATCAGAAAAGTTAAACTTATTCCGGAAATTATACTGGCACACGCAAAAGCGTTGGAACGTGGCTCTATGAAGTATCCAATTATTAGAAGTGAGTGCAACACTTATTATATTCCGGTCGGATCGAAAATGTCGACACGTGACAATTTATTTAATTCTCAAATTCCTAAGAAAGTCGTAATTGGATTATTAGAACAAAGCGCCTATTTAGGTGATTATTCGAAATCGCCTTTTAATTTCCAAAACTTTGGCGTAAACCATGTGGCATTATACGTAGATGGTACGTGTATTCCCCATAATCCGCTAACTCCAAATTTCAGGAACGGTTTATGTATGAGATCCTACATTAATCTATTTCTTCAAACCGGACAATTTAATATTGATGAAGGAAATCTAATTAATCGAGAAGAATTCGCCGAAGGATGTTGCCTATTTGTTTATGATCTCACCCCGGATCTCTCTCACTCGGCAGATCACTTTCACTTGATCAGGAACGGAAGTGTGAGATTACAATTAAAGTTTGAGACAGATTTACCCAAAACGGTTACCGTACTATACTACGCTGAGTATCAAAACCTCGTAGAAATCGACAAAAATAGAACTGTTGTCTTTGATTACACAAGTTGATGGACACTTTACAATTGACAAAAATCTTGCGAAAAGCTCCGTACACCGAAAGATTATTTCGCGGTGTTTTTGCGGCCGATAAATTACCCAAGTATGTGAGGATATTCCCATCTCTTTACATTGTCAATACTGGATTATCGAATACGAACGGGGAACACTGGACTGTAATATATTTCACATCAAATCGCAATACTGTATTTCTAGACTCCTTTGGACTTCCACCGGATTATTTTAAATTTAATGATTTTGTCGAAAGAAATAGCAAAACCGTTACTTTTAATTCTAAACAACTTCAGAGTAATAATAGTCAAACTTGCGGTGGTTATTGCGTTTATTTCGCTACTAATATGTGCAGGGGTGTTAAAATGTATGATATTGTTTCTAGGTTTAAAAATAATAAAAATGTAAACGATCTATGATTGAAGAATTCATGTACAAGAAATTTTCAATAAAGTTTTTCAAATAATTTTTATTTCATTTTATTTTCACATAATCATCTTTCGCGGGCGGGCGGGCTGGGCCGAGCAGCGCGTACCGCGGTACACGAATGAAAATGTTTCGCGAGCGAACGCGGGTTAAAAACAGTTATATAAAAATTTTATTGTTTTACATTTGTAATTAAATCAAAAAACCGGTTTTAATCTTCCGACAAAGTGGGAATATCGACACGTCCATGCGCCAAGGTGGTGACTCCATCATCTAAAATGTACCGCTTGTCGTCGCAAGGGTTCAGGCACAATTTAGATTGTTGAACCGTATATACCTGGTGCTTTTTACTTTGAATGCGTATCATCCGCGCGATCGTTACTTTACGATTGAGGAGACAATCCCGGTATTCTTCGTGTCAAACGTATTTTTTGACGACACGCTTGCAGATTCCCTTTGCTGTTTTTTTTTCTCTATTAGCAGACAATAGGGAATACATTTTTGGTCGAAGTCCGCAAAATTCCTTGATGGGAATTGACGACATCTCGTCCTTGAATTTTCCCAGAACTTTGTTATTCTGCATACTGAATAACGGATGGTCCTGGGGGTACGCTGAAAAGTCGTACTTGTCGGCTTGTTGTCCAAAGTCCTTGTACAAATCCTTTGTTTCTATGACATACGTTAGGCTATCTGTAATTATAAGATATAAGTTTTAAAATGAAAATAGATGGAATGAATATATATTGAAAATTAGCAGTTACATACCAGTATCGGTGAATAGTAGTTTCGCCTTATGTCCGTATTGGGCTCTAATAACGTCATAGTGAAATCTGTACATAAGCAATTTGGAAAGTTCAAGTATTGCAAATCCTGTGAAAATGGGGCGGTCTAACGTCAAACTTTTCTTTTTCAAGTGAATTACAACAAGGTCCTGGTTGAAAATTGTAAACCGTTCGAAAGCTGGTGAATTGCCTTTTTTGGTAGCTTTCTCCGGAGATTGAACGAGAACAAAATTTATCCTATTCCGTAAATTCTCCATCGTTTTTCCTAGAAAATAGATTTAAAAAAAATATATTAGTCAAAATTAACATAAATATTCTGGCTGTTCTTTACATATTAGTTTTGGGTGACGTAGGGTACGCGACGATTGTATTAATAGTTGTAGACTAAACTAAGGTTAGGTTGGGTTGGGTAAGGTTGGGTTAGGTTAGGTTGGGTTGGAAAAGTATGCGATCTAATACCCAACCTGATCCCAGATCCTCAAATTCAGACATAGACTGCACAATCTTTTTAATACTCGCGTCGATTTGTTCACTAATCACATCCGCACTTATTGTAGCGTACGTTAGCCCCCGGAAATACGGCATTACATCTGCCATCCCTGCTTCGTTGGCCAGAGGTCGTATATATCTGCAACGGATGGTCAGGTACCATTTCAGTCCCCTCTTGGTTTGAAACTTATTTTTGACGTAGTTAACAATCGCCGAGCGATGACGGTTAATGAAATGCTCCGCATCCGTTTCAACTTGCTGCAAAGATGTTATAACCGAGGGCGTATATCTCCTCTAGTTGATCTTCAGGCACATTAACAGCTGCGTCGGGTAGCGCACCTTGGTTTTCCGCCTCCCACCGTTGCATGAACTGCTCCATATTCTCGTCATTTTCATAGTCAATAACCTCCTGGTCAGCGATCTTATCCAAAAGATCATTGTTCAATTGGCTGTCTCTGAAGTCGAAGTTCGAGTCTGATCTATGTTTTTTGCTCGGGGGAGGTGCTGTCGGTTCTGGGCGAAATCTTTTCGCACGGTGTATACGAATATTTTGTATAGGAACGTAGTCAACGCGATGTGAGGGACCAGCTACTTGACTCGATTGAAAGATATCGACGGTAAAATCGACGGATCGGTGGCCGGAAGTGGCGTCGGATCGGTGGCCGGAAGTGGCATCGGGGTGGCGGGCGGACGAGACGTCGGAGCGGGGGGCGGAAGAATCGTCGGAACGGCGGGCGCGGGAGACGTCGGAACGGCGGGCACATGAATCGTCGGAACGGCGGGTGTGGGAGACGTCAGAGCGGGAAGCGGAGGAATCGTCGGAACGGCGGGCACAGGAATCGACGGAACGGCAAGCGTGGGAGACGTCAGAGCGGGAAGCGGAGGAATCGTCGGAATGGCGGGCACAGAAATCGACGGAACGGCGAGCGGTGGAATCGTCGGAACGGCAAGCGTGGGAGACGTCAGAGCGGGAAGCGGAGGAATCGTCGGAATATCGGGCACAGAAATCGACGGAACGGCGAGCGTGGGAGACGTTGGAGCGGGAAGCGGAGGAATCGTCGGAATGGCGGGTGTGGGAGACGTTGGAGCGGGAAGCGGTGGAATCGTCGGAACGGCAAGCGTGGGAGACGTCAGAGCAGGAAGCGGAGGAATCGTCGGAATGGCGGGCACAGGAATCGACGGAACGGCAAGCGTGGGAGACGTCAGAGCGGGAAGCGGAGGAATCGTCGGAACGGCGGGCACAGAAATCGACGGAACGGCAAGCGTGGGAGACGTCAGAGCGGGAAGCGGAGGAATCGTCGGAATGGCGGGCACAGGAATCGACGGAACGGCAAGCGTGGGAGACGTCAGAGCGGGAAGCGGAGGAATCGTCGGAATGGCGGGTGTGGGAGACGTCAGAGCGGGAAGCGGAGGAATCGTTGGAATGGCGGGCACAGAAATCGACGGAACGGCGAGCGTGGGAGACGTTGGAGCGGGAAGCGGTGGAATCGTCGGAACGGTGGGCACAGGAATCGACGGAACGGCAAGCGTGGGAGACGTCAGAGCGGGAAGCGGAGGAATCGTCGGAATGGCGGGTGTGGGAGACGTTGGAGTGGGAAGCGGTGGAATCGTCGGAACGGCAAGCGTGGGAGACGTCAGAGCGGAAAGCGGAGGAATCGTCGGAATGGCGGGCACAGAAATCGACGGAACGGCGAGCGTGGGAGACGTTGGAGCGGGAAGCGGTGGAATCGTCGGAACGGTGCGCACAGGAATCGACGGAACGGCAAGCGTGGGAGACGTTGGAGCGGGAAGCGGTGGAATCGTCGGAACGGCGGACACAGAAATCGACGGAACGGCAAGCGTGGGAGACGTCAGAGCGGGAAGCGGAGGAATCGTCGGAATGGCGGGCACAGGAATCGACGGAACGGCAAGCGTGGGAGACGTCAGAGCGGGAAGCGGAGGAATCGTCGGAATGGCGGGTGTGGGAGACGTCAGAGCGGGAAGCGGAGGAATCGTCGGAATGGCGGGCACAGAAATCGACGGAACGGCGAGCGTGGGAGACGTTGGAGCGGGAAGCGGTGGAATCGTCGGAACGGTGGGCACAGGAATCGACGGAACGGCTGGCGTGGGAGACGTTGGAGCGGGAAGCGGTGGAATCGTCGGAACGGTGGGCACAGAAATCGACGGAACGGCGAGCGTGGGAGACGTTGGAGCGGGAAGCGGTGGAATCGTCGGAACGGTGGGCACAGGAATCGACGGAACGGCAAGCGTGGGAGACGTTGGAGCGGGAAGCGGTGGAATCGTCGGAACGGCAAGCGTGGGAGACGTCAGAGCGGAAAGCGGAGGAATCGTCGGAATGGCGGGCACAGAAATCGACGGAATGGCGGGTGTGGGAGACGTTGGAGCGGGAAGCGGTGGAATCGTCGGAACGGCGGGCACAGAAATCGACGGAACGGCAAGCGTGGGAGACGTCAGAGCGGGAAGCGGAGGAATCGTCGGAATGGCGGGTGTGGGAGACGTCAGAGCGGGAAGCGGAGGAATCGTCGGAACGGCGGGCACAGGAATCGTCGGAATGGCGGGTGTGGGAGACGTCAGAGCGGGAAGCGGAGGAATCGTCGGAACGGCGGGCACAGGAATCGACGGAACGGCTGGCGTGGGAGACGTTGGAGCGGGAAGCGGTGGAATCGTCGGAACGGTGGGCACAGGAATCGACGGAACGGCAAGCGTGGGAGACGTTGGAGCGGGAAGCGGTGGAATCGTCGGAACGGCGGGCACAGAAATCGACGGAACGGCAAGCGTGGGAGACGTCAGAGCGGGAAGCGGAGGAATCGTCGGAATGGCAGGTGTGGGAGACGTTGGAGCGGGAAGCGGTGGAATCGTCGGAACGGCGGGCACAGAAATCGACGGAACGGCAAGCGTGGGAGACGTCAGAGCGGGAAGCGGAGGAATCGTCGGAATGGCGGGTGTGGGAGACGTCAGAGCGGGAAGCGGAGGAATCGTCGGAACGGCGGGCACAGGAATCGTCGGAATGGCGGGTGTGGGAGACGTCAGAGCGGGAAGCGGAGGAATCGTCGGAACGGCGGGCACAGGAATCGACGGAACGGCTGGCGTGGGAGACGTTGGAGCGGGAAGCGGTGGAATCGTCGGAACGGTGGGCACAGGAATCGACGGAACGGCAAGCGTGGGAGACGTTGGAGTGGGAAGCGGTGGAATCGTCGGAACGGCGGGCACAGAAATCGACGGAACGGCAAGCGTGGGAGACGTCAGAGCGGGAAGCGGAGGAATCGTCGGAATGGCGGGCACAGAAATCGACGGAACGGCGAGCGTGGGAGACGTTGGAGCGGGAAGCGGTGGAATCGTCGGAACGGTGGGCACAGGAATCGACGGAACGGCAAGCGTGGGAGACGTTGGAGCGGGAAGCGGTGGAATCGTCGGAATGGCGGGCACAGGAATCGACGGAACGGCAAGCGTGGGAGACGTCAGAGCGGGAAGCGGAGGAATCGTCGGAATGGCGGGTGTGGGAGACGTCAGAGCGGGAAGCGGAGGAATCGTTGGAATGGCGGGCACAGAAATCGACGGAACGGCGAGCGTGGGAGACGTTGGAGCGGGAAGCGGTGGAATCGTCGGAACGGTGGGCACAGGAATCGACGGAACGGCAAGCGTGGGAGACGTCAGAGCGGGAAGCGGAGGAATCGTCGGAATGGCGGGTGTGGGAGACGTTGGAGTGGGAAGCGGTGGAATCGTCGGAACGGCAAGCGTGGGAGACGTCAGAGCGGAAAGCGGAGGAATCGTCGGAATGGCGGGCACAGAAATCGACGGAACGGCGAGCGTGGGAGACGTTGGAGCGGGAAGCGGTGGAATCGTCGGAACGGTGCGCACAGGAATCGACGGAACGGCAAGCGTGGGAGACGTTGGAGCGGGAAGCGGTGGAATCGTCGGAACGGCGGACACAGAAATCGACGGAACGGCAAGCGTGGGAGACGTCAGAGCGGGAAGCGGAGGAATCGTCGGAATGGCGGGCACAGGAATCGACGGAACGGCAAGCGTGGGAGATCTCAGAACGGGAAGCGGAGGAATCGTCGGAATGGCGGGTGTGGGAGACGTCAGAGCGGGAAGCGGAGGAATCGTCGGAATGGCGGGCACAGAAATCGACGGAACGGCGAGCGTGGGAGACGTTGGAGCGGGAAGCGGTGGAATCGTCGGAACGGTGGGCACAGGAATCGACGGAACGGCTGGCGTGGGAGACGTTGGAGCGGGAAGCGGTGGAATCGTCGGAACGGTGGGCACAGAAATCGACGGAACGGCGAGCGTGGGAGACGTTGGAGCGGGAAGCGGTGGAATCGTCGGAACGGTGGGCACAGGAATCGACGGAACGGCAAGCGTGGGAGACGTTGGAGCGGGAAGCGGTGGAATCGTCGGAACGGCAAGCGTGGGAGACGTCAGAGCGGGAAGCGGTGGAATCGTCGGAACGGTGGGCACAGGAATCGACGGAACGGCAAGCGTGGGAGACGTTGGAGCGGGAAGCGGTGGAATCGTCGGAACGGCGGGCACAGAAATCGACGGAACGGCAAGCGTGGGAGACGTCAGAGCGGGAAGCGGAGGAATCGTCGGAATGGCAGGTGTGGGAGACGTTGGAGCGGGAAGCGGTGGAATCGTCGGAACGGCGGGCACAGAAATCGACGGAACGGCAAGCGTGGGAGACGTCAGAGCGGGAAGCGGAGGAATCGTCGGAATGGCGGGTGTGGGAGACGTCAGAGCGGGAAGCGGAGGAATCGTCGGAACGGCGGGCACAGGAATCGTCGGAATGGCGGGTGTGGGAGACGTCAGAGCGGGAAGCGGAGGAATCGTCGGAACGGCGGGCACAGGAATCGACGGAACGGCTGGCGTGGGAGACGTTGGAGCGGGAAGCGGTGGAATCGTCGGAACGGTGGGCACAGGAATCGACGGAACGGCAAGCGTGGGAGACGTTGGAGTGGGAAGCGGTGGAATCGTCGGAACGGCGGGCACAGAAATCGACGGAACGGCAAGCGTGGGAGACGTCAGAGCGGGAAGCGGAGGAATCGTCGGAATGGCGGGCACAGAAATCGACGGAACGGCGAGCGTGGGAGACGTTGGAGCGGGAAGCGGTGGAATCGTCGGAACGGTGGGCACAGGAATCGACGGAACGGCAAGCGTGGGAGACGTTGGAGCGGGAAGCGGTGGAATCGTCGGAACGGCGGGCACAGAAATCGACGGAACGGCAAGCGTGGGAGACGTCAGAGCGGGAAGCGGAGGAATCGTCGGAATGGCGGGTGTGGGAGACGTTGGAGCGGGAAGCGGTGGAATCGTCGGAACGGCGGGCACAGAAATCGACGGAACGGCAAGCGTGGGAGACGTCAGAGCGGGAAGCGGAGGAATCGTCGGAATGGCGGGTGTGGGAGACGTCAGAGCGGGAAGCGGAGGAATCGTTGGAATGGCGGGCACAGGAATCGTCGGAATGGCGGGTGTGGGAGACGTCAGAGCGGGAAGCGGAGGAATCGTCGGAACGGCGGGCACAGGAATCGACGGAACGGCTGGCGTGGGAGACGTTGGAGCGGGAAGCGGTGGAATCGTCGGAACGGTGGGCACAGGAATCGACGGAACGGCAAGCGTGGGAGACGTCAGAGCGGGAAGCGGAGGAATCGTCGGAATGGCGGGTGTGGGAGACGTCAGAGCGGGAAGCGGAGGAATCGTCGGAATGGCGGGTGTGGGAGACGTCAGAGCGGGAAGCAGAGGAATCGTCGGAACGGCGGGCACAGGAATCGACGGAACGGCTGGCGTGGGAGACGTTGGAGCGGGAAGCGGTGGAATCGTCGGAACGGTGGGCACAGGAATCGACGGAACGGCAAGCGTGGGAGACGTCAGAGCGGGAAGCCGAGGAATCGTCGGAATGGCGGGTGTGGGAGACGTTGGAGCGGGAAGCGGTGGAATCGTCGGAACGGCGGGCACAGGAATCGACGGAACGGCTGGCGTGGGAGACGTCAGAGCGGGAAGCGGAGGAATCGTCGGAACGGCGGGCACAGGAATCGACGGAACGGCTGGCGTGGGAGACGTTGGAGCGGGAAGCGGTGGAATCCTCGGAACGGCGGCAGGAAGTTTCGTCTGTTTGCCGGGTTCTGGACTAGACGAGCTGGACGTTGGTGTTTCTTTGCATGAACTTTTAATTTTACATGGCGGGTAAAGGCGGCTCCACATTCGTCACATGAGAACTTCTGCTCGTCATGTTTTTCATGAACGTGACGCAGACGATTCTTTTTCGCGGAAAACGTGGAAGAGCACTGTTCGCTAGGAAACATATTAAATTTTAACTCGAGCTAAGAATAGTAAAGGCTATTACTGGGATCTCTCAAAGCGATAATAGATAATTGAAAAATAGCTACCCGGTTTTTATACCGTTTATCATGGGCATGTGCCATCCAATCAAATTAATTAAAAATGACGCCTTTAAGAATTTACTGAAAAATGACGATAGTCGGGGATATAATCAAGGGTAATTTTTTTATCGGTACTTGATCATCAATACGGTGATGACGTAGTGGAAATCCCGATGATCTTGATATGTGATTGAACATTGATATCGTATAAATTTTTCATCGCGATAGATATCGGAATATGTGTAAATAAAATATAGTCATCGTATAGCTTTAAGTGTATTATTTGTGTTCAACTGTTGACTTTATAACAGTAAACCATGAATGACCTTTCTCTCAACGCGAAATCAAAAATGTGTAATCGCGATAGAAAGGCCCTTAGGGGTATAAAACCGGACACATTTTCATGGAAAACACACAGTTCATCACTCTATCCACAACAATAACCAACTTGGAAAATGGTTAAGAGACCGCGTTCAGATTCGGAAAGTTCTGGAGAATTCAGTCGGCACGTAGATTATGCTCCGCCGTCAGACCCCGAATATGATGATCCGCCGTCTGATCATGAGTATGAGTAAGTATGGCTTTTTTTTTTTAATTTTTTGTTTTTTATTTTTTTGTTTTTGTTTTTAACCAAATGTTATTTGAATGTGTTAAGTTCCGATGAGACTGTGCCGCATGCACCAAGCCCCTCACTTTTGGAAGGAGCTCAACAACCTATCCCACCTGTTCAAAATCATTTACCGATAAACAATATGAATGCCAATGCCGTAACGTATGTTCTTAAATTTCCCAGTATTTTCATTGTATCTAATATTATGGTTTTTTATTAAATAGTATAATTAATTCCATTATGGAATTAATGTCACCGATGATTATTACACCAGGCGATAGGGTAGACGATTTAATGTTGGCATTAATTGCCGAGATAACAGATATTTTAATACATACCAGGTACTAACTATAAATAAAATTTTCTTGGGGCTAAATAATAATTAAAATACTTCAGCGATTTCAGTAATTTTGCTGATGCACAGCGGGAAGCTGACGAAGTAGAGATCCCACCGCCTAACGTACAATGCACATATGTGTATTCTAATAATAATTGAAGTTCAATGTATATTTTTTTAAATATTGTATTATTTTAGTGTTATCGACAGGTTGTGGAGACTAACTATGGAGCGGAGGGGGCATAATCGACATCTTGATAAACACATCATCGAGAGAGAAAATGGGTTCAGTAGAGATATCATGAATATTGTTTATGAAAACATGATGACGTATATTGATTTTTAAAAATAAAACATTTTTATTAATAAACAATTTTATTTATTTATATATACATACAGCAATAGACTTAGAAAATGCGTACGTAGTTCAATTCTCTATCCTCTAAGTACTTGTACTTGCAAAATTCAGTTCTCTGTCCTCTAAGTACCGATAAACAGATAATATATCTAAGTAAATTTAAAAAAAAACACCCTAGGAAAGGTACTCTTCCCCCCTGGTGTAATCGTAAAATTTAAAAAACACCCTAGGATTGGTATGTGAAAATTTACCTCCTCTTGGCCCCCCTGGCTCCCCCGCCCTCCCCCTGGCTCCCCTAGTGACAGAACATCTTGGCTCCCCCGGCCTCCCCCTGGCTCTACTAGTGACAGAACATACACTACACTACTACTCTGGTCTGTTAGGTGACAGAATTATTGGCCCGTTCTTCCTGCCAAATCGTCTGAACGGTCAAAACTACTTGGAGTTCCTTCAAAATGAAATATCCAACGTGTTGGACGACATTCCTCTGGCCGAGTACAGACGCATCTGGTTCCAGCAAGATGGGGCGCCACCTCACCAATATCGGGACGTGGTTGCATATCTAAACGACGAGTTTCCTGGAAGATGGATCGGAAGAACTGGTCCTGTTCGTTGGCCTGCAAGATCCCCTGATCTAACACCACTCGACTTTTTTCTTTGGGGATTCGTAAAGGACTACGTATACCAAACACCTGTGACGAGCGTTGAAGATTTACGATGAAGAATCATCGAAGCATGTCGCCGGGTGACTCCAGAAATGGTTCGGGGAGCATTTCGCAATATGCAACATCATGCATATTTGTGCATTGCATCAGAAGGTGGCATTTTTGAAAACATTTTGTAGAAGTCATTAATAAACATTTGTCACTTGGGCTAATTATTATTTGTTTATTTTTCGAAATCTTATAACTGAAATGCATGTTACCTACAATTCGTTAAAGACTATTGCCTGCTAGTACAACTTGTTTTTCCCCCGACCTCCAAACTCAGTGAAAAATAGGTCTTTTTCAACCGAACCAAAATTATTTTTACACTTTCAACTATCCCCTACAACTTTTCTATTGAAACATTTTGCGTGACACCTACCGGTGAAAAAATAAACTTTCCAAAACGGCACAAAATCGTTCGATTTTTCTGAAATTTAGTAACCAAAGCCTTCCATACCTAACAAATAAACCCTGAAAATTTCAGAATCCTAGCATAAATACATTTTGAGAAAAATGGCCTGATCGAGCAAATTGAGACACCCTGTATATATTGTAGCGAAATAAAATGAATAAAGGGTGAGCCTCATGGAATTTAATACTAAAACCAGTTAGGGTATGTCTTATCTGGACATGAAGGAGAAATCCCACGCTACCACCTAAGATAAATCCGGGTACACGTCTGGCTTTCACTTTTGGGGCCAACGTTAAAATTAAAACTTTGTCTAGGGGTATGATTTGGATTAAATATACTAAAAGGAATGTAAAAGTTGTCAACTAAAACATTTAATATTAACACACTTAAAAATATAACATTACCTAAAACTAGAACTACGGTGCACCAAGATAATTAACTAATCTAATAAAAAATACTTAAGGTTTAAACAATAAACTAACCCGTGAAGCGGGTTGTACTAAGCAAATATAAAACTTACTGCGCACACTCGTTAAACGAGGTTTTGCAGGTTTGAGTTACGTTGGTAAATACTAATTGCGTGAAGATAACTTATAGTTTATAATCCTAGTAGTTACGATACTCGAGAAGTCGGGATGATGGAGTAGCAGCTCCAGGTGGGAGCCGTTATAGCTTCGAAGTTGGCGAACCTGTTCGGAGCTCACACACAGGGACGAAATACGGCCACGCTAAGCTTGCCGCGGGCGATTCGTTCTCGAAGATCCATTCTTTTCGACGGTATGGTCTTTGAGTTTGCGTCGGGTTGAGCTGGATGTGTCTGGTGTCATTCGGGTGTTGTCTGTAGTTCTCTTCACCTCATCCTTCAGCCGATTCGGTCTTGTTATTGTAGCAAGGCCAATTTGAGTCCTCTCAGGAGCTAGTAGCCGTTCATTAAGTGTATTCGTAATCGAATCTTTTTTTTAATTTTCAATGGTAATCCCGGAGTCGAAAGCAATACAGACTTTTTTAAAATAATCTCATAAACTCTCTAGCCTATAAAAACGAATTTTTTCAAATCTTTCAAAACACGAGATAATTCAAAACCTTGCTTAACAAAGTTAAACCTCTACATCATGCACGCTTAAAAAATAATCAACTTCAAATCCTCTGCGCGTGTTAAAAAATACAAAGCCAAACAGCTTCTAAAGAAAATAGTATATCATAACTAACGAATTTTGTTGGCACGAGTCAGATAGAAAATATTCCGAAACTTAATAACGTTGGCAACTTTTATTTGAGGGAGCTAAAAGGAGTACGGGAAACGTGAACGCCAGAATGTATGGAAATTAACCACCGTCGAGCGGGGAATCGGAACTCCCTGGCCAGACAAGTCCGAAATACCGAAACCACAACCTCTGAGCGGCCAGAGCCCAGAATGAAAGTTTAGCGACCATGGAATTCTGGGTAGCTGGATTATTTAATAATAAAATAAAAATAATTCATCAAATTTAGAAAATTCCAGAATTCCACGTTATAATATATATATAGCAAATTCACGAGTTTATAACCGTTCCTAGATAGTATATGAAACAGGAAATATGAAAACTTTATATACAAATATATATATATATATATATAACTTTATATATTTTATATTGATAATTTAATTAACAATATCTTTTTACTGCCTATTTTCGGGAGCTTTAAAGTGTCAAAGCAATGCCGACCTACAAAAACAGCTATGCCTGATACAAAACCACAATGCCTTATAAATAGTGATTGCGCTCCTTGGTTTACTTAATGCTATGGTAGCAACGTTTACGGTAGGAAATCGACCTATGCCGGAACTATGCCACCTATGCATTTTAGGGAGTATCTATTTTCTGTAAATCTAATTAGTTTTAAGAGTAAGAATCTTAAAACTAATATAATTGAAGATATAAGATGCTTAGGTACATCTTTGGAATTAAATAGGTAAAAGATAGATGGTCTTCAGCCTGCATTTCAAGGAGGATGATTTCTGTTCAGGTTTGTACCTTTATTATGGAAAAAAATTTCAGTCAGATAAAATTACAAACCGGCCCTTTCTAAATATACAATATTATTCTAGGTTTAAAAAGACGAAAGCTTAAAACTTGTTGAAACCTAAAATTATAATTTATTGCGCTTATAATATATTTTAACTTAATATTATTTAAGAAGTTACAGTGAATCTTCTTTTCACTTTTTGTTTTATTTATTTATTTACATGCGTTTCAAGTATTGAACAATAATACTATGTTGCTGGCAGCATCTAGACGATGTTCTTGGTTTCTGTTTAACTCTTTTATAATTTATAAACACCGTTAAAAAATTAGAATCATTAAAAAATATTATAGTATTAGTTAAATATTAACCTACATTCGGTTTAATTCAATGTTTTTTTAATTTATTTAAAAATAATTGTTTTTATGTTAATTTTTCCTATCTGACTAA
This sequence comes from Leiobunum rupestre, assembly GCF_980474605.1. NCBI lineage: Eukaryota > Metazoa > Arthropoda > Arachnida > Opiliones > Sclerosomatidae > Leiobunum > Leiobunum rupestre. The sequence goes on from NC_143384.1 coordinate 62,479,236, forward strand.
CGTTAAATTTTGGTCGTAACGAAACCCTGGTGGGAAAATATATACACGGTAAATTCAGGCGATTTACGGGGCCGCTAAAGCGTCAGGTTCTCCCGTAGACCGGAGCATTTTAGGCAGTGGCGTAGCTGAGAACTCAGAGGCCCCCCCGCAAAAATCTCTATGAGGCCCCCTTTTTAATTTTTTTATGGTTAGCGCCCCCCCCCCCGAAACTCGAGGCCCCCCGCACCATGGGCCCTGCGGAGCATCAGCTACGCCACTGATTCTAGGTAGGAGTATAAGATTTCTATGGTCACAGCTGTCGAAGAAAATAACTTTGGTCCATGGTTAAGATGTTTTGTATATTCACGGCCAACTTTGACACTCACGCAATAGCGGCCAACCCATTCTCCGAAATTCCATGAACAAGGATTTTCCCGCTATAAACTATGGGCGTTAACATAGAAATCCGATAACAAACTTGTTGGTTAAATTTAACTATCAGTGGATAGAATAAACTCGCACATAATAATTACTTAACTGTTTATTTTCGTTTGGCTGGCAACGAAAGTTACGCCATCGGTGCCAAACTGTTACGCCTAAAATTAAATGGCCGACTTTAGCTCGACGCTAACGCGGTTTTTTTAAATCTTTAAAGTAACTTATGTTTAATTAAAGTTGAAGAATGGCTTAAAACTGCGTAATCAAATCGTGTAAGAGTACCTACTCAAAAGAAAACATATCTTTCCACAGGTTAGTGTTAGAAATAGTTTTCTTTTTACCATAATTTCCAATCGCTAAGAACGCACTAGAAAGCGCGTTTCTTTCAAATCATAGAAAGCTAGTTTTTTTAATTAAAAAATGAAGAATGGTTCAAAATTCCGTAATTAAATTTTTTAGGAGTAATTACTCAAACAAAAACATATCTTTTCACAGGTTACTGTTAGCTAGGAGCAACAAACACAAGGAGAACGCAGCTAGCCTATAAACACGCTAACGAAGGGTTGTGTACGAAATTCATTGGACGAGCGTCACGAGCGTTTACGATGAACGTTTTACGGGCGGGGGGGGGGGAGACAATTTCCAAATTTTCCTCTTCCGTTGGCACCAGCCGCTAAAGCGTCTAGCCATTGCCAATGAACAACATACACAAGGAAATCCACGACTTTGGACGGGTTGCGTTCTCCTTGTGTGAGGTGTTGTTTTACGAGCAATGGTTATGGGGGAAACCGGTGCACAGTAATGGTTTATCGCGAATTTCTACGTTAGTATTGTATGTACGGCTATAAACCCAAGTATGAACATTAGGGTCCGGTTATTTCCCACAAAAAATGTTCTATGAACTTTTTACATACGAGTAATCGTTGTGTCGTATTCGCGGTTTTAACGTTGTACCCGAAACGCGTCTTATAATTTTGCGCCTTCGTTGACTTAAAACGCATCCGCCGCTCATCATGTAACCGTGTTTAAAATTTACCACCCAGCTAACTCTTGTTATTTTTGCAATAAATCGCTTGAAAATGAAGCTATTGTGAAGGTTGTGTGAGACAAAATGATGGGAAAGTCGGAATAATGGGTCACTTCAATTTAAGTTCATATTGACTGCCGTAAAGAATAAATCCAAAAGACCAGTGCCCCCGCCAGCAGTAGGCACAAGTAGGCACGTGCCTATGTTCAAAAATTTTAGGCCTATTTTAGGGGCCTCTAAAAGTTTAAAAAAATTGCCTCTGGGGCCTCCAAATGTGATTTTTAAATTTTATTTATTTTTAAAAATTGGTCATCTAGCCCCCTAGAAAAAGAACTCCCATTCAATTCCAATTTCCAAGAGTTCTAAATGGCCCTAACAAAACGTTCCCTTTTGAACCACCTATACTCGAAATCAATATTACTTGAGTACACAAACAAAGGCAGCGAACTCTGTGGTTTCTGCTTTTGGTAGTGTACTCTGTTAATATTGATATAGAGTATATGACAAAAGACTGGCCCGGGACGGGGAAGTCCGTCGTGCAAGGAAAGCAGCAAAAAAAAACCACCTGTTCGCCTCAGTGATAACTTAGCTCCAACCAACACAATAAACATAAGCTTAGTTTCTAGGAATTCTACAAAAGGGGGCATAAAGTGAGAAACTGGATTTCTTTAATACGACTTAAACCGTTGCAACGCTTAAACGAAGGGAAATCCCAGCGGAGCTGAAGTCGAAGCGTAAAGCATCGTACCAGTCACTACTTTGAATCATGGACTAATTAATTAGTCCATGTTTGAATAGAGAGCGTCCTGGGGATTGGGGTTTTTTCTTTTTACTCCTTGTCCCTTTTGCGAAATCACGTGATATCAGTGACCACTGATCGTAGAGAAAGGACCTAGACCTCCGGTGGTCGGACTTGTCCCAGATAACGCGCGTTTCTTCATTTCGTTTTCTGCTCCTGAACAAACAGGTAGTTCTCAATTTCGATTATCTCCCAGTCAAATTTTTTCTAAGTCTCTTCCGAGACTAACTTTGCCAATACAGCCTTTTTAAAGGCTATTTAGCTGTTTTAAGCTAATTTTTAAACAGCCTTTTTCAAGGCTAATTAGCTATTCTAGCTAAATTATTCAAAAAGCCCTTTTCAAGGCTAATTAGCTATTCTAGCTAAATTATTCAAAAAGCCTTTTTCAAGGCTAATTAGCTATTCTAGCTAAATTATTCAAAAAGCCTTTTTCAAGGCTAATTTATTAAAAAGTCTGTTTGAAGACTACATAGCTTTAACTAAGCTTTATTTTCTTAAACCTTTTTAAGGTTATTTCGCTATTAGTATATAATAGTAGCATTTTCAAATATGAGTACCAGAAAATTTTTATCTGGGTCCCAAAAATGAGAAAAATGGAAAAGGGAAGATAGTTTCGTTAGTAATCAGAAAGGTGCAATGGCACGTTTTTTGAAATCGTCGGCGTAAAGCCATAACTATAGTTCTGAGAAAAACCTAGTCAAAGAATTGGGAAAGGGTTTAGAATCCTTGGAGACTGATAACAGTCACTGTTTTAGTAATACTGCTGAAGTTCTTCCAAACGTCAGTACTGATATGGAAATGGAACTGACTCATGAAGGAGAAATTGCAGAAGTAATTGCAAACCCCAACTCTAACCATGCACAAAATACATCAAACAACGTGTCCAATTCAAAATAAATGGGCTTACACGCGTTGAATAACTTGGATATTAGTCTAGATAAAGATTGCCTTCCAGTTCAGCCTAAACTAAATCCTTTTCCTAAAAGATTAATTGGCGGTAAAAATCGAGGTTTCAATTCTTCTTGGTATGACAAATATCAAATGATTGAATATTCAGTTGCAAAGGATGCAGTGTATTTGTTGCCGTCATCCAAATCCCGTGGATCAATAGTTTGCCAGGTTAACGACCACCATAGACTAGACGTTATTAGAAACAGAGAGGTTGTATCTACACACGTGGAAGTGATTATTTTATGTGCCCAACAAGATTTAGCACTTCAGGGGAACACTTACACATCCGCCGACAATATTGGGAATAGGGGAAACTTTATTGCAATATTAGATATTTCAAAAAAAAATGTCATGATTTAAAAGCAAGTTTAGTGAGAAAAATTATTGTTCAAATGGTCAACTACTATAGGGTAGTTTGGGCCATGGGCCAAATAATGATAAATCCAGGACATGACTCTAAGCGAAAAACCCGTCCAACAGCGCTAACACCCGATCACTATTGCCCCCTATTGGGAAAAACGCGCGATCGCGGAACTGCGTCATTTTGGGGGCAAATGTTTTAGGGATAGTTTTCAAAAATAATACACGTGGTCGTCGTAGTAAATATCCTGGAATATTTATTCACAGTTATCATATCTATATATTAAAGTAAGTACTTATTTTTATACGTACTAAGTTCATAATTAGTATAATATACATGTATATAATATTTAATATTAAACATATACTTTCCTAGAATCGTTAAAATTTATCAAAAAATGAGGGGCCAAATATGGCAGGATTTTCGAATTACAACCGCCACTTATTTTCGAATTCCGACTCAGTCATCACTAGATGGCGTTCGGGAAACCGGAAACTTGCTTGATTTTGCCCCCAATTTTTTTTTCCTCCTTTTCCCCCCTACTAAAATGGCCGCCTGTGTCTTTTAGTGGACGGCCGATTTAGTACGCGTGAAGGTACCAGAGTCATGTCCTGGATTTATCATTATTTGGCCCATGTTTGGGCGCTTGCCCAACGTGTTTAGCTCCGGGGGTCCGAATTAAAACGTAATAATGAGATTACTTTGAAATTTAAAATTGTCAAAATTATTTTAAGCACTAAACAAGAGGCTGTTTTACACATCAATATTAATTTAATAAGTTAAAACACAACAATAAAACAGTTCAGCTTGAAATAGCGTGAAACTAGACAATGGCAAGGGTTATAATAGGCACCGTTTCAAAAATTTAGAGGCCCCCAAAGTAGGCCTACACTTTTTCAACGTAGGCACGTGCCTACTTGTGCCTATTGCTGGCGGGGAGCCTGATGGCGGCTTACGATAATGCCACGAACGTTGTAAACTAAGCCTTTGACAATAAATATTATTTATACATGATTTCACGACAATATATGAAGGAAGAAAACATTTCATTCATAATTTAAAAGGAAACATTTCATCGGAAATTAACTAAACATTCGGTTTTCCCTGAAATATCATACTGTTTATTTTCTAGAATATTACCTGCCTTTTTTATTTATAATATCACCCCCTTTTTGACCAATTGAGGATGGAATTATAAATATTACACCAAGGATCCTATATAGGATCCACCAAAAACCTCCTAGAAAAAGGGAGCTAGGACTTCTTCTGAAAACCACGTGTTCGTTTGTTTACATTTTTTCGAGTAACGGCGATTGCGCAGTCTTTTGCTAGAAGGCCCACTTTTAATAAATTATTTCGCGAAATATTTAGCTTCAAAAATTCTTGAAACGCGTTTAAACTGTTTATTGATAATTAACTTAAATATGGTAAAAGTAATTTATCACGAAATTTTATATATGCGAAATAACTAACGAAATACCAAAATTTCGTCATCTTTCCCCTAACATTTTAGTGCAAAAGTTTAGTTTACATTCTTCCCCCAATGCTGTTTTGTCGCTGGCGCCATCGCCCTTTCACTTTCGCCAGTTTCGCGGTTTTAGAGCGATTGTCCAGGCATAGCCGTCTGTAATACAGGCCATAAAATAGAGATATTCGAGAGGGCGGCATTACGATTTTTTGAAACCCAACAGATAACCATAACATGTAGAGGTATTTTCACGCGCAAAATGAATTTTAAAAGCCGTCAATTGACAAAGTTAACATTTTGTTTCACCCTAAGCCTAATATCAATGTAATCATTAAAATATAACCAAGTACTTTAAAACATTTTTGATTGTGAAAATATCACAAAATACTTTATCAGTTAATATATTTGATTTTAAAAATATTAAACAAGTGAATAGAGTGAGTATTATCACAATATATCACAGCGCATGTTTGTACAAAATTATAACTAGGAAATGCTTACTACAAATACGCTGAGGTTCGTCTAAGTTCAAGGTTACTGGTTTATTTTCATTGTCATTAGGAATCTTCTCGAAAATTGTCGGTTCCCATTTCCGTCGAAGTTTTCCATTTTGAGGAAATTGTGAAAACTAATTTTAGTTAAAGCAGCATCCGTTTGCTTTTTAGTCGACAAGCAATTTTTGATCAAACAATAATTAACCATGGTGGAACTAAATAAAAGCAGACAATTCTTTCGTGTCAATTGCATTACACGCGTAACGTTATCATAGAAAGTAAACAAATAAGCCTTAGCTTTATGAATTAAAACGTTTGAAAAATCACACGCGCCACCGTTTAAATGCAGCAGTTGACTAGCAAGCTGACGTCACGCGGATGGTTTTTTCTCCATATTACCGACATCTGGCGGTTATCAAATGCGGAAGCTAAGAGCCAGATTTGGAAAAAAAATTAATGTTCATAATATGGCCTGTATTACAGACGGCTATGGTCCAGGCCACTATTGACGCGAGAGGGAGCGCACGCGGGACAAGCACATGGAGGCGGCCATGGTTTAGGATATTAAGGAATTGCTTCTTGTTAGACCCCTTGGTCAGCCCTGTCAGGACAAATCTACTTAGGTAAAGACATGGGGACCCGGGAGTGGTCATCAGATTCAGATAACATAGTTCAATACATCAAAGCTGCACAAGCTACCTTGTGGCATTGGCCTTAACTGATAAATTCCTCAATTTGTCTCTACCCTTTTAGATTTATCATGCCACATGTATCGTAGCCTTTGTTGAATCATCAACATAGCTCTACTCTTTTAAATGAACCGTTCATTTAAAAGAGTAGAGCTATGTTCATGATTATGAACGTAGACCAGTTACAAAGCCTCTAATGATATTACGAACTTTTCAGAGAAGTTTAAACCATGAAGATGTCCAATGAAGTAGAAACTGCGCCACTTCGGTCACTTGATGACTTTCTGCTTGAATCTGCAAGATTTCAGATTCCTAATTTTAGAGATCTTGAAAAATGGTCCAAACGCATTCAGAACAATCTTTTGTACTACCAAACAAATTATTTTTTGACATCATTCCTGGTATTTCTTGTTGTGGGGTAAGTAACATAAACATTCAAAGCCTCCTTTTCAGCTATTTTGAAATAACGCTCAAGTGGTTAGCTAACTTAAACTGCTAGTGACTCTTTGCTTACTCCGTGATAAACATTGTAAACTTCGTTCTTTTTCGTTTTATTTTCTTACCAATATCATATTATATTTGACCATAAACTGCTGATAGATATTGAGGTAATTTGGTGGTATTCATGTTTCTTTGTTCGAATCTGTGCAAAGTGACACTGGGAAAGGGGCAAGTGTAGTGTGATCTAATTGAAAGAAAGCTCACCTGTTGTGCTGGTATACAATGCTAAAGGTTGTGGCTTCAGTGTTATAGTGTAGTTTGAGGCGACTCTGCAACTTTTGACGTCATTAAAAATGGGGCCTCTATATTAAAGGTGCCAATACTCAATATTCAAGAAATTGTAGTGACCACTGCATGTCCAGTACACCACTAAATATTATCATAACTCTTTTTATTTAATGATTTGTTTTGTGGTACTGAAATTGCCTTTAATCTACTTGTAAAAAAAGGAACATTTTCTTAAGATACTAGTTTTGCATTTTTGTAGTTCTTTGTTAAATTTCACAGATCTATCCATAGTCTAGGTGCTTAAAATCGAGGGGCTAACTACTTCCTAAAATTCTGTACACCAATTACAGGCATATGAGTACAGCCTTTGGCAATGCTACACCGATTACTGGAGTGATCAGCCCCTCGCTTAAAATTCAAATTAAAATCTACATGAAATGACAACTATTTATTTTGTAGGATAATTCATCCCCTAAAAATGATCTGCGGTATGCTTGCTATTTGTGTCGCATTTTCTCTATTCTATTACGTAACCAATTCAAAGAGATCTGCAACGCGTTTCAAAAGGGACCATCCAATTCTCAGTTTATTGGTAATATTTTCAAGTAAGTTTATTATCTAGAACTTCTTCTGAAAAAGTTATGGTTAAGTGGAGTACAACCCTAATAATAATAAATAGCTTCTCTATTACTGACAATTAAAAATCTTTTAATACATAGAGATTTGACATTAATTAATAAGAATTCGTGTCTGCTATTTTCACTTCGTACATAGCCCCTGCCATTTGGAGCATAACTCTTTAACTGTTAAAATGGTAAATAGCTAGTCTCTCAAATTATAGAGAAGTATACACCCTCGACAGCTCATTTCAGTGATTTTTAGCAATTTTCGTGTTGATATCTACATATATTTCTGAAATTAAGTTGAATTTGAATTGTGTATTACCACGTTGCATATTATGCTAAAAATTGAATGGGCGTTGGTGCTATCTAGGAGCAACAAACACAGCACCCCACACAAGGATAATGCAACCTGTCAAAAGTCTTCTATTTTCTTGTGTACAATTTTCATTGACTAGACACTTTAGCGCCTGCTGATGTCAGAAGGGAAAAATTGTCTTCTCCCTGTCCGTAAAACGTGCAGCGTAAAGGTTCGTCCAATGAAATTTGAACACAACACTGCGTTAGCGTGTTTAAAGGCTAGCTGCGTTCTCCTTGTGTGGGCTGGTGTGTTTGTTGCTCCTAGGTGCTATAAGGTTTCAATGCAATTCCCTCAAAACCGAATTTGAAATAACCACTACTGCTAAATCCCATATTAATTTGCTATAATTTGTATTTTCTTAAAGGTGGATATTTTATTGTCTATATGTTGGGTTCTGTGGTAGTTTTTCTCTTTGGGATTCTGCTACCCCTTCTTGGTAAGTGCTTATTTTGGCTGTTTTTTTTTTAGCTTTTATTTTTTGTTTTTATAGTTTTTTTTGTACGGGGAATTCATTGGTGTAATAATTATTATCCTCAAATGAATAATAATTAAATTAAATTTAAATACATTTTAGTATTGTCTATCTTACGGTTAGCATTGAATATCTGCTGCTGGTGGAAGTGTAGGTGGAAAATGGGGGTGGGATGGGCGTTGGGTTTCACGTGTTTTATGGGGTAAAATGCTATACAATTTCACTAGATATGTCAGTAGGTGGGGTTTATATAGGCACCCTGGCTAGATGGTATTAAAAACTGGGCTGGGGGGGGGGGGGGTTGTTGCGCCAATACTACAGATTGTTTACTAAAATTTTTAAGATTTCACCTAAATTGTGTTCTATGTACTAATACATTTTTCTTTTAGTTGTGTTTACTCATGCATCTATGAGGTTACGAAACATGAAAAACAAGTTAAACAGTAAAATCGAAACAGTTGGTTTAAAAAGAACACCAATGGGACTTATTTTGGAAGTTATTGGCTGTGATCAAGAAGCTGGCTCGTAAGTTCATATAAAAAATAGTACTAATTGTATAACACTTGAAAAATCTATGAATTTAAGCAATTAGCAATTCAGTTAAAATTCAATGAACGATTTTCATCTGCAAACAGACCGGTTTATAATAGCAATTTGTCTGTATACCATATGAAAAACCCACAGTTTGAGCTTCTCACATAGCCCTAATATTACCTGCCAACAGATGATTAAAGATCTGCTTCTTCAGTAGAAACCTTTATGGATATTGCTCTTGAAAATCTTAAATTGCTTTTTTATTATTGGGAGGTTTTTAAAGTTTTTGATGAATGTCTGAAACTTTAAATTAAGGTCATACAGAGCTATTGCCCTGAAAGTGGTTTTGGTCGTTCTAAAGGAAGTATTAAACTAATCCATTCTACTTTAATGACTGATCATGAGAGCGCTAAGATTACGTACAAAGTATGCAAAGTAATCTTGTGTGAAGTACGTAGATTATGTTGAGATTTGTACTCTTTATGGGAAGTATGATTATACAGCATAAATTTTAGGAGGTAGCCCCAACTAGCTTATTATTAAGAAAAACATAGATATGTGTACCTTTGATCATCATGCAGAAATGAGCATAGGCAACAGTTAAAAAATATTAAAACCCCAACTGTTTTCATCCAATGGGGTTAAAGATTCAGAAATTTTAAATTCAATTTACCTAATTTTGGTTCAATGTTTTGTTAAGCTGGATGGATGTACATAAAATTAAATATGTCCCTATGGCTTTTAAGTGTTTAACATTAAAGTGAAATCACAGAAATAATAACCCATATCAAATCTTTTATCATTTAACCCGGTTCATTACACTTTCTTGAATTTAAAGTATTTTGTTTTATTTTAGTGCCATGCTGTTTTCCTGAAGGACGTAAAATTTTGGAGATCATTGCACTTCAATTTATCTCGCTTTTCAGCTTACTCGTTACAGGTGCAATAAATGCGTAATTTTATTAAAAGCTAATAAATCGTTTGAATTTAACTAACTTTCCCACACAAGTTTACGAGAATAGGTCTGAAAAAAGGTGCCATAATATGTTATTACAAAGTACCTAGGTATGTATGTATGTATGTATGCACTTTGATCAGAGGCTGATAACCAGATCTTTAGATTTTTATTTTTCAAACGAATCGGTGACAATTAAGTGGTATTGCTGAGCTGTTTTTACAAACATTAACCTAACTTATTCAGATATTATAAATATTGTTAATTTTTGTGTTTTAGCGGAATTATTTGTAAATATTTTGTACTATAAATTTTACTCAGATTAAAACTAACGATTTTGTATTCAATAAATTTATCTTCATTTGCGCAAAAATTAAGCATTTTTATAGGAAATCTGATTATATTACCTCCAACAGAGCAAATTAACTTCTTATTCCAAGCATATATATTAAATATAATTGGCTCTTAAATAAACAACCTCACAGTTGGGAGTGACACTCCTGAGGTTTTGTTTCTCAAGAAAGCAGGGTGCAAACTAATAATAATAATAATAATAAATAGATTTATTAGGAACATCTTTTAAGTAGCTTACAATACTTTTTTACAAAAGAGTCCTGGGTGTACTTCCTTAATTACATTAAATTAACACCAACAATAAAATCAAAGTAAAAATGATAGAATTACGGTTTAAAAGTTAAGAATAAAATCCCAAAATCCAACCTAAAGACAATTTTTAGTTCTATAGAGGGCTATAGTTCATTCCTTTTGAGTTTAACTATAATTAATTTATCTTAAGATAAACCTCTCGTTTAAGAGAAATACACTACTTAGTTTATTTATACACTTATTTTCAATCAAAACACTTATTTACTGAATCACAAAACCAATAAAATTACACAGTATAATAAGAGTATTCTACATAAGCTGCTTCTATACCAGAGTACTATGGTTGTTACTTAGATGAGCTCCTACATTTTGCGTCTTGCAGCAGTGATGACATTGGTCTCTTTTCTTGAGACCTTAGTAACTATGCATCCCGCATTAGAGTTTACAATCAACCTTTCGGAGTCTTCGGGCTAATTTTTGGATATGACAATTTCTGTGAGGGAGAACCATATTTCTACCAGCATTTACCTAATATTTCAGATAGCCGCTCTTACCTACTTCTGAAACCAATCCACCTTAAACGCATGACTAGAGCCATTCCATAAGTTTTTGCATTTGTGCCATATTTGCTCATCAGACAAAGGTTTCAGGGTTAACACTATGGAAATATGCGCAATTATTTCAAAGCCAGAGGTTATTCGGATATTGTGCTCTCCTAAGTGTTGAATTGTGTTAGCCAGATTATAAGAGCTCTAGCCCTAGATATCAAGAACAATACCGATAAGGCTAATGACTCTTCTGTTGTTCTATCTTTCCTCCCGTAAATTCGCCAGGTTGAAAATATTATTCCTAAGAGTTTCAAGCTATTGAGACTAGACCCAGAGACAAGAGACATATTCCCTGATCGCCCAAGGTTTTACTACCGATGGAACCAGAATTTTAGTGTTGGTATTGAGCATTTTGCCTGGTGATGTTTGTTCCGCAGCTCGCACTTGCACCACTATATTTGTCCGTCAATACTGTAATACATGTGCCCACATAAGCTCTGACTGAATTTTTACAATGCCAAGGTCCATTTACAATATCAAAAGCTCCTACACTTGCACAAATTCCAAAGTCATTTTTGCCTTGTGCTTTACTGTTTGTGGAAACCTAGCTGTCTGTTTTCTCTTTGTGTGATAGATTAAGCAACCACAACAAGAATCACGTTACTTGCCATTTTAATAATAATAATAAAAAGCTTTATTACAGGATATTCTCGATCAGTCATAATGACTGTTTTACATGAGAGTCCGTTTAAATTAAAATAACCACATTGAATATAAGTACTTTAAATAAAATAATTTATAAAGTTAAAATATAATTTTTAGGTCAGCTTTAAATATATTAAATGACTTCTGGGTTTTTAATCTAATTTCCATAGCATTCCATAAGTTGGTACCGATAGTTTTTATACTTTTATCGCTCAGAGACAGTAGCGGCGGCCCTAGCAAGTTTTTCAGGTGGTTCAAGATCTCATTGTGACGCCCCAACGTTATACAATCGCTTTTTCGTGACATCGCGAGGTCTATTCTATTGTTGCATTTTTGGCGCCCCCCTTATGAAGGCGCCCGGTGTGGTCGCACCATTCGCACTGCCCAAGGGCCGTCGCTGCTCGGAGAGGTAGTCCTTTTCTGACTGTTGAAGTTTGTTTCACTTCCTCTGGTCCCATAAGAATATTTTGGATTTATTAATGGTTCAAATAGTTCCCAGATATATTCCGGGCACTTTTTGTTTTACATGTTAAACATTAGTATTAGCGTGTGATACTTCGCCCTTTGTTGGAGGCTCATCCACCCCAATTCCTTTCTTGCCACAGTTGCTGAGGAATGCATTGGTTTTCCGAGGATTGATCTCGCACTATTGTTTTGTAGAGTTTGAAGTTTTTTCAGTGAAGTGATGGATGCGTTATTATAAAATATGTCACCATAGTCTAAGACTGATTGGACAAGAGCGTCGTATAAAATATTTAGTGTGTTTATTCAAACTATTAAGAAATGCTTTATAGATCCATTGTTTTTGTTTCACTTTGGTGATTAATATGATTAATCTAGTTAAATTGGTCATCAAGGTATATACCCAAGTATTTGAAAGTGGCAACTCTTTTAATTCCTATATTCAGTAACTCTGTTATATTGATTGTTGCTTCTCTTTTCTTTTTATTTGGGGAAAATATCATAAGGGAAGATTTCTTTGTATTAAGCATTAATCCTTTAGGTTCCAAAATGTCCTGTAATTTTATAATGTCCATCTCTAAATCGTTCATGGCTTGATAAAGGTGCTCATTGGCATTTATTAGTGCGTCATCATCTGCATATTCAATTTGCGTAGATGATGACGCACTAATAAATGCTATCGAGCACCTTTATCAATGTTCACTCTGTTGCGAATGAGTTCTCGGGAGCAGGGCCATTAAAGTAGTGACTGTTTTGGTGTGGAAATGAAGCAGATTTATTCAAAGTTAAACTTAGTATCTTTATTAAAACAACTACATTTTATAATAATTAATAATTTAAAACCTCAAATTGATATAGAAGCCTAACCCATTTTACAGGGTGTTAACTAAAAAACGACGCATAGAACGTGCACAATGGAAATTTCCAATGACAAGGAGTCCTATACAGGGTGAGCACTAATAAACAAAAAATTATAACTGAAAATGTCCCCCTGCACAAGGAATGTTCCATAGAAATTTTAAATATAAAAAAAAACCAATTTTTCATCACTTTTTTTGTGGACACCTTGTATATATACCTCCCTATCTTATCTTGTGACCTTAAACCCCTATCCAGACCCCCTACTAGTGCTATCTACACTGGGTTGCATATAATTTTTGCCATAACAGTTTTAGTCCACTAAAACTATCAACGCTATCTACATCAACGTCCTTATATCGCCAATGGTGATCATCCTCATAGAATCACAATAGAAAAAAAGACTAATTTTTAATATCAGGACTGAACACTTTGGGAATGAAAGAAAAACTTACATTTTGCTTAATTCTTTTGTGTTATTGTTCTGTATTTTAATTTTGAAAATTTTTAATTTATTAAGGTAATGTTGGATTCTTTTGTTGTTTGTTATTCCCCTTTTGGCCATTTATTTTGTGTTTTAATGTCTTAGTTATTCCTTTGCATGTGTTCAAACTTTTAAACTCTTCAATTTATTAAAATAAACGGTCCTATTATCATTGTTTTACTTTATTCTATCAGCATAGATCACTTGTTTAATCACTGCATGAAAAGTACACATCAGTACTTTGCTTCTAGAACCAGAAGTAAATGAACTGAAATTGAAGAGGGTCTATAATTATCCTGTAATTTTGAAATCAAATAAAACGTGTACCTTCTCAGGCTCAACACATGCAAATTTCATTTCCCTGCCAAACTGCAGGTGTGTACACCACATTATGGTTCAAAATTTACTGCACTTGTAACTTTACTTCACAATGTACAATATTAACATTACATGCCTGGCATAAGAATATCTACTAATTAAATAATTTTCCCAATGTAATTGAATTATTATTATTATCGAAAGGGATGGCAAGCCGCACACTTCGGCCTTAGGTCCATTGTGCAACCCCCAACCTGTGACTATTTCCGGCACAAAGTTAAGAATCCGTTTGGGCGGGATGTTGAAGAAGTTATGCGTCTCCAACCGATGCATACCAAGATGCTCAAACCTTTGAGCCGCACAATAATCACAGCTACAAAGAATGTGAGGCAGTTTCCTCCTTGGTCAGACGCCCTACAAATTGGGTCATCACCGACTCCAATGAGATTTAAGTGTCTTAAGTGGGCAATGGCCTGTAAGTCGGCCAGTTACCAACCTTATATTCAAGGGAGAATAGCTCATTTGCTCTCTGCCTGAAGGAAGGGGCAAGGGATAAATTCCTTGGCCTGCCTTTGACCATCCATCTCAAGTCCAAGCTTGAATTGACGATCCGACATATACTTGGAGACAAGGCTGTGTACCAGGCAATGGGGGATGGATAGAGCAGATTCAGGCCCACTAAACCCAGCTCTTGCACCCTCCCTGGCCAAGCCGTCAGCCTTTTCATTCCCATGATGCACTTTATGACCAGGTATCCAATAAAGTTGAACTTTATCATGCGTCCCAAGATCAGAAAGGAGATCTAAGCAGCTAATAACCAGTTTAGATATAATACTATACTGGTTAAGAGCATTAAAAGCGGTCTGACTATCCATGTAGATTTGGATAACCTTCCCGAAATGATTCTTTTTCAGACCATAGTCGGCACAGAAGCAGATAGCAGAGATTTCTGCTAGGAAAATAGTAGCATATTCCCCTAGGCTTTCTTAAAAACCTTAGTTATTAATAATATTTATTTTTTGAAAAAAAAAAGGGGGCAGTACATCACCACGCCGGTACCAGAATTGATCTGGCAGTTTTCTTCAAACATTTTTTTGGAAAATCAGTGAAAATCTAGAAACTATAACTACAAAGCCAGTAGGTATGATTATAGAAAGCCTAACAATGATTAATTAAGCCTAAAAACGCAGTAATAATAATTTATGAAAAGGTAAAATAGAATATTATACCATTAGAAATTAAAAGCAACCATCGTTTATTTTAAAAAAATTAAATTTTACGACAACCAAGGTACAGATATAGTACAAATAGAATTATTTGTATTATTCCTGTACTAGATGTTTTGGAATAAAATTTCTGCGATAAAATTGCTATAGTGATTCATTCAAAAGGAAACACGTTTTATAAAAACACTTCTTTATTTGTTTATACACAAACGTAGATAAATAGCCTTTATTGATATTTACAGTTCATTTACAAAATGAAAGCCCACTGATTTTTGTAGGCTTAGTTAAATATTTCAACCTCTTAATTTCCTTCTTAAATCTGAAGGTGTCTACAATTCCAGTGCTAGTTATTTTTATACAAACTAGGTGGAAGATATTACAAGAGCGAAGAAATAAAATTTTCTTCAAATTCAAACAGAGAAATTACTTAACTTTCTCTAAAATAAAAAATAAAAATTCTTTATAAATTTTTAAACTATATTTTTGTGAGTCTTGAAAGATTAACCACTTGGGAACATATTGAGCAGCACTTTGAAGAAATTAAATATTTCCAGCCAGTATTTTGAACATGCACTTTCCACACATTGTGCTCGGAAAATCAATAAATCTTACATCTTAAACTTAGAAATTTCATAGGTTTGTCAGAGAGATGAGAAAAACTGCTCTAAAACTTTAGTTTGGACTTGTGACTGAAAAATATTTGTTGGAAGTTTTTGAAGCAACTAAAATTTGTTTAAAAAACTGGCTTTAACATTTGATATACCAGTACTGATCTGTATGAAAACACTACTAATATTTATTATATCAGATTGGTCTTACAAATATTTTTCAATGACAGTACGGAGAACCAAAATCAAGAACAGCATAACCTTGAGGAAGAAGTCATAAAATTCAGAATTTTAAATGTAAATTGCAAATTGTTTTTAGGCAAAGCACCAGGTAGTACTAAAAACATAAAAGTAACTCAACTTGTTATTTAGTTAAGATCAGGAAAAACAAATGTGAATATAAATTTTCAATATGTGGCATTTCAGGCATTCCAATATTACCTTTTAAAAACCTTAGAAAATTATAACTAAAACTACTCAAATTAATTTTTCTTTTATTGAAAAAGAACAAGATTAAAGTAAGAAATATGATGGCTATGAAATGACTTGAAATATTCAACTGTATATGCAGGACAGAACTCTTATGGCCATTCTTTACGTACAAATAATAACAGCCAATTTCCTAGTTTTAGGAAAGAGCCTTTTACCAATAGTAAACGTAGTTTACAAAAATATAAATATTTGAATTAAATCTATATATCAAATTGGGAGACAACCAAAAGAACCAATGACGTGTCCTTCATTATTCTGTTTTAAAGTTTCATAAATGCAAAATTTTTTCAATTACTAGCGGGAAATTAGGACCATAAATTTTGACTTCAATAAATATTATAGGCACCACTGCTAACTTTACTGACTATTATTTTATACCATGGATGCCTCTTAAGTATTCGGAAAGTAGTGGATGACCAAAAACCATTCATCCCATTTCTAAACATTAATTTTTGACAACCAAGGTGAATAGCAATGCGTAATTCATATCAAAACACAGTAAGTAAGGTGAAACAAGAATGTATGTTTACTATTGTAAATAGTCACAAATTTTAGATTTAACTTTACATTTGTCCACCATAAATTGTCAAAAATTTTGTGATAGCCGGAAACTAGTTGAAATATTTTGGTCACCTAATATACAAAAAAAGATTTTTTCAGATATCACAACCACAGCGATAGTTTTATCTTGAATAAATGAACTATTGGACAGGAATTTGGACTGTGTTGGTTCTTTTACCTGTAGTCTGATATTAAACATTTCACCCAAATATTAAACAATATCTTAGGTCATCGTACCATTACATCTGGTGGACATGAAACTTTGTAAATTTAAATTAACTTATTTTCTTTGTTTACTGTGAGAATTTTATATAGCAATCTGTACTATAAGTTTTTACATTCCTGTAATAATCCAAAACAAAGCCCAAAAGCATCTAACGCCTAAGATGCCTAACTTATATAAAAAAAGGAGATTAAGTAATGAAGGTCTTCCTTTTTTATGTTATGTGCTTTGTATTTGGTTGAAAAAGTTTCTTAATTCTTTCGCTAGGAACAAGGGTTTTTGCTTCCAATTCCAGTCCAATAGGTTTATTTATTCAAGGTTGTATACATTTCATCACTTGCATTGCTGAACATGCCTTTGCTTCACTATCAAACAAAACCATTCTCCAATTATTTAATATGTAATATATTATTCATAAAATGGTCCAATCTAAGTATTTTAAAATAATACTTGAATTAGCTTGATCAAAAATAACCATATTAAGTGGTTGACATAATTTTCTAGATGTCCTCACAAACAAGATATTGAGCAAAAGCTACGTAATTCATCTACTAAACTTCAAAAACGATTATCTTGAAGGTTTTAATTTCTTAAATATTACATTTTAAATAACTTTGGTTAGAGAAGCTAAGAGCTTGTCCATCTGAATATTTTTACTCTCAACTTTATACATAAAGCTTGGATCAGTCTAGCTTTGAAAAAAATCAATGCTTTCACTTGCATTGAAGGTTATTTAAAATATAACCGCCTTTTTTCTTCAAAATATATAAATGGTCCTTATTTTACTCAAAGTCTTATATCACTTAAGTTGTGGTGTAATATTATTTTATCATAACTGAACACTTAAATCAACTCTTTATTAATTTCTCACCAAAATAGAATCATACCTTATAATTAATACTATCACCTCCATGGCTAACAAAACAATATTACATTATGGGCTTATTGTCATATTTCAATACATAAAAAAGTTTGGAATTAACTGTCTTAATTGAAGTCATAAATTAAAATATTTCACTTTAAGCAACCTCACAATTTTCTAGTCTTGAAATGCATTATCGAAAATCAATAATGCACAACTTTCACCAACGGTTAAGAATCACTTGATAATTATAATTACATTTTGACCTGTCAGAAATAACGCCTGTACTTTCATTATTCAGCAACTTTTTAAATTTCTCTTAATTGGTACCAGTATAATAACAAAAATATTAATGGAATTGTTGTCCATTGAAAAAAAATGTTTTAAGCGAAAAACTGAACCAAGCCTTACGCCACCTTTTTGGTCATTAACTTGTTCGAGGTTGAAAACAATGAGATGTAACATGTTATTGTACGAGAAAAAAGAAATTTCCTCAGAGGCTACTATTCATCGTCACCAATTTGTTTGTGCTTTTTCAACTGAACATTTTGCAATTGTAAAATTCTATATTACTCTCTAAATTTATTTCTTAAAATTATGTTGAAAGTGAATGACTATCTTGCTGTAAGTCTTTTCTCCTAGAATCATCCGATAGTAATAAATGCCTATGCTGCTGTCCCACACTTGTCGCTGTTGCAATGCCACTCGATGTCAAAAGTGGTAACTTCAGTGGCAATGCTGATGAGTTGAGAGACATCTGCTGAGTTGCGGAAACTGAATTTCCCTTATTGACATTTTTGTTTTTTGTCGGCACTGTGGTTGGAGAATGAAATTGAAGTTGATTAAGTTGGGCCTGAGTTAACATTTGACTCGCAAACACTTGTTGATAAGTGATTGACTGGGCTGAATTTGTTGTTCCCACTGGCAAAGGAGATAAATTAACAGGTGTGACAGGGAACGCTAGGTTTCCATGCTGAGCTGCTGCTGCTGCTACTGCAGCATTCAGAGCTGTGACAGATTTCGAATAACTTGTACTATGCTTGGTTTTACCTGAATAAAATGAGTTAAAATTAGTAACTTTATTTAAAAAAAATAAGTTTATAGTAAGCATTCTAGGAAGGAATAATTTAAACAGATAGTAGGCAAATATTTATGTATTTCATTATTTCAAATTGAAGATTATGCTGTTATGTAGGATGAAAATTAATTACCACACAAATATTACACTCTTCACAATATTATAAATTACAGAACAGCATAAAATGTTTACCCTTTGTAGTATTTAGAGGAAAACTAGTTGAAGAAAGACAGTCTGGACTTGGGGTGTTAGTTCGTGAAGCGGGGCTCAGTCTAACACTTGTCCCAGAAATTGTACTAGAAGTGACTGTAGTACCACTGCTCCCAAACACATTTTTAGGCGTAAAAAGAGGTGGTAAATTATGTGGAGATGAAGGTCCCCTTCCATTAACAATGGGAGAACTCACACCTGGACTTAAGGTATCCTGAAAATAATTGAGAAAAATTCTGTAGTCTTCAAAATGAGCCTACAATGTTTTAGGTAAATCAGTTCCAGAAAATTTAAGGCCAGATTTTCTGGTGCTAAATATTATTATGGCTGTGTTGAGTAAAACTCAATGAATTTTCTCCAAAGAAATTTTTGTTGAGACCTGCTCAAAGAATCTTGCTTAATGCTTTTTTGGCCTACCTAGTGTGCAAAGACTTAACTAAAATTACTTTTGTAAGTAGGCTAGAGGATAGGCTGAGACCATTGCATGTTATGTCAAAAATATCAACTTAATTTATGCTTTAAAATACGACCAGCCCAATTGCTTTGAAGCTCGAATCACTGATTATATTATATTATGAAGCGTGACCAAAGCACAGCAATTATTTTATATGTACTACGTGCTAAAATCCTTTGACAATTTTGATAGTCCAAATTAGCCAAATAAGTAAAAGGATAACTTACCATCCTCAATTGAGGGCTTGGACAACTAGTGGGACTACTTCCTGAAGAGATCTGTATTCCACTTGACGAAGTGACGTGAGCACTTGATATCGCACCAGGACTGCCATCCAAAAGTAGGCTCAGTCCAAGATTAAGGGGTGATGAAAATGTTCTATTAGACTGAGCACTACTACTGCCACTGTTCGATTTGCTACTTGTTTTTCTAGTTTTGCACTTGGTCCCTTTGGCACCTGATAACCCAGATACAACAGATTCTGCGGGCTTATTGCTATTGCTTGTTATATTCTGCTGTAACCTTAACTGATTTACTAGGCTTGTTGTAGAGTGTCCACTCAGTGTAATCCCCAGCCCTCCAGATGAGGGAGTAGCCAGTAAAGTGGTGGGCATAGCATCTGATGCTCGGCTCACCGTCACCGAATGTAATAGCGTGGTTGTGACTGGTAACTGACCGTTAATAACATCCATTCCGGTCAAAAATACACTGTCTTTCAATGAATTACTAGTTATGTGATTAGGCACACCCGAAGCTAAAACCGAACTATTTACTAACGCTGATCCTGGATTTCTTAACACAGCTGGTGCTAGAGTTACATTATTTCGATTCACAAAAGGCCCAGAAACCTGAAGTCTAGACAAAGCACCCAAGCGTTCTCCAATTAATGGGAAAGATAATGGTAAGGAACGAGCTGTTTGACTGGTAGTATTTCCAGTACTACATAAACTCGAAGGGGTCAACGCAGTCAATGTAACTGTTTGGGAGACAACATTTGATTGAGGATTGGACACGGTAGGTACAGAAGAGTTGGAAGGATTAGAATTTCCATGACCAATAGTTCCATTACTAGTTCTACGTTTCTTGGTGGCACTTGTTGACATTGATGTGTTAGTTGATGTAACACTATTTGAATGTTCTATGCTGCTGCTTTTAAGT
Organism: Leiobunum rupestre; assembly: GCF_980474605.1. Classification (NCBI taxonomy): domain Eukaryota; kingdom Metazoa; phylum Arthropoda; class Arachnida; order Opiliones; family Sclerosomatidae; genus Leiobunum; species Leiobunum rupestre. The sequence goes on from NC_143384.1 coordinate 62,499,966, forward strand.
CTCTTCAACTTATTTACAGCATTAACCAATTTTGACTTCGTTGTCCTTTTAACTGCACTTGAATTACAAGCAGTAACAGTTTCTGCAGGTGTTCTAGTACTTGTTAAATTTTTACCACTTGTGTGCGAAACCACTGAAGGGGTATTGGTTGTCACAGTTTCAGAGGAAACATTATTCGATAGGATTTGATTTCCTTTGAGAGAAGCACCACTCGCGGAGTTGCTTGATTTATGATTCTTCAAGCTAGTGAATGAGGGAGATGCCACTATGGAACTTTCACTATCATTACTTTCATTGACACCACTTAAATCTAGGCATGAAAAATTGTAAGGATCACTTGTTTCCAATGGCTCACGTATTGGAAGAAGCCCAGATTCAACACAAAGCTTCCTAAAAAGAATAGCATTTAAGATTGAGATATTTACAGTAAAATATCAAACTTACTTTTGAGGCACCTGGGTTCCCTTTTCATGTAAGAAGGCCATTTCCAATGCTGATCTTGTTGAATCGAGTAATCGATTAGGTAAAAACACTCCACTACCCATTCTACGTACTCCAAACGAACACATCTACCACACAATAATAACACCACTTCGTTAAAAGCGAAATAACATCAAAATTTTTTAATTGTCTACAAATTATTTAAGCATCAGGGAAATGATAGGACAGTACCACAACTATTTTACATACAACAATTTGAAGTTTAATGTTTTGGAAGCTATTTATGGCATAAAAGGTTTTCATTTAAAATCTTTTGTTTGTGGTTAATTAGGTAGCTTGTCTCTTGCAACCCAAAAATAAAGCAAAGTAATTAGCTAGAGAGATATGGGTAGTTGAGCAGTTAAATATTTGCCAAGAATTATCATCTATAGTTTTGAAAATTCCTAATTCAAAAGAATAAGGAAAACCTATCCTCACATTCTTTGTAGGGTAAGGTTTTTCAGCAGACATGAATATTTTTAAATTGCTTCAGTTAGATTGAAGAATTCTATGTAAAAATAGCTACAGGCTAATTGTAATGTTATAGAATATATATGCTTTCAGGATATAGTTAGTAGTACCAAGAACTCCACTGTAGGCCAGGAAAAAGATTATCCCTTCACGGGAAGGCTAATGAGTGGGTTTATGAAGCTTAAAACCAATATAAAGCAGTGGCATAGCTGATGGTCTGCAGGGCCCTCAGTGGTGTAGCTGATGGTCCGCAGGGCCCGCGGTGCCTCGAGCTAGGGGGGGGGGCCCGCTAACCATAAAAAAATTAAAAAGGGGGGCCTCATAGAGATGTTTGCGGGGGGGGGGGCTTCTGAGTTCTCAGCTACGCCACTGATATAAAGCGAAATGCTCTCTCTGTGTTACCAAAGATAATGTAGACCTAAATAAGAAAACACTCCCTGGCATGTAGTAAATAGAGTTTACCCACTTAATGTTGGAAAAAGTTTGCTCCTTAGTTACCATGGTAATCTAATATAGGTAACATACTATAGCCACCAATGGAGCCTGATTTTTCAGAGGTTTATGGCAGAAGTGGGTAATAGCTTTGTTACAAAACCGTCAATCGGAAAGCTGTCCAACCTCATTATCTAGAGTACGGATGTTTATATTATCTTTTAAAGCATGTTGAATTACATAAATTCTGGAGTTAAATTAGAATAGTTAGACACTAAAAACGTTTTGTCTTGTGCATAATATACCGCAAAAATAAAACAATGAGATTCTTATTGTGTAAAACTCAATCTCAAAATATTTCGTTTTTCCTGGAATATATGGGACGAGAATAAACACTCACAGCAGCTGGTTTAGGATGATGTGTTATATAAGGCAGGTCTTTATTATGCACTGAATGATTCTTTGTTGGACCATCCGAGTTTATTGATTTTCCAAAATCCAGATCAAAAAAAGAGCCACCATCTAGGTTAAGATCTGGTGTAGCCTTATTTCCGGAAACCGATATCCTATTCAAACCAAACTTATTAATAAATAATTGGATATTAAAAAATTGCAAAAGAAGCGAAAAACATTCTACAGAAAAGGAACCAACAAATGAAAAATTCTGATGTAAACCCAGAGTAATATCTGAAATTTATTGGTTTACCTTTGCAATGAATGATTTTGAGGTGTAGAAATAGACAATGCATTTGTAGAAGTTGAACTGGAAGATGAGTGATGTGCAACTTTGGAAGACCCTCCAGCATTTATTTTGGAAACCCTTCCAAGACTAAGAACTTTATGTAAATTGGCTATAGTCTGGATGTGATTAAGTTTGCTTGAACCTTACAATTAAAAACAAAATTTAAGATTTATTTTCCAGGTTCAAAATGATAGAAAATAACTAGTTAAGTCTTTTACTACCCCTGCATACCTTGCATGTTTCGTGAACCAGAAGATCCATGAACATCTGTGTTGGAACTACAGCCCTGACTATTAGAACATCCATTACTGGAGATATTAGCTTGGGAACTTGTTTGAGTTGGCTTGAGCTGAGCTTCTTTGGCAGCTCTGTGCTCAGAGAGGAGCTCATCAAAGTTTTTCTTACGACCTTTCACAGCTCTCCGTAAAGACAAAGAGTGAGTCTAGAAAGATCAAATAAAAAACAGAAATGGTAGTTTAAATAGATATTTTTATAGAAAATATCATACTCATAAATTTGAATGAAACCAGCAATTATTTGATAATTATCAAATAATTGCTGGTTTCATTCAAATTCTGGGAGCACTCTGAGCAGTCCAATGGAAAAGTCTATTTGGGGTGGAATATAAAGAAGTTTGAACTTTTTTATATTCCACCCCAAATAGACTTTTCTATTGGACTGCTCAGAGTGCTTTCAGAATGCCCCATATTCCATTAGGCAGCTCTGTGACGGATTCACATATTCCATTTAACTTCTTGCTCTTTAGCGGATGGATTGGAATGTATGCCTCTCAAGATCAAGCAATTTTTCCAGATCACTTGGATTGCCAATGGAATATCAACTTAATACATTTTTGCTTAGCTTTCAGAAGATCGCAGGAGATTGGCTGCTCTGTAAATATTTAGTATTTTTGGGAGCAGCTCTACCTAACACCCCTGCCACTTCAGTGCTAGAACCGAGATGTCACCGTCAATCGTGAAAGCACTCTCAATGGAAAACGTAATTAAATTTTGATAGCCGAAGTTTCAAATTGTTCTGATTTGTAAAGAAATAAAACTATTGCCTTAAAACAATGTTTGAGCTGTAAAGTAGGTCTAACATAACATTTAAATTTGCAACTTTTAGGAAATAAAGTAAAATTACATTATCATGTACTGATATTTATAGAAGGTTAAAAAGTTAATATTTAGTAAAAATGAAAGACTAAATGCTTGCACAAAAAAAGAGGACATTTTGGAGCCAGTTTGGTAAATACTTAATTTCATAAATTATTTTTTAGAAACTAGCAATGATAGCAATCAGAAGTATCCAAGGTATGGCACAGTCTCTATGGTATCCCAAAACCACATTAATTTATGAATGTAGAATGACAACTCAAAACTTTTTTGTTTTTTGTTAAACAAAAGATTAAGTCAGTTAATCATAAAAAACAATTCACCTCTAAAATATTACCAAATCTTGTAATCTTACCTTACAAGTAAGAGAGCGAGTACAAGGTTTTCCAGATTCTGTTACAAAAACACCACAATGCTTGTTAGCGTCATACTCCCGGTCTGAAAAAAAGGGACAAAACCTTCAGGACTACTGATATTCCATAGATATAGATGGGGGATTGAGTCACCTATGCAAAAACCGTTTAATATGCTACGACATACTACTTTAATTATAGATTTAATTATAACTGAGCTTATATATTTACTAATTAAAACAAATTAAAAGAAATCAATCAAAAAACCAATACGAATAAATACATTCATTGTGGAATTGTTAGAAGTTGAAATTAAGGTACTGGCGCAACTTTAAATCAGACAGATAATGCCAAAAAGTTTGACAAATAAGTAATTTGGAGTTGGAAATTTAATGAGATTTTAGAAATTTAAAATATGATTTGTAAAATGAATTGGCTCATAATGTCATTTAGATTTTTTCTTATTTATCTAACAAATAGGTTTCATAACGTTGCAGTAAATGTGATATATTAAGGTATGAAGTTCTTTCTCTTATAACATACTTAATTTTTTAATTTAATTAAGTTATAATTTTAGTTATACATGCATTAAGAGATTCATAGAGTTAGTTATAAATAGGGCACTAAGCCAATGTAATATATATCCCTTAAAAATGTACTTTACCTAAGTGGGTAAGGCCTCACGAACAAATTTCATGCATGAGAATTCTCAATGTTAAGATAGCAAACGCGGCTTCCTAATTGTGCCATCAATGAATACAACTTTTTGGAACATTCCAATTGGATACATTTTTAGACCATTTTGGCATCCTAATGCGCTTTGTTATTTATCACTGACTTACCTTTGCACAACACCAATTTCCTTTCTTTAGAAGATTTTTTGCATTTACTCGGTTTCTTGTTAACAGGATTACTAGGTACAGCCATAGTCCTTTTCAAAACTTCATTCGCAGCCTTTGGAGAAGGGGCAATCTTACGGTGGCTGTTAGAATTAGCAACTACCACGGGTAATGAAGTCTCTAACACACTACTGGAGAAATTTGAACCACCAGGCCCTGGCCCAGATGTTCCTTCGTAAAGTACATTATCACTAGGACTGTTTTGAACGCACTCTAATTCATAATTTAAATTATGAGAAAGGGAAACGTAAGAATTGGGAGAACTAATTGACACAACTGAAGGAGATGACGTATGATCTTGTTTATTATCCGCATCATTTGGTGACGAGCTACCGGTTGTAGTTTTCTTCATAACCACGCTACTAGGCATTCGTTCAACTCTCACAACGGGATCTATAGAGTGATTCTTTTTAGATTTGGAGTCCACTTTGGATGATCTTCCATTATTATTGCCGCCAGAGTTTGAGACTACCGTCTCTGGAGTATTATTTCCATCAAACGTATTATTCCCGAACGAGTTGGGTTTAGCCAATTGACAGTTTGAAAGAGACGAGGAAGACTTAACTCCTCCATAAACCACTTGATTTGAGTAGAGTGAACCTGAGGAAGCAGTGGATGATCTGCTAGGAAGTAAAGGCAAAGTTGAAGAATTTCCACTTCGGTTAGGTGAAGGTGCCGGGGCATTAGGTCCTGAACTTCCACTACTTCCACCTCCGACAGATCCACCACTTCCACTGCTGTTTTTCCCATGATGGTGTTGAGATTGAGGGTTAGACGAGGCACTCTCCCTACTACTATGCGAACTTGTTCCATGGCGGTACTCTATTAAAACAAAACACAGTGTGTTTATAACTTTAAATAAAATAAATAATAATAATCAGCTAGGCTAATACCCAAGGCACCACCTTAGGCCTAAGTCATTGAGCGACTTTTAAAGCCTTCAATTCAGGTGGCCGGGTTACAATGCGTAGGAGGGTGGTGGCAAGCCCTTCATGTCACGCGAGCCAACGGCTCCCTAGACTAACTATAGAGAGAAGCTTAGCCATATGAAAGATAATATTTTTAATTAAAAAATAGTGGTACTGGAAAACTATATATGTATATAATTTGAACATCTAAGTATTCATTGCCCACTGCTACAAAAGCGGCTTGGATAATGGGTGGGGCAACTAAGTCAAATGTAAGACGTAACACATTTATTCAAATTCATTAGCTGGCGGCCATAGACTTACCAAAAAATGCAGTTTAGAAACCAAAATTAGTTCTCACACCTAAGATCTTGTCATGTTGTTTGGGAAACTGGTCTAGTTCCACATAAATATGGTAATTAGATCGTTAAAAAAAGAGCAAAGGAGGTAATAAGTGAACTTCTATTCGAGACAAGGCAGCTGAAAACCATGCCAGTTTCTACGATAATCATCAAGGCCACCAGTCTTCCTTAGACATTCCAAGGGTATACATATAGTTTCCTAGTGATGCTTAGGGAAAATTTTCCTTTTATGAAAATACCATGTTACAAATAAGAACTAGCTTTTGGAATTTATTTAACTTGAAGCATCTATATGTGTTTGCTTTAAAAAGCCAATCTAGAAGAAAGTCTAGCATTTTCGGCAATGAGGAAGATTTCTCTTTCGACTATGCTGAAGATGGCACTACACAACATGAGAGGCTTGCTTACTTCTGTTTGTTTACTAACGGCGCGTGACTCACACTCGTTGTCATATGTTATTATAAGCTCACCAGCTAGTGTTAGTTGCAGGTGGTTATATAAGTCATTGTTAGTGCCATCTTCAGCATAGTTGGAGTAAATATCTTCCTCATTCTGTCCGGCCCAAAGTTACCCCAATTGAACCCAAAATATAATAATCCTGAACACTTCTGCCATTTTATCTATGTTTAGTAAAAAATAACCAGTTATTGTCACAAAATAATCCAAGGCCCTCCTAGTAAAACCAGTTCATTTATCAAAATTTGGTTTGAACTAATTTTACAATTTAAGAGTGACTCATAACTTTTTGTATATTTTCACAATATAACCACAAAACCCAAAAAATATTGCGAGTCTCCTAGCTTTAGATTTAAAAATGTCTTCTCATGGTGTATTTGTAAATCGGGATATATTTTAACACGAAGCTTATACATAAACAAATGTTTACAAATAAATAAATAAAAAAGCATATGCAACATAACAAATGTCTACCAAGAAGCAGCGTACTTTAAAAGGCACATTGCAAACCATTACCATACAAAAGTGCCTCGTTTGAGGAAATCTTATTTTTAAAATTGATATTGGTTATTTATAACAATTAATTAGTAAATACAGGTTAAATACAGTAAAAGCATGATATCATTAACAAATATCATGAGTTTCCACTAATGCTCACCTATTAATCAATAACAAATTTCACATACCCAGATGTCCGGAGAATGCTTGTGGCTTGACAACACGGCCACAAAGTTCACAAACAACCAGGAAGAAATCGTCCCATGTTGGACAGTATCCAAAAAGGCCCATTTCTAAAGCAAAACATATCTATTATCTGACAAAATCAGTTACTAAATCTCCAAAGGACAATCATATTACTTTGCATTAACCTTAAATTATACTTAAAAAACCACCACTTGATGACATTCCTAGTGAAATATGTACCCAGATAAGGGCTTAAAGAAATAATAATAAAATTGTAAATCACACCTAATAACTGGGGTTACTAAGCACTACAGACAAATGTAAATCTTGTGTTTTTCTACATTTCAAACACATTAAAACAACAGCTTCTCAGCTATTAGGTAGCTCTTTTGCAACTGAAAAGTTGAATAAAACCATCATTTCTTGTGACATTTTGCGATAACTTTTATACATGTGGACAGTGGCATAGCTAAGCCAGTGCACTTAGTGCCTTAAGTATAGAAGGGCCGATTTTCATATTTTGCAATGAGACTCAATTTTTCTAGCTACGCCAGAGCTTGGCAAATCTTAAGGCTGTTATTTCTTTGGCCTATAGCACTATTATTCCATAAACTATTTGGTTATATTGATAAGATTCCCTACATTTGATTTATTAGATCTTTTGCGCTACCAGTAATTTTTGCAGAATATGACTGGTTTTTCCATAAATATGCTTTTGCAAAAGTAAAATGCTATTTGTCAAATTTATTGCTCCTTACTTTTTCAGTTATTTTATTTGAATGATTTTGCATATTACCTATAGATTAATTAATATACTCTGCTTTCCTTAAAGCTCTTGGGTAATTACAATACATAAAAATATATTTAAAAAAAAAAGGATTTCAAGGCCCCACTCTGTGCGTAGTTCCATTTGAAAAATTGGATCACCTAACTTAAATCAGAAGCATTTAAGTCATGCCAAAATAATTTAAACGCAAAATGTGTTAGGAAAATCATCAATGGGGACTAATTTAGTGTCTTGCTGTCTCTCAGGAACACCTGATCAGCAAATTCTAACAAAATTTGAATTGGGGAATGATAGAAACTGTGGCTGGAGATAGTTCAATTAATGTTTCACCTGGTCCATTGGCATGCGAAAGGTATGCGCTTTCAGATTAACCATTGTCGTCCTCATAGTATTGTTGCCCTTTAACTCTAACCCAAAATAATATTGAAAATGAATCAGGTTGTGATGAACTCTCACTAAGATTTGAAACTAGGAAGTATGAGGTGATATTGGGGGTGCAGTGCACCCAGAAGTTCATTGTGCTACCCCTACCATTAAACTTTAAAAGCAGAGAATCCACTTCATTCATGTCATATAGGTGTTTCATTTTCAACTTGATGCTCAAACGTTTGAGCTGTGACATCTAGGAGCAACAAACACAGCACCGCACATAATGAGAACTCTACCCGTCAAAAGTAGTGCATTTTCTTGTTTACACTTTTTATTGGTTAGATGTTTTAGCACCCCCACCTGTATAACGTTTAGTGTAAAGGCTCGTCCAATGAAAGTTGTACACAACTCTTCGTTAGCGGGTTTTAAGGTTAGCTGCGTTCTCCTTGTGTGGGGCTGGTGTGTTTGTTGCTCCTAGGAGAAAATTTCCTCCTATACAACCACTCAGATGCATATTTAGTTGACAATTCCCTAAAAATAGGCCAGCTTCTAACTTAACACTGTTTTAGTGCAGATCAGTAGCTTTCGTATGGCGTATGCTTGCAGTTCAAAAATACAGGCAAATATCATTAACAAAATATGAAATGAAAATAAGCTTGTTACAATAATAACATCTACTGAATTAAAAAAATTGGAATGGTACATTTACAACTAAAGTAAAATCTATGCTGAAATTATCACTAACTGATGTAAGACAGCAACATACAAGTATAATTTACATCCGCTATTTCTCCTAACAGATCATCTGTCAGACATTGTATCATTATTGTATACTATTACAATTAAAATCTACAGTCCATAATTGGTAGTATAAATTAACACTGCTATTACAAAAATCAATAAATAACTCTTTAGTACTGCAAAATGAACAACAGATTGTGTAAGTATAATTCTTATAGTTAACAGTAACCTAACGAGAGCCCATATGTCAAAGGCAACAACAAATTAAATAATACCCAAAAGACCAGACTAAAAATAGAAAAATTAAGGCAAAACCAGTTTCCACTCCCCCTACTAACAGTCAGGGCAAACGTAATGCAGTTATTTCATTTGCTATCACCCTATATATCCCAGATAGAATTATTCCATTTGCATTCTTTCCCGAGGAAATGTTAATATTGGGCAATGAATTGAAAGAGGTAGAAAAATACCAAAAGTTAATTAAAAATTAACGAAGCAAAAAAGATACATTAAACAATCATTGATAATAAATATAGTGAATCAGGTTTCACACAAACCTTCCTTTCTTAACTTCATAGCATCGTTCTCCCTTCTCTTTTTCCAATTCTTTTCTTTTGCAGCATCTTCTTCTTCCTCATCTAGGAAAAAAAAAGTAGGATGTCATTTTTGTCATCATCACTAAAATCTTAAGCCTTGCATTACAATATATAGGAATATAAAATTATGATATCGAATTTTCAACGATAAAATAATTTTATATTATAATATCAATTTTAGGAACTAAAATCTTAGTCACTAAAGAAGACGTATTAAGAAACGTATGACTGTTTGATACAATCATCTTGGCCTACAATTTCTAAGCCTTGGCGTGCATTAGGCCAAATCTCCGATGGAACTGAGGTTTAATGATAGATGATTTAAAATATTGTAATGCTAATGGCAAATAAAGATCCCAAAGTAAATAAATTATATGTAAATAATAGCTCACTCCCAGAATTTTTAAATCCAACAATATCGGCCCATGAACTCCAGGATTGACCTTCTTTTACATTAGGATTATCATCCATCGCCGCCATATTGAAGTTGAGGTTTATTTTTATTTTAAATACATTTTAAAAGGACTGGAGCCTGGCTAAGGCCTATTGGCTTGCCCATTGGTCAAAGTGATCCATTTTTGACCAGTTTTGACAACTACGGTTCAGTAACACTAGTTAAACAAAGATAACGTGTAAAATAGGCTTTGCAAGCTGTATTGCTATCAAAGTTGCAAAGTTGTGTGGAACAGAAAAAGTGATTAAAAACTAGTTTTATTGAAAAACCTATATAATTAATGATTTTGGACTACTCCTCCATGAGGAATTTTTATTAACGCAATGTCATGTCTTCCTTAGTGGATAAAATAAAATTGGCATTAACTGATAAAAATCTAAATATAAGACACCAACGGTTTAGTTGTTTCAAAAACTGCCAAAAAGTCTAGAAAAAACTTTACTTTTATTGGATATAGCATGGGCCAATAATATATGAATATCTTTTATTGGCGAATATCGCGACCGAAACAGCTCTAGGTGGCGATGCGGTGCCTTAGTTTTCCCGCCACTTCTTGTGTGTGTAGCGTCTGCTAGAGCCGAAAATAAATACATCTGGGGTCTATGACGTTCTGTGTTGTATTCTAATAATAAAACTAGTAACTTCCGAGGAAAATATTATATATTTTTATATATTTCAGCGCGATTTAAAACTTTGATTGTTAGTACCGTCTGCTAATGCGCGACCTGTTACTGCTTCCGTCTGCTGCCGAATGAGGGAGTATCCATAGTTTTCGGTCGCGAATAGTACCTTCCATCTAGGAGCAACAAACACAACACCCCACACAAGGAGAACGCAAGCCGTCAAAAGACGTGGATTTTCTTGTGTACGTTTTTCATTGGCTAGACGCTTTAGCGCCTGCTGCCATCGGAAGGGGAAAATTTGGAAATTGTCCTCCCCCCACCCGTAAAACGTTCAGCGTAAAGGCTCGTGATGCTCGTCCAATGAAATTCGTACACAACCCTTCGTTAGCGTGTTTAAAGGCTAGCTGCGTTCTCATTGTGTTTGTTGCTCCTAGCTTCCATGACCGTTCAAAATATTAATACAACAAGTTTTAGTTGGTATTACCACGGCCAACTTTGATCACGCGCTGTTCGCGCTACAGGCTACAAAGGCCAACCCATTCTATGTTAACCTATGAGCATATGTAACATAATTACTCATAAGTATTCCACTGTACCTTTATTCCATTCAAAAATCTTCACTAACGGTTTGATTCACCACGAACCAGTAAAAAGGTGGACTACGTTAGATTTTAACCTTTTTATTCACCCTAGTAATTTTGGGAGTCACGCTATTGGCTAGTAACATATTTATTTACACCAATGGAAAACCTCGAAATTGAGAAGGAATTTTTTGCGTCGGAATTTAAGTCAGCCCAATGTAGCTTTATTGAAATTTATAAACTCGCTCGGTTTGTGCGGATGAAGTTAAATTATGAGTAATTTAGAAAAATAAAAGGTTGGGGAAAATGACCAATAAGTGATCGCTTTTCAAAAATGGAACAAATCGTCGAAGTGGGTTATTCGGTTATTCCACCTGTCCAGCGTTTTTACAACCCATATCAAGCCTAGAAGAGTTAGGCCTAGGCTCAAAAGAATCTGCAAAGACTCCAGAAAAGCTCAACCTGAATTTCAACTATTTTTTCCAATAAACTTGCTTCTTTTATTTGACAATGCAAATTTATTTTAGAACGTGAGTCTCCGAGAATTTCATTGATTTGCAAATTAATTACATTAACAGAACTTGACACTATATTGTAGTTCAATTTAGCTCCTAACTTCCTAAGCCTAGGTTGTTCAAACCAGTTTTTAACTAAAATAATTGCCGTCGGTTTATCCAAAGATAATTTATCTTTGGTTTATCGGACGTAGAGCTAATTATACGACGGCATTATCGGCATTTAAGATTCGATGACGTCAAATATGACATCAAATATGACGTCAAATATGACATCAAATAAGACGTCAAATATGACACCAAATATGACGTCAAATATTACGTAGGGTACGGATGACGCAATATCTGTGAAACAAACCGTTAGTGAAGAAATAGAGCTAGTGGCATACTTAAGAGGAATTATGTGACATGCTATGAGCAAAAGATATGTTTATGGTTTGAGCGCCCCTAGTGGAATATTATTTTTAGAATAGTTTTTGCATTGAAGCCAATACAAAAACGAGTGTGGCGCTGAACTCCTACACGTTATAGTACAGTTTAAACTAGGAGGATTCAAGTAAACCGAGTTTTCATATTTCTAGGTTTAAAGGGGGAAATTATTTGCTCACGGAATTTTGACAAATGAGTTGGCCGCTGTAGCGCGAGAGATCAAAGTTGGCCGTGTTATTAGAGAATCATTCTGGTCCCTTTGTTAGTGAAATGGACTCCACAAAAACGTATCTGGTGGCCACCTCGCGTAGAGAGACGTTGAATAACGTGGTTAATGTTCAAACTGAAAAAACTGGTAATTGGAATAAGGTGCAGCCTGAATATTGTACCAAAACTGGGATAACGTGGAATCGAAATAAGGTGCAGCCTGAATAACGTACCAAAACTGGAATAACGTAGAAAGTACCATAACTGGAATAACGTAGAAAGTATTAATAAAAACGTTACATTTATAATTTTAGTAGATACCATCTCACAATTTCCATCCACGATTTGCTAGAATGCGGGGGGTAATGGGGCTGCAGACTCCCGATAAGAAAAATTAGATATTTAAAGATTCAGTTCTACTTAGAGGCTTGCGCCGCCGCTAAAAGCCGCCACTGCCGATAATTTTGAACGCGCCGATCACGCCGCCATCGATTGCTCGAAAAGCGGCGCACGCCGCCGATACAAAGAACGGCGCGCCGCCGTTTCTTTTTTTTTCTTTATACACTTTTTTTGTTATATTAAGCTTGGTTTTCATTTATGCGAAAATAAGTACATTTGAACACGACGTTGAACGTCAAATTTTGGTTTTCCGATTTCGGTCGACGCAGAGTAATAGCATTTTCACTTAGCGTCAATAGATTCCAGCATTGCTATCTTGGCTATAGAGTCACTTATATAACCAAGGCTTATCCACATTTTAATTATCTTTAAATTTGAATGTTGCTTGGTTTATCGATATGTTTTCTAAAATTGCATTATAATAATCAGTCGCGGACTGGGTCTAATGTTCAAACAAACAGCTAGGAGACTAAGGGTCCCAGCTTTAACAACTATAACGCTACCATGTTTACGGAGGCCCACTTCATGAACGGTCCATGGGATCCACGCCATCGGGCAGGTTACCTCTATGGCCAATCCGAGACTGATAATAATTTTTTGGTGGAAATTCAATAAATGAAGCATTTGATATACTGCATTTTAGACGTCCAATACGTTTATAAAATCACATCATAGTATCTTAAATTATATTTAAATGGAAAATAACATATCAAAATAGCAATATGTATGTTCACCGTGCGATGATAACCTTTGGCAGCAAAAATGATATTATTCGTAACTCGGATTTATTTCTGATTGGAAGGCTTAGCCAGAATTTCGTCAAAGGGGGTCCAAGAATGTTAATATTAAGAGGGGTGTCGAGAAGGGAATGTCAATTAAGTATACTCATGGCAGGCCCAGGGGGTTGACATTGAACTATCCTTGTCTACGCCACTGCAGAGCGTTATCGTTGAGCACGACCAAAAAAATAAAAAGCCAATATCGAGCCTTCATCCGAATTTCGACCCGGCATAACTGCAAATAATTTTGGATGTCGTTTGACGTCAGGCCAGTGGCCTACCTCGGAAGGACCATGGACTAATTAATGTGCTTCGCCATTAAAACATTAAAACAAACGTTTTACAAATTGAGCCAGACCCACGTGTTTTCCAGCTGCTGAGCTACATTTGTATTTTCCCTCCCCTCACCCCTTTTTCTTCTTCCCCGGTTATCATTAGTTAGTTAGTTCCTAACTCCGCCAGAGCACACATTTAACAATCGCCCGAAACAAATATTCGGGAACGGGGCGTCCCTGTGCGAAGTACATTAATTAGTCCATGGAAGGACTAGTAGGAGTGGGTATTTGCCCGTGCCCTTCTGGTCGCGTGTTATTTAATCTGTCGCTACAAGAAATAGCTCTAAAATTTATACAAACGTCGGCGTACGCCGCCGCCGCCGGTCATTTTGTCCACGCCGTAGGTCTAAACGCCGGCGTAAGCCGCCGCCGCCGGTATATTTTGGGTCAAACGCCGCCGCCGACCCATATCAGATCGGCGCAGGCCTCTACCTCCGACCAACCCCCTTAAAGGGAGAGTGATCGAAAAAAACAATTTGGTCTCATAGAACAATAAAAGTAAAATATTGGATTATCTACGCTAGCGTCTACTTGAAAGAATGAGACCAAAAAATCCAAAGCAGTCGAACTTAGGGCGTGTTGCAAAAGTCTGCTTTGCTAGAATCAAACATGTTAAGTTCAATGGGTTAGCACTTTGGCTAGAGGCCCTTAAGCTGAAAAGTATGCGACCATGGGGACAGAATCTCCGTCTTGCCATATTCTTAGTACATAAATACATTCTTGCAATAATATGATTTATGCAGTTGTTAATAATCCATATTAAATATCTGCTCTGTCCAACGATAAGAAATCACGTAGCCTCAACAGTTTGCGTATTAGTTTGCCTACCTGTGTCTACTAAGGGTGTATGGGTTTGCCCACTCGAATACACTGATGTGGAACTAATATTACGGCCTGGGCCGTCTTGTTTCTACTTCCAATAGATTGATGAAAATTTTACCAATAATAGGCGCCTTAAATGTTATTTTAATAGTAAAGTATCTAATTTTTCTTATCCGCATTCCAGTTTATTTGTAAACTGAATAAAATTTTAACTAAAGCTTAATTTCCCAAACCATCTGTAGTGCCATGTCATTTCTTTTTGTCGATTTTCAATCAGTAGCCCCGCCAGGATTTTTTCGCGAGTAGGCACTGCGTGATTAAGAGGCCCCCCATAAAAAACTCCTTTGTAATTTTTGTTGTTCTTTAACTAGCCAAATTGTATATAATTATTTAAAATTTTATTATTATTAAATCAATAAAATTTTTATTATTATTAAATTAATAAAAATTTTATCATTATTAAATTAATAAAAATGTTATTATTATTAAATTAATAAAAGTTTTATTATTATTAAATTAATAATTTTTTTATTATTAAGTATATTATTTACAAATAAATATTACCAACTTTACTTTTAATCGAAGAATTCCACCCTACGATTACCTCTTTACCCAAATTCATCAACTACTTATTTAGGCTTGTCTCCCCCATTGTTAAGTGGGAAGACTATAGTGGCCATTGTCTAGTTTCGCGCTATTTCAAGCTGAACTGTTTTATTGTTGTGTTTTAACTTATTAAATTAATATTGATGTGTAAAACAGCCTCTTGTTTAGTGCTTTAAATAATTTTGACAATTTTAAATTTCAAAGTAATCTAATTATTACGTTTTAATTCGGACCCCCGGAGCTAAACACGCTGGGCGGGTGTGTAAGTGTTCCCCTGAAGTGCTAAATCCTGTTGGGCACATAAAATAATAACTTCCACGTGTGTAGATAGGACCTCTCTGTTTCTAATAACGTCTAGTCTATGGTGGTCGTTAACCTGCCAAACTATTGATCCACGGGATTTGGATTCCATGTAGTCTAAGTACATTTTGTAGGCTAGTTGGTGAGAAGATTTGTTGGAAGTGAAGTGTTCTTCGAATTGTGTCCCCATGTTTTTCCAATCCGAAAATCCCTTTAGAAATGCAGTGTTTCTACTGCCTAAAAAATGACGGCAACAAAAACAATACACTGCATCCTTTGCAACTGAATATTCAATCATTTGATATTTGTCATACCAAGAAGAATTGAAAGCTCGATTTTTACCGCCAATTAATCTTTTAGGAAAAGGATTTAGTTTAGGCTGAACTGGAAGGCAATCTTTATCTAGACTAATATCCAAGTTATTCAACGCGTGTAAGCCCATTTATTTTGAATTGGACACGTTGTTTGATGTATTTTGTGCAAGGTTAGAGTTGGGGTTTGCAATTACTTCTGCAATTTCTCCTTCATGAGTCAGTTCCATTTCCATATCAGTACTGACGTTTGGAAGAACTTCAGCAGTATTACTAAAACAGAGACTGTTATCAGTCTCCAAGGATTCTAAACCCTTTCCTAATTCTTTGACTAGGTTTTTCTCAGAACTATAGTTATGGCTTTGCGCCGACGATTTCAAAAAACGTGCCATTGCACCTTTCTGATTACTAACGAAACTATCTTCCCTTTTCCATTTTTCTAATTTTTGGGACCCAGATAAAAATTTTCTGGTACTCATATTTGAAAATGCTACTATTATATACTAATAGCGAAATAACCTTAAAAAGGTTTAAGAAAATAAAGCTTAGTTAAAGCTATGTAGTCTTTAATAATAACAGCTATATCAAAGCCCTGAAAAAAGCGGTTTGAATATTTTTACTAGAATAGCTAATTAGCCTTGAAAAAGGCTTTTTGAATAATTTAGCTAGAATAGCTAATTAGCCTTGAAAAGGGCATTTTGAATAATTTAGCTAGAATAGCTAATTAGCCTTGAAAAAGGCTGTTTAAAAATTAGCTTAAAACAGCTAAATAGCCTTTAAAAAGGCTGTATTGGCAAAGTTAGTCTCGGAAGAGACTTAGAAAAAATTTGACTGGGAGATAATCGAAATTGAGAACTACCTGTTTGTTCAGGAGCAGAAAACGAAATGAAGAAACGCGCGTTATCTGGGACAAGTCCGACCACCGAAGGTCTAGGTCCTTTCTCTGCGATCAGTGGTCACTGATATCACGTGATTTCGCAAAAGGGACAAGGAGTAAAAAAGAAAAAACCCTAATCCCCAGGACGCTCTCTATTCAAAGTAGTGACTGGTACGATGGTTTACGCTTCGACTTCAGCTCCGCTGGGATTTCCCTTCGTTTAAGCGTTGCAACGGTTGAAGTCGTATTAAAGAAATCCAGTTTCTCACTTTATGCCCCCTTTTGTAGAATTCCTAGAAACTAAGCTTATGTTTATTGTGTTGGTTGGAGCTAAGTTATCACTGAGGCGAACAGGTGGTTTTTTTGGCTGCTTTCCTTGCACGACGGACTTCCCCGTCCCGGGCCAGTCTTTTGTCATATACTCTATATCAATGTTAACAGAGTACACTAGAGGTGTCAACGAACCGAGCCAGTTCATGAGGGCTCACAACTCCGCCCGGCTCAATGTGAATCGAAGCGAGTCGAGCTAGCAGTAAACAAGTCGAGTGTCGAATCGAGCTAAAAATTATCGAACCGAGTTTTAGAGCGGAAAACGAGCCGAGTCGTGAGCTGAGCCAAAGTCATATCGAGCGAGCAACGAGTCGATCTAGTTTCTTGACGAGCAAATCGAACCACAAGCTAAGAATTAAATTAAATTTATACATTTCATTAGTTTAGCTAAGGCTGGACTGGTTACGTAAAGGTGCGGTGTAAAGTTGCCTTAGTCGGACGTAGAGTTCCTAGTTCTGAACTAGGTCGGCAAACTGTTTCTTGAGAAAAGGCGCGAGGAGCCATCGCCTTCTTGCCCTAAACGTCAGTCTGGCCCTGAGTTAAGCGGCCTTATTTGCCGAATCTGAAGAGAATAAAGAACTCCAACCACCGTTTATCCTAAATCGATTTATATAGCAATTCTTGGTTGTCTGAAGCTTGTTAAAATATTTTAAAATATTATTAAAATGTTCTTATTGAACTAGTTTCGATTTTGAACCAAAAAAAAAACACTAGTTCATTGTAAAAATTAAATTTAGGCATCGACAATTCTTCCTGATTTTACTTTAAAAATGGCAACTTAATGTCTAACTTCTTTCTATTTTTAATATTCGGTGGATTTTTACCTTGCCTTATTTCATTTAACTGTCTTTTTACTCGGACTGCATTTGCACTGATTTGAGGTTCAAAATAATAGTACTTTATTTGTAAGTAACTACATGCTGAAATAGCGTAAGCGCTTTAATCGGGGCCATCACCATTCTGAAACATTCGGTTGGCTCTGATAAACAGCGCGAACAAGAAAAACCACGCAATAACCGAAGAAACAACTACGTTAGGTAATAATACGCGGTGTACCGGTCGATAGGACTTCAAGGTCACGAGATTGCCGATACATATATACCGCGTATTATTCCATAATAAAACTTTTAGTTTTCCCCCAGTATAGTGACTCTCTTTTTTACTTATTCGCGTTTTTATAAACGAAGAGCCTGCAAGGGTCTCACTACTCTGTACTCAGTTTTATTTTAAAGTATTTTTGAATTCGGCTGACAATAATTAGCAGTATAATAATTAGTTTACCTTACATTTAGGTGTTTAAGTGTTTATTTATTTTCACGAACTAGCTCGGTTCAATGAGCGATGCCCGAATCGAACCGAGCAATTTTACTCGGAAACCGTTTCGAGCGAGTTATGTTTTGAGCGAGCCTTAGACGAGACGAGTCTTAAACGAATCAAGCTATACATGAGTCGAGCGCAACTCAAATAAGGCTCGGCGAGCTAAAACGTCACCCGAGCCGAACTCGAGCCGAGTCAGTTTTAATCGAGCCTATGTCGAAGCGAGCCATAAATGAGCTGAGCGCATATCGAGTCGGGACATAACCAAGCCGAGCAATTTTCGAGCCAAGCTAGAAAACTCGACTCAGCTCGCTCATTGACACCTCTAGTTTCGATAAGAAAGTGCCAACCTTATTTATTACTTCTGACCATACACGGTTTCGATAAGAAAGTGCCATACTTATTTGTTACTTTTGACCATACGTGGTTTCGATAAGAAAGTGCCACACTTACTTATTACTTCTGATCGTACACCGTTTCGATAAGAAAGTGCCACACTTATTTGTTACTTCTAACCACACACGGTTTCGATAAGAAAGTGCAACCCTTGTTTATTACTTTTGACCATACACGGTTTCGATAAGGGGGTCGAAATTGGGGCGGGGGAGGCGAAGTTTGAGGTTAACTTGACCCTAAAACTCCGTAAATATACGTAAAATAACGCTGAAAAAGGAACGATAATTGCGACAACTTAACTAGACAAAACCCCCCGCGTGAAATTTGAACAGAGCGGCGTAACTTGGTTGGTATAGTCGTCGGTTTTTGGAGATTACGTGACCAGCGGCTATCTGGGTTCGAGTCCCGGCGCCGCCAATAAAATAATTTATATGATTTATTTTTCGCAGCTCCATCTACCGTGTCGTTGGTTTCCACACCAAACAAACAAACAAACAACACTTAACGACAATCCATCCATAGCAATAGTCCCACTTCGATATATATATATATATATATATAGAGGCCTGCGCCGATCTGATATGGGTCGGCGGCGGCGTTTGACCCAAAATATACCGGCGGCGGCGGCATACGCCGACGTTTGTATAAATTTTAGAGCTATTTCTTGTAGCGACAGATTAAAAAACACGCGACCAGAAGGGCACGGGCAAATACCCACTCGTACTAGTCCTTCCATGGACTAATTAATGTACTTCGCACAGGGACGCCCCGTTCCCGAATATTTGTTTCGGGCGATTGTTAAATGTGTGCTCTGGCGGAGTTAGGAACTAACTAACTAATGATAACCGGGGAAGAAGGAAAAGGGGTGAGGGGAGGGAAAATACAAATGTAGCTCAGCAGCTGGAAAACTCGTGGGTCTGGCACAATTTGTAAAACGTTTGTTTTAATGTTTTTATGTGCGAAGCACATTAATTAGTCCATGGTCCTTCCGAGGTAGGCCACTGGCCTGACGTCAAACGACATCCAAAATTATTTGCAGTTATGCCGGGTCGAAATTCGGATGAAGGCTCGATATTGGCTTTTTATTTTTTTGGTCGTGCTCCACGATAACGCTCTGCAGTGGCGTAGACAAGGATAGTTCAATGTCAACCCCCTGGGCCTACCTTGACTATACTTAATTGACACTCCCTTCTCGACACCCCTCTTAATATTAACATTCTTGGACCCCCTTTGACGAAATTCTGGCTACGCCACTGACGCTCTAAGCCTTCCAATCAGAAATAAATCCGAGTTACGAATAATATCATTTTTGCTGCCAAAGGTTATCATCGCACGGTGAACATACATATTGCTATTTTGATATGTTATTTTCCATTTAAATATAATTTAAGATACTATGATGTGATTTTATAAACGTATTGGACGTCTAAAATGCAGTATATCAAATGCTTCATTTATTGAATTTCCACTAAAAAATTATTATCAGTCTCGGATTGGCCATAGAGGTAACCTGCCCGATGGCGTGGACATAAAAATCTCATAGGTAACTAGAATGCTTCCGTGTAACTGGCAAATGGGCCAAACGCCGTGGCAGACGATAGCCAGATCTCAGCCAACCAGAGCTCAAATAGTGGTTCTGCCAAGAATTTAATGTCACCAGAGAGAATGACGTCACCTATCTTCAGCTATAGTAGCGGATCCAAGGAGGATTATTATCCTCCTTGGCCGAAGCACTCTACGGCCTCTCATTGGCTGAAGGTTCAAGGCGAACTGGCGTCAAGCTCGGCCGTAGGCGGCCGCATTCTAGTTACCTATGAGATTTCTATGGGCGTGGATCCCATGGACCGTTCATGAAGGGGCCTCCGTAAACATGGTTGCGTTATAGTTGTTAAAGCTGGGACCCTTAGTCTCCTAGCAACCAAAAAACATTAGACCCAGTCCGCCACTGATTATTATAATGCAATTTTAGAAAACATATCGATAAACCAAGCAACATTCAAATTTAAAGATAATTAAAATGTGGATAAGCCTTGGTTATATAAGTGACTCTATATACAAGATAGCAATGCTGGAATCTATTGACGCTCAGTGAAAATGCTATTACTCTGCGTCGACCGAAATCGGAAAACCATATTTGACGTTCAACGTCGTGTTCAAATGTACTTATTTTCGCGTAAATGAAAACCAAGCTTAATATAACAAAAAAGTGTATAAAGAAAAAAAAGAAACGGCGGCGCGCCATTCTTTGTATCGGCGGCGGCGGCGGCGGCGGCGAGCACCGATTTTCGAGCAATCGGCGGCGGCGTGATAGGCGCTTTCAAGATTATCGGCGGCGGCGGTGTTTAGCGGCGGCGCAAACTTCTGTATATATATATATATATATATATATATATATCTCTCTCTCTCTCTCTCTCTCTCTCTCGATGTGGAACTAACAAGTTGGCAAGCCAAAATATACCTCTCCTCGGAAGAATTGTCCCTAGTGGTATTAATTTCTTGAGATAACCCTTATAGATATATCTCCACAATTTAGAGTTATTTGTTTAAAATGTTATCCCAGTTCTATCCCGCCCGGTATAAAATTTAATTATAATTAGAATAATTGAGACGAAACGACCAATTTTAATTTATTCAGAATATCATAAGTTAAGTAGTTACAACAGTGAGTTAGGCACAATTGCATTAAACCCTTTTTACAGTACAAGTTTGTCAGTTGAATATAATACAAAGCAAATTTTAATGAAAGAAATAGCTAAAGAGGGTATTATAACGACCGTTCGCTTTTTGGTTTATAATTTTAACGGAATCGGGCCGATTTTAATTAAACGATAGTTTATCGAAATTTTGTTAAAATAATATTCCCCAAGGCCGCGCGATAAATTTACGAGAATAATTTCCCGTCGCCGTTATATCGCAAATTTAGTTGTTTCGGGATTGCCAGAAATTTAATGTTGTGGGCGAGTGATTAGAAATAAAATGGCAACCAGAATTATGCAAAATTATAAATGTTTATTTTTATTCAGAACAGTCTATGGAACGTTCTAGATTTAACTTTCATCAATAACCCAACAATAAATATCCCTCCTACGTAATTGTACAGAACTGGTACTTAAGTGTCCAAGACTAGATTTGTCTTAGTTCATCGTGATTGAAAAATAAACCAAAACACACTTACACTTAAGTAAATGTCATAAATTATACTGAGTAATTTTAACTAAATTCGAACTACCTTACTATAAACTCTTGTCTTAATTAACAGCTGAGAGCTGTTCGCTACTAATATCTTCCAATCTACTTAATTAGCCTCACAGGTTGAGTTGATAATTTCAAGGGTATAATTAGGTTATTCCAATTCAAAAAACAAAACAGTCAATTTTATCTTACAGCTGACTTGAGTTAGTTCACAATTACTTTAACACTTTCAGTCTTAAACACGCACTGTTCATACACTTAAGTCCATTCGCTCACGTTCCAAACGCGAAACACAATTTAACTCTTTTCTTGACCGAAGACCGAACATACTAATTAAAACCGCAAAGTTACCTCATAACTTCTGACCGACACCAGGACCCCGTCCTGTAGTAGTTCGTCTGACCGCCAAGAACTAAGAAAGACTAATCTCCAGATTAACGGCAACGGCTTTATAAACGTCAGTGGTGGATTTACCATAAGGCTGAAAAGGCTGGAGCCTAGGGCGGCAGATTTTAGGGGCGCCAAATTTGGGGACCGAATTTTTTTAGCCGTCTCACAGAAATCAAAAAGATTTCTGTGAGACGGTTTTCTGATGTATTGCAACTAAATACATTTTCCGGTGACTTTTCCCTTTTCAATTTCATTGTACATTCAACGTACCGCAAATTTCTATAAGTTCTCTAAGCTCTATGCTAAAACACCCAGTTCCCGGCCCACCACCAGTAATCGGCTTCTGCGTCTCTGCCTGTACTTTGTATGAGTGAGAAGAGAACACAATTGCGGCATATATATTTTACACTACCCCCCACTCATACAAGTCCGACTACTGGTCAGGGGTGGCGAAATAGGGTACGCAGGGTACGCAACTGCGTACGGGCGCGAGGGTTTTTTGGGGTGCAAAAAATTCTAGGACTATTAGGTAAGCAAATTTTTTTAGTTGGCGCAGTGGCAGCGTTGGGAAGTTGTTTAATTTAATTTAAACAAGTTGGCAAGCCAAAATATACCTCTCCTCGGTAGAATTGTCCCTAGTGGTATTAATTTCTCGAGATAACCCTTAAAGATATATCTCCGCAATTTAGAGTTATTTGTTAAAAATATTAACCCATTTCTATCCCGCCCGGTATAAAATTTTAAATATAATTAAAATAATTGAGACGAAACGACCAATTTTAATTTATTCAGAATATCATAAGTTAAGTAGTTACAACAGTAAGTTAGACGTACTATAACAATGCACAATTGAATTAAACCCTTTTACAGAACAAGTTTATCAGTTAAATATAATACGAAGCAAATTTTAATGAAAGAAATATCTACAGAGGCTTTTTGGAATTACTCGCTTACGAAATACTTGCCGCATCTTTAACGCTCATTTTATTTCAACACTCGCCCTTGATGAAGATACCGTAGATATCTGGTAGTGGACGACTCGTTCACTTCCTGTTGACGTTGTGACGCATACCACATGAAAAAGACCAATGCCGTCCAATTTCCAATATCATATAATGACTCGCACACCCAAGAAATCATTGACTGCGTTAGAAATCGTAGATATCCAAATATCCACACCAAATGTATTTACAAGAAGCAAAAACCTTACCATCAACAAAGCACAGAGAGCCACTTGACTAACCGCCAGCTTTTAAAGCAATTAACGTTAAATTATCTCCTTTGAATTAACAGAACTATATATAGGTCGTTAAGAAAGTGGACCACCCACAGGGTCTACCCTTTAACCCTCTAATCTCGGCTGACTGCGCTAAAACAAGATTTAACCTTTAAAAAATACCAGATTAGGCCTTCATAAATTCATTAATAAAAAAAGACTTTATTACCTATTATGCTTACGATGCCTGTCTTAATTTCAGTGAATCTAAGCAGCTATCGGTGGTTCTGTGGTAGAGCGCTCGACTGCCAAGCCGAATGGTCTGGGTTCGAAACCTGGGTGGCGCATTTGTTTTTAATCAATAGAGAAACGCTAAATTAGAATTTCTTCGATGCAATAATTTCAATTTCAATTCTATTTCAATTAAACCAAAATTTCGTACTCTAATAAATACGCTTCCGATAAAGCTGAAGGTCTAATTTTCAATAAGGCGTAACAAGTGTCGGTGGTTCTGTGGTAGAACGTCCGCCTGTCAATCAGGAGATCTCGGGTTCAAATCCCGCCCGATGCGATCGCAAATTGATACTAAGACGAATACCGTGTACAACTGGTGGAAACCCTGCCATTGGACGTTGAGAGGTAGCATTACACTCAGCACTCGGTCCGTCTCAAAGTCATTAAGAAGAAGTTGGAGAGAAAACGCCCATATAAACACAACAGACTCAACATGCACAACCATCAGAACACAAACACAACAAATTCAACACTCACAACCTACGCATAAACATTACAAAAACGTAATACACCAAACCGTCACGACGGTGAGCGAAAAAACACCATCCAAACCAAACCGCAAATGCATCCGTTAACGCTCACCGTCCATTTACTATGGAGAAGCAGCGCAAAACCTTAGAAGAGTGACTGAAATCTTCGCAGAAAGACATCCAAATGGAGCACCATCTGTAAATACAGTAAGACGAGCAATTCACGATTTCAATCAATTTGGTAACTTGCAACCTAGGTTTCGCGGATTGGGTCAACCGGATTTAGACTTCGAGAACAATGTACTCGCGTACTTTGTGGCATATCCTCGTCACAGTTGCGCTAACGCCGCTGCTGATTTGGGTTGTTCTGCAAATCGTGTGTGGAAAATTCTTCGTAAGAATCGCTCCACCAAGGACTAATTGACCGAGACCATCAAAGACGTTATGAATTTAGCAACTGGTTACTAAATGCTGTCCAAGAGGATAGACAATTTTTGCGCCATGTTTTGTTCTCCGACGAAGCGTCATTTTCTAGAGATGGGCCCTTTAATCATCAAAACAGCCATCTTTGGTCTGACATCAACCCACATTGGGGTTTTGAATATCATCACCAGGTTCAATTTGAACGGGTCAATGTTTGGGTTGGACTTGTTGGAAACCGTTTGATTGGTCCCTTTTTCCTGCCGACGAACCTCAACGGCCAAAGGTATTTACATTTTCTACAGAACGAACTGAGTGACGCAATCGACGACCTTCCATTGGCTGAAAGACGTCAGTTGTGGTTTCAGCAAGATGGCGCCCCTCCGCATTTTTCCCGGCAAGTAACTGAGCACCTCAACAACGAGTTTCCTGAAAGGTGGATAGGGAGAAATGGTCCAGTGCATTGGCCAGCAAGGTCACCTGACCTAACACCGCTGGATTATTTTCTCTGGGGATTCGTTAAAGCAAAGGTATACGCCACGCCCATTGAAACTAGGGAGGAACTCATTAGACGAATAATCAGTGCTTGCCGAGACGTCACACCAGAAATGGTAGAGAAAGCGTTTGAGAACTTAATTGTCCGCGCACAAACCTGTGTTGCAGCCAATGGTGATATTATTGAAAATGTTTTGTAAAAATTTATGTGAATAAAATATCTGCATTTAAAAACCAAACGTGTACATTTTTTCAAGTGTGAAAACTCTACTACGTTTGTATTAGACTTGTTCCCTTTTCAATTATCGTTTCAAACAATCGTAATTTGGCTTCACCAACTTGTAAATTTTTCAAGCTCGAATTTTCACTGATAAATAAGTTGTTTTTCGTCGAGTGAACAATTTTTAAGGGTTTTCGATGACGGCCTACAACTTTATAATAGAAATTTTTTATCTCGCACCTAGTGGTCGAAAAATAATTTTTCAAAATTGGTGAAAAACATTACCGAAAACGCTCAAATTTCTCAAACTGATGTCCCCCGGTATAGAGAATTGACCTTCCAAATTTGAAATCGGTACTATAAATAGTTTTTGAAAAAAAAAACACTTTTCCGAGCAAAAAAAAAGACCCTGTATATAGGTATTTGTTATTGTTAACCAAGTTTATTCACTATTCATATCGAATTAACCTTCGAAATCGAAAATTTTACATAACCGAAACGCCCGAAAGTAAAACTAAACCAAAATATATTTTTAACACCTTTGTAGTTATTATCTCTATTCTTTACCGAAAATTCAAACACGTGTAAACAATTTTATTCTCTTAAAAATTAAAAAAGCTTAATCAGTATCACATGTGCACTTTAGGTATTGTAAGAAACTTTCATAGCTTCATTCAATTTGTTATTTTTTTAAATTATTGTAAGCAGGGTTCGAAATAAAAAAACCCATACCAAAAAAAACCACTCAAAATTTTAATAAAACCCCAAAAAACTCAATAAAACCCGATGTATCCGGGTTTTATGAAAAAAAACGGGTTTTTTAAAACCCGGAAAATTGCGGAGTTTAACGGTAATAGTCAGTGTAGGGAGCTGACGGTAAGCTCGCGTGGCATGAAGGGCCACTCGTAAATAAGGCAATAAAAGTCGTTTGCGACTTGGGGCCTGTGGTGGTGCCTAAGGTGTTAGTCTATTTAATTAAAAAAAATAGATACCCAAAAACTATTTCTTGCGCACTTTCAACCAAGTTGTTGAATTGTAAAAAAAAATGGGAACTGACAATTGTAAAGGTAAGGGCGGCAAAATGTGAACAGCCTACTTTTGGGAAATGTGTAAATCCGCCACTGATAAACGTTTATTTCATGATTTTTAGACCCGTCAAGATTTGACTACAGTTCGAAAAGTTGAAGAGATTATATTTTTTACCCGGTTTGATTGATAGTTCTCCACACGGTGGCGCTATATTATTACTTTTATACAGGGTCTTTTTTTTTGCTCGGAAAAGTGTTTTTTTTCAAAAACTATTTATAGTACCGATTTCAAATTTGGAAGGTCAATTCTCTATACCGGGGGACATCAGTTTGAGAAATTTGAGCGTTTTCGGTAATGTTTTTCACCAATTTTGAAAAATTATTTTTCGACCACTAGGTGCGAGATAAAAAAATTCTATTATAAAGTTGTAGGCCGTCATCGAAAACCCTTAAAAATTGTTCACTCGACGAAAAACAATTTATTTATCAGTGAAAATTCGAGCTTGAAAAATTTACAAGTTGGTGAAGCCAAATTACGATTGTTTGAAACGATAATTGAAAAGGGAACAAGTCTAATACAAACGTAGTAGAGTTTTCACACTTGAAAAAATGTACACGTTTGGTTTTTAAATGCAGATATTTTATTCACATAAATTTTTACAAAACATTTTCAATAATATCACCATTGGCTGCAACACAGGTTTGTGCGCGGACAATTAAGTTCTCAAACGCTTTCTCTACCATTTCTGGTGTGACGTCTCGGCAAGCACTGATTATTCGTCTAATGAGTTCCTCCCTAGTTTCAATGGGCGTGGCGTATACCTTTGCTTTAACGAATCCCCAGAGAAAATAATCCAGCGGTGTTAGGTCAGGTGACCTTGCTGGCCAATGCACTGGACCATTTCTCCCTATCCACCTTTCAGGAAACTCGTTGTTGAGGTGCTCAGTTACTTGCCGGGAAAAATGCGGAGGGGCGCCATCTTGCTGAAACCACAACTGACGTCTTTCAGCCAATGGAAGGTCGTCGATTGCGTCACTCAGTTCGTTCTGTAGAAAATGTAAATACCTTTGGCCGTTGAGGTTCGTCGGCAGGAAAAAGGGACCAATCAAACGGTTTCCAACAAGTCCAACCCAAACATTGACCCGTTCAAATTGAACCTGGTGATGATATTCAAAACCCCAATGTGGGTTGATGTCAGACCAAAGATGGCTGTTTTGATGATTAAAGGGCCCATCTCTAGAAAATGACGCTTCGTCGGAGAACAAAACATGGCGCAAAAATTGTCTATCTTCTTGGACAGCATTTAGTAACCAGTTGCTAAATTCATAACGTCTTTGATGGTCTCCGTCAATTAGTCCTTTGTGGAGCGTAGCTCTGTATGGGTGATAGCGATTCTTACGAAGAATTTTCCACACACGATTTGCAGAACAACCCAAATCAGCAGCGGCGTTAGCGCAACTGTGACGAGGATATGCCACAAAGTACGCGAGTACATTGTTCTCGAAGTCTAAATCCGGTTGACCCAATCCGCGAAACCTAGGTTGCAAGTGACCAAATTGATTGAAATCGTGAATTGCTCGTCTTACTGTATTTACAGATGGTGCTCCATTTGGATGTCTTTCTGCGAAGATTTCAGTCACTCTTCTAAGGTTTTGCGCTGCTTCTCCATAGTAAATGGCAACTATCTCGGTACGCTCAGCTACTGAATAACGAGGCATTGTTCGAAATATTATCAAACACTGATAATAATCTCCCAAAGTTTTCCTTTAAATACCCAATGCATGTTTAGGATTGACCTATAGCCTCGTGTTTTTTAAATCCGGTCGTTTTTTTAACCAAAGTTTCAACTGGATTAGGTAATTCGGTTTCAATTATCGTTTCAAACAATCGTAATTTGGCTTCACCAACTTGTAAATTTTTCAAGCTCGAATTTTCACTGATAAATAAATTGTTTTTCGTCGAGTGAACAATTTTTAAGGGTTTTCGATGACGGCCTACAACTTTATAATAGAAATTTTTTATCTCGCACCTAGTGGTCGAAAAATAATTTTTCAAAATTGGTGAAAAACATTACCGAAAACGCTCAAATTTCTCAAACTGATGTCCCCCGGTATAGAGAATTGACCTTCCAAATTTGAAATCGGTACTATAAATAGTTTTTGAAAAAAAAACACTTTTCCGAGCAAAAAAAAAAGACCCTGTATAGTTTCCGCGGGAGTTTTGAATAATTATCCTTTTTCTAAGCGTTATTAAAAGGTAAAAAACCCGCCTTATCATAATGGTTTCTTTACTTTTTATATTCATAAAGGAAGTCAATGGCTTGGCGGTAAACTATCTGCATTGTAACGATGCGACCCTAGTTCAATTCCTGAACACGATCAAATAAAGTAAATACTCAAATATTTAGTTAAATATAATATTAATATACTTTATTAATATAATTTATAAATATAATATTAATATAATTTATAAATATAATATTAATATAATTTATAAATATAATATTAATATAATTTATAAATATAATATTAATATTATTTATAAATAAAATATTAATATAATTTATAAATATAATATTAATATTATTTATAAATAAAATATTAATATAATTTATAAATATTTAATTAAATATAAGATTAATATAATTTATAAATATTTCATTAAATATAAGATTAATATAATTTATTAATGTTTAATTAAATATAAGATTAATATAATTTATAAATATTTCATTAAATATAAGATTAATATAATTTATTAATGTTTAATTAAATATAAGATTAATATAATTTATAAATATTTCATTAAATATAAGATTAATATAATTTATAAATATTTCATTAAATATAAGATTAATATAATTTATAAATATTTAAAATGATGTAGAATAAATTATAGTACCTAACGTTATAACTTTGTAAATGACATTCGCCAAAGCTGTTTTTTAGAAAAACACCGTAACTTGACTAGCGTTGGTGGCTGAGTGGTTAGAGTAAATCTCTTGCACAAGGGAGACTCGGGTTCGATTCCCGGCCGGCGCCAATTAATCGCAAATTGATGCTTAGACGAATACCGTGTACAATTGGTGGAAACCCTGCCATTGGACGTTGAGAGGTTGCATAACACTCAGCATTCGGACCGTCCCAAAGTCATTAAGTAGAAGCTGGAGAGAAAACGCCCGTACAAACACAACAGACTCAACATACACAACCATCATAACACGAACTCAACATGCACAACCATCAAAACACAAACACAACAAACTCAACACTCACAACCATCATAACACGAATTCAACATTCACAACCTACGCATAAACATTACAAAAACGTAATACACCAAACCGTCACGACGGTGAGCGAAAAAACACCATCCAAACCAAACCGCAAATGAATCCGTTAACGCTCACCGTCACACGCTGGTTTTGCCAACCCTTCGAGAAGCTGCGAACGCAGAGATTTTGAGAAACTGCGTACGCAATGATTAACCTTTGCACGGAAAATGCGAACGCGTTCGCAGGACAGACAGACAGACAGACCCACAGACAGACATGAAGTTATGTATTTGTACCCCGCCGTTCCGCTAGGCACTACGGCGGCCCACAACACTCAACCAGGTCCGGACAAAAATGCGCTTTGCGAAACAAACGTTCGGCCAGTGAGACAGCTATAAAAACCGGCTCACATATGGCAAACAAACGCCCCAATCACGGCCCAACAAAAGGCGACACCATGGGCCTGCCCGAGAACCCATCCTCGCACAGCTGAGGGCTAGAGAGACTTTCTCATTCACTGCAATTACCATCCCCGATAAGGTTATCAAATGACAGGTATGGAGCGAACCATCGCGCGAACCCAAAGTCTGAGCCCAGCAACCACGAACACACCCTTCCCCCCTCCGGCTGGCGGCGAAGGGGGCGATGCGAACTGGCGCGCAAGCCCAGAAATCAGGCCCGGCAGCCGCGAACGACACCAGTGACCCCATTAAGGACAATCCGGATAGGGACAGTGATACCTGTGCAAATCAGCCGCAGGTTATTAGCCATACGTTGCCCGGCTCTCGCCACGAGGAGGCTTTGCAATCAGGGTTTTCAAGAGAGCCCCCACAGACAGACACGGTGATTGTAATACCCCTCCAGGGTACAAAGTCCCCTCGGAGAGGTAAAAATTAGAAACCGGTGTAATAACGCAATAAGAAACGCCAGAGTAACTTTTTTATAAAGATCAACTGAATAATGTGCAAAATAACCCACGTAAATCGTGGAGAGTAATCAACGAGCTTCTCGGAAAAGGTAAAAAACAATTTCCAGTGCAATTCAAAACACCCCTGATAACTTTAATGATTTTTTTAATCCCGCCGCCGAACCAGAATCCACTTGTAACACGTCTTATAATAACTTGTATACTGTTAACCATCTACCCAACTCTATGGCTATATAAGACGCGGATGAAACCGAAATTTTTAGTACTCTAAATAATGTAAAATCTATTTCTTCACCAGGGTTTGACGAAATTTCCCCCAAAATAATAAAACTTTCTGCTCATTATATTACTCTACCTTTACTCATTCTAATTAATATGTCATTTTTTTGGGTCAATATCCTGATCGTCTTAAAAAGACTATAATTGTTCCAATCCACAAAAGTGGAGATAAAAATTCACCCTCGAACTACAGGCCTATCTCAATTCTTTCCATATTTGCAAAAGTATTCGATAAATGTTTCCACTCCAGACTATTAAACTTCGTCAAGAAATTTAATTTAATATCCGACAAACAATTTGGTTTCCGCGAAAACTCCAGTGTTGAATTAGCAGTTTACAAATCAATTATCGACCATCTAGATAGAAGTAATTACGCTATAGCGATCTATTTAGATTTAAGGAAAGCATTTGACTCGGTGAACCACAAGCGGCTCCAAGCAAAACTCAAAATCATGGGTATAAGGGGCAAAGCTTACGACTGGTTAAACTCTTACCTAAATCTTCGTACTAGTCGAACCAAGATTAATAATACGCTCTCCGAAGAAAGATACGTCTACCAGGGGGTCCCGCAGGGCTCTATATTATCGCCTCTACTCTTGGCTCCATTAAGTTGGCCCCCCCTCTCTACAATTTTAAAAACTTTCATTTGCGATCGAATGCGACCTCGAGGCGACGTTATGCGAAACTAAAAAAAAAAAGATGCGACATAATTGTTAAGTTGGAATAATTAAAACAAAAGGGGGGGCTAACTTAATGACAGCCCCCCCACTTTCAACTATCAACCCGGAAACACAACCAATAGAATGCGACCTCAATGCGACGTTATGCGACACCCTTACTTTCGAATGCGACATCTTAGTTAACGAGATAATCGCTTTCGTAAGTGGGGGGGCTAACTTAACGCGAGCCCCCCCTATAACAGTTGAGGCCTCCAAACACCTTTATTCGATTGCGACCTCAATGCGACGTTATGCGACACCCTTACTTTCGAATGCGACAGCTTATTTAACGAGATAATCGCTATCGTAAGTGGGGGGCTAACTTAACGCGAGCCCCCCCCTATAACAGTTGAGGCCTCCAAACACCTTTATTCGATTGCGACCTCAATGCGACGTTATGCGACACCCTTACTTTCGAATACGACATCTTAGTTAACGAGATAATCGCTTTCGTAAGTGGGGGGGCTACCTTAACGTGAGCCCCCCCTATAACAGTTGAGGCCTCCAAACACCTTTATTCGATTGCGACCTCAATGCGACGTTATGCGACACCCTTACTTTCGAATGCGACATCTTATTTAACGAGATAATCGCTTTCGTAAGTGGGGGGGCTAACTTAACGCGAGCCCCCCCTATAACAGTTGAGGCCTCCAAACACCTTTATTCGATTGCGACCTCAATGCGACGTTATGCGACACCCTTAATTTCGAATGCGACATCTTAGTTAACAAGATAATCGCTTTCGTAAGGGGGGGGCTAACTTAACGTGAGCCCCCCCTATAACAGTTGAGGCCTCCAAACACCTTTATTCGATTGCGACCTCAATGCGACGTTATGCGACACCCTTACTTTCGAATGCGACATCCTTACTTTCAAATGCGACATCTTAGTTAACGAGATAATCGCTTTCGTAAGTGGGGGGGGCTAACTTAACGTGAGCCCCCCCTATAACAGTTGAGGCCTCCAAACACCTTTATTCGATTGCGACCTCAATGCGACGTTATGCGACACTCTTACTTTCGAATGCGACATCTTAGTTAACGAGATAATCGCTTTCGTAAGTGGGGGGCTACCTTAACGTGAGCCCCCCCTATAACAGTTGAGGCCTCCAAACACCTTTATTCGATTGCGACCTCAATGCGACGTTATGCGACACCCTTACTTTCGAATGCGACATCTTATTTAACGAGATAATCGCTTTCGTAAGTGGGGGGGGCTAACTTAACGCGAGCCCCCCCTATAACAGTTGAGGCCTCCAAACACCTTTATTCGATTGCGACCTCAATGCGACGTTATGCGACACCCTTACTTTCGAATGCGACATCTTATTTAACGAGATAATCGCTTTCGTAAGTGGGGGGGCTAACTTAACGCGAGCCCCCCCTATAACAGTTGAGGCCTCCAAACACCTTTATTCGATTGCGACCTCAATGCGACGTTATGCGACACCCTTACTTTCGAATGCGACATCTTAGTTAACGAGATAATCGCTTTCGTAAGTAGGGGGGCTAACTTAACGTGAGCCCCCCCTATAACAGTTGAGGCCTCCAAACACCTTTATTCGATTGCGACCTCAATGCGACGTTATGCGACACCCTTACTTTCGAATGCGACATCCTTACTTTCAAATGCGACATCTTAGTTAACGAGATAATCACTATCGTAAGTGGGCAGGGCTAACTTAACGCAAATGAATGGGCCGCCATGTTAAATGAATGCAAATGAATGCGACCTCATTTTAAATGAATGCAAATGAATGCAAATGAATGCGACCTCATTTTAAATGAATGCAAATGAATGCGACCTCATTTTAAATGAATGCAAATGAATGCGACGCCATTTTAAATGAATGCAAATGAATGCGACGCCATTTTAAATGAATGCAAATGAATGCGACGTCAATGCGAAGCAATGCGACACCATAATTATCGAAATAATCACCGCTATTCGAATGCGACAGCCGTGTTAACGAGATAATCGATTGAACCAGATCGAGAATCATCAAATATAAATACGGAAACACAGGTCGATTAAGTTGGCCCCCCCTTTTTTGATTTCCCAGAAAATTTCTCTATCAATTTTATGCACCCACAATGCGACAGCAAGTGAAAGAGATGTGACTTAACCATTATCGAGATATAATTAAAATTAAAAGGGGGCTAAATTAACGTCAGCCCCCATAATTTCGTTATTCAACCAGAACAGAATATCATAGCCACTACATGGCAATGCGAAGAAATGCGACAGATATAATTTTGATTGCGAAAAATAGTTTATGAGAAAATTAATAGAGAAAGTGGGGGGCTAACTTAACAGTAACCCCCCATATTAATTCATAATTTTAATTAACCTTAATATAAAGAGTCGTCAATGCGAATTAATGCGACACTATTTTTATAGAATGCGACAAATTAGGTTATGAGATAATAGACAAATGAAAAAAGGGGGCTAATTTAATGGCAGCCCCCCCCCGAAATATAAAAAATAAGTTCTATAAAAAAAATGAAGTCGTCAACGCGGACCAAAGCGACAACCATTTATCCAAATGCGACATCAATAAAAATAGTTCTTCCTAAGCAGATTGTTATGTGACCAATAATAGATAAAAAAGGGGGCTAATTTAATGGCAGCCCCCAAATTTTATATTTATAATTTGTAATTAAAAATAAATTACGTCGTTAACGCCAACCAATGCGACAATCATTTTTCCAAATGCGACATCAATAGAAATAGTTCTTCCTAACCAGATTGGAATATGACCAATAATAGATAAAAAAGGGGGCTAGTTAAACGGCAGCCCCCAAAATATAATGAAAAATTTAAAAAAAAATAATTTGCGAGTGTAACGCTAATTAACACGACAATCGTTTTTTCAAATGCGACATCCATAGAAAGAGTATTTCCTATCCAGAATTTTTTTTATCAGATTTAGAAAAAAAAACAATCTAAGGAGACGGCGATCAATTTAATGCAACACTGTTTTACACGAATTCAACAAATTAGGTAAAGTAAAAAGCTAATTTATTGGTAGCCTCAGAATATTAAAAATTTAAAAAAAAATTAATTATGTTTTTAACGTGGACTAATGCGACAACACCTTTATTAATTATGACAATATTTCATACCTGCGAAACTGACTACTAAATGCACTCCATTTATGTTTTAAAAGCGATAGTTTTATTCAAGAAAACTGATAGTAGCGACTGCGTATGATTACGAATCATCTCTTTTTGATAGCGACATCTGGGTGACTGCTTGAGACATAATTTTAATGAATGGGACATCATTTTAAGTGAATGCGACATCAATATAAATGAATGCGACATCAATATAAATGAATGCGACATCAATATAAATGAATGCGACATCAATATAAATGAATGCGACATCAATATAAATGAATGCGACATCAATATATATGAATGCGACCTCATTTAAATGGACTGCGACCTTATTTTAAATTAATGCGACAATTTTAATGTGAAACCTTAAAATTAATGCGACATCAATATAAATGATTCCGACATCAATATAAATGAATTAGACCTCATTTTAAATTAATGTGACCTTATTTTAAATGATTGCGACCTCATTTTAAATGAATGCTACCTCATTTTAAATGAATGCGACCTCATTTCAAATGAATGCGACCTCATTTCAAATGAATGCGACATTATTGAAATAATTGCAATATAATTAGCATTGAATGCGATATAATTTGAATTGAATGCGATATAATTTTTAAATAATGTGACTTTAATTTAATTGAACGCGGGACCATATTTATGTCATCAAACCGCAATTGTACGACGTAAATAAATTCTATTGAGGGTGTTAAAGATAAGTTTGTCAAATATTAAGAGGAGTGGCGTAGACAAGGGGTTTCTGTGTCCAACGCCCCACCCCTTTTCAGCCAACCTTTTTCTGTTTTATATATCAACTCCTTCTTAACATTGACACTCGTCGACACCTTTGACGTATTTCCGGCTACGTCACAGATAAGGAGCTGTTTTCTATGGATCCTAATGAGTTGAACTTGTCTAATGAACATGAGTTGTAAAGTGCTTTGTTTCAGAGATTTGGGTTCCTAAAAAATTACTTGGAAAACCCAACACAGCCTTAATACTGATAATCGGTATTCTTCCTTAAACCAATTTTGATTTCATAAAGTGATTAGATATTTTTTATCAGTGAAATGAAATACTTTAATATGTGGCAAAAAATCATTATTGTACCTTTAGAAGTAATGTAATTCTGAAGAGGGATTCATGTTTTTTAAAATTAAACGCTCCAAAATAGTTATTTCCGTTTCGATGTCAATTTGAATGGCTATAAAATCACCGCCATTTTGTAATCCCTCAAGTCATTTTGTACCGCCTCCTTGCTAGAGGTCGGCGGAACAAATAAATTAACCGCAACAATTTCAATTAATCATTAAAATTAGTATTATCTGTTTTATACGAATAAACAACGATTTAACATGCACAATTTATAATTTTTTTCGAATATTTCTGAATAATTCTCGGTTATGGATAAATATTAACAATCGTATAATTTCTTATTCAAACGCCGACCTCTACTCCTTGCAGAGACCCTCTCAAAGATCAAATGGTTGTTCATCACAAAATCAAACTAAGACGCTGCAGTCGCTCAGAAGTGAAAATAAGAAAACTATAAAAAATAATTAAAAAACGACCGCTTTATGTTTTTAGCGTGGTTTTCGCTTGACGATTCCCCTGCAATATTACGAGATTATAAAGAACGATCTAAAATAAAATAGTGGATATTACTTTAAATTTAAATTGGGGCCCAGTTATTAACTGTTAGAAGGCCCAGAAAGTTGATATGGTGAAGCCCCAACCCCCCTGGAAGTTGGGCCAAATTTGTATATAAAAATACTTGAAACATTTTAAAATACTAGCACCACCTCTGGTTGCCCGTTTTTTGTGACAAACAAATTTATTCCGTTAGCCACAATAATGTTGTAACTTTACAATGCCTTTAATTAAATCGCTATTTAAAAAATGAACCAGGCTTAAATGAAAAACTCATTCACATTCATTTAAAATGAGGTCGCATTCATTTAAAATAGGGTCACATTCATTTAAAATGAGGTCGCATTCATTTAAAATGAGGTCGCATTCATATATATTGATGTCGCATTCATTTATATTGATGTCGCATTCATTTATATTGATGTCGCATTCATTTATATTGATGTCGCATTCATTTATATTGATGTCGCATTCATTTATATTGATGTCGCATTCACTTAAAATGATGTCCCATTCATTAAAATTATGTCTCAAGCAGTCACCCAGATGTCGCTATCAAAAAGAGATGATTCGTAATCATACGCAGTCGCTACTATCAGTTTTCTTGAATAAAACTATCGCTTTTAAAACATAAATGGAGTGCATTTAGTAGTCAGTTTCGCAGGTATGAAATATTGTCACAATTAATAAAGGTGTTGTCGCATTAGTCCACGTTAAAAACATAATTAATTTTTTTTTAAATTTTTAATATTCTGAGGCTACCAATAAATTAGCTTTTTACTTTACCTAATTTGTTGAATTCGTGTAAAACAGTGTTGCATTAAATTGATCGCCGTCTCCTTAGATTGTTTTTTTTTTCTAAATCTGATAAAAAAAATTCTGGTTAGGAAATACTCTTTCTATGGATGTCGCATTTGAAAAAACGATTGTCGTGTTAATTAGCGTTACACTCGCAAATTATTTTTTTTTTAATTTTTCATTATATTTTGGGGGCTGCCGTTTAACTAGCCCCCCTTTTTTATCTATTATTGGTCATATTCCAATCTGGTTAGGAAGAACTATTTCTATTGATGTCGCATTTGGAAAAATGATTGTCGCATTGGTTGGCGTTAACGACGTAATTTATTTTTAATTACAAATTATAAATATAAAATTTGGGGGCTGCCATTAAATTAGCCCCCTTTTTTATCTATTATTGGTCACATAACAATCTGGTTAGGAAGAACTATTTTTATTGATGTCGCATTTGGATAAATGGTTGTCGCATTGGCCCGCGTTGACGACTTCATTTTTTTTATAGAACTTATTTTTTATATTTCGGGGGGGGGGGGGGGCTGCCATTAAATTAGCCCCCTTTTTTCATTTGTCTATTATCTCATAACCTAATTTGTCGCATTCGTTAAAAATAGTGTCGCATTAATTCGCATTGACGTCTCTTTATATTAAGGTTAATTAAAATTATGAATTAATATGGGGGGTTACTGTTAAGTTAGCCCCCCACTTTCTCTATTAATTTTCTCATAAACTATTTTTCGCAATCAAAATTATATCTGTCGCATTTCTTCGCATTGACATGTAGTGGCTATGATATTCTGTTCTGGTTGAATAACGAAATTATGGGGGCTGACGTTAATTTAGCCCCCTTTTAATTTTAATTATATCTCGATAATGGTTAAATCACATCTCTTTCACTTGCTGTCGCATTGTGGGTGCATAAAATTGATAGAGAAATTTTCTGGGAAATCAAAAAAGGGGGGGGGGGGCAACTTAATCGACCTGTGTTTCCGTATTTATATTTGATGATTCTCGATCTGGTTCAATCGATTATCTCGTTAACACGGCTGTCGCATTCGAATAGCGGTGATTATTTCGATAATTATGGTGTCGCATTGCTTCGCATTGACGTCGCATTCATTTGCATTCATTTAAAATGGCGTCGCATTCATTTGCATTCATTTAAAATGGCGTCGCATTCATTTGCATTCATTTAAAATGAGGTCGCATTCATTTGCATTCATTTAAAATGAGGTCGCATTCATTTGCATTCATTTAAAATGAGGTCGCATTCATTTGCATTCATTTAACATGAGGTCGCATTCATTTGCATTCATTTAAAATGAGGTCGCATTCATTTGCATTCATTTAACATGGCGGCCCATTCATTTGCGTTAAGTTAGCCCTGCCCACTTACGATAGTGATTATCTCGTTAACTAAGATGTCGCATTTGAAAGTAAGGATGTCGCATTCGAAAGTAAGGGTGTCGCATAACGTCGCATTGAGGTCGCAATCGAATAAAGGTGTTTGGAGGCCTCAACTGTTATAGGGGGGGCTCACGTTAAGTTAGCCCCCCACTTACGAAAGCGATTATCTCGTTAACTAAGATGTCGCATTTGAAAGTAAGGATGTCGCATTCGAAAGTAAGGGTGTCGCATAACGTCGCATTGAGGTCGCAATCGAATAAAGGTGTTTGGAGGCCTCAACTGTTATAGGGGGGGCTCACGTAAAGTTAGCCCCCCCCCACTTAAGAAAGCGATTATCTCGTTAACTAAGATGTCGCATTCGAAAGTAAGGGTGTCGCATAACGTCGCATTGAGGTCGCATTCTATTGGTTGTGTTTCCGGGTTGATAGTTGAAAGTGGGGGGGCTGTCATTAAGTTAGCCCCCCCTTTTGTTTTAATTATTCCAACTTAACAATTATGTCGCATCTTTTTTTTTTAGTTTCGCATAACGTCGCATCGAGGTCGCATTCGATCGCAAATGAAAGTTTTTAAAATTGTAGAGAGGGGGGGCCAACTTAATGGAGCTTCTACGCTTTAATATTTTTGCGAATGACTTAACTATAATCGACGATTCTGACACTCTTACCCTTTACGCGGATGATACTATTTGTCGAAACGGTGACCCGATCTTAGACAATTTAATACTATACACCAATATCATACTTCAGAAAATCTATAATTGGCTGGACTCTAACCGGTTAAAACCATAGAAATCTCATAGGTAACTAGAATGCTGCCGTGTAACTGGCAAATGGCCCAAACGCCGTGGCAGACGAAGCCAGATCTCAGCCAATCAGAGCTCAAAGAGCGGTTCTGCCAAGAATTTAATGTCACCGGAGAGAATGACGTCACCTATCTCCCGCTATAGTAATGGAACCAAGGAGGATTATTATCCTCCTTGGCGGAACCACTCTACGGCCTCTCATTGGCTGAAGGTTCAAGGCGAACTGGCGTCAAGCTCGGCCGTAGGCGGCAGCATTCTAGTTGCCTATGAAATTTCTATGGTTAAAACTAAATAAAGAGAAAACAGTATATATGTTTTTTACGAACATTAACAAAAGTCGTGCCAGGACTCAAGTGCCCATGCTGGGGCAAACGCCTTTAACAGAAGTCAATTCTTATAAGTATCTCGGTGTGTGGTACGACCCATATTTGACATGGAATCAACAAGTCAGTAATGTAGCAAAAAATATATATCTTATAGTACGTAATTACTACGTCAGAATCGAAAAATATTTGGAAAAAAGACTAAGTTATCGTTATATTACGCTCTTTTTTACTCTCATCTTACCTTCTGCATAAGTATATGGGGAAATACATCACTCTGCATCTCAACCGTCTATTTCTACTACAAAAGCGTGCTATCCAAATAGTTGAAGACGCGTCATATTTAGCCCATACCACTCCTATTTTCGCATCTCTCAATATCCTAAATGTATATAAAGTGGATGACTATTTTTGCCTAGAATCTTAATATTCAAATGTTTACGAAGCTCAATCTACAATCCATTTCACTTTAGTAAATTAGCGAAATACTTCGTACGCAAAACCCATATTCTTATAGTTCCCTTGCCCGAACGGAATTGAAACTAAACTCTATTTTTTGTAGATCAATAAAACGTTTTAATCATATTAATTAAGTCTCAATATGTTTAAACAGCGAATTCATAATTATTTAATTAAATAATTGTTGGGGTTGACTTAATAATTAAACAGGCATTGTTTAAATATCAAAATGAAAGACATATTTTTATTTACTTAGGAAATGGTGACTCTTTACACCGCCTATTCATTCCCTGAACAGTATATCCTTTTTACACTCTCAACTCCTCTCCATATTACTCTCACAGCGCCCTCTTATGATGGACGGTTAAACTACATATATACAGGGTCTTTTTTTTTGCTCGGAAAAGTGTTTTTTTTCAAAAACTATTTATAGTACCGATTTCAAATTTGGAAGGTCAATTCTCTATAACGGGGGACATCAGTTTGAGAAATTTGAGCGTTTTCGGTAATGTTTTTCACCAATTTTGAAAAATTATTTTTCGACCACTAGGTGCGAGATAAAAAATTTCTATTATAAAGTTGTAGGCCGTCATCGAAAACCCTTAAAAATTGTTCACTCGACGAAAAACAACTTATTTATCAGTGAAAATTCGAGCTTGAAAAATTTACAAGTTGGTGAAGCCAAATTACGATTGTTTGAAACGATAATTGAAACCGAATTACCTAATCCAGTTGAAACTTTGGTTAAAAAAACGACCGGATTTAAAAAACACGAGGCTATAGGTCAATCCTAAACATGCATTGGGTATTTAAAGGAAAACTTTGGGAGATTATTATCAGTGTTTGATAATATTTCGAACAATGCCTCGTTATTCAGTAGCTGAGCGTACCGAGATAGTTGCCATTTACTATGGAGAAGCAGCGCAAAACCTTAGAAGAGTGACTGAAATCTTCGCAGAAAGACATCCAAATGGAGCACCATCTGTAAATACAGTAAGACGAGCAATTCACGATTTCAATCAATTTGGTCACTTGCAACCTAGGTTTCGCGGATTGGGTCAACCGGATTTAGACTTCGAGAACAATGTACTCGCGTACTTTGTGGCATATCCTCGTCACAGTTGCGCTAACGCCGCTGCTGATTTGGGTTGTTCTGCAAATCGTGTGTGGAAAATTCTTCGTAAGAATCGCTATCACCCATACAGAGCTACGCTCCACCAAGGACTAATTGACGGAGACCATCAAAGACGTTATGAATTTAGCAACTGGTTACTAAATGCTGTCCAAGAAGATAGACAATTTTTGCGCCATGTTTTGTTCTCCGACGAAGCGTCATTTTCTAGAGATGGGCCCTTTAATCATCAAAACAGCCATCTTTGGTCTGACATCAACCCACATTGGGGTTTTGAATATCATCACCAGGTTCAATTTGAACGGGTCAATGTTTGGGTTGGACTTGTTGGAAACCGTTTGATTGGTCCCTTTTTCCTGCCGACGAACCTCAACGGCCAAAGGTATTTACATTTTCTACAGAACGAACTGAGTGACGCAATCGACGACCTTCCATTGGCTGAAAGACGTCAGTTGTGGTTTCAGCAAGATGGCGCCCCTCCGCATTTTTCCCGGCAAGTAACTGAGCACCTCAACAACGAGTTTCCTGAAAGGTGGATAGGGAGAAATGGTCCAGTGCATTGGCCAGCAAGGTCACCTGACCTAACACCGCTGGATTATTTTCTCTGGGGATTCGTTAAAGCAAAGGTATACGCCACGCCCATTGAAACTAGGGAGGAACTCATTAGACGAATAATCAGTGCTTGCCGAGACGTCACACCAGAAATGGTAGAGAAAGCGTTTGAGAACTTAATTGTCCGCGCACAAACCTGTGTTGCAGCCAATGGTGATATTATTGAAAATGTTTTGTAAAAATGTATGTGAATAAAATATCTGCATTTAAAAACCAAACGTGTACATTTTTTCAAGTGTGAAAACTCTACTACGTTTGTATTAGACTTGTTCCCTTTTCAATTATCGTTTCAAACAATCGTAATTTGGCTTCACCAACTTGTAAATTTTTCAAGCTCGAATTTTCACTGATAAATAAGTTGTTTTTCGTCGAGTGAACAATTTTTAAGGGTTTTCGATGACGGCCTACAACTTTATAATAGAAATTTTTTATCTCGCACCTAGTGGTCGAAAAATAATTTTTCAAAATTGGTGAAAAACATTACCGAAAACGCTCATATTTCTCAAACTGATGTCCCCCGGTATAGAGAATTGACCTTCCAAATTTGAAATCGGTACTATAAATAGTTTTTGAAAAAAAAAACTTTTCCGAGCAAAAAAAAAGACCCTGTATATATTGTCATAATCTCAACATTACCTTTTCCTTTTTTTTTATGCATACAAAACAAATATAAAAAATTGTCAGAGAACAAACAAAAAAAAATTGTCAAAGGTTCAAAAGAACGCGAGGTTTTTTAATTCGTGTAGAACGCCTAGCTTGAGAATCATAAGTCTGCGGAGGATTCAATGAAGGTTGTAGGGCTGCGTTGCTTGATGAGGATTGTGGAGGTAGAAATTCCAGATGTTGGTTAGGAAGTGGAGCCCTAGCTGGAGAATGTCGCACCGGTCTGTGCATCTGGGGAACTGGCGTCGGTGTAGGTCTCGGGACAGTCCGGAAAAAGATAATAGGAGGTGCAATAGACATGCCTGGTGACACAATTGGAACATGCTTAGATATCAAAATCTCCTTGGCTGGGTAGACATTCTGTATTGGAGGTTGTAAAACATTGAAGCGAATTTGATTACGGTGACGTCTGTGTATTCCTCCATCGTTAGTTTGAACTTCAAACATGACCTGTCCTAAAGAGCGAATGAGTTTTCCTGGAATCCAGAGATCGCCCCGCGCATAGTTACGAATGTATACATCTTTACTTTGGTCAACAGACTGAGTGGTGGATGGTGTGTTATTTTTGAGAGGGTGAAATAAATCTAAACGAGTGAAAATTTGGCGGTTAAACATAAGTTCAGCTGGGGATTTGCCATTTTTAACAGGAGTACGTCGATAATTTAACAGGATTCTAGCAATACGTTGTTGAAGTGTGCCTTCTTTGAAATTCTCAAAACCGGCGTCAATCATCTCAATGGTTGGTGAAGTTTGTCCATTTAATTTTTTTAAAGTTGATTTCACCGTGCGAACAGAGCGTTCGGCTTGGCCGTTGCTGGCAGGGTGATAAGGAGGAGTTGTAATATGACGAATACCGTTATCTTTTATGAACTTCCGAAATTCGTCACTCGAAAAACATGTAGCGTTGTCAGTAACAAGTGTTGGTATGATTCCAAACCGTGCCATATGTGTGCGAAGGCAACTAATGACTGCTGACGAAGATGTAGATGACGTTATGTCGATTTCCAGCCATTTAGAAAATGAGTCCACAGTAATTAATAGATATCGATTTTCAACAGGCCCTGCGAAATCTATATGGACGCGTTTCCAAGGTGAATCTTCTTGTTGCCAGCTGGAGAAATGTTTTGGTGGCATAGGTGCATTTGCTCTGCATATAAAACATGATTTTGATAGTTGATCAATTTCATCATTGATACCAGGCCACCATACCTTCGACCTAGCTAATTCTTTCATAGATCTTGT
Organism: Leiobunum rupestre; assembly: GCF_980474605.1. Classification (NCBI taxonomy): domain Eukaryota; kingdom Metazoa; phylum Arthropoda; class Arachnida; order Opiliones; family Sclerosomatidae; genus Leiobunum; species Leiobunum rupestre. The sequence goes on from NC_143384.1 coordinate 62,543,778, forward strand.
GCCCTGGTGTAATTCAGTTAAAACAGCTTGTCGCAAAGAGGTTGGCACAATTACTTTGTTGGATATAATTAAAATATCCTCAGCTGCTGTTATGTCAGTTAGGTGTTTGTGATATTTTTGCAGTGCAATTGACAATTTATTGCAATCACGTGGCCATCCATTCATGGTAAAATTGAGAACTTGTGAAAGTATTTCATCATCTTTAGTAGCTTGGGCCATCATTTTAATGTTAATCGGGCAGTTCGAGGTGTTACTGAGTAAAAGTATAAGTTCTGGAGGAGCTGGTGTATTTGTTGGCATAGACTTCAAGGGTAATCGGCTTAGCGCATCAGCATTTCCATGTTCAGAACCTTTTTTGTAAATAATATCATACGAGTAACCTGACAAAGTTAAAGCCCAACGCTGTAAACGTGATGCAGTGGTTGCTGGTAACGGTTTACTATTTCCAAATATCACAACCAACGGCTTATGGTCGGTAACCAAAGTAAACTTTTTACCCAACAAATAATCCCTAAATCTAGTGACACCAAAAATAATTGACAGGGCTTCTTTTTCAATATGAGGATATTTCTGTTCAGCACTGGATAATGTTCTGGACGCAAAGGCAATAGGCTTTTCGATGCCATCAACTAGGTGGGAAATGACTGCGCCTACACCAACAGGTGAGGCGTCGCAGGCGAGAAGAATATCTTTTTGTGGGTCAAAATGAACCAGTACATTTGAAGACTGTATTGCGTTCTTGGCTTTTTCAAATTGTTCTTGATGAAATGTTGTCCACGTGAATTTTACATCCTTATGAAGAAGCTGGTTAAATGGTGCTAGGAGTGTTGAGGCATTTGGAATGAATCGTGCATAGTAAGTGATTAATCCGATGAAAGATCGAATATCTTAAACTGATTTAGAAGTGGGTACTTCTTGAATTGCTTTAAGTTTAGATTCAAGTGGGTGAATTCCATTTGCATCAACTCTGTATCCTAAAAATTCTATTGAAGTTTTCAAAAATTGACATTTTTCACGGTTCAACTTAACATTTTTGACAGTTAACATCGCCAAGAGCTTGTCCAACTTGATCAAAAGGTCATCGTCATCTTTACCGCCAACGAGGATATCATCCTGAAATGGAATAGACGTGTCGTGACCTTGGAGTAATGTTTCAATAAATTTCTGAAAAATAGCAGAAGCGGATGCAATTCCAAAGGGCAATGTATTACTTTCAAAAAGACCTCTTGATGTATTTATTATTACGTGTTTACGGGATTCCTCATCCAGAGTAAGTTGGTTATAAGCTTGTTTTAAATCTAGTCTTGCAAATACCTTGCAACCGTGAAGTTTTGCAAAAATGTCATCCACTTTTGGCATTGGATATTTCTCCACATTTAGAATCTTATTTGTGGTAACGCTGAAATCACCGCATACCCTCACGGTGCCATCGCTCTTCAAAATAGGTACGATGGGAGCCGCATACTCTTGAGCTCCTTTTCGACTTTGTCCTTGACGTGGTATGGAAGAGTTCTAGGTTTGTGAAAACGTGGAATTTCAGCATCAGGACGAATGTATAATTTTACTTTAATATCTTTAATACGTCCCATTCCCGAACTAAACGGTGTTGGATACTTCCGCAGGATTGCTTCCAATTTGGCATGTGAGGATTGCATGTAGAGAACTTTATCATCTGGTCTATCAAATATTTCAAATGCAGAGAAAATCCAAGTACGTCCAAGTAGATTAGGTCCTGAGCCTTTATATACCAAAATTGGCAATGTCAATGTTTTATTCTTATAAGTAACTATTGCCATAGTTCCTCCGATAATTGACACTGGGTGTCCCGATAGTGTGGTAAATCGATTATTGATCGGTTGTAGATTTATTAGATTTAAACGTTGTTGTTGATGTTCAGAGACCAGAGAATGTGCAGATCCAGAGTCCACTTCAAATGTGATATTTGTAGAATTTACTTGACAAGATACAAATACCGGGGCAGGTGGTGATTCTGAAGAGTCAAAAATATTGTGTATTTTAAATTGGATGGTATTTGTGCGAGTTAATGGGTAATCGTTGCGGTGTCCTTGAATATTTTCAGTAAGGTGAAACAATTCATATTCCTTAGGTAACGTCTCGGTAGTTTCAGTTGCATCAGATTGTTCGATATGATTAGCGGAATGATTTTGTCTATTCTGTCCTGGATGACTTGATCGTCCTTTTGAAGTTAAGTGTCCTTGATTCATACTTCTTTTTCTGCAAGCACGCGATATATGACCTTTCGTGTTACAATGGTAACAGATTTCGTCCTTGAAATGACATTCCCACTCTGGATGTTGAGAAGAATTACAACGAATGCAAGCTTTTTGCAGTGACTGACCTGAGTTCTGTCGATGTGGGCCTTGATGTTGTTGATATTAATTATTCCAAGAAGAATTGTGACTGTACGAGCGTCTTTGTTGGGGACCATTTGAAAAATTCGGAGTCGGATGATGGCCTCGAAGATGAGATCTTGATTGATGAGTATTATTATCTCTACGAGTTGATTGATGCTTGTTTTTGGGTTGTTTACGTTCACTTGAAATTTTGTTAACAGTGAGATCATCTGTCCGAATACCACTGTTCATGTCTTGGGCATCACGATTTACTGCTTCAACTGATTGTGCGATATCCAAAGCCTTTACAAAGTCCAATTGTTTTTCAGCTAATAATTTTCTCTTAGTAATGTCACTAGTAATTCCAGTTAAAAGTCGATCTCGTAACTTTACGTCAAGAGTTGCTCCAAAGTTGCAAAATTCAGCCATTTTTCTCAGGGTTGCTACGTATGTGGCTATAGATTCCCCTTTTTCTTGATTTCGGCGATAAAATTTATCTCGTTCAACAATCTCATGTGGTTCAGGTTCAAAATGTTTGTTAAGGGTGTCAATCAATTCGTCATATGTTTTGTCAGTCAGTTTTTCAGGTGAAATTAAACTTCTTAGTAATGTAAAAGTTGGCGTACCCAGTACTGTTAGAAGAATGGCTCTCTTTTTGTCTTGTACATCTTTTATAGCTGCCTGATTCGCTGCAATATCTGCGGCTACATTTGATAGAGTTACTGCAGGTTCCTTTATGTCCATTGCTAAGAAATAATGAGTTAATCTTTCAGAGTAAATGATCCATTTATCAGTTTGGATATCAAAAGATGGAAAATTTCCAGCTAAATTTGACATCATTGCCATGGTAAAGTTGATCCTCCTAAGTGTAGAGCTGTCTAGAGCTTTACAAACTGTCTTTCTTTTGTTGAAAATAGCCACGAGTTGAGAAACCTTGTTAAGCCTAACGCCAAATGCACGTGGCTATCTTGATAACTGGATATATTGTTTTACTTGATAACTTGATTGTATAAATTGTCAGTGTTTAAACATCTCCGTCGCCATTTGTTGGGGTTGACTTAATAATTAAACAGGCATTGTTTAAATATCAAAATGAAAGACATATTTTTATTTACTTAGGAAATGGTGACTCTTTACACCGCCTATTCATTCCCTGAACAGTATATCCTTTTTACACTCTCAACTCCTCTCCATATTACTCTCACAGCGCCCTCTTATGATGGACGGTTAAACTACATATATATATATTGTCATAATCTCAACAATAATATAGTGAAAAGTTACCCTTAAAAATCAAAATTAATCCAATATACCATTTGTAACTTTTTTTGTTGAGATACTCACGCCTAGCTGTTTTAAGGTCTAAAATAACTGTATACGTTATCACCAGTAACCTTTCTTTGTCCATTTTTTGTTTTATTCTTTTTTTATATTATTAAATTAATAACTAAAATCTTTATTGAAGTTGTAAAATTGAGCGTTGTGGCCTAAAAGTCGTGTTACGACTTGGCCAGAATAATATTCAAAACCCATTGTATATATCTAAGAAATAAATAAATATTATTATTATTTATTTAACACGTTTTCAAAATTAGACCTTTTCCCTTTCTTAGAAATTTATTAGTTGGGGTCATAGATATAGGAAATATCATAATATGGAAATATATAATACTCTAGATACCCGGCGATGGGGCGAGCCAATTAATCTGAAAAGCGGCCTAGCAATAACTAGCAATCGAATTATCTAATTTTTTCTTTTTTTTCCTGGGTTTTTTTCAACCGTGGTGCCTATTTGTAGACAAAAGCACGGTAACAAGTTTTTGGGCTGTATCGCTATCGGTCTTTTTGTCCTGGATTTCGGCAAATTTGAACGAGGTCTAATACGTTGCAACTTGCAAACCAAGTAGCGACATTTTTTTTGCGTTTCGCGTTTAAAGAGATAAAATGGTTAAACATTGTGTAGTACGTTATTGCAAGAACACATCATTAAATTGCAAAAACGCTTCATTTCATAAGTAGGACAAATTATTTGTAATTAGTTATAAACTTATTATTGATTTAAGCGGTAACATAATCATAGGTTTCCTCTATCAAAACCTGAACTACTTGAGAAATGGATAACGTGATTTACGAGGGCACAACCTACTTCTTACAAATGTGTAGTTTTGGGCAGGCGCCATCTAGTAGCAAAATTCTGTACTTAAATTTCATGGTTTACAAAATGGCGATGACGTAAATAAACGTGAAATAAAATTTTTCTTATAGGTCTTTTTAAGAAAGATATTTCTGAAAATGGAAAACGATAATTTAACAAAAGGTAATGTTTATAATTTTAAGTTAAAAGGAACCACCTATGGACTGCATTCTAAAGGATTATATAATTAGCGAATAAGTAGATTAGTCCAATATGAAAATGGATAATAAAGCTAAACCCTAAACAAATTTGAAGAAATTTAAAAACTTACTAATAGCTCGTACCGATAGCTCTTCGAAAAAAGACCCGAAACTCGGAATAAATAGATCTTCGAGTGAAAAACTAAATTAAATTAAATTAAATAGCCAGAAATTCCAACAGTAGACCGGTTTCGTCCTATTTGGGACTCGTCAGTACCGTGCGGGAAATCTGGCTTGCGACTATAACACCGAATAGAGAAACTAAGCCTAAATATTAAAAATTTCAAAACGAGTTGCATTACTCATTAGTAAGTTTTTAAATTTCTTCAAATTTGTTTATGGTTTAGCTTTATTATCCCTTTTCTTAATGGACAAACCCACTTATTTGCTAATTAAATAATCCTTTACAATGCAGTCCATAGGTGATTCCTTTTAACTTGACATTGCGTGTAACTTATCTCCACCACTCTCCCCCTATTCGGCTTTCCGTTGCTATGCAACTCGTTTTGAAATTTTTAATATTTAGGCTTAGTTTCTCTATTCGGTTATATAGTCGCAAGCCAGATTTCCCGCACGGTACCGACGAGTCGAAAATAGGATGAAACCGGTCTACCGTTGGAATTTCTGGCTATTTAATTTAATTTAATTTAGTTTTCACTCGAAGATCTGTTTGGTCCGAGTTTCGCGTCTTTTTGTTCGCTCGAAGACCTATCGGTACGAGCTGTTAGTAAGTTTTTAAATTTCTTCAAATTTGTTAAGGTTTAGCTTTATTAACCCTTTTCCTAATGGACTAGTCTACTTATTCGCTAATTGTATAATCCTTTATATCTTTTAAACTATTATAAAAACCATATCATCAAGACTTAATTATATAATTTACAGGGGATGTATAATTTAAAAACCCAATACATGGTCGGTCTCGATATCGACATTCCTCCCCATGATGATGATATAGTACTGGAATTTTTCACACGCATAAACGAGGCCAAGGAGTTCTCGCTCGATTTGTGCATATCGTCGCTGTGTATCAGTAAACGTTGTTGACGCATACTCGACTGCTCTATCATCATGGATGAGGGCAGCACCGATACCGTCAGGACTAGCATCAACCGTAATTCAGCAGCGTTTTTCTGGATTGAAAGCAGCAAGAACCGGAGCAGGCGAAAGTAAATATTTGAGGTTATCATATCGTACTTGTAAATTGGCGTTCCATAGAAACTGTGCGTCCTTTCTTAAAAGGGCCCGTAGAGGAGCAGCTTCTTCCGAATATGACGGTAGAAATCGTGTAATGTAATTCACCATTCCCAGAAAACGCTGGAGTGCACGCCGGTCATGAGGAGGAGAAAGCTCGATAATCACCCTGATACGTTCCGGATCGATCTCGATCTTTTCTGGGCTAATGATATGGCCTAAGTATTTGACTTTAGGGACAGCCAGTTGAAGCTTCTTCTTGTTGATCGTCAAGCCAGATGCTCGTGCGCGTTCCAGAACAGCAGTGAGGAGTTGGGCGTGATGTGTATCGTTCTGCGCCATTAATAAAAAATCATCCTTGGAAATATGCGTGCCTGGAAACTCAGCGTACACAGGTTGATAGAGAGCCTGTGGAATCTTATGAGATACAGAGATATGAGGTGTAACATTAGGTTTGAGATCTATATGATATTCGACAGGAAGGCACCCAACACGGTCAAAGACATCATCGTACTGTTGTATAAAATCAGCAGGTTTCTGGTGTACCTGCAACGCAGATGTTGTATACTTCCTTATACGCTGAACGAGGTCTAATGCTTCAGATGCCTGTGCTCCCAGGATTGGTATAGCCCGACCTAGAGTAACGTGGAACTCCAGGGAGATTGTAATAGATAATGAGGTACACATCAATTCAATACATCCCAGGATCGCTACAGTATGGCCCGTATACGCAACAATCCGACGAAGTGGGGACTTCAGTGGTGGCTTCCGTGTCAGTACATCGTATATGTGTCCGGGTAGAATATTGACTTGAGATCCAGTATCTCGTTTGAAACGAATGGGTTGATCATTAAGAAGAATTCGTTCATACCATTCACTCTCGGCTAAAGACATGTTAGGCTAAGAGTAACACTACGGATAGTGGTGAGCGATGTAATGAGAAATCGTAGGATTCTGGGGTCGAGGAAGTAGGTAAGTCGGGGAAATAACCTTCCTGAAACTGGGTGTGCCGTTGGTGGGTTCCCTGGGACCCAGTCTCAATGGTTGTAGGACATTCATGAGGTAGGTTTGCGTCCAAGTGGAGTGAATGGAGATCGTGGTAAGGAGATAGCGGCTGATGATAAGTCATGTGGTCAGCGTCATCAGACGTCGACGGGAGAAAGTGCGTGGTGTCTAAGAGATGAGTGCGTGAAGACGTTGATCTGCATAAGTTCGCCCAGTGACCGCGACGAGAGCAATTGTGGCAAATAGAGGTAGCAGCAGGGCAACGGGCTTGGCGAGAGTGTAGTAGTCCACAATTTAGACAAGAAGATTGCGGGAATCAAGAAAGAGATCCGGAACAAGATCCCTGTTGCGGATGAAATCGGTTGTGAACTGGGTGACGGTTAGATACCCCTGGATTCAGCCTGAGCCCAGGGATTGGACGTCGAAACTGCGGTTTCATCGGCGATCTTCGAGGCCGTAGCCAAGAATTTGAAATTGTTGCGGTAAGCCGACCATGTGGCAGCCGGATTAGTGGATCCCGGATAGAAGTGTTCAGGACCACGGAAGTGGGTGGACATCGTCACAGCAGAAATACATGAACCGAAATTATCAGCGTCCTATTCCTCTAACACGGGAGGCAAGTTCCCCGTTTTCCCCCACCTTAGGGGCCACGTGTCATCTTCCCCTCCTCGAAAAGAGAACGTCCGAACCTCCGCGGCGAAGGTTTGAATACGCTACCTGGCGACGGCCGAGCGAAACTTTCTCGAAAAACAAATAAATAAATAAAATATGTTGCTGGGGAAAATTTTCAAGTGCATCATGTGTCTCTGTGGAAGAAAGGCTGTCACTATTAGAAGAAACGTCCAAGGAAAGAATAGCTCAAACAAATATCATCGTAATCAGTTAATTGTTATTAATTAATGAAGCCTAGTTAACGACTAATAAAAACTAGTCTAACTTGACTACGTTAAGAATTATAAACAATAAATATTTGTATTATTTTGTTAAAATAATTGTACTTGTTTTATTTGAAATATAAATCTGAATAGCAACGTAAAGGTAGCCTTACTCGTAAACGAAATCATCATTTCTGTTGCTTATTTCTACTAATTATTTTCTCGTGGTTTATTTCAGTTTCGTCTTCTTCCGTAGCCTACTGTTTATTTGGTCTTCCCATATTCTTTGCTACTGCAGGCCTAAATATTTTTATCTGGGTTTCATATATCTTAAGTAGTTTCTTATGAGTATTTGGTATATTTTCTGATTCTAATAAAACTAAGTATTTCTTTGTTGTTCTTTCATACATAAATGGTCTGGTAAGATTAGTTGAAAAGGTTTTTAATTCATCTCCTTTTTCCATATTGAACAGCTGCTGCAGCTACCGCCTTCCACAGTTCCACTGCCCTCCATCAAAAACAAAACACGGCTAAGCCTAGGTTTACAGACCACGTTTGTCACGATCTTCTTCGATGAAATAATTTATCTTCGCCTCACTAGATGGCGGTCTAGTTACCCGTGGTGCATTCGAAATTTTCCCTGTAGTCGCGGGAGGCGGAAAATTAACAAGGCCTCGCTATTTAACCCTCCCCTTTCGCACGGGGAAATTGCCGTCCGACAAAAATATGCTCGCTGATAATTTCGGTTCATGTATTTCTGGTCACAGTAGATGGACAGGAACAGAGAGGAATCGATGAAACCGGAACAAGAAACAAGAGCAATGGCAGCGTGAGTACAACTTCTGACACCATGTTGTACGGTTTAAAAGCAGGACAAGGATCGTATAATAAAAGAGTGATAAAACTTTATTTACATTCAGTCATTGGAGATCATAATAATAACTGCCCTGATGCATGCAGGCAGATCGTATTTATAGGGATTAAATTCGATTAATTACATAAAAGTGCCATCTAGGCAATATACTACAGTTTTCGGTTGCGAATATCGAACTGCATTATGTAGTCTAGCCTCACACGATAGGACGGGAGGAGCTTAGTTATTGTGACGTTGGTCACTCGACCATGGAACTAACTACGCTTTTTCTGAAACTAAAGTTTAATAATATTAATAATAATAATCAGCTAGGCTAATACCCAATGCACCACCTTAGGCCTAAGTCATCAAGCGACTTTTGAAGCCTTTAATTCAGGTGGCCGGGTTACACTGCGTAGGAGGGTGGTGGCAAGCCCTGCATGCCACGCGATCGAGCCAGCAGCTCCCTACACTAACTATTACCGTTAACCTCAACAAGTTTTTATGGAAGGGGAAACCGAAGAGCTCGGGGGAAAACCCCTTAAACCAGTGGGGGAGATAACTTGCAAACTCAACGCAGAAGGAGTTGTTCCAAGTTTTCACCAACGCACTAGGCGATATAAGGTTGGTTCTTTGCAGCCGCGATGAAAGGGGCAAGATAGCGATGATTCCATAATAATCTTCGTGCGTAATTTAAACTTTGGTCAGAAGTATCGCCGCCTACCGACGGAGTTTTATATCGAATGTATGAAAGCTGTCCACCCATTCAAAATTATCTCGATATAAAATCTGAACGTTTCAGTTAAAGATCATTCATATTCTAAAGTCGTCTGCTATTTCTTCACACATTTAGTTGACTGGTATTAAAGTAGATGGCGATATCTTTTCTAAGCTAGAAGTCCATAGTCGCTGTGATAAAAAATAAAGGTTTGTATAAGCACACGGTACTATCTTCAGTTACTCAGGGCAAAGATAATTTAAACTCGTACCCTAGATTCGAAATCACTCTCTCGCGCGTTGCCGATAGCGTTTACCCACTTCCCGTTGGAATCAGAAAAAATTCGCTCCATGGTTTGCGCCTTACCGCAACCGATGGAGCCCGATTTTTCTTAGGTCACGTGCCGGAAAAGGGTAAACGCTTCGTGACAAAACCGTCAATGGGAAAGCTCTCAGTATTCGAATCTAGGGTACGAGTTTAAATTATCTTTGGTACTATATTGTACAATTCTTGTGGAACTCATAAAATTAAGTTAACTATTTTGAATACGTGTAAAGTTAATGTTACCAACATAACCTAACTTCTAAACATGTAGTATAGGTTTTTTAGGCTTATAAATGACATTAGAACATTTTATATAAGACCAATTTAATAATTCATATGCTAGGGGGTCATTGGTTATAAGGACCAGTTTTATAATTCATATACTAGGGGGTCACTGGTCATAAGGACTAGTTTAAAATAAAACCTTATTTCCAAGGCTGGCAGCCTTGGAAATAACGGTGGTCAGGTGGTCAAAGACCAATTAATTAATTGCTCAGACCAGCTTATTTATTCAAAATTTGGGGGGGGGGTCACTGGTCGCCGTGTCCAGTTTATTAATTCGAAATAATAACAAAAAAACAGAAGGTGACCATTTTAATAATTCCAAATAATAGGAGATGACCTATTAATTTAAGGTTTATATCAATTTTGATTTCCCTATTCACTGGATTTCTATGTACAGCGACTCCGTTTACTACCGCCGCGGCCGCACGTCGAGGTTTTATGTAGAGTCCCTTCACTCGCATCTCTCGAACGAGTCGAACTGTCTAACCCCCCTCTGGCCCCAAACCCTCAATCCTTTAGTTTCCCTGGAGTACGGTAGGCTGCCTGGCTACGCGCAAGGTTCTTACAAGTGGACCGGGGACTCTGGAGTTACGGGGCCTAGAGAAAGAGAGATAATACGGTAAATTACGAGGATCTTCTAGGCTATGGTAGTAGTCTTAGGTGAGATAGTACTATATTGTACTATTCTTTTGGTACTCATAAAATGAAGTTAACTATATTGAATACGTGTAAAGTTAATGTTACCAACCTAATCTAACTTCTAAATATGTAGTTTAGGTTTTTTTAGGCTTATAAATGACATTAGAACATTTTATATAAGACCAGTTTAATAATTCATAAGCTAGTGGGTCACTGGTCATAAGGACCAGTTTAATAATTCATATACTAGGGAGTCAATGGTCATAAGGACCAGTTTAAAATAAAACCTTATTTCCAAGGCTGATTAGAACATTTTATATGAGACCAGTTTAATAATTCATAAGCTAGGGGGACACTGGACATAATGACCAGTTTAATAATTCATAATCAAAGGGGTCACTGGTCATAAGGACCAGTTAAATAAAATACCTTATTTCCAAGGCTGAACAGCACTGCCACTACAGTTGCAGACGACACGGTTTCCCGACGACACTTCGTCTAAAGACATTTCGTGGATTTCGCATCGTATGTATTTACGAAACTACCATTTTGTCAATTAGTATTTGCATATTTAACTCTGTGAAACAATATAAAATACCGTATAAATTATTTGTGAGCAAACTCCGCTTTGATGTGAACCATGTAGCTACCAAAGTTTCAAACATCCTGCTGAAAACAATGACCTAGGCTTAGGGTTTTGGATTGCCGAAAATTATTTCATAAGGACATCTTCAATGAATTTAAGTAAGTATAGTCACTGCGAGCACCGCAGGTAGTCAATTAGCAGTTTAGATTTTCGTTACGTGGCGTCGTCAGGATTTGGAAGCTATCTGAGTTACTGGAAAGACCCACCAAACTATGGAAATAATAGATAAAAAAGTAATGGTTCCAAAATTTACTTTTTGGAACAGCAGAGTGCACCAGGCGGTAAAAGCTGAATTCACAGTGATGGAAAACTCTTTGTAGTTGATTGTGTAACACCAATGTGAAGACTACAGCACAGTGGTGGATACAGAAAAAACTAAGGGAGGGGGGGGGTGCAAAAAGACATCTTGATGGATGTAATAACAAATCATCAAGTCACTGAGCTTGTTGCTGGGCCACCAGCACCCCTCATATATCCGCCACTGCTACCGCAACAGTTGTCTATCAAACCCAACTCTTAATTTTAAAAATCAGCCTCTTCTGGCAAACTGAATCCAATACTTTTGACCAGTCAAATGAAACCTTTTCAAATATAGCAGTAATTATATAGGGAAGATTTTTTACGTTATTTTTTGACTTTAGATTCATGCTGGCATTCTTAGATTTCTTTCAGATACGATGTTAAAGTGCCCTTAGACTCCTTAAAGAAGGGATGGAACCTGGATTAAGACACTTTTGGCGAGTAATTAGCTTGATGAAAGTTTGTTACGCTATTTTTATCGCAATTTAAATTCTTCCTAGGGGTTCTCTAGATAGCCGTAACATTTAATAAAAACATGAAGAGGGATAGCTCCTGTGGATCAAAATAATTGTTCTGGGTCAAGGTTAACGTTTAAAATTTATTCATAGGAATTATCGTGCCAATGGTTAAATTAATACACCATTACAATACAGCAAATATACATTAGGAATTCTTGCTTCCTTTATCAAAACCGTACACTTTCAATCCCCAATAAATTCTTGCGCCAAATATCTTCAAGCTACCCTCCCACTAAATACTCATTTTTCCCCGACACTAAATAAATGCAATTAAAAATCTTTGTCTCTAATAGGGATTGTTTGTCACTGTCAGCATTTTGTGACGAGTTCTGCCCTTTTGTTTTATCTAACGCCAAGCCATATATTAGACGAAAGTACTTATCTCTTCGTTGGGTACCATACACCGATGCACTCCTCCGGAAACGGAAAAACGTAGATTAGTGAAAAGTTTTGGCCACAGGTGTAGATTAGTAGATAGAAGGTGATGGTGGACGTTGACTTTGATGAAGAGGTTCGCACATTCCCGATTTGGACAGATTTGTCTCTTTAGAATTTTTAATACTCTCTTTTAAACTTGAGGAACTTGGTTCAGACTTTAATTTTCTAAAACTCTAGCCTCCCAGGCTTAAGTCGTCGGACGTCTCACTTGCTTATTTCTGACTCTTGCTGGTTTTATTTTCTTTAAGGATGTCTCGGCACATGAAATCACGTGCCAGGGTCACTGGGTGACAAAAATCGTAGGTCATGGGGGGGCTATGTTCTGGCCAATCCAAAAATTTTAGCGGATTAAGAGAAGCGTCCATTTTTTTATTTAGTATATGGCGAGAAAGGGTAAAAGTAGGTTCAAATGAATTTATGGTTCATTTATCATGACTGGCAGTGGGCTGACAATTAACGGATTTGAAATGGCTTCTTTTGCTATGGCTTATCTGGCTTTTTATTGTAAGTGGCAGTGACGATCCGAAAACCCAATATTCCCCGACATTCCCACCGAAAAGTTCAAAACAACATCGTAAATATTTTCAGTGACAATAGTCACTGACAATTAAAATATTTTTAGCAACGTCTAATGGTTGACCAATCAGCACGATAATTTTGAAAGGAGAATCAAAAATAAAGGAAAGGGTTGGAGCTCCCTAGCGGTCATTAAGGGGGGGCAAGGGAACCACTTAGAGCCTCAAGGCCCTTACCACCCTTCAGTACAATTTTTGTTGCCTCTAATTTTTCCTGTTTCATGGTTTTGTTCTCCTTATGTTTGGGGAGGGTGTAAATGTTGGGTGCCATAACCATTGGCCTGAGTGTATTAGTTACTTGTGGTTTCAGTCTGGGGTGACTTGAAACTGAAGCCAAATATCTGATTTGCTGAGGATGATCTCACCCTTTTGAGTAGGTCATAGACTCTTTATCGAACTTGGTATTCCTTTTTCTCTCTTTCAACTTTGGTACATTGCGCCTGGTATACCAGATGAGGGGGTGATGATGGGGGCTCTTTCCACTTTTGACTGGGTATGAAAAATATAATTTATGGATAGTCCGGCAGACCACTCACAAATATTAGAAAATAAAAACGTTTTCCTGAGATATCGGCAACAGTGGTAACATAAATAGGGAGATTATATATTTAAAAATTAGTTCCATAAGGTTTATGATGAGATGAATTCATGTCTGAAGCTAATGAGAAGAAGTTTTTCGATACATTCCAATTTTTGAATCAGTTACCCCAAAGCCAGTTCAGTTCTAGTTCTGCACCATTATTATCCCCCACTGGTTGCTACCTGTCTGTTTTTCTGTGCTTGTGTTTCGGAGTCGAATGTTCCATTGTTGCTATGGCCGTAGTCATCCCCCTCTTTTATGGCATGTAGAGAGGAAATTTTCAAGAATAAGCTAGAATGGGTACTAAAGACATAAAAGAACACCCTTAATGAAAATGCTTCTAACATTAAAATTATTGCTGTACGATAACTCTTTTCATGAAGTTCTAGTCGCGATGATGGTTTGGTACTATCACAACCCTTACCACGCAGGCCACATTGGTATAGCTCACATGGAACTTGGTTCAGACTCAGGCTAGGACCTAGCGGGGACTTATGTCCAAACGCAAATCGATAGTTTTTTCTTTGTTGTTCCCTTACCCAATGTCTCTTTGAAATCGTCTAAGAGGAGTTTATAAACTTTTAGGCCATATGGTCCTTCCCGAATGTTTGTTGTTCAGACCAAGTGTGCCCACTGGAAAACAGGGGAAGGGATGTCCGTCAATTCCTGGTATTTTGATTAATTTGTCAGAGTTCATCAAAGATTAATCTGAACATAATCACCTCAGAAGTGGCGACCATCATAATTTTACCAACCCCTAATATACTAATAGTGGAATTTCCACAAGATTTCTCACAAAGATATGAACTATGGCAGTATGAAAATACTGACAACTAAATAGAGAAACCTTAATGTTTTAGGGAAATAAGTTGAAATATGGGCAATTGATAAGCCCAATAAAGTCAAAGCAAGAAGAAAGAAAAAAGGGGTGATGTGGCCATAGGACCCAGTAGTCAAGTAGTGATTAAATTTAAGATTTTAGTTTACATTACTGAAACTAGCGTAGTATTAAGTAAACAATGAAGAAATAAATTGTATTAAAATTAATGAATTACATTTTTTCAAGAAAAAAATGCCATATCTGACCCAGAGGAGATAGTTTTTCTCTGTCTGATCTATGAAGGTATCTTTTTTTCGTATAATCTTTCAAACATGGCATCAGAGACTTTCAATAATAATTACACTTACTCGCTTTTATAGTTAGAATTGTGTCACCTAGTGACTTATATACTTATACCTTTGAGTGCTTATTACAGAGCTTCTGTTCAACCAAATTTATTGAAATTTTAAATTTACGTTCAACTTAAGTCTATACAGTCAATGAAAAAAGTGATTTACTGAAATTCCGAGAGGGGAACGTTCAGCCCTCTGGTGGCAGTTACAAGAATATAAGTTATATATTCGTATAGAGCTAATGAATCTGATCAAAAATATATACACATTTAATATATTTTATTCATATTTAATTTTGTCCCAAAAAAGTCGATTTCGAAACACTGTGCACTGGAAACCAAAATCATGCTTATCAAAAAGCAATGCTAGAACCCATTTGAAAATCATGTAAATTATACTGGTAAATTCTAACACCATTAATGCTTCAAACTAATTTTTGTGAAAATATTTTCCAACTGTTTAAATGTTCTTTGTTACATTAAGTTATTTCATTTTTATTCAGGTTCCTTTTTTTCTAATGGTGGCAGTTGGTGCTGATATGAGGCGCAGTCATCGCACATCAACCAAAAAGTGGAATTCCAGTAGTTCTGTAAAAGATATTCAGAGCCTGAATAATGTGGAAACGGTAACATTAACAAAAGCAGAATTAAAGTCATTACTAGATGCAGCTATAGGGCAAAATCCATCGCCAAATGGTAAGATGTAAACAATACTAATAATCTTAGCCTGATAAACATCTTAACTGTGTAATGTTGACTTTGGTGTTGTTCATTCGTAGTTAGGCCAAAAAAAAGCTGATGGTACATTGACATCGTACCTTAGTAACCACCTTTCTGATTTAGATTGTGATTTAAAATGTTTTTTCAAGGTATCATTGATTTAAAATGCAAAATATATTTTTGAAAACATAAAAAAATGGTTGTGAATTATCAAAAAAAAATTATAATAATATTAAAATAAAAATATTGATTTAAAACAAATTGATTAAATTTAGTTTTTATGGGAAATTCACTTGAGTTAGGGATCTTTGATTTGATCCAGATATTTTGTGACTCACCTATTATTGGTTTATATAAAATATTTTGGTTTTCAGTAATAAATTATTAGGAATCATCGTAAACAGTGAAAAATTTGTGAGGCAGACCATTTTTCACACCTAATCCTAACGTTAGAGGTTCAAAAACATATGATACGTCAATCGATTGGAAATATCATGCCCTAGCCGTCAATTAATTGCCCCTTGTACCTACTTCATTAGCATTTGTGAGATTGGGGCCCCGGAAGTGGGGCATTTTCTCTTTTTAGAGGTTTTGGGCGATTTTTAAATATAAATGTACATAATAATTTTACATTAAGACCGACTTGGTTGAATATTATATTTTAATTTAGTACTGATCATTTCTGAACTACGTTTTTGGTTGCATTATGAAATTTTAATTTTAAGTGAGATTTCTGGGCAATTCGTGGGTTCTGACAACCAGAATACACGCTATTGCCGTATATCAATTGATACCGGCACCATCTAACTCGTTGGCGTTTCGCTACCATTTTTCCAAAACCAGATAACTCGAAAGATTATTAAAAAATAAAATTCTTCTTGGATTTATTAAGTTAATGTACAAGATGATTTAATATTTAAAATAAAGTTAATACATGGAGGGGGGATTGTGTGTACCAAAATTTCCGTGACATCGTTTCTTGACAAATTAATAATATGAGTGCATTGGTAATGTTAACTTAAAGTTAAATTAATCTTAATAAGTTTAAGTATTAATTAATAATTAAATTTAATTTGTACATTTTAAATAAATTAATTAGTTAAATATGCCCATTAAGTAAAATAGTTTAATATGCCCATTAAGTAAAATAGTTAAATATGTCCATTTAGTAAACTAAATATGCCCATTTAGTAAATTAGTTGAATATGCCCATTTAATAAATTAGTTGAATATGCCCAATTAATAAATTAGTTGAATATGCCCATTTAATAAATTATTTAAATATGCCCATTTAGTAAATTAATTGAATGGGAATTAGAATAGTTGAATGACAATTATATTAATGTAAGATAATTTTATCTAGGTTACGTTGATTTCTATAATGACGTAGCTTATGATGTTAAAAACGATGCTGGTGAAGAAAGGTATGCTTATTTAATTAAAAATATATGTTCCATTCTCAACTTTGCAAACGTTTCAAGTTAAGTTTTTTATGCATAGCTTAATTCATTGATTTAACCATTTAAACATGAATCTGTGTTAAATATAGATTCATGATTTAAAGTAATATTTTTTGTTTTGAGCAAACAGTATATTTTTATCCCTTTGGATCTTCACTTTAAAATTCATTTTACTCAATTTGGGTCATCACAGCGGGTGTATTAACTTGACCCGCCCATCTATCAAAACCCAAAAAGACATATCCTACTAATAGTCACCCATTACGCACCACTATCTTCAAATTTTGCACCAGTGCAGTTTTGATGGAATTTAATTTTGAAAATGGGTGGGCCAAATTAATGCTAGCTCGCCCATTTTAAATTGGTCTATCAATAGGCACCAATTATGCACTACTATTTTATAAATTTTCACCAGTGCTGTTTAATGGTATTCTGTCCATTTTGAAATTTCCATCCAAAAATGGTCTGTCAATAGGCACCAATTATGCACCATTACGCACCATCATTTTCAGATGAGTCAGCTGCTGGCACAGTCGAGATGAGTCGTTTCTCTAAAAAGTATGTCAAAGTCGTTGGACACTTCAAGATAAGACGATCGCGAAGACTGGGAAATAATCCTCTTATTAGATGATTAACCTTTTTGTTCTCCTCCATAGCGGGATTAGCCAAAGAGCGATAGTATGTAACCGGGTCCTGTCCTGGTGTTTGCTTATGAGCCATTAGTTCGTTGAAAATGGCCATCCCTGAGCGGGTGAATTCTGAAATCAGATCATTTTTCCAGTGGTTCCAAGTAAGGACTGCACCATTCAGGCTGCGCAGTTTTGTTGAGTACCATGCGAGGGCTTTTCCACAGAGGGTCGTTGGAAGGCGCGCGATACGCGCTGCATCTTTTTCGAAACCGTTGCGGTTGGCGAGATAGTCCGGGTTTAGGGAACAGCTCATCCGCGGCGGGGTACGATCGTATGTCCGGCGCCTCCACCAGTTGTCACGGGTGAAAGTAGTAAGACAAGTTACTGTTTTATCCGATGAGGTTTATTTATACTTTTACAATAAAATACACTGATACAAAATAACAAAATTGACTCGTGACAAAACTTAAATCGCTGAAGGATGAGGGGCTAGGTTTTCTCAACCTCAGTCTCTCTTCGTTAAAATTGGCCAGCTTTTACAGCCAGCTAGGACCTATATCTTTCTTACTTCGGGAGCTTGGCTTTTTCAGCCAGTGTCTACCTGTTGTAAGACCTGTGGGCGAGTGTGTCTCAACCCAGTGACGCTGCCCTTTTATACCCCGAGGCCCTTTTTATTGGGTCCCGCAGTGGCTATTGGGACAGACTCGTGGTCGCTGGGTTCGGCTGATTGTGTTGGGGAGTTTGTGTCTTTATAGTATTTTATGTTAATTCATTCTTGACAATATAGTAACATGGCGATCCAACTAAAGGATGTGCGTAAGTACTTTGCTTTTAAAGAAAACACGTTTAAGATTTGCGAGGAGATTGGGTACTTGGGATAAATAAAGCCAGTAGCGTAGCCAACATGGTCAGTGGCAGCCATATTGGTTTAAGGGGTTTTCGCCCGAGATCTTCGTTTTCCCCTTCCATAAAAACTGGTTGAGGTTAACGGTAATAGTTAGTGTAGAGAGCTGTTGGCTCGAACGCGTGGCATGCAGGGCTTGTCACCACCCTCCTACTCATTGTAACCCGGCCACCTGAACTGATGGCTTCAAAAGTCGCATGATGACTTAGGCCTAAGGTGGTGCCTTGGGTATAAGCCTAGCTGATGATTATTAAATATTGTTAGAAGGCGAAGGGCACCAGTGGTGGAATTAATATTAATGGAGATAAGCAGAGGCAGAGAAAAGCAGAACATTAGAAGCAGTGGTAGCAGCAGTCAGGAGTTAGTAGGGGAGTGGTTAACTCCCTGCTAGCCAGTTAGTATTTCCCCCAGTGGAATATCTAAGAAGTATTAGTCTCTTATTACACCAGGATAATTATTGTGTAGTCCGTTCTAAGGCCTCTGAAGGCACGTTACCCGACTACAGTAGGATTAGCCATTATTTTTTCACTAATCAACCCAACGATAAATGGGGAAATTTACGAATTTAATGAAAAGCAAGTTGTAACAGCACCTCTTTTTCTACACTGTATAATAGTCTCATTAATTAATATTGAGCAAAATATACTAGTTGGCTTAATTTTTTCTGTGAATAAACGTTATCCTGTGAGCTTTTAAAATTTTGTTGATTTTACTTTTAATCTAGTATAGGTTCATTATGCAAGTAAAATGTGGTACTCCCGAAAAAATTGTTACTCTTTTCATTTCTTTATTGATTATTAATTAAACATTGGTTGAAGGTGAAAATCGGCGGGCTTTCATCTGGCCCGTCGGCATAATTGGTATACATTTAAAAATTAGCGGGCTAACTATTGATAGGCCATTTTTGGGGCGGAAATTTCCAAATGGGTGGGTTAGCATTAACTTGGCCCACCTATTTTCAAAATTTGTTTATCTCCGAAACAGGTATGGTGCGTAATTGGTGCCTATTGATAGGCCATCTTTTAGGCAAAAATTTAGAAATGGGCTGGGCTAGCATTATCTTGGCCCATCAATTTTCAATAATTTTTATATCTACGAAAAGGGTATAGTGTAAAATTTGAAAATGACGGTGCGTATTGTTAGCCAATTTTTTTTCGGAAATTTTATAATGGGCAGGCTAGCATTAACTTGACCCGTCAAGTTTCAAAATTAAATTCCGTCAAAATGGCACAGGTGCAAATTTTTAAAATAGTGGTGAGTAGCTGGTGCCTATTATTAGGCCATTTTTATTGGAAATTTCAAAATGGGCCGGCTAACATTAACTAGGCCGTCCCATTTTCAAAATTAAATTCCATCAAAACTGCACTGGTGTGAAATTAGTAGGATGTCTTTTTTTGTTTCGTTAGATGGCCGCGGGCGGATCAATACACCTCATTGGCTTCGACTTAAGGCCTGAAAAATGTTTGGCCTATGAAAATATATGCAAAAGTAATTACTTGGAAAAAAATCTTAGTATGTTTACATATTCAATGTTTAGAAATTCATTAAGTTAAAATACGTTATCTTTATAACTAATTGCCAATTTTATATCCTATGATACAAGGTGATAAATCAACTATTTAATATTCAAAAATCTAGCCAGGTTGACTAACTAATGATTTTAATAATGGTTACATTCTTCATATAAATATTTTTTAAAGTGGCTATCCTGCTTCTCTTGATGGAAGTCCAGTTTTAAATCATCACAAAGATAGTTCGTCTTCAGAAATGAGGATAAATATGACTCAGTCATTCCCACCTGTTGGAAGTGGAAGTTCAAACGAATCATTAGCCAGGTCTAAATTGGATGAAAAGCGAAAGCAATGGGAAAAAGAAAAGCGTAAGCTATTAACTAAACCCTTTTATTGATTTTTTATGTCCATAATTTAAAAAATTTTAGGGTCATCTGGGTATGTTGCGGATTGCATGTGCATTTATGAAGTAAATGCATAAGCCTACAATTATGTTCCTAAAGTTTAAATATTTTACCACATCTTTAGAGAAAGACCTATAGCCAGGGCTGCCAGGCGCACTCTAAGTTTCTGAGTTACTAAAGTTAGCAATTTTGAAGAACAACAATGCCTATTATAGACTGTCATGAATAGCTCTCAGAAGCATTTGGTTAATAATAGGGTATATTGTACCATAAGTTAAGTTTGTGACATATTGGTCTTATGAAATATTGGTATCAGTAAATGACAGTGCCAGAGATTAGAATGCCACTGTTGAATGGCGGATTTGACAACCCTATTATAGCATTGATATAAGTCAGTGATTGGATATAGTTATACAGTCAATTTAGGAAATGTACAATTTTTATTTCCTTAAAAAATTATAAAAAAAATTAATGCTTTGTATTGTTACCCTAAATGCAGGGCAAGGAAAACCATAAAAATAAAAATAATACTAACTTTCATGCATCACCACATTCACTCTTTTATCGTATTGTGGTTTTGAGCATTGCTTTCTTCTGGATGGACTATGCAATAAGCTTTAGAGATATTTAATTTTATGGGTGGTTCAGTCAAACATACTACTATTGTGCAATATTATTATCTACTGGTGCACAATGTTTTGCAACCTCAACTTTATGAATTTTGCAATCGCTTAAACCTTTTGCCTTGGCTCTGATAAATAATTATGAGATAAAGTCTTCTCTATATAATGTCACAGTGTAAAATCACTGGGTAGCAAACCTATCTACAATTGTACAGTAAGGATGACATGTCGAGAAAAGGCCACAGTTATTATCCCTCCTAACGAAAAAGTGTGACTGGGGTATAAAAGGTCAGGACGATGCAAAAATAGGGAACTCATTGGGAGGATTGCCTTGAACTGAACAAACCTAGTCCCCAATGGAAAAAACGAGTGGACGCTAGCACTCTAACCACCCGACAAACATTTCTGTTGTATTTTCTGTTTGGGTTTTGCATCTGAATTGCATATCTGAACTGAATAAACCCTGTCGGATTACACAAACTGTGACCATATAATGTACCTATATCATAGAATATTAACCCTATGGTATGCGGAAAATAACATCTATACCTTCCGTTAATTTTCTAGTCAATTATATATTAATTATTTATTATTATTATTAATTATATTAAAAAATGTTTAATTTTCAGTTACTTAAATTTTTTTAAATTGTTTAGTTTTGATAAATTAATTTGAAATAATATATAGGAAATTGCTTTGATATTTTTTATAGAAGAATTAGTCCAATGGGATCCCTGGGGGAAACCAGGGGGTGGAGCACCCCGACAACGATCTCAAAGTTTGAATCATGTGCCATGTTCAAGTAGTCTTCCTTACTCTGGTAGAAGTGCTTTAACATCTTCACAAACCAAGCCGAATGGGCAATACAGAGATCCTTCCAAATACTCTCTTCGAAGTTCAATTGGAAGCACCACTATATCTAGTCAGAGGATTCCTGAATATCTTAAAAGCAATTTGCCATTTGGTGTAAGTATTATAACTTTTCCTTTTGGCCTTTACTGTCATTTGTTGTAATCGCAAAGTTTTTTTTTCAGCCTAATTATTCTCATGCAAGTAATGGTGACATGCAAGATGTTTGGTCAAAAGATGATTTAGGTATTGTGCTGCTTTGTACAAAGCTTTATTTGTATACATTTCAATTAGCTTTTTTACATAATAATGATAGAAGTTGAATAAAAAAATTATTGATCGACTTAATTCGCAACGTAACTAGGTGTGCAGTAATTAACGAGAAGTGGGCATTCTCTGTATACAGGGTGTTTCAAAAGGTTATGCAAAAATTTTAAGGAGTTGTAGGTGTTGAGTTGAGAAGTATGCCTGTTTTTTCCCCATTTTCCTACGAAGAGTTAAAAGAGCGCGAGAGAGCTTCAAAGTGTGGCCTACTAGCACCTGGAAGAAGGCTGCAACAAGCGCAAAACTAGTCTTAGAGTACATCTGATGGAACCCACAAATAAAATGAGCCATCAATCAGCATGAGCAATATCTAATCCTTTTGCTAGATATTCCAAATATTTAAATGTTACACGTGATATATAGCCTCGCATAAAATTAGCTTCTTATGAATAGTTGTATTTGATATTGGGCTATGTTTATTTGAATGAAAAACTTTTTTATGCTTCATGAATCAACATAAGATCTATTTTTGTTATTGTAATAGCTAGTGGATAAATGGCGTTTGCAGTTGCATGTCAAATGGTACTTACTCAACACAAGAACAATATCCATCTAACTTCCTAATTGCATCTATGTTAAGAATGTGTAACATTGTAGCCACCTTACTCTAGAAAGTTGGGTAACGTTCCTTCGGAGGCCTTTGAATAGACTACACAATAATTATCCTATTATAATAAGAGACTAATACTTCTTAGATATTTCCACCAAGGGAAAGGAATGCAACCTTGCAGCCACTTTGGGAAATACTATAACTGACAAGCAGGCTAGCTGGGAGTTAACTAACTCCTGAACTCTCTACTAACCACTGCTTCTACCGTTCTGCTTCTCTCTTTTTATATTAACCCCCCACACTGGCGCCCTTGGGAGTTAGGCCTGATAAGATAAGGGCCTGGCCATTTGGCCTACTAACAGAATGGCGGCCACTGACCATGTTGACTGCTTTCCCGCCACTTTACTTAAGTGGATTTATTTTTACAGAAAAAATAAAACACAAAATATTGAAAAAAAGTACAAGAAAAGTTTAAATTTAATGTCAAATTCCAGTTCCTTGTCCAAGAATGGGCACATCCTAGCTGGATGCTCACAACTGGATTTCAGACTCAGTAATTCAAGATCCAAATCATTCTGCAATGCTGGGAACTAAAAACCGTTTCAAAGGTCTGCTAACTAGCTGACCCCTGTCATGGCAAGCGGCTGCATGACACAAATCTTAGAACCGCTGCGTTAGCTTCTTGTTTAACATGGCCTTGAAAACCGCAGGAGATGCTTCGCACATCAGGAAACCTTGACACAATGAGAGGAACTCCATGCCAGGGATTTTTCCTGACTGTCCAGTTACAAGCCATACAATGAGGTATTGACACAGCTCGTCTTGACACTGTAGGTCTCTAATTACAGGAAAGGCAAGATTCTGTAACAAAGGAAAATATCATTGAATTGTCAATATGGGAAGTCAGCAAGTTCATTAAGGCGCAACAGGATTGTGGACAGGAAACGATCAGTCACGATATCTGTAGAGTTAATTCGTAATGGTTAGTCTGGTAGCACAACCACACTAGTGTCATCTTGAAGGGGGTCAGTCTCAATGGCTGGAGGCTTTGAAACTTTTCCAGGAACAACAGTAGCCTGTCTTGTAGGAGAAACTGATACAGTAGCAACTGATTCCTCTTCTGATGACCCCACTTGCTTGGAAGCAGCTACAGAACAAATGGACATTTCAGACGCATGTTGATCATGATGCTTCGTCGTGAATCGAAATGACTGACTTGAGTCTGCTTGTCTTTGGTTTGGACAAATGAATTACCCTCCTGTACGGCAATATCGGTCAGCTCGGGATAAGTCTAAACCGGACCACTTGATATAGGCTAAGTTGATGAATTTTCAAAATCTAATTCTGTCAGACATGATGACTCTCAACTGCTAATGATAGCCTCTGTCTGACATGTTGAATCTTGACTGGTAGCGATAACTTCTGTCGGACATCCAACAGAAGCAACCATAGATTGAACTTAATTGGCATGACACATCACAAGTATTGACCAAATTCGAGGAATGAGTGGGATCAAATGACTGCAGATGACATTTCGACATTGGTAGTTGATTGATGACCACACTGAAACGAAACTTGTTGCTATGGACAATAAAGAATTAAATTTATCAAATTCTTTTAGTAAACCAGATAGTAATACTATTAGACTCTCGTCTTTAGAGAACACTGCTTTAGACCAACATCTGTTGGCATAATGACCTTCGGTCGAACACCACAAACAAATAACGTTTTTCTTTCCACCGTTGCCACCAATTATGTAGACACCTTACTCTAGAAGGTTGGGTAACGTGCTTTCGGAGGCCTTAGAACGGACTACACAATAATTATCCTATTATAATCCTATTATAATAAGAGACTAATACTAATATTTCCACCAAGGGAAAGGAGTGCAACCACTGGGGGAATACTATAACTTACTAGCAGGATAGCTGGGAGTTAACCACTCCTCTACTAACTCCTGACGTCTACTAACCATGGCTTCTACTGTTCTGCATCTTATTATACTAACACCCCACACTGGCGCCAGCACTGGTGCCTTTGGGAGTTAGGCCTGATAAGATAAGGGCCTGTCCATTTGGCCTACTAACAATATGACTGCTACTGACAATGTTGGCTACAACATGAGAAGAAACTGACCAATACAGGAAATCGTAGCACTTCAAATCCATGTTACTGGCAAATTGTGTAGTTAGGTACTTCTTGGAAAAATTAATGTACAGTATTATTCTGTTTCATGAATATTGATGATACGTTAAATTCTGATTTATCTAGCTACTTTTATACCAGCATTGCTTATTTGGTGTAAAGCCGTTGATGGCACCCCCGCCAAATCTAACTCTATTCAAGAGTAGAGCCAGGCCCTCTTAATATTTTCATAAAAATCTTAGAAGTGTTTTTGGAATCCCACTTATTTGAAAAAGGTATTTGTATATTATTGCTGTTATTGAAAGAGGTTAGAATAACAAATATTGAAAATGGTTACTATTCATATGAAATCATTTCAGTGAGTACAATTGCTTTACAAATATACTAAAATGTTATTTTAGGGGCCATTTCCCAGATGTTTTTAAATAACATCTTATGCTCATTTATTTAAGGAAATTCAACTTTCAAAAGTGATATAACTTCTGATCCTTGGTTTGAAAGCCAGTTGAACTCTGATATGGCAAGACATACTTCTTACTCTGGTCTCCTTTCACCCACCCAATCTATTTCAAACACTAAAGTAAGTACTATTTATGCATAGGAATTTTTCTTGACAATAACAGTAATTGGAGTTTGAAAGTTTCCTTTGATAATGAAATTTTTTGTCTTTATTTATAGTTCACTTAACTTATATTTGGTCTCTAGAATAGAAAATCAATCCTTCTATGTTGTTGAATTTTGGATATTTTGTTTCAGACTGAGTCTTTTGCTAGAGGTCAGGGATTGTTTGACACAGATACTAATAGACTGGAAAAAGTACAAAAGGCAAGAGAGTACAGAGAATATATTGAAGCACAAATGGTGGAAAAACAGCGTAAACAGCAGGAAGAGAGAGAAAGAAAGAGAAAAGAGGAAGAGGAAGAAGAGAGAAGATTGGATGAAGAAAGAAAACTAATTCAGAAGCAGTTTGAGGACGAACAAAAGAAACTAAAAGAGAAAGAAGTGATAAATAATTTAGTATATTTCATGTGGTAGATTTAAGCCTTGCCAGCGTTCAGTAAGACTCAACTGAGAAGAAACCATTTTCTAAAAAAATATTTCAATTGAGTCTGTTGCTAAACGCTTTTTTTGGTTGTTGCTTGCTTTATTAAATGTCACCTACCTGAGAGTACCTCAAGTGTGCAAAAGCTTAAAATTTCTACATTTACAAATGAACAGCAGAATTATCTTTAGTATAATGTTGGCAAATTTTTTTCGCTTGTGCTAACTTCACTATTTGACACTGAAACGACTCTAGTTGGTGTAACAGCGCTAGCTTCTCAGAGCGGGCGCCTATGATTTTAGCATCTGCTACAGACTAATTTAAAAGTCATAATATTTTTTTTCTTTAATAAACATCAAAATTTAAGCAAATAATGCAAAAATTATATTAAAATGCAAGTATCATTATTTATGAAGTCAAAATTACAAATAACGATGATAAACAAGGTCTCATTAAAATTTTTTCTATGGAAATGTTGTTTAGAGGCATACTTATGAAGTATTATGTTACATATGGTTAAATATATTAAAATGCAAGTATCATTATTAATTAAGTCAAATTTCAGAATAATGATGAGGGAAAACTAATATCGTCTGCTTTAGCCGATACCTATCTAGGTTTCAATGGCGAACCATAGGGGGCGTAGCTATAGTTTTTGGTCGTGAATACTGTTGAGCAATGTGACTTAAACATGATAAAATTTTTTTGCTTTTTCAAATATCTTTTCTTTTTGAAAGTGGACCCAAGTCTCTTTATCAAGTTGAAACACTTATATTAAACTGCTAAACCTGTTTAAATGCATAAAACTAAAAAGTGTATTGTTTTGAATAGGAACTTGTGGAGCGTAAACGTCTAGTGCTTTTGGAAGCTGTAAAGAATGCCCAGGAATCAGCAGAAGCTGAGAAGAAGGCTAAAATTGCTCTGAAAAGAAATCAAGGAAGAATGGCTCAAGAAAACCATAGTATAGCCAGTCCTTCCCATTCATCAAATTCGAGAGATGCACACATTGAGACGGCAACTAAACCGCATGAAGTCAACGGAAATCCTGTTAGCCCACAATCCCATACAGATGATTTTAAAATATCACAAGATTTAAGTAATTTTCAGGTAAGTTTCTGAACTTAATGACAATGACTTAAATATAGCTTGAGGAAACTTTTCCCTTGGTATAGTGTCGTACCTAAGAATAATTGAATAATTATAAAAAAATTCACCTTTTGATGTAACAACCTTCATTCTAAGTGGTGCCTACCAATACTATGGCTCTCAGAGGGGATTCTATATAGAGGGGAGTTTCCGGTTTAACTTAGGCATTGCTTTAACTAAACTAAATTTTCTACCCCTCTGAAATTTGAAACATTGGTTTAAATTGTTCCACTTAAAAATTCAATCATTTAGCCACTGGACTTAACCCTACATCCTTTAAGTTGAAGCTAGAAACTAGAGTGTAATCATTCAAAGGAAACTGCACAACTGAGAATAGTCTCTATAATATTAAAATATTGAAAAGGTTGATTGTTCCTTATTACGTGTATTTTTATTTATAATGTATTTTGAAGGCATGGATCAAAGACGGTAATCACACTTCAACAAAGACTGAAGATTCAGTTCAAGTTAAATCGCAACAGATGGCAACTGTTTATCCTATGCAGAGTGAATTTAATTCTTCCGATCTGGATTTAAGAGAAACCAAAGATTTTGGTATACAAACGGAACCTAGTCTATCACCATACATTCAAAATCGTCTTTTAACACCATCTCAGTGGAGAATTAATGAGAGATTAAGCCGTCATTGTCACAGCTCTGGAATCACCTCAGCGAATGTCTGGGGTTTTAACAGAGATATGAGTACACAAACAGACGCACGTCAGAATTTGGAATGGAAAAATAGCTATCACACTTTAAGAAAAAAGCCGGAGCGCTCTGACTATGCGTTTTGGTAATTATTTTTCAAATTTTTTGGATATTTATGAAGACCTTGTGAAAATTGTGCCTGTGTTTTATTTTAAAAATGTAATACTTGTCTTTTTTTTTTAATTTATAGTTCTTCAAGTTCCAGCACGTGTAGTTCTGCCACTTTAGAAAGGAGTAGCAATGTAAAACAGACAAGCAAACTGGTGCCTAAAAGTGAAAATAATTGTGATACTGCAATAACAAATCAATTGGGGAATGAAAATAAACCTAAGTGGGGAGTAAACAAGCCATCAAAAAATTTTGTTAAAATGACAGAACGTGATCCTAATTGTAGAAGAAGAAAAAAACTGCAAGAAATGAGAAAACAACATTGGCAAAAAGAACTAGCAACTCAAAAGGCAATGACGCAAACAAAAAGAATGGTTCTGGCTTCAAAACATGAAACTAATTCTAATATTGAAACTGATGCTACTAATCCCTATGAAGGGTATCAGAATGCCAAATCTTCTACTTACACTATACCAAAAAATCAGAACGTTTTTGCAGAAAACCTATCTTCTACTTACACTTTACCACAAAATCAAAAGATTTTTGCTAGAGTCCCACCAGTCCAAGTTAACTGTGATATAAATAAGAACTCAGCGTTAATTCTTCCTCCACTTAGTGGTAGATGGTCACGAAGTTCAGATTCCCTTCCAAATGTCATGTTTAGAGACTTGTCATTGGATTGCAGTTCCATAAACGTTCCAGGTTATACATGTAGTGCTGTCAAAGTATTAGGAAATTTTGATTCCAGATCTGAGATACATGGGCTACCTGTTCGTCGAAAATGGCATAGCCAAGAAAATTTTGAACCCACATTCACCAAAGGAGGAGGTATTTTAAATTTCTTGACCATTTAAATTTATGCTGTGTAGCGGAACTTTTTGTCCTAAATAATTTGTTTCTCAATTGTAATTAATAGATTCTGGTATCTCTAGTCTTATGAGAAATTCAAGAAATGGGTGCAGTGCAACTAACTCTTCTAACATTAATGAATCTAATGGGAGTAGCAGTGCATCAGAAGATGCTGATGATATATACGCACAAGGAGTTGTGATACCCACTCCAAGAAGAAAATGGAGTGAACAGGACAGTTTTGATTTAGATAAAATTGCCCTCCTCCAAGCGGTTTTAAATAGGAAAGACTTAGAGCGAGCTGTCAGTATCCAATCTACTGATTTAAAAAAAAGTCCTCCACACACGGTTTCGAAAATTCGAGCAACTTCAGAGTCAAGCAATTTACATTCAGTCAAACAATCACCAATACTAGCACAAGCTACGTCTGTTGAAAAAGACCCTCTAGTTAATCCAAATATGGTAATTGAACGTCCAACTCCAAGACAAGATAAAATACTACAGCAACTATCTACTTTAAGAAGGGTAAAAATTCCCAATTTCTTTTACATATATGGTGCATTCCCACTCCCCCTCCCCCTTATTTAGGCTTGTAAATATCTTGATAGGTATAGAGTAGCTTTTAAAGGGGAAAGGGTACTATAAATAAACGAGTTTTCTAGTTCAAGAAGAATGTCTTTTAAAGTCTTATTTCACATCTGCACCTAAAACAATTTCCAAATACAGATCAATCATTCAGGTTGTGTTTCAAAGTAAATTTGTTGATATTTAATTGATTAGTCAATGAGAGATCAGTTTTGTGCAAACACAGCTTCTTTTCTTGAGTTTTTTTTTAACTATTCGCGAAACTTAGTATTTAATGCAAATTTAAAAATAAATCGCTGTCCTTAGATTAGAACTATAAAAGCTAGGCTAATACCCAAGGTACCACCTTAGGCCTAAGTCATCAACCGACTTTTAAAGCCATTAATCCAGGTGGCCAGGTGGCTAATGGGAATAGCAAGAAACCGAGAATATGAAGCCGCGCGGAACTATGACCTCAGTTTTCATAGAGCCTGCCATGTTACAGTAGTGGTATTTGGGAAAGGGACAAAGATTACCAGAGGAACAAAGTAAGGATGTGGTTTTTCTACTGGGAATTGCAAGTTGCTGTCCACACATTCTTTGTTAACCTAAATATATTAATGGCAATAGCACGTACTCATTCGCCATTGGTGAAGTTGATCCCATGAAATTAAGATAAACGAAAAAGATTTCTTCCTTAACTAAAACATGGAGTGAAACTTAAAATGTTTAGTGTATATTAAATAATTTTCTGAGTTGACATTGTTTGCATTAATGAGTATTGTTAAAGAAAGCTTAATTTCCACTTTAAGCCACTTCTCCTATTCCATTTCAAAATATCAGGGAAAATACACTGAAAATCTCGGTAATTGGATTGAACCTTGTTGATAAAGTCTTTGTTTGCAGAAAAGTCGCATTGTCTGTATTTGAGCACTTGCACAATTTACAAAGAAAAAATTATGTTTTAGTCCAAAAATAGCAATATTAGTTTCAGAGAAATTATGGGCTTCAGTTTTGTGTGTATACTTTCAGATAGCTATACAAAATTTTAATTGTTGTTGACATAAATTGGAGCTACCGCCTGCACAAGAGAATAGAAATAAATAAAAATTCATGACAATTAAAGATATTAAGAACATTGCGGCAGTAGCCATTCCATTCCCAAGTGTTTACGAAGTTTAAAAGCCTTCCACAGAACTCCAGCTCTATGAAAAAAGTATAACTCGGTTCTACAAATGCAATTTCTTAGTTCTTACGTGTAACAATACTGGTTGAGACACCAACCTCCTACGCATTATAACCTGGCAACCTGTATAAGGCATTGGGTATTAGCCTAGCTGATTATCATTGAGAAAGTTATATTCAAGGATTTTAAACATGTTTGATAAATCTAAATACATAAATATGTCTAATTTACGAGCCAATTAAGCCATCCCAGTTTCTAGTACCTTTAGTGATCTGCCACTGTTTACTTTAAAGTTTGGATGACACAATGTACACTGTTAGCTTTAGTGTAGCCATTTGTGAAAGTAATTAACTTTTGGGTAGTGTTAAATCATAGATTAATTAACTAAGGGATGTTCCACCTCTGTAGAAAACTCGCCAAAGCGAGCGTTAGTGACTGTTCCGAAATCATTTTAGCCACGCAAGGTTTGATTTTTCTCGCGTGGAACATGTTTGAAAAACCCACTGCAACCGCCCGTCCACATGTTTGTTTGTATCGGTATAAATTAAATTTCTGCTATTGACGCTTTTCGCTGATAGGTGGCGTTCGGAGTAGGCAACTTCGATATTTTGGAACCCGTGGAACTTCCCTTAGTTAACTAATCCATGGTTAAATTAATGGCAATCTCATTATTTAAATGTAAGTGGATGAAGGATTTTTGAAACCTTAGAGTTGGTTCACTGGTATTTGAACAATGTACCCAAATAATTGTTTATTTTTTTTCTTAGGGTTTGTTGCTGAAGCAGCAAGAAATCGAAAGTCGGTTACAGAAGCCTGAATCTCCGATGGAAACATAAACTTGTTTTTACAAGCCTTAATTTTTTATGAATCTAAGACTGACAAAGCTAAACTAATGAATCCACTGTAGGAAAGTTAGTAAAAAATTAAAAACAATTTTAAAATATAAATTTTTAAGATATATTATCGTAGTGGTAGCAACTATAAATAGGATATTATCAAAACTAAGTCTTTGCCATTACATTTAAAACAAAGTTGTATAGAGTACATTTTTCAACTACAAGAAGGCACTGACCAGCAGATATTTGATATCAAACTTGAGAATGGCTGTCTTGAAATGGAAAATGAAGTCAACATGAGGGGAAAGTACCCAAATGGCTTAGCTAAATGAAACAATTGACGAGTACCACTTTAGATTTTATCGTACAAAGAAGTTAATTAAAAATGTATATGCATTTAAGGTGAACTTACTGTATTGTACAATTTTCTTAAATGATTTAAAATTGCTTTTAAGCTGAATATTAAAATAAATTAACCAATTCATTTAGGGATGCACCGATATATCGGCTAATTTTTCAAATATTGGTATCGGCCAATATCGGCTTAAGCGAGGCCGATATTAGCCGATACTTCTGGTATTAGAAAAATATTTTCAGGAAAAACTTCAAAAAAAGGCGATACTCAACTAACTAATTAATGGAAAACATTTATTGCCACAACCTTACATTTCCTTTTAAAAAGGCCACTTGATCGCTGTTGTAGGAAATAATTATTCGCGTCCAAAACGGTCAGGAATCATAAGTGGTTTTTCGACTCCAAAAGCCATAGATCATATCATTTTTTAACAGGTGGTTACGAGAGTAAACAAAAAAGCATAATATTGTGATAGGTAACTTTGTTAATATCGGTCGATATATCGGCCGGCCGATATATCGGCTGTACCCATATCGGTGCATCCCTAAATTCATTACAAATAGTGGAAATTGAAGTTTTTGGATGTTTCATCACTTTTGTAAATGTTTAAGTTAGTTTTATTTTCAAGCAACCTTAGAAAGACGTACATTCTTAGAGAAATCGAGTTTAAATAATAAGCGCTGACATAAGTACAGTGATACTAAACAAGAACTTCAACCTGTTGCAATTCCATGAATAAGTATTGATATTTTTGCCCGATTGTACTATAATCTTTCCCTTATGTATTTTGCCTCATGTAATTAATATGCAAGATCTATTGACCACCCCATAGAATTTGTATAAAAAGTTAATTATTCCAGTTTTCTTTCCTGTTTACTTAGTGAAAGTACAATTTTTATTTTATTGATAATTTTATTTTAAAGGGAATTGACATTTTCCTCTGTCAAAAATCCACGATCCAGAAAGCTATTGGCATGTAATGGTGGTATTTTTGTATTAAACCAGGGCGTAGTAAGTTAAAAACCAGAGCTGTTGGTTGAAATTTAGGGCCTTCATCAGGGATCCAAGCCTATTCTTTTTTCTTTTTTGACTTCATGTTTGTTTCATCAAATTATTTTAGACAGTACAATACGTAGTACCAGAAGTCATATGTTTTAAGTTTTACCATTAAAATAAGTGTGCTTTCGCCTTTTTGTATTTTAAGAAGGTCATTCAAAAAAAGTGGGATCCCTTTACACTACATTTATAAAAAATAGTTTTTCATATTATGTTTGCAGACGTATTTTAAAGCAGAAGACAAATTGAGTAAAAAAATTTTGGTTTCTTCAAATCGGACATTTCTCTGGGACGGTTTTAGTCTGGCATATTTAATGTGCACATAATATAATAAATTAGCTTTCATTTTAGTTTGGATTTTGAAATTTTGCATTAGCTCTAATGAAATAAATATGGTTCTTATAATTTATGTACGTCAATGAGAAGATGCTGCAAACCAACCAGTTGTAATTATGAAAGCATGGTCGCAGAAGGGAAATGTTAATTATCACATCTAATGAGTAAGAAAAATGTTCCCAGGCATAAGCAATGGACTTTATTTAATGGGTTTTGGAGAGCCACCAATTTTCGAAATATTACAAACTAGGACAAAGGTAAAAAAGACTTTTCTTAGATACTCAGTTTGTTGTTTAAACAATCTATATTTATTACTGTTTAACAAAGAGATTAATATATGTGGGCTAACCCTTTTGCATAAAAATGATAAATAATTAAAGATTACGACCACTGTTGCATAGTAAAAATAATGCAACAGTAGTCTTAATTTTTCACTTCATTTAGAGATGTATAAATATAGAACACTATTGCACAATACACACTTAAATTGTTAGTTTATGACTACCTATATGTAACGAAAATGCTGAGTTATTTAAAGTTATGGCCATACACTAGTGTTTTTGATTTAGTTTATCTAGCAAATTTTGATGTAATTTGTTTTTCGTGTTGCAGGAAAGGTAATTACATTTAAAATTTTGTACATTAAAGTTATAAAAATAAATTGAAATTACATTGTACACTTTGCTTAAAAAACTTACCTTATTTATATAAATATTACTTTTTTCTCCCAAAATGAGTTTTTCATCGTGAAGTTCAGGATGCACTAGCGGCATTATTGTAGGGTTAGTAACTTTGTCTGTATTACAATTCTGAATAAGTAGTAAGGAATATTGTTTTTTCAATTTCATTTGCTAGCCGCAGTTGCTAAGAAATTACTGCCTAAAAATAAATGGGCGAAGTTCACTAGGAAAAATAATTAACTGTAAACGGATTTAGGAAACTCATTTATTTAATGATGTATCATCTTAACAAAACTCATCAAGTTATGCATAAGGTTATGTACGTAGATGGTTAAAAAAAGCCAATGAGGCAAGTGGATTCTTATTCGAGTCTTTCTTAAGAGTTTCCAAGTGCATACATAACTTCAGTGTTTTATTTGTTTATTTCTGTTATGATGATAAATCAAAAGTAGTTTATTTCACTGATGATTAAATATAGTTTGTCTTTAAGATTATGAATAATTTAATGTCAATCTATGTTGTAAGTGTCTTGCTGGGTCCTCTAATAAATTAATTAAAGGGAATATAACCTTTAATGAATTCTCTTTATAGCAGACCCCAACAGTTTTAGGGATTACCTTGACAAACCACTAAAGTGCCACAAAATGTCAAAAGCCACATGAGTGACTGTCCGAAATACTAGATTATATTATCTGAGGAGGATTTTCACTTAGATTATACCGAAGAACGTGCTACACAGCACTAGGGGCTTTCCTGCTTCTATTCAATAATGACACGCAATGGACAGTACCCGTGCATATGGCTTCATTATAAAAAAGACAAGTTCAGTTAATGCCCCTCTAGATTAATTTACATATTACTTAAGTAAATATAGTATTAAGGCAATTGGTATAGTATTTTCTGAAGTATCAACAAATTTTAGATATTTTTATCCTTAGGCAAAAGTTAATTACAACCTCTATGATCAGAAAGCTCTAAACAGACAGTGTACAGGAATTTGGTAGACTACACTAGATATTCTAATTTTTAACCAAACTTTTGGTTTCTGGGCTAGCTCTCATGTTTTACATAACAATCATTCATAAGTATACCAAAAAAGCATTTTCTTTAATGGAACCTTGTTCACGGTTTACGTTATAACTTATGTTACCGCCAACTCAGTAACGAAGAATGAGTCATAATCTTAAGAAAGGGAAAATTTGTGCAGAATTCCTCGTGGGCTTTGTCCATTCGGAAGATCATTAGAATTTTACATTTTTGGGTCTTCTTTTGGTGTGAAACCAGGTCTCATTGCATTTTTCTTATGTCAATGTTATGGCAGAGGCACACTTAAGAATGATTATGTTAAATGTGATAGGATGTAAGAAAGAGGTTCACATGTATGAAATTCAGTATTGTCATTTTTTTGTGTGTAGGCAAACAAAAAATTAGTCTACAATTACAAGACAGCGCATTAAAAAGTATATTGAACAATAAATAAAATAAAACACTATTTGAAAACTTTGGTATAATTATGTAAAAATAAGTAAATATATAAAAAAAAGTTAAACTTTTATGCACACTTTAAAAAAACCCAAAAAAATCTTACAGGAACTTTATTTTCATAAACTCCACAGTTATCACCCAATGAAAAGAAACCTTTATACTTTTGCACTGGGCTAATTGGTTAAGGTTTTCTATTTTCAATTTCTTTTGCACAAAAAAATTTAAATGTTATTTGAGCTTGTGAAAAATGGAAAAGCTCCAAATTGGCTGTTGATTGGAGTTTTAGGAGAGGCGCATATGTACATAAAATCTTCTGATTGAAGATGAGTTCTATTAAGAGTTGGCTCAGATGTACTTCTTGTGATTTTGGGCAAAGACCTTGCCAAGCTTTCCAAAGATGCTAATATCTGAAATAAAAGTGAGAGGTACCGATATAGAGAAATGCATGCAGAAAGTGTGGTTTCAAATGAATCAATTAAAAGAAAATTAAATAACCTGTCTGAAAAGAGGTCTTTCTTCTCTTTTAAATTTTAAACAGTCTTCAACAAGTCGCAGGAGAGCTTTAGGTGTATCAGAGCGTGCATTTGACAATTCAGGTTTTAACCTTTCATTGCCTACCATAAATAGAATCTAAAATTTTTTTAAAACAACATTAGGGTGACAGATAATTATATCATTTGACAAAAATAGTATATTTAACTTGTGCCATTAATAATAAGTAAAAGGCATTTGGTGCTTTATCTCTATTTTTTTTCTGTTTAGAATACTAACTATTCGGGGTGAAATAATAATAATAGCCTCAAACTGTGGTTATATATGTTGACACTACTCCACAATAAGCTAGAAAATGCATGAATAAATTCTCAGTCTAGTAAATTAATAGAAATGCAAATTATATCTAACTGAATCCTAAATCAGTAAATTTTATTTCACATTGTCCGAAAACCTTTCTCGGTAGCTCTTAACTGAATCTTATCCGCTACTCAAAAAGCATTTTATTAATTGGATGGACAAGTAATTTTTTGGTATTAGTTGTCTCAAGAACCAGTTTGGAATTCCTTCATTCTCTTGTATGAATTGTTTATTTTAAAATAGTATTTCAAGAGGGTAGTTTTAGGTTTTGCAAAATCTTTAAATAATTTGACCTTTTCCCCCACACTTACTTGGTCTATACTATTTATATGAGTATATGGCAGCTGACCCGTTACTAATTCATAGAGAACCACTCCAAAAGCATAAACATCAGACTGGAAAGAGTATGGATTAGGATCTTTCATGCGTATCACCTCTGGAGCCTTTAAAGTAAAAATAAAAAATATTTTAAGATGTTTGTGGTAAAATTAAATGTTATATCATAATAACTAGAAGCATAAACTGTAAGATTGCAGCTAGGAGCAACAAACAGAGCACCCCACACAAGGAGAATGCAACCTGTCAAAGTTGTGCATTTTCTTGTGTACAGTTTCATTGGTTCGATGCTTTAGCGCCTGCTGACATCCGAAAGCAGAAAATTCAGAAATAGTCTTCCCCCTTTCTGTAAGACGTTCATCATAAAGGCTTAATTTGTACACAAAACTGTTAGTAAGTTTAAAGGCTAGCTGTGTGGGGCTGGTGTGTTCGTTGCTCCTAGATTGCAGTGTTACTGATTTTGTTACAGGGATGGGTTAATTAAAATTTTACAAAAATTTGGAAAATTAAGGTAAATGAATGAATTGCTTTACCATCCAGAAAACAGAACCCGTTGGTTGATTGAAATGCTGAGAACCACTCCATCTCGTTTTTACAGTTGCTAGACCAAAGTCACCAATTTTTACAGTTGTTAAGTCTTCATGCAGAAAAATATCTAAAAAATAACTTTTTAATTATACCAATGAACACATTAATGGAACAACAAATTTCAACCCACTTTTTGATTTAAGATCTCTATGAATGATATTCTTCGCATGTAGATAACTATAAAATAAACATGAATAAAGAACACATTGGAAATTTAATTTAAAGGCAAACAGAATTTGGAAACTTAAGTTAAGTTGGAACCTATAAAAATGCACAGAAGCGGATTGAATTAATCAATTTTTTAAATTTTCAGGGCATACACTCGCTCACCACCAAAAATAAATTAAACCAACTAACAATTTGAATAAACTTTTTTTCATTTACGGGCCTTAGCTACACTTGCTCACCACCAAAACTAAATGAAACCAACGAGCAATTAAAACACTTACTCCATGCCCTGAGCTGTTTGTCTGGCAATGTCTATGAGTCTGAGCATTTCAAATTTATTTTCAAGCATGTGAATATGTTTGTAGAGGGTAGAACCTTCACACCACTGAGTCACTATTGTAAGCTGAGGTTTAGTGACGTAGCCCATGAAAAGCAGAATGTTCACATGCCGTGTTTTACGTAGTACCGCAACCTCATTTTTGAAAGCCTGTAGTTGAGCTGGAGTGGGATTTGTCACATTCAACCTTTTCAGCGCCATTGGACCTGAAAATTGTTAATACAATAAGAGATATTCTTTTCAAATTAAAAACTAATTTTATTTACCATGCCAATGTCCTTTGAATACAGTCCCAAAAGAACCAGAGCCAATTCTAGGACCAGCTTGAATTTCATCAGCATTAATTTCCCAGTTTTCAAAGGTTTCTTTGGTAGTTTTCTATCATTTACATTGTTGTTGAAAAGTTAATTTTCTTTATTCGTTCAAGTGTTATCCAGGTAAATACAATACATACAATTTTTCTTGTGCTTTCATCAGCTGATCTTGCCCTTGGTCTCCAGGCTTTGTGTGTGGTTGTTGGCGACCCTTGGGCACTTTGTGTTCGGGTTGGGCTAGATGTAGGACTATAGTTTCCAGGAGAGGGCCCTTGACTTAAGGGAGGTAAAAGAGCACCACATGGACCTACTGAGTTTTGTCCTTTGACCTTTGCAGCCATCTCCTATGAAGGTGATTGAAAATGAAAATATAACCATTTTTTTATGTGCATATCTATTTACCTCAAATGACATTTCATTAGCATTGACTAGGTTAAAACAGACATTCGGAGCAGATGTGGAACGTTCTCTTTGACCCAATGGTGGAGGGTGTTGCCTAATTGTAACTTTAGGGGAAGAAACAGGACTGGAAGTTCCTCCAGCCTGTGGATAACAATAAGGTGGATAGGGAAAGGAACTAGTTGTGGATACAGCACCACTTGATGTTAGGGAACTATTTAATGTTGCATCAGGCTCCATAGAAGCCAATAATCTAAAAACAAATAAGAATAAAATTATTTAACTTAAGTTTGAAATAAATTTTGAATATCTAAGATAAATCAAATCAGTTCCCTAATACCTAATTCAAGGTTTTTATAGTAAAAAATATAACATCAAAAATTGTGACGGAAGATAACCAAGTACCCTCCCTATGAAATATTTTAATACATACTGTCTATAGTAGTGTTGCTCCACCCTAAGAGGTTGACAGAGTGTTGGCACTCCTGCAGCACATCTCTGATGAAACCGATAACCACAAGTTTGACAACGGAAGCCATGAAATAGAAGACGACGACAACACTCGCAAAAGGCTAAGGTAAAGAATGTTTTCCTAACGAAGTTGTGAGATATACTCGTGGTGATTTGAAACCTATCCCTCATTTCAACCAGAATTTCTTGTCCTTCCAGGCATCCAATATCCATTTCCCAATTAACTAAAGATCTTAAAAGAAAATATCACAATGTAAATTATTAGCTTCACACTTAAATTTAGCTACACTTTCAGATAGCTATACAAGTAAATTACAAATGACCAATTTGGAATTAGCTCATTGATCTCTGGATTGATAGCAAGTGGAATTACAAATTTTTCTAGCCTAGCTACCTTTGTAAGTCTTTAAATTAGTTGAGTCCTAAGTTCCCATACATTTCCCTCTTACTCACAAGGGCGGAACTACATTAATTAGTTTCTCGGATGTAAAACTACATTTCAAAACCTGAAGTCCAGATTATTAACAAACAAGGTAAATAAAATTGCCTATCATCATTATTAAAATTTCTGCCAAAGGACATAGCACTTCTTCTATGGGATTTGGCTTTTGAGAGATTTTTTCAAATTGAAACATGTTGTTAACTTGATCAAAGGAGCAAAATTGCCATTTTTCCCTAGCTCCTATAGTTTGTCCAATATCAGTGGTTAGCTCTCTATGCTTGCGCGTCGCTAGATGTTTACATATCTTGTTAGAAATAGTTATTACTTTGCATAGGAAAAGTACTTATGTCTAGCCCTGTTCTAAACTGAAACTATATTTATCTGTCGTCTGCTTATACTTTTTTTGTTTTTACTTTCACTTTCTCTTTTTGTGTTTTTAAGGTCAGTAGAGACCATACCTATTTTTGTATATTAGATTTAACTATAATTAAATAGAGATTTATAAATAACAAACTGTCTTGCCAATTCAATATAGATAGATCTTACAATTGGTAGCAGAAAGCGTGGTTAATATGGAATAAATAAAATAGAAAAGATTTATTTGTGAATTGGCAGTGTTTGAGTTAGGCTTAGCTTAGTGAAAGTGCAGAATGGAAATGAACAAAACAGATTAAAGTTAAAAATGGAAAAACAGAATAATTCCTTGACATCCCTTGGAACATCATTTTCATTTAATAAATTAAATGATGAGAATTATGTAAACTGGAAGTTTAATATGAAAATGGCTCTGCTAGATTTTGGGCTATGGGGGATCATAGATGAAACAGATGAAGAACCAAATGAAGAAGCAGATTCTAAAGTAAAAGAGAGATATGAAACCAGAAAACAAAAAGCTCTATCAAAATTAGCTCTGGCAGTAGATGACCAGCATAAGAATTTAGTATCACAATATGAAACAGCCGTAGAAGTATGGAACGCACTTAAAGACCTTTATGAACCAAAGTCACGAGCACGAATAGCTTCATTACGATTGAATTTTCTGAGTCTGAAATATAATGTACCTGAAAGCATGTCAGGATATCTTGGGAGAATCAGTGCTGCAGCGGAACAATTGGAATTAGCAGGACGTATTTTAGCTCCAGACGAAATAGCATACCAGATGATTTGTAAATTACCCGCCCAATATGAGAACACGATTCAAAGAGCTTATCAACTCAATGATGAAGAGTTTACTCCAGATAAAGTCAAAAACCTCCTTATAGCCGAATATGAAAGACAGAAACTAGTACACCAAGAGGAAGAAAGAACAGATATGAAGACTGGACTTATGTCCATTCAACCCAATCAGAATAATCAACAGAAAAATAGAGGTGCACAACAAAAGCGTGGAAATTTCAAAGGCTATCAAGGGAATCAGAATACTAGTCAAAGTTTTGAATGCTATAGATGTGGAAAAACTGGTCATATAGCAAGAAATTGTCATGCAAATATTCAAACTGGAGGCCGCACTGTAAATCAGAAAGGAAATAGATCAAATTATCCGAGCAATCAAAGGTCAGCTAATCAAACTAGAAACAGTTATGCAAGCAGTAGCAGCGATTGGGATAATGGAAATTCATATGGAAATGCATATTTAGCTACTACAATGATTTCAACATCGGATAAAGATTCTTGGATTTTTGATTGTGGTGCTACACACCATTTTTGTCATAGAAGAGACTGGTTCGTTGAATATCAGGAAATAGAAGTACCCATTGATATTGCTCAAGGTGAAGCAAAAGCTTTTGGAACTGGGGTCGTAAATATGGTGGTAAAAACACCTTATGGAGATAATCTCATTCATTTGACAGATGTATTCTATGTTCCGCAGTATAATAGAAATTTATTATCAGCCAGAAGATTTGATAATAAAGGATGTAAGATTATAATAGTTAATGGCTCGATTAAAGTATACGGTGTGAACAAGACGTTGGTTTTATCTTCCACCTTAACCGGAAACAATCTTTATGTTGTTGATGCATACATTCCAAGTAGAGAAGAACCCAGGAAGGAACTCTCAGTGAAGGGTGGATGTAACACGAGTCTAACAATTGATACAGCAAGATGGCACCAAAGATTAGGACATCCTTCAATCAAACGGATGAAGGAATTGCAGAGAAAAGATATGGCTCACGGATTACCAGAATTTAAAGGAGAAATTGACCACTGCATACCATGTAAAGTAGCAAAAGCAACAAAGGCCGCCTCAAAATCTATACCTGATATATCTACAAAACAACCATTAGAACTTGTCCACAGTGACGTTTGGGGACCTTCACCTGTTATATCTCAAGGTGGGTCACGATATTTTATCAGTTTCATAGACGATTATACTAGAAAGGCAATAGTTTATATTATGAAGAATAAAAGCGAAGCATATGATAAATATAAAGAATATAAGGCTATGTCAGAAAGACAAACTGGTTTGAAACTCAAGAAAATACGCACAGATAATGGCTTAGAATACTGTGCAAATTATTTCAAGGAAGGTTGTAAAAAGGACGGAGTTGTGTGTCAAAGGACGAACACATATAGTCCTCAAATGAACGGCATTGCAGAGCGATATAATCGAACAGTATTAGAAGGAATTAGAGCAATGCTTGAAGATGCAAGACTACCGCATTATATGTGGGGAGAAGTATTATATACAGTAGTGTATTTATCAAACAGATTACCTCATTCGAAACTACCAAATATCACACCAGAAGGGAGATGGAGAAACACGTCACCTTCATTACGACATCTTAAGCGATATGGATGCGTAGCTTACGCATTTGTACCACAACCTCACCGTAATAAATTTGAGAAGAGAGCGAAGATTGGTATCATGGTAGGCTATGCTATGAATACTAAAGGATATCGCATATGGTTTCCAGCAGAAGGAAAAGTTCTAGAAACCAAACATGTTTCTTTCGACGAGAGCAAGTTAGGTATTAAAATACTTAAAGAAACCAGAGAAGAAACATATGAGCCAGTGAAGCAAATATGGTCAGAAGATAATGAAGACGAATCGTCAGATGATGATAAATCGCAAGAGTCGGACAACTCATCGGACGATGAGAATACTGATGAAGGAGATGAAGTAGGAGCACAACCAGAGCCACCACCTCCACAACCCATAATACCCCGTTGGAGACGAGAAGAAATACTCAGAAAAAAGGGTGATCGAATTGACGTTTATCACTATGATAACATTACAAATCAGAAAATCAGATCAGAACCTGAAATGAAGCGATACTTAGCAGATAGAGGAGAACAATACAACCCCAAAGAATTTACTTTCAAATCTACTGGAAATGTTGAAGCCCGATGTGTAGTAATACCTTCAACATACGACGAAGCAATTGGAAGTCCAAATAGTGAAAAATGGCAAGAAGCCATGACAACAGAGATTAATATCATTCAAGATAGAGAAGTGTTTGAGATTGTTCCAAAACCAATTAATAAGAAGATAATTGGAGCAAAATGGGTGTACGATCTTAAGAAGAATTCTAACGGAGAAATCAATAGATACAAAGCCAGACTAGTTGCCCAAGGTTTTTCTCAAGTTCCTGAAAGAGACTTTAATCAGACTTATTCTCCAGTCGTAAATTTTACCCTGATCAGAGCATGTATAATGATATTTATTGCATGTCTCGGATGGCTACACTCCCACATGGACGTGAAGTGTGCATATTTATATGGATCATTAGAAGAAGAACTTTATTTAAGACAGCCAGCTGGATATATTCAAAAGGGAAAAGAAGATTATGTGTGGAAGCTAAAGAAGGCTCTTTACGGATTAAAGCAGAGTGGAAAGCAGTGGTATTCTGAATTAGATAATCAGTTACTTCAGCTTGGATATAAAAGACTTTTTGGATGCAACTGTATCTACAGATTTGGATTGACTGGACTATTGATAGTGTATGTTGATGACATAATTGTACTTGCATCAAATACACACGTTATGAAGAAATTAAAGACACAACTACAAGCAACATTCGAAATGACTGATTTAGGAGAATTAAGTTACTTTTTGGGGATTGAATTTGAATTTCCCTCAAAAGGACAAGTATATATTCATCAAAATAGCTACGTGAAGAAATTACAGGAAACATTCAAGATCAAAACTGAGAAGAAAAGGGAGACACCATTACCCGTTGGGATATCATTGTCAAATAGAGACTGTACACCAGAACCGAATAATAATTACCCATACAGACAACTCATTGGTAGTTTATTGTATTTATCGCAGCGTACTAGACCAGATATAGCATTTGTAGTAGCAAGTTTAGCACGTTATTCGTCAAATCCTGGTCAGAAACATTGGAATTACTTATTACAAGTGTTGGAGTACGTGTGTCAGACCAGCCATTACGGTCTTCATTATCATGGATTCAGCAAAGTTGATCTCAGTGTGTTTACCGATGCATCATGGGGATCGGATTTAGACGATAGAAAATCTACTAGCGGTTTTGTGATTAATATCTGTGACAGTCCAATAAGCTGGAGAAGTGTGAAACAGCAGAACATTGCCCTATCATCAATGGAATCTGAGTACATTGCCTTAGCAGAATCATCAAAAGAGATTGCATGGTTAACTAGTATTGTTAAAGAACTGTTAGAATTAGCCAAATTAGAAGAAACTTTTGGACAGCCGATTGTTTATTGTGATAACCAAGCGGCAATACAATTTTCTGAAAATAAGATAGAAAATAATAGATCGCGGCATATTCAGATGAAATATCACTATGTACGAGAGTGTATTGACAACAACTTATTCAAACTTAGTTATGTAAATACCAATGAAAATATGGCAGATATTTTTACTAAAATTCTTCCTAAGAGAAAACATAGTGAATTTTGTATGATGTTAAAGTTAACAAAATAAAAAAAAAAAAGGGGGAATAAGTTGATATATATGTATATTTGTATATTAATTTTACCTATGTCAAAGTAAGGGGGAGTTTGTTAGAAATAGTTATTACTTTGCATAGGAAAAGTACTTATGTCTAGCCCTGTTCTAAACTGAAACTATATTTATCTGTCGTCTGCTTATACTTTTTTTGTTTTTACTTTCACTTTCTCTTTTTGTGTTTTTAAGGTCAGTAGAGACCATACCTATTTTTGTATATTAGATTTAACTATAATTAAATAGAGATTTATAAATAACAAACTGTCTTGCCAATTCAATATAGATAGATCTTACATATCTACTTCATTATTCATTATTAATCTTCTCGCAAATTATTATTCAATGAATTTTTGTACGTGGAATTATTTATTCAATATTTTATGAGCAATAATAAAATAAAACATACCATAAAAGAAATACTTAATTCAGAATATATATGATTAACCGTTTCATTGAATTCAACACTCACTGATACGAAAGAAACTGTCACACCACAAAATATCACACTTATTTTTCAATTTTAGTCACACAGTCATAGGCTAAGAAACAGTGTTGCCAACTGATGGTGCAGAGCCATTAACACCATAAACTTCATGTCATAGCTCAATTTTTGACATATTGATTTACGATATATTAATAAAAATCACTCAAAAACAACGTTTTTTCGTACACTATAAAACTCTTTAATTTTAAGGCAAATTAAAGAGTTTTATAGTGTACGAAAAAACGTTGTTTTTGAGTGATTTTTATTAATATCATGTACACTAGTTTGGAGTATCAAGTTATAGATTTACGATATC
Organism: Leiobunum rupestre; assembly: GCF_980474605.1. Classification (NCBI taxonomy): domain Eukaryota; kingdom Metazoa; phylum Arthropoda; class Arachnida; order Opiliones; family Sclerosomatidae; genus Leiobunum; species Leiobunum rupestre. The sequence goes on from NC_143384.1 coordinate 62,588,755, forward strand.
ATTTTATCTGTGAAAAAATATTTGATGAAAAAATGTGATATTAATTATGTAAGATCTGTTGACAATGCTGCAGATATTTTCACTAAAAGTCTATTTCGAAGTTTTCTAACAATTTTAAACCCAAGGACTTAATTCTATTGTTCATTAGTGATTTATGTCATAGCTCAATCTTGACACTCCCCCTCTATGACAAAGTTTATGGTGTTTATGGCTCTGCACCATCAGTTGGCAACACTTTCTTAGCCTATGACTTCAGCTCCAAGTTTTACTTTTGGCAAAATTGAACTACAGCGGCCTCATGTAATTTTGCTTTTTTTTTGGTGGAGAATGTAGCACTTGACGCGTAGATTACGAAACAATTTTTTTGGGCCGCAAATGATAATTTTTTTAATTAACTTAATTTTAAAAAAGTAGTCATTTTAGGGGATTAGTAACGTTTTTCTAAAAAATAGTTCAGTCGTGTATCCGTCGACACCACTTTTTTGACGCGCCCCAGCCCCATTCCGAGCATTGACGGTGGGTCTTCTGTAATCGTACCTAGTGGCATCGTAATTAGTGAAATTGTATCAATTTAAATAGTAACAAAAATGAGAACAGGTTTGCTTCCAAAACACGTAAAATACGGTACTAAATTCCCCGTATTGGCGCCTGACGCTTTTTGAGATTCCCAAATTGGCGCACTCACTTCGCTCAAGCGCTGGGGGCGCGCGGCGCCTCCCAAACCTATACTAAAAAAAAGCGATGGGCCATCTATAACGCGACCTAGAGGACAGTACCAAGCCTTACGCATCAAGTATATACTTTTAATATCAACCAGAAAAAAAGCGTTTGTGGCCCAAAAATACAAAACACCTAGAAAATGAACAAAAACTGTAAGTGATTTTATAAAGTACGGGAATATCACTTTGTGGCCCAAAAACACAAAACACCTAGAAAATGAACAAAAACTAATTGATTTTATTAAGTACGGGAAATTATATCACGTGGAAATTATTAGGACACTGAAACTGTGGTGTCGGCGAACACACGACGGAAATAAAATTACATTAAATTAAATAATCATTTGCGGCCAAAATAAAAAATTCCCTCGGCATCTACGTGACAAGGTCTATCAGGCGCAACCAAAATTAATATAAAATTCAATGAGGCCGCTGAAGTTCAGACTGAAAGTAGCTCTCTCTTTATGCACTCTCTCCTAACTAAGCTAGTCTATCTGTACTAATTTATTATGCTTAATTTAACTCAATAAACTGTTTATTATATTTTCATAATTATGTTATGATTATTGAACCCAACTTCAACAATAACCAAGACTGTTAACCGATGGGCCGTGACTTCTTTTAACAAATAGACTATACTAAGTTTCGTCCACTTTTGACCTCTGATACTGGCCAAAATATAGGAGCTAGGGAAAATGGCAATGGACAATTTTGATCGTATGATCAAGCCCAACAACATGTTTCAATTTGAAAAAAATCAGTCGAAAGCCAAATCCCATAGAAGAAGTGCAATGTCCTTTGACAAAAATGAAAAGGCTCTAATAATTAGTTTTTGTTAATAGAGTGGACAACATTAGCAGATACATTAGTTTTTACTAAATAAATTAGGAATACAAAATATTTATTTACTTGGGATTAAACCTGTAAACCAGGCACATGTCGGGTGTTAACTTCCTTCTCTTCATTGCTTTGGATAGAGCTTCTCTAACAGTTTGACCAGGACGTACTTGTACCTAAAAGTAAACGTAAAATATTTTAGTTCTAGAGTTAATTAAAAAGTTGCGGAATGAATAATATAATTTCATAAATTTAAATTGCTGTCTACATGGGAAATTTCTTAAATTTATTTATGGTATTATAGATAAATTCTGTCCACTAGGCTCTCTCATATCTGGAACCTGTTGCTTTAGCAATGTTTCAACTTTCAAGAGTAAAACCCACAAAAAATAGGGTGTTGTAAAGCGCAAATATTTGTATTATAAAGAATTTGGGTGTAATATAACAGTTTTTTTGGAGTGGAAAAATTAAGCTGAACTTAAGGAAAACCCATTATTAGGACCCAATCAGGGAGTCATCTTTCAAAATCATAAGTCTTGTCATGTACCTTCTTATCAGGGGGGTTCAGGGTTCGAATTTATAAAACCCACCCAAAAAAACCCACGGATTATTTTGGGTTGGACCCACCTTAAAAAACCCACAATAAAACCCACTTAAAAAAACCCACCTTAAATAGTTTCAAAAACGACGAAAAAAGTTTAAATTTATTGTTTAATAATTAAACTATATTAAACTATATTAAAGAATTTAAAAAATTAAACTTTAATTCTTTAAATTCTATAATAATACAAAAATATTGCTTTTTTATAAAACGTATTTACACAAAATACATTACCAGTGTTTTGGTAAACACTAATCTAACAGTAGCAAGTTAACAGTGTTAACTAAACAGTAAGTTTTAAACTTCTGCAACTTTCAATAAATATTTAGCAGAACATGGAGCAGACGATACTTTACGTCTACGAAAGATAAGAATAAGAGCGATAAATAAGTAGTGCTAAATTGAAAATAAAAAATAAAAATGAAGTAAATCATCGATTTAGGGTATCATTTTAGGTAAAAAACCAATAAAACCCAAAAAAACCCAAAAAAGCCCAATGGGCTGGGTGTTTTTAAAAAAAACCCGGGTTATTTTTAAACCCTGGGGGGGTTGCATGGGTCTCTATAATAATGTGTTCAACAGTTACCCCATCTTAAAGCGCATCAAATTCAAACTGATCAAAAGTCAAAATTTCATCCAGAGATTCCAACGGTAGACCAGTTTCGCCCATTTGGGGCTCATATCAGTACTGTGTAGAAACTCTGGCTTTTCTCGGAATCAGCAGATTTCAGTAATGGTTTAACTCAAATTAACATTCTATAATATAAAATATATAACTTAAACAAAGCAAAGTATACAGAAATCTTACTGTTGTTCTCTGTTTGTTTGGTAGGAAAGCTCTAACAACTGATTTCAAAGGCGACCTTGGTACTGTGCGTGGGCTGCTGTCATTGGAAGGTGAAGTACCTTGAACAGAAATAAAAATTTAAATGCAACAAATATAAGTTTAAAAATGTTTAAGAATAGTAAGCGTAAAAAGAATAAGGTCATAATAGAGGAAATTTTGCAAAGAGGCAACTGGTCAGACACGAACTTACTTCAATTGATAATACAACGATCTTAAAACCGAAAGCCTATTCACAAGAGCCAGCAAGTTGCTACGTGTGAATGAAGTAAAAATTTACTCAGTGTGTTTGCTACACAAGTTTTAAAGAATGGTCAGTTTTTGGCTGAGGTTTAGCTACAAATATTTAACTTAAATAATTATCATACCCATTCTTTCAATTACACAAAACTAATAATAATATTAATTTATAATACCTATAATAATGTAATGTATTTTTTAAGAATTACAAGTCCTTTTCAAATCACTTCGTAATCTACGCGTCAAGTGCTACATTATCCCCCCAAATAAAACAGTAATCCCCTAAAATTACTACTTTTTTAAAATTAAGTTAATTAAAAAAATAATCATTTGCGGCCCAAAAAAAAATAGTTTCGTAATCCACGCGTCAAGTGCTACATTCTCCGCCAAAACAAAATACCAAAAAACGGTAATTCCCTAAAATAACTACTTTTTAAAAATTAAGTTAATTAAAAAAATAATCATTTGCGGCCCAAATTTTTTTTTTCGTAATCTACGAGTCAAGTGCTACATTCTCCACCCAAAAAAAAAGCAAAATTACATGAGGCCGCTGTAGTTCAATTTTTCCTAATTTTCTACTCAAGTTAACATGTTAATTCGACAACTTTTTGTGGATTAAGAGAATGAATATGCGAACTTGAGTGAATAGGCTTTTATATTCAATTTATCATAATACGTTTCTTATTAGTTGATAGTAAACTTTTCTAGGCCGTAGACTTACCTCAGCCTAACCTTAGTGCCACTGGACACAAGAAACTTACGTTATTTATTAAGAATATAAAAAATAGAGTTAAAAATAATTTCATTTTCTAAAACTACTAATTACACCTATGAGATCTACTCAATAATGAGTAACTTGTGTAGATTTTAATAAAGGATAACTGATATTTGTATTTACCATAACCACTTGAATAAAATGTTCCAGAACCATCACTAGGTGTTAGATGTTGGGTTGCATATAAACCCTGTTGATAGGATGAGTTACTTCCGAAGGGGGGTGGTGTAGGAGGAACTCGACACGCTTGACGTTGAAGGACCAGGTAAGATTCCTCACCGAAACTTTCACTGCCTTCAAAATCAGAATCACGTTCGTGATTAGAGAGTTTTTCAAGGATTTTGGATTCTCTATTTTGGAATTCATTAAGACGATTCGTAAGGTCTTCATATTCCTAAAAACAAATTTTTTAAATGGTTACGCAAGATAATAGAATAATTTGCTTTGCCAGTTAACTGAAAAAAATAACATTCCATCTCCAGATTTACGCAGAAAAACTTAGATACAATTAAACCAAAGTAAGTGGCATTCGTTCATCAATTTTGCAAATAATTTTCTGTAACACACTAACTGCTCAGTGTAAAAATTAATATGTATAAGTTTCAAGTTTGGAAAAGTGTCCTAGATATTTAAGCATAGATATATCGTACTGCTCTAAACTTATCGGCTTTGAGGAGGTTAATAGCTCTTTCTATAACCAGCCAACAAATTTGAAAAACACATTGCATCGTAAATTCGATGTAATCTAAGCCCCACCCATTTCTTGAGCTGCTTTCACAAGTGTATATGTAGAAAGTTTCCTGATACCACCAATATGCTCATGTTCAAATAGTTAATTTCAACTTACCGTTAAATACATTGAAGGGGGATGTTGGTAATCAGCAAATTTAGAATTAAGCGCTTCCAAATTTCCTTTGGTCAGTCTAATCATTTTGCGGATATTTTCGAGCTAAAAACCAAATAAGAAGTTATTGTTATTGACCATCTGATACTTCAAATCCAGCGGACTTAAATTAATAAGTGGGGACATACATTATAAGGCCGACTCTTTTGGATAAAGCATTTAGATGCTTAAAATATAGTTTCAAATTAACGTTTGAAATTCTAAAAAATACTAAGTGAAAAGAGTTATGGCACTTTACGAAAAAATGAAATGTTACTTGAATAATACCTGAAAATGTGTTTTGTGGAATTTGTATAAGCGTTACCAGAATTTTAAATTATTTCACTTCGGAAAAAAGTATTCAAGATCTAATACCCGCTATGTTAAAAATCACAAACAACTGAGCCGCACCAATGTAAAATCAGTACTCTTATGGTAGCATTCCCCACACCTTTAAATACTCATTGAATTTTTAGTATAACCTCTTGACTTGTTTAAAATAATTTATTTTGATACCTTATTATGTAGAGATTTATTATACCACGAAATTTTAAATAACTTTAAAAACTGTATGTGATAAATTTTCAGCGACCATACATCCAATCAACAAAAACCAATGCTATGAATATACTGTTACTTTAAGTTTATAATATAGTAGCTCCCTAGATAGAATCTGCCATGAATCTAATGTTAAGAGCAATTTCTCCAGTAAAAAATCAGAATTGGCGACTTTTCCCCCTATCTTTTAAGATTCTTCAACTTCCATGGTAGCAGAAACAGCTATCTCCATGAATACAAGATGAACAGAAGCATCAAGTTGGCGTGTAGAGCGGAGCTAGCCCTAACAACGTGTTTAAAATTTGTTGACTGGTGAAATCCATCATTAGAGGGAAATTTAAACCAATGTGTCATCATTTTGGAATAATATTTTATTTCAATATGAACAGGTATTGTCGTAAAATATTTATAGTTTAAAGCTTAACTCGGCTCCATTAAGTTGGCCCCCCCTCTCTACAATTTTAAAAACTTTCATTTGCGATCGAATGCGACCTCGATGCGACCATATGCGAAACTAAAAAAAAAGATGCGACATAATTGTTAAGTTGGAATAATTAGAACAAAAGGGGGGGCTAACTTAATGACAGCCCCCCCCCCCCCCCCACTTTCAACTATCAACCCGAAAACACAACCAATAGAATGCGACCTCAATGAGACGTTATGCGACACCCTTACTTTCAAATGCGACATCTTAGTTAACGAGATAATCGCTATCATAATTGGGGGGGCTAACTTATCGCGAGCCCCCCCTATAACAGTTGAGGCCTCCAAACACCTTTATTCGATTGCGACCTCAATGCGACGTTATGCGATACTCTTACTTTTGAATGCGACATCTTATTTATCGAGATAATCGCTATCGTAAGTGGGGGTAACTTAACACGAGCCCCCCCCTATAACAGTTGAGGCCTCCAAACACCTTTATTCGATTGCGACCTCAATGCGACGTTATGCGACACTCTTACTTTCGAATGCGACATCTTATTTAACGAGATAATCGCTATCGTAAGGGGGGTGGGGGCTAACTTAACGCGAGGCCCCTATATCAGTTGAGGTTTTCAAACACCCTTATTCGAATGCGACATCAATGCGAAGCAATGCGACATGATTCATTTTGAATGCGACAATTTAATTTTTTGAAATAATTGATATTAGTGTTGGGGACCTAACTTAATGGCATTGAGGTCGCATTCTATTGGTTGTGTTGAAAGTGGGGGGGGGCTGTCATTAAGTTAGCCCCCCCTTTTGTTTTAATTATTCCAACTTAACAATTATGTCGCATCTTTTTTTTTAGTGTCGCATATGGTCGCATTCGATCGCAAATGAAAGTTTTTAAAATTGTAGAGAGGGAGGGGCCAACTTAATGGGGCTGCTTAACTCCTCGCATTAATCTTAACAAGTTTCGATTCCATCGTTGAAATGGAACCATATTTCACAGGCTAGTTCATATTTAGATTTTTCCCCATCAGATGGCGACACACTGAGGCTTCAACGTCTTGGGAGAAATAGCTGTTAACACAGCCTATGTACAATTCTAACCTATAGGGAGCTAGTATATTATAAACTTATGCTGTTAAGCAAATTTATAGTTGGTAAAAAACCCCACAATTTCATAATTCCAAGGTAAATTAATCATCTTCATTAAGGTTAATGATTATATTATAATGGAGAGGATACATCTATGATATTTGTTATATATTCAATAGGGAAGAAGTATGAAAAAAAGATTTTTTACATTACATAATTTGTGAAATTATTGGCAATTATATTTCGATAAGAAAATTTACGTCAAAATAACATGAATATAGTGGTTTCAAATCTAACAACTGGTGTAAATTTATTTGTAATAAAACTTCAACCATTGAAAAATCAGTTTTTTCATCAGATAAAATTATAAGCCATGTAATAAACAATGAAATATTTTAATTTAAAGACTAGATGACTAGTTTCGCTAAGTGTATGAATTCATTGAAGTCTTTTTTAATTTTATTAATAGCATACCGTGCAAAAAAATAGAAATATTGCATTTTATATGATTTTTAAGTAATTGAATTAGGGAACTTTAAATATAAATTAATTTTAGAATGTTCAACAGAAATAAAAAAAAGTTCTGATAATAAAGTTCATAAATATTTTTTTAATTGTGCATCAAAAACTGTAGACTTATATTTACACACTTTAAGGGCCAGGTTAAGAAAACTCAAAAGGGGGTAGCAGATGCTAAGCAAGTACTTTTCACCTGCCCAAGGCAGTTTATGGCCAATTTTGAGCTACACTCTTGCTAGGCATGCATCAAAGATGTTGATAGTGGTGTAACAACAGATAGTTAAAGGCAGGTGAAACATATTTTAAAATGCAAGATTCTATTTTTCGTTTTTTTAAATGTTCAAAAAACCATAAGACAAACTATTTTGACCAGAAAGTATTTAAGGCCTTAGTCACAGAAATTGTATCAAAAAACTCAGTAGGGTAAGCGTAGATAAAATTAGAAAGGTGAGATTAAGGTCAATAGGTCTAAAACCAATACCATGGTAGGATAGATCTAGCACTAGTTTGTGGCTAAACATTTGTTATAATTACAATAAAATGTAGCTATTTGAAGTATATTGAATAGTTTGTTTTAATTATGAAATCATATGCATTCAATCACCACTGCGCTGCCTAAAATCTAACAGTACCAACTTACGAATTACATAATTTGATGATGTAATCATAGACTAAAAATATATTGCATCCAGCACAGCTAACTTTCCCAAAGTATCAACAAAGTAGCGTAAACTTAGAAGTAGAAATAAGTAATTTTTTAATACAATAAAGGAAGCTGTCAAGTGAAACTGTAAAGTTATACAGCTTATTCTGGTTCTTACATTTCCTCATCATATCATTATTACAAAGTTCAAAAATGTGCATTATTTTATATGATTGTCATGGAACGATTTTATAAATAAACAACTCCAGAAGATGAAAGTGGGCCTAGGCCCAAGAAAGTCATGTTTTTAAAGGAGAGATCTCAAGTGTAAGCTACTTAAGTTTGTTTAAACCCAGGCTCTCTAGGTTGCACAGGTCCAATTATTAAATTCATACAGGCTTCCCCTCTTTATCACTTGGCCTTTAAACAAGGGCTCTTCTAAAGTTTTTAATTAATTATCTTTAATCACTAAAATCAGTATTGAGTCAATCTTTTTAAAACTCAAGAGTACCCCATTGAAATGGAGTCTAAGAAAAAAAGCATGAACCAAAAATAAACATGTTATACCCTAGAACATCTTTCAGCATTAATCAATCCATGTTCACACTAAACATCACATCGGATATAAATAATTGCAAATCTATCAATTAATTTTAAACGAATGGTAAAATCATTAAAATTATATAGCTTTGAATTTATAGTAAAGTTTTAATAAAATTATATTTGTAAATGTTAATTCTTAAAAATTATAATCCAAGACTGTCATTTTAGCCGAGGCTTAAACTATCAAAAACCATAGGCTGTTTTGTGTAATATGAAATTTTTAATAAACTGTTAAAATAATGCATCATACCTCATCATCAAGAGTTAAATGCTCATCGTGCGAAAAGTCTCTGAACGGATTTGGAGATGGTGGAGTGGGTGAATCTGAATCTGAATGATTATTAAGCACCACACCATTACATTTATGGTCCGCCATTTTCTAATTCCATAGAGCTTCATTTAAAAGCACCAATACCTGGATGCCCGGTGTTCAGTTGCAAAACACCACAGACATATGAACAAACATTACGTTCTAGACCCATTTCTATATTCATATGCACGCGCTTGTGAGTGCGTACAATATTCTTGAATATAGCCTTTAGAATGACGATATATTATTGGATGGTACTATTCGAAATACTATTTAACGGAAAAATAAAAAAATAATTTTAATTTGTTGAAACTGGGATTTATTAAATACCAGGAATACCCCTTAAGATAATTCTTCCATTATCACCAGGTAAAATATATAATTTAAAACAAGAGTAAATATTTACTCCTGGTTAAAGCTAAGTGTTTACCGATTCCTTTTTAAAATTATAACTTCAACATTGTATTCCAGACTTTAAAGCGACCATAGATATAGGAAACGTATATAAAGGTGTAGATAAAATATTTCAAAGGGATTGAAACGCGTAATTTCTGCAGGCTATCCTTATAAGACCCTATCTATCGGTAAGAAAGCTCGTGCTATCGTCGCGAGAACCATTGTCTCCTGCTGAAAAATTAAACTAAAAGTCACCAACAGATGGTGTATAAAGACTACAGCCTGCGGAAAGGTCAAGCACTTAGTACTAAAATGCTAAGAGAGCTCGCGCTCTTGGTCACGTGCCTTCATCAGTGTCTGCTTGGTGTCAATTCCGTATTTTATGTTAGGCTTAGACGCCCCGAAATTTATCTAGACCTTTATATACATTTCTTATATCTATGAAAGCGACATTTGTGTTGATAATGTTGCAAATTAGGTTAACCCTCCCCTTTCGCACGGGGAAATTGCCGTCCGACAAAAATATGCTCGCTGATAATTTCGGTTCATGTATTTCTGGTCTGGTTTATTTAATCATTATGGCAGTCAACATGAACTTAAATTGAAGTGACCTATTATTCCGACTTTCCCATCATTTTCACTCACATAACCTTCACAATAGCTTCATTTTAAAGCGATTTATTGCATAAATAACCAGAGTTAGCTGGGTGGTATCACCGAAAAAAAATCGGTATTGACCTCACTTGTTTTCTAAAAAGTGATTCCATATTTACGTTCTGCATAGTGGCGACCTCGTATTTTTGCGGGAGTTTTCAAAATTACTTTCAAGGTTAGGCAGGGGGGGGGCAGATCGGCCGGTTTTGAAAAGGGGACAGCATGTCTTGAAGATACAGGAACCGAGATATCGAGAAGTGTTCCATCCAAAGGGGGATGAACTGCTGGAGGGTAGAAACGAAAATTGGGCTTGAAAGTTTTCGACGGTCGCGCGGACCCGAGCGAAGAGGGACCCCTAGAGAGATAATCCTTTTTTTAGTTCCCTGGACCGAACAAAGAGCAACTTTTCCCTCATCTAAATTCATTTCGAGGAATATTTAAAACTAGCTTATCACCTATAGAGTAAGAATGCTTCCGCAAATGCGAGATTGATAAATACATTTCGTTTACTGTATATAAAACATAGGTGAAATCCTCCGTATTGTTTTTATTTTATAAAAATTTTATAAATAAAATTGCGTTTTCAATGAAGTAAATAAGGCTTACTTTGGTAAAATAATAATTAATTTTATTGAAAAATAACACTTTACACAAAGGGGAAGCCCCTGGAAGAAAGGCGTTCAATATAACTTTTATAGACTCTCGCTACATGGTCCCGAAACTGGTCCTGGTAAGTGACTGACAACACAATAAAATAGTACTCCAATCAAGAAATAAAAATTTAATTTAAAAAATAAGGAAATATACCTCAATAAACAATTATCAATAATCAAATATTTCATTGAAAAACAAATTCAAAAATGTTCCCTAGGAAACCTCAATATCCTTAGAAAGCTCATCAGAAATATAAATTGAATTTCATAAAAATACAAATTAAAAATCAAAATGTTATAGAAATACGAATAAAAAATTAAGACAAATCCAAAAACAATATTACAACGTAAATGACTTATTTAATCAATCTACTAAAACTATAAAAGCAAAACTACCTGTTTCAAATTAAGTAAGCTATAACCGTTCTTCCACGGATAAAAACCAAATACAATATTACACAGCCTCAAGCGCATACTCCACCGACCTCGCGCCTTTACGAACACATCGAGGTAATCCTATCACCAACACCCGTTTCAGAGGGAAATTATAATTTCGTTTCCCCCTTTTAGGGGCAACGAAATAAAAAAGACACGAAGTAGTGAGGGGTCCCACCCAACCTTTCACTACGGAGGGCCTGTAAAAAGGGAATTGCCTGGGATTGGGAAATTCCAAATGTTTCCACTTGAGTTAATTCCAAAGACTATATATACGCTTCGCTTACTAGACAGGCGTGTTCTATGGCTCAACTTGCATACCGATTTTGGCTCCATCTCGACGCTGGTCAAAATTTTCCCCTAGCTTGAGCTGTGTTACTAGTGGCGCCGCGGGTTCAAATATTAACCCAGCTACCAGAGAGAATTTATCTAAATTATCTCTGCAGCTACAGAGGTGTTAACAGGTTTTTCCTAGGAACACGCCTGTTTAGTAAACGAAGCGTATATATAGTCTTTGGTTCATTCGATGCTTTTCGAAAGGGTCATATCGGTAACGTGGTATTTTTGAGTAAAACCCATAGCAGTCCTGTGACGGGTTTTCTAGAAATTTTATCAGATCTGTCCAACGTTTCAGTGGCGTAGCCAGGATTTTGTTTCGGGGGGGGCACGTTTTTATATTGGTTGGCGAGTCTATAACCATGGATAAAATGGAAAATATGCCTTTGGATATGGTCAATATATTAGATGGAGAATTAATCCCGTGCAAATGTAGGAATTCGTGTAGCAGAGCCGCTACTCGAGACATAAAAAACAATGTTGCCATACATACGGGAGGGGGGCACGTCCCCCTTCGAAATCCAATCCTGGCTACAAACATCACGCCTGTAAAATATTTTAATCATAGTACTTTACAACTTCATGCCTCAAATTAAAATCTAGATTTATGGTTGGCTAAAACGTCTTTTTTAAACGGGATTTTTTCTTGTTAACTTATATGTTTACAAATATAACGAGCATCGGTCTCATCCATTAGTTTTGGATCAGAAATATTACCCTGAAATGAAAAAAGTACATAGCATCTAACTTTAATATAAAAAACTGTTATAATATTAAGTGTTTAGTAACCATATAATTCATTTTGGCGTCAAACACCATCTCCGTCGATGAATCAATATAAGAATAGCTTTTTGCTTCATACAATTTGCCAATATTGTATGATTTCGATTTTTTGCTCCAAAACATTCTGTATTGAAGTTCTCCAGATTTCGAACGGGCTTGCGGTCTATTTGAATGTTCGTTATAATCAATGACCGCTAGCAATATTCTTGATTCTTGATTGGTAACTATCCCACCTAAGCAAAATCATTGAAATTGTATTATTTTTGAAAAATACATATTTTGACAGAACCACGGGCCAATACTGCTACCATCTGTACGGAAAATCAATACGGAATTTAGGGCCCGGGGCAAAAGTTACTCGACGGCCCTGTAGGCTGTAGCTTTCGGTTATGGTCACCTTTCTGACTGCAGTTTTTTTTATAGTTACGCCAAGTTACGTAACACCGATATTACTCTATTATATCTTGGATTAATAATAGAAGCTAAGCGTTAGCTTCTATTATTAATCCAAAATTATATTAATAAATTAGTAAGGGCGAGAAAACCGGATCTTCCTTTTTCCCTACGGGCCACCCGTAGTATTTATAAATCTGATCATATATTAAAACTTAAATATTGTGAACAAATTAAAACTTGAATATCATGAGCAAATTAAAACTTTAATATTATGAACAAATTAAACTTTAATATTGTGAACAAATTATAACATTAATATTGAAAACATATTAAACTTTAATATTGTGAACAAATTTAAACTTTAATATAGTTATAGTAGGGACTGAATTGAAATTTAAGAAATCAACGAACTGATTTGCCTCGTAAATAAAAGTTTTGGACTTACCATTTATCAAAGAAATATTTTATAAACTGCATATTTGTGAGAGATAATTAGTTTATGTCCGTTGACCAACGCTAAAACCCTTCGAGTCCTAAATTAACTTCATATTGCTTATTTTTTTCGCTTTTCTCCATTTTTAGGCGGACAGTATTTATAAGCTCCTTACACTGTTCTACTCAATCAAGCAAACTTTCAAAAACTCGGTCAAAATTCATGGTATGCCCCTACCCTTTCAAATTTCGCCACTACCCCCCCCCCCCTCCGTATCTCGCCCATTAATTCTCGACCTGACAAATAGGATTGAAATATACTGCCTACAGCTATCGGGACAAGGAGAGACTGGCCGCCCGCCGGGGTTCGAAATAGAAAAGCCCATTTGCGGGTTGCATATTGAACATCCTTTTTTCGATGTTCTACCCGGAAAACCAAAATGGACTCTTCTATCTTCGCCTCATAGCAAACATTACCCGTCAAATACGAACAAAACTTTAGGAGGTCCGTTTCTACCCTGGCGCCATCTATTTAAAAAAAATCAACTACAAGAAAGTTTTTTTTTTAAATAGGTCGTGATATAGTGCCTTTAAACGCGGTTACAAGAAAAGCGGCGGACGCGTTTTAAGTCAACTAAGGCGCAAAATTGTAAGACGCGTTTCGGGTACAACGTTAAAACCGCGAATACGACACAACGATTGCTCGTATGTAAAATGTTCATAGAATATTTTTTGTAGGAAATAGCCGGGCCCTAATGTTCGTATTCGTGTTTATAGCCGTACATACAATACCAACGTCGATATTCGTGATAAACCATTACTGTGCACCGGTTTCCCCCATACCCATTGCGCGTAAAACAACTATTTCTAACTGTAACCTGTGAAAAGATATGTTTTTTTTTGAGTAATTACTCCGAAAATATTTAATTTCACAATTTTGAACCATTCTTAATTTTTTATTAAAAAAAACTAGCTTTCTATGATTTGAAGTGCGTTCTTAGCGATTGGAAATTTATCAAATTATGGTAAAAAGAAAACTATTTCTAACACCATAGAAATCTCATAGGTAACTAGAATGCTGCCGCCTACGGCCGAGCTTGTCGCCAGTTCGTTTTGAATCCCTCGCGCGTTTCTGGCTTTGACAATCTACAGTTTAGCTCGTGCCTCGGGATCCGGGATCACATGATTTCGTTACCATGGTAACCCGGCCACCTGAATTAAGGGCTTTAAAAGTCGCATGATGACTTAGGCCTAAGGTGGTGCCTTGGGTATTAGCCTAGCTGATTATTATTATTATTATTATCTTCTCAATAGCCCAAGGATTATAATAATTTTTGCATTTTTGTGTCCGCTTATTGTATGTTCCGTGTGAAACGAGGTCTCATTGAAATTTTTTCTATGGAAATGTTGTATAGAGGCATACTTATGTTACATATGGTTAAATATATTAAAATGCAAGTATCATTATTAATCAAGTCAAATTTGCGAATAACGATGAGGAAAAACTAATAGCGTCTGTTTTAGCCGCTACCTATCTAGGTTTCAATAGTGAACCAAAGGGGGTGAGGCTATAGCTTTCGGTCGCAAATAGGGCCCGTTCGGAAGGCGAAGTCTTTTCCTGGTTCTCGCACAATCATGGATATCACTCTCTCGTGTTGGGATGACATTCTCTTTGCGCGACTTGGTTATGGCTGGCTTCCGATGAAAACTACTCTACATCGGTTTCGATTGACAAGGAGACTACCCGAGGTGTTACACACCGATTTTTTTCAAACTCGGGGCATTGGTAGACCTTCATGTAACTTGAAAAATCGTAAAGGGATTTTATTCAATGGCACCGGGTTTGCCATGGCAACGAAAAATGTTTTTGACAACATAAAATGGAAATTTTCCCATTGAAAATAACATGGGATTTTACAAAATTGAAAAAAAATTAAAATACCAAAATTATAAAAAAGTTTATAAAAATTTACGAAAAAAATCAAAATTGGTCACATTTTTATCAATTTTTTAAATTTTTTTCACAGGGAAATCGGTCAAAATCTCATGTTATTTTATGTTGTCAAAAACATTTTTCGTTGTCATGGCAAACCCAATGCCCATTGAATAAAATCCCTTTAGGATTTTTCAAGCTACCTACGAACTTGGGTGCGCGGTGCGGATTTCGGGAGGACTCTCACCACATACTGTTTGACTGCCCGGGTTTTGCAGCTTCTCGGCGCTCTCTTCAGACATCGATCTTCAACCTTTTCATCTGTAAACAGAACGTCGTGCTTTCGTTAAGCCTAAATATGTCAATAAAAGCTACCCGTTTAAAATTTAACACTTGTTGCATAGCGTTCAAGTGAAAAGTGACTCGGAAATATTACTTATTGGCGATTTCCTTTGATGATGATTTATTGACGCGTCTACTTCGGAAATAAAACTCAAATAATCCCAGAAAATTTTCAAACGCCGATCTGGCCCTTTAAAGGACCACCGAATCTTTTGATTTTCACTAGTTTACCGCATTGGTTTTCGGAAATAAGGCTGCAAAATTTCAGAATATGATTGGTTTAATCTAGGGGAGGACCTAATATCGCTTCAATAAAACATCTTCAAGGAAATCGCCAATAAGTAATATATCCGAGAGCCAGGACCTAAAAGATACTGTTTATTTGGTGCTTGAAATAATGGAAACTTTTCACCTATAAACAGAACGTCGTGTTTTTGGATAGAGTGTTTGCTTAACCTTAATCTGTAAAAAAAAGCTACCTCTTTAAAAGGAAACACTTATTGCATACCGTACAGTTGATAAGTTTCCATTATTTCAACAAGCACAAACATTAATTCTTGGCGATTTCCTTGAAGATGTTTTATTGAAGAGCCAATTAAAATTCGAACCTAATTATCCGAATAATTCTGTGGCGCTTTACGTTAGAATCAATTTTTTACCCTGCTTAGCCTCTGACTTCAGTATTGTTTCGCGAGAGACAACTAGGCTGAGTTATATAAACCAAAACTACAACTGCAAGCAAAAATAATCTTGTAAGAACTATTTGACGTCAGTTGTTTTAACTTCCGTTTAAAAAAAACATCCAGTCTGCGATATAGCTAGAATTTTAATCTTATTTCAAGAAATCTTAACTACATACCCTAGATTCAAAATCACGGCGATTCTCGATTGCGCGTTTTATCGTGAGGCTTTTACTGAATTCGCGCCGAAAGTCGGAAAAATTGGGCTCCATAGTCTGCAGCGGAGCGTCCGCTATATTCGATAAAGTTAGATGTAACTTTAAACGAACAGATCTTCACAAAATGGAATGCACTGCGAGAGGAAATGAACAGGATAGAGAAGCTGAGAATCCATCGCTACGTCAGCCATAGTCAGGGGAAAGACTTATCTTTAAACGGGTTCTGCGATGCGTCGGAGAATGGCTATGCGGCGGCAGTATACCTACGAACTTCAACCGGCACAGAGTTAGCAACCGTTCGGCTCGTTGCAGCAAAGACGAAGGTGACTCCTCTCAGACAAGCGACCTTACCACGGCTGGAGCTCTGCGCTGCGGTACTTCTGGTCCGCTTGATGTCCCTGATTCAACGGTCACTGAGCACCACGATTTCGGAAGTCTTTTGCTGGAGCGACAGTAGAATCGTATTGGCATGGTTGTCCTCACCTCCTCAGCGTTGGAAAACGTTCGTTGCGAATCGGGTATCCGAGGTTCAAGAAGCGCAACCAGCTATCAAATGGCAGCATGTTCCCGGGATATGCAACCCAGCGGACTGTGCGTCACGCGGGATCACTGTAGCAGAATTCTGCCGTCATCCGCTCTGGTGGAATGGCCCGGCCTGGTTGGCAACCGGACATCCCGGCGGAGATCAGACTTCAGTAGCGGAGCCGACCGAATGTACCGTAAAGGAACGGAGAACATTGGCGGTCGTGACACATGGCGCTGTCGATTGGGCTCTGCTCACGAATTATTCATCTTTTACAACGCTGATTCATGTCACGGCGTATGTCCAACGTTTCGCACGGAACACTCGAAAACTCGCTGACAAACGAGAAAGAGGACCGTTGACTAAGACTGAGAATGACGGAGTGCTAAACCATTGGATACAAGCCACGCAGCTGAGCGCATTAGGAGAAGAGATTCAACGTATACGAAAGCGAGAGAGCTTGTCCTCTAAGAGTCAGCTGCTTCCGCTCACGCCGTTTCTGGCCATAGAAAGGTTTCTGAGAGTCGGAGGACGTCTTCGCCACGCGCGAGTACCAGAAAGCCAGAGTCATCCAATAATCCTTCCTCGTAAGAGCAAATTGACTGACTTCATTATTAGCCATGAGCATAACAAGACGTTACATGGTGGCGCGCAGCTGATGATGGCGTCTCTTCGAGCGAGGTACTGGATCTTTAGCCTTCGGGACGCCATACGATTCCATGTCAGGCGATGTATGCGGTGTGTCCGACAGCAAGCCAAAACCGTCCAACAATTGATGGGTGACTTACCAGCTAGCCGAGTGAACCCTGGAAGGCCGTTTCTCAGATGTGGCGTCGACTACGCAGGGCCTTTCAATCTCAGGGTCCTAAAGGGTCGAGGATGCAAGTCGTTCAATGGGTATATCTGCGTTTTTGCATGTTTCGCTACCGGAGCCTTGCATTTGGAGCTTGTAAGCGACATGTCGGCTCAGGCGTTCCTGGTGGCCTTGAAGAGATTCGTCTCCCGTCGGGGAAAATGCACAGAAATCTATAGCGACTGCGGCTCGAATTTTGTTGGAGCCAGCCGAGAAATGAAAGACTTCGTCATTTCCGTATCTACCGATACTAATCATCCGACGATAGCAAGATGGATGGGTGACGAGAGCATAACTTGGAAATTCAATCCATCACCTGCGCCTCGTTTCGGCGGCCTCTGGGAGGCGGGCGTAAAGTCTATAAAGCACCATCTGAAGAGGGTTATCGGCGAAACCAGCTAACCTTTGAGGAGATGCAGACGCTCCTTTGCCAGATAGAGGCCTGTCTAAATTCGAGGCCGCTTACGCCAATGACATCAGACCCTGCCGATCTCTCAGCCCTCACGCCCGGTCACTTCCTAATCGGGGATGCCCTGACAGCCATTCCGGAACCGGACTTAACTTCAGTCCAGATGAGTCGGTTGTCTAGATGGCATCTAAGCCAACAGCTACTGCAGCATTTCTGGCGACGTTGGCAAGCAGAGTACATATCTCGATTGCAGCAACGACCGAAGTGGGCTAATCCTAAGAGAAACCTGCAAATTGGGGATGGCTCGGGTCACGCAGGTCCATCTAGGCGATGATCAACTAGTTCGAGTGGTGACGGTGAAGACGGCAGAGAAGGAGTTCAAACGACCCGTGGTGAAACTATGTCTTCTACCGTTGGACACTTGAGGCGTCGGATCCATAGAAATCGGATAACAAACTAGAACGATTTTTGAAATTTTGTCGCGGGTTCCGATTAGAACTTTTAAAAAACCCTGCCTTTGGCCCATGCTTTTCGTTTGGCTGGCAACGAAAGTTACGCCATCGGTGCCAAACTGGTAAACTAACACTCTATTTCGCCTAAAATAAATGGCCGACTTTAGCTCGACGCTAACGCGGTTTTTTTACATCTTTAAAATAACATGTTTAATTAAAGTAATCAAATCGTGTAAGAGTACATACTAAAAAGAAAACATATCTTTTCACAGGTTAGTGTTAAAAATAGTTTTCTTTTTAAAATAATTTCCAATCGCTAAGAACGCACTAGAAAACGCGTTTCTTTCAAATAAATCTTTAAATAAACAAGTTGGCAAGCCAAAATATACCTCTCCTCGGAAGAATTGTCCCTAGTGGTATTAATTTCTCGAGATTACCCTTAAAGATATATCTCCGCAATTTAGAGTTATTTGTTAAAAATATTAACCCATTTCTATCCCGCCCGGTATAAAATTTTAATTATAATTAAAATAATTGAGACGAAACGACCAATTTTAATTTATTCAGAATATCATAAGTTAAGTAGTTACAACAGTAAGTTAGACGTACTATAACAATGCACAATTGAATTAAACCCTTTTACAGAACAAGTTTATCAGTTAAATATAATACGAAGCAAATTTTAATGAAAGAAATATCTACAGAGGCTTTTTGGAATTACTCGCTTACGAAATACTTGCCGCATCTTTAACGCTCATTTTATTTCAACACTCGCCCTTGATGAAGATACCGTAGATATCTGGTAGTGGACGACTCGTTCACTTCCTGTTGACGTTATGACGCATACCACATGAAAAAGACCAATGCCGTCCAATTTCCAATATCATATAATGACTCGCACACCCAAGAAATCATTGACTGCGTTAGAAATCGTAGATATCCAAATATCCACACCAAATGTATTTACAAGAAGCAAAAACCTTACCATCAACAAAGCACAGAGAGCCACTTGACTAACCGCCAGTTCTTAAAGCAATTAACGTTAAATTATCTCCTTTGAATTAACAGAACTATATATAGGTCGTTAAAAAAGTGGACCACCCACAGGGTCTACCCTTTAACCCTCTAATCTCGGCTGACTGCGCTAAAACAAGATTTAACCTTTAAAAAATACCAGATTAGGCCTTCATAAATTCATTAATAAAAAAAGACTTTATTACCTATTATGCTTACGATGCCTGTCTTAATTTCAGTGAATCTAAGCAGCTATCGGTGGTTCTGTGGTAGAGCGCTCGACTGCCAAGCCGAATGGTCTGGGTTCGAAACCTGGGTGGCGCGTTTGTTTTTAATCAATAGAGAAACGCTAAATTAGAATTTCTTCGATGCAATAATTTCAATTTCAATTATATTTCAATTAAACCAAAATTTCGTACTCTATTAAATACGCTTCCGATAAAGCTGAAGGTCTAATTTTCAATAAGGCGTAACAAGTGTCGGTGGTTCTGTGGTAGAACGTCCGCCTGTCAGTCAGGAGGTCTCGGGTTCAAATCCCGCCCGATGCGATCGCAAATTGATACTAAGACGAATACCGTGTACAACTGGTGGAAACCCTGCCATTGGACGTTGAGAGGTAGCATTACACTCAGCACTCGGTCCGTCCCAAAGTCATTAAGAAGAAGTTGGAGAGAAAACGCCCATATAAACACAACAGACTCAACATGCACAACCATCAGAACACAAACACAACAAATTCAACACTCACAACCTACGCATAAACATTACAAAAACGTAATACACCAAACCGTCACGACGGTGAGCGAAAAAACACCATCCAAACCAAACCGCAAATGCATCCGTTAACGCTCACCGTCACACGGTGGTTTTGCCAACCCTTTGAGAAACTGCGTACGCAGTGATTACACTTTGCACCGAAAATGCGAACGCGTTCGCAGACAGACAGACCCACCCACAGACCCACCCACAGACCCACAGACAGACACGGTCGTTGTATAACCCCTCCTAGGGGACTTTGTCCCCTCGGAGAGGTAAAAATAGAAACATTTATCCTGCAAAATGTATCTGATACAAGTTAAAAAATTTAAGTTACGGAGTAAAATATAAATAATAAATAAATTAAATAATAAATATAAATGCATCTGTATTAGTATTATCGAAGATTCTAAATACGAATTTTGTTTTCCTGAGTCAGGCGGCTATTAACGTAGTAATAGCCGTTCGTGCTACTCCGTCGAAGTTTTAGCCGTTCGTGTGTAGTTTTTAGATTAACGGACTTCGGACTCAAACGGACACAGATTATACGGACACTGTGTATATCACTCATTTGACACTGACGTTTAAATTTGTAGGTTTTTTATTTTCTGTATTTTTTATTACGGCATTAATTTTACATGGCATTGATATACAGGGTCTTTTTTTTGCTCGGAAAAGTGTTTTTTTCAAAAACTATTTATAGTACCGATTTCAAATTTGGAAGGTCAATTCTCTATACCGGGGGACATCAGTTTGAGAAATTTGAGCGTTTTCGGTAATGTTTTTCACCAATTTTGAAAAATTATTTTTCGACCACTAGGTGCGAGATAAAAAATTTCTATTATAAAGTTGTAGGCCGTCATCGAAAACCCCTAAAAATTGTCCCCTCGGAGAGGTAAAAATGAAGAATGGTTCAAAATTCCGTAATTAAATATTTCAGGAGTAATTACTCAAACAAAAACATCTTTTCACAGGTTACTGTTAGAAATAGTTGTTTTACGAGCAATGGTTATGGGGTAAACCGGTGCACAGTAATGGTTTATCGCGAATATCTACGTTAGTATTGTATGTACGGCTATAAACCCAAGTATGAACATTAGGGTCCGGCTATTTCCTACAAAAAATGTTCTATGAACATTTTACATACGAGATGCGAGATATGTGTTACGGCCACGCCAACGGGGGGATACTTGGGGATAGGGTTGGGATACCCGTGGCGGAAGTATGACAACCACCCGTTGGGGGATTAGTGGTCGTCCTCACACGGCCATCCACAAACTCTGCCTCCCGGACGCCTGGGATTACAGGAGTGAGCCACTACTCCCGGCCAGCGAAATTTTACGGTAATTTCCCGAGATTGGCTGTCGTTTGCATCATCTGCAATTGACTCCCGCGAGAGTAGCCGAACCAGGCTGGGAAATAAGGATTTTTTTTAAAGTGGACATTTGACCAGTGACCCCCCTGGCCTAAAATAAATAAACTGGTCCATGACCAGTGCAGGTGGTCTGCTACATTGGCATAGCGTATGTACTTGTACTGTTAACTTTTAACCGTTTTTAATAGGGTAAATTCCAATTGGAGTGTACAAACTAACTAAACTAAACGTAAAATATCGTTTCTAACTAATTAGTATTTTATTGCTTATGAGCTTACAAAAAATGTATATGAAAATTTATTACTTTTTCGCAGTTTAAAGCTATATACCTTTAGAAACGTTTAGGAACTATGGTATGAAAACGTTATACTTAATTATCACAATTAGTTATATCACAAAACTCGTCAACCAATGAATATGAAATTCTATCACATTTTGACAGTTTAAGGTTATTTGCCTTGAGAAACTAGTATGAAAACATAATGAAGTTGATACTTAATCATCAAAATTACTTATATCACAAAACTCATCTACCAAAATATTAGTAGGGAAATAGTCAAGGTCTTCTGACTCTTCTATCAGTACAGGTTTGGTTTTAGTTTTAGCAACTTGCTTATTTCTATTTTTGTATCTAAGGTTTGAATCCAAAAACCACAGATTAAGGACAGGCTGACAGTCAAAATCTTTAACAACTATGTTTTCCATTTTAATTCTAATGAAATTCTCTAGGTTTTCTCGACTTAGGTGACCCCTATACACAGACCTCTAAATCCAAAGACTAGTAATATAACATTTGGAACTACCATTTGCAAAATATTCAAGCAGAACCACAAAAAAAATTAAACACCTCGAATTAATTAAGTGGTCCAGTGGACCACTAACCCCCCTCCGATTTAATTAATAAACTGGTCCAGGCAATTTTTAAACTGGTCATTTGCCCACTGCCACCGCCTTATTTCCCACGCTGAGACGAACCTCTCTACGGCCTCTCATTGGCTGAAGGTTCAAAACGAACTGGCGACAAGCTCGGCCGTAGGCGGCAGCATTCTAGTTACCTATGAGATTTCTATGGTGTTAGAAATAGTTTTCTTTTTACCATAATTTGATAAATTTCCAATCGCTAAGAACGCACTTCAAATCATAGAAAGCTAGTTTTTTCTAATAAAAAATGAAGAATGGTTCAAAATTGTGAAATTAAATATTTTCGGAGTAATTACTCAAAAAAAACATATCTTTTCACAGGTTACAGTTAGAAATAGTTGTTTTACGCGCAATGGGTATGGGGGAAACCGGTGCACAGTAATGGTTTATCACGAATATCGACGTTGGTATTGTATGTACGGCTATAAACACGAATACGAACATTAGGGCCCGGCTATTTCCTACAAAAAATATTCTATGAACATTTTACATACGAGCAATCGTTGTGTCGTAATCGCGGTTTTAACGTTGTACCTGAAACGCGTCTTACAATTCTGCGCCTTCGTTGACTTAAAACGCATCCGCCGCTCTTCATGTACGTAGTCTAGATTATCTTTGGTCTGGCCGAATCGGCCCCTACTAAAAAGCCTACCGGCATACCGGGCATAACAGGCATACCATTAGCCAAGATAGAAGCGAACTTGGCCAGAAATTTTCCCATCATATACAAATCAGCCTAGATCGCTCTTATCTTACGAGCTATTCCAATCTCACTTCAATCTTTATTGTGAAAGTCGAACCTTAGAGTAAAAGAGTTAGAAATCAGTCACTCCAGCCTCCAGGGGGCTGAAAATCCTCTCTCCGCTACCTTTGGCTGTACAGCATAAGTAGAGAAACCTCCGCTACTCTCATTGCCACTACTATCTAAAAAAATTGAAAGAAAATAAGTAGTCCCGAACTCGACGCTAACACTAATTTTGAGCTTGCGAGAGTGCGTTTAAAATAAATCATTCGAAAGGGGGTTGCGGACCACCGGGGCCCCCAAATTTAATAAAAATAGTTATAACACACTTCACGGACACTTAGGAAAATATTTTTTACGCCGTCTCAGAAACACTGTTTGCCTACCCTAGTCGAGAGCGAAATCTAGCGGTAACGTTAACGTTTTAAAGTCAATAATAATTTGTATTATCGTATTTTCCCTCCCCATTTTTAAAATGTTTCCCGCATTCCCCCCTCCCCCAGGCTAGTGGCCTTCAATAAAAATTAACTTAAGATTGGCCGGGAGCCCATACTGCCCACGTTAAAAATATCACTATTCGCAAGTCTGTTGTGATTCACTGGTAAATGGAAAACATTTTAATATTATTAATGTGGTAGGGCACACGACCGAGGGGTACATGTAGGTCACTTCGCGAACTCGGTGTACACTGTCGTACCGCTGACTGTGCTAATAAGAGTTCGTGAACTCTTAAAAATCCGTACCTTTAACAGTACTAAGTACTCGAACTCGGTGTACAAGTCATCCGAGAGTGTCTTACCCCTCGCACACGACGACGGGAATTTTCGGAATTTTCGAATTAGTCGAACTAATTAATTTATTTTAAGTGTCAGCTTTGAATTTCGAGCTTCTCCGGATTTAGGTTTTTCGGCTAAAATGGGGCCTATAAAAATCGGGGGCCCTAGGGCGCGCACCTCGTGCGCCTGTGGGGAAAATCGCCACTGAGGGGAACCATTGTGAAGTTTAAAAAAACGCGACGTATTTACGCCTGTGTATCTAGAGTTCGATAGCTCAAATTGTTAAGCACTTTTCGGTTTGGTATTCACGAGGTCTTGTTCTAAAAGTCTTGCGAACCAAATTTTGATATCGCTAATGGGTATTAAAATAATCGTACCTAAATATGGCTGAAATAGACCCATGTTGAAAGTTGGGGGGCCGAAAATTAACATTTTTACCTGGCAACTCAGCATTTGGACGGAACATTCGTTTCCTTACTTCCGCCTGTATATTTCGATGGCGGTCACGTGGTTCAAAACGTCACAAACAGGATGTTCCGTCCAGAGGTTTCACTTAAGCCCTCGTCTGCGGCCCCTCTTTATTTATGGGTCTATTCCCATACAAGCTCACACATAACACTGTTTATCTCGCAAATGGCAGTGATTGTCATGGAAACGGAGGCGGAGCTTATGGCCAGTGTCAGAGCTCTATTGACGCGGAAAATTCAATTAGCACAACTGCCGAGAGAAATCGCATACCAACAAGCCGTCGCGTGGAACTCGTCTCCAATTTTTAATATTTAAATTTTTATTAAATAAAATCTTTTTTTTTAAATTGTTAAAATACCAATTTTTTTTCTATTTTGAAGCCATCGACTCTTCTCTCGATCAATGCCAGATATCCAAGAGACCCCTTCACACTTTTGGTAAGCACCTGACATACTTCATGCATGCACCTGACATACTTATGCATAAATCTGGCATTGTTCATGCATAAATCTGGCATTGTTCATGCATAAATCTGGCATTGTTCATGCATACAACTGGCATACTTTCTGCATATACGTGGCATACTTTATGCCTAAATCTGTAATACTTCATGCATACAACTGGCATACTTTCTGCATACACGTGCATACTCCATGTATACACCTGACATAGTTCATGTATACAACTGGCATACTTTCTGCATATACGTGGCATACTTTATGCCTAAATCTGTAATACTTCATGCATACAACTGGCATACTTTCTGCATACACGTGCATACTCCATGTATACACCTGACATAGTTCATGCATACACCTGACATCCTTATGCATACACGTGGCATACTTCGTCCATACACCTGACATACTTCGGAGCTCCACTTTTCGGGAACTTACAAACTCTAATTATATTTCAAATCTAAAGATCGTTGGGTTTTCTTTTTATTTACGCTCGAAAGAGCGCGCGATTTAAAGGAGTGAATTTCAAATCACGCGTCTGACGCCGTTAATTTCCTTCAATATATAATACATTGGTTATAGGTCTATATTCTGTTATACATATATACGCGAATACTATTTGATATAAATATACATGTGTTAAAATTATATATTTTTTCTATACCAACAGTTTTTGCTCTTTTTACATAATAAATTTTGACAGCGTTCCATTTTTAAAATCAATAATACCAATAAAACTAATTATACTATTTAATGCGCGATAATTTTCAACACCATGTATACACCTGACATAGTTCATGCATACACCTGACATCCTTATGCATACACGTGGCATACTTCGTCCATACACCTGACATACTTCATACATACACCGGACATACTTTCTGCATACACGTGGCATACTTCGTCTATACCTAAAACATGCGTTTTAATAGATGACATGTGGCGAATATATATGACATGTGGCGAATATATATGACATGTGGCGAATATATATGACATGTGGCGAATATATATGACATGTGGCGAATATATATGACATGTGGTGAATATATATGACATGTGGCGAATATATATGACATGTGGCGAATATATATGACATGTGGCGAATATATATGACATGGGGTGAATATATATGACATGGGGTGAATATATATGACATGGGGTGAATATATATGACATGGGGTGAATATATATGACATGGGGTGAATATATATGACATGGGGTGAATATATATGACATGGGGTGAATATATATGACATGGGGTCGTGTTTTTCCCAACACGTAATACACCCGAAATTTTCACTCTTTCCGCCGTGGATTTCGGAGGGGGGAATCGTGCGGGGTAGTATCAGAAGGCCCGTGAGTTTCGGAAACGGGGAGGGGGGGGGTTTCCGGGTTCGTTCTGATTTGAAAGTCGGCGTACGTTAGTCCCGTGGCCTTTATGCATCAGTCATTGGATACAGGGGGTTTAAAGGGGTACAGGGAGGTTTGGAACGACTGCGAGTTTGAGTTATTGAGTAATTATCACATGGGGAAAAGGGGGAGGAACGGTAATTATCACATGGGAAAAATGGGGAGGGGTACCCCTGCAATTTTCACATGGGAAAAAAGGGGAGGAAGGGCCTTACTGCGGTGGTTCGACTATGGGGTAAAGAGTACCACGGTAATTATCACATGGGAAAAAGGGAGGTACAACGGTATTATAACATGGGGGAAAAGGGGAGGAACGGTAATTATCACATGGGGAAAAAAGGGAGGAAGGGCCTTACTACAGTGGTTCGACTATGGGGTAAAGGGTGCCACGGAAATTCTCGCGTTGGAACGGGGAAGGGGAGTACTACGGAAATTCTCGCATGGAGAAAAGGGGGAGAGGGTACCCCGATAATTATAACATGGGGACAAGGGGAAGGAAGGGCCTTACTGGGGGGGTTTTACAATGGGTAAAAGAGCACCACGGTAATTATCACATGGGAAAAAGGGGGAGGTGGGTACCCCGGTAATTATAACATGAGAAATAAGGGGAGGAACGATAATTATAACATGGGAAAAAAGGGGGGAACGGTAATTATCACATGGGGAAAATTGGGAGGTGGTACCCCAGTAATTATCACATGGGAAAAAGGGGTTGGGGGACGTACTTGAGTGGAGCGCCTCGAAACACTCAATTAGCTGAGGGCCCGCCTGTAAGGCGGGCTTCTCGGCTAGTTCAATATCATTCATTTGTTCGTGGTCACATGCATGTTTGTTTGGAAACCGGATGATTTCTAGGGTTAGTAACGGAATTAAATTATTTGGCAACGTCTCGATCATGCGAGGATTGATTGTTTATTCGTTCCGTAAGGAGTGCCAATGTATTAAGGGTTGTTATAACTGATTTCTACGGCCCGTAGAGAAACAATAAAATATAATCGTTTAAGTAATAGTAAGTGTAGTGGATATCGTTGCTTGAAGGGCTTGCTACCGACCTTATACGCAATTTAACCAAGCCACATGAATTATTGCCATTAAAGGGGCTGGAAAGAGGGGTTTTGAAATCGTCTAGTGACGTGGTATCTCCAAAAAATCTGGACCCTGCTTTATTTTCATTTTCTCCCGCTTGAGGAATTTGGCTCTGACGGAGATGTTTTGAAAATAGTGAGGAGCGACCCGAGAGAGACTAGTGACAGGTATTCATACGCGAACTAAGATATTCGGCCTTCGTGGACGTGGTTTTGGTTCTAGTATTTTAATATTTATTTAATTTAATGAAGTTAATGAACGAGTTTAATTCAAATAAAAACGGAAACGTGATGATACGAAAATATCTCTTGTTGGTGAATTAGATCAGCGGTTCCCAAAAGGTGTTCCGCGGAACCCTAGGGTTCCGTGGAAGGATCACAGGGGTTCTGAGAATTAGCAGCGCGGCCATCTTTGTTTGTGTCAAAAGTCTTTTAAGATAAGTAAAAAAAATAGTTGGGGTTCCGCCAGAATTAGGTGGATATTTTAGGGTTCCATAGAAAAATAAAATTGGGAACCGCTGAATTAGATAATTGGGAAAAGGCAAAAGAACTGTGGTGTAGTATTAAGGTTTATCAAAATGCTCTGGACAGTGAAACCAAGGCCCTTAGAAATTGGCTTCGATCCAGCTAGCGTTTTTTTACCAAATTCGATGAAACTCGCAAATAATAATTTAAAACAAGTTGGCAAGCCAAAATATCCCTCTCCTCGGAAGCATTGTCCCTAGTGGTATTAATTTCTCGAGATGATCTTCTAAGTTATATCTCCCCAATTCAGAGTTATTTACTAATAACGTAATCCTGGTTCAATCCCGCCCGGTATAAAATTTTAATTTGAATTATAATAATTGAAACGAAACAACCGAGATTAATTTGTTCAGAATATTATAAATTAAGTAGTTAAAAAAGTGAGTTTGACGAACTAGAACAACGCACAATTGAATTTAACCCTATTTACAGAAATTTTTTATCAGTTAAATATAATACGAAGCCAATTTTAATGAAAGAAATATCTACAGAGGGTATTTGTATTTTTGTCGCTTACGAAATACTTGCCGCATAGTTAACGCTCATTTTATTTCAACGTTCGCCCGATCAAGATACCGTAGATATCTGGTAGTGGACGACTCGTAGACTGTCGGAACCATCCTGTTGACGTTGTGACACATAAAGCATGAAAAAGACCAAAACCGTCCAATTTCCAATATCATATAATGACTCGCACACCCAGGATATCAATGACTGCATTAGGAATCGTAGATGTCCAAATATCCACACCACCAAAAAACTTATTAACAAGAAGCGAAAAACTTACCATTCACAAAGCACAGAAAGCCACTTGACTAAACGTATATCAATAAATGACCGTAGAGGGAATAGTTAGGGTTCTTTATAAATAAACACAAACGAACCCAATTGATGAACTGCATTAAACATCTTAATCAGCCGAGAAAACCTTTAAAATAAATTACGACCGAGATGAAAACCAGACCAACTCGATATGTTGTTAATAAATGAATTATTAAGCTTGAAAACCAATACGCTAAACCTAATAGATAAGAATATACGACTGAAAAAAACTAAATAAATTACAAAAAACTAACGGGTTCTACCCTTTATCTTATCTGCTGACTGCGCTAAAACAAGATTTGACCATTAAATATTTTGAAAATGCGACGTATACACTTTGAAGGTTCCGTCAAAAATTATCCTTTCCCAAACGTAAAGGTTCTCAAAACATTAATACACAAAAAATAAGTAAAAAGGTTCCTCCAAAAAATGAACCATTTTGCGGAAGAAGTAAATAATTTTAAAAAAATAAAAGATAAAACAAATATACAACCGCAAAAATAAAACGTCAAATAATAGAAGAAAAAAATCTTTAACTCCATTCATTAAAAAAACCCTAAACAAAAGTACCAAATTGAAATAAAGCAACTTATTATATTAAACAAGATTAAGTCTTTATAATTTTTTCGTAAAAAAACCACATTAGGCCTTCACAATTTCATTCGTAAAAAAATTCAAGACTTTGTTAACTATTATGCTTACAATGAGTGTCTTATTTGCAATATAGCTTGAAGTTATCGTTGGTTCTGTGGTAGAGCGCTCGACTGCCTAACTGAACGGCCCGGGTTCGAAACCGGAGTTACGCATTTGTTTTTAATCAAATGAGAAATCGCTAAATTAGAATTTCTTCGATGCAATAATTTAAATCTTTCACGAAATCTTGCTCTATTTCAATTAAACCAAAATTTCGTACTCTATTAAATACGCTTTCGATAAAGCTGAAGGTCTAATTTTCAATGAAACGTAATAAGTGTCGGTGGTTCTGTGGTAGAACGTCCGCCTGTCAAACAGGCGGTCTCGGGTTCGAAACCCGCCCGATGCGATCGCAAATTGATACTAAGACGAATACCGTGAACAATTGGTGGAAACCCTGCCATTGGATGTTGAGAGGTAGCATTACACTCAGCACTCGGTCCGTCCCAAAAGTCAATAAGAAAGAGTTGGAGAGATACCACCCGTACATACACACCACAAACTCAACACCCACAAACGTCATAACAATAACACAACATTACCACCCTACACATAAACATTACAATAGCGAAATATCCAAACCACTGAATTGAACCTGTCGTGACGGCGAGCGTTGACGAAAAAAAACCACCGAACCAACCCCGCCTGCAAATTAATCCGTTAACGCTCACCGTCCCACGGTGGTTTTGCAAACACGGTTTTTCGACTTTGTTCCCTAATTACTAGCAACTGCGAACGCAGAGATCTCGAGAAACTGCGTACGCAGTGATTACACTTTGCACCGAAAATGCGAACGCGTTCGCAGGCCTGACAGACACACAGACCCACCCACAGACCCACAGACAGACACGGTCGTTGTATAACCCCTCCTCGGAGAGGTAATAACAAGTTGGCAAGCCAAAATATACCTCTCCTCGGAAGAATTGTCCCTAGTGGTATTAATTTCTCGAGATAACCCTTAAAGATATATCTCCGCAATTTAGAGTTATTTGTTAAAAATATTAACCCATTTCTATCCCGCCCGGTATAAATTTTTAATTATAATTAAAATAATTGAGACGAAACGACCAATTTTAATTTATTCAGAATATCATAAGTTAAGTAGTTACAACAGTAAGTTAGACGTACTATAACAATGCACAATTGAATTAAACCCTTTTACAGAACAAGTTTATCAGTTAAATATAATACGAAGCAAATTTTAATGAAAGAAATATCTACAGAGGCTTTTTGGAATTACTCGCTTACGAAATACTTGCCGCATCTTTAACGCTCATTTTATTTCAACACTCGCCCTTGATGAAGATACCGTAGATATCTGGTAGTGGACGACTCGTTCACTTCCTGTTGACGTTATGACGCATACCACATGAAAAAGACCAATGCCGTCCAATTTCCAATATCATATAATGACTCGCACACCCAAGAAATCATTGACTGCGTTAGAAATCGTAGATATCCAAATATCCAGACCAAATGTAATTACAAGAAGCAAAAACCTTACCATCAACAAAGCACAGAGAGCCACTTGACTAACCGCCAGCTCTTAAAGCAATTAACGTTAAATTATCTCCTTTGAATTAACAGAACTATATATAGGTCGTTAAGAAAGTGGACCACCCACAGGGTCTACCCTTTAACCCTCTAATCTCGGCTGACTGCGCTAAAACAAGATTTAACCTTTAAAAAATACCAGATTAGGCCTTCATAAATTCATTAATAAAAAAAGACTTTATTACCTATTATGCTTACGATGCCTGTCTTAATTTCAGTGAATCTAAGCAGCTATCGGTGGTTCTGTGGTAAAGCGCTCGACTGCCAAGCCGAATGGTCTGGGTTCGAAACCTGGGTGGCGCATTTGTTTTTAATCAATAGAGAAACGCTAAATTAGAATTTCTTCGATGCAATAATTTCAATTTCAATTATATTTCAATTAAACCAAAATTTCGTACTCTATTAAATACGCTTCCGATAAAGCTGAAGGTCTAATTTTCAATAAGGCGTAACAAGTGTCGGTGGTTCTGTGGTAGAACGTCCGCCTGTCAGTCAGGAGGTCTCGGGTTCAAATCCCGCCCGATGCGATCGCAAATTGATACTAAGACGAATACCGTGTACAACTGGTGGAAACCCTGCCATTGGACGTTGAGAGGTAGCATTACACTCAGCACTCGGTCCGTCCCAAAGTCATTAAGAAGAAGTTGGAGAGAAAACGCCCATATAAACACAACAGACTCAACATGCACAACCATCAGAACACAAACACAACAAATTCAACACTCACAACCTACGCATAAACATTACAAAGACGTAATACACCAAACCGTCACGACGGTGAGCGAAAAAACACCATCCAAACCAAACCGCAAATGCATCCGTTAACGCTCACCGTCACACGGTGGTTTTGCCAACCCTTTGAGAAACTGCGTACGCAGTGATTACACTTTGCACCGAAAATGCGTTCGCAGGCCTGACAGACACACAGACCCACCCACAGACCCACAGACAGACACGGTCGTTGTATAACCCCTCCTAGGGGACTTTGTCCCCTCGGAGAGGTAAAAATTACGAGCACCAAAAGACCTTATCACTGAAATGCATTTTTCGTTAAACATTTGTTGTTCACTAAACTAAATCTCAATAAAGATTAATGAAATTTTAAAACTTCCTACGAGCTCAGCTAACACTAACCAAGACCACGCTAGATTTCGTCATACAAAAATCCCAACACAGCGGTGCCTGTTTACGTCTTCGCGAACTTGAGGAAAAGTAGTTCTACGCGCCAAATTTCGTTGATGACGTCACGGGTGACGTTTTTCAAAACCCCACTTTCCAGCCCCTTTAAAAGTAGCTCGATGATGTAGCGAGGGTGTCGGAGATCAGATCTCAACCTAGGGACAATTGACTTAAGCGAACCCCTAAGGTACCAGTCTACTATTAAACAAAAAAAACAAAAGGAGATAATAATAAATGAATTCGCCCGGGACTACTCGCGTAACGTTATATGGTGGGGTTAGCGAGGGTCCTCAGTAATAAATTGGTGTCATTAAAGTTAGCTAGATGATTTGGGCCTAAGCTGGCATTCCATGTGAAATCAACACACTCAAAAACCGTACCATCTCGGATTTCGACGAAATTTTGCATACATATATAGTGTCTAGGGAGTTCAGGTTTTCAAAATACGGCTGTTTAAAATTTAAAAAAAATGGCCAAATTCACCTGACTGGTATATTTTTTAATCCGCATAGCAGTTGTTCTAATTAAGCTACAGAGTTGCGAATAGTGTCATTTTACTCAGCTATATATGCCTTTTCCAACGATATACACCAAATGAACATTTTTTTAAAAAACATATTTTTAAAATTTCAAATAATTTTTTTAATTTGATTTTTTTTAAGTGCACCACTAAAAATGACCCAGAGTTAATAACTGGAATTTTTTTTCCGGGGAATTTGGTATTTTCAGATCGCATAGCACGCGCAGGGGGTCATGAAAATTGGTTAATTGGAAGCTAAGATAACTAACACAAAAAAACAGAAGATCATGAATGTTCAATGACTAATTACCAACATTAAAATTTATTCAATTAGGCTCAGATTAGATCGGTTAAAATAAATTTGGATCTAAAAAGTGATGGCGAACACTTCGAATCGGAACCAACCTTCCAAACCAAACGGTTTTCGAGATACATTTTGAATGACCATGACGACATGGTTCAAGGCAAACAGAATTTTAATAGCTTATAATTTTACTAGAGTTAATTTCTACTCAAAATATTGATAACGTAGCACAAGTACTTTCTAAATTATTAACACCTAATTGTGATCTCTTGGACATTTTTATTTATGGCCTGCTTGCTTTTGGTGTTTATTTTCTTGGGTTCCTATTGGGCAATTAACATCGGTTCAGAGTCACTTGGGCATAAAATGTGATGGGGCACACCTTCCTAATTGGAACTGAGTCTCTAAGCCCAAAGGTTCTCAAGAAAGTTTGGTTTCATCTAATGACACCTGCGCGTGCTATGCGATTGGAAAATACCAAATTCCCCGGAAAAATAGCATTTCAATTATTTACTCTGGGTCATTTTTTGGTGGACATCCTATATTAATTATATTCATATATGTATTTATTATATTATAAGTATACAGGTTGTTTGTTTTTGCTCGAAAAAGTGATTTTTTTCAAAAACCATATTTTCTAGAAAGTTGAAATTTGTACTGACACTTTTTACCAAAATTGCATCTAAATCGAAAAATATTTTCACGTTTTTTGAAAATTAAAATTTTAACCGCTAGGTGCTATAAGAAAATTGTCAAGGAGAAAATTGTAGAGCGTCACCGAAAACGTACAAATAGCGTTGGCGCGAAAAAATAGACGTAGTTTTCACTGATAAAAAACGACTTGAAAAAGTGACAAGTTGGGCAAGCTAAAATAATTTTTTTTGAATTTCATTGGGAGAGTAGTGTAACTTTATGAAAGTCAGAAATTTGTTAATCTGGTGTTTAATGCAATTTGGCTTGCAGTAAAACTCGCATTTGGGAAATTTTACATAGGTATAAGTACCATCCTTACATAGCAACGCTTCACCACGGTTTAGGAGATGGAGACGCTCAACAACGGCTGGATTTTTGCAACTGGCTGCTAAATTTCGGGCACGACGACCCACAATTCCTCCGCAACATGCTATTCTCGGATGAATCCTCGTTTGCAAGAGACGGCCCTTACAATCACCAAAATAATCAGGTTTGGAAAGACACAAATCCACACTGGGGATATGAACACCGTCACCAATTTCAATTTGGGCGCTTGAATGTGTGGATTGGTCTTGTTGGAAACCGGTTAATTGGTCCAGTATTCTTACCGCAAAATCTAAATGGCCAGAGTTATTTAGATTTCTTGAGAAATGAGCTAGAACAACAACTTGACGAACTGCCGTTGGCGCAACGAAAAAGACTGTGGTTTCAGCAAGACGGTGCGCCGCCTCATTACCACAGAGCCGTGAGAGATTACCTAAACAACGAATTTCCACAACGATGTATAGGTAGAAATGGTCCCGTACACTGGCCAGCAAGGTCGCCAGATCTAACGTAATTTAAATTTCGATTAATAATTTAATTTCTTCGCCATTGTCTCCTCGATTTTTCAGTGGTGTTTATTGCATTAAACACCAGATTAACAAATTTCTGACTTTCATGTACAGTACAAATTTCAACTTTCTAGAAAATATAGTTTTGGAAAAAAATCACTTTTTCGAGCATAAAAAACACCCTGTATATATGCATATATGTAAACACATTATATGTAAATATTATAGATCTACACATGCGTATATGTATACATAATATTTATATATATATGCATTATTTGCATATATGTATTTATTATATGAATATATGTTTACATAATTTGCATATATGTATTTATTATATGAATATATGTATACATATTAAAGGCTGTCATTTTTTAAAGACCTCTTTTTTTAAATAATGTTTAGCTATGAACCCATGGAATTTGGTCAATCATTTAACTTAGATACAAACTATTCACTGTATTTGTTTTTTAAATTTTGATGGTGCACTTTTAAAAAAATCAAATTCAAAATATAATTTGAAATTTGCAAATACTTTTTTTAATAAATATACATATGGTGTATATCGTTGGAAAGGGCATATACATAGCTGAGACACTATTCGCAACTCTGTAGCTTAATTAGAACAGTTGCTATGGGGATTAGTAAATATACCAGTCAAGTGATTTTGGCCATTTTTTGACAATTTTAAACACCCGTATTTTGAAAACCATTTGAGATAATTCAATAAACCTTTGCCTATTCCTTGAAATCCCTAGACACTATCTATATGCAAAATTTCGTCAAAATCCGAGATGGTCAGGCTTTTGAGTGTGTTGATTTCACATGGAATACCCGCTTAGGCCCAAGTTATTGTAATGCGAAATATCAAAATAATCATAAATATACCATCCCCTTCCCCTAGAATAATTGCTGGTCCAATATTTTGGTGATTGGGTGATTTGGTTGTTTGTGGTTATTCCAGGTAAGAGAAGGGCCCGTCCTTTTACCAGGAGATCTTTGGTTCTGTGGGATTGGGATAGCGAGGAAATTACAACGCCCCCTGTCACCCCTTATTGATATGCCGACGTGCCCAAGACCACTTGTTGGATTGTCATTTATATTTCTTATACATTATATATATATTATATATTCTTTATTGTGTTAAACAGTTAAAATATGCCTACATGTTTTATACATATTTTTACGTATATATCTATTCTCAAAATTAAAGAGTCGAAAAATAACACGCGAGACAAAATAACGCGCGCTGAGTCGCGAGCTAAAAAGAAATTGTAACGGTTCTTAAAAATGTTTTAAAAAGGGTAAGTTGATTTGAAAAGTACTCCATTTTATGACCGGAGAAAAATAATTTTTATATAACTAATTTTGGACGTTAAATTCGTGTTTTGTTTAACCTTCGAGCTGTATACGTGTTGACTTGAAGATAAGTGCAGCAACAATCTGTATTGGCAAATTCGTGATGTCGAAAATATCATCGATTCCATGAATTGTAGCCC
Organism: Leiobunum rupestre; assembly: GCF_980474605.1. NCBI lineage: Eukaryota > Metazoa > Arthropoda > Arachnida > Opiliones > Sclerosomatidae > Leiobunum > Leiobunum rupestre. Next base: position 62,624,945 of record NC_143384.1, read on the forward strand.
AACTATCCAGTGGCTACTTTCATCACATTGTACGAGATATACCAGCGCTGTTCCGAATACTAAACCACTTCGCTCAGATTCTTCCACGGCTCCAACCGGACTCTGCCACTAGGATAAAGTTTCCGCAGTTTATCTGAACATTTCAGGATAGACTTTGTTAAGTAATGGTTGCAACGTATATATATTTTACATTTCGTTAAAGTCGCGAGCACTGGCCAGTTGCTTAATTTGTTAATATTTCATTTATTTAGTTAAATTAGTATTTAGGTAGTTTTGGGTTAGCTTTAATGTTTGGTTAGGATATTGAGGTTAAATTAAATCATTTAGTGTTAGGCAATCTAACAACTGGCTTGATGTGGCTTGGTTAAATTGCGTAGCCCTTCAAGCAACGCGATCCATCAGCTCTTTACACTTACTATTACTTAAACGATTATATTTTCTTGTTTCTCTACGGGCCGTAGAAATCAGCTATAACAACCCTTAATGCATTGGCACTCGTTACGAAACGAATAAACAATCAATCCTCGCATGATCGAGACGTTGCCAAATAATTTAATTCCGTTACTAACCCTAGAAATCATCCGGTTTCCAACAAACATGCATGTGACCACGAACAAATGAATTATAAGGCACCATGTGTGACACAGTTATGTGCCTAGTGTGACACAATTAAACATCAGGTATGACACACTTATGCACCATATATGTCATATATATTCACCACATGTCATATATATTCACCACATGTCATATATATTCACCACATGTCATATATATTCACCACATGTCATATATATTCACCACATGCCATATATATTCACCGCATGTCATATATATTCACCACATGTTATATATACTCACCACATGTCATCTATTAAAACGCATGTTTTAGGTATGGACGAAGTATGCCACGTGTATGCAGAAAGTATGTCCGGTGTATGCATGAAGTATGTCAGGTGTATGGACGAAGTATGCCACGTGTATGCAGAAAGTATGTCATGTGAATGCATGAAGTATGCCAGATTTATGCATAAAGTATGCCAGTTTTATGCATGAACTATGCCAGATTTATGCTGAAAGTATGTCAGGTGTATGCATGAAGTATGTCAGGGGTATGCATGAAGTATGTCAGGTGTATGCATGAAGTATGCCAGATTTATGCATAAAGCATGCCACGTGTATGCATAAAGTATGTCAGGTGTATGCATGAACTATGCCAGATTTATGCTTAAAGTTTGTCAGGTGTATGCATGAACTATGTCAGGTGTATCCCTGAAGTATGTCAGGTGTAGGCATGAAGTATGCCAGATTTATGCATAAAGCGTGCCACGTGTATGCAGAAAGTATGCCACGTGTATGCAGAAAGTATGCCAGTTATATGCATGAACTATGCCAGGTTTATGCATAAAGTATAATAATAATAATCAGCTAGGCTAATACCCAAGGCACCACCTTAGGCCTAAGTCATCATGCGACTTTTGAAGCCCTTAATTCAGGTGGCCAGGTTACAATGCGTAGGAGGAAGGTGGCAAGCCCTGCATGCCACGAGATCGAGCCAACAGCTCCCTACACTAACTATTGCCGTTAACCTCAACAAGTTTTTATGTCAGGTGTATGCATAAAGTATGCCACGTGTATGCAGAAAGTATGCCAGTTATATCCATAAAGTATGCCACGTGTATGCAGAAAGTATGCCAGATTCATGCATAAAGTATGCCAGTTGTATGCATGAACTATGCCAGATTTATGCATGAAGTATGTCAGGTGCTTACCAAAAGTGTGAAGGGGTATCTTGGATATCTGGCATTGACCGAGAGAAGAGTCGATGGCTTCAAAATAGAAAAAAAAATTAGGTATTTTAACAATTTAAAAAAAAAGATTTTATTTAATAAAAATGTAAATATTAAAAATTGGCTGGCCACATTTGGAGACGAGTTCCACGCGACGGCTTGTTGGTATGCGATTTCGAAATTGCCCCTAACCTTGTGAAAATGATACGAAATAAAGTTAACATTGGATGGGATCACTTTGAGACGAGCTTGTTGGTATGCGATTTCTCTCGGCAGTCGGCATGTATGCTATTCGAATTTTCCGCGTCAAGTTCATTTTAGCCATTTGTTATGTGTGAGCTTTTATGGGAATTTCAACCATATTTAGGTACAATTATTTTAATTTTAATACCCATTAGCGATATCAAAATTTGTTTCGCAGGACTTTTAGAACAAGACCTCGTGAATACCAAACCGAAAAGTGCTTAACAATTTGAGCTATCGAACTCTAGATACACAGTTGCAAATACGTCGCGTTTTAAATTTCACAATGGCTCCCCTTAACTTGTGAAAGCGATACGATGACGTTTGCATGAAGTTTCATCCCTTTGGCGCAAGTATGCCCCGTCTGAATGCAGGTATGCCCATTGAAAAGTAGTAGGAAATGAAGAAAAACACATTTTAATAGGACGTTTGGATTAAAATCCATCCCTTTGGCGCAAGTATGCCCCCTCTAAGCGCAGGTATGCCCATTGAAAAGTAGTCGGAAATGAAGGGAAAACATTTAAATATGACGTTTGGATGAAGTTCCATCCCTTTGGCGCAAGTATGCCCCTTCTATAAGCGCAGGTATGCCCATTGAAAAGTACTCGGAAGTAAAAACAATTTAATATCAAGTTTTATTATTGAAATTAAAATAAATCATTTTAAAGTAATTTAAACTGTATAAAAATGTCTGTAAAATGGATAATCTTTCCAAACCTTGCGCGAAAATGAATTTAAAATCAATTTAAACTGAATAAAAATGTCGATAAAATCGATAAACATTCAAAACCTTCGCGAAAATGAAGTTAAAATCAATTTAAACTGAATAAAAATGTCGATAAAATCGATAAACATTCAAAACCTTCGCGAAAATGAAGTTAAAATCAATTTAAACTGAATAAAAATGTCGATAAAATCGATAAAATTCAAAACCTTGCACGAAAATGAAGCTAAAACGATTCGTACTACTATTCCTCCATGGTATAAGCTGGCCAAGTTCGCTCTTATCTTATCTAATGGTATGCCCGGTATGCCGGTATGCTTTTTAGTAGGGGCTCCGTATTCTCTGAATACTTCGTGTCATAAATCGCAATCGAAATTTATTTAAGCCTCGTTTGTCAATCGTCAAGTTGTTTATGCTGATATCTTTTGCTATTCCATTACATTTTTGGCGTTAATAAATGGAAAATAATTTTGGAGGTAGGTGTTTTTTAATTACCGCTTACTACGACACTGTCGACACATCAAGCTATATACCGATCACTGTAATAAAATACTGGTTTTGAGCGTAACGTCAACAAGCCTGACCCTACGAATCTGGCATATGGTATTTAATTTAATAAGAAAAAGCAGTGGCTCTAAATGTGAATTGAGTGAAGCATCTGTAAATTGCAACAATTTGTTAAAAAAAGTAAGCATCATGGTCTAGATGGGCAGGCTATGGTTGGAAGCGAAAAATATGGTAAGCCCAATTGGTTCTGATAAAAAATGGTCTAGCAACCTGGCAATCATTATATTTCTTAAAACATACTATCTTAAATGAGGCAATTCAAATTTGTTCTTATTATTGTATTGCAAATATTTTGAATGCGAAGGCAGATAGAAGTTCTAGTGAGGAGAAAATAGGAAACTTGACTATCAGGGTTTGCAAGAAAAACTGAGCCGGAAATTTGTTTGAACTGAACCACCACAGTGCATTGCGCACTAGTTTTTTAACAACATAACTTTGGAACTAGCACTTGGGGTTTTGATTTTTGGTTTTGTGCAGTGGATTAAAAAATACGAAGTGTTTATTTTTCCGTTTTGTTGTAATATTACTCAAAACTCCCCAAAACAAAACCAAGTGTGAAAAATTGTGGGTGCTGTAAGTCCGTATTATTCTTCTCACTATTCCAATTTTTTTTTAAATTTCCCATTACATATTTATTTTTGAACACGTGATTCTTGAGCCATGGTCACGCTAAATCTTAAAATCCAGTTTAAGTCAGTTTGAAAGCCAGTTTTGATATTGAGAGAAACTCACCATGAAAACTAGTATGAATGTTTAAATGGTTTTGTACAAACAAGTGTAATGTTGCTACTCTGTTAAACAGTGAACAGTCAAGTATCCACCTAATGAAAGTCAACCTAACCCGACATGTTTGACTATTATGGGTAGTTTTAATTAACTATATTTCCATAGATAGATAACCTAGTATTTGGAATAGAATGAGTGGTGATAGTAATAATAAAAATAATATGCTTCTTTATTGGAATACCTTTTAAGAAAAAAAACTTATTTAAATCAAGATCCTGGTCAGTAAAATTATTTAAAATTAAAGTCTTTTTATTCAAATACGCAGAAACCTGGCTTTTTAGAGAATGAGAGTATTACTTGATTTAAGTTCATTTGGAAATCGATTTCAGAGCTTGCCAGCATTGAATCTTACACTTTTATCCCTAAAATTTTTGTGTACTTCTACATAGAAATTATTTTTATGGCCTCTTGTAATTGGGCCCTTATCAGGAACGGGGAACCATTTTACCATGTATTGTGGGACATTTCGCTGTTTCTATTCATACATGAATAGAAGTAAGTTATGTAGGTACTGTACTGTAAACTATTTATTTAGGCTATTTGTTTTACTTCAGTTAGGGATGAATATTTGGGTTTTTTGCCATTAGTTTTACAACTGTATTTTGTACGTTATCTAACTTAATAAGTGTATTTTTTACCTTTACAGCAGATAAGACTCCCATAGTCAAGTAATGGTTTAATGGTCGCTAGATGACTTGGGCTGAGGGTGGTGCCTTGGGTATTAGCCTAGCTGTTTATTATTATTTATTTGAATGATAAAAGAATGTGAAAAAGTAAAAGCAAACTTTATTAGGTTTTAATGGTCGCTAGATGACTTGGGTTGAGGGTGGTGCCTTGGGTATTAGCCTAGCTGTTTATTATTATTTATTTGAATGATAAAAGAATGTGAAAATGTAAAAGCAAACTTTATTAGGTTTTAAATTTTTCTTGTAGTATAAATTGTGGGCACTTTTGATTTCGTAACAAGGCAATGTGAACTGGCCACCAGAAATGGTTAGACACCCTTTTTATCCAATAGAGTATTCGCCCCAGGCATTGCACACCCTCGGTACGGCACTGCAGCTCCGTGGAGGGGTGCTGTTTGAGAACTTGCCAAAGCTCGTTGTAAGGAATTTGTAATTAACATTGTAAACTGGCCAAACGGTATGTCTAAATGTAGAGTATGCCTGTTTTTCTAATATCTAATTTAATTAAGTAATGGACTCCCTAAAACAGGTAACTATCTGAATGGGAATATCCAAAATTAAGCTTTTAATGATTTATTTATTTATTTATAAATGTATGATGCTCTTTATTATTTCACCCGCAGTACTATTACTATAAATTTGAAGTATTATAATTATGATGAGTTAAAATATTGTGATTTCTTTATAGTTAATGAAAATGACAAAATAGCACCTATCTCGGAAAATGATCTTCTTGAAAATGTTCAAAATATTCTGAATCCAAATGGCAACTTTGTGGAGAATGGAAATCGAGACAGTGCCAATGAATCAGATGAAAGCTCTTTGGAATCTCATTGTTCAGTTCATTCTGGTATTTTTAGTAATTATAATAAACCTACGATCACAAAATAAATAATACAATTCAATTTCTTGGTAATTCCTGTGAAAAACAAAAGATAGTTACTGCACGATAGAATATGGCATGCCTTAAACATCATCTGAATTTATTGCTTTTCATTATTAACAGACACTGCCAGTGAAGTGTTGTTAAGTGGGGAAGAATCTGATCTGGAAGATAACGTTGATATCCAGAATAATGTTCCTATTATTCAATGGAAAATTCGAAATCCAAATCCTGTTGACCTTCCGCAAACTACGACAGTTTTGAAAACAGCTGATGGAAGTAGGGTGTACCTTGTCGGAACTATACACTTCAGCAAAGAGAGTCAAAATGATGTTGCCAAAGTAAGATATATATATTTCCAGTATGAAAAATGTACCTTCGCAGGCTCGATGTACATTCTGTCGGGTATGAATTTTTTGCCAAATTGAGGATGTACACGCAGCATCATGGCTCACAATTGGTGTTTACAAAAAATAAAACAATAAAAAATTAAAAGTTTAAAATGTTTTTTTCCGCGTCACGAGCTTAAGCTTTTTTGTTGAGGATTCTCATTAACTTGACTACGTTAAATAAATAAAACTGTAGTAAAATGCAAAGTTAGTTTATTTACATATTAAGATATTAACAGCTTGCTGTTATGAAGGCTGGTAGAGAAGTGTTACATAATGTCTGCCACCAGCAGACGAACCATACTAGTTCAGTTCAGTTCAGTCAAGTGTGAACTGAACTGTTCCACCAATTAAACAATTAGCTTATAAACACCTGTTATAGCAAAGACTATATATTCATACAACACTCCCCCTTCTTTGATATAACCGACGACTATATAAACAAATCATTAATCACTAATTAACATATTAACAACCTAGGTTAAGCAAATTTCTAATGGTTATAAAATTATGTTTTACTAATGTTTTTGTTAAGATATCAGTGGCATTACATTTTCACTGAACATATAACAATCTATACAAATTTCTATCAATATTTTCTTTAACAAAATGGAAACGCATATCTATATGTTTCGACCGCTGCTTTTCTACGCTGTTGTGTGCGAAAAACATTGTAGCTTGATTATCACACAAAATTATTGGGTCACTAACACTAACACCGAAAGTTCAGAGTTCTTCAATGATTGGTAAAAACCATAAGAGTTCTTTGGATGCTTCAGAGACTGCATAAAATTCGGCTTCCATTGAAGACGGAGCTCTAAGATATTAGACAGGAACCATAGAAGACCGCATAACCGCTCTGTGACTTCATTGTATCCCTATCGGAGCCCCAGTCACTATCACTGTAGACAAGTAGATTAGGGTCGGGTTGTTTCTTATAAATCAGTCCATAGTCGGATGTTGTGTCCAGATACCGTGCAAGGTGACACAACCGTGCCCAATGAGTATGACCTGGGTTGTTACTGAATTGCGACAAGGCTATAACAGCAAAAAGAATATCCGGCCGTGTCCTTTGCGCTACGAATAAAAGGCAGCCAATAAAAGACTTGTATGGGTAATCAGACATACCGAGCTTTTCCTCTGATGTTGATGGACAATCGCTCCTTGTCAGGGGAATTGACGGATTAAGCGGCAGATGGACCGGTATGTCATTCTGTAATCGAAACTTCGTTATCATTTGCTTGATATATGTCTCTTGCTGTAACTTTATGGTCCCGTCAACTCTAATATCGAACTCCACGCCCAAAAGTTTCTGTATAGGCCCCAGACGTTTGAGTTGGTACTTGGTAGTGAATGTTTGGTAAATTTCATCCAATATGGTTTTATTCCTTGCTATGACCACAAGGTCGTCAACGTATACCAACACCAATGCCTTTAAAGGTAAATAATAGATACAATTTGTACCCATCAATTTACTAAGGCCCAGTTCTCTAAAACTTTTATCAAGCTCCAAATACCACATTCGGCCACTCTGTGGAAGACCATACAGAGACTTTTTCAACTTCAGGCATTTCGACGGGTCAGTTTCTCCAAAACCTGGTATTAACTTCATGTAGACATCTCGATCAAGGGTCCCATATAAGTAAGTGTTCTTTACATCCTAGTGTTGATGCACCCAACCAAGGGTTACAACGAAGACAGCGATAAAGAAACGTACGAGACTAAAGCTTACTACTGGGGAGAAAGTTTCATCATAATCTATCCCCTCTATCTGGCTACATCCTTGAGCGACCAATCTTGCCTTGTATCTAATTATCTTATTCCGGCTGTCTCTCTTAATAGCGTAGACCCAACGACAGCCTACTATCTTCTGATGGTGTGGTTTTTCAACTACCTCAGCAACTTCACGCTCTGTTAATGTATTGACCTCCTCTTGCATAGCTGCTCGCCATTCATTCTCCTGCTTCGAGTTAATGGCTTCTTCATAAGTCTTGGGAAGTACTACCTCAGTACAATATGCTTCGAACGGTTCATCTTCACCTTCTACAGATATGATTGTCATTAAAGATTCTGCTACAGACTTTCTTGAAAAATCAAATGCATTAATATCTGCAGTAATATTTTTGTCTTTTAAGTAATTTTCAACTTCGGCTCTTGAACGTAAACGCTTGTTATTGTGGTAATAATATATATCGACACGCCCTATCGTGGCTCCACTCTGTCTGATACTAACGTCTCTCTTAAAACCATCAGGAAGCTCAGGCTCTTTTTGTACCTCTATTCTCCTCAGTTTGTATCGTTTGCTCAGGTTGGACATCCCTTTGATCTGGTTCGTCATTCAGTTTGGTTGGTACAACCATTGGAACCAACTCGTCATCTTCTACCCAACAAACCGAACGTGTTTCTTCAATTCTCTGAATATGCTGGATATGTTCAACCCCTTTCTTCGTCTCATCAAAAGTGACGTGCATGGTTTCAACGACTTTATCATCTTTAGGATGCCATATCCTATAGCCTTTGGTATGAATGGCGTATCCGACAACCACTCCCAAATTCGCACGTCTATCCAATTTACTTCTTCGCCGTTGCTGTGGTACATGTATGAATGCCAAACTACCAATCTTCCTCAAGAAATGTGCACGAGGTTTCCTGTGCCACCATATTTCATAAAGAACTTCATTACCCAGTTTCGAATGCCGTGAGCGGTTCTTCAAAAATGCCGCTGTTAAAACCAATTCCGCCCACAACTTATTTGGTAAATTTCCATCTTGCAGAAATGTACGAACAGTATTCATCAACGTCCTGTTGACCCGCTCGGCAACACCATTCATTGCCGGTGAATAAGTATTGGTACGCTGATGTTCCATTCCATCCATACGGCAGAAATTAGAAAACTCGGGAACAATACTCAAGGCCGTTATCAGTTCTGATCGCCTTGATAAGTTTCCCTGTTTGTCGTTCAGCCGTCCTTTTAAATTGCTTAAAACATTCCAGCGCCTCACTCTTCCTCTTCATAGGATAGACATGGATGAAACGACTCTTATCATCAATGAATGTTATGTAAAACATAACGCCTCTCGCAGAAGAAACTGGGGCTGGCCCCCAGACATCAGAATGAACAAGGTCCAAAATTCCTGAGCTTCCAATACAATCAAGACTCTTGTTGGGCTGCTTTGTGCTTTTGGCCAACTGGCAAGAAACACAACTTCTAATTTATCCTTTTAATAGTTTCAAATCTTCCAACATACCCATTCGCATGTGCCAAAGATTTAAACTACTATCATTGTGACAATCATTTCCGGCTTGATAGGCCATAGAGTGTGTTTCTTCATTTCCGGAACCTCCGCATGTAGAACCGTTGCCTCTACCGTATAGAAATTATCAGCAGACAGTGGTGCCTCAAACGCAAAATTCCCATTTGGGAAATATGCTGTAAATTTAGACTTCTTCGTAACCCCGGTATAACCGGCCTGGTCCATCAATCGCTCTGAGATAAGATTCCGTCCCATATTCGGTGTATAAATAACATCTTGCAAAGGAAATTTATTACCAACTCTGCCGTTCATTTTTAACCATATGTTGCCACGACGTTCTATTTTAGAACTTCCTTCTCCAACTATAACTTGAGCATCCAAAGGGGTGAATGTATGGAACCATCCTCGCGAAAATCAACTACTTTTATGCGAATAACATTAGGTAGATAAATACTTAATTTAATAAATGGTTAAAGCATGACTGATACTTCATGGTATTTTTAATTTTATTAAAAACAGTTAAAATTTACATGTTACCAGAGCTTTCGGGTTCGAGACCCCTCGTCAAGCGGTATTTTGTTCTGAATAATTTACAGATTGAATTACAATTTGTGGAATTTTTTATATATCGATGCAAAGATTAACATTTCTCATACAACAAGTTTTTTACGATTTAATTTTTAGTTCTCCCCAATTTTTAATACAGATTTTACCCTTCTCTAAATTTAATTCTCCCATATTTTTAATTACTACTGCCTCTTTAAAATCTCTTAAAATGATGTTGTTCTTTAAAAACAATATCGCCGTTAACCATTTATTAAATTAATATTTTAAACCATGGTAATTAAAAAATTTAACTTATAAGATAAATACTTATCTTGTAAAAAGTATATTATGTGCTTCTGAACAATATATTTTGTTTGGGTAATGGAAATGAGAAACTGGAAAAAATATTAGGAATTCCTTTGTTGTGTACACTATTTGTTACATTTTCAGTCTGCTTTTATTATTTTTCTCTATTTGACAGCAACACGGCTTAAAAGTATAGCATTGCTAATTGTGTTCTTTACCAGAAAACTTAGTATGTTATGCTCGGCTAATAACATTATTTGATGTAAAATTATAGGATATATTATAAAACTCTTTGCTGTTGTAAAATGATGAAAGTTGTATACTGGAAGTAGTAGGAATGTCTAACGTTGAGGTACTATTTTCATGCTGATTTACTTTTAATAAGCATGAAGTTTCTTCACACAATTGCAAAGTTGAACAAAAGAACTAACTTTCTGTTTAACATGAAATTTTGTGCCTTCTCGTTTCTAATACTAGAGCATAATTTAGCATTAGAAATGTTTTCTGTTAGTATAGCAAAAACTATTTCTCGTTAAAGAACGAAATACAGTTAAGCATTAGGCATCTTTAGTTTTTAAGAGCATAACAAAGTTTTGCATTTTTATATAGCATTTTCAATTAGTGTAGCATTTTTTGCCCTGCAAAAGGTAGAGCAATATGAGCATAAAAAACTTTGATTAGGCTGTTTAGGCTTCATAGAGGGCATTGTACCACAAGATTATAGCACAGCACAGCATCAGCTATAACATTAATAAATATGTACATATCTGTATGTTAGTCTGTTAGATGGTCTGAATGCGGAATACTTAATTAGCCTTCATTAATATCATTCTGTAATGTGTATAATTGAGTTACTAGAATGTGTTACATTTTTAACACTATTATCTTCCGCCTGATTTTTTTTAAGTAGATCAAAATTTATTTGGTATATTTTATATCCAGACTATTCAAGAAACACAGCCAGATATTGTTATGGTGGAACTGTGTCAAAGCCGAGCAAATATTTTAGCCATGGATGAGGAAAAGATTCTTGAGGAATCAAAGAACATGAATTTGGAGAAAGTCAGACTTGCTATTAAACAGGTATCTATTTCTATTTGGTTCAGTACTTAAACAAAGTCCTTTGTATTTCTTATGCAAGAAATACAAAAGCCACTGTTGATCTGAATAGGGAAATTCAACGATTTTGGAGAGGGAAAACTAAATTTTACCATCAGTGGTGCAGCTGAGAACTCAAAGGCCTCCCCGCCAAAATCTCTATGGGCGCCCCTTTTAAATTTTTTTATGGTGAGCGGGGCTCCCTGAAGCTCGAGGCGCCGTGGGGCCTGCGGACCATCAGCTACGCCACTGTTTACCATATTTTAATGTAGCCAATAGTCCTTTTTAGGCAAAAAGACAATTTAAGCTTTCTAAATTAAGATTTGAGTTATGTTGGAAAGTAGGCGGATAAATCAAACGTGATTGCTAGTAACAAGTCTATTATTATTTATTCTGTTAAAGTAAAAGTTTAAAATATCATACATCATTTACATGTTGTATTAGTAGTGACCACTTAGGCCTATATTAAAGATATCAGATACTTGGGGCAGCTCATCCTACACATGCAATCATCTCCAGTGCAACTCGCACTATGACGCACCTCCAAGCCTATTAGTCAATGTGCCATTAGTTAATATAGAATGTCGCCACTAGATGGCGCCACCCTATTGTTCATTCTGGCTAAGATTAAAGGTCAATGAACTCAAGGGTCAAGGTAAGGACTTATTAACAAATTAGCAGATTAATATACTATTTCTAAGTTAAGTTGTATTAAGTTGACTTTTAGCCTGGATGGCCTATCAGCCAAAGTAAACTATTAAATAAATGTAAAGGTTATTTCTTCCATCTTAAAATAGCTTTTTTTATTTTTTGCTTAGTTTAATGTTCTTTAATTGGTATTTCTTGCATTCATTAAGTACTCTTATTACCATTAACATTATTGTTTAAATATAGTATAAATTCCAACAGTGTCATATATGGCTGTAGCTTTGTTCTAGTGTAGTTCATGCGATGTTTGAAACTTGGCTTTCTTGTGGTCAAGGTTAAGAAGCAAATTGCATTTTGTAACACTTCAGTATGGATATTTTCCATGTTTTATTATGTTGACTGCAATAAATATTTCCATTTTTACCCCTTGCATAATTAGGCTACATTGCATTTCCTTACATTGTAGACCCGAGGAAAGGGTCAAAATTCTGTGTACAAGTCAGCCAGAGTTAATTTATTTTGGGCAACATCTCCTGTTGTTATGTTTTTAGATGAAAGGGGGCATTCTTGTCTTTTGTATGCCCCACTAGACAGTGCATGCCAATTTTTCTATTTATTGCACAGCATTTAGTGTAGAATATAAAATCAAAGGCTGTTTTAGTTCCCTTTTATAGAAAAACATTCCAAGAACCTCATAGAACCGCACATTTAAGCAATTGTCACTCTAAAGCTTTAAACGAAGTCAGGATATTCCAATGAAATAATTTACAAACTATTCATTAAAACATCTTTGAAGTTCACCTCTGTTAACGGTGTGGCTACGAGCTGCTTTACACTTCTTTGTGAAAATACAGTTTTTAAAGCTAAATGGAGAATAATAAGTTTTAATTTTTATCTACTTCTTTTTTTAGAACGGTATGGTACAAGGTATAATGTACCTTCTTTTACTCAGCATGTCAGCTCATCTTACCAAACAACTGGGAATGGCACCTGGTGGAGAGTTCAGAAAAGCTTATTTAGAGGTATTTTATTTTTTGAATAATAATGTAAACTCTGCCCTTTAGGCCATGGCTTGTAATGTTTGAAAATGGTGGGTACCGCTTTACACGAGAATCAGTTCATCAGTGCTTTTTCATATGCAAGTTTCAGTATTTTTAGGGGAAATCCAAGGGTTGATGTATTTGCTCTGTATAAAAATCTACGGTTTATATGGCGGTTAGACAAGGAGCTATCATTTGGAGTTGGCTTGTACATCCATTACGTGTAGTAAGCCGAGATAAAGTACACGCAGTAAGATTATATACTTATTGCCGGAGACTTCTACACCTATTAGATAGTGAACAGCCCCTCAGGTGAGATTTTAATCATGGGAGAGAAAAACTGAAAGAGAAACCCGACTTTTCTGCCCAAAAAATATTGAATTCCAGAAAGGCCTACTTCAGTCTATCTACACGCCATTACTACATTACTACCATATAATTTCAGAAATTAAATGGTTACAACATAATTTTTGGGTAACCCTAACCTTGACTACTAACTTTGTAAAAACATTAGTATTTAGTCCTTAATATATTTTATCTTTTCCTTTAGGCTCGAAAAGTGTCTGGGTGTATGTTGCATTTAGGAGACCGTCCAATCCAAATAACCCTACAAAGAGCTTTAGCTGCGCTTTCACTTTGGCAGAAACTTTCACTTGCGTGGTACATTTTTACTTCCAAAGAACCTATAACGTGAGTAAATTATATTTACTATCAGGGAGCAGCGTAGGAAGTGTAGGTGGCAAAAGCTCTAGCTACGTCACTGCTATCAGGATGAACCATTAGAAATACCAAATTTTTACTCATTAGTTCTAGATCCTTCTGATGGATAAATTTATTTTAAAAATTATTAAAAAATTTAAAATTTAATATTTTTACCTTTTATCATATTCTAAATACACCCATGAGTACAGAACGGAATATACTTCAAACATGTGCCTATGTTTCACCCACAGCAGGGTATCAGTATTTTGTTTGCTGGAAGACGAGTAATACGCGAACTTTTCTATAAAAATAAGCATAGGTGTTAGGGTATATGCTGCGTTATATACTATTAGATTACTTTGGTTCAGTTATTACTGATATGCCAAATTAAAATTCCCTTTCATGATAGTTCCGGATATTTTTGATTTCAAAATTTGATGATTAATAGTTAATTTTTTAAATTAATTAATTATAGCTGGGTCATTCCGTGTCAAATGTCCCATTTTTGAAAAAAATTCCCCACGGCACCATGCACGATTTCGACGAAAATTTACACGTTAGTAATTGAGATAATTTTGGTGGGAAATCCAAATTCTTAGCCCTAAATTCATCGTAGTTTTTAAAATATAATTTTTTAAAAATATTATGTATAAAGTGTTCATTTTCAAAACGCCGAAAGTCCCGGTATTTTCGTTCAAATAATTCTAAAATTATTAAAGGTAGCCCCATCAAACTTTTTAAACTATAAATATGGGTAGTAGAGAGTAACTAGCATAAATATTATACAATTTGTTTAATTAGATTTTTAATTATAAATTGTTGAAAACGACGACTTTTACTCGAATGTCGCCAACTGAGGTAAACTAAAAAGGTTTCTGTCGCGAAGGTATTAAATATAAAATAAATATTGAAGTTTATAATAAGTAAAATGAACCCAATAAACACGAAAATTGTGTTGAAAAAATTCTAGTAAATTTAGTTTCTGAAATATAGCTACTTGAACCGATCCATTTTTTGAAAAACTGCAAAACATGGTAGTTCTTTAGGGGAAATTACGGTATAAAGGACAAAAATATACAGAAAACAAATAACACCGTTAGAAAGCTGAGATTTCAAGCTACAAAATGCATAAATAAAAAAGATGTATATGAGAGACCTTCAACCCAAAAAATAACTCTTAAAAATATGCTATTTTATCTTAAAAACAAATGTTATTTTACATTTTATAATACAGAACAAAAAACTTTAGAGCAAAATATTTTAATTTTGGTTTGGTTTTTGGGTGTTCTATTATTACTATTAATAAATCCTTAAATAATTAAGGAACTAAACAAAATAAAAATTTTATCTGCGAAATTTTGATCGAAACAATGAATGTACATATGACGAAGATTGGTACATTGAGAAGAAGAAAAAGACGGATCTGTTAGTTTCTTTCGTAGAAAAGATCTTAAGCTTTCTTGGCCAAGAAGAGAAGACGTATGCTGGGTGCCGTTTCAAAATATAATATCAGTAGTTAAACCTGAAATACGTTCTGATGGTAAAACGTATGTTCTAATTGTTCTTAGAAAATTAGATCACAAGAAAATTTGGCTCCTGAAAGACGTTGGAAAATATTTTTTTTTCATTGTGTCGATCAAAATTTCGCAGATAAAATAAAAAATGGGGCTACCTTTAATACTTTTAGAATTATTTGAACGAAAATACCGGTACTTTCGTCGTTTTGAAAATGAACACTTTATACATAAAATTATTAAAAAATCATATTTTAAAAACTACGATGAGTTAAGGGCTAAGAATTTGGATTTCCCACCCAAATTATCTCAATTACTAACGTGTAAATTTTCGTCGAAATCGCGCATGGTGCCGTGGGGCATTTTTTCCAAAAACGGGACATTTGACATGGAATGACCCAAATGACCCAGCTATAGATTTTTCTATAATATCTATATTTCATGTTAGTGTTTTTTCTATGTCACTAGTTGTAGACATTTAAAGATAAGAAGCATGGGAATCCTTTTCATTTTAACTTGGGTTTGTGCTGCTGGGAAAACCCATTTTTGTCTTACATTACTTAAAAATCAATTTAAAGAAATGAAGAAGTGGAACGTTTTAAGAAGAGCGACCTTTTAGAAGAACTTTTGGCAGAGATGACAGGAGACTTTCCAGCTCTCAGTCGAGTGTTTGTTGCAGAAAGGGATTTGTATTTGGCTTATTCCCTGAGACTAGCTGCCACTCCTGTTCAAGGACCGCAAGGTCCTATTCCTTCAGTTGTTGTTGGAGTAGTTGGTATTGGCCATGTTCCAGGAATTGTTGAAAATTGGGAAAAAGTTTCGGAAGAGGACATAAAAGAAATATTGAGGTACCGGTATAACTAAACATGATTTTAATGGTTTATTGAAGCATATTTCTAAAGGGACTCTTTTTGTACTTTGCAGTATTCCTAAGCCTTCAGTAGCCAGTAAAGTGTTGCGTCAGTCTATTCGAACTGCAGTTATAGGCCTAGCAGTTTGGGGTGCCTGTCGATTGCTGCTTCCTTCCAGTGTTTACTCCGCATTATCTCCAAAATGGACTGTTACTTTATTAAATAAATATTGATAATTCAGTTTCGAAATGGTTATTTTATTTTTATCATGAAAATCTGAAACTATAATCTGTTAAAAAAACTTAACAGAAAATATATATTTATAAAAATCAGTGTACATATTTAAAAATCAGTATTTTGAATAAAACCGAAATATATGGAAAAAAATTGTTTTCACAGGTTCAAAAATTAACTTGTAGATAAGTCATTCAATTACAGTAAAAAATTACCTTTGGCTGCTGATGAGAGTTCTGCTCCAACATTTTTGAGCTCATTAGTAAAAAGGGACTTATCAAGAAAAATATTTAGAAAATAATGAAGAGATCAACTGTCCCAAGTAAGAATGACCGATATGTTTCACTAGAAACTTTACATGTTAAAAGCTAGGAGCAACAAACACAACCCGTTAAAAGTCGTGGATTTTCTTGTTTACAATTTTCATTGGTTAGACGCTTTAGCGCCTGCTGCCACCGGAAGGAGAAAATTCGGAAATTGTCTTCTCCCGCCCGTAAATCATTCAGCGTAAAGGTTCGTACAATAAAATTTGTACACAACACTGCGTTAGTGTGTTTAAAGGCTAGCAACTGAGAGGGAGAAATAGAACACTTGAAACTTGATCGCAATTGGAAAACGCTATTAATTTTTAATTATTGTAACCCAAAAAAGTCAATTTGTTTATCAGTATACTTCAGCTTTGATCATTTCAGAAACAGAAGTACAGAAGATTTTCTTACAAATTGTACAATTAAAGAATTTCCAACAATGGCATAACTAAGAAAATTGGGCAGCTTATTAAAAAAGTATAATAAGGAGTTTATAAGTACAACCTACGAATTTTAAATGTAAGGGTAGGGTTTAATTCAATACGTCCAAGAACCTCTAAATTTACATAGAACTTAGAATAGTGAGTTTCCATCCAGCTCTTCACAACTATCAAGGCCTAATTAAACCTCACCATAGTAACAAGTTTGTATATAAGTTACCGTGAAGAAAACTACAAAAGAATAATAAATTTGTTCCTCTTGATAGAAATCTGGGAATCAGTGAATACAACTATACGGCCGCAGGGTTGGCAAAAAAATGGCTTTTTTTTTAAATTAAAAAGCAAGTATGGCTTTACTTGGTTAAAACCAGGGTGAGACCACCAGTAAAGAAATTATACATATATCAGGCTCTAATATAAATTTTTATGCAAATGTAGATGTATTAAGACAACACAAAGTAGAAAACAGTTAACAAAATCTTATATCATAGTGTTGATGGTTTTAGCAGATGATTCAAATCAGAAAGTTTTAGTTTCGTACTTTCGTTAATGAATGACTCTTGTTATTCATATTTAATTTGAAATAACACATTATTTCGCTTATTTTCACATGTTTAGTTTTCTTGGTTACCATACATATTAACACTAAATGAGTTAAAAATTACCAAAGCTAATGTATGTTGGATATTCGCGACTGAAACAAGTATAGGTGGGGTAACTAAGCTAGCTACTCCGAGGTTGCGCCTATGATCTACCTTCTGCTACAGACAAATCAAAGTCATAAGAATATTTTTTCTTAAATACACAACCAAATATAATCAAACACTGCAATTTTTTTTATTAAAATGTAAGTATTATTATTTATAAAGTGATATTTACGAATTATGATGAGGAAAAACTAATAGCGTCTGCTTTAGCCACTACCTATCTAGGTTTAAATGGCAAACCAAAGGGGGCGTAGCGATAGTTTTTGGTCACTTATAACATTTTCCAAGATGGCATCAGTGTTGAAGTTTTATAGCAGCAGCGCTTCGCAGTGATGATCAAGGGACTCGAATAAACGATAAACTGGTTTAATTTATTAAAATAATGAGAACAAGTTACATGATTAAAAGCTGTTAAATTAGTGACACACTGATACGCAGTGTAAAAGGTTTTTATATTAAAACCCGAGCGGGAAAAAATTTAAAAAACAAATGACAATAAAGCGGAGAGGTAAAGTAAAAAAACATCTCTCCGTGGTTTTGTTATCTTTCCCGCTGTGTTGTTAAACAATCTTCATCGGTTATCTTCAACACTCCCTCGACGAAGATATGGTTAAATGCGTGGAGATTCAGGCTTTGGCGAAGGCGTGTGAATATCTCGGCACATAATGGCTTCGTGAAAATATCTGCCAACTGCTCTTCACTTGGCACGTAAGTGACATCAATCTGACCGTTGATCACAAGTTATCTCACGTAGAATTGACGGACGTTGATATTCTGGATTCCGAATCAATTTGATAACTCCGGCGTTGTCAATGCGCAGAACTGGAATCTCTTTCTCTTTCAATGCCCAAGGACCTTTTGATGGCTTTGATCCAGACAATATCTTTCGCTGCTTCTGTGGCGGCAACCAATTCAGCCTCGGTAGTAGATAATGCAACGGACTGTTGCTTTCGACTTGCCCACGTAATTGGCGTGGATCCCATCAGGCAGACAATTCCCGAGGTTGAGCGTCTGGTCTTTTCACATCCGGCATAATCGGCGTCGCAGTAGGGGACAAGTTCCGATGTATCATCCGATTTGAACAAGAGACCCAGGGTTGTCGTTCCTCGTAGATAACGAAAAATACGTTTCACGGCGTTCCAGTCTGCAACTGTTGGGTTTGCCATAGCCTGCGATGTACGATTACGGCGAACTCGATGTCAGGACGTGTACCCATTGCAGCATACCGTAGGCTTCCAATGGCGGAAGCGAACATCGTTTGAGCTTCGAATGTCTTCTGGCCATCTTCGCTGCTATCTGGCATAGAGGCTGGTGTTTTTACAGCTTTACAGTCAAGCATATGGAATCTTTCCAAGACCTTCTCGAGATAGGCGCTCTGATGAAGGAAAATTGAGCCATCTTCCGTGAAGTCGATCTTGAGACCAAGATATGTTGAGGTGGCTCCTGTGGTAATCTCGAATTCATCAGTGAATTGACGGAGGAATGCATCAACATCTGTAGCTGTAGTTCCGGTAATGAGACCATCGTCGACGTAGAGGATTAGGATAAGCAATGTCCTTCCAGATGAAAAAATGTAGAGGCAATGATCACCATCACCACGTCTGAAACCGAAATCTTGTAGAACTCGATCAATTCGCTCGTTCCAGCAGCGTGGTGATTGTTTAAGTCCGTACAGACTCTTTTTAAGCCTCCAGACTGTTAAATATTATTATCATATGGTACTTCACATAGTTGGCCGTGTTAAATATTATCATATGGTACTTCACATAGTTGGCCGTTTCGTTTTGTTTTGTTTCTGGCAGTCAGATGAAAGCGTCGTCTGCTTTCCTTATGTTTTTGGTTTTGTATGGATGAGAATGAATAAATGATTAGATCTTGTTGAGCATATTCCAAGCGTGGTTTATTGTTTTTAGTTCTCTCTCCCTTTTTGATCATGACATAGTTTAGGTTAAAGTACATAGATAACAACATTAAGGGCAACAAAGGTTAAGAGCCTAAATGATCGATAGGTATAGCAGTTATAGCAAGGCAAGGCTTAGGTGAAAGTTAACATGGCTTTCAAAGGGGAGGAACTATTCACCTTCAAGAAATTAGACGGCACCAATTATGCTGATTGGAAAATAGATATTAAAATGGCATTGGCTGCGAAGTTTTTAAGTAAATTCATTGACTCTACAACAACCACACCACAAGATCCACATTTATTGGCACTACATAATGAAAAGAAGTCCCAGACATTGGGTTATTTATATTTGACTTTAGAGCCAGAGATTAAACGTCTATTAAGGAATGCTACTGATCCATTAAAGGCATGGACCACATTGAAAGAAACGTATGAACCCATATCCAGGGCACGTATAGCCATGTTACGTCGTACATTCATTACATGCAAACCAGAGAAAGGGGAGCGGATAGAGATTTTCCTAAACAGAGTTTTGGAAGCTGTTTCTTCTCTAGAAGAAGCAGGGGGGACTATTCCCGACAATGAAATATCGTACCAGATGATCAGTGAGCTCCCTCAGGAATTCAATGGTGTCGTATTAAATGTATATCAATGGGAAGATGCGGATTTTACATCAGCGAAAGTAAAACATGCTATTATTTCTGAAGCCGATCGTTTGAGATTAAAGGACGATGTAAACGAATCAAGGCTAGATGTAATGACAACATCGACACCACAGTCACAAACCCGAAGAGAAAGTAGAACATGTTACAATTGCGGTATACCTGGACATCTCGCCAGAAGATGTAGAAAACCAAAGAAGAGCTATAGCAAACAAAAGAGAAATACCAATACTCGAGACAGACCAAGTTATGATGTTGCTACAGTATCAAAGCCCGATGAATATGGACCACGGACAAATGAATGGATTTGGGACTCTGGAGCAGGGGCACATCACAAATTTGAAATCTATCGCTCCATTAACAATGAATTCCTATCATGACACGTTTACCGTAACAGGGATAGGCGATGTTGTAATCAAACATCAGATACAAGATAAGACACGGATCTTATTATTGAAGAATGTAGGTTTTGCTCCAAATGGCCGACGAAATCTCATTAGCGGATTTCAGAGTGATAAGGCAGGACACAAGTGGAGGGGTGGTGATCAGACATTGACAGTTCTAAATGATAAAGGCGACACTATAATGATATTCAAAGGTGACCGTGGATTGTATAGGATGTTTGGTGAGCCATATACCGAAGATGTACCGGTAGTTAATTATACCGAAAAAGCGAACGACAGTTTGGATTTATGGCATAGAAGACTCGGGCACCATAGTGTCCATACCATTATCAGGATGTCAAACAGCGGAAGTGTGAGATATTTACCTCAGTTTCGTAATCAACAACATGAGTGCGAAATATGTAAAGAAACAAAAATGACAAGAATGGAAAGGAAAGCAATACCTACAATACAAACAACAAAAATATTGCAGCTTGTACATACTGATGTTTGGGGTCCATCTGCATACATATCAGGATCAGGCAAAGTGTATTACATATCATTTCTCGATGATAATACACGTTGGACAGAAGTAGCAGCAATGAAAAATAAATGGGAGGTGTTCGATAAGATGAAAGAGTACATAGTAAAGATGGAACGCCAAACAGGTGAAAAAGTTATCTGTATTAAAAGCGATAATGGTATGGAATACTGCAGTAATAAGATGCAAGATTTCCTCAATTCAATGGGTATTGCACACCAACGCACGAATGTATATACACCCCAACAAAACGGAACAGCAGAGAGATACAATAGAACAGCTTTAAATTCCATAAGAGCTATGCTAAAGGATAGTCAACTGTCTCCTCGGTTTTGGGTCGAAATGCTATATACATTTAACTATTTAAAGAATCGTATGCCACAAAAGAAATTAGACAACAAAACACCTTTTGAAATGCGTTTTGGCTGGACCCCATCCGTAAAGCACCTAAAAAGAGTGGGTAGTCTTGCACATTACTTCGTACCGAAAGAAATTAGGAAGAATAAATTCTCTGATACATCTAAGAAAGGTGTCCTAGTGGGCTACGCCTTGAACACACGAGGTTATCGTATTTGGAACCCCGAAACAGACAAAATAGTGGAATGTGACAACGTAAAATTCAATGAAACAATGCACTATGAAAAAGCGTTGACGAGGGACGAACGAAACTATGTACACTTGCCTATCACGAATGAAGATAATGATCAAGCCATAGAACTACCAGTTCCTATTCCATTTCCGGAACAAGTATCAAAACAATCGGAGGAGGTAACAAAGATAACAGCTGACACAACAGTAAAACACCAACCAGATGCTGAAGATAAAAGAGAAATAGTACCTACTCAAACTGTTTGGATTCGAAAAGTCAGACAACGACAATCAGGAAAGACAGCTGGTACTTTTGACATTTATTACAAATACGGGGAGCATAAAGATTGTAGAAGTAGCCGTGAAGTAATTGAGTTCTGTACTGAAAAAGGAATAGCAATTAACCCAGATTTAATAGATTTTTCGAAGAACAATCACTACACAGGGATCTGCGATTTAGCGTTAAAAGAACCTCCAACAGAAGAAAATGTTGACACTAACGTCATTGGTTTTTTTAACAACTTAAACTTCTGTTTTGCAAACGTTGATGACCCTAAAACTTTTGAAGAAGCGCTGAAGGCTGAAGATGTTTCTGATTGGGATTTAGCGATGGACAACGAAATAACCACGCTCAGAGAAAGGAACGTTTTCAAACAAGTGAAAAGACCAAATAATCACAAAGTACTCGGTAGTCGGTGGGTATACGTGCGTAAACGTAATGCTAAAGGAACTATTTTACGACATAGAGCACGAATTGTAGCTCAAGGGTTCACGCAAAGCAAAGGAACCGATTATCAAGAGAGTTATGCACCCGTAGTGGATTTCACATCCATTCGTTTATTTTTATTGTTCCTTGTGGTCCTATTACGTTGGTCACACAAACATGTGGATATTACATGTGCTTATCTTTACGGAGACTTAGAAGAAACAACATATATGGAGATTCCAAAGGGTTACAAGATCAACGACCAATATGTGTGGCAATTACATAAAAGCCTTTATGGCTTGCATCAAGCAGGTCGATGTTGGTATGATAAGTTGGACGAGGAACTAAAAACTCTAGGTTTTTCAAATCTCATGTCTTGTCAATGTGTGTACCGTTACAGTTGGGAGTGCATATTACTCGTGTACGTTGATGATATAATTATCCTAACGAAAAACGAATCCATCATGTCTGAAATAATGCAACTTTTGTCATCTAAATTCGAGTTACAAGATTTAGGGGAGATAAAGACTTTTCTAGGAATTGACATTCAAACCAATCAAGATGGGATAATGATGTCACAAACAAGATATATTGAAAACTTGAAGAACCATCAATTTAAAGATATTCCTTTTCGACGGTGTTATGAACCCATGAGATATCGAAGCATAATTGATACTCCTGTGAAGACAGAAGAACATCCACTGCAAGTCCCTTATCGAAATTTAATAGGATGCCTTTTGTATATTGCCCGCCATACTCGTCCAGATATTTTATACGCTGTAAATACTTTAGCCCAGTATTGTACAAAGTATGATATGAATATTTGGGAGAAGTTGATACACCTCTGGAATTATGTGGTTACGACGAAAGAGAAATGCCTAAAGCTGGAACGTACGAGCAATCTGGAAATTAACGTTTACAGTGACGCATCGTTTGCATCTGATCCCGAAACAAGAAAATCCACCTCTGGTTGTATAATAATGTGCGGTACAAACCCAATCACATGGCGATCAGCTAAACAGACCCTGACAGCATTATCAACCATGGAATCAAAACTAATTGCAGCTACTGAAGCAACAAAAGCCATTATAGTACTGCAACGCATCTTAGAAGAGTGTAAACCAATAATTCCACATGTTCCAGGACGTATTATACTGAAGATGGACAATCAAGCCGCCATTCTATGCATTAAAAACCATATCGATAATGCAAGAACTAGATACTTAGATTTACGTGTAAAATTCCTTCGTGAAAAGTGTAAGGAAGGACTGTTCACAATATGTTTGGAACGTTCCAAATATAATTTAGCTGATATTTTCACCAAAGCTTTACCAACTGTAGTTTTGTGTAGATTAACAAAGTATTTGGACTATAATGTTTCCGGAATGTAATATTTTGCTTGTCTATGTGAAGTAGGGGAGTATGTTAAATATTATTATCATATGGTACTTCACATAGTTGGCCGTGTTAAATATTATCATATGGTACTTCACATAGTTGGCCGTTTCGTTTTGTTTTGTTTCTGGCAGTCAGATGAAAGCGTCGTCTGCTTTCCTTATGTTTTTGGTTTTGTATGGATGAGAATGAATAAATGATTAGATCTTGTTGAGCATATTCCAAGCGTGGTTTATTGTTTTTAGTTCTCTCTCCCTTTTTGATCATGACATAGTTTAGGTTAAAGTACATAGATAACAACATTAAGGGCAACACAGACTTTGCCACTACTGTCATCAAATCCTTCTGGTTGGCACATGTAAATCTCCTCAGACAAGTTTCCATTGCTTTAAATTTAATTTTTTCTGAGCAACGATGCTGAGGAATATTCTCAGGGTCTCAAAACGGGCAACTGGAGCAAAAGTCTCTTCATAATCGATCCCTTCTCGCTGTGCATATCCCTTGGCTACGAGTCTGGCCTTATACTTGGAAATCGTACCGTCTTTGTACGAAAGATCCATCTATTTCCAATGATTTTCCGGCCCGGAGGAGGATTGACCAATTCGTAAACTTGGTGTTCCTTCATTGAAGAGAGCTCTTCAGACATTGCCGTTTGCCATTTCATGGATTCGGCGCTTGAACAAGCTGCTTCGGCTGTCTTTGGAAGATCATCACCCATCAGGAAAACTTTGTCTACAGGCATGCAGGTACAGCAAGTGTGCCCTTTTGCCCTCAGTTTTGAACGATCTCGAAGTACGGGTCCGGTGACTGCAGGTGGTGATTCGACGGATCTGGATGTCACGTCTTCGGAATCATCGACGGATCTGGATGTCACGTCTTCGGAATCCGAATCGTCGGAACTCTGCTCTCCCTGACTAGAGACATCCATACATTCTCCAGGTTTAGTTTCGAGTATGCACTTCTCAGGATCGAACTTGACATCTCGAGATCGGATGACGTCATTTAGCTCTGGAACGTAGACTCGATATCCATCCATGTTATCTTCATAACCAACGAGAATGCCTTTCAAAGCTTTCTAAGACAGCTTCCTTCGCTTCTCCTTTCCAAAAATGCGTAAATGCTTGACTGTTGGATTCGATGCGTGTTGGGGCTGTGCGATTGAGAATATACGTCGTCGTGTTGACAGCTTCAGCCCACAGCTTTAGAGGTAGATCGGGTTTCGAATACAGCATTGCACGTACAGACTCCATGATTGTTCGATTCTCACGTTCAGCTACTCCATTTTGCTCAGGAGTGTATGGCATTGAGGTTCGATGCTTCAGGCCAACTTCTTGTGTCGTTATTCGGCGAAACTCATCATTGACGTAATCGGTCCCGTTATCCGTGATAAGTTCTCGTACATACATACATATGATCATGGTTCTTGCAGAATGCGAGAAAGTCCTTGAAACGATCCACGACCTCAGATTTCTTCGCCAAGAAATATGTGATACGAATGCCGGAATACTCGTCCTTGAAGAGAAGATAGTAGAGCTTGCCCTTCATTGATGGAGTCGGTGATGGCCCCAGAGATCTGAATGAATTCTTTCTGCTGGCTTCGTGGCTTTATCTAACCGAGTGCCAAAGCTGTGACGAGTCATTTTTCCAAAGATACATCCTTCGCATAGCTTATCAGTCTCCTGATTGATAATCTCATAACCAAGTTTCTTCAGAGTAGCTGCTACATGTCGTTTATCTTGATGGCCCAATCTTTCGTGCCAGACTTGGAGGTCCACCTTTTTCTCGTTTCTTGGACCAGTGGCAAGATATAAGGAACTCGATGGCTGCTCCACAGTCATATCTACCCGGAACAGTGATTCGACTCTCCCAGGAAGACGTAGATGCTTTCTTCCCTTTATTTTCTCATACAGGCCGCAGGAGAACGCAGTGGCTTGAAATTCCAAGTTGGAGTTTCGTTTCATGGCGCTTTTTAGAGAAAATACATTGCATGCAAAACCGCTGATGTGCCAAACGTTGTGGATAATCTCGTGACGAACGGACTTTTCATCATTAAAACGTACGCGAATGTCGCCCTCGCCGTCCGCTGTCATCTGAGCTTTGTTCCCAACTTGTAGAGTGGCTGGACTGTCAAACCTCCTGAACTGAATGAACTTCGTAGCGTCATTGGTGATGTGCTGCGTAGCTCTGGAGTCAAAATACCAGACAGTGTCTGCCGTAGTATGAGCAACAAGGCCATTTTCCGCATAAAGACCACCGCCATTGTCGGCGCCAGTGTTGCTTCTGTTTTCTCCAGTTCTTAGATTGCCGGATGGTTTCTTCCCTGCTGTGCAGTCCCTCGAGAGATGTCCTAACTTTTTGCATTTGAAACATCTCTTTCGATTTCCTCTTGAGCTTTTGCCAGGGCTTTTGACATTTCTTCGACGAGCTAGAAGACCAGAAGACTCTTCAAAGGCGTTTCCATCACGTGTTGAACGGCCTATCAGTAGGCGCTCCAACTCAGCGACCGTCTGCTTTTCTTTAGGCAATGTATCCCAGAGCATACCAAACTCTCGGTATTCGTCTTGAGGTAATGACTCGAAAATGCAGGCGATCAGAATACAGTCATCAAATGAAACGTCCTTTTCCATCTTCGCTGTCGTCAGGATGTCTGACCGTAGGGAACGCATTTGTGCAAGATGGGTGGCCATGTCATCTTCAGGAGCTTTCGTCGTTTTTATCAGTTGGGCGAGTAATTTCCGAAGCCAGTTGGACGACTTTTGTTCGAAAATTTCCAGTAGTTTACTCCACATTTCCCTTGGTGTTTCACAATCAGCAATCATGCTCTGACCAGATGACAGTACGGGCTGTACTGAATGCAACTTGGTATTTCCCTAGGGCTGCAGAGAACGCTGCCTCTGTCTCATCAGTTCGTACCGGTTCCGTACGACTTCCATTGACAACGTTGTATACGCTTCAAATCGTCAAGACGTCACAGACTTGTCTTTTCCAGCTTCGCCAATTCTCTGGACCAGACAGCTTCTCGACATCATGGCGTAGACGACCATCCATCGTGGCAGGAATTAGAACGCTGTGAAACAGGATACGATGAAGACAGGTAACCAGTTCAGTTGATCATCATAGACAGTAGTGTGGCGCAGTGGGAGCGTGCTGGGCCCATAACCTGTTGAAGTTTTATAGCAGCAGCGCTTCACAGTGATGATCAAGGGACTCGAATAAACGATAAACTGGTTTAATTTATTAAAATAATGAGAACAAGTTACATGATTGAAAGCTGGTAAATTAGTGACACACTGATACGCAGTGTAAAAGGTTTTAAAACCCGAGCGGGAAAAAATTTAAAAAACAAATATGACAATAAAGCGGAGAGGTAAAGTAAAAAAAACATATCTCCGTGGTTTTGTTATCTTTCCCGCTGTGTTGTTAAACAATCTTCATCGGTTATCTTCAACAATCAGATTTCAACTAAATAAAATGAGTTTCATCTTTCAAATGTGATCACACAAATAAAAGCCTCACCTACCTTATCCAATATCGAATCAAATGTTGATGACATTCCATCTGTAAGGTGCTTCCAATATTTCATACTAAATTACTACGGCAACAATTATTTATCTGTGGTTACTAAAAATTTAAATTATTTGAACTAAATTACCAAACTGACTAAATGAAAATAAATTAATTTAATAAAAATTACTAATTCATTTTATTAGCAATATACTAAATTTAGTTAGTTTTTGAAAATAATTTTGGTTATTACAAAAGTTCTAGTGTTTTTAGCAAATAATTATAAACTAATTTGTTAATTTATAATTAAGTAAACTAAATATTGTTTCTACAATATAAAATGAATAAAAAGTAATTTAAGTAAATTAATAAATTAAATTGCTAAATTCGATAACTGGTAATGAACTTTTCTGAACATATTAGTAATCAACTTAAATTACTATTCAATTGAATTGCTTGCTAAGCATATAAACATTCATTTTATAAATTACTTAAATATTGTGCAAAAAACTAATTTTTAGTAGTCTATTCTAGAAAATTTTCTAATTTACCTTATTGCAAAATTAATTTTAAAAACTACCTAATGAAAAGTTTAGAAATTAAATTTCTTAACTATTTAAGAAATAATTATTTAGTAACTTGGGCATCCCTTTGTCCTCTGATCAGTCCCTGCTCTTTGAGCCACTTAAATAACTATGCCTAGAATCTACGAATGTTCATCTGTAGCATGGGAACTAATATAGTTTCCATTGTGCTGCTCAAAGTGGTTTCAGATAACCCCAGAAAAAGAAACTTGTTCCATTGGGAAAAAAGTAGTACCCTGTGGATTGATCCAAGCTGCTCCGTCTCTAGAGATAGGAGTGACATTTTCAGATTGCTCAGATCACCAATGGAATACAAAATTAACACAGTTTTGCTTGGTTTTTGGAAGATATCAGATGATACACCACTCTTTGATAACTTAATTTCATTGAGAGCAGCTCTATCTTGCATCCCTGCCACCCCTGTGATGTCACGGTCAAATCTGGATCAATATTAGAGCAGTCCCAATGGAAAACACTAACGAGTAAGTCAAATATGTTATGACAGTAAAATAAACATAATACAAAATTTAAACTTATTTTATTTATAGTAAAGCTACATAATTAAAACACTTCAAATAACTTAACAAGTTCAATTTAAATTCAAATGTTTATTTAATGTACGAAAATTTCATTAACTAAATACCAAATTGGGATCTCAAATTCATCAGTAAATGGTTTCAACTAAAATTAGTTTTAAAAACCATACTTCATACTGTTTGAGATCCACAAAATGTTTAAAAATGTTGCTACTAGCGAAAACTTCTACATGAGGCTGGTTTTTCACATTGTATAATTATGCTGTACTGGACGTTGAGCACAACTGAAAATGCCCCTAAGAGAGCTATGAACTGGTAGCATGGTTTAACCTCAGCAGCCCTTTTGTCGGATATTAGCTCCAGATCGCTTCGTTACGGACAATGTTGTAAATATCTGAAATTGTTTTTAAGTTTATGACAACTATATTTCACATTCTAGGTCACAATGAATTCTGGGAGGAATCAAGTATTTATTCGGGAGTAGATCATGGTTAGATAGTTATGTGTGGCTTTCATGCTGCTGAAACTTGGCCACCCAATTCGTGCCATCTGTATTCAGCTAAGCTAGGCTAATACCCAAGGCACCACCTTAGACCCAAGTCATCTAGCGACTTTTAATGCCCTTAAACTAGTTAGTCAGGTTACAATATGTAGGATGGTGTATCCTGATCTTACACTCTTGGATTAAATGACAACAAATACCTCAGCACAAGTAGGATGAATTCCTATAATTCTATCAAAGTCGCTTTTCTTAGCACCAAGTCTTAGTCCCAAAGCAAACCCCTGAGTTACTTCACCAGCATTTGGTCCTAAGTAATGAAAGCCAACCACTCTCTCCTGTAATTTAAGAAATAAATTTCAAGATAACAGCATGAACATTACATGGTTAATTTGTTACAAATGAAATTTAAACAATGTATTGATTTGCAAAAAGCTTAGTAGCTACAATGAATTTGTTATTTCACTTACATTTTCAGGAATCACACATATGAGTTTAGCATAGCAAGTATTTTCTTCCCTTTTTGGTACACTCCATTCAAGTGGTGTAAAATTAGAATGGTATACCTAAAATTAATGTGTAAGAATAATTTGAAATAGAGGATAAAAATTCAAATCAAGCTGAAATAAAATTTGCGGCACAGGTCTAAGGCTAAATCCAGTCACACTATCCCTTAAAACCACAGTAACATCTCCATCTCATTGGGCAAAATGCATTCAAATTGACTTAATCTAGGTTTTATTGTCTATTAGGTTGTAAGGACCAAGGGTTCCTTCTAATAAATTACAGCCACTAGATGGCGCCACCCTCAGTAGACATAGATAATAAATAGGTCTAGAGGTAAAGGTCAGTAGATAGAATGGGTATATATAGTAGACCCTCACTCATGTTCATCACTCCACACCTAGCCTCCATAGGAGCTAGGCAGCCTTGTAATTTATGTGGTTTTATAATAAAATGTAGCTAGTATTCAATATGTCTTTATAATAAATCTTAAGTTAACTTCTAAGTCTGCCTGCTGTATTCAACCGCTGGTCTCGTCATGGATTCCTAACATTGGTATCATCAGAGACGAATTCGGTAATGAAGAAAGGTTCATTACAAGGTCTAAGAATGTATCTATTTATACTTAAGACTGTTGAGATGGTCTGTGAGCATCATGGTTGAATGGGAAGGAAGTGTGTTTCAATCATGTTGAAAGATGACAATTTTTGGGAACCAATAAGATACTGGCCTCAATATTTTTTTTTCAGGGGAAGTAGGAGAAGAGCGATTGGGAGCACTGTTAAAAATTGTCTCAACATTGTCATTCACCCAAAATATAAACAGGTTTCGTGGTAACTAAATGTTATGGGTCAAACTGCATCCCAACCGACTTAAACAAGTTTTTAGGGTCTAGTGTGGCTGTGTTAGCAATAATAAACTATACCTCTATGTTTTCTTCTCCATATTTTTCAATTGCAGCTTCCTCGGGAAGCCCAATACAACCATACTCCAATGGGGTAAAAACTGTGGTAGGAATGTTGTTATAATCGCATTGTACGTTACTTCCTCCATAAATCCTTCGAGCAAGGAGAATTCCAGCTTCAATTGCAACAGGAGTTAATTCTGGTTTTCCTTCAACTATATCACCAATCGCAAAAATGTGGGGCACACTTGTCTGTTCATTTATTGTTGGAATTTTCAGATTTCTATTTAATTAAGAGATATTAGTAGTCGAATGACTAGTATTTGCAGAAACAATGATAATTTTATTCTTTATTTCAGAAAATTTTGTAAATCCCAAGCAGATGGCTTAGGGAACAAGTTAGACTAATAGCGTTTTCGATTGAGATCACTCCAAGAGTAATCCAATTTTATCTCTGACGTCATCGCTCTAAGAAGGAAGTTTTCTGCTATCTTCGGTAAGTCAAGCAAAAGTGTATCAAGTTCATATTCCATTGGTGATGTGAAAATGTTGGCGAGCGAGCAACAGGGTCAATGAGAGACATGCATTTCTCTCGGAGCTGCTCCCTTTTTCCCAATGGAACAAGATTTTTTTTGAGCTTTCCAAGAGTACTCAGATTGTCTCAATCGAACAAGCTATAACACACCCCTTAATTATTTTATGAGCTTTTCCAATACTGAACAAACCTCTTACTTTGAATTTACATTAATCCCAACAGTCTCTAAGCCAATAGCTGTTGTGCAAGCATCACGACCAATTGCAAAAACTACCTATATACAAATACATCATAACTTATGAAAAAGAGAAACAAAATACTAGCAACAATAAGACAAAACTAAAACAATGGTAAGGCTATATTAAATTTCTTATAGCAACATCCATGTACCTTAAAACAATACGATTCACTATAAACATCTCAGAACTGTACCTAGAGTAGTTACAGTTTATGTTGTTAATGACAACACAGACATATCATCAAATTAATTAGATTTAACAGAAAATAAATTTATACAATTTTTGGGTCTGTTGGATAGTTAAGTAGAAATTTAAAATACATTGAATTTGCTTACCGTTTCATATTCCTCTTCTATAATATCTCCTGTCTCTATCATCTGGCCAGTAACTTTCAACCTCCTAGGTTCAATCTCTTCAACCTAAAATATTTGTTATAAGTTCAATTCATTTACTTCAAGGGAATATTACCCCAACGCATTCTTTAAGGAAGAACCCATAATAATGTGAGCAAGTATTCATTAACCAGAAATATCTATAGCTGTATAATAGAAGGGCCAGTGATGGAAGTGTTACTTGTTTCCCTCGCTTAGGAATGGCAACAAGTAATTTTGAACCAGGTTTTCTTTTAATAAACCCATTTTACCTTACCCACTGCTTCGCCATTTTATTGATTGGGGTAGAGAACCTGACCAACAAAGAGGCTACTCATACATAGCACGTTCAGCAAAAACTATTTTTGGGTGCCATTAACAATGGCTCAAAATGCAGCATTTAAGTTCATGAATCATTAAGAGTTTAAAGAGTAAAATGTTTAGTTTGTAAGTTGACATTCCAAAGCGGAAGATAATAATAATAATTTGAGGAAGAAATATTTTAACATTTACATAGGTTGGTTATTGCAACACATTATCTGTAGTAATCAAAATTATATTTTAAATGGAAAATTTCAAATTGAAACTAACCTTAACAGGAATACAAGGCCTCAAAAATTTTACGTTAGCACTGGTTTGCATGTAGTCTCCTATCCGTTCCGCCATATCTTGGTCAAAACCTCTCAAGAAAATTGATCGAACCATCACTGTAGTATCAAGCCCAATTCCAGCAAGGAACCCAGCACATTCGAGAGCTACGTAAGATGCGCCTATTACAAGAGTTTTCCCAGGGCAATCTTGCAGTGAAAACAGATCGTCACTACAGGAAAAAAATGTGTGAACAATATCTGCTTTTCATAGTAAAAAAAATAAGGAAGTTTACATCTGGTGCTTGTTTAAGGATTGTACCAAATATAAGAAAAACAGAAAATTGTGTATGTATACAAAGAATGTCAAAGGTTTTAATCAAGGTGTTAATTTTCATTCGGTGAAAAGTGAGGATGAAGCTATCTGGCATGATTTTCAAATTTATTAACTGGCTGCCGATCATTAGGGGGAAAAATTGACTTACGTGGAATAGGAAAATTAACACAACCAGAAGTAGGACGATGGACCTCTGGTTGCCCCCTTCTAATAATAACTTAACCGGAACATGTATTTAAGAAACTTTGAATTAGTTTTCACACTGAAGTTTTGGTACTGCTCTAAATTTGCTACTTTATTTATTAATTTAAGAATTTGGATTGCAAAGAAGACAATGTAGTAAATGATAATTTTAGTTCAATTTTAAAAAAATTCATAGTTTCTGATTCCCTTAAATACACAAGGTTTGAAAACTAAAAACCCACTTTCAAATCTGAGATTTTGGAAGAAAAACCGACTCATTTAATGTGCAATGACCACTTTAATATCTATCTTAGACTGAATTGTAATGATATACAAACTTTATATAGTTAACTAGCTTGTTAACTTGAAACTTATAACTTGGTACTTCTACCAGTCCTTTGGTTCAGATTTGCAGTTGCTGTATACATTTTAAATACAAATATGGAAATTGTATACTAAAATAAAAAACCCACCCAAATGAAAAAATCCATTAAAAACCCACTGGGTTGGGCTTTTGAGAAACAAAAATGGGTTTTTTCGAACCCTGTTTAAGTTGGTAAAATAATCTGGTTTTAGGAATGAACTTTAAAATACAGATTAAATATTAGGTATTTATGAAAGAAAGCGCCACAATTTATCGTACTCTATACAATAAATACTCTAAGTTTCTTTGGGAATCATCATAGAATACCAGGTCCATGTGTGTACATACAAAATATTAAGGTTTGAGTGTGGTACAGTTACTATATGCATTCGTATTAAGTGAAGAATAAAAGAACGTCGTTATATTTGCATATATAAAACTTTTTTATTTAATAGTAAAAACAATTAAATACCATCTGACCGGTTTCGTCGGGCTTAGCCCTTCATCGTCGGAGACAAAATCTTCCAATTTAGTTACAACCTATATATATAGCCCAACATTGCACTAGAAAAGTTTTTTACAGTTGACCTTTATGGCTATGAGATCTCAGGGGGTAAGTTTTTTTATTTTTAAATTTTTTTAAATAGATATTTAATAATTGTGATTAAGCGCCATCTGAATTTTTTTTGTGTTTTTAGTGGATTTTTTACGGATTTATGGGGGGAATTTAGGTAGTTTACAGTTGAATAAGGGTTATATTAATTTTTAGGGACTAACATTTGTAATAATTACATTATTTCTTCGAAAAATTTATACCAGATGGCACTGCAGACATTCCCGGCTTTATCGTTAAGCGCGGTTTTTTTATTTAAGATTTTACAAATTTCGATACTTTCTCTAACATTAAGTTTATATTTATTTGATGGTTGTGCTAATAATTCCATGTCTTCCCAATTAATATCATGTTTGGTCAAAAAGGCATGTTTGGCAATGGCAGATTGTTCGCAAGCACTTTTTTTGGTGTAGCCTATGTGATTTTTAATTCTTTTCTGCAAATTGACTTTTGTTTGGCCTACATAGTTTTTCCCACAGGAGCAATTAATTTTATATACGACTTTTTTTAAAATAAAGATAAAAAATCTTACCCGCCGAGATCTCATAGCCATAAAGGTCAACTGTAAAAAACTTTTCTAGTGCAATGTCGGGCTATACATATAGATTATAACTAAATTGGAAGATTTTGTCTCCGACGATGAAGGGCTAAGCCCGACGAAACCGGTCAGATGGTATTTAATTGTTTTTACTATTAAATAAAAAAGTTTTATATATGCAAATATAATGACGTTCTTTTATTATTCACTTAATACAAAATATTCTGGAAATTAGCCTACCTTGTAATTCCATATTCTTTTGCTCCTGGTATATCTGGGTAACGAGGTCTTTCCCCAGTAGCAATGATGAAATGTTGGGCCGTAATTAGTTTTTCATTTCCTTTCTTATCCACTGCCTTAATTTTATGTGGTTCTACAAATGTTGCGTAATTGTTCAAATACTGTACAGAATTTTCTCTCAAAGCCACTCTGTATCCCCAATTAAGTGATCCAATATAGTTTTGGATGGCTTCTCTCATGGTTTCCCATTTATGTTGAACTAAGAAAACCAAAAAATACCTCAACAAAACCATTATCTCAAAAAAGTTTTTTTTTAAACCAAAAGTCAAAACTTAACTTTTTTTATAAATTTAATTTTCAGATTTCTCTAATTAGTATTGAAACCAACTCATTACATGAAATCTGATTAATATTATAAAAATTATTAAACCTACTATTTTCAGGTATCTCCCAACCAAACTTTCGAGAATCATCTATTGAGTGTCCTGTTAATGAAATATAACAAGAAAATTTAATACAGTGAAAATGTTTATGGTTAATTTCGTATCTCATAAAGTCCTATGCAACCCAACATAAATTATGTTAGACGCATGACAGAACTTTGGAAGTTATGCTGGATATTTCTTTACATCATTTAGAACTCGAATATTATGGATTATATCTAATTTACTAGGTTTAATATTCATAACCAAAAGTTTATTATTCCTTTTTTTTCAATTTGGGATATTTTATAGAATTTCCAGTTTAAAATAAATTATTGATGTAGCCAAAGGGGTGTTTCAGGTTTAGACTGCTCTGAGACAAATCTCTTAGTTTTGACTATACATTAATTACACCCCATTTCTAACCCGCTTGAGCATTATGTTCTAAATGGGCTAAGTGATAAATCAATCCTACCACCAATTTTAATAAAAATATCACTTAGGTAAATTAAGTTAACTCTACTAACTAAAAAGTTAAATCCAAGGGTTTTGTTTTTATATTTAGAATACATTATGATAAAATTTGGTTTGAATAAAATTGAAAAAAAAAAAGAATTACCTAAAATTGCTGATTGATGCATTAATTTTTTAGGAATACATCCAACATTAACACAAGTTCCACCAAGACCTGAAATTAAACTGGAATCATTAAAAAAATATTTGAAACTTCGTAACTCTTTAATATTAACATGTCTGATCTATCTAAAGTCTACAAGAACACTACACAAAGATTTTTAACTAAAAAGGTATCGCATATAAGAACTTTTCTTAATAAAGATAAAACAATGGGAATTTAATAAGAAAAAAAGTAGTACTTTGGCAGAACATGCTGGCTTGTAAATTGAAGAATTTAAAAATTTAACACCCGCAAAATGAACGAATTTCTTTCCTGTTTACACAAATTGCCATAGTAAAAATAAAAAAAGTTACACCAAATGTCTCAAATGCACAGAAATACTACCAAACTTGGTTAGTGTAAAATTGGATAATAAATTATTTGTAAAACCACCAAAAAGTTTAAACTCTTCTTCCAGTTTAAGTTCATAATTTTCACCTTCTGAGTACATCTGTACTCAAACTATATGGATATAAATATTTCATGGTTTGAAGTTCATCAATTATATTATTAAAGAGAGTGTCAGCTTGGACACATTTCGAATTTATTAATTTACGGTACATCATAAAATATATATATTTCAAAATTCTGGACATAAAAATCTATGTTATGGCACTTAAAATCAATATTAAATAATTAAAATTAACTTAAAAATATTTATATGTTAATCACTTTGCCTCAATCTTACCCATTGTTGCGGAAAGAAAGAAATGTAGAAGATTTACTACCTAATTCCTACCATTCTAGTTTTTCTGAACCATTTTTTACAATTATTTTATCATATACACTACTGTTATGATAATTCCTTATAGGTAAAACAATTGGGTAATTCCACGAAAGATTTTCCCACCGATTTCAATGAAAACTTGTATTTAAGGTTATTTTGGTCGTGGAACCCAGATCTGAAATTTTCACGACGATCTAGTGAGTAGTTTCGGAGATACGGGATAGGCGATTTTATGAAAATGAAATTGAATAATTAAACATCGTTTTTTCTCTTGGTATATTTACTGTTTCAATCTGTATTTTGCATCGTATTTGTCTCTCCGTTTCCTTTAAAATAAGACCTCATACACATTTTTACTGAGAAAATTTTATGAACGTATTACGGGTCAAGGTCATTTTCATAAAATCGCCTCTCCCGTATCTCCGAAACTACTCACCAGATCATCGCGAAAATTTCAGATCTGGGTTCCACGACCAAAATAGTCTTAAATACAATTTTTCATCGAAATCGGTGGAAATAGGGTGCCTCAGGTGGGAAAATCTTTCGTGGAATAACCCAATGAGTTTTTTAAAGGTAGAATTTCGATTCCGATGTTGCATTAGTTAACCCCATAAGGGTTAAAAAGGTTTTTGAAATTCCCAAATTTAGGCTGAAGGTATTAAGCCTGAAATTTTCGTTCTACTATATTTTATCTCTGGTTTCCTTCTAAACATTATCTCTAAGCTTGCTTTATAAGCAGCCAATATAATAATCTAACCGCAAAGGATATCAATAATAGGCACCCAAGAAATGCAGGAACACCTACCCTTCCAATTAACACTTTAATTTGCTAGTTAATATTTATTTTTCAGGTACAATCGTTATAAGCATTATCTAATACACCACGAAAATTCTGACACTATCGCTTTAATTATATAAAGGAATTAAGTAGTAGACAAATGTATAATGGTAGAGTAACTAATATTATTAATACATTAGCATGTATCTCGAAACTTCAAACAGCATCCGTAATATCAGACAACACCTAAGAATGCATTAACAAAGCAGTAGTGCAATATCCATTAAGCGTAAACTAATATTATTTTTTCAATAGGTAATACAAGTCCCCTGAGAGCTACTAATAGGATTTCACAGTGAGATCAATCTTTTGACTACCAGGGTGGTCCGATTTAAATCCATTTGATTTATATCTTGGCTTTAAATCACCTCTTGTATTTTACAAGGTCAATTCAGAGAAAACGAACTTAAAATTTAAATTTCACTAAAATTAAATTAATTTAAAATTTAGTTTATGTTACCATTGTACTCACATCATTAATCAATTGGTCAAGACAAATAGGCAAAACATGTTAATCAATAATAAAAAAATTATTAAAATCAAATTTAAATCGTCAATTTTTTAAATTTATTATAATATAAAACCGTTAAACAAACTAAGCAGCTCACATTGTGACCAAACATTATTCATACCCATAACGTTTTACAATTCTTAGTATTCTATTATATTTTTCTACACCACTTTAAACAAATTCTAAGCTTCAATATTTCTGGTTGAAAGGCCTGGCCTATACTGATTTATAATAAATTCATATCAATTATGATATTACGCAAAGTAACACAATACTTTAATAAAACAATGAAGCCATAACTCACCCCAAGTTGTTCCCTTTGGAGTTGGTTTTACAAAATCAAATACTGCAACTTTTTTCCCAAATTTTGCTGCTTCCTGTAGAAATAATAAACTGTTATACAATTATACAACTTAAATACATTGTTACACAAATAGTATTTTAATAGTTGAGTATTTTTAGAACATTCTTAGTAAATGAGAATATGTTAAAAATAAAACCTAACACTATGTACACATTGCGAGTATTAACTAATGTTATAATAATAATATTTAAAAATCCAAAAGGTGTGACCATAAATCTATAATAATAAATAATAAATAATCATCTAGGCTAATACTCAAGGCACCACCTTAGGCCCAAGTCATCTAGCGACTTTTAAATGCCTTTAAACAGGTGGCCGGGTTACAATGTGTAGGAGGGTGGTGGTAAGCCCTTCGTACCACGCGCGCCAACAGTTTCCTACACTAACTATTAACATTAACCAGTGGGTAGAGAACTTGCAAACTCTACGCAGTAGTAGTTCCGAGTTTTCACACAGTGCCACAAGTTAGGATCAAACCTGGCTCCTCTTGCTGCGAGGCGTAAGCGCTAACCACTCCGCCACCCCATGAGTCTTTATGGAAAATATTTCGCCGAGAACTATTCTGAGTCGGTTTACCACCAGAAGAAAATTTTACAGCAAGATGAGAGATTTATCGGACACAAAATCTGCCAAACCCGCTATAGATAATGAGACGCGAAAAGTAGTGTTCGTATAGGGTCAAACTAAAGTCGGGGTTGGGGTCGGGGATGGAAAATTCTTTGTACTAATTAAGAATAGAAAAATTATAAAAATACCCCAATTTTTCTGGTTAAGATTAGATAAGTGTATCTTGTGTAAGCCAGCCTCCGAGCTTATAGGGACTATTAGTAATAGTCCTAGTCGATAGCTACGCCGCAAAATTTTCGTTTTGAAAACAAAAACATTTGAGAGAGTCGGCCATTTCGATCTATCGAAATCTGTCAGCTTTGCCTGCCTTCCGACCTGTATCTCCATGCCGAAAATGGCCAACGATTACGTCGCCGAAAATATTTTACAAAACTGATCGGCGACATTTTTGACCGTTAATTTGTGTTATCGACTAAGACAATAGTAAAAATAGATAAGATAGGTAGATTTTAAAATAGAGGTCTATAGCTTAGGCATTGTAACTCCAAACTCCTTAGCTGAGACTGAGAGAGCCTGAAACAACGGCAATTATGAAATTAAAACTTAAAATCGACTCAAGTCGGAGTCAAGCGTGAACCACGTCAGCGGCATCAGCCGAAGGTCATTCGGATCATTCTATGGTGGGAGAGAAGGAACCTATATATTTTATATTTTTAGGATTTAGCGGGGTACTTCGGCGCAAAAATTTAAAATTACACTACGAAAACATAACCCTGAAAAATGGAAAACCCAGACTTGATTTACGACAGTATAAACTCTCAGTATAAACTTTCCACTAACACTGAACACCAAATAGGCGTTTAAAGGTTTAGCTTTTAAGAGATAACAACTTGCCTTTGATGCAGCCAAACCTCCAGAGCCACCCCCGATAACAATGAGGTCATAGTCATAGTTAACGTCCAACGTTTCTGGCCCTGTAGGATTGAGTAGTTGGACTAGTCTTCCTTCTGCATGACTGGCTAATGTGTCATCACATCCACCTATAAGCTGGCCTCTTACAAAAACCTGCGGAACTGAAGTTCGCCCAACTTTTTTCTTTAAGGCGTCATGTAGCTTATCACCATTATCTGAAAGCAACAAATTTGTAAAATGTAATTCTTCTATAAATGTAAATAAATAAGCCATTTTTATAGCCTGGATGGCATAAGATACGCAATTCAAACAGAATTGTGGTTATTTCTGTCACCAATAACCACCAATGATTGCTCTACAAACTCTGTTTTTGTGGAATGGGAAACTGAAGTACTTGAAGAAAAATCCCTATAACAAGAAGAGAGGGCTAACCACTCCGCCAAAAAATAAAATGCGTTTGGTACAGCTAAATAATACTAATTTAGCGCATAGTTCTTTGATCATGGTATTTTTGAAACAACAATATTAAACAAGTTAGTTACAAATACTACCTTTTATATCAATGGAACAACACATGGGCATTAACTTTCTCATTGTAACAACAACTAAGTGTTCATAAATGGCAGCTAAGTTCTTACTTCATCTCAAACTAGACCAAAACAATTCACACTGAAAAAAAGAAGGAAACGACAGAGGAATGACCTAGTTTACCTGGGCGTCAACAGAGGTTGCTATGGTTACTGTCTCCCCCTGTTAATGTAATGCCTACCAGAGAAAGCCTATTTATAAATTAATCAGCTAATAGTGTTACACAATAAAAAACATAGGGTACATGTTGAATACAAAACACCCGAAACTATGCCAGCAAAGCCTAGTAACTTAAATTGGAATATAAAGTTTTTTTTTAATTTTATTTTTGGAGA
Organism: Leiobunum rupestre; assembly: GCF_980474605.1. Classification (NCBI taxonomy): domain Eukaryota; kingdom Metazoa; phylum Arthropoda; class Arachnida; order Opiliones; family Sclerosomatidae; genus Leiobunum; species Leiobunum rupestre. The sequence goes on from NC_143384.1 coordinate 62,665,317, forward strand.
ATATACAATGTATATATTAGTATAAATATAATTCTTGTTATGAAACTCACCTATAGTATTAAATTCTAAGGCGTTGAATTCAACATTCAGAGACTGAAATAGTCCTTTGACCTGAAAAGATTTACATACACTGGTTAAATTTTCATTTAGCCCTTAAACATTATTTTTTCAGAAATGTCATCCGCAATTTAATTGGCCTGCATCTTTTAAATGTTTTACCAAGAGATTTTTAAAGTAAGGGAGACGACACCATTATATTTTTAATTACTAGGTTATAGTTCCAACTGTGATATAACTATTGTATTGTGCGAGTATCTATACACCAAACATACATTTCGAGAACGAGATTGAATTTTGTATTTTCGAATATATCTATATACAATTATTACTTGTAGCTTCAAAACATTTGTGAAAATTAATGGCAACCCGATTTAAAATAAAAGATATAACAAATTATAGCTGGCAAAGGAAGAATCACTACAACGTTAGAAGTTATTATAAATTATAAAAAATTATTCCTTTAAACAGGATTTAAAAATTCCCCAGTGGTATTACTATAAAATGTAACATCAACACTATGTGAAAATGCCCCAATTCTTGAGACCTCGGTGTCCAAAGTGAGTGACATCACCATTTTTAATTGAACATTGATGAAAATCATTCGCCTGTCATGTCACTAGCTATTAAAGCTACATCTTTGACATTGCACGTTTTGAAAAATTTAATAACTCCGAAATCTTAATGGGATTTTTTAATTATAGGTCCCTGAGCCTAATTTTTATTTTTTTATTTAAAAAAAAAAGGTTAAGATGCTAGGGATTTAATGGTGCAAGCCTTACGCATCAAGAATTGTCCAACCTGATATTAACCCAACCAAAACACTAACAATTTTGCTCTAAACCTCCTAAAATAAAACCCGCGGTAACAAAACATTTATAAGAAATGTTTTTGTGCTTGCAGCATTAATTTTGCTTAAATCAACGCAAATTTCCAAGCAATTGGGTAATGTAAGGGGAAAAAATTGAGTAGTTAAATATAAATAATTTTGAACTCGCAATCCAACACTCTTCCAACTGAACTAGCAGGTTGGTTGGGAAGGTGCTAGCGAATGAATGTTTTATCTCCGCCGATCACACCGCCGCTAGGTCAACAGGCACATGCGCTCGCGACCAATTATATATAATTTTGAATTAACTATATCTCCTTAAGTATTCATTTCCGACAAATAATTTAATAACAAAACAAATATATAGGAGAGGGACCTATTCTTCAAAATAGCCACCTTAAGGAAAATGGTAAACATATTTTGAACGAAATAGATTATCTATATGAATAAATATTACCTGAGTACAAAATGGACATGTAGTCTTACTAAAGATCATAACTTGGTTAGAATCAATATATTTTTGAATAGCAACATCAAAGTTTCCATTTTCAGAGATAGGCGCCATAACTAAAATCAGAAAACTTAATTTAGCTACATAAGAATGAAGTAGTAATGTTTAAATAAAATATCTGAAGAAGAAAGCCTACTGGAAAAACAGAATCTTCCAGAATGGAAGAAACCAAGCTTAGAGGTAGGACTTGGCTTCAAATTAAAAAATACATTTCTCGATAGATGTTTGTAAATCGTAATCGCCGAATTTATGCCGGATATAAAACTCCTCATTTCAGATGAAATCTTACCATCGTAATTTTAAATTTCCTCGTATAATGCCACTACCTTCTGCCTAGTTCAACCTGTTCAAAGAAATCAACCGGTGGAAATTCCGTTTCAAATACATCTGCCTGTCCAGGGTATATTTCAAAGGATTTCCCTAAAATGCATAGGTGGCATAGTTGGCATAGTTGCGGCATAGCTCCATTCCCTACCGTAAAAGTTCCTACTGCGTAAAATAAACTAAGGAATGGAAAGACAAGAAAGAATTAAGACAATACAAAGCATTATGTAATTCCAAACATTACAAAGAAGTGGAAACACAATTAATCTGGCATAGGCATTTCTAATCTGGCATAGTTGGATGATTTGACGTTATCACGCGGTTTAATTAATCTGGCATAGGCATTTCTAATCTGGCATAGTTGGATGATTTGACGTTATCACGCGGTTTAATTAATCTGGCATAGGCATTTCTAATCTGGCATAGTTGGATGATTTGACGTTATCACGCGGTTTAATTAATCTGGCATAGGTATTTCTAATCCGGCATAGGCATTTCTAATCTGGCAAAGTTGGATGATTTGACGTTATCACGCGGTTTAATTAATCTGGCATAGGCCTTTCTAATCTGGCATAGGCATTTGTAATCTGGCATAGGCATTTCTAATCCGGCATAGTTGGATGATTTGACGTTATCACGCGGTTTAATTAATCTGGCATAGGCATTTGTAATCTGGCATAGGCATTTCTAATCCGGCATAGTTGGATGATTTGACGTTATCACGCGGTTTAATTAATCTGGCATAGGCCTTTCTAATCTGGCATAGTTGGATGATTTGACGTTATCACGCGGTTTAATTAATCTGGCATAGGTATTTCTAATCAGGCATAGCTGGATGATTTGACGTTATCACGCGATTTAATTAATCTGGCATAGGCATTTCTAATCAGGCATAGTTGGATGATTTGACGTTATCACACGGTTTAATTAATCTGGCATAGGCCTTTCTAATCTGGCATAGTTGGATGATTTGAAGTTATCACGCGGTTTAATTAATCTGGCATAGGTATTTCTAATCAGGCATAGGTATTTCTAATCCGGCATAGCTGGATGATTTGACGTTATCACGCGGTTTAATTAATCTGGCATAGGCCTTTCTAATCTGGCATAGGCATTTGTAATCTGGCAGAGGCATTTCTAATCCGGCATAGTTGGATGATTTGACGTTATCAAGCGGTTTAATTAATCTGGCATAGGCATTTGTAATCTGGCATAGGCATTTCTAATCCGGCATAGTTGGATGATTTGACGTTATCACGCGGTTTAATTAATCTGGCATAGGCCTTTCTAATCTGGCATAGTTGGATGATTTGACGTTATCACGCGGTTTAATTAATCTGGCATAGGCATTTCTAATCAGGCATAGCTGGATGATTTGACGTTATCACGCGGTTTAATTAATCTGGCATAGGCCTTTCTAATCTGGCATAGGCATTTGTAATCTGGCATAGGCATTTCTAATCCGGCATAGTTGGATGATTTGACGTTATCACGCGGTTTAATTAATCTGGCATAGGCATTTGTAATCTGGCATAGGCATTTCTAATCCGGCATAGTTGGATGATTTGACGTTATCACGCGGTTTAATTAATCTGGCATAGGCCTTTCTAATCTGGCATAGTTGGATGATTTGACGTTATCACGCGGTTTAATTAATCTGGCATAGGTATTTCTAATCAGGCATAGCTGGATGATTTGACGTTATCACGCGATTTAATTAATCTGGCATAGGCATTTCTAATCAGGCATAGTTGGATGATTTGACTTTATCACGCGGTTTAATTAATCTGGCATAGGCCTTTCTAATCTGGCATAGTTGGATGATTTGACGTTATCACGCGGTTTAATTAATCTGGCATAGGTATTTCTAATCCGGCATAGCTGGATGATTTGACGTTATCACGCGGTTTAATTAATCTGGCATAGGCCTTTCTAATCTGGCATAGGCATTTGTAATCTGGCAGAGGCATTTCTAATCCGGCATAGTTGGATGATTTGACGTTATCACGCGGTTTAATTAATCTGGCATAGGCATTTGTAATCTGGCATAGGCATTTCTAATCCGGCATAGTTGGATGATTTGACGTTATCACGCGGTTTAATTAATCTGGCATAGGCCTTTCTAATCTGGCATAGTTGGATGATTTGACGTTATCACGCGGTTTAATTAATCTGGCATAGGCATTTCTAATCAGGCATAGCTGGATGATTTGACGTTATCACGCGGTTTAATTAATCTGGCATAGGCCTTTCTAATCTGGCATAGGCATTTGTAATCTGGCATAGGCATTTCTAATCCGGCATAGTTGGATGATTTGACGTTATCACGCGGTTTAATTAATCTGGCATAGGCATTTGTAATCTGGCATAGGCATTTCTAATCCGGCATAGTTGGATGATTTGACGTTATCACGCGGTTTAATTAATCTGGCATAGGCCTTTCTAATCTGGCATAGTTGGATGATTTGACGTTATCACGCGGTTTAATTAATCTGGCATAGGTATTTCTAATCAGGCATAGCTGGATGATTTGACGTTATCACGCGATTTAATTAATCTGGCATAGGCATTTCTAATCAGGCATAGTTGGATGATTTGACTTTATCACGCGGTTTAATTAATCTGGCATAGGCCTTTCTAATCTGGCATAGTTGGATGATTTGACGTTATCACGCGGTTTAATTAATCTGGCATAGGTATTTCTAATCCGGCATAGCTGGATGATTTGACGTTATCACGCGATTTAATTAATCTGGCATAGGCCTTTCTAATCTGGCATAGGCATTTGTAATCTGGCATAGGCATTTCTAATCCGGCATAGTTGGATGATTTGACGTTATCACGCGGTTTAATTAATCTGACATAGGCCTTTCTAATCTGGCATAGTTGGATGATTTTACGTTATCACGCGGTTTAATTAATCTGGCATAGGTATTTCTAATCAGGCATAGCTGGATGATTTGACGTTATCACGCGGTTTAATTAATCTGGCATAGGCCTTTCTAATCTGGCATAGGCATTTGTAATCTGGCATAGGCATTTCTAATCCGGCATAGTTGGATGATTTGACGTTATCACGCGGTTTAATTAATCTGACATAGGCCTTTCTAATCTGGCATAGTTGGATGATTTTACGTTATCACGCGGTTTAATTAATCTGGCATAGGTATTTCTAATCAGGCATAGCTGGATGATTTGACGTTATCACGCGGTTTAATTAATCTGGCATAGGCCTTTCTAATCTGGCATAGGCATTTGTAATCTGGCATAGGCATTTCTAATCCGGCATAGTTGGATGATTTGACGTTATCACGCGGTTTAATTAATCTGGCATAGGCATTTGTAATCTGGCATAGTTATTTCTAATCCGGCATAGTTGGATGATTTGACGTTATCACGCGGTTTAATTAATCTGGCATAGGCCTTTCTAATCTGGCATAGTTGGATGATTTGACGTTATCACGCGGTTTAATTAATCTGGCATAGGTATTTCTAATCCGGCATAGCTGGATGATTTGACGTTATCACGCGGTTTAATTAATCTGGCATAGGCATTTCTAATCTGGCATAGTTGGATGATTTGACGTTATCACGCGGTTTAATTAATCTGGCATAGGCATTTCTAATCTGGCATAGTTGGATGATTTGACGTTATCACGCGGTTTAAATAATCTGGCATAGGCATTTCTAATCCGGCATAGCTGGATGATTTGACGTTATCACGCGGTTTAATTAATCTGGCATAGGTATTTCTAATCAGGCATAGCTGGATGATTTGACGTTATCACGCGGTTTAATTAATCTGGCATAGGTATTTCTAATCAGGCATAGCTGGATGATTTGACGTTATCACGCGGTTTAATTAATCTGGCATAGGCATTTCTAATCTGGCATAGGCATTTATAATCCGGCATAGTTGGATGATTTGACGTTATCACGCGGTTTAATTAACTTAATTTTGTGTTAATTTTTGATCGTCGTCGCGTATTCAGTTGTACCCAATTACTAACGGCGGGCAAATGGTTTTTGGATGGATTCACTTTTTTTCCTCCATGTAATTTTCTGTTTACATAGGCTCGTATTATAACTTACACCAATATTTTAAATGTATAATCAAATTGAATAAAAACTAAGAAGTCACATAACTCAATATATACTGCTTTTCAATTTTCCTATTAAATAAATTTAATTTACATAAACACTGTCGAAGGACGGAATTATCGTTGTGAATTTAATCAGTATATAATATAAAATTATCGGTAGGTCAGAGCTAACGACGTACCAAGTAAGGAAGAAAAGCCGCTTGATTGTTGCAAAATTAGTCATAATTGTAAATGAAGTGTTGTTTAACGAATTGTAGCAGAAGTAGTCTTTTACTTTTATGTTCGTAACAATTAAAGCTTGGAGGAATAAAACAAGTATACAGGAGTTGCGGAGAGCTGCGAAATCGGTTTCGTCAGTGACCGTGAACTCGCGCGAGACGGAGGGGTTCAAACGCGACTAGCGCCAACTGCATACGGAATTTTGCAACTATTCTCATTTTATAGCATTGTTTTCGCGTCGTCTGGTTTGTTTTATTCCTCCAAACAAATACGAGTCATTTTGGAAAAAGGCGCAAGGAATTTAGAAAGGTTTCAAAACAAACCAGACGACGCGAAAACAATGCTATAAAATGAGAATAGTTGCAAAATTCCGTATGCAGTTGGCGCTAGTCGCGTTTGAACCCCTCCGTCTCGCGCGAGTTCACGGTCACTGACGAAACCGATTTCGCAGCTCTCCGCAACTCCTGTATACTTGTTTTATTCCTCCAAGATTAAAGCAAACCCCAAATTGGAGCAATCGATTGAAAAGTAAGTTTATATTTGTGATTTTGTTACATTATTAACGTTTATAATACAAGCGGTGATAGCAGAACTATTCAATGTACCAAACTTATTAGTAATTATTAATCAAATAAAAACTTAACTTTTCACGTTAGTTCTGCTGAACTATAACAAACGGTAAAAGTTAGTAACAGTATCAGTAATGCTCCTGTTTTCAAAGTAAATTAAAATATTTATAAACAGGACTATTTTCTGACACTGTTCCTAACTTTTACTAAAAGTCTTTTAGTAGAAAATGTCTTAACGTAAAGCTAGAGGCGATTGTTATCGAAAAAGAATAAGAGAAGAGATGTAGAGGCTTCTAAGTCTCCTAAATTCATCATGTTTAAATCATTTCTATTTCAATATAATTAAATTACTGTAGTGAATATTGGTTTCAAATTTACTTAAGTTATGACATACATTGGGGGCGCCATATAAACATTTTGAACCAGGCGCCACCAACCCTCGGTGCGCCACTGAGCGTGCCCCTTAGGAAAATGGCGGTCCCCCTCTACTGAATAATCCTGGCTACGGGCCTGATATCTAGTTATTTTTGTCTTATAACCACAATGTAGAGCTGGATATTATGTTTAAAACGATGTATTGGTTCCTTCTACTTATTTACGTTTATTACGCTTAAACACTTTTGTGTGGGATAACTGATATAGATTCCTCTCTGGTAAATCTCATTTACTACACTATACAACTTATTGAATTTTTCCCGGGTGAAGACTTAGCGTCGTTAAAGTGGTGTGAGACGAGGCGTGGGGAATTAACTAAATCCCCTCCGAGGAGAGGTAATATTACGATCTTGGCCGGCTTGTTTTATTATTATTTGAAAAGATTGAATGTTTTTCAATTTTGATTTTTAGCTTTAATTATTTCTGTTGTGGTTGGAGATACGGGTTTGTGGCGCAATAGTCAAATGTCGACTATGTTATTTTCTAAAATTTCTATTGAATGAGGCCTTACGCAATATTTTAGGTTAATTAGATTAGGTGGTGCCTTGGGTATTAGCCTAGCTGATTATTATTATTATTATTATTATTATTATTATTAAAAGCTTAAAAGGTCAGATTTGATCTAAATGGGGGCGGAGCCGGAGGACGCAACATTCGGATTCATGGGGACTTGTGGGATTTTCATAAGGGCATCATATACTAACTTAATGCAAAAATTTAGCGACTCCTACTTTATTCCAGATTCGACCTTTTTTTGCTTACATTTTGTGGACTACAGCGTAGTTTTGAAACTGTAGGTGAGTAGGTCGCGAATTCAATAGTTTTTTCTATAAAATGAGGTCGTTACGTAATTTTAACAGTGTTATGGAACGCTTTTTTCAATAATTTTGGAAGCCCGTACAATATTTAAATTAATTTTATTCATAATTGCCATAATTTACAAATATGTGCTATATTAATCACCCTTTTTAGTGTTTGGCATCTGAATTATCTGTCGTTTTCGAACGTTATTTGTTTAACTTCGTATTTATAAAGGCATTCTCTTAAATTAGACCAAAATAACTAAATTATTCGTACTTGTTATTTACCGATTTCATTATCCCTTTAATATATAATTATAAATTAATTAATAATTAATTAAACGTTTTGAAAATGGTTTAGGATTATGGATGGTAAAAATGACAAAAGGGTTTCTTTTACCCGTGCGACCACTTTGGAATTGAGAGAGGTGGAAAACATTTTAAAGGAGACTACTGAAGGACGATTCTACGGTCCTGTTTTTCAATACCCACAAAAGGACATAAAAGGAGGTGATTGTTATGTTTTTTTAGTACCTAAAGAAAGAGAATGCGATGTTACCGCCGATCAAATACGTTGGCGCTCGTTATTAAATGATGCAAACACCACTAAAAATGATGTAGTTAAGTGTTACTACAGTATGGATAAGGGTGTCGTAAATGGAAAACGTGCGTACGACAATGGATTTAGAAGACGAGTGTTTAAATTGAGAAATAGGGAACGCTATGCTCAAGTTGCGATAGTAGTTCAGTATTTAGGTGACGAGACTCTGTGGGTAGGAAGGGCTCATGGGAATGCCAAACATGCCAGTCGTCTTTACGTACAAACACGTAAATCAGTCAAGGACATTATCAAAAGAAAAGTAACTACCCGAGCCGTTCCGCCATTGCAAGTCTATAAAGAAACCTTGGTTGAAACTGAGAACGGTATTGTTGACGCGCGTAAAAATGACCTTAGCGGCTTAGTACCTACGGTTGAAGAATTAGAAGCCGCAGGAGTACGAAATACAAAACAAGCTGAAAACTTTAAATCGGCTGAAACTCGCCACAGCCTGATCAGCAGAGACAGTGTAGTAAACATAGCCAGCTTGGGTCACACTTCTTTAAAAGGTGTCATTTGTAAAGCAGATTATTGCCCAGAACTTAACGTAGTTTGGGCTCACTCGGAAGCATTCAATTTGGCCAATCGCCTACTACAAGCATCGTTTGCAGATAAAAATCTTAAGCAATGTATAACGTACGACACGACTTACAATTTAGGCGATTGCTACATATCTGTTTTCATGATGAAAAATACCGAAGTAATTGGGGACCCGTCATTTCCTTTAATTTTTTTAATGCACACTAGCCGAAAAGAGGACGTACATACTCAGTTATGGAGAGACCACGTTATTAAACGCTTACAACTAGACCAGTGGGGTAAGAACGCTCCAATTGTAACAGACAGGGAGAAGGGTTTGTATAATGCAGTTATCAAGTCGTCTGTGGTCGGGGAGAAAAATTTACGCTTTTGCCGAAATCACGTGAGATCCGATCTCAAAGCATGGTTGTACAAGAAACACGCGCAGTCGTTCCAGATTCAAGCTTACAACGCGTTCCTAGATAAGTTGTTTGGTTGCCAGAATTCGAAGAAAAATATGATCAATATTCGGATGATTGGGATTTGGGTGTCGCGGAATATTTTGATAAATACCTAAAGAACGATCTGAAGACGCGAACTATTGCTTCAACAACGAATGAGTTTGCCGCATTCGTAGATATCGTACCAACTAATAACCTAAGCGAACGTTTTAACAGAACGCTGAAAGATGAATCCGCGAAGAAACCTCTTAATCCTGATGAAATCGCCATGACTTTTACGCTAGTACAAATTTATATCTTGAATGAATTCAACAGAGCGTATAGAGATTCGGCCGGAAATTTTGTGGTTAAGCCGCAATTTAAAAACATCGCAAAGGAATTGCAGTTGCCGGGAATCAATTTTGGCAAATTGGAAGACATTGTAAGAGGTGTTCGCCAGGGAGAAGTTTTTTTCGATCCTCATTCAGAAGAAATTAAAGGTAAGGTGACTGTTCGATCCAACAGAGCGGTAGCGGATATTTGCCTGAAAAATAAATTGGGGTACTTCCAACATGAAGCGCAAGTTTATGTGGTGGCTAATCCGTTCATAAGAGAAGAATTCCATGTAGTGAACCTAAGAAATGAGAAACACCCATGCTCTTGCAATACTGGTAAATGCTATCATTTGTTAGCTGTACAAATGTTGGTTAAAAACGTAGAACCATCAATTCAACATTTTAATCTTACGGACATAATGAAGTCCAGTAGGGGAAAGAGAACTAGCGGGAAAAAAGGTAAAACGCTACCAACCAAGCGGCCGAAAATTCCACAGAAATTTATAGGTAAAAAATCCGAAAGATTATTTACTTGGGATCCCGCCTCATCCTCGAGAAAAACCCAAGGTTTGAAGAGAAAAATCGTTAATCAAAAAGAAAGTACACCAAAAAAATTCAAGAAACACGCGAATCCGTTATCGGAATGTGCCATGGAGAGCATACCGGAAGAAATCATTGATGATCCAGTAAATGAATCTGGCGAAATTGACGAAATAATTTATGATACAGTTGTAGCACTGCGAAAAGAAACACAGAAATTAACCGGAAAACAAAGTGACTTAGAAACGCAAAGTAATTTGGAAGAGATTGCTATAGTGGCTACTGTAAAAGGCACTAAAGAAACATCTTATACTTGGAAGCCGTGGCGCACAATGCCTAAAAACACAAAGGCTTCGACTTATTTTTCGTTTGAAAATGATGCAGTTGAAAAGATTGATCACGAAGAGTTCGACACCTTGATGGTCACCGATACTTTAAAACCTGGCCATTGGCTCGGTCAGAGCGTTATAGACGGCTGTTTAGCCTCCCTCGGCCATTTTCTAAGACCAGAGCACGTTCTGCATGTTGATTTAATACATTTCGATAACTTGTTCCGGGCTGTAGAAAACGTCATTGTTCCGGATGGAAAAAGTCGTGTAGAACTGATTAGCGACATTGCAAAATTTCTCCAATCGAAGAATGCCTTAAACAAAGATATAATTTCGGTTATACTACCTTTGGTTCCATTCGAAGGATATCGTTGGCTTTTGTGCTTAATTCACTTTTCTTCCCGAAATATTTTAATATTAGATGGATTACACGTGGAATCGCATCGGATTATTCATCTTTTAAAATCCGTTATAGCAATAGTAAAACTGGCGTTCGATGTTGCAAAAAAACCCTTCTGTTTAGAAGGCTGGCAATTTTTAATAAGTACGGACTGTCCTAAACAGCCTAATGGTTTCGATTGCGGAGCCTACGCAATATATTACTTTTTGGGCGTTTTAAACGGCACACCAACAAATATACCACCAGAAGACATAGGAAGAAAATGGTGCCTATTTGTTTTATCTCACAAGCCTGAAGAGAAAACGACAATTAAAGGTAATTTCCCGGCGCCATGTGATATCCCCGAATTCCTCAAGTTTATTGACCAATTTGAATATAACCGCTACCTCAAAATTAAAAATACTAATACCGAACACATAACCGCCACGTGGCTCGAAAATTATGACGAACTAAATGTCACGGTGTGCTCGTATGGCGCAAAATGTGTTGGTGGAAAAACTCAAATTAAATGTGTTTGGTGCTACCAATGGGTACACACTAGCTGTGAAAAAAGTCACAAAAACTAAGAAATTATTACAAGTGTAAAAAAATGTGAAATTACGCAAACTAGTAAAGCCCTACATTCGGGAAAATGTTCCAACAAAAAGCGTAAATCAGATTCTACAGTAAGAAACAAACAAATAGGTCTGAAAAAAAACTACAATATCATCTATGACGGAATTTCGTTTAATAGATCATAACTACGCGTCACCTTGTCACATTAATTCAAATTTAACAAACGAAGATTCTGTACAAGCACGCCTGTATGTTAGAACTAACGAAAGGGCCCTAATTGTTAGAAAAATGATAAGCGCTGTTGGGTTAAATTTAAATGAAATGTTAAAGATCAAATCAAACAATGAGGGATTCCTAAACCCGGTGCTTGTGGAATCGGATATCAGGGATGTCTTTAACTCTCAAGGAAAAAGTTATCTACCTCAGGATTTGTTGGATATCTTAGAAAATTATAATCATAAAGATTTGTTGTGGGCCCAGAAACAATATGATCATTGGAAAACAGAGATTCGGGGAGAAAATCCAAGTTGGGCCAGATGGCCAGATGTGTCCAACCCAACACTTAATGAACTAATGCTAAGAGATCCAATTCAAACTGATGACGAGAGAAGTATCAACAATATTAAACATGATTTAGCAGGTGATTTAGCATTTGAAAAACATAAACTATATTTGACCAGATTAATTAACAACTGGATAGAGCAAGAGCAAAGAAAAGACGGTAAACTATCTCGTGCAGAAGCTTTTGCTTTATTGGATTTAGACCAAAATTATATGGATGACCTTAGGTGTCACGAGGTTTATATCAAAGATGACCAATAAGGACGATGGAATAAAGTTTAGCCGTTAAAGGCGAAGAAGCCATTGTCATATACCTGTTCCTGTTTCTAATTAAGTACTTGTAACTGTTTCTCAATCTACATATAATTAATAATCTAGTGTTTTCTTTTAAAGTCTTTATTAAGTGTTGTTTACATAAACTCGGTCGCTCTACGTTCCAAGATCGTCTGAATGCTTGCTTTATCCCGCTTGCCGGCCTCCGCTTGAGGGGGGGGGGGGCTAACTATTGCGGCGAAATCTGGGACCGTAGGCTGTTAATAGTAATATTATATACATTAAATGTCTCTTTTTACACGCACATACATCAACAAAATTAAAAATAATAAAGAATATTTGGGGTTACTCTCCTTAGTCTAAGAGTTTTTAGGACGTGTAATTGGTCAGCCCGATCTGGATCTGGAAAGATCTTGGAGAGTTCCCGGTTTAATAGAACATTCTACTTTGTCGGGGAGAGTCAGTGAACAGAGTGGCGTCGAATGGGCTACACGATGTTCTTTTGAGCACGTTTAATTACGCATAATGCGTCTAAATGGTGTGGTGTTTACAGGAATAACAAGTGCTCTGGCCTTAGTGAGCTGCTGCGGAGTGTTCTGTTGAAGATCATCCTCATATAATTTTTTGGAGCGTGATATTCGAGAGCGACCAGGGAATTGCAGGAAAGCAGGAGTGTGGATCGTCGTGAGTGTGATATTAGTTAACGTACAGGAGGGCCCAACTGTCGAAGAACCAGTTCACATGAAAGTCTATGACTGTAAGCGGAATCTGTTGAATGATTGGACATCGGGTTCGGAGCACCAATATTTTCTTCCATTCGGTGGCGTTTGGGTAGGCAGCGGTATTTTCAACACTAGCGAAGAGCTGTTGCTTAGTAGAAACCGATATAGCCTGTGGTAGGATCTTATGAAAAGTGAGAACCACTCTAGGTCTTAAATGCCAACGATTTCGCCTATATCGAACACCTTCAAGTGGTATTATTTCGTAGGATCTTGGTTCAGGTAGTCGGGCTTATTACATAAAACTAGTGGTCGGGCCTTGGAGTTTCTATTTTATTTACAACAGCAAATCTCTGTATATAGAAAGCGATTCATTATCACGTGTTAATCATACTCTTGGCACGTACAATATTTTTTACTTTTCTCACAGAGCTTCAAGCGCCATCTACTGATATCAGCTATAAACAATACTGTACTATTATTAAGCTTTGTATTGTAGGTAACTTTGACTCACAAACGTTAGCGTGGGAAACTGGGAAGATCACATGGCATTTGAAATTTAATCTTCAAGTTTTAGTTTAGTTCTAGTCGTTACGACATTAACTTCCCCTTACGAGCTAATGTATTGATTGTTCGTTATCAACGTATATTGAAGCAACACAAACTTATATAACGAAAAATGGATGATACAACAAAGTTTTGGGCGAGCTAAAGGCTATAAAAATAGCCGGCGAGGTGAGATTCAGGTCCACCACATTGAAAACATTGCGCAACTTGTGGAGTTGGCGGACAATACTGTGTAGAATCATGGCGAAATTGTTTAGAAGCAGCTGGGTGTGGAGCAAGATACACTTTGTAGGGAGGCGGTGGAAGCTGATATCGCAGGGTGATAGAAGGGTTGGCGCTGATCAAAATGGGGTATCAAAGGATCGTGCGAGTAGCGCGGAGGAGACAAATAACCAATCGGAAGAGTTTGATGGCACAGTGTACAGACTGATGGGGGAAGCTGCCGAGACGGTGAAACCGCTGATTCCCCTGGGCCAAACAAAACTGATAACTGCGACATATGCTCCTTCGAATTTTCAACCGCTTTACAAATTTCAATAGCCTTGGCTATTGATTTAATTAAATCAATAGTTAATTTATTCTTGATGCTAAGCTCTTTAGTTGTCGAGCTAGCGATTCTCTTAAATTGATCCTTGACAAAAGAGTTTTTAAGTTCATCCAGTTCACACCTAGAAGCCCGGTTACGAATTCGAAGTAAAAACGGCTCCAAAAGCTCATCAGGCTCTTGCCGGGTTGAAAGAAATTGTGTACGCGCCTTACGTCAGGTCATCATCACGAAAATAGGTGGTACACTCGGGCGTGACTTCATCAAACGAAGGGGACTCGTCAGATTCGTCGAAATTGAAAGAGTTAAAAATATCAATAGACAGAGAGCCTCTAGATAAAAGCAGATCAGCTCGTTGCTGGGGAAGTGTCTTGGAGGAACGCCCAGTTGCATTATTATAAATCGTGTATTGTTTCAGACAAGCAGACTAACTTACACCAGCACCCAGAACAAATGGTTTTGGGGTTGGGAACGAAATCGAGATCAGGCCCGTTAGCCAGGATTTTTTAGTTGAAGGGGCCCGCCAATTTCCTAAGGGGCACCCTCAGTAGCGCACCGAGGGTTGGTGGCGCCCGGTTCAAAATGATTATATGGCGCCCCCAATGAATGCCATAACTTTCCGTGGCAGAAAATAGTCCTGTTTATAAATTTTTTAATTTACTTTGAAAACAGGAGCATTACTGATACTGTTACTAACTTTTACCGTTTGTTATAGTTCAGCAGAACTAACGTGAAAAGTTAAGGTTTTATTTCATTAATAATTACTAATACCATATGTAACATAATTACTCATAAGTATGCCTCTGTATAATATTTCCATTGAAAAAAATTCAATGAGACCTTGTTTCACGCGGAACATACATTGAGCGGACCCAAAAATGCAAAAATGCTTATAATCCTTGCGCTATTGAAAAGGTTACCATGGAAATTAAATCATGTGATCGCTAGGCATGAGCTAAACTTGACATGGGCAAAGCCAGAAACGCGCGAGGAATTCTCACTAACTTCCGTTTCCCATCAGTAAAGTTGATGACGCGTATTTCGTCACGGAATTGTAAGTGACGTAATTGACGTCATATCCCGTGAACTAGGTTTCATTAACGAAATTGCTTTTATGGCATACTTATGAGTAATTATGTTACATATGCTAATACGTTTGGTACATTGAATAGTTCTGCTATCACCACTTGTATTATAAACGTTAATAATGTAACAAAATCACAAATATAAACTTACTTTTCAATCGATTGCTCCAATTTGGGGTTTGTTTTAATTGTTACGAACATAAAAGTAAAAGACTACTTCTGCTACAATTCGTTAAAGGGGAACGGTCAAGCTTTAACCAGTTAGATTGCCCTATGGCCCATTAAAAACTAAAATTTATGGCAAAAACCGCATCAAAAAATATTGAGTGGTTAATTTTTAATAAAATAAAGAAATTTCGGGAAATCGAAAAGCGCGCGTCCGCCGCGACACCTGGTGAGAAGTTGGCGAGACAGAAAAACAACGTAAAAGCGCGCGCTGCTGAAGACGCAAAAAAATTGTTTTGCACGCGTGGCGCGTTCCAGTTATAAGAGACTTAAGCCTAAATTGCGCGATTTTAAAAGTTAGGATAGTTCGCAAATCCCTTATACGGGGTTAGGGGCGCTGGCGGCAGCCCCTAAGATGGCGGCGAAAATTGAAACCCAAACACCTGGCGTTATTTTTCGTTTGAACTTTTTGGGCCAAAAGCTATTTTTTCAAGACAAAGAAAGGTACGTGTTAGTATATTGAACGTCTTGTTAATCTTTTGATACGGAAATAAGGCCATATTTGGAAAAGCTTGGCCGTTCCCCTTTAAACAACTAAAAATCTTCATAATGGCCATTCTAGCGGAGTGGTTAGCCATTTCGCCTCGCAGTAAGAGGAGCCGGGTTCGATCCCAATTAGTGGCACTGGGTGAAAATCCGGAACCACTCCTTCTGCGTTGAGTTTGCAAGTTATCTCCCCACTGGTTAAGGGTTTTCCCCCGAGATCTTCGGTTTCCCCTTCCCATAAAAACCTGCTGAAGTTAACGGTAATAGTAAGTGTAGGGAGCTGACGGTTAGCTCGCGTGGCATGACGGGCTTGCCACTACCCTCCTACGTCATATAACCCGGCCACTGGTTATAAGGCCTTATAGGTCGCTAGTTGACTCAGGCCTGTAGTGGTGCCTAGGGTAATAGCCTAGCTGATTATTAAATTTACAATTTTGACTAATTTTGCAACAATCAAGCGGCTTTTCTTCCATATTTGGTACGTCGTTGTTTCCGTTCTACCGATAATTTAATATTATATACTGATAAAATTCACAACAATAATTCCGTCCTTCGACAGTGTTTATGTAAATTAAATTTATATAATAGGAAATTTGAAAAGCTGTCTATATTGAGTTATGTGACTTCTTAGTTTTTATTCAATTTGAATACGCGATGACGTCGAAGCAGTTAGACTACAGTGTTGACTTGAATACGTATCATATTGTTGTTTCTGCTAAAACTTTTAACTTCGTGCACGTGGAAGGGAAATAATATAGTAAAGCAAGTTACACGCAAGGAAATAATATATTTTGTACAGTTGAACTTGAATTAAATATAATATGTTATAAAGATTTATTTTATTGATTTTGTTTACTTACTTTAATTTTTTAAGGGGCACAGAGACTTTTTCAGGGGTCACGATGATGCACTCTCAGATTTTTTGAGGGCACATTATTTTTTTGCTGGCTACGGGCCTCATTTCATTTCGTTCCACAGTGACGTCAGAAGTATTTCGCTGCTGAGTTGGTACATTTACTTAACTTACAAGGTGACTACCCGAGGTGTAACTCATCGATTTTGTTTAAATTCAGGGATTAAAAAGACCTTCATGTAACTTAAAAAACCCCAAAGGGATAAAATGCGATGGGCTTTCGTTTTACCATGGCAACCGAAATCGTTTTTGACAACTAAAATATTATATTTTTCTAAGTAAATTAACATGGGAAAATCAAAGATTCTAAGGGTCCCTCCTTATGAAATTATTCGAAATTCTTTTAAACAAAGGTGGTTAAATTTGGGTAAATATCTAATATTGGGTAAATTTCTAATTTTGGGTAAATATCTAATATTGGGTGAATATCCAATTTTGGGTAACTGTCTAATTTTGGGTAACTGTCTAAATTTGGGTAAATGTCTAAATTTGGTAAATATTTAAATTTGGTTAAATTGAATTTAGGTAAGTATTTAAATTTAAATATTTAAACTGAATTCGGGTAAATATCTAAATTTTGGTAAACTTCTAAATTTGGGGTCATTCCACGACAAATCGACCAAATGTTTTGTAATTTACCACCATACCTTTTTAGATTTGGATAAAAATTAGTCTTAAGGGTTATTCTGGTCGATAAAGCCGAATAAATTTGGGTAAAAATCTAAATACAAAAGGGTAAATTGGGTAAATTTACTATAAATATCTAAATTCGGGTAATTGGGTAAATTCATATCTAATGTCTAAATTTGTTTAGATATATCAGGTACTGTAAATTGGATAAAATTTTATCAGGTTCTGTAAATTGGATGAAATTTTATCAGGTTTTTAAATTCAATAAAATTTGAGCAGGTTATGTAAATTTAATTCGAAAAGCTTTATTAAGTACGTGTAAAATTTAAAGAATTTAGATAGTGAAACCATTTTTAAATAAATATTATATTTAAAGTTAAACAATATTGTTAAAGATAATTTTTAATTTAAATGAAATATTTGAATTGCCTAATTGTACCTCGAGAACAATTTTGAATTTTTCCATAGACGTTACAATTAACACAAATAACAAATTTAAGTAATTACCAAAATTATTACTGAAATTTAAATACTTGTCCAAATTTAAATACCCAATTTAAAATACTGACCCAAATTTAGACATTGACCCAAAATTTAATGTTTATGCAAAAATATATATTTACCCAAATTTAATCACCTTTGTTTAAAATAATAATTTTGCCATGTTAATTTATGTAGAGAAATATAATATTTTAGTTGTAAAAACCGTTTTCGGTTGCCATGGTAAATCTAAAGCCCATCGCATTTTTTTCCCTTTGGGGGTTTTATAAGTTACATGAAAGTCTACTTAATCCCTGAATTTAATCAAAATCGATGAGTTACACCTCGAATAGTCTCCTTGTTAGTGTAGTACTTATCTAGAAGTCTGTCTCTATTGTTAACCGCCATATAATTAGAGCCTTCGAAAGTTCTGGACAAAACCGTCTCATTTTCGAACGCTAATTTTCGAGTAGGGGAACGCTAAAAATAAAGATAGATATCCGAGTAGATATCGGTGTAATACAATATTACCAACTATACTTGTAACACAAGTAAAATTTACGTTACGTTACTGTAAATACGTACGTAAAATATATTACAAATGTCCAACAACATATATTACAGTGACTAATCTTAAAATGCAATAAATATAAATTATTCGCCGCTTCTAGCTGGCAGTCAAGGCCGTCCTATAGGACATGGTCTAGCAGGCCAGGGCCCCGATGAGTTTTGGGGGCCCCGTGAAGGCAAGTTTTATTGACCTACCGCGCGTAAATGCGGTTGAAAACCTTAAAATATAGTTAATGTTAAAATAATATATCGTGTACTTTTGTCTAAACTATTTTTGTTGCATATCCTGCGTTATCCCAAAAATCAATAATGTAGAATTATGCTGAAATCTAGCTTACTAACTTTGTACTGTTCGTACATTTTATATTATCTAATAGCTTTGACTAACTTAACGCTTAAATAGATTTCTATTCACTGTACCTGTAGACCGGGAGCTACCAGCCATTTAAAAAAACTTAAGTGCAAAAGGTTTGAGGGTTGATTCTAAGTGAAAATGTGCTACTGAGTAGGTGAAAAATAGTCTGGCAAATGTCAGACTGGACAGTTAGCCGCCAGAGGGCACTCAAGGTCAAGATGGCCACTTCGAGGGGTATTGATTAAACCATCGAATGATACAGATTTATAGATCGTTTCTAGGTGTAAAACCGGCGTTGTATCTCGTTGGTGTTTAATTTGTTTTATTTGGTTTAAATTATTGTCGGGTTTATCTTATTTTCCCGTTTAGTTAAGGACTTTTCTACTTTTTCGCGTTAATAAATGTTATCTATTAGTAACTCGAACTAGAATACTGAGAGGGGGGAGCGCTCTACTAATTGTGGCGCCATCTGAGACCTTAGGCTGTTAATAGTAATATTATATACATTACAATCATTAAATCAAGCTTAGCCATTAAAGGCGGTGAAATCAATTTTTATTTACAGAATCTGAATGAACGATAAGCCATTCTGCGAAGTTCCACGGTTGGTAAAAGCGTACCAATGGAGCACCTAGACGAGTCCCATATTACTGAGTTCAATTACTACCGATGTAAGAAGACTTTACTTTAAAGGAAATTCTAGCAAGTATTTTATTGAAAAATATTTTAATTTTTCAGTGAACTTTAAAATAAAGAATCGATCACAAATTGTTTGCCTCCATTTAATCTTGAAATTAGCATTAATTGTCGACTTTAGTAGAATATTAAGTAGGTCCGTACGCAGCCCATAAAATTAATTTAATTAAACCGCGTGATAACGTCAAATCATCCAACTTTGCCAGATTAGAAATGCCTATGCCGGATTAGAAATACCTATGCCAGATTAATTAAACCGCGTGATAACGTCAAATCATCCAACTTTGCCAGATTAGAAATGCCTATGCCAGATTAGAAATGCCTATGCCAGATTAATTAAACCGCTTGATAACGTCAAATCATCCAACTTTGCCAGATTAGAAATGCCTATGCCAGATTAATTAAACCGCGTGATAACGTCAAATCATCCAACTTTGCCAGATTAGAAATGCCTATGCCAGATTAATTAAACCGCGTGATAACGTCAAATCATCCAACTTTGCCAGATTAGAAATGCCTATGCCGGATTAGAAATACCTATGCCAGATTAATTAAACCGCTTGATAACGTCAAATCATCCAACTTTGCCAGATTAGAAATGCCTATGCCAGATTAGAAATGCCTATGCCGGATTAGAAATACCTATGCCAGATTAATTAAACCGCGTGATAACGTCAAATCATCCAACTTTGCCAGATTAGAAATGCCTATGCCAGATTAATTAAACCGCGTGATAACGTCAAATCATCCAACTTTGCCAGATTAGAAATGCCTATGCCGGATTAGAAATACCTATGCCAGATTAATTAAACCGCTTGATAACGTCAAATCATCCAACTTTGCCAGATTAGAAATGCCTATGCCAGATTAGAAATACCTATGCCAGATTAATTAAACCGCTTGATAACGTCAAATCATCCAACTTTGCCAGATTAGAAATGCCTATGCCAGATTAATTAAACCGCGTGATAACGTCAAATCATCCAACTTTGCCAGATTAGAAATGCCTATGCCAGATTAATTAAACCGCGTGATAACGTCAAATCATCCAACTTTGCCAGATTAGAAATGCCTATGCCGGATTAGAAATACCTATGCCAGATTAATTAAACCGCTTGATAACGTCAAATCATCCAACTTTGCCAGATTAGAAATGCCTATGCCAGATTAGAAATGCCTATGCCGGATTAGAAATACCTATGCCAGATTAATTAAACCGCGTGATAACGTCAAATCATCCAACTTTGCCAGATTAGAAATGCCTATGCCAGATTAATTAAACCGCGTGATAACGTCAAATCATCCAACTTTGCCAGATTAGAAATGCCTATGCCGGATTAGAAATACCTATGCCAGATTAATTAAACCGCTTGATAACGTCAAATCATCCAACTTTGCCAGATTAGAAATGCCTATGCCAGATTAGAAATACCTATGCCAGATTAATTAAACCGCTTGATAACGTCAAATCATCCAACTTTGCCAGATTAGAAATGCCTATGCCAGATTAATTAAACCGCGTGATAACGTCAAATCATCCAACTTTGCCAGATTAGAAATGCCTATGCCAGATTAATTAAACCGCGTGATAACGTCAAATCATCCAACTTTGCCAGATTAGAAATGCCTATGCCGGATTAGAAATACCTATGCCAGATTAATTAAACCGCTTGATAACGTCAAATCATCCAACTTTGCCAGATTAGAAATGCCTATGCCGGATTAGAAATACCTATGCCAGATTAATTAAACCGCTTGATAACGTCAAATCATCCAACTTTGCCAGATTAGAAATGCCTATGCCAGATTAATTAAACCGCGTGATAACGTCAAATCATCCAACTTTGCCAGATTAGAAATGCCTATGCCGGATTAGAAATACCTATGCCAGATTAATTAAACCGCTTGATAACGTCAAATCATCCAACTATGCCAGATTAGAAATGCCTATGCCAGATTAATTAAACCGCGTGATAACGTCAAATCATCCAACTTTGCCAGATTAGAAATGCCTATGCCAGATTAATTAAACCGCTTGATAACGTCAAATCATCCAACTTTGCCAGAATAGAAATGCCTATGCCAGATTAGAAATGCCTATGCCAGATTAATTAAACCGCGTGATAACGTCAAATCATCCAACTTTGCCAGATTAGAAATGCCTATGCCGGATTAGAAATACCTATGCCAGATTAATTAAACCGCTTGATAACGTCAAATCATCCAACTTTGCCAGATTAGAAATGCCTATGCCAGATTAGAAATGCCTATGCCAGATTAGAAATGCCTATGCCAGATTAATTAAACCGCGTGATAACGTCAAATCATCCAACTTTGCCAGATTAGAAATGCCTATGCCAGATTAGAAATGCCTATGCCGGATTAGAAATACCTATGCCAGATTAATTAAACCGCGTGATAACGTCAAGTTATTCAGCTACGCCGGATTAATTATACCGCGTGATAACGTCAAATCATCCAGCTATGCCAGATTAGAAATACTTATGCCAGATTAATTAAACCGCGTGATAACGTCAAATTATCCAGCTATGCCGGATTAGAAATACCTATGCCAGAAATGCCCAGAATAAATATCAATATTTATTTAACTAAAAATATCAGAGCTTTGCCAAAATAAATAATCATTGAACTTAAAATATAAGATCTAAGCCAGATTACATAACATAACAATTAGTTAACTAAAAAGTATAAAAGCTATGCCCGCGATGATGGAGAACTATATGCATAAAAATACAAAGAGCTATGCCATATTAAGTAACTAAAAATATATCCAATTTCATAACGCTATGATTTGTCTCAATTCTTTCTTGTCTTTCCATTCCTTATTTTATTTTCCGCAGTAGGAACTTTTATGGTAGGGAATGGAGCTATGCCGGAACTCTGCCACCTATGCCAACTATGCTTTTTAGGTATTATCGATAGAGAAGAGAGATCAGAAAAAACAATCGAGGAGGTTTCGGGAGGCAGGTAAGGAGAGCTAACCAATTCCAAGTGTTCAACATTTTTGTGCATCATTTCAAGAGTATATTAAAGATATGCCTGTTTTCCATTGGCGCATGCAGGTTGGGGGGTTGGGCACCCCCAGGAAAAAGAAGAAAATAAGCATGACCGAAGCCTTCATAAAACGTTTTTTGCTTATCATTACAAACTACCTAAAAATGCTGTATTATTACAATGAAAGAAAAGCAACATACTTTCAGATTTTTTTTTATTAGTGATTGTAACGTGTGGGACAAATTCAGTCCGCTCGTCCACCTGATTAATCAGGTCGAGGGATGTGTAACGGCCACGCCAACGGTGGGATACGTGGGGACAGCTAGGGGTGGGGACACCCGTGGCGGAAGTATTCCGACCACCCGTTGGGTGATTGGTGGTCGTCCTCACACGGCCATCCACAAACTCTGCCTCCCAGACGCTTGGGAAATATGTGTTCCCACCTTTCTATAGGCTTCGAGCTTAGAAAAAATAGGGTCATCTACTTTTATCCCTGTCAACTAAATGTGTGAAGAAATAGCAGACAACTTTTGAAAAAGAATGTTCTTTAACTGAAACATTCAGCTTGAATATAGAGATAATATTGAATGAGCAAACAGCTTTCACACATTCGATTTAAAAATCAGTCGTTAGGCGGCAATACTTCTGACCAAAGTTTAAACTACGCACGAAGCTTATTTGTTAAATTCTGGGAACTAAACTTCTTTAATGAAGCTAAAAGAAATAAAATACACCCCAAATTTGTTATAATGCACAGTTTGAACTTTGCAAAGCCATATTTTTGTGGGTTTTGACTCTTGAAAGTAGAAATCTGACTGTTGCCTAGGTCAGCGGTTCCCAAAAGGTGTTCCGCGGAACCCTAGGGTTCCGTGGAAGGATCACAGGGGTTCCGAGAATTCGCAGCGCGGCCATCTTTGTTTGTGTCAAGAGTCTTTTAAGTTGGGGTTCCACCAGAATTAGGTGGATAATTTAGGGTTCCATAGAAAAATAAAATTGGGAACCGCTGGCCTAGGTAACAGGGTTAAGATACGAGAAAACCTTGTGATCGGAATTATCAAACTGATGACATTTAAAATGTTCAAAATTGTATTAGCATTATTATGGATCACTATTCATGAAAATGGTAGTGTTGGCTCTCCTTATAGTTTTCTCCATGATAGACGACAGAGACGGAACTTTGAGCAGCCCTTCCCCTCCTTTATACCCTTCTAATTTCTCTGTGGTCTGTAGCATGATTTTCCAAAATTTACCAAATATATTGCGATCGGAAGAGTGAAGTTTGTACATGGTACGATTCGATCTAAAGGATTTGCCTCAAATATCTCAAAAAACCTTGAGATTAACCAATTGAACCACTTGCCGTGCGTGATTGTTATTTCTCCGAACGAATGATTCGTTGAGACATGGGAAAGTTATATTTTCCCCCTTGTCTGACTGTTATTTAAACTTAGATTTACGATATAAGGTTACGCCATTATTAATAGTAATTTTTATAAAGTAACGTGGCATTCTTGTTTGAATGTGGTGCTTACGTCAGAGTCTCTTACTTTTACAAGTAATTAGTATACGATCGCTCGCCACTGTCGGGAGGAAGCTTTTTCTAGCGCGCGTGCAAATCGCTCGTGTGAAGAATAAACTAAGCTGTACTTGACTTGTGACGTAAGAGCAACATTTTTAATAGTTGAGCAAGAGCACTTTTTATTTTATAACATCAACTATTATTTTCGTTCCTGTCATTTTAATTTTTGTCTTTTCTGTTTCCGTGGTTATTTATCTCTTCGTAACAGCTGTTGTCTAGATATTTACCAATCGTTATCTAATTTTTAAAATGTCGAAACCCTGTTTCGAACATTCTCTGGTGTAAAAAAGGGCGATCTTTCTAATAATTATCTCTATATTATTAAGATATTAATAATATAGTCACTAGCTGGTTTTTAGAAAATACCTCATTTTAAAATTAACCTTAACTCTTGATTTTTTTAAAGTTACGATATAATTTTGGAAAATTTAACAGTTTTAGTTAAATGTATAAAACGTTTATGTTATAAACAATGTCGTAACGAAGGGGGGAAATTGGGGATAGCCTTGATTTGGCCAACTCTATCCAAATTTTTAAGACTCACATAAAGGAAAAAGGACCACATAATCATTTGTATATTTAGTAATTAGGTGTACAAATCCTACGTAATCACAAAAATAGTTTATGGAAATCACCGTAATATGGTGAAAAATCACTGACAATCACAATTATGTAAATCACAGAATATCTTTTGAAAATCAGTAATCAAGTGTACAAACGTGTTACGAGTGATTACCCCCTCGAACTCAGGTAACAGCTGTGTTGGGAATTTTTTAAATTATCCGTAGCTTAAGGGGCGCGTGCTTATTTGAAGAAAAATCCAGTACGTATATAATCCTTGAGTACGTCTGCGTGTTTCGGCTCATTATTAATAATGAATATTCACGTTCACGCTTTCAAAACAGTTTTTGATAATACAGGGTGTATATTAAATGGTGGTAGGACCGAGCGTCTACGCGTTCTAGAGATTATTTTAGGTCGAAAATGTTCTATGGCATTTTTCCGATTTAGGCGACCATTTCGAAGTTACGAAACAATTGATGTATGGACGACCGCTTAATTTAAACATTATTTTGTAATAGCTTAACGTAAATTAGCTGTTTCATTCAAAGACATCGGCACGGGGCCGAAATAATAAAAAAAACTTTCTTCAAAATTATTTAGTTGGTACGCGAACACGCTATTTTTTCGTTACCATGGCGATTATCTGATTTGATTTTTTAATAGTTTTAGTAAAGTTTATTTTCACTTATTTCCTAAAAGAAAGAAATAATTGCCATGGTAACAAAAAAAATAGCGCGTTCGCGTCCCAACAAAATGATTTTGTAGTGAGCGCGTGAATATTTTATTAATTCATAAAAAGTTGCCTTCGCCTAGAAAGATTTTTTAATTCGGCCGCGTGCCGATGTCTTTGAATGAAACAGCTAATGTACGTTAAGCTATTAAAAGGTAATGTTTCAATTAAGGGGTCGTCCATACATCAATTGTTTCGTAATTTCCAAACGGTGGCCTAAATCGGAAAAATGCCATAGAACATTTTCGTCTTATAATAATCTGTAGATCCCGTACACGCTTGGTCCTACCACCATTTAGAATACACCCTGTATAGCTTTCTCATATCTGTTTATAGTTTTTTAATGATTAATTATTGGTTATCTCATCTTTTGCTGATTTTTCTTGGAGGAATCATTATCGTTTTGGCCTAGAATCAGTGTTTCCACTCTGCGGTCGAGATTTTCGATTATTTTAGGGGCAATTTTATCAGTTTTAGCCGGTCCCATAGTCGATTTTCGCCACAATTTCCCCCATAGAAATCTCATAAGTAACTAGAATGCTGCCGTGTAACTGGCAAATGTGCCAAACGCCGTGGCAGACGATAGCCAGATCTCAGCCAATCAGAGCTCAAAGAGTGGTTCTGCCAAGAATTTAATGTCACCAGAGAGAATGACGTCACCTATCTCCCGCTATAGTAGCGGATCCAAGGAGGATTGTTATCCTCCTTGGCGGAACCACTCTACGGCCTCTCATTGGCTGAAGGTTCAAGGCGAACTGGCGTCAAGCTCGGCCTTAGGCGGCAGCATTCTAGTTACCTATGAGATTTCTATGATTTCCCCCATAGATTTACCTTAATTTCCTTTAGTGTTACTGCATATGTTTCTTTTCTTTATTTAAAATCTTAGATTTAAGCAATATATTTAGTTTTTAAATAAAAAACATTTTAGATAAAGTTTATTTCTACCAAAAAATTGAATGGGTTGCCATTAGGGGCATGGGCCTTGTTGTAGGTTTGGTTCTAATTAGTCAATATAGATAAAGAAGATATGAAAAGGCTTTATTACATTTTGCGTGCGTTCTCTTTGTTACAAGGGTTTATATACGGTGTGAGATTCGGAAATACAAATAGATAAGAACCCGCGTAAAAAGCGGGAAGCGCCATCTATTATAACAACTCTTTTTTTTTCTTTTTAACAATCATAAAGTTTTGGTTTTCTGACGTGGCGTCCTGAGCGGGTAACCTGGTTCGCCCTTGGTACAGATGATGGTGAGCAAGTGAACGGTGGACAGGTCGATGGTATTGGTGATGGTGGAATGTACGAATGAGCTCTGGGCAGTAGAGTATTCTGTCGGTTGACGATAGGTGAACGGCTTTCCCAAGGCCCTGGTGCTGGACTGTCTTCCCGGCGAAAAAGTGGAACCGCAGGTAGTACTGGGTCTTCTTGCGGAGGTTTAGGTAGTAGACCTGTTTCTTGGAGGTTGATAAGTTTAGGCACCGGTATTGTAGAATGTCTTGCATAGTAGAAGTTTCCTGTATCCTGCCTTTCATTATAAGAAGATTTTCGGTTTTGGTCTTTGGCAGTAGTCTGTGGGAGCAGATGTACAATCGGATAGGGGTCCGGTTTCGTCCACCTCGGCGTCTGTAATCGTGGACGTAAGTGGACCCGTGTTCTCCTGAGATTCTTGCCAGCCCTCGTCTGTATATGGTATGAATGGGGTTCCAATGCTCTTGAGATGATCTCAGCTGGCAGCCAATAGCGGTGATCGTCCTGGTAATATACAGCATCGCCGGGAGAAAAGGTTGGAGGTGTTGGGTAGTGAGTTCTTGATTGAGCCTGTGCCATCATGCTTTGACGTTCTTGTAACGCGTCTTGAATATGACGGATCGGGTACTGAGGTTGAAGAGTTGCTCGGGAAGTAGTAATTTGAGTTCGAAGGTGTCGCCCCATGAGCATCTGTGCAGGAGTCGGAAGGTGTCCGATCGGGGTGTTTCGGTATTCCATCAGAACGTAGTGGAGGCTTTTTCCTTCTTGACGTGCTTTTACCAGTAGGTTCTTTAGTGTCTGTATGGATCGTTCTGCCATTCCGTTCGACCTGGGATAGTGTGGGCTGCTTATAATATGCGTGACGCCCCATCTCCGAAGGTACTCTTTGAAACGGGTAGAGTTGAAAGGAGGGCCGTTGTCCGAAATAAGCCGTTGTGGAGCGCCGTACCGTGCAAAGTGAGGCTCTAGAAATCCTATAATTGCTTCAGTATCAGTGTTGCGCAGCTCTTTGGCCTCAATGAACTTAGAGAAGTAATCCACCAAGAGTACCAGTTTCTGGTTCTGAACCTGGAAAAGATCTGCGCCGACAGTCTCCCATGGTAGTTCCGGAACTTTGTGTGGGTGGATAGGTATCGCTGGATTTGCCGGGTCTCTAGTCCTGCAGACTTCACAAGTCTTGATGTACTGAGTGATATCTGTTGTCATCTTCGGCCAAAAAACATGTGTCCGAGCTTTTGATATGCACGCGTTTACCCCTTGGTGAACTGAATGTAACTGCTTCATTACTTCGGTTCGCAATGTGATT
The DNA here is from genome assembly GCF_980474605.1 of Leiobunum rupestre. Classification (NCBI taxonomy): domain Eukaryota; kingdom Metazoa; phylum Arthropoda; class Arachnida; order Opiliones; family Sclerosomatidae; genus Leiobunum; species Leiobunum rupestre. The sequence continues at coordinate 62,693,424 of NC_143384.1, forward strand.
GGTACCACAAGACGATCTCCTCGGTAGATTAGGCCTCCGGCTTCGTGGATCTCGTCCTGGTAAGCCCAATAAGGGATAACAGCCGGTGGTAGCTTGTTCTGCGAACTAGGCCAACCCTGATAAATGTACGTGCCGACTGCCTGGAGAGCTGAATCTTGGCGAGTGGCTTCTTGAAAAGCTCGTTCTTTCTCGTCCGACAGTGCCGTTAGGGAATAGAGTGTCCCATGAGGTCCTTCCATCTCGGTAGTGTCCAAACTTGTCTGAGGGAGCGCTGCTCGAGAGACGGTATCAGCGATCTTAAGGTTTTTTCCAGGGACGTTAGTAAGGGTAAATGATATCGCATCAGCCTCAAAACCATTCGCTGTAACCTGGGGGAAAGAAGATGCAAGGGTTTATGTACAATTGCTGTGAGTGGCTTGTGATCTGTCTCTATATTGACGTGGGTTCCGTAAATGTAGTTCTTGAGTCGTTCACAAGCGAAGAGGACGCCCCCTAGTCCTTTTTCGATCTGCGAGTATTTCTGCTGTGTCTGGGTCAGGCTCGTTGATGCATATTCTACCGGTTTGCCATCCTGTATGAGAGCTGCCCCAATTCCGATTGCACTCGCATCGACGGTGATCATACATGGGCGCAGAGGTTGGTAAATCGCCAAGACTGGCGCAGTAGATATTAGAGTTTTTAAGGAGTCGTAGACGTTCTGCACGTTTGAATCCCAGTGAAAAACAGCATTCTTCTTAAGAAGGGCCCGCAATGGAGCAGCCTGTTCAGAGTATGCTGGAAGGAATCGCATTATATAGTTCACCATACCTAGGAGCAACAAACACAAGGAGAACGCAGCTAGCCTTTAAACACGCTAACGAAGGGTTGTGTACGAGCGTCACGAGCCTTTACGCTGAACGTTTTACGGGCGGGGGGGGGAAGACAATTTCCGAATTTTCCCCTTCCGACGGCAGCAGGCGCTAAAGCGTCTAGCCAATGAAACATGTACACAAGAAAATCCACGACTGTTGACGGATTGCGTTCTCCTTGTGTCGGGTGCTGTGTTTGTTGCTCCTAGACCATACCTAGTAAACGCATTAAGGCCTGAGCATCAGTAGGTGGAGGCAGATCGACTATGGCTTTTATTCTTTCCGGATCAACTGAAACTTTATCTGGTGTAATAATGTGGCCCAGATATTTTATCCGCTGTACGGCGAGTTGAATCTTGCTCGAGCTGAAAGTTAAGCCATTTTCGCGAGCAGTCTGTAAAACCTGAGTTAATAGATCATTATGTGCTTGAATACCAGTCGCAGCAAGTAAGAAATCGTTAGTAGCAATATGGGTGTTCTTGAATTTGTCCAACGGGAAAAGTAGTGACATTACCTGTTGAAACACTTCCGAAGCGGTACATATGCCATAAGGTAGGCGCAGGAACCGAAACGTACCGAATGGGCTTGCGAATGTGCAGAGGAATGAACTTTCCTCTGTCAGCTCGATTTGCCAAAAAGCGTTCTTGGCATCTAAAACTGTAAAGATAGTGCAACCGCTCAGCTTAGAAAAAATATCTTGAGCTGTCGGTGATGGGAAGCGCTGACGGAGTATGGCATGATTAAGCTTTCTTGGATCCAAGCAAAGACGTAGGCTTCCATCGGATTTAGGCTCTACAACAAGAGGATGGACCCATTCTGTTGGGGTATGTACAGGTGTGATAATACCATTCTTAAGTATTCGTTGCAGCTCTTCATAAACGGGTTATTGTAAGGCATGCGGAAGTTTATGGGCAACCGATATGAAAGGAACAGCATCTGGTTTTAGTTTGATGTGGTACCTCATTGCCAATTTTCCAATTCGATCAAAAATGTCCGGGAACTGATTAATGATATGTGTGGGATCGTGCTCCGGGCGGACTTCATTTAAGGCAGCCATATTCGTGGCTAGAGATCGAGGTTGGCGTACTCTGAGGATCAGACCCAAAGTCTCTGTAGCGTTGGCGCCCAGTACATGCCCGTAATCGGCACGATGTGCCCAGTGTAGGCAACGATGCATCGAAGTGGGGGTAGTATGGGAGGTTTCACTGGTAAGTCATCGTAGATATGCTGTGGGAGAATGTTCACCTGGGATCCAGTGTGGAGCTTGAAGAGAATTGAAGTTTCATTAAGATTTATATATTCATACCACTCATTGTTGTCCGTAGGGTCGGAAGTGTTGGAGTCACATGTAACCGTCAAGGTGTGAAGGTGAAAATCCGAATCATACATTTAGGTACCTGGAGGATTGACAAAGAAACGTGGTGGTATGTTTTCCGTTGGCAGTGATCCGCTAGATCCAGGAGAGTAAGTTTCCGGGTAGTGTCCGTAATAGGGCAAGTATGCTGCGTGACTATCTTGAGATGGTTGTAAAGAGTAAGCCGTTGGAGGTTCATCCATATGTATTTGGTCGTTGCTGGCACTGGAGGTAGTAAGGGCTTGAAGGGTGTTTGAGCGGCAAGAGGCTGCCCAATGACCTCTCCGGTGGCAATTGTGGCAGGTGGACTCTGCTGCAGGACATCGACCCTGGCGGTAATGGAGAAGACCGCAGTTAGAACATGGAGTTTGTGTTGAAAGTGGGCGATAGGTTGTGTTAAACTGCTGCGGAAACGACAGGTGACGTGGAGGTAGAGATCGTTGCGGTGCTCGCTGGTGGCGCTGACCTTGAAGTGGAAGTGGATACCTCATTACTGTGGATCGCAGTTCGGTTCGGGAGTTAGGACGGCGGTATTGCAGGCTAGGTTGTCTTTGGTGGTACACGGCATCGATATTTGCCGAAGGAGGCACTATGGAAGTCTCATTGCGGTGTAGTGCAGCATGGGCAGTAGAAGTTTCGTCAGCTTGGCAAATGGCTATTGCCTGAAGCAAAGTAAGGTTTTGGCGGGTGATGATATTTCTTCGTAGCTCCGCCTTATAAACGCCTGCAAGGATCTGATATCGTACAAGAGAGTCATGAACGTCACTAAATTCACAGTTTCGGGCCTGGGATCGGAGGTCAGTCAAGAACTCGTCAAACGGCTGATGTTCTTTCTGCTGGGTATGGAAGAAGGTGTAGCGATGGGAGTCTGGATTATGATACGGTGCATAATAACTGTCAAATGCTGAATAAATGGCATCAAGCGTAGGCTCATCTTGACCTTGTGCTATAGGTATAACTAAATCATCGTATATTTTGCGCCCAGCTGGACCCAAGGTATATAGGAATACGGCTTTTTGAGTACTTGCATTTTCGGTTGATAACTTCGTGGCGCCAGAAAAAATCTTGAAATTTTCCTTGTACGCGGTCCAGGCTGCGGCAGGATTGATACTGGACGGATCGAAATGCTCCGTACTCCGGAAGGCTGATGGCATTGCCATGGCAAAGGTTATATAGAGATAAAAAAAATCTAACGATAAACTTTAGCTATCCCGCTTCTCACACCATGTTGTAAGTTTGGTTCTAATTAGTCAATAAAGAAGATCTGAAAAGGCTTTATTACATTCTGCGTGCGTTCTCTTTGTTACAAGGGTTTATATACGGTGTGAGATCCGGAAATACAAATAGATAAGAACCCGCGTAAAAGGCGTGAAGCGCCATCTATTATAACAGGCCTAGGGCACCAAGCCTACAAGGGGCACCAAGAGGTTTCGAAAAAATTAAAAGTACAAAAATTTTATCATTTACTTTTCACAAATATTTAACGGAGTAATTTTAGTAAAGCAATCATTTATCAACGTCCGCCACTGCAAAGGGGCAGCAAAATTAGCTTGGTCTTAATCCGGCCCTGTTCCTTTCAATAAATCTCACTCAACTGTTGTAATTTAAAAAAGTGGCTTATTCTAGACTAGGACTTGGGTTCCTTTAAGCACTGAAGCAATATAATGCAAAATTTTCAATAAGGCGCTTGAAAACTGTAACAAGCTGTGATTGAATTATAGAAAATAATGTAGTACTTGTAAATGTACCCTATTCACGACCGAAACGAATCTATATATAGGTTGCTTCTCCGTGGTAGTGCCTATGATCTACAGACAAATTAAAAAGTAATAAAAGACGTTGCAAAATTATATTAAAATGCTAGTATCAATAGACAGGTTAAGCCACCATCCGAAAACGTGTAGGGGGAACTTGTAAAATTTTAGACGCACCTTTGTGTGTACATCTTGCTCCTTCTACAAGCTACCTCTAGTCCTCTACACGTTTTCTGGTGCTGGTTTAACCTCTCCATTATTTATAAAGTCACGAATAACGATGAGGAAAAACGAATAACGTATGCTTTAGACGCTACCTTTTTGGGTTTCAATGACGAATCAAAGAGGGCGTCGCGATACTTTTCGGTCACGAATACAGATAAATTTTTGACTGATTACCTTCCTCCTGTACGAGACCTCAGAAAATCTTAGCTCTATCGGTTGCTGTAGTGCGGTATCGTATCTATTCGCGATCGAAACGAGTCTAGGACTCTAGGTGGAGCAGTACCGTAACTAGCCTTTTAAGCGCCCGGTGCGAGCTTCTATAACGGCTTAAATAAAACCTGTTCACTGAGTTGCCTAAAAGTAGTAATACCAACAACGTATATATGTACACGAACGTTGAACGATCAAATTTGCGCCTGGTGCCATGATGCAATCGGTTACGGAATAACTCCGCCCAAAAAACCGCGTGTGGCGCGCGCTAAAGGTTAAAACCGTTTCAGGTTCAAGCGCGCGCTGCACACGGAAGGGGCCAAGCAAACACATACAGGGAATGGCTCAAATGCGTTAATAGGGAAATGGAGGAGGCTGCTATGGTGGTGTGGAGGGAACAAGTAGGAAGCAAACAAAGTTTGAACAGATATAACGCCAAACAAAAGCCGGGTGTAGAAAGTTGTTATAGCACTGGTTTTAACTCCGGGCTATTATTTCAGGCGCGAACAGGCTCTCTATTAACAGGGGCTAGACAATCACGACTTGGGCCATATTCTCTAGAATGTAGAATGTGCGGAGAGGCCAGTGAGGATTTGTCGCACATTTTATTCGTTTGTCCGCTTCGAGCGGTCCGCTTAAGGATCTGGGAGAAGATATCGTCAAATGGCGTATAGCTTGCTCTGGGAAATATATTGATAGTGTATTGGGTTTAATTGTTAAATTTTAAAAAAGCTGCTACTTCATGACTTAGAAAAAAACTTTATTTTATTCGGAGCTTTCGGACCGTGGTCCTTCTTCAGCGAGTGACTGTTACAAGTGATTCCTTAACACGAATACAAAACCAAAAATATTTCTACCATTGGGCAATGAGCTTTAACCCTACTCTCGGACTTTCATCGCGTGTTGCAATACCGTGCCAGACTATCGGGTGGATTTTGGAACTATAATATAGTGGCTTCAATTTTAGGAAAGTGGCAGCTACTCAAACGGGAATGGCGCAGGACTCATTTAGGTTAATTCCCACGTTGCCTGTAATGTGACTGTGATAGGTGTTAAATTTCTTGCGTTTATAATGTACTCTCCATAATATTAATTTTGGCCATTTAACCTTAACATTTTACTATTTTACTATTATTCTTTTAAGTTGTCATAACTTTGGTTTTCGAGTTTTAATACCGTTTTGTAATAATCGTTTTTGACAGCTGTATTGTATTGTTATGTATTTTATTTTATCTTATTTCATTTCAATTTTGATGCGCTCCCTAGGGAGCCGCTCTGTTACAAAAGAGTGTACTAGTACGGCAATAAAATAACCTCTAACCTCTATTACGTGACGCCAGAGAGTGTAAAGTCGCTTCGCTACAGAGAGGCGCCTCCATAGACATAATAAAGAAATAGACCCAAGATTCTACGGAGGGTTAATACGGGAGCGATAGCTAGCAGACAACCGGTATTTGTTCCGTATTCCTGTGGTACCACGTTTAAGCGACGCCTGTCGATTAGGCGAGAAAATAAAAAATCATCACGTGACACGTCACACATGTTCGTGTTTGTAATCTTTTAGGTACTCTGACGTGATTCGCGAATATTTTGGCTGTGAGAATTTAAAATAAGGTAAATTTTTATTATAATTTTTAAATAAGTCAATTAATTCTTTCAAAACCCAAAAAAAAAGCAGCAGATGACCTTATAATTAAAAACAAAAAATTCTAATTGCGAAATGATATTTTGTCAAAGGCTTAAGTAACTCCTGTACTACTATCCGGCTTGTTATGGGAACATTCTGAGATTCTAAATAGTAAATTGTAAACAAAAGTAAATGGAATTTTGATGAAATGGATGATTCTACCTTGGATTAATAATGACTCCAAGATTCTACTAAAGGTATGTAGCTATTGTCCTGGAAATAAAATTAGCTTTTACAATTTAAGTCTGATGGCTTGACCCTTCATTTCTAAATTTTTGTCCTTCGCTAATTTGTGGAGTCTGAGCTTGCAATATAAATTAATATCTTTCTTAATGATGATGTTCGATTCCAACTTCAGCATCAAACATGTTCGTGGTGATCTGGTAATATGTCCATGCCAACAATATTTCGTAATACAGTTCTAGTTCTTAGACTACATTTCTTTTATAGGGAGAGGAATATCTCTTCATAACAACTAAACAAAATTGGCTAAAAACCAACGAAATCTTACTCAAATTATAATAACATAATTAAACCTACACGAAATGATCCTTGTTCAAAATTTAAAGGTGAGAAGTTAGCATCACCGGTTTTTTTCTATTTCACTTTCAACTGGATGTAATTTCTTTAAATTAAATAAAAAAATTATTTTGACTATTTTTACTTGTTTTAATTCTATGGAAACCAAACCAGAGTTGGAATGGCTATGGGTGTGACCCACCTTTTGCCATTTACCATTTGTATATCCTGTTCTAAAAAGTGATCATTACAAATTAAATCATGATTTGAATGTGTCGCGATTTACAGCAATTGTCCATTGAGAAAGTATTGTAGGTTTCGTTATAAAAAGATTTTAAATAAGAATGAATATTCATCGAAATAATATGATAATTTAATCCTACTTATGGAATGAAACCTTTTCCGGTATTGTTTTACTTGTTATTGCAATGCGTAAAAACACTAAAATTAACCTTTTTTTACCAAATAAAAACAAGATTTTTAGTAGAAAACACTTTCTATAACAAACGAATTATGAAACATGTTAGCTAACATAAAAGTACTACCCATTTATCAAATTCACCCCTTAAGTTTTTGCGTCTGATTTTAAACCGGATAAATATTCCTATGCGTTAGGCACTACATGGCCTAGGCCAAGCGCTCACTGCTCCTCGAAACGTCTCTGTCCTGGCTTCCACAAGCCTTTGCTTCGTAACGGAGACAATGCCTTGTGGAAGCCAGGACGGATACGAAACAGAGAGCCAGTGGGCGCCTAGTCTAAAGCGCCACTTAAGTTTAGTGGCGCTTTATAAGTAGGATTAAACTATCATATTATTTCGATGAATATTCATTCTTATTTAATCTTTTTATAACTATAGGTTTCCCTTATCTAAACCTACAATACTTTCTCAATGGACAATTGCTGTAAATCGCGACACATTCAAATCATGATTTAATTTGTAATGATCACTTTTTAGAACAGGATATACAAATTGTAAATGGCAAAAGGTGGGTCACACCAAAAGCCATTCCAACTCTGGTTTGGTTTCCATAGAATTAAAACAAGTAAAAATAGTCAAAATAATTTTTTTATTTAATTTAAAGAAATTACATCCAGTTGAAAGTGAAATAGAAAAAACCGGTGATGCTAACTTCTCACCTTTAAATTTTGAACAAGGATCATTTCATGTAGGTTTAATTATGTTATTATAATTTGAGTAAGATCTCCTTGGTTTTTAGCCAATTTTGTTTAGTTGTTATGAAGAGATATTCCTCTCCCTATAAAAGAAATGTAGTCTAAGAACTAGAACTGTATTACGAAATATTGTTGGCATGGACATATTACCAGATCACCACGAACATGTTTGATGCTGAAGTTGGAATCGAACATCATCATTAAGAAAGTTATTAATTTATATTGCAAGCTCAGACTCCACAAATTAGCGAAGGACAAAAATCTAGAAATGAAGGGTCAAGCCATCAGACTTAAATTGTAAAAGCTAATTTTATTTCAAGGACAATAGCTACATACCTTTAGTAGAATCTTGGAGTCATTATTAATCCAAGGTAGAATCATCCATTTCATCAAAATCCATTTACTTTTGTTTACAATTTACTATTTAGAATCTCAGAATGTTCCCATAACAAGCCATAACCACAACAAGCCGGATAGTAGTACAGGAGTTACTTAAGCCTTTGACAAAATATCATTTCGCAATTAGAATTTTTTGTTTTTAATTATAAGGTCATCTGCTGCTTTTTTTTGGGTTTTGAAAGAATTAATTGACTTATTTAAAAATTATAATAAACATTTACCTTATTTTAAATTCTCACAGCCAAAATATTCGCGAATCACGTCAGAGTACCTAAAAGATTACAAACACGAACATGTGTGACGTGTCACGTGATGATTTTTTATTTTCTTGCCTAATCGACAGGCGTCGCTTAAACGTGGTACCACAGGAATACGGAACAAATACCGGTTGTCTGCTAGCTATCGCTCCCGTATATTTTTGGCAAATCAAATTCCGCGTAAGGTGTCTATTTCTTTATTATGTCTATGGGCGCCTCTCTTTAAAAAATCCGTGGTACGATTTTATTCGCCGAGAATGTCCACAATTCCCGGGCGTTTGATGGCGCTAGTTGTATCTCCGGCGCGCGCTAGATTAGAGTTTGAGAAGACGCAAAAAAGGAAGTGTTTTAGGTATTTTTGCAAGTTTAATTTATTTTGAAATGTCTTGTTCGGCTAAAAAT